>NC_089822.1:161164369-163638922 GCF_035046505.1 Tiliqua scincoides | reverse complement strand
CAGGCAATCACAAACTTCTCAGTTTGCCTTTAGTTTTCCCTTAAGAACAAATGGATGAATGGACATAGCAAGTCTCCAGTTTTCCAGATGCTCTCCCAGCCTTGTCCTGACACGATTAATAAGCCACGATGGTCAGCGGTGGGTGAAGTTGGCACATGGTAGGTCTCACTTTACCAAAAATATTTTCCACACTCTTAGGTCACATATACTAAGTGGTTGCAGTTGGCATCTGAGCATCCTTCTTTAGCCTTTGCCTGGGCAGAATGGAAGATGGAATCTTACAGCCCAAACCTATAAGAGGCTTACACTGCCCAAACTAGTGTTTCGGTTGTCACAAAAGGTGACACACTGTTCAGCATGGCTGGGCCGCTGCCACAACAGGTGAGTGGCTACGTGCTAGTGGCCTGTCAATAACCCCTGCTGCTGGTCAGCATGTGAGGTGGAAAGGCTATGGGGCTTAGGTGGAACAGGGCAGAGAGGGGGAGGAACAGGGAGAAGAATACGGCAGAGAGGAGGGTGGATTGAGGCCGGGAAGGGGGTGCTATCAGCAGCAGCACTGCCAATATCCTATCCCCCTTTCCTGCCTCTATTTGCCTTCCCGGATTCACTTGGTCTTAAACCATCTACATAGCAGGCACATGTCTAAGTAGACCCAGCGGAGCAGTGAGGGCTTACCCCTTGGGTAAGGGAACAAATGCTCCCTTACCCAGAGGAGATTTTTGTGACTCCCACCCCCTGCCCACATGATGTAGTATGAGCTCCGTCATTTGCACCTTTCCATCATTTGCACTGAGACTTATGACTGAGGAGACAGGCTCATTGTGGTCAAGCAGGATTCCATTTCCAAGTCCCCCCTTCTCCCTCAACTGCTACTTTTTCTGCTGTTTCTGTCTCTGTCACCCATGACAGGTCCGAGGGAAATATGCCTCTCCTGGGAAATGGCTGTTGGCTTTCCCCAGCCACCCACTGTTATTCATGTCTCTGGGAGGCAGGGCTTCTCTCATCAGTTATTAGGAGGAGTTCATAATTGGGAGAATGCATCACCTCTTGGGGTGCATATAGATATACCCAAACACATTTTTCTTCTGCAGAGTGAACCCGGCTCCCCTCCCCTCCCAACCTGCAACATGAATTTTACAGCTATACTGGCCAGCGAACCAAGCACTGATTCAGCCTTGCCATTTCTCTGTTCTTCAGGCAGGCTGCCTACTGATGCTGGAGAGAGACCGGAAAATGGCTTCATCGCATTGTAGGGAGAGAGCCAGACAATCAACAGCACTGTCAGCTACCGACAGAATGAATGGGCTTCCCCTGAGCACAATCCTGAAGAAAAGGCTGTAAATTTGACCAAAATATGGTGAGCGTACTTCCACAGCAAGGCTTCCTGCTAACATTGTGTATGCTTGGAAGCACCCAGGCTGTTTCCACAGCGACATGAGTTCTGGCAGTTCTTTCTGCCCATGCTTTTAGAGCTTCTCTATTGTGTCAGGCATGAGGGCACTGCTACTTATGCCCTCCCTCAGGAAACTTCTGTTTTAACATCATTCTGCCTGAGGTTTGACGAATGTGCCATGTGAAATTCCATGGTCACCACAGAGAATCAGAATCTGTGAATCAGAACTTCCCTGCTTCAAACCCAACAACTGCCATGAATTCAACTAAGGCAAGCAGTTGCCTGATATGTTTATATACATATATACAGACTGGCAGGAGGTCTGGTCTAGCGGGTAGAGCCTCCGTTTGCCTGAAGATAACATCCGAAGGTCGCCAGTTTGAGGCCACCGGCACCGTGAACGGCGAGACCTTGAAGCAGCTGACAAGCCGAGCTGAGTTATGCTGAGTTATTCCACCTGCTCTTTGGCCACTGTCAGCCTGTGTGGGAGGAAAATGGAGGCCAGAATGCGATACCAGATCATAAAAGATCCATCTGGAATGTTGTGGTTCTTGAAAGACAGAACCTTCTTCAACTGTAAAAATCCCTATTGGGATTTAGTATAGCCTGCCTCTGTAAACCGCCTTGAATAAAGTCTGAGGAGAAATCTGACGACCAAGAAAGGCGGTATATATATACCTGTACTACTACTACTACTATTACTATTACTATTACTATTACTATTACTATTATATGTACATGGTGCTGGGTGCATGCAGGGCAAGCATAACCCTGCCAGTCTTGTGTTTCTTTCCTTTGGACCAATGGCAAGAAGCATTGAGTCCCACAGGCCTTTAGGTAGAAGGCCAACCTTTGGTTTCTTATAGCAGTTACCTTCCTCTGGCCAACTGGTTGAGAGATGCCTAGCTTTCGGAAAATTCCCTGATTAGTGTTCCTTGCTTGGTCAGCAAATTCAAACTTGTAAACTAGGTCACATCCTGGGGTCCTCCCCACTTTGAGATAGATAAGATTATCTGGGGCTGGAATTAACAGGCTCTTCTCCTTCTGAGACCCCCAACAACAAGGCCCCCCTCCTTGCAGTGCAGTTGGAGCCTGATGCAATTGGTCTCATGTGACCAACTGAGGCTGATGCACCACTTCTGGCCAGTATCAATAGCAGGGTCTCAGCTGAGATAACACATATTTCACTAAGTTGTTGGAGCACAAGGTTAAATTCAGGTTGTGTTGGGAGGGCACAACGCTCCTTTTGGTTGTCTGCCTTCCTCTTTAGAGAACGAAGCTTTCTCCCTTTAGGCTGTTTTACTGTGGGTAAGATGCTTTCAGTCTCTTGCATAATTGTTTTATTAACAGGTTCTCTTGCAGACCCTCTAGCAGGTGAAATAGATTTATTTTTGGTACTCACAGCACCTTGTAAGTTCTCTGGAGAGGGGGGCGAGAGGATGCTTTCAAGTTCCAGCTGTTTCTGCTTTCTCCTTTTTTTTCAACTGCTCCTTCTACCTCACAGCTGCCTGTACAAGGGCTTCTCCGCAGTCATTTCTTCCCAATCTGAGGTAGTGTCTTTTCTGCCATGCCGTGGCCTAATCAGGCCAATTAGTTCTTAACAAGTACAAGAAGTTGTTTTGAATGGGCTTCTTGGGAAAAAATGACACCACAAGGTTGATTCACAGAGCTGTTTTTCCCCACTGTAGGACTGACTAGCATACTCAGGGCCAATGATGGGGGAGGGAAAGAAGCTTGCGATTCTTTGTTGTTTCTTTTTTCTCTTCTTTCTCAAACTTCCCTCCTCTTAGCATTGTTCTATGCAAGGGCTTCTCCGCGATCTTTTCTTCCCTTTGCCAGGCATTTGGTTCCTCTTTATCATGTTTGCAATAAGATTAGAACCGACCTTGGGCAAGAGCTGCCGGCAGGGAGGGTTACTCAGCTGCCATCATCCACCCAACCATTAGTAATAATAAAAGAAGTGCCTTTACCCTTGCCTTCCCTCACCAACGTCATTGCAAATTCAATCATTTGACAGGAGGTCTGTTCTAGAGGGTAGAGCCTCCGTTAGCCCAAAGATAACATCAGAAGGTCGCCAGTTCAAGGACACTGGCAGCTCCCTGAACGGCTGACAAAGGCGAGACCTTGAAGCAGCTGACATGCCAAGCTGAGTGATTCCACCTGCTCTTGGCGTCAGCAAGAAGCGTCTTGGCTGCCCTCCATGTGAGAGATGGACCTGCCTGTCAGCCTGCGTGGGAGAACTGGAGGCCAGAAGTGAGACCAAACCAGGAAGATCCATTCTGAAATGTGGTTGGTTCTTGAAAGAGAGAACCTCTATGATGGTAAAAATCCCCTTGAGGGATTTAGAAATGCCTGCCTATGTAAACCGCCTTGAATAAAGTCAGAGGAGTAATCCGATGACCAGAAAGGCAGTATATAAATACCCAGATGATGATTATCATCATCATCATCATCATCATCATCATCATCATCATGAATAGTGGCACAGGTCTGAGCAATCACGAAATCCCTCTGCAGGACTTTGCCTGGCCAAACACACCCCCTGAGGCTCTTCAGAATTATGTTAGTTGAATAGCTGGTGTAGGTCTGAGGAGAATCATTAGTGGCCAGGTGGCTTCCAGGGAGGTAAGTAAAAAATATTTACTTACCTGGCTTACCAGCTTACCTGCTGGCTTACCAGCTTACCTGACAGGCTTGTTGCCATCAACACCCCTGTTCCTGAGGATGCAGCAAGAGCTTTGTTGACATGGGCTGGCTGCATTGCCCAGGCTGATGGAAGATAGAATTGGGTCACAAGTTCAACATTGTCAAAAGTATGATATTCAAGGGTGGTGTTATTGTAAGAGGGCATTTGAATGAAATTCATTCCTCCCAGTTCTCTGAACATTTATAATGCCTTCAATTAGTTTGGTCCACAAAGGAGTCTGTTTTTGAGAACCTTAACCTTGTTTTCTCATTGCTCTTGATAAATTCATCTGGCAAACTGCCATCCTACACTCCATCCTAAGCCCTCTGCATACACCTTGCCCCGGTTTGCATTGATGATGAGTCACTGTATGAGTTATATTGCATTCAATTAGCAAAGCTACAAAGTTTGTTTGCCACACACACAATTAATCACCCAAACAAAATCAGAAGGGACTAAGTGTCACCAGTCAACAGCCCCTGTATTCTGCCCAACACATTTTCTTGACTGTGTTGGTTACAGCTTACTCAAGCTTTTATTAGGCAAATAAAAATGAGCTGCAACGATGCACAATTTTATCATTATCTTTTAGCGGGATGTTTTTCTCACCCTTGTTGTTTCATGTGGCATAAAATTTTATTGTGGCACTTCCACTGATAGAGTTTATTGCCAGTGAAAATTGACGACGGCCTCGGCCATGTAGGAAGGGCTGCCATCTGCAAGAAAAGAGCATGGATATTTTCCTTCTCTAGGCAATGTCTTGATCTAAATGGGATCACAAACCAGCTATACAGAGAATCAACAGGAGAGTGAACTGAAGGAAAGTCAGGGAGAAGAGAAGGCAAATTGAGGTGCGTGCCTCTGCTTTTGATGTGCAAAAGTGTTATGAACTTTTTCATCAAAGTTTTAAAAGCACCCACTGATTAACAAAGCAAAGGAAATGAGAAGGTGTCCCTGTCCCAAAAGGGCTCATGGTCTAAAAATAAACTGTAGGGAAACCCCAGCAACAGTCACTGGCACAGGTACTGTGCTGATGAATGACGGTTGGTCTCCGCTTGCTAAATTTAAGAAAGCCACCACTTGAAAGGGCGACTTTTTGCCCAGGCAAGCTTCCCTACCCAATCAATCTATGCTACAGACTTACTGGTTGAATGTTCATTCCCTTTTTCCAGGGAGCTCTGGTAATTGCAATTCTGGGGCAGAGGAGCTAGTCTCCAACAAAGGATTTCCAGCACCCAACACAAAAGAAAATTCCCAGAATTCTTTGGGGGATGCTGAGTTAAACTGGGATGAAACAAATGTAGATGCCTCCTGTGACTTGCTGCACATAAGTTATGACTTTCTTTTCCCAGTCACCTTTGCTTCCCCTCCCTTCAGCTTCTCTCCTCCCTTGCTGACACTTTGCTTTTCTGCCCCTTCATTTCTTGGTCACTGATTCAATTTCTATAACCACGGCAATTGCCTCACTTCTAAACCAATGGCTTGATGAATCCCACTGACCCAATCTGAATACCAGATGAATGTCCACATCTGGTTGGCTCCCGTGATCAGCATTAATATGGTTATTCCGACAGGGGACCTGCAAATCAATGCAGAGGCCATTCTTTAATGAGGAAAAACAAATATTGGGAAGCCCAAATCGTACACGTCAATCCTGTCTTTTGCCCTCTGGCCCAAGGAGCTGTCCAACCAAGCACTGCTTACAGTGTTGTTGATAGAGTAAACTGGGCATTTCTATAGAGAGCCAGGCCAGGCTGCTTTTGTTGTTGCATCCCACCAGCAGGAGGTCATACAGCACTCTTGGCTTTGATCTCTGCTTCCCATTTTACATTCATCAATGTCACTTGCTATCTATGGATGCATTTGCCCTTTTCCTTTTCTCCCTCCTTATCTGTAAAGACCTGATTTTCAGTATTTCAGGGGAGTGGGTGGGAGGCAGCAAGGGGGGAAAAAAACAACTCCTGCACCCAAAGATGACTTAATTACACCACATGTGCATAAATTCTGATTGTATTGCCGCTGCCTCCCTCTCCCATCCCTCCAGCAGCCTTGAAAATTCACTCATTTTCACAGCTTCATCCATCAAAGAACACTTTTCATCTTTAGAAACAGGTTTAAAAGAAAAATCTCAGAAGCTTAATAGGATTTCAGACCACCCCAAAACATCACCTCCCGCCCCCACTGGACACTGCTAGCACACCAGTAGACTTAACCACTTTGCTTCCATCCTCAACCCTCCCATCAAGACAGCGGTGTTTAGAGGAACCCTTTCCAATAAAATGGTTACAGGAATGGCTGAATGGCTTTGGCCAGGATCTATCAGAAAGAGTTCTGTGGGAGTGAAAACACTCCATCAGAATCAGGTTGCATCTGAGCTGCTTTTCTAGGAGTGTAGTGGATCTGCCATATCCATTCACCCATCTTGCTGCTCTTTTTTCTACAGCAATATCAGCTGATCTTACTTTTAAATGAAATACTTCTAGAGCAGGGTTGTCCAAGGTTTTTGGCAGGAGGGCCACACCATCTCTCTGACACTGTGTTGGGGGCCAAATTAATTTACATTTCAAATTTGAATAAATTTGCATAAATGAATATATTAGAGATGGAACTTGTATGAATGAATGAAGGCCTTGCAATAGCTCAAGGCCTATAAAAGTCCTTGCACAAAGCAAGGCTGGCCTTTCCTTCAAGGCCACTGCTGCATCACAGACGTGAAACAGCAAGTAGGGGAGGGAACCCTTGTCCCACAGCTCATGCAAGAGATCAAACAGTCATCTTCACACTGAGAGCAGTTATGTCAGACCAGCATGGGCTCCAGCAAGTTTCCAGAGGGCCAGATGCTCATTGGAGACTGGGGGCTTCCTGCGGGCCAGATTGTGAGTCCCTGAGGGCCGCAAGTGGCCCTCGGGCCGGGGTTTGGGCATCCCTGTTCTAGAGTAAAAGAACCAAATGAAATATAACCAGGGCAAAGAGCATAGAAAGCAGGGGGCAATGGGTGGTCCGGCCTGGGTGATGCACCCTGGGGGAGTAACAAACACACCACCTCAGCCCCCATCAGGTGGAGGCACGTGGCACATTTGGTGGCAGGGTGGGCCCTCCAGCTCAGAATGGTCAGAATTGGTTGTCCTGGAAGCAAATGGGTGGTGCGCACGATGACACAAAAACATCACCACATTACTGCTGAACCACTTCTGGGTGCTGTGTGTTGCTTCAGGTGAGTACGGGGGTGTTGCGTGGTGTGGGGAAGTGATACCTGTCTTGGGTGGCACAGCACTGACAATGCCAGTGATCCAGGGTGCTGCCTCAACTGGGAACCCAAAGTTACCATTTGGGTAACAGACTTTTTTTGAGTGTTAATGAGGCAGCATATTATCTCATCACAACTGTCGCAAAACCCATATGGCACGGCAGCTTTTACCTGCAGCCCAAACCTATGCAGGTCTACTCAAAAATAAGTATCATTAGACTCAATGGAACACCCAGGTAAGTGTACATAGGATTATAGCCTTGGTTATCTTCTATCTGCTGTCCTTGAATGGGATGAAGGAGGACAAGAGAAGCAAGGACAGGAGAGTTGTGCTGGTTGAGTTGCAAAACTCCTTCACTCCATGCAGAAAGGTGCATAGTTCTTCTTGATCCACAGTCTCAGGATGTCCTTCTGGACACAGCGATCTCTTCTTAATCTACAGCAGCCCAAATACAACTTGCTTCGGCTCCTTCGAAGCAGCTTCTGAAAGGCAATTGCCTCTTTCAACAGATGCAAGAAGTGTGTCTTTCATCCCCTTTATTTGCCATGATGCACTCACTGTCTGTTAGTTAAACACTCTTTTAAAATAGTCATTCCATGCTTTCCTGCCTAAAATTCTGGGAATTGTGATGCATCTCGGATTCAACCTCATACTGTGGAAACTGCTGACCTTAGGATGTTGGGATTGCTTTTGCAGTCTGTTTTTATTCCTCGTGGGCTCTATTTTTTCCCTTTGAACAGTGGCCTTCTCCCATTCAGGGGACATGGCTTATGTCTCTCCTCAGCCCTCTGGCCCTTTCCAAAGAGAAAAGAACGGATCCATTCCCGTCAGCATTCAGGGAGCCCTTTGAAGTAAATTAAACTAAATTAGTGTCTGTGATACAGATGAACTTCAGAGCCTCCTGCTGTGGCTCCGTCCCAGCCCTTTGAGGAATCCCCAACCGCGCTCCCTTGCCTTTGTCATTGCCACTAATGCACCGCGAAGCACCTGGGGGGTGATTTGGACGTGATCCCATCTGCCCTGGCACCACAGCGTCCCCCAGCACCTATTCCCCCACCAAGGAGAGGGGAGTATTTAATGGACCAGAGAATGAGCCAGGATAATGAATTACTTTCCCTCTTTTATTCTGTGTCTAATCTTTTTTTTGTCTGCCCTTCCTCCCCTTTAATGAGAGACCCCCTGAGTCCTGCCATGACCCATGCCTCTGGCGCTGGTGTCTCTGACTACACAGGGCAGGCCTGGAGCTGCACCTGACCCTGCCGCCACTCTGTGAAGCAGGTGGGACAGCCTGGGGATTTCACACAGATAAGCACAGCAGTTGATCATTAATGCTCCATAGGTTACATTTCCCCAATGGGTCAGCCACTCGTTGGGCTGTTGCGTGTGACTGAGCCACCTGGGATGTAGGGAAGGGAGCCTGAATGGGATAGAAAAAGGAATGATAGGCTTTGGAGGTGGGGGCATGTGTCTGAAAATGAGTGTCAGGGAACAGGTTGGTGACACATTTCTAGTGGGGGGATTAGCAAGGAGCTTAACTAATATTTACAACTGTGGTCATGGTAGTGTGCCTGTGTGTGTGGGAGTTGTGTAGTGGGTTTTTTTTTGTTTTGTTAACCCTGTTTTGAGGCTTTAGGCTACCCCTCTCCTAGCCAATCACAGTTCTCAGTGGAACAACAGAAAGGGCGCAAGGGAATTTATGATTGCCACCTAAAGCTCCTGCTTTTTTGTCGAACAGGAGTGCCCAAAATATGCCACTGTGCTCTTTGTTCTGCCTCATCCGTATGGGAGTGGCACATTTGTGGAGCCATACTTGCTGGTGTTGAAACCATTTTTCAAAAAGCAGCTTTCGGTATTTCTCTGATCTAAAATCATAATCCAGATGCTTAAAAACAGGAAAAAGTTGAATGATTACCCCTGCAAACTGAGCAAAGAGGCACTTTTCCAATAGCGCTCCTCTCATATTTAACAGGGGGGAGAGTAGTGGTCCCTCTTCACTCTAGCACAGTGTCTTTTCTAGTGGCTGTTTGCTGATGTTTATGCATTTTTTTAGATTGTGAGCTCTGCTGGGATGGGGAGCTATTTAGTTATCTGGTTTTTTCTGTAAACTGCTTTGTGAACTTGTTTTGTTGAAAAGCAGTGTGTATAAATATTCTTAATAATTCTTAATAATAATAAAGGCTAGATTAAAGGCCAGATTACCTATTACAGTCACTATATAGGGGCCAGTTTAAATTGCACTGTATGGAGCTGTAACATTATGGTGAGGTGTTAGGGATCTTGGCATGGAGGACAAGATGAGCAGTAGATGCTCAGCAGAAGCTCTCCTTTAAGGCCAGGCAGCTCAGGTGAATGTGTACTGAAGCAGCAGCATGTATCACAGGAAATGAAGTGACATTCCTGCAACTAGAAATCACTCCTTTGGATACAGCTCTGGGGAAGGTGAGCATTGATTAGTTGTGCCTAGCCTCCAGTAAAGAAGGCAGGCTATAAAGCAGAGCACAGATGAGCAAATGATTCCTTAGTGATGTCCAGATGATCCTTGAATTTGGGAATGGGAATGAGGATGTGGGATTTCCAGTTCCCAAGTGAAGGTTCCAAGCAGTGGGGCTTTCTCTGGTGTTCATGGAGCCAGCTCCATTGGCAGAAGGAGAGTATTGGGATGTACCTGACTAGCAACAATTCTTGGGCACATTTTTCCCCCAGCATGGAGATACAATGAAGGGGAAATCTGCACCTGTTGAACTTTTCTCCATTTTATATATAGCACCATGATCCTTACAAACAAACAAAAATGACAATCTCCAAAATGGCATACTAATCTAGGGCAGTGGTTCCCAAACCTTTTAGCACCAGGACTCACTTTTTCAAACAACACTCTGTTGGGACCCACCTAGATTTACCAGACTTTTAAAAAAGAGACCTAGAAAGAAATAATATTTAGTTATAAATATTTATTTATAAATATAAATATTTATTTATAATAAAAAGAAAAAGTCCCTCAAACATTTATCAAACATTTACACATGCTTGCAAACTGCAGGAGCTGAGCTCTTTGTAGGGTAATTAGTGGCCACAGTATCTAATTTTTGAATAACCTCAGGGCTGGAGGCAATTTGATCTTTCCATCAACCTTTGGTGACCCACCAAAAATCAGGTCATGACCCACAAGTGGGTCCTGACCCATAGTTTGGGAACCACTGATCGAGGGTGGAAGGATAAGCTAGTAAATCTCCATTAATTTTTGAACAGTGTTTAAATAGTTTGAACATTTTTAAATAAAACTGCCTAAAGGATATTATCAACAGCAGTGCATGAAGGGAAGGGGCAGACAAGAGGTCCCACCAGGTTATTAATTGCCTTCCAAGATGAAAATCCAGACTGTCTGAAGAAGGTCCTGGAACTCACCTGTTCATGCCTTGTTTACAGCACATAGGAGCTGACCATCTTCCCCTCCCACAATTTGTCCAAAGGGAAGCTGAAGCAAGATATGAAGGAAGAAAATCATTGTAAGCCAAAATAACTGAGCAGAAAAACAAATGCAGCAAAAGAAGAGATTATTGCACCCCCAACACAGTCCGGGCTAGAAATGTGATCACTTTAAAAAACAAAAGAAAGAAAAGTGAAACATACAAAGCAAAACAAATGAAAATAACTCCTAAATGGTTTGATCTGAGTGTCAAATGCCATAATTTTATAAAAGTTGAATACTGCATTTGGAAAGTGCTCAGGTCTTTTCCACGGAAAAGAAATTCCATAGCACTGGATGGGTGTGTGCACAGACTGAGCTTCTCATGTTCCTTTCTTTCCCCCCAGCTTTTTTTCCTTCTTAACTCATTTTAAGGAAAACCTCAGTGCAGGGTTCAATAAGAAAGAGACTTCCCTGGGACACTTTGAAATCAGTGTCACTGCAGCAAAACCACATGGCCAGCCAGACAGCTGGTTTTGTCTATTCCTTGCCTCTTTCATCTGGTTCCCCAAGAACAGCAGGTTTTAGTCAGCTCACCTACGAGGACTGGCATGTGGCAGGTGAATGGACACCCGAAGCCCACCTGGCCAGGTCAGAGCGCAGTTCAGGATGCCCATATGGTGATTAAATATCCCATAGGACAGAATAATGACATCATTATGACACCAAGTTTTGTAAGGTCGAGCTCAAGGATGCTTGTATATGTTCCAGCTTGGTGCCTCCCCCCCCCCCCCCAGAGAAGGCATCTGTTTGTGGGGATCAGGTGTAATGGAACACTGATTCTGGAGGAAGTACAATTAGGGAATAGTGAGGTTTAAACAGGTTAGGAAATCATCCTGTGTTTAATTTTGCCAGTAATCACCTGCTTGCCTTTTTTGCCAAGATCTGCACCCGGGCACTGCCAACACCCAAGCCATTTTCCAAGTCTGCTTGCTTTATTCTTTCTTCCTTTTATTCGAGGTGGCTTGTGCCAGATTTTAACCCCAACCCCTCTTCTTGTCCTTCTCCCTTATTCTCCTCAGACCTACGCCAGCAGAATGGCTGGTGTATATCTGAGGAGACCCACTAGGGTAGCAAAAGCTTACCCCAAGGTAAGGGAACAAAGGAGGCCTCCAGGTCTGCCCTTCACAGGATGCAGTGCATGCTCCATTGGCATGGCTGAATGAGGGAGGGGGTTCGTTGGCACTGGGCCAAACTCACAGTCATTCCTCGAACCTTTCCTGTTACAGCTTCACACTGAGAAAGTGAAATCCCCTCCTAGCCAAACTTATGGCTAAATGAATGTCAACATGATCAAGAATATCCTGAACCAACAAGCAGGACCACTTGAGGTGAGTCTGGGCTGAGGGAGGCAGCTGTTTTTCTAATGCGTGATGGTGCTACTCTTTCAAGCACAGAACATAAACCTTGAAGCAAAATGAAAGCAGCAGAGGTTGCTATAATGTGTTCGGATTCAAAAAGGGCAAATACAGCCTGAAGAAGTCGCAAACAGGAAATAGAGGCAGGTACAGAAGAGGATGTTTAAAAGGGGGAAAGAGGGAAAAGCCAAAGGCTCAGCTCACTCTCTCTTCTGGGAGATAATACTTTTAATTTTTGCCACACAAAGGCTATGTCCTGAACCAGAAGGGGTTTGCCTCATTCATCATGCTTCCTTGCCGTACAATGCCAGACCTGACAACCATAACACTTGAAAATGAGAAGAGTGGACATAATTAATGCTCATGAATTGCAAACACTCCTTTATTAAAGGACTCCTGCATGCCCCGGACCATCTGCTTGGTATCACCAGGCCTGGAGCTTCCTGAGGCTATAATAATTTGTGGCTTTAATAATTTTACCTCTTAATTAATGCCGGGATTGCAGTGGAGGGAAGACAGGCCAGTGCGCCTCATCCAGGTTGGATTTCTGTGAGACCAACATTGAGGAACGCATGCGATCAGATCCAATGAACAGAGGCAAGGAGTGGGCTCCTTCCAAGTGACACAGGAGCCTCTCCTGTGGCACTATGGAAGGAATGAACTTTTGGCTCCACATCAGGATGTGCTGTTTTGCCAGGAGAGCTGGGAAGCAAAGAAACACCTCTCTTCATCTCTGCCTTGGTATTGCTCTTCCCTCTATCCCACATTAAGTGCATGACCTGGCACCAGAAGCACTGGCAGAAGAACCATCACTACTTCACTCACTTCAGAACCATCACTCACTTCAGAAGAGAAAATGCTGTGCCTGTTTTCCCCCCTCCCTTGGGACTTTCTGGTACCTGTCCCTGTAAGACATGGTTCCTTTTTGCCATTTAGGGAGATGCTGGGGTTGCCTTTTCTAAATGCTGCCAGAGCACATGTGCATTATGGTTCTTCAGACTTCAAGCCCCTTCCCCCTGGAACTCTAGACATTCTGTATCTGAAGGCAGGAATGCATCCGTCCATCTGTGGTCTCTGCTGGGCTCAGAGGACCCTCTGGAGGTGAGGGCAGCAGTGCTCCCCTCACCTCCGGAGGGTGGGGGGAGATGTCACTGGTATCTACGGTTTTCGTTAACCACGGGGGCTTCTGGAATGGTTTTATTCCCTCCCCACCCCCCATTTCACCCTCTTCCCCCCTTCCCTGAAATCCTGCTGGATGCAGGTGGAAAGGTTCCGGCCAACTGAAAGTGGTTGCCTCAGACAGTAGATTGGTAGGGGCCACTCATTTACCTACTTGCCTTCACTCTTTATCTTTCACTCCTTGGACTGGAAAAGGAAGAGAGGAAGAGAAAATGTGGAGGGGAGGAGGCTGCTGATCTAGAGGGAGGGAGAAGCAGAGGCTGCCACGTCCTTGGGTAAGGGAGGCAGCATTTGGCATGCTGCCTCAAGAGGTCTTTGGCCAGCCCTGTATATACTACCTACCTACTGAGGTGCTTGCACCAACTACTGAGAGGTGGCTGGTGGGGATATCGGACAGGGCTATTTCAGTTGCAGCTCCCCGCTCTCTCCCCTTTGAGACCTGGCTGGTGTTTCATCTGCCCTCCTTCAAGCAGCTGGTGAAGACATTTTTGTTTTGTCTGGTTTTCCTTTCACCTCAAGTTACTCTGCTGTTCTTTGGTTTTCTTTTTCTCATGCTCTTTTCTGTAATTTTTTTTTTTTGCTTGTTTGTTCTACTTGTTATGGCATTTTATTTGGACATTAAATTGTCCTGTACTGAAATTGTAGCCACCTTTATTGGAGTAGCAAGGCAGCCGATAAACGTTTAAGATAAATAAATATGTGCATTTGGAAGACAAGAAGGTGAGGAGAGCTCAGGTAGTAATTCTTGGTGAGAGCACTACAAATACACAGCTGTCCTGATGTTCTTTTATCTGTGAGATGTTGAAGAGTATGTACCGAAAGGCATGAAGCATACTGATTGCTTATACTTAGGAATCACACACAGCCAGTCTTTGAAGGGCAGTGGAAACAAGCAAGGGAGGAGACAATAAACTTAAGAAGGAAAGTCCTTGAGACATCACAACATGCCTGGAGAACAGGAAGCTTTCGAAGCATTTATGACAGATGAAGGCAAGGCAGTATTGGCAGAAGTGCCACTCCCAATACCTCCTCTTCCCAGCCTTGAAGAACTGGTGCTGGTTCAAGTACACCCATTTGGGCAGCAGATGCTTCCCCTGAGCAAAACAACAAGTATTCCTTCACTTGAAGGAGAACTCCAGGACTCCTCCACTCTGAAGCTATGCGTGCTCTGGTAGTGCTCTGGCGGCTACATCAGTGGGGCGGGGGTTTGATAGGACTGGGCTGTAGGATATTGTTGTAGATCCTATACCTAGCACTCTAGTGCTAGATTCTCTAGTTTTCACTGTGGGAGATGCTGCATTTGTACATAGCGTAAGTCTCAGGTACGTAAGACTCAGGTGCCGGCAACACAGGCTTCTGGTCAGGGAGGAGGATAGCCCGAGACATATTGTAGCAATTTAGTCTAGTGCTTCCTTTGACATTCAGTAAAAGCCAGCACATCATATGACCCAGCCTTTGACACAGGACAAAACAAGATGTTTTAATGGAAGGTACAAGAAACAACTGGGTGATGGAATCAGCTTGTATCTTTGCTCCCAGAATGTCTCCCCCTCCCCACTTTGAATCTCTCCCTGACCTTTCAGGGAGAAGAAGCTGCACAATATTTAAATAAGAAAGAGTGACTGTGAGTAAAATAGAGGGAGGGGGAATCAATTCACACCCCACTGTTGCTAGGCATGAGGCCAAAGGCCGAGGACCATTAAGAAAACGAGTTATGAATTAATACCCCATAATTCACGTATCTGAGGGCCTTGGATGGACAGAACATTTTATCCTGAAATGTTATTTTAATTATTAATGTGTTAATTGATTGATATAGAGCCCAATTCAGCAGGGAGGTCATGACCCAAGTGAGAGCCACCAAACGCATTGTAAAACAAACAGAAAGGATGTTCTGTTCGTGGAAACTTAGAAGTTAATTGGGAATGTTAAGTCTGGGTTTGGCACTGTGCACTTTCTAACACTTGGCATGTTTTGGATAGACAAGTAATAGAGAAATGGGAAATTTTAAATAGTCACTAAATAAACATCCAAAGGAAAATATAATGCATCCTTGCATGTCTTTGTGTATGGAGTTGTGTGAAGAGGTTGTTAGGAGATTTATATCTTAATTCCTATCCCACCTTTCCACCAGGCAACTGAGGGCAGGATGTTGAAGATTTCCAGGCATCTCCCACCCCCGCCCAGATCTGCTTATTTTCAGCATATTGTAGAACATATTATTAAATTATTAAAGCCATCAATTGTTCTGTCAACTGTTTACATGACCATGGAGAAGTGATTGTGGTGGGTCTCCAAAGGGGGAGGAGGATAATTTAGAATGCAAATTACTGCAGCTGATACCTCTGCCCTTGAACCCATGTTAAGCAGGATGGTGAAAGAGGACATGCACAGGCAGAACAGTTGCCTAGCAGATAGTGATACTTTTCCACCCCTTTCCTTGCCCAAGTGGGTGATCTGGGGAGGGGTATCTCAGGAATTTCAGTAACTCTTTGCCACCACCATCAAAGTGGGGAGAAAGCCAGCCATAAAGATGTCACCTTGAAATCTTGAATAGAGAGGCAATATGGGTGGTGATTGGGCAGATCAGGTCCATGAAGGTGGCATGTTTGGCAGCTGTGACAGCTGCCAAATTCTAACTTCCTTCCTGGGCTCTAACTGCCTTCATGAGTCAACATGGACTTGCACCAGTAATATTGCTGGTGCAGGTCTGAGTTGACCCATCAGGTTGGGGGTGGGCCTTACCCTGAGGGAAGGGAGCAAATGTTTCCATCCCCTGAGGAGGCCTGCTGGGGTCAAAACACAAGATTCAGCAGACACCATGTTGTCACCACTGTACCAACAGGGGTGTGCAGGGGTTTAAACAGGATTGGGTCTTCTGGCTGTTAGGATGCTGAGGCATCACAAAAACTTGGGGGGGGGTGTTAAAATGAGAGAAAAAGAGAGGAAAAAATACTGAGAATATGGTGGGAAATCTGGAATTTTTCATCACATGGACCCAGACTACTTTGGAGTTTGAACCCACCTTGACATTTGCTCTTTTTACCCTTCCACTGCTGCAAGTCCTTGGCACTTCTGGACCCTTCCCTCGTCCTGTCCCAAACAGTGGGGCTTTCATTAAGTTTTGGTTGCTGCAAGCATACATACACAGTAGCATCTGAGGCTGTCAGGAACCACATTCATTTCAAGTGTTTGTGATGTCACTTTCTCATGGTTCCTGGTAATCCTACACAGGCGGTCCCCTGTATTCGCAGGGGTTCCATTCTGTCGCAGTGCAGGTGCTTCTTGTTTAACTGTCTTGCTTAACCAAAGAGCCAAATGTGCAGGCAACTAGCCTGCATGCTAATCAGAGACCTACAGGAAGCAGGAACTCCTGTTATAAAGGAGGACAATGAGGATGGTATAGTGCTGTGCATGCTGCACAGGGGAATCCTGGTGGGAGGTAGAATTTGGCCCCATTTGGGCCAGTGGATTAGTATGGGCGAAGCCTGCCTCTTGGTCCTGCTATGTTCCTAATGTCATCAGTGTAATAATGACAGTGCCTTGATTCTTGACAGACTCAAATCTGAAGCAATTTAATTGTCAACATCAAATTAATTCATTTTAGCAGGTCCATTAAGAACCATGATGGATGGAGGGAGTTGCACCATCACTAGCCCCTGCCAGGATGACAAGGCTTAGAAACTGCTTAAGGAAGCTCAGGGTCGGAATGGTGAACAGGAGAAAACCTCTTACCCTGACTTTCAAGGAGCCGAAACAGAATGAAATCCTTCTCTTTGTTAAAATGTCAAGTGACACCCAGAGAAGATTGTTCTTGGCCTGGAAAGAAAGTGGAAGACATGATCAGTAGTGTTACCGGGGGGGGGGGGGTTTGCTAAGTTTTGCTGGGTCCCTCAAAGTGCCCTGTAAGATGCCCCTCCTCCTCACTGTCAGAGCCATTCCAGGCAGCAAGGGGGAGGGGCAGCTTTACAGGGCATGTTGAAGCACCCTGCAAAACTTAGCAATTCCTTCCTCTGGGAATGCTACTGGACACGATTGCACAGACTGAGCTATTGAATCCTGAGATGTGTAAGAGGCAGTGACCTTCTCAGCCCAGAGCTGGGGCAGCCCAACCACGAGGCACCTGAAACAAGCAGCAAACAGATAAGTCCCCCTGGCTGTCTGCTGCCCTTTCCAGTCTACCAGGCTGCTGGTTACTCCAATTCTCTTCCCACTGACTGGGTGCTTGCAAAGCACAGCATAGATGGAGCAGGCTATTCAGATGCCTGCCTGCCCTCCATGGAAGGAGTGTGCACTATAGTTCCCCCTAAGCTGTGTGGTCCTGTAACTGCACAGCTTGAAGCCAAGCTCCGCACAGGTCAGCGCCTGGCCTGTGGCGAGTCAGGGATGACACATGAGGTCATATTTAAATGAGAGGGAAGGTGCCCCGCCCTGCCGCATAGCAAGCAAAGGACCATTGGTGCATGCAGGTACACACAAACAGAAGCTGCATTGTGTGGCAGATTCAGATGGCGTGGAGGCATGCGCCACCCCAGCCAAGAGAGTAGGCTCCTCGCCTTTAGGAAGGCACATTGATGTTATCAGGCATCATCAACATCGATTAAAGAAATTGGTACATTATAGGAGTTGGAAATGTAAAGCATTGATTTCTCATTCAGTTCCACAACTAGCTAGGAGCGTAAACAGGATGTTGTATTCAGGCACAATGAATTAAATGTGTAGCAATGTCTTCTGACCTTCAACTCAGCCTCCCACTCTCCATCTTCCCTTGGACTAAGAAAACTCCTGCCGCAGGCCTGGGTTGAGAGACCTGCCAGGGATCTGTATAGAACCTTGTTAATACACTAGTTAAGTTGCCAACACTTGCGTGAAGCCTGAATTCAATAGTCAAGGTACAACAGACAGCACAATCCAAACTGAAAATAAGTTTAGTAAGAATTAGTAAGAGCAGAAACTAGGTAGGTTGCTTAAGGATATGTGAATGAGATTTTATGGCACAATGATGTTTCATGGTCTGAACCTATATAAAGAGTCAAAATTCCCTCTCTAACTGAAGATCCCTTCACACATTACACAGTGATAAATATGTTTGGTTCCACATATGCAGATGACAGGACTCTGTGACTGGCCCCAGCTGCTCCGGTTCATATCTGTGTAATGCATGCATTTGCAATCATATATTTGGCAAATGCGCACATGCACATGCACATGCACATGCACATGTTTTATATGCATAAAAAGCAGAATATAAAGCATATAAAACGTAATGTGCAAAGCTGTCCCAAGAGGTGTTGCAAGAAGGCTTCTTGAAAAGTTTAGGACTGATTCAGTTCATAGGCAGAAATGATGGACAACTAAGAGCCAAACCCTATTTCATGACAGCCCAGACCATGCAGCATCACAGCATATAGTTCATGCTATGAGCTGGGGAGGAAACAAAACAACCAGTGAGGCTGCTGGTCTCCAGTGGGTTTCCTTGGACCTAGGTGAGCATTTTAGCTGTCATAAGTCTGAGTAAACTTTTGGGGAGTGGATCAGGCCAAGGAAGGGGGATAAGATCTCAGTGTGTGCAACTGCCACCAAGATCCTTCCCCAGCCTGCTCCCTGCCCCAATCCACTCTGACCCTCCCCTGAACTGCCCCTACTACCAACCTATCTGCTCCAGTCAGTTGCATGCCTGCCATGGACTTGCCTGGGGCAAATGCCCCAGATGCCGGCAGCTGGGAGCCCATGGAAGCCTCTCTGAGGCTCCCAACGGGGGTGGAAACTGTGCTTCCAGTTTGCCAGAAGCACAGTTTATAGCGCTGGGGAACCTCACAGAGGTTTCCGTGGTGTGGGAGGAGGTCACGCAAGGCTCCGTAAGCCTCTGGTGAGTAGGGAGGCTGGCGATAGGCCGCTGGGGGGTGCTATTGCGGAGCTTTGCCCCAGGCATGGGGCCGAGGAGGTCCGCGGCTGGCTCCAGTGGAGGTTCTGTGGCCTGCAGCTCAGGGCTTACTGACTCCCACGCTGCTAGTAAGAAGCTGTAGAATGATGGAGCAGCTGCAGTGCCAGTGGTCCTGTCTTTATGCTGGCAGGTTATGAGATCTCCCAAAGTATGACCAGCATAGGATTGGACCAGAAGTTACCAAGTTGGTCACCCTGAGCATCCCATTACCCATTGACAAAATTGGGTAATATGGAAGAGTGAGAAGTGCTGTTATCTCTTATGCTGCTGTTGGCATAATATATCAGAAGAACTTCCCAAAGTTGAAATGTGTAAGCTATTGTATTTGGGGCTTATTCATTTAACACCTGCAACTTGTCCTTCACACATTATAGCAGAAGTGAATTCTATAGAGGTAAGGGAATGGAAGACAAGGAAGTGCATGGACAACTTCCTTGTCTTCCACTCCCTTACCTCTATAGAATGTCCAAAGGCCTCCTCAAGGTGTCTTCACATACTACAGCAAAGAGAGCTGCAGTCAGAGCTTGGCCAGGTCACGCATTGGCTGAGGGGCCCGAGCTCTCAGGGACCTAAGGGCTGACTCCTGAAGCCTCCCCAATGCAGCAGATGGTGATGTTGCAAGTGACTTGGGACACTGCTACCTTCTCATGCCATTCCCACCCACAACCGAACATCTTAAGTGGTCCCTGTGCTGATGCAAGGACTTTGGTGGACTCCCATTCACAGAAGATAGGAGAGGAGGCAGCTGGATGCCTGAGGGATCAACACTGATGGAAGAGAGTCAGTTACTTCAATCCTCTTACCCACCCAGGCTGGGGAAGGAGAGTGGATTGATCTCAGAATGAGCATCCAAACTGCTTTGTTAGGGAGCATGTGTGTGGTGTGCTTTCAAGCATGTGCACACAATCAGCATGGGGTCAGAACAGGGCTTCACCTAAGGGCCTTCCCAACCCTGATGCCAGCAGTCATAGCAATACTATGGGTTGACTAACTTTTCTGTAATGTTTGAGAGGATGAACGAAATCCACAGTCCCTTCTTGACTTTCCCCAGTTTTTGCTTCCTATAAAAAGTTGCTAAGGGGGCGTCATAAAAGGTCAGGAGACTGGGCTCTCTTTATTCCTCTTGCAATTGGAGCACTGATCAAAGGTTGTGTCCTGTTCCACAACTCCGTCTCCATTCAAGACCTATAACAGAAACGGCATCTCTGAATTGTGACATGGCAACTCTTACCGTGGGTGTGTGGCACCGTCTTCTCTTGCACAGAATGCAGACTTCCACCACTGTATTAACATGCCACTCCAGTTTGTCCATGAGTGAGATTTCCATGTTGGCATCCTTCAGTCTCAGAAGACTATGGCATCACGCTCTGAATGGTGGTTCTGGAACAGAGTGTCCTCTCCAGTGCGCGAAGCCTGGGTAAAGTAGATATGGAGGATAGACTGTTTCCCATGCAGCAAATTCCCCCTCTCCACGTCGCTGAAATGGAGTGAGATTTATGGGGTGGTAATCAGGAAGTCTTTTAAGGTGGGGGAAACCTGTAACCCTATAGAATAACTCTGACTTTGAGGACAGCTCAACACTGTCCTCCATTGCAGCCCCCTTATTTTCTGCCATGGCTTTTATGAATTTCTAAACAAGAGTTATAAAGCTCCAACCAGGAAGAAGGTTGGTGGGGTGGGGAGGCAAAACTGGCCCTCCCTTCCCTGATTGACAATGGGATAACTTTATAGTAAGTCCTACATTTGGCATCAAGATACATCTCCAAAAAATCTCTTTACTTTTTTTTTAAATGAACAGAGTTCAAAACTTGAACACATTTTTTCCTAACATTGGTAATATTTGAATGAGTGGCTGGTGAGCTGTAAATGAAGTACAGTAGGGACAGAGGAGGGAGGCCTTCATTTTCCCCTTCCCACCACTAGAGGGAAGCTTTGTGCTACGTAGTTTGATGCTAGGGGAAAAATGCTGCTAATATTTAACACCAATTCTTTTCAAAAGGACTGCTCCTGTGTCCTGCTATTGCTTAAGGCCTCCTGAGACCAAGTGCATCAAAAAGCAGTGAAATGCCTGAGACAGAAACTATGGCCATTGAAACCAAGAAGAACTCTTCGATGGGGCAAGATTTGCAACTTTTAACCTTACTTCAGTGGAAGGTAATATTCTTGCACGCAATCAACTCTTGCATGTAGAGGTGCCACTGAATTCAACAACAAGTGGATTTTGGATCAAATGACCTAGTGCTGACAGGATCTGTGGATCTAGGAATCCCATGGGTTCTGGGTCTAATTTAGAAATCGTATGTGTGGCAAGGCCTGTCTCGCAGTGCATGCTCCACCATCTACAGTGAGTCATAGGATCAAATATGTTCCTAGACCTCAATTCCTGTTCCTAGATATGCTTCCTGCAATATGGGGGGAGGGTAAGGAAGACAAAGAATGTATGAGCTTACAATCCACAGACAGCCGTACGTATATCAGAAAAACTGTCTTCACCACCTCCTTGATACCCTTGTCTTAGGCTTTAACTGGCTGATGCACTGTTATGTGCTCATGCCCCATTACCCCAAACAGGGAGATTAGTTAGTTGCATTACTAACTGCAACCAGCATTAGTTACAGTGTACAATGCCACCTAGGTTCATGCTTCCTTGAGGGGAAATCACTGGAGGCTGATGTCATATTTGCTTTACTTGTGTATTCGATGGTGTAGTTTACAACAGCCTCCTGCTAGCAACCTCAGCTACATGTGCCTTCCAAGCATTGTCTGCTGCTGCTAGCTGCCTGCTCCTTCTCTCAGTTTCTATTGCAGCCTCTTTTTGGTCAGATCCTATCTCAGAGTGCAATCCTATACTATACTAGTGTTGCAGGGTAGAAAGAAGGCAACTCAAGAAATCTCAGGATTTCTGAGATCCTGAAAAATCAGGAGTGAAAGTTTGCAGGCCTTATTTCATTGCAAGCAATGGACATCTCAAAGGACTCGTGTCCAAAGCATTGAGAGCAATTTCCCAATATTAACTGGAACCTTTATAGCATTCTGGGTTCTTTGTTTGAAAATGTAGACTTCCCATTGGCTGAAGTTTGACATCATAGATGGGGCTGACGCTTAAAAGGCTATAGATAACTTTAGAGACACCTGATGGGCTTGTTTCAGGTTACAGTTCCCATAAAAGGTAAAATTAAACATATTGAATTACAAAGTTTTCAAAAACCAGTAGAGTGTGCCATAACATCATCTATCCAGTGTTGGCCCATTGTTGACCCTTTTTCACATCCATCAATTCAATTAAAAATTGTTTTGACAAGGTTTAGACTACCCTCATTAAAAGAGATGACACGATGCTCAAAGACAGGTGTGAAGACCTCACCTTTGGCAGAACTTCAGACCCATTTCTTGGCATACATCCCCTTCAGACTCATCCTAATTAGGATGGCCTTGCTTGAGCCACCTATCTTATCTCTTCTGCATTTCTTCTCCTGGGTTTAGTAAAACACTGTGGGGCCCTCTGCAAACCTCTGCGAAGCAAAGACCTTTAAACTTCCTTTAACAGTTTCACTAAAATCAAACATTTTGACTTCTATGTCTTAATTCTATATAACTATTGTGACCTTTTACTTTGGGTATATACTTTGGTTTGGTATCAAGGGTCACCATATGTATACCTTTGTTCCTAAAGCATTACAGTAAAAGCTACAGGGATACAGGCTTTTAATTAGTGAGTGAATGTTTTTGCCAAGAGATCTCCGTCTCTGCCAAGGTCGTCTGCCCAAAACTGGTATTTGCTTATCTGAGTTGCATTCCAGACTCTGAGGCCCAAGCATCTTTAGTCAGACTAGCCTTAATAAAATCAAGCAGCACTTTACCATTCTGTGTGTTTCCATGCTTTAGTCAGACTTTTAAAATGATTCTTTCTTTGCTTGTATTTATACTGGGCTATCCAGTGACTTTACAGTCTAGGGTCAGGGGTCACCATGCCTCACTAGTGCGGGTGTAGCAGCTGCTGTGCTGGTGCTAGCAAGCACCAGAAAGCATTTGATGGCAATTTGAAAGCAAATAGTGCTGGTGGGATGGCCTTTGCGCCTTCCAGCACTGCTACCAGGCCCTAAGGATGCCGGTTGAAGTGAGTTTCATGCCAACCAGAATCGGGGCGGGGCAGGGTGGTGGGAGGGCATTCTGAAATTGGGGAGGGGCACTTTTTGACAGGGAAGGGTGAGACAAGGGTGGAGCAGGCCTGGGAGGGGGCAGGAATAGCAAAGGAGGCCTCCGCTGTATCCTATCTTCCCTCCTGGGCCTTGCGGCATTCCACTGGGTTTTCCAGATTTGTGCCAGCTAAATAGTTGACGCAGATCTGAGGAGACCCATAAGGCAGGCTGGGGCTTTACCCAGCATAAGGGGAAAATATTCTGAATAGATCTTCATCCTCCTAACCTGTGCTGGATACAGCACAGGTCATGCAGCCCCACTGTGCCAGTACGGTTTGGGATTGGGCTGTGTGTCTTTGTTTTGTCCACAATCTATAGTACATGCTGTCTTTTACTAACTAACAACACAAAGAAAGAAGTGAGTTACCTGGAACTGGATTGATTTAAGGGAGGGCACCAGGATGAGGTCTCTTGTTATCTGGTGTGCTCCCTGGGGCATTTGGTGGGCTGCTGTGAGATACAGGAAGCTGGACTAGATGGGCCTATGGCCTGATCCAGTGGGGTTGTTCTTATGTTCTTATGAACTCATACCTCAACCCCTCTTCTAAGGAGGGAGTACGAGGCCCAAGTGCCCTCATTCTGTACCATCAGGAGGTCAATAATAATTGATTAGCCTCTTAACATTCAACAAAAGAACTGGCTGCTCTGCATTCTTGGTTGCTAACCTGTTACAGTATTTAGGAAATATTTTGAGAAAGCAATTCCGTAGACTCTCTTGTATGTATGTGGCATCACTAGCTTGAATTGTGTAAATTTGTTTTTAAGCTTATTCTGTACCCTGCAGGCACCTTGGCCATGGTACATCTTGCTTGTTGTTGATGACAGCCTGAGGCACTTCTGTCTGATGTAAAGCACATGAACTGCTTGAGATGTTTTGATTAAGAAACATTGCTTCACTGCAGGAGTCATTAGTACCCTGGATTACAGACAAAGATCTGAAAGACTGAGAGAGATGGCTCACTGAAGACCACCAGGGAGTCCTGGACTGAACCAGATACAAATGAATGGAAGGTTTGTACAATAGATCCCAGTGAAACATCTCTCCACTACCACACTAGCAGTTATGGATTCTGCATCTCTTGTTCCACAAACGTTCCCATCTCTATGAAACTTTGGAGAACATGCCTGACCTGGCAGCATGCATAGCCGTGTGGTATATTCAGTAGAGATAAAACAATATGAATATGGTTGAACAAGAGAGTGGCAAGGCCTCATTTAGAGTGTAGGGTTCACCTTTGGTTACTAAGAAGGGAAAAATTACAGCTGATGATTGAAAGGACAGCCCCCCCCAGCTGATACAGCTGCTTGCTGCATCCTGCGTGGGGGGGGGGGCAGTATTGGAGGTCTCATCCAGGTAAGAGAACAGTTGTTTCCTTGTCCAGAAGTAAGCCTCTACTGCCACGATAGGTGTACTCAAACATGTGCCATGTCTGAGTGGACCTGGGAAGGTGGATCAAGGCCAGGAATGGGGATAGGATATTGGTGGAACTTCTACTGCCAATACCATCCTCTTCCTGGACTTATCCTTCGTATCCCGGTTTCTATCCCATTCCTCCCCCTCCCTACCCCATTCTTTCCACCCCCATGTACTGCCCAACCCCTGCACCCAATTACTGGCACTGGAGCTTTACTGGAGGCTGCTGATGCATGGCCATGGCCTCTCACCACTTGTGGCAGTGGCTGAGCTGTGTGCAGTGGCAGGTTATGCTTTACAATCCCTGTAAAGCATGCTGTGTGGCTGGAATGAGTGTTCTAGCATAAGAACATAAGAACATAAGAACAGCCCCACTGGATCAGGCCATAGGCCCATCTAGTCCAGCTTCCTGTATCTCACAGTGGCCCACCAAATGCCCCAGGGAGCACACCAGATAACAAGAAACCTCATCCTGGTGCCCTCCCTTGCATCTGGCATTCTGACATAACACATTTCTAAAATCAGGAGGTTGCGCATACACATCATAGCTTGTACCCCATAATGGATTTTTCCTCCAGAAACTTGTCCAATCCCCTTTTAAAGGCGTCTACGCTAGACGCCATCACCACATCCTGTGGCAAGGAGTTCCACAGACCGACCACACGCTGAGTAAATAAATATTTTCTTTTGTCTGTCCTAACCCGCCCAACACTCAATTTTAGTGGATGTCCCCTGGTTCTGGTATTATGTGAGAGTGTAAAGAGCATCTCCCTATCCACTCTGTCCATCCCCTGCATAATTTTGTATGTCTCAATCATGTCCCCCCTCAGGCGTCTCTTTTTTAGGCTGAAGAGGCTCAAACGCCGTAGCCTTTCCTCATAAGGAAGGTGCCCCAGCCCCGTAATCATCTTAGTCGCTCTCTTTTGCACCTTTTCCATTTCCACTATGTCTTTTTTGAGATGCGGCGACCAGAACTGGACACAATACTCCAGGTGTGGCCTTACCATAGATTTGTACAATGGCATTATAATACTAGCCGTTTTGTTCTCAATACCCTTCCTAATGATCCCAAGCATAGAATTGGCCTTCTTCACTGCCGCCGCACATTGGGTCGACACTTTCATCGACCTGTCCACCACCACCCCAAGATCTCTCTCCTGATCTGTCACAGACAGCTCAGAACCCATCAGCCTATATCTAAAGTTTTGATTTTTTGCCCCAATGTGCATGACTTTACACTTACTGACATTGAAGCGCATCTGCCATTTTGCTGCCCATTCTGCCAGTCTGGAGAGATCCTTCTGGAGCTCCTCACAATCACTTCTGGTTTTTACCACTCGGAAAAGTTTGGTGTCGTCTGCAAACTTAGCCACTTCACTGCTCAACCCTGTCTCCAGGTCATTTATGAAGAGTTGAAAAGCACTGGTCCCAGGACAGATCCTTGGGGCACACCGCTTTTCACCTCTCTCCATTGTGAAAATTGCCCATTGACACCCACTCTCTGCTTCCTGGCCTCCAACCAGTTCTCAATCCACGAGAGGACCTGTCCTCTAATTCCCTGACTGTGGAGTTTTTTCAGTAGCCTTTGGTAACGGACCGTGTCAAACGCCTTCTGAAAGTCCAGATATATAATGTCCATGGGTTCTCCCGCATCCACATGCCTGCTGACCTTTTCAAAGAATTCTATAAGGTTTGTGAGGCAAGACTTACCCTTACCGAAGCCATGCTGACTCTCCCTCAGCAAGGCCTGTTCGTCTATGTGTTTTGAGATCCTATCTTTGATGAGGCATTCCACCATCTTACCCGGTATGGATGTTAGGCTGACCGGCCTATAGTTTCCCGGGTCCCCCCTCTTCCCCTTTTTAAAGATAGGTGTGACATTTGCTATCCTCCAATCTTCTGGCACCATGGCCGTTTTGAGGGACAAGTTGCATACCTTAGTCAAGAGATCTGCAACTTCATTCTTCAATTCCTTAATAACTCTTGGGTGGATGCCATCAGGGCCCAGTGACTTATTGATCTTTAATTTATCAATGAAGTCTGAAACATCTTCTCTTTTAACCTCTATCTGACTTAACTCCTCGGTCATGAGGGGCCGTTCAGGCAGCGGTGTTTGCCCGAGGTCTTCTGCCATGAAGACAGATGCAAAGAACTCATTTAATTTCTCTGCCATCTCTAAGTCTCCTTTTATCTCCCCTTTCCCTCCCTCACCATCCAGAGGGCCAACCGCTTCTCTGGTGGGTTTCCTGCTTCTAACATATTTGAAGAAGCTTTTATTATTCCCCTTAATGTTGCTGGCCATGTGTTCCTCATAGTCTCGCTTGGCCTCCCGTATCACCTTCTTACATTTCAGCGCAGTACATTTCACATAGCAGCGCAGTGAGCCTACAGGATTGGGCTGTAACTTGATCAAAGGGATGGAGACACGGTGGTTAACATTCCACAAAGGAGTCTGAAAAAGCACAGGACTGTGTGCAATACACATACACAAGGTAGCATGAGGAGCAACTATTGGCAGTCAAGAACTCAAGGAATACAAACCTTGTAATTTCACTGGTCATAAAAACTATACTTATGGTCATATCCTTTCTCAACGTCTTTGGTTGAATTTTTGCATTGTTCCCAAACTGAGATTACTGGATTCTGCTCTTATTTTAAAGAAATCTACAGCCTAATCCTATGGGCAAGTTAAGACAGCGGAAACCACCTTCTGTGGCCATAAAGGCAGCAGCGCCATCATAAATTGCACACACTGTCAAGTGATTTGGAGCCACTTACAGAACCAGATGGCAGTTTTATGCATCTGCCACTGAGGAGCCTGGCACCTGCTAGTCCAGGTAAGTTGGCAGAAGGAGTGGTTTGTGAGTAGGGAGGAGGAGGTTTGGGGAAGGTGTGGGGCAGGGAGGGAGGAGTAGAGAGTGCAGAGACCAGGCTGGAAGGGGTAGATTTCACTGGCAAAAACAAATACTGCATCCTAGCCTCTATTTTCCCACTCACCCTGTTCCCTTTAGCTCCTTGGATTTACACCAGCTACATAGCAGGAATGGGTCCAAGGAGACCCTTGGGCTGCCAGAAGGCATACCCAGAGGTAAGTAAAATAATTAAAAGTAAAAGTAAAACTCTCTCACAAAGAGAGTCTGGTCCAGCAAGAAGCTGACGGAACATACCAAGATCCAGGTCTACAGAGCTTGCGTCCTGAGTACACTTCTGTACTGCAGCGAGTCATGGACTCTTCGCTCACAACAGGAGAGGAAACTGAGTGCTTTCCACATGCGCTGCCTCCGACGCATCCTCGGCATCACCTGGCAGGACAAAGTTCCAAACAACACAGCCCTGGAACGTGCTGGAATCCCTAGCTTGTATTCACTGCTGAAACAGAGATGCCTGCGTTGGCTTGGTCATGTCGTGAGAATGGATGATGGCCGGATCCCAAAGGATCTCCTCTATGGAGAACTCGTGCAAGGAAAGCGCCCTACAGGTAGACCACAGCTGCGATACAAGGACATCTGCAAGAGGGATCTGAAGGCCTTAGCGATGGACCTCAACAAGTGGGAAACCCTGGCCTCTGAGCGGCCCGCTTGGAGGCAGGCTGTGCAGCATGGCCTTTCCCAGTTTGAAGAGACACTTTGCCAACAGTCTGAGGCAAAGAGACAAAGAAGGAAGGCCCATAGCCAGGGAGATAGGCCAGGGACAGACTGCACTTGCTCCCAGTGTGGAAGGGATTGTCACTCCCGAATCGGCCTTTTCAGCCACACTAGACGCTGTTCCAGAACCACCTTTCAGAGCGCGATACCATAGTCTTTCGAGACTGAAGGTTGCCAATACAAAAGTAAAATAATACTTACTTCTGGTTGGCCTTCTGGTCACCCACCACCACTGGCTAGAGGATGGCTGCACTGCAGACAATGGCGAAAGGTTGAATTGGGCTGCTAGTCAAACAATCATACTGAGGAGATGCAAGAGACCTTTCAGAACACCAGATTAGCCTATAATTCATTTAGGGCCAATCCTATTTTCCAGGGCCGGTGCAGCAGTACCAATGGGGTGAGCGCTGCATCCTGCAGTGCGGGGACAGTCACATAGGCCTCTTCAAAGTATGGGAACATTTGTTGCAACTGCATTGCGGCTGCACTGGACCTGGAAAGTTGGCACGGCTCTGTGCCGCCGAGAACAGTCACAAATGTGCCTTGCGGCACGTTTGCGAAGCTCACTGCCGGGCTCCTGCCAGTGCTAGCCCAGCACCAGCCAGTGCTGGGCTAGTGCACGGCGGTTGCCCGGGTTCCGTGGCTCAGCGGTCTCCTGGACCGCTGGGCTGCGGAACGGGAGGCGGGGGTGTGAACAGGGGCAGGGAGGAGGCGTTCCGGAGAGGGGGCAGGCCAGTGGGGGCATGGATGGGGCAGTGGGAGGCATGCCAGGGGGCGGGCGGCAGGTGTGTCGGGGGGAGGGAGAGAGGCGGATCTGAGGAGCTGCGCTCTGTAGGGCTGCGGAGGGCTGCAGGGCTCTGCAAGGCTGCGTGCCCTACACGAGCACCTTTACTTTAGCACTGACCTTTTGGTCAGGGCTAAACAGAGTAGCCCCATTGTGGGGCTGCTTACCTTACTCGGGAGAAGGGGATGAACGTCCCTCTCTCCCGAGGTGCCTCCCGCAGTAGCGCGGGAGGCTCAGGATTCGGCGGCAGCCCTCCTCAGAGCCGCCAAGCCTGGGCGCTGCGGGCAACTTAGGATTGGGCTGTATTCGTTAATTAGGATTAGTTAATACATCAAAAACTCTTCAGGTAAGTGTTCAGATTCGTAAATGACAATGTTAGGGCTGAATGTTTGTCGTATACAAACGTGTACAAGAGAAATGGATCCAACCGGAAGTGCCTCTTTTCATCAAAAACAGTTGTACCCGGGAGCCATTTCTGATGGTAGATTCAGATTGTACAACTGGAATTGATTATTCAAATTCATATTGGGACAAATGAATTTGGTACAGCCATAGGCAAAATTTCATTATGAGACAGACTGTTGAGACAAGGACAAAATTCTTTTCCTTGACTTGAGTACTTAAAAAAAAACTGCTTTTGATTTTATTTTATTTTTTCTTTTAAGGAAAATGAAAATCTCACTAATATATCAACAAATGGACAAACCTCTTGAGCATTTTCTGAAAAATGGGCTGAAATCTGCAATGTTTCCATGTAAAAAATGCCTTTTGCCAACAGGGAAAATAAAATTTCATGCTGAATCAAAGCCTATGCAGGCCATTTGATTTTGGGAATTAAATTCCCCTGAAGCATAGAATAGCGGTTTCACACAGCCTGGCTCCCCTTGACAGTTTGCAATAATTTAGGATACGTTCCATTTACTTGTTAGCAGGCAAAATGCCATGGAAAGTTTGCGGTTTTAAATGGGTTTTGAAAGTCCTTGCTTGGTATGTTTATTCTCCTTTATTAATGATATTTTCTCCAGACTTCTGTTTCTCCATTCTACAGTTTATGTTCCTCCCCCCCCTCTTTATTATGATGATTTCTGCTCAGAGAAAGCTTTTCTGGTGTTAATGTATGCTGGAATTGCATTAGAAGCAGACGGCATAACCTCAGTTTCCGTTCACTCATGTCAAGTTGCATATGAAAACCAGGTGCTCAAAGGGGAAAAATAATATCTAAATAAATAAATCTGAGGACTGGAGGGACATTGGAAAACCACATAAAGGGAAACATGGTTCAGAACTGGAGAGAAGAGAAAAGGACATTAGGCTTCATGTTATCCTCAGTTCTGAATTTACAGAATCACTTGTATGGATGGAATAGCTGTTCCCTGCTTCTAGCAGGTTAACAAGGAGAAAGCTAATAGACAATTCACTTACTATACCACAGATAACAGGCTTGAGTATTCTGTGCAGGACAGTTCCTCTAGCTCGAATTCCAGCAGAAACGGAACTGACAACTAAGATTTACAACCATCTCTGTAAGCACCCCATACAATAACATCCCTTTCATATGTTCAAACACATTCACATGTTTGGTTCACTTTCACACATCTGTCCACTGCCACAGAATCACAACAAAGACTTGCTAGAAATATGGTAGAGCTAACGCTGATTGAATGGAGCGGACTTATCCGTTATGCAAATGATGAGGATTGTGTTGAATGGTGGGTGGCAAGGGGAATGGCAGGATGCCCCTTCATCCCAAGTCTGCCGCTGCCTCCTTCTAGCCCATTGTGGATGATGCCACATTGATCAGCTTCCCTGTTCACCTGCCCACTCACCATTGTGCCAGCTTGCCCATCAGTCAGCCCTTGCAATCACCAACAGCTCACTGGTGGACTCAGAAAAAGTTATCTTGTCCTATGGAGAACTTGCAACAAGGTTATTGAAGGGATGAGTGTTCAGGGACAAGTATCACTCTTCTTCCTTCTGAAGCAGTAAGACACAAGGTAGTGACTGACACCTTTAAAAAAAATCTCCTTTCTCCCTTGTCCTTGAAGTGCTTCTCTATCTTTACTTACTAAGAACTGTAGGTTGGTCCATTGGGAAAAATCACCAAAAAAAAATCTGGTAATACCTTTCTTTATGAGCAAGTTTTAAATTCTTCAGAGCACTTCACCAGGCTGGGTGCTAAGCAAGGCAAAAAGGTGATAGCTGACCATGTTGTCATAATCCCAAAGTCTAAACTGTACAATAGTCTTGAACTCCTCCTGCATTCTATAAGCTGCTGTTTTAGGGGCTGTAAGACCATGTGCAACTCCTCTGCTCAGTTTCGCTTTGCTTCATATGCAGCCTGGTGAAATGACTGGCATAGGTCTGAGGCGACCCATAGACCTACCAGGGGGTGAGTAAAATATGTTTTAACTTACCATATTTTTCGCTCCATAAGACGCACCTGACCATGAGACGCACCTATTTTTTAGAGGAGGAAAACAGGAAAAAAAATATTCTGAACCAAATAGTGTAATAAAATATTTAATAAACTATAACAGAATAACATTTGAACCATGTAAAGTGAACAGCAGTCAACAGTGGCATTAAGAACCATTATCACTGTCATTAACAAATGGAGAGACTTAAAGGTTTGAGTACTCTAGTTTTCTGGAACCCCCAAGAACTCATCATTGCTAGAGTCAGAATTTATGAAGCTCATTTGTTCACAATCACTGACATCACTTTCTTTGCTGTCTTCATATAAGATACCGTCTTCACTTCCATCTAAGGCATTGCTAATGCCACATTTTTTTGAATGACATTTTTTGAATGTGAGCATAAACTGGCATGGAGATCTCCCCCTTCTTAGGGTGAATGGGATCATAAACTGGCATGAAGATCCCTCCCTTTATTAGGGTGATTGGGATCATAAACTGGCATGAAGATCCGCCCTTCTTAGGGTGAATGGGATCATACACTGGTATGAAGATCCCCCCTTCATTAAGGTCCCAACGTGCACTCTTTTTTGCAGTATTTGTTCCATAAGACGCACACACTTCCCCCCCCCACTTTTTTGGGGGGGAAGTGCGTCTTATGGAGCGAAAAATACGGTACCTCCTGTTGGCTGTCCAGTTAACCCCCCCCCATTAGATGCAGCATATGCTCCATCAGCATGACTGCTTTGGTGCCAATGGTGGGAGATAATATTGGATAGTATGTCCCAAGTTACTTACCAGTTCTGTTCTGGAGGTCAGCCTGGAAGTCAGAACATATGTACCTAGAAACAGCCAGCTCTTGCTGACCCAGCACTATTGCACCTGTATAAAAGCACCACAAAGGATGTACTGTGCCTGGGTGAAAGTGCCAACATTTTGTAAGTTGGGCATTAGTAAATCAGGAAGCCAGCTATATAAGAGAAAAGGGGGTGAAAGAAAGAAGGAATAAACCAGGTTTGCCAAATATTTTTTTGTGTGTACTACTCTATAGGGATAGCTACATTTTTATCCTTGTTTCCATCTTCTGAAGAAGGTTGGGGGGGGGGGAGAGTTCCACAGTGGCATATAGGTCCAGGAAAAACACACAAGATTTTACAATTACTATCTGCTTCACCCCCACCAAGAAAGTAGAGAATATCAAGCTGCAGCCCTGATGATCTTTGTCATAGTAATAACAAAGCAATAACCCACATTAACTGCAACCACAAGCAAAGAGATCTTCCAAAGGCTCAAGGTTCAAGCCCCACCATGGATTAACCACACATCCATTGCAAAAATCTATCTGAAAAAATCTTTTAAAAATACTTCTCTCTCCCTCCAAAAATTGAGTCTCGCATTTCAAAGTGCTTGTGCATAGAGCTGTGCTTTGCAAGAGGCTCAGTGGAGAGTAAAGGATTGGCATCCCTTAATGGACCAGATTATGAGTTACTCGTCCAGGACAGATCATGCCTGTTGATACTGACTGTGCTTTATTAAAATACATGTAACCTGCTCACATGAGAAAGGAAGCCACCATGGGCAGGGACCCTAGTAGCACATCTATGTAATTAAGTGGTGAAAGATGACAGAGTCCAAGTTAAGGTGCACCAGAGTTTACTGAGAAGTGCTCAGGAACCAAAACAGGGTTGGAAAGGGGACTCACTATGTGAGGACACTCACAGTGCAGAGGGAAATTCTGTCACTAACACACATATGTGATGGAGCCCTAAAGAAAGTGGTGAGGAGAAGGAGAGAGATGGAGAAGGGAGGAGAGAGGAATTCCTTAGAAGGAGAAAGGTCAGAACAAAGATGGGGAAATTGTGGGATCAGGGATAAGGGGCATCAGTAGATTAGTTGGGCTTCCCAGAGGAACCTGGGGGACGAAAGGGAAGGTTTTGGGGTGTAAGGAAAGATGAAAGAGATGAGAAAGGATTAGTAGTAAGAAAGGAGTGGGACTGAGGTTGTTCAGACTATGGCTAAAGGCTGCAGCTGAAATGGTTCTCTGTGGCTTGAACTGAAGGCTACAGGCCCAGGGTGAGCCTAAGACCAGGTTGTTAACCACTTCACCCAATTGTGGTGGAGCAAATCCCTCCCACCAAACAAACTCTCTTGGCCAATGCCACAGAGGCCTCATAGGAAGACCACTATAAGGAGGTGAAATTGTTTCAGGGGACTTCTTGGATCAGTCAAGGGAGTCTGTAGGTAGAGGAGACCTACACGCACATGCACATGCACACACCATGTCACTCACCAACACAGAATGTTTTCACTTATGGTTACAATCCCACTTATGGTTACAATCACTAAGTGCACACATAATTTGACTTCAAGGGAGACAAAGATGAAGAGAAATAGCAGGGATTTGGTGGGTCTTGCTGCAGACCAAGGTCACAGATCTTTTTCTGCAAAACTTGAGAGTGTGGCATTGCAGGGGTCATGGTGGCAAGAAGTCAACCACCCAAATCTCCCTGCACAAAGATGGGTCTCAAAAACAGAGAGAGGGCTGTTTAAGGAGCAACCCCTTTACATGCAAGGGAGTCTATAGCCTTGAAGGGAGATGAGCAAGGGAGCCAAGCTGCCTTTTTTCCTAGGACAATGAGAAGACAGGAAGGGTAAGAAAAGTCACAAAAGAGAAGGTGTGGTGGGTTGTTATTTTCCTGGGTATGAGTTGGAATGGAAGCTGGAATGGGGGTGATGATTTATCACAGCATCAGCAGGTTAACAGTCCGCACACAGCAAGGCAGGGTTCAGATGTGGACTGAAGGACGAGGAGCAAATGGATTGAAAAATATGTGGCTCTAAAAGCCCATGGTTTTTAGATTTGTGCCCCAGAGAATCCTATGGGATTCTTAGGCAGGGTGACTCAATCAGGATGTTAGTCAGGGACCCTGATGGGTTCTGCCTTTGTCCTACCACTCAGCCAAGGGTGTGGTAGCTGATTGGCTGGCTGCTGGATCATTTCCTAAATAAAGCATCATCATGAGGTTGGTGAGGGCAGTTGGAGGTGTAAAACCTGCCCTTTGACTCTCAAAAGGTGTTTTTCCCCAACTCAGGAGTCCAGGGAAGTAGCTGGGGTCATAAGCCTGGACCCATCTAGCCAATGGAAGAAACCAGCACCAGGATTGGGAGGCAATAAGGGAAGCAGTGATAATTTGCTTGCTTTCCCATTCCCACTTATGATGTCTTTTTCATGGCAATTTAGGAGGGACCCCATTGGAAAAGGACAGGGAAGGGCCTTCCTGATTCCAGACTCTAAGCCACACTAGGTTTCAGACCAAATATGACCATTCCCCAGGTGTATTTATATTTCAGGCCAATTCACTGGGGTTATACACTGAATGACATAGACAAAAATTTATGTCACAATTGAGCCATTCATCTCCAAGGTGCCACAAAGCTCTTTGTTGCTGCTTTTGCTGCAGCTATAACGTTGTACCCTTCCAAAATTTGACACCAAGTTACTGCTGTTATAAATGATGCTTTAAACTACATACGATTATTCCCCGAGAGTCCCTATATTTCAGTCCAGCTCACTGGCACTACATGCTGAGTGACTATTGGTATAAATGATTAAATGGGCCTAGTTACTAGGGAAGCATGCCAAAGGCACAGTCCCCTTTTGCTTAAAAAAAGGAAGGCGTGATGGACACAGCTTAGACTATTCTAATTTTGATGAAGGTATACATAACCACAGCAAATGCTCTTAAAATACACAGCTCTTCTGCATTTTTAAAATATTTCTTACACATGATAGCATCTTAAACACATTGAATGTGTCTGTTACACCACAATATTTGTTTTTCAAAAATACATTAATAATATAATTTAAGCTTCCAGCAGCAATTGTGGAGAGGGTGGAAGGGAGGCATTTCAGGACTAGGGGAGGGTGGGTGGTGGGCAAGCCTGTGGACGGGCAGCAGGGAAGTGGGAGGCGGGGCCAGGATCTGGTGCTTATGCTGGATCCTATTCCTGTTCCCGGGCAGCTCAGGACAGCTCCAGGCTGATCGGATTTGCACCATCTCTTTGGGTGGCACAGATCTGAGTAGACCCATTGGGGCTGCTGTGGCATTACCTGGGGTAAGGGGAAGTGATTCCCCTTGCCCTGGACTGTGCCGCTTTTAGCCCCAACCTTACCTTGGATTCAGGGTAGGCCTGCTGGCCTGCCTGCTCCAGGGCATGTTAGGATTGGGCTGCCCCATTGCTAACTCCCCACCACCACCCAGGTACTACCACCAAAATCCAAAACCGTGCCCTACTTTATGGCAAAGAGCCATCTGGGAGTTCGAACCAAAGTTGGCACAACTCTCCTCTATTCATTCCTTTGATGTGCACTCTTTTGATGGCTTTTGCTAACTTGTGGCGAATTTTTTTGGCACACAAACACATTCTGGAAAGGGTTTTTCACACACACACACACACACACACCCATTTCAAATAAATAAGAATTTGCTCTTGAATCTTTAATGAGCTGTTGGCCTTTTAATGTTTACTTTGTTTAGACTTCTCAAAACTGCTTACTGTGCACTAAAGTCAGCACTAGAGAACAAATGCATTTTAGTATTGTTTGAGCCAGAGATAACACATGCCCTTAAGTACAGAAAGAAAAAGAAAAGGCTGAAATGCACTTCATTGGAAATTTATCCTAATTCAGAGTTTGCACAATTGAGCTACTATTTGGTTTTAGACTGAATTTTTCCTCTTGTAAGTTTTTAGAAAGCTAGACTTGGTACAAATGTAGAGCTTCCTGAAAAACAAGCACAAGTTCAGAAATTTACCTTACTCCAACAATTCTCCTCTTTCCGATTGTGAACTTTCCCTTCAAAATATCAAAACCTAACATATTTTAGGCAATGCTTTAATGATAGCACCTCTTCTTTTTACTAAAATTCACCTGTCTTCTCCTTGCTCTTCCCAAGTCTTGAGCAATATTCTGCTATATTATCTTACTCTCTACCATTAGCCACTTCAAACCAGAACAAACACTCATTTGTCCAATTAGCAGCTCAGCCACATAAGCAGTTACAATATTCCAAGAGATTCCTTGGGCCACAAGGCTCCTCACAGAGGCTCTTGATTCTGCACCAGTACAAGGGCTGCTGCAGAATCGAGTAGCCCCATTGCAGGGCTACTTCCCCTTCCCCCGAAGAGCCACTGGCAGCTGCCCTGTTATGCACAGGATGCTGCAGCAGCCATTTCGGCGCCCCAGTGGCACAATGGGCAGCTAAGAATTGGGTTGCCCATGTTGCTATTAGAGAGAGAACATCTCCTTCTCTTCCTTTCTCTAACATGCTTTGAGCAATATAAGCTACTGAATTTCCACTTAAGCCAGCACCACAACCTTACTGATATCAGTGGACTGATAGCATCTTAAATGCAAGTATACCTGCTTAACTGATTTGTGGATTGCATCATAAGAGTTCAGCTGCAACCACTTAGTGGACTTCAGAGGGAATTTAAGGGCACATAAATTTACTGGATGGACGCCACCCTGAGCAAACTAAAAGCTCTGAGTGGCATTAAGGGCAGAAGGGAGAGGTGTTCTGGGGTGGGGGAGAAACTGTCCCAGGAGGTGGGTAGCGACCAGCAGAACCCTGCTTCGCTGGATCCTATCTTCCTTGTTGGGCTGTAAAGCCTGACACAGAGATTCTCTTGTCTGCACAGCAAAATAGCTGGCACAGATTTGAGAAACCCCAATGCAAGGTCTTCTGATGGCCCAATCCTATCCCCTTCCCCAGCCAGCATAACTAGCACTGTGCTGGCAGAGGCTGCTTTAAGGTTGTTGTAAAGCAGCCTTTGCTGATGAGTGCAGTGGGCTCCCGGGCAGGGAGGCTATAAGGGACTCTCATGCCCCAGCAGGCCAATGGACACTCATCAGAGTAGGTAAGCCGCACAGGGAGTTAGAGGGAAGAACATGGAGGAGTGAGCAGAACAGGGTGGTGATATTCAGGTTGCTGTTATCTGATGTTCAGGTCACATTATATTATTCTCTCAGCTCTCCAGGAGAGTAACAAAAAAAAAATCTGTAGTTTTCTTCGCAATGAAAATACAGCAAAATTGCTATACAACCCAAGAACCTAGACATCTGCAATTAATGCTTAAAATATACTACTGAATCAAAACTCAAGGTTGATTTGGTTAGGGCTGTTCTGACTATATCAGGGAAGTTAAATAATCAATTTTTGTCAAAGGATTCTAATAATTTAGAGAATATGGCCCCAACCCAAGAGGAGGTTATGCAAGTGAACAAGGATGGTATATAAGCAGATTTCCCAGGACTTTAAAGTTCAGTCCAGGAGCTTGCAGGCAAGTCAGAAATGGATGAGCTTCTATTCAGTGGGGATTTTTTCCTCCTCTCTTTTGCCCTATCAGGTTGCTGGCTGAATTCAAGACAATCTGACCAGAGCTACATGCTCCTAAATCAGACTTTTGATAGCCAGGATAGGCAGGTGCAGCCGGCAAAGGCCTGCGAAGGAGCCATATCACGCTCTTGGCTATTTAGGTAGCTTAAATCAGAAGGAGTTGACCTCTGAACTGCCAGGAATTTTTTGAGGCAGCAAACATGGTTACATCCTGTTATTAAATATAAATAGATGAATTTTATTATTATTATTATTATTATTATTATTATTATTATTATTATTATTAACAGTATTTATATAGCACTTTTCAACAAAAAGTTCACAAAGTGGTTTATAGAGAAAATCAAATAACTATTGACTCCCTGTCCCAAAAGGGCTCACAATCTAAAAAGATGCAAAAGAACCAGCAGACAGCCACTAGAAAAGACAGCTGCTGGAGTGAGGAGGGCCAGTTACTCTCCCTCTGCTAAATAAAAGAGGAGCACCACTTGAAAAAGTGCCTCTTCCCTAGAGAGCAGTGTTCAGAGAGCAGAGAATAAATAAGATAGTCATGAATAAAAAAAAAAATTCCAGGCGTTTTTTTAGTGACTTGAACTCCCGCTGTCCCATGGAGGGACACACAAAATCATTTGTAGAGTAGCAAACATTTATCACCTTTCCTTGTATTTCACCTCGCAGATGCAGCTTCCCGTTCCCTGTTCCATCCAAGGAAAGGCAAATGGATTCAGGGCTATTTTCATCAGTCCCCATTGTTGGGTGATGTTGTTGTCAGGTAAACAGTGTGATCTCTGAAAAGGGTCTTGTAATTTACAGCTGAGATCACCTCCACCCCTTGGCTTAGCTTCATCAAATTCTTCTGCCAGAACTACAATGCCAAATTGTCCTTTCTCCCCATCTGCTTGCAATATCCACTTCCAAGTGCATAAAACCTATTAACATCCCCACAAACCAGTCTGTTTTATCAAGCGCCATATGAATGACTTCAGAACAATTACAAGTGAATTGGGGAGGGGGGGATTACTAAAACACATAGCACTCATCATTAATAGCTTGTTATATACATAACTGATGTATATAGCTATCATATACTGCACTTGATCCACTACATAAATGTTTTCTTTAGCATATTTCGAATGTTGTTAATTTATCTGTTGCTGTCACACTGGGGCTGTTAGCCTTGAACAAATGGCTGGTATTAATCACCAGAGAGCCATTACGCACCTCCGCCATGGTGCTAAATCAATGCCAGAGTGGTACTTGAGGAATATTCATGAAGAATTAAAATTTGCCCGGATGATGTTCCTTTGGGTAATTCCTTGGAGAGGAGAATCATGTTGTGACTCTGAATACTGAGTCTTTATACAGAACATGCCAAGACAAGAAATTCTTGGCAACTCCTGTTGTATAGTGTAGAAAAAAAAAAACAGCAACAACCTACTTTTACAATATCATTTCTAAAAAAAATAAGAACAAGCAGAATTGTTTTCAATACTTGGGGCTTTAAAAGGCAGTTTGATCCCATTACTCAGTTAAAGTACAGTATTTGTATTTATTCATCATCATCATCATAACAACAACAGCTACTACTACTACCACTACTCCTACTGTTTTACTTACATTAGACCCTTGAGCAATGGGTGCATTGGGTTTTTTTTCTTTACATAACAATAATGCATTAAGTCACATCACAAACCCTGTTAATTTCATATATCAGCTTCTTATATGCACAAACTGCCTTGGCAAGGCATCTTTAAAGAGCATTTGAGAGCCAATGAGAAATAGGAAGGAAGTATGAGAGTACAGACAAGGACAAGCTTACATCATCTACTCAGAAAATTGTACCATGGAACCCATCCACTTGAACTGACCTGATTGACAGCTGCTTCATTGACCTGTTTGACAGTGACCACTTTAATTGTCCCTCTATTTTTTTTAGTCTTGTAATATCCCCCATCATCCCTGCCACTGTTCCCTTCTTACCTCATTTCCTGCTCATGTTTCTTCAAAATTGACCACTGCAGCAAGTACCATGGGAAACAGCACTCCCACACAGGTCTGTTTTGGAGAATCATAAATAGGCGTGAGATGCTGGGGTTGTGCCAGCCCAGACCTCTGGAGTTAGGATTGGGTCAACTGAACTCAGGTCCAGGGCTAACCCCTTAATTTAGGCTACTATGCCATTGACTGCAGCAGAAGGAAGACGAGAAGAATTGAGAAGACATGGACTGAAGAGGATAAGAGGAAGGATAGAACAGAGATGGGGCCCTGCTGACCACCGCTTGGATCTCACACACATTTGGAGAGCCACAGTGAGTCATTGGCCCCTGACTATGGGAGGTGGCCACTTGTTCCGGTCCTGAGATGAGAGAGATTGTCCAGGTAGGGGCTCAGGGAAACACATCCACCAAGACCCATGGGAGTGACTGTTTTCCAATAAAGAAGTGTCACATTGCTTTCAGGGTAAGCATCTTCTATCTGCCTTCCTGGAGGGCAGAAATAGGGCCATGAGGAGTATGAGCCATGACTATGAAGTTGAACTCCCCCTTGAGACAAGGTGGTGACTGGGGGGACTGCTACAGTGGGAGGTAAATGGGGTGGGTAAAGAAGTTTTCTCAGTGGCTCAGGATGGGTATTGAGAACAAGGTCCTTCTGCAAACTTCCCCTCCAGCTCAGTGGTTAGTGCCTGGATAGGAAATCACCCAATGCATGCTACTCCAATAGCTCAATTCTATGGGCTTTGTCTGGCTCATGTTCTGTTGCCTGTCACTGCTGAAAAAGTGCCAGAAAGTGCTTTCTGGCAGCATGCTGAGTAGTGCACTGCGGGGATGCTGGTGGAAATGCCAGCACCTTCCCACCTGTATCATCAGCTCTCCTGCCACCCACTGGAACAGGAAACTTAGCAGGAGAGGTGGAAGGTGTGGGGGATGGTGGAATTGGGGTGGGGAGGTCACAGGGTGGGGAGGCTGCAGGAGGGAATGGATCCAGCAGTGATGGCATGCACTGGATCCTATCACCCATCTTCACTGCGTCCCTGCCCTCTTTCCTCAAACTTGCAGCAGCAAAATTGCTAGCATAGGTCTAAGGAGACCCATTGTGGGTTGGGAGGCTTACAGAGGTATAACCACATGAGGGATTACAATAAGGAACAGGATGATCTGGTAAGGAAGTGGATCAATGCAGTGGATCAAAGGCTACTGAGAAAACTCCACAGTCAGGGAATTAGAGGGCAGGTCCTCTCATGGACTGAGAACTGGTTGAAGACCAGGAAACAGAGAGTGGGCGTCAATGGGCAATTTTCACAATGGAGAGAAAAGCGGTGTGCCCCAAGGATCTGTCCTGGGACTGGTGCTTTTCAACCTCTTCATAAATGATCTGGAGACAGGGGTGAGCAGTGAGGTGGTGAAGTTGGTGGACAACACCAAAGCTTTTCTGAGTGGTGAAGACCAGAAGAGATTGTGAAGAGCTCCAGAAGGAGCAATCCAGGCTGGGAGAATGGGCAGCAAAATGGCATTTCAATGTAAGTAAATGTAAAGTCACGCACACTGGGGTAAAGAATCAAAACTTCACATATAGGCTAATGGGTTCTGAGCTGTCTGTGAGAGATCAGGAGAAAGATCTTGGGGTGCTGGTAGACAGCTTGATGAAGGTGTCGACCCAATGTGCGGCGGCAGTGAAGAAGGCTAATTCCATGTTTTGGATTATTAGAAAAAGAATTGAGAATAAGACAGCTAATATTATGATTAAGGCCACACCTTGAGTATTGCGTCCAGTTCTGGTCGCCACATCTCAAAAAGGATATAGTGGAAATGGAAAAAGTGCAGAAGAGAGCAACCATAATGATTACCTCTCTTACAAGGAAAGGCTACAGTGTTTGGGACTCTTTAGAAAAGAGGTGCCTGAGGGTGGACATGATTGAGACACACAAAATTATGCAGGGGATGGACAGAGTGGATAGAGAGACGCTCTTTTCCCTCTCATGTAATACCAGAACCAGGGGACATCCACTAAAATTGAGTGTTGGACAGTTAGGACAGACAAAATAAAATATTTCTTTACTCAGTGTGTAGTTAGCCTGTGGAACTCCTTGCCACAGGAAGTGGTGATGGCATCTTGCCTAGATGTCTAAGAGGAGATTGGACAAATTTCTGGGCGAAAAGTCCATCACGGGTTACAAGCCATGATTGGTATGCACAACCTCCTGATTTTAGAGGTGGACTACCTCAGAATGTCGGATACAGGGGAGGGCACCAGGTGGTATCTTGCTGTCTTGTTTGCTCCCTGAAGCATTTGGTGGGCCACTGTGAGATAGAGGAAGCAGGACTAGTTGGGCCTATGGCCTGATCCAGCGGGTCTCTTCTTATGTTCTTATGTTCTTAAAATAATTTCAATACGATAGATTGAAACGATGCTAAAACATTAATATAAAAAACAATTAAAACAATAAAACACGATGAACTCAATTGGATCACAGTTAAATATGTTTCATAAAAAGTGCCAGCTCCCTGATATCAACATTTAAAATCTTCCCTAACTAAAAAATGTCTTGAGGCCCCTCCAAAAGGACTCCAAAGAGGGAGTTATCCTCAATTCCAGAGGGAAGGAATTCCACAGAAGGGGTGCCACCACCGAGAAGGCCCTATTTCTTGCTGCCATCCCCCTCATCTCCACTGGTGGCAGCACCGTTAGAAGGGAAGGGCCCCCTCTGATGACCTGAGAGGATGGGTAGGATTATATGGAAGGACGTGGTCCCTCAAATACCCTGGACCAGAGCCATAGGGAGCTTTAAAGTCAAAACTAGCACTTTGAATTGAGCCCAGAAATTAACCAGCAGCCAGTGTAGTCACTGAAGTCATGGCCCCACTGAGTCGAATCGGCAAGCCCCAGCAATCACACCGGCAGCCGCATATGCCGCAAGGGCATAGTCATCTTTGATTATGAGATTTCAGCGGACAGGCAGCACAGCATAATAGACTTGCCCCTCTTGCCAAGGATGTGTCAACATTGCAGGGTGATTCCACCCCTCCCTCCCTGACAGTGTCCCTGATCAGTGATTTGAGGCACTTGTTTTCTTAAAATATCTACCTCCAGCAGCTTCCACATTCCCATTAGGACAATGTAGACTTGAATGTTTGCAAGCACATTCAAATGAGAAGAATTTGCATGAGAATCCTCCCACTCCAATTTCATTTCTTGCTAATTATTTCACTTTGGCATGCCACCGTTATAGTCTCCCCCATTAAATATTTCATTCCTAGAGATACTCCAGTCATGCTTGGCAGAGAAGCGCAAGGATGCTTGCTGGTTAAAAAAAAAAAAAGGGAGTCAGGCACACAAAAAACCTTTTGTCCCTTTGCTACCTGTCCCATGGCTGGGATACGAAAGCAAAGAGAAACCCTCCCTTCCCCCACCCCCTCCTTTTTCTTTTACGTCCAAGCAAAATGGTAGCCATTCCAAAGCATTAGACTAGTGCGTGAATACTGTGTAAAAGATGAAGGGCTGTGGGGTGGGAAGCAATGTTTTATTTTAAAAGCGATGGCCGCAAGTCCTAGCTTAAAAGCATTAGTGTAAATTCTTTGCAAGTAATGTGTTCTTAATTATTCATTTTCCTTGGCACTGGCTAAAGACTCAAGTAACGGCTTCTGTCTCTTCATATTTAGTGTATTATTGTTTGAAAAAGGCCAGGGGAAGGCCAGAGTGGTGCAAAAATGATATTCACTCTTTTTAAAATATATATGTCCCGTTACCCAGAGCCAGACTAAAGGGGAACATAATCACCAGCAGCCGAGAGACAATGACGTTTTTATAGACCTCCTGGCAAAAGCCCAGTGTGAGAGGCTGACAGGACTTTGGCTCTGCTCACTGGGCTTTTAGTGGAATTCTACTCGAGGGGCAAACTGCGGAGGGGTCCCACTAGCAGGGAACCACAAGAGGGGTGGGTTAGCCTCTCTTTTTCTCTGTCCCTTGTTCTAAAGATGTCTCCTGTGGCAGCTGCATGTTTCATTTCTACCATTTTGTTGTTTTTTCACTATGGGAAAAGTTACATAAAAAGTGGAAGTGAGTCTGGGGGCAGGCAAGCCCCTTTAAAGCACTGGTGCATGGCATTTATTTGTTTGAGCTTCTCAAAGCTGGCTGACCATATAAAATAAATGTGGGCACCGTGTGGTGTGAGGAAAGAACATCGCTTAAACCAGTGAGGTTTTTCTCATGGTCCATCTAGTCCGTATGATCCTGTCCTGACGGCAGCCAGTCCCCAGTGGCATAGCAGAAGCAGACTATAACAAGGATGGACCTTGTGAATGTACATGTTGTCTGGGTGATCTTGATTAATGACCATTGATATTCCTGCCTTTTTATCTACTCCTTTGAACTCTGTTGCACTGTTGGCTAGTTTTACCGTATTCTCTGGCAGAGAATTATAATGACTAATTTGGAACTCCCTGTAAAAATATTTTCTTCTATTTGTTTCAAAGTTATTGAACGTTCATGCCATCAATGTGTCTTAGTTCTGTTCTGGTACTATAATTAATAGTAAGGAACTGTTTCTTACACACCAGTGCATTGATTTTAATGGGCTTACTTCCAAATTAATAGAGCAATCCTAGGTATGCCTGCTCAGGAGTAAGCCCTACTAAGAACTTACTCCTAGCTAAATGCATATAGGATTGCAGCCCAAGTATGCCTTGGATTAGATTTTAAGGGCTGACTCTCATAATAATTTCCTCCTATGTGAGACTATCCATCTGCAGCTCAGTTCATGCTAACTTTTCCCCCAAGTGATTGGAGGCACCTGAATGAGGATGGTTTCAGACTGCTCTGTAGGTATGCAACCAACCCTTAGTCACTTGTTCTAATCAATCCATTTTGTTATATAGATCTATAGTGTTATCTTCATCTGTTTCTTTTTAAAGACATAGTAGAATCACCAGGGACCAGTAATCTTCTAGATGTGCTCAGATGCACACCTGACATGTGAAACCAGCACTATGCTATATGTTTGTCCTACATTTGTCTGTATAGTATAGATAGGGCCAGTACTACACTGGAACAGTCAGTCTGGTATAGTGGTTTGCTTTTGGACTATGACTGGATATATGCATGTCCAAATCTCTAGTCAGTCATACTTTTTACTAACAGTTCAATTCTATGGGGACCTTACAGTAGTGGATCTCACAATCTCCCACTGTAAAGCGTGGGACTCTTGCATGAAAGTCATTGTGCACTAAACATCCAGTGGCCCAAGCATGTGGCAGTGACTCCCAGATACTCCGCCAGAGCAGATAGGTCAGTGGCAGGGGTGGTTTTGGGACAGGAGGGTGAGGATCCTGGTGGCAGTATTGCATGCTGAGATTCTATCCTCCTTTCCCCATTCTGAAATGCAAAATAGCTGGCGTAGATCCAGGGAGACACATTGGAGGCCAGGTGGCCTATAGAGAGATAAGTAAGAAACATTTTTACTTGCCTCTCCAGGGCCATCTGGTTGCCCCCCCCCCCACATGCAGCACATGCTCCTGCAGCAGTACTGCATGCTCAGTGCTGGGGGGGGGGGTAGAATTGGGCTGTAAGCTACCTTGACCACTTACTCTCAGTCTTATGTATTTCACAGGGCTGTTGTGAGGATCTAATGGGGATGAACCATGTATACTGCCCTGTGCACTTTACACATCTAAAGTGGAAGGGTAGGATACTCGGGTTAGGGGCAAAGACCACACATCCCTAGCATAAATTCAGTACAATGGTTCTGCAAATCATCATCACGTTTTGATATGTATACGTGATTTTTCTACAACAAAGTGCGTTCATTAGGGGGCCAATTCATTAGATTAGCTGTACCTGCGATACTCACCTCTTTACACAAAGTGAGTGTCTCCTGCAAACAGGAAGGCCATTCTATGCTTTCACAAGAACAGATCCAAATACTTCAAGCCATACTTGTCAGACTTCCAACAAGGAGACGTCTCTTTCTTTGGTGACAGTGTACATTTTTGCATCCAGAACTTCACTAAGCACTGCCACTGTCCAACTTTGACTTCTTTCAGTGGAGTGAAAGCATGGTAGATGGTGTCCTACTGCCACAATGTCCTCCAATGTGCCACTGTCCTCCAATGACAGTGTGCTCTAGGAAGATGCTTATAATCTATACATTTTTTTTTAACAGTGAGAAATTCAACAAAAGGTGTTTTTGTTGTTTGAAAAAATGAAGCGCTCATTCGGTTGCTTTTAACTACATTAAACACTGTTCCCTGGCGATATTAAGGTTTTTTTTATATCAGGTGATTTTTTTTAAGCAGATCTCTTTGCCCATAAAAGTTGATTAAGCTCCATCTCTACTTACCAAGCAGCTTAGTACAGAGCGGCGCAAAGTGGGCCACAAGCATCCCACTTCGTTTGTTGCCTCTTCATCTCTCAAATATCTTCCCCGGAAATAGAGGGGATTCTGTCACTAGCCAGTAAATCTCTCCTGTCTCCTTTGCTTCTTCCCTTTAGGGAAGGGGGTTGGTTTCAGATAACATCTCCAAATGGCTGGAAGCAATTTGCAGAGCACATTAATTGCAGTCTTCTGCCTAATGCCTCCAAGTGCTTAATAACTTTGTAATTAAAGTGCAATTAACAAATTAACATGTATACATCAAAGGGAGTGATGCTGTTGTTGTTAATGAGGATTTAATTAGCCGGTGTCACTGAGAGACCCTTGGGGGCATCTTCAAGAGTGGGAACACTTTCTACACATGTAGGAGGTTAATGGTGTCAGCAGTGTGAGAATGAATCAATTGTCCTTTGACGTTGTTCTGTTCTCAGTGTGTGGAGATGGGCCAGGTAGCGGTTTGTACTAGATATCTCACTGTCATGAAAATCCTGACTTTTGATTCTTTTGAAGCTTTTGACATCTGATGGAGGCTCTGATTAGGGAATCCACCTCACAATTTAAAATTCGGTGAAATTCCAAATATAATATTTGAAATAAATCGGAAAACAAGGTGCATTTCTTTGGGTCTCCCCCCTCTTTTACCACTTCGGTTGGTCATTTTTGGAAAGTTAGATATGTTTGCCTTTTAAAGTCTTAATAATTCTGTGACTTTCATTAATCACCGAGTATTATGATGTCTTGACCTTTTCTCTACTATTGTTTCAGGAAATATTCAGAGCTATGTAGTTGAGAGCCCAATCCTGAGCTCTGTGCAGTGGCTTCGTGCCGCCACGCACTGTAGCAAAAGTGCCATAAGGCATGTCTGCGAGTCCTACCGCTGGGCTACTGCCTGCGCTTACCCAGTGCTGGCTGGCGCTGGGCTAGCACCAGGCTAGCGCCAGGCAGGTGCCTGACCTCTGCTGCTTGGTGGTCTCAAGACCGCTAAGCTGCGGCACTGTAAGTGAGGGCAGGGAGGGGAAGGGGAGGAGGCATTCCAGAGAGGCGGGCTGTGGGTGGAGAGAGGGTGGGGAAGGGGTGTGACGGGGAGGCAGGGGCGGAGAGAGGGCGGGCGGGAGGCGTGCTGGGGGAGGAAGTGGGGAGGCAAAGAGGCGGGTCCATTGGAGCTCCACTCCACTGGATCCTGTCTATTCGTGTAGGGCTCAGTGCCCTACACGAACGGCTTTACCTTACTGCCGACCTTTTGGTTGCCGGTAAAGTGAGTAGCCCCATTGCAGGGCTGCTTCCCTTACCCAAGAGAAGGGAACAAAAGTCCCCTTCTCCCAAGGTGCCACCTGCAGCAGGCTGAGGTGTGCAGGATGCGGCGGTAGCCATTCTCGGCGCCGCTGCAGCTGTGCGCAACGGGCAGCTCAGGATTGGGCTGTGAGTTGCCATTATGCCATAAATGCTAATCTTACCTACAAGAATAAATTATACAAATTCACTAAGTGCAAATGACTTGCTACTTGGGCTTACAAATATTGTACTTTAGAACTGCAGGATTTGAATTTCCTCTTTGTGGATGAAAATTTAGTTTGGTGTCTTTCAATATTACCAGTCTAGCCTCACATTAATCATATTAATTACTTTCCGGATGGGTAATGTTCAGACAAAACTTTTAAAAAGTTATTGCTATTTTTTTAAAAAAATAATAGAGTATTTTTAATCAAGCCAAATGAAGCCTAAAAGTGTAGGAAAAAGCTGCTTTGCTTTCATTCTTCCCTGGTTGAAAGTCTAATGGCAGTGCACAGGAAAAAGGGGATTCTGTGTTTCTAAAGCAAGAAGCAGTACAAAATGTTTAATTTCCTGTTTCCAGCTAAAGTAACAATGCAATTAGGATATATATAAACTTGATCACCAATATTCTAGTAGTCCACATTTTTCATCATATTCACTAAAATGCCCTTGACTTGAAATGGAAACACTCAAGTCAATGGCGCCCACACACACACTGCACTGTTGACCATTGTTCCAGAGATGATCATTTCTTGGTTTCCTTCAAAATATCCTGCACCCCCTTTTCTATCCATTGCGTGTTCAGCTTCCCATTTACTTCTGCATTTGTTCAATCTGCATGGGTCTCCTGGCTGAATCATTAAGTTTTCTCACAAATTAAACTGAACTGCCACGCAGTCTGAAAATGCAGTGAACCCTCAATTTAACAGAACTCTATCTAATGTACTTTATACATAATGGATGCTGTCCACTTTCCAGAGGTCCATTACTGCAGAGGTCCATTAAACCCTTATTTTACAGAGGTCACTTGGCAGTCTCAAAAGGTAGGTAGGTGTGGACGAAAGCTTGGAGGAGCCTCAGAGTCAGGCCACCTGACTTTGGACTGCAAACAGGAAGAGTCAGTTACTCTGGCCTTTGCTACTTGCCAGAGGAACAAGGGGAGGGTTTCCTCTGCCAGGAGGAATACCAGGGGTGATCAGCTTGGCCCCAACTAATGGACAGAGAGCAAGCAGCTGCAGTAAAGTGTCTCTGTCACAAAGGAGCCTAGTTGCATGGGGACTGCTAAACTGAAGGGAATTACACATTGACCTCTGCCTCTGGCCAGAAGCCTAAAGGATGCTGCATTGTCTTGCTATTGTTATCTGTTGTGAGCTTCCTGGGGGATCATTTGGAATGAAAGGCAGGGTGTAAATCTTCATAATAAAATAAATGTAGCCATCACCAGCTCAACATTCTGACTGGGGCTTGGATGATGTTTCTAAATTTCCCTACAGCTTGCTGGCCACTGCTCTCTTTGTGTAATGGAACAGCCTTACAGGTCCAGAGACAGGTCATCTTTTAACACAGACCAGATGTAAAGGGTTGCTGCTGTGGATCAGGATTAATAAGCTGACTGGCGAACGGCAGAGAAAGGGGCGAGCAATTTTCATGAACGTTCAAAATTGGCCAGCATTTGTCATGTCACCATTCAGAAGCTGCAAGGAAAATTTGAAATGCAAAACATGTAAGTGCCATATTGTTCAAGGGCTTTGGACTTGTTAGCATCTCTTGGTTGTTTTGATTCTGGCAGGTTTCAAATATGAAATCTCAGAAGCTGTCAAAAATTCCACTGCATGCCATCTGTCAAATATCGTTGAAATACTTGATGTCATGATATGCCAGCTAGCATTATTGTCAAATACAAAACACCCTTGAATGTTAGCTATCAAATGCTGTCAGATATCAAGGGCTGAAATCCAATAGCATCATTAAATATTGAATTTTTATATCAAACAAGCTACGGCCAGGAGAAACAGGGCTAAACGTTCTGAAGGAATGAGTACTACTGAATTGCAAAACCGAATATTTGGTTAAGGTGGTGCATATTTTGCCGAAGTTCACATTTGTTTCAGCTGTCGTAGTAACCAAGACCTCAGGAATGAACTCTGCATGATCCCATCTTGGGCACCAAGTTAGTGCTGAAGATCTGGGCAGCTTGCTTGCTTGCTTGATTACTGGCTCTAATCTTGACATGGCGCGGCCGCCTCTGCAGGCTCATCCCAAGTGGAACGTCAGTGTCATAAGGGCTGGTCCCAGACATCTTTCCCCCAGAGAGTACCTTCAACTAACAGTGGTTCTCAAACTTTTTAGCACCAGGACCCACTTTTTAGAATGACAAGCTGTCAGGACCCACTGGAAGTGATGTCATTCAACTGGAAGTTACGTCATGGCAGGACATGACATCATCAAGCAGGAAAACCTCACACTGAGCCCCTGCATCCCACCACTTAGATCCCTAGCTTCCTGCTGTTCTGTTTCCTGTGACTTTGACCTGCCTTGCTTATCTACTCTGCTACTCACTTGGTTTCTACTGCTTTCTTCTGCACCCTTCTGTTTTCCTCTTCCCTGGGTTTTTCCTCCTTGGCTCTCTTTCCCTTATCCTTCCCTTCTGCCTCTTTCATAGCCTGTTTCTGTTCTTACCAATCTTTCCTTTCCTCCCTTTGGTTTCTTTTACATGCCTATGCCTCTTCCTCTCCCAATTGTCCTCCAAGATGCCCCCATCTTCACTATTCCCCCTTTAGTTCTGCATGTTTGTTTCTTGTGCACATTCTCACTCTGAACTCCAGCTTTCTTCCTCTCTCCCTTCCACTCTCTTGTGTTCTACTTGGTCTGTCCTTGATGTCCCAATCCTAGTTCTTGCCCATCTTGTTGCTCCTCTCTCTTGCTTTTTCTTCCTCAACAGCTTCCTCCTCCCCTTGTCTCCACTTGCTCTCCTCCTCATCTATCTCACCAGCTTCTGTTATATCTCCCTCCTTGCCTCCCCACCTCAACCCCACATAATCCAGTGAGACTTGGACTGATGGAATCAGGGTGAGGGTGATTCTCACCCTGCCTTTCAAGATCTTGTTACCTACTCATTGTCATGCTGCTCTGGGAGGCTTGTGCTGCCATAGTGGCTACACGTAATACCTAGATATCATAGGGATCTTCTGAATAATTTCATGATATGCAATCGCAATTGCAAGATAAGGGCTTCTAGTGGCCTTTCATGGTCCAGGGTCATTCCACTAGAGATGTCTCCCTGTGACCTGACTTGTTAGGGGTTTCAGTTAGCTGATACATTTGAGAGGCATTCATCAAAATGGGAAATAATGAATTATATGGAGGCAAAAATGAATTCTTTAGTGTCACTAACAAATCACTTTGGCAAGCAAAGAACATATTTTAGACTTGTTCATTCTGCTATAAAATCCCAAAGCACTTACAATCATGTAAAACTACCTTTCCTTACGATGCACAGGAATATATTACGGTTTCTTAGCAATGTGATTCTGGAAAGGCTGAAAACCAAGCTAAATTATTTTGAATACATGTGTTTTAAAATATGTCAAATGAGTCATCAAAACCCATTGTTCCAAAAATTAGATCACTTGTCAAAACTGTGGTTCTGCTCTATTAGTTCAAAGGGCAAAGGCTGACGCTGAAACAATTACTTCGGTGCTTTTCAAATGTGCAAATCAAGTATTTGTTTCCTTTGATGAATACTGACGTTAAAACAGTCACTCTCTGAGAAACTTCCTTGTCATTTAATTTACTCTGTCAACTTCAACGAATATTGGGTCAGGCATTTTGTCACTGCTGGTGCCCACGTGACCAATTGTCAGCCAGCCATGGTTTCTGCAACATCGTTCTCCAAGTGACAGTATCGGCCAGCTCAGTATTTAGAGACACTGAATCAAGAATGACAAATGTAAAGTCCGCACAAGCAATATACAGCCTCACAAAGAATAAAATATAAACAGTTCTTGCTATCCTCTTAGGTTCCTGGAAATCCTAGTGGATAGCAAATTTACACATAATGAACCATTGATCCTATAGGATCAAAGGGTTAGGTACAGAAGTTAAGAGAAGGGGTAGCTTACCTGTAGGGCATCTGCTTCCCCCGCCATTTCTGCTTCCCCCAGCCGCTCCACGCTGGTCACGGGAGCCATTTTGAAGGTCCCTGCTGCCTCCAAAAGTTCTCTGTTGCACTTAGGAAGCCAGCAAAGACCTTCCCGAGGCAGGAGGGACTTTTAAAATGTCGCCCATGACCAATCTGGAGCCCTTTGAAATGTGTGAAGCTTCCCACAGGCATTTCAAAAGGCTCCATGCTGGTCACAGGCAACATTTTTAACATCTATGAAGACTTCAGGAAGCCAGCCTTTGGGGGCTATTCTGCCTCTGTTGTAAATTTGCAGGTAGAGAATTTGCATATGAAGGAAACTGACTGTAAGTAAGCACATACTGAATATTAGGAAAGATTAGCAATATACAATTTTGTGAAAGTCATCCATTTTGAACCTGGCTTCAAATAAAATCATAGCCTGGAAGAGACCTATAAGACAATCATGTCCAACCCCTGCCAATGCAGACAGTCCATATCTACAATATTCCTGATAGATGACTTTTCAGCTTCTGTTTAAAGACTTTCAATGATGGAGAGTCTATCACCTTTCAAGGCAGACTATTCCACTGCCAAGCACCTCATTCATTCAGGGACTTTTTTTCTGACGTTTAATTGAAATCTCCCTTGTTATAATTTAAAACCATTGTCCTGTTCCTACTCTGCAGAGTAACCAAGAACAATCTGCTCCATCTTTCACATGACAACCACTCAGATATTTTTTATCATCATGTCACTTTTAACTGTCTCTTCTCCAAACTAAACACGTGCAATGTCTTCAACCAGCCCTCATAGAACATGGTTTTCAGTCCCCTCACCATCCTAGCTGCCCACCTCTGGATCCAGTGGCATTGCTGGAGGAATGCGACAAGGGTGGACCACCCTGGGTGACATGCACCAGGGAGGGGTGGGGATGTCAAGCCCCCACTGAGCAGAGTTCTATGCTAGGTTTGGCAGAAGGGCCCTCCCACCAGCTCTTGCATCTGATTGGCTGCAAATCGTGGTCCCTTGGAAGCAACTGGCAATGGCACAATGATGTGCTGATGTCATCCCATCACGTCTGGGTGCTGTGCTTTGTGCCTGCTTGCCAGGCACCAGCAGTCCCAGGCCCACAGCTTCCAGCAGCATCTGCTATTCAGCGTGGTTAGTAAGAAGAAGTGTTACATGGCAGGGGAGACACCTGCCCCATGGTAAAATGCAGTGGATAAAATCCCAGGATGGATGGGGGATTGGCAGTAGGCACACACGCTGTATCCTGTCCCCCTTTCTGGGCCTGAAATTCTGATATGGCGCAACTTGGACTTGCAGCAGCAGGGATGTAACGTGTCATCCCAGTGTCTGTGGCAGTGACATCATGGTGTTACATGACATTCTGCTGCACCATGTTCTACCTGAAGGCAGGACTTTGAATACCCCCTTCCAGTTACGGTGGAGGCTGGGAGCCTTCACAGAAGCCAGGACAGGGCCACAAACCTGCCCCAACCTCTTGGAAACCCAGGAGGTGACTGGGTGGAGCCTGGGGGCACTCATGCCCTCCAGTACAGTGCCCAGGAATATGCCCTTCAGGCACCACTGAAGTTCAACCTCTGTGCAACAGCTATTTAGCAGGCACAGGTCCAAGTAAACCCATTGTGCAAGGTGGGGCTTTCCCTGGGGCAAGGGGACAAATGTCCCCTTACCTCATGGAGACCTCCAGCCTGCTCACTTCCAGCATAGTATGCAGCACAGCTATGCTGGCCCCGCTGCATTGGTGCTGGTTAGGATTGGGTTGCCCAGCTAGCCTAACATTGCGCCCTTGGATAGGGACTCAGGCTGCAATCTTATCCACACTTAACTGGGAGTAAGCCCCATTGACTATAATGAGACTTACTTCTGAGTAGACATGCATAGGATTGGGCTCTTAGACTGATTGCTTCCTAACTTAGAAAAATATTACCAATTTGTCTTTAAATATTCCCAAGTGATTGTTGCTTATTTTTCAATTGTAAGCCCCTTTGGAATCATCTTTTCATTTAACATGCTATATAAATAGCTTTGTTTAAAAATTTAGAACTGTAAATACACATTCTAAGTACTGCTAGTCATAGCCAATGAGGTGTAATGAATAGAGTGTTTCACTTGGACCAGAGGGACCTGTTTTCTAATCCCTGCTCCGCCATGAATTTGACTGAGTGACCTTGATGTCTCTATCAGCCTAATCTCTCTCATGGACTGTACGAAATCACATAATTCTTATGTATGCTGCATGAGTTCCTTGAAGCGATACAAATTTAAAAATAGATTTTTTACAAAACACCAGTGATGAACCTTTGTTCAGTCCCTGTCCTCCTAGTCTCTCGTTGTTCCTGGTGAAATACGTTAGTGCATTTCGTGGTGTGGCTGCTTCTCTGCCAATGGCTGACCATACTGTTAGTTTCATTTATACAAGGCCAAATGGTTGACAGACAAGAACAACTATTGACCTGGTTCAAATTCAGATGAATGACCTCGTGGTTAAAGGTCACTTATCTCATTATCGGTCACCTCAGACATCTGGTCTCTAGAGGCTCAGAACGCACTCACAATAACAGCAAACAGTTTGTTTAGTTGGTTGCTGACTGCTTTCCAGTCCAAACTCACAGTGATCAGGATTGGTGTGATCAAACCCCTCATTTATTCACATACAACACGTTGCATCGGACTAGAAGAAAAGTATCCGAAGTAAGGAAAGGACACCCTGTTACTGCAGGAGTAAATGACCCCAATGACCTGGTGAGTGTTTCATTTATCCTGTACCACTGGGCTGTATCTATAATCTGCAATTTCCCCCTAGCATTTAGCATCCATTTCGGAACTCTATTTCCATAAGTGATTTTCCAATGCAAATATGTCTTAGTACCGCTTTAGGCCTTCCTTGTCCTTTGTTTCTCATCATCACCCTTCCACATCCAATGGGATTATGTTCCATAACTGCCTCACTACCGAGTGTGCAGCCTTTGTTCTTTATAGTTCCACCCTGGAGGCTTTGCCATGTTAACCATCTACTGTAAATTGCACACCCACACTGCTTCCTGCTCCAGGGGTGAATTACAAAAAAGGACTCTTGCACTGCAGCAAAATTAGCTCTGCTATGAATAATTCCTTGTCAGCCCCTACAGCTCCAGTCAAGCAAAATGCAGCATTTCATAAAACAAAGGCCAGGCTAGGGACATGTCGGCATTTGAGAGAAGCAGCAGCACCCACATTCGTAAGGAGCAGGATGGTTTCTCTACAGCAGCTCTTCTCAGTGTTTATCTCCCACCAAACCATTTCGCATGGTCCACCTTTGGGAAGTACCACCAGTAGTAATGTGATGTTGTCATCACCAGTTACTTCTGGGTTGAAAGATCAGATGTGATGTGACAAACACAAGTAAGAGGCTCAGAGTGGACGGGGGGGGGGGGCTCTTTTGAGTGTGTGAAAAGTAGACTTTGGAGCTCTGCCCTCCAAGCCAAACCTTCTACCGATGTTTGTCATGTCACATCCCTCGTCTTGCTGCTGGGCAGCTGTTCTGCCAGATTCCCAGTCCAAACTCCGCCTGGAGAATTATGTCCACTTTTAGCTAATTTGCTCCCCTTCTTTCCTCAAAAAATGACCCTGGTTCTGCCCTGCAGTACTGCTGGACCCCACCACCAGAGTAGCTTGCCTGTTTAACCTACAGAGGCCCTCCTTCCTGCCAGAAGCCTCCTGCCACTACAGCAGCCCCTTGGTCCTCAGCAGGTCTTGGGCACAGCAGCCAAACATCAGTCTTAGTGTCTCCAGTAGTTTCTGCTCCAGCAGTTTCCAAAGTTCATTCACACATCAGTCCATCAGCAGTCCATTAGCCATCAATTCCTCAGTCCATTAATCCAGTCTGTCCTTCCTCAAGCTTTCTTCCTTCTGCTACCCACACCAAACTCTCCCTTCATCAGGTGCTTTTATGCCTGAGGGCCCTGTTGCCTTCAAGTGGCCGCAGCTGTGCAGCACACTCTGCTGGATGCCCAGGCCTTTCCCTTAAAGGGGACACTGCTGATACCACATCTACCTCCTCGCCAGATCTTCCGCGATTCCAATACAGCAGCTGATGTCCTGGGGTCTCACAAGTACCACCAGAACCACCTCAAGTACCACTGATGGTACCTGTATCACTGGTTAAGAAACACTGCTCCAGAGAGCATCTTGGCTGCTTCCACACTCACCCTTTTCTCCAGACTGGAATCAACATTCTCTCAGTGATGATGGAAAAATCCCAAGGGTGTGAATGCCTATCCAGGCCCTGTAAAACTGCAATCCAGGGTATTGCAGAGTTTTTTGCTTTTTCAGAAATTTGTGCCACTGTCTTTCGACTTCAACCTCAGTTGCACTGCTAGTCCATTACATTTTCGGCCTGTCTGCAGGGTTCCCAACCAAGCACTGACACAAGAGTTAAGTCAACCCAGCAGGATCCGGGGAGGAGGACCAGGCTCCTCAGAAGAAAAGTTGGTTTGCATGGTCTGGGGGCCAAGCCATTTGGAAAGTTGACGGAGGGTGGGTATGAGGCAGCAGCCGCTGAGATGGAGCTAAAGATATGTAGGAAGGCCCATCCATCAACAAGCCACCAGTGACAGCCATATAAGCCCTGTGCTAGTGCTTTGATGGTTAGAGATACAGATGCTGCCTCAGAGCCCTGGGTGGACTCTGGCTGGAGCCCAGAGCAGCCAGGGTTCACAGTCCACCATAAAACTAGTGCTCATAGGAATTGCCTACCTGCCCTAGGTGACCGACAGTTCCCCCACCCTTCAGCAAGTGTTGCTCCCCTCCTTCCATAACCTATATCAGGGCAACAAAGTGTGATGCATGCTGGGAGGAATTTTCTGTTCTCTGAGCCCTCCTCAGTACTCCCTGAGTTTATATTACAGGAAAAACTGGGATTTGTATTGGGATACACTGTGATCTAAATTTAAATGAATGAATAAGTTTTACTTGAATCTTTTGTCGTAAACAGCATGCCTTGTGGCTACATCCAGTTATGGAAAAGGCTTCAGGAGTCAACCTCGAGGCAAAATCCAGAGCCGGAGTCCCTGAGGCAGTTCATGACTGTACACAGTCATGCTCTGGTAACTCCTGCGACGTCGCTGGAACCAACCGCATTGGCTTCTGCCTTTCCAGTGTACCATTTCAGCGATGTGGAGAGGGGGGATTTGCTGCATGGGTAACAGCCTATCCTCCATACCTTCTTTATGGAGCTTCGCGCACTGGAGAGGACACTCCAACTTTAGGTATGGACACTCCATACCTTCTTTATGGAGAGGCTTCGTGCACTGGAGAGGACACTCCAACTTCGCCATATGGCGTCGGCACAACACGGGAAGCAGCAGTTTACCGGTTATAAGTCTTCGCTCGATTGGCGTAGAGCGTGACGCCAGGGGCTGCTTCTGATGGTGGGAGAGATCATTGCATCTCATTGGGCAGCTACCGCCCGCCTTAAGCTGGGCAGTCCCCAGTCAGTAAGGTTACTTACAAATATATAATGCTGAACTTAAGCCATTTCTGCCCAATGTATAAACGCAACAGGGACCAAATGAGTACACCTGTGGGTTGGGCAAAAATGAGTTAAAGTGAGAAATGATATATAATGAGTTAAAGTGTCAAATGTTAGCAAATGCTCTGACAAAAAAAAAAAAAGTTGCTGCAAATTAGATTAAGTCTTGTGACAGGCCATATGTGGTCCTTGGGCCATAGTATGGAGGCCCCTTCTAGAACATGGATTTGATTTCTTCCACCAGAAACTATGGCACAAACTATACGTGTCACTGAGCATCCAGTGATTTCTCCACCAAAGGAAGCCAAACCTAGGTAGTGATGCTCCTGGAACTTCTCACTGGTCAGAGACGTGGGGAGCAGGCAACAACATGCTAAATGAATATACTGCATGGCTAAACATGAGCTGGGTTGTGAGACCTTTGCATTGCAAGAGATGGCTGATGCTGAAATTGTATTTGTTGTTATTCTAGTGATTCTGAATGAAACTGCAAGATACTGTTTACTGCCCAACTTATAGACTACTTCAGTAAGATGGCTTCAGGAACTATCTGGAAATAGTTAACCACCTTTCACCTTTTCTGTACCCTAATCCAAGTATTGAAATGAAATGTTCCTCATGTAGTCCTTCCATAATCTACTAGGCAACCTGCCTTTACTACTGTCCTGAAGAACAAAGCTACTTCCGCATTCAAAACGTACTCTCGCTTTATGAGTTCAAATTCCATCTATTGTGAAATTGATCCTATTCTGGGCTGCTAGTTTCATCTCTTCAATTCATCAGTTTAAACTGCATCTTGGTGTAAATTGATCATATGGAAGAAGCCCCTGCTTCCATTTGCTTCTTCAGCCTTGTCTTTAAAACGTATCTAGCCTTCAGTCTAATGTTCACCTTCAAATGCATCCTTGTGAATTCTTCCATTTCAATCGCATTTCAAATTTACAAAGTCCTTTCACCTTTCCTCTGCTTGTTGATTTTTATGTTCAAAGAAACATTATCCCTCAACCGCTTAAGACATTCAAATTTCCTCTTTAAATCCTAACTGTGAAAAGCAGGGTGGCTAAATTCACATGTAGCTGAAGAAGCATTCAGGCCTTCTTTGTGAGCTGAAATCCATTCATCCATTAGGTTCTTTCTACTCACTCTATCCAGGCCAGATGGCTCTTTGATGGCAGAAGTAGAACATATAGGCCTCTACCTGGGTCTAGCAAGGGCTGGAGCCTCGGGGAGTCCTTGGCAGAATTCACAATGTATTCCAGACAGTAAACATACCTTCAATATGCCTTAGCACTACTCAAGATTTGAACTAAAAACTTGAACTAAATTCTTGCCTCTACAGAAGAGTTGTTTGCCTCTAAGGAGATATGAAAGCATATAGAAGATGTTAGCCTGCTCCAGGAAGAGGAGGAATCCTTTCTCTTGGCTTCCACCTTCCTTCATTTTGGTTTGCTCAGATCATCAGGTGGAAAAGAAATGTTTATGTTCCATAGCATCCTTGGCAGTAGCTATATCAAACCACCATTGCTTCAGGCCAGGGGAGGGGAGGAAGGGTCCATTCATTGAGGCTGCCATAGGGCCACTAATCCTGCAGTGCACTGGCCATCTCCTCCCTCCCTCCCTCCCTCCCTCCTAAGCTGGCTTGGCTTGGCTTGTGTCAGTTATGCAATAATGTTGATAGGCAATACAGTACTCTTAGACTTTTACTATAAACTATACTGCATAGGGATTTCTAAACTTACAGCCCAATCCTATTTATTGCTACCACCCTGTGGTACAGCAGTGCCAAAATGGCTGCCACTGTATCCCTTGGGGCCAAGGAGGCAGTCAGAGGTCTCCTAGGGGTAAGGGAACATCTGTTTTGAGTCCCAGTAGCCCAACCTGTGTTGGGCCCCGGTAGCCCCTATGGGTCTACTCAGATCTGCACCAGCTAAATAGCTGGAGACCCATGTAGGGCTCTGAGGCCCAGGAGGGGGCAATAGGTTGCTGCTATCCCTGCTTCCTCTCAGGCCTGAAACACCTCCCAGGCCACCCTCCACCCTGTCCAGTTTCACCTTTCCTTTGGCCCAGTACATCTCCCTGCTGCTTGGCAGGATACTCACCACTGATAGCTCCTGGTGATCATCACACTGGCATTGGCCTCCTAGCCAGTGCTTTTCCTCTTCTGGTCACTGTGAAATGCCTGATGGCCACGTTTGTGGCCAGGGTAGCACACAGGAGACAGGTACTGCCCGGCAATAGGATAGGGCTCTCATTTATTTTTCTATCTTTGAGCCCTCTCTCACTGTGAAAACAGCCAATGTTTGGGACATACAGCCAATGTTTGGGCAGGAGGTCTGGTCTAGAGGGTAGAGCCTCCGTCTGCCTGAAGATAACATCCACAAGGTCGCCAGTCCGAGGCCACCGGCACCGTGCGACCTTGAAGCAGCTAACAAGCTGAAGCCGAGCTATTCCATCTGCTCTGAGTGTGGGAGAATGGAGGCCAGAATGTGAAGCCAGATCGGAATGAAACATCTTGAATGTAGTAGTTCTTGAAAGAAAGAACCTTCTTTCAAATTGTAAAAATCCCTATTTAATAAGGGATTTAAATAAAAGCCTGCCTATGTAAACCGCCTTGAATGAAGTCTTGAATAAAGACCAAGAAAGGCAGTATATAAATACCTGTTGTTATTATTATTATTACATAGGTGTTGAAGAGCTTATTATACAAAACAAGGGCTCACCATCTGTGAGGGCTAAACCATATATTCTATTCTCTATCAAAAGAGATGACAGTTTGGCATTGGATGAGGTCAGTGCAGAAATTTCATCTTTTACTTATTTTGCAGAGGTCACCAGAGACTAGCGGGGAACAGAAATGACTTTTTGGTCATCACTGCCTTGAACTGGTTTTGAAAATGGTGACCTCAGGGTCTGAAGGGTTATGTCGCATGACCCAGAGGTGAATTCAGCTTTTCTCCATGACAAAACTTTCTAGTCTTGCTAGAGAATGAAGTATTGTCTCTCTAACAAGTCCTATGTCTACTGGAATTTAGATGAGCCACATTTGCAGAATGACACTGTCACCCCCTTCAGCTTCTTTTGTAGGCCTCTCACCTTCCTCTTCTATATCGGAATGGTATAGGGGATAAGAGGAACATCATATCTTATTGCCTAAGTGAGGACATCAAATAACAGAAGCAAACAAACCCAAATGTATTAAGAAAAATGACTCATTCTTGATAAACAGCTCCTAAACTTCAATGCACACTGATAGAAGTTAGTTAGAGGATGTGATATTATTCATAGAAATAAAAACAATGACAATATGCCTAATGTGTGCAAAAATGATAGACATTTCCAGCAATCAGTATTGGCATGATTAGTTAAACACAAAGACCAGAAGCTAATTCAATTATCACTTATGAGGAATCCTATTTTCATTTTTTTTGTTCCGAAACAAGTAAAGTTGATCTTTGGAAACAAACAGAAAATTGAGATTTCATGAACACTCCCATACTTGAATGGTATGCTGGAGTCTTCTCAGCCTCAAATGTTAAATAAAAATAAAAATTGTGCAAACTTTATACTCAGGACCCAATACTCAGCCAACACTGAGCTCTAGCTGGAGACATGTATAGGAGACCCGTGTTGGGCTCTTTGTGTAGGGCACTGGTGCTGGGTGTTGCAAAGGTGCCATAAAGCACGTCTGTGGCACCTGGAGTGTAAGGGGCTCTGGCTCTGGGCCAACACCAGTTTGCGTTGGGCCTCAGCACTGGGAAGAGGGCTCTGTGTGGCTTCTGATGGTAAATGGTAAGTATCCAATGATCCCTGCCGGCCTGGGCAGCCCAACATAGATCTCCTCAGGTCTGTGCCTGCTCAAAAGTGGGCACAGATCCAAAGAGATCCATTGGCGCCATGACAGCATTACCTGGGGCAAAGGAGCAAACTCTCCCTTACCCAAGGAGACTCCCGGCGCTAGCCTAGTGCCCATAGGGATGCAGTGATCACCATTTTTGCACCGCTATAGCCCTAGGCACTGACAAGGATAGGGTTGGGCTGCCTAAGAAGTTTTTAAAAAAAAACTCTCATACAACAGCCTCCTAATACTGAGTAGCAGTTAGAGAGGGGCAGTTACACCTCTTGTCACAGGTACTGTGCAATAGTCTACTCATGTAGACTTTGTCTACTTGTCAAAGAAGGCCCATCCCCGGGAGACACTCTGGAACCATCTCATCTTCTCTGAAGACTCAAAACTCCCAGATATTGGACAACTGGGTGACTTTTCCAACCATATGTTCAAAACCCAAATGGAAGATTCCAAACTCGCAGATTAGGAAGTGAAAACAGTACTTGGCTAATTCTGTGGGGGAAAAAACTCATGGACAACTCATGGATAAAGAAATCCACATGGGCTTGGAATCCGAACATGTGCAACAACCGTGGGAAATGCTGGTTTCCACATGGTTTTGTGCATGCTTGGTCTGGCCTTCAATGCCCCTGCAGTCTACCACACATGATAATGAAGGATCTCTTTGAACAAGACATTCCAGATGCTACATTAATCTCATTTCTATGATTCCATGCAGTGAGGCCAATTTTGTTCACCTTTAAGCTTTTGGGTGGCTTCTAGAAGCCAAAACTACACAATGGGCAGTTCAGTGATCAAACCAGTTGCCCTTTTATTGACTAAATCACTGGATCAGATCAATTGTCTTGTTTTCATTTCATATACTTACTCCTTTAGAAGACTTTAAAGGCCCAGTAGCTGACGGAACAAATTGGTGGTGGGAGGGAGTCTGTGAATACTTTAGGCATGATTAAGGGAATTTAGCTGGATGACACAACAGTGCCCTTAAATGTTTTAATTCCCACAAGATGTTGTTTAATTAATTCTTCAGTGTAGCTCTTGTTTTGCAAGTTATTTGATTCACTACAGCTCCACAGTAGGACATTTCCTAAATGCACAGTTATTTGTTAGAAAAATAATACCTGCTCCCACATCTGGTTCAAATATTCCTTATTTCCCCATTCCCTTCTTCCCTCCCATATTTTTCATTCATGTTGCAAGACCTTTGCTGAGCTTGAAAAGAATGTATTATTATCTATTATCAGATTTCATTTGTTTATTAAAAAGTTAGGACACGATCCAACCAACGTTATGCACTTTGAAACCATAATGATGTCAACAGCAGAGTTAAGCATATGTTTAACACATGGACATCAGTAGCATTTGAAAGTCCTTGGCCTTAGCTCCATTGTGGCCCACAATATATAACACCAAGTGTGTCCCTTTATGACAGAACTGGGTGAACTCCTCAACCTTGCCTCTAGGACAGTGGTAAACTTGTGGTGAACTTTTTACCACAAGGACCCATTTTTTATAATGACAATCTGTTGGAACCCACCAGAAGTGATGTCATTAACCTGAAAGTGATGGTCAGAAGTGATATCATCAATAAGGAAAATTTTTAACACCCCCATACAAAAGAATCAAATCCAATTAAGTGAGGCTGCAATCCTAACCACACTTTCCTGAGAGTAAGCCTCATGGAACAAGATAGGACTTACTTTTCAGTCCCTTTTGAGTCCCTTCGGTGAGAAAGGCGGGTTTAAAATAAAGTTGTTGTTGTTGTTATTATTATTACTTTTGAGTAGACCTGGTTAGGCTTGTGCCCTGAGGGTACAATCCTGACCTGGGCTTGGGCCAGTGCAAGTCCCTTGCACCAGCCCAGGAGGGTTGCAAACATGCCATAAGGCTTGTTTGCGCCTCCTCAGGAGTCAGTTAGGCTGGTGCACAGGCCTGTGGAGGCTGGAACAAGCCTCTGTGCTGATGGAGGCACCGAGCCTTGCGTCGACCTGGCTGGGCTGACTCAAGGCTCTGAGGTAGGTGGGGAGGGGAGGAGAGGGGAAGCTTTCCTGGGAGGGGAAAGGACAGGTGGGGGGCAGCCCCGGAGGCAGGCAAGCGTGCGGGCAGCGGGAGGCGGGGCTGGGATCCGGCGGTTATGCCAGATTCCAACCCCCGTTCCTGGGGAGGTTGGAGCGGCTTCAAGCTGCTCCATTCTCCTCAAACTTATGCCACAAGAGGCCCCTATTGGCCCCTATCCTGCACTGGATACAGCGCAAGCCTCCTGGCTTGCCTGTTCCAGTGCAGGATAGGATTGCACCCTAAGTAAATTAAACATTTACAATAAATTTAAGTTTAAAAATTTATTTAAAATAAAAGAATCCCCCTCCTAACCCTCCGAAGCAGTTGCTCATCTATTTAAAAAAAAATTCCCCAAACATCCCAAAGGCTGCAATCTTATCCACACTTACCCAGGAGTAAGTCCCATTGACTATCATTTTTAAAAGCATATACATAGTAGCCTGTTAAAAGCATGGATCTGTAACATCTCCCCAAATGCAGTCACATTCCATGGTAGCATCAAGTCTAATAATTTAAAAATAAAGTACACATTGAAATGAATGGGGACCCACCTGAAATTGGCTTACAACCCACCTAGTAGTTTCCAACCCACAATTTGGAAACACTGAGTTAGGAGATTGTTCAGGTCAGTGGATCCAGAGACAAGTCACCCAATGTATGGACTGATGCTTTAGAATTGTACTGCTTACTTGTTGTGTTTTATTATGTATTTTATGGTATTTTATAGTTGCACTTTATAGAATGTGCATTTGTTAGCTTTGGGCTTTCCTGTCCTCTGGCTTGGGCCCTTATTGCCTACAGAATCTTCTTAAATATGACTCTCTGGTCTATTGCTCGTTGGTTGTTTGTCTTACTAAAAGGGATTTTTCCATATGAAGTCAGTCAGTTGTATATGTGATTCTCTCTCTCTCTCTCTCTCTCTCTCTCTCTCTCTCTCTCTCTCTCTCTCTCTCTCTCTCACACACGCACACACACACACACACACACACACACGCACGCACGCACACACACACACAAAACACTGTGCAGGGCAAAAATTAACTGGGAGACATTCTGCGAGTGGTAACTTGGCTAAGGAAATTCTACCCTCAATGAGCTTAATTTTAAAACAAGAATTGATGATTGATTGATAGTGTACATTGATAATGTACAGCATTTGTGAACTGACTACAGAACTATACACTTCCTTCTACAAAGACAGAGACTCACACCTGCACTGTCCTGCCATCTTCCACTCTCCTTCAATAGCTTCTACCTCTTTTTTTACATAGCACCAACACAAAACATAGCACCAACAGGCACAAAATCCTCTGAATCCCAAAATTCTTTGCCAATTCTTGAATTTCTCTTATAAGACTGGAAGAGAAATAACAAAGACAGGAAGGTTGTCAAACACTTATTTTCTCCCCTCGCCCAATATCAAGACAGGCTGTTTACGTTTAGGAAAGAAGAAAAGCATAAAGCTAAGTGGTTTAGACCTGATTGTTTCCTCCATAGGAGACCACAGAGAACCCCATGTATGGTGGTCAGAGTTTTCCAAAGAAGAGTGGGAAATATAATGAGTGTATGCAAGAGAGCACCAGCTTCTTCAGCAGAGCTAGGTCATCCAAATGGCATCCCTTGAGGTTAAAAAGTGTAACAATAAACAAAATAATTGCCAGTTTTTTTGTCCTGTAATGGTACCTTCTGAGACAGTAACCCTGCCCTATCTGGGGTAGTCCTCACCTCTAGTCCCTCTCCCCTGTAGCTCAACTGATACCAAGCTAAAAAAGCAGTAATTATGGGAGAAGTGCCTTGATTTCTGTTGCCCACATTTATCTCTAGTGTATGCCAAACACAGCTAGCAATGAGGTGGACATTTTGTGTCAAACAAAACCATGCCAAAACCTTGACTAGGGCAGGAGGCAGGTCTACTTTAGGCATCCGCCCCTTAACAACCTTCCACTTAACAATGAACCGCATATATGACGGTGGTCAAAGCACAACAAAGAGTCTTTTAATGAGGCAGACAGGACTCCCATAGCCTGCAGCAGAGTGTCTGTCTATACTACAAAGAGGCCCTTGATGAAAGAAGAGACAATCTGTCTCCAGTAGCCTGTACAGTCAGCTAGTTTCTGGCAGGGAGTGTCTGTTTACACAACAAAGGCACTAGGTTGGACTGAATGTTCGCTTAACAACCTAATTGCATAACAGCGGGAATTGGAGAACGTATCCCTGTTGTTAAGTGGCGCACACCTGTACTGGTTCTCACAATCGGCACTGAGAGAGCAAACTAAACTGTATACTATAGATGCCATTTTTGTTATATTTCATAACAGTGTTTACCACTCCATTTCACAGTTCAAATTACAGCACATCAGAAACCACATGAAAGGAAGTGATCATTTTGAAGTTGCACCAGGACCTTTCACCTTACCTGCAGATGAACCACAGGGAAGTCTCACTTTCACTAACATCTCTGCACTTGGAGAGTATAGCTATGCTGTTAGTGAGAGAGACAGGATAGTCTGGCGGTTCTGGTGTTGAACTTAGAGCTTCCTGGGTGACCTTGGGCCAGTCACTCTTTCTCAGCCTTATCTACTTTACAGGGTTGTTGTGCAGACAGAAGGAGGAAAGGAACCATGTAGATCACCCTGTGCTCACTAGAGGGAGGATGGTAAAAAAATATGGGGAAAAAAAATCTCCTGAAGAGGCAAGGTTCCTCCCTGCCTTTCCACATGGAAGCCTGGTCTCTCTATTATTGCTGGTAGGAAATAACTACAAAAGGTTAGCTGAAGAATGCTATGACATTATGTGTTTTCAGCTACTCCAACCCAAGCCTATTCTTTATTGAGGCTTGGTTCTCCAGGGGCTGTGGTAACTGGTGGATTAGCCCTGATTTACAGCATCACTCTGCATGTTCTCAGCTATGCATGTTTATTTCAATACTTTTTTTTTTGGTTATTAAATGGCCATTATGCACCATAATCCCCATAAAGAGAGGCCTCTTTAGAAGTGCAGCCCATATACTACATTTTTGCACACAGTAAGTGGATTCATGGGAATGGGCCACTAAAAATAAATTACCTCGTTTTTCCCTTTGGTTGAAGCAGCCTATCTACAATGCGCTTGAAGGCAGCACTGCTGTGATTTACAGTTGGGTTTCCCAGAGATCAAATAAAAGCCAAATGGGGAATGATGGAAATTCCTCAAGGGAGAAACCAAGCCTAGGTAATCGGCTTTCACACTTCCCTTTCCAATGAGACTGGTCGAAGTCATGCTCACTGACGCCTGGTGAAACGGCTGAAATGCTCAACAAACGGCATTCCTTTCTGAGTTTGTACGAAATAAGCATACAAAGACTTCTTCCCCTCTGCATGGCTTCATTACCTGCTTTTCATTTTACAAGTACATCAGCCAAAGCCTGCAGGGCACCCAAGCATTTCCATCATCTGGGCTATGCATAGTTTAGAAAAAAGGGGTGTGCTCTCTCTCACAAAGGACTACACTGCATGGGTTGAATGATGCAATGAGGAGCATGTTGCTTAAACGGACTGCTTAACGATGGACTACATATATGACTGTGGTCAAAGCACAACAGAGAGCCTCTTAATGAAGCAGTCAGGTCTCCCATAGCCTGCAGCAGAGTGTCTTTGTTGTTCTACACAACAAAGAGGCTCTTAATGCCAAAAAAAAAAAAAAAGGCAACCTATCCCCAGTAGCCTGTGCAGCCAGGGAGAGTCTGGCAGGGAGTGTCTGTTCACACAGCAGGCACTAGGTTGGGCTGAATGTTTGCTTCATGACCTACAGCACAATTCTATCTTGTGGCCTGCGCTGTATCCAGTGTAAGATAGATGCCCAAAGTGGTTCAGCCAGAGATAAGGAGAAACTTTTCCCCTTACCCCCAGGTAAGCTACTGTAGTCCCAATGGCTCTCCTCAGACTTGTGGTGGTTCTGATGTTGAACTGAGCTTCCTGGGTGACCTTGGTCCAGTCACTCTTTCTCAGCCTTACCTACTTTACAGGGTTGTTGTGTGGACAGAAGGAGGGAAGGAACCTCTGGAGGTGGCATAAGTTCGATGAGAGCAGAGCGGCTTGCACTGCTCAGGAATGGGTCAGGATCCAGCATAACTGCTGGGTCCCAGCTCCACCTCCTGCTCCCTGCCCGTCCACTTTGGGACTGCCTCCACCCACCCTGAAGTCAGTTTTTAAAATCAAAATAATAATTGTGAAGAAAATTATCATGAGCAAGCCCATGATGCAATTGAAAATGTCCAAGTTAAATCTTACCAATGACATTATGTTTTGCCTGCTTATCTTATGTCATTGTGTCTTACATGACGTAAACATCTAATAAGAGGCATCTAATAATAATAATAATAATAATATGAGCTTCATCAGTGCAAGGCCCGGATAGGATTGGGCTGTTAATGGGTTCAGACAACAATCCATCCAGCCCAGATTCACTTTTGATGCATTTATGGCAGTGGTTCTCAAAGTTTTAGAGGCCCTAGAGCAACGATTTTCAACCTTTTGCATCTCAGGACACACTGAGAAGGTGCTAAAATCGTCAAGGCACACCATCAGCTTTTTGATAAGTGACAAGGCACACCATGCTGCTGGGGTTGTGAGAGTCAGTGTCCGGAAGGGTCCATTAAGCTCAGCTGAGGGACTAGCCTGCTGGGGGTGGAGCCTGCAAGCCTGCTGACCTGCAGGGGACTGATTGACCAATGGTTCTCCTCCTCCTCGTTGGCAGGTGTGTACTATTTCACCACAGGGCTTGCCAGAGGCACGAGCCGAAGGGCAAGGGCCAAAAGGCTCTTTGCCTGTGGCTCTTAGCCCAGGGGCTCGTACCATTCTTCCCAGCCTTGTCAAAGGCTCCCAAGATGGTCAGCAGCTGTCTCCTGAGTTCCCCTCATCACTTCGCATCCAAGGCTCTGGAGGAAGATGACTGCCAGCTAACATTTCCACAATAGAAAAGTGTCTTAACGCCCCCCCCAGTTTGCAATCATTAAGACGTGGGTCTCCACGATTTTTACATCCTTTTTCGACAAGGATTCCTTATCAAGGTTCTGCTGCTTTTATTGATCTTTACGTCCTACAGACTGAGGACTTTAGATTTAATTATTTATAGTCCTTGTGGCACACACCAGATTCCAGCAAGTTATTTATCCAATTGGAAACAAAGAGAGAAATTATTATGGGACAGAAAAGGTCTCACTCCCTTGAGGGTGCAGAGGGAGAAAAGTTATTTCTGGCAACTAAGCAATCCAAGATTGAAGATTTATTTGCATTAACAAAGACGCCATTAAAGGAGCAGAGCAATCCAGATTATTCGGAGGCTGCATGTGCAAATGAGAGCCCTTTAAGGCAACCTTCTCCTAAAGTTACGCAGGAGGGTAGCTGCTTGTTATGTGTGAGAAATGCTAATAATCTGAAGGGATAATCAGGCTATAGCTTCAAATTGGGAACCCGAACAGTACTGGTGGTGAATGTCTATCTTACCCCACAACAAGTAAGAGTTCATATTAATAAGTCCTGGGCCAACTTGGAATGATATATTGAAGATCTAATCTCTGATAATTCAGTAGATATGGTTCTCTTAGGGGGGATTTTAATGTCCACACTGGTGCAAATGGCCATCCCTAATAGGATGGCCAAGGGTCAAATGGCAATCAGGGCGATGAACACAATTATTTATATCTTCCACATCTTTCAAAAGATAGCAAGGTAAATTTTGCTGGTACTCAATTGCTTGCTATGGCTCAAAATCTCAACCTTCATATCTTAAATGGAGCCATGATAGGAGACTATCCTGGGGAATTTACTTTTATGGCAGGAGCAGGGTGTAGTACCACTGATTATTTTTTGGTCTGCAACAGTTTAATTCCCTGGGTTGAAAGTTTGCAAGTTCTTCCTGATCTTGATAGTGCTCATTTCCCTCTTCTCCTGCAAGTGGCCCTACCATCTCAATCAGTACACCTTAAAGGTCAGTATAGAGCAGCCATTAAGACATTGAAAAGGGCCAACTGTCGCGTTAAATGGTCTACCCAATTACCCAACATAAGGCAAGTGCCTTTTTGGCTGACAAGAGTACGATAATGTCAGAGTTCTGTTATGAATAGCTTTGAGGGTAATGATTTCCTCTTCCCTTATGAACAAATCATACAGGGATGGAATTCTATAACTGCGCCAGTGATTGGTTCACAGGTTTACCAATCTCGTAGGCAGTCTAAAAGATGGTTTGATGAAGAATGTATTCAAGCTAAGCAGGTATTTACTTCTGCCTACCAGACTTGTCGCACTGTCCCTGGTTTTGATACTCCTTCTTTTCATCAACATATTTTGACCCTTAAGAAATCCTATAAGAATATAGTGACCAAGAAGAGGAAAGCAGATGTTCAGGCATCATGGGAGCAGCTCATTCACGCAGGTAAGGAGAAAAATCAAGCCCATTTCTGGAAATTGATTTCCGATTTTTCCTTCCGAGAATTCTCTCCTCTAGATTCCCTTATTCCAGCTAGTATTTGGGAGCATTATTTTTATGAGCTGTATGCTGATTCTTATGGTAAAGTCGCTTCCTATGAGTTTAATGACATGCCCCAATGGCCTCCAGTTTCCCTAGATGAAGTTATTTCATTAATCAATCAACTCAAAAGAGGCATAGCCCCTGGCATTGATAACACCCCTCCTGAATTGATTAAAAACTATGTGGATTGGTGGGCTCCATTTTTAGCCTCTTTATTTACCATAATTGACTCCACAGGATGCATTCCTGATGGCTGGAGGCAGGCTGTCATAGTCCTAATTTTCAAGAAGGGTAAGAGGGAGGATCCTGCCAGCTACCGCCTGATAAGCTTGCTGAGTATTATCAGCAAGCTTTACGGTGGCCATCTGCTAGAGAAGCTTAAATGCTGGACTGATCAAGAAAACCTAATTGCAGAGGAACAGGCTGGTTTCAGGGAGGGCAGGGCCACAAATGGGCACACTAAAATCATGCAGCATCTGATAGAGAAATACTCTGGTTCCCTCTACACAGCATTCATTGATTTAAAATCTGCTTTTGACTCTATTTCTAGAGTCAAACTGTGGGAGAAGCTGGAGGGTTTGGATCAATGGAATGTCCATTGATCGTAGATTATTATTTCTAATCTGTGCTTTATAATCCAACACATCACTTAAGGTGGTTCCAGGTGGTTCCACTTAAGATGTTCCAGGTATGGACATCTCTCAAATGCTATTCCAACTTATAAGGGTGTAAAGCAGGGCTGTGTTCTTGCCCCCCTTTTATTTAACATCTATGTAAATGGTTTGGTGGATCACTTGAGCTCTTCCGACTTCCACCCTCCAGTTTTGACTAACTGTAAGATATCTGTCCTACTGTATGCGGACGATACAGTTATCCTTTCAAGGACCCCAGTGGGACTTAGACGGGCCCTTAATTTTTTAGTTTTAGTGTTTTCTATGAAGAAAACCAGCTGGTCATTAATTACCAGAAAACCAAGATTATATCCTTTGGCAAGAGACCTAAGTGCAGGCCCTGGAGTATTAATGGCCATAAGATAGAGCAGGTGAGTTCCTATAAATATCTGGGTGTAATGCCGCACTCCAGTGGAACTAGAACCACTCATCATGAATCTGTGGCTGCAGCTGGCCAGAAGTCTGCAAGTGCAATAACCAAGTTCTTTCGTGTTAAAGGTGCCATTATATTCCTGCAGCAATTAGATTATATCTTGCAAAGGTCTTGCCCCAACTTTTGTATGGAACAATTCTTGGTCCCTCCTCTTTGTCCTTTGTCTCACCTGAACGTGTCCAATCCAAATTTTTAAGATCTATATTTCAAGTGTCCAGCTATGTGTCTAATGCAAGCTTACATCTTGATTCCGGCCTGTTAAAGGTCGAGGCCAGGATTGCCTTAGCATCCATTTATTTGTGGCTCAATCTAAATTTTAACACCCAAGGCCTAACATCTTTGGTTTTAATTGATAATTTTCAGTCTACCTGGCTCAAGGCAGTACACACAAAGCTGAGACACTTGGGGTTTTCACCAGAGATTGTTCTGGCAATGGATTTGATTCAGGCAAGAGTGACTATAAAACAGAGACTGAGGGACATCGAACGACAAGAAGATGTCAGCAGACCTCCGGATTTTCTTGCCTCTGATTAAACAAGGTATATAGCTGCCCTGGCCACTTATCTTTCACTGTTAAAGCTTCCTGGGCAGAGGAGAGCTTTTTTCCTAGCTAGGTGGAGAGCTCTTCCTTCGGCATTTGCTGAGGGCTGTTTCAGAAAGATCCCCATCTCCAAAAGACTGTGTCCCTGTGGTTCAGGGGAGGTTGAGACACTTGAACATGTCGTGTTCTGTTGCCCATTTTATCAGGGGATCCGAGATAAGTTTATTATTCCTCTGAACAGAAAATTATTGGGCTTATCACAAACAGAAATGGCCAAGAAACTTCTTTCAGGTGCCGATTCTCAGCTTTTAAGACCAACTGCAAGTTTTTTGGCTACTGTTTACAAAACCCGGATGGGCATTATTAATAATGAGAGGAAATTTTAATTGCTACTCCCTCTTATTTGTTTGAAATACTATGATGGTTATTTTATTGTATTTTAATGTTGCATTTGAATGTTGAATGTATTTTAATGTTGAAATCTTAAATTCCACCTGTTGTAGGGCAGTGTTTGTTTTTGCTGGTCTTTGACCGTAACAATAAATACCTACCCATGCTGCTGGTGGAGGGCTAACATCCCCCAATGGCCCTAATAATAAATGACCCTCCCCCAAATTCCCATGACACACTTGCAGACCATTTGCGGCACGCCAGCGTGCCACAGCACACTGATTGAAAACTGCTGTTCTAGAGGCTACAGCCTGATTTGTAAATGCCAAAGGGTATGACTATAATGGTGATTAGGCAGCAGTGCTCCCCCATAAGTAGCAGCTTGTTTCACCCTTGATGCACATAGCCTAATCTGCCCTGTCAGTTTCGTGAACTACCAAAACTTGGGTCACAACCTACTAGTGGGTCCCAGACCTACCGTCTGAGAAGTGCCAGTTTATAGTATTGAGATTTTACCTGCCTTCCATTGTGAGAACTTCAGCTAAAAAGTAGGATACAAATTAAAAATTTTATTCTGAATGAGTCCGTTGATGGAATAAAATAAACTGCTCATGGCAATAATAAAGCAATATTTCCTTACAGAAATAGTGCAGAATTGTCATGAATGTGAACCAAAGATGCTCCAAAATTTAATTTGGAATGAACTAAATGATCTCAACTTGACCAACAGAGATAATTGTACATGTATCCTGGCCATGATGTGCATTTACAATACATTCAAAATGGCAGCCATAATCACATCTTAATACAGCTCTGTTTTGTTAATTTCTTCAGCAGCTGCTATTAATATTCCTGTTATTAATTAGTAAAATGAAAACAGTAATGGGCGCAGTCTAGTGGGAAGCCTCCAAGCTCTATTGAAATTAAAGTAAGTGACATAAAGCCACTGGGTACTTCCTGTGCTAGGGGCAGAAGAATGTGGTCTAAATCTTTTAAATTAATCAATTGATTTGTTAAAAAATGGACTGCAAACACCTCAGGCCAACAAGTGCTGTGTTGGTGGCCATGTTGCACATGCCACTGATCTCTCTCAGATGGTCTTCTGAGGTCTTTTGTGCTTGCCTCTTAAAACCGCAGTAGACAGCAACAACTATGCCACAAAGTTACCTTGATTGTTTACTCCATGTGAAAAGTTACACTATTCACTAGTTCAGTTTTTCAAATGAAAACTTTTCTTGAAAAGATTCATGATTGTAGTCCTTAGTAATATTCGGAGTTTCCTTCTTTTGTTGGCTGACCGTTTCTAACATTGTTTGTCTCGTTAATGATTGCAGAATGACCACTGACCGCTTTCATTGGCTACCGTTCCAGTACAGCCAAGATCAACAATATATTTGCTCCCATATAGCACAAAGGCATGTAAAAGGCACCCTTAATTTTTACACCCAGTAACAATCAGAAGGAGGGCAACCTCTCAACTTGATTCCAGATGCTTAAAAAAAGCAAAGAAATAACAGATAAAGAACAAGTTTCATTGCAGAAGAAGGGGAAGAAAAAAAAAAACCCAGCTTCTATTTCCTGGAAGCCTAACTGAAATTTCACTGACTTAATTAGGGATTAATTTTTGTGACCGAATCAATTTCCACTGAATAAAGTCTGCCCGGCATTTCTCCGAATGAATCAGAGAAGCATAAATATGTGCAAAACATTCTAGCTTCAGCCATTCTATGTAGTGCTAAAACTATCGTACAGCTAAAAACTAATCATTCTAAGCAGAGAAGAGGTCAGAGCAAAAGCCCATTGCCTAAGCATATGCTACTCCAGTTCCTCAGGTGTGATGCGTAAAGACTGGGTGGATACCTACTTCATTTTCCACTGGAAACCCCAAGTCCACCCCCTGGATCCAGGTGCAAGATAGTGGCTTGGGGGAAGGGCAGATGTAATGAGGCACCTCTGAGATCATACTGACTTTAGAAATCCATTTTCAGCACCAGATGGTCCTTCCACATTAAAATCCTTTCCTGGTTTCAGGATTTAGTGGGTAAAGGGATCCTTTTTTTGTTGTTCCTATCCCTAAATAATTGGAAGACAGAAATCCTTGCAAATTTCCTGTAAAACACCCAATGATCTACCAGTAGATTCCAGTCTACCTTTTGCCCATCCCTAAACCAAGTTTCAGAAGAATTTCTTGATGTACGGCAGTTACATAGCACACACTGCTAGAGCACTGGCAGGAAGGCCAGTCTTCTCCACATGCTGGCAGATTCCCCTGGCCCACCATAGCAGGTAAGTTGGCAGGGTAAGTGGGACAGTATGGGAAGAGGGTGGAAAAGGGCAGAAGAGGATGGAATGAGGTGCTGATGGGGGAGTGGAAGGCTGAAATGGGGAGGACATGGGGCAGGGAATGGGCGGATTGGATCTGGGAAGGAGGTAGTTCTAGCAGCAGCTGCCACTGCCAAATCTTAGCCCCCTTCCTGGACAGTGTGAGTCCATCCTGCAGTGTGGGTCCATGCAGACCTGCAAACTGCCTCCCCCTCCCAGGATGCAGCGGTTGCCATTTTGGCATCACTGCTTTGATGGTTGTGGAAGGGAGAAGAATAGGATTGGGCTGTTAGGTAGTTAGTAGCACAGTCATTGCCATGGGAAATGAAGGCTCCATTATTAGAAGTCAAAGGAATTTTCTCTTGGCTCCAGGGAATTGGTTCATGAGATTTGAGCTTTTGGAAGTTAGGGTGAAGCATAGCAGTGAGAATCCTGGCTGAAAACCAAAATCCTAAATGTAACCAGATCTTCTGGGTGTAGGAAAAACCATCACTCCAGAATTTCTGGATAATATAGTTGGTGCTCCCATGGGAATATCAAATGTGTAAGTGCTGGGAATTATGCATGTGTTACGCGCAGATCACCAGATCCCTTTCCATGTTTTCCAGAACACACTTGAATGATTTATGGACAGGAAAGAAAACAACAGTGAGGAATCTAGGAAGGGTCAATTTAAGAAGAAATTTAAGAACATTTAAGAAGAAATGTTCCAGAATAGAAATGACAAGGTTAAGTCTGAGAAATTAATTACTGGAACAGTCGATGTGGTATGATTTGGGAATGACAACTTCAGCTTCAGGTGCAAAAGGATTTGTTCATGGCTCAGGATGTTCATTTCAGTACTGACAGAGCGATAACTCAGTCCCATAAACCAGCATATTACTGCTGACTTCTTAGCATTAATTCCCTCCTTTCGCCACAGCAGACATTTTAAAAAAATATGAATGCCTTCTCCTAAGAATGGTGAGAAATTCCCATAGATGGGAATGAATTATGGGTTTATCTCTGAAGATACACTATAAATAACACCTGGGGATTTGAACTCATAAAATATGTCTCATAACTTACTCAGATCCATAATATGCAATATCTAGCCTGTCCTTTATAAATGTCCTCTTCCCAACCTCTTTAATTGCATTTTTTTTTGCCAGTTACATGTGCAGCAAATGTGTATCCAGCAGAATGCATGCAAATGGCTTCTCCATTCTACAGCAGGCAAGGCATAAGAGGGCAGAGATTAAATACAGGAGGTCCGTCCTAGACTGTGGCTGTCATTCTTAGGAAGCCCTTGTCCTGACAGGTTTATTAAACCTGTAGTTTCTCATTCTGATTGGTTGCCCGAGGAGGAGCTTTCACAAAGCAAAAGTGCATATAACATCCATAACCCTCCCAGCTGAATCGGACCCTTCGAAGTGTGGAGAGGACCTGCTGATAGTTATTTCTTTTAGAAATACAACGTGGCATTTTTTCTTTTATTTTCTTTTTGGAATGTGCCAGACTTGGGCACTCACATCATACTCATGCATAGGGAACAGGGGCCCCACCCCCAAAGAAAACTTTGTGTGCCATGTGCAGAATTCATTGTTTTCAGTTTTAAAAACAATTCCTCCCCCTCATGGATTAGCCTTAAAATGCAATGGCTTTCAGTGTTTGAAAGCTATGAGGAGGAAAATACTAATCTCGTGTTTATTTTAGTTTTCAGTTGCATGGTTTCAAACTGCAGTCCTATACACATGTCCCTGTAGTCCCCTTGCATTTAATGGGACTTACTTCTGAGTAGACATGCACTGAATTGGGCTGTGAAACACTTTTGTGATGCTTAGGGATCAGTTCATATTTGAATATTTTGGACCCACAAAGGTCTGTATGGTTTGACAGGTGAACAAAGTTGACCCACTACCACTGGACTCACATTGACTAAATTTTATAATTTTGCCATGCTCGCTAAACAACACTGTAGCTTCGGTTTACTCTGGTTTCCTTCCAAATCCATTGTATGCCTCCAGTTCATCAACAAATGGTATAAGAAGACAGTTAACTGTATCCTAATACCCTGATATAAATTCTTGATTCAGAAATTCACTTATATTTAGTGATTCTCTGTTATGTTTTTATGGGGGTTTTTTTGCACACCATCTTGGAAAACATTATATTACAATAACAACAACAACAGCAACAACAACAATAATAATAACACAGGCGTGCGCCCTTTGCAACATACTGGTTTAGGCCAGGATTGCATATCTGATGACCACATGTGGTCACACGGTTGTTGGGGGGCGCACATCCCCACCTTCCGAACGCAAAGGGAGCTCTGCTCCCCTCACCTCTGGAGGGTTGTCCAAGCGCTGCCTCTGCAAGGCTCAGACTGAGTGACATTGCGTCTCTCACGCAATTTCTGGTTTCCTCTGTGAAACCATAAGTCGTGGAAGACGCAATTTCCCTCTGCCTGAGCCTTGCGGAGGCAGCGCTCGGACACGTGCTACCTCTGGGAGCCTCAGACGACCCTCCGAAGGGGAAGGGAGCAGAGCATCGCCTACCCTGTAGAGGGTTCACATTGGGTCAAGCGCTGCTTGAGGACGGGGATCACAGTCCTGATCCCCATTGCTAAGTAGCACACGACTGTAATGGATTTCCGACTCCGAACAGGTGGACAATACGCCAAACATAACTGTTACCAAGAAAAAAGAAAAACAAATCAAGATAATTGATAGCAATATCAAGTGATAGTAGAGTAGAAGAAAAAGAACTGGAAAAAATAACAGAACACAAAGGTTTACAAATAGAAATTGAAAGGTTGTGGCAGAAGAAGACCAAAGTGATCTCAGTGATGATTGGTGCCCTTCGTGCAGTTCCAAATGCATTAAAAGTTCAAATATATATTCAAATAACATTGCTCAAAGGTCTCCAAAGAAAGGGACAAACTAAAAATATTAAGTGATTGGGGCCTGCATGGCCCCCCTTTTTTGTGTAAATAGTACATGTGGGCTGAGACTGATCCAGATCAAATCTGTAGTGACGGAAGGAACAACCACGTTGGGGGAGAAAATTCAGGATCCCACCCCCCTGATCCTGAACCTTACTATGAGTCTGATATAACTGAAGCCCTGCACCTATGTTATTTACATTCGAAAACGCAGGCAGGCAGGCACCAATCGTACAATAGGTGTCTTATCTAGTTTGGCCCTGATGCTGTAGGCCGAAATAACATTACAGTATTGTGACAAAGTATCTGAAGCACACTGAGCAGTAGTGCTATATAAAAGTTTAAATTATCATTTTTATTCGTATTTAGCTGACATTCGTGACAAGCTCCAAATTCCTCATAAATGGACAGAGAGTGGCTCAGATAGAGCGCCACTGTATAGGCCGTGTCTCCTGGTACGGATTCAAGTGCCGCTTTCTGCTGAGTACACATTAGCAGTCAACCGTAAGGGCAACACGCCAGTTCCCTCATCCCTCCCCTGCAGAGGTTGAAACAACTTTGTTTTTCAAATGGATGCAACAAAGAGCCTCCCCCCCACGAACCCCTTCTGAGCCACATCGAATCTGTGATAACCTTCATAATTAGCTCCTGTAATAAAGCACTTAATGGGAGTAAATTCTCTCACTAGCCATGAGGGGAAGTTTTGTCAGGGCTGTTTACCTACTGCTGAGACCAAGTGCCCTCCAAAGGCCTGGGAACCAGTACCCATCAGGGCCTGGAACGCCACAAGAGCCCCAGCCCTCAATTAGCCTGGCAATTCAGAAGGAAAACAATTCTCCATTTTCTCATTAAAAGATCAGATGGGGAGGGGGGAACTGACAAATCCACCCAGAACGATTATACCACTACTCCAAGAAAGAAGTCGCTTTTCTTCCAAGGCCCCCTGATTATGAAAGACAATGGGATTAGTTCAAACTAGGCCGAGAGCCCTTGGTGACTCCTTTTGCTGGCTAAATTGCAAGCGAGGGTAGATAATGAGAGATTGATTAGGGTTAATAGACTTATTTTTACAGGTCACGCCGCACAGCACTCTGGGTTGTGGTGCTCCAAAACATATTATCACAAGCCATAAATCAAGGGCCTTGGAGGAGATTCAGACCTCCCTCTCTCCATCTGAATGGCTGGTTAACAATTCACTTTTGTCTCCCCACTGCTCCTAGCTAAGGCCTCTTGGCTGGTATCTTCCTTCCAAGGGCTTGATTCATAGAAGAGACTGAGTGTGTCCCGGAAAAGCAGTGAATATCCTCAGTCTCCTCTGAAATGTGTGTGGGAAGGGGCCGGGTTTGTCTTCATCTTCAGCGCCACAAAGTTTTTCTTGTGTTGCATCAAGGTGGTGTTAGCGTTCACAGTGGTAGCGGTGGAGTACAAGGAAAGTACGTTTTTAAGTTTAGTGGGCTCGACTGTGAAAAGAAAGATGGAGAGCAACTTTCCGGAATCCCTGCCTGTATTTTTGCTTCCCTTTCTTTAGTTACCCAAATGTACCCCAGCAGATGGAGCAGCTTTGGAAGGCTGACAATTTTCCTGCACTGGGTGGTAAAATGAAGGCTGTTGGATGCACAGATTTGGAAGGAACACTTGGGAGAAGCATCCTTCCCCTCTGTCTCATTGTCCTGCCTGTTTTAGCCATATATTGGTGCAGTTTGATATATGATACAGACAAAATAAGTCAGGCAGGTGGCTGAAGAGGTTTCACTCTCAGTGGGAAACACCAGGTTGGCCTCTGTGCCTTGGAAAATCTTGGAGAGACCAGTGGGGTCAGGTGCTATTGGCAAACTTTAAAATGAATGTTGTTGCAATGGGGAAAGTGCGTAACTAGACAAATAAATCGTTGCCCGGTGGAAATATTTGATGTAGGGCTTAATTTGAGCTGAGGCTCAGCCCTGGATGCTGCTTTGACAGGGAGGGATAACAGATGGAACATGTGAAGTTGTAACTCAGAGATGCCACTAAGCATGTGCAGAAAGCCTTTTTCTGAGCAGCCACAGCTCAACAGTTTACATCTGGGATTGGTGGGCATATGCTTCTCAAGCATAGTGATTACGCTGTCTTTTGAAACCAAATGGTGCGTGGATGGCTTACACACATCGCATGATACAACATAAGTAGAAATGCTATTGTCAGCCATGTTTCAGCTCCACTGCAGACTCCAGACAACTCAGATCAAAGGAGAATCTTTTGGTCAGAGTCCCTTCAGGAAGAAGAGAGAGAAGTCTCAGTTTCAGATTAAGGATCAGAGAGCTAATGAAAGACTGTGAGCGGACTCAAACACTTCAATCGCTGTCCTTCATTAATATCTTCAATAAACAAACACCCACAGCTGGGTATTACACCCCCTTAGGAGTCCACTGTTAGCACTTAAGTAAATTCCACATGAAAGCACACTTGTCATAAAACATTTCAACTCCTCTCCGAAGTTAATATATTAGCACTCATTTCATTTGCATTTTAATGGCAAGGCTACACTTTTCAAATAAATGACTGCACTTTATCAAAGGATTACTTCATTTTGTCTGTAATGGTTCTTTGCCATGTGGGAATCACATAGATGTGGAGGAGCTTGGAACAACCACTTCAGTGGCGCAAGCAAACATGCTCATGCTCCAGATTGCAAGCACAACTCTTGACAGTTTATCTTATATTGGGGGGGGGGGGAAGCTCAACAACTTAAAAAGCATGGTTTATGTCTCTCTTTAACTCAGAAAACTGCATTGATTTTGTAATTCCAGTTCCCCTTCATTATTAATAGTATTGACATTTGTGTTTCTTGAAAATAACCATGAATGAAGCACGAGCTCTGGAGTAAATTCATCAGCACCTTACAAGGAGCTCCGAGCTCTGGAGTAAATTCATCAGCACCTTACACATTAGAAGGAAGAATTTGTTCTGAATGAGAGGAGTTGATCTCCCTTGACTTTGTATATTTGCTCTAGCTAAAGTTCATATTTGCTGAATTTCTCATTTCTCATTTCCTGAATTTCTCATCTCATTTGTGATCTCTCTGCGTGAAGAAGCAAAATATTCTCAAAGGAGTAGTCAAAGCTATTATTTTTTTGTGTTCCTTCTTGGAAAATTTAAAACTCCTAACCACACAAATTTACAATTAGTGCTTAGCATTTTGCAAATTTCCAATTTGTAAATATCAATTTGGGGGCATCCACCTTGTTTGCAATGTGTAATTCATGTAATTCCCAAGTGATCACTTGAAACTTTGCCATTGATTTAAATAATTAGATAACTCCTTCGTGGATGAGGTTTCTCTCTCATATACATAAGCTATATCAGAGACATGATAAAGTATTAGACTGTAATTGTAGTACAATAAGCAGATCACAAATGACACACTAAAGGATGTGGATTATATTGTGAAGTCACAGGAAGAAGCAAATAAGAGGCAAGATACTTAGCTAGCTGGTTAGTACCTAGGAGATCAAATGAAGGGTGCAGTGGAGCAGGAATGGGAGAAAGACATGGGAAACTACAAAGGGTACTGATAATAGCAAAGGCCAGAGGTTACTCTTGGTTTTGGAATGTGGCATAACTTATTGCTTATTGGCTGTTGTTGTAAGGTTGTTCTTACAGTGGCCTCCATGAGGAGACTGCATTTGGTAGTATGCCATAGTTAATGTAACACACGCTCCAACTCTAAATCTACTTTAAATATGGAGTGTGTTTGAAATAAAGTGAGCATTCACTTTTGGAACTCAATGAAACAGAACTGAAATTTGAAGAAAAATAAATCTTATCTGAATTTGGTTTTCACTGCTGCTTGCATTGGTGATGGCAGAAGCTCCAACGTCCAGACACAACCTGGTAGGTGCCATCTTGAATATCCCCCAAAGCTCTGAGATATAGCATGGATTAAAAGTGGCAGCCCCTGGAGTAGCAACCACAAGTAATTATGGTAGCAGCCATGTTTTAACCTGCACTGACCCTAGGATTATGCTGTATCCTAGGGCAGTATGAGTATTCAAGGGCTGGCTGCACATTTTAGTATGTGCTGCCACTGACATAGGCAGCAGCAAAAACTCTGCTTAAATGAGATTTTAAATCTAGAAAAATAAAATGAATGGAGTTTTCAAAAAGGAACAGGGACTTTTTGATATCCTTTTGCCACAGGATATTCCACATATCCTGGTTTGGCTGGCTGACTCGAGACTCTGACACAGGCATATGTGTGTGTAGCTTTCGGTGCAGTTTTGGGTGATTGATGAGTGCTGAAGCTCCCCTGGGGGGATAGTCACAGGGCTCTGCTCTCATTCCCCCTTTGTTCAGTAGATGTTCCCAGTCAGCAACAGATGGCCCTTGCTCCCCCTCTCTGACCAGTGATCTGCAAATGCCATCCATCTTCCCCTGTGCCTGACAGAGGAGAGGACGGATGGGCTTGGTGGGGAAGGAGGAAAGTTCGGCAGCCTGTGGTTGTTCACATCTTTGCATGGATACTCTCCAAGGAGGACACACACTGTTGCCTTTGAAATACGACTGATTGGATCTAACAGCAACATCGTGGCAAAATGACGAGGCTTTTTGACCTTTCAGAAGCCCGCCTTCACACTCTGCATGCACATCCTGTCTTTGTGTTTGGCTTTCTTTGTGATGAATTCATTTCAAAGCCCAGTTCTGAGAGAGAGGAAGGAGCATTGATGAAGGGCATCATCAGCACACTAGCAACTGAGCTGTTGTTAATCTCATAATGTCAATGCTCAGGGCATAATCCTGCCTCTGGTAAGGGTGAGGTGGGATCTTTTGAGGTCTCAACAGAGTCCAGTTTCTGCTCCCCCTCAACTCTGCATGTGTTGTGCTCATGGACATGCACACAAGGAGCACATGGAGCTGTTATAGGGAATGTGAGGTCTTCTGTGCTTCTGCTCCAGAATGTGCCCATGAAGGGCAAGTACTGAATAGGCATATGAAAGGCATTCAGAGATTTATCTATTTATCCATTTTTTATCTTGCTTTTCTCCCCAAAGGCACCCAAAGCAGCTCACAAAAAAATCAATAAAACCATATATAATACAGACATTGCAATACAGGTCCAGCCTATTTATACACTGATTTTTTATACACGGATTTGACTCAATACGAATGGTCCCTGCAAATGAGAAGGAATGTGCTGATCCCTGGAGAAGAAGAAAATGCATCCCTTTAAAATCAGTGTTAAAAACTGAACAGACTCCTTAATGAGAGAGAGAGAGAGAGAGAGAGAGAGAGAGAGAGAGAGAGAGAGAGAGAGAGAGAGAGAGGCAGCAGGCTAACAATCCATCAATCCTTCTCTCTCCTTCAGACCCCTCCCTTCCCCCAGCACTTGAAAGAAAAGGATCATTTTGCATTGGTGAAGGGAGGGGCTGAGTGAAGTACTGATGGATTGTCTTCTTAATGACTCTTATCTTAGAGTCAAAAGGTCAGCAAGGTTGTTTTTCCATCACTGGAGCAAAGAAACTTTGTTTCTGAAATTGATTTGCTATAGTGCATTTTTTTTTATCCATGTGAGTGCTTGGAACAGAATTAGTCTCAACCTGTATACCATTCTACAGATGTGTAATGTACTGCCCCAGCATCCAGGGCAGTGATGTCACAATGTCACCTGACATTGTGACATCACTTCCAGGTTCTACCTGGAGGATTGGGAGCAGGCAGCTTGCACCCCTCCCATTCCTTCTCCCGTGGAGGCTCTGCTTTGGGGGAGCCTTCCCTCTGAAGAAGAAGAAGAAATGGGGGAGGGGTGCAAAGCCACCAGCACCTCCTCCATAACTAAGGCAGAGCCTGAGGGGTAGTAATGCGCTCCTCCTTGGCATGACGCCTGGGGCAGGTGTCCCTCAGGCATCTTCCTAGTTACAGCTCTGCCATTGTATATTGTGGGACAGATCTCCCATTGCCTGAACTGCTCTGGTGTAGTGCTTGCAGATTGCTCGTATTTGTTTATTTTAAAGGCGTATGCCCTGCCTTTTGATCAAATATTCTCCAAGGTGATTTACAATAGGTTGTACCAATGTAAAAAAAGACCTACTCATCAATGCTTGGCCCACTGCCCAGTAGCAGAGACACAAGCATCTTTTCTCTCATGTTTTTAGTCTCAGGGCAACTAACAGGTGGAACTGTTATTCTTTCTGACAGTGCGGACAGAAGCAAGCCCCTGCCACTGATTGTTCTCTGGGGCCAAGCTGGTCATCCCCTGTGGTGTTTTTCTTGGTGCACATGCGTGCTGGCATGTGTGTGTGTGTGTGTGTGTGTGTGTGTGTGTGTGTGTGTGTGTGTGTGTGTGTGTGCAAACTCCCAATGTCCCTGTTCATTTGACCAATGTTCAGCAGAGGCCAGAGTCCCAGGGCATTTATATATTCTCTATGCACATATCAATTGTGGGAGAGGAGGAAATAGGCTGAGTTCAGCCCTAGGGACATCAGTTTGTGCATGGATGCTTCACCCTGACACTAGGAAGGATCATGTCCTTTCTGTTCACATATGACCTTTTATCTGTGCAAAATAATCCTGCAAGGTAGGCTGTGGTTATAGTTGCCCCATGGGAATTGGTTAATATTATAGCTGGTCTTCAACCTTTTTTGTGCTGCAACCCCAATCAATAAATTAAGTATGAGACTCGAGACCCACCACCAGTCCCACTCCCTCCCAGGACTCATCCCGCTTGATTGCCACCCACCCATTGCCTGCCCCATTTCCCCTACCAATTGTGTCTTCAAAATGACCCTTTGAGGTAGCAGCTTCAGCCGGGCTGGCTTTAGGAGCTATGGGGCAAGACAGTGAAAAGAGGCTGTGGAGTATTAGATCAAGAACTCAGTTTTAATAAGGCAGGACCAAAATTGGATTGGATCCAAGACCTCTCTTGCACAAGCTTTGAAAGGTAGCTGCAACCTCTCAAATGAGTCTTCACGACTCCAACGGGGCCCCAGCCCACATCAAGGTGCATCAGCCTTAGCAACAAACATTTCATCTGGCATGTACATACAGCCAGAGTGTAAAAAAATATATCATGTGAGAATCTTCCCTCTCACTGCCTATTAAAAGCTGGTACCTCAGATTTTATGGGTCACTTAACAGTGACTTTCTTCCTGTCTTTAACTTCTAAGCATTCAGTATTTGTCTGCTTTGCAGGGCCCTGAAGATAACTTTCCAAAAAACAGCCATTCTTTTTATGTCAAATGTAGAAGAAGTTAAGGAACTGCCTGCCTGTTAATGACAAATTATTCCGATCAGAACAAGAAATGGGACAGTAAAGATCACAACCGGCTGTAAATTTAGAGAAGTTACAGACAGAGAAAAGATAAGAAAATAAGTTAAAAAAAAATTTTTTTTAGAAAAGGCCCTGTTCTCCAAGTCTCCTAAGTGCAACAGTGTGAGTAATTGGTCCAAATCAGGGAAGCTTTGAAAAGGACCCAAGATTAATTGCAAAGTCGTCATCATTCTATTACCTGTTCCAGTGGCATAGCAGGGCATGTTGCTGAGGATCCATCACCCTTTGTACAAAAAGCCTATCATTTCTGCATCAATGTAACATGACTGTAAAAATTCATGATCCTCAACTGTGGCTTCTTTTAGCAAACATTCTTACAAAAACCAATGGATGTAGGTTTTGATACCGATGAGTTGCCTTTAGATTTGGATGGTCCAATCTATATGCCAAAGGATTTGAATTAACATGGATTTCTGTCCACTCAATTCTGTGACGATATTTTTTGAAAACGTTTTCTTTGGTAAAATGCTGTCTTTGACATATCATACCAACAAATCAAGCAGGCAAGTTATACTGTGAATGGCAGAGGAAAGTGAAAACCTCCCCAAGGCTCCATCAGATTCTCCAGACATCCTGACAAGAGGGATGAAGAGAAGGCGAATTCCTAGAGCTCAATCCAGGGGAAACTTTTCTTGTGCAAGCTGCATTACAACAAATGGGGACAGTGAAAGTGAGGTGCTTTTGCACAGCTCTCTTTTGTTTAAATGGAGCTTGTGCAGGACTACTTCCCATGGGACTGTATTGCATGGCTCCAGTTTTATAGTCTATTAAGGGATCAAACTAGAAATTGCTTAAGCCTATGCTTTGTAAGCATGTGTTGGGTTTCCTAATATTAAATAGCAGCAGAATTGGGGCCCCCATATGTCAGGACCTGGCAAAGGAATTGTAATCCTGTGTCTTCACCAGAATTCCAATCAGGATTGTGTTCCCCTGGTCTGCTATTTGTCAAGGAAAACATTTCCAATGGGAGCTATTTTTTTCTTGGCATATACCACTCAAACAGTCAGTGCAATGGAAAATTGCCCAAGGCATCAACTTATCCACTCCAAGTTCCTAATTTCATAGTACAATATTTAGAGCTTAATCCTATCTTCTCCCCCCACAGCTGGTGCAGCTGTGTGAAGTATCCGGGGGGGGGGGGGAGAAATCAGGAGACTTCAGAGGGGGAAAGAGATTTAACATCTTACCCCACCGTAAGCCTCCTGCTCCTCAGTGGTTCTCCTTGGAAGTGAGTCAGCTCTGTAGCTGGCACAAGTCTGAAGAGACAAAGGGGGTGGAGAGGCTGTGAAAAGAACGAATAGAATCTGGCGTGCCCCATCGCTGCCAGATCCACTCCCTTCTCAGCATCCTCACCCCATTCCTCCTCCTCCCTGCCCAGTTTTGCCCCCTCCCTGCCCCATTTCACCCCGTCCCCATACCCTCTGCAGCTTTACCTGCTCCAACAGCCACGGGCAGGTTCAGTGACAGATGGGGAGTGTTGCGGCCTCTTGCTTTCGGTCACAAAGTGCAATCCTGGATAGGATTGTGCTGTTAATAACATGGAACAGCTGAGTCAAAACCCAGGTAAGAAGTCCAAATCAAGAATCACAGACATTCACATGAGGGTGGTATAGTCAGGACAGGATATTTGACTGGGTTGAAAATTGTAACTCTGTCTAGAAGGAGAACTGTGCCTTCTTTGCATGACTCATTAGGAAAATGACCTGAATGGGGCGCAATTGTTTTCTGTAGCTGGAAAACAAATGGTGACCCTAATGAGTGGATACCAATTGAGTCCTCCAGAGTTTTCACAACTCTGTTCATTACCTGTTTGTTTTTGTCCTTTTTTCATAATACAAAAATTCAAATTTTTTCTTAGTTTTAGTAATAGTACAAAAAAATTTGGCTTTTGCTGCCATCTGAGTCAGCCGTGGCAGAAGCTGAAACGGGATGATGCTGCATCCAGAGGCAGCGTGAGTACTGTATTCAAGGAGGAAACTTCTAGAGGCATGTTGTTAAAATACAAAGGGTGCAATCCTAACCAACTTTCCAGCATTGACCTCAGGGCAATGCAGCTGCAAGGTAAGGAAACAAACATTTCCTTATCTTCAGTCTCCATGACTGCCCCCCCCCCCCAACTTCAGGATGTAGCACATACCCCATTGGCAGAGCTATACCAGAGCTGGAAAGTTGGTTAGGTTTTGGGCCAAAGTGAAAGAAGGTTGAAAGTTATGCTACTGTTTGGACCTTTCTGTGGAAAAAAAAAATGAGCTAGAGGTGTAGTGCAACCTATGGGGGGGCACACACCCTTTAGATCAGGAGTGTCAAACATAAGGCCCGAGGGCCAGATGTGGCCCACAAAAGTTTTTTAATCTGGCCCTCTCTCTCTCAACTGCAGAGGTGTTACTGCTATAAGGACAGCCCACATGAAAATTGGGCTCTCCCATATCTTGAAATAGGATCAAGATTTGTGTATTTTCTCTTCTGTCATTTGGAGCTAAGGAGTACCTAAGTGAGAAAAAGTGCTTATTTTTGGTTATGGCCTGTTTAATAACATCATTTCATGCCTAATGACATCACTTCCGGCCCTCAGCATGCACCATGAATGCTGTTCAGTCCTTGGTATGAAACACGTTTGACACCCCTGCCTAGATCATCTTTCTTTCTTTCTTTCTTTCTTTCTTTCTTTCTTTCTTTCTTTCTTTCTTTCTTTCTTTCTTTCTTTCTTTCTTTCTTTCTTTTTAAATCCTCAAACCAAAGGTATATGAAATAGTTTGTAGAAGTTGGCTTGCAGTCTTTTTATGGTAATACTGTCTTCTGTTAAATTGTGGGTAGAGCTGTCCACCTTTCCTGGTGTTTCTGCAGGGATCTGTGCTGTCTTGTTCTTAGGTTATTGTTAAAGCACAGAGCAGGGATTCTGCAGTTGCAGCCACTCTTTGGTACTCTCTCTACCCTCAGGAAGGTTGGCTTCCTACCTACTTACACTCTTTCCACTGTTCCATAAACACTTAGAAAATTAGAAATGCTGCTGCTAATTAGATGGAACTGCTATTAATAAAATGTTTGCTGTTGCTGCTGGCTTTTATAGTCTCTGTTTAAAAAATAAAATAGACCCATCATTTTAACATTATTTTTTGAACATTTTTATGCTTTTTATTTAATTTTAATGGATCTATTTTAATTCAAAATGAAAGTAAAACTTAATTTATTTTAATTATTTTAAGGCCTTTTTATTTTCATATGTTTTAATGAATACAAAAGTAGTTCATCGTTGGTAAATAAACACAACAAAAATATATCTCACCATCCAATTGTAGTAGGTTAAGGATGCAATCCAAAGGCACGGTGCAAGTCCCTTTCATCAGCCCAGAGGTGTTGCAAAAGCGCCGTAAGACACTTTTATGCCACTGCGGGAGGAGGCAGGCCTACAGAGCACCAGCACCCAGTAAGTTTGCGCCGGCCTGCCTTGGCTGGCACAGGGGTCTGCAGAGGGCAGGGGACTGCTGTCTGGGGGCATTCTGGGGCAGAGAGAGGGTGGGTGGCAGGCAGGTCCATGGGCAGTCCAGACCGGGGGGGTGGAGCCTGGATCTGGCACTTAGGCCAGATCCTAACTCCCCTCCCAGGCAGCCCAGCCTAGTGCTGGACTGCTCAGATATGCACACTTCAGTGGCGTTGCTAGGGGCCTGTCGCAAACTTAGGGGGGTTTGGGGTGCTCAGAGTTCTTGGTTCTCGAACTCTAAAGCCCTCAAGGCCAACCTATCCAGTAGTACTGCCACCACCCTGCATGTGCCAGTGCCTCAGTCCAGGGACACTGAGACTCTCAATCCCTACCACAAATGCACTCAGTTCACTCACAGTTCATTCACTCAAAGACCTCACACTGGTTTTTCCGCCCTGTACATCCTTTCCTTTCACTAGTATTTGGTGTTTGCGGAAGTGCTGAAGAACCTATGGCTCAATCCAACCTAACTCCCTGTGAGGCGATGCAGTAGTGGCGGCTCAGCCTCCACTGTATCCCAAAGGGAAATTTTGGCTACTGGAGGTCTCCTTGGGTTAAGGGAAGTTTTTCCCCCTTGCCCCAAGGTAAGCCCCAGTAGCTGTTATGGGTCAACTCAGATCTGTGCCAGCTCTACAGCTGGCACAAGTCCGAGTTGATCCATGCAGGTAAATCAGGCCTGGGAAAGGGGTTTTTATTTGGTGTGCGCTGCCACTGCCAAACTTGCCCCTGTTCCAGGCCCAATCTGTCCATCCCTCGTCCACATTCTTCCACTCTTTTCCCACCCTGTTCTACCCACCTTGTTAACAGTGGAGCCAAAGTTCATGAAAGATAAGAGACACTGTTTATCTGTGAGATTTCTGTGCAAACAATCGGTTTGCAAATCCATAGAATCTACATGGGGCAGAGTTGTCTGGTCACTCTTTTGGGGTAGGCATGTAAATGAGTTGCCCTTTATTGCTAAATATAGTTCCCACATAAAACAGAACTCTCCTTATTTCAGAATCCTGTGATTACACAGACAGCAGGTACAAAAACTAGAGTCCACTATTTCCGTTTGCTCAGAAATGTCACAGATATACTGCGTCTCTTATAGTTCATTAAGTTTTGGCTCCACTCCTACAGTGTTTCCCTCCATATTCCAAATGATATAACTTCATGAAATGGACTCTAGTCTTGAGCATTTATGCCACAATACATCTGGTAGTCTTTAAGGTGCCAGAACACTCTGCCTCTCTAAGGTGTCCCCTTGGTAATTCTAATCCACCCACCCCTATGTGGGGTAAGCATATTTAGCACTCATTTTTATCACCCTAATTACACAGGCCTACAAAACTGAGGGTCAGAAAGGTTTGTCTCAAACTTATGGTGGTTTGATATGAATTTGGGGTGCCGATTCCAAAAATGGCATCTGTTTTGCCCTATCACGTCTAGTTTTGGAGATATAGTATAGCCTCATTAGTGAATGGTTCAAGCAGCTTCCTCATGAGGAAGCCATGGTGTAGGCTTCCTCATGAGGAAGCTGCTTGAACCATTCACTAAAGAGGCTATGTCGTGTCTCCAAAACTAGACGTGATAGGGCAAAACAAATGCCATTTTTGGAATCGGCACCCCAAATATACCCAGGGATTTGTGTAACGTTTAAGGAAGCAAAATGTGTGTTGGCCTGTGTTATCACTCAAAAGCCATATGCCCAACTCCCCCAAGGAGGAACAGATGGGATTATTTAATGGTCAGTCTGGCACAGTACTGCGACTCTCTTACAACAGTTACACTGTCTGATCCTATTCATATTTATCCAGACGTTGAGCAATAGGGCTTAATCCCCAGGAAGTGTGCATAACACTGCATCCTTACCTATAGTTTTCAATTGTTTTGGTTTGACCTTGTCAAAATGACTGAGTTTTTTCAGGAAAAATGTACACATCAGATGTGTATACAACTCAACCATTGAGATACTGGATTCTTCAGCATCCTTCACCCATGCTGGCTTCTCCTTCTTTGAAACCAGGGGTCAGTTTGGTTCTTTATCCCTTGACAATGCCCTACACAGCTAAGGGCGAAATGTCAGGTAATGATTTGGATTTGATGAATGTGGCCTTGAAATCCAAACAATGAATTTTTCATTAAGAATATAGTTTGCTTTTCTTTCTGTGAGGCTGAAGGGTGTAATTAGTGTGATGGGGAAAATCATTATGCAGAGCAACATTTTCTTCTCCTTCACCACCTATGTACACCGCCCTCTTGCTGAACTGTCCATATGCAGGGCAGAGACTGTACATTTAAATCCATCTGCTCAGTTGTGTGTAGACGGATGGTCAATCAACACAGGAAAAACAGCTGTGTTACTCCAGAAATTTCTGGTTATCCCTCTCCTTACTTCACTTTGTCAGAAGCAAAACAAGCTCAGTTAAAAGCCCAGCTTCTGTTTCAGAACCTATTCCTGGGCTGCTTGTCTGCATTTTCTTGTTGCACCTTTGAACCCTTCCAAGGAAGGGAGGACTTCCTTATCTACATGCCCCACAACATCATTCATAAATGGGAGTTTCCACCAGTAAATTGCTTTTTCCTATTGCAGAAAAAGTATGTGTTTTTTTTTCCTCATCTTATCTAAGGTGTCTATTTTAGTTTTATGGGCTGCTACCAACCTGAAATGCTGTCAGATAGAAATGGGTGGACTTTTTGTCCTCCTGCCAGAACTCCAAAGGGAGCTTCACTGACTAGCTTCTGACTATCCACTTTTGTCTTTATATCCCAAGGATGATAAAATATTTTTGTTAAGGAGCGGCAGTGAATGAAGAACAACGTGCAGAGAAGATGAGGCCTTTTCTGTGACATCTTTTGTTGGAATTAAGGTTGTTGGCCCTGCTACCAAGCCTGGCACTATCATCACAAATATTTGCACCATTTCTGCCAAGGAGAACTCTGAAAGGGCCTTCTCCCCAGTGAACAGACTGCAAGTAGCCTCAGTTTTCCACTGGGAATTCTAGGACTGGCAGTGGGTATCCTGAGAGCATCCTCCTCTACTAAGGCCTTGGGAGTATTTTCCTCTTCCTCCTCCTCCACTCTATTCTCTAGTTCCAAAGGTAAGTAGTTGACTTTTGGGGAAGGGAAGGGGGAGTTGGGCACTTTGGAAATGTCTTTGGATCTTTTGCAAATGCTCAAAGAACTCAATTGTTCATGAGTAAATAAAAGCAGAAGTCCTATGGTTCTGGTTTGCGGAAACTATACAAGGAGTACAGTAAGGGAGTGGATGATCTTCTTGCTCAAGTGAGCAGGAAGCGAAACAATGCCATTCAATGCAGCTTGTATCTGTGATGGGCTGGAGGGAGACAGCAGCAGTGGTAGTGGGGTGAAGGGCACCCCACGTCCGCTGTCCCCTTGTCATCTGCTCCTGACTGAGTTGCATCAGGTTGCCTCATGGCTGGGGTACCTGTCACTGGGGCTGGGCCCCGGCAACTCAGGCCTCCTTGGGAGTAAGGGGCTCCTAGGAGTAAAGGGCTCCTTGTGAGTAAGGGGCTTCTCAGGAGCAGGGAAACAGGGAGAGTACTATCCGGATCCAGACCCTAGGCAAGAGGTCTCCCTAGGTGTCAGGCCAGAGATCATATTTCAGAAGTGGTGGAACCCGCTGGGCTGGATGCTGGGTTCATAAGGAGCCCAGCAGCCAGAGGGACAGAGGTTGTTCTTCCTGGGTGCTCGGGCTCCACAAGAGTGGTTGGGAAGAGCTCAGGTGAACCCCTTGCCTTCCTTTTAATGGACCCTTGCCTTGGAGGGGGGAGTCGCCCCTCTGATTCGAGGTTTGACCCCAACCCTCACGGGGCCAAGGGAAGGGTCTTCAAGGAGGGGGCCCCCCGAAGGTCCGAGGGGGCCTAGGGGCCCTGGGGGACCTCATGGCCCTTGCGCAGTGTGGGCAGCCAGGAGAACCAACGAACAGGCACCAGCAATACAGCTCTGCAGCCATCTGGGGGGCTGGCCCTCCTGCAGCCTCCGGGTCACCCCATAACCCTTAGGCGGCAACGCCGGAGATCATGCTAAAACCCCAACTTCTTAACTGACTCTGCTTGCACCATAGTTCAGGCTGATTTATCTAGCCTTGATCCGTGAACTTACCTATGGACTGTGGACTTACCTATAGATTGTGGACTTGCCTATAGACAGAAGACTTTTGTATTCCATACCTGTTGAGTTTGTACCTCGTCAGTTAGCGATGCGCAGGTCCCTGTGAAGGTCGTTGGAACCTATTGAATGTCAAGCAGTTGATCAGAATAAATAGGCTCTGTCAAGCCAGTCACTAGTCCCTGTGGTTACTGCCGAAGCAGAGTAAGCGGAGCGTATTGCAAGTTGACCCGGGACCACTTGAGTTTGGTGGGCCACTGTGAGATACAGGAAGCTGGACTAGATGGGCCTTTGGCCTGATCCAGCAGGGCTCTTCTTATGTTCTTATGATCACCAGTAGCCCCCCCCCCCGGGGGGGGGGAGATGGGATTCCTCCATGGACGTACAATAACCCCTGCTTGTTTGACCCATTAGGGAAAACTTTCAGACACTCATAAACTTTATTTATTGTCTCTGTTCAAACAAATTGCAGCCTTGGGAGAAATTCAAGTTGGGAAAACAGTGTGGAGCAAAGGGTTAACCACCATGGCCCCAGTCCAAATTGCCCTTGCACAGTTGCTTTGAAAAAAAGTAAAACTTGCGAATATCCAGTCATAGAAGTCCAGAAATGTATTATTTGACCCTAAGCTGCTGTTATAGGCATAAGAAGAGTCAGGATTCTTTTTCCTGATCCATTCCCAACCTTATCAATAAAGTGCTAATCCTAGCAAAGGGTCACTGAAATGTATGCTTGCTCCAACTGTTCCTCTTCTTGCAAGAAGCCTGCATATGAAGAGGAGAAAGACATGTTGCAAAGGAAAATGGTCCTAATTCCATGCTTTCAAAGGCTTAGTATGAATAATGTGAGAGAGCGTGTGCGTGTCTGTGCTGGGGGCAGGGGAAGTGTTTTGAAATGATGACAAAAACCTTGATGTCTCTTTCAGAATCAGGCTCTGAAGTCAGGGAAATGGGTGTGTGTGGCCACGTGTCGGTGTGCTTTTTATATCATAGCTCAGTAGCCTGCAGAAGTTAAGAAGTTAATGGAGGAAGCAGACATTAAAACAGAGAGATCAAATGCATCCGATCATAGCCCAAAAGGAGTAAAATGATACTGCACCTGAAAGGAGCAATAAATGCAGAGTGCTTATCTCCCATTTCAGATGGATGATTAACTGTTTCTAAATTCTCCTGCCCTGGTGGTGGACTGGACAACAAAGGAGAAAAGGTAATGCAAGCAAAATGTAGCAGGGACTCTGACCAAACCAAGGAGAAATGTTAGGATTCAGAGCCAAGGAGCCCATATTTCTCTTTTAAGCCAGGAAGGGGTGAAGGGCAGGAGTGGGGCAGAAGCAAGATTTACAGAGGCATAAATAATGGTCTCAACAGTATTTCTTTTCCATACGTGTAACAGAGCTTTACTGTAGCAATTCAAGAATGGTGCGGTCACCTGGGGAGCAAAGATGCATTGAGGTTCCTTCAGTCATATGAAGCAATGTGCTCCTTTTACAGAATCCGTGCCATTCTTTTTTTTCCTGTAATAGATTTGCCAACTTTCTGACCAGCTCTGGTAGCTTGATCTGTAACTCTTACACCATGAAAAGCTTCAGCTAGTGCTTTCTGCACAGCAGGCTACTATTAAAGGCTCAAGAGCAACCTAGACCATGTTTCTATTGGGTGACAAACCTCATTATTTTTAATTATTATTTTATCACTTAAAATATGAAAACTGGAAGTGGTCATTTTTTACAATTTTCAGCAGTTTGGAGACTCAGGGAGCCCTGCAGAGGGGTTCGTAGACTTCTCACACCCCCAGGAGGCCGGTGCTGCCTCAGATAAGTTGCCCTTGGCAGTGGCATGATCATAGTGACCATGTCACTGCCTTCACCATCACCCTGCCCTTTTTTGGGGCAGAGACATGGCACCCCTGGCTTGGGCATTGGGAACTGGGACACCCCAGTTTGGGAACCTCTGCCTTAGATTCAAATCTAAGTTGCAAAAACAACATATTGTATATGGTTTTACAAATCAGTGTCCTGAACCGCCAGGAAGGGGGTGAGATCCGTGGTAGCACTGCACACTGTATCCTATCTCCCTTCCAGGGCAAGATCCACTGACCCAGATCCACATGGACTTGCACCAGCAATTTAACTGGTCAGTGGCATCACTAGGATTCACGTCACCTGGTGCAGGAGGCCTGCGTGTCACCCCATGCAGTGGGCGAGGCAACACCCCAGGTGGTGGGTGTGGTGATGTACCATCAACCTGCCCCCACTGGTTTTTTGGCTGTACCTTTTGTTAGGACACAGATATTTCAATGTAGTTTGTTTCTTTGCATTTCACATGAAATTATGCATTGATTGATATATAACATGATCGTATTAGTCCTCCAAACTCTGATTTTAGTGATTTTGAAAACTTGTAGAGTCTCACACTCACACACACACACACACACACACATACACACACACACACACACACACACACTTGTCAACTTATTAACACCTTATTGCAGCAGTTTTCAAACTTTTAGCACTGGGACCCACTTTTTAGAATGACAATCTGTTCAGGACCCATTGGAAGTGATGATGGCCAGGGAAGCAGGGACCTCCTTCTCCCTTTTGTGTTTTTGGGGACTGCATTCATTGGATCAGGACCATTCTGACATCCTTGGATTCCTCTCAGCCTGCCCTTTCTGACAGACTATGGCAAGTACACCTACTCACAAGTAAATGCGAAATATGGCTCTTTCACTTTCCATACGAATCCATGCATTTTTTTCTTTCCAGTTTTTTGGCCATAACTTTTGAAGGAAAGAGCGATTTCAATTCTGTTTTATGCATTTCATTCCACTGTACTTTCCACATCCAATGGTGTATGGCATGATGGGTTAACTTCCAATGCCGCAATTTTAGTGTGTCCTCCACCCAGGGCGCATTACCCCCCCAGCGCATCATCTGGTGCGGCCCTCACCCCTCACACCCCTCTAGCGATGCCAGTAACTGGTGCAGGTCCAAGTAGACCTGTTGCACTGGGTCTTTCTCCAGGGCAAGGGACCTAATGCCCCCAGACTGCAGAATTCCCCCGTGGGATTAGCACAAGCCTTGCTGGCCCCATTGCTTTGGTGCAGGGGATTATAGGTAAGATTGGACTGTAAACCAAGTTCACATGACATGCTGTTTTCAATAAATGAGTGGCTGAAGAGGCCTGGAATTCTGAGTAAACATGCTTCAGATTGTGCTCCTTGTTTTTGAACATTTTTCTGGACTCCTGGCTAGCAGAAACACTACTCCTTCCACACAGGTCTCCTAGCCCTATCTACTTGTAGGGACAGCTATATTGAAGCTATATAAAAGAGGCTTCTTCTTCTCCATTGACTCACCTTGCCCACTAGGAATTAAAAGTGTGCTTCCAACCATGCTCTACCCTACTTGGTGAGTCCCACTGTTGAGAACTTTGAGTGTTCTTTCCCAGACATTCTTCTGCAAGGGATGAGGGGCTGAACATTATCTGGCTGGTAAGTCTGGATATCTAAGGTCTCTTAAACCAGCCATGTCCTCTAAGACACTGAACTGTGCAGCATCCAGGGCAGTGATTTTCAACCTTTTTCGTCTCACGGCACACTGACAAGATACTAAAACTGTCAAGGCACACCATCAGTTTTTTGACAATTGACAAGACACACCAATGGCCCTACTAATAACTAATCCCCCAAACTCCCATGGCATACCTGCAGACCACTCATGGCACACTAGTGTGCCACGGCACGGTGGTTGAAAATGGCTTCTCCAGGGTGACAGACCCATATCAGGGGCATACTGATGGTTCAGACTCATGCTGCTGTTGACACTATAAGAGAAGAAAGCTCTTGCGCTTGGGATGATGAGTTTGAGACCAGCATTTTCAACCTTCCTTCCTCTTTCCTGTAGTTTGGATAGCAGTTGGCAAAAGGAATGATGGTGAAAAATGCCCTTTCATGCTTGTCTGCTTCTTTTTATTAAAAAAAAAAAAAAATCCAAACCCAACTGCATCTGTTTCTCTTCACCACTTATCTGGCTCCCTTTGTGCGTCTTTTAGACCATCTTTCAGAGCAAACCACAGCGAGATCCACTCTGAATCCAGACTGACTGCTCCCAAAGCTTAATGCCACACAATATAAATTATAGACCACTCATGCCATGAACCTGTCCTCTTATCTCAGAAAGCTCAAAGCTGACTGTAAGCACACCACCACTTCAGTTAATCTCCTCCCAAACGTCTTCAATCAAGCACATTAAAAATAAAAATAAAAAAAATTTCAAAACCCTTCTGCTTATTTGGGGTAATATACGGCAATAACTTTTTTTTAAAAAAAAAGCACAAAGCTTTGAGGTCTTGAAGGAGCTACCAGGGAAATAAATGCTTTCAGAGCAGTGGTGGGAAGACTGTCTAGGGAGGCACAGGATGCTTGACCGGTGTGATATTTAGAGAATATAGTCAGGGGTAACTTCAAACTGGACACAGAGGCCAAAGTCAGACTGGAAATATGGCCCAGTCTTGTTGCCAGATCCTTGCCCCTACATTGGATGCTTCCCAATGTTCCCAAAGCAGGTGGGAACATTGGGAAGAGTTGTGTACAAAGTTCAGGATGCTTGAGAGGGGGGTTAGATTTGTCCTAAGTGCCAGATCCTGGTACCACCCCTAAATGGGGCTGGTCCACCCACTGGACTGTCTGCCACTCCCCCTCCCCCTCCCCCTCCCCTCCCCCATCCCAGGATGTCCCTGTTCCACTCTCCCCTGCCCTCCCCAAACCCCCACACTCGCTTAGGGAGCCTGGCATGAATTCACCTCTTCCTGTTGGCGCATAGGCCAGATCCAACCTCTGCAGGGTGGTGCACATCCTTGCGCCGGCCCAGCCAACTCGCAAGTCATTGCAGATGTGCCTTATGGCATATTTGCAACAGTACTGGGCTGGCGCAAAAGACTTGCAGCAGTCCAGAGAACGCTGAGGATTGAACTCAGATGAGGACCCAGTCTGAACTGGGATTCTGTTGCAGAAGTAAATGTGATTTAAGCAGAAAAGCATCACTGAGAGACTTCTGTGGGTTCCCCAAGATGCCATTTGCTGCACCCTGCAGTTAAAAATCAGTCTGGATTAGATCTCTGTGTGGTTATGATTTTAAAAAGTCTCAGACTAGATGTTGATGTATCAAACATAACTTCTACTTTGGCCACCAGGACAGAGGGAAGTAGCCAGGGAAATTTAGCATACAAAACTGACATCTTCCTTCATCCTGGAATGTTAGGGAGTAGGTCTGCAGGGAATGGCACTACAAAATGCCTAGGGAGGGTAGTGATCAACTAGTTTTAGCCTATATTCTTCCTATGAGTCTGATAACCTTCCTTCGATGAAACCCTCTATGTATCTGTATTCATGAAGCATGATATAACAGACTAAGGGCCCAATCCTATCCATCTTTCTAGCACTAGTACAGCCAAATGCAGCCTTGAGGTAAGGGAACAAATGTTTCCATAGATCGAGGAGGCCTCTGTGACCGCCCCACCAGCACAGGATGAAGTGCATGCCTCAATGGCATGGCTGCACCGGCACTGGAAAATTGAATAGGATTGGACCCTAAATGGTCTATTGCTATGCAGCTGAATAACCAGAAGGGCAAGACTCCTCAGTCTTGGCTCTGTGCCTAGAATTCCTCTCTTCTTCATACTCCAGCTCTTGAATTATTGCTGGGATATCACCCTTCCCTTGGAAAGGAACTCTGCAAACAGCCAGCTGTGCATAGCTCAGAAGGAGAAAGCTGCAAGGGTGTCATTAAGGTCACTCGGAGAGTCCCATGCTGGGGCTAAAGAACAATTCCGGACAAAATGAGGTGGTTAGAGCAGTTCAGAGATAAAGACCTGCCTGTCATTCTGTTACATGAACCTATATTCCAATTTTATCTGGTGAATGTGATTCTCTCTTATCCAGTTTGCTGTTTGAAGGGATTTGGAACAGAATAGATAATCCTAACTTTGAACATAAATCACTGAGCTGTGTGGCTGATAGATGCCTTGCACTTTCTTATGATAATGCCTGATTGGAGGCTAGGAGGAAAAATGCCAGAGGCTTATCTCTGGGAAGCAGCAATCTGCGGGGATGTGGAAAGAGCTCCCATCCAGGAGGGGATACCAGGAGACCGGGGCCTTGGTTACCTATTTATTTACTTATTTTGAGATCTAAACTTCAATGGAAATGTCATGAGGGATGTCACAGGGAAGGCAAAGCATGGGGCCAGGATTGAGGCAGTGAGAAGATTTGCATTATCCAAAACAGAGAAGCTGTGATCAGGGGAAAAAAAGAAAAGTGTTGAAGAACTTGGTCTTAGAGCTGTCAGGAAAGTACATCTGTTTTCAGACTTTCTCTATATTCTTCAGCAGGTACCTGTTTTCAAATCCAGTTTCAAGGTGGTCTGGTGATGTGTTATTGTGGCAGTTATACAAGAGAGAATGGGAACATGATTGAAGGGGAGAAGCACTCTCAGAACTTGTGAGATACAGGAAGCTGGACTAGATGGGCCTTTGGCCTGAACCAGCAGGGCTCTTCTTATGTTAACCTTTGCAGTGATATTCAAAATAGTGCTGTAGATACAAGATTGTCTGGAGGCCTAAATTTCTAGATGAAGCAGATTAAGAGTTTCTAGATGAAGTGGATTTCTAGATTAAATTTCCAAGAAAAGTTGGGGACTCATCAGAGTTAGGACTCACCAAGATGTAGCTCCAGAATCTACTTTCAGTAGGTTCTGTAGGACATGTGAAGTAACATCAAAAGACTTTCACACACACTGCTGCGTAACCACAACTAGCACCCATAAGACTTAGATTTATTAGAGAGAGTTTTAAAGTCAGAGGGCAGGACTTTTGGCAGCATAAGCCCTGGCACACTCAATTTCAAAAGTCTAGCACTGTCTGAATGACTTCCATGGGAGGCAAATTCGCTTCCATGTCTGAGCTCTAGAAATCTAAATGCCATGATTGATCAGCACATCCTAACCACTCAGTGCTTCCTCCACTTCTTTTCTGCAACATTTTCTTCCAGGGGTGTAAAGTTGTCTTAACAGTCACCGATGAAGATGTTTTTTTGAAAATGCATCTCACACATGCTATGGAATTGTGGAAGAGCTGTAAGGTTTGAAAGAATAGAATCTCCAAGGACCTTTAAGCTCCAACATTCAAGTTTAGAAATTAAGCACTCTCATGGCCCAATCTTCGCCTTCACCACTCCACAGCATGCAGCTGCAGCATCCGGGGGGGGGGGGTAACCAAATGGCTAGCAAGATGTAATTAAAAAACAAATTTTTTTAAAAAAAACTTTTTTATTGACCTCCCAGTAGGCTGACTGTTTGCCTATGCATCCCCTTATAAGTCCAAGGAAAACCAGGGGGCATGTAAGGGAAGCAAAAGAGGGGATAGCATCTTCACACACACAATGCCACCAGCAGGATCTGCCACCTCCAGTCCCTGAACTGTATGCCTTCCCCCTCCTCACCCTAATCCTCCTCCAAACTGCCCAGGGGCTGCTTATGCCACCATCCCTACTTGTTCTGCCACTGCAAACAGCCCAAAAGATTGGGCTATTGGGGGACCCACAAATCTAAAGCATTCAAATGCAAATGATGGCTCATGTTATGTGCTTTTTGAAACAAAGAAATGGCTTCCTTCGCTTGTGGCACAGAAAAGAGCATGTATTTATTGTCCTCTTTTATTGTGACATAAACTTTAATTAATTAGATACCACTTCATCAGATGCATGAAGTGTGATCCTCAGTTGGTCAGAATTTGTTTGTCTGTGCATGTCCATCCATATCTGTCTGTCTGTCTGTCTGTCTGTCTGTCTGTCTGTCTGTCTGTCTGACTGACTGACTACACACACAAGATTATAGAGGGAAAAACTGTAAACAGTGGTGCCAAATGGCCACAGTGGTGATCTTCTTGTTCCAATAGAATCAAGATAACATTTAATTGTTTGCCTCGATCCAATCAGAATATTGTTGTATTACTTGTAACAGTTTCTTTGTTTGCAAAGATTTCTTATTTGTAATCATGTAGCCACTCCTGTAGTTTTCAAGCACTTTCAAAGTTATCAATTTGCAATTTCAAACGGCATCACATGAAAATTAATTTAAAAAAAAACAAAAAAAACATAGCTCAGAATGTCCCTGTGAAGAGCCGTATCCCTTTAAAAGTGATCATGGCAGGTGGTTGTTAAAAATGTCATCATTCATAGCATGCTTTAAAATATTTATCTGGAGCCCCATCAGATGAGACATGTTAAAAATCATGTTTGCCAATGTAATGACTGGTATATGATCCAAGTTGTTTGCTTAAACAGTGCTCCTTCCTACTACCATTTACCAGTCCCCCACAAATCTATAGACTAGAAACTAGCAAAGATTTTATTAATCATTATTAGTCTGGAACAGTTTCATTAGTTAGTGAGAGTTACTGTGACCCCAGTTTTCTCTGAATTATGCTGGACACGCCATAGATTCTTTCACTACTCTATTCCATGAAGAGCTAACAGAATATTCTATCAATTGCTTCATCACAGATTGTAAATTCTCACTGCCAGTTCTTGGATTACAAGAGTAATGTAGTTCCCACTCCGCTGTGCTAATCTCATGTCATTTCAGTAACACAAGAACAGGAGAAATCACATGGAAAGTGAGGGTAGAGTGGGGAGGAAATGGAGTGGGGTGGGCAGTTCAGGCCCAGGATGGGGCAGTTTCAGCAGAGGCAATATTGCTGGCATAGGTGAACTGACCCATTGTGGCTGCTGAGGTTTGTCCTGGGGCAAGGGGACAAATGCCTTGAGGAGACCTCCAGCAGCCAAAAATTCCCCATGGGGTGCAGCAGAAGCCACACCAGCACTACTGCATTGTTGTACATGGATTGAGGTAGGATTGGGCTGAAAACCTCTTAAAATAAAAATCTATCCCTCTGTGTTTTCTTAAGGCTGATCGTCAGTCCAAAATCTTGGCAAGCCTTGCTAGAATGATCCATAAGCTGCTGGAGATCTTTGGCAGAGTGAGTAGTGACAGCTGCATCGTCGGCAAAGAGGAAGTCACGCAGACATTTCAGCTGGACTTTGGACTTTGCTCTCAGTCTGGAGAGGTTGAAGAGCTCAACACAGTCCTGGAATGTGCTGGAATCCCTAGCATGTATGCACTGCTGAAACAGAGACGCCTGCATTGGCTCAGTCATGTCATGAGAATGGATGTTGGCCGGATCCCAAAGGATCTCCTCTATGGAGAACTCGTGCAAGGAAGGCGCCCTACAGGTAGACCACAGCTGCGATACAAGGACATCTGCAAGAGGGATCTGAAGGCCTTAGGAGTGGACCTCAACAAGTGGGAAACCCTGGCCTCTGAGTGGCCCGCTTGGAGGCAGGGCTGTGCAGCATGGCCTTTCCCAGTTTGAAGAGACACTTGGCCAACAGACTGAGGCAAAGAGGCAAATAAGGAAGGCCCATAGCCAGGGAGACAGACCAGGAACAGACTGCACTTGCTCCTGGTGTGGAAGGGATTGTCACTCCCGAATTGGCCTTTTCAGCCACACTAGATGCAGTTCCAGAACCACCATTCAGAGCGTGATAACATAGTCTTTTGAGACTGAAGGTTGTCAACAGTCATCCCTCTGTGTCATTGTTGGCTACACACACACACACACACACACACACACACCATTTCCCATTGGAATGTAGCAATTTCAAGGTAGAGTTCAAACAGTGGAAGTGTCATTTGTTTTCCTTTGTCCTTTTTAATCAGCAGCAAAATTCCCAATTGTTTCCACCTAGGTATGACTGCAAAAAGGGAAACAAAATCCCTTCGAAAAGGACAAGGAAAGCCTTGAAAAGATCAAATCTCCAAGACAGTTTGTTATGCTGGCATGCAGAAGATGGGCTTTGATGTCTGCATTGATAGACACCAGGTGCCTAAACCCTTTACAAGTACAAAGCAGAAGTCATGCTGGAAATCGGGCTGCTGTAGATTTACCAGGTTTGTTACATGTCTGTATCTTTTTATTGCTTCATTTTTAATCATAGCAAGAAAACACATATGAACCCTGAACCTGGGCCTACCCAGTTTCTTGACGCTCTGCATATACAAATGTGATCGTCTTACTAAAAGAGAATTAGCTTGGCTTAGAAACTAAGGCCATGGTGAGACTTGTCCTTCCTGGTGATATGGGGCCCTCAGCCCCCCCTTCCCCTTCAGACTGGACAGACAGCTGCTCCCTGTTGCCTTCAGACTGGCTGGCGTCCAAGAAAGGGCCTGCTGGAATGCGGAATCAGGCACCTGCTGCAAATGTGGCTGGAACAGCAGGGAAGAGAACGATGAATACAGCCTGCCTTAATCCTAGGTGCTGCCACGGCTTCTCCTAATGATATACCATTACTGGAAAGAAAAACAGAGTGCTCCCAGAGAAGGGTCAGGCTGGAAATTTCTCAGGAGTCTGATTGTAATGTGAGATGCTGGCCTGTCCCATCCTTTTGCCTGGGTGGAAAGAGTGGATCTGCTTCCTGACCAGCATACTTGACTTCCTGGAGGAAGGGGGTGTCTCCTGACACCAGTGGAGAGAAGTAGGTCACATTGCCATCCTCAAGGAAGTAAGACACTGTGGGAAACTCACTTGTCACCACTGTGTACAGAACCAGGAGCACCAGTGGGAAAAGTTCATACAGCCAAAATGTGTACGGCATGCACACCTGGCCTTCCAAAACAACCTGGGATGATGATTGGTTTTGAGCTGAAAAGTGGATGCTGGCAAAGAATTAAATGCTCTTTCACCTGCCAAACTTCCGTTCAAAGCCTATCAAGGCTGCTTTTCATTTTAAAATGAAATTTTGGGTTTGATACGTGTATTTGCAGGCAACGTGTCGTTTCCTCCTTAAGCAACTTGCAAATACGAAGTGCTGACATTGCTGAGTTTGGGAGGATACTGGGAAACTTTAGAGATGTATTGATTGCACTAGTGTCACTGTATGTCGCTAGGTTGCAGAACTTAGCTAATGCTGGTAAAGCAGCATTCATGTGAACTAAACATTATTATGGTATTGGTTGTACAAACACTGACCACCAATATACTTCCTCTAGTCTAGCACAAATGTATAATTTACTAATATAATTCTTCACACATTATGCTGTACCTGGACACATATCCATGTGAGTGGCTGAGTTCATCTTTACAGATTAGCATTGCATACAGTGTACATCGACTGTACTGTACCTGCACGGCTTGGAATGTGTGAATAGCTGTATCCAGGTACAGACTAACAATGATTGTACCTGGTTACACAGATGTACCCAGGGCAGTTAGCTTATGAACAGTCCTTTGGTTGGCCACTGAAGCACCCTCCCACATGTGTTCATAGCTATCGCCAGTGATTCCAGTTCCTGTGGTGGTTGATCATGGACCTAGGAATTCTCTTCCAGTGAAGATCACATCTTGCTAGCATTTTGTGTGTGTGTGTATGAGGGTTGAGAAATTTCTATTTGGCTTACAGTGTAATCCTTACTTGAGCTGGAACAGGCAGGCTGGTGAGCCTGCGCTCTATCCAGCACAAGTTTGCGGCTGGCTGAGGCTTGGATCAAAGCAAGGGGAAAAAATTCCACTTAACCCGGAGAGAGCCTTAGACCCCCAGTGGGTCTACTTGGATCTGTGCCACCTAAAGTGGTGGCAGCCTTGAGTTGCTGGAGCAGTTTGGAGCCGCTTTGCGCCGCTCGGGAACAGAACTAGGATCTAGCATAACTGCCAGGTTCTGGACCCACGTCCTGCTCCTCCCCCACCCACCCACCCATGGGCCTGCCCGCCTCCTGCCCTGAAACACCTCCTCTCCACCCTCCCCATGCCCCCCCAGACCCTCGCACCGGCCAAGCTCAGCTGGTGTGGACCTACTGTTCCCCATTGGCATGGAGACTGGATGCTGCCTCTGTGGGCTGGTGTGCATCCCTGCGCTGGCCCAGCCAGTACTCAAGGAAGCACACATGTGCTTTACAGCCCACTTGCAACCCTCACAGGCTGGTGCAAGGGACTTGCACTGGCCCAGGGTGCAATTATGATTGAGCTCCTAGTGTTTCATTGACTGACTTTGATGGATTTTTTTTTTTTTTGGCTCTATAGTGCCAGTGAGTGCTCATTTTTGTTTTATTTGATTGATTAGTTTCCTTTATTATCAATATCACATGCTGTATTATCTGACTACTATTTTTATGACATGTATTAATATGCTTTTAATTTGTTTTAACCTGTTGTAAGCAACCTTGAGTCCCTTCAGGGAGAAAGGCAGGCTAAAAATAAAATTATTATTATTATTATTATTATTATTATTATTATTATTATTATTATTATTATTATTATTTGGTCATTATTGCATTACAAGGCACCTTAGAGCTTCCCTTGCAGGATAAGAAAAGGTGAAATATAAATGTTGTAAAATAAATAAATAAATAAAATGAGCTTGATGGGAACTAATCACACCAGGGATACACCACAATCGCATCTCAGCTGCACGTAGGAGGATCTTACAAAAGCTTAGGTGTTCACTTGTTACAATAAAACATCAAGCATTTCAAAAATAAGTGTGGTTATGTAAGATGTTGGAGTTAACCTGAATCTAAAAGCAAACCTTCAAAGCCTGAGAGCAACCACTCATCTCTAAAGATCTGAAGCCTTTTGCTCTAGACAAAATAATGTTTGGGGCTATTTTACTAAAGGTATCCTTCCTATGAGTTTTGATCATATAATCTTGGGATATCAGAAATGACATTATCCTTTAGTGTTTTATGTTATCCATTTCCCAGCCAGAGCCAATGGCTATATTTACATAAGGGGTGTCCTTCCCCTGCCCTCACACCCCACAGGATTTAAAACAGCATTTGATCTCTAAGATAGAAGCTGTAATTGACTTCATTTAAAGATTAACTTAATGTGATGCCTTATTAGAAGAGGAAAAAAAGTTATTACGGAAGTTGTCAATCAAAGAATTAAAGCCTCTTTATAAAAGCCTAGCCACAAAATGTTTCCGCTTTAATATCCCAAAGGCCAAAAACAAATTACTAAACTGCAATGAGAGATTAGCAATTTCCAGCTTCTTTTGCATCTGTATTTCACATCTCCCACCTTGCGCATAAAAGATGTCTCTGCGGTATGGCAAGTTAAACCTAATTCCTCGAAAGGATTTATGCTCTGAGCCTGAATGTAGGACTTTGGTGGGAGAAGATGGTGGAGAAAAATGATGCTGGTGGCTGATTATTAGTAGCTGATGTGGGAAGCACACAAAGCTGGCAAATAGAGAGTATGTGAGTTTCCAGGTTCAGATCCGAATGAGCACATTTGCTTTGACTTGACGTTAGGTGTTCTCTTAAGTATAAGCTAAATCCAGGTGCACACTTGAAATTAGGCTGAAGTGCTTTACTGCCTGTGGCTCTCAGTGGGTCCCATTGGTAATAAACCACTTAAGCCTAACACAAAGTATAGATTTCTTTTATACTTAAGAGAGGTACAGATTGAAGGCTCTTGAGTGATTGGTTTCTTTCACAAGCTATAACTTAGCCTTGAACTGACTATCCGGGATTTTTGCATTAGTGTAATGAATTTGAAGGACCTGGTGCTGAATTTTTTTGCTTCAGTATACTGGGTGTGGATTACTTGGTATATTCATCAGCCTTATAGGAACCCTTGACATGGTACATCTTGATCCTTGCTGATGGCACACTCCAAACTAGGAACTCTGTGTACTTTGTGAGTAAACATATTAGAAATATTTGAATTGGCAGCATACAAGGTCATAGAAGACCCTGAATTACAACTATCTCAGCCTGACAGTTTTATGAATCCTCTCCATTTGTATTTAAACACAAGCCAATTTTGTGCAGCCTTTCTCAGACCAAGAGGCTGATGAAAACTGCTGAATAAATTCAAGCAGCACCACAAAGAATACTGAAGTATGAATTCTTGCTTCCCTGAAAACAAGTTCCAGTCACAACATGAGGTGGCTTATTGATGAATGAAGTGAGAAAGAAAAATATTACCAAGTTCTAAAAACAGGCAAAATCAAAGCAGATGATCTGTCAGATCTTTGACAAATTTGAAGTTACTGACTGCGGATGCAAATGATGCTTATGAACAGAAAAAGATATGCTTGTTCCCTTGTTTACAGCAAAATGAAATCGGAGTAGCAAATGAATACTGGAAAGAGAGATGCTCACTGTAATCACTCTCTGCTCCTTCTCATTCATTCAGCCTGCCTGCATTTTCCCCAGTTTAGCAAGACTTATTTTCTTCACAAGTTTTGTTGGCAGTCACTGGCTTGCTGTAAGGTGCTCCATTCTTTATTCCTTGGTGTGGTGATAGAAAATGCTTAATTTTTTGGTTTTAAATCTTGAACAGCAGAATAAACTTAATCCTAACCAACTTTCCAGCACTGACATAGCTGTGCTAATGTGGTGTATATTGCATCTTGCAGTGCAGAGGCAGTCAAAGAGGCCTCCTCAAGGTAAGGGCATGTTTGTTACCTTACCTTGGGTCTGCATCGCGGCTAGGTCAGTGCTGGAAAATTGGTTAGGATTGAGCCCTTAATTTCATTTATCGGTGGCAACAGATTATAATCTTGGCCTGAGTGATTTAACATTTCACATGCCCAATGACTTGGGGTGGTGAAAAGTAACACAATCTATATCAAATGTCAATTTATTGTCTCACCAGCATTGCCAGGCAACCCAACCCAGCAAAACTGCTGGCGCAAATTTGAGCAGCCTGGTGTAACACTGGGCTGCTCAGGTGGGGGGTTAGGATCTGGCCTCAGTGCTGGAGGCCAGTCCCACCCCCTCAGGGGTCTAGTCAAACCACCTGCCCGCCTGCTGCCCTCCCTCGCCCAACCCTGAAACATGCCTGAAACACTCTTCCCCTGACTTCCCAACCCCCTGTGCCAACCTCCCCAGGCTGATGCTTCCTTACCTTCTCCCCGCCCCCGCTGCAGGATCTGGTTGGAGAAGGCCAGCATGTGTTCTTCTGCCAGTGCAGCTTGATCCTAAGTCATCACCAATGTGCCTTATGATACATTTGTGACACACTTGGACCAGTACAGGGGACTTGTACCAACCAAACAGTAAGTATGGATTGTGCTCTAATTTGAATATCTTCAACAGTGGAAATGCGATAATGCATCTTTGCAATAATATCTATCCAATAGAGATTTCTCAGTTTAGTTTATATCTCTATGCAAGTCCTCTCTTGTATATTTGACTTTTATGTGGGATTCTGTGTTGTATCATGTTTATTTGATCAAGTCAGAATTTTCTGTTCAGCTTGAGAAGTCACAGTCTTCATCTCATTGCCATTTGTTCAGTCTGGTATATTCCCATAATTCTAGGGATGTTATAATAATCCAGCAATAAACAGGCAAACTCCCTCTTTTCAATCCTACCAGGCAATAGAAATATATACAAGCTTATTTTACAGCACACTTAAGATAGCTTAAAAGAAAGTCAGAAGAGGATTCCCCTGCAGAAGGCCAGTAAGGAGGAGGTAGTTCTAAATTTTATGGGGAGAGAGTTCCAGAGGCAGGCCCCACAACAGAAAAGGTCCAGTTGTGGGTTGTGTCACAAGCCAAACATTAAAGGACAGCTGCAACAGGGCCATGTGCGATGACCTCATGGGAAGGGTAGATTCATGCATGATGAGATGATCCTTCAACTGTCTTAATTCTAAACTGTTCCGGACTTTAGAGGTCATTACCAGCATTTTGAATTTTGCCTAGAAACATATAAGCAGACAATGCAGATGGATTATGACTAGTCACATCCCCCTTGCTGTGAGGAGCCTCGTAGCTGTGTTCACATTTCTAGGCAGTCTTCAGAGACAGACCTCCATAGAACATAATAGTCCAATATGGATGTGTTTGATTCAAGAAAGAATGCAGTTGATGAATCACCTGAAGCTGATTAAACAGACTCCTAAGCAAGCTGACATCTCTCAATCTAGGATCAAGGCTGGATCCAAGAGCTTCTCCAAACTGTGAACATGATCCTTCAAGGTGAGTGCTACTTCATCAACAGAAAACTGACAATCCATATCCTAGGTAATAGGTCCTCCTCACCAACAATACCTCTGCCTTTAAGGAATTTTAGGACACCAAGGCCCCAATCCTCCCTCCCCCTGTTGCAGCAGCACCACAGAGTGCTTACTGCATCCTGCAGGGAAGGACCTGCATCAGCAATTTCACTGGTGCAAATCCAAATGGACCCAGGAAGGCAGATCAAAGTCTGGAAAGGGGATAGGATATTGGCAGTGCCGCTGTCACTAATACAGCCCCCTTCTAGCAGCGGACCTCCCATAGATGAGATGGGGCAAAAGCCCCAGGCGCTGGCTGCTAGGACCCCGCGGAAGCCTCTCCAAGGCTCCCAACGGGGGTGGAAACTGTGCTTCTGGTTTTCTGGAAGCACAGTTTAAAGTGTCAGGGAACCTCACAGAGGTTTTCCCGATGCAACTGCAGGTTGTGCGAGGCTCTGTGAGCCTCAGGTGAGTGGGGGGGCTTTTCGAGCGAGGGGGGTGGCGACAGCCCGTGGGGGCATCATCACGGACCTTTGTCCCAGGTGCGGGGCTGGGGAGGTCCACTGCTGCCCCCTTCCATCCTCCATTCTGCCCTGTCTTTTCCCTGGTCCTCTCACTCCCTGCCCCATTCCACCCACATTCCATCCGCCCCCTGTGTTGACTTAGCAGTACAGAGGAATGTGACAGATCTGCTGGTAGACTACCACTTGTGGTGGTGACCCAGTTGCTTCCAATAGTGTGTAATGTGCACAACCACCATGAAGCACCTTGTGCTACCGGAACGCTAGCTCCAGAGGTGTAAGTTCCCTAAAGGATTGGGTTTCCACACCACATTCCTATACATGTCTACTCAGAAGTAAGACCTGTTAATTTCAATGGGACTTACTCCCAGATAAGTGGATATAAGATTGCAACCTTAAGCATCACTACACGGTAATGAAGGCTGTGTATTTATGGAGTCTTACCAATCATTTCTTTGTCATTTCCTCTCCATCTCTGGCAGGCAATTAAGGAAATTTTGAGCATGAATTTGTATGTAGACTAACAGAAGTAAATGTATTCATGTTATTGCTGATTTGCATTAATGAAACATCTGACAAAATCATCGAGGTAGGCTCACATTCTACATCATTACTACTTTCTTTGATAAGGCCACATAAAAAGAAATAGTCACAGCTCCACCTGAAACAGCAGAAAACCATGAATCCTCACCTCCATATTCTATAAAAAAAAACAACTAATGTCTTTAAACCCCAAAGCAAGTTCTGTTAGTGAACTAACATTTGGAGCTGTTGAGTGTGGCCTTCATCTAGTAAACCTGTGGGATCTTCATTTATGCCTCTTGCCATCAGTTCTGCCTGTCAGGTCAAGGCCTGAGTTGTGCTATCCTGACAGGCACTCATTACTACATACACATGTATACTTATGGGTCTCACTTCACGCATTAATAAAATAAAGAAGCTTGTCGGACAACACTGGGGCCAATAAAACCTGGAGGCAGGGCTTGGAGAACTAGTGCAAATAATATTAATCTCCTTCCTATCAAAACACACAAAGGAAATAGTAACACTCAGTGCTTTCAGCTACCTGAGAAAATCTGACAATCTTTTTTTTTTTTTTTTTAATGCATCCAGGAACAAAAATCTGTCATCCTCCAAGCTCTAGCCGTGGTGCTGAAGTGTCCCACCCCTCAGGACTATGTAATGGAAGAAGATACAGTACATTCACATTTTCAGCCTGTGTTCCTGAACACGGAGACATAGGCTTTGGGGAACATTTTTTAAAATTTGTTTTATAAAGAACCATGCTGAATTAGGAGTAAGCCAGGAAGACATTTTAGGAACAGTCAAATGACAAGAAGAGAGACTTTTAGCATTCATGTTTATACAACTAAACAATCACTGCCCTTGGGATGGCTTTGTTTGCTTCAGGAAATTGACTTTGGTTGAAGACAGCTATCCTAAAGCTGAAAAAAAAGACGAATAGTAAAGTTTGAATGACAAGCTCTATGAATTTGGTAAAGATCTGGGAATCTTAAATGCAGAATTTAAAATAATACAATATTACAAATGTGGGATTTACAAAAATGCAAATTATAAATTCCCATCATTGCCTTCATCAAGCCTTTTAATTTGTTGTGACTGATTTGTCTGGTTCGATGTGTGCTTAATTGTTCAACTTGCTGTTGTATCCCTGAGGGGCATTTTTGGTTGCTGGAGGTTTCCTCAGTGTAAGGCAGGGGTGGGCAACCCACAGCACGCCACATGTCACTTTTATGTAGAGAAATTTGAACTTGCCACTTCACTTTAACATTGCTTTTAGTGAATACCATGATAGCTAAATAGAGCCTCAAAGTTCAAGGGCAGTATGTATAACTCTGAGCCAGAAGGTACAGAGCAAGAAACACTGGAGTGCTGTTGCCTATTTGGGGCTTTCCAAAGACACCTGCTGATGCCGATGTGACTTATGATGAGACCAGAAGGGTGACCTGGCATGGACCTTTAGTCCAGCCCTGCAGGACCCATTCCAAGGTCTATATAAGGTGCATTCGCTGGGCTTCTGCATAGCCCAGCCCAGCCCAGCCCAGCCCAGCCCCTGCTCTGCCTGCCCACTTCCTCATCCTCAAATATGATCTTAGATGGGATCTCTTTGCAAATGATTTTCCTGAAGATGGTATTTCTGCTGGGCTGGGCCACCTGGATTTGCTGATCTTATTGGTCATCTCTGTGCTGCCCTGCTTTCCCCCACCTGCTCCTGCAGCTTGCCCCTCACCTCTTCAGAGCTCCACCAATACCAGCCGCTTGGGTAAGCGAGTGACCCACCAGTTGGCAGAATGTAGCACTCTGGCATCAGCCCTATTGGCTTTCTCTCCTGTCCCTCATTCTTTTTCCACTTTTTTCCCATTCTTCAACCAGAGTAAATCAAGCAGAGTAGGTATGGCTGCTCTGAGTGCACCCTTTGCAGCATTAGAAAGTTGGGGGCATGCTGTGTAAGGAGTAGCAAAAAAATCAAGCAAGTGGTGCTTTCTTTCCCCTGGGGGCTAAGAATAGGCCCTCAGTTTGGCTGTACTTGTCGTAAGAAGCGACTAAACAGCCACCGGGTAGATGGGACTTGTCAGCCTGGGAAGGCAGCTCATCTGAGAGTAGGAAAACTCTGATCCCAAACCTCCACTGCCTTGTGGCTACATCCAGTTATGGAAAAGGCTTCAGGAGTCAACCTCGAGGCAAAATTCGGAGCCGGAGTCCCTGAGGCAGTCCGTGGCTGAACACAGTCATGTTCTGACAACTCCTGCGACGCCGCTGGAACCAACCATATTGGCTTCTGCCTTTCCATTGGACCATTTCAGCTACGTGGAGAGGGGGGATTTGCTGCATGGGAAACAGTCTATCCTCCATATCTACCTTACCCAGGCTTCGCACACTGGAGAGGACACTGTTCCGGAACCACTATTCAGAGCACCATACCATAGTCTTCCGAGACTGAAGGATATCAACTAAGGTGCTTTCTTAGTTATTTAAGTATTTTACAAAAAATATATGGAGACTTGAAAAGTCTTTTAGAAAGTGTCTGTGTGCCACTAGTGGCATGCCTGCCACAGATAGCCACCCCTGGTGTAAAGGGATATTTGTTCCCTTGCTGAGGGTTAAGCCCCAGTAGTCATATTAAGACCTGTGCCAGCGATATCACTCCAGGTTGATCTGTGCAGGCAGATCAGACCTGGGAAGGGAGTTAAGATATGGCACACAACTTGGTACACAAGGATATTATGTAGCTAGTACTAGGAATGGTATGAAATATCTCAAGTTTTGAGGAGGATTCAGCTGCCTCTTGGAATTCATGTTTGCATCTGAAACTAAGTTTGCCTTGAGTGAGTCTCAGAATTCCACAGATGTTGGTTTTTCTCTACTCAGGTTTTTAATATGAAGGTTGTTCTTACACAGATATGTTTTTATTTTCATTTTTATATTCTTCTTTGAAGGCCCTTTGTAGGGCCAAAATCAAGGAAATGATTTAAATAAAGAAATGCCAAATAGGAAAGAACTGGAGCTCTTTTGCTCCTTAGTGATTTGGTAAAGCTGTATGCCACTTTTGCAGTACTCCTAGCCCATACTGCATTTAGTAATTTTCCCCATTCCTATCCTCTGCTAACTGGGTAAGGAACACTTTTTCAAGTAGTGCTCCTCTTATATTTAACAGGGGGAGAGTAACTGTCCCTCTTCAGCCCAGCATAGGGTCTTTTCTGGTGGCTATTTGCTGATGTTCTTCTCTGCATCTTTTTAGATTGTGAGTTCTTTTGGGACAGGGAGCCATGTAGTTATTTGATGTCGCCTGTGAACCACTTTAATCACAATCCTAAGCAATTTTCCAGCACCAACATAAGGGCAATGCAACTCCGAGTTAAGGGAAGAAATATTGCCTTACCTTGAGAAGGCCTCCATGTCTGCCCCCCAACTGCAGGTTGTAGCACATGCCCCACTGGCACAGCTATGCCAGTGCTGGAAAGTTGGTTAGGATTGTGTCCTAAGTGAACTTTTTTCTTGGAAAGTGGTATATAGATACTGATGATGATGATGATGACGACAACGTTATTGACTTAGAGAAGTGTTTGCAAAGAGCAATGCCTTGAGAGAACAAATACTACTCTGGCACAACCTTCAAGGCCACAGTCAACTGTCTTGCCCACTTACTACTGTATTGCACTTTATAATTATGAAATGCAAATTATGAGTTTTCAACTAGGCAAATTCATTACAGTTCTTTTGAAGTTTGCTGCAGTTCAGTCTTAATTTCCTATGAGTCCAAGTAGAGAGTGACCGATAAACTGAAAAGTCCTGCTTGCTTCAGACATTTGGAGATATTTCAGACATTTGCTTCAGATGTCTGTAGGAATTACAGAGTATGAGCGAGAAGGAAAACCTCTCTTCCCATTCCCTTGAGAAATTAGCAGTCCAATTCTATTCTTTCTTCCCCACCAATGCAGCAATGCAAACATGGTTACCACTGCAGCCTGCGTGGGGGAGAGGGCAGTTGTGGAGGCTCCTTTGAGTAAGAGAACATTCATTCTTTTACCCAGGTGTAACCCTCCACAACACAGAGGGATCTACTTGGACCTGCACTAGTGAATTTGCTGGTGCATTGGGTTCAGGAGGGGCTAGGATTCAGCGGGTGCTGCCGAACCTGCCCCCTTCCTGGACAGGATTCTCCCTTCCTCTGACCCATTGCTGACTCGTTCTGTCCTCCCATTACTGTCCCTATTCTGCCATCCCCACCCATCCCACCTCCCCCACCATCCTACTTTCCTGTGTGGGTGGTCAACCAACCTCCAGTGTGTGGGGGAAGGGTCTGGCCATCTTCCCAGTGCTCTGGCACTGTGCAAATTTGTAAGACATTCACCGTCAGTGGAACACACATTCCACTGGCAGGCCTGAAGAAGATTGGGCTGTAAAGTTAGGGAGGAAGTAAATAGTTTGGTGCATCAGGAGCAGGTTGTATAGCACCTTGTGATCACACAGACCAGGCACTGTGTCTTGCCAGAAGCTTGACCACTCTCAGACAAGAAACAAAAACATGGAGGCCTAGCAACTCCCTGGTGGGCCGCCATACAGAGCTGACTGTTTGACTGGGAGGGTTACAAATTGTGCAGGCCTGATATATAGTCATATACCTTTCAGTTGCTAGAACCCATTAGCCTCGTGAAAACATCCAGCTGCTGAAATCCAATAGGAAATGAATGTGACAGCTTTGGTCCTTAAGCATTGAGCAGACGGATACACTCTACCTGTTGCAAACAAACGCAGTGCTGGCAGACTGGCCATCAATCCACAACACATGGACAGCATGCTCAGTCCCCTATGGCGATCTCACCCAAAACATGAGGCAACAACATATGGAGAAGGTTGTACCACACCAATGAACGCAGTATTTTTTCTGGAGCCATCCATTTCTTCTCCCTGGGCACCTTCTGAAAAGCACTCGAGCATCAGAAAGGAAGCAGAAGTACATTTCTGGAAAGCATGGCACTCTCCCCTTCAGCCAGCCGGAGAGAATGTGCCTTTGTGGCTTCAATACTTCAATTAAATAAAAGGTCTAATAGCTCACTGGAGTGCATGAAGCCAGCAATTCAGGTCACTGCCAAGACTGTGCATGAGCAGGAAGGCTGTGAACAAGTGAATGGCCACTTTCTGCAGTAAACCTTTCCCCACTTTTCATATGCCTGTGCCCTCCATTCATATTGAAATGCCAGTGGTTCTTGGGACTTTACTGGGTAATAAAATGCATAACATGATCTGTGGTTCGACTATTTTTTTTATCATTTTGTCATTCTTGCTGTTATCAGGAATGTTAATGTCTCTTTTAAATCACATACAGTAGTTGTTGGTTTTGTCTTCCTGTTCAGAAATCTAAATAGACTGACAGCCCAATCCTAAGCTGCTCTGGCACAGTAACCCTGCCCTATGGGGTTACTTGGATCTGCACCTGCAAAATAGCAGGTGCGGGTACAAGCAGCCCCATATAACACCGGAAGGTTGGGACGGGGATTAGGATATAGTGGAGGCCAGTTCTGCCACTGTATCCAGTGTAGCTTTGGAGCAGGCTGGATGTCTCTTTGGGATAAGAGAATTTTTCCCCTTACGCCAAGTAACGCCCCAGCCTGCCCTATGGGGTTACTTGGATCTGCGCCTGCTAAATAGCAGGTGCAGGTACAAGAAGCCACACCGGGAGGTCTGGGTCGGGGGTTAGGATATAGCTGAGGCCAGCCCTGTCAATCCCACCCCTCCTGGGCCTCATCTGCCCCCAGTTCTGCCCTCTCCCACCCAGAAACGCCCCTTCCCACCTCCAAACCACCTTCCTGCCACCCCACTGCCACTCAGTGCATTCCTTACACCCGCTGTAGTTGTGGATGCAGCACTGGCAAGGCAGTATAGGACTCCCTAATGGCACTGTTTGCTCTCTGGGTAGTGCAAACATGCTTTATAGCAAATTCGAGGCACCCTCGGCTGGCGGAGCAGTTACTGTGCTGGTGGAACACTAAGTTTGGACTGCGCTCTCAACCTCATGCAACTTCAGTTACTTTTGGACATATCAAACTACTACTTTTGTCCTGCTCTGAGTCTAGGTGCAGCATATTTGGATAACAGGGCATTGTACAGCATGAATGCAATAGGATTCTCATCCAGCAGTGTGAATTCACTACACAGCATGAATCAGTCCTGACAGTGAATGAAGGCTGAAACATGAGTACTCTCAGTTTCAAACCCTAAATATACAATTTACTCATCTCTTTTGGTTAATGAAATATTTCCCAATAGAATTATAAAAATAAGCCCATGAGAAATATGCAGATTTTCTTACCTTCTTCCAAACCTCAATGCCAACTGTTTGATGCTGTGTTGAAACCACTAAGCACACCCTCGGAAATGCAAACTAAATGGGCAGGGAACACCATTCAGACCCTAGCAGTGCTATGCCAGGGCTTCTGCAAACCAGGTGCCAACTGTTTCCCTGTACTTTAATTAACTGAACAAATTCACTAATTAGTTATCATTAGTTTCACACTAGGTGAGTGCAGGCCTAAATGAACTTAGGCCTGCGGAACAGGAAAGAACCTGGTCTCTTACCGGAGACTCTACAAGCTAATTGCACTTCATGACTATGGTTCTCTGGTGGGATATAAATCTAAATCGAGGACTGCGTGCATGTGATAGAAAGCCTTCGGCAACCGTGCCGTGGACTGTGTCTTTGTTCTCTTCTGCACAGAATGTCCAAAGATGTAACCAGAAAGGAGGAGAGGAGCTTTAATAAAACCCTGATTAAGCAGTCAATTTAGCAAAGAGCCATCCATAAAAAATGGCTTCTTCAAAGGCTTCCCTAATGGCCCTATGCGTTATGTCAGAGCAGGGTAATAGAAAGCATATTTGCGAGAGCTATAAAATAGAGTTGGTGAGTGTCTGATAATAGAATGTGTTATATGTTTAATTAGCCAGACTAATCAATTGAGCCCAAAGAAATACGGCCAAAATCAAGGCCTGATATGTGGTCTCCAGCTACCCATTACTTGGGGTTTAATGGCACACTCTTACCATACTTCCTGTTACCTTCAGAGTTCATTGTGAAAATAGTAAAAGAATCTGTGCAAATATCTGTGCGTGTTTTGCAGGGATGCTCCACGCTCTCTGATGATACATCTCATAGCTGAATTCATGCACGATGGGTGGAACACTTGCGTTAGAGTAGAGGGGCCTAATTTTTCATGGATCCGCTAATTTCAAAAGTCATTTGATCTCAAAGTACCCCCCTCAAGGGTGGTAGTATTTGGGTAGGTTTCCAGCCTATCTTTTCTCAAAGATGCTGGGTAAGAACATAAGCTCTGCTGGATCAGGTTAAAGGTCCATCTAGTCCAGCTTTCTGTGTCTCACAGCGGCCCACGGAGTGCCTCAGGGAGCACACAAAACAATAAGATACCTGCATTTTGCTGCCGCGCCCTTGCACCAGGCATTCTGAGGTAGCCTACTTCTAAAAACAGGAGGTTGCACATATCCATCAAACCTTGTAACCTGTGATGAACTTTCCCTCCCTAAATCTGTTCAATCCCCTTTTAAAAGCACCTAAGCCCGGTGCTATCACCACATCCTGTGGCAAGTAGTTCCACAGACTAATTGCATGCTGAGCAAAGAAATATTTTATTTTGTCTGTCCTAACTCTCCCAACACTCAATTTTAGTGGATGTCCTCTGGTTCTAGTGTTGTGTGAGAGGGAAAAGAACACCTCTCTATCCACTCTATCCATCTCATGCACAACTTTGTACATCTCAATTATGTTCCCCCCTTAGGTGCCTTTTTTCCTGACTGAAGAGCCCCAGATGCTGTTGTAATGGAAGATCAGAAGATCACCAGGTGGATGATGTGGTGTTGACAGTGATCCCATGTTTTGACAGCTGTTTGACAGCTCTGGGAAGGGCAGGGCTGGCTCCACAGCTGTAATCAATCAAGGCCAATGGAGACTCTGATGGACACCTGAGCTTCATTTGACCTTGATGAGACTTTGAATGGACATGGACTCATGGACTGAAGAGATGGCTCAGCTGGCTAACTTGGACTTAACAAGGTAGCTCACAGCTGAGCTGAATTTGGACTTAACAAGGGGCTGCAGGATAAAAGGCAGCTTCAGAAGGAGCAAAGGGCTGGCCAAGCAGGACGCTGACCCAGCCGGAAGCCGGACGCTGACCAAGAGGGCTACCTGACCCAGCCCTACAGGAAGAGAGGACTGCCAGGACCCTGCTGGAGGAGACACACTGCTGGAGAGGAGGAACTCTACTGCAGAAGACTGGACTGTGTTTTGAAGACCAGATTGGACTTGGACTGGAGGCTTCAGATGTTACCCCCGGAGTTAAGTGGAGTTTTGGGGAGGGAAAGCCTCTGGACAAGAGGACTTGCAGGGAATGTCTGTGTTTGTAGCAATAAATTCTTGTTAATTGCTATAAATAAGTTCTGTGTTTACTCCTTTGCACACCACAGCTGTGCTTCTTGGAAAAGGGGGGTTTTAATTAGCCAAAAAGCGGGCATTAGAAGGGAATTGGGATATTTGGCAGAACAGCTGTAACCTTTCCTTATAAGGGAGGTGCCCCAGCCCAGTAATCCTTTTGGTTGCTCTCTTCATTTGGCTGCTACCAATATATGCAAATATGCATAAAATACCATATTAACTAACACACAGGGATTAACAGTCCAAGGTACAAGAATGAATTGTCATGGAGAGGAACCTGGGCAGGAAGAAAATAGAAGCACTGGACCCCCTGAACTGGAAATTTCACTTAAAGTAGCAATTACTTGTTCTGCTTTTGGTAGAAACAGGCTGCATGTCATCAAATGTTGTAATCATGTAACCATGAGACCTAGAAACTTTATTACTCTCTCCCTGCTCTTTAATTAAAAAGATTTTCAGAAAATTCTGCACCTGAATCCAGATTATGTGCCAAAGAGCTGGCACACAGATGCACAAAATATTGATATCCCGAAGCACAGCCGGTGGCATCCCAGAACTGCAAGACGGAGTTGCCTAGTTAACATTGTGGACATTATGCACAGCAAGAGACATTCAGCCCTATCTCTTTAGATCAAAAGTGCTTTTTCCTGCCACTAAGTGGCTCCAGATGTTAAAATATTCAACAGTGTTGCTTTCTCTCCAGCCACCATTGCTGCTGCTGGAGTTTAAAATATTTACTCCCCCTTGATGCTAAACTCCAGATTGAAATATCAAATATGTATAACTCTGGTTATCCCCCACCCTTTGTTTCTCTACATTTTATGTTTATATTTAGGGGTGTTTTTTTAGTTAGTTTGTTTTTTTTAAAGAAAAGTGGTTATTTTTATCCAGTGATCTGAAACAACAAAAGAGGTACAGGCAGTGGTGAGGAAGGGATACAGGTGTCTTGACCAGTACTAGGGAATCTGCATCCTGGTCAATTGTGTCTTGGTCAAATGCATCCTGGTTATTAGTATCCCTGGACATTTGAGTCTTTTTTTTTTAAATGGTTATTTGTGTTCTACTTTAACTGGGCAACAAACCCCATGTTATGTAGCCTAAGCCTCTTATCCTAGTCCTATCCCTAATCCTACCTTAGTGTTAAAAAAAATACATCTAATATAAATATACATATATTGGGACACAAATGTCCAGAACGCGAAAAGAAGGGATGCGAATGTCCAATACAGGGACACATTTGACCAGGACATAGTTGTCCACAATGGTTCTGTCACTGTCTTGCCACCATTATCATGCCTGTCCCATCACTGGTACTCATCAATGGGGACAACGACACCATAGTAAGTAACAGAGCAGATTTTTTGCGTGCAGAAGGTCTCAGGTTCAGTTGCTACCTGAAACCCACATCTCCTTACATTAAGCATGTTACTGGGTCTTTTGTGCCTTTTTTTTCCTTATATGGCAGCTGTGTGTTTGTGTGTGTGTGTGTGTGTCTGTGATACAGAATGGGATCATAGCAGAGAGGGGATTTAACACGTTGACTTCAGCCAGATACGGACTGTATTACTGGATGCTTCTATTTAGGAAAAAGTAACAAGCACAAAAGGGCCAATTATGTAATGTGCAATTTGGCCCTGGGGTCCTGGAAAGCCACTGCCAGTCTCCTCCTCCTCACTTGGGGGGGAGGGGTAGAACAGTCTCAAATTGGTTGCTCAGGGACATCATTGTGGAGACACCAGGCAGCTAGGCTGAGGTGATGCCGAACCAAGGCTTTGATTTTCAAGTTCAGCATAAAACAGAAGGCAGTGCTTTTGTCACTCAATAAAAAAGGGTGAGAGTTGCTTCACCCTGTTCTATAATAATTCTGTCTGCAGTTCAGGAACCTGGGGTTATGTAGAAGCTCATCATCCTCCCATCCTGTTGATGGGGTTGGTGATCTGTCACTGAATTAGGAGAACCAGTTCTGCTTCTGTGAGATCCACCCAATCTGGAGGCAGGGGCCCACTGCATGTCCACCCTCAGACTCTAGAGCGAATTGTGGCCACCTACCCTGCACCACAGCCCTGGCCCTTCCCTAGGGCTTGAAATTGCAGCCTTGCCCTTCATCAGCTAGCTTGCCAGCAGCTGGAGACTCACCAGCATCTTCCCTTCCTCTCCTGCCTCCTGGTCAGCACTCATTAATGATGTTGCTGACAGACATTGCAAGATCAGGTAGGTAGTTGCACTCTTCTGCTTTGGCCCAATCATAGGGGAAGAGTGCAGCCCACAGGGATCAATGGTCTGACTCAGGACAAAGCAAATCCATAGCTTCCTGTATGAAATAGCCTAGGAAAACAAATTCTTTAAGACACGGCTGTGAACATGAGACTCTGGCTATTATGAAGCTGATGATGAAAACCATTTGTTAGTCACCTTTTCAGTACTTGGGGTGGTGCACCACAACAAATGAAACAGAACAATAAAAACACGTCAGTAAAACGAGCAAAGGGTAAAAGAGCAAGGCCAATACAATGCCTAAATCAGCCTGTGAAACTAAGGGCCAAATGCACTTTGCACACCCTCTAGGAAGCCAATCAAGAGAGGGAAATGTGGACCTCAGCAATATGATCATTCCATAACTTGGAAGCAATTGATGTAAAAGCCTTGCTTCTTCTATGGCAGTTGGAATCTGAAGCAGAGCCCCTTTGAAGAGGATCAGCCCCAGAAAGAAGATATAAGAACAGACACTCTGAGAGGCCACCAGCAAGCTGGAAACTGAACACAGGTATCTAGGTTTGGTCAATGACTGCTAGGTATTGTGAGACACCATGGCTCTTGGTGCCAGCAGACTACTCAAAGAAACCACAATATGAGTTAAGTCGAAGGAAGATAAAAATATGCAATTCTTACTAGCACAGTGAATGTTGGTAAATATATATACAATTCCTATTGGGTTCTTCTACCCAGTTTTAGGGATTGGTTTTTCCCAATGTAACTAGTTTGTATTCATGGTGAAAAAAACTGTGTGACGCATAGCCCATAGTGTGCCAGTCATGCCTTTCTCCCTAAATAGCTACCAGTGAGAGCTATCAGTACCACACAATGTGTGAAAGTCAGTAAAAGAGGCTTGCAGAGGCAGCAGGCTCCTTTTTCTTCTATCACTCCTCCAGGCTTCCAGTTCAACATGAAATGACAATGCTTCACTCCACTGCCTTGATGGTTTTCGTCACTGCGATGGGTATTTGTATCGGAAAGTGCTGGCATGCTCCCTAGGGCTCAGTGCTCTTTGCTACCTCAGCAAGTTGAATCCATATGGAGGGGAGTTTCCCTGGGTTAAATATTTACCAGACAAGCCATGGTGTTTCCCATCAAATCGGAGATCTTCCATCTAGGCTGTTCTGAGTCTTTGTGCCTTAATGCCTGCTGGGCTCTCTGGGGAGAGGCACTGAATGAGCTGCCTGAGGCCAAACACCAACACAGAGAAAGCACATTGTCCCCCTCCTCTGAAGTCTTTTACTGCCTGTGCATCAGATCGGGACTCCTTGGTGTAACACAGACTCTTCTAGCACAGCTTACTGGGAGAAATCGGTCTCGTTCTGTGTGCTTGTGTTTATGTGTGTTGCCATTCAGGAAAGAGATCTGAGATAGCTAGCTGGAGAACATCACCTCAGAGTGCTGCAGTTGTCAAAAATGCAAACAACATTTAGAGAGAGCTGGAAAGCAAAACAGATGACATTGTAATGCCCCTTTACAAGTCAACATTGCATCCACGCTTGTTGAGGACTGTATACAGTTCAACTGATCTCCTTTCAAAAATGTTGTTAATATTGTACAGGGATCTGGAATGTTGTCTGCATGAGAAGAACAAAGTGGTTAGAGTCATGGCTGTGTGGGGCTTTTTGTGGGGGTGTTCAGATGAGCCAACACACAGCCCAGTCGAAACCCTCCCTTCACCAACTCCCTGATCTCCCTGTGCTCTGAGTGTCACAAATGTGCTGTATACTTGTGCATACTTGAGAGCTGGTTGGGCCAGCACAGTGGCCTGCATCAGGTCAGCTGGGCTGGATCCAGGCCTTGTGCACCAGGCCCTGTGCACTAGTATGCACCAGGTGTCACGGGGTGGGAAAGGGTGGTTGGGAAGGTGTTTTGGAGGTGGGGAGTGTTTCTGGGTGGGAGGAGGATTAAAACCAGGAAGAGGTGGGTTTGGTAGTGGCAGCACACACCATATCTAAACCCCTGCTCCCGGGATGGGTACCCCTACATGGGCTTCTCAGATGTGCAGCAGCCAAATAGCAAGGAGAAGATTCAAGTAGCCCCATAGGGCAGGCTGGGGCATTACTCAGGGTAAGGGGAAAAATATCTTCTCACCCCAGGGCTTTTCAAACTGGGGTGTCACGACGCCCCAGCCTGTGGGCCCTGGCCACTTTCATCTTAAGGTGAAACCAGGTTGTCAAATTTGTCTAGCGCAAAGGAACATCCAGACAGTTTTCAGTGGCACTAGCAACAGCACATCCAAATTAAAGCAGGTCATGGTGAGACGTTATAGAGATCGCTTGGAACAAGTAAAACAGTATCTGAATTTTGCCTTTGCTATCTGTGAGGAGTGTCAACATTCACCACTAGAGGGCACTTCAAACTTAACAATGACTTGAATGAAGGTCAGTAGGTACACATCTGATGTAGGCTTTTCCCTTATAATGTCTTTCAATTTAGCTACAAATAGTGCCAAAATATTTCAGGCAATTTTCAAAGCACATAGCAAACTTCTCAAAACACTGAACTATGTGCTAGAAAAGTGGCATAAAATAAAAATGGAAGGGAGGGTCATGAGTTGTCATGGACAATCATGCAACAAAGCACATTTAAGATGTAGTAAAATGAAGAATGTCCCCAATGAAGGGAATCTTTTCAGTCCCCACAGTACCACTCAGTGAAAACAGATGACTATTTTGCCACATGACATATCTTGCCATAGGCCTGAGCCTGATGTAGTAGTGCCAGAAAGACAACAGTCTGGGTTGGAGCTTGAATTGGACCTGTGGTAGTGCCCAGGGGTAAAAGGTTAGAGCCCTGGTGCACTAGAGCAGGGGTCTCCAAACCCCGGCCTGGGGGCCAGATGCAGCCCGCAGCAAGCCTATTTCCGGCCCACAGCCAACCTCTTGTCCCCTGAAAGCCTCTGGCCCACTCAACTGAACATGATCAGAACTGTGCTCTGATTGTGTCTGGAGGGTGTTCTGAGGGCCAGAGAGGTTGAGTGAATGAGCCCATTCATTCATTTATTCACTCATCTACGTTCCATCTCTAATTTATTTATTTAAATTTTATATTTAAATTTTTTTCTGGCCCTCCGCACCACGCCAGATATTTGATGCGGCCTTCTGGCCGAAAGGCTTGGAGACCCCTGCACTAGAGAGAGAGAAGCCAGCAGTAATGGGACATAGACTGTTGCACCCTATGACAGAGCTACCAAGTTAAGAGGTGGATCCTGGCAGCCTGAGACAAGGGGAAGCATCCACATAAAATATTCTGTTCATCTTTGGTAGGAAAAATCAGACAACCAGCTTACCAAATGGGCACCTGCACAACACGGTAAGGGTCCAATCCTATCCAATTTTCCAGTGTCGGTGCAGCTATGCCAAGAGGGCATGCACTGCATCTTGCGGTGGGGCAGCAGTCACAGAGGCCCCCTTAGAGTATGGGAACATTTGTTCCCTTACTTTGGGGTTGCATTGTGGCTGCACCGGTGCTGGAAAATTGGATAGGACGTTCCCCTTATATATTCTAATAAGAAGTAAATAACATTCAGATGTTTTGACCTGGTAAGACTCATATGGTTGGATGTTTATACCTACTGTATCCAAAAATATTTAAACATCTCTGTCTTAGAATCCAGGCTTGAATTCTAGATATACAACAAGGCTCCTTAGGGGCAAGGCTAGTTTCCTATTACTGAGCCATACTCATATCTTTCAGAAATCTGAGTGTGGAGTGTGCAAATGTTCACAAATGGGAACCTGATCTATAAATAAAAGCTGCAATAAAAATGTCAATCCTCACTAAAGTTTGGGTTGATTCAGTGAGAAATGGGGTGCGGCAGGAACTTGGTCATTTTTTCCATATCATTTCCTCATGAATGTTTTTGAACTGGAACTTCTGTTAAACTTCTAAAATTAGGAGAAAAATTTTCATATTTAGACAGATTAGGTATCCTAGATATCAATATTCATGTTATGTCCCCAGTGTCAATTTTTGTTCATCCTAGAAAGCCTAGGTACTTCAGTGTTCTTCTTCTTCTTTCAAATTGTAAAAATCCCTATTTAATAAGGGATTTAAATAAAAGCCTGCCTATGTAAACCGCCTTGAATAAAGTCTTGAATAAAAACCAAGAAAGGCGGTATATAAATACCTGTTGTTGTTGTTGTTCTCCAAAGCTCTGTTTATACAGCTATCTTGAGAGACTGCAAACTGGAAAAGTGGGTTTCAAATGTGACAGTGTGGGATCTTGACTAACAGCCCAGTCTTATCCACCACCTTCAACCATCTTGCCAAACAAGTTGGGAGGGGGGTGATCAGATGACCAGCAAGAGGCAAGTGAAAATAACTTTTACTTACCTCTTGGTAGGCCGTCTAATCTCCTCAGACTCATGCCAGCTATTTCGCTGGGGCAAGTCCAGAGAGAGGAAGGGGGAGGGTCAGGGCAAGGAGATAGGATTCAGTGTGCATGACTGCCACCGATTTCCTCTCCCTCCTGCCCCCTTCTCTCCCCTGCCCTCTCCCCCACTGTCCCAAGCCTTCCTCAAGCCACTCACAATCCACCCCTGCCACTTTATTACCTGCTCTGATGCAGGCAGAGTCCACCGATGTGCGGAGTTGGACTGCGAGGGTGTGACTGGCCCAAGTTCAACTTCTTGGCCAAATGAGAAGTTGCCCAAGGGACTCTCTGGTCCTCGACTGACACTCTAACTGGCACACCATGCTGGCTGTCCTAAGACCCTGTGAGTGCAATCCTAACCAACTTTCCAGCACTGAGGTAAGGGCAATGAAACTCCAAGGTAAGGGAACAAACATGGCCTCCGTGACTGCCATCCAACTGCAGGATGCAGCACATTCCCTATTGCACAGCTGTGTCAGTGCTGGAAAGTTGGTTGGGTCCTGGACCTGTATCTCTCATTGGATCCTATAAAAGAACCACACTATCAAGCTTCACAACACCAGCTCCCAGCATTATCGCAGCACTCACTAAGCGGGACAGCTCACTTTCCATACCATACAAATACCATAGCAAGGGTACTGCACACCTGCACAAAGAAAACACACACACTTTCCTCAAATTTCATAGATTCTGAAGTGCTCACTTGGCAGTCTGCTAATTCCTCTATGAGGTATTAAGTTCTCAACTAAATATTCAGAATTGGTAGCATACCTTTGACAGTGAAGCTGATTTATTTTGAAGCCTATTGTGTGTTTTCTTTTCCTTTGTGTTTGGGTTAGCCACAAAAAGAGATAATTTTGATGGAAATCAGACCAACTGCAGTGGGACCAGGTAAATAGGGGCGCTTAATGCCAACAGGTCAATATCTGCTGTGCCTTGAAGTCTGCAGGCAATTAAAAAGAAATCTAATATCCTGTTTATTTAGGGGAAAAAAAAAAAAGTTTTGCCAGAGTAATATTTTTAGCCTGCTAATGCATATCCTGCAGTTCTCCTTGGAAAGTCAGGCAAAACGGAAGGAGTTCCCCTAGGCTGTTTAAACAAACTTCATGGTGAGGGGAAGAGAGGCAGTACATATGCTCTGAAATTAGACTGGATGTTAAGGCTCATAAGAAAGTGGTGGCTACTTTTGAGTATACCCTTCAGAAAGTAAAGTCTGACATGGCATATTTGTGACAAAGTCTTTGTGGACTGCGAGTGGCTGAGCTAGATGCTCCGTTTGTCCATTATAATCGAGTTACCAAGAGAGGCAAAGTACTAAATGCAGTATTTCTCCATAGGTATGACATTAATGGGAACAGAGATATAGCAAGTCTTTCTAGCAAAATAAGACTAGTATTGGATAGTGGCCCGAGAACAACTGCTTTACAAGAAATCTGCTGAAATTTATCAGTGTATGTGCAAAGCCGGGAGAAAAATGTAGTATTTTGTTTTTACACCTAACCTCTTTCTACATCTGGCATCAGGTATTACATATAAATGCATTCTCCTCACATTATCTCCCATTGGCACTGCCAAAACCTGCATTCCAGAAGCACAGCATGGTTTGCAGCATCACAAAATGCAACATGCTATCCCATGCTACCTGGCCAGCACTGCAAATGGTGAGTGGTGCCAGATGCATTGCAGCAGCTCATCTGGCTTGCCTAGTACCAGTAAGTTGAAGTGGGAGGGTGGGGGTGATAGGGGAGGAGAAGTAACGGGGCAGAGAGAGGGAGGACCAGGTGGGGATCAGAGCTGCCAGGAAGCATATCAGGCCAGGCAGTGGGGAATTATCTGTGACAAAGATGCCACCAATATCCTATGCATTCACCTGGCCTTGCCACTCCCTCATGGGTCCACTCAGAGTTGCACCAGCAAAAGAGCTGGAGTAGACACATACAGCAACAGGGGACTTACCTAGAGGTAGGTAAGAGAACAAAAGCTTCATTACTGTGAGGAGGCCTCCCAATTACTCCACCACCACAGGATGCAGTACACATCCCCATGGTGTAGCTCAGGGCCAAGGAGAGGGGAGTAAAGGGGGTAATTTGTACCTGGGCCCAGGGTCAGAAAGGGGACCAAGGAACCAAAGGAGAGGGCCCAGAAATTTCCTGGGATCTAATATTTTCCAATCTCACCCAGATTCACTGTCCAAGCAGGATGCTGGGGGCATTACCATGGACACATGGCAGCAACTTCTGCCACAAGCCACGCACACCAGACCCAGGAATACATATATTCCTTAACAATGTCATACCTGGGAGGAGACTGACCTGCTACAGTAGCTCTTTGGCTTGTGGCTCCAATTACCATGAAAGAACTCAGCAGCTCATGACTGGAGTTGAAGGAGTTCGTGAAGGAGCTCATGACTGCAGCTACTAGTTTTGGTGTTCACAGGACACTTTCCATTCTAGTGTGAGCCTAAATACAATGATAACTAATCTCCTGCAATGATTTTCTATATTTGAAAGATTGTAGAGAGACTTAGGAGAGTGTTTGGTTTTCTGCATTATTGTATCTAGCTGCCAATGCTGGGCAGGCAGGAAGACCTAAGCTCTGCATTGGGAAGACAGGTAGACCTGGGCTCCAAAAACTATTCTGGCTGTTGCCACTTTCCCCCTGGCTGTTTTGCTCTCTGTTCCAACCCCTCCCTCTTTGGGAAAAGTTTCCCAAAAGAAACCTTGTACCTTCTGATAAAGTTCCTTGCAGAGGCCCTGGTGCAGCTGAATCAGTGCAAGCAGTGAGGGACAGGATTGGGGCAGTAGTAAGGTCCATTGGAAACAATGAAACTGACTTCTGAGTAAATATGGTTTGGTGTAAGTTTGAGGTGTAAGTCTGCATCGTGATCAATTTTACTGAGCAGTGCAAAATGTAGGAAATTCAAGTTAAGTCAATAGAATTTATTTACAGAGCAATACTATGTATGTCTACTCAGAAGTAAGTCCCACTGTGGTCAATGAGTAAGGTCAAATCCCTTACTCCCAGGATAGTATGAATAGGTGTAGACTCTATCAGGATTGTAAGCTGGATTTTGATGATAAAGAGTGGCTCAAGGCATACATTTGGTCCTGAATGTAGACTATTCTACAATAATTGATGGGTGTTTCGATTCAGAACTCTTTGGGCTCTGATTGTCATTTGAGGGAATGAAAGGGGTCTATGCTTGGACACCAAAGAACAGAAAGCACTCTTGAAAGATATTGGCAGCATCCTCTGAAGTGTACAGAACCTTTTTAAGGTCAATGACTTCCATTTAGAGGTCAGGAAGTGACTCAATGGCATGTATACAGGATCAGCCTTGAATTCCTCCTAAGCTTTTAGGGGAGTTGAAGGCCGTGGAAAGTCATTAAGGAGAAAAGGAATAATTTTCTATAAAGTTGCAATAGGGTTTCACAATGTGACCTTGACATTATTGCTGTACAGGAAAGCCAGGCCCAGAGATTTTTCCGGATTTTGTCCAACTTTATCAGAATTGCTTGCTAATTCATCAAATGTGTACTTCCTTTGGGGACAGGATGCCATAAAAATAGTGCTTATATTACCAAGGGAAGAAAAAAAAATCAAAGTTCTAGTGACTACCATGAATTTGTCAAATATTTCATACCTGCATTGTGAAATTTTATCTACAATTGTGGTAGAAAGATGCAGAATCTCTTGATAAAAAATTGCAGCATTTACAAAAGGTGGCTCACCATCTAAATGTTTCCTATTATCCCTAAATTTTTTTATCACTTTGTGACTACAGTCTTTTACCATTCATTTCGTGATCCCATGGAAATTTATAATGATTCAACTTGTACCTTATCTCACCCTGCATTTTTGCTTGTTACTAGAAGAATTAAGTAAGAATTGTTAGTGGAATTTAATCTTTTTTTCCTCTTTCCTTCCCATCTGTTTTCTCTTTTGTATCCTGTCTATTATATGGTATGACATGATCTTAAAACTATAAATCACTTGGGGTGCATTGGCTGAAAGGTAGTATGTAACATATACACAACCAATATGATCTTTTCTATACTTTCTTTAAAGTAAACTTCACTAAGGGCACAATCCTAACCCCTTACGTCAGTGATTTCCAGCACTGGCATAGCGGTGCCAATGGGACGTGTGCTGCATCCTGCAGTTGGGTGGCACTCATGGAGGCCTCCTCCAAGTCAGGGAATGTTTGTTCCCTTAACTCGGAGCTGCATTGCCCTTATGTCAGTGCTGGAAAGCACTGACATAAGGGGTCAGGATTGCACCCTAAGTTTATTAATACTGATATTAATTTATAGCCCAATCCTCTTCTCCCCCCCTGCTGATGCAGCAGTGCCAAAATGTCTACCTCTGCACCTTGTGGGGGCAGAGAGGTCTAGCTGGACCAGCACTAGTGAATTTGCTGCTGCAGGTGAGTAGGCCTGAACTACAGGATTGGGTCCAGGAAGGGGGCTAGGATTCGGCAGCTGCTGATGCCGCTGAACCTGCCCCCTTCCTGGACCTGATCCCCCCATCCCCCCAGCCTATTGTTTCCCTGTTCCATCCTCCCCCTGCCCTTTCTTGTTTCACCCTCCCTCATCCACATGTCCTGCGTTTCCAGCCAATGTACCTGCAGTGGCGGGTCCAGGGAGATCTGCTGGCACATGCAGGAAGGCTCTGGCTTTCCTGATGGTTCTCCAGCAGTGTGCTGTTGGAGTGCCTTTTTCAACTGCCATAAGGCAGTTATGGCTGAGTGGGGCAGCCCAAGAGGAGTGGCCTGTTATGTCTAGGTAAGTGTATACAGGATTACAGCCTAAGTGACAGGGGAAGAGGGAGGACCATTGCTGTATAAGGACATATGTACTTGGGATTTCACATGTGCGTGTGTGGGCTCAGATCCAAAGATACAGTACAGTAAAACATATAGTTTGTGCTGCCATAGCTGAACCTTGATTCTTTGGAAGAAAAAAGACCCTTTTGGCTTTGTACCCTGTACATTTTACAGTTCTGCAAAAAGTTGAAAAACATTTAGAAACCACTCTGTAGAGGTGCATTGGTTTAACCTCTCCCTTCCTTTTATGGCAGGCTGTAAAAGGGCATTGCACAGCTAAAATGGAACCATTCTTCTTCCCCTCTTTCCCCCCTCTTATGGTCTACACCAGATGGCACACTATGTTTCTGCTCCTGTACTGTGCTGAGGAAAACAACTGGAATGTGTCCTTTCTGTTGGAGATGAGGTCACCAGTTTGACTCAAAATGACCCTTATTTCTTTGTAGTAGGTAGCACTGTTGGGTGTGTCTGATGAGTTTGTGCCTCTCTGTCCAGCAGTGCTACTGCAGTCATTCCTCCCCCACTTCACACCTGAGCATTACTTGTATTTTTCTTTGAAAATGTACTTACCAGGAGGAGATTTTATTCAATTTGTCAACAGCTAATTTTGCCAGGTCTTGTGGCCTATGTCAGTAATTAACACCACTTAAAAGCCTTCCAAATGGGATAATGGCCCTCATTCAAATGGTAATGCCTTGTCCCCTTTGCTTATGCCTTCATTAGAAGGCCAGGTAGTTTCTGCTCTGAGCCGGATAGGAACATTTCAAAAGACTGCATTGTCTTTTGGCAGCAGTGATACAAAGGAAGAGCCCTTCCCCCTAGGAAGTGATGGAACTAATTACAGTCCAGACTGGCATTTGTTTTAAAAAACAATGAGTATGGGGAACAGTGGACAAATGGGATGAAGCATCTAGTGGCCCACCATAAGTGGCGCTCTGGAGAATTCACACAAGGCATTCAATAGCAATGCTTAGTTGGAAACATCAACATACTGGTTAGAGTGTGATCTCAGGCTACAAGTGATGGAAACATATCCATGTGCTTAATCTGAGGTCTGCTCCAAACCCGTGGGAATTTGGTTAAAGACTAAAAAGAGCACATGGATGAGGAATCTGAAACTCCTCCATCACCCACCATGTACTTCCCTGCAGCCCTGACTGCAAACAATTTTTCTCAGCTTTGCTCAATCTGGCATCAGAGCAATGGACAGGTATGCTATGGCCTGAGGGAGGACTTAGAGCCCAATCCTGAGCTCGGTGCTCCGGCTTTTTGCTGGAGCACACTGTCACAAATGTGCCATAAGGCACGTCTGCGAGGTTTACCGCCGGCCTAGCACCCTTGCTAGCCTAGTGCTGGTATGGTAAGCAAGTGGGGGCGGGGGGTGGGGAGGAGGTGTTCCGGGGAGGGGGAAGGCACGTGGAGGGCAGAGAGAAGGTGGGGAAGAGGCGTGACGAGGAGGTGGGAGGCAGAGAAAGGGCGGACGGGAGGCGTGCCAGGCGAGGGCGGGAGGCGAATCCCGTGGATCTCCGCTGCACCGGATCCAAGGTGTTCGTGTGGGACTTGGCGCCCTACACAAATTCCTTTACCTTACCGCCGACCAAAAGTGAGTAGCCCCATTGTGGGGGCTGCTTTCCTTACCTGGGAGAAGGAGACAAAAGTCCCCTTCTCCTGAAGCGCTGCCCGTGGCAGTTCTCAGCGCCACTGCAGCCGTGCACCCCGGGCAGCTCAGGATTGGGCTGCCTGACATCACCACCAGTGATCCCTTTGTTTGCTCATTATATCAGAGTGAGCATCTTCTTCAGAAGGTTTGCAGTTTAGGACCAGGGCATCTAAAGGGCTGCCTTCTTCTCCCATATGAAGACAGGGACTTAACTTCTAAATAAACATGCTTTAGGTCATTGAACCGTGTGAGGAATTGTGTGTTCCCACTACTGGAATAAAGTTACTAGGAGTCCTGGGGGAAAGCCCCGCGCTGAGCCCTTGCCCATTCCAGTGTTGCATTGGTCAATACACTGCCATTAGTACTGAGGATGTAGTAGGCAGCCCATCCATTTGCGATCTCTAATGGGCATGGGCCTCAGCCACTGCCCCAGCTGACCAACCCCTGATACTTCTCCAGTTGTTTCCACTAATACTGATGTTGATCAGCAAGCTGCATCCCTTAGACTCTTGCAATCCATCACTAGGGATGCGGGCCGCATCAGGTGACGCTCATGGGGGTAACACCACTATTGGCCAAAATTTTTAAAATCTTGGTATTTTGAAAAATACCATCATGTTATATATCATTCAGTGTGTAATTTCATGAAGAATTCAATGAAACAAACTATGCTGAAATATCTTTATTCAATCAAAAGTTATAGGAAAAAGGCAGCAGGGGCAGAGAAATGGTGCATCACCATGCCCAATGCCTGGGAAATTTGGAAAGGTTTTGGAACTAGTTTCTCCCATTGAAACTAATGTAGTAATTGTACTCAGTGTCCAGATTTTCACCATAAGGCTGTTTTCAGGCAGGGGTATAAAGAGGGGAAAGTGTACTTTCCAAAAATAGGTTATCCTTTCGTCCAAACTCCAGCATCCTCCTTCCCCTCGTACGGCAGGAGAAAAAACTTAAGAAGGGAATGGATGAAACTCTGTTCTCAGTTTGAAAAATGGGAATAGCCCAGATCTACCTCATAGGACCACTGTGATGATAAATGAGACACAGAGCACAAAGACTTTGGAGCGCAAAGATGCTTTCCGAAATAAGTGGTCATTCAGCAATGAGAGATGACGCAAAATGAAATCACCTCTAAAATGCATCACGCAGGCTTTTGAATCCATTCAGATGATACGATGCGATGATGGGCGAAACCGAACGAGATCTTTTGGCAGCCAGGATCCCAATTGAAAGTTTCCTCATGCGTGAGACACTGGAAAAATTCCCCTTCCTCACACTACCCGCACGTTCCTTAGGGGCCCTATTTTCATACGTAGCTGTGGGGAAGCCAGTACTGATGGGGTAGGAACTTGCGCTCCCTTTGTGTCGCTTTTCCAGTTTGATTTCATGTTTGCCTGTCTCCGGCCTTCATGGGTCCAAAGCTGCATTCCATTCACACTGACGCCCCCCCACACCCCCTGGGGCCCGTGACACTTGTTTGGTGGAGGCAAACCAAAAGGGGCCTGCACATTTGCCATGGAAACAAAGGTCTGTTTTCAAACACTGCTAAAATAAACTGTTTCTCTCTTCGGCCCTTTAATGACCTGATCTCTTTATCGATTGAGCAAGGGGTGTCCTTTTAAAAGCATCAACTTCCAGTTATAATTATTCTTTTGGAAGATGCCTCGCTGGAAACACGCAAGCATTTATATTTATTTACGATCTATAAATATGAGGGTTTAGTGCCTCCCCAGGGGCAAGAGACGTTCCTCTTTACTGCAGCAGTTTATATTTTCCTGACTAGTGGAGTCCTTATATTTCAGTGTTGAATAAATAGTCCCCGGTGTTGTGTGCAGTGGCTCCAGGGCTCCCTGCTGAGAGCCTACCCTTAATGCAAACAATGCCACACATTTATTCTAAGCTGACCAAACTGACCTCCAAAAGTTTGTTCCCTCCACTGGGATTGCTCAGTCCTTTTCAGAGGAATGAATGAGCCACACAAAGCCCTTCTTGCGTCTACTGTCCCGCCCTAAACAAAACTAGGGTGGGGAGAAAATGGGAGTGGGGGGGGAGTGAGCAGAGGGAAGGAGGAAGAAATGGGCAAACCTTGACCCTGCTACCTCCAAAAAAGAAAAATTAAAGAATTTGCATTTTAACCCTTCAACGCCCATCTCATCTTTTTCCCAAACACTTTCTTTTCTGTCCTTTGAGGCATTCTAGACCCATGTCAGCCTTGCCGCACTGAGGGCCAAGCTAAGATCAGGATCCCCACTGTGAAGAAAGGCTTCTCTTTTCTTCTCCATGCATTCTTATTTGTCTAGAGCTTTCAAAAATGCTGTGAAATAGACGCTCTTTTTCCATAGTCCCTATTCCCCTCTCTACCCCTCCTTTTTCTGCCAGAGATGTCTATCTTTAAAAAAATTCCCCCCTCCACTTTTCAGTTGTGTTTTGGTCTTTTTAAAACAGCAGATCTTCCCAGGCTAGAAAATTGAGGGATGGATGATCCAATGTTCTGCGAAAATTGCTCATTCCTCCACTATTTCTCCATCCGTGAGACCTGATGACTTAATTTTTTTTTCCTTATTAAATAATCTGTCATTCGAGGCAGGAATGGCCAGAGCCCACCTTGAATAAACATGCATCTTCATGCTGTAGATAACAGGACTTCCCAATAAGGAGAGTCTTCTTTTGGGTTTTCAGGTCAATGACAATTTGAGGCATTAGTTGCACATGGCTGACCTATCCAGGTACGCACCATGACATGCTTCATGTGCCTTCAGCTTGCCTAGGATCATCCGTGATGACAGTGTATGAGAATTAGTGTAGGCACTGCTTTATTAGCCTAGAGACGGCACTGGAGAAGCAAAAATCCTTGCCCACTGCTATTTTGATGTGCGCAGCATTTAACAAAATTCCCACTTAGTCAGGACTTGTAGGGATGGGGGTGGGGAAAGAGAGTTTGCTAATGTGGGACAGGGTTTCCTTTAGGAAGGAACTTATTCTTTCTTTTAAAGAGGGGTGGAGGAAAAGGGAATAGACAATGGCAATCCATTTGCTGCACTACTGTCTCTTCTTTAGTTTCCCTTCAATTCTGACAGGCCTGGGATTAAAGGGTGGGCTACAATGGAGCCTGACAGTACATTACCCATTAATGGTGCTGAATGTCTTAACAACTCCGCTATTGGAGATGCATTCAGAAGAGCATGTGAACTGCCTTTCTCCTTCAAAGCTCCTGCGAGACCATGTTTTCTTTTGTAGTTTAACTTTTTGTGTTTGCAAAGAAGCCAACGCAAATTGTGCCGCTAGGCCTTGCCGCAGCCTTTCGAGCTGTTTTTCCTTCAGACACTTCAATTAAGAAAAGTCATCAATTCTAGGAGGAAAGGAAAAAAAAAATTGATTCATTTTTTTAAAAAGAAGAAGATAAATGTTCACATGCTAAAAAGTCCCATCAAAACTCATCTTAATGTAGGATGATCTATCAGGCTACTATTATGCGAGTACAATAGTTACTATTGTCAACCATATAGACTAGTGGTGCAACCGGAAACCATTTTCATTTGCCTTTAACATCCCTGGTCAAAGAGAAGAGATCCCATATACTGTATAGCTGGCTGGATGGGCAATGACCAGCCTCTGCAAACCCAAACAAAATCTAAAACAGTCTTTAGGAACAGAGTTGACATTGTTGCATAGCCCACTGGAATACCTATATATCAACCGGAGACATTGGATTCATCCAGCTAATGCTTACAATATTTGGGCCTTATTTTGAATTTGATAAGACGTTATCTATAGAAATTCTACAATTGACTGTCAAACCTAGCCTGTGCTATATCCAGCACAGGTTAGGAAGTGGTTGGAGGCCTCCTTGGTGTAAGGGGATATCTTTTTCCTTACCGTGAGTCCAGATGCCTGCCCTATGGGGCATTTCGGATCTGCTCCAGCTGTTCAGCTGGCACAAATCTAGGAAGCCCAGTTTAATGCCGAGAGGGCCGGGAAAAGGGTTAGGATATGAACCTGGACATGTTCCGCCCCAGTTCAGCCCTTGCTGGGTCAGAAACACCCCCTCCCCATGCCCCTGTACCGCCTGCCAGGAACCTACCTGCTCTGTCCAGTTCTGCTCCTGGATGTAGCACTGCCAGGCTGGCACAGGCCTTTGAGCCGGTGCTGCCAGCTCACAAGCAGTCGCAAACATCTTTATGGCACATTTGTGGCACTTTGAGCTGGCACAGGGATGGCTGTGCTGGTCAAGCAGCGGTTTAAATGGCGCTGTGAGTAGCATAAAATGTGGTAGAGCAAATGAAGATTTGTTTATTGTTCTATATGCTGGCAAAAAAAATAAATCCTTTCTATTTCTTATAATATATGATTGAAAAGTCCAGTAATTTCCTCAAGCCAATAGATTAGAACCCCATTTCTGTGTGAATTGATGGGTACATGGGATGATTGTAAACCACATTAAAGACTCTTCCAGAATCAAACTGAAAAGTTTTGTTGACGTGCTTCTTTGGGAAGATTCCAATTTGTTTGGGTAAACGATGGTTTTATAAAATTGATATATTCATAATTCACCACATTCTTTCTTCAAAATTCCAGACTGATACTGCACAGGATAAGAGTGTGAGCTAGTTCCATAGAATTTAGACTTCTGTTGCATTTATTTTGGATACTGCACTTCCTCCAAAGAGTAAATAGCAATGTTTTAATAACAATACTACTAGGTAGGGTTAAAGGAAAGAAGTGACTTGCCTAAAATACAGTATAGGGTTATAATTAATGTATCTTAATAGCTTTCCCCTGGGGGCTGGGGATAAGAATAGGCCCTCAGTTTGGCTGTACTTGTCGTAAGAGGCGACTGAACAGCCACCGGGTAGATGGGGCTCGTCAGCCTGGGAAGGCAGCTCATCTGAGAGAAGGAAAACTCTGATCCCAAACCTCCACTGCCTTGTGGCTACATCCAGTTGTGGAAAAGGCTTCAGGAGTCAACCTCGAGGCAAAATCCAGAGCCGGAGTCCCTGAGGCAGTTCATGGCTGAACACAGCCATGTTCTGGCAACTCCTGCGACGCCGCTGGAACCAACCGTATTGGCCTCTGCCTTTCCATTGGACCATTTCAGCGACGTGGAGAGGGGGGATTTGCTGCATGGGTAACAGCCTATCCTCCATACCTGCTTTACCCAGGCTTCACGCACTGGAGAGGACACTCTGTTCCAGAACCACCATTCAGAGTGTTACACCATAGTCTTCCAAGACTGAAGGATGCCAACAATCTTAATAGCTATTGTGTGTTAATATAGACAATAATTTTCAAGCAATTTAGTGAGACAATCTCTCAAGGAAATAATGCAAGTCATTTCTTGTCTTACAGGACAATCCTATGCATGTCTACTAAGAAGTCAATGGGGTTCATTCCCAGGTAAGTACATTTATAAGATTGCATTTTCTCAATTAAGATATTCACATGGATTGTTTACAATTTTATAAGAGTGTCATCAAGCTACCATTTTTCAGGGGGTTTAAATACCCATTTTTCGGGTACCATTAGGTTTAAATCTACATTTAGAAACTGTTGCCCATGAAATAGCCAACAACTCGGACAAATGGTTTCTGCTCTAATATATGCTGCGTAGAAGGTCCCTCTTTGAAGCCCATGGATAGAATCTTGGGTCACAATTCAGCCGAGGCAGGAGACAGGTAGAGAAAAGGAGCAGGGCAGGACTTGGCTTGGCTTGATGAATTGGAAGCGCTCTCCCTGCCTCTTCCCCCACCTCACCCCCTGCCCTGTGCACACACAGTATGTTTGCATAAAGGAATCACCTAACAGGGAGAATATGTTTGTTTGGACTCCATTGAGTGAAAAGCTCTCAGCCCCACAAGTGCTCTGTTATTCTCTTGTCTAGTTCTCTGCCATAGCTCCTCCTGGAGGGAAAAAAAAAAAGAGGGTGGGGGAGTGCAAGTAGCTCACTTGTTCAGGATTCTCTAGTGACTTAAGTTTATTGGTTTTTACTGAGTTCAAGCATTTGAATTGCAAACAACATCTCCTCTCAGAACAATGTGCCAGGCCCAAAGAGAACTAGGCAACAGCCGGCTCTTGAAATGGAGTGTGATTTCTTTAGGCCTGAAAAGGAGAGGGTGGGTGCTTGCTCTCCTTTCCGGTCTCTTGCATTGTTGCAGGGGCTGTCTATGAAAGGGGAGGGAGGAGAGTGAAGGAGGCCAACTCATGTATGATAATCAGAGATCTCCTCCATTTCATTTATTTTATTTTCCCCTACTTAGAAGCCAGTCCTCCAGAGGGGATTAACAATTATGGTATTTTAGGAGAAGAATCTCCCTACCATGGAGGAGGATGCACTGGGGAGGGGCTGTAAGTGTGTGTACCTAAGACCCTGTGGCTAAGATAAGCTACATCCCTTCTCTGGGAGTATCCAGGACCTTGAAGGATTTGGGCCTTATTTTGAATTTGATCAGACCAAATCTACAGTAATGTTGCAAAAGGGTAGCATAAAATGCATCAGTGCAAATGAGATGAGGATTGATTTGTTGTTCTATAAATGCTGGCAAAAAAATATGTTTCTCTAAATCCAGACTTGTTTTCTTCCTTGATAGAATGTTGATTCTTACTTGGCACCCTTAGAACTTTATTATTATGGGTCTTCTGTGCAGCCTACTATATGCTGATGGCTGGGTTTGGCCTGCTGAATATCAGGTCTTTCCCAAAGATCAGGGATATTCACAGATATTTTTTTGTAAAATGTGCTCCAAGTAAGACTGCTTGGTGTGTAGTGATTTTATTTACACCTACGATGTTCAGATGTTCTTCAAAGTCTTTTGGTATTGCGCCTAGCATGCCAGCAACAACTGGTACAATTTTGGCTTTTTTCTGCCATACCCATTTGACTTCAATTTGCAACTCTTTGCATTTTGTGAAGTTTTCCTGTTCTTCCTCTTCAGTTCTCACATCTCCAGGTATTGCCACATCTACTATCCAGACCTGCTTCTTTTCAACAATTGTCAAATCCAGGGCGTTGTGGGCTAGGTGTGCGTTTGAGTATGAAAATCCCACACCATTTTCACTCCATTCATTTTCAATCACATTTTCAATGTTGGGGCCCCACCCATTTTTGGACACTGGAATATTATAGGGTTTGCGGAGGTTTCAGTGAGCCGTTGCTGCAACTTTATCATGTCTTTCCAAACTGTCTGTCTGTGAGATCTTTCTGCAGCCATATAGCAGGTGATCCACTGTTTCCTTTGCATCTTTGCACAGGTGGCACTTCCTGTCATTATACGATTTCTCAGTCAGGGTCTTGACTGCATCTACATTATTGTTGTTGTTAATAAGTATATTTATATACCACTTAAGCAAAAGTAGTTCACAAAGTGGTTTACCTTGCGAAATAATCTGCTATTATGAGCCGGCCTTAAGCCTGATGGTCTTGGAATTGTGTTCTGTGAAATGAAATAGTGTGGAAGTAACTAGACTACAGCCTGCTGCACACTTGCTTCCTCCACCCAGGCTACTGGCTGGTGGTGTTATCCCTCATTATACAATCTTTATGGTATTTTGCTAAAACAAGGTCTACAAATTCATTCCTTCAAATTCAGTGTATGAGCATTTTTTCACTTATGCAAGATATATGTTTGTAAAGTACAGGTATAAACTATTATATTGTAAAGAATAAACTTTTTATACACTGATTTTTTTAATCCACAGATTGGACTCAACACTGATGGCCACTGCCGATAAAAAGGAATCTGCGAATCCCAGGAGAAGGGCAAAAAAGTCCATTTACAATCCCACAGGGATGGGCAAATCCAGCAGGGCTTGACCCAAGTCAAATCACCAAGTCACCAACCCCCGCAACTCAACTCAAAAAAGAGTCACAACGGGTACTTTCCGAGTCTCCAAGTCACCCTTTAGTGACTCTAAAGGACTCAAGTTGAGTTGCCCCCCCTTTAAAAAGCCCACCATGGAAAAAACGGGGCTGCTGCTGCAGAGTGTGTGTGTTGGAGCTCTCTTTGAACACTACCCTGCTGCCCCGACCATCTGTAAAGAGGGCGGGAAGGGGTGGGAAGGACTGCTAGAGAGCTGGGACAGAAGCTGGGACAGAAGAAGGAGAAGGGTTAAGTGCAGCAGCAGCAAGGCTTACCAGGATGACCCAAACCTTTGCGGCCATACTCAGAAGTAGTTCCATTGCAGCTGGTCACTCAATGAGGGTTGTCCCTTCCCACCAGCCATGCCATGCAAAACGTGATAGCTGTGAACTCCTTCCCTGCCTCCTCTCTCTCGCTGGGCATTTCAAGTCAATCATAAGGCAAAAAACCCCTTGGCTCCTCCTCCTGCCCTCTCTCAGCCAATGGAAATATGAGAATGTCCATCCTTTGTCCAATGATCATCATCCTTCCTTCCTGTCAAAGATGGGAAAAGAGCCATGTCCCACCTTCCCCCTCCTGCTCAGGTTAACCCTTCCCTGCCTCCCAGCTGAAACTTCCTGCTTCTTGCCAGTCAGAATGAGGCCCCACAAGGTTTTTCATGCCACGGATACAGTAAGCAAGCACCCCCAGATACAGGCAGACTCAAGCCAGCATGCATGGGGATGAGTGCTGAGTCGGGGGGCCCTGACTCGAGTCTTTTTTCAGACTCCACTCATGCGACTCATAAATCACTGAGTCACTCAAAATCAGGCATTTTTGTGACTTGTGTCCAAGTCACTGACTTGAGTTCCCAACACGGCAATCCCAATTCTAAAAACTGCTATTCTAGGGAGTCTGACTATTAGAACTGCTATTTTGCAGCTCATTCCAAGAAAAGTGACCCCCGCCCACCCTGGTGCATTGAACAATAGAATACGGAAGCGATTAATCACCAGCCATGAGCCAAGTTGAAGGGAAGGGATCATGTTTCTCAGAGTGAGTTGCAAAATAGCAGTTCTAATCGACTGCCGGACTGACTCATGTTTGTTTTAACTGCTTTTATTTAACATGTTTTTTGGTATCTGTGAGGAGTCCCAGAACCAAAATCCAGCGGATGCCAAGGTACTACCTGTACTGTTAGGAGACACATTTTTTAAAGCAGCCACTAGATGGCAGTGCATTGCAAACATGTTTCGCTATACAAATGTTCACCTTATGAGCAGTTTCCAAGGAAGCCTTAATGCAAAAGGAGGGGAAAATGCCTGAAAGAGTCGAGTCTCCTCTGCATTCAGCAGGACAACATGCTCAGCCCCCTCTCAGCCTACAGGGATTTGGTTGCAGCTTCCAGCCTAGTAAACATAAAGCCTGATTACTGTAGTAGGTTTGATAGTCTGAAAGTGATCTAAAGAATATCCTGGATATCTGAACATGCTGATGCTCTAGAGCAGGGGTGCCCAAACCCTGGCCCTGGGGCCACTTGCGGCCCTCAAGGACTCCCAATGCGGCCCTCAAGGAGCCCCCAGTCTCCAATGAGCCTCTGGCCCTCTGGAGATTTGTTGGAGTCCGCACTGGCCCAACACAATGGTGTGAGGGGGACTGTTTGACTTCTCCCGTGAGATGTGGGATGAGGGCTCCCTCCTCTGCTTGCTATTTCACATCTGTGATGCAGCAGCGGCAACAAAGGAAAGGCCAGCCTTGCTCTGTGCAAGGCCTTTTACAGGCCTTGAGCTATTGCAAGACCTTCATTCATTCATATAAGTTTATCTTTAATCTATTCATTTATGTAAACTTACGTAAATTTATTCAAATTTTAAATGTAAATTAATTCTTTTTTCCCCTGGCCCCCGACACAGTGTCAGAGAGATGATGCAGCCCTCCTGCCAAAAACTTTGGACACCCCTGCTCTAGAGCAGTGATTTTCAATCTTTTTCATCTCATAGCACACTATTAAAATTGTCAAGGCACACCATCAGTTTTTTGACATTTGACAAGGCACACCCTGCTGTCGGTGGGGGGCCCAACTAATAAATCCCCCAAAGGCCCAACTAATAAATGACCCTTCCACAAACTCCCAAGGCACACCTGCAGACAATTCACGGCACACCAGTGTGCCATGGCACAGTGGTTGAAAATGGCTGCTCTAGAGTCTAGATAAGCAATTTTCAAGCTTTTTCATTTCATGGTATACTTACAAGGCACTAAAATTGTCAATGCACACCATCATTTTCTTTTTTTATTTTTACAATAGACAAGGCACACAGGGCTGCTGGTAGGGGGCTCACATCCCCCAATGGCCCTATTAATAAATAACCCCCAAATTCCCACAGTACACCTGCAGATCAATTGCAACACACCAATGGTGCCATGGCACACTGGTTGGAAATGCCTACACTAGACAAATAGTGCTAGTTTCAGATAAAAAGGAGACACATATGTTAGAAATGAAATCTAAAGGACAAAACCATTACACAAGAGGGACTGAAGTGTGGTCATTCTGTCATATATCTTCACTATCCTCTTGTAGATGCTGCTTTGCAATGGGCAGCCCACTCTTAACCTGCACTAGAACGGGGAGGCTGGCTGGCTGGCCTGCCCCGTATCCAGAGTGGGGTTGGCACTGCCAGTGACTCAGCCTGGGGCAAGGGGAAGTCTATCCCCTTATCCTGGGTAACACTGCAGCAGCCTCAATGGGGTTACTTGGATCTGTGCCACCTAAAGAGGCACCTAAAGAGGTGGCACAGATACAAGTGGCCCGGAGCTGCTCTGGGTCGCCAGGGACTAGGGTTAGGATCTGGCACAAGTGCTGGATCCTGTCCTGTCCCCACCCCCGCTCAGCCATGGCCCACCTATGGCCCCACCCACCCCCGCCCTTCCCTGCCCTGGAAGCCCACTTCCCACCCTGCACCACCCTCCCCACACCCCTGACTCAGCCAGCACAGTCTTACCGGTTCACCAGTACTGCAGGCCTTGCACTGGCCTCTCTCTTCGCATGGTGGCACAAAAGTGCTTTATGGCACTTTCACAACACTTCTGGGCCAATGCAAGGGACTTGCACTGGCCCATCTGAGGGTCAGAATTGCACCCAAAGGCAAGTAGCAAGAGAGATCCACTCAAAATCTTGTGATTTGTGATTCTTATTTATTTGTATGTAAACTTATGAATCATTTTCCTTAAAAAAATAATAATTCAACGTTACATGTTGTCCAAGACATAGCAAACAATTTTTGTTTGTATACTGTGACATTTGTTGGTTTGTATAACATGTTAAAGTCATCACACTCAGCCAGGGTTAGCATATGCTCCACCTGTTTACCAGGGATAGTACCCTTTTTTCTGACATCTCCCCTGGTAAATCTTTTGAAAAACAATGACTCTTGAAGTTATTTATAATTCAGACTTTTGGAATTCAATTTTGAGTTTATTTGAATGCAGAATAACAATACAATACAATACAGGTATTTCTATACCGCCTTTCTTGGTCCTCAGATTTCTTCTTAGACTTTATTCAAGGCAGTTTACATAGGCAGGCAATTTTTAAATCCCCGTAGGGATTTTTACAATTTGAAAGAAGGTTTCTATCTTTCCAGAAACCACAACGTTCAGAAGTTTCTTTCATTGATCTGGTCGCACATTCTGGCCTCCATCCTTCCATGCTCAGAGCAGATGGAATAACTTGGCTCAGCTTGTCAGCTTCTTCAAGGTCGCACGGTGCCGGTGGCCTCGAACTGGCGACCTTCGGATGTTATCTTCAGGCAATGGAGGCTCAACCCTCTAGACCAGACCTCCTGCAGAATAACTACAGGTCACCCAACATAATTGGAAAGGCTAGAACAATGTAGTGATCACGCACCTGGAAACTGGGCATGGAATATGTGTGACCAAGTCCAGAATCCGGGGGGGGGAGGGGAACCATACTATGGGTGTCAAGTGGACAAAAGGTTCTAGAACAGAAACAGATTTAAAGATCTAGGCAAGACTTGTTCTTCCATGTGATCAGCAATCTTTTCTTTGTTCCCTTCTTTAACCAATAAGAAAATGGGTTAGCTATAGTCAATCAAGAGTAGGATCCACTTTCAAGTCAGATCACTTTTGCAGTTTCAGTTAGTGACGTGGCCAGGGCCCCTACCCTTTGACTAAGACACCTTGAAGCTTCAACCCCAATTGTGAGGCTTTGCAAGGCTGCATGTTAAGTTCCACACAGTGTATACTGACCAAAATCAATTTGACTATCACTGTAGCAATTAAAATTTCCTTCTTGGGTTTCTGAGTCTGTCTCACTCTCTCGCCTTCCACAAATGCTTGTGGGCATGACAGAGGCATAATGAGAACTGAAAATAGAAGCAGCCAAGTCTCATTCATTCTGAAAATGAATGGGAGGTTGTGCTCTGCATCAAAACTTGGGGGGGGAGGAACAGCCCTCCCATCACATATCAAGGGTCACTTTGCTTGATCATGTAAAATGATGCAAGGACTCTAGGACAGCATCATTTACTGGTTTTTTCCTTTGTTTTAGTGGAGGAGCAGTTTTGTTTTCAAGTTCAACTTTCCTGAGCAAGTGAAATATCTTTATTTTACACACATAAATTTTGTTACTTGCCAGAGAAGCAAAGCTAACGCTGTCTATCAGGATGTACTTTATCCTCTTCCATTTACTCCACAACTCACTGCTAACCCTGATTCAATAGGATGTTAGTTGTAACCTAAGCAGAGATCAGATAGGCTAGTTGTCTGGGGGAGAAATTCCAATTTATCTAATCTTGACACCCTTACTTCCCCTTGGGCTGCTAGAATAACTGGGAAAGGACAGAGCTGGTCACATCCCTTGAGCCACAAATCACTGATTAAAACCTCTTTTGCACAAGGGGGACACAATAAAGCAGGTCTCAGTGAATGGGAGAGAGAGAAGAAGCCATGGCGAGAAGTGTCCCTTATCTTAATAAGAGTCTGATGAATTGCAGAATGCAGCCAGTTTTGGCTGCAAGCTAGAGTCCTGCAAAACATTCCAAAGCACTTGTTCAAAGTCAAAGAGATGACTTAGAGGTGGAAAAAAATCCATTTGTGCTCCAGTATGTTGCTCAACTAGGGCTGAAGAGCGTAGCATCATGCCAACTGAAACCTTACTCTGTATATTCTCAAGTTAGAGGACTGCCTAACATACATGCATGTGCATACCAAAGGACTATTCTGGGTGCCGTTGCCAGGTGCAGCAGAGCAAAATGGCTACCACTGTATCCAGCAGCACCACCAAGGCCACCAGAGGTCTCCTAGGAGAAAGGGGACTTTTGTCCCCTTCCCTTGGGGAAAGCTCCAGGCCTTGCAATGGTGCTTCTCAAATCTGTGCCAGCTAATTTGCCCAGGCACACTTGAGAGGCTTTGCAGCCCGACACAGAAGATAAGATATGGCAGAGCAGGTCTCCACCAGTCCCACCCGCCTCCTGCTCCAGTTCCTCCCTGCTTTGCCCTCCCTCCCCACCCTAATGTTGTAATAATCCTTATGTTGTTGGCAACCTTCAGTCTCGAAAGACTATGGTATTGCGCTCTGAAAGGTGGTTCTGGAACAGCGTCTAGTGTGGCTGAAAAGGCCAATCCGGGAGTGACAATCCCTTCCACACTGGGAGCAAGTGCAGTCTGTCCCTGGTCTGTCTCCCTGGCTATGGGCCTTCCTTCTTTGCCTCTTTGCCTCAGTCTGTTGGCCAAATGTCTCTTCAAACTGGGAAAGGCCATGCTGCACAGCCTGCCCCCAAGCGGGCTGCTCAGAGGCCAGGGTTTCCCACCTGTTGAGGTCCACTCCTAAGGCCTTCAGATCCCTCTTGCAGATGTCCTTGTATCGCAGCTGTGGGCTACCTGTAGGGCGCTTTCCTTGCACGAGTTCTCCATAGAGGAGATCCTTTGGGATCCAGCCATCATCCATTCTCACAACATGGCCGAGCCAAAGCAGGCGTCTCTTTCAGCAGTGCATACATGCTAGGGATTCCAGCTCGTTCCAGGACTGTGTTTGGAATTTTGTCCTGCCAGGTGGTGCTGAGGTGCCAAGGACTTCCTCTTTGCTTACGATGCAGCTGTCACTACCCACTCTGCCAAAGATCTCCAGCAGCTCATGGATTGTTTTAGCAAGGCCTGCCAAGATTTTGGGCTGACAATCAGCCTGAAGAAAACACAGGTCATGGTTCAGGATGTGGACTCACCTCCCTGCATTACAATCTCTGTGCATGAACCGGAGGTTGTCCATGACTTTGTGTACCTTGGCTCAACGATCTCCGACACTCTTTCTCTCGATACCGAGCTAAACAAACGCATTGGTAAAGCAGCTACCACATTTTCCAGACTCTCAAAGAGAGTCTGGTCCAACAAGAAGCTGACGGAACATATCAAGATCCAGGTCTACAGAGCTTGCGTCCTGAGTACACTTCTGTACTGCAGCGAGTCATGGACTCTTCGCTCACAACAGGAGAGGAAACTGAACGCTTTCCACATGCGCTGCCTCCGATACATCCTTGGCATCACCTGGCAGGACAAAGTAATAATCCTAATGTTGGAAGAAATATCAAATTATAAAAAATTTCAAAAAATTATTTGATTGTACCTAAAGACTGAGGGCACAATCCTAACCGGGTCTACTCAGAAGTAAGTCCTATTGTGTTCAATGGGACTTACTCCCAGGAAAGTAAGGTTAGAATTGCCGCCTCAGTGAGATCCAAAGGGTAAAACAAAGAACCAGTTCAGCCATGCATGGGCACAATCTAATGGGCTATCTTATCGTTGCTTGGACTGAAATATATAGGCATATGCAAATGTGCAGTGGCCTTCTCCTCCCCCCCCCCCACCCCGCATCTGCATCCATCCATCCTGGCCATAGTCAGAAGAGGCAAAAGCTATACCTCATTGAATTGAAAGCTTTCATCATGTCATGAATTTTCTTATTTTAGGACTGAATTGTATGCAAAGACAGCAGCTAGTCCTCTGTGATATGATAGGATATGATGGGTGAGCCATCAGGAAATGAATATGTAAACTGTGATATGATCCCTAAGGGATCTTGGCTTTTTGGGAAAATAATCTTCCCAAGCAAACATAGGGCATGACAGGTTTCATTAAGTTTTCAGTTTACATGAGCACAACTAGATAAATAGCTGACCTGATTTGGATGCTGGTGGATTTTGATTTGTGGAATTAATATAAAAGAAGCTTTCCTATTTCTCCCTCATAATTAATTGCACTGCTGTGCAGTTTCTTGTTAACTCGTGATGCCATAAGAAGTATTTGGTTTTGTTTAACCAGATGGCAAAAAAAAACTCCTGGCATGGCTACCAAAGAGTTAACAAGATTTACTCACTGATAGCTAGCATTGTGAGTGTCTACATCCAAACATGTTTCACCCTCACCGCAAGGCCCAAGATATCACATCAAGCTTTTAGAAGTCTGAGATTTATAGAAACATATGAAATTCAATCTTATTATTACTGTTTAATAATAACACAGGCAGGCTTCTTGGAACATTCAGATTTAAATGGAGGTGATAATTGTAGTAAGCATTCCTACAGCACATGAATATTTTCAAAGTGAATGCCGCAATTGTAGAACAAGCACACAACCCCATAAGATTTAGTATAACTCTGCATAATATTGTAGATATCATCAATTCCCAAATGTAAAAGATTTTGTTTTCTTCAGGTTGGGGGTGGGGGCCAACAAGCAAAACCCCAGGGAACAGTTATTTGCACAACTCTGCGGTTATCAAACTCTCTGGGGGTTTGAAACCTGCAGTAAGTCTTTGCGGGGGACAAGGGGGGGAGGCAGCAACGTGATCCCCAGGATCGCGTTGCTCAGGGGGCTGAGCGGAAGCAAAGTGCAATCGCCCAACTCTCCCTTTCCCTGGCCTGGGGAGCCCTGCAGGTGCTCGCTCAGGGCTCCCCACACGCAGGGACAGCTGCTGCAGGGACTGGTGAGTGCATCCCAGTCTCTGCAGACACATCAGAAGGGAAAGCGGAGCGATCGTGCTCCGCTTCCGGTTTTGCGGAGCAGGGCGCGATCGCTCGCTTTCGCTTTTCCTGACCTGGGGAGCCCTGCTGAAGGTTGCGCAGGGCTCCCCGCACCCCCGGGAGGCTGCAGAAGGCTTGGACAAGTGCACCCAAGCCCCTGCAGCCCCCCTGAGCGGCGCGATCCTGCAGATCGCGCCGCTGCCTTCCCCCTGTCTCCTGGCTGCCCCCACCCCTTAAGAGGGCAGAGGCCAGGACCCACAGGCTGGGGCATCGCGTCGCCCCAGTTTGAATACCACTGGCACAACCCAAGCCAACAGATCTTCTCTTGACCCAACTTTCAAAGTCAGCAGCAGTGGAACTTTATCTGTCCTTAAGAAGTGCAAATGTGCCAGCTGTGTGTGCACCTCTCTGTTTATAAGCTGCCCCCCTTGAAAAGAGTCTCTGATTGCTTTTCAAACTCTTCTAAATTAAAAAAAAAAGCAGTTAAGATTTGGTATGAGATCATTTTAAAGGGGAAATGCAAGCAATGTCCTCTCTCTCTCTCTCTCTCTCTCTCTCTCTCTCTCTCTCTCTCATTTTTCCTTTAAAGAATTACATATCCATATGTGAGATCCCCAAACTGCATTTTGAACTCAGGGTGAAGAGCAGCTATGGCGGGGGGGGGGGCTATTCTGAGAAAAATCCAGCTGTGCATGGACTTTGTGCAACCTGCTCCTCTTGAGCATAGCTTAAGTCTGGAATTTTGTGTGCAGTTGTGCAGTTGCACCTACATTACTGGGTACTGTTTCAATGTATAGAATTTTGTTATTTGATCTGAAACTGAACAGAAAACCTTCGCATGAAGGTATGAAGTCTGGATTCAGGCCATGAATTTTGATATTTGTGAATCAAATCCATCATACCAGCCTACAATAATATCTCAAAAATCCTTAGGGTTTTTGAGAAAACACATCGATTTGCGTTTTCATACTGTTTTCATAACTACAGGGGGGGCCCATATCTGCGGATCCTGCATCACTTATCTTCGGATTGGGCTCAGGCCCTCCCAGAGTGCACACCGCTGTGTGACTCCTCCCCATGGAGCCTGGGGGCCTCCCAATGCCTTATAAAGCATTGAAAACGTCTCCATGAAACTGGAAGCTGCTTTTTTTTTTAAGTTTTAGAGCTCTTTCTAAGCTCAGTAGAAGTTGGGAATGCAAATTTTCAGCCTCTGCTAAGCTCATTCGCCCCTATCCATGGTTTCAGGTATCTGCGATGGGTTCCAGAACTGAACCCCCTGTAGATAACGGGGCACACCTGTATTTTCATTTATGTTCACCAGTATAAGATCAGTATCCTTTACCCTTTCATTTTACCCAAAGAGGGTATTTCTTTCACTTTTAGATTAGCACTGGGAATCAAAAAATGTGACATAATCTTTTTGATTCCTGAACCAGTCTGTGATCAGAAGTGATATTTAGCACCTGGTATAAGAGAGTTAAGTCATGCGTAGTATTCCAAAGAGATCACCAATTTACTTAAACTATCTGTTCAGTTTTTCGTCCCTTTTTAAAATATCATGGTGGGCTTTTGTAAATTCCTCTCCGATGGCTCAGAAGCTTTGCATGAGACCTATCTGTCAAGTCAAACAGGTGCTGTGTAATTGCTACAGAGTGCAAAGCGCATGTTCTTTGGAATTGGTGACCATGGGCCTTTCTAGGCTGGCTGTGTGGTCACCCTTCTCAGCACTTTAGCTGAGGTCTAGTCCTCTGTGACATTCAGAATTCAGGGACAGAAAAAGCTGAGTGTGGGATGAAAAGGGCAAGCGGCCTTGGGCATCCAATGTGTGGCCGGATTCTAGGGTCGTAAGTGGCAGAAGCAGAGAAGATAGATCATACACCACTAAATGCTTTTATTGGTGCCAAAGTCTGAGAGTCACCATTTTCTTCAATAGTTTCAGCCACAGGCAGTGATTTAAGGAGAAAACCAGACTTTACGAGGGGACAAGCCTCCTTTGGAATCTCTCGTTTGCTCCTGCGCACTCTCTCATTCTTTCTCTTCGTTTTTTCCCCTCCTGCTTCCCCCTTTTCATCCTTCAAAAGCAAAAGTTGTTACTCTGAGTCTTTTTTGAGAGGAGAGAACCGGGATGAAATTCCTGTGTTGGCACGGCTGGTGTTAATGGCTAACATTGGGGGCAAAGGTCCTCAAAGGCCCCCACATCTGCAGCTTTGTACAGGCCTCACCTCCGAAAGGCCTCAAAGTGTGTAGCCAGCCAAGGCCTAATGTGTATTAGCAAGACAAAGGCCTGAGGAGGGGAGGAGTGGGGATGAGCTTTAATTTAGTGAAGATTTATTAGGGCCTCATGAAATCGGCCTGAACCACCCATTTTCTATATCATCTGCGCACATCTAAAGGGGGTGGCTTTGTTGTGGGGAGATGGTCATTTAGAATTATCTAGCAACAAATCTTGCCGGGATAAAAGCGACAGAGACAGGAGCAGGACACAGAGGCAAGTTCACACTCTCTGCTCAAAGCCCAAAATCTGGAAATATGGAAATGTGGGAATCGCCATTCACGCTAGAGCCTTCTCTCCCCCTCCATTTTCATTTGCAGGATGCTGACTGAGGCATTTTTCTTTATCTGAGCACATGTTTTCTCAAGTATATGGCGGGATGTGGGTAGGGCAGGTGAGGAAATGGTGTTCAGGTGTCGGAAAAATGCATTTTAGAATCCATTCTGTGGAAGAGATTTGTTGAACACATAGCTGATCATTCTGTGGTTACCACCCTTTTCAACATAATTGTTCAAATTATGAGCTTGGATATTACTGGTCTGCCATCAAAACTCCAAAGGGAGTCTAATGGGAGAATTATTTAAATAAGACAACAAATCCTATGTCTGACTTTTTGAAATGCAACAGGAACTTTCAGCTTGGCATTACCCTCTGTGTGAAGCTGAATGCAGATTTAAACCTTGCCATTTATCACATTATCACGTTTCAAACGAGCACTTCATACGTCTTTTTCTAAAAGTGTCAAACGACTTATTTTAGTCATGGTCACTTATTGTCAGTGACTTCAGGAGGTGGTATGGCAGGAAAGAAGCAAAAAAAGTGTCATATCCATGCTAGTTTTCACACAGAACTGTTTTCCAGCCAACCTCCATACTCATTTTAAAAACCTGAAACACACAAAGTAGACCATTCCTGCTGATGCCGTACCTGAATAATGAACTAGGCGGTCTGATGTGCCTTGCCTATCATGATCTTCTGTGGGTTTTCTGATATTAAAAGTGTATGGAACATCTCAGATACATTCCATGATTATAGTAACAGACCTGCCCCTCACCACGCCCAAGGGCAAAAGTCTGCGATGCTGCCCCTCCCCCCACATCTCATACTAACCCAGCACAATGGAGCCTTGTGCAATGATGCTAGGAACAAACCTTCCGAGGCTTCCCCGGGTTCGTAAACAGTACTTCTCGGAAACCGGAAGTACTGCTTAAGATTGCATCAGAAGCCTCAGAAGGCTTCCTGTGTAGTCTGGAGCACCACATGAATGCAGTGCTCAGGGCATTTGACCCCCCTTACCCTCCGTCCAGGCTTGCAACCGCATGATTACAGTCCAGTTTGAACAGGAGCCTTGCAGGAAGAAAGTAAATGGCAACTCATCCTTTTCACTTGTTCTCTATGGTATGAAAAGAGTCAGATCCTTCCTTCTGTATACCAGGAAGCTCTTAAGGCACAGAAACACTTTTTGTAAGTTGGCAGCCCTGTTTAATTTAATTTGATTATTGGAAAGATTTATATTCCGCCTTTCAAAGCATAGACTTCTCCAGGCAGCTAATAAATAGCCAGTACTAACGCTCACACATGTGTAGTTCTAATATTTAGCTCATCATGAAAATATCAGACATCCAAAAGTACACATCCTGGCAAAGATCAATGTTTGTCTCAGGCAGAACCAGTACATCAGGATCTCTCTGGGGAAGAAAAAGAAAGTTATTCAGACGAGGATATTGAAAGGCAGATGTTCATGGAGAACACTGTAAGCAGGAGGAAAGAATGTGAAAGTAGCAATCAAGCTGCATGTTTCCATGGACTTAATGGTCCTTTTGCTTTGTGGGCTGTAAAGTCATGTCAGCCCTAATCTATCCTTAATGAGCTCTCTCCTTCTCTCTGTTGTGAAGGGATACTCACCAGTAAATGCAAATTAACACACAATTGTCTTGTCAGTAATTGTCAAAGGCAAGCTATCCCTCCTACTTCCTGAGCAAATGCCTATCTGCATCCTCCTCCCCTTGAAATCTTCTTAAACATCATGTGCTGCTTCTCTCTTTTGTATATTTTGCTCATATTCAAATAAGCAAACATCAGACTAGATAAATAGCTTTATTAGAGCATCCATCCCATTTACACTGCCTGCCCCCCCCCCAACCACTAGACTAGATTATTTAAAGCTGAATATGACTGTGATTAAGACAGAGGCCAGGACTGAATGTACTGTCCTGAAGAAATTGAATGTACCTTCTGATAAGGTTTAATAGGTGTGAAAAGAGAAACAAACTTTGTCTACGATTTGCAAACTTGGAGACATTTGGAATTAATGCCCCTTTCACCCTGTGAAAGGCTCTGGAACTCCCTGCCTCAGGAGATCCACCTTGCTGTCACTGTGTTACGTTTCAGCTGCCTTTTGAAGAAAAACAGGGTTTATAGTGACATTTACAGTCCAATCCTATCCAGTGCCGGCACAGCAAGACTACCAGGCCCATGCTGTATCCAGTGCTGGATTTGAGAAGGCAAAAGGTCTCCTTGGGATAAGGGAACATTTATTCTTTTACCCCATGTAGAGCCCCAGCTTGCTCAGTGGGGCTACTCAGTCCTTCACAGGCCTGTCAACCCTACACAAGGCAGAACCAAGTAGCCACATGTAGGGCTAGCAGGCCCAGGAAGGGAGGCAGAATACAGTGGAGGCCTGTTCTACCACCTCCAACCCCGTCCCGGGCCTGAACCAGCTCCTGCCCACCCTCCTTCACCCCAAAACACTCCCTTCCTACCTCCATTCTGCCCTCCCCCATCTCCCCATCACCCGGCACAGCACTTACATTCCCCAGTGGCCATTGGGAAAGATGCAGAGCCTGTGGGACAGCACAGGCCTTCCCACCGGTGCCACTTACTCTCGGGCAGCCCAATCCTAACTTGCTCTGGCAGGCCAGAAGGCCTGTGCTAGATCTAGCACAAGTTTGGGGATGAAAGCAGCGCAGCTCAAGGCAAGGGGAATCACTTCCCTTTACCCCATGTTGTGCTACAGCAGCCGCAATGGGTCTACTCAGATCTGAGCCACCTCAGGAGGCTGCTTTGTGCCACCTGGGAATGGGGATCAGGATCCAGCATAACCGCTGTGTCATGGTCCTGCCTCCCAATCTCCACCTGCCCGCCCCCAGGAATGCCTGCTGCCGGCTCTCCCCCTGCCCTCCCCTGCCCCAGACTGCATCCCTCCTGCCTCCTCCCCACCCTTCCCACCCCACCCCCACCCCCACCCCCGGTCCAATGGCCCACGGTGGAGCGGGGAGGCCAGTACACATCCTTGTGCTGGCCCAACTCCGCAGAGTGGCGCAAAAGTCCCTGTTAGGATTGCGCACTCAGTGTTGAAAAGCACTTTATGGAGCTTTTATGACACTCAGTACCGGTGCTGCAGCCACAGTGCTGATGCTCTCAGAGTTTAGGATTGGGCTGCCCATCTGAGCTGGTTGTTTCATTGACTGTTGTTTTTGCTATGTCCCTGATTAATATGATGTTGATTAATTTTAATTAGAATATAGATGAAAGAAAGAAAGAAAGAAAGAAAGAAAGAAAGAAAGAAAGAAAGAAAGAAAGAAAGAAAGAAAGAAAGAAAGAAAGAAAGGTTTCCAACTTAATGTACACAAACAAGAGGAAATCTGTAACTTTTCCTCACCTCTCATTCTAGGACCAAGTCATCAAAACAGCTATTTAAAGAGTTTACAATTTTAAACTTTTTATAAAATTTTGACACTATGAACTAAGCATATATGTTCCTAAGTGGTCGAGACAATAGGTTTCAGGAGAAGCGCATGACAAATCATGTTTCAGATGCGTTCCATCATGTGGTGAGCCCCAATTTTCCTGACACATACTGAAACTTTCACAAGATAGAATCGCCACCCTGTGAAAGGTCAACTCAGGGAGCTTTCAATATGCAATTATGAGATCAAACTGGTTGTGCGAATTGGATTTCAGTGGCCTCTTGTTCTGAAAACCACAACCCATTAGCCCACATCCTGGTCATAATACCTCAGGACGAACAGCTGAATTTGGCATCAAGCTAGTGCTGCTGCCCTTGTCTTTATGAACAGCATTTTCAACTTGAGTGACAGGGCAATGGGTTAGTCTATTCAGAAGGGATTAGCTAGCTCTTACTTGACTCTTTCTCCTGAGGGCAGAAAACGGAATCTCTCTGCCAGGAGAGATTTGCTTGTGAACTATTTGCAACATCTATCTAGGATATACTTTAGCTGCTGCCACTAAAATGGTTCATCATCTCTACCACTTTGCCCATATCAGGTCTCTCCTCAGTTCTGGTTCCATATCTCCTCTCATATCTATTGGTCCTCACAGTTCAAGACTATGCATGGCCACATGGCAACCTACCTCTCAGCTCTTACAACATCACACCTTGAGTTTTCCATTATTTTAGTTTCACAGTCATCAGTCATAGAAGGTCTACCCTTCCATTCCTCCTGCGGTGGAGTTGATTCATTATCTGAGGTCTTGCATCATCTTTCATAGGGTATGTAGAAGATGTCCGTTTTCTGTCACCTTTCAAATCTGTTGACACCCCTATCAGGCCCTCGGAATGAGCAACACAGCAACAGTGACCCCTGCTAACCATGGGGAGATGCCCCAAGGACACTACAAACACACACAACACAAGGATGCCACAGCAGCCTCACCCCCTGCAGCAGTATTCAAGGAGGGGTAAAAACAAAGAACTGCTAGGAATTCCAGCACCCAGGATTCATGTCCCCTTATGACATCCATAGAAACTCATATGTCCAAGAAATATCTTTTTGACCACAGCAAAACAAGATAACTCCCTTAGACAAGGGCAGTCATGTGAAACAAACACACACATTTCTCCATGACAAGAGTTTCTGTCCCTGTGGGGGCATTCAGCAAGAGGGAACCCTTTTGCTCAGGAGTGCATACTTCTCTTTTCCTTCCTGTTTTATCCCACTTCATGGGACAAGTCACAAGGGGAGTCTCAATAGTCTCAATAGTACAGGCAATGTAAGGTACTGAGAGTTCACTGCATCATGACACAGGCTAGGAGCCAGGTGAGATAGGCCTGGGTCCAGCCAATTGACTTGTCTTAACCAGCAACACACCCCAAATCCACTGCTCCCTACCTGCCTTTGACCCAAGTGGTCATGTCATGGTCGGGCCAGTTTTGTTTATATGTATCAATGCATTTGAAGGACTACTGAAATCAGTCACTATGTCTCACATACACACACCTGTTAGTCAAGCAGCAAAGAATGTCCACCCACTTAAGGCAGCCAAGTGGTTGAATAGCTGAAGGCTTAGCTCTCTTGGAGCAGTCATTTGAGGCAAGCATCAAAAATGTGTCCTTGCTGCTTCCCAGCCCCTCAGGCATACTAGTTCAAATTTCATTTGGATACTTCTAGGAGCAGCAGCCTAGGCACTGCTTCTCCAGTTTTCTAGGCGTTGACCGCCTTGATTTCCTCCTTGATCTTAAATATGTAAGGGAAAAGAACAGTGAGCACAAAGGTAACAGATACAGGCTGAACTGGCCCAATATATTATACTGGGAGAAGAGTCAAAACAATGTGAGGAAAAGAGAAGTGTTAGATTCAGAGCTGAACTTTTGTCACCTGACATTAGTCATTAGTCTTTAAGTCAAAACAAGACAGTTTAAGTGCCACACTTCAAAGTCTTCAACACCTTTTACTCCAAAGTATCACGGTGCTTGTCCTACGGGAAGAAATAAGCCTGGAGGGATCTGGTTGCTGGTTCTGTTTCCTCCATTGTCACCCTAGAGCAGCCATTTTCAACCACTGTGCCATGGCACACGGGTGTCTGCAGGTGTGCCGCAGGGGGTTGGGGGAGGATCATTTGTTAGTAGGGCCACTGGGGGATGTGAGCCCCTGCTGTCAGTGTGGTGTGCCTTGTCAATTGTCAAAAAACTGATGGTGTGCCTTGACAATTTTAGTGCCTTGACAGTGTACCTGAGATGAAAAAGGTTGAAAATCACTACCCTAGAACTTCAATGCCCAATCTAAAGAAAGTTTTATTGCAAATGTAGTATATTTGATTTTAATTCAAATTCTGTTTATCTTCTGAATTCATTGCTATTCCTTGCCCTTTCCAAAGTTAAACCTGGGTCCCAAAAGCCAGACCATACAGTTGGTCATACATTTCCAAAAGGAGCTCAGATTTGGACTTTGGTGAACCTGCATTAGAAGCACCGTAACTAAGGAGGGCACCATAGACTTCACCTGGCACACAGGTTCATTAAAAGGGTGAATTGCTTAGAAAGCCCCATTCATCATAATGGGACACAAAGGAGGAATTGATCTCAAAAGTAACTTATGCCTAATCTGTTTATATTTTATGTTATAACCAGCACTCTGGATCTGTCATGAATGGTGTTTCTTCACTGAACTTAGCAACACCAAGATTTCTCTTGCTTATGTTGCATTTTGCATAATAAGATTTGGTTGTTGCTTTTAAACGTTGTGTAGACCTTGTTAGCGATGGGGTATTGTAACAGAGAGCTGCCTTCCAAGGGTGATTTACCATCTCTGGAAAGTGGCCCAAACTCAAAAGCCTGTAATGATTTCAAAAGCAAATTAAAGCCATGTAGGGTGTGTTTGCCTGCCAGGTCTAGAATGTCAATGTCGTGGAAAGAAATGGAGGCTAAAGCAAAACAATTTTCCCCATGTAGATGTCTGTGCAAGCATATTTCACAAGTACTTGAAGGTAAAAAAAATATTAGCGAACAAAACTTCGGGCGCAATCCTATCCTGCGCTGGAACAGGCAAGCCAAGAGGCTTGCACTGTATTCAGCGCAGGATAGGGGTCATAAGCGGCTCAGCTTAGGGGAGACATTTTCCCTTACCTCTGGGTAAGGACCACTGGCCCCTTTAGATCTTCTCAGACTGGCGCCACCTCTTGAGATGGCGCAAATCCAAGGAGAGCGGAGTGACTTAGAACTGCTCTGTTCTCCCCGGGAAAGAGGGTTGGAATCCAGCATAACTGCAGGATCCCAGCTCTGCCCCTCGCTCCCTGCATGCCCCCAGGGCCACCCACCGCCTGCCCTCCCTCCCCCCACCCAGGAACACCTGCCTCCCGCCTCCTCTCCACCCCCCCCACCTACCCCAGAAGCTTGTGTCAGCCCAGCTGGGTTGACGCAAACCTCACGAAAGAAGCTGGCATGGAGGCTTGAATCGGTGGTGCTTCTCTGAGTGCCAGCCCAACTTCCTCCAAGGGACTTGTGCCAGCCCAAGTCAAGGGCTGGATTGCACCCTTACTTGCATTGTTCAGCCCTATCATGCTTGTATGCCACTTGAGGAATAAGAAAAGAGGCGGGTAGCCCAATTCTGAGCTGCCCGGTGTGCAGGGTTGCAGAGGCACTGAAAATGGATACTGCTGCATACCAAGTGCAACGCGGACAGCGCCAGCAGCTCCTCAGGAGAAGAGGACTTTCGTCCCCTTTCCCCAGGTAAGCCCCACAATGGGGCTACTCAATTCTACAGCAACCCAAGGGTCACTGTAGCATCAAGAGCCTCCAGTCAGGCCAGTGGCCTGACACAGAGGCTCAGGATCTGGTGGAGCTTCCACCCCACTCCCTCTCCTAGCACACCTCCTCCCCACCCTCTCCCCACCTCTCTCTGTCCCAGAACGCCTCCTCCCCGCCACCCCCTACACCCCTATGCCCCCACCTTCCCCCATGCCCCCACCTACCTCTCCACCGCCCAGCGATCTGCGCGACCACAGAGCAGCAGAGCAACGGAGCAGCAGTAGTCCACCAGCATTTAGCTAGCACCGGCACTGAACCGGTACTGAGGACTGCAGACATGCCTTATGGCATGTTTGCGACAGTGCACTGTTTAGGATTGGGCCCGGAATCTCAAAGGTGCTATGAAATAGCATCCACTACTCCTGAACCCAAAGGCTCTCCAGCAGCAAATTGCATAGTTACGAAGGAAATTTCATTCTAAGCAAGTAGCTGCCTCTGCTATGGTTGTGATGCTTAGGAAATTGCCTGGTGACAAACTGCCTCTGCAATACCCGCACCGGTCACTGAAGCCTAGCAGCCACAGGGTGTGGGTTGGGCACGGCACAGCCTCCTTTCAGACACCGGATTTCCATGGCTCTTACTCAAGGTAAGGTTTTGAACAGATAAGTAGAAATAAATATTGACTTTAATTTGAAAGAACTTATTTCTCTGACAAAGAAATGCTCTGAGGCAAAATGCTGTCAGCACTGAACATAGTGTCTCACAGTGAGCTGTTGCAATTAAGCTTTTCACAATCCACATTATTCATTAATGAACTGGCTGAAAAATTATACCAGTCTGTCAATTAATATTGTCAGTGTACCCATCTTTCATGCAGGGCATTCTGGGTACCCATCTCTCTCACTCCCTCAGATAGATAGATAGATAGATAGATAGATAGATAGATAGATAGATAGATAGATAGATAGATAGATAGATAGATAGATAGATAGATAGATACTGTGCACGTGATGTGATGGTCTTAGGATTCATCTTCCAGTCCTGCACACATTTTGACTTTGATCTCAGGACTTTGTGGACTTGTCTTCTGAATCCACACTCCTCCATATTCTAGTAAAGCTCAGATCTTCCAGGCATTGTCTGAAAAGCTCTTCATACCTGGATTACGCCTCAGATACCAACATACATATTTCTGAGCATTCCTCCTATAGCCATATTGGAAAGCCCAAGATTTCAAGTACAAAAGAACGCCATTGCCTTTGATCTATCAGGTTTGGTCATTTGTAAACAGCTATTAATTGGCTCTGTCAGGCTGAGATCCTTATCATCTTTCAGCCTAATTTCCTCTGTTCGATACATTTCCTCCACTATAAAAATATTCATCACCTATCCCTGTCAGCACTGATTAAATCTAACGCTCCTCCTTTCAGCTTCTCTCCCAAGTGTGGTTGTAAAGCTGTCAGCTCAGCCTTTGACAAGAGCCAGGCCTGGCTTCCTTCGTCTTTGTCTCCTGGAAGAGGAAAATATTTAGGTGTCTTTGGGTGGGTGGCTGCTGTGGAAGTCAACGGACCTCATCCAAGCTGTTGATGGGAGTCTGTGATAAGAGGGACACATTTCCATGGAGAACAGCTGTGATGTTCCCGGTGTGGTGGGATCAGGAGTCCCTCCTTGCCAAATTGCCTCTTCTAAGCCCGCTTCCTTCCTCCGAAGACTCTTAATTCTCTTCACTTGTCTGCTTGCCAACACTTGCAGCCCTTAGGAGTGAGGAGATGACAGGAATATCAAATGCCTCAAGAGGAGACACCCATGAGTCACAGAGGGACAGCAGCTGCTGCATCCATCAAGTGCCCTGCAGTCACTTGCATAAATAAAATATCTAAGAGCTTATAGACCTTGAAGATATTAGTTGATACAAGATTAAAGGGACAGTGCTCGCCTTAACCTCTTTGATCTACTATCCTTTAGCATCTTCAGTGGACAGACAGAGAGCCCTGTACGCCATTCAAATCCAATTATGTGGTGAGTGTTCACTGAGGGCATGGGATCTACATGGGGATTCTGCTGGGACAGGATAGGTTGACTTGGCACATCTGAATGCATGGCTACAGTCCTGTGTACTTTAGACAGCACCTTCCTTTCTATGGTCTCTTAAGATCTAGATAAGCTTTGCTCCTTTATACAGGAGGCTGAAACTTGATGAGAATGTAGGGCTGTTTCCCCAGTGATCCTGACCCACAGAACCAGTAGCCCCCTAAAACCTGACCTGAGTCCAACTTCAAAAGTAAAAAGCTCTAGGGGTGTCATTTGCAAAGGTTTTTAGTGTACATTACTAATGACCAAAGGAGATGTGATGCTCCACTTGCAAGGTCTGATGGAACTGACACCCACACACCCAGCTATCCACTGCCCTGTCTAGTGGAACTTACCCATGACTCAATGTCGTAACATTTTCCCTCCCCTGTTCCACAGCCCTTCACAGCACATCTCACGTCTTCCTCAATTTCCCTTATAAGTGGATTGTTCCTACTGTGTGAGTCTGTGATGTTGGTGTGATTATCCATTATTCATCCATGTAGTTTTAAAATCAGTTTTATAAATTATCTTACTGCCTTTTTTTATATACAGAAGGTAAATAATTAATTCCACAAGCCACACAACAGGTATTTTGAGTATGCACCGCTTCCCATTATTTCACTTGACAGACGGGGAGGATTTGGGCAGGAGGGTTGGAGGAGTTTTCTTTCACACCTCCAGATACTAAAGCACTGAACTTCAGAATGAAATAAATCTTGTTAAGCATGGAAGATCTTAGAAGATACCTTCACTGCTGAGGAAGTGCCATCCATTTGAAATGAATCAGGCGTGGATATATTTTTGTTGGTGTACTTTCCAACAATTCTTTTTTTACCAACTTGGAGTCATTCCTCTTTCTGTTTTGTATTGATATTGCTCCGCCCCCACCCCCCACCTTCTTTGCCATCTCACTACAAATGTTGAGAGATAGGACCAGGCAGAAATTTGTGAAAGTTAGCGAGTTAGTAGATGACTCCTTAAAAGAAAATGGAAAGATGTGTGAAAGAGCAACCCCAGTGAGAAACACAGCAGAATTGTTTGTTGGTGGTCTTTATTTTCTTTTTTTGTTATATGATAAATCAATTATGAGGTTTGCTTTAACGGAGATGAATCACCAGCTAGAATTGCCTGATCAAAATGTGGGAAATAAAGAGCATCTGAAGAAATACAGTATGTTGTCCATTATATAAGTATATAATGTTCTTAAATTAGAAAAAGGGTTGAGAGAGAGAGAGAGAGAGAGAGAGAGAGAGAGAGAGAGAGAGAGACCCCAGTTCTAGGTATCCCATCATGCTTTTAGAGTGACCAAGAAAAAGAATTGGGATCTTTAGGAGTGAACTTCATTTGCAATAAGTAAAACATTCACATTAGGGTAGGCCACCCAGTCTAAGTTCTGGAGAACAAATGTTGCCATTACTGCAGCATGTTATTTTTCCTTGAAGAAGTGGATGGCATCCATGAAAGAAACTAAAAGAGTGCACTGTATTTGGGAACAACCCTGCTTCTCCTGATAACTCATCTATATAACTCTACCTAATTAATGCTTCTTGTCACTAGAGTCACTGGTTAATAGAGCTCTGTGTGTGTGTGCACACATGTCCACACGCACATGCACATACATGCCGGAAAACTATGATAATATTTGTGTGTATGGGGAGGGAGGGTATGAGATTAACATTGCAGCCGTCTATGGGGCCCCATTATTAGAGGAAAAGACAGGCTTTGCCCTCATTCACTGTCCAAGTGCAGTGCTTTACTTTTCTTCCACAACAGTGAAAGGTTTATGGCTGGGTTGGGCACTAGTTGAGTACTCATGGCTCTTGGGGACCCAACTACTGGCACCTGAGATCCACTATGGCACATGCAGCTGCCAGTGGTGTTGCAAAACTGGGGCACAAATTTGAAGGCACCCCTGGGAGGACCTTCCTCCCAATCATTCCATGAAGGAGGAGAATATTTGCATATATGCACACAGTCTGTGCGGGGTCCAGCACAAAGCCTGGCCCAAGGTCCCCCTCCCCAGCCCATCATGTCAAGCCTGGAAAGGTCACACTTTACTCCTGTGGATCAAATTAAACAAGTGCACTTGGTGTCCTTGGGCAGCGATTAAACCTGATCTCTGTCTGGTGACTGACCCTACCAATAGCTAATTGAGCATATTTCTTTCTTACCTTCCCCCTTTTCTGTGTGTTGCTGAATTCTGAGTTCAGAATTTGGTTTGGTTTGGTTACACTAGTGTGTGTCAACGTTGGAAACTGGCTGTTCTGCAGATTGACATTTGAAATCACAGCACCTTCCCTCCCCCCAAAGAATTACTGCAGCACAAAAGCCCTCCAACCAGATAGACCATGCCTACCTTAATGATGGGCACTTAACCAGTTTTATCTTCAGGGGCAGCTGTCCATTGTAAGCACCAGCTCCATCTCACACACATGCTTGCACTGAAGGAAGCACAGACACACCAAGCTTTGCTGTGTGGGTTTCCCCATACATTTCAAATTGCAGTCCATTACATACACCACAAAACCAAGTTGCCAGAGAATCAAATTGAGCAAACAAACAGTAACTCCTTACAGTAGCAAGTGTACTTGCAACTGTAAGCAAAAACGAGTTCCATTACCTCACAGCAGTGAACCGGGTCCCTTGACATATTTGTACATCCAGTCCAGACACAATTTCTTAATAATTTCCTTACTGCAGGAAAAAAAGTAAGTGGACCAACAATAACATTAATGCACACAGTAAAGTGGCATAAAATATTGATACATCCAAAAGAAATGATGCAGCCCAAATCCAAAGCCTAGAAGTACTTGTTCTGTGAATAGCAAATGCGACCCTTTCCCCCTGGGTTTCAACATTATTTCAAATTTTGAGTTGGTAAATACATGTTACTTTTGCTAGGGAGGTGTTGGTGAAGGTACCATCTTGGTGCTGAGTTCTTTTCCCCCAAGCCATAATTTTTGCAGTCTTCCATAATGAGAACTTTCACCTCTGCTTCACATACCCATTGGACTGGCTATTGGCAGAGTGGATCAGGGCAGCCCAAATGTTTGTTCACCTGAAGTGTTTGCATGGAGCAGTACATTTGGGCACCCTTCAAGGGACGGCAAATAGATGAGCAAAGGGATGGGGGAAAAAGAGCTTTTGGAGGCTATGTTCAGTGTTGGCACAAAGTTGCTGGAGGCCCTGAGAAAAAGCCCTGCATTAAGTCTTCAGTGGTACCTTCTGCCTGCTTCTTGATGGTGTATTGGCTGCTCCCACATCAACAATCTCCCATGGCATCCTCTGCCTGCCCCTTGATGACATATTGGCTGCTGCCACATCAACAATATTGATAGTTCAGGGATTGAGCTGGCCGTGTGAGCCCTCTGGTGAATGTGGGCCCTCAACCAATGCCCAACCTGGCTGAACTCTGGCTATGGGGGTATGATATTGCTCAAATAGGGAATAGTGTTTGGGAATGTTTAATTAAGGAACTCCTCTACCATTTCCCACATATGAAGTGGGGCCCAAGACTCACACCCTCTCATTTCACACAAGCTGCAGTCAAAACCAATATGCTTAGGGTTGGGTGTGAACTGGGCTTTAATCTATGAAACATCCAAGAGCAAAGTCACAACATCCCTTACTGCTAAGACATAAGAGGTAACATTACCTAACCTAGCACCATACCTGGATAGTGAAATCCTAAGCATACCTACTCAGAATCATGTCCCACTGTGTTGAATTAAACTTGCTTATTAGTTACGCAAAGCAAACCTAGGCATGTCTACTCAGAAGTAAGCCCCAATGAGGTTAATGAAAATTACTCCCAGGTAAGTATTATAGGATTGCAGCCTAACAGCACAAGCCTATGCATGTCTACTCAGAAATGTCCCACTGTATTTAATGGGGGTCACTCCCAGGAAAATGAGGATTGCAGCCTAACGGTTTCTTCCCAAATGGTTGAGACTGGCTATGTTATCCCTGTCCCATGTCGCCTCTTACTCATTTCTTTCCATTTACATGCTTTCTCCTTCTCCCAAACAATTGCATTCATGTCTTGCTACAAAAAGCTGTTTAAATTATGTATAATTTAAGGCTCTTTTATACACTTCCGTGCCATCAATTATGTATGCTGATGCTGGAAGTATTTGCTAATATTGCCTTTTTGTTGTTGTTACTTCACCCTCTTAGCTGCTTACTGCATTTAGGCCAGGGGGTGGTAGGGAAGAAGTTTGTTCTGCAGACTGACAACATGTCATAGGTGTTGGATGACCTTTGTCATATATGAAATGACAGCTTAAACAGATCATTTTCTAGTGTGATAAATTTTCAGTGATAAACTCACAGTGTGCACGTGAACTTATGCAGGGGATACACACACACCAGAACCAGGGGACCTACACTAAAATTGAGTGCAGTGGCGTCGGTAGGAGGGTGCGGGTGGTGTGGGTCCACCGGGTGATGCACACAGAGGGGGTGACACGCACGGGGTGTGTGTGTGTGACACGCTAAAATCGCGGTGGTTAGCAGTAATACCGTCATGTTATATACTGTTGGATGCGTAAGTTCCAGCAGAATGCAATGCAAAAGCCTAGAAGTATCTCCTTTCTATCAAAAATTATGGCCAAAAAATTGGAGAACAAAAAATGAATGAAGCCCTATGGAAAGTGAAACTGAGCTGTATCATGCATTTACTCGTGGGTAGGAGAACTTGCCTTAGTCCATCTGAAAGGGCAGGCTGAGGAATCCAAGGACACCAGAATGGTCCCAATCCAATGAATGCAGCCCCCAAAAACACCTGAGAAGGAAGTCCCTCCCTCCAAGCAGACGAATGTATTGAGCCCTATGGAAAGCGAAACAAAGCCTCACGGTCACATTTACACATGAGTAAGTAAAAGTGTCTTGGCTGGTGGTCAGGCTAGGCAAAGGGGAATGTGAAGCCACCAGAATGGTTCTGATCTGATGGAATTGGAGATTAACAAATGCTCCAGAAGGCAGCCCCTCCCTCTAAAAAGGATCAAAACAGGGGCTTCAGCTGATAAGGTGAACTTTTTTGAGACTTACAAAGCCAGGTGGATCCTGACAGTGATCTGGGTTAAACAGAAGTTCTTAAATTGAACTGGGCACTGAGTAGGGCTGAAGACCTTACTGCCGTGTTTCTCAAACTGTGGGTCAGGACCCACTAGGTGGGTTGCAAGCCAATTTCAGGTGGGTCCCCATTCATTTCAATATTTTATTTTTACTATACTAGACTTGATGCTACCATGGTATGTGACTGCATTTGGGGAAATTACAGAACTATATTTTTAACAAGCTACTATGTATATTCTTTTAACAATGATAGTAAATGGTACTGACTCCTGGGTAAGTGTGGGTAGGATTGCAGCCTAGGATTGTTAAAATTTTCCTGCTTGATGATGTCACTTCCAGTCATGACATCACTTCAGTTGAATCCTGACAGATTCTCATTCTAAAAAAGTGGGTCTGGGTGCTAAATGTGTGAGAACCACTGCCTTAATGTTTTTGGAAGGGGGGTGTTATTGCAAGCAGGCTACAGAGCAAATTCACTTGTTGGACCAGGGCTGGCTTCTGCTTATTTAATTATTTGTTTTACATTAATTATTTATACTTATTTATTTTAATTTGCCTGATGATGTCACTTCCACCACGACATCACTTCTGGTGGGTTTTGGACAGATTGTCATTCTAAAAAGTGGGTCCCAGTGCTAAACGTTTGAGAACTGCTGCAATAAGGTGTTAGTAAGTTGACACCCTGGGGGGGGGGTGACACCACTAGTGACCAAAATCAATAAAATCACAGTTTGGAGGAATTAGCATGTTATATATTAATCAATGCATGATTTCATGCAGAATGTGTTCTATCTTTGTTCTATCAAAAGGTACAGCCAAAAAACCAGTGGGGGCAGAGTAATAGTACATCACCACGCCCACCACCTGGGGTGTTGCCCCGCCCACTGCATGGGGGATGACACACTGGCATCCCGCACCTGGTGATGTGAACCCTAGTGACACCACTGATTGAGTGTTGGGAGAGTTAGGACAGACAAAAGAAAATATTTCTTTACCCAGTGTATAATTACTTTGTGAAACTCCTTGCCATACAGGATGTGGTGATGGTATCTGGCCTGAATGCCTGTAAAAGGGGTTGGACAAATTTCTGCAGGAAAAGTCCATTTCAAGCAGTGATGGGTATGTGCAACCTCCTGATTTAAGAATTAGGATACCTCAGAAGGCCAGATGCAAGGGAGGTCACCAGGATGCAGATCTCCTGTTATGTTGTGTGCTCCGAGGCATCTGGTGGGCCAGTGTGAGATACAGGAAGCTGAAGGGTCTTTGGCCTGATCCAGCCGGGCTCTTCTTATTTTCTTATGTAACTTATCTCAGAAAAAGCACATAGTACACCTTGCCATGGGTGGCACCACTTCAATTGTCTCCAGAATTGTCCCAGACAATTTTTGCGTCATTCTTCTTCAGGATGCAGATGAGGGTTAATTGACTGCATCCCTGTTAAAAAATTTTTTTAAAAAAATTAACTGTATATAGAATTATAGTATGGCAGGAAAAAAGCTAGGCTAGAGAAATGAGGCCAGATCAAGTCTCCATCTCAGTCAAAGAGAGTGACTTTGTGCATGCCCACAAACAATTACCTTGTCCCAGACAATTCTGCATTGTCTCTCTTCTTAAGAAAGGAAAAGGAGAGATGCCAACCTTTCATCTCTCATTCTTGGTTGGCAACCTTCAGTCTAAAAAGACTATGGTATAAGCCTACAGCACCCAGTATTCCCAGGCGGTCTCCCATCTAAGTACCAGCCAGGCCTGACCCTGCTTAGCTTCCAAGAAGATCAGGCATCTGCTATATTTTTATGAACATTAAATGACCAGAAAGCATTCGCTGCTTGGAAGGCACATGTCTGTGCTGACCATGCACTCTGATGCACAGCCTGTAGCTCAGGTTAATGACCAATCAGCTGATCCACAGGCTGGATGAATGCCAGGGACTGGTTAAACTTTTGTTCCAGCCGATGGTAGCTTTTCAGGTTGATTAGTGGGCTTTTAAAGTTGACAATTAATATTTGCAATTGATTACTCACAGCAATTAATCAGTTCAAACTTGTAGCCCTAATCAAAAGCCCACCAATGGGAACACCTCCACATTATCCCATTTTGAAGTTCCAGCATTTCGGGGCTGATGAAAATGACAGACGTATCAATTAACCACAACAGCAACAAGAGGTCTTCTGATGCAGGTATCTGCTCGTTCCAGCTCAAATGATCATGACACTCACTTAAACTGTTTCCCATCAGCTCCTGAGCACTCATTGGAAAATATTGGCATTCTGTCACTTCCAACTAAGGCCAGATTCTAATCGGTGACCTGAGCAGTGAAAGGTTCCTTACCTCATTAAACAATCTCCTGAATTAGTCAGTCTTATGAATAGACTGCTAAGTAAGCATTCTGTTTCTCTGGGATTTTCCCTCATGCCATAGAGCTTTGGCGTGACCCATAGATAGGGGTGTGTAGTTTTTTGGGTGATAATTTTTCCCTTTTTTTTTTTATTAAAATAGCAAATTGTGGTGTTATGAGTTTTTATCCAAATTCTTACTCAAAATTGTACAAACAGCACAATATACATATACAATGTAGCGCAATACAGGTCCAGCCTATTTATGCATGGATTTTTTATACACGGATTTGACTCAACAGGAATGGCCCCTGCAAATGAGAAGGAATGTGCTGAACCCTGGAGTGGGGGAAAAATGCACCCCTTTAAAATCAGTTTAAAAAACTGAACAGTCCTTTAACAATAGCCTCCTTAATGAGAGAGGGGGGGCAGCTGGCTGACAATCCATCAATCCTTCTCTCTCCAGGTGACCCCTCCCTTCCCCCTGAGAACCCTTTGCATTGGTGGTGCAAGGGGCTGAGTGAAGGGGTTGGAGGAGGACTGATTGATGGATTGTCTTCTGAATGACTCTTATCTTAGAGTCAAAAGGTCAGCAAGGCTGTTTTTAAATAACTGTAGCAAAGAAACTTTGTTTTTTAAATTGTTTCACTATGATGCATTTAATAATTAGTCTCAGCCTGTATACATATTAATTAGTTTTCCAAACTTCTCAAAACTGCAGCAACACATAGATAAGCAGAATTAAAAAAAATAAAAAAAAAATCAAGTATTCCCCCTTTGTATACCAGAATGGCAAAAAAACGTGCAAAAAAGCCACAGAAAGTGATCAGTGATCACAGTGAAAGTGATCACAGTGAAAGTGATCAGTGCAATATAATACAGAAAAAATAAAATCAGAGAAAGGCTCCAATGAACGTTGCTTGGTTTTCCAAGCTTCTCAAAAGCGCAGCACTGCACAGACAAGCACCAGAAAAAGCATTTACAGAGAGTGGCTTGGGGCAGAGGGGAGATCCAGTTCCAAGCACATTCACTGGCAAACCAAGAGGCTTACGCTGCATCCAGCGCAGGATAGCAGTCCAAAGCAGCTCAACCAGAGGCAAGGGGAAACTTTTCCCCTTACCTCTGGGTAAGGCAACCTTGCCCCATGGGTCTCCTCAGACTTGTGCCACCTCCAGAGGTGGCACAAGTCAGAGCAGAGCGGAGCAACTTGAAGCCACTCCGAACTCCCCGGGAATGGGGGTTAGGATCCAGCATAAGTGCTGGGTCCCAACCCTGCCTCCTGCTCCCTGCTCTCCTGCCCCCGGGGCCGCCCACCGCCCACCCTCGCCCACCCAGGAATGCCTCCCTCCTGCCTACTCCCTGCTTCTTCCCGCCCACCCCAGAGCCTTGCATTGGATCAGCTGGGCCAACACAAGACTCACCGCAGAAGCCACCATGGAGGCTGAATTCAGCCTCCTTGTGCCGGCGCACCTCTGCGCACTGGTGCGGCTTACTCCCAAGGAGGCGCAAATGCACTTTACAGAGTGTTTGTGACCCTCCTGGGCCGGTGCAAGGGACGTGCGTCGGCCCAAAAGAAGGGCAGGATTGCGCCCTGAATGCAGAAATGGCACTGTCATTTGCTGATAACTCTTGGTCAAAGAACTGGATGACATGACTATCAGAAACCTATTGAGAGTTTTTGGTTCTGCAGCACTCCTGCTTTCTGCTTTCAGCACATCCATCCTCTGGATTCCATAGGTTGTGAAATCACACCAATCTTCCCACACATCAACTAAATGGAAAATGAGTTGAGTCCAAAAAATGGCCAGGTCTCTTCTTACTTAAACTAGCAAAAACCAAGTTGTTCCTTTAAACTCTGATTTCCTACTCTATTCTCAAGATTTTTCTTCTTTCTAAGCACTGGAGGAGTTAGAAACAATTCTTTGGGGTTGGTGGTTATTTATTGGTTTGGATGGTGGAGTGTCCTAGTGAGCAATGTGAGGAATCCTGTGTTTTTCTCTGACTTCTCACTCTCTCTTCATTATACAACAAAGAAATAACCACCCATACTTTTCCCTTCTCAGTGCCACTGAAAGCAATCTGGAACATTTGATTCCTCCCCCCCCCCCCCGACTTGATTTCTAATGAAAAAGGCCCAATAAAATACGTGCAGCGTGCCTCCCACTCCTACTGTAAAAAGCTGTTTCCAGCTTGAGCAGCAGTATAGAAGGAATCCGGCTCATAATCCACGCTCCCTCATTGTTTCATACCACTGAGAACTGTCAAGATGGAAATTCCCAGGCTGTTAGTTTGTTAAGCAGAGCAGCGGAAGTTGCTGTGATGTGCAGAAAAAAAAAAAGCACATCCACTTGGGGACAGATGTTTGATTATATAAAGTGCCTTATTGAAACTCCAATCTTGTTTTCTAGCTCTTGTGCTCCGTCGTTATCAAAGTGCGTAAATTCACATGGATTCGCTGATCTTTTCATTTCTCAGCATCATGCCTCGGAATGTGCTGATTTTGCAGTGTCAGACAATTGAATAAACAACACGTAGACTTGCCTCCAAAATATGCAGGAGGAAGAACACAGTTATGATGCTTGTGTGCTTGTGATGCCATGAATTCAGTAACTTGTCCTAAATGTTCTGGAACGTTATCAAAAGCTGTCATTCTTTCCAAATGTCTGCCACATGTCCATCTTAGAGTGAGGTGTTTTTGTTGTACTTGTCACACTTACGTCAACAGGCCTTGTCTGTTTTCTTAGGATCTTGATTTAAACATTTTTGTGTCAAAACAAGGCCTTTGATATCAGCTTTTAGTCCAAGACCTGCTTAGAATTTTCAGCCTCTTCTTAGCTACAGATACTATGCTTCATGGCAACATTGTACGTGGTGCTGGATATCTGCCTTGTGAGTGTGACCCAGACCAATCTCATGTTAGAACATAAGAACAGCCCCACTGGATCAGGCTATCGGCCCATCTAGTCCAGCTTCCTGTATCTCACAGCGGCCCACCAAATGCCCCAGGGAACACACCAGATAACAGGAGACCTGCATCCTGGTGCCCTCCCTTGCATCTGACATAGCCCATTTCTAAAATCAAGAGGTTGCACATACGCATCATGGCTTGTAATCCGTAATGGATTTTTTCTCCAGAAACATGTCCAATTCCCTTTTAAAGACATCCAGGCCAGATGCCGTCACTACATCCTGCAGCAAGGAGTTCCACAGACCGACCACACGCTGAGTAAAGAAATATTTTCTTTTGTCTGTCCTAACCCTCCCAACACTCAATTTTAGTGGATGTCCCCTGGTTCTGGTGTTATGTGAGAGTGTAAAGAGCATCTCTCTATCCACTTTATCTTTCCCATGCATAATTTTGTATGTCTCAATCATGTCGCCCCTCAGGCATCTCTTTTCTAGGCCGAAGAGGCCCAAACGCCGTAGTCATTCCTCATAAGGAAGGTGCCCCAGCCCCGTAATCATCTTAGTCGCTCTCTTTTGCACCTTTCCCATTTCCACTATGTCCTTTTTGAGATGTGGTGACCAGAACTGGACGCAATACTCCAGGTGTGGCCTTACCATCGATTTGTACAATGGCATTATAATATTAGCCATTTTGTTCTCAATACCATTTCTAATTATCCCAAGCATAGAATTGGCCTTCTTCAGTGCTGCTGCACATTGGGTCGACACTTTCATCGAGCTGTCCACCACCACCCCAAGATCTCTCTCCTGATCTGTCACAGACAGCTCAGAACCCATCAGCCTATATGTGAAGTTTTGATTTTTTGCCCCAGTGTGCATTACTTTACACTTACTTACATTGTAATGCATCTGCCATTTTGCTGCCCATTCTACCAGTTTGGAGAGATCCTTCTGGAGTTTCTCACAATCATTTCTGGTCTTCACCGCTCGGAAAAGTTTGGTCTGCAAACTTAGCCACCTCACTGCTCAACCCTGTCTCCAGGTCATTTATGAAGAGGCTGAAAAGCACCGGTGCCAGGACAGATCCTTGGTGCACACCGCTTTTCACCTCTCTCCATTGTGAAAATTGCCCATTGACACCTGCTCTCTGTTTCCTGGTCTTCAACCATGTCTCAATCCAGGAGAGGACCTGCTCTCTAATTCCCTGTGGAGTTTTCTCAGTAGCCTTTGGTGAGGGACTGTGTCAAATGCCTTCTGAAAGTCCAGAAAGTCCTGAAATGTCCACAGGTTCTCCCACATTCACATGCCTGTTGACCTTTTCAATGTTGTTTGGTTTGGGCTGATGGCAAAAGACGTTCCATAGGTCTTTGGATAAAATGGCTATTTTTTATTTAGCTTATTGGAGCAACACACTCCCCTTCCCTTGCTAACCTGCAAGAAGCCTTCAGAACATTTCATGACCAACCACACCTTACCCAGCCTTTCACATCTACAAAAATAGGACCATTTATGGTGTCAAAAGTTGTGTCTTTAGCCCCTGGTTTCCCACACCAACTTCACTAAGAATTCAATTAAAAACCTTGTGCTAATCCAGCCATCTCCCCCTGGAATGGGTGATAGGAAACCCATGAAGGACAAAACATGGTCTAGAATGAGTTCATTCTACAATAGAGGCTATGTTGGTCTTGGCAAAAATTCTAATGTCTGGACATAGACCCTAAGTGTGAACATGTCCATGAGTTATCTATTGGTGCTATGTCAAGCATCCCCACTCCCTTCAATGGCCAAAGAACCACTGTGCCAACTGGGACAGAGAACAATCCCAGGCTTATCCCAGCAGAAATGGGTGGGTAACTTTGGCCATCGGCACCACTGACTATTGACCTTAATACTACCTGTCTTCTGTGTCTCATGTGTAGCTAAATTAGTGTTTTTAGCCCTTTCTCTTTGCTTAGTGTTGTTGGCGGAATCTTAAAACTGGTTTCCTCTTTAGGGGGGAAGCAGAGTAGCTTCAGCAGCAGACCCCCCCTCTTGCTGGGAATCAAGCCAGGGAGCCTCCCACACCCGGCTGACTGCTAATCAATAAAGACAAAATGGCAGTGGCTGGTTTAAGTTGCAAAAGAAGTCATTACTCATAGTTCCATAGAAGTATGTTTACAGCATCTGATTAAGATCAGAGGTTACTCTAACTTAAGAGACAACAAGGCCATAAAGCTGCCTTGTCCTGCATGTGCCATATGGTCAAGATGGCATTGCCAGCAGAGCCCTGCTGGATGCCACCTTGTCTGGTCAGTGAGGAAGAGAGGAAGAGAGGGCGTGCTCGGAGCGAAGGGTAAGTTATAGTGTCTGGGCCACGCCCCCACATAGGTCATCCAAAGGGGACAGGTAAAGTGTAGGGTCACTGGGCTATGGCTTAACCCTTTCAGTGGACAGTATCCTTCCACCTCTGGAAGCAGACGGAGTTGTACCAACTCCAACAAGTGTGAGGGTTGTGTGCAACCCCGCAGTAATTAGTAGTGTGTAATATCCATATCATTGTATCTCTCATCCTTTTTAAAGATCAGTCCGTTGAGGTGCGTCAAGAGCCATTAGATCCCTGCACTCATGTTCACATCCCCTAGGTCTGCATGTCATACATGTCTCAGAATACACCAGGGAACACACAGTATACCACAATTCAGTATCTGTGATGTAAGGATGCTACACCACTCCCCACCCCTACAGGAACTATAGTGTGGTCAGCAAAGTGGGGGGAAATGCAAAGAACCACTAGGAACCCCTGCACCATTGTTTCAAGATCTCTTATCCTAACTACACAAATACATACATCCGATGAATAACTTTTTGACCACCACAGGAAGGGCAGAAAGATAGCTCTCTCAGAAGAGGGCTGCCATGTGCAACAGACACAACAGCCTTTAGATATTTAGCGTACATTATTCATAGGGGAGGGAGGAGCATCTGATTCAGCACTAGTAATATCGTGAAGCTATCTCCATTTGCTGATCAAGCTTATGTTTGGACAGTTTGTCCTTTGTATGCTGTACATTTCTGTCATGGTTTGTCCACCTTCTTTTGCTTTCTCTGGAAAAGTGAAGGCAAAACCTACCCCAGCAATGTTTAAGGCTATGCAGGTAAGATTACTAGGTGAGCTCCATTCTTACATCTAATTCTTAGTAGGGTTTGATCAGCCACACCATTCAGGATCTCAGAGTGCCACTCCTGAGACACTAATGGATCTCAGTTGTCAGTCATTGTGTAAACACTAGCCACAGACAAGATCTAAGTGGTTCCTAAATTGCAAGCTTTTTCTGGAAATTACTGTCTTTGACCCAGATTCCACCCCTTTCACCCTGCTCTCTTTATAAAAAAAAGCTACATTAAACCTCAGGGCTGTTTTGCATTCCCACAACACTTGACTGATTGACTTTGTTATCTCCATCTCAGGACAAACACAAAACATTTCATTCCTACCAGCTAAGTGTTATTCACACCAGCAGTTCCTGATGCAAATTCTTGGCTTGTTATGCCATGGCTTTTCTACACACAAACACATACCCTCCGGATGTGCACCTACACATCAGCCCTAATAAACCCATTCTTCTGGCTCCTTCCAACTGGCTGCTTTCCCTAAAGATCAAAGCCGAATTACAGTGATTTCTTCTCCTAAATAGTTTAGCTTCTTGCTTTCCCAGGTATCTTTCAATCAGTCATAAAGATAAATGAGAAGGCACCACTGAATGCAACATCAGATAATGGCCCCCTCTGCCAGCTTGCTGTGATGACAGTGAGGACAGCTGTCAAGTAATGTCTTGTGTTTATTTTTTCTACTCTGCTTGGTAGACGGCTTGTGGACAGCGTGTGCGTGTGTGTGAGAAGCACTTTATAGCTTCCAAATAATCAAATTAATTTCAAATAGATTTACAGGATTATTTATTTATTTATTTATTTACAAATGTGCACACCGCTTAATCTGCCTAAAGGGCATTCAAAGTAGCTATTGATAGTGGCATCACTGCCACCCGATGCAGGAGGCACCCTCCTGATGGACCTCCTCCCATGCAGTGGGGTAGGGCAATGCCCCAGGGGGTGGGCATGGTGATGCACCATTGCCCCGCCCCACTGTCGTTGTGGTTTTTTTGCTATAACTTTTGATATAGAATAGAGATATTTCAATGTGGTCCGTTTCATTGCATTCTGCATGAAATTACGCATTGAATGATATATAGCATGATGGTATTATTGGAAAATACCAAGATTTGAAGAATTTTGGCCAGTAGTGGTGTAACCTCCCCCCCCCCCCCCGTGTGCCTGACCTGGTGCAGCCTGCGCTCCCCACATCCCCCTAGTGACACCACTGGTTATTGACCACTTTCAGAGAATATTGACTGCTCCTGCCACATTTTGAGTATTTGATCTATTATAAGTAAAGTTGCAACTGGAATTTGCAAGGAAAATTGTTAAGGAAGTGAAACTAAATTTGCTGATTAAACTTTTAAAGTATCCAGAGTCTAAGGTGATGCCCCTCTTATATTTAGCAGACCGAGAGAGCAATTGTCTCTCTTCAACCCATCATAGCATCTTTTCTAGTGGCTACTGCTTGTATTTTTTCCTGCATCTTTTAAAGACTGTAAGCTTCCCCAGTGCATTGTAAACTGCTTTGCTGAAAAGAGACTTCTGGAAAAATGCTGAGGTTTCTTTTATGTTAAGTATTTATATCTCACCTTTCCAGTTAAGAAAAAAGGTTGTCCCAGAATAGGAGGCATGTGAGATTTGGTGGCAGCTCTTCTACCTCCAGGATTGATGAATCAGAAACAAAAAGGACATTATTTTGCTTCAAGTCACGAGACTATGGAAGAAACATCCTTGTATACCTAGCCCAAAGAGCGTTCCATTGTTTGTAATAGTCTAGAGTAGCAGGATTGAGGTTGCAATCCTATGCACACTTTCCTGGCATTAAGCCTGACTTAACACAATAGGATTTACTTCTGAGTAGACCTGCATAGGATTGTTCTGTGACTCTCGCGTTGGAATGCCTGTACTTATTTGAATAAAAGTATTTGACATTGTTTGGGCACAAACAGTATTGGACATTGGTGTGTGGAAAAGGATATGCAAATTTTACTCCCACGTTTTTTGGATGGGAGCTTTGTATCTTCTAACACTAACTGCCCAATCCTATCCTCCCCCTCTCCCACTGGTGCAGCCATGCTGAAAAGGAGCAGGTTGCATCCATAGTGGGGGGGGGGGGAGGAGTAGATCAAGAGGCTTAAATCCTCTTGCCCCTCCATAAACTTCTTGCTCCACAATGGGTCTTCTTGGATCCATTCTTTCACTGGCATAAATCTGAGGAGAGAAAGGAGGCAGTGAGGCTCAAAAAAGAGGGGATAGAATCCAGCAGGTGCCATGACCATCAAATCCACCCCCCTCCTGCAGCCTCTCCACCTATGTTCCTCCTTTCCCAGTTTGACCCCTCCCAACTCCCTCCCCATCCAGTTTTGCCCCCTCCCAGTCACTGCCTTACCTGTTCTAGTGGGTCTTTCTGCCAAGGAATAAAGAGCACTGCCACAAATGGTTGCACACGACATCCCAATCCCAGGTAGGATTGGGCTGTCTGTGCTGGAAGAGACAAAATACCTCTTTGATATGGGAGTTGGCACTTGTGCCAGTGCCCGCTGCACTGACATACGAGTACCCTTCACTTCTGTAGCTAGCTAATTCTAGCAGCCTGAAGTATATTATCAGCGTGATGAATGGCCGCAAGATTACATCTTGGCACATCCACAGCAGGTTGTTGTGATTACCTGTTCTCTTAAATCCCTGGAAGGTTTGTTTTCAGCCCAGGCAGGGCTTTATTTCCTGTTTCCCATCTGAAGAACAATATGGAAACATTAACTATTGCTTGGCTGTCCTTTTCCACTGGAGCTACAGTGCACAAATGTGACAGGTATCTTCCAAACATTACCACAGGAATGTGAAAAACTTTAACCATTTCCAGGCATTCATTTATAGGTATTTAACGTACAGCGCAATCCTATCTTGCGCTAGACTAGGCAGGCCAGGAGGCCTACACTGTATCCAGCGTAAGATTGGGGCCAGAATCGGCTCAGCCAAAGGCAAGGGGAAACTCTTCCCCTTACCCTGGGTAAGCCACTACAGCCCCAATGGGTCTCCTTGGACCTGTGCCACCTCAGGAAGTGGCACAAGTCTGAGAAGAATGGCATGTTGGCATCCTTCAGTCTTGGAAGACTACGGCATCGCGCTCTGAATGGTGGTTCAGCATCTAGTGTGGCTGAAAAGGCCGATTCGGGAGTGACAATCCCTTCCACACTGGGAGCAAGTGCAGTCTGTCCCTGGTCCATCTCCCTGGCTATGGACCTTCCTTCTTTGCCTCTTTGCCTCAGTCTGTTGGGCAAGTGTTTCTTCAAACTGGAGAGGAGAATGAAGTGACTTTGAGCTGCTATGCGCTGCTTGGGGAAGGGGGTTGGGCTCCACTATAACTCCCAGGTCCCAGCTCCGCCTCCTGCTCCCAACCTCCCCAGCCCCTAGAATGCCCTCCATCTGCCCTCCCCCCACCCTGGAACACCTCCCTCCCACCTCCTCCCCACCTTCCCCAGACACCTGTGTCGGCCAAGCTCAGCCGACGTAACCCTCCCTTCATCAGCACGGAGGCTGGATTCAGTGTCTATGTGTGGTGCATGTCCCTGCACCAGCCCAATCAACACACAAGGAGCTGCAAACGTGCTTTATGGCATATTTGCAACCCTCCTGGGCCGGCGCAAGGGACGTGTGCTGGCCTAATTCATTGTTAGGATTGCGCCCTTAGCCCCATTCAGATGTTCAGTCACAATTATTGTGTGTAGAGTGGAGTAACATCATTGTGGTGGCTGGTACCACTTCCTTCCATAGACACATTCATGGGCACATATGTAACAAAGGTAGCGCTGTCAATCACGATGAGACAGAAATCCTATACAAACTTTGCTGGGTGTAAGCCCCATTTATCACAATGGAGCTTACTTTGCAGTAAACATTTATAGAATTTGGCAGTGTAAGGTATACACATTGCAGATGTACCCATGAATATGTGTACAGCAGGAGACTGACAGCCCAATCCTAAACTGCTGAGGCACCCAGAGGAGCAGCGGCATCAATATGGCCACTGCTGCATCCTATAGGGACAGGTGCCAGAGTCTCCTTGGGATGAAAGAACGTTGGTTCCCTTGCTGTGGGTAAAGAAAAGGGTCTCCTCAAAGCTATGCCAGCTATTTTGGTGTTGCAAAAACAAGGCCTGTGACAGGCTTTCCAGCCAGGGAGAAGGCATAGGATTAGGTGGCAGAGACTTCTACCATCCATACCCCCCTCCTGGGCTGAATCCTCCCTCCAGCCCGCCCTCCCTCCACCCAGTTCTGCCCCTAGTTCTGCTGTGTACTATTGGTCCCAGGCCTCTTGTCCACTGGAATGTGGTTGTGGCCACTTTCAGCCACTTTTAGCAAGGATCTTGTAAGTTTTTAGGTTTGCATAAAATCAACACAATTTTTAACTGAAAAGAATGACATGAAAGTGCCAATATTTCTAATATAAATATGTTTCCTTAGAAAGGATATGGTTTAAGAACAACAAGCTTTCTCACGTAATTTAAAGGCTGTTATTTTCAGTGACACAATGACATGGGCACTGTAAAGCTTCTCAAGTTTGACTTTGCTGTAACTTACCGAAAACACTGCAACCACCATACAATAGTGAGTTAGGTTTTTATTTTAAATTTTCCATTCCCTTGCCAAGTGGCAACCCCACACTGAAACTGAACTACATGAGATTAACAGCACAGGTTTATGTATGTCTCCTATGAAGTTCAAAGATACTTCCAGGTAAGCATGCATAGGATTGCAGTCTGAGGAAATCCCGTGAAATATTTTTGCAATATCAGGTTTGTTTGCTGTTTTTAAAACTATTAGTTGATCCAAAACAATGTCAAACTTTTAGTCTGTAATCTACAAAATAATACACTGTTCCATTTAAGTGACAGGAAGGTACATTAGAGAACTGGTACTGAATCTGTCAGTTATTCAACAGCTATTATGATACCTGCCTTGGGTTGGCTATACATAGCTGTATCAGATCTTATCTGATCTCAGAAGCTAAGCAGGGTCAGGTCTGGTTAGTACTTGGATGGGAGACTGCCTGGGAATACTAGGTGCTGTAGGCTTATACCAGGGGTGTCCAAAGTTTTTGGCAGGAGGGCCACATCATCTCTCTGACAATGTGTCGGAGGCCGGGGGGAAAAAGAATTAATTTACATTTAAAATTTGAATAAATTGACATAAGTTTACATAAATGAATATATTAAAGATGAACTTATATGAATGAATGCTTGCAATAGCTCAAGGCCTATAAAAGGCCTTTCCTTTGCTGCTGCCACTGCATCACAGACATGAAACAGTAAGCAGTGGAGGAAGCCCTCATCCTACAGCTCATGCAAGAGGTCAAACAGTTGCCGTCACGCTGAGAGCAGTTGCGTCGGGCCAGTGTGGGCTCCAACAAATCTCCGGAGGGCCAGAGGCTCATTGGAGACTGGGAGCTCCCTGAGGGCCGCATTGAGAGGCCTCAAGGGCTGCAAGTGGCCCCAGGGCCGGGGTTTGGGCACCCCTGGCTTATACCATAGTCTTTCAAGACTGAAGGTTGCCAACCATTTATGGTACTTATGTCTCATAAAAATAAAAAGCCAAATTTTCTTGTACAGAGCAGTATCAGTATGACATGCAAACAGAAGAAGAGTAATTTACCCATATGGTTGATGAGTAATGAAAAGTTGAAACCAGAACATTTGAAGTTGCCTGGCTTATACCAATTCAGAATACTTATCCATCTAACTCAGTATTATCTGGACTGGCTTACGGTAACTCCCTGGGGTTTGGGGACCCAGTCCTGAACTCCCTCAGCACTGACACTGAGCTCCAGTGCTGACATTGGGTGCTGCAAATGTGCTATAAGGCACATCTGCAGCTCCCAGAGAGGAGAGGCGGCTGGCGCTGGGCCAGCACCAGTCAGTGTTAAGCCTCAGTACCGCGTGGAGGAACAGTCGGTGCTACAACAGTGCCAGCCAGTGGTAAATAGTTTTGGGGTGGTGAGAAGCAGGGAGTAGGCAGAACAGGGTGGGGGAGGGGAGGGCAGGGAGGAACTGGGGTGGGAGGGGGATGGGACCGGTGGAGCGCTGCTCCCCACTGGATCCTAAACTCCATGTCAGGCCAGAAGGCAAAACAACCAACAGAGAAGCCCCATTGAGCTTGGGGCTTTCCCTGAGGGAAAGTCCTCTGAAAGACCTCAGCAGTGGTGCTGGATGCAGCGGCAGCCATTTTGGCACCCTGCACCTGGTGGAGCTGCTGGCTTCAGGATTGGGCTGTTAGTTGGGATCTTTTTCAGTCATACCTGGCAATGTGAAGGATTGAAACTGGGGAAAAGGTTTTCATGAAACTTTTGCATGAAAAACATACTTAAAATACTTTTTTCTTAAGGAGTCCAATACATTGTTATCTATTTTGGGATGTCCCACACCTACAATGTTAATCAAAGCCAAACATCAGTGGTTGTAAGTATATGCGTATTCAAGCCAGCATCCAAAGGCCATCTTGGTATTCTTTGGTCATCAGATGTTTGCTGGGCAGGCACAAGAGACAGGGATGTTTTCTCTAGTGGTGTCTAGTCTCTGAGGCATCCTCCTGAGGGAGATCTGCCTGATTCCACCACTGTCCTTTTTTAAGGGGCACTTCAGGCTGCAACCTTATGGCATAACTCTATGGCATAACCTAAGGCTCAACTCTTGCTGAGGCATAACATTGAAAATTCACTGATGTCTGAATAGACACACATAGGATTGTGCTGCACAACTCATTTATTTCAGCTGGCATTTTTGTGTTGATTTGAATGTGGCCTGCAGATGCTCTGATGCTGCAAATGCTCTGATGATAGCAATCCTACACACCATTTCCTGGGAGTAAGCCAGATCAAACACAACAGGACTAGGCTTAGTGTGGATCATAATATGTTGCACCAAGTTTATGCTTCTTTGAAAATTTATTGCCATGTTGTTTTTTAGAATGGTATTATCATTAATTATAAAACTTTGTGGGTTTTGTTAAATTGAAATCAGGGTATAAAATCTCTAAGGTTGCAATCCTAACCACACTTTCCTGAGAGTAAGTTCCATTGAACAAAACAGGACTTACTTCTGAGTTGACCTGGTTAGGATTGTGCCCTAAATAGAATAAGGAATGGATTATCCCATCCCCCCATCATGCCGTCCTACAACATTTATTTATTTTCTGCATTTTTATACTACCCTTTCTCCAAGGAGCTCATGGCGCTATATATTGTTCCTCCCCTTCTCACAACAATCCTGTGAGGTAGGTGAGCCTGACTGGCACAAGATTACCCAGACAGCCTCATGGCTGAGCAGGGATTTGAACCTGGATCTTCCATGTCTAAGCCCAACTCCTGGATGGATCTTCCCACAACAAGCCTGTGAGGCAGATTGGACCAAGTGATGGTGAGTGGCCCAAGGTTATCCAGTGAGCTTCGTGTCTGAAGGCACAATCCTATCCAACTTTCCAATGTCCATGCAGCTGCAATGCAGCCCCAAGGAAAGGGAACAAACATTCCCTTACCTGGGCCTCCAGGATTGCCCCCCTACTGCAGAATGAAGCACATGCCCTGTTGGCATGGCTGCACCAGTGCTGGAAAATTGGATAGGATTTGGCCCTGAGTCATTCTCCCTGGCTCTCATCTGACATCAGTCAATGCACCACGAAGCCAGCCACAGACACTGCTGCTTGTACACAGGGAAAGAAGATGAAGCTCCATACGCTTAATGCTAACTCCTTCCCTGTATCCATCTTGCCAGATTGCCTGCTTTCTAGGCAAAAGGATCCTTCCAGGAATGCTGAAATGAGTGTTCCTCTCTAACTCATGTTCTTGGCACCGTGCCAGCACAGCTGGCAAGGTGTCCCAGCTTAGAAGGGTGCAGCAAGGCACTTTAATAACTCACTGAAGGATTTAAAAAAAACACAAAAACAACCTCATGGCCTACATTCACGCCAGCGTCATTCTTTCCATGTTCTGTCCTTGTCCCCTTTTTAAACACGTGTTCCATTAACATTCATTTCAAGAACCAACCTCTGTTTTGGTTCAAGAAACTCACGCCTTCCAATATCAATGTCACGTTTCAGGCATCCTTTGTGTCCTTCTTCGTTCACCTTGAAGAAGGAATATTCTTAATGTTGACTTTTTTAAAGTCAACATTCTGGATTAAGTGCGTTTCTGAATCGACAGAAAAATCTCCCTTGCTTATGTCTATGAAAATACTTAGGAGGAAACAGCTTGCTTCAACACCTGTAACGTTTAAAAAAAAATGAGGGGGAAATTAATAGTGAGGTTCGGACAAAATTCAGCTGCCCTACTAAAGGCAGGCAGATGTATCTTAATAAGCACTTTGAGGAAATTCTTTAGGACTAGGAGAATTCTGGGTATGTGTGGGTGAGAAGCTGCATGCATTTGCACTTTCAAAAATCCATTATTTCTTCTCTCCATGACATAGATAGATGCAGGGCTTTTTTTCTAATGGAACACGGGGGGACGGAGTTCCGGCACCTTTTTGCAGGGTCCCCTCCCCTTCGGAGGCATACCGGGGGGGAAGCAAAACAGAGGCAGAGTAGACAGGCACAGGATTGGACTCTAAGGATGCCATCCTATCCATAGTAAGCCCCATTCACTAAAGTGGACTTCTGAGTAGACATGCATAGGATTGGGCTCTTAGGCTGCAATCCTAGGCACTTTCCTGGGAGTAAGCTCCATTGACTAGAACGAGACTTACTTCAGAGTAGACATACCTAGGATTGGGCTCTTAATCCTGGCAGAGATATATATCTGCACCCATTTTCACATGCTAAGGGGCAGGTGAAAAGGGATTCTACGTGTGTACAACATGCTGTCCAGCCTTGCCAGAGAGCTTCCTCGTCCTTCCCCTACAAGCATGCCCTCCGCCAGCCAGCTTTTGCAGCTCCTCTCCAGCAATGCAAAGCGGCTGCTCAGGGCAGCAGAGAACATACAATTGCATGCCAAGCGCCTTCCCAAAGACACAGAGTATTCTGATACCTGAATTAAACCAAATTTAATCGCTTGTTTGCAAAAGTAGCTGTTTCTATGTGCACCTAAGGACCCCTCTCATGTAAGAATTCCTTTTTTGTTCTTACTCCCACAGTTGCTTAGAGTAATTTTACTACATGGAACTCATGTAAGCCATTTTTCGGAATCCATTCACTGCTTCCTCTCCTCGAAGTAGTGCCACACTACATACTACACGCTACAAGTGCACCTGTACAGTATTTTTCCCCTTGTGTAGAAAAAGTAGCTAGGGGGAAGGGGATGTGGAGATTGACAGCCCAATCCTATGCATGTCTACTCAGAAGTAAGTTCATCTTTAGGGGGAAGCACATAAAAAATATTTTATTTCTCCAATTAAAAATGGTTAATAAATAAATAAATAAATAAAAGATTAACAAGTTGTGCGTTCCTGCACCTTTTTTCACAAAAAAGGCACTGGATAGATGCATATGGCATCTGATTTGTTCAGAGTCCTAGAAGCAGTAGTAGCTTCTTCCACAAGTTCCTTCTGATCTTCTTTTCTTCCCCCCCTTCCCTCCTTACTGTAAAGTGCACCAGCAGCTCTGCTATCATGGTTGTTCTGTTCAGACAACAGGACTTGTACATGCATATAAAAGGAGGTGGCAAGCTCTATCTCCTGCAGTACGTATGTTTAAATGAACAGATGCCTGTAACACTTAGTAGACAGGAGGGCCTGGCATGCTGTGGTCCATGGGGTCAGAGTCGGACACCACTTAACAACTGAACAACAACAAATGCCTGTATATGTGCAGGGAAAACTTCACGTGATCAGGAGCATTAGTTAAAGTTAGGATTCCTGATCATGTGGATCATCGTGTATGTATGCACATTGCAGACTTGTACTGTATTTGAATGTATACATTGCTGAGGATAGAGCCTGCCACCTCTAGCTGTGCATGCATTCATTGTACACATGCAGGAAAGTCCTGCTCTCTGAATAGGGCTTGTGACTCCAGCTTTATTGATAACTTTAAAGGGACAGAGTAAATCTCCACACAGTTGCCACATGGTGGAAGGAAGTCATACTTATCTCTCGAAATACCTCAGCTTTGATGGGGTGGGAATGCTTTAGGAACTCTTCATGCCACAAAGCCAGGTCAGGTGGGTGAGAAAAGTCTTCCATGAAGTGTTTACAACTTGGCGCAAGGGGGTGTCCTTTTAATATTTACCTCAGGACACTTTAAGAGAGATAGGCTCTCTCCTTGAGCTTGCCATAACTCATCTTGTGTATCTGAACCATGTCCTTTGTGTGGTTTTTGATCTAAGGGGGGGGGGTCTTTCTGTCTGTCTCTCTCCGCCCTTGTATGTTTTTGCTTTAAGAGTATGCCCTAACAGTGTAGTGATGCGAGCAGGAAGTACTGAAAATCTGCCACTGATAATAATAACTTGAAGATGAAACAGTCAATCGTGAAAAAGTCCCAGCCGACTCCTACTAATGGCTTTGCCATGTTAATGGAAAATTCTCTTTCAGAGATGAAAGAGAGATATTTTAGAAGTCCTTATGCAACACTGAAATTGTACTGCTCTGCACAAGATGGGGGGGGAGGCAAGTCTTTTATCCACTAAATCTCACTCTTCCTTTCTTCTTGATTTCCTAATGGAGTGAAATTCTCAGAAATACCATTATAAGTAAAATATATGGATTTTATAGTCCTAATGTGACAACTTGTGTGACTCAACTTTCTTCGCCCTCAAATTGTCCCCACCACCCCCCAAGTAGAAGAAATGGAATATTATGACTCCTTATTCATTCGCCTTCAATCATACTGTGGTAAAAAAAGAGAGAGCAATAGGATCAAATGCATATGCTGTGCAGGCACTTACCCTGATGGTTTGATTTAATTGCGTAACGACTTCATTAGGGCCCATGCTCAGTTCGTTTCCCCTTCTTTTTCTAGGCAGCAATCACTGGAGGCCTACAGGCTTGGCCAAAATAGTGCCTGTTGTGCTAGGCTCTGCAGTCCATGTGAGTCATTGACCAAAGGAAGCATTGTCTAGACAAGTCTGCAGGACTCCACGCTACACAACTAGAGAATGACCAAGGGGAACTAAGGAGATTATTTCTGGAATTTTGAAAAGCTTTATGAGCAGCGGGTTATTCTGGTATCTCAAGAGAAGGCTGAGTTTCTGCTTATAGGAAATTCCTCTTAGAAAGTGATGGGCAATACAGCCATAGTGAGCAGGTCACTGGGCAGATAGTCTGAAAGATTCCAGAGCAGTGGAATGCTTGCCTTTGGAAACTCATTCTGCATTTCAAGCATTACAGATCATAAAAAACAAAGGCTTTACAGAGAGGTACTTTTGTCACATAATACACAATGCTGCCACTGGTGGTTCTCTACATGGCCACGATTCTGTAAGTGCTGAACATTAACAAGATAAAACTATGCCTCCATACGTTACATCAATCAGTATTGGAAAATAAAATATATTTACCTGCATCTTTACACTCTTAACAGCCAGTGCATTCTGGAGCAAGATTAGGGTCATTTTTATTTGCTGAAATCCATCTGACTAATCAAGCGAAAGAGGGCTGGATTAGGTCTGACCTTCACACCATTTGCGGTCCAACAAACTGAACGAAAACCACTGAGCATATACTGTGGTGTCACCTGGGGACTTATCCTGTGGCAGGCAGGACCCCGGAAGGAGCGGCAGGCAGCAGGGCAGACGCTGAGCCCCCATGGGCAGGTGAAGGCGGGGGGCGAGCAACCGGGCATGGCAGCCAGAGCCGGCAGCTGCTGGGAGCCTTGGGGCAAGGGGCAGCGACAGCACGGTCACCCACGGGCAGGGAAGCAGCCGCCCAGCTGCGACATGCCTGAGCAAGGCGGCAGAAGCAGGCGGCCGGATGCTGAGCTGAAAATCCTGGAAGGGGTGGGGCCAAAGCAGAGCAGTGCGGAGCTCATAAGGGGCCCGGCTGCTCAAGAAGGAGGTCGCGCCACCCTGGGCTGGAGCCGGAGGGGGGAGAGCAAGTGCGGGAGTGACAATCCCTTCCACACCGGGAGCAAGTGCAGTCTGTCCCTGGTCTGTCTCCCTGGCTATGGGCCTTCCTTCTTTGCCTCTTAGCCTCAGACTGTTGGCCAAGTGTCTCTTCAAACTGGGAAAGGCCATGCTGCACAGCCTGCCTCCAAGCGGGCCGCTCAGAGGCCAGGGTTTCCCACCTGTTGAGGTCCACTCCTAAGGCCTTCAGATCCCTCTTGCAGATGTCCTTGTATCGCAGCTGTGGTCTACCTGTAGGGCGCTTTCCTTGCACGAGTTCTCCATAGAGGAGATCCTTTGGGATCCGGCCATCATCCATTCTCACGACATGACCAAGCCAACGCAGGCGTCTCTGTTTCAGCAGTGCATACATGCTAGGGATTCCAGCACGTTCCAGGACTGTGTGGTTTGGAACTTTGTCCTGCCAGGTGATGCCGAGAATGCATTGGAGGCAGCGCATGTGGAAAGCGTTCAGTTTCCTCTCCTGTTGTGAGCGAAGAGTCCATGACTCGCTGCAGTACAGAAGTGTACTCAGGACGCAAGCTCTGTAGACCTGGATCTTGGTATGTTCCGTCAGCTTCTTGTTGGACCAGACTCTCTTTGTGAGTCTGGAAAACGTGGTAGCTGCTTTACCAATGCGTTTGTTTAGCTTGGTATCGAGAGAAAGAGTGTCAAAGATCGTTGAGCCAAGGTACACAAAGTCATGGACAACCTCCAGTTCATGCGCAGCGATTGTAGTGCAGGGAGGTGAGTTCACATCCTGAACCATGACCTGTGTTTTCTTCAGGCCGATCGTCAGTCCAAAATCTTGGCAGGCCTTGCTAAAACGATTCATGAGCTGCTGGAGATCTTTGGCAGAGTGGGTAGTGACAGCTGCATCGTCGGCAAAGAGGAAGTCACGAAGACATTTCAGCTGGACTTTGGACTTTGCTCTCAGTCTGGAGAGGTTGAAGAGCTTTCCATCTGATCTGGTCCAGAGATAGATGCCTTCTGTTGCAGTTCCAAAGGCATGCTTCAGCAGAACAGCAAAGATAATCCCAAACAAGGTTGGTGCAAGAACACAGCCCTGCTTCACGCCGCTTCGGATGTCAAAGGGGTCTGATGTGGAGCCATCGAAGACAACAGTGCCCTTCATGTTCTTGTGGAAGGATTTGATGAATCTTGGGGAGAATCTTGAAGAGGCCATCCCTGCTGACCAGGTCGAAGGCCTTCGTGAGATCTATGAAGGCTATAAAGAGTGGCTGTCGTTGTTGCCTGCATTTCTCCTGCAGTTATCTAAGGGAGAATACTATATCAGTGGTGGACCTGTTGGCTCGGAATCCGCACTGTGATTCTGGATAAACGCTCTCTGCAAGTACCTGGAGCCTCTTTAGTGCAACTCGGGCAAACAACTTTCCTACAACACTAAGGAGAGAGATCCCACGGTAGTTGTTGCAGTCACCCCTGTCACCTTTGTTCTTTTACAGCGTGATGATGTTTGCATCCGTCATGTCTTGAGGTACTCCATCTTCTCTCCAGCAGAGACAGAGGATTTCATGCAGCTCAGTGATGATGATCTCTTTGCAGCACTTTAGAACTTCAGCAGGGATGCTGTCTTTTCCAGGTGAATGAATGTAAAAGTATTGACTAAACTAAACAGCTTGCAGACCACTCTTTGCACCATCTTGTGTCTCTCGCCACTCTGCCCGAGCTTTCACTTCCATTAAAGTTCTATTTGAGGCTCCGTCCCCTGGCTCCACCCAGGGGATGGACATAACATGTGGCCAGACCAAACTTTTGATAAAGTACATAAGAACATAAGAAGAGCCCTACTGGATCAGGCCAAGGACCCATCTGATCCAGCAGGGCCAGACTTAGGAGCTGCAAGGTCTGATGTGGCACCGGTTTTCACGGGCCCACTCTTCCAGCATCCCCCTACTTTTATGCCACTGGAAATTGTGTAAAATAGAAAAAAAAACTCCTGGTGATTGCGTTGCTGCCTTTCCCCCCGCCCCACGCCTTAAGGGACCAGAGCTACATGCTTCCCAGGCTGGTGGGTCACGTTCCTCCAGTTTGGGAACCACTGTGTTAGAGTGACATGCTCCAAATCTGTACTAGCTGGTTTTTTGTTGCAGGGAGACAGCCTACACAGGAGGCTCACTGAGCCTCTGGTGAGCCATTATATGTAGTGGATCACAAGTTGTTAAGCTATGGAACAGCGATGTGCTTAATGGCTCCCTTCGAGTTATATGAGAAAAACAAAGCTAGAAGCTTTCTGGGACATTAGAAACAAGGAGATGTGAGCAATCCCTGTTCCAGATACTGTTGCCAGTAGAGGCAGAAATATTTGAGTCCTCACTTTGCCCTTCTCCTGTCATAATATGGGGTGTTTTATTTGCAGTATATGTAAATGGTAGCGCACCATACTCAAAATGCAAAATTTTAGGGCCCAACAGTTCACTATTTAACAGTCCAATCCTATCAATTTCTCTGCCATAGCATTCATCCAGACCAAAACAGGCTGCTCTGCATGCTTTGGTGGGAGGGACAGATTGGGAGACTTGGGAGAGAAAAGGGAGTTTGAAAAATCCCCCTCCTGCCCCCTAGATGCCCCAATCTGCCCACTCCCTGCCCCGCTCTGCTCACCCCACCACCTTACCTGTGCTCCCCTGCAAAGCCAAGTGCAGGAGTGGGAAGCTACCGCTGTTTTGGATAATGGATCCAAAATGGCTAGCAGCAACTCGCTCCTTAACAATACGACATTGCAGCTGTCATAGGATTGAGCCATAAGAAGCGTATTATTCAGGTCATTCAGTACAGGGTATTTTCCCACCAGAACACCACAGGCGTTCAGTCCTCAGGTATGTAGCTGTAAATTGAATTCCCTTTATTGTTGTTACATTCCCCCCCCCCCCACATTACCAAGGCTGAGAAGTTTATACCTTATATTCCCTTTCCAGATCTCCTTTTTCTAACGACCAAACATTAGTTTCAATTACGGGGGGGGGGGGGGGGAGTTGTGAACCCAGAGGAAAAATCTGAGCCTTCCATGTGTGTTTAGCCCGACTTGGTGGAAAACCCTCAACTTCTGTTCTCCCCTTTTTTCGTTTTCTTGAACTTTTAATTTCTTATATTGGTCGTGCACACAGCTGTACAATCTCCTCTATCTCAACATAATTGCATTAGACAAGTGGAGGCAGCCGGGTTGCCTATCAAGCTGGCATATAATGAATTTAGTTGTCATTCAGAGGTCGTTATGTCACAAAAGGTTTTCTCATTATAAAGAGCCTTTAGAGGCTGAAAGAAAGTCTCCAAAGTCTCTGTTTTCTCACCTCCACAAAATCACTTATTTATGGTCCTGGGACATTTTCACTCTTGCTTTTTTTTTTCTTCTTTTTTTTTAAAGGCAACATGTTTCTAATATTCCCTCTCTACTCCCTGCCCCACAGCACTGAGGTTTTGTTCTGAGACATTCTAAGATGGCAAATTCCACCATTTTTCCTTCTGCAGCAGTTGGAAGGCAGGCTATGAGACATGAAGACTGTCAGTAATTGCAGGGAGAAGGACCCTACATGCTGGCAATGCACCCTGGCAGCTTCTCATTTGGAAAGGGGCAAAAAACTGAACAGGTGGAGAGTTTTCCCAGGCTGTATGGAGCATGGATTGGCCAGGGTTCCACCTGTGTGGAGGAAGTCTCCACACAATCAGCTGTGGCCCTTGCAGGCAAACGCTGAATGTGTGTCTGCTGGGCATCCAGGTGTGTGGCCAGTGGGCAGTCTCACTCACCAGTACTGTCTATTTCCCCTGTTGAGCATCCCCACCTATCTCAGTTTTGAGTTTTGAGTCATCAGATGCCAATCCATTCTTGTCACCGCCAAGCTTGTCGCTGCCCCTGTTCAGGGCAGAGGAAGATTTGAACTGCACTTTGCCCTTCCATATCCAACAGCCTTTGAAGTTGCATTTGCAGTCCTTGCCCAAGAGGTTCTCAGCAAGCATCCTGAAGCAAAGCAGCCTCTGGAGATCAGTCCTGGGTTTTCCTTGACCTATTAGCTGACTTCAAGGTTCACACCAATCTCTATTCATAATCCCTATCTCCCACTGCTCCCAGTGCAGGCTGACACAAAAGAGCTGTGGACGAAGCCAGCATGCCAGTGGAAAGGCCAGAGCCTTCTGACATGTGCTGGTGGAGCGACAGAGGCCTCCTGGAGTAGGTAAGCCCTGCATGGGGTGGGAGGGAAGGCAGGGACAGGGCTGAGCAGGGTAAAGTGAGGGCAGAACTGGGAGGAGATAGGGTGGTGTAGGCAGATCAGACCTGGGGGTGCAGATTTGGTGGCAGCAGTGTGCACCAAATCTAAATCTCCTTTGCAGGCAGTGGCATCTCTAGGGAGGTGCGGAGGGTGCGGGCCACATTGGGTGACACGCATGGGGGGGTGACACCACTACTCATCAAAATTTTTAAAAATCTTGGTATTTTCAAATAATACAATCAAGTTATATATCATTCGATGTGTAAATTCATGTAGAATGCAGCTAAACAAACTGCATTTAAATAGCTCTATTCTATCCAAAGATACGAGGGTCGCCCAGAAAGTAATGCACCACATTTTTTTTCTCAGCCTACAGTAATGGTACGAATGCGAAACTTTAGATATACATTATCTGAATTTTCAGGAGTGCGCACACAAATTTTTGGTTTCTTCAGACAGATAGCGTAGCTGCAGCAGTGTTTCGAAATGGCGTCTGTAAGTGATGTACGTTACAAGCAGCATGTCGTCATTGAATTTCTCACTGCGGAGAAAGAAACTGTTGGGAATATTCACACACGTTTGTGTACAGTTTATGGAGAATCTGCAGTCGACAGAAGTACGGTTAGTCACTGGACACAGAGGGTGAGGCCATTAGAAGGCGGTTCGGCAGAGCTCCAAGATTTGCAGCGTTTGGGGCAGCCATCCACGGCTGTCACACCTGACAAGACGCAGCTTGCTAATGTGCTCATTCGCGAGGACCCACGCATAACGACTAGGCAGTTGGCGCTGAAGCTGTCAATCAGCAAAGGAAGTGTGGATGCAAGCATCCGTGCTCTTGATTACTCAAAAGTGTGTGCATGATGGGTTCCGTGCTGTCTTACGGTGGACCACAAATCTATCAGAAAAAACATTTCTTCTGAGTTGCTGAAACATTTTGAAGATGAGGGGGAAGCGTTCTTGTCCAAGATTGTGACAGGTGATGAAACCTGGGTTCGCCATTTTGAGCTTGAAACAAAATGACAGTCGATGGAATGGCGTCATCCTCAATCTCCACAGAAGAAAAAATTCAAAGCAACTGCTTCCACCGGTAAGGTCATGATCACTGTGTTTTGGGACTGTGAGGGCGTCATACTCATTGATGTGATGCCAAGAGGCAGCACCATTAATTCTGAAGCTTATGTGAAGACATTAACCAAACTCAAGAAGCGCTTCCAGCGACTTCGGCGCCATAACAACCCAGGTGAATGTTTGATTCAACATGATAACGGTCGGCCTCACACAAGTTTGAGGACTTCGGAACACATCACTAAACAGGGTTGGACTGTGTTACCCCATCCACCCTACAGCCCTGACCTAGCTCCCTCAGACTTCCACTTGTTTGGGCCATTAAAGGATGCCATTCGCGGAAGACATTTTGAGGATGACGAAGAGGTGATTTGCACAGTGCAGAAATGGCTTCGTGAGCAGAACAAGGAGTGGTACCAACAGGGCATACATGCCCTTGTGTCTCGCTGGAGGAAGGCCATAGAACTGGACGGAGATTACGTGGAAAAATAGGGAGTGTAGAAGAAACATTATTCTTTCTTGTGTGTAAGTTTCATTGTGTTCAATAAATAATTGTTGAAGAAAAAAAATGTGGTGCATTACTTTCTGGGCGACCTTTGTATAACCAAAAAACTAGTGGGGGTGGAGTGACAGAATATCACCATGCTTACTTCCCAGGGTGTTGTCCCACCCACTGCATGGGAGGGGGTCCTCACCATTTTATGCACAGTATAGGTAGATGTGGGAAATTGACTTGAACCACTGCGGGAGTTTCTCTCCTCTTCTGCTGGAGAAGGCAGATGTCCCAATCAAATGTGATGAAAAAAGTTCTTCCTAGCCCCCAATTATTACATAATGCCTCTTTATGTAAATGGAAGCCACCATTCCTATGACTCCAGTCCCCAGAAAAGATGGTACTGGAAGTAGCTTCAAGAGGCTAAAAAAAGAGGATGAAGGGCCAGTTCCTTTCTATTGATTACTCTTGTCTAATCATTCCAAACGTCTCTTACTGTTTCACTGATTATTTTCTTCCCCCAAGTCACACTGCTGCTGGGCTTCCAATATTTGTTGTGATATTCTCCACACACATTCTCACTCTACTGTCCCTACAATATAATGTTTCAACCCAGCATTTTAATTTTGTTATAATGCAGATACAGCTGGAGGGGGGTCTGAGTAAAGGAGGACTAGTGTCTCACATGAATGAGATAAGAGACGACAAAGTGGATGGGGAAGAAAGGAAGCTTGTCACTTTTCAAGTTCAATGAGGCTTACCAGGCTTTGGGGGCCTCTCCGAACCAGAGGCCCCGTTAAAAGAGCACGCAGAAGTGAAAGCCTGTGCTTTTCCAGGCCCTCTTTTGCCTTTGAAAATCCTTCCAATTTATGTTTACACTTGTTTCACTATCCCTCCTCACCTCCCCATCTTCTCCACCATCACCACAACCACTACCACCTCAGAACTGCCAAACACAAACACACACACAGCCCCATTTGGAACCTGTGATTTTTTATTTGCCGTCCCGTAAAAGCTACCATATGTGAAAGTCAGCAGAAGTCAGTACTGTCCTACAGATAGAGCAGGTATGGTGCTGCTTTCTCTGCTCTGCAAATGTAAGATCTATATGTGAATAGATTCTAAAAGTGGCAATTTCAGAAATAGATACAATAGGTCTGCTTAAACTCTCTTTATCAAACTCACATGTCCCATTCTTAAATAACTCCCCCCAGTACAATGCAGCAGGGGTGGCATGGCCTCTTCTGTATCCTACAGGGGTGTTTTGACTGCTGGAGATCTCCTCGGGGAAAGCCCCAGCACCCACCATGGCTCAACTCAGACCTGTGCCAGGGATATTCACTGGCGCAAGTCCACATTGATCTGTGAAGGCAGATCAGGCTTGGGAAAGGGGTTAGGATTCAGTGGGTGGCACTGCTGCCAAACCTGACCCCTCCCAGGCCCAATCTTCCCATCCCCTACCCCTTCTCCTCCCCGTTCCATCCTCTTCCACCCCTTCCCACCTCCCACACCATCTTACCTGCCTCGGTGGATCCTCTGGTATCTACCAGCATGTGTGGGAAGGGTCTGGTCTTCCTGTTGGTGCACTGGCAGCCAACGTTGCCAGGTCGCACTTTATGGCTCCTTTGCAGCACCTGCAGAACACATGTTCTGAGTTTGCCTGTGAACTATCTTCAGTATAGCATGAAAACACCCTCTCTCTCTCTCTCTCTCTCTCTGTGCTGTATACCCTTGAAACTATGAGCAACCGTAGGACACAGCAATATACAAGCTTTTCATAAGAGGGTTTGCATTACAAGAACAGCTTTCCTGAAAGATGGATGAGGGAAAGAATGATGCTCTTGCCATTTTTTGGGAGCAGATAATTCAAATATCCTTACCAACTGCAGAGGGTTAGGATACTGCATGGTCATGGGCTGCTTGTTCCTTTCAACATACTATCTTTCTCCATCAGAGTGCTTTGTGAAGTGTTCAGGTGGGGCGTGTCAATACATGTGGAAAACACATGGCAAACAGCCACACTAGGATTGACTCTGCTGAGTCCTCAAGATCCAGTTCAGAGTAATGGTGGTCCCAGGTGACTTTCATAAAGGCCTGCAGCAAGCAGTACTCATGAGGGCATGTGAGGTGTGTGGGAACCCACGACACTGCAGAACAGCAATTTTCATTACTGCAGCAACTTACAAGATTGCAGCAACTCAGAACAGGGTCGCTGTGTTTATGCAGATCATGGTGGCCAAGTAGACTGCCTCATGTGGAAGCTTCGGTTCTCTCAAGCAGTGCCTCCCTGCAAGTAGTCAAACCTCTGCCATGCTTCAGTGGAGGCTGACATCAGTCTGAACCAGACCCAAGGAATGAGCAGTGTTACGGCCAGCAATCATCTTTCCAGCCTGCCAGTCATCTTTTTTGTGTCTCTCCATATTCAGGGAACTGTCAGTTTTCTCACAGGATGCTTTTCCTAAGAAGTTGAGCTATGAAGAAATGATCTCAACCACAACGGGTTATGTTGAAAACACAATTACTTCGTGCTGTTTTTAGAAATTCAAGATTCCTTGTTATCTCTTGCCTGTACCAGCTTCGCCAATTAGTTGGTTGGATCTGTTTGATGATGCTTCTAACTGATGAGAACCTAGTCATACATAGTTTATATTTACAGTAACATATATCACTCTGCTGTCAATTAGTCTAGTTTTTGCTAATTAGCACTGATTTCCTGACAAATCTGTTAAAGTCAACAACTAGCCTATATGATAATGCAATTAATTTAACTCAAAGCACCCTGGACTTAGCTTTGAATACCAGCACGCTGCTATGTTAGTCTGAAAGCCCACCTGATAACACTTTATAAGTTTTGGATTTTCTCTATCTGCTTTGCTTTAGAGTCAGAAGAAATAAAGCACCTTTTTGCATCCCAACCCTGGACTGAGTATATTTCTTCCTCAGAACTCAAAAAGAACCTCCAGCCCTGGACAGATTCACGGGCCAGAACAAGCTTACGCAGCTTACAGAACAAGCTTACGTGAAATCAAGTGATATACTTGATGCATACAAGAACGGGCCTGGTGTTTGCTACCATTGATAGGACTGTTGATGGGTAACAGTGGAGCTATGTGGTGATTGGTTGATAATGCAGGACAAAAGCTGTTCATGTTTACAGGGCATGACTAGTGCCAGCATTGAGCTATAATGAAAGGAATGCATGTGAGTCTCCATTTGAATTCTCAAATCTGTTTTTAAGCATAACTTCAGTTTTCGGCATTCAAATTCCAACCCAAGTATATTGAGTTTGAATATTTGACCTCAGAGGATTCCAAGAGGGGAGCTTGAATGTTAAATTCATTTCAGCCTTAATCAGAATCCCATGTTTATGACCAGCAATCTGAAACTTGGTTGAATCACATCACATTAAATGCAGCTCTGATGCCAGAGAAGTACTAATTTTGGTATAAGACATTTCCAAATATTTACTTCTCAGATTTTATGGGGGTCTTATTAAAGTCGATACCTCTAACGTTCAAGAAATATGCAGTATCTGTATGCCAAATCTCCTTTTAATTTGTTTTTTGATGTTTAGGAATACCAAGAGCTAGAAGTTTCCTTTATCATTTACATGGAATAATTATCAAAGATGAGTTGCACCTGAGTAATATAGCATTTTACAGTCACATATGATTTTCCTCCTATGATAAATGACCACAGTCAACTGAGGCTTTGAGGTAGAACCACCAGTTATTTATGATGCAATGTTCTTGAAACAGACTTGGCTGATGACCTGTGCCAGGAACTGGACCAACGGAGTATGTCCCTGGTGGTTCTGCTGGACCATTCAGTAGCTCAGACATCACACACCATGGTATCTTCCTGGACCTACCATCTGGTAGGGATGCGCTTAGGAGGCATAGGGTGCAATCCTAACCCATTTTCCAGCACCAACATAAGGGTAATGCAGTTCCGAGGTAAGGGAACAAACATTCCCTTACTTTGAAGAGGCCACCATGAGTGTCACCCAACTGTAGGATGCAGCATACGTCCCACTGGCACAGCTATGCCAGTGCTGGAAATTTAGTTAGGATTTGGGCCATAATGATACAGTGGTTTCATATCAGGTAGGCTACAGGAAATGCTGCTTGCCCCTTGACCTTTGGCCTATCCGGTCCCACATAAGGTTTCACCTTATCCTCCATACAGTTAGCCATCTATCTGAAGCCACTGGGAGAGGTCATCTAGAGAAGTGTTTCTCAACTAGTAGTACAAGTGGTACCTTTCCATCTGGGATTAGGAAAGGTACTTTCTTTTTTCCATCTGGGATTAGGGAAATGGTGAATGTTTGGAAGAGGTCTCCGACAGCAGTGAAGAATTAGATGTGGGTAAATAAATGGAAATTTAATCCAGGCAAGGCTGCCTTTGGTCAGCACTGCAGGACTAGCTGAATTAGCTATTCAGACTTAGAAGGACAAGTCTTCTGCCCCTTGTCTTCTGCTGTTTTTAAATGTTTGTTTACTTTCGCTATTGTATATGATAACATTTTAGATTTTGTTTACTGATTTTAGGATTTGTTGTTTTAATTTGTTATTGTTAGAATTGTTGTAAGTGGTTCTTATGTTCCCTGTAGGGATGGAGGGGGGGGGTAGAAATGTTGAAAAGGATAATACATAATAGCATTACTTGATTATCATTGGCGGAAGCAACATTTGATTCTCTTTTGATGTCTCTTACGCCTAAAGGAAGATTCAATTCTGGGAAATAGCCAGTAATTAAAATAATATATTGACCATTTATGGTCACAGTAGCTTGAACTGCCACTGTAACTGTAATGGAGGGAGGTTATATTTTCTGAGGCCTTTGCTCAGACCCCCTATTAAGGTGGACAGAACTCCTGCAAGAGAGGGAACTTGCAGAGAGAACTCTGCAACCACACCAATTTAATACATCTAACTTTTTTGTTTGTAAAAAGCCACAGCCTAAAAACCTTCCTTAATAATTTCACACGTAATATGGATTCTTATGGTGATACAAACCCTCCAAAAGTTTCTTGTCTGCTAGATCCATAGTAACTGAAGCAACTATATTTTAGTCTTCTGCTGTCTGCCTTGTCTCTTTAAACATATCCTCTGATGCTTTCAAGTACCAATGTAAACATAACAGCTCCCCAGTTTACATCAAAAGATGGAAACCCATGAACATTTGCTAAACCACCCACAAATCTCGGAAGTAAAAGTCTCAACAAGAAGAACTAAAAAACAAGATATCTAAAATGCAAACCCTCAAGAGAAGGAGTAGTCTGCAGGAGTCTTAAGTCTACATCGCAGCACAAGGATAAACAGAATCGCCATCTATTTAGGACATCAGCCAAGAGGTACTGCTACTCAAACTCTCTGTGTCTACCCTAATGTCTGGTGGGATAATCAGTGCCCTGTGCTGTGGCAGAGCCCATTGGGCATGCAAGAGTAGCCACTTTGTATGGTCACAGCATCAAAGAGGATCAAAGGGTCGAAGCGGCTCAATGGGTGATGGACTCAAGAGGGCAGAAGACCAATGCAAGGTCTGGGGCATGCCTTGACAGTCTGCCACTCCATCCCAACTTCTCAATCAAAATGGTCACTTCAGTTGACATCATCACTAGACCAGCCCTAGCATGCACACATGTACCTTCAGGGTGGAGTGCACCATGGGAAGCCCAACACAGTGCTTTGTTTGAGAGTTCCTTGGATACTGGCAGTGACCCTGGGGTAGCCTATAGTCTGGATGGAGGGCCTAGATACTCCCATGTATGTCATGCCTTGGATACTGCAATCTTATAGTATTAAGTACTGGAGGAGAAAACTGCAACACATATGACATGCTGCATGACATGAACATATGTAGGAGCATCAGATTGTAGTTTGCTCAGGTGAGCTTCTAGCACCATGAAGTAAGGTTACAAAAGGACTTCTAGGTGGTTAGGTTGGTCGGAACACTGAGGATTCTAACAAGCAGTTCCTTTAAGATAGTATTCCAACCCATTATTAAAACACACACACAATTTATAGCTGATTTTGTGTGTGTGTGTTTTGTGCAAAAATCCATGGGAAACCTATGCACATATTTCTTACCCTTCATTCTAGAGCTCATTTGTGCCAGGTGGCATAAAACACATTTCTGAATTCAGGATACAGCCTATTACCTGCATAAGCATTCAAGCAAGGTGATTTCTCCATGATGCGTCCTACTGAAAGGACCTTCCAGCTTGAATTCCAGCTGAAAGGAAGGTCTGATGCACTAAGGTGCCAGTGTTGACATCTGGTTGATTAGCAGTAATGTGAAGAGCCCGTGCTGCCACTCACCTGGAAGGAAGCCCAGCTGGAAAGGACTGAAACTCTGCGTCTTTTTGATTCATCTTAATTGGAGTTGTAAAACTGGATGTTGAACAAGGCCGCCTTCAAAGACTGTGTCAGATGACATGAAAGATTCGCAAGGCAACTAATGACACTTCTGCAAGGTTTCTGGCGGGGGAGGGGCTGCTCTTGCTATTTCCAAGTTTCTGTCCTAATTTCCAGCTGTATAAATTAGCAAAGGAGGAGTGGTAGTGAAGAGGGGAAGAGAATCAGATGTGACAAGGTCGCCAAAGAAAAAGAAAATTGAGAGTTTTAGCTCTGCAATTGCCAAAAAAAGCAGTTAATGCCTTTTGCATATAAGAAACCTATATGAGAGTCCAGATGTATCTTAAAACAGAAGCCAGTGTGGAGGATTTTGTGCCCTTATTGTGCATCCAGCATTCCCATGTATTTGTATGTCATCTGCAGGACAATCGCAGAAGCCAGTGTGGAGGATTTTGTGCCCTTATTGTGCATTCAGCATTCCCATGTATTTGTATGTCATCTGCAGGACAATTGCAGAAGCCAGTGTGGAGGATTTTGTGCCCTTATTGTGCATTCAGCATTCCCATGTATTTGTATGTCGTCTGAAGGACAATCTAATGAGCACACCACACAGTCATAGCAGGAGGCCCTGCCCAGAGGCCCATCATCTTACAAGGTGAAGAAGCAGGAACACAGGATTGGGCCATCTCCGTAGCAGTACATAAGTTGCGGAATTCACTCAGTGCTTGACTTCTTGGAGACAAGCTAAGGAAAGCCCTTAATGAAAATCATAACCCCCCTCCCGCCGACTCCCTCCTGTTTTATCCCTATCATGATCCACTTAGAGCAGTGGTTCCCGAACTGTGAGTCGAGACCCATCAATGGGTTGCAGCTTGATTTTGGGTGGGTCGCAAAACTGACAAGCTCATAGCTGACAAGGAAAATGTATTGAGCCCTTTGGAAACTGAAACAGAGCAGCATGTGCATGTTTTCCCATGAGTAGGTGATGGTGGCTTAGATCTTCCTGAAGGCCAGGCAAAGGAGCACTCAAGGCCATCAAAATGGTCCCAATCTGATAAATCTCTTGTAAAGCTGGGTGGGTCCCAATAGAGTGTCATTTTATAAAGTGGTGCTAAAAAGTTTGGGAACCGCTGTCTTAGAGGCTCCTAAAAACAGTAGCTGAAGGAACTTGCATGAAACCTTGGGGACTGGGCCCCCTGAAATTTGAGCACTGCTGTTGCTGGAGTAAGCCTCCTTCCATTGTGCATTTACAAGGCAAGTCTGACTTAGATATGCTTTCCCTAGTATGGTTTCTGCCCCTTAATTTGATTTACTATAGTCTTGGTGCTTTAAAATTCCTGCCTGAATCTGTTGTTGCCGAATCAGTTTTATAATATTGTATATTGCTTTACAATATCTGGTTTGTTAGCCACTCTGAGGATATAAATAAACTTGTAAACAAATACACAAAATATTTGCTTTTGCATCAAACGTGCATTTTGAGTTTCTCTCTCCCTTCTATTCTTCCAGTGGGCTGCCTGCCGTTTTTGTTTATTTGAAGTGCTGCTTGTGTTTTATAGTCTTAAAAAACTGTTTGGTCTCTTTAAAAGCAGCTTTTTAGAACTGAGCAGTTGCTCAGAGAAGGTTGGGGGGGAGTGTGTTCATGACATCACAAAACCCCAGCTAATCAGTGCAGTGCACAGCCAGCTCATGCTGCAAACTGATAGTACCAGTCCCCCGTCCCCCCCAAGGGGCTTGGAGAAAATATGGTATGTCTTGATGACAATGTCATGAGTGTATTTCCCAAGCATTTTTTTATTTTTTAGTACTCCTCCTTTGACTCTCTTGTAAGTGGAGCATAACAAGACCCTTTTAAGCATAAATGTATTCAGGGATGTATGAAGAATTGGTGGATTTCAGTGCAAGGCATAGTTGCCTCACTTTGCTTCCTTTTCTCTACTTTTAGCACCAGGACTCACTTTTTAGAATGAGAATCCGCCAGGACCCACTGGAAGTGATGTCATGACCAGAAGTGACATCATCAAGCAGGAAAATTTTTTAACAACCCTAGGCTGCAATGCTACCCACACATACCCAGGAGTAAGCCCCATTGACTACCATTGTTAAAAGCATATACAGTGTAGCCTGTGAAAAGTACAGATCTGTGACATTTCCCCAATGCAGTCACATGACATGGTAGCATCAAGTCTTGTATATTAAAAATTAAATATTGAAATGAATGGGGACCCACCTGAAATTGATTCACGACCCACTTAGTGGGTCCTGACCCACAGTCTGAGAAACACTGCTCTGGGCTGCCTGAGGGGTTTCTGATAATCAAGGGAGAAAAAGCATGATATGACAACATACTTGCGCTTACCACTTTAACACCTGGCCAAACTATTTTCCATTGAGTTGGGCCTCACTGCTTTGCAGTGACACAGATCAAGTCAGTAGTATTGCTTGCTGTAAAGACACCCTGGCAATAGACGAGAACTCACATTTTCAGTCAGCATTTGCTTGATGAGAAAAGAACACACTTCCTAGATAGGTATAATTCATCTTGGCTCTGCTGGCTTCATCTGGGCCACTTTGCCAATCATTACAGCTCATTGGTTGCCTTTCTATCCTTTTCCTGTACACATTTAGGAGAAAGAATGTCAAGGCTATACCTTTTGGTACAAGACATGTATAGGTATAATTATGTAGGTATATAACTAGATTGGCTAGATGTAATCAAAGCAAACACCGACCAAAATATAAAGCAATCAGAAACCTTGACGAGAACTGGCTCATGTTATCGCCAAGGGTTGGACACGACTGAATGGATAATTCGATAACTAAAAACGCACATTGACAGCAGAATTGAATTATACAAATTGCAAATCTTACTGATTGTCTCCTCCAGATATGCTTTTTGAAAACTATTCTGAAAATATTAATGAAGCAATGGATAGAGGTATTTGTTTTTGTTGATAATGACCTAAAAACACAAAACACCACATTTAGGTGTTTAAGATATTTTCCAGAAATTTAAACAGATTACTTTTCTGGTTATAAATAATACTTTGGCTGCATCTGCTGACACTATATCACCTATATCACATATCTAGTACACTTTGAAAGTGTTTCAAATTAATACAAATGAGAACTTGGAATGCAAACTTGGAATAAAAACACATAACACCACTTGCAGCTTTTTTCATGTTTCAAATCACAAAATCTACCCACACAAAAAGTTTCAAGCACCGCTAGTGATGGCAAAAATAATTGGGAGGCCTGCTTTTCCCCACCCCCTGTGATACCCAAGCATGATTTTATCAATGTTGGGGGAATGATCAGCATGGGAGAATATTTCTGTATTCCATGATTTTTGAAAAATTCCTGCCCGTGCCAAAAAGAGGTAAACCAAAATGAAGAGCCATGTTTTGTGAACGTAGTGCCCTGGGAGCGGGTCCTTGCGCCCTGGGGGTGCCAAGGTCAGTCAGATCCCTGAAGCGGGGTCCTGCTGGACCTGGCACAAGCACAGCAAGCCCAGCCCTAAAGGTCTCAGTAGGGATGTGGGGGAAGGGGGTTACACCACCCTGGTCCTTCTCCCCAATGTGTCCTGGGCTCACAGGCTGGCCAGCTTCTGCATCAGCCGGCAGCACTGGCCACATCACAGGCTGGGTTGGGCTTTTATCCAGAAAGGGCCAGCCCCCCTGGGGCCCATCTCTTCCTCCCCAGGGGTATAAATGCTCAACCTGGGGCTTCACCCCCTTCCCACCTGCTGCTGCTGTGCTTGGACCTGGCCCCAGGGCTTCCCCGTAGCTGAGGCTGAGGCTGCCAGCCTGAAGGGGGTGGGGCCCTTGAGGAGTTCTGGCCCACTGGGCCAACTGGTGGGGGGAGTGGGAGCAATGTCTGGGACTTCAGGGCAGCCACCGGGCTACGCCCCAGCCTGGGTCACCCCTCCCCCACATCCCAGCCCCTCTGGGGCCTGTATTGGCAGCAACCTTGCCATACCCTGGGGGGCTGTCTGGGCAGGAGTGCCCAGGCACGGGCTGCTACTGCGGCCACTGATTGAGGCCTGAGTCAGTGCACCTCCAGACCTGCCCAGTGAGGCCCCATTGCCAGATGGAGGCAGATAGCCCTACCAAGGCTCATTGGAGCCTACCCTGGGGAGTTCCCATGATAGCTCCATGCCACCTCACAAAGGCTTGTTCGGCTGGCCCCAGCCTTCCTTGGCAGTGACTTCACAGGCCATTGCCAGTCTTAACCCTGTAGTTCTCCTTGCCCCATGGCTCTCCTGCCAGCTGCAGGGGCTGCCCTTCTCTTGCCACCTGTGGTGCCAGGTAAGCCGGGGGATCCTGGACAGTGAACAAGTTTTTCTACCATGAAAAAGTGGCACATCTCCCTTTAGGCAATCTCCCATATGGCACTGGGAAAGGATGTACAAGTGTTTCCCCACTGTGCAGAGAGGCAGGTGTCAAGCCAGTGAGCACCTCCCTGTTGCCAAAGCAATTGGGTTTGCACATCCTGCCTTGCTGTGCTATGCTACACTGGAGGCGGGGACAATGAAATGAGAAGTATTATTCTGCTTCCTAGCAACAGGGTATGATCCCTTTCTCCGAGCGAGGGCAATGCAACCTCCATAGCGACTCCATACTACAAATGGCCTAGCCTCAGAAAGACCTTTACATTGTGCGGAATGTGGATCTGCAAGCAGTAAAAATGACTTTCACGGCCCTGTGCTTACGTACAGATATAATTCACATCCGCATTATCAGTTGCAAAGTCTGTGACTAAAAATGGGAACATTTGCCCTGTTTGAGACTGTCAGGTGAATCAATCTTGTGCCAAGAGTCAATATGAACAACATCTTTAAAACTGGAGCAGAACCCAGTGCTAACAGTTTCCACCTCTGTCCTTAGCTTCAGGTAAGACCTGCCACAAACTTACTCCCACTCCAAAATCACACAATCCAGACCACACTGGGACCATAAATACATAGTAACAGCACCAGAGCAAATTGTCTGCAGAGGCAATAATTTAAGACTTTAGGAAACCCCTGCAGAATAACTCTGAAGGTTTACTTTTGATTATATAAATCAGTTGCCCATCTAAAGAACCATTATTCCATAGCACAATCCTCCTTCAGCTTCTTTCTCCTTCATTGGTCAACCACACATTAGTCATAACAACCTTGGTTTTTCTTTCAGTGCATCCTCTAGAAGGCTGGAAGGGTGCAGCAGGTTTGCTTCGTGGTGCAAAACGGGGCAGAAATTTTCCTTAAAAACTCTGGGGTGACTTAGAGATGTGCAACCCAATGGGGCCACCACTGTATCCCATGGGGGTGAGGCAGCCACTGGAGTCGCCGCACGGTATGCTGTGTTGAGTCCAGGTGGCCACAATGGGTCTCCTCAGAGCTGTGCCAGCTCTTGAGCTGGTGCAGAATAGAAGAGGCCCTTGTAGGGCTCCAAAGGGCAGGAAGGGGCACAGGATAGGGTAGCAGCCTCTGCCGATGTCTCTACCCCCTCCTGGGCCCAATCCTCCCCAAGGTCCACCCACCTTCTGTCCAGTTCCTCTCTCCCCCTGCCCTGAAACACCTCACTGCCAGTCAGCAAGTGCATTTACCCCTGTCCACTCCCCACCATCAACTTGCCAGCACTAAGGCCCAGGGCCAACTGGCGCTGGCCTCAGCACTGGTGCTTCCTCTCTGCTGGCACAGGAGTGCCTTATTGCACTTTTGCAAAAGTGATTGCTGGGCTTAGGATCCGGGCCTTAGGAAGGAAGGAAGCTAAATTTTTATTATTATTAATCTCTAGAACTGAAAGCTCAGTGGAACTTCCGAGTAGACATGCATAAGATTGTTTGGTGGATCAGTTAGGACCCAGTCCTATCCAACTTTCCAGCACTGATGTCAACAGGGCATGTGCTGCATCCTGCAGTGGAGGGGCCGTCACGGAGGCCTCCTCAAGGTAAGGCAACATTTCTTCCCTTACCTCGGGCTGCATTGTGGCTGCATCGATGCTGGAAAGTTGGATAGGATTGGGCCCTTAACTTCCTAAATAGACATAGGGTGGTATGCCTAAAATCCAGATACTTGACAGATATCTGATCAGTAACTGCTTAATTATAATAAGATTATAATCACCTCAGCTCAATCCTATAGGGCTCTGTCACTGGTGGAACTAGTACTCTGCCAGTGGCATAAGAACATAAGAAGATCCCAGCTGGATCAGGCCCAGGGCCCATCTAGTCCAGCTTCCTGTATATCACAGTAGCCCACCAGATGCCTTCAGAAGCTCACAAGATACTTGCATCTTGCTGCAACTCCCCTGTATCTGGCATTCTATTTACCCTCACACCCCTCTTACAACAGTCGCAAAAGATGCTCCAATAGCATGCAGAGGAACATGCTGCCAGAGCACCAGTCAGGAGGCCGTAGCTCCCCTGTGTGCAACAGCAACTCCTTCTGGACCTGCCAACCAAGGTAAATCAGCAGGGGATGTAGGAAATGGTGGAGGAGGCTAGAACGGGACAGGGAAGGGCTGGATGGAGCAACAAAGGGATGAGGAAGGATGAATTGGGTTCTGAAAGGGAGAGGGTCTGGCAGCAGCTGAATCCTAGCCCCCTTCCCAGCCCTGATCCCTCAGCCCAGGTCCACATGGGCCTGTGCCAGCAATTTTGCTAGCACAGGTCTGAGTAGACCCCTCTGTGCTTTGACTACTTATCCCAAGTTAAGAGAATAAATGTTAGCTTACTGAAAGGAGATTAGTCCTTTCTCTGGCTGATGTCCCCCACAGGATGTAGCGCAAGTCATTTTGGTGCGCCTGCATGAGAGGGAAGCATGGGGTTGGGCTGCTAATTGATTTATGTCAGCAAAATTCCATTCAAAAACCCATGACTTGTAGGCACTATGTATGAGGTTTAATTTACCAAACTTTGCTCATGCACCTTAGAATTCTATTCTAAATCTCCCAAGTCCCTTTTCTCACCTGGCTGCCTGTCTTGTGGTCACTCTACCCCTGTGTAATGTCAGCGCAAGTAAACCAAGAGAAGTTGTAGCTCTTTGTCTTGCGAAGGTCCACTATATCAAAGCATGTTGGTCACTGACTGTTGTATGATTACAGGCCATGAGCTATGGCATGCAGCGGGTTTTCAGAGAAGGATCCTACCTGTTCCTGGGCACAGAACACGAGGCTGGTGTTCAGATTCTCAGATTCTCCTTTCTGAATGTGAAGGCAGAGTCAGCCTAACCCTTATGACTGCACCGTAGCCTAGGAATTGAACTGGAGCCACTGCTTCAGTTAAGTGAAGTTGTGTTGTTCGTTAAGGCACTTGTGATTTCAAATAAGTCTTGTGATAAAATGCAAATGCATGTTGATAGGCTTAGCATATGGAGAGGACTCCAGTTCATACCAAGGATTAAACTGAAGTTATTCCTCATTTGAACTATTTACAGTGCGAATGAAGATCAGCTTATTTAGTTTGATACGGAACCGAAAGCTCTTCTTTAAGCCCTTATGGGTGTTCGAAGGAGCACGAAATGAAGGACACGTGTGAGTACCAAAATCTCCCGTGAAATAAGTTTTCAGTTTGCAAGCTTTACTGCCACCTGTCAGCCTGGAAAAGATGACTGTATACTCCTCTAATTCTCCATAATGATACTCTTATGCTTGAGCAACACGCCCTGACGAACTTGCTAATCTGTGTCCTTAAAATGTGGAAAATTAGTCCAGACAGCTGTGGCTCTGGGGGGAAAAATGAGCTTAAGTTCTCAGAAACTGTAGCTGGTGTCTGACCTGTTTGCATAGTGGCGACTACTGTATACCATTGGCCTGTCACGTAACCTTTGCTCTTTAAAAAAAAAAAGTCTGTTCATTTTTTCAGCCTGAGTTAGTCTAGAAAAAAAAATTAATAGAGAGAGAGCTCAGAATAATAGAGAGCGAATTTATTCAGTGTTTAGCTAAGAATACATTGACGAATTTCCTCATTTTACACCTTTGTTCTTTCTAATTCTTCCATAGAATAACCTGAAGGTGTATTCATAAAGTAAGAACCCAAGAATCTGAACACAACTGTACCATTGGCTGGTGGTAGATTTTATACCAAAGAAGGAGGTTGGAATGAATGGTACATTTAAGTTCTGCACTGTGATGTAGGCTGCAATCCTATCAACCCTTACCTGGAAGTAAACCTCATTGACTATAATGGGACTTACTTCTGAGTAGGCATGCATAGACTTGGGCTTACAGACCATTTGCTTTGGTACAGCCATTACAACAACAACTAATGAATGCTTTCACATAAAGCTCATGCTTTTTCTTCTCTCTGGTCAATTTTATGAACTTGCTTGTAAGGTTATCACAGGAGTAAAAAAAAAGGGGGGGGAGAGGCATCTAAAACAAAACTTTTTGATCAAAAGTGCTTGAGTACACGTATACCCAGGGAGTTTTGGCCAAGGGCTTCAAGGGCACTAGAAAATGCTAAGTAAATCTTCCTGCAAGGTTATCAGCAAGTGTTGCTGCAGAATGCATGGTGTAATTGTGTTGAACATGTGCAGAACGGATCCAATTCAATAAATGTCATTGCACTTAAGTCCCATTTCATTTAGTAGAATTTAACATACATGTGACTAATGTATCCTATCGATTTCAGAGGTACTTAAGCTCATTTCACTTGCTGTGAATTAGGGCCATCATCTATAATGCAGAATGACAAAATATAGAAGAGAGCATGAAGAATAGTGATAGTACCAAGACTGGCGTGAGGGATTCTAAATACACATTGTAGAATTTCTCCTCCCTCTCCACTCAAACCCATTTCACTGGGTCCAGACCTCTGTAGAGTTTGAGCCCAGCTTGAAATGGTTTTGTTTTGGGGGTTCCACAGCCCCCCCCAATGCTACACCCTAACACTTAGCAAGCAAGACATGTTAAGGACTTCTGGACGGGCTGCTATTAGACATTAGGCACTGTTGTGAGCATCCAGAGCCTAACGGAGACCCCTTTTTCTATGATCATCATTATTTGATTCTCCATATCTTAAATCTGGCATTCCATCTGATACAACTTAATTTCAAGCAGCGTTCATGCCACAAGTATGGGGGTGGGAACCCAGTTTGAGATCAGATTCCAACTTGAGGGATCAGCAGCTGACCTGCCACATTGGATACTGACCTTCACACCAACATCCAGATTTAGTGGAAGAAATCAAACCTCTAGTATCCAGTTTTAACTTCCACCAAATCCACAGCAGAATGTTCCAGTCTATGCAGCTTGTTTGAGCCATAGCCTGAATATAATTTGTTACGGTGAGTCACCTGTTCCACACCAAGTTCCAGTCACACCTGACAAGTGAGAACCGCACACATAATTTTCCTCCCTAGTGGTATAGCATGCGCAGCTCCCTGATATCACCCTCACCATCTGTTGGTGGCCATGACTGAATAAACCTGGGGTTCTCTGTTTCCTTTGGTCAACATGATAGACACAACTACTAGACACAAGTAGCTTATAGATACTTGCTGGCCATCTCACTGGAGACGTTTACAACTTTGTCAGGCAAACTCATTTACTGTCTTTCTCTTTGGGATCAGGGTGAAGGCACTGTGTGTGGTAGAGAGCATTCTGCCTCCTCTGACCATCAGGCACCCAGCCTGCAGATGAATAAAATGTTAGATTTACACTTCAGTCTGATTTTTGCAAGTACTGTAGTAATAAGGCAAGTGAAAGAGACTGCCGAGAAACAGAGAAGCCTTTAAAACCAACTCCTTACATGGTATATTATTATAATGACATCATATTTTTGTAGGCAATGAAAGACATTAATTGTGTAAGCTAGCAAGTTTGATCACCACCAGGCCTGTTTTCCTTTATGCGACTGTCAGTTTAAGTTAAGCAAAAACTAGTTTTTCTCTGATTTCAAAAAAGTGAAGTAGCCCTGTGTTTATCGTCCAAAAGAAAATGGGAAGGTGCTTCTCTGGTGATTGTAAAAGTGACAGGAAGTGTGAGAAAAATTAAGAAGTGACATAGCATGACAACACTGTAATTTCCATTTCCAAGTAACAGGGCATCTTGTACCATAGATGCTGCACTGATGCTAGCATCTCTCTCTCTCTCTCTCTCTCTCTCTCTCTCTCTCTCTCTCTCTCTCTCTCTCTCATGATTTCACTGCTTTCTGCCAGATGGTCATTATATTTTACAGGACTGCAGGCAATTATATCTGTCAAGGGCATGCCAAAGTATTTAGCATTTATGGTTTGAGGGAGATTACCTCCTAAATGTTAATGGCAGACAGAGTCGCACTAACCCTCCCATTTAAGATCATCATTAGATCACCTCTTTGCAACACTAAAGGATGAGTTAAGGGCAGACAGAAGTGAAATGTAACCACCTCTCACACAAGAAAGGAGAAAATGCTGCTGAAAAGGCAGAATGAGGCTGATACTTTGCAACTGTGTGTAAAAGTACCTTTCTGGGAAAAAGAGGTAGCAATATATATATATATATATATATATATATATATATATATATATATATATATATATATATATATATATATATATATACACACACACACACACACACACACACACACACACACACACACACTTCATCATAGTCTGAGTAAGTAGAGCACCCCTTGACCTAAGGGTAAACTATTTTCTTTTAAATGAGCTAAGATGAGAGAGAGAGCGAGAGAGCGCACTTTTGTTAACAGTTTCTTGCTCTTTTAAACCCAATTTTCAGCTCTTGAGCACTGAAAGTATCCTATACTACAAAATTGCACTGGTTTATGAATCTGGACCTCTCCTTAGATACACACCAGGTTCATAAACCATTCAATTTTGTAGGATTCTTTGAGGGAAGCCATCAATATTAATCCAATACAAAACCCATATAGGTTTAGTATGCTAGAGTTTTGCTGTCATCACAGTTCATAAACCATTCAATTTTGTAGGATTCTTTGAGGGAAGCCATCAATATTAATCCAATACAAAACCCATATAGGTTTAGTATGCTAGAGTTTTGCTGTCATCACGGTCTCTGTGTCAGCAACACGTTCTTCAACACAAAGCCCCAACATAGAGTCTCTTGGAGACATCCAAGATCAAAGCACTGGCACCAGCTCGACCTGATCCTCACCAGACGCTCCAGCCTTCCCAGCATCAAGATCACACGCAGTTATCATGGTGCTGCCTGCGACACTGACCACTCCCTGGTGTGCAGCAGAGTGAAACTGCAAACAAAGCGACTGTATCACACGAAAAAGGAAGGAAGACCTCGCATTGATACCAGCAAGACCCGGGATCAGAGAAAAGTGGAGGAATTTGCACAAGCGCTTGAGGAATCTCTTCCAGGCCCGGCCGACGCAAACGCATCCAACAGATGGGAACATTTCAAGAATACCGTTTACAACACCGCCTTGTCCATATTCGGCAAGAAGACCAACAAGGCGGCAGACTGGTTTGAAGCCCACTCTGAGGAGTTGACACCAGTCATTGAGGAAAAGAGGAGAGCTCAAGCAGCATACAAGGCCTGTCCCAGTGAGCGCAACCTGCAGGTCCTCCGAACTGCTCGCAGCAAAGTCCAACAGACTGCCAGGAGATGTGCTAACGACTACTGGCTCCAGCTCTGTTCCGACATACAGATAGCAGCTGACACGGGCAACATCAAGGGGATGTATGATGGTATCAAGCAGGCCCTAGGTCCAACACAGAAGAAAATTGCCCCTCTGAAGTCTGCCACAGGCGAGGTCATCCAGGATCGGGCGCAGCAGATGGAACGCTGGGTGCAGCACTACTCTGAGCTATATTCCAGAGAAAATGTAGTCACCGAAGAAGCACTGAACCACATTGAGTGCCTGCCTGTGCTGGAAGAGCTTGACAGTGAACCAACCCTAGAAGAACTTCACGTGGCCCTGGACTCCCTTGCCTTTGGCAAGGCACCTGGAAAAGACAGCATCCCTGCTGAAGTCCTAAAATGCTGCAAAGAGATCATCGTCACTGAGCTGCATGAAATCCTCTGTCTCTGCTGGAGAGAAGGTGGAGTACCTCAAGACATGAGGGATGCAAACATCATCACGCTGTACAAGAACAAAGGTGACAGGGGTGACTGCAACAACTACCACGGCATCTCTCTCCTTAGCGTTGTAGGAAAGCTGTTTGCCCGAGTTGTACTAAAGAGGCTCCAGGTACTTGCAGAGAGCGTCTATCCAGAATCACAGTGTGGATTCCGAGCCAACAGGTCCACCACTGATATGGTATTCTCCCTTAGACAACTGCAGGAGAAATGCAGGGAACAACGACAGCCACTCTTTATCGCCTTCATAGATCTCACAAAGGCTTTCGACCTGGTCAGCAGAGACGGCCTCTTCAAGATTCTCCCCAAGATTGGATGTCCACCCAGGCTCCTCAGCATCATCAGATCTTTCCACAAGGACATGAAGGGCACTGTTGTCTTCGATGGCTCCACATCAGACCCTTTTGACATCCGAAGCGGAGTGAAGCAGGGCTGTGTTCTTGCACCAACCTTGTTTGGGATTTTCTTCGCGGTCCTGCTGAAGCAGGCCTTTGGAACTGCAACAGAAGGCATCTATCTCCGGACCAGATCAGACGGAAAGCTCTTCAACCTCTCCAGACTGAGAGCAAAATCCAAAGTCCAGCTGAAATGTCTGCGTGACTTCCTCTTTGCCGACGATGCAGCTGTCACTACCCACTCTGCCAAAGATCTCCAGCAGCTCATGGATCGTTTTAGCAAGGCCTGCCAAGATTTTGGACTGACAATCAGCCTGAAGAAAACACAGGTCATGGTTCAGGATGTGGACTCACCTCCCTGCATTACAATTTCTGAGCATGAACTGGAGGTTGTCCATGACTTTGTGTACCTTGGCTCAACGATCTCCGACACTCATTCTCTCGATACCGAGCTAAACAAGCGCATCAGTAAAGCAGCTACCACGTTTTCCAGACTCACAAAGAGAGTCTGGTCCAACAAGAAGCTGACGGAACAAACCAAGATCCAGGTCTACAGAGCTTGCATCCTGAGTACACTTCTGTACTGCAGCGAGTCATGGACTCTTCACTCACAACAGGAGAGGAAACTGAGCGCTTTCCACATGCGCTGCCTCCGACGCATCCTCGGCATCACCTGGCAGGACAAAGTTCCAAGCAACACAGTCCTGGAACGTGCTGGAATCCCTAGCATGTATTCACTGCTGAAACAGAGACGCCTGCGTTGGCTTGGTCATGTCGTGAGAATGGATGATGGCCGGATCCCAAAGGATCTCCTCTATGGAGAACTCGTGCAAGGAAAGCGCCCTACAGGTAGACCACAGCTGCGATACAAGGACATCTGCAAGAGGGATCTGAAGGCCTTAGGAGTGGACCTCAACAAGTGGGAAACCCTGGCCTCTGAGCGGCCCGCTTGGAGGCAGACTGTGCAGCATGGCCTTTCCCAGTTTGAAGAGACACTTGGCCAACAGTCTGAGACTAAGAGGCAAAGAAGGAAGGCCCATAGCCAGGGAGACAGACCAGGGACAGGCTGCACTTGCTCCCGTTGTGGAAGGGATTGTCACTCCTGGATTGGCCTTTTCAGCCACACTAGACGCTGTGCCAGAACCACCTTTCAGAGCGCGATACCATAGTCTTTCGAGACTGAAGGTTGCCAATACATAGGTTTAGTATTTATAGGGCTGATGAGGCATGAAGCAGGATGAAATGGGCTCCTTCTGGAGGCAGAGTATGGACCAGTTCCTAGGGTCAGCATGGTATCCCACCCATTGATGACCTACAGATAAAGGAAGACAAAATGGCACTCTGCTAATTTTCCTCTTCCCTGCCTAATAGAAAATAAAGGAAGGAGATGAGGGAGATGAATTTTAACAGAAAGGGGAGGAGGGAAAATGCCATTTGTTGTTCAGTTCAGTTTTATTACGGTCACCGACCAGCATAAAAATATCAATACATTCATAGTATACAACTGAACACACATACAACCCATAACAGCATCCTAACATAGGCTCTTTGCAACATAAAATACTAACAATTAATAGATCTAAGTCTAGATAAGACTAAATTTGGTCTAGTTATTGTGGATTGAACGGAGTACAGTAACTGAGGAAGGTACTTCTGGAAGTCTTCTAGTCCATATTGAATTAAAAACTTATTCAGAATATAATTACTCTTCTATGAGCAACCTGGAAGGCCACAATCCACTCTCTTCCTCCTGATGCTAACTGCAGCGGCTAAAAATTTAGCCACCTTCCGCATTACCTCTGGATTTGCATCTGATAGAAGAGAATGACTATAATCTTGACCTGGGCATTTGGTGAGCTCTTCTAACAGTGGGGAGATAAGGGATAACCGTACATCCTTATAAAAAACGCAATCCAGCAAAACATGACTGGTGGTTTCTGGTTGGTTTGCCCCAACCACACAGTTATTTGTTGTCTTCCTGTCTCCTCTCTCTGTGTAAAAGAAGCATGAAATCTGGGATATGTCCATAGTTATTTTTTAAATGCTGATTGACTCCTGGGTCCAAATGTGGCAACTCTAGGAGGTATAGGTCTCTAGTTTGATGGTTGAAGTGGAGACATGCTTGCAGAATCCTGCCCTTACCACTCTTTGTCTAGGGTTGCCTGGTCACAGGCATCCAAAAACCCAAGACTTCTAAGGTGGAGCCTGGTGATGTCATAAGAGAGGTCATGATGATGTCAACCTTTGAAAAATAGCAGAAAATCTGATATGGGGGGGAGGAGGGACAGCAGTAAAGAGGAGCAGCCCATGGCAAAGGGTAGGGGCCAGCAATGCCCCCAAAATGGTGTGATATGAACTGTGCCAATGGGAAACACACACACACACACACACACACACACACACACACACACACACACACACACACACGCTAGAGAAATCAGGTAATTTTTTTTATTTTTTGCAAATTAACTACCTTATCTGATCCTGTGTTTCTATGTGCAGAGGCACTAAATCTTAGCCAACACAGTCTTCTTTAGGGTGTCATGTAAAACTTTAAGTCCCAGTGAAGCAATGTCTTTTCTCTCCTGCCTGACACTAGTTCACTTATTCAGAGGGCATTTTTCTTTCTTCAAGGAGGGAGGCTTAGAGAAAATGGAGACCTGTCCTTGACATTGGGGCTGAAAAGACAGAACACAAAAGGGGCAGTTGATTTTTTTTTTTTTAACTGATCTTTCTCCCTGGTGTCCTTTCTGAAGCTGACCTTGAGCAACCCTCATAATGGTAAACATATCAGATGCAAGGGAAGAGGGAAGAGGTTAGAAAATTGTGTAAGAATACGATGCCTAAGAAACTAATTTCCCTGACACTAATGCGATTAAGAATACGGATGCTCATTATTGATTCCTACATCTATTCCCCAGTCACCTGGGTATCAACATCAGATTATTTACTGATATTCCATGAAAATCTAGGTAGAACTAGTTCTGGGGGGTTCAGCCTTGGCTACAAGCCTTTTCATTGGGGGCAAAGTTAATCAAATTTACTCCAGTGACATCCATCAGGGACTGCTCCAATGTAACATTTGTCTCAACTGAAGTGTCTTTGGAATAATACCCTTAGCCGCTGACATAAAGCAAATAGAAAATTTGGTGACGTTGAAAGTATTCATAGATATTTCATGATCCATGGGGTGGATGCTCACTTTCTGTCAGCCACTGTGCACAGTTTGTTCATGGAAAATTCCAGGTGGTTTTACACCTACGAAAGAAACAAACAACAAAGGTTTCCATTGATTTCTTTCTCTATGGGACCCATCCTCAAAGTATGGTTGTGTTGGAAGATACCTTTGACAAAACTGATCTGGAGGACCTCATGTGCTTTCTGTCCAAGAGTGGAGGTTCCCAAACGAGGAGTTGCAACCGAAATGAGGGTTGCATGAATATTCCTGAGGGTCATGGGAATGCAGTGTTCCCTGTAAGCTGCATGGCCACGTAGCTGGAATTGAAGCCCCAAGTAGCTTTCCTGTTGGAGCTCTGGACCTCATTGCTGAGCACTCCAGAATACCAGCTCCATGGGTTGACAGACTAAAAACTGCATTTAGTCACCGTCAAAAAAGTCTGGAAAATACTACTCTAGAGTGACTACGCTATGGGATCTGCTCTCAGCAGCTGCGCCCCTCCCCCTGCTTTTACACCCAGGCTGTTTGAGATTCCTAGGCAACCACAACCAGGTTCTAGCTGACATAAAGCACCTATGTGCATGTATCCTGAGGAACTGAAAAGAATCCATTCTTCCAGTTGCCATTTGTAGTGTTTTGATTCCAGCAAATGTTCAAACAGTGTTTGATCAAAGATCACCGGTTTGTACTATAAACAGCCAAAGACTGCAGCCAAAGACTTGAGGCTGAGATGAGAAGGCTGAAACAAAAACCTATTTACTGTTGCTATAATAGTCATCACAGTTTTTTATGAAAGCCATTCAACTGCAGTTTTTATATGCTACTTTAGGGGCTGCATTTCTCCTATGTAGCCTGTGACCATAGAAAATATTGCATTCTCTTCTGCAGAAGGAATTTTTCCTCATACACAAGAGGCTCCTATACTGCATGCACAACACACTTCTCTTTATAGAAGTGAATCAGAAACCACAGGTTGTTGGCAGCTGACCTCACAATCTTCCCATTTGTGTCATTGTGAGATTTTTAAACAACACTGGGCACAATCCTAACCCCTTATGCCCGTGCTTTCCAGCACTGATTTAAGGGCAATGCAGCTCTGAGATATGGGAACAAATATTCCCTTACTTTGAGGAGGCCTCCGTGAGTGACACCCATCTGCAGGATGCAGCACATGTCCCATGGGCACCGCTATGCCAGTGGTGGAAAATACTGACATAAGGGGTTAGGATTGCGCCCATTATGAAGTCACGTGCAGAGTTAATGACATCTCTGGGAAAAAAAGAATTAAGAGCAAGCTGAGTACTAGAAAATCTTGTACTGAACACAGAAATCTTGTTACTCTACTGGCTCTGGATGGATGCGCAATGCAAATGAATGATGAGAAAATATGTTGCAACTTCAGAGGATGAGCAATCACACACATTTCATAGGTTGTGTGTATCTGGAATCCGGAACAGATTGTGTGCATAATCTGGAACAGATTATGAATAGAGCTCCATAGAATTCTGAATTTGGAAAATTTGTGAGATAATAGAGCAAGTGCTTCAGTTGAATTATGGAATTGCTCAGATTTTTTTTTTAGTTATAGGCTTTGGGCAGTTTAAGATAAATTCATTGATTTTTAAAATGCCAAGAGATTCAACTAGGATTACTCACTCAAAGTGAGAGCCTTAGAACTCTTTACGTACCTCCCAGATTTGGAAGTGTGAGGAGAAGCCAGTAGGCCTCTATCAAATTCAGTCTTGAAATTCTGTTACTGTCCTAAAGGGGAATAATTTGAATTACATGTTCAATCAGAGGCAATCAATAACCAATTGTATAAGTTGTATGCAAAATTGTATAACAATCATTGGCTCCTTCCCCTCCCCCTTTTTTGTGAGGCTGTCATTATGCTCCTTCACAAAGCAAGGAAAGACCCAACCAAGGATGCAAATCACAGGCCTATCTCATTAATCAGCATAGACAATAAAATATTGACAGCAGTTTTGGCTCACTGCCTCTTGTAATTGATGCCCTCACTGCTTCACTCAGCTCAGGTTGGTTTCATTAACAGGAGACAAACGATATCCGGTGCCTAATTGATCTGATAGCACTTTCAAGATTCAATCTCAATCCAGCAACTATTATTTCCCTTCATGCCAAAAAGGCTTTTGACAAAGTAAATTGGAAATATCTGTTTGCTACCTTATGGACTTCTGGATTTCTCCTCCCCCCGACTTTTGTTCAATGGATAGCTCTTCTGCATGATGCTCCATAGTCCTGAGTTCCTACAAATGGGGTCATTTCACCCCCTTCTCACTCATGGCAATTTAGCCACCAGGACTGCCCTTGTCCCCACTGCTCTATGATGTACTTTTAGAGCAGTGATTTTCAACCTTTTTAATCTCATGGTACACTGACAAGGTACTAAAATTGTCAAGGAACACCATCAGTTTTTGACTATTGACAAGGCACACCATGCTGTTGGTGGGGGGCTCATATCGCCCAATGATCCTATTAATAAATGACCCTCCACCAAACTCCCACAGCACACCTGGGGACCATTCACGGCACACCAGTGTGCCATGGCACAGTGATTGAAAATGGCTGTTTTGGAGCCTTTGGGACTGGTGATAAAGCAGGATAAATGTATCAAAGACATCCTTGCAGGTAGATTTAAACACAAAATAGCCCTCTATGCAGATGACGCTACGGGCGCAATCCTAACCTGTAGCAGTGTAATAATAGTGTAGCAGTGTAGAGGCACTGGGCCTTGGAGCTTTTTGCTGATTCATGACAACATTTGGGCGTGGGCACAAACCCCCTTTCTTTTCTCATCCAAAGCAAACTTCGGTATGTTCCTTTGTTCATGGGAAGCTGGAAGCTTGGGGCCCAGTAAAGGGAAAACACAGAGATGAGTCCTAGTTTTTAGATAAGGCTTAGAAGCAGGGAATGCGCTTTTGCCTGAAAAAGAATTTTTTATAAGTGGCCGAAAAGTAACCTGGGCATTGCATTTGTTTTGTTAATGAAAGACAATAAAAGCTAAGGGGTCTGGCTCAGTGGAGACAGCTGCATTTCGCCCCTGGCATCTCAAATCGACACTCTGGCCTCCATGTCTTCTTTGTGTCAATTCATCATTGCTTCACTAACCCACTTTCCAGCCCCGACATAAGAGCAATACAGCTCCAAGGTAAGGGAACAAACATTCCCTTGAGGAGGCCTCCGTGAGTGCCACCCAACTGCAAGGATACAGCACATGCCCCATCGACACTGCTCTGCCAGTGCTGGAAAGTTGGTTAGGATTTGGGCCTAATTCATTTAGCACTGACCAACCACAATTATTCCTGCTTTGATTTTATCATTTGGGGATACTCCGTCAAGCAACCATCAATTGGTCTACATCAGATCTCATGCCATTGGGCTTGACTCCTTACAAACCTTAGTTTGGTGATTGGCACTTTAATTGATGCCCAGAGGACCTGAGTGTATTTTGGCTTAGTAGTACTGAGAGGCAATTTCCAGATTGGCCCAATGAATCTGAATTCCTTACTAGATTCAGGTAAGCAAAATTTTGATAAGTGGATATCTTTATCCCTTAGTAATTGGGGCAGGGTAAATATAGTGTTATTCTATACCTCGTATATATTTTGCATAATATATTCATATTCCAATTCATATTCCTGTTTTATATTTCAAGAAGATAAACAGATTTCATGGGTAGGTTTGTGTAGTTTGGAATATAACTCCATTTTCTATTAGACAGTGCTTGCTTTTAAGGCACAGGGACTTTAATTTACCCAGTCAGCTACATCATCACATCTTCTATCTCTAGGTTTTATGTGATAGAATAAGCTATCTTCAATGACACAACTGTAGTCACATTACCTTGCCCCTTTATGTGGTTGGCAGGCTTTGGGTTTATTATAGGGTTTATGTGTGGCCTATTCATTGGGAGCCACCTATTGGGAAAGTGGCCTATTTGTTTTTTAAATGTGTAAATAAATAAAAATCAACATGGGCCTACACATTAACCTCCCTACCTTGTCTGCAGCCCATAAAATATGGGTAGGAAACTGACATGCTAAGTTGACATCATGGTATAAACCATGCTTCATGTTCAGAACCTTTTTGAACAAGGTTCAAAGGTTTGAACACACAAGTGTTGTGATCTTTTTACCTTCTTCCAAGTTAAAACTACGTTAGGAATTACCCGGGACAGTTCATACACAATCCAAAAACCTCTTGAACCGTGTATTTGTTCCTCACACCTGTGCTGCCTCAGGAAATCTGACTGTCCATATAGATCAAATCTGGGTTTGGCAGAATGGGCAGCAAAATAGCAGATGCATTTCAATGTAAGTAAAGTGTAAAGTCATGCACACTGGGGCAAAAAATCAAAACTTCACATATAGGCTGATGGGTTCTGAGCTGTCTGTGACAGATCAGGAGAGAGATCTTGGGGTGGTGGTGGACAAGTCGATGAAAGTGTCGACCCAATGTGCGGCGGCAGTGAAGAAGGCCAATTCTATGCTTGGGTTCATTAGAAAAGGCATTGAGAACAAAACAGCTAATATTATAATGCCATTGTACAAATTGATGGTAAGGCCACACCTGGAGTACTGCGTCCAGTTCTGGTCGCCACATATCAAAAAGGACATAGTGGAAATGGAAAAGATGCAAAAGAGAGCAACTAAGATGATTACTGGACTGGGTCACCTTCTTTATGAGGAATGGCTACCGCGTTTGGGCCTCTTCAGCCTAGAAAAGAGACGCCTGAGGGGGGACATGATTGAGACATACAAAATTATGCATGGGAAGGATAAAGTGGATAGAGAGATGCTCGTTACACTCTCACATAACACCAGAACCAGGGGACATCCACTAAAATTGAGTGTTGGGAGAGTTAGAACAGACAAAAGAAAATATTTCTTTACTCAGCGTGTGATCAGTATGTGGAACTCCTTGCCACAGGATGTGGTGATGGCATCTGGCCTGGATGCCTTTAAAAGGGGATTGGACAAGTTTCTGGAGGAAAAATCTATTATGAGTTACAAGTCATGATGTGTATGTGCAACCTCCTGATTTTAGAAATGGGCTATGTCAGAATGCCAGATGCAAGGGACGGCACCAGGATGAGGTTATCTGGTGTGCTCTCTTGGGCATTTGGTGGGCCACTGTGACATACAGGAAGCTGGACGAGCTGGGCCTATGGCCTGATCCAGTGGGGCTGTTCTTATGTTCTTATGGGTTGTAAATCTGCCCAAATGTGCACATTTTCTATATTGATGTATGATGGTGGACATTGCAGTAGGTATGTCACACCTATAGGATGATTGGAATAGTGAACTAAATTGCAAAATTTAGTCACAGCAGTAGAGTTTACCTTAACCTCAATTAAGCACTCTTCTCTGGATTTAAGGGCACATCATAACCCACAAGAATCTCTATTTAGAGTACATTGGATTTCTCAGATATTGGTCTGAAAAAGGGTATGATTTCTTCTTACTTTTTAAGATTGGTTAAAGATACATATGCTCTGTTAAATTACTTTTCTGTTGCTTGAGAGTTCTAGTTATTTAGAGTCCCATGCTTATCTATGAATATTATTCTGTAACACCGGAAGGAGAAATTTTCACCCTCTTCACAGCTATGGTTTGCAGACTTGCATAATGTGGCTGAATGTGCATAAGATATTATCATATGCAAAATAAACTTTTCACCATTTTGGGGGCTCTCTTTTGGAACTCAGTGCCATTTGACTGGTGCTCATTTGGATGTCTATTGGGACTTGTTCCCCCTCCCCACTCCGCATTTCCCTTCCATCCTTTTTTTTTCGGGGGGGGGGAGGGATGAATGTATACTTCTGTAAGAAGTTATCAAAGAATGCACAGGGCTGTCCTCAAACCTTCAAATTCCGCTTCCCCCTTACTTAATGATGTGCCAGACCTGCTCCTCCCAATCTACAATGTTCTAGCCTGGCACCCTCCTCCCCTCCAAATTTCCTCTTTCTCACCATCTCCCTCTTCCTTTTCCAATCCAGGGAGTGGAAGGAGAAGGAGGATCAGAAGAGACAAGTAGGCAGAGGCGGGTGCCCCCCACCAATCTGCTGCCTGAGGCCTTGTCTATAGGCTGACCCCGACAATACATTCAAAAATAATAATGTGAGTTACTGCAATGTCAGCAGGTCTTGATTACATCAGCACAGGAGTGTGCCTTCGCTCTCCAGCTGAGATCCTTTCAAAGTGACAGAATGAGAAGAGGAAGGGGAAATCTCTCTCAGAGTCTGCAGTGTCAACAGATTCAGGTCACCTGTATCACACTTGCTATGTATATAACAAATAACTACTGGCCATATGGGCTTTGTTGGGTCTCGGCTTTCTAACACATCAGAGGTGGGAAAGATAGGAGATCTGTCTCAGTGTACTGTCTCCCTGGATCACAGAAAGGCTTGTGGATCTCTTTATGATAATAAGTTATTCCCAACTCACATATTTCTATATATCATCCATACTGAGCTTTTCCCAGTTTATGCTTTAGTAACACTTCCATCATAAATTGTTTTAATGACAGCATTCATAGTTTACACTAGTATTAAGCACAACATAATGTGTCCCTCTCTACTCATTTTGAGGTAACATCAGAAACTCCTTATGCAATTTCAGTGGATACCTGATGGAGCAAATCTTCTTGAATACTGCAGTTCTCTCCCAACATTTGAGGCGTGAAAGGAACATGCTTTGAATGATGGATACAATTGGTTTGAAAAAGAAGAATATTGTGCAGCTGGCCTAGCCAAGGTTGGCTACCAAATGGAGTCACCCTCTAGGACATTACTGGTCATTGAATATGTTAATAATATAAAGTGAATGCGAGTAATCTCATCAGCAGTGGCCAAGTCAGCAGACAGAGACATCACTAGGGAATGAATGGATCTCAGCAACTGTCAAGCACAAAGATAGTGTTCCTGTGTTGGGAGGAGGAGAATAGAGATTTCAAGAGCTCTTTATTTTTGCTGACAGCCCTCATTGTAGCAGGATCTGCCACTTCCTGTTGAAGGTAGTGGTCTCACATCACTTGATTAGCCGCCCTGGGTCCCTTTTTGGGAGAAGGGCGGGATAAAAATAAAGTTTTATTATTATTATTATTGATCTACAAATAAAAAACCAAATCCCAGTAGAACCTTGACCCCTGGGAAGAGTTCAGTGCTAGCCATTCTAAATAGATTACACCCACTAATTGGCTGCAATGGCCAACATGATGTGTTCATCCCTGATCAATTTCAAGGCAAAATGTAAAATAGTAATTCTCTCCTGTCCAACTACCAAGAACAATACTTTCTGGAAAACAAATCTATAATCATGAATCTTGATTTCAGATTAGGGAAGAGATCTCAAAAGTTTGCAGTCATTAATAATTTTGTACTTGTTTTATTTATTTTATTCTTGAACACACATGATAATACTGTATACAAAAAACTAGGTTTTTACTTGGAAAACTAGTATTTACCTTATATTGTTAATTTCTTACAGATAAACAAACAAAAGGAAGTGAACACGTATTCCATGCTGCTTTTTGAAGCCTATTTAAGTCTCATCGGGTTCAAATTTACTGTATTATTGATTTTGGTGACTTGCCTTTGCAACAGAACAGAGAGGGGAAAAAATGATTTTTGTGCATATCCTCAAACTACATCATATTGACCACAAACAGCATTAATTTTTGGAAATTTTGGAAACTTTACAAAATCCACCAACTCAAACGCCTGCCAACTGGCCTAAATAAAGGAGTGATTCTCTTAAATTTAGCAAGGGATGAGCAACCAGTAGACCATGTTTTCCAAAGGTAGGCTGTGAGTCCCTTGGGGACACAAAACCATATTTTCATTTATTTGTTATGAAAACTGCTTTGTGGACTTTTTGTTGAAAACCGATATGTAAATAATCTTAATAATCCTGATAATCCATATGAAGCACTTGAGGTGCTCAAAAAGCATTATCTAAACACTATTTTTTAAGAAAGGAAACTGTTTTCAAAATTATGTTGCTTAGTAACTTGGTAGAGCGAGAGAGAAAGGAAGTTAAGCTGTATTGCTGGTATTTTCCCTTTGCCATAAATTTACTTTATGCATGTTCAAAGAAAGGGGATTGTTTATTTTGAATATGTATGCCCTGCTCTTCAATCAAATTATCTCCAATACAGCTTACAGCAGACTAAAACAATATAAGAATGAAATACAGAGCAATTACTCATCTCTCTGTGGTAGGGCAGCTAAGAGACAGGAGGTAGGGAGGGAAGGATGACGTTAGGGCCTTTCTCCACCTTTATGGCTGCTTCTGTCCATATATACAGGACCTGTGAGTGAGCCCAGAGGAAAGAGCCTGCCCCAGGCAGTGTGTGCTGCCAAGCAACAACAGATGTAACCATTGAGGAGTTTCAATGGTAGTTCATCTTTAGGTTTTTCATCCTTTTTTTGCTCCAAAAATTTACTCGACACTTCAGAAGGAAAACACCAATGGCTCACAATCCCCATGGTGTTTCATGTTACCAAACTGAAATTCTCATAGTTTATACATTGGACATGTTCTCTAGTTTCTATGGGACTTCCTCCCTCCCAGACATTTACATTTGCTTCCTCAGCCCTTGAACCAGCAAAAGCAGAGAGAGATGAACAATAGCACTGAGTGAGCCTTGGGGTTCATTCATCATTCCCTCTCTTTTCTTTTCCTCTTACTGAATGACAGAGTTTTAAAAACTGTCCCACAGTAGTTCTTCCAGACTAGCATAGAAAAAGAGTTAGGCTCTTCAAAAGAAAAAGAAAAAAAAATATGACACCCCTCCCCCCATTACTGATGGAAGAAGACCACCTGACTTCAATAAAACATATGGCCCAGGAAAATGTACTGGGAGCAAATAATTGATCTATATGTCCTTTCCTGTGAATTAACATGCTGAGAAAATGTCAGCAGAACAAAACAAAAAAAAAACCTAGTATTTTTTCTATGACCCTTTGCATTTGGTTTTCTGTTCTACATGAATTACCAGTGTGTTTTGGGTGCATCACAGTAGTATTTATTCCAGGGCAAATGAAGAAGGGCACAACAGTATCTAAATCAGGGGTGCCCAAATCCCAGCCCGGGGTCCACTTGTGGCCCTCGAGAACTCCCAATCCGGCCCACAGGTAGCCCCCAGTATTAATGAGCCTCTGGCCCTCCAGAGACTTGCTGGAGCCGGTGCTGGTCTGATGCAACTGCTATCGTGAGGGCAACTCTTTGACCTCTTGCATGAGCTGTGGGTCACGGGTTCCCTCCACTGCTTGCCGTTTCACGTCTGTGATGCAGCAGCAGCGAAGGAAAGGCCAGTCTTGCTTTGGGCAAGGCCTTTTATAGGCCTTGAGTTATTGCAAGACCTTCATTAATTCATTCATATAAGTTCCATCTCTAATATATTCATTTATGTAAATTTATTCAAATTTGAAATATAAATTAATTCTTTTTTTATTCCCGGCCCCCAACACAGAGTCAGAGAGATGTGGCCCTCCTTCCAAAAAGTTTGGACACCCCTGATCTAAATACCCATGGGAGTTAGAGGATAAGAACATTCAACAGGGATTAGATTTCACTCAAAGTGGAAAGAAAATGAGATTTCCCCATATCCTCAGTCTCAAATATTTATAGAAAAATTGTACTTACCAGTTGAAATAAAGATGTAGTCACATTGCTTTTGAAATTGTGATCATAATTCCAATGGGCTACCAAGCAAAAATATAAAGCGATGTAACAAAAATGTATGGTTCATACTGATTCCTCACTGCAGATGGACAGGGTATCTGCAAAGACACCTGAAGTCAAGATGAGACAGAGGGCAGCAGTTATGCCATAGCACAATTTTAAAATCATGTTTTCCCTTTGATTGGCCCAAGATGGTGTCAACTTTCTGGGTCATCAATTCATGAGGTTGAATCTTAGGCATCTTATTTAAGGCTTTGCCTCCCAGGAAGATCTCAAGTTTATCCCTGGCTGCTGGTAACCTTTCCTACTCTTAAACCACAGTGAACAACCTTCTGATAGTTGCTCCAATTTCCAGAGCCAGAAGGGAAATTTTCCTTCCTAATTGGCTAAAAATAACTAAATAGTGGCAGAAAGCTGGATCAAGAGATGATGTCTCACAATAACATCATTCTATAAATTCCCATGTAATTTCCTTTAAAAAGATTGGCACAAGGGTGATGTTGGGGGCTGGCTGATCTATGTTCTGGTCTCTTGATCTGACCCAGTCCATAAGTTACAGACTCTGTAGTTACTGACCTTTCTTAATAAAGGAGTTCTCTTTTGCTATTATAGGTTATTTTTGGTCATTTCTTTTGACTCAGACAAAGGGCTGATAATCAGTTATTATTTAGGAAACTGTCATCTTTAAACCGTTATTGAAGGCAATGTTTTTGAACCCTCCCAAATGTGCTATTCCCTGACCTTCTTTTGAAACAACAAATAGAAGGGGGGAAAATCTCTTTAGAAAAATAAGGAAAGGAGAAAAGCTAAGATCTGTCAAGCACCATCAGAAATAATTGGTCTTGACAGCTGGCTTACAAAACACTGAAGCTCAGACACCTTAATCATCCCCTGCTAGGTACAATTGATTAGAAATCTCTCCCATTCCAGACCCCACACTCAGACACACAGAACATGCAATGATAAGTCCATGAGATCTAGAGATGTATTGCCATGTTGAAAGAAGAGGGTCTCAAAATCCTTCTCTGGCTGACTTAGTTCTTTGTGTGGATCCAAACTCTGACATTCTCTTCCTGGAGATGAATTCTTATCTTATCACAAAGTGGAGATGACCAAATTTGACAGGTCCAGCTGCATAACAAGGAGAAAAGGGAGTATGATATATGGGTCAATATATGGGCCATGGCTGCCTCAGTCAGATCTGGCCACAGTGGTCAATGCCATGGTGACATCAAAATTAGTGTAACACACTCTACATGAAGATGGTTCGAAAGTTACAGCTAGTACAGAATGCACTGGCTCATGTGGTTGCTGGAGGTCAGCTGTTTGGTTCTGTTACACCGCTGCTCCAGCAGCTGCACAGACTGCCTATTCGTTTCTGGGTCCAATTCAAGGTGGTGGTTTTGACCTTTAAAGCCCCAATCAGCTTGGGACCAATGTACTTGAGAGACCGCCTCCTTCCTTATAATCCCGTCTGTTCTCTTAGGTCATTAGAGGAGGCCCTGTTGGTTGTGCCACCATCGACAGAGCTTAGATGGATGGCAGCCAGAAACACGGCCTTCTCAGTGGTGGCACCTGTCTCATGGAACTCCCTCCCCTTTGAGCTAAGGGCAGCATCCTCTTTGTTAACCTTGTAAAGGCCAGAAGACATTTTTATTTAGGAAAATCTTTGAGGCCCTATGGTAGCTGCTTTTATGAATCCATTTTAATGTTTGTTATGGGTGTTTTTATTGCTGGCTGCTTTGTTTTATACCTTGTTTTTATTGTTTGTTTTTTATTGTTTATACTGTTTTTATTATCGTTTATAGTTTTATTTGCTTTTTAGCATTTTTATACTTTTATTTATTTATTGTTAGCTGCCTAGGGTGCCCTCCAGGAAGAAAGGCAGAGTGTAAATAAATAAATAAATAAATAAATATGGCTCCTGCATTTCTGCATTACTGGAGCAGCATGTGAGAAGAGAGAAAAATCCAGTTGCATGACTTGATTTCCATTCCTTGCAAGCTGGTTGTGGTATGAGCTTCCAATAGTTCAAAACACAGAGGAGCATTCCCCTGTGGAGAAGCATAGCAAAGATCTCCTGGGCATGGCTTGCTCTTTGACAATCCTGTGTACAGCAACTCACAAGTCCCAACCATCTATGAATCGTATTTCCATGTTTTTCCACGTATCATATGACTGGCTGGACATGCTTCGTATATCTAAGGTTACTGGGTGTTCCATAAGCTGCTGTCTATCTCTAAAGGAGCAGTGGATTTCACATGATTCTTATAAATGTTTCTTCTTGGCCACTTCTTTTGTAAAAGCATGCATGTGAATTTACTCCTCTTTGCACCTTAGAAACCTTCTCTGCCCTCGTTCTACACCTCAACACCATGCTAATCCTGCACCTCTCCCACTGCATAACACTTGATGGCTTGGTCTCCATTGAAAGTAAGCCCATGCCCTGACCATGAACCTACAGAGTAACAAGAGATTTGGGATACTGGGTAGGAGAAATCCACCTATTAATCGGCCAGTACCTTGGACAGCTCCACGTACATACACTTGTTCTAACAAGGCCAGCCACTCAGAGCCTTTGTCACCCTCTTCCTGGATGAATGTAGGTGTTTTAAAGGGGCAGCCTTCATCCCTGGAGACTTGCACTCCAGTGTTGCTCGGTTCTTAGCTGTGTCTCACTTGGTGAGACACTTCACAAGGATGAGGCTGTGTGAAGATTTGGAAGGCCTGGGGGAGGGATAGTGTGGCTCCTTGGCAGTTTAGGCTCAGGAAGCGCCAGCCCAGGGTGTTCTTTCTACTCAGGAGGTTCTAGCTGACTGGTGTCAGCATCCCTTTCTGGAACTCCCAAAGTCCACACAATTTCCAATGCTCCCATGGACTTTTGTTTGCCTTCCCTTCTGAATCCAGGGCCTGCTCACTTCCTGAAGGTGGGGCTATGATCAATCAGTTGGCAACCTTCAGTCTTGAAAGACTATGGTATTGCGCTCTGAATGGTGGTTCTGGAACAGTGTCTAGTGTGGCTGAAAAGGCTGATTCGGGAGTGACAATCCCTTCCACACCAGGAGCAAGTGCAGTCTGTTCCTGGTCTGTCTCCCTGGCTATGGGCCTTCCTTCTTTGCCTCTTTGCCTCAGACTGTTGGCCAAGTGTCTCTTCAAACTGGGAAAGGCCATGCTGCACAGCCTCCCTCCAAGCGGGCTGCTCAGAGGCCAGGGTTTCCCACTTGTTGAGGTCCACTCCTAAGGCCTTCAGATCCCTCTTGCAGATGTCCTTGTATCGCAGCTGTGGTCTACTGTAGGGTGCTTTCCTTGCACGAGTTCTCCATAGAGGGGATCCGGCCATCATAGCCCCAAATAGAGATATACTATATTGCCCCAGGGGTCACTGTAATATATGGGCCTTAACCCTACTGCTGACTAGCCCACTGGAACAACTGTCATTTTTGTTAGTAAACTCATAAATACAGTTTTGAGTCTGCATCAAGATAAACTCATTTAGCTCTTGCACATTTAAAAAATTACTTGTATGAATTCCCATAGCACCAGAGTTTAATATTTCCCAACATGATAAATAGAAAGCACTCTTTTAATAAAACAATACACTGTGCATTAGTATAACACCTTGTAGAGACATATATAGATGGCTTAATAAGCCCTAAGTGATGTCTGTAACAAAACACTTATAAATGAGAGGTTGTAGATCATTTATATCAGTCTCGGTGACTCACTATGACATGAATTCTAATAACGTATTTGGCAAAAAATGCTATTCCTCATAACCTGGACAACCATTTTTCATATGATGTATAGGAATGTTTGTCCCTCATTTACAGAGTACTACCTTTTCCCCCTGTGGACATCACGGTGAGTCAGAAAGCAGGAAGTGCTTGAGAAATAATTGATTGGACACATACACTGAAGGGAGAATGCATTTCAAGGTGATTTCCGTGTGGCCAACACCAGACTAATTGTCCTGCTGCCCTTCATTCTGTTTCAAGGCACAATCTGGATTGGTCTGTTATGGCGCGCCTTCAAAGTTTCATACTATGTAGCCATTAATCAGGAACCCAATGAAAATTAAGAGCTGTGCATGCACTTTGGTTGAAACCAAATCAGGTGCTTTCAGATTCCTAGTGGACCCCCCCCCACACACACACACACACAAACTGCTTCCAAGCCAGATCTGTGAGTTCAAACTTGGTCCTATTGCCTTACCCGTTTCATTACTAATTTTACCCAACCTGGATGCTTTTTCATGAGTTGTCACAGTCCTATCTGGATGTGTATATACATGTGCAGCTGCTGTGACATGGGGCTGGTTCAGATTATACTTTAATAGTCCACGAACCCCACATGTCCAAGGATGTGAAGACTCATAGCACACAGACATCCTGACCCCTCCCTTGCATCCAGGTGACTTTTGGCTCAATCTTACTTAATGGTAGCGCCAACAAAATACATGTTTTGCCGATACTGGCTGCTGCAAAAGTGCCAGTGGCAAAATAACTTTGTGGCAGTGCAGGGAGCGGGCACACTGGCAGGAAGCCCAATTTCCAGATCAAGCACAGCGAACTTCACTGGCATTTTTACTCAGTATAGTTGCCGTCTTTGAAATCATTGTCATCTTCTTATGGAGAATGGGTTTATCGATGGCTGGTAGCCATGCCAGCTCGATATCACTTTCATGTATTGATGCAAGTATGATGTCCAGGTGCCCCCAACAAACAGCATGGAATAGGCATCACTTGTACCATGGCCCCTATGGGTGGGATAAACCTTAGCCAATGGCCCAGTAGGTCAAGGGAGATGCTAGTCAAAAAAAAATTGGGAACCACTGCCTTAGCCTGACCCAGCAAAGCAATTCTTGCATTCTTAAGCTCTTTCTCCCTTTCCCCTCAAACTTCAACAAGGAAAAGCACTGGTTATAGTACCACCTTCCGCATAGGTCCCATGAGGCAATAAAGAATACTCTGAACTGGTAGGACACCTAGTCCCCGAAAGTCCAGTTTTGCTTTCTAATTTCATAGGAAATGGTTTTGATAATCTTCATTATGACAGGTGAGACATTTTTGTAGCACTGACACTGTCGTTAAGACCGACTGATTGTGAAAAATGACATTCTTCAGGGTTTAAGAGCTAGGCCATTAAACATGGCCTATGTGGGCAAAAAACAGAGGGCTGTTAAAATTCATTTTAAATTAATTGATGGTAAATTCTGAAACATTTAACATCATTTCAATAAATCTGTTTAAAGTACTGAGAACACTTTGTTTCTGTGCGCACAGAGAGAAATAACTCTCAATCAGTAATAAAGTGCTCTTGCCAGTTAGTAGTTATGGAAGTGGTCTTGTCTGATATTAAAGTTTAGGTGCACTTTCAAATGCCAGAGACCATTTTATGGACTACCACGTTTCATGATGTTTCAGCTATAAGACCTTCATGGTGAACTGCACCCCACCCCCCCTTCACAGGATTAAATGCTCATGGCAGTTTTGATGCTGGGAGCTGACAGATTAATTGCTAGGTACGCCACCCATACAACTTTATCATTTACTTTCCCCTTCCTTAATTCTAATTATCTTCAGGTTCTGAGATATTTAAGAGCTAATGGTTCTAATATTGAACACATTCTAATCTTCCTAAGTGATGTATATATTTGAGCTAATTAATCCTGAAATATATTAAGTGCAGTAGCATAGCCAGAGGGGGGCAAACAGTAGCTACTGCCCCGTGTAAGCAGTCCCTACCACTCACCGTTGGAACCATTCTGGACAATGGTAGCAACGGCAAGTGCTCACTGAACCAAACAGCATCTCCTACACATTGCTGTTGCTGCTTGGAATGGCTCCAATGGGGAGTGGGAGGGGCTGCTTAAATGGCATGCTGTGGTGCCTGCACGACTTACCATTTTGCCTCCCCTCTAACTATGCTACTGAGTAAGCGTATTATCAATTGAGTTTAATTTCCTGCTGAATCAACCCAGAAGCTGCCAAAAATTACAGTGGGGCTCTGGCTGGATCCCATAGCTCTCTTCTCTGATCCAGGTCCATCTCTCACCCAAATCATTGGGCCTTCGTTGTGGCACAGCTCCTTCCCCTCAGAGCAAGAATCTGAACGGCATTGGTCCATCTGACTCACAGTTAACAGGCCCAAATTCCTGACCATTACAGAGTCAGTCCTGTAATGACTCTGGCCCAGGACTATGGCTGTAGTTCAAAACCAGCCCGTAACAGCAAACCAGGAGAATTAGGCACTAAAATCTGGGAGCTTTGACTAGAAGAGTTCCAGCAAAGCCTGCTAGGGGGTCTCCCATAAATGTTGTTTACCAACATTATTCCCAGCTCCGATGATCCCTTCCTTAAATAGACAAGCAGACAGGTCAATTGGTGGGGGGAACTCTCCACTTTTTTTTTCTTTCAGAAGCAATCTATACTGTGCCTTAAGCAAAGGAGGGAACACACCTACCCCAGACATGACTGTAAAAAGGGGGCACTTCACATGTGGGCTCTTGTTAGTCTGTGCATTGCACACTTGTACAATTTAGGCTAGCCCTTCAACAAGAGCATTTTAGTAATGCTGAATAATTTGGTAAGATATAATACATTATGCCAATGGATAGGAAGAGACCCACCATCAAAGTAGACTCGACATCTTTTCGGCTGCCCAAAGGTTCATCCCATTTCAGTGAAAAAGAATCCATTGCACTGGCTTCCCAAGTTATAGATGCCAGGATATATGTTGGGGACTTATTGTATTGCCATATACAAAGTGTATGTTGCACACAATCCTTGTTCTACCGATCTGCTCCAGATTCTCCTGATGTGTCTCTGAGGTGTAGTGAATTGCTCTGCACCTTATTCTCTTGTGTCAGAGGAGAATGGAAATGGTTCATCAAACAGAAAGCGACAGCATCACAGAAGAGAGAGGAGACATGGAAAGGTTATCTGGCTCATTGACAGCTATTTCCAGCATGATGGTTCTCCCAAGGTGGTATTAATTGGATTGAGTGGTGGCTGCACCTCTGCTCCAACCACCCCGACAGCCAGGCCATTCAGGGAATTTATGATGGTTTGCAAGAAATGTTCTACCTAGGGGCTGCTTCAACTTTATTTCTTTCCTCCTCCCCTCTGGTTCTTCTCATTTGTACTGTCTTGAAGATGATAGCATGAGCTGACGTGACATTTTCAACATTTGCAGGGGGCTTTTGTCTTCTCTTTTTCTTAAGATCCTCGGCTCACCATTTCTCATAGCAAGAGTCATAAAAGTTCATTGCACTTCTGTAGTTAGACAGTGATGGTGTCACCCATTAGAGGCGATTGCCTAGAGCAGCACTCTGTGGAGGGCTGCAAAAGCAGGATGATGGCTGCAGCAACAAAACAGACTTTCTCTTCCCACTGCTAGCTGATGCACAGTCTTTTCTTACTCAGAATGAGCAAAAGAAGGATGAAGGGCGAATAATGGAAGGAGGGGGAGCAACAGGAAAGGAAGCACAGCAGAAGGAAGGACTGAGAATGATGCCCAGTGGGTGTAATACTAGGGGTAAATGGCAGATGGGTGAGCAATTCAAGTTATATAAGACCAGGGTTCACTGACACACAAGAACAATAGGTGCGGAGTTGTTTGTCTCATCCAGGTACTGTTGTTTAGATAAGGAGAGAGTGAGGGGTTGAGGTCAGTGACATGGGTGAGGTCCAAGGCTGGGGAGACACAGTGAACGGAGCTCAGTGATGTGATGACATCATGCCACAAGGCATTCAGGGGGCTACCCAGAAGCCACAGTACAATACCTGCACAAAACAGAAGAGACTGAGTTGTTGCTGCTGCAGGCTCTAGTCCCTCCCTGTATGTGAGTCTGTTTTGAATGGAGACATATCAGGCTCCAATAAGCACTGGAGACTATTTTCACTGGAGCACGACAGAACCACATGTTCATGGATGAGGTCTAGAATGTCACAGGACTGTTGGTCTTAAATGAACATGTGTTTCTTAAGGGCAGGATTTCTAGGACTTTCACAATTAATCTGTACACACCAACTAAAAAGCCGAGAATTATAACCACTACTATAGCAAAGCCAAAGCAAAGAAAGGCTGCTTGGCTGATGTTCAACAAGAGCAGGGGTGTCCAAAGTTTTTGGCAAGAGGGCCACATCATCTCTCTGATACTGTTTCGGGGGCCGGGGAAAAAAAGAATTAATTTACATTTAAAATTTAAATAAATTGACATAAGTTTACATAAATGAATAGATTAAAGATGAACTTATATGAATGAATGAAGGTCTTGCAATAGCTCAAGGCCTATAAAGGACCTTGCACAAAGCAAGGCCAGCCTTTCCTTTGCTGCCGCTATTGCATCACAGATGTGAAACAGAAAGTAGTGGAAGAAGCCCTCATCCCACAGCTCACGTGAGAGGTCAAGCAGTCACCCTCACGCTGAGAGCAGTTGCATTGGGCCAGTGTGGGCTCCAACAAATCTCCAGAGGGCCAGAGGATGATTGGAGACTGGGGGCTCCCTGAGGGCTGCATTGAGAGGCCTTGAGGGCCGCAAGTGGCCCCAGGGCCAGGGTTTGGGCACCCCTGAACAAGAGCGACAAGGGCCCAGCATTCTTCTCTCCTTATTGACTTCCTTTGACCAGTGGCATCATGAGAGGTGTGCAGACCACACTGGGTGACACACAGAGGGGGGTGACATCAGTACTCACCAAAAAATTTTAAATCTTGGTATTTTTGATTAATATGATCATGTTATATATCAATCAATGCGTAATTTCATGTAGAATGCAGTTAAACAAACCGTGTTTAAATATCTCCATTTTATCAAAAGCTATAGTCGAAAAACTATGGGACAGGTCAATGGTATATCACCACGCCCACTTCCCAGAGTGTTGCCTCACCCACTGCATGGAAGGAGATCCATCATAAGGGTGATGAGCTGACTTCCTATACCAGGTGTGCAAATCCTAGTAACGCCACTGCCTTTGACTAACCCTTCTACTGGCTGCCTCCTATATTTTCAAAAGCTGATTTTTCCTCCCCCCATTTTGAATGAGTCCATATAGCGTCATTAATATGGAGGTACAGATGTGGAAAGACTTTTGGGATTGCTTTGAATGTCTCTGTGCATCATTTTGTGTTAAGTGGTTTCGTACCTTTCATTAAAATCTTCAAAGAACGCTGGCTTAAAACAGTCTTGAATTTTTACATGTAAAATAGATATCGTGTGGGAGAAAAAAGTGTGTGTGCCTATGTGTGTGTTTGTAAAGAGCACGCACACTTCTTTTTGTGTGTTTTTTAAGATGCTGTTCTTTGATCTGGTAGTAGATCCAACTTCTCCAAAGGTTACGCACATAAATTAACCCATAGAGGAGTTGAACCTTTATGTGGAGTTCCATTTGAATTGAATCAGTTCTTTTCGAGCACCTCTAATACTTTAATTGTCAGCAAGGTTTTCAATGAGCTAGAATGGAGGCACATCTGACAAGACCCGGAAAGGCTGACTGTTCTTCCCAATAGGATAGGTCAATCTAACCTCATGCATATTTGGCTCGCAACATTCTAGCTGAAATCAACAAACCTGGGTTGCTTCATCAAAATAGTTTTGAAAGCCTGTAATTTGTGTGCTAATACAATCAGCTCATCTTTCATCCAGCTTTCAGTGATGTCTACTATTTGCTACATACACAGAGAGAAAGAGAGAAAATCGCTAATGGGCTAAAAAAATGACCTTAAGTGCTATTTTTGAGTGCTTGGAAATTGTAGATAATGACACTTTTATCCTGGGCAATTACTGATCTGTGCTAATCCATGAGTTACTGGTGCTTTCTTCCTTCCAGCATGTGTATGGTGCTAAAAACTGCCAGTTGCTTTAGGCAGCAGGGAGAGACTACCAGCCCATCTTTGCCTGTGAACCTGCCAAATACGAGTATTCTCAGAAGTTATGGATCTGGGAGTATTCAATACGGATCCTACCAATCTTTGAGGATGGTTTGGTGGGATCTGGGACCATCTGTTCATCAATTGCTGATCAAAGAGATGGATCTGGGGGTTTATTTATATATATTTTGAAGACTTCTTTTTTTTGAAACAAAAGCTCTCAGCTACTCAAGCCTTCTGCATTGTTAATAGACAGAAACAAATCATTACTTAGGTTCATTTTCCATGGCATCTTGAAGGCTACCTGCTTTATAGTGACATGGACTTCCACAGGGACTGCCTAATCACATATAAACAACATATGAACCTGAAAGCCATATCTAGCACATGAGGGTGGGGCAACATGAATTGTGGTGGGATGGTTCTTGGTAGGGTGGATACTGCCTCTGGATTTTTGTGCTGGTTATTCTTGATCCAGCTGATGTCTGCTAACAGAGCAAAGAGGCTTCTTTTTTTCTGAGGTCACTCTTTTATCTTTAGGAGAGGAAGAGCATTTGTCCCTGCTTATCCTAGTATAGCATATTTGCCAACAACTGTTTGCAGCTGTGGTAGTCTCTCTCTCTCTCTCTCTCTCTCTCTCTCTCTCTCTCTCTCTCAGATTGTGAGCCTTCAGAGACAAAGAACCATTTTTTATTTTTGTCCCAGTCCTATGGGCTTTTTGCAGCAGTGGAATGAGCATTCTGCTGTCACAAAAGGCCCTGTACCAGCCAAAATATCATGCCACTGTTGCTTGCAATGGAGCTGCTGGTAGAAAGGGCCAGTGGCACCAAGCATGTGCCAGACTTGACCAGACAGCCTGCCAGTGGTGAGGCTTCTCTGGACCATTGGTCTGTAGGTGGTTCCCATAGACCATGTGGGAGTAACAAGGTGTCTCAGGGAGTGTGTTTGGGTGTGTTATGTGAGGGAAGGAGTGGATCTGGAAGCACTCGCATATACCAGATCCTATCCCTGTTACCTCTCCCCAGAACAACCTGTTTCTCCTTGGACTTACTCCAGCTCCATACCTCTCATGGGTCCTTGAAGACTCAAAGGAGGCCAGAAGGCCTACACAGAGGTAAGGAACCATTTTGTGAACTATTTTGTATAAAGTAAAAAAAAATAATACACACATTCATGCACAGAGATTGAGAACAAGATAGCTGTGATGTGAAACGTTCCTAGTTTGTGGTCACTGGCAAGGACGGGATATGGGTAAGCCAGTTTAGGCTGAACCTAAACAATGCTAGATTGGTATTTGGCATTTCCTTGTGACTTGGGGATGATGTAATAGGGATACTCATAGTAGACTATGTTCAGCTTTTTGGTTCCTCAAATCCATTCTTGTCATATTTTGGAAGTCTGGATTGCACAAATCCAGCCCAGGCCAAATCCAGCCCTGTCCAGCAGTACCAGTAATGAACACTTCTGGCAAAAGCTGTGACTTTTCTTTCAGATCAAGACTTGGTGGTCATCATCCTTGTCTTCATTTGACCTCAGCATTAGAGTACTTACAATGCATTCTATGTAGGACTTTCCAGAAGCCAATACAGAATTTGGCAAGTTATTGAGCTCTAATGTTTATATTGACTCCCTATTGATTTCTGAGTACAATGCAATGCACGAGTTCTGACCTGTGAAACCCTAAACAGCTTATATCCCTTAGGGACCAGTGAATGCCATAGGTCAATTGTACAGTGTGTGAAGAAAAAAAAACACATTTTTTTTTCCTGTGGAACAATTTTACTTTCTCTTTGAAAAAAAAACATATCATATTAGTTGCTTGATTCTCCAAAAATCAGTCACAATTTTATATAATTTCATCTTTCCCTTCAATCATCTTTTTTCCCCTAAACTGAAGATGCCTAATCTTTCACAGTCCAATCCACAAGCCAATTAAGACGAAGTAATTGGATTTAAGCTGAATTAGTCTAATTGACTGCAATTGGGCTTAGTCATCTTAAATCCAAGTACTTCAGTTAATTGAGCTGTGGTTTCCACTGGGCTCTACAACCCTTCCAGACCGGCAGCTGTTTCCCCCCTTTTTAAGATCTATCACTTTTCCTATAGGTTGCTTTCCTATAGGTTTATTGCTATATTGAAGCATCTCCCTCTATCAAGGGGAGCATAAAGACATTCGAATTGCATTGCTGAAGTAGAAGAGGGCCCATCTTTCTAGTCCACCATTCACTTCCAACAATAGCCAGCCAGATGCATCTGGGACGTTCACAAACAGGGTCAAGGATGACAGTCATCCTCTCTTATTTGTTCCCACCACCTGGATGCACCAAAACTCCATGCAAATTTTTAGGAGGGGGATGCACCATAGAGTAATATTGGATGGCAGTGACTATGATGATGGATGGATGGATGCTGGGTTTTTTATTAGATTGATGACCAACTGCATATAAATTGCATTACAAAACAGAATACACTGCATATTTTTAAATTGTTTACTCCTTTGTGTTACATCCTGTTCTATCATGCAGGCTCAGAGTGTCTTACAGGTTTTTTTCTCTAAACGCTAGTACTCTTGTCCCCAAAGGGGCCATAAACTTTTTAAAAAATGGTGTGAGAGAATAAAAGTGATCAAAATAACAAAGTAAAAGTAAATGTCCATTTAAAAGGGGGGGAGCTCTATTTCAATTGTCGTGGTGATTATTATTATTATTATTATTATTATTATTATTATTATTATTATTATTATTAACAGTATTTATATACCGCTTTTCAACTAAAAGTTCACAAAGCAGTTTACAGAGAAAAATCAAATAACTAAATGGCTCCCTGTCCCAAAAGGGCTCACAATCTGAAGAGATGCCAAGGAAGAAATGCCAGCAGACAGCCACTAGAACAGACAGTGCTGGGGTGAGGTGATGGTGTCTAAAGGTTTGCCCAGAAGGCAAGTGGATGTTAGCTCAGAGATCCTGGAATGCGTCTCCTCTTCTAGCATTAGCCATTCTGATGCTGTTGGAAAAAGCACCAGTTGCAAATGGTGACTGCTGGAAAAGGCACTGGGCAATGGCCCTGCCTGTGTTTTGCCAAAACTTGGCCTAGAGAACTTATACACAGCTCCAGCTAGTTAGCCCCCTCCATCGGCCCAAGCATAGCTAGCTCTATCAGCATATAAACCTACTGCTGAACTCCAGCACCAGTGGGAAAGTGGCAAGTAGGTGGCTTGCCTGTAGAGCTATAGGGTCCCACCTCCCATTTCTCCAAACATTGGTTCTTCTAAGTACAGCAGCACCACCTCAGCTCTCTGCCACTCAGCAGTCTCTGTTTGGTTAGTCCATTAGCTACTCTGTTAGTCAGTGTGCCAGTTCGTTGTCCATCCATCAGTCAAGGTGACAGTTTATTAATCCATTAGCCAGTTCATGAGTCAGTCCATTAATCAGCAAGCTGATAAGTCAGTTAGGCAAAAAGTCAGACCAATAAGCTGGCTAGTCTCCTTTCTCTCCAACTACAACCCACAAACTCTCACTGTGCCAGGTGCTGCTTTTATCCATGTCATGACCTGGCTGCTACTAGTGGCTGCAGTAGTGCAGCACACCCATTGCTAAAAGCCCAGGCTTTAACCCCATGTTTCCCAGATTCACTAGAACAAAGGGCCACTGCAGACACCGCCACCTCTCTCCTCGCAATATCTTCTGTGATTCCAAAACAGCCTGGGATGAAGGAGGTCAGCAGGTGGGCAAGTAGAAGCCATATTCACATCCTTGAAAGGAAAGTCAAAATTTCAAGTTTGTTAAGTTTGCAAATGACAGTTTGGGTACATCTGATTAATTTACATCATCAACCTGCAGAAGCTTTCCTTTACTGGCCACTCAGTGTCAAAATGTTTGTGCAAGGGCCAGAATAGTGATATGCAAATTACTGGCTGATGGAGTTGGGACATGAATGTGGAGGATGCAGAATGCCCCTTTAAGAATTCTGAGGATCCTAGAATACTAGGGTTCCAGGTACCAGGTACTAGGGTTCCCTAGAATACTAGAGTTCCAGGCAAGACTGCTACAATTCTCAGATGAAATTGCCAATTCTTCACCACATTCTGTGGAAACCCGTGAAGAGCTGGATATGACTGTAGTGGAATCAGACCAAGGACCCTTTTAAAATATCCTCCTTACCCTCGTAGCTTGTGATGCTACAATTCTTGCTGCCTGCCTTCTATGTTATCACTGCCAAAAGGAAACCTTAAACCAGTGATTTTCAGCCTTTTCCGTCTCATGGCACACTGACAAGGTACTAAAATTGTCGAGGCACACCATCAGTTTTTGGACAATTGTCAAGGCACACCTTTCTGTTGGTGGGGGGCTCATATCCCCAATGGTCCTATTAATAAATGACCCTCCACCAAACTCCTGCAGTACACCTGGGGACCATTCGTGGCACACCAGTGTGCCACGGCACAGTGGTTGAAAATGGCTGCCTTAAGCCTTGGACAGACTCACCTCTGCCTCCAGAACCATTTGATTCCATAAACCTTACCTGGAAATGAAGCCCCCTGATTCATGACTTCAGCATCTCTTCTTAGCAGAGGAAAGTGACTGGCTGCAACCAGAGCTCATCTCTGGCACAACTTGAGAAAGCCATGGCTCCAGCTTTCCATTAAACTCTGTGTCACACAACTTCCAGCGTGCCAAATGGCAGCAGCACAGCAGTGGAGGCGATGCTCTTTTGGGCACTGGCCTGCAGCCAGTCAAGATCCTCATTTATCGTAATGAATTTGTGTCGTTAATATGTTGGATATGCGTGGCAATTGCAAAGTAGTACATTAGTAAAAAAGCTATTGCTCAGGATGCCAGCATTTTATTGCTGCGGCTGATTTACAGGATAAGCAACTCCGCCGTTGTCCTTGAGGACGGAGCAAGGACTTCAAGTACAGCAGTGGGGAAGGAAACAGGCTTGCCTGGGGGAGGAGTGTAGGAGACCTTGGAGGGCCCATGGAACTGAGGGCTTTGCTGGGAGAACTTAATCTCAGCTCTTTGATATAACTTCACCTCAATCTGAGCACTGAGTACTGTTCAGGTTCAACACAATTTACAGTCAAACCAGACTTTACACAGGAGATTTGAGAACAATCCTCTTTTCATTTGCTTTTAACTGAAAAGCAGTCTCAGCCACTGAAAAACTATGATTGAGTGGAAGCTTGCAGGGGGACGAAAAACACGCATTTTTTGCAACTTGTCCCGACTCAAATCATGCCTGTCAAAAACTTGGGCACTGACTTGGGACTCAAGGGTTTTACCCTAAAAATGAATAGACTTGAGTCAAGACTTTTGGGTGTGCTTGTGACTCTGTTTTGTGTGTGTTTGCTTGCTTTTATTTTTTCACCACTTTTGCAACTTGAATTGCTTTTCGAAAAGATTCCGACTCAAGTCAAAATGACTCGAAATATGGTTTTGGACAAATAGCAACGGCTGCCATTATGACTCATGGACAATTTGAGTCAAAGGGTCAGACAGCTTGAGAATCAGTGCTGTGGCTCTGGCATATCCATGCTAAATACCTGATTGATTGATTGATTGATTGATTGATTGATTGATTGATTGATTGATTGATTGATTGATTGATTGAGCAGCAGGAAACAGATAGGAAGACAGCTGGAAAACAGACCCACAGCTTCTCATACTTTTTTTTCATTAGGAGCTTCCAATAGTCCCAACTCTTACAGACAAAATATTGAGGTATACTTGAACCAATTACCTGATCAGAACTATACTGGATAATAAGCTGCCAGCCATGTGCTCAAGAGTGCTGGGACTTTTCCCTCATTCAAGGCTTTCTTTGGAGATTGAATGCCCTTCTGAAGGAATCTGATCCTTGCAGGCTACTTGCCTATGGGGTTTACATTCCATGCCAATTCTCCAAACCATCTCTATGGCAGATAAGGAAAAGGGGAAGAGAGATTTGTAACTGGTAGTGAATCAGCAGAATCAGCTCATGGCCATTGTGTGGACCAGGCCAACTCATTTCTGAAGCTGTTCTACAATGGCTTCTCCTTGACAGTGATTTTAGCAGTAAATCACACTGGGTCATGCCCTGCTTGTTTGTCTCAACTTCCTGTTAAAAATCCCTTCCATAGTAGCTGTCGAACATCTTCAAACCAAAGATGTTATCCAAGAGCAATGCTTTTGACTAGGTTCTTTGGGTCCATGTCAGCTCAGCTGCTTCTCAAATTCTGCATGGAAGATAAACGCAGCCCACAGTTTGTGCTTAATTAATGTTGGGTACCATTACATGCTGCTTGACAAAGTGCCCATAAAAATAAACAAAGATGTGAGGGATTTGGATGGAGGCCACCTGTTTTTTCACCCATGTGCCAAAAGGAGTGATAAAAAGAAAATATTGATGTGACGTGTCAAAAGTTCACATTAATTGCAAGCATCGGTTCTCAGCATGGAGTGCCAGGGATCACATGTCATTTGGTATAGCACAGCACTTGCCTGCAGGCCTGTCACCTTTCTGAAAGGTCCCTGTTGCTTTGTGCTGTTCTCAGTCAAATTTGTTCTGAGCTGAGTGGTACCCTGCATCCTAAATGAAGTTGTTCTCTCTTTCAGCTCTATGGGAAAACGAACCTAATGATACACTTTTTTTTTCCAGTGTCTCCATTTCACAAGGCAGTTGTTTCCTTCTGACTCTTGTTGACAGCAATGGTTTGCAGCCTTTTCACCCACAGGAAACCCTTTCCATATTGGTTTGTCTGCTAAGGAACGCCCATGAATATGCCACAAAACCCCTGCATATCTCAGAGGATTTTGGGTCATGTACAAGGCTCACACTTAATTCATATGGTGCAAAGGCCAGACCTGTTTGGCTTCTCCATCATCCCAGGTGACCAGACTAAAACCCCTTGCTAATTGGACAAAGAGGCACTTTTTAAAGTGGTGTCCTCTTATATTTAGTAGAGGGAGAGCAACTGTCCCTCTTTACCCCAGCATGGCATCTTTTCCCAGAGCTGTTGCTAGTATCCCTTCAGTTACTTTTTTTTAAAAGATTATATGCCTTTTGGAGACAGGGAACCATTTATTGATTTATTTTACTATGTAAACTGCTTTGTGAACTACTCTTGTTGAAAAGTGGTGTATCATCATCATCACATCCAAACATGTGTCTCATGCATATGTCTCACCCAACATAATCTCTCCCTGTTGCAGGGAAAGTTCTGCTGTAGTGGGCAATCTGTCTTTCAAGGAAGGTTGTCTGCCATTACTGATCTTTGAATTGAGGAGCCCCAATAAACTCACAAGGAACCCCAGCATTCCTTGGGACCCAATTGTCACTGATCTAGGATACAGTCGAGTAACTGGGGGAACTGGGGACTAAGCATACTTGTTTCTCAAACACATGTAAGCTGTGCTTGATGAATGGCACTAATAATTGTCTGCTGCCAACCATTTCTGTGATAGATAATTTGTCAACAGCTGTCTGTGGGACCCTAATTTTTATGCATGCCCATTTTTCACTTCCTGTGATCTGTACAATGTCCACATCTCCCATGAAAAATACAAAGTCTGTTATGAGTCTTAGTTTTCAGCTGCTTGCATAATAAGAGGGGACAAGAGGGAACTGGCAAAGAAAGATTCAGGGCACAATCTAAGCTCAGTCTGTGGCTGGCACAAGTCCCTTGCACCAACCCAGGAGTGTTGCACACATGCTGTCAAGCATGTTTACACTTCCTTATGAGCCATGGAGTTTGGTGCAAGGACATGCAGTGGCCTCCCCATTCCAGGGTGGCGGGAGGGTGGAACGAGGCATTTCAAGCCAGGGGGGTGAACTGTTGGGTGGACTGGGCCTGGGACTGGGTGGGATAAGGCTGGGTGACCATATCCTAACCACTGTCCTGAGCAGCCTGGCATTACATCAGGCTGCTTGGATCTGTGCCAGCAATTTTCCTAGCACAGATCCAGTAGCCTCATTGGGGTTGCTGCCATGCTACATAGGGTAAAGGGAAATAAATCCCCTTACTCTGAGTTGTGCGGTAGCCACCTCCTACCCTGCACTGAAGACAGTGCAGGCCAGTGAGTCTGCCTGTTCTAGCTCATGATAGGATTGGGCTGACAGTCAGCCAGGAGACCACTTTGATGGATTCGGGCTGTCAGGTTATGCCCCATCTGTCCACAGGAGCCTTTTGGCATTATATGGGGTTTGAAGAGTACTAGTGGTGGGTGAGTTCTCCATTACTCACCTCATATGGACCCTGAAATTTCTTTCAGAAAATATATCCATCTATGAAGCTCAGAAAATGTTCACTCCCCTCCCACCTGTGGGAATGAGCCAGGTGATTGGCTCTATGGATCCCACCATTGGCAAATAGCTCCCTAACACTTTGTGGGAATGGAGCATCTAAGGGGCTGAGTGGAAGGGCCAGTTTGGCCCCTCTGCAAGTGCCCAGGTAGGGTGAAATGCTCATTAGTGTCCAGCACTGAAGAGAAGACATTCAGAATGTCACCAATATTGGAATCAAGTCTCCTGCTACTTCTAACAAAGGAAGATCATGAGATCTTGGTTTGGTTTGTTTCTTCAAAACATCTCTTGTTCTTGAGGACCCTGAAATTTAGTAGGTGAGTTTTGGGCCCCAAAACCTATAGGCACTTTTGACTGACAGACCTACCATTCTGTTTGTGGATGGCCCTCTCCATCGGCTTGGCAGGTGAGCAAAGCAGCTGCCATTGCACATGGCTGGTGACCACACATGCATGCACCAGAGCACCCAGCCAGCAGAGGAGGCACATTAGCTGCAGGGGTGAACTGTGGGTGGGGACAGGAGAGGAACTAGAGGGGCATGTCAAGGGAGGAAGGAGGTATACTCAGCAGCGGCATGTGCCAGATCTTATTTCCCAATTTTTCTGCTCACCCTGCCCCCTGGGTCTCCTTGGACATGTACCAGCTATATTGGTCTGAGGAGACTCATAAGTAATCAGGCAGCCTACCTGGGAGTAAGTAAAAAGTACCTCCTGCACATTGTCCAATCCCACCACCACTACCATCACAGCATGCAATGCAGCCTCAACTGACACGGCTGAAACAACACCAATGGTAGTTGATAGGACTGAGTAGTTGAAGAGCCTTGAGCTGTACTGTATTGGGATACAACGGCCTGAGTGTCATCATGGCTGGAGTGAGATGGAAAGCAAAGACCTCATATTTCATCCTCAGAACTCTCGTTTTAGGGTACTAATAGGGAACAAGAGTTTGTAAGCTGATGACATTCAAAGAGGACTACAAATACACCTCGTTCAGTCCCATTTACTGTCAAGGCAGCTGATAGTAGAGGGAAGTGACTCAAAGGTGGCTAAGGATGGATTCCAGCCAGCATTTGCATCTACAGGTTTCTGGCTCCTAGTCGACATCCTTTCTGTTCCCTGTACCTAGCAGGTACAGTAGTCAGAATCTCGGGAAGGCAGAAATAAATTTCTATCAGAGGTGTGGGATAGAGAAGGAGTCTGGGGTTGGCATTGTTTCATGGTTCCCTCTCGGGCTGAACTGCTGGTGACCTACCTCCTCAAGCCCTCAGGGGTCATGACCCATTGGTCCCAAATGACTAATGTAGAGATTTGTAACATGTTAAGAATAGAACTGAGCAATCAGCATAATGAAATCCATTTTTTTTTTCAATTAAAGAATGGACTGGGATGAAGTATTAGGGCCAGGATGAGTTTGTGGGTTTGGAATTAAGGGGCACTGCGGTCCCTGCTCACTTGGTAATGATGCAGTTCTCTGGTGCACTGTGACCCAGGATATCTCATTCATGACACATTATTATTCTCTCTAGTCTCACTTCCACACCTTTCCATTTAACTTGTAGCCGTTCCAGAAATAGTATCAAGGATCAAACAGCCAACCTGCAGGCTTCACACAGCATTCTCTCATAAGGCTGGACTCAAAGTTTCTTATCTTAGATTATTTCCCAGAATACATTGCTCCAAACCAGAAGGCAGCATCTTTTAACCATTCGGTCTTTCTTTTCAATATTTTCACCTCGTCTTGATGGGGATTGGAGGGTCAGATTTTTAGCTTTTCTGTGTTTTGTATTTTGTTGTATTAAACTTGAAACTACCATGCTAACTGACTGGAATAAATATGCTTAAACAACTGTTAGTAGTTTAGCCAACATTTTGTGCCTGCTTTCAAAAACATTGAAGAGGAAGTACCAAAAGAGGCATGCATGTAACAGACACATATTTGCAAAAATGCATATGGTCCAGCTTCTAGAGGGGTAGCCATGTTAGAGCCCAATCCTGCACTCAGCACACCAGCTCACTGCCGCAAACTGCACACACTGTCGCAAACATGCCATAAGGCACATTGGAGGGCACTACCGCCAGGCAAGTGCCAGTGGTAACCCAGCGCTGGTCGGTGCCGGGCTATCACTGGGCAGACGCCTGACCTCTGCTACTCGGCAGTCATGCACAGAGCAGCAGAGAGGTAAGTGGGGGCATGCGGGGAGGTGGGGAGGAGGCGTTCTGGGGAGGGGGAGGCAGGGGGAGGGTGCAGAGAGAGTCAGGAGGAGGCATTACAGGGAGGCAGGGAGAGGGCAGGGGGAGGTGTGCTGGGGGAGGGAGCAGTGAGGGAGGGTGGGAGCCAGGACCAGGGGAGCAACATTCTACCAGATCCAAAGCCTCCGCATTGGGCTTACCGTCCAACACCTGATTCACCACCAACCTTTTCGTTGGCAGTGAATCGAGTTGCCCCATTGTGGGGCTACTTTCTTTACCCGGGGGAAGGGGACGAAAGTCCTCTTCTCCCAAGGAGCCGCCAGCGGCTTCCCAAAGCATGCAGGATGTAGCGGTGGCCATTTTTTGTGCCACCGCAATCGCACACCCCAGGCAGCTCAGGATTGGGCTGCCTGTCTGTAGCAGCAAAAACAGCAAATAATCTCATGGCACCTTGTAAGTGTCTGTAAGTGTAAGTCTAGCAATTTATGGTATATACTTTTCATGGATGAGCCCTGGGGTTCTATTTATGGGGGGAAACTCCCACTCTTCAGTGTTTGCCCCTGCAGAGAAATGCTGAATGTGGGGAGAATGGAGTGTGGCTAGCAGGTGTGTGACTCTTACCTCTGTAGCAGAGGGAACACCCCTAAATGTCTGTGTTGTGTCTAATCTGGGTACACTAGTCAAAGAGTCAGAAATCAGTGTGCCTTTCCGTCAATACTATGCTTGGTGGCAAATTCAAGTTTGCTACCGTGTCATTTGTGTTTTGACAAATGTGCCCTGACTTTCCCATAGGCTCTCTTATCTACAGAGTAAAGCAGGCATGAGAAGCAAAGCTTAAGATGAACTGCCAGAAGAAATGGACATGGCTGAATAAACCATAATTTGCTTCTCTTAAAAATTAATTTGAATAATTTAAAGGCAACTGTACAGGGAAGCAGGCACTCCAGCTCAATCCTCCGATCAGGCATTGTTAAGGCTTCATCATTAATTATGCAAACCCATCTCCCAAGACAGCCGTTTGTCAACTTTTCTTGAGTTGGGTTGTTTTCACTCAAAAAAAATGTTTCCCAAAAGTTTAGTCCCTACAGCTTGCACTAGTTATGCTAGTTCCCTATGTAGATGATGCAAAGTTCCTTTCTTTCAACCCTGTAGGTGTTAGAGCAAACCCTGGGGCTTTGCATACAACTAAAGAGGCTTAAATCAGCCCATTCAAGTTTCTGATCTCAGTTTCTGAACCTGTTCCCCAAATATTCAAGAATATAGATATGTACACAGAAGTCATAGCCTTCATTAATCTTCAATGAGCCCTTCTGCTCCCTCCATTCAACCTTCATTGTTCACATTTACAGTACATCCACAATGTTTAGCTGATGATACTGTGAACAGTTGATACATATCTGTGCAGTCCACTCACAGCATCAGCTGATCAAAAAGAGTAGAGGAAAAAGCAATAGAAGCAGGACCAGAACACCTGGACAACAAGCTCTACTACAAGACCTCAGACAGCCAAACCAAGCTCTCACCCATCCTTCACACCTCCAAGCAGATCTTAATTCTGCAAAAATAAGTATATCAGGAAAGAACTGAGCTTCTGGACTACCAATATGTTTAAAAGAGAAAACTTCAGAGAAACCAGCTCAACCAACAAGAGGGTCTCTTGAACCACATGGAGGAAAGAGCAGGTCATGTAATTCTCCATGAACATATCAGTGCTTCCATATCAGACTTGCTCATTGGTCTGATCAACAGGAAATAGTTCATTGCAATGCACTATTCTTCAGCTTTCTCTCTTCTAACTTGAGAGGAGTTGGTTGGGATACCATAATGCAAAGCACTACTGCTCATATATCTGATATATGCATTGTTTTCCATCCTCCTGGGCAATGCTACCTCCGAGCATGAAGAAACGCAAATCAGATTGTCAACTTGATCTGGCTGGTCAGTTGTTATGGGAGAGCTTCGGGATGCAAGCACTGCTTCAGAGACAAAAGGACCAGTGTTTGGGTGCAAAAACCCTGTGCAGATGTTCTGTCGCATGTTTGTTCATTCTGTATATCTGTAACATGCGTTTCATCATGTAGTTGTGTGACTTGTTGAATACAAGTCACAAAGTTGTCTTCCGAACTACAGAGGTATAGAGCAGGGGTATCCAAAGTTTTTGGCAAGAGGGCCACATCATCTCTCTGATACTGTGTCGGGGGCCAGGGAAAAAAAGAATTAATTTACATTTAAAATTTGAATAAATTGACATAAGTTTGCATAAATGAATAGATTAAAGATGAACTTATATGAATGAATGAAGGTCTTGCAATAGCTCAAGGCCTATAAAGGACCTTGCACAAAGCAATGCCAGCCTTTCCTTTGCTGCCGCTATTGCATCACAGACATGAAACAGTTGCCCTCATGCTGAGAGCAGTTGCATCGGGCCAGTGTGGTCTCCAACAAATCTCCAGAGGGCCAGAGGCTCATTGGAGACTGGGGGCTCCCTGAGGGCCATATTGAGAGGCCTCGAGGGCCGCAAGTGGCCCCAGGGCCGGGGTTTGGGCGCCCCTGGTATAGAGTATTGCAGTCTGTTGATCATTTGTGTTTTGTGGCATTTCCTGCATGACAATGTCCTCCTTTATATCTGCTACTTGGTACTAACTGGGAAATAGCCCAGGAGCTTGTTTACATCAGAGTGCCAGAGATTAACACATGAACAACAGCAATGACTGTGCATACGCTGACAGTGAGAATTGCCCTGTGCATGTGCAAGAAAACATACATGGCTTTCTGACTGAGCAGGGCTAATGAGGGTGCCATTCAATAACTTTGCCATCGCGCATTATGAGGTCAGCAAAACGAAAAGTGATTTAAATGCCAGCCTGTGATTGCCTGTCTGTCACCATGCAATGAAGATCTCCAAATCAGCCCGAAGAAATCTATCTGTAGAACATCAGGGCTTAACGTGTGCCTGGAGACCAGGCTACAGTTAATCTGTTTCCATTAAGCATTATTAACTAGAAGTTTGATGTGTCTAGGGATGTGTGCATACAGACATCCGTGCTCTATAATTGCATTACAGAGTGAATGGAGCAAACTCTGGACAACAAAGAAGGATAAACGCATTTGCACACAAAAACAGGCAAACTTATCTTATGGTTGGGGCTCCAAACAGCAAACCATCCATCCAATTCTCTCTCTCTCTCTCTCTCTTTAACCTTTCGCCCCTATAAACAGCTTACACCATGAAGGTACAATTAAAGCTGAACTCCCAATGGACCCACGTGGGGGTGGCTAAGAGACGGAGGCATAAGGCTTTGCCCTGGTGTCATTAGTATAAATTGTGTTTGTGCGATTTATATTTTACGGCAGGCATGTCAATTAGTGTGTGAAATTTAATAACCCAATTGAGCGGCTTGGGCTCAAAGCGAAATTGAAATCTGTTTCTTTTGGTGGGGGAGTCATGACTGGGAAAGCTGGGGCAGGAAAGGGGTGCCCTACTGATTAAGACAGGAATGGTCCTCCTTATGCCAAGTGATTTGCGGAAGCTTGATTCATGTGCTTGGCAGCACACATGCTTGGAAAAGTCAAATTGCTGGACTAGGGTGGGGAGGGGGACAATATTTAGGTGATTGCCTCTGCTTTTGTTTCAAGTGGGAGGTAAATTAGAAGCCTAATGACTTTGCTGTGCTGAAGGCACTGTGCTGAAAGTGACCAGCTTTGAACACCTGCATTCTTAGCCACAGCATCTGGGCAGGAGGCAGAAGGAATGCAATACTTACGTTCTCCTGCACTGGGGTTGGGAGGCAAAGGAGGCCACCAATGGTTGAGCCTTTTCCAACAGCACTGGGGGTGACATGCCTGCTTTGCTGCTTTCTTTTCTCCACTGCAGGAAGTGGCAGAAGATGGAGTGTCAGGCAGGGTCTCGGAGAGGAATTTTATCAGAGTGTACAAAGTTTCTTTTGGGCCCCTTCCAAAAGGGGGTGAAACATGGGGGCGGGGGAGGTGGCACTGGAGACAAGAAGAACAGGGGCAGGGAGGGGGCAGCCACAGTCAGAATAATCTTTGGAGCCCAGCTCTACCAGGCTTCCCAATGTGGAGCCTGGGTCTACCTTTCCACACAGCACTGGCAGCTAGATAACAGCAATACAGAAGACCACACACTCTGAAGTCTCTCTAAAATCTTTTAAGTATAGAAAATCATTGCAGGAAATTAGCATAATCGTATTTAGGGACACACTAGAATGGAAAGTGTCCTGTGCTTACCAAAACTGACTTCTGCAGCAGCTGTAGTCCTGCAACTGTATCCCTGAGCTCCTATACACTCCTTCCTGGTAAGTGGAAAGAACTGCTCTAGCAGGCCAATTTCCTCCCAGATCTGACACTGTGTTAAGGCATGTCCTATGCATTACTTGATCCTTTTGGCAGCAGCCCCTACCAAGCTCACAGTAGTGCCCCAGATCCCACATGGGCAGTGAATCCATGTGAGATAGGAAAATGTTAGATTCCAGGAAATTCCTGGCCCACCTCCTTTGGCTCCTGGTCCCCTTTATGACTCTGGGCCTGGGCACAAATTACCCCTTGTACCCCCGTCTCATGGGACCTGATATTAGGGCGTGTCTGCTTGTTGGGGATCAGTTTCAGTCACTCAGCACATTCAGGCTACAATCCTATCCACACTTTCTTGGAAGAAAGCCCTCTATCAGAAGTGATAGACAGGCCTAGGATTGGGCTCCTAGTCTCTGCATTACACACAAACACAAGGTGGGGGAAGGAGAGAGGTGCAGTTAATACTGGTCTGGTCCTCAGTAAGTTTGATGAGCAGGACTGAGGACAAACCTGCCTGCCTGTATGGCAATCTAGAGGGTTGGCTTTAGGATTTGGAGGGCTTCCTGAAAGAGTACACACCTTACATTTGAAAAGGCTGGATCTGCTTGCTCCCTATGCTATTTCATACTAACTCTGATCTTCTTGGGTACTCTGTGCAAAATGAGAATAGCAGTATGCTCACCATGTCACTCAGGCACAGGTTTGAGGGAGCTCTTTGCAAGATATACACGTTGGCTCCCTTCTAGTTCCACAGGTTCCCCAGTTCGCTCTATAGATTCCCCTCCCTGTACATACTTTGTGGCATTGGTGCATCCTTTCTTCTTCTTCTTACCATTGTCTTAGCCATGTCAGCAGAACATCCACAACAGTGTCATCCAATTCCCCACGTAGCATTGTACAAACTCAAATCTCGTGTGATGCACTGCAGAGCATGGTGGAGAAATGAAGGTGGCAGGGAGCAGCTGCCTCACACAACAGGGTTGTCCTTGTTGGTGGCTCACTGCTTAAGAAGAAAGAAAAAAAACAGAAGAAGAAGAGAAGAAAAAAAAACCATGGCTGTCTGGGCTTGGTCTTCCTTGGGAGTTCAGGGCAGGTGTCAGCTGTAAGCTCACAAATAGTGCTTGGGCTTTGGGCCTTAGCAGCTGCCTGAAAGTGCTACATGCTTATCTTGATGGTCAAATCAGTTGGTCAAATCCATCTGACCAACTGAAATAAGGCTGGAAAGGCCCACCCCTGAAGCTGGCCCAAACATGTCATTCTGAGCCCTTCTTTGTCTTCTTCTGAGGCAACTGCAGGGAAAGCCACCCTCTATCCCTGGAAGCAGAGGAAGGGAGTGGCAGGGTCCCTGGCAGTATGCAGAGTGAGTCAACCATTCTGATGCACTTAGACCAGCGATTTTCAACCTTTTTCACCTCATGGCACACTGATCAGGTACTAAAATTGCCAAGGCATATACCATCCATTTTTTGTGGGGTTTTTTTTTTTTTTTAACCATTGACAAGGTACATTTATGTTACTCGAGGGGGACTCCCACCCCCCAACGGCCCTACTAGTAAATGACCCTCCCCCAAACTCTTGCAGCACACCTGCGAACTATTCACAGCACACCAGTGTACCACAGCACACTGGTTGGAAATCGCTGAACTAGAGGGACATGGAAAAGAAAACCTGTGAAGACAGGGCTATATTGCAGGAAGGATTAGGAGACCTGGTTCCACTTCTTTGTTTTATTGTCTTTTACTGTTGTTAAACCACCTTGGAAACCATTTGTTGACAGAACAGCAGCACAGAAATCTTAAAGTAAATAAAATAAACCTGATGTCTCACCTACCCACCCACCCTCCAAAGCCACAGCTGCAGGCGCACCTTTACACAAAGAGCAGTATGAATCTGCAAACTTCAAATGTTTAAGATTCATATAAGGCTGGCCTCCACCCAGACAAAAAACAGTCACAACAGATGCATGAAGTCTGCTCTGAAGAGGCATTCAAAACAATCATTTGCCTTCTGGGCTTCAGCTACATTTTCATGAGGCTCCGAAATCTTTTTACATCGTCTCACTGTATCCTGCCACATGTAGGCAACCGAGTGGGAAATGCAAAGGGATATTTCTAGAACTGACATTGAGCAGGATGATGGCTGTGTGACTGAGAAGCATTTGTAACTACAGCTACCTGAATAAATACGGGTAATGTGCAGCATGTTGGATGTTTAATGGGGTTAAGACATAATTGGCTTTGGCTTCGTAGTGTGGTAGAAATTGGCACCACCTTGATTTTGAGGTAGCAGCTAAAGAGTATCAGGTTTCTATTCCCAAAGAACAAATTGCACAGATAAAAATCCAAGGTGGGAATATGACCCTTTCAGGATTTCCTCTGTACCAATCCCTGCAAATTTACAATCTGGAACATATACATGTACTTCCTTTCATTTTGACTCTGGCAAATAAAGTCAAACCAAGTAGCTCTCCCGGTTGTTGGTAACCAGCAGTTTGCTCAGGAAAGAAAATCCCCCTGGGACTCCTAGCTTTTCATGGCTTTTCGCTTTTCATGAAAAGTGAGTTTTCAAAAGGTCTTGTGTCTTTTCTTACACTCCCCAGAAGAGTAGTGGAAGGTTTGCATAGGTAAGAGCAAGGCGTGCATGTGCGGGAGCTCATCTGAAGAGGTCTGATTGAACAGAAACAGGGAATATATAGGAAAAAGATAATGTGGCCATATGTAACTAAGCAAAACTAAAATACTAGCTATTGAAATTTGCAAATTAAGTGTCCAATTCTATGCATGTCTACTCAGAAGTAAGTCCCATTATCGGACTGATTTCCAGGTAAGTGTGGATAGGATTGCAGCTTAAGTGAGATATTTGTTTGCTTCAGTGAATATCAAAACTGAAATAGGCAGCCTTTGTGATATTTACTAAATGAGATGCATTACATATTTGTTTGTGTGGTAATTTAATATTTGAATTGTTGTCTTTGAATTGTAATATTTGAATTCTACTTCTTTTTCACTGTCACACTGTGTTAACTCCAAAACAGCGCCCTGGAATTTTGACATAAGTATTCAGTCAATGACTGAAATGGAAGATGAAAAGGTAAATGAATAGAAATCAATAACTATTGATTAGCAAAATAATACATTCTGAATAGCTATTTTTGAAACATAAACTGATAATGGTTTTGAATAAACATGGTAAATTACTTAGAATTGTATCCCCAACAGCAGATGTCATCTTAAAAAGAAAATTGTACCTCTACTAATATCATAGGGGTCAATAACACTGTCAATATTGGGGCAGGAGGTCTGGTCTAGAGGGTAGAGCCTCCGTTTGCCTGAAGATAACATCCACAGGTCACCAGTTCAAGGCCACCAGCACCGTGAATGGTGAGACCTTGAAGCAGCTGACAAGCTGAGCGGAGTTATTCCACCTGCTCTTTGGTGTGAGCGAAGAAGCGTCTTGGCTGCCCTCCATGTGAGAGATGAAGGAACTGCTTGTCAGCCTGCGTGGGAGGAAATCAGAGGCCAGAATGTGATACCAGATCAAAAAGATCCATCTGAAATGTTGCGGTTCTTGAAAGACAGAACCTTTCTTCGATTGTAAAAATCCCTACTGGGATTTAGAGCAGCCTGCCCATGTAAACTGCCTTGAATAAAGTCTGAGGAGAAATCTGACAACCAAGAAAGGCGGTATATAAATACATATATGTATTATTATTATTATTATTATTATTATTATTATTATTATTATTATTATTATTATTATTATTATTATTATTAACATAGTTCTAGGAGAGTTCTATTTCCTTTTTTAATTTGTGCCTTTTAATTTTACCATATATACCAAGAACTCTGCAGGTGTCCATCTATATACCTCCTAATTTCTGCAATGGTTCCCCAGATTTTGTGAGATCCAAGATGGCAGCTCCCTCCTGAGCCAGGAGGAAGAGGCTGTGGGGGCACCATGACCCCAGTACCTTTGGGAATTACTGTTGTAATGCATAAAACAACCCAAATCACAATGCTTGATGGGTGCACTTAAGCTGGTGGGAAGGAATATTTGAGGGAGGTTGCCAAAGAAGAGAGAAAGCCAATTTGTATTATTTCTGAAGTCATGAGAGCAGAGCTGTATGAAAATAATTTCTGCATTTTGGTGTGTGGCAATGAAATGGGCAAAGGTCTTTAAAAAACTAGTTGCTTTATGGCAAGATTGTTAAATTTCCTCAGATTTTCCATGCATTTTACTAGATTCCTTCAATGATTTTCTCTCATTCTCTGAACCAGTCCGTGCAATACAGTTATACTACAAAGTATTACTAACTCCATGTAGAATTTCTCTGTTCCCCCCATCTATACCTGTGGTAAACCTGATTGTGAGAGTGAAGTCCCCTTAAGGAAATATTTGCCAGAAGGAATTACCAACCATCATGAGACCAAGAATGAGGACACAGAAACTGGAATATTTTCCAATATGAAAATAAAGAATACACAGTCTCTTCTTTCCATCACATATCTATACGTTGGAGCCTCACTATTGGTTGCTCCTAATAACTGCAAGTAGGTGAGGAAATGGATAGGAAGGATTCACATAGTGAGTTCTGCTTAACTATACTGCTGGGGGGACAGAAATCTCAGCATGGGGATGCTAATCTCTGTAGCCAGGGTAACTATATACTAGCTCTTCATCTTTACAACGGACCCTTTCTCGGCTGTTCCCATAGTTGCCCAATCTGCCATTTATTGCAGCCATAACCTACTTGGCGCTGACACTTGAATTTCACTTAAGGTTCTTCAAGCTATTAACGACAAAATCAATATTATCGAAGCTGTAATGAGAGCTCTTATGGATTCATTCACCTCCTGCCTCCCTTTCCTTTATAAAAGCACCTCCCTTCTTAATATGCCATTCTTCCTCCAAGATATTTGGCGTGGAGGATCTCCCTCCTCCAATTGATTCTTGACAACTGCCATTGACATATTTCTCTCAAACCTTGGAATTAGAGGCACTGCAGTGGCCTTGATGAACTCTCCTGGCACAATTAGGCAATCAGGTTGCCAGAAGGGCTTGATTCATATCTTTTTACCATCAGTAAAGTGATATCTATCATCCTGCCGACAGAGCCATTATTGCTGAAAAGTACTCCTGGCCTTGCTACCTTATCCAGTTAAAAAAAATAAAATCCTTGTAAAAGGGAAAAAAGGAGAGTTTGTCATATATTATGGTAAATTAGCTTCTAACATATTATTCTTTTTTATATTAATATCGTATTCCAAACTGACACATGCTATAATCTTTCTGCTACTTGCAAGCAAGAAGGGCAGTTTTAATACTTTGGGAGTTGGCAGCGTTTGTGTGTGTGTGTGTGTGTGTGTGTGTGTGAGAGAGAGAGAGAGAGAGAGAGAGAGAGAGAGAGAGAGAGATAGTAGGAAGAACTTCTGCAGGAACTAAAGTTCACTCATGAAGTTCATTAATTCACTCCATAGTCAATGTCAGGGGCTGAGAGCGTCACTCATCCCAAATGCCTCCTCCGGGCCACTGTATATATCATACCAGCTAGGCACACTGCATCTTTTCCACATGTTTACATTCTGAGAAGCCTGTAAAAACCTGTCATACAAGCTGATGCTTCCGTTCAGCCCCTCTCTGTCACAGAATGTGTACATGGTTATGGTTAGAGATCTGAACACTGTATGTTCATAGGTTTTCATGGCCAGCAATAATCCAACAATTTTAACCTTGGGTGAGAAGACCATTGTTGTGTTAAAGAATTAAAATCCATGTTGTTCAAAAGTCCAGCATTTCATTCTGTAACTTTTTTAAAACTTCATCAGGGAAATGTGCCTAGACAGGACACGTTGCTAGAGAGCAAGTTAAAAACCAGCAGTTAAAAACCAGTACCCTCCAGGTGCTTGGAGTTCCATTTTACTGAGCTCGCACCACCAGCGCTCCACTGGCAATGTGTGTCACAAATGTGCCATAAAGCACATTCGTGGCTCTCAGCATTGGTCCAGCGCTGGTGCTAGCTCAGCACCATCTGGCACCGGTGCTCCACTGCTTGGTAGTCACCCAAACCACGGGGCAGTGGAGAGGTAGGTGGGGCATGGGGAGAGGCAAAGAGGAGGCATTCCGGGGCAGGGGAGGTAGAGGGAGGGCAGGGAGGAGGCGTGCCGGGGGGAGGAAGCGGGGTGGGAGGGAGGCAGGACCAGTGGAGCTCAGCTCCACAGGATCCTGAGCCTCCATGTCAGAGTTGTTGCAGAATCGATTAGCCCCATTGCGGGGCTACTTCCTTTACCTGGGGGAAGGGGACAAAAGTCCCCTTCCCTCAAGGAGCCACCAGTAGCTGCCCGGTTGCACTCAGGATGCCATAGCAGCCATTTTTGGTGCTGCGGCAGCCCCACGCTCCAGGCAGCTCAGAACGGGGCAGTGCATTCTTCAAGCAAGCTCAGCCTAATCACAGCATCCCATCTCTGCTGGAAATCTCTTCCTTATAAAGTTTTTTTTTCAGATCTGAACACTGTTTGCTAAGAGTGACCCCTCCTATCAGTCTTTTGTTATCAATATTTATCAATATTTCAGTCTTTATCAATATTTCTAATTCTTTTCCCCCCCTTTTTTAAAATGTCCACAGTGGCTAACAAAAGCATGTTTAAAAAATAGCTAAAATATATCCAAGGGCCCAATTCTAATGGCACTCTGCACCACTAGAACTCACATTCTGGTGGCTCAGCACGCTGTATATCTGTTGCAAAAGGTGACAAACCATACAGCACAGCGTGGTCGCCACCCCAAGCAGCGAGTGGCTGGGTCTGTGTGCCACCAGATTGCCAATGAGCCCCAGTGCTGAAAAGTCAGAGTGGGGACTGGGTGACAGGAAGACGGAGCACTTGCAATCCTAGCCCCTGTGGTGCATGGGACCAGGATCACAGAATGCCCCTGAGAGAATGCCCTGGTACCCCACCCGCTGTCATGTTTTGGGGGCCTTCAGACACCACTCTCAGCTTTTGGATGAAAACTGGAAGTGACATTTTAGGCCCTTAGAAGGACTTTGGAGGGCCAGGAAGGCCTCCTCGGTCCTCCAAAGGCCTTCTAAGGGCCTTAAATGTCATTTCCAGTTTTCATCTGGAAAACTGTGGCATTTAAAGTGGCATTTAAAGGCCCTCTGAAGGCTGGACATATAGGGCCTCCATACAGGGCAGCATGGGGGAGTGGATGACGGTGAAGTGCAGTGTCGTGCCACACCCTCTAGCGTGCCGCCTGGGACTTTTGCAACCCTTGCCCCCACAAGTCTGCCAGTGACCGGGAGTAAGTGGAACAGGATGGGGAAGGGGAAGAACAAGGAGGAGACCAGGCCAGGAAAGTGGGCGGATTGAGGTTGGGAAGGAGGTGGTATCTGCAGCAGCAGCACTGTCATTCTCTTGTCCCCCTTCCTGGCCTCTGTCCACCAACCTGGGTTCATTCAGACTTGCCCCAGAAAAGTATCTGGCACAGGGTAGGAGAGGCTTGCCCCAGGGCAAGGAAACAAACATTCTCTTACCTTGAGAAGATCTCCAACTTAAAACTCCCCCGCAGGATGCAGCATGTACCCGACTGGTGTGACTGCATTGGTGCAGAGGGCATTAGGTAGAATCAGCCTGCCCAACTCACCGTGCTTTGCAAATGACAATTTAAAAGTCAAACTCAGAAGTGGGATTTAATATAGAGGTTAGATTCACAGAGCCAACATCAACTAAAAAGTCTCAGGGCACAGTCTTAACCCCTTATGTCAGTGCTTTCCAGCACTGGCATAGCGGTGCCAATGGGACGTGTGCTGCATCCTCCAGTTGGGTGTCACTCACGGAAGCCTCCTCAAAGCAAGGGAATGTTTGTTCCCTTACCTCTGAGCTGCATTGCCCTTGTGTCAGTGCTGGAAAGCACTGACATAAGGGGTTAGGATTGCCCCCTTAGTTGCTCACCAGAAAGTGAGCAATGCTTGGACCAGGTGAACTTCTTTTTGCAAAGTGCTCCACTGACAGTACCACTACAGAGAGCCTTCAGTAAACTGTCACAAGTGACAGACAGGCTTGTGTGGGCCAAGATGATTCTTAAAAGATTTTGTCAACTCCCTTGTACCTTCCTCTATGGAAATGAGATGCCCCAGACTGTGTGGGAGGAGCCTTATGCCAGCATCATCCTCCCTGGCTTGGAAACTGGTGAGAAACACAACAAGGAAATGCTGCAGAGGCTGGTCTCATGTGATTTTAAAGATTCTCATTTTATGAGAATTTTTTGGGAGGAAATCACACCGAAACATTTCCCATCCTGTAGCATAGTGTCAGAAAGGATCCTGAGACCACTTTTTAGATAGTCCCACCTGTGCATCAAGTTCAAATAGCAAGGGATGCTCAAATCGGGGCCAGACAACAAGGGAAGCTTTCTCTGCTCAGGTTTCAGTGGTGGAACCAGCTCCTGTACTTTAACAAGTTCATGATTTGGAAGCTGTTGATGCCCGTTAGGTAGCACTGGTACTGATAGCCTTCAACGTTTTGAAGTTTCTCTAATGATATCTGTATATAAAAATGTTGACAGCCATACACATAGAAAAAACAATTAGCTCCATCCTTGTATTTTCAGGCCACACTTGACTATTCTTTAGGAGCAGCTATAGCTCTGGTTAATGGCAGTTATAAAAAAAGTAACCATACAAATGTTCTTAAAATGCACTGCAAAATTGGGAGCGGGGATGCATGCATGTTTGCAATTTAAACTTGAATATCAGCCTCTATTTGAAGCCTTGTGCAACTTCTTCTCTCCAAACAATCTTGAAAATACCATTGCATTCCCTAATGAAACCCGGAATGCCATCACTGAATTTAAAAAAATATATATTCAAATCCTCATCTCCATGAGACTCCTTTCTGAGTAAATATGTCTAAGACTGGACTCCAAATCTGCTGGATTTAACCATAGTAAAGGATTTTTCAATGGAATCAGAGAGAACAGAAAGCTAAGTGAAAGAAGCAAAGAAGCATTAAACAACCATATTGAAAATATTCTAAATTTCAATGGGAGGTGACGGTTTGTTTCTTTAAAACTCAATTTGCTAGGGGAAAAAGGGCTTTCATTTAAAAAAAAAAATCTGTATAGACTGCTGGCCTTTGTCCTGTTCCATATGGACATTTAGCAGTCCAGGAGTCCAGCAGAAATGCCATAAAATTTTATGGCCAGAAATTTTGTAAAGCCAACACCTCTCCTGCCCCTCCATTTGTCTAATCCTAAAACCTCCAAGGAACCAGAGTCAGGCAGACATGACACAACTCAGATTATTTTTCCCCAAGTTCAAATTAAATTTAAAACTGGGTGACCCAGTGATCAAAAGCCAGTGTCAAATCATTCACATGTTGCAAGAACCTGCAGTCCATTGGCACTTGCCGCGGTGGAAAAAATCCACTTCTACTATTTGATGGCTGGTTCTTCTTCATGCAGCAGAAATATTGTCAATGGATAAGCTACAGGCTTGTAACCAAGGGAGTTTGCTTTTTCATTTAAGTGAAACAGACCAGGGAAGCCGTGACACAAAAAAATAGCCATTTCAGTCTCTGTCCAGAGATAAATCAGATATCTGTTTTTTCTCAGAGTGCACAGGAATGGCAGTTTATGAAGCAGCTGTCTGAAAGGAAATTTACTGGACAATTAAAAGTGCTGACTTTCAAGCGGTGCTCTCTGAGGTGGACTCTGAAATTATTGGGTGTGAAATGCAAATAGATTTAACAGTTTTACTGCTATTTATATGACGTTCAGCCATTCCCAGCGAAAGCTGGGTTGGTTTCCCTCCCCCTTCCCCTTGACTCGAAGACTCCGTGGTCCTGCTTTTCATAGACTTCAACAATCTCAAATGCATTCTGGGGCACACGCCATAAAACTGGAGTTGCTCCAAGGTCAGACAAGGCCAAGTTAGTTATGTTCATGCTACAGTGAGGAGGGCATGGAAAGAAAGTCATTATCAAAACTTTTATGTGTTGGGAGTTGGCTTGCATCTGCCTTCAGTTCCTTCAGGGAAGAAAAAGTACACAAGGTTTGCTGAATAAGAGACGGTAGGGTGAAATTCAAAAACTAGAATCGTAGCCCAGCTGGAGTTGTTCCAATAACTAGCAACTCTGTGCATGCATCTCCATCACTTGACGGGCAAGGGACAACTTGTGTACCTGAATGAGCCATTTCCAATCAACCAGCACAAGACTGCATCATATTGTGCTGCTTTCCAGTGGAGTCCGTTCACACATTCAGAGGTAGTCTAGAAGATGCTATAATCATCAAGACAGGGCTGGCACAAGACCTCTTGATGTCAAATGCTGCCCTCTCTTACCCGCTGATGTGGCAGCCTCTGCTCCACCCACCCTCCAATGTTCTAGTTCAGCACCCTTCAGACATTGGAGAAAAGTTGGTGAACAGAGATGGGCACAACTACCAATGTGAAGCCTGAGGCAACAACTTTAGCTGGCCTCAGGTTCTGGAAGCCAAAAACTTCTCATCCTGATCAAATGCATACTTTTCTAGTTGTGCACACAAAGCTAGTGTCATTGCAGCTGATCCAGTACTGGATGCCCATGGTGGTTACGTTATTATTTTTAATAATTTTTTACCACTCTTCAACAAGAATGGCTGACAAAGTGATCTACATTGTAAAATAAATTGAATGGTTCCCTTTTCACAAAGAGCTCAACAGCAACAACCACTGGAGAAGACACCATGAGGGAAGATAAGAGGGACAGTTGCTCTCCCCCTACTAAGAGGGCATCATTTTAAAAGGTGCCTCTTTGTCCAGTTGGCGGACATAATTGCTAGCTTTCTTGATATTCTCCTAGCTTTCTGGAAAAAATCAGGCTGTCATCAAGGTAAACTACCACACATTGTTCTAGGATGTCCTTTAGCACTAGAGCATAGCATAAATCCAAATGACATCACCAGACGTTTATAACGGTCATAATGACTATGGGATACCATTGTCCATTTGTCATCTTCCCAGGTGTATTAGATTTTTGATTCTACTCTTTCTTCAAGGAGCTTTGGGTGGTGTACATGCTCCCCTCCCCACACTTTCTTTCTTACAACAACCCTGTGAGGTAGGTTAGGCAGAGCTGATACCTGACCCAAGGTCACCCACTGAGCTTCTTAAGTGAGTAGGGATTTGAACCCTGGTCTTCTGTAGTCAGATACTCTGTTACTGCACTATATTTGTCTTACTTATATTACACTCATCTTAACCTAGCCATAAAGTAGGTTAAACTATCCATAATGCTTTGGCTGAATTGGCCCTAGTAGGTAAATGAAGTGAGTGACTGTGAAGCGGAAGCATTTTAAACTCTTGTGATATCTTCTTAGTGCAGGTTAGGGATTTTACATGCTGGTGATTTGGCCCATCAAGATAAACTATGCAAGATTCCTTCCCCTTTCAGTAATAAATAATAATAATCGTCATGTGCCAACACACACTTCTTTGCAATGGTGCTGATTTATTTCTTTGGCTCCTGTATCCAAAGAGGTTTAAAATATTCAGTGGGATAATGAAAATCTCACTTTTAATTCTGAGCTGAAGTTTGCCAACATGGAAGAATTTTAATTTTAATAATGACTTTCTGATGAACTTGCACTCACCCAGTCTTCCAACTGGCGGGTTGCTTTATTTAAAAAAAAAAAAATTATCCATCCTTATTTAGGGGCATAGATCATCTATGCTAATGTAATTATTTTTAGCAGAATAAAATGAACTATAAAAAGTTTGGGAAATAGTCCTCGGGCACACCCTGTCTTAGAAAAATCTGTGATTACCATTGCAAAAAAATAAAAATAAAAAGTGGTTTATATGTGTTTGATTGCAGGGAGACATGCAAATAATAAGTGATTTTTTTTTTTAATGTTTGGATGCAAAACAAATGCTTCTTACTGAATGGTATACTTCAAAGCTCTAATTGGGCATGCATGGCTAAATAAGTTATTAGGCCTTTCAGCTTTCAAATAGCTCAAGCCCATGTAAGTTTACTTAGAAGTAAGATCTACCCAGTTTAATGACACTTACAGCCTGATCCTAAGATGCCCTACCACTTGCCAGTGGTGGGTGTCACAAAAGTGCCGTAAGCCACTTCACTGCTGGTGAGGGATATACAGCACCAGTAGAGAGACCCAGTGCTGGACCTCTGTGCTGACAGGATGCCAGTTAGGAGCACTGGTCAGTGAGTGTCCCCACGGAGTGGTGGGAAGGCTTTCTGGTGGGGGGGAGGGGGAGGATAAGGCAGAGAGGGGGCAAAACTGGGTGGGGGGGGAGGGCCAGAGGCTGGGTCATACCCGGAGGAAGCGGAGGCAGCAGCAGTGGCTGCTGCCTAATCCTATATCCCCTCCAGAGCTATGAAGCCCAGCATGGGTCTCCTCAGTTCTGCGCCACCTCCTTAGCAGATCTGAACTAAGAACATAAGAACAGCCCCACTGGATCATCTAGTCCACTAGGCCCATCTAGTCCAGCTTCCTGTATCTCACAGCGGCCCACCAAATGCCCCAGGGAGCACACCAGATAACAAGAGACCTGCATCCTGGTGCCCTCCCTTGCATCTGACATAGCCCATTTCTAAAATCTTGGCTGCGGAGCAGCCACTAAGGAGCAGGCGCAAATTTGAGTAGACCCATTAGGGCCAGCTAAGTTCTACAAGGAGTAAAGGAACCAATGTTGGAATTTTCCAGTAAAATTAAACATTGCCTGTATTACAATTGTATATCAACGCTAACAATTTGGTTCCTAATAAAGTCAAGATAGGGTAGATCAGAGCATTGGATTTTGACTAGGGAGACACACTGGTTAATCTCCAGCAATATTTTTCATCCTAATACACCTATGTCTTGGAGGAAAGATGCAACAGAAATAAAATTAATCCCAGTTCTGTTTTGGAGGAGAAAGTTGTAAAATGGCACGGGGAAGGAGAGGAGTAATCTTGCCTTGAAAGGGGATGGTGGGTGGAGCGGTCTTATTTGTGAGTCAAAATGAACACATCTGATGACAAGGGGTTGGGGTAAAAAAAATCTCCCACAATCTGAACTTAAAATACAGATATGATTGGCATACACAGAAAACTCCAAGTCACATGTCTTCATAAATATAAGATACAGCAAGACTGCAAGTGTGAAAAGCATTTGACAAGGGGGGAAATAAGTAGGAATTTTGAAACATTTTCCATGAGAAAGGAGTGGGTTTACCAGATGGAAGCTTTTTTGTGGAGCACTGCTTAAAAGGGACTCTCCTTGCCGTCCACACACGAATGCTTTGTCTGCTTTCCAACTTCCTGTGCAAATGGGGGCTCCACATACTAATATAGTTTATAGACAGAAAAGAGGACATGAATGAGCACAGTTGCAGCCAAATGTTTCAGGGCAAACTTCAATGTTCAAGTTGTTTCTGGAATGTGGCATAAGGGATGCTTGTCTCCAATGCTTAACTTTTTGTTTCTCATTCTGGGACTATTTTCAGAATGGAGTAAGGGCGAATATGACTACAATATTTTCAGATTTTTGTGTGAAAAAAGATTCAAGAGCGAGAAACACTGAACTCCAGATGAAGATTTTAGATAGCAGCATTTGCAATTAGTAGACTCCATTACTCATAACGTTCTCCAAACATATAGAAGGAATTGATTCCCTTATTTGAAGGTTATTTCGTTTCAATGGAGAGTGAAACATAATTTTCTCATCTCTTAATTGTACTCAAGCATTTGTCATCACATTTGCAAGCACATTTGGGTTGCAAGCACATTTGTCTCCCAAGCCTTTGGGGTTTTCAAAACAGAGGGTGCTTGAACCAAGAAGGGCCATTTCTCAGTGACAGCAGATCTACTGTGGATATAGAAGGTCCCAACTGCAATCCCTGACAACTCAAGGTAGGGCTGGGAAATGCTTTCCATGGGTTAAGAGCCACTCTATGTACCTTGGCTAATGATGACATTTCATCATGATTTCCCATACATGTTACAGTGTGGTGAGCTATCAGCATACCACAGCACAACCATTTATTTAATTGACAAATCTCAAGGAAATTCAAATGCCTTCAAGGAAAGTTTCCGAATCATCCTCATTTCTGTACTTTCCTAGAAAATATTTGCATTTACCAGGAAGTGATTAAAATGGGGATAAAATCTGGCCTTTGGACAAAAGCATTTGTCAGTTCCTGGGGTGGCACTGAGAGACGAGTTATTCTCTGATTTGACTGATGGAGCTAAAGATTACCTGCCACTGCTATGAAAGATAATGAAATGTCAATCAGATCAATAAGGGCAACATTAAACCAGATTCCCCCTATAAGATGGTACTGACAGATAACAAAGCTTTAATAAATTATTAACCACTTTGATAAATGCCTAATCAATTGTTATAGAGATATAAATTGAACAGATCAACATCTTCTAAATATCTGACATCCTTGATGGGCATGTAACCTCTGAACAGTCAGACCATCTCCCATCTATTGCATATGGTACATCCAACATCTTCATCCATCACCAACACTCAACAGCAAAAGCAGTTAGAACATCCCAGACAACAAGGGTGAAAAATAATAGAGCTTTTTTTGGGGGGGGGGGGGAACTGGGGAAAGAAGTAGAGTTATTTTGAAAAGTTGGATAGGAGATGATGGAAAGAAGTCTTACTGGAAATCCTGGCCTTAACAAAACAGAGGAGCTACTGCAAGCTGCCGTGCACTGCCTGGTATGTTCAAGAAATGCGGCTGCTCAATAATTAATGGGAATAAGAGGCTAGTAATGAAATATTAAGCATTGTAAGTTCTGAGTGGGAGGACAGGGAGTCAGAGTTGAAAGAACATTGTCGTTGTTGGAGCAGAACGAATCCAGCTGGTGCGTAGGAGGGGTCTTCCTAAAGTAGAGGAGTTGCTGGCATTATCAATATGTCTGTCTATGTGTCATGTGGGACATTTCCAGCCATGGAAGAAAGCTATGGATGCCATACAGCTGAGAAGGGGGAGGCAGGGCCAGGGCCAGCTTTTGAAACTGAGCCCGCTTGGAGGGAGGCAAAAAGGAAGTGAAAGGGGGGGAAGGAGGGTCAAGGAGGTGGAGAGAAAAACAGCTTATCCCCCATCCCTTTTAGACCAGTGGTTCCCAAACGTTTTTGACAGGTCGCTCCCTTTACCTACTGGGCCATTGGCTGTGGTTCCCCATTAGGGCTACAATCCTATACATTGTATGGGGTGGTGGGTTTTTCACAAGGATTCCATGGTTTCCCTGGCTGGTTTCTGCGGCTCCCCAAGGAGCCACCGCTCACAGTTTAGGAACCACTGTCTTAGGCTAATCCCAAAGGTTGGCTTGTTCTGAAACTCCAGTACTTTTGCAGATGACCAGTGCGTTGACCTCCTGGCTGACAGAGCTCCTGACCATCACAAAACTGCTATCGACTATGCCAATCCCCATGCTGAATCCTGCTAGAATACAGTGGCAGCACATCTAGCAACAGCCATCTTGCACCACACAAGAGCTACAACAGTAGACCAATGCTCCTGCCAAATGCAGCAGGTTTCTAAGTAGTTCCTGCTTTCTTCCTGGCTTGAGGGAAGCTGTCTGGAACAGTCCTTAGAAGGCGCTCTGGCACATCTTGTGTTGACTTTGTGAGTAAAGTGCCTGTTCAACTAATATGAATCTGTTGCTCCCGGCTGAGAGTTTCACAGCTACAATTAATCTTTAATCTTTAAAATGAATCTTTCAGAGTAAGAAAAAAACCAGACTAATAGAATTAGCAATGCTAATAGACTCTGGTAGTCTAAACTCCATTAATGGTTTGCAAGTGCTCTCTTTTTGAATTGGTATGGAATAGCCAGGAGTTCTAATTGGTACTTCTGAGGACTGCGTAGTGAGAGATTCATCTCCCATGGCAATCAGAGTTGGACCTGCCTCTTGAAAAGTCATGCAGATTATGGGAAGATGAGACATGCAATTGCACAAATGTAATTGGCTTTGGGATCATTTTCCTAATCCTGAGACTAGACAGAAATGCGGTAAATAATGAAGCTTGAAGTGGGGTAGAATTTAGTCTCTTCAGGCTTCTCTAAATTTTGGGGAAGTGGAATGTAACCTCATAGGCCAAGAATGTTATTTCCAAGATGCATAGATGAGATCCATACATTGGTGTAGAACAGTCAATCTGCTCACACCACTACTTCTTCTCTTGCCATTACTTGCCTTAGGGTGCAATCTTAACTCTGACTTGGGCCGGCCCAACTCCCTTGGGCTGCTTTGGGAGGGTCACAAACATGCCGTAAAGCACATTTGTGCCTCCTCGAGGGGAAGCCAGGCCAGCACTCCAAGAAATGCCAGCCTGCGGAGGCTGACAGATGTCTCCACACCAGCTTCCCCTCCAGTGCTTGCGTGGGCCCCGCAGGGCCAACACAAGTGGAAAAGGTAGGTGTGGGGGGGGCATGGAGGAGGAGGAGGGTGGGAGGCATTCCTGGGCGAGGGGAGGGAGGGCTATGGGCGACCCCGGGGGTGGGCGTGGAGCGGGAGGTGGGGCTGGGATACGGCAGCAACCTCTGTCCCCGGGGAGAACGGAGTGGCTTCAAGCTGCTCTGCTCTCCTCTGGTTCCCATAGGTTCCCCATAGGACTGGGCCATAACAGCAGCATTTCCAAAAATTCACGTACAACTTCAGACAATTAAAAATATATAGCAAAATAGGAGGAGGGAGTGAGAGTGAGTATAAACATCACACTCTCCTTTTCATTTCATGTTCTAGTATGTGAGCCTTTTCAGTCATGCTCCTCTTCCTCTTTACCTACCTGGTGTTTCCTGCTGGGGACAAAATGCCCCAATCCTCCATGCCTGGATTTTAATGACTGGGCTGTTTATACTGGTTCTCGTTAGGCACTTGCATTGCACGGTGCATTCCACTGCACGGAGACATCAGTGTCATTGCTCTTGGGCGATGACATTGCACAACTTTCCGAATAAACACTCAGGGTAATACAAGGTCAGACCTACAGTTTATTTTTCTTTTAGGAGTGTTGAGATTATTTACAGCAGCACTGGTCTGTGTGTGGCACTGGTGTCCTCAGCACTCCACTGTTGTCCCAGTGAGTGCAGGGTTATATTGTGTGAACCTGTCTTCATTCCCCACAATGAGGCACATCGGGAATGGTGATGGACTTTTTTTAACCTACCTTGCCCCACAATGATGCTGCATTCTGCAGTCTTTCGAGACTGAAGATTGCCAATACATGAGTATAACAGAAGGTACTCATCCACCACCATGCAGCACTGGAGTTCTGGAAGAGAGACACACTGACAAGAGGAAAACTTTTTGTTCCAGGAAAAACCTCTCTGAAAATGAACACAATTAAGAAAATAAATCAGGATCTTTCAACAGGTTCTTCTATTGAAAGAAATAGACCTGAATGGGCCTGAAACAAAAATAAATTGAGCCCAGAAATGGAATTGGTCTATAAAATTGAAAATAAAATGATCTCACCCCCAGACATAGTGTGATCCTTTTTTTAATTCTCCTGGATCTCTTGACACTTTTTGATATAATTGACCATTGGATATTTTTATACCAGCTCTTTGGGTTAGGAGTCATGGGCACTGCTTTGTGGCGCTCCTGCTCCTGGGGGAGCATTCTAGAGAAAGTGGCAGTGGGGTCAATTGTTCTTTCTTCTGGAAGTTGTTCTTTGGGTTTTTGTCAGGGTTCAATGTCATGCCCCACACTTTTTAATGTCTAAGGGTGCAAACCTAACCCAATTTCCAGCATTGAGGTAAGGGCAATGCAGCTCCGAGGTAAGGAAACAAACATTCTCTTATCTTGAGGAGGTCTCTGTGACTGTCACCCAACTGTAGGATGCAGCAGATGCCCCATTGTCACAGCTTTGTCAGTGCAGGAAAGTTGGTTAGGATTTGGGCCTAAATGAACCCCATTTGGAGAGTTCACCTGAGCTATGGACATTGGTACATTGGTGTGCTGGTTCCTTAGCTCTGTTACTCCTTTCTCTCAGGTTGTGAATGCATGTCTGGAAGCAGCAAGGAACTGGAATCTCTCCACATATGCATCTGGTCCTGCCACATATTCATGCTAAGGGAATGTTCAAACATATGCTAAAAGCTTATAAAATCAAGTTCATTTTAGAGCCAATTAGAGACCCAGAGATAAACACTATCATACTTAAGCTACCCCATGGAATATCCTTTGCAACAAGACTCCTCCTTTCACAATTTAGTAGCTATAGCAAATGACCAAGGCCTATCCTGGCCGGTCAATCTCCTCAGGTTCACTGTGTGTGTTTCATAGGGTTGGAGATGCACTCTGAACTCCAGGCACAGTTCAGAATCTGGTGTCTGGTACAGCTCCTGATAAGAGCTGCTGCCCTTTAAACTGCCTTGAAGCTCTATAAACAATCAGAACCTCTTGTTAGTCTTTGTCCATCCTCTCTGATAAGAAATTGATTTCCTATTGGGGACCATTGTTGTACTCCTAACTGCTCAAATGTAGATGTTACTGAGCAATGTGTGAATCTCTTTCTCTTAATAATTTCTGACCCTATAAAACACATTCTTGTTCCATAAACAAAGGTTTTGATTCAGTGAATCCATCGATAAACTTTCCAGAAATACAATAGCATTCTAAGCAGCGTATCAGAGACAAGGCAGAGATATATAATCTTGCTTAAATGAGATAATCAAGCAAAACAAACCTCACTTTTATTTAGACTGTGTTCCAACATTAACTGAACCATATTTAAACTTTTGGATTTCAGTGAGTTTAAAAATGCCAAACTCTAGGTTGGATTCACATTTTCAACAGTACCCAATGCAAATGCTGAAACCAATCCCTCATCACAAAAATAATGAGATCAATAGAAGTGTTTAAATATATTTATGTTCTGAGATGTTTCTGACACATGACAATCAAATCATACTTTTTTCCCTTTAAGCCTGATATTAGGAAGTCTACAACTTCATCTTATTTTGGACAAGCAAGCACTACAAGTTGATGTTAGAGATTATGGAACTCCTAATATGTAGGGTACAGCAAAACTATGAAATAGTCACCTTGGGATAACATGAGGCTTCTCCTTCTTGTTTGAAGATTACGAACAGGTTGCTTATTCAATGTCTGGTTGTACAATCATCTGACCCCAGCTGTTATCTTTGGCAGCAATGCCAATGTGATGTCTCACCCCCATTCCCCCCCTCCCCAAAAAGAGAGTCATGTTGGGAATGGAACTTAGAGGTGGCATTCTCACCCTGTAAAAATAGCTGCCAGGGCATAGGGTTGACAGTATCTTAATAAATCATTGTGCTGTAGCACAATGACAATAAAGTTACTACTACTACTACTACTACTACTACTACTACTACTACTACTACTAAATAGAAATACAGGGATCCAGATGACAGGAGAGCATGTTCCAGAACAAATTAAGCTAGTTCCCAATGTGTTTTTATTTATTTAGATCATGGGTCTGAAAGCAGGGAAGAGATCAAGGCCATGCATGTTTCAGATTGAACTTTCAGGAAACATGCACACAGATCCAATGTGGGTAGCCATTCTTGCCCGTGTTCTGACTGGGACATGAGATTTGTCACAGTTTCATAAGCATGGAGATGATTATTTTTTTTTAAATGAGAACTCCATTAGACTAGCACAAACCTCTTGTATGAGCCTAAGCATCTAATTGGATACAGGCTGAAGAAAGTGTGGCTGCAATCCTATCCATGCTTACCTGGGAATACGCCCCACTGACTGTAATGGGTCTTACCTCTGAGTAGACATCGATAGGCTTGAGCTGTAAGTGTGCTTTGAGACGCAATATTCAGTCAGAGTTAGCGAGCACCCATGACATGAAATGCATGAGTGAATGAATGGTTGATACCTGTAAGGGACTGCCCATGTTCTGTACTCATTTAGCCTTCTAACCCCATTTTCCAATCTTCAGTTCTCAAAGCAATCACAGAGAACTGAATTGATTCCTGAGTTCTGAGAAATCATCAGTGTGTATCTGGAAACTCGGTGATGAAGCACAATCATATTGCGTTAATGTAATAAAAACACTCCTTTAAAGATGTCATAAACAAATGGCTGATGCATCAGAATCATTTACTACAGAGAATACATAACACATCTGAATTCCCTCAATGAAGTTGTACTTCAGTAAATTCTCCTTCAGGAAAACTATTGTTGTATTGTAAACCACTCATCACCCAGGAGGAAAAAGCTCGTTTTGTAAAGCAGCTGGCACAGGTCTAGCCTCAGGAGGTGTGAGGCCCACATGGTCCTTGCAGGGCCCGCCTCATTGCATGTTCCTTGTGGTCTCCCCACTTACCCAAAATGAGTTGTGGTAAGCAGTACCAGTCAGGCATGGCATCGGGTGCCCCCGATTAGTGGCAGACCTCCCATTTCCTCAATGGGGCAAATGCCCCAGGCACTGAGCCCTGTGGAGCTTTAGGACCCCGCGGAAGCCTCTCTGAATCTCCCAACAGGGTCAGAAACTGTGCTTCCAGTTTGCCGCAAGCACAGTTTAAAGTGTCTGGGAACCTTCAGGAGGCATCTCTGACGCGTCCTGAGTCGCGCAAGGCACTATGTGCTCCAGGTAAATGAAGGGGGGTGCTTGGGGCTGGGGAGGTCCATCACTGCCCTCCCCATGGCACCTGGAAATAGGTTGGCAGCGATGCACTGATGTCGGCACGTCACCACCACTACAGCTTTCCGAGTGGCCAAATTTCAAGCAAATCAAAAGCTGCAATGGGCAGCAGCAGGGTGACCAGATACAATGGAGGATAGAGTGCCTATTCCTTTAACAATAGTTAAAGGAGAAGCATAGGAGCATAGCATAGGAGAAGGAATTTTGCCAGGTGTAGCTTTTCAAATCTTTCCATGTTGAGCTGCACCTGCCAAAATTCTGTCTTCTATACAATGGTTAAAGATATAGACACTCTGTCCTCCATTGTATCTGGTCACCCTGGGCAGGAGCTGCTTCTGGAGTGGCCCTATTTCAGGCCAGTCAGAAGCAGCAGGGGGAGGGAGCGCCCTTGAGAGCTCTACTTGCTGCACCTGCCTCTGAGTGGAAGCTTACCACCATGCAAGGTGCCGGCTGCGGGTGTGGGCAGCCTGATCCCTGCTGCAGCGCAGGGCCTCCCCAGGCATGGGGCCCAATTTGTTAAAGCCAGCCCTGAACTGGCCAGTTCTGTCGGTGCATCTTTCCAATGGCATTTCACCAAGCAAACAAAAGTAAAGCACAATAAAATACTCACTACTGAAAAGTCCAAAGTTACCGCACTCTTACAATCATATAAATGTCGCTGCCATTCACTGGAGACTATTCAGAGTTTAAATATGAAGAGTCAACTCAAGAATACTTAGTACTTCCAGTCGAACACACAAAGATTTGATATAAATGCACCATCATTTAGCATCCCTCCTGCTATGCAGTTTAAGTAAGATTCCAGAATGCTTTGCAGCTCTTATTGTGTCCAAGGGGGTTAATTTTTTTATATCAGTTTCAAGAAGTTTAAACTATGTCATCTATGTTTCACAGAAACATACCATGCAGGAAATAGCTGATTTTCAACACCTAAAATTAAAAATCTTCCAGGGCAACTTTTTCTCCAGCAGTCTGAAGGAAAACATTCTCCTGTCTCGTTCCAAAAGGTTAGTTGTAGGTAAGGGAATCTCCTGAAGACTGAGAGGCCTTTTCTATAGTACAGGCTTCACCAGCAGATGTGTACAAAGCCTGAGGTATTGGGTCTTTTCAGATGAGTTTTTCAAAGTTATCTGCTGCTTTTCACTTTTGTTGCTTTTCTCTCACACCAACCCATGCCGCTGGGGGAATAACCTAACCAGGAGGACTTGCAAGAGCAGCAAATCCAACAGATTCCTGCAGGAATGGTCTTCATGACCTAGGGCAGTGTTTCCCAAACCGGGGGTCGCGAGCCAATTTTTGGCGGGTTGTGAAAAGTTATTGAAATATGATTTTTTTAATTATATAAAAATTAAAAATAATAAAAATGGGAAAATTAACTGAAACAAAAAAAATTAAAATAAGGCACATTATATATTGTCTATCCCCTCTCCCCAGAATATTATACAGATTGTTGTTGGGATTTCACAACAACCAATAATAATAATAATAATAATAATAATAATAATAATAATAATAATAATAATAATAATAATAATAATACAGGTATTTATATACCGCCTTTCAGGGTCTTCAGATTTCTCCTCAGACTTTATTTCAAGGCGGTTTACACAGGCAGGCTATACTAAATTCCTATAGGGATTTTTACAATTGAAAAAGGTTCTGTCTTTCAAGAACTACAACATTTCAGATGGATCCTTTTATGATCTGGTATCACATTCTGGCCTCCAGTTTCCTCCCATGCAAGCTGACAATCCTTCATATCTCACTTGAAGGGCAGCCAAAGAGCAGATGGAAAAACTCGGCTCGGCTTGTCAGCTGCTTCCAGGTCTTGCCGTTCACGGTGCCGGTGGTCTCGAACTGTTCAGATAACTGTTTCAGCTGTTATCTTCAGGCAAACGGAGGCTCTACCCTCTAGACCAGACCTGCTGCCCCAACCAAGGCAAAAACTTGGATAAGTAATAGAGATAAGCACGCTCTAATGATGAAGACTGAAAACTGACTCCTTATTGAACATTTCTCAATGAGGTCCTGGCCATATACAACCACCATAGACTTAGCTTAGGCAAGCTCAGTTGTGGCTATGTGGGTCATGATAGATTGTCATTTTAAAAATTGGGTTTCAGTACTGAAAAGTTTGGGAAGCACTGGCCTAGGGAAACTTCACAGACCAATCCTAGAACAGTGGTGGTAGTGAGCAACAGAACTGTCTGTGAGACACTTTCACAGTCAGTTCCATAAGGGTCTGCTGATAAAGCATGATGGGGTTGTGAAAGAGCATAGAGAGGTTTGGCAAGTATTCAGGGCCAAAGCTGGGCCAGCCCATCCATAAGGTCAACTGAAGTGATTGCATCAGGCAGCAGAATGTTGGCGGGGGGGGGCGCTCTTCTCTGCCTGCCTTCTTGCCTCCATTGCTCCTACCACTCCCTGGATTAGAAAAGGAAGAGGGGAACAGATAGAAAGAGGAAATTTGGAGGGGAGGAAGTTCTGAGCAAAGGCATTGGAGAATGGGAGGAGCAGAGGTTGGCACATCATCAGGTAAAGGGGGCACATCATCAGGGATTTAAGGTGCCACATCTGCTGTCAAGAGGTCTTGGACTGGCCCTGTGTAATATGAGAGCTAGTGGCAGGCATCAGGTGTTGAACATGTCAGGCAACTACAAAGGCCCACACATGCCAGCTGGAGGTCCACTGCTGGCCACTAGAGACCTCTGGCACTTTTATCATTGCTGCCCTCTCTGTTCTCTGGACCAGAGGGAAAGAATAAGCAAGCAAGGAGAAAGAGTACCAGCTGCTGCACCCTACTTATTTGCCTGCCCTTTCCCTCTGGGCAGCAGTGGAGACTGGACCCAGAGATTGAGCCACTATATGAGTGAACAGGGGAAAGGAAGGGGACCACTAAGGGAGTCTTGCCTGAAGCTCCATTAAAACTTGAAACTGGATGCAAAAGTTTTACAAATCCCTGCTAGTTCAGAGAAAGCTTCAAAAAGTACACTAAAGCTACAGAAAAACATAGTATTTCCAGAGCAGTATGGGCGGAATGAAAGCACCATTATTGTTGTTGCTTACAGTTCCTAGGTGCATTTTTTTTTTCCTGTCTCTGTACAAACTGTGAGCAAACGGTCTGTGTGAGTTTCTGGTGGTCTTCAGGCTGAATCATGGAAAACCCAGATCTCCTTTCCAGAAGAGACATGAAGGCCGATTCCGTAGGGTTGCAGTTGTTGCAAACATCTATTGGCTAACATCTAGGGCCATCAGTGCAACTAAGGTCCGCAGCCTGATCCCTGGAGCAACTTTGCAGCTGCTTTCATAGCTTTGATACTGTTTTTAGAAAGGTGAAGAATGAAACTATGTACATCTAGTATAAATTCACAGGTGACTCTGTAACAAAAATTAATTCTTCTTTGTGGATTCAATTAGTCCAAGATGTATGAGTTTTTGAATCTCCAGCAGGGCCACATTTCTCAGCCTGGTTAGTACTTGGATGGGAGACCGCCTGGGAATACTGGGTGCTGTAGGCTTATACCATAGTCTTTCGAGACTGAAGGTTGCCAACCAACCAACCAGAAACAACCGTACAATCCAGAGCATTGCAGTCTGGCAATGGCAACCTCACTTTTGCAAGCTATTCAGATTGTGCTGCCTAGGAGAGCTAAAGTATTTTTTCCACTGATGCAAAACTCTTCGTTCCTTTAATTAATTCCCAGTTGTTGTCCAAAATGTAAGCGCCTATTCTATGGAAGAACCAGGCAAGACTGGAGGGAGATGCGCTGATGAAAATGGAAGGACCTATGGCAACTGCGTTTAGCCTGCTGGCATTCACAGTCTATCTAGGAGCAGCCTCACAGCTGCCATGCCATGAGATGACCACATCCAAGAAACCAGAGAATGGGGAATGGATTGCCTTTGCTTGAAGTCATGTTTACATTCCCAAGAAAGACATCACCTCTGCTCAGTCTCACCAAGCAGACTCTGTTCATAATGCATGCATGACCATTGTCCAAATCACCTTGTGAATGTTTCAGCTCACTCTGCAAGCCATTTGCATGCAGACTTGCATTTCAACGGAGAGACATATTAGGAAGAGCAAATACTCGTAATGTGTACCATACCTCCTAAACAGTAAACTACCTGAAATCAAATGTGTAGTATGTGTCTTATGAATGAAAGGGGCTGTAGCTCGGCAGGATGGCTGCTCGGTATAGAATGGTAGGTCTGCTAATTGCCGATTGCTAAGGGAAGCTGCGGCAACACCTGCATCCCACTTAGGAAGCACTTGGGGCACTGGTGTCTCAAACAAACTAGTTCACATCAGGAAATGAAAAGAACACACTTGCCCAGATTCCCTGAAGAACATAAGACCTGCTCTAATAATCTAACCCAGAGGAAGTGAAGTTGAAGCACAAGGGGATTGGTACATATTCTGTCATTCCCAGCTTTAGGTAGGGATGGGTCAGAAAAACAATCTACCAGGCAGAATGGAATGAACAGAGGCAGATGATTAACTTGGGATGCCGTTCGACCAGCTGGTATTATTAGTCTATCCAGGTGCTGTACCAATCTTACTTCTGCCATGTCCTTGGAGTAACCCATTTTTGCCTGGCCCGCAGGTGTGCACATTTGGCCCCTGCTGTGTACATGGAATGTTGGGCAGCAATGGCTTAAATTTAAAAAGGCCACGAAAAACAAGTAAATTGTTTCTGGCAGACCATCAATAGGTTGATTATGATCTAATTCTTGCTTGTTGAATCCAATAATATTAAAGTATTAGCACTTTCTGTTTTCTTTGACAATCCCTCCACCAGTTGTACATTGAGTAAACATGTATCCTTTTGTTTGTCTAAAACCTATTGAGTTTTATTGACTGGTTCCCGATTCTCTCATCTGAAAACATACATATGTTTGGTTGTTTGTTGCTTGTTTATATACTGCCTTCCTCAATAGACTTGAGTGATTTACATAGAGAGGCTGACAATAATTCCATTTTTCAATAAGATTTTTACAAGTATTATTCCATGAGACAATCTCATAGAATCTCAATTTCTTTGGTTCGGTGGTCAATCACACTTGATATGTAATGTCATCTTGACATGATGGTCAAGGAAACCATGAAACATGTTGGTCTCAGGCTAGGACCTAAGCCTCATTTTCTATTTGGGACTGTGTGTGCTCAGTCTTCAGGGAGCCCGTCAGATAATCTCCACTGAGTCTTAATGCAGGACTGTCAGTCAGCCAAAGAGCTGTGGTTGCTACCATAAGCAAGGATCCTCAAAAGTTTGGGTGAGCAAATGTCAGAACTTGAATCTTGGCAGATTGTCTCCCTCTCCAGACTCCTATGACTCCAGAATCTACCTATGACTTTTTAGATATAGGTAACTGCATTTTTCCCCCTGCTGTGGAGCTAATAGCAATTTCAGAGGGGCAACTCTGACAAACATGTGACATTGCCTTATACTCAACTATTGGATCATCTATTGGTCCATCTAGCCCAGTATTGTCTATTGGCAGCAGCTTGCCAGGGTTTCTAGCAGAGTTATTTCCCATCACCTGCTACCTGATCCTTTTACCTGGAGAAGCTAGGAATAATAATAATAATAATAATAATAATAATAATAATAATAATAATAATAATAATAATAAACTTTATTTATATCCCGCCCTTCTCCCTAAAGGGACCCAGGGCGGCTAACAACATATAAAAAACACATTTAAAAACATAAATTAAAACAAATAGCAGATAAAAACATTAAAAACACATTAACAGCGACCTTAAAAAACAGTAGTCAGATTAAACGACAGAATAAAAAGAGTACAAAAGAGCAAGTTACAGATGAATCAGGCCTGTAAAAACTACAAAATGTGTAAAAAATGTTAAAAAGGCCAAAGAATCAGAAGGCTTGTGTAAACAGCAGTGTCTTCAGGCCTCGCCGGAAACTCTCAAGAGAGGGAGCCATTCTCAAGTCAAGGGGAAGGGAGTTCCATAATGTTGTTGCCACTACCGAGAAGGCCCTATTTCTTGCAGCCGCCCCCCAGACCTCCTTGAGTGGCGGCACTTGTAAAAAGGCCTTCTCTGATGACCTGAGAGGACGAGCCGGATTGTATGGGAGTAGGCGGTGTCTAAGATATCCTGGCCCAGAGCAGTATAGGGCTTTAAAGGTCAAGACCAGCACCTTGAATTGGGCCCTGAAATGAATGGGCAGCCAATGTAGCCCCCGGAGAAGCGGACTGACAGAGTCAAACCGCCTAGCTCCAGTGACCACACGGGCTGCTGCATTCTGCACTAATTGCAGTTTCCGAACCGTCTTCAGGGGCAGCCCCACATAGAGCGCGTTACAATAATCTAACCTCGATGTCACCGTGGCATGGATCACCGTGGCCAGGTCTGCACGATCCAAGTACGGCCGCAGCTGGCACACCAGCCGAAGCTGAGCGAAGGCCCCCCTAGCCACAGCCGCCACCTGGGAATCCAGGAGCAGCTGCGAGTCCAGGAGGACCCCCAAGCTGCGAACCTGCTCCTTCAGAGGGAGTGCAACCCCATTCAGAGCAAGCCAATAATCCAGCACCTGCATCGAGGATTTCCGAACCAGGAGAGCCTCTGTCTTATCTGCCTTAATTTCAGCTTGTTAGCCCCCATCCAGATTCTTACTGCTTCCAGACAGCACTCCAGGCCCTCAACCGCCACCCTGGAATCTGGAGGAAAGGAGAGATAGAGCTGGGTGTCATCAGCATATTGATGGCACCTCACTCCAAACCCCCGGATGACCTCTCCCAGCGGTTTCATGTAGATATTAAATAGCATGGGGGACAGAATTGAACCCTGCGGCACCCCACACCTCAAAGGCCAGGGTGTCGAACAGGCATCCCCCAGCACCACCATCTGGGACCGACCCTCCAAGTAGGAGTGGAACCACCGCAAAACAGTGCCTCCAACTCCCAACTCGGCCAGTCGGTCCAGAAGGATACCATGGTCGATGGTATCGAAAGCCGCCAAGAGGTCCAGCAGGACCAACAGGGACGCACTCCCCCTGTCCAGTCCCCGGCATAGGTCATCCCCCAAGGCGACCAAGGCAGTTTCTGTCCCGAAGCCCGGCCTGAAACCAGATTGAAAAGGATCCAGATAATCCGCTTCATCCAAGACCCTCTGGAGTTGGGTCGCCACCACCCGCTCAATTACCTTGCCCAGAAATGGGATGTTGGAGACTGGCCGGTAGTTATTCAACACAGTGGAATCCAGGGAGGGCTTTTTCAGGAGGGGGCAAACCACCGCCCACTTCAAGGCGAGCGGCAACGTCCCCTCCACCAAGGAAGAATTGACCACCCTCCCTGTCCACTCAGCCAGTCCCCCCCGGGCAGCTCTAATCAGCCAAGCTGGGCAAGGGTCAAACAGGCAGGCAGATGGCCTCACACTCCAAAGGAGTCTGTCCACATCCTCAGGCTGCACAAGCTGAAAAGAATCCCACAACACTGGACAAGCAGTTGCCAAGGGGACATCATCAGACATTGTCAATGTGGCATCCAAGTCGCGACGAATACGATCGATTTTATCTGCAAAGTGTTGGGCAAACACGTCGCAGCGGCTGACCGTGTATTCCTCCTGGACTACCAGAGGGGCCTGATGAAGGAGGCCCCGCACCACACGGAACAGCTCTGCCAGACGGCTATCAGCAGACGCAATGGTAGCAGAGAAGAACGATCTCTTCGCTGCTACCACCGCCACGGAGTAGGCTCTATAATGAGCTCTACTCCGTGTTCGATCGAATTCATCGTGAGTTTTCTGCCACCGTCGCTCTAGATGCCTGCCCTGCTGCTTCATCATTCGCAGCTCCTCAGTGAACCAAGGAGCCGCTCCGAGTCTGCGACGTGGCAGAGGTCGCTCCGGAGCAATCTCATCCAGAGCCCTGGCCATTTCCCCGTTCCAGAGGTCGACCAGAGCCACAGATGAGGCGCCAGTCTTGGCAGTGGGAAAATCCCCCAGGGCCCTCAGGAAACCTTCAGGATCCATTAGCCTCCGGGGGCAGACCATAGAAAATGGTACCCCGCCTCTGTGGAGGTAGGAAGTCGTAACAAGCCTAAACCCTACCAGGAAGTGATCTGTCCATGACAAGGGAGTGATCTTGATCCCCTTTACATCCAGATCACTGCCCCCGTGCCCAGCTGTGAACACCAGGTCCAATACATGTCCTGCTGTATGTGTTGGGGTCCAGATCTTCTGGGACAGGCCCATGGTTGTCATGGCAGCCATGAAATCCTGAGCTGAACCTGCTGCAGGGGCCTCAGCATGAACATTGAAGTCCCCCAGCACTAACAGGCGGGGGGCCTTCAATGCCACCCCCGAGATCACCCCAGTCAGCTCAGGCAGGGAGACTGTTGGGCAGCAGGGCGGGCGGTACACCAACAGAATCCCAATCCTGTCCGGCCCTCTCAACACAACATGCAAGCACTCGAACCCAGGAGACTGCTGGACAAGGCACCTGGTAAGGGAGATGGATTCATGATAGACCACTGCAACTCCCCCTCCCTGTCCCTGCAATCTTGGCTGCTGCAACACCTGGAAACCTGGCGGACAAAGGTCAGAGAGACTAACGCCTCCCTCCATGTCCAAACAGGTCTCCGTAATGCATACCAGGTCGGCTTTCTCATCCAGGATCACATCCCGGATGATACAGATCTTGTTGTTCACCGACCTGTCATTCAAAAGCAGCAGCTTCAGATCCAGGGACTCACCGCCAGGACCACCAGGTATCCGAGAATTGGGGGAAGGACCAGAAGGGGAGATGATCTGTCTGCGATGAACTCTCCTTCTCCTATAACGGCCTGTCCGACCCCCACCACCATATCTCCCCTGGCCCGTCACACTCTTGTTAGTGACACCCTTCCCTTCCCCTGGGCTCCCTCCCGAGAAAACAGACATGTGGCGAGGCCCACCCTCTGAGACTGGCCTGCAGGCAGATCCTCTGCTATAAGACAGCTGTTGCTCCTCTCTCCCCTGCCGCAACAGAAGGGGAGGAAATCTGACCGCTGTTGAATTGGTCCACTGTTCAAAAGGGCACCCGATCTTCCAGGCAAGAGCCCCTTTGGCTCGCGCCTCTGGCAATCCCAGCAGATCTAAATACCTGGGGAGAGAGGAGAGCAATTAGGCAGGCAGGCCGGCTTGCAGGCTCCACCCCTCAGCTGGTCAGTCCCCCCAGCTGGGCTCCTCCAGAGTAACTGCCTGAGTTCTTCTTGACATAGAACCTTGGAATTGAACCTGAGATCTTCTCGACATAGAACATAATCTGGGGTCTTCTTGACATAGAGAATAACATTGTGCTCTTGATCTTGGGGTCTTCCACATATGATGTACATAATCACTGAGCTACTGCCTCCCTCTGACCCAGAAGTGGCAGCAGGAAAGAACTCAACCCTCAGTGCCCAGTGCTAAGCTCCAGCATGACAGAAGGCATGTCCACAGCACCAGGAGAGGAGGGGCCACTAATGCTGGCCCTGAGTCAGCACTGAGCCTCAGCACCACGTGGAGGGCCAGCTGGCACTCTTGTAGTGCCAGCCAGTGGTATTTTCAGGGTGGGAGGAGTTGGGGAGTGGGCAGAAAAGGATGGGGGGATGGCAGGCAGGAGGAGGAACTGGGGGAGAGGGGGGGACCAGCAGAGCTCTGTTCCACCATATCCTAACCTCTGTGTCAGGCTGCAAAATCCAACACGGAGGCTCTCCCAAGTCTGTGCCAGTAAAATCACTGGGGCAGGCTTGAAAAGCACCACCGCAGGGCTTGAGGCTTTCCCTGGGGAAAGGGATGAAAGTCACATTCCCCCGAGGAGACCTCTGGTGGCCCCAGTGGTGCCACTGGATGCAGCAATAGTCATTTTGGCGCCACTGCACCCAGTGGAGCTGCCAGGGATAGAATTGGGCTATAAATACCCCTATTCTCACTGCTGCTGCTCCAGTCTAAACCAGAACCCCCAAGACAAAAAAATTCTAGAGATCCCATCACAGCTCTCCTATGTACCCACTTTGTTGACTCCAAGACACCTACGGGAGCAGTCACATCATCATCATCATGAATATTGGTTGGTTCTAGTTCTCCCATTGTTCTTATCTCTTTTTTTGTTTGTTTCTGATCTTTTCACTCCCAATTTTAACTGATTTCATTGACTGAATTTCTTTTTAACCAGTTGTATGTAAGCTGCCCTGAAACTGAGGAAGAGGTCCAGAATAAATAGCTTTAAATAAGTAAATAAAATACAGCCCAACATTCATCAAAGTAACTGCAACCTGGAATATATCTGAGCATGTGCAGAGAACTTATTATTATTGATTGTTTATTTTATGTTATACATAAATTAATGTTATATTACATTTATAGGCAATTAAAATCCACTCCAAAGTGGTTAGTTTCACAGAGAAAGGGAAGATGGGAGAGACCAGAGGGCAAAGAGGCAAGGTAATGAGGGAGGAATGTGAACAAATATAGTATCATTCGCTTTGACTTTGTTACTGTTGGTGAAGAATCTGATGGCTTAAGAAAGGCCCTCATGGATGGGTGGGGAGGTTTGGGTTGAGGAGGAATATGAAGGAAGAAAGAGAGGTGAAGCCATGGCAGATGTATCCTGCAATTATCTGCAACGATATCCAAGGCACATGCTATGACTGCCACTATAGCTCCCCAAACTTACCACTGCTGCAATACTCTGGGAACTTGGCACCCAGAAGTAGTCAGTGATGACATGTGATGTCACCCACAAACAATGCAATGTCTATGGCTGTCTCATTTTACTGGCTGCTCTTGGCCCATCTCTCAAACAGGAATGAGTTCATCTCAGGTTTGAACAAAATTGCTCAAACCATTTATTAGTTATGAAATGGCTTCAGAAACTTGTTTAAGCAATGAACCGCTGCTTCTTTGTTGCTTCCTAGTGGGTTCTGAGCCTTTTATCAAGTTTAGATTTTGGTTAGGCTCAAAATAATATGAACATTGGAGAAGAACAGGTGCTCTCTGAATTTATAAAGAAAGTTATGAGCTTATCTCATCTTCCCCCTAGTGGTTGATTGGCTGTTCTAAACTTGATCATTGCAGTTTCTTGAAGTTAGTGTTTCTAAAGAGGAAACATCAGGTAAAGAGAGAAAGTTGAATTCAGCAATAAAATACGATATCCTTAGACACTGTCTGAACTCTGACCGTACTTACCTGTTACACATCAGCCTGGCTAAGATTTATGTCATACTTAGAAGTGTGGCATTTGAAACAGCAACTGAATACAATGGCCATATAATATAATGCATGTAAAGCAAAGGAATGCCTTTTTCATTCTGTTATCCAAGAGGGAGTTGCAACACTCTCGACGCCACCTGGCTTGCACAAAACCAACGTCTGCAGAACGTGATTTGCAGCCCAAGTGTTAACGTGTGCTAAATAAATACATTTCCATGAGTCCGTTTGTGTTTTGAATAATATTTCAAGATGACGTTTGGAAACAGTGATCTCTTTGGATATGTTCATACCTTGCGGGCAGGAAACAGAAACCTTAATCCAGCTGTCTTAGTGGTAGCCAAATATCACGAGGGCAAAGGAATAACTGACTCACAGGGTCCCCTGGCCTGGTGTTTGACTGTTGCCAAAGGCTACAGCCAATCAGGACACACTTTGTCCTCATCCTGAAATCAGTTATCTTGGGGCTGCATTATCTTCTGGTTAACCTGAAATGTTTCTACTGGGAACCCAAATGTGTGCAAGATTTTCTAGATCATATTGAATATGTGAGCACTGCAGCACACACCAGACTCATTCTAATTATTCAGTTATTTATTGCTTACCATTCACCAAAAGGAAACTTTTTGCAGCAGAGGTCTGTATGAGTGGTTGAGCCCCCCTGAGATCATCCCTTCAGGGGTCTGAGCAGCCCTGGGCCCACATGGACCAGGAACCAGGAATCGTCAGATCACCTGTCAGGTCCTGTTTCACCAATCTAAGGTTTTCTGTTCTGAGTTTTCCAGTGAATTGTAAGTGATCACTAGCTGAGTAATTGGGAAGAGTTTAATGTGTGCGGCTGTTTGCACCTACTCACTATTTCAGTGATTGGGATGGGACATACTTGCTACAGAGTCCCTGAGAACAATATTCTGAGACCAGACTTTCTTTTTCTTCTTCTCCATCTTGCTGTTTGTGGTTAAAATGACCGCATTGGGCCATAGTGAATAATCTGATGTGAGTCAACCAGCACCTTGGTATCTTATACCAAAATGAAAGGTGTTTTCATTACCAGGAAGTCGATAGCATAGAAAGCACAGAACAGAGGCATACAATTCTGCCGACTGTCCATGTTGCATAACATTGGCTATTATTCCTTGCATCACCACCTTCACCAAGCATTAAGGCCTGTGCTAAACCAGTTGCTTTGCTGAAGGCATGTTTCTGCCCAAGGTCATCTGTTATCTACACTATGTCCTTTATGTGTGTAACAGTTCCATTCTGGAGGGCTGTACAGAAGTCAGAAGATATATTGCTTGAAAGAGCTGGCTCTTGCCAACTCAGTTCTATCATGCCTGCACAAAAGCATCACAAAAGAAGCCGTGTCCAAAAGTGCTGACACAGCCACCCATAATTCGTATGACCATGCCTGGAGGAGTCAGTGTGCAGATGTGTCTTTGTATAGATTGCCAAGTCAGTGAAAGCATAACAATCTTCATAACGATCTAGATTAGCACAGAGATCTTCATGTCACTTTTGCACACTGATCCATGCTTATTTGAAACATATTGTAAATAAGGCACAGTGGCACCAAAGCAGAATCCATGTCCCATGGTAATCATGAACTATTACTGCCTGTTCTCATGGAAGGAAAGATTGTCTCCAAACATGATCTAACTCACATACTTCAGTTAATGTTAGTGAATATTAATGGTGCCAACACACTTCATCACACTTCAAGGAGACTTCTGTTCGAAGCACCTCCAATTCATAATCTCAGCAGCACCAGGGATTTTCAAGTGGACATGTTGCTAACAGGTATTCTGGTGGGGGATGTCCGATTTTGATGTTTTAATCCTGGCCCCATATGACAAACATCTCATTTAGTGACTAAGAAGTTCTGAAGAAATGTGATCATTCAGCCATTCTGGTCAAGAAGGAAAAATGTCAACTGAGAATTGCCAGTATCCTCTTTCTAGGACACCAAATGAATGCGTCTGAGTGGCATATACTGTATATGATGTCCCCAGACAAAAATGCAGACAAGATCATCAAGCATTCCTAGGACTGTTTGGCCACCTAAGGTGCTCATAAAGACTCAACCAGTCACACAGACCCCTGCTGCAAAAAAAATGAAATTGTTTCAAGTTCCTATTTCATCTGAGGCATTCTTCTGAGCTTGCCTCTTTTAAGAAGCACAACAGATCAAAGCTACTGTAAAGTGCTCCTCTGTGCTGATTGTGTTTGCTTAACCTGGACTACATCTGCTTCCTTGAAACAGTGTGTCCAACAGTACTTTGGGTAGAATTTTATGGAAAGCACAGTAGGAACACTACAGAAAAGCTATGGTAGCTAAAGGGCCCATATTTGAGAGATGAGTTCACCTCTGATCATATATTTTCTACACCATTAAAAATGGGATCAGGTTTTAGACAAAGTTCTCAGAAATGTCTCCCAATGACTACTGGGATCTGATCTCTCATATTTCTTGGTATCCCAAATGAAAACAGAGCAGTTTCAAGCTGTTTATTTTACTGATGGTCACACCTGTTACTGCCCAACCCCTCTGGGTTGCAAAAAAAAAAAGGATTTAAAAGCCATGGGTTGCAAGGGGAGAAAATTAAATTGACCTAAACACTTAAAGAGAAAAGCAACAGAAGTGTCTGGAAGACCTGGTGGTGACATGTTGGAAAGCAATTTGGAGAAACAAGTGGAGTCTTGTTTCCTTTGTACACAACATTAGTGAACCAATGTGCGCACATTGAAATACAGCATATTTTGCAGGCAAAGGCAATCAGGATGGAATCTGGATGGAGAACAATCCTGTAGCTGCTTGGATTCAATGTTTTTAGTTTACTACAGGAGAGACTCATGATTCAAACTCCAAATGTGACATTTGAACTCCAATGTTCTATCGAATGGAGTCTAAGGTGCAAAGTTCTGCTTTGAATCAGTGCTCTACACAAATCAGAAACAGATTAGCAGAAGCAAATTGTATAGATTCAGTAGGTTCTCTGTAAACCTGTACTGCAAAAACAAGGGGATGGCAGAAAAAGAAAAAGATGGGGTGATGGCAAATGTGTGTGTGGGGGGGGGGGGTTAATTTAACTTCCAAAATCCAAATCAGTCCATTGTATTACAAAACCAATGTGAAATCTGTACAAAAAATCAAGGCAGAATTGATTGTATTGTAGTTGCTGTTGTAGCTGCTAAACTTTTTTTTAAATGCACACCGATATTGGCAGGAAAATGGGGGGAGGCAATAATGGTTTAATAGACTGTGGAATGGCTATTTTGAAAAAAAGAAAGAGGGAAAAAAGAAAAAGCAGATGGCAGCCTCTTCCCAGGAGCCATAAAATTTCATGGTGTATTTTCTAACCAAGTCTTGCTGTAATTTAAGCCTGGAGGCCAACTTTCTCTGACACTGGGGGACAGGGCAGGGCCAAAGTGGAGTCCTAACAAAAGACGGACACTTCACAGAGACGCAGGCTTTGGCAAGAACAGAAATCTGCACATTTTGTGAGATGAGTCTAGTCTGTCAGCGTGGTAAACCCTTTGAAGCAAACGAAGGACAAGTGATGTGCTTGCATGTTTCATTTGCATTTTTGTTCAAGATTTTCAGGACCATGATGTATCAATAAAACAACAACACATGTTCCTCCTTGAAAGATGAACCCTAATTTATAAATGTATTAACATACAAGAAGGTCTTAATGAACATGCTCAAGTCAGTGCATTTTGCAGCTGAGTCAAGCATGTACATCCCTTCTAAACAGTATGCCAAAAACATGCATGAATGCAATGTCCAAGATCTTTCAGTTCTTGTCATTTGATTCTGATGCTCTCAAGGAACCTACATACGTACAAGTGATTTTACAGCATTACCAAACAAGTCAAAATGGTCAGAAGATGCTGCTTCCCCATCAGCTTCTGAGCACAAGAAAACCCAAGCATCCCACCTGGATCTATAATTCTGGATCAAGATCTGTGATGGCACCACCCTCAATCGTCATTCAATTTTGCCTGGTGGAGTAATTATAGTCCAAGGAGCAAAGATGTAGCTTAGGAAGTGTGGAGAGGGGGATGGAGCTTCCAGATATCTTCTACAGCAGGAAGAGTGATGTCATTGATCAACAGGAACAATCAGGGGCTGTCTTTGAAACTTTATCAAATGACCCTAGCCAAAAATAAAAGCATTAGGCTCAGCTTGAGACAAACTGAGAAATTTGCCTAGTGGCATATGTTAATGTCCCTAGTACAGTGACAGAACCTTTCTCGTCTCATGGCACACTGACGAGGTACTAAAATTATCAAGCACACCATCAGTTTTTTGACAATTGGCAAGGCACACCATACTGTTGGTTGGGGGTTCACATCCCCCAATGACCGTTCTAATAAATGACTCTCCCTCAAACTCCCATGGCACACCAGCAGACCATTTGCGGCACACCACAGTGGTTGAAAATGGCTGCTCTAGTAGGTCACCCTCTTTCCCAAGGGTTGCCTGACAGATAGTATGCAGCTCATGTTACCTTAAGATTACAATCCTATGCAAATTTACCAGGGAGTAAGTCCTAGTGAACACAGTGGGACTTAATTCTGAGTAAATTTGATGAAATAGCACTCTAATGTACATTTTAATATTTATTTGGGATGTTTTTTAAATCCATTTTTTAATTTTGATACTTTTGTTTTAAACTACTGCAGCTTACTCCAAGACTTTGGAACGGATTCAGCAGGATCTTTGCATGAAATATAATAAGTTTCAAACTAGGAAAAGGTGACATGAGGAGTCATTTTAAGTTGATTTTTTGTTGCTGTATTGCCTTACTGGGGCACAGCACTTCAGAATTTACCATTATATCCCAAGATGCCATAGCTCCACACTCATCAGTGCCCACTCTCTGCAGCCAATGATGATGATAATGCAGGGGTTCTCAAACTTCTTGGGAGTAAAACTTGTACACGTCAAACAAACATATACATGGATCTCATGAATATCATGTTTTACAGGAGTAAAACTTTTACAAGGTTTTTACAAGAGCAGATGCTCATTTAAGAGTATACATATAAATATCTGAAGAAACAAAATTCAACAGAAATTAAGAAGGAAGAATCTGGTCAGGAAAAGTTCAGAAACAAGTGAAAGTAATTTTTGTGTGTGTTGTAACTTAATTCAGTTGAAAGATCTCTGACCTGGTGCATTATCTGAAAGCAGCATGTATGGGACACCGTGTCTTGTTGCCATGGAGGCTAGCTGGTTCTGCAGTCAAGGACTGAAAGGAATTCCAGAGAGATGAACTTCTACTGAAGTGTTTCATGGTGTATATATTTTTGTTTGCCAAATAGTAGAGGAGTCAAACAGCAGCCGCATTAATGCCGCCGGAGCCCAGCTCTGCACATTGCTAACACCCAAGCAGACACAAGGGCGATGAGCAAACGGAAACAGTTCTGTTCATTATAGTCAGTTCATTTGGTCATCAGCCAGGAAGACAACATGGGTCGCCTTCTTCCCATCGCTGCCCCTTGTGTCATCTGAAAACGACTGGAAACAGTATGCTTGAGAGTGCGTTCCCTGGCTTTTCTTGGCACTTCCTCTGATAAGCCCCCAGGTGAATAGCCCTGTGAGGTGAACAGCCTTGAAATTCTGAGGCTGAAGTTTGTAAATCACTCACTTTGGTAACAAACACACAAGCTTAGTCTGATTCTCACAGAGGGGAATGGCTGAGTCTGTTTGGAATCCCCATGTTTACAGTGCCGTCTTCCAAATGCTAGGCAGCCTGCAGCAGAGTTTTCACTAATGAGCATTTCCCAGGCAAGGTTAAAGGAGGGTCAAGGTTTTAATTAAGAACACGGGCCCTTTGACGGCGCTGTTTTGGCAAACAAAATAATATTTGCAGAAAGTCGAGGCAGATAATAGGTTGAAATAATAGTCGCAGTGTCTGGCTGAAGTGAGGCCTGGTGGGCTGGCAGGCCATTCCCATTGCCTCTGGGAGGCGGATGTAGCCAACCTTGGTTGTTTGTATGGGAGGGGGGTAGATGAATGCTTACACATTTTGGAGACCAGAAAAACCCCATATAATACAGGAAAAGCAAAGGTAAACAAACATGGTGTCGGCAATACCAATTTGCTACATGAAAGATGCGAAGACCTCTCGGCTGGTCATATGGCACAGTGGAGGATATGAATCAGGGCTGCCAACCCCAACTCCCCAAACAGACCTTTCTCCTCATGTAAACAAAACATGACCCCAAACATGTGGGCCATCAGGAAGCAAAACTTGCACCGGCAGAGCTTTCCTAATAGGCGGGTGTACTTTATGCTATTTCTTCTCCCCCCCTCCCCCAAATTACTTCTCCCTTGTAGGATAAGTGTGATCAGTAAAAGGCCTACTACAGCTCTAAACTTTAATAATTCTACAGTTGTTGCTGCTGGTACATGTATTCCTACTAAACTATTGTGCAACACCTGATTATATAACAGCAAAATTAGCACTTGGCCAGGGAGTTAGGTTGCCCAACTCCTAGCCTGGATCGTCCTCTCTCCCACCCAGCAGCTCTGTCCCCTGGGCTTCTTGCAGCACCTAACTAGTCCTAAACTAGGCACCATAAGCCCAGTGCAATGTTACTGTCAAGATTTCAGCCCTGGCCAACACCATTGTTAGGATTTCCAGAGCTGGTAACATTTATGAAGGCATCAAAACTTCAGCCTTTTGGTTTCAGGAGTACCATGAGATAAGGATAAAATTTTGATATCAAATTTGAAAATAGCACAAGAATTCTTCATTCTATGAAGAATTTTCTTTCCCCCGAAACAGAATTACCTAAAAGTCTTTGCCTTGCTACTTACCATCCTGTTGTAGCCACAGCACCCTATATTTTAGTCAGACTTTCTATTGCCTTTCATCCAAGTGATCATGACAGATGGACAGATAGCTACAATATGGTTGCCAGCTTTGACAGAAGCTATTCCTGCAGATTTGTTTTCCAACCCCATGTAATATTCCTGGAGGACCTGTTCAAAGTTCCAAGATTGCTTTGAAAAGTCAGCCGAAGATAGATACTGATTCATGAAGACTTCAGGACAATTGGGTTGACCACCCTAGCTACACATCCAGTTTCTTTATCCACAGATGATGACCTCTTATTTCTCTCTAAACATGTGGTCAGTTTCCACAGGTTCCACGAGATACATAAAGCAAGGTTTGTTGTGCATCATTTTAAAACCAGGTGAGCACTTTCTATCTCTCAAAACAGGTGGATGCTTTCTGAACTGTTCTTCCACAGCACAGCACAGCACACAAGTAGAATGGATAAATGTGTTCTCCAGAGAAGTAAACTTCTCATCACTGTATTTGAATAAAAAGAACTGTTCAGCAGGCATTAAACAGGAAAAGCTGGCTTTCCGATGCCATTAAAAAGCAGGATATTTAATTTAAAAAATAACTGGGGTGTGGGTGTGTGCATGTGTATGGAGAGACTATTCCATGTGTCTACTTAACTTTTGGCACTTCCTATTAGGAAATATGATAAGGAAATGGCATATTATGTGGCTAAAAAAAATCAGGTATCTAGATTGAAGAACAGTGGAATCTAAAGATTTATTGACCAGACAGCCAAAAGGTTTGATAGTTTTGCTTTATAGCTTTTGTATGACCCCAACCAGAATTTTTAAACAAGGCTTCGTCATGATGCAAGAAAACTAGAGACTGAGTGAAAACAAGCATCAGCACCTGTCAACCAGATCAGTCCACCCATCCATTCCACACAAACACTGGTTAGGTGCACATCTGGTTTCTTTACACAGTTTTATTTCAATACCAATGAACCATTTTCATTGGTCCTCTCATATGCATGAGGCCAGGCTTGTTGTGCCTCATTTTAAACCACAGGTGTTTTCTGAGCTGCTCTTTTTCAGCAAACCCACAATACATTCAAAGGGGCCGCAAACAATCAAGCTTTGTCCCCATGGGGTTCAGATGAACCATACACTTCATGCTCAGGTGGGCATATGCTTCTCTTTTCCTGAACGCATGCCCCATCATGGCCCTTTGCTCTGCCACCTAATTAAGCCTTACCTATTCTGTGTAGTCCTGTGGACTCACAGAGTAACCCTCATGTTATTGCATGAGTTTCACCTGGGTTACACATTAGGTTGTAACATTTTGAGACCTATTAGCAACAAAATGGCACCATTGTGAACACAAAGTTACTGAATAACTGCTAAGTAGGAGCACTAGGCAATTTAAAACGTCCCTATCCTTTTGATCTAATTTGTGTTCTGCTGTTCACTCTTCCCTCTGTTTGCTTTCCAGACTTCCTACATCTCCTGTTCATTAGACAGAAGTTCACTGGGGGATGTCCATCAGTGCTTCCCATCTCCTTTGTCCTCTGTACAATCTTGGCCTTCTCTCTACTAGAACGTCTTATTCCGCTGAGTATCTCATTACAACCAGATCACCCAGCATTGGGTCATGTCCCTTTCTGTGAAAAAATAATTCTCTCTGAAAGTGCCCAATACCAGCATGCTGTTTTCATGCACTTGATAGTCAGGCCCCAAACTGTGAACCAGGCTCTCTTTCCACCCCTCCAAAAAAAGATCAGCCTTCTCAGCTCTAACAATGGTTACCCATTGATCATGAACAAAGATTTTAAAGAGTTGATCATTTTAGCTGATAATCTGCAACACATTCATAATTGATATATGGCAAAATTATCTTTCTGATTTGGCTTCAGTGCTGCTTATTTGTTTCCAGACCCAATGCAAAGTGCTGGTTTTGACATCTGAAGTCTTAGGGCGCAATCCTAACCCCTTATGTCAGTACTTTCCAGTGCTGGCATAGCGGTGCCAATGGGACATGTGCTGCATCCTGCATTTGGATGTCACTCACAGAGGCCTCCTCAAAAAAAAGGAATGTTTATTCCTTTACCTCAGAGCTGCACTGCCCTTATGTCGGTGCTGGAAAGCATTGACATAAGGGGTTAGGACTGCATCCTTAAACAATCAAGGACCAGCACATGTGGTCCCAGAGCATAGGCTGAGTTCACATGGTACTGCCACTCTGCTAATGCTAAAGTGGTCTAGCTCTGATCAGTGTCTGACTCGGAGAATGCCTGGGAACCCCATTTACACTCTGTTAAACTCCATGAGGGAAGGAAGGCATGATACAAATGTAATAAAGAAATATTTTATGAACCATCTCTCATTACTGGACATGCTATATGACAAGTATAAGATCCCTACACAGGGGAAAATGTATTGCACATGCAGGGATCAAGTAAAGAGGTTTATGGAACAACACAATAGAATGGCATGAAATGAGAAGGGAAGCAAGGACATCAACGCACAAGAGAAGCTTTTATGTGGGGGGGGGGGGTAATAATACAATAAATGAGAAAGGAGTACCCAAAAGAAAATGCAGTGCCTTATACACAACACTCACAGCCCACAGAAAATTGGATAGGTCTGGGCTGTCAGTCACACAACTAGGTCCTAAAGATCAACAGTTTCTGTGCATGAAGAAAGTGGAAATTTTTACAAGGAGAAGGGGTGCAAAATGATGCAAATGGAGGAAAACAGAAAGGGGGAGGAGTAAATAGGGAAATGAGGTTATCCAGGGGGTTATCCAGGGGGAATAGAAGCCGAAGTACCCAGGGGGTGAAGTAGCAGGAAAAGAAGGAGGAAGACCAGGGGAAAGAAGAAGGAGAAGCAGGAAAGTACCAAGGTTAGACCAAGGAGTCCAAGATTCCCACTTACCCCACTCATGCCAAAAGAGGAAGGGATAGAAATAGCCCAATCCATCACAGCTCCCTGCATGGTATTCATTGTATCCTGGCATGTTGAGGCCTTGTCATGCGAAGGGAACATTCACTCCTTTCCTCTGAGGTAAACCCCTGATGCTGCCATGGGTCAAATTGGACCTGTGCCAATGATATCACTGGTGCATGCTTGCATTGACTGGTAAGGGCAGATGGAGCACAGGATTCAGGTTAGGATTCAGTAGGCACTGTCACCACCAAACCCACCCCGTTCCTAAGCAACCCACCCTCTTCCCTGTTGCATCTCTGTCCCACTAGCACCCCATTCCACTGCTGGTCCTACTTGCCTCAGGGTGGGGCAATCGTTTTGGGGAAGTCTTCAATCAAACTGTGGCTCAGGGAGGAAAGGGTAAAAAACCTTCCCCCAGCATGCTGTGGTCCTGGTATGGTTTGCCTCCCACATCTACTTTCTGGAGAAAAAAAAGATAAACCACAGAAGCACAATGATGCTTTTAGCATCATGTGTCACTTGGTGCTTTGACTGATGCCCTCACAAAGTGAACAAGTAAGCAGCAGGCAAGTAGCAGGTAATTATAATTAACTGGCAGAGCCTGTGCAACATAGGAACTGCACCCCTAGGACTTCTTCATGTAGGTTCTCTGCCCTGCAATATTCTTCTCGAATGGCAGGATGGTTGTAAAGGGTTTCCACATAAGCCTGTGTCTCTCCCTGGATCAAAGTGGCAGTGTCTAAAAGATGCATCCTAAACCATCTAGAAAATCCATAAACCTGACTGAAATCATTCAGGATATTGCAGTCCACTTTATTTCGATGGAATGTTTGAAAACAAGCCCTTGAAAATTTCTCTGGCAACTAAAATGGTGCTTTCTTTGTTGTTTTATAAAAGTCTCCCTTGTGCAATCATCTTCCCTTAGAAAAGTTAACAAGAGTTATATTCAGCAGCAGCATTTATTTGCAAATGAACAAAATTCTAATGTACATCTAAAATTCATTTATGTAACTCTGCTAATACACCTGAGGACAAAACTGTTCCCAAAATGGAATGCAGGTGCCTGAATACCAATGCAAGGAGCATCTCTCCACACCCTTTCAGCCTAGAGAGTCATCCAATTTTTTTTTCCCATTTCCATATCCAAATAATCTGATGACACCGCTGTGGAAAAATTGTCACGGGCCAGATGCATAAATTTGATCAGATTTTTAACTAATCCGTCAAATAGCCACTTGGATGCTCCCTATTTGTAGTATAACTTTGATACAGACAAATTGTTTCACATTACCCCAGACATTACCAAGTTATACTACAATCCTATGTACACTTACTAGGGAGTAAGCCTCACTGTTTATAATTAGATGTATGTCTCAGTGAACAAGCATAGGCTTGGGCTGTTAGGCAGTCAGCCACACATGTAATGTGTGTAGCCACACATGTAATTCTGAGAGTGTTGATTCTCACCTCCTTGGAGCTCATGGGGAGAACACAATTGTGACCACCACTCTCATCCACTAGGCCACTCCCAGATGAGAAAACTGAGTTGTTAGTTTATCTTGATTTCCAACCTAATGCATTCTCTATTGGCCAAAGGATATAAAGCATACACAAATTGATCCATCACAGTAGCCTTTAACTTTTTTCATGCCATGACCCTAATAAAAAAAGAAATAAATAATGAGAATGGGGATACACCATCAATCCTGCTGCCATCTCAGGAACCTATCCACCCACAACCTGCCCCGATCAAAACCCACTCCCTGCCCCTGTTACGCCCTCCCAGCAATGTTCACTGTAACCAAATATTCTTATTAGAGATGGCAGAAAAAGTTACCATGAAGCCTGGCACTAGAAAAAGCTATTTTAGTACAACTGCAAAGAACCTTGGCAGGACTGGGACAAAATCTCCTGGTACCTAATAGGGTATACTAGGTGCCTCTCCCTTTACCTGGTTGTGCTCTAGTCCAGTGGTCTTCAACCTATTTCATTCCCATAAGTTGCCGTGACCCCACAAGTGAGGATTCGCAACCCCATTGGAGTCATAACTCCAAGGTTGAAGAACACTGATCTAGCTGGTTTACACAACTAGTACAGCTGGATGCAGGTGGTGTGCAAAAATCTTGCTCAAAGAAAGTAATGAGCAAGTGTTATTCATTTCACATGAACTTATTGTGCTTCTCTGGTTCGAACTGTGTTTGGTTTAGGAGAACGATAATGTTCTGGTCCATGGAGATATAGTCACAGACAGAGTCTCTAGAACAAATTAGTGAAACATTCCATTCTACAGCCTTGTAATCTCACACCTCTAAATATCAGCAAAAACTCTGAGGGCTTGGTGGAAAAAAAAATGGTGTGAAGTCTCCTGGTGTTTGAGGAATTTCCCAATATGCATTAAATTAACTTTCTGGATACAGGAAAGAGTGGTTGAAAACAGCTCTGTCCAAGACAGATGGAAGCCTAAGTATCCAAGCAGCTGTTCTGCACATGAAATCAGATCAACACCTACCTTTGGAATGGTTGCACCACCGCCGGGTGAGGTATTCTTCTTGAAAGGCAGAAAGAAGCCATGTTCAGAGTCCCCTCCCTCCTTCTTTGTTCGAACTGTGTAATTAGGGTAGCAGTCAACAGAACATCCATCTAGATGGAAAGCTTGTAAAAAGAGAAAGAAGCTTTCTGTTCTTGAAACCCCAAGACATCTTCAGATTTTTTCCAGTAATTTGTGGTTTCTGGTCCTATGCTTTCATCAAGCAGAATCTTGGTTAAAAACAACTAATGAGGAATATCATAAACAGAGATGGAAAGGTACACACAGAGAAAATGGAAGGAATCTACACAGTCTTGCATATCACTAGGTTGACACAATGAAGCACAATTCTATCCAACACATGTTTACTCAGAAGTCCCACTATGTTCAATTAATCCTTTATAAGGGCCAAATCCTATGGCCATCAGCACTGGCGCTGACTTCCAGCACCAGTGCTAGGTGTCATAAATGTGCTGTAAAGCACGTTTATAGCACTGTGGGACAAAGGGGTGCCAGGCCAGTGCCAGTCAGCGCTGATCCAGCGCTGGAAGGAGGATGCTGTGCAGGCCCTGGTGGCTGGGGAGAGGCATCCTGGGGCAGGGGGAGGGCAGAACTGGGGGAGGGGTCAGAACTGGAGGGAGTGGGACTGATGGAGGCTTCCTCTGCTAGATCCCATCCTCCATGTTGGGCTGAAAAGCCTGACACAGATGTTCTCAAGTCTGTGTGGGCAAAAATAGCCAGTGCAGACTTGAGAAGACCCATTGTGGGGTCTTGGGCTTTCTTCAAGGGAAGGAGATGAAAGTCCCCTCACCCAGGAAAACTTCTAGTGGTTTCCCTGAACCCATGGGATACAGCAGTAGCCATTTTGGAGCTGCTGTGCCTCCAGGAAGCTTAGGATTCAGCTGTAAGTGTGTTTAAGAGTGCAGTCTTAATTGCCACAGTTGAAGGTGGATTTGAGATAGAAATATTTTCACCAGAAACTGTAATCTTCATTTAGAGAATGGGTAAGCAACCTATAGTACACAGCTTGGATCCAGCCCACCATCTGAAATCATCTGGCTTGTAGTTCCAGAAAGATATATCCACTTGGCCCATGATGGTCCTAAAAAGAATTCAAGTTCATAATTCTATCTCTAAGGCTTACAGTATAAGCAGACGAAGGCAGAAGCTTCCTTTGAGCATTATTCTCTGTCTGGGCATGCGTCTCTCCATTCTGTGCTCATTTCTTTTTTCTTAGCTCTGTGGTCTAATCGGGAGGTTCCACATGCATACCAAACATGCATGCATTCTTACTATTGACAGACCTTATGTCTGGCCCCCATGTGGAAGAAGGTTGGCAACCCTTGATTTAAAGTTTACACCACGGAGCAAAAAGCAGAGGGACAAAGAGAGGAATCCATTTGGGCCTCAGATTGAAAGGATAGAAAGAAAACTTGAAGGGCTATCAACTTGTAGCATGCCGAATAATTTTTGTTCTTAGCAAAAAGAGTTAAACTGGAATATAGAGTGCAACTTCTCCCATCTTAGAGCTGCTTCCAGTGGCATAGCTAAGGAGGGCAGGATACAAGACCCCAGCTACTACTCCTTGAATGATGTCCAGCTTGGGTACTCAGAGCAGTTGCACACCAGTCTGAGCAGGTGACCACTTTCTTCTAATAAAAGAGGGGAAAAAGGCAAAAAAAGCAGCTGGTCACTCAGAGTAGCATGCAACTGCTTCAAGAATGTCACAACCCGGAAGTAATTAGTGGTTTTGTCATCGCATCACTGCAGTTACGTCCAGTTCCAGGGAGTGACATCATGAGTCACAGCTCCAGGTGTCAGAGGGGCCAGATACGCCACTCACTTCTTTTGAGAGATGTACTCAGGTACAGACATTGAAGTACAAAATACATTTACCACTTCAGTTACAAAGGGTACATGAGCATACAAACTATAGCTTTTCCCTCAAAACTTCTCAAATGCAGCAAAGAGTCGGGTCCCCATTTTTGCATACTTTGAAGGAAAAGGCTGTAATTTATCCCAAGTGTGTACCCTTGATATCTGCCACAATACATGTGTGCTTTGTACTCAGGTTTCTATCCTGAGTGCTACAAAATGCCTTGTGAGAAGTGACCCTTGGGAACTACTGCCAGTTCCAAAATGCTCACAACTCTCAAAGTTCACTTTGCATAAGTAAGGGCTAATCAAACACCAACAATTTCAGGATTTGTTCCACTTTAGTGAATGCAAATCAAAATACAGAACTCACCAGCTCATGAATTCCCACTCTGATGTGCTCCCTGAACACAGTCAGCTCATTAAAGCAACTTGGAAGATAACACAAGTTTGTTTTCAGAAATGCAAGGCCATCTGTCCATAAGGATTTCTCACGCCCCGTCTGCAAGCTCTGGGCAGGGAATTGCAACATTAACTACACAGGAAGGAATCGCTGAATGAATAAATGATAAAGGCCATCGGCATAACTATCTAGAGTATTATTTTACGTGCTTGCATCAAGTAGGTTAGAAGACCATGTCCGTCTGTCGCCTTACTCTGTTATCTGTCCCAGAATGGATCAATGCCTGTAATACAGGACGACTAAAATCACAAACCAACATTTAGAAAAGAAGAAAAGATTCCCACAAATAAATAAATGGAACGCTTTTCAGGTGAGTGGCAGAACATCAGAAGTGAAGCTTAGTACACAGGTACTGGCTCTTGTACAGTATAGCTTGCATTAATGGATCTGTAGTAATTACCATTTCCTGCTACTCACAGTTATCATTCCCTGGGCAGGTGGGGGGAAGCAGGCACACACACTCACCTCTCACCATGCAAGTATGGTGGTATGTGAGGAAGACAATAGACATATGCGCATTTGCACAGTTCTGCCCTTCTGCAAAGGGGAGGAAAAGGTCATATAAATTTTGCACATATGTAGCGTGTATCATCCAGGTAGCTCATTATCTCATATAGGCAGCAAAGAAGCACACACATTTACCTATTCCCCAACCATACATACACAGGCCATAGTCAGTGAGTGAATGAACTGGCGTCAGTGACACCCCACACTACCCTTACATATATGAAGGGATGGGAACCTTCAGAAGTGCCCTCTTTTTGTTATTGGTCTTTGCTCTGAGATTGACAATCTGCATGAGGAAGATAAAATGACCCAGTTGGTTCCACACACATGCCTTGCCTGTCCTATAAGAAGTGTCAGTTTAGCCATCCACTTCATTCTACCTGCTGAGATATCTTCAGTGTGGATTGGTCCCTCCTGGCTGCTATAAAGTTACCTGAAGAGTAGAAAGAGCTCAATTAAAGTTACACAGACAGTTTCAGAGGCTGTGGAGACTTTCTGTGCATGTGTAGGAACATCCAGAGTAGTCCTTTTCAGGGGCACTATGGTGTTCAACTGCATGATGCTGCATGACCCTAAATATCCTATGTGTGAGCTGGGCTATCTGGCCTCGAACCCTTTTCTTGTCTCCATGGCAATAAATGAACTCTCCACCTGAATTACTTCATGAGACAGAGAGAACTAGGAGCCCTATCCAACTTTCCAGTACTGATGCAGCCGTAATACAGGTGCCGAGGTAAGGGAACAAAGGCTCCCTTACCTTGAAGAGGCCTCCATGACAGCCTCCCCACCACAGAATGCTGCATACACTCCATTGGCATGGCTGCAACAGCACTGAAAAGTTGGGTAGGATTGGGCCCCACATTGTATACAAAAGGAGCAAGGCTGGCAACTGCATTTGATAATTTCCTAGGTGTAGTGGAGGAGCTGTTGCTCAGTGGTATAACAAATGGCTTGCATGAATAAGATAGGTTCATTCCCTAGATCTCCAGTTAAAAAGAACTCCAGTAGCAAGTGCTAGGAAAAGCCCTGCCTTAGACTGTGGATAGTCACAACAGCTAGAGGAGACAATACTGGGCTTACCAGACCAATGACCTGAACACTTAAGGTGTTCAGGTGAGCCCTCTAAATTCCACAGAAGAATCCACCTCAATAACCAGGGTTGGCAGACAGATTATTAGTGGAATTTACTGGCGTGAGTTCTTCCATCTGTAGGCTTGGGGGACCAGTTACCTCAATTATAAATCTTGCATGTACCCTAAAGACAAATTTATTTTGTCTTCCTTCAGAATTCCTCTCATGAATATTATCTTCTCACAACATGCATAAACACCAAGTTTCACAGCCATTTATCCTAGATCTAACAGTGGCATTTAGGGGCTTTGAGAATAGAAGTAATTGAATTGAGCGTGGGTCGGAACAAAGGATAAAAGGACCCTTTTTCATTTTTATCCTTTTTAATATCACCAACAAGATGAAATCGTTTTGACTCTGGGCTCTTAACAGCTGTCAGACTCATATCTGAAGAAGGCTTCATTGCTCTGGAATTGGAGGGCCAGGCTAATAAAGAAAGGCACATAAAAAGCGAAATGTCTAATGAGAGAGAAAGACAGCCAGTCTGTGGGCTGCTCCAGAGCACCTCTCATTTCTTGTCAGGCACCTCTCAGTTAATTATTATGTTCTTCCTCAGGTGTAAATATCCTTGCTCTGCTTCGCCATTGCTCACAGAACACAAAGTAGCAGGTGTGGTACATGCAGCAGGTATTCCCAGCAACAAATGAGATGAAGCTGTATTTTCTCTCTCCTGTGAGGGGACTGTGCTGTAGTGGGCAGCATTTGCATTTCAATAGAGCAGAAAGCATCATTTCTCAATTGTGTTTCTCCAGACTCTCCCCAGCACCCTGAAGGCCTATTCTTGCCATTTGATTAATCACTTCATGCTTAATGCTTTTTAAAATACTACTACTTTTCACAAACAAAGATAAATGCACTGCACTTCTGAGCAAGCCTGGGTCCTAAAGGAGATTTTCTCCCCCACCTTTTCTTCTCTGAGCCTTTAACACTCTTTAGTCAGTTAAATGTGAAAAGGGTTTACTGGAACTTTCTCTATAAAATGAGATGTTGGGAGTCAGGAATCTGTAAGATGGCAGAATGCTACAGATCCCCCCAATTTTCTCCTGGTATCTAGGGAAAGTCAGAACTGTTTTAAAGCATGCCTGAAGAAGAGTGATAATCCTCCACATGGTCTAGAAGTCAGTGCATTTCAAATGGTTGAACCACTCTTCAATCTAGATGGATTTTATATTAATATATGAAAAAGTAACTATCACCTCCACAGGGGTGGAATTGGAAAATGGTACTGAGAATTCCAAATCTTGTCATCATATTTGCATTTCTGCAACTGAGATTGCAGATCAGGACAATAAATGTGACAAAGAAGTCCCTTAAGCAGCTTCAGTGTAATACACATGCACACTGGTTGAAAAATGTTGCACATTTATTATGTGCAAAAAAACTGCAGACTTTCAATCTGCACTGAAACTTCTTCCAAGACAAGTTCAAGATTTTGAAAGTGTGGGTAGGATATCACTGCTGCCTCCTAATTCCCCATTAACTGAAGGCTTCCTAAAGCCGGCATTCACTTGGTCTATTGAGGATGGACAGTTCCAAGATGGCTGCCAAGACAGCCCAACAAAGGAGGGATGCTCTGAATAAGCGCATGATTCTGGTGAAGAGCTGTTATTTGAAAGGGTTGTTGTTGCAGGTGTGCGACTGGAAAGTAGTATGTAGAAGAGTGTCATCAGTTGGGAGGGAGCCCAAGCGAGGAACTGTATTCCAACAGAAAAAAAGCATGCCTAGCCTATACTGACTGTGTCTGGGGATGGGATTGCACATGTATGAGGAAATGTATGCAGAGAAAGCTCACTATGAAGGCTAGTGATGACAAATGTAAGACTAAACCAAAAAGGAGAGAAGAGTGGTCATTTTTTTTTTTCCATTTGTGAAATGAACCCCCATTTGTTTGGGAGTAGCTTGCCTTCCACAGACTTGTACCCCCCCCAGCCCCACCTGAGGAGTTGGCTACCCTCCACACACAGCTGCAAGCCCACTAACATTGTTATCTGGGTAACCAAATAGCACACCAGTAACAGGCTGTCAGCACAGGACGTAAGACTGAGGGCTTTGACTCTATCGCCACAGAGAGAAAGCAGCCCAGGAAAGCTGTCCTGTGAGAGGAGGAGGAAAGGAGTGGTTTGTAACCCTCTCCCCTCTCAAGCAGCACTGAGGCAATGGGGAAGGGTCCACCAGGCAAGATAATCAGGACCCACATAGGTGGGTGAAGAGGAATGGCTCCGAAACCTAGCAGGGTGGTTCCATGAGTACAACTGCGGAGAAACCCATCCAACCAGCGCTCAGGGTGTGACATCACACATCAGAGAACTTTCATACGGGTGTTTGTTTTTGCTGTTTTTTATGGAGGTGTTGCAGAGAGAAGTGTGACATGTCCCTAACACAGCGGTTATACCTATCTGCTCCATATCTGTAATTCAGGTGAGAGTAAGAACACTGCTCACAGGCCTGATCAGCTGCAGGTTGAGTGAGGTTATTTGAAAAATTGCCCTCCTTCCTGGCGTTAGTGACATTGCCATAAAGCTGTGGTTTTCAAACTCTCAGGGAGTTTGAGCACCACAGTAAGTCCTTGCAGGGGAGGGGAGGGAGGCAGCGGGGGCAGGGGGAAGGCAGCGACACAATTCCCAGGATCTCATCGATGGGGGGGCTGCAGGGACTGGCATGCACTTACCAGTCCCTGCAGCAGCCTATCGGGAGTGCGGGGATCCCTGCACGAGCATCTGCAGGGCTCCCCAGCTTTCTAAAAGTGAAAGTGGAGTGATCACACTCCACTTCTGGTTTTGAGGAAGTGGAGCACGATTGCTCCACTTTCACTTTTGAAACATCGGGGACATGGGGCATCGGGGACATCGGACGTCAGGCTGGGGCATCGCGACGCCCCAGTTTGAACAGCTCTGCCATAAAGTTAATTAGATGTGGTAATGTTGCGGAGCAAGAAAAGCCCATTCCAGGTTAAGAGTGATGCCCATTCAGAAAATTCTGAATGGAATAAGGGGAATAAGGGTGGCATCTGCATGTTGGGATGTATGTGTGTGAGCAGCCCCCATCTACTTTGGGGTGAGTTGAAATCTTGCTCGGTGTGGCTGCAATCCTTTCCACACTTTCCTGGGAGTAAGCCCCATTGACTCAAATGGGCCTTACTTCTGAGTAGAACTACATAGGCTTGAGGTTTGTGTCAGCTTAACCAAGGATCTTCACCTTTCTCTTTTTCCTCCCCTTCAAAAAAGAAAAAAAAGTCACTCTTGATGGCTTTGTCTCCAAAAATTGATTAAAAATAAAAATCCCCGTTCCTTTTCAGCCATTCCCTTTTTTTCCTCCTGCCTCCTTTGGGGGGGGGGGGAGGTACTCTGTTGGCTGCTATTGTAAGACAAAAGGCACAATGCTAGCTAGGTCTACTCAGAAGTAAGTCCTATTGTGTTCAATGCGCCTTACTCCCAGGAAAGTGAGGTTAGGATTGCAACCAAACAGTCTCTGGGTCTCAATTTGCATCAGTTTGCAATTAGCAGATACACACAAAACAGTCTTCCCCTCCCCCAGCAAATTCATCACTTCCCCGCTCCCTTTCCAAAACCTTCCAGGTGTGCTGCTAACAAACTCAGGGCACAATCCTAACCAGGTCTGCTCAGAAGTAAGTCCTATTTTGTTCAATGGGGCTTACTCTCAGGTAAGTGTGGTTAGGACTGCAGCCTCAGAGTGCTGGCAGCTGTTTTTTTATAGTGTATAATTATAACACCTTCACCCCCATTTTGGGAGTAACTGAGGTGAGGCGTTGTAATGGAGAGCCATGGCCAATGGCCACAAGGATCAGGGAAGCTGCGGGCCAGAAAAGTTCGAGAACCACTGCCCTACCCCAAGGAGGTATCCAGAGACCAAAATTTCCCCATGAGATGCAATGGGTACCACACTGGTGTAGCTGCATTGCCCTGTGGGGAGTTGTGTTGGCTTGGGTTGCCTGGCAGCTACAGTACCCATACAGGTAGAGGAGTTTATTTCTAGTGTGTAAGATAGGTTTAGAGCCAGGCAGCCCAATCCTATAATTCCTGGCACCTGGAAGGAACAATGGCACAAAATGGCTACTGCTGGCTCCTGCAGACTCAGGGAAGCCACCTGAGGTTGCTTTGGAGGAAGGGGACTATTTTGCCGGCACAGACTTGAGAACCTCCACATCAGACTTTGTAGCCTGACACAAAGAAAGAAGCTGACTGAGGAAGGCTCCTCCCAGTTCAACCTTCCCCCTGCCCCAGAATGCCTCCCTCCTGCCCCAAAAGGCTGCACTGCCGCCTGGCAGTCCCACTTATCTCCAACTGGGATCCATTCAGTGCTTGCTCCCTCCTCCCGCAGTGCCATAAATGTGCTTTATGGCATGTTTACAACACAAAGCAGTTAGGATGGGCAGTTAGGATTGGCCCTAAGTCTTACTGAACACAATGGGCTTTCTTCTGAGTAGAATAACACAATTTTCAAGCACCTCTACTTAGAGTAATCAGTAAAAGAATTACAGCGAGGGAGCATATCACTTTTCCCAAACAAGTGTTGACTTTGAGGATGCTTCCGAAAGTTCAGTTGTAGCTTGGCAACTCATCCAAAGCTGATGCCGAGTTTGGAGACAGGTAAGCATCACACCTGGATGTGTTGAGTTCAATGAAACTGGCAGAAGATCAGGGCAGAAAATACACAGAAGTCAAATTCAGTTTTCTTATGTTCATCTGTTCTAGTTGAACACCGGAGTGAGGATTATTCCAACTCTACAAACCATTCTTTGAAGTGTAATGGGGTGCAAATGTTCCACAAACTGGAAGATGGGAGACTGTGGGATGTGAAATGTCCTACAAAGCTCAAGATTTGTGGCTTCTGCAACCCAGACTGCTTTGTTGCCTTTAACAGGGCCCCCTTCAGCTTGACCGTCATTCACAACATCCAGACAGGTTTTTGAGTAGGTGAGTTTTCTATCCTTGCTTCCCTCCCCCCAAGCTCTCCCTCTCCAAATGGAGAGAATGATAGCTTTGAGTCCAGTGTGGATTGACTATAGGTCAGGTCTAGCTGCTGGCACAGTACTAATGCATGTCATCTGAAGTTCCCATACACAACTGGGGAAGACTTACTGTTTCCATGGAAACTGGCCTTTACCTCCATGAGCTCCCCTTTGAAAGATGGTGTCATTTGAGAGACCTGGGACCATGGACCAAAATCATGTCTATGAAGATAAAAACTTAAGAGCAACATGGAATGCAGAGGTACATGCAGGAAATTCCATCATAATGTTTCACTATCCTTTGATCAGCATACACTCCACTCCCATGAGTGAAAAAACAGGCTGGAGTGTTTTGCATAGGAGCTGCTAAAAACCAAGGCACTGCAACAAACAGTGATCATAGGATGTTTTTCAGCTGGTTATTCTACTTGCAAATTGTGCTGCAAATTCACAGAAGCTTAACGTGCTTGCGCTGGATTTTGCTAGGGGAGCCCAGTACATCATACACATGATTCTTGAGTAAAGAGAACAGGCAAGAAATATGCATACCAAAATTTACTGTATTCTCGGAATCATTTTCAACATGCAACTGTCGCATCTACCAACAATCCTCGCTCCCTGCCAATCACATAAGGACACACTTCTCTTTTTGTTTTGTTGCTTTTCAGAAAATGTATAGGATTTTGCAAAAGAGAAAAATGAGATGATTCAGAGCAAAAATTCTGGTGTTATTGGTGATAGATAATCCAGATATTTTTGATTTTTTTTTAATGCCCTGAAGTTTTTTTTTTTCAATTTCTTGAACAAAAAACATCACTTCTTAGCTCTGTCTAAAACATACTTACGAACAGATGAGATGATATCTGAGCATGGCATTGAGAATATCTATTATGACAAACCATACTTGGAATGAGAACAATTATAATGCTTACTAAATTTCAACATTTCCCACACTCCAGAAAGAGGAAGTAAAAGAGAGAATTTTAAAGCAGTGGGGTGGGGAGATTACACAGAACAGGAAACTGTTATTTTCAAATACACATTAGCCAGATGTGGTTCAAGTTGCATAAAAATTTTTTCTGAATTTTCAGTGAAAGTATCATATCAACATAGCTGGCATGCATGCATTTCTTGATAATCAAAACCCATGGCCCCTTCTATGGCACAAGCTACTTACTCTGCAGTCTGGCATGTGATTGCTCATTTTTACAGAATAAGCACCTTGCCAACAGATCTCAACATGCTCACAGGTGGAATCGGAACCTTAATCAATCTACATTGGTGTGAATTGGTTAAGAAATAAGCACTGTAATGGGAAAATCAGGTTTGCAGAGGACGTAACTGATATGCAATGCGGAGTGCATCTTTTCCATTACTTTATATTTTCCTGTTCAGCTTGGATATTGCAGGGCCAGTTCGAATGAAACTTTTTTGTTCAGAACCAGCCACACATTGATTTAACTTATTTTTATCCCTCTTTTCCCACTGCTGTGGGGAGAAAGGCACAAGGTGGCTTACAAAACATAAAAACACAGTTACAGACACGTGCAATCACACTTCGTGCCTGTTCTGTCTTCTCCCCTTGCAGCCGAGTAAATTTTCTTAATCACATGCAGTTTCATTTGTCCAAGTCACCCCTTCAAGTGTTTCAGAAATCTCACACTGAAATGATGGGAAGGGCCCAGTGACGTCGCTAGAGGGTTGCAGGTCTGCACTGGGTGACATGCACACCACTACAGGCCAAAAAATTTTAAATCTTGGTACTTTTGAATCATGTTTTATATCACTTGATGTGTAATTACATGCAGAATGCAATGAAACTGCTTTGAAATTTCAGAGTTCTAAATAATAATAATAATAATAATAATAAATCTCCATTTTTTCGTCATCTTCAGTTTACTATTAACACTTCCTAATGACCAAGCACTAGAGAAGAAATGCCCAAAATAAAGCATAACTTGTACACATTGACATTGCTCATGAAGCATCAGAGCAACAAATCAGCTGAATGAGATGGAACACCAGAGAAGGCCTCCAGACTTCTCAGAGTATATTAGCTCTTATTGACAAGAGCAGTGTTTCTCAAACTTTGAGAGAGCTTTACTCCCTCTGTAAGTCTTTGTGGGGGAGGATCCCACAATCCCAAGGATCACATCACTAAGGGAGGACAAGTGGGGGGCTTTCCACTTTATGTAGGTAGGGCTGCTGGAGGCTGCAGAAGATGCGGGGAGCCCTGTCCAGCCCCTGGCACCTCCTGCAGCCTGCTGCTGCCCAAATGGAAAGCACCCCCTTTGTCCCCCCCCTTAGCAACATGATCCTGGGGATCACTTTCCTGCCTCTCCCCTTCCCCCACCCCTTAAAGGGACAAGGGAACCTTTACACAAACTGGTGGGTCGTGACCTACCAGTTTGAGAACCACAGGACTAGAGTTGAAACTTTGAAATAAGCTAAGCTTATATAAAGCAGTGCAGTCTTTCAATAATACAGCTTCAATTGGTCCATGAAGATACATGCAATCACAACCAAAGGGTACTTAGCAGAACCTGAGAACAGAGAAACTTCATGTCAAAGATCTTATTTTTCAGGTCCATCAAAACTATGTATGATACAACTGTATTTAGGAATAGTTTTGAGTCTGTCTGAAGAAAGCCTACCTGCACTTTGAACAGACCTTCCTAGCTTCCTGTGCACTTGTGCTTCAGTTCAAAGCATAAAAGATGCCACCTGGAACAATGTGTTTCTTGATTAATTTTCTAATTGACAAGAAGTGGGATCCTCCCCCCCCCCCCCAAATCTGGAACTGGAAGAACAAAAAAGCACTCAAAATAGCACACAGTGGAAAGATGCAGACAAGGGTGAATGGGCCAGGGAGCATAAGAGGACTACATCTTTGTTGCTAAGTCCTCCGGACTTGCCACCAGGCCATTCTGCCAATCAGAGGGAGACCTGGATATGAAGGAATTCTCTCCTGTGAAGATCAGGTTTTTGTTTTTGTTTGTCAGGTCCTCTTAAACTGCCATTGTGTCTCCCATTGTCTTGGGCTGCTGAGGATCCACTGTTCAGAGAAGAGGCTAGTGATGGATGTTGCCCTGACCTAACAGCAGTAAGGCCTCAGGGCCTTGACCCATGCAGGTTGCAATTAGCCAAAATTAGTCATCTGTGTCCCTGGCTTGTCTTCCTTTAAACACCTAACAGTGTGAAAGCAGCAGTCCTTTTCTCCCATGCCCCTCTCTCCCAAGGCTTTGTGCCTAACCACACCCCTCTCCCAAGGAGCCTCTTCTAAGTTTTGTTTCTGACCCTTTAGAGTCAAAACCAATCATTAAAAGAAACTTAGCAGCCCCATTATCACCCTGGGCAATTCTGAACTCATTAGCTTTTAAAGCTGTGGGACTGAGAAGAGGGAAAGGTGAGGAGGAGAGAAACTAACAGCTTAAACTAAGCCATCTAAGCCTCTTGTTTTTTGTTGGGCTGGACTCTGTATTTTAATTGCAAATACTGTATAGATTTTCTTATTTTGCTGTATTGTACATTGCTCTCTGAGCATTGTTTTAGATTGGTTAAAATGTCTCTGAAATTTTATAAATAATTAGTAAATGCATACACTGAATAAGGGATGATAATGTTTGTGCATCAGCTGGCATTTGTTGTTATTGATGATAATGATAATACACCATCAACGAACATGGCATTTCACATAGATGAGAGGGCAAGTCTCTGCCCTGAGAGGCGCATGATCTAGAAATAGATATTAGGGAACAAAAGAAGGGAGATGGACGAAGGTGAGAAGCACAGTCAGCAGTGACAGGGTAAACAGGAAAAATATGAGTATTTACCACGTACATGCATTTAGTTTAGTGCAGTAGGGTTAAGAGACTTGTGCCAAAGATGGGCTTTCCAAAGGGACTTAATGGAAGTAAGAGAGGAGGCTCCATATTAAACTTCTTAAATGAGTTTCTCCGTGATAATGACCTGGTCTGCTGCATGATAATTATTGTGCCTCTTCCAATGGATTAATGGTTGCTTTTCTCTTTTGCAAGATCTGTCATGGAGAAACTCATTTAAAACAGAGTATAATGTGAAGGCAGTTCAGAGGTTCCGCTGACGTCCCCTGACTGTGAACTCTCAAGGATGGACTGTTTATACTGACAAAATGCAACATCCTGTCTTCGAGATGTATGCTTCAGCATTTTTGGCAAGCCACATGCCTGAGTTCATGTTAAACTGCCGCATTAACAATTCACAATGCAATCTAATCTTTTAACATGAACTTCAAGCAAACTTCCCCCAACCCCCTTTTGCTTTGTCTCATAAAATGGTGTCAAAATAGAGAGGGATACACCCATGGGAGGAAGAGAAACTGAACTCGGAAGGTTAAAACCATATTAACTCATGCTTTTTTTTAATCCAGAAAGAGCTCCTTTTTGGTAACGTTTGTCACTATTCTTCTACTTTCACCCATTTGATTGAAACATTACTGCTTGTTATGGTGGATGGCAGACCAAGTCAGCTTTGGCTTAGTCCATTAAACACGTCTTCCCTGCAAGCTTTTGATTAGTTCAAATGCTCTTGACTTGGGCCTGTGACTCTCAGAGGGTGTAGTGTGCACACTAGTCACTTTGTGGGTAAGATATGTATGGAGGCCCATACAACAAAAGCTAGTCACAATGACAGTTCATTGCTTCCAGTGGACCTTTAGTCATAACTAACAACTCCAGGACTTCCTAGATGTCAAAAACTGTCAGTGAAGTCCTGAAGGGCAATTTGGCTTATGAACATGGAAGTCAATGCTCTTGTGAACACACACACACACACACACACACACACACACACACACACATCCCTCAGTATGGCATGTAACCATCTATTGCCACCATTACTCCTACACACAAAACTCCCTCCTCCATATGCTGAGGTAAGTGTAGTTATGGAAGTGTAGGCTATTTTGGCTGGTTTTTAGGCAATTGGAGAGATTTCGTCCAATTGGGCCCTGCACATGGTAGGGACTCTGCACTGCCCTTGCACCTACTGCTGCTTCCAGTTGACCCAAAATTGGTGTCATGCAGGCAGCAGCATGCACACCTCGCTCTTTCCCCACCCTTGCAGCTCCCAGCACCACCCTCTCCCCTGTCTCACTCCAGAGCAGACTGCTGTGGTCAGGGCAGCAATGAAAGAGTATCGGGGAGTGCTGTGGGCTGAGCTCATGCTCCCTCTGGCCAACCTCCCAGGTGCCTATTCTGCACAACCACTAAAAGTACAGGGGATCCACTTGCACAGAAGTAACAGGTTGTTTTTTTTTTCTTTGTCTGGCTCCATTCGAGCTAAGAGCTAAATGAATTAGTAGAAGGGGCCCCACAAAATTCAAGGGGGGCCCCACAAAAGTGTTTCCAGTTGGGCCCCACAGCTCCTAAGGCTGGCCCTGCTTATCAATAGGCTATATGAGGAGAGGAAAGTGGGTAGCTCCAGGGATTGTATTCAGGGATGGTTCTGATGGTTCTGGCTTATGTTGCTCGATCAAGTTTTGGTTTATCCTTTCCTATTTTCATGATATCTTATTTTCAAGTCATGATCCTTCTCCATATCAGCATTTGGAAATATTTCAGAAAATCAACAATTTTAGTTTAAAATGGTGCCAAGAAAAGAAAAAGCAGTCTACACCAACGTTTGGACACTTAAACGAGTGTCCTTAAAGGAGTGACACTTAGAGGAGGAGGAGTAACTCTTGTTAACAGAAGATGCATTTAGAATATACCCCTTTCTTTTCAGATGATCCATGCTACCTGGCTGCAGCAAGCATAGTCTAAGGCCCAAACAGTACGTAGAGAAATCCATGTGATAATGGGCATTTTTCACGGAACAAGCTCACATTTGGGTGCAAAACTCATCTGGGTTTCCTTATCCTATGGGTTTACTACCATATAATATCCAGGGATGTGAATATCTGCCACAGTTAGACTTGAGACATGTCCTGAGTCCCCATCCCCACAATTCTACTCATGCACAAGTCTTAATGGGTGGCCATGGGGACTAATCCAGCGTGTTTTTGGGACTCAATTTGATTCGAGTTGCTGGCGGGGGTGTGCGTATGTTGGAGTTCTCAATAAACACTCCCCACATGTCCCTGCCCCTCCCATTGGTAAGCAAAAACTCTGCTGTTCTTCGAGTGAAGGCAGCAGAGCAGAATGCGCCAATCGGTTCCTCATGAAACCCAGCCACGCATGGACCTATTCACATCACGATTCCACCCTCTGAAGTGGCACTGAGCATGGACGAACTTACAGGGAGGGAGGGAGGAGGTGTCCCGGTTTGGCAAGGGGGAGGGGGTGGGATGGACTACATGAGAGCAAGGATAGAAGTGACAAGTGGGAGGAGGGTTGTGTGCAGCATCTGAGAGGCTTACCAGTATGACCCAATCCTTTGTAGCTCTACACAGAGGTAGCTCCATTGAGGCTGGGCATTCAATGAGCCAGCCAGAGTCATGAGTTTCTCTTCAATTGTTAGGACCACCTTCTCCTCCCCACTTCCCACTTCTTTGGGCTTCTTCAGTCTCTCCTAAGGCAAGAACCCCATCCCCATCCCTTGGGTTCCTCCTTCCACCCATCCATCGCCGAATGATCGTCAATTCCTTCAGAGATGGACAAGATAGCCGATTCCCACCTCCCTCCCCCCACCTCCTGCTTGATGCAAAACCAAAACATTAACCTTTCCCTGACTCCTGGCTGGAACTTCCCTGCTGCTCACCTGGTCTGAATGATGGCCCCACAAGGACTTTCACATGCTGAAAAAGTAAACAAGCACACCTAGACTCACTGACTCAAGTTGTTCACATTCATGACTCATTTTGAAGTCATTGGCCTCAGATTCATGTCAGTGTCAGAGAGTTGCAGACCTACCATAAGGTCTGATGGGGCAAAAGCCCCAGGTGCAAAGCACCAGGATCCTGTGGAAGTCTCTCTGAGGCTCCCAACAGGGACAGAAACTGTGCTTCCAGTTTTCTGGAAGCACAGTTTGAAGCATCAGGGAACCTCATAGAGGTTTCTCCAACACAGGTGGAGGTCGTGCGAGGCTCCGTGAGCCTCAGGTGAGTAGGAGCGGATTTCTATGCAGGGGCGGCAGTAGCCCGCAGGGGACGCTAACATGGATCTGGCCCCAGGGCTGGGGAGGACCGCTGCTGGTGTCAGAGTCATAGACACTGGTGACTTGAGTGTACATGAGTCAGCAAAAAACAAGTGTTTTCACAACTTGGACTCGAGACACATAACTCGAGTTCACATCCCTGGGAATATCCAAGTATCTCTTTGCTGTTCATCAGCCTCCTCGTATGTGAGTTTGGATTCTTCCATATAGGTACAGTTCCAAAACCCATGAGACCCTCAATATCTGTGACTTGGGTAGGTGAGTCCTAGACTGGTTGCTGGCAGAGCTCTTTGTCAAAGCTCTTCATCTCTTTGTTTTTGGCCACAAGAAAGGGCAGCATCTTTCTTGTGGTGAATAAGAGAGGCAGCAATGAATGCAGCTACTGGGATAAATGAAGACATAGGAAGTGTGCACAAGATGATTGGCAGCACCATAGGAGGGACTATTGTAGCTTTTGCCCGGAAGAAAGACCTAAAGTACAGTGAATGTGTGGTCACAAATCCCAGATAAATTGAAATTCACAGATATGACTCACAGATGTATTTCCCCATGAAATAGCTGCACATTTGGTTTGAACTTAAGATCGTTCCTCATGGGTGTGAAAGAGAAGGAGGGATACCTAAGATGTTGCCCTGCCACCTGCAATTTTTGTAAGTACTTACATAAAAAATAATTAATAACCTGTTAAAAAACAGGTTCCCAAATTAGTTTGGGGCTCTTTTTAAATCCTTAATATGATTTTTACTCCATGAATCTAACAGATTAGTTAACTACATATTGTAACTCTACCATTTTCTCAAGTTTTTCAAGCACACTTTGGAATTCCATCTTCTATTTGTCACATTTGTGCCTATTAACAAAGGGGCAAACAAAGGATATTTTGTCCCCTTTGCTTCTGGGGGGAGGGAGGTGCTGGGTCAACTGTGGACTTCTTCTCACATGCTCTTTTCCACATTCATAGCCTGCCAACTGGTGCTACTATGACGAACTCCCCAACTTGGAATGCTCATGGAGACAGTTCTCTGCCTCTAAGAAAAACACCCTCCAGGCAGAGTCCTGGGATTGTCTTCCTAGCATCCTCCTCCCATTTAACCTGCACCTGTCCTCTTTCACAGTTGGATTCCTCTGACCTGAGACCAAAATCCAAGAGTTGTTTTTACATTTTAGCTTCAGAGAAAAACAAACAGGATAAGTACTCATAGATCTGTACAGGAGAAATGCTTGCCAAGTCAAACATAAGCTAGAGTCTAGAGCAACAGGAAGTCCTTGCTCCACTGTTCAGAGTCAACTTGCCGTCTCCTTTTAAATCGAGGAGAGACTCAGAGTGGGGTGAGGGGTAACCATGAATGAAGAAGTACGAAGTATATTGACCAAACCAAGTTAAGAAAAATACTTAGGGTGCAATCCTAACCCCTTATGTCAGTGCTTTCCAGAACAATGAAGCTTTGAGGTAAGGGAACAGACATTCCCTTACTTTGAGGAGGCTTCCATAAGTGACACCCAACTGCAGGATGAAGCACACGTCCCATTGGTACCGCTGTGCCAGTGTTGGAAAGCACTGACATAAGGGGTTAGGATTGTGCCCTTAGTCTCTCAGCATGATGGAAGGCTAGCTACTTCCTATAAATATATGCACATTAATGTATAAAAGTATTCCAGAAAGGAGTTGTAAATATTTATGCTAAACACACTTTTCAGCCATTGATGTCTGTTCGTAGTTTGTGAAATGAATAGCAAATTCTGTGTTGCCAACACACATATAGAAAATCTACCCATCTGCAGATGATAACCTTGGTCACCTTTGCATTTCACAACTTCCAGACTTTGTCCAGTAACTTTGAACCAGCAGCTGGGGCCCTTTGAGCATGTTTCATAACATGTTCAGTTGGGCTTGACATCACAATCTCTGCTTCCAATCCAGATGACTGGCTAGCTGCAATACCATGACATTCTGTCTATACTTAAAAGTTAGGGCCCACTCCTCTGGGCTGCAGCACCAGTGCTCCTCGGTTATCGCTGACTCCAGCCATTGCAAAAGTGCACTGCAAAAGTGCATTGCAAAAGTGGGTGGTGAGCCCACTGCTCTGGCTCCAGTTGACACTTGGCCTCAGTGCCAGGGCAACACATTGCTGGAGCACCAACCAGTAAGTATCCCTGCCAAGCAGCAGGGAGGCTTTTCAGTGTTGGGGAGGATGATGAGAAGTCAGGCAGAGGCTGGAAGATGGAGGGAGGATCGGGCCTAGGAACAGGGTGAAGATGGCAGCAGAGTCTGCCACTGAATCCTATACTCCCTCCCAAACTGTGGAGCCCTACAAGGCCTCTTTGGTTCTGCACCAGCTCAAGAGCTGGCACAGCTCTGAGGACAACCATTGGGATGGCCGGGGCTCGGCAAGGGTAAGGGAACATTGTTCTCTTACCCCCAAGGAGACTTTGGTGGCTGCCCTGGACCTTCAGGACACAGCAGCAGCCATTTTGGCACCTCTGTACCTCATGGTGGTCCCAGAGCATAGGATTGGGCTGCCCAACAGTTATCCAGTTCTGAATTGCTAAAAGAGCAATAATTGCCTTTGTGGTAGTCTTAGTAGGTTGGTTCTTGGCTTGAGGATTTCTGTGTGGGAAAGATTCTACTTCTGAATGGCATATGGGTAACATATGGATAACCTACAGGTTACATCTATCCTTCCCCAAGGCACTTTCCTGGGATTTGCTCCCCTCCCCCATCATTGGAGAGACACATGTGCTCAACCAGATGCTAAAACATTCATGCAGTGTATTCTTTTGTCTATCGGACATTCAGAATCTGAGAGGCTGAGGCAACCTAAGGTAAGACAAGGCAGGAGCAGCTATAAACTGCATTTCTTAATTGCTTGGCCCAAAGAAACAGCCCTCATTTAATGTCTGAAGTTCTTATAGAGAAAGTGCATTATGTCGTATGATATGACCAGGTTTTTGTTTATATTACAGGGATTTGTGGCTTCATTCAAAACAATTCTAGTAAACTTAGACTGAAGGCTGAGGAAGGGAGGAACTGACAATGTGGCTTGCTCCCATTGCACCTCCACCTCACTTGGGGGGGGGATGGTCAACATGGCAACACCTATGCAATTGGCTGCTCCCACATGATCTACCTGGTATGGTATGAGATGGAGCCACATAGAAGCAATCACACCACAGTTCCAATCAAAGATCTTACTCTAGTTGGTCTGATGCTTGGAGATATTGCCAGTCAGTCTGATGTTTTCCCCCTTAAAAGTACGGCATGTTTTTGGCCTTTGTCCAGAGATTAGTAATGATGCATTTTGCATGAATCTGTGTTTGTCATACTAATAGGTTTGGGGCCCGTAGCATGTTTGGATTTGGCAGTGTCCATCCTCCATCAGGAGCTAGGCTCCCATATACATACTTTATTTTGGAACCTTGCACTCAGTCTTAATTAACATGGAGTCAGTGTGGTGTAGTGGTTAGCATGTTGACATAGAATTGTAGAGATCTGGGCTGAAATTCATTCTCAGACATGAGCTTCCTGGGTGATTTTGGGCTGTCAGTAAAACCTACCTCATAGGATTGTTGTGAAGGCAAAAATAAAGTACTATGTATGCTGCCCTGAGGTAATTGGAGGAAGGGTGGGATATAAATAAATAAGAATTGTATTGTGTTTGGAAATATAGTTATTCTGCAAAGCAGGTTACAGGAATATGAGATTATGTTCAAAATTGAGAGCAAGGATGGTGTAGTGGTTTGGGAGTTGGACTTAGACCTGGAAGAGCCAGGCTCAAATCCCTGCACAGCCGCGAAGCTTCCTTTTTGACCTTGGGCCTGTCATTGTCACCCTCACCTACCTTACAGGGTTGTTATGAGGACAAAAAGAGGAACTGCATACACCCTCTAAATTCTTTGGAGGAAGGATGGTATAAAAATGTGGAAAATAAAAATAAAATTGTAGTACAGGCATGCCCTGGTGTCTGTGGGGGTTGTGTTCTGGAACTCTCCACAGTAGACTGAAACTGTGGATACAGGATCCTCAGATATGGGCTAAACTTGATTTGAGATTAGTTTTGTTTGTATCTCAGTGGCTGGGAGGTGCGGGGGGTGCGGGCTGCACCGGGTGACACGCACGGGAGGAGTGACGTGCACTCGGGGGTGACACGTTAAAATTGCAGTGGTTAGGAGTAATACTGTCGTGTTATATACTGTTGGATGCAGAATTTCCACCAGAATGCAATGCAAAAACCCAGAATTAAATATCTCCTTTCTATCAAACGTTATGGCCAAACAACCAGAGAACAAAAAATTCATGGAGCCCTACAAAAAGTGAAACCAAGCCGTATTGTGCGTTTACTCACAAGTAGGCAAACTTGCCTTAGTCCATCGGAACGGGCAGGCTGAGAGGAATCCAACGACACCAGAATGGTCCTGATCCAATGAATGCAGCCCCCCAAAACACCTGAGAAATAAGTCCCTCCCTCCAAGAAGAAGAATGTATTGAGCCCTATGGAAAGTCAAGCTAAGTCTCACGGTCGCGTTTACTCATGAGTAAGCAAACGTGCCTTGGCTAGTGGTCAGGCCAGGCAAAGGGGAATGTGAAGCCACCAGAATGGTCCTGATCTGATTTGATGGAACCGGAGCTCAAGAAATGCTCCAGAAGACAGCCTCCCCCACCCCCACCTGAGGTGTTGCCCCGCCCACTGCATGGGGGGGTGACGCGCTGGCATCTCGCACTGGGTGACACGAGCCCTAGTGTATCCTAGCACTCTTGTATCCAACCCTAATTTAAAATTTCAAATGGTAGTATTCACTATAGGTTCTACTCTCAGGATTGGCCTGTAGTTTCCAAGAATCAGCACCAACCTCCAAGTGACTATTGAAAGCAATTTTAGTCATTATAAGAGAGTCTCAAGCATTACATCAAACTGGGAGAAAAAACATTCTGGGAATATCTTCACTCAGGATTGGTGCTCCTAGTTTTCTACTGAGTACTTTCTGATGCCATTTCCTCCATGATCTAGGTACCGTACACCTCTGTAACTACAGTTCCACTAATCATTAATCTACGAGAGTTTGTGTGTGAGGGGGAGCCCCTATGTTAATCATCCGTGTAGCAGTTAAAGCAGAGACTCAAAGGTTAATGTAATAAATCCATGCATAGGAAGTCTTTTCCTAATTCATTAACAGAAATTTGTAATTTGCTAATGATTTAGTTCATTAACTTCAGCCATTGCTGGACTTGTAGTCCCTGTATTGGTGCTTAACCCATTTCTGCCCAGCCCACAGGTGTACACTTTTGATCCCTGTTGAGTATATGTAATGTTGGGCAGAAATGGCTTAAGAGATCTGTAAATAAAAAAGTTAAAAAAAAAACTTACTAGATATTCTTGATGGACAGTCATGCTGCCTTTTATTCTTGTATCTCACTTACTCATTTTATTTTCCAGAACTGTTTTCACAGACATTTTGCAGGTTTTCAATCACCACCAAAAAAAGGGAGAGGATTATTCTTTTGCAGTGTGTCATGCTTTAGTGCAGTGTGTCCAGTGGTTCTCAAACTTTTTAGCATTGGAATCCACTTTTTAGAATGACAATCTGACAGGACCCACCAGAACTGATGTCATTAACCTGGAAGTGATGCCATGGAATGTCATCATCAATAGGCTTCAAATCGAAGCCACAATCAGTCAAAGGTCCCATTACATTTACCCAGTACATTTACCCATTACCCATAAAACATTCCATTACCCATAATTGTGCAGTCATGCTATTATTTTGCATAGCTTGGAATTCAAACATTCCTGCTCGGAAGTCAAAGCAGAATACAGACTTGGATCCTTCTCCAACCACATAGCTCTCCCTTTTCAGCATCTCACCTTCCCACCTGTTCAAGGGAAAGCACTATGCCTCTCTTCCACAGGGAGGGCACCCCGCCCAACAGCTTTTGACCCTGTATTTTCAGCTCTGTATTTTCAATGGTGGCTGAGCTAGGTGACCCACCTGAAATGGGCTTGCAACCCATGTGAGCTATGGAACCCATCTGGCTTGAAATTGAAATTGGCTTGTGACCCACCTAGTGGGTCCAGATTCACAGTTTAAGAAACTCTGCTTTCGCCTTTCCTCTAAGGGCAAAATCTGTGCTACATGTTAAAAAGGAGAATCAACATTTGAAATCAAAGAGGAATTGTTTATTAATTTTTTTAAGTCAGAAGTAGTTACTCAAATTCTTGTAAATAAGGAAAGGGACAAGAGGAATTCTTCAGTATAATTCATAAAAATGTATTTTATTCAGCAAAGATGTGGCCATTCTTCTCCCTGAGTTGGGGGAAGAACTAGAGATGTATATGATTTCATTTGGCACTCATCTGCAGTTTAGATGCTTTGATGACTTGGGTTGTGATCATCAGCATATAAAGCTGCAGTTATATACACATTTTCCTGGGAGTAAATTCCACTAAACTAGTCAGATTTATTTCTAAGTAACCATGCAGTGTTGAAACACATGTTTTTAAAATAATATCTTGCTTTGTAACAAATTTCAATCACTCTTTTGTTCACACAGTCAAGGTGACTATAAAGAGAGGTGAAGGTATGAACTTTTCCACTCCATCAAAGGATATTTGAAGGATCATGTGGAAAGCCCAATCTGCATTATTGATGGGAAGAGCGTTCTAGGTTAATTAATAAGTATAAAAGACATAGATCAGCACTGGCATAGGATTGAAGCTACATAAGCAATGTACCTCTGGAACAGCCATTGAAAGCCACTGTAGGATAATAATTTCACAAATGATAGTTCAATGTTAAATGTTAAGCATTGTTTCGCTATACCATGAAGATCTAGTGGAGGTTACCAGTATCCCAGAGGAACGCACAGTAGAAAGGCAGGTGTGAACGGTTTCCTGATTCAAAGTCACTGCTGCTGTCCTCAGTCGCATAAATATTTGGTTATGATGTCTTCAAAAAGCAGTGTCACTCGCTGCGAGAAAACATAGGTGGCAAACTCATTGCAAGGAGAAACAGATTAGCCACAAGAGTTTTCAAGATAAACTGTGTGCAGCTGGTAAGTCTGAGAGAAATGGGTGAATCACAAAGCAACTGTGTTATTACAAAAGTGGTGTCATTAATGCTGACATTATGTTAGGAACACAAGGGGTATCAATAGGCCTGCAGAGTAAGAATGTTATAACGCATTGAAATAATACATCTACCTTTCTTTGCAGGGTCAAGCAATCAACATGAACATATCTAAATAATTTTCTTCAGTGACCTATTTTTTTTTAATCTAGTAATTAATAGTCTAATGATTAAAGAATACACATCAGAAGCAGTACATGCCTTGATTACCATCTGGATATTATTGTGGGGACAGGGGGAAAGATAGTGCCATGGAAAGGCCTGTGACCCTTTCTCCCTGGCAAAGCTCTCTTAGGAGAGGGTGATCTGTATCAAAGAAGGCATGGGAGGGATGAAAGGCTTTTCTCCCATTCCCCATCAGTACCTTCTCCCTGAAATTCTTCTCCAGCTGCTTTTAAAAATTATTATTACGAATAAAAAATGCAATCTATATTATTTGAATTCATTGTATTTATAAACAACTGTATTATAAATACAATGAATTCAAATAATATAGATTGTTGTAGTGGAGAAAAAAAGCATGAGGTTGACAATATTATCAAAGTTTTTATACAGTTATCTTGTCCAAGTCCTTTTTAAAACCTGTTCAATAATCTGTAAAGTTCATTAAAGCTGCAATTGGCCAAATCCTTTCACACCATTCCATTGTAGTTGGTGAGTTTGCCAATTTGCATTTTACTGTATAATTTATTTTTGCTGCTATAAATAAACAAGCAATCATTTCAAGGTCATCCTCCAGGATTGCATCGTTTAGATAACCCAATACCATTTGGGGATTAAGGAATAAATCATTATCAGTCATTTCCTTAATTTCATTTTAAAAAAAACTGACTCCCACAAACAGTCATATATGTACATGATTGGAAAATTTGAATCAGTTCTGCATTTTACTTATGACACTTTAATAAAAATTACAAATATGTTTAGCTGATTAGCTGTCAATATCAAAGACACGGGAAGCCCAATCCTAACCTGTGCTGGAACATGCAGGCCAGTTGGCCTGCGCTGTATCCAGCATAGGGTTGGAGGTGACTGTGGCACAACTCAGGGCAAGGGGATATTTTTCCACTTACCCTGAGCACTTATCCAGTCACCGCAATGGGGCTACTCGGATCTGTGCCAGCTAAATCACTGACGCAGATCCAAGCAACCCGGAGATAGATCAGGCTGCTCGAGAGGGTGTTAGGATCTGGCCTAAGTGCCAAAGGCCGGTCCCACCTCTCTCTCAGGCCCAGCCCACTCACCGGTTCACCTACTGCCTGCCCTCCCCCTGCCCTGAAATGCCCCTGAAATATCCTCCCCCAAACCCCGCACCAGTGGCCCACTGTCAGCACTAACTCACCTCCACCATGACTTGCTCTGGCATGGGGAGGCCAGCACTCATCCTTGCGCCAGCCTTCCTGACTCAAAAGAAGGTGCAGGCGTGCCTTATGGCACATTTGCAACACTCCCAGGCTAGCGTAAGGGACTTACGCCGGTCCAGCATGACCTCAGGATTGCGCTCCTGATCTTATAGCAGTTTTCACTCAAGTCAGTACCGACCAACAGCCCACTTGCTTTTTAAATAAAATACAGTGGTGCCTTGCAAGACGAATGCCTCGCACACCGAAAAACTCGCAAGACGAAAGCGTTTTTGCAATTTTTTCTGGTGACTCGCAAGACGAATTTTTCTATGCCGTGCTTCGCAAGACGAATTTTTAAAATTAAAAAGTTGAAGTTTTGTGCTTGAAATTTTTGAAATCCTCTGTACAGTATGTATGCCTTTAAAGAGCACTTAATAAACACTTTGTAAACCAAATTTGACTTTGTTCTGACCTTTTTTGCCCATAGGAACGCATTAATTAAATTTCAAAGCATTCCTATGGGAAACCGCGCTTTGCAAGACGAAATTTTCGCAATACGAAACGACTTGCAGAACAAATTAATTTCGTCTTGCGAGGCACCACTGTATTTGCTAGTGTACATACTTGCACATAGTCTGACAAATGTAAACACTGATAATGATCATAGAATCAGCCTGAAAATGTTTGTCTAGGCATCAGGTTTTACATAGATACATATAGATACATTGTTAACAAACAACAGTTTTCTTCTGATGATCCACCTAGGGTGCCACCTTCTAAGTCCTCCATTTTATAGACAGGGATTGCCATTGTGTAATGACTGTGGGACAGCCCAATCCTAAGCTGCGCTGGCACAGCCAGGCTACATGGCCTGCACTACACCCAGTGCAGCTCAGGAGGTAGCTAGAAGTCTCCTCAGGGTAAGGTGATATATTTCCCCTTACACTGGTAAAGCCCCACCCTCACTATGGGGCTTCTTAGATCCATACCAGCTATATAGCTGGCACAAATCCGAGAAGGGCTGCCCAGCCCAGGAAGGGGGTTTGGATGTGGTGTGTGCTGCCACCTCCAATCCCACCCCCTCTTGGTCCCAATCCTGCCCCATTCCGCCAACCCCCACCCAGATAAACCCCCTTCCTGCCTCCAAAACACCCTCCCCCACACTCTCCCAGCCCCCACATTGTCCAGCACAACATTACCTGTAACGACTGGCACAGGGATTGGATGCAGCACTGCTGAGCCAGTGCAGGCCCTTGTGCTGGCCTAGCTAGCTCACAAGTAGCCACAAACATGCCTTATGGCACATTTGCGACACTGAGGGCGCAATCCTAACCCCTTATGTCAGTGCTTTCCAGCACTGGCATAGCGGTGCCAATGGGACATGTGCTGCATCCTGCAGTTGGGTGTCACTCACAGAGGCCTCCTCAAAGTCAGGGAATGTTTGTTCCTTACCTCAGAGCTACATTGCCCTGATGTCAGTGCTGGAAAGCACTTGACATAAGGGTTTAGGATGGCGCCCTGAGTCCGTGCAGAGACAGCCATGCTGGCTCAAGCACACTTTAGGATTGTGCTGTAAGTGAATTAGGAGCCTGCATACTACAGAAACTAGTATGTACAGAAACTAGTTATTCGTCCCAGTAGTTCTCTTGCATTCCCCTTTCAGCAGGTTCCACTCCTTTGCCCCATAGGCTAAGTGTTTCTTCTTTGGGCTTACTGGTGTGGTGCCCTGAGAAATCTTTGTCCCCTCTCATCAACTCTGAGCCTCTCTTTCCCTCTACCACAGCAAACAAATGCTTCCAAAGTACAGTTCAATCAGCTTTAGCAGCTTATAACATAACACAAGGAAGAAGGGGAGATGCAAAAGAAAAGGGGGATTTCAGACCGGTCGACTGCATCATACATGAGGATGCCCCAGGATTTGGAGACCTTTCGGCAGAGTGCACACAAGCTGCTTTGGCCTGTGTGACTCCTCTAGGCCTCCAATCTTCTAATCTGGAGCACTGGGGTATTTGAAATCTCAATTATTTATGTGCTCATGCTGTGGGTTAATGCTGACTGACACTAAAACACAGCCTAGATTTAGCTTCATAAAATTTTTATCCCCACTACGAAAGGCAAGTCTTTCTCCAGTTTCAATGGAAGGAAAAGGCCTATTGGAAAGCCTACACGAGCCCACCCTTTTTGCTAGGCCAAATCTTTGGGCTCTGTTACCATGGTAACTGGTCATAATTTTTAATTCCCTTCCTGGTTACATCTGCACAGGGAAAAATAAATTTTCCTTACTTTCATAATAACTGTCCATCTACTGGAAGCTGAGGGCTAGGTTCGCAGTAATTCCTTCCCCCATGATGGTGCAAGGTGGGTGTACGTGGTGCAAGGTGGGTGATCCATTCGGGGAATGAAACGCGCTGGGAAAATAAAGTGGAAATCCAACATACTCGGTCAAATGTACATTAACCGTCTCCCATAGCTTTAATGGAGCCTTATATGGAATCTGAAAATGGTGAGTCTCAGTGTGGAATAGGCTGTTGTGACAGGCTGATACACATTCTTGGGAGGGAGAACAAAAATTGGAGATAAGTCACATTACTCTTGGATAGCAATCAAACGGTGGCCTTTTTTATGGTTCATTTGCTTTGTTTTTAAAGAGGACAAAGAGAAAATATTTTCCAAACACTTTCATTTATGTTAATTTCATTTCAACATATTCAAGGCTTTCCCCCATGCTTGGTATTCTAGAATCAAAGAAACACAGGCCAAGATCCAAAGAACAACTTCTGACACAGCCAAAGGTTTGGCATCCCTGGTGAAGTGTGTCGTCGTCCCTTCCCCCGTCCCCCCCACTTTGGGCAGTAGGCTGCCTCCTTACATCTCAAGCAGTTTTTACAAGCCAGCTCAGTTTCAGAAGGGGTTTCTCATGCAGCATGAGAGGGCGTGTGGGCTGCTGTTCAAGAAACGCCAGTACAAAACCCCCTTAAGTATGCAGAACCGGTTATGCAGTTGCTTGAATTGCCTCTGCTCCATTGGAATTCATTCCAATGAATTCCATGCATCTGAGTCCAAGGAAAGGGCAAGGGCTGTGTGACACTTGGGCCTAGTTCATCTACTTCCAGGCCAACAGCTCTCTCACATAATATAATGTGTGAAGCAGGGACATTATCTGTGCAAACTATGTGTGATCCTCTGCCATCCATCCTGTCCACCTCTTTTTTGATGGGGAAGAATTGTACAAAGCAGAGAAGAGGCATCCCAAAGGAGAACACAGGTGCATGGCTTATCTTCTGCAGCTCAGTGACACAGACGTTTGGGATGACATAATGATGACATAATGATGTCATCCCAAACTTCTGTGTCTGACATAATGATGTCATCCCATCACCTCCAACCTCTGGGCGATTGCATTGCATTAAATGCCTCCATTCAGGCCCAACCGCCTTCCATTTCCACTGGTGAGCAGCAAAAATCCAATCACCAGCAGGTGTGGGAGTCAGCTGGGCCCAAAAATAGCTGAATAGGCAAGCGACACAGCCCCGCAGCACCCCTTCTAGCCGGTATGCAGGGGGCCTGAACCAACCACCATAGGCTTACTACACTACTGAAGCAAAGTCTTTTGATTCACAAATCAAATCCTGAGGCTCCACATGGAATTGCTGTCTCACACATGAAATTTTCATGACAAAGTCCCACTGTACAATACAAGAAGGACCAAACCTATGAAACTGCTTAATGCCAAGCCAAACCAGTGGCAGGGATGGGCCGCAACTTCGACAACTTGGACTTGAATTGTGAAAAAATGGGGTTTTGTTACTCGTGGAAAACTTGAGTCATACATGCCAATGACTTGGAGCTGACATGAGACGCTTGGCAGTGACTCAGAAAAGATTTGTGACTTGAATAAACTGGAGTCAAGACTTGCTTTGTGTGTGCTTACAACTCTGTTTTGTGTGTGTGCTTGCTTGCTTCCTTTTTTCCCCTGGCACTTCTGCGACTTATCTCATTTCTCAAAAAGACTCAGACTTGAGTCAAAATGACTCGAAAACAGCTCTGGACGAGTTGTGATAGCTTCCCGTTATTACTGCAACTCAAATCAAAGGGGCAGAGACTTGAGATTTGAATCAAGTTTCGGCACTGTGACTTCAGCACATCCTTGACCATTGATCCCTCTAACTCAGTATTGCTTGCACTCAGTATTGTTTGTTCTCCAGGGTTTGAGATGGCATCTTTTCCAAGCCTTCCATGGAGATACCAGGGACTAAAACTGGGACCTTCTGCATGCAGAACAAGTGCTATTACTACTGAGCAATGGCAAATTCCCCAATTCCAGCCCACTAAGTATATTACCTGGGCTTTAACAAAGGCTTATGCAGGGAAGGCACAAACACATGAAAGAGTAAGTGGACATTTGGATGTTAGTGCAGATTGGATGAACACATTAGTAAGAGCAGAGCATGCAAGTTTGGATGGGAGGCAAGCAATGGAGGGCATTGCTCTCCATTTTGGAGAGCCGAGTTGACAGATATAGGCCACAATAGAATGTGCAAGGGTTATTTGGGGGCATCTGATCATGCTTTGTAAGTCATCTGTTGTTGTCCAGACTGTCCAGTCCACTTGTTTTTGTTTTATTTTTTAAGCAAGAAGTGCCTGTAAGACAAAGCGTATCTTTAATAAGACAGATCCATGTAACTCAATCAAATTAAAGGTCATTTGATCTCTGTCTCTCTCCACCTTGTTTGTTTTCTTACCTTCCATGGTACACATGAAAGGGTTTCCAAGAAAAGGAATATAGGAAATAACATTTTAACTCCAAATCAATACTATACTCCTTAGAAATTATCGTTTCAAGTGGAAACTTTGACATTCTCTGTGTTTTACAGCAAACTGCTTTGAATGGCCACAGTAAGGTGTGCATAATCACAAGCCCCATTATGATTGTGAACTTTACTTCAGTGAAACCAACAAAGGTCGGCAGAAGGGCTGTTCTGTGTAGACATGGCTATCTTGGTTTAGGTGCCAGTGGAGGCATGATCATGGACTATGAACAGGATGAAGACGGTACAGAGCCCAGGTTCAGTTAATGCCACCCCTTATACTATGGTAACGTTCTAAAACATAAGGAAGGTACAAAACTATATCAGGCCACATAGTGCTTTCAATAAAGCATTCAAAGAAGCCCATTGACACACCACCACAATTTTTGCTATGGCTTGCAGCAAGTGAATTGCTCAGGTGTATACACACATACCCACATATGTCTCTGGGCAAGTGATTCTCAAACTTTGAGGGAGCCTTACTCCCTCAGTAAGTTCTTGCGGAGGAGGGGCCAGGCAGTGATGCAATCCCCAGGATCATGTTGCTAAGGGGGGCAAGGGGGGTGCTTTGTACTTACTTTTTACAATGTAGGGCTTCAGCAGGCTGCAGGAGGTGCAGGGAGCCCTGCGCAGCCCTCCACAGAGCTTCCCAACGCTTGGAACCTGCAATCAAAGCGGGCGCAAAGCACCTCCTGCAAAACGGAAGTGCTTTGTGCCTGCTTTGATTGCAGGTTCCAAGCATCAGGGAGCACTGCTGAGGGCTGCACAGGGCTCCCTGCACCTCCTACAGCCTGCTGCAGCCCTACATTGTAAAAAGTAAGTGCAAAGCACCCCCCCTCACCCCTCTTAGCGACAGGATCCTGAGGATCGCTTTGCTGCCTCCCTCCCCTTCCCCCGCCCCTTAAAGGGATGGGGAAGTGTTACATGAATTGGTGGGTCGTGGCCCACCAGTTTGAGAACCACTGCTCTAGGCAGTTGTAAATGCAGACCCTTAAGGGCCAAACTAGATGGTGTATTTGTGGCCTAATCAGCCACCTCTGAGTGTTTTCACCTGAGAAATTTTGTGTCTATTTACAAGTTGAGCACCGTTGGCAAAAAGCACCCCAAGTAAGGGCTGGCCTGTCAATGAGGTCAACTGAACCCATCGCCTCATGCTCCAGATTGGCAGGGGACATCCATCTCTGTCCTCCTACCTGCCTCCACTTCAGCCTCCTTTTTCTTTCAGGATTGGAAAAGGAAGAAGGAGACAGAGAGGAAGAGGAAACTGCTTAGATAGAACATTGGGGAGCAGATGGAGCAGAGGCTGGCACATCACTAAGTGAGGAGAGGCAACACTTGACATGCAGTGTCAGGCATCAGGATGTCTTGGGTCAGTCCTGCCCCATTCTCAACTTTTGAATATCTTGCAGACCTCTTAGAAGCTAAGATAGCAAGAAGACAGACCCTGAAACAGAAAATACCTCTTTATTAAAGAAATACCTCTTGTTGTGGTTTAGCCCTTCGGTAGTGCCCCCCCCTCCTTGTTGATCCTGCTAGAAGATTCTGCAGTCTAGTAATAATCAAAGCAAGGATCTCCACCCTTTCCCCTTCATGACCATGTGGTTTGTGGGCAAACAACACTCTGATTCAGAGTGCCGATTGCCCACAAATTGCAAGGTTTAGAAGCATCCTCAAGTTCTGTTGCAATGCTGGTTTAAAAAACTTAATTTTTATGCTAAGTACAGTTCTGCAGCCTGCTGGGTGTTTCTGGCAATGGGACAGCAGTGTTAATCAAGCCATTCAGTTGTCTAAAAGATTCTAAAGGGTATGTGATATTATACTCATATTCAAGGGAAGAAGGAACTTCTGATTTGAATTCTGCTAATTACTGTGCATTAACAGTACTGTCATTTTACGCGGTCATGACAGTGGAATATTTGTGTAGTAGGATATAGTGGAAACTCTTTTATCCAGTTCCACCTAGTGGCATAACCTCAGCTGAGCTGCCATATTGTGAATACTAAGGAGCACAAGCATAATGGCCTTGGAAGAATATCTTTTCCAATTAGGTCATTGGTTGCCAACACAGAGTGTACTAAATTAGTAACATTTGGTAGTAAATTTCTTTGAAGTTCTCATTAATTTTGCCCTTAGATTTGAACTTTTCTTGGCCATGTTTCACATGGAATCTGGGTTTTAGTTATGTCAAAACAACTGATTAGCTCTCCTCAGCTTGGTGGAAAAGGAAGGGGGGTGGAGGAGAGTAGTGGGGTGGGTGTTGGATTTCATGAAAGGCCTATTTACCTAGTCATTTAGCATGACCAAATGGGAGAGCAGCCAACAAGGGCAACGCATTGGAAAGGTTCCAGGGTTCCTGTCTCATTAGGCATCACCATAGCAAATGGCAAGGCTGCCGTCATACAAAAATCCAGTGTAGCAATTTGGTTGCCACTAGAAATAGGAGAACGGACCACTGCGACAAACAGCTTCAAATAACCACAGCTCTGCTTTGCAGCACGGAAACTCACTGTGGGTACATGGATATGCATGCCGGAGGAGAAAAAAAATAATTAAACTAAATTAAAAGGAGGTCACTCCATTCAAAATGGTAATGAAGCAACTACGTCCAGGACTTTGTATATACTTAAAAAAAAAAGTAATTATGACAATATTGTCAACTTTTGTCAGGGGAACGTACATAGATATGCACCCACTTGATATTTTCGATAATGACTGTGTGATGTATGGGAGAGTTTTTCGATGGATGCATGTATTCATATTCCACGATGGATCAGGCGATAGCATTATACATGCATCTAGTTACCACTGTTATTATATCATGTCAGGCACTGTCAGCCCAACCATGAAAAAACCTGATGTGGCTTGCATCAGCAGCACATGACAGGGGGGCAAGGAGGCAACATTTGCCCTCTACCTCCCTCCAGCCCACCACAGGTGTGAGTCACATTGATCCGCTCCCCACTTGCTTGCACAGGAAGCAGATGATCTGTGTCCTTACCATGCTCCACTGCCAAATTTTCATAATCCAAGAAGTTTGCAAGCACTCCTTCGCTCACGCAGTACAGGTAAATAAAACTGGATTTCCTGTACTTACGGGTTTGTAAAAATCACATGATGGAACCTAGTAAAATGCTCTCCCCTTTTTTTTTTTAAGCACATCTCAGCAGATGCAGCAACATCAGGCAGCAGACCTAGTCTTGTCACCTCTGATCTCAGGTAATAACTCTCATTGGGAGGGGAACCACACCTAGAGAATCTGATAATCAGTGATGATGTACCAATATTGAGCATAGGTAATGATGCAACTCTCCTTCACACTTCTATTAACATACAACGTAAGAACAGAAGAAGAGCCCTGCTGGATCACGTTCAGGTCCCATCTAGTCCAACTTCCTGTATCTCACCAGATGCCTCGGGGAGCACACAAGACCACAAGATACTTGCATCTCACTGCCACTCCTCTGCATCTGATATTGGATTTACCCTCATACCCCCCCCCCAACAAAGACTCCCTATTCTCACACCCTATTTTCTAACCTCCAGTGCTATTTGGTCATGTATACAGAACTTGAGTGTGCAAGCAAATCCTACTTTCTGGAAAGCTCCAAAAGAATGTGGGATCTTATAGCTCTTTAGCACCAGTTTGTTCCAACCCATATTCTGAGGTAATCTGTGGCAACTAAACCAGCTGCAGCCTGAGTAGTGAAGTAAAATTTGCACAGGGTTGTCAAAGGCCTGTTATTATAAAGTCATGTGCCTTATTTTAGAGCATTTCAAATCCATAGAGCCTGCTTCTGATGTGGGTTGTTGCCCAATGGTGAGCAAAATTTCAGTTTCCCCTTATGACGCATGATTCAGTTGAGTCATTTGCCATGAGCATGGTCCTCTATGGAGGGGGGGAGACAGTCACATCCAGCTATGCACAGGGAGACTCCCATGAATCACTCAGTGCTTAATTTCTAAAACGAGAGGTGTCAGGATCAGAGCTGCTCGCAGAATCGTGTGATTTGCCTTGACAAAAACACAGGCAAATTGCTAACATACACACAGGTTCTAGAACACAGCCCTGGTGGTGAGCCCAAAATAAACTGGAGTTGGCTCTGCATTCATGGAATCAGGTTAATAAATCTGTAAGCACCACCTTTTGCTTTTTCCTAAGTGTGACATGGCAAGTGACACTGCGCTGCACACTTGGAAACGGTGTCATTTTGAAGTTTGTCGTTCAGTCTCCCATGTTCAACTTTTCCTACCTTCTTAGCCCCAAGCCCCTGAAAACTCATGAATAACATGAGAACCCAAAAGAATATGAGAACTTGGAATCTATCCTTGACCTCTTTTTTGTAAAGATCTTGAGAAAGACTACCTCCCTCACTGCATGAGTCTTGAGGCAGTTTCACAGTTTTGTTGCAAAATAATGATTTATTGTTCAAACTTGAATGTTGAAGCTAAATGAAAAAGGGTCAACTTCTGTTTCTGAAACACTGCACAGTTTTGAGGTACACCATAATCTTTATCAGGCAAAACTGGTGCTGGATCAGACCCTAATTAGACACTATAAGATATTCATGCTTCATCTAGCAATGCCTATATAATGAGGGATTCTACATAAATGGAAAGCATCCATACTTCTTTACCAGCAGAAAGGATTCCAACCATAATGTCCACTTATCTATTTTGTATCTTCTGTGCTCAATATCTGTACATATATCTAGACCAGGGGTGTCCAAACCCTGGCCCAGGGGCCACTTGCGGCCCTCGGGGGTTCCCAATCTGGTTCCCTCCAGATACTTACTGGAGCCTGTGCTGGCCCGACGCAACTGCTCTCAGCATGAGGACGGTTGTTCAACCTCTCGCCTGAGCTGTGGGACGAGGGCTCCCTCCACTACTTGCTGTTTCATGTCTGTGATGCAACAGTGGCAGCGAAGGAAAGGCTGGCCTTGCTTTGTGCAAGGCTTTTTATCGGCCTTGAGCTACTTCAAGACCTTCATTTATTCATATAAGTGCCATTTTTAATAAATTCATTTATGTAAATTTATTCAAATTTTAAATGTAAATTAATTCTTTTTTTTCCCCTGGCCCCTGACACAGTGTCAGAGAGATGATGCAGCTCTCCTGCCAAAATGTTTGGACACCCCGATCTAGACTATGTCAATCAGTTTAATTTCAAGTTAAATTATAGTAGAACCTCTCCTGATTAAAGCATGATCAATCCAACATCATATTGACTTTTTTTGTACAGGAGCATTGGAGGTAGGGAAATTCTGCAGTTACAAGAAAATAAATTTTAATGACCACAATGAGGCTTGCTCAGACATTCCAGAATGATGGAAAATGTAACAGCAACTGCTCGGGGGGGGGGGGATGGCGGGGGGAATGTCCAAGAACCTATTATTTAAAAAGTTGGATTACCTGAGGCCAGACATTAGAAATCTCTTTTCCATTTAAAAAAAAAAAAAGCCTCAGTTTGAAGGTTGAATTTAGTTAAATTTGATTCCGTGGGAAACATGCATTTCTCCACAAAGTTTTAAAAATATATATTGACTCAAAATAGTTTGTACTGCATATTAGAGAGTGTCACCCACAAAAATGTGGTGGCACGAAAAAAAGAGGCTAACAGCCCAATCCTATCATCAGGCTATGCTGCTGGGACTCGTGTTCAGGCAGCATAGCCCAACTTACAGAGTTAAAAACTGCAGTTCTCTATAGCTCATGACTGGGTCATTGCTGAAAACAGCATGTGGTACCAGCTGTATGGCAGTGGCCTTTCCGGAGCCCTTGGTGCTGATAAGTCTGTGGTGAGCGTGGGCCAGGCCATGGGATGGGGGGGTTTGCATTTGCCTTCCCTCTCATCCAATTCTTCCTCTTCATTTTATTCTCATGAAAGCCCCAGTAACGAGGGCTGTCCCAAGGTCACCCAGTGAGGTATCTATGTGGGAAATTGAACCCTGATCCCTATGTACAACAGTCTGTCATGTACTTGGGCTGCATCAGGATCACTGCGAGTAGGAGACAAATAAAATTCTATCCTCCAGAAAGACCTTTTGTGGCAAGCTGGAACAATTTCTTGGGATAAAGTAGTATTTTTGCTGGTTCAAGTCAAATCAGAAATCATTTGGAGGCTTGCAGTGTTGTGTCGAGCCCGTCACAAAACCTCTATTTCAGCAGAATTTACAGCCTTTGAGGGTGGAGGCATGCAGTTATTTAGTAACTTCCTAGTTCAACCGTTTGCAAGGTCAGATCTTTGTGTTCACTGCCAAAGCTGGATATGCTATAAACTACAGAAGACAGTGGTATGTAGATGCTGATACATTATACTGCAGCTGGGCCCTTCTTCATGATCCAGAATGCTATGGGCAGAGCCCTTTATATCTTCTTCTGCATGGCTGGTCTAAGGCTTCTTGATGCTTGAGGCAGCATGTCAAATGCTCAGTGATCTGCCAGCTTCTGCTCCTTCCACTCTCGTGTGTTCTAGCTCAGGAGTCTCCTCCCCTCCATTTTTTCTTCTTCCTCTCTTTCCCCCCTCTTCCTTTTCTAATCCAGGGAGCGGATTGGAAAACAGTGGAGGCAAGTAGGCAGAGGTGAGAATCAGTCTACTGCCTGAAGCAACAGCATCAGTTGGCCTCATGGATGGACCAGGCCCGTCGCCCAGAATGTCATACCAAACTTTACTGCAAAATTGATACATTTAGGGTGTATCAATTAGGGTGATCTGCACATGTGATTACATATAAGGTACAATTCTTTCCATAGAATCTGGAACAGTAACATGAAACCCATGGTCTATTCAACCCACTGAATTTAAGAACTAGGTAAAGGAGGGCTGATTGATAGAAGATAGAAAGATGTAATCAGAGATCTAACTGAGGGGGAATGCAAGGGGAGCAGAGCTCTGGGACTTCTATAGGAGAAGAACTGAGTTTGAGTGAATTCCACATTCTGAGGTACTCTTTATTCCTAGAACAGCCTCAGGAACGAAATGTCTCCCCTGCTAGAGTGCCCTGCCTCAAGGTAGAAAGGAAAACCACAGTGCCAAGGGTGACCTGAGGTAGGTGAGCCTGCTCCCAAGTTCCTTCCCATACTCGATGCCTCTATTATGGCTATGGTTCATCTCTCCACCAGGACACTGGAGACCTTCAGTGGAGAACAGAGTAGAGCAGCATTGAGGGAGCTTTATAAGGTAGTTAGTTAATGAACAAATGGGGGGAGTGTTGTCCAGATTTAATTGACTTTTGGCATTAACAAGACACCCCTCCCCAATTAATCCATTAAATTCCAGGGTCACTGTACTGTATCTGGATTTCATATGTAATGATCTTCTGTGAATTTAGCAGAAATTGAATGTAATCAGACCCACAGCCTGAAGGGCTGTTGATTGAATGGTCCTTTGTGTCTAAATCAGTAGCAATAGCAAGATTCATACCAAAAGCTGAAGGGAACAAGGCCCCTAGAGTTATAAATGTTGAACGTGAAACTGTTTCCATCCAAACAAATACAGGATTCACCACTGAGTTCAAACACATTGTCACCTCTGTCTCTCCATTCCGAGATGCATCACCTCTGTTGAAGCCCCGGGCTTTTGCTTTCCCAACTAAAGCTTCAGTTAGTCCTTTAAGGGGTCCTCAAAGAATGGCAATAGCCTCACTCCAGCTGACATGAGCTGAAGCCCAATACTGTCATTCATGTCCCAGCCTCACCCAGGACCTTCTGCTATATTTCCTTAGTAGTCGTAGCTATTAAAAATTATGGCTATTCATACATTATGTTGTACCCAGGCATAAAATATCTACACCAGGGTACATATTTCTCTGTGAATGTCAGTACTTAGGCATTTTTATAGATCAACAATCCATGTACCTCTACACAGAAGGCACCAGCATTGCAAAGACCAGGTGAATAACTGTATCAAGCTTCAGACTAACAAGGCTGTAGCCTGGCTCACAAATGCACAGTTGAATAGGCGAGCAGCACTGTTGTGTCAAGGTTCTCCAGAAAGTCTTCCAGCCACCTCTCAGAAAATGCGTGTGGCAGTGACTGCAAGGAAAACAACTACCCAGCAGTACAAATAATGTGGGACAGCATAAGGTCAGCTGAAGCAGGCAGGGAGGGTGCCACTTCTCCCAGCCCAATTTCTGCCTGGTTACATCACCCGTCACTGCCCCTTCCTCTTCTCCTGTGCCTTCCTTGGAGAGAAAGCAAGTGGAGTATGCTGCCCAGCTGACCTCCTCCTCCAGCAGTGCTGCCAAGGATCGTAGCCATGAAACTAGAGGAGAAAAAGTCAGCACCGGACATTTTACAAGAAGTAGCAGCAGTGAAGGAGGTGCAGCGGGGCGCTGGCAATGGGTGTGTGCACATACATTGGAAGTGACTGTTGAGAAGAGGAGAAGGCGGAAAAATTGGCATCACTTCAGATGCCAGGTTAACTGAGCCTGCAAAGCACACCAATAGTATGAGTAGGAGCCTCAAAATTGGACATCCCGGTGCTGGAATGAGAAGCAAGCACTGAAGGTGGGGTCTGCACCTGTCCAAAGTTGTAGATCACCTCGCAGTGAACTACATCCTCACAGTCGTGGAGGTACAGCTGCATGAGGCCACTCTGCAAAGATTCTATCGAACCCAAGCTGACAGCCTCAGTTCCACTCCTGCCTGCAATCGCTGGCTATACCGTCAACAGGCAGTGCGGCTGAAACCGGGACAGCAAATGAACAGCCCTGCATTGTCCTCGCCCCTTTGTGGCTCGATTAGGCTGACAATCAGGATTTTATTATGCAGCCCCTGTGTTCATGTACAATTGAAACAAGACCTCGGTAATGGTGTGTGAACTTCAAGGTCACCCTGTGGAGAGTTGTCTTTAGCTCTGCCGCAGCTTGCTATTTAGGAATAAAAATGACAATTTTGCTCAAGTAAATTACATCGTGGGAGCACAATAAAATTTTGCAAGGGCAATTGGAATGATCTGATGGTGGATTTAGGCTTGGAATACATTAAAATGCTGCCTTATGGTTACTGGCTAAAGCAGCTCCTGGTGATCCATAGACAGTGCGTCATATTAATGGTATTTTCTTTATCACCAGCTGCATGCTTCATAATAAGAGTTGGGTGTGTGGGAAGAAGAGCAATCTCTGGCCATATTGTACATGAGTAAACCATTCTATCTGCTGTGCGCCTGCTCGGATCGTATCAAAGAAGTAAACAGAAAACTGTTTTCCTCAAAGAACCCATTGTCACACACAGGTACTGACTAAACCCACAGGGTTTACCCACATGGGGGGTGGGCTCTCATAGTAAGATCCAACCCTTTGGCAACTGCCAAAAAAAGGCCATAAAGCATGGGTAGATCTGGCCTGGGATTGAGCTGGTGCACTCCTTATCCTATCCCCCTTTCCAGGTCAGATCTTCCAATACAGCTCCACTTGGACTTGCGCTGGTGAATTAGCTGGAGCAGGTCTGAAGAGAATTATTGCCATGGCTGGGGATTTCCCTGGGGCAAGGGAACAAATGTCCGCTTACCTTGAGGAGACCTCCAGCCTGCTCAATTCCCAGTGTGGGCCATACAGGTCCTGCTGCATAGGCACTGGATAGGACTGGGTTGGCCATTTTTGAACAACCATCTCAGTAGTCTTAAGTTCCTCTGCTAAAAAGAACAAAGAAATAACTCCCAATAATCATGTCTAATAGCACATAATGCAGGTATTATTTTTGTTGACTCAATGGTTTCAAGGAGCTATTCAGGCCCATGATGGTTGAAAAAGTCCTCCATGTGGACCAGACTTCTCTCTGACAAGATACCTAACAGAGGCAAAGTATATGAACATGGCACATTCTGCCTGATGAAAAACCACAGGCAAGCCAAAAACTAGCAAGCAATCAAGACGATCATGTGTTTACAATGAGGAGGAAAAACTTGATATCTTTACTTGCTCATCATGGTGGCCACAAAGACTGAAATTAAGTCAGCCAATATGCCAGGGTCTTTTAATCATCTGTATCATAAATAGAGCATCGATCCTTTGCCAAGCACATCCCTGGCAGGTCCTTTCTTCAAATTAGACTTATAGGAAAATCACTGTCTATGTGGCCCCTTCTGAACATTTTTCTGAACTGACTTCATTTTGTCATATAAGCTGGGCTACATCAGTAAGCACCCATGGGAAATAGAGAGGAAGATACACTGAGGGGGTTAGCAGGAAAGGCAGCTGGGAAATTGTAACATGGTTTCAAATGAGGGCAATGGGGGCACTTACTGAATGAGCTCCAGTTGAGTAGTGCCTGGTTTGGATGTTGCCCTCTTTTTTATAGCCCCAAGTGGCACAAGACAAAAATGAGTAGCAGAGCAAGGATTCCAAGTCTTGATGAAAATGCGTGACTCAAGATCATGTTCCACCGATGTTAAAGAAACAGAGCTACATTAATGGCCCAATTCTGTCCTGGGTCGGGCTGCACAGTGCATAGATGCTGATGTAGTGTCTGCAGCGTCCTGTGGGCAAGCTAAAGATAGGGGAACAAAGAGGATAAGGAAATGTTGAGGGGGGAATTGCTGAGTCAGAACACTGGAGCATGGAAGCAGCAGATACATGAGTGTTTAGTTGAAAGGAAGAAGGGAGGAACAGAGCTCTGGGACTTTCACAGCAGAAGAGACAATGACATCATCAGGATGTCCTTTTTTCAAACTACCTTGGCCAAGAAGAAGCATCAAACTCAATAGAAGACTGTAACCTGGGTCCAGCCCAGGTGGTCAGGAGCTCCTCAGGAGTAGGGGCCTCCTCAGGAGTAAGATCTAAGCACCATCAGGACTGGGGTCCCAGGCAGGACACCTCCCTGGGAGTAGGGCCTAGGGCCTCCTGGGAGCAGCAAGCAGCCACGTGGCCAGAAGGGGTGGGGCTGGCCCAGCTCGAGACTGGCCTCATAAGGAGGCAGGTTAGCCTAGGGAGAGGTCACTCCTCTCCAGGTGGGAGCAGGGTTGAGGGGAAGGGGGTAACAGCCCCAGCCTTATGCAGACCATCCAGGCCCAGAAGGGAACTTTGCTTAGCCCTGGAGAGAGGGGCCAGGGGCTGGGAGCTCCCTGATCCTAGACTCACCCAGGCCCCGGGTGTGACATCAGGAGAAGCGAAGGTACAGGCCCAAGGACTTGGAGCCAACTACCTCCCCTAGAGGCTGGCTGATTGGGGGGCAAGCCCGGAGGTACCTTGGTCCCTCCCGAGGACAGCTAAGCTGACCCCGGAACAACAGCACGGAGGCCATCGGGAACCCATACCCCTGGCCAACAGGCACCAGCTGGAGAGCCCAGCCCGAGTCCTCAAGGGGTCAGGGAGGAACGGGGAACGAGCATATCGTGTGCCGACGGCACGAGTCTGTGTGAGGCAAAGGGGCCTGTGCCGTAACAGGTCCCATGAATGCCAAGAAGTTGACGCAAATAAACTGTCTGTGCAAAACAGCTGTGTCTGCCTCCTGTCCTTTTTTCCGCCGATGACCAACTCTCATCGACAGGGTAAGCCCCCCGCGCTCAGTCACACCCCAAGGGGTGGGGTCTCTGCCTGCCATGGATATTTCAAAGACAAACAGAAATTTGTCTAGTGGCATTTGTTAATGTCTGGGGGCCCAATCCTAATGAAGCGTGCGCTGGCAGGGATACTTGCTTTACCTGGGGGAAGGGGACAAGTCCCTTTCTCCCGAGGAGGCAGTGATAGTGGCTGCCTAGTGTATACTGGATGCAGTGGCAGCCATTTTCAGCGCCGCTGCAGCCCTGTGCTCCAGGGAGCTCAGGACTGGGCTGCCCACCATCTTCTTTCCCAAGGGCAACCTAACACCTACCATATGTTGCTCATATTATATTAAAACCTCTTTTTGCCCAGCCCACATTTGGTCCCTGTTTATGCACATTTATCTGGGAAAAAGTCATATTGAACCCAGTGGAACTTGTCAATAACAGGCTTAGGCTTATATTCTCATACCTTTTACATTTATTTGGGATATTCTTTTAAACCCATTTTTCAATTTTTATAAATATTGTATATTTTAAAACTATTGCAAACTGCTGCAAGAGTTTGGGATTAAATGAGCTAGATCTCTGAACAGTGCATCCCTATGGATATCTGCTCAGAAGTAAGTCCCACTGATGTCACTCACTCCCAGGTCAGTGTGCATAGAACTGTTACCTAAATGAACTACACTAAGTTTCAAAGCAGATTGAAGTGGCAAGAGAAGAAACTCGTTGCTGTTGTTAAAGCATTAAGGCACAATCCTAACCTACTTTCCAGCACTGACATAAGGGTAATGCAGCTCTGAGGTAAGGGAACAAACATTCCCCTACCTTGAGGAGGCCTCCATGAGTGACACCCAACTGCAGGATGCAGCACACGTCCCATTGGCACTGCTATGCCAGTACTGGAAAGCTGGTTAAGAACATAAGAACACCCCCACTGGATCAGGCCATAGGCCCATCTAGTCCAGCTTCCTGTATCTCACAGCAGCCCACCAAATGCCCCAAGGAGCACACCGGATAACAAGAGACCTGCATTCCGGTCCCCTCCCTTGCATCTGGCATTCTGACGTAGCCCATTTCTAAAATCAGGAGGTTGCACATACACATCATGGCTTGTAACCCGTAATGGATTTTTCCTCCAGAAATTTGTCCAATCACCTTTTAAAGGCATCTAGGCCAGATGCCTTCACTGCATCCTGTGGCAAGGAGTTCCACAGATCAACTACACACTGAGTAAAGAAATATTTTGTCTGTCCTAACAGATGGTTAGGATTTGGGCTTAATGGTGTGTCACTATGGGGGGGGGGGTGTCATCATGAGCTCCTGCAGTTTAATGTTTCCACTATGAGCATAAAGCAGAAAAGTCACATGTGCACTGATGCAGACCAAATTCATTCCATGTGGTCCCCAAAAGTGAAGGAAGCATCAGAATGGTGAGCTTAGTGCAGGAGCACTAGTTGCTTTGTTCTATTTACAGCACTGAATAAGAAAAAAATAAAATTGATTTTTATTTGATTTGGGGTGACATTATTTCAAAAAATATACAGTGTGCTTTTGGGGCAAGGGTAGCAGGGCAATTTATAACTGGTACCTTATGGCTAGTCAGCTAGTTCAGCACTAGTGGGGCCAGCAGACCTTCATCACATTTCACCACATGCAGAACTGAACTGGCTGGAGGTGATGGTATGCAGGGTGGATTATTGCATTTATACACATGATCATTAGCAATTGATGGAAAATGGGAATGACCCTTTGCTTGCCCAGAGGCCTAGCAAAGATTTTCGGCTATGATACAGTTGGAAAATTAGCATTTAATAGGAGAAGGGATGTTGCCCATCCTACTAAAATACTTTGCAATTCTGTAAATAATGTAAGTAAATTAGCAAGGGATAGAGGCAGTAATGAATAAAACATAAGTACCTTTCCATTTATTCTGAGGCCCAGAGGAATAAAAATTACCAGATTTAGCTCATTGGTAAAAATGGGGGGGAAATATTCACAGGAACATTTGGGAACAAGAGTTAAATACTAACGGGATGATTTGCAGTGGGTAATTTAAAATACTGTCAAGGCAATGAAGGACGTTTAACCACATGATGCGGCTCTGACTAGGAAAATCAATCAGGTATGCTCCTAACAGGCTCATTTCTGAGTCAAGTATCTCAGGTGAAACACCGACAGGCAGTGGTTACAGTCCTGCTTATGGGTCCTTTTTTTATCCAACTCATGTCAGCACAGGAGCCATTATAGACATATGTCTCCCCCATCCTCCTATGAAAAACCTGCAGACTTCTCAGATCCCATTGACCTGCATGAACCAGAGGTATAGGCAGGCCCCGAGATCTATGGATCTTGTATCCATGGTTTCGATTATCCATGGATCCTGAGGATACCAGGGACAATAAAAGGCTAGGAAAAGTAAAGAAAAGTACCAAAAATAGCTGCACCAACACCAACTAACCCATCACTGAAAAGTTTTGAATGAAGCAAATGAATATAACTTTTGAAACTCTTGGTAACTGCAGTAGACATGTCATTAATAAGGACCAATTAAGTGAATGGACTCCATTCACTTCTCTTTTACATTGCTTACAAAACAACTGGACGCCCCTGCCATTAGAAATCAGGCCTCAGTCAAACATGGCAGCTGAAGACATACTTTTCACCCAGGAGCAGAATTCATTTTCCAGGTAATTGACATCAGAGTGATTGCTGGAATGTGATAGCCCCGTGAATAGATTCAGCAGGCACTTGCCTGATTCTGTTAATGTTTATTCCATATCCTACACTGGAGTTGCACAGACTTTTAAATGAAATTGAGTGAAATGCATTATGTCCCCAATGGGTCCCACTCCACTATCTGTGACCTTTCTCATCTGTGCCATTTCCTCCACCCAGACCTTTCATATGCCTTGCCATACCTTTCTCATACCTTTCTTATGCCTTGCCCCGTTTGCCTTCTGTTTACCCAGGGTCTGAAGAAGCTCTTCTGCGAACCCTCATCTTTTTTTCAACAAATTGGGTATCATACGTGGTAGCAGACATGTGGTATTCAAGAATAGCTTGAAACTGAGCAGCTGAAACCTATGGTTTGACAGGCAGGTTATACGTCTTTTAAAGTAGTAAACGAGGCAGGCACTTTGTCTCTCCTAAACAGTTCTGGGCATGATAGGATATCAGTATGATTTTATAAAATGTATGTCTGAAGTTCCACAGTTGTGGCATGGTCAGGCAACAACTCAAGGTCTAAGATTTGTGGTTTCCAACATCCTGGTGAGTCCAGGAGGTAAAAGACCAATGAAATGTCAGCCTTTTATGAAGCACTCTAGAGAACATACTTCAGATGAGAATACTATCCTGGCAAGCAGGGCCTGATGAGAGCTGGCATCGCCCTGGGGCAAGATGCCTGATTGCCCCCCTTCTTAAATGTATTGGGGTAATAGAAGTGCACTGAAAATGGTTTAAAGCCATAGTGGAAATGCAGCCCTGGATAGGCTGAGATTGAGGTACCCAAATTTATTTTGTAATAAATTTGTTTTGTCCTGTATTGTTTGGTCATAGCCTGGGCTACTGGAAGCCCTGGGGATTTTGCCCCTCCTCCCCTCCCTCTCCTCAGGCCTGCTTGGCAAACAGGAGTACATGGTGCTTTAGAGCTTTCTGCATGCGTAATGTCTTGGGTGGAGTGAATTGAGGATCCAGAGAATCTCAGGATGTTGTGCTTGTTGCAGGTGCTGACACAAGAGCCATGAAACTTCCTCAGCAATGGCAGTTCAATCTCTCACACCTACCGGGGCCTGCAGTGGACACCCCACAAATCATGTTTGTCATTGACAACCTTAGCACTGGGGGCTTTCAAAAGAGAGCACAGCACAGTCATTACATTGCTCCCATCAGTGTCTGCAGATATAAAAGGTGGGGGAGTTTTACTTTGGTGTCATTACTGTCAGGACAGCCTGGTTCTGTACAGCTTCCCTCCCAGCACAAATGCTCCACATAAGTCATCGCATTAAACAGCACAGAGGGCCTGTCAGCCTTTCATTCAAATGAGAATTTTCTCAAGGACAACAGGAAATAAAACCCTGCAGTTACCCTTCTATTCTGCCAGCACTAAGGTGGACTGTCTCTGACCCAGACTTCTTCCATATGAAAAAAAAAATGGCAGGGGTTGAGGCTGCCTTGGCAGCCACTTCTTTTCTCCTTTCTTCAACAGTGCAAAATCCATCAGACATAAAGCTTCAGCCCCATAAGAGAAGCAGCCAATCACGTCATAAAACTTTTCCTGAACTATAACACTTCAGATGGCTGCTGAGCTTAAGGAATTTTTAACATATAAATTGAGGGAAAATCCTCCCTAACCCCATGAATCTCCCCAATTTCAAAATTTCACCCACACAGTAACAGACATGCATACACTATAAAGGATGCTTTCTTCATTTTGGCTCCACCAAACGTATTGTTCAGAGTACCAGGGACAGGGCAAAATCAGACAGCCCTAAAGATGAACGGGGCAGTCTGGAATGAGAAAGAGCCAATCAGAAAGAGCCACCTTTGCTATGCAAAGAACGGAATTGCAAGGATGGTCCATGCTATAAGCAAGTGTGAAAGTACTGAAATCAAGATGCAGAAAATGTTACATTCCAGGTAACATTGGCATAGGATGCATCCATTGATTGCTTTTGTGAAGAGATCAACTGCATATTCATGGCTATCCAGTTCTCAGGCTGCAGCTGCTATACACTGTGGGGGTCCTGTGCATGGTGAAGGATCCAATGCTAGCTTACTAGCATCGAAGCCTGCAGTTTCTGACCTACACTCTAGGGGTACTCTTTATTGCTTGAAAGTGTTAGAGTCTATCAATGCTAGAAACTTAAAAAAGAATGGGGGGGGGCAATGATGTATGTTTGGTATTCAGACTGAAGGCAGCAGCATCAAAGAAATGGAAGAAGACAAATGCATTAGTTGTAGAACTGCAATGCCGAATGGCAGATTGAGCACTTTGCTTTGGGAAAGTTTGAGTGCTTTCCCAAAGCAGACTGGAGCCAAAGCTTGGCTTGAAAGAATGAAGGAAGCCCTGGAAGTACATTATATCATTCATATGCCAAGAAGTTGACAGTGTAGTAATCTGACCATTATGTATTACTAGGTCAAATTTTGAACTGCTTCTTATGGTTGGTTAGAACAACACTTTTCTTTCCAGTTCTTTTCTGGGATGGAGGCAGCAAGGACAGTGGATCAGGCCCAGAAGGGGCAGGTTTGGCAGTGGCACCCACTTAATCTAAACCCCCTTCCTGAGCCTGATCTGTCTTCATGAATCAACTCAGACTTGCACCAGTGATTGAACACACATAACGTTATAATGAACACACAACACACATTAAGTTGACACATAAAACGGCTGCTTGGAGCTTACCCCAGAACAAGGGGAAAAATAGTTAGAATTGGGCCGACAGTCTGGGAACGGTTTTACCATGGGCTCTGCAGTTTGTGTAAATGTAGATGCTGTTTGTGTCTTCATTCCAACAGCTTTAGTTATAAAGACAGTTCATATAGATTTGTCAAGACTCTTCAACCCATTAATGGCCCATTTACAACCCTCAACTAACTCCCATCTGTCAGATGTCCTAGCCAAAATCTTTCAGAACCCACTTATTATGATCCTTATTTCCTTTTGATAGCATCCATTATTCCACCATGAATATTTAAGATCCTTTCTAGGTGATCCCCAGAAGCCTCTGTTCAGATAGGACAAGCTCTTGCTCTTCAGATAGGACAGGCTCTTACTTTCTGAAGAGCTCCTTCTGGTGTGTCTCATACCTCATATGCTCATATTTCTCATGTGCTCCCCTTACCCCTACCCCCACCCCAACACAAAGAAGATCTCCTATCCTAATCTCCTTCTACACTACAATAGCAATGAACTGTCTGTATTTTGGGGGAAAGGTTCTTAAGGCATGATTGACCGAAGACCTCACGAGGACCATCATGCTGTTTAACTTGTGGTTGTACTCCACAAGTCCTAAGACATCTTTGTGAGGCCTGCACAATTCTGTTGCATACTAAAAATCTCAACTATCGTTGGTATTTAAACAGGAAGTTTCCAGCTTTCCTAGTTAGGGAACTCAACCTGAAATCATGATGGTTTCATACAGCACAAAAATGAACTTTAAATGCATCCGTTTCTCAGACCCCGTGGTTTTAAACCCATTTGATGGTTTTAAATGTTGGACCCACTATTATTGGATGATGTGAACATCTTAATTTTATGCAACGGTGGCAATTATATGGCCTTTCTGTTCATCAGATATTTCCAGAATGACCAGTGGTGCTAAATAGGCTATGGCACTCCCCAGCATATCCTGCAAATACCTAAGATATAGGGGTGCTCATGAGATTCAAAAGCAAACATTGCTCATTACTTCAAATAATGTCCAGCATCATAGCATATTGCAGTGTCTTAGCTCCTAGAAAGCTTAGCTCTCTGTTGTGCGTGTTTGGCCTTGCCAGAGTCCTCTAAATCAATGATGTAAGCTGTATACACACTTGCCCTGGCCTTGTTCCTGACTCAGCACAGGACAATCGTGCAGAACTCACACAGTTTGGGAACACACAACCCTTTGTGAGTGGAGCTGCATGCCCTGAGCTCTGCCTGTTTTGTTTTCACACATCATCCTTCAAGAGGGAATCACTGCTCAGAGGATGTCCTCCACCCTAATTAGCAGCCTTTCCAAGAGGGAACCCCAGATGACTAGGAATCGAGGGATGTGTTTCTCAGCCACTGGTCCCAATTAACATAGCTTTTCCTAAGTCAGAACTCATTCAGGCTGTTCCACATCAGCATGAACTCTGATGTAACCTTGAGTCCTATATCCCTTTGGCTGAAGGTCTGAAAGTCTGTGTTGGAAGGAAGTGAATGTAACTGCAATGAAGTCAAACTATGGATGCAGTTCGTATCCTTATGAAAAACGTGCCTGACCAGAGTTATCTGGTGTGCTGGCACTGGAAAGTTCAGAAAGGACAAACACAGCAATGCTAGTGGGCATCCCAAATCCACCACGCCCTCACCTCAGGTTGCCCCATGGTGGGGCTGCCCCATCTGGAAAGGGAGGAAGGTGCTCACTGCTGCTGCATCCACCACTGCCGCAGTTCCCATCACCATCCTGCTGTTGCCTCCTCTCCTCCTTCACCAGTTTGTCTGAACTGGTTAGATGCGGGGAGGAGATTTGAGCAGCTCGGAGGAGGAAGTCGACAAAGATTTGTATTATCATTTCAAGTCAAAACCTCCAAGAAACTGTTGGGATCAAAATTTTGACCTGTATCATCAATGTTGTAACAGGATCCACACTGATAACGTCTTGCCTCAGGTTGTTTGCTTGATGTCTCTCTCTCTCTCTCTCTCTGATTAACCAAGTACACTTTTTCTTCTAGATATGCTTTTTTCACTTATGCATTTTGCACATTTTTACAAAGTCAAGGTGCTGAAATGTTACTCGGTGCTTGAATTTTGGGAGCGGGAAAGCAGGGGTCCCTGAGCAACTTCCACAAGCCCGATCTCCCCTTCCCACTTTATCTAAATGTGCCCCCATCACAATCCTAACCACCTAAGGGCATTGCAGCTCTGAGGTAAGGGAATAAACATTCCTTACCTTGAGGAGGCATCCATGAATGCCCCCCCCCCAATTGCAGGATGCAGCACATGCCTCATTAGCAGAGCTATGTCAGACCTGGAAAGTTGGTTAGAATTTGGGCTAAAAAATAACATTTTGATGAGGTAAGCCACCCCCACTAGTTCCCCTGTAACTCAAGGGCTATCATAATTGCCAAATATCTCAAGTGCTTACATTTCTAAAGTATATACCTTCATATCTGGTTGTATCAAACTTCTAGAATTTGACTATTTGAACCTGTTTACCAACATTTCTAAATGTCTATTTGTTATAGCTGCGTTCCAAGGCATCTCTCTATAACACTGATGCTTTGGAGGGGGGAAAGGCGGGAGGGAATCAGACAGCCATTATAGAACAAAGCTTTCTGTGACAAGAAGCAGAATAAATATCTCTGTGTTGGCACAGAATCATGCTTTATTTTTGTTTGGCTTGAAACCACAAGCTCCCCTTTTTATTCTTATTTTTATTTGATTACTCGCCACCCCTCCCCCTGGAAGAAAGCAACCACCCTGAGCAGCCTAAGATTAGGGTACTTTATGAGGCTGTCTTGCCCTGCTATTGCCCCTGGAGGACTTTATTAACACCATTTACAGCTCCAGTAATAACTAAGCCACACTGTTCTCTGCAGAAGGAGGCTGAGGAAGAGCCATTACTTCAGCGTTTGCAGTAGAGCCTAATTTTGACTGGCTACTTGGCTGGCAAAGTCCAGAGGAGCAGAGCACACCCTGCGTCCTGGCAGTAAAATCCAATTAAATTAGAGATCCCACTTCACCAAAAGGCTGACGTCTAATTTGTGTAAAGTTTCCATTAAACAATGCTGCCTGCAGAGAACATACAGTACAGCTCCCTGCTGGTGGTTTAATGGGAAGAGAATTCCGACAGGAACATTATTAGATTTCCCTATTATCGCTGTACATACATGCATGTGGCCTTAACAGACATGAAAGGTATTTGTGAGTCTGCAAAGACAGTCCTGTTAAAAATGGTATGTTACTCATGGAAACAGGATTCCCAGGCTTCGCATTTTTAGAGGTACGAAAAGAAGAAATTGTGCAAGAATCTTTCAAGATTCTTATGGTTATGGTGTCTTTAGTAATGGTGCTAAAGTTTTTGCCTATGTGTTCTAATGTTTGATTATAAATTCCCCAGAAAATATTACAATTGTTTTGTGTCGGAGAAATTTATTTTTTAGAAACCTCCAGCATTTTGCAGGAGTAACTAACCATGGAGGTATGTACTGATCAGTGACCGCAATAAAAGATTCTTCTTCTAACCATGGAGGTGAGCAGGGCAGGACAGCCAATGATACAAAATTTAATTTTGGTGCTATGATCCAGTGGCACGTGAAGGATCTGACCAACATAGGGGCAACCCAATCTCTTCTACTGAGGAGGAGTGGTCTGCATGCACCACGTTGCATTGGTTTGCGTGTGCTAACAAGTTCCATCCTCTGTGCAGTTTTCTCTATGAAAGATTCAGCGCTGAAACCCTAAACTGGAACTGGTGGGCAGAAGGAATCTCACATACACTGAGAAACTCAAGAGTTTTTCCACAGGGGTCTCTCTGCATCACTACATCCTGCTACCTCCTGGTTTGCAGTTGGATTACCGCTGTCAGCATGGGGTGGGCACTATTTCCATGTGGCTTGCGAATGTCAGCTCTACTGCATCAATGCACATGACAACTTGCATCTGGAATCAACGTACATTATGGCTGCTTTGGATTAGAGTTCTCAATGAGCTCCAGATTTTGGGGGGTAGGAAGGGGGGTTCCAGGCGCAAGATGGGCAGTCCAATTCTAATGGGGCTGCCAGTACTGCAATACAGAAGCACTGAACTAGCCCCCGCTGTATCCCACATGGCCAGGGAGGCAGCCAGAGGACTCACTGAGGTAAGGAAACATTTGTTCCATCATCCTGTGTTGAACCCTGGCAGCCTGTATGAGTCTGCTCAGATCTAGACCAGCTTAATCGCTGGCACAGATCCAATTAGCCCCATGTAGGGCCTTTAAGCCTGGGGCAGGGGATAGGATTCAGCCTCTGTGGGATAGGTGGCAGCCTTTGCCACCATCTCCTCCACCTCCTGGGCCTGAACCGCCCTTCTCTCTGCTGTGTCCCCACCCAGTTTCACCCTCCCCCACCCTGAATGCCCCTACACCTCCTATCAGCATACTCATCACTATTGGCTCCTCTAACCAGCACAGAGGCCCAGCGCCTGCCTGTGCTGGCCTCCGTGCCAGTACATCCCTCCTTCTGGCTGCCACGAAGTGCTTTCGAACACTTTTGCAATGACTGTCTGTGGCAGCGCAGGCAAGACTGGCGCTGCCAAGGAGCAGGTGCAGGTTATCGAATGCCCACTGCTCCATTTTAGACTGGACCCTGGACTGCATGGATTGAGTCTGAAACTAATACAGTCTATACCTTCAGGCTTTAGAATGGGCCCCACCCTGCAGCCGCTCCCTTTGCATTACTTTCCAGAAGTGGTGGGAAGAAGGAGGGTTCTATTTGCGGCCTGAGTGTTGCAACAAGCAGAAGATGTGCAGCATGCCATGTTTTTCCCATGGATCTCAGCTTCTTCTGACATGCCATGCATGCATGGTAGCAACCAGTGTTCAAGATCCTGCTGCAGCATTTGAGACACAATGGAGTCCTCCCTCCAACCTCTGGTAAGTAACATAATGTGGAAGAGTGCTGGTGGGCAAAGCTTTGCTAAAAGTTTCATCCAAAGCCCTCTGGGCCTGATCCAAATGCTATCTGGAGTATGGACTGATTTTCGTAGGAGTCCAGAGGAAATTCATACAGATCCAGACGGTCATATGATTTCACTTATGGAGGAGGTCTGATGGGCCTTCATCCATCCCCGCTTTGGATGTTCTGAACAAGTGAAGGGAGAGGAAACGCAAGCTGACTGAGCGCTTTCTTTCCATGCGTGTTTAGTTATTAATTAAATGTTTTCATTAATCCTTCTCACATGGCATTTGCACAAGCAACATGGGTGTAATGGTCCTTGGACCAACCACATTTTGGATGCATGAGTTTGGCCCTCACTTTTTATTTATTTTTCTTTAAACTAGCACAAGGAGGAGCACAACATAGTCTGGAACCATGGCAGTGGAGTTGGGGGGGGGGCTTTGGCTCTTAACCCCACCATGGTCCTGACCCCAATTAAGCATTTCATCCATGCTGCTTATAGTTTAAAGAGCTTCCACTGGCTTTCAGTGTGGACCATGGAGACAGAGGTGAAACGCTTTCTGCTGTAGCTCAGCATTTTCATTGTGCCATACACAAGACACTTGAAAAACAAGTCCATTCCATCTGTGTACATCTGCTGGCATTTCTGTTTTTGCACGGGCAAGCATTACAGTTCGCAAGGAGTTAATTAGTAGTCCGGTACATTAAATTAAGTAGCTGTCAGATGGTTGGGTTCTTCCTTTAATCCTTTTAGCATTTTAAACTCCAAATGCAGTTTGCAGTTTAAATATATCCCTAAATCTTGTCCTAATCCTCCCCTTCATCTAAGCCAAAATTTATTCTACCAGATGTGGTGAATTCTTAATTAAGATGTTTGCAAGAAATAATTATGTACAAATACTTGTGTTTGAAAACCAAGTCAAGAACAATAGAGTAGATTATAGATCGCAGGAGCACAGATAATTGGTGCATTTAACAAAGTCATGATTTTTATGTTTTTTAAAAAAGGATTTCTATTTATTGTGCAACAGTATATCTAGCTCCATAGAGATCTTGTGTACCAAATAAGAGAAACAGCTTTGATTAAAGCAGAGAATGTCCCTTGTTTGTTTTCTATAAACAAAACTGCTGTTCACAGTTATGATCCAGAGAATTTACCATACCTTAAACATGGATAAGGAGGCGTGACTTGCATTGCTCTCATTCCTTGTTTAGGAAAAGCTCTGGTGGATTGCACCAAAAAACTTGACATCTCTGAGGAGTCTTTAGGATGCAGAATTGAAGCTGTGGGCTGAATATTAAGAGCCTGATCCACTGGCTGGCTAAACCAAGCTTAGCAGTAAACCAAGCTAAGTATTCTCAATTAACAGAAAGGAATTTTCCCACTTCTACCTGGCCATCCCAGGGATTTGCATGCATAGCGAGTGCTCTGAACTGGTTGAACACAACAGGATTGGGTTCACAATCATAGTGTGCTGGCTATTAGAAGATTTATCACATGGCAGTTCTAATCATGAAGAGAGGGCAAGAGTCACTTGTATTTTCAAGCCACAAGCCTAGGAAGACAGGGATGCAGGGGAAGGAATAACATTCAGCTGACTACATTGTAGCATTGTCACATTACTACATTAAAGTGAAAGGGTACTAGAATGGTAGTGGTCATCTGTTTCTAGAAGAGAAAAGAAAAAGATTACTTGTGAGTAGCTCAAATAGGCCCAAGAGAAGCTTGGGTGGGTGGAAAAAAAATCTTGCCTAATCTGTTTTGCGGACCAACAGGGGCAGGCACATTTTTAAGTGGAAGCCCCTTGTTAACAACCCGAGTTTTGCATTTAAGCCTGCACATAGTTCAAAACTTTGTTGACCTGGAGGTCAAAGGTTCCACCTCCCATTCATCAGTTCCTTTCAGGTTAGGTGCAGTCACTAGGTACAAATGGCTACTTCCCCCCTCTGTATAGAGGACAGATGGTGTGAGATCCTGTTTGTGTGGAAACTAGATCTCTTCTCTGTCAACTTTCAGCAAAAGAGACAAAATCCTAGAAGTGTTCCTGAGCTGCCTGACTTCTAAATAAATATTCACACTGTCTTTTTGGCTAAGGGACTGCTTAGACTAAGTGGACTTTTAAGGACTGGATGCCTGCTGGTGAGCTTCTTTTCCTAGTAGTTCTGCTCCTTCCCTTGGCCTGTTTGTAAAGCCTGATCACTTTAAGCCATTCAGCAGCATCACCATCAACATACACACTCTTTTGATTGACAGCTCATCCTACCCTGGCCTCTGAGCGGCCCGCTTGGAGGCAGGCTGTGCAGCATGGCCTTTCCCAGTTTGAAGAGGCACTTGGCCAACAGACTGAGGCAAAGAGGCAAAGAAGGAAGGCCCATAGCCAGGGAGACAGACCAGGGACAGACTGCACTTGCTCCCAGTGTGGAAGGGACTGTCACTCCCGAATTGGCCTTTTCAGCCACACTAGACGCTGTTCCAGAACCACCATTCAGAGCGCGATACCATAGTCTTTCAAGACTGAAGGTTGCCAACATGACTACCCTTAAGATAGGATGAATTTCCATGTATGCTGTGCACTATGTGAATTTCCATGTATACTGTTGCTATCATAGTCCTGCTGGCACCGTCAATGGCCCACCAATGGATGCGCCACAGATACTAGCAACACAGGAAAAACCAGCCCACCCACCCCACCCTGTAATTTGAGTACTGCTTCTGGGATGTAGTCACTTTCCTCAGGCCCTCCAGCTGCAAAAGGACCTTAGCCAGCATTGCCTCTGATGTGAAGAAAGGAAGCAAGGCTGAGCATCCAAAGTGTTTCCTCTGAGCCCAGTCCTCCTGCTCTTGTTCAGACAGTGCACTATAATGAAACTGCGGCCAGATTACTGTAGAATCTATTTCCACGACAGTTGACAGGTCCCCCATGGCACAAAGCTGTGCTCCTCTTTATGGAAAAGGAAAGTGCCCATAAAAGCCATTGCTAATGAGAAAAAAGGCCGACTGGCTAGGGAGCTTATGGCTCCAGTCCAGCTACAAATATTTGCAAACCCTACAAAAGGACTACTGTTTCTTCAGGAGCACAGCTCTGGCAATCAGTGTCTTTTGCAAGAGTCAAGAGTGAACCTAGAAACCTAGAAATCCAAGGTCACAGAAAAGTGATGAGTTTATTTGCCAAGCGCAGACAAATGCAGATAAAATTTGAATTTGCAATTGTCGATCACTCAATTTTATGGGATCAGGGTCTGTAAAAAATAGTTGGTGACTGCAGAATCCACATTTCAGCACCTAATTCAAATATTGCCATTCTGCTTCAGTTCCCATTGGGAAATTCAAATGTCGCCAGTCAAAAAGAGAATTTCAGAGTAAGGACAACCAGTGGCATCACTAGGGTTTGCATCACCTGGTATGGGAGGCTGGCGTGTCACCCCCACGATGGACCTATTCCCATGCAGTGAGTGAGGCACTACCCCAGGCAGTGGGCATGGTGAGGCATCATTGCCCTGCCCCCACTGGTTTTTTGGCTATAACTTTTGGTATAATATAGATATTTCAATGTGGTTCGTTTCATTGAATTCTGCATGGAATTACGCATGGAATGATATATAACATGATTCACAAATAACAAGATTTTAAAAAATGTTGTCCAGTAGCAGTGTCACCCCCCTGTGCGCAGTATGACCCACACACACCACTAGCGATGCCAAGCAAATTCTTAAAAAGAAAAGAAAATGTGGTATTTTGAATGAGTGTGATTTGTAATTCGTACAGTACAAAAGCCAGTATTCACATACACAGTAGCAAAAATGGTCTTCTTTATGCTGACTTACAGTGCAAGGAGGCTTCTTTTTCCATCAGAAAGCCATGTGCTCTTCCTTCTTTCCAGACTTACATCCCACCCTTTTGTGAGCTCCCTCATTGAGACGAAGGGGTCTGCTTTCCCAAGCCTGATATGAAGTGATTCAGCATCTCATTGGCAAAGGATTTTTTAGCAGCAGGAATTCCAACATTGGTCCTGTAAATGCTCCAGAAATATTAATTCTACAAAGCAAAGATAACTTAAATGTATTAACTACTTGGGCTATTTGCATACATATATGCATACATGTATGCATGTATGTGTATATGAGAGGGAAATGCAAAGTATTCGTAGCAGCAAAAGGGAGGATTGGAAAGAATCAGTTTTGAAGAACGCAGTATGAAGGCCTCATTTGCACCTAGCTTCCACAACCAGAAGAATGGCACGTGCAAAAAGGAATGTGGGCCAGAGAGCTGAGGTGAGAGTGAAGCACTCTTTCTGCCCCAGCACAATAGTACTGCCTGGTCACATTCTTCCAGGAATTCCATGAAATATTTAAGTCCAAAATCCTTTCCACAGACAACTGCCACAAGTTGTCCAAATCCAAGTTGTCCAAATCCATAAGTCCAAAATCCTTTCCACAGACAACTGCCACACTTGCTCTCATCACCCTTCCAAAGATCGTTCCTGAAGATGTGGAGAAGAATGATTTCAAAAATCAAGCTTGCAGATGACCAACTGTCGAAGGGAAATATGTTCACAGCACTTCAAGGGGCTAGCTAACCCTGAGTCAGAGCTCTGCCCTGAGCCAAATTATTCTCATCGTCCTTTTCTTTGTGTGTGTACACAACCCAGTGTTGGGTGACCCAGAATGCCAAGTCCGAATGTACAGGGTAAGTGGGTTCAGACACTGTGGCTGAACCTTTTGAACCTAAAAAGCGATAACCCTGAACCTTGATGTATGACGCTTGTTAGGACAATGCTGAAACTGGAATAAGAAAACCTTGCGCTTGGACCTGGGACCATTCTCTTTTAAGCATGTGTAAGAAAGCGGAGGCTCTCTCTCTCTCTCTCTCTCTTTCTCTCTCTCTCACACACACACACACACACAAATTCACTCTAACATCTTATCTCTAGTCTCTCATCCTCCCTGCCCTTGACATTCTCTTATCACTCAAAGTATTCTGCTGGGTATTTTTAAAATCAACTTTTGTTGCTGGAGAGTAGAATACCGCATGTTTATTTGTGGAAGCTTGTGGGGTGCTTGTTAGGGTTTGGTGTTGCCTTCTGCCTCCCTGCCCTCATAACCACACAGCCCTGGCACCCTCTCCCAATTCATCACCTCCTGACCATCTTGAAATATGACACTCAAGCTTCTAAGAATATTATCTGGCCAGATAAGATTCCCAGCTGCCAACATCATGCAGGGCAGGATGTTATCTTCAGCTTTGCCTCTCAAACCTTCACATTCTGTGCAGTTCAGACCCTGTTTATCTTCTCTTTGGATCCAGTTTGAGCAGGTACATCTTAAGCAACATGAGCAACTCCCAGGAGTTGAGTCTCCATTCAAGCACTGACCCAACCTGACCTTGCTCCGTGTACAAGATCACACCCCATAGCCGCATGGCTGCAGGCCAGTAGGAAAACAGATGGCAGCCACAGGCCCGACTCATTGATATTATGATTCCCATTTATTATTTATCCAATACTTGCTCCAGGTCAAGTGATGTTATGTTACCTTGAACTCTTCAGCCAAGCAGGGTTTTATTTTTTATATAACAAAGGCTGCTCTTAGGATAACTGAACAGAAAACTGAAAAGCGAGTCTGGCAAAGAAGAGAGCTTGTTCTCAAATGTTGGGCTTGGAGCTTAGTGTGCTGTAATAAACAGCAGCAAGCATTTTCCAGTAGATTTTCAATAGACTGGTGATAAGAACTTAAAAGGAGCAAAGGCATATTAATGTGGTCCTCTGAGGGAGGCAAAATCATACCTAGAATTGCCTGTTCCCATGATGGAACAGAAGACAGGCAGGACTGGCCTTAGGACAGTTTGACCAATTTGATCAACCCATACCTGGAGAAGCCCCACTCTGGGGTGGTGAGCAGAGTGCCCACAGCACCTCACTCCATTGCTGACACTCTGGAATAGAATCTTCCATGCTTAGGTGTCACGAGGAGAGCACAGCAAGCAGACATTGCCGCTGAACAGCCCTCCCTCCCATTCAGTTAGGCACACCCTGGGTCCAATTGCCTTGAAATTACCCCCGTGAAGCAGTTGGTGGTGATGCCACTGCCAGGTGCCTCAGCACTACCGATGATCATGGTGAGTAGGGTCCCCACCCTGGAAGTGGAACTGCAAAAACATTTTGCATTGGGCACCACACCTCCTAAGGGCACTGTTTCTAGTCATGTTTTAAAAATGCAAATTCTGAGTGTGGCTTCTTATTTTTTATGAGCTATCACATGACATGAAAATGCTGGCTCATCTTTCTTTTCCCTGGTGGCTGGAAGACACAATTGTCAGGGACTACATCCTGAAGATGAAGCAGCACACAGAAGGCGAAGAGTCCAAAGATTCATTGCTCATGTGGCATCAGCAAAGAAATGTTTCATGTTCATTAGCTATGGTTTAGTACCCAGTCCATTCATCCAAATTATATGTGCATAAAAAATGCAAATTAAGCAGGGCCCCCAGCTCATTGTACATTTTCAGAATGGCCCCATAGTACTGAAGAAGCTGCTCACCTGTGGTAGAAAAATGCAGGACTTGGAAAAGCAACAGCCCAATTAAGCAACTAAAAGACATTTGGTGGGCCACTGTGAGATACAGGAAGCTGGACGAGATGGGCCTATGGCCTGATCCAGCGGGGCTGTTCTTATGATCTATGACAGTAAGAATTTACATGAAGAAGAGAGTTACTTCCTGAATGCTGTGATGCTAGTCTGATGACTCCAGACAGAGAATCATGTGAGACACCTCAATGATTCAAGTGGAGTTATTTATCCTTCTGATTCTGTGGGCTTAATAGAATTCAAACTATCTTTGAGGATGTGAATCTTCTTGCTTACAGGGACAAGATTTGCCTTTGCAACCTCACAACTATGTTCCCAAATGGCATGCCTTCTTTTTGACATATGAATGAATGGCAGCTATATGCTTAAGTGGGAGAAAATAAAAGGATGCTACTTGGGAACTCTGATGGGTTTAGGGCGAAATGTGTCTCCAGTCCCTGGTGATCTCAGTTTAACAAATTAAACATTGTATCAGTGTCTCTGTTGTAACTACATGGAAACAGACAGCCATGTGTTTTTCACATGCGGTAGTATACATGGCCGTGTATATTTCTCCATGCTCAAAGGTTCTCTTACCATAGAAACAAACTCATCCGTCTCTCAAACCAGTCTCCCAATCTGCTGCGGAAAGATCTCTAACAGCAGCACAACTGTCACACTGCCACCACGTGCACTGGAGCTGTTGGTAGAAACAGCCGGAGGCTCCATGTGCCCTCCACACATGGACCCAGATGCATCAGTGCAGATCATGTACCTGAGGGGTGGGTTGTGGGTAGGTTTGGGGCAGGGAGTGCAGGGTGTAGTTCATGGGCTGGAGAAGCTGGATCTCACCAGCAGCAGCATGCCCTTCTTGTTTTTTTCCAGCCCAACACATCCCCTTGGACCCTCCATGGACTTACATCAGCAAAATGACTGGCATAGGTCTGAGGAGACACATTGATGGCCAGGTGGCCTATGGAGAGGTAAGAAAAATTATTTACCTGTTGCAAACCATCTGGTCACTGCCCCCCACTTTTGCATGCAGTGTGCCCTCCATCAGCATGGGTGCAAGGCAGAAGATGGTGTGGAATAGGATTGGACTCTAAGGGCCCAATTCATAAGGCACACCTACAACACCGCCAGGCCAGCACCAACTCATTGCAATTCTGCGCTGAGCCAGCGCTAGGCAGAAGCTGGTCAAGCGCCACCCAGAGTTCCAGACAAGCACTGGGCAGCAGAATGGTAAGACGGGGTGTGGGAAGGCATTCCAGGGCAGGGAAGGGCGAGGGGAGGGAGTGGGAGCAGGATGGAGGGCAGAGAAGGTGGCAGGCTCTGCTACCGTATCCTGACCCCCCTCCCAACCTGACATTGGTCTCCTTGATTCTACACTGGCTCAATAGTAGGTGTAGACCTGAGGAGACCTAATGGGGCTGCCTAGGTCTTACAGGGGAGCATTAGCCCCTTTACCCCGAGGAAACCTGGTGCTATTTCCTAGCCCTGCTGGATGTAGCAGTCGCCATTTTGGTGCCATGGCAGCCCTGGACACTGGGAAGCATTGGATCGGGCTGTAAGTGACCTTAGTTTGTAGGAACAGGTTGAAAGCATAGGTGCATGGATATTTTATGTTTAGTCTTTCACTTTGAGAGGAGGAAGTGAACTGGTGTTAAATGAAGAATTTGCTGTAATGAGCTTGGCACACGGGCGGCTGATTGAACTTAAGGATGCTGAACTGCCATATGTAAGCTCCCCAGCAGAAAATGCAAATATATCATTGGAAGCAAACTTCAGTAGTTGCCCTAGACTAGAGTCCTTCATGTTCATGCAAATGAACCATCTATAGCAGCACTTAGCAGTATAAATGATACTTTAACGTGATCTATGCAAGGATACCTTTAATACATTAATAACCAGGCTGTGCAACAGGTTTGTAGGCCAATAGTCTGTGCCAGGAATGTCATCAACTAACAAACTGCCAGCAATTAAGCTTTTAGAAATATCTGCCCTTAGGTGAGCTGGAAAGAAATACAGTTCGGATGGAGATAATAGAGGTCTGTGGCCCACCGATAGCATCGACACTTTGCTAGTAGGAACTGCTTCCTCCATGAAGTCAATGTCAAGTGAACTGTACCTTGCAAGTTTCCCCCCTAGTGGTGTGTTCTCTCTCAGGCTTTTTCTTAATTAGATTCCATATGTTATTACTATTATACCATTGCACTCGTTGACAAATGTTAGGTCTGCTCATTGATCTTCTTTTCTGTTCACAAATCAGACTCGACTCTTGGTAATGTTATATTAAAATGAGATCAGGAGCAAAAAGAATGGGAAGAAAAATCACTGCAGATGGGAATGAACTACTTGCCTCTTTCCATGAGCACCAAGAGTCACAAGAGCCAACACTGCAATGAGTTTCAGTGTCCCTGCAGACCAATTTTACCTGGAAACATGGGCCTGTTCCAACTGAAGAGACATGGGGCTTGTCCTAAGAAAGTTAGTTGTGTCTAAGCACTGTTGAAATTGAATGAGGCAAGTTACTTGTGACTCATGTCGGTCCATTCATTTCAATGGGTCTTAGTTGTAACTAACTTCCCAATCCTCTCCTCCAGCATTACTGACAGGGATGGAACACACACCGCATCCAGTGGTGCACCACCACAACATCTGCTAGCTTTCTTGTAAGATGCTTGGACTGAACCATTGGCTCATTATGCCATTAAAGGTTGTTGAGTTGAACCATTGGCTCTTGAATGGTCTAATTATTTCATGGTTGGCTCTGGTCTGATTGGGTTTGGATTTTTGCCATATGTGCATTGTCCATGCAATTCGAGAGTCCATGCATGAGCTAAGCATCAAAATTAATGCCCTTTGTCTTACATCAGACTGGAAAGGAGAAATAGATAAACCCTTTGAAAGAGACAAGAAAGTTTGGTACTAGTTTTGTAAGGGACTCATTAGTGCTTGCAAGCACTTATTATTATATTTAGCATTATTAATAATACATTCATATCCAGTATTTTTACATCACGTATACAAGGTGGCTCACATGTCATCGCATAACGCACACAAAATAAAAACACAACTTAAAAAACAGGAACAAAATGACTCACCTAAATAAAATAGTCTTCACCACCCACCTAAAAGCAGGTTGAAATTTGACACCCAGATGCCAAAGTAGGGGGATTTCCACTATCCCCATTACAGATTTGCCAGTTGACTAGTTGCAATTTTAATTAAAAAAATGAGAACCAGCCAGGGGGCAAGACAAACAAAACAGGTGAGAAACATCTACAATTAGCCCACTTGTAACAAGGAAGAATAGTATTCTACAGAGTAGAGCTCCAACCACCAAGGGAGTTGCTATGGTGTAATTATCTGAAATTTCCTGAGGTGAAAATTGTGCCCAGTTTATCGTTCACATAAGACCTCTGGAAAATACCTCACAGTTCAGAGCATGGGGTTTGGGGTTGTGCCCAAACTTCCAGCTCTGATAGGGAATTTCATCCTCCAGTAATGTCTGGTACTGTCTCTACCAAGATGGTTATAGCCACCCAGGGTTACAGAAAGATGCTGGCACTTCTGTGCAAGGCTGGGAGTTGACACAGAGCTGCTGTGATTTGCAAAATGGCATCAGCTAAAAATAAAGGCTGCCCTATTAACACAAATAGCAGTGGCAATACACCCCCTCCAACCAAGCTGCTGGTTCCACAACTAGTTTCTCTGCACAACCCCAGCAGGGTTCTGAGGCCCACACACTCCTAATGGCTGTTACAAGAAGCCAGTGTCTGTATCAGTCAGCCCCTGGAAAGCTGACACCTTAAGACAGCCATTTTCAACCATGGCCGTGGCACACTAGTGTGTCGCGAGTGGTCCACAAGTGTGCCACAGGAATTTGGGGGAAGGTCATTTATTAGTAGGGCCAATGTGAGATGTGAGCCTCTCCCCCTCCCCGCTGGCAGCATGGTGTGCCTTGTCAATTGTCAAAAACCTGGTGGTGTGCCTTGACCATTTTAGTGCCTTGTCATTGTGTCCTGAGATGGAAAAGGTTAAAAATCACTGCCTTGAGCTTGAAGGAATTATAAATATTGACTGGTTTCAGCACTATGAAAGGAGAAGGATATATAGAATAGATTGCATCGTCATCCTAGTCAGGGGATTGCCAATGCATGTGATCCTGGGGACACCACACTGCTCTCTCAACAGTAGTCCAAAAGCCAGAAGTGGTCACCATAATAGAATTGGGATTGGCTAGCAGTACAGTACTCTCTCTCTCTCACACACACACACACACACACACACACACACCAAGAACAACAGAATTGGTCGCCTCAGGCAGTGATTTGACAGGAACATTCCACCTCCACAACTTCTCCCCTCCCACCTCCTGGATCCAAAAAGGAAGAGGGGAATGAAGACGATGTGTGGTTTGTTCAAGCCAACCAACATGAACTCTGGTTACAGAAGCCAGGTTGTGAACAAACCATAGTAAAAACTAGCCATTGTTCACCAAGCTGGGATGACATATGGTGCTATTGATAATTTAAAATTGAAAACAGATGCTTTCAATCCTCAGCTTTAGCACACGGAAGAGAAGGGGGAAGCCTGCAGCTTTCCAGAGTTCATTCACTTAGTGGGAAACCGTGAGTTCTCATTACGACTTAACTGAGCTAAGAAATCAAGAAGGGTGGGAGTTTTGCAGCAGCAGGCCTGAAGGAAGCCGGCTTGGCTGAACTCTTTTCCTTTGACTGAGAGACTCAGGAGGTTTGTGTCAAACCACAGGAAGAGAGCTAGGCTTTGACTGCCATCCTTGAGCTCTGATAGCGAATTACCTTGGGCTGATTTTTTTTCCCCCAATTGCTTTGATTTGCTTTCATGCCAGAAAGATATATTAAAAATAATTCACAACCAGATTAATGAGGGGTGGGAGAGTCATTAGAAATCAAAAAAATGAGATAATTCTGCTGTAGACATGACTGATGGCAGTACATAAATCATATTTGGCTGACGTGACTTAATTAGTTGGAAATATAGTGCTTTTTTAAAGTTGCTTAGGTTAAGCTTTTAAGCTTTTGACACATAAATTCTGAGCTAAGTATCTCAGATGTCAAAGCAGGCAGCTATAGCTCTTCACTCACGTCATTTTTAAAAAACACATGTAATTCTGAAATTTGATTTAATCTTTTAGAGAAGGCTGTGTGCTTGCCATATTTTTAAGGGTTATTTTCACAGTGCACCACAACTCAGATGTCCTTAGGATAAGGCCTTCATACCAAAAAAAGAAACAACCCTGTTTATCTGTGTGTGTGTGTTTCAGAGAGAGAGAGAGAGAGAGAGAGAGAGAGAGAGAGAGAGAGAGAGAGAGAGAGAGATTCCAGGCTAATTGGATGCAACAGGACAGGAGTGGTAAACAGTGGCTCACGTGCCACATGTTGCTCTTTGACATATGATGTGTGGTTTGCGAAAATATGGTGACCACAGTGCTCAGAATTGCCCTCATGCTATTTTCTATCCACATGAAACCGTTGGGAGGACTAACCCAGGGATTTGGAGTGGGGTGCCATCAATATGCTGATGACACTCATCTCTATATCTCCTTTCCCACTAGATACCAGGGTGGCTGTCAAAGTCCTGGCACACTGTCCCGAGGCAGCTGGAATCTGGATGAGGCCAATAAACTGAAATTAAATCTGGACAAGACAGAATTCCTCATCTTTCAGAAATCCATGATGCAGGTAATAGATTACTACCCTTCTTTGAATGGGGTTGTACTCCCTCTGAAAGAGCAAGTTCACAACCTGGAGGTTCTCCTGGATTCACAGCTACTCCTGGATTCAGGTGTTGGCTATGGCCAGGGGTGCCTTTTCTCAGCTTTGGTAGGTATGCCAGCTGTGGCTGTACCAGTACCAGCTGGATCTGGCCATGGTGGTGACAGCAAAATTAGACTATTGTAATGTGCTGTACATGGGGCTGCCCTTGAAGACAGTTCAGAACTTGCAAGTAGTGCTGATTGCAGCAGCTTGTGTGGTTGCTGGAGGACGGAGGTTGGCAGTTTGATTCTATAAGATCACTACTTCAGTGGCTGCACTGACTGCTGTTTCAGTTCCAAGCCCAATTCAATGTGCTATCTTAAACTTTAAAGCCCTTTATGGCTTGGGACTGGTGTATTTGGTGTACTGTCTTCTTTCATATAATCTGGCCTGTCCTTTTTGTTCAACTGAGAGGGCCCTTCTGGGTGTGCTGCTAGTGAGAGAGGTTGAGGGATGGTGGCTAGAAACAGTGTTCTTGGTAGTGACATCTTTCTTACAGAATTCCCTTTGGGTTAAGACTTCTGGCAAAACCTAAAGACTTCCTTCTTGCAAAAAGCCTTCTGAACTCAGCAGGGTATTTTTAGGGGTACGTGTTTTTATTTTATTAATTATTGACTGATGTTTTTATCATTGCTTTTTCGCTATTGGTTGGTTTTAATACCGTATTATGTATACATGTAGTATGCATGTATGTGTTTAAATACTTTTGTAAGCTGGCTTGGGTGTCCTTTGAGGAGAAAGGCGAGATATAAATCAAATTTGTTAAATGCATTTCCATTTTCTAAGGTTTTAATTGATTGATTGATTGATTGATTGATTGATTGATTGATTGATTGATTGATTGATTGATTGATTGATTGATTGATTGATTGATTGATTGATGGTCCTGATCATGGGGGAGCCATGACCTCGATTTCCTTGAAACAAAAGTCTAGTCCATTTGCATTAATGATGTGCTTAATGTAACATCTAGTTTGGTTTCAAGACTGACCCCATGGGAATGCAAGATATCTGCACATAGAGCACAAAAGGCCATTTTGTACCTCCCAGACATGACCCCAGCAATGAATGGGTCCCATTACTCCACACACCATGATGATGGGTATTTGCCTGGTTGTGTCCGACATTCCTACTTGGTTGGAGCATATTTGTACTCAAACCAATGATTTAGAAGGACTTTCAGAATCATAAAGTGATTGATGGGCACCTTGGTGCTAAATTCCCATCCTATCTGAGAAGGGTTTTCACTAGATTGTTGAGCATGCAGTGACTGCTGGGAAAAGTATTTGAAAATCAAATGCATGCTGGTTTCTAGTCTGCAGTGAATCTGGTGTATGGTATGTGCCCGGCACCACTACATGCACGATTCACTTCTAGCTTGCAGCACATGTTGCCAAAAGTCGGACAGATGGCTTTTTCTGTGGTTACCAGATGATTGTGTGAACAGCCCCTTAATACCCTTGTGATGCAATAAAATATTACTCTTGCAAAGCATCCACCCCTTAATCTGATGGTCTTATTTGTTAGTGAAGCTATTTTTTTGAACAAGAAATTAGTCAACAACAGCACAATACTATGCATGGCTGCTCAGAAGTAAGCCCCTTTAAGTTTAATAGAACTTACTCCCAGTTACTTGTGTATAGAACTGCAACCTTAAATAGTATGCACTGAACACAAACTCACTGTTATTTGTTTTTTTAATGTTATATTGATATATAGCATTTTAATATTATTTAAATTATTGTTCTTGTATGCTTCAGGGGTTAACTGGGAAGCCATTTGGAAAGGTGAGAAATACATTCAGTACTTTATTAACATACATGTCAGTCATCTGTATTGGAGTCTAGGAAGACCTGGCGAGGAGGTAGATGTGGTGTCAGCAGTGGCCCCTTTAAGGGTAAGGTCTGGGCATCCAGCAGAGTGTGCTGCACAACTGCAGCCACTTGAAGGCAATAGGGCCCTCAGGGATATAAGGATCACCTGAGGCAGGAAGGATGGGTGGGTTGTAGGAGGAGTACAGGTTGGAGAGGAGACTGACTGGGCTTATTGAATTTGGAATCTGACTGTGGACTGTGACTTGGCTTAATGTCTTTGGACTGACTTGGATACTCTGACTGATTTGACTACCTGGAATCTGACCTTGGACTGTAACTCAGCTTATTGGCTCTGGACTCTGATTTGGCAACTCTCATTGATTGGACTGGTTTACTTGGAATCTGTGGACTGGAACTGGACTCTGACTTTTGCTTGCTGCACTGGTGAGTTTCACAAGGGAAACTAATCAGCCTTAAGTGGGCAGCAGGCCCAGTGGGGAGGAGCTGTGGCAAGACATCATATCAGGTGCAGAGTTATGGAGGATATTAGTTTCTTTCAATGATATAACACAATTATGCAGGGGATGGACAGAGTGGATAGAGAGATGCTCTTTACACTCTCACATTACACCAGAACCAGGGGACATCCATTAAAATTGAATGTTGGGAGAGTTAGAACAGACAAAAGAAAATATTTCTTTATTCAGCATGCGGTTGGTCTGTGGAACTCTTTGCCACAGGATGTGGTGATGGCATCTGACCTGGATGCCTTTAAAAGGGGATTGGACAAGTTTCTGGAGGAAAAATCTACTGCGGGTTACAAGCCATGATGTGTATGTACAACCTCCTGATTTTAGAAATGGGCTATGTCAGAATGCCAGATGCAAGGGAGGGCACCAGGATGAGGTCTCTTGTTATCTGGTGTGCTCCCTGGGGCATTTGGTGGGCCGCTGTGAGATACAGGAAGCTGGACTAGATGGGCCTATGGCCTGATCCAGTGGGGATGTTCTTATGTACACTGCAAAGGGATTGGAGGAACTATTTGAGGTCTCAAGATTTTGTAAACAAATGTATGGTTTCTTGTCCTAACATTGTAATCGCAAAAAATAATTGTTTCCAATATCTGCAAGTCGAACGTATTACAGAACATATATTACAGAAATTAAAAATATCAGTTCTAAGGTAGCTGAGTTTCTGGGAGCCTCTTTTGATGGCAGAGGGAACATGAACATTCCCAACTCTACTAGCTTTTTATATCTTCACAGGAAGACAGAAAACTTACAGCCCAGTCCTCTTTGGTTGCTGTGCCAATGCCGCACAGATGCCTAAACCCACCCAGGCAATGCCACACCAGTGCAGCCCTTCCCAGCAATGCTGACAGCATCCATGGACACTCCAACATAGCACATCACCCATGAAGCATCATCCTGACATTGGTATGTCATCGGCATGACATCAGCATAACATCAGTGTGATGTCCATGTGTCGCTCTTTGTTCCTTGCTGTTGCAAAAGGAAGAGATGGTTTGGCAACACAGGGCACAATCCTAACCTGCACTGGTACAACCAGGTCATAGTGGTCTGCACTACATCCAGCGCAGGTTGGAGTCTGTTGGAGGTCACCTCAGGTTAAGGGGATATTTTTCCCCTTAATCCGAGTCAAGCCCCAGCCTGCCTAATGGGGCTATTTGGATCTGTGCCAGCTATTTAGTTGGTGGAAATTCAAGCAGCCCATGTAAGGCTGCTTAGGCCAGGAATGGGGGTTAGGATACAGTAGTTTAGGTCTCCACCAATCCCCATCCTCCTCTCACACTCACCCCTCTTCTCCCCTCCCCCTTCCAAAAATGCCCCCTCCCCATCCCTGAAATGCCCTCCTACCACCCTCACTCACCCCTTGCACCTCCTAGCACAAACTTACCTTCTCTGGCTGGTGCAGGGTCTGGATCTGGCCCAGGCAAGCTAGCATGGACCTCTGCACTGGCCCTAGCCACTTCCCACATTGGCGCAAACATGCCTTACAGCATGCTTGCAACACTCAGGACCCAGCACGGGGGCCCTGCACCTGAGCTCGATCAGGCTGGACAATTTACAACTGAGATAATCCTGAAAGATCAGAAAGGCAGGGGATAGAGACATGAGACAGAGTTGCAGCATCATGTGTTGTGGCATGGAATTCCCTAGTGCGTAGGTTGTAAACAACCTGGAGTAGAGGAGCAAGCTTTAGGCATACATTTGCTCCCCACAAAATACTGAATCTTTAACCCATTTTGGCTTGGCCTACAGGTGTACGCATTTGGTCCCTGTTGTGTATATACAACAATAGACAGAAATTTAACATTGAATGCATACTCTCTGCTCATGCAATTCGTCTTTCCCTTTTTTCCTCAGAGGAGGGTTCTTGTATTTACACATGGAGGCACTGGTTTGTGCACTCAGAAGGATAGGCTGCATTGATCTGAGGCTCTCTCTTGTAAGTACAGCCTACATGCTAGAGATGTGTTTGAAGTGGCACTAAATGAAGCCCAGTGAGTCTTCTTAGATCAGGGGAAATCACCTTACATCTTCCCAGGTGTAAGGAATCAAAGCAAAATGCTGAAGGGGCTGAGTTTGAAGATGTGCCAGCACAAGTCACTATCCAATCAGGGGGAAAAATGGAATACTTCTCAACTTTAAACACACACACACACACATCCAAGATAAGATTACCAATTGTGTATATTAACTCTAAGATATGCAAGCTATCAATCCTCCCCCCCCCCTTATTTCAGATCTCTGTGTACAATGGAAAGACAAACCTTCCACTTAACCCACATTTATATAAATGGACACCCAAGAAACCACACACTTGCAACCAGAAAAAGACTGTAGGCATTTATCCATAGAATTCTTTAAAGCAAATCGGTTGTACATTCTAACTTAAAAGCAAATTGTAAACAAATACCTTTAGGGAGGAAAACAGACTATTAACCTTCTGATGACTTCTTGTATTTATTTGCAATTTGCAACACGGTTATTCTTACTTTCAAACAATCTGCATGAACTGTAATAGACTTTCATGCAGCCTTACCAAAGTACAATACCTTGGACAGCTACTGCAGATAATTTTGGGTTTGGTTGGGGTGTGAATTTTGTTCCCTTTGTAGATTGGCAGAAGCTACTTCCCAGTGCATCTGCTTTTCCTGCCATGAAAACAGACATGTAGAATCCCTATTTGACATTTATCTGAATTCTCACCTTTGAACAAAACTGCTTTTTTCCCAAGGAACTAGTAGTTCTTGTTTTTAAAAAAAATACACACACATGAACAAAGAAATCTAACTTGTATCCAAAGAACACAACCTTAATAATAATGATTAGCCAACACCAACTGAAGTTCTATCAATTTCAATGGATCACGACTAGCTTTCTTTGGTTACAACTTCCTGGCACCTTAATAGGCACCTTAAATCCAACATTGTTGGATTTTCGCCAAACAAAATCATTGTCCAATTGCAACAGAAAACAGAGTTCAGGAAAAAAAAATATGACAAGCATGAAAAATAGATTTTATCAGTTATTGGAGTGATATGACCCCAAAACAACTGACCTCCATTCAGAAACAGAGCTGCAACATGTGTGCACAAATTGCATGCAGGGGGACCATTTAGGGCAGGCAAAGGACATCTACCCTACCCATGTTTCAAACTACAGGGGATTATTCCCTAGGAATACCTACACCACTGGTTTGTGGTGCATCACAAGCTATTTTTTCTCTCAGCTAACCGCTTTGTGCAGTTTAACCTTGCATCGTACAGGCTTCAGAATATGTTTGCAAATCACTCACACTGAGAATATGCCAATACTGCAAATATAATATACAGTATGACATCTGTCAAAGTATGCCTATTCAGAACTGTGGCAACTTGGGATCGTTGCTTAATAGATCCGCTTAAATAAATGCAAACCTCTGAATCCAGTGAATGTCATGGATGTATTTTGAACTTTTGACACACAATATACAGGTGGGACCTCCATATCCACAGATTTCGCATTTGCAGATCTGGCTCTACGTGAATCCTCTGGACCCGCATGAAGCCAGACTTGGCCCCACCTGAGCCCTCCAGAGGCAACTTAAGCTGTGCTCCGGTTGCCTCCAGAGGGCTTTCTGAAGCCCACACAGGCAGCCTCCAGTAGCTTCCCAGGGCCTTAGAATGCCTTATATGGCATAAAAACCAGAAGTAGCTTTTCTTTCAGCTGAAAAGGCCATTCTGAAACCCGCAGAGTTAATGGGCAGATGTGCGCTGCTTTTGAGGGCTTCTGAAAGTCCTCCAGTGGGGACCAGAGTATAGCTTCAGTCCCCTTCTGAGGGCTTTAAAGGGCCAATGGCGAATTTCATTAAACATGAAATGTGGCATCCATGGGGGTTCGAGAACGGATCCCCAATGGATACTGAGGCCCCACCTGTAGAATTCAAAGGATGGCTAGAACTTTAAAATCTCACATTTCAAAGCATGGAATGCATTTTCTTCCAGTTTTGCTAAAATGTTTCACAAGGCACAATTAATCTCCCTCCCATTTCTTTTCAGCATTCATTTCCATTTCAAAAGAGACTTGGGGAAGTTCCTGCTGGCAGGTATACACAACCAAAGCCCTAAGCCAAAAGGAACCTAGTGGAACAGAAACCAGATAGTGGGAGTGGATGAACGTGAACTTCCAGCTTAGGGGCTAGGGAGAGCTGCAGTGCCTTATCAGTAGAGATGTGATTTATTGGTGATAACAAAATAAAAACACATAACACTGCAATTCTGCACTTCTTATTTTTGTTTTAAAAAACCTGAAATCTGAAAAAATAAAACCATTTTCTAATTGTAATGAATGTGGCTTCTTCCGCTGACACTAAACCACCTATATCACCTACCTAGTTTATACAGTCAGTTCTCTTTTATGCGAATTTGCTATCTGTAAATTCACTCATAGAGGAGGGGCAGAATTGCCACCTACCTCTTGTTATCTATGACTCTGTTGTCTTTATCTGCTAACACTGTGCTGGTGCAACATCAAAAGGGCATCAGTATTGACCTGAGGAGAGTTGTCAGACACTTTTGTGTCCACTTCCAGACTTACCCCACCATCTTGGGCACCATCTCAGCATTCATTTCCAGCACTCTGGCTAAAACTTCACAGCCCTGGCAATGATAAGAGGTTGATGATGAGAGATCTCTAGAAGGCTACCTGAGGGCTCCTCTGAGGCTGGAGCAAGCCAAGGGAAGGGGCCAAGAGACAGGTGAAGGAAAAGGACAGTTGAAGCAATACCCTCTCCACCACTGAACTCTGAGGCCTAGTTCTTGGACCAGCAATCTTCAACAAGTCGAGGGATAGCCAGCACAGAGAAATTGCCATCACCATTGCCAAACCTTTCATACATCAAGGGATATCCAGTGCAGAGAAGGAAGCATCAGATGTGACTGAGTCCTTTCTATCACCTAGCCTCATATACTTCAAGTTAAGATTCAGGTTCATAAGATTCAGGTTGATAGAATGTATGGTCAAAAGAGTCCCCTGGAACCTAACTCTATTTTCCCCATAGGTTCAATGATTCAGTATACACTAATTCAGCATCCACTAGATTTTCCTGGAACCTAACCCTAGCGGATAACGAGAACGGACTGTAATTTATAAAAATGTGCCCATGGACTAAAACCATGTAACACCACTTTCTACACTTTTTTCTTGGGGAAAAAAATGAAATCTGTGAAAAAATAAAACCATTTTCACCCACCTCTAATTATCAGGGATTCCATGGATCTTATCAATACTAGAGCTTTCATGCTAGCCCAGTTCAGCAGCCACCAACAGGTTCAAACAGTGGAACTTCTACATATCAGGCAAGGATTTCTGATCAAGGGACGAAGGTGGATGAAGCAACACACAAAAGTTGTCTTCCTGTCACAGAGCTACTTGAAGACCCCAAAACCTTATTCAGGTAAAAGTTTGAGAACTTTGAATACTTCTCAATATTATCTACTCAACTGCTGTGTTTAGACCAAAAAGGAAGGATGACTAAAAGCACAATCCTATGCATGTCTGGTTGGCAACCTTCAGTCTAGAAAGACTATGGTATAAGCCTACAGCACCCAGTATTCCCAGGCGGTCTCCCATCCAAGTACTAACCAGGCCTGACGTTGCTTAGGTTCCAAGAGATCAGACGAGATCAGGCATGTGCAGGGTAACAGTTGCTTTCCCCTGGGGGCTGGGGGATAAGAATAGGCCCTCAGTTTGGCTGTACTTGTCGTAAGAGGCGACTAAACAGCCACCGGGTAGATGGGACTCGTCAGCCTGGGAAGGCAGCTCATCTGAGAGAAGGAAAACTCTGATCCCAAACCTCCACTGCCTTGTGGCTACATCCAGTTATGGAAAAGGCTTCAGGAGTCAACCTCGAGGCAAAATCCGGAGCCAGAGTACCTGATGCAGCTCATGGCTGAACACAGTCACGTTCTGGCAACTCCTGCGACGCTGCTGGAACCAACCGTATTGGCCTCTGCCTTTCCATTGGACCATTTCAGCGACGTGGAGAGGGGGGATTTGCTGCATGAGTAACAGCCTATCCTCCATACCTACTTTACCCAGGCTTCGCGCACTGGAGAGGACACTGTTCGAGAACCACCATTCAGAGCGTGACACCATAGTCTTCCGAGACTGAAGGATGCCAACTTGTGATGCATGTCTACTAAGAAGACCCATTGTGTTCAATAGAACTTACTCCCAGGTAATTGTGTTTAGGGTTGCAGTCTATATATATGACTGTGACATCATCACAAGCTACGATCAGCAGCCACCTGTGCTCTGTAGGCAACTTGGCAAAGGAAACGATTGTTGAAGGATGTCCTTGTTTAACATCTTTCTTTTCTCTCCATTTCAAAATCTTTTGACCTATAAAAACAGTGACTGAAGTTTTTATAGGCTTTGGCTAGGCTTCAACGGGGCTCCCCAGAGTGTTCAGTGCACAAGATGAGCATTCAGCTCCTTTTAATAGGTAAAAAAGAAGCCACTCCCAAGAGTTGGGGAAATTTTTGGAACAGCCCCCAGTGCCCTCAGGGAACTGAGGGACCGGATGGGGGAAGAAAATGCAATGAGAAAAACTGGTGAAAACCTTATGAGCTCAAGAAGCTCACAAGTTCTTTGTTGCTACAGATGTGCAAGTGAAGGTGTAACTTGTTGTCCTGCATATAAAAAGACTAGACTGTACATATGTCTAAAGCATATTTCAGGTTAGCCAGTGGCTTATAGTAACCTAGTGATGGAGCAAGCCCAGTGGAGGGGAGTGGGCCACCTCCATGGTGTTCCACAGACTTGCCATGCTGTCCATGGGGTGTGTGCACTGCATTTGCCTCTCAAGCGCTCAGAATGGCAAGCTGAATGAAGTTTGGTCCTCCTGCCAACCCATTTGCCAGGGCCTCTGAGAGGAATTTTATCAGAGGGTACAAAGTTTCTTTTTGGCCCCTTCCCAAAGGTGGGGAGGGCAAAAGAGGGGGGAGGGTGGCAACAGCTGGAATAATCTTTGGAGTTCAGGTCTACTGGACTTCCTGATGCAAAGCCCAGGACTATCTGCCCATATGGCATCAGCAACTTGATACAGTAATATGGAAAACAGAACACGTTCCTAAGTGTCTCTAAAATCTTTTAAATATATAAAATCTTTGCCAAAAAAAATTGTATTTAGGCTCACGCTAGAATGGAAAGTGTCCTGTGAACCAAAACTTGCTTCAGCAGCAGTTGTAGCCCCGCAGCTGTGTCCCTGACCTCCTATACACGCCTTCATGTTAAGCAGATCCACAAGCCAAGGAGTTATTGTCGAAGGCCAGTTTCCTCCCAGATTTGACACTGTGTTAAGGAATGTCATGTATGCATTCCTTGGCCCAGCATATATGGCTTGCCAACAGCTGCAGTAGCTGCAGCCACACTCTGGTGGTAGTATCCCCAGCATCCTATGTGGGCAACAAGTCTGAGTAGATAGGAAAATGTAAGATCCCAGGAACTTTCTGAGCCCCTCCTTTGGCTCCTGGGCCCCCTTTCTGACCCTGGGCCCGGGTACAAATGACCCCTTTAGCCCCCTCTCCTAGGCCCTGCTGTTTGCAGTTGGCTCCAAATCAAAGCCATTCCGGATGCGGGCATGATATCCTAACACAGGAGAATGATGCAGCAGTGTCCAGAGTCATCATGCCATCCTCTCCCTAGCAGCACTGCTATAGCAACCTGAGCTGGATGACCATGTTTTGGATCTGGCCAGATACTGTATAATGTGTCTTGAATCAACCCCCCCCCCACACACACACACACACACACACCCTGTAGAATGCTGACATGGCTTCACTGACTGTAGGAGAAAATAAATACAATGGAGTCAGTAGGCATATGTAACAGAAGCTGGATTCACCCTTACCATCCCAGCATCAGGACAAGAGAGGAAAACCTATGGCCAGCCCGGAGGGGGGGGGGAGTGTAACCTTCCGGGAAGCAGGATAGAAGGCAAGGTCTGCCACAGTGAGTGCCTTGTTCTAGAGCAGGGGTGTCCAAACATTTGGGCAGGAGGGCCACATCATCTCTCCGACACTGTCAGGGGCCATGAAATAAAATTAATTTACATCTAAAATTTGAATAAATTTACATAAATGAATATATTGGAGATTGAACTTATATGAATGAATGAAGGTCTTGCAGTAGCTCAAGGCCTCTAAAGGGCCTTGCACAAAGCAAGGCTGGTCTTTCCTTGGCTGCCACTGCTGCATCAGACATGAAACAGCAAGTAGTGGAGGGAGCCCTCGTCCCACAGCTCACGTGAGAGGTCGAACAGTCACCCTCAAGCTGAGATCGGTTGCATCCGGCCAGCGCAGGTTCCAGAAAGTCTCCAGAGGGCCAGAGGCTCATTGGAGATTGGGGGCTCCCTGAGGGCCACAAGTGGCTCCCGGGCAAGGTTTGGGCACCCCTGTTCTAGAGGAAGGAAAATTGTGGGTGCTTCTTGATGAATGGGATCTTAAAAGGGAGCCCAGCTGAAACCGGGAAGGGAGAAAGAAATGGGAAAAGGAGAAGAACAGCCAGAAAATGGGGGGAAGGGTGTTAGTCAAATGAACTAAGATCCTTCAGCCTTGGAAACTGGAGGCCAGCCAGGAAGACTTTGGGCAGAAGGATAGCCTCTGGGAAGCCAACTAGACTGCTCTTGGAAGTAGGGCAAAAGATCTCTGCCATAAAATGAGCTCTTTTCAGACCAGCCCTACACACATTCACTGAATCCATGAAGAGAAGCAAAACTGCACCACACCAGCTGGCAGCACCTGTCTACCACGGCCATTCATTCAGCTGAACACAGCAGAAGTGCCTGTAATGTGAAATCCACAATGCCCGGATGGTGTGACTGGAATTCCTAAGTATGTGTACAGGAGTTAGTCCCTTTTCACACATTCAGCTGCATGTGTGGATGCAGGCAGTGGGTACAGCAACCACCATTGCAGACCTCCTCTCCCCTTGCTTTATGGAACATGGAGAGGCTTTCCTGAAAAGGTCTGGAGCACTGGAATGGTTCATCTCTTCCACTGGATGAGTCTTGTAAGTGACCAAGATAGTATGATGTTTGCTTCAGGAGCAGAAACTCCTTCAGGTACACAGCCTGACCTGTGGGGCTTTAATCTATATCCTACCTCTTAGAAAGAAAAGCAAGCATTCCAGCCATTCTACTACAGTTTTCATTTTAATTTAGTCCAGAAAACAAGTTGAGTCCAGAATGTTTGTAGTGACTCCCTTGTCTTCTAGAAGTTGAGGCACAATTTTAAAAAAGATGAGAAGAGAGGACTATCGCAAAAGATTTGTTTCGTCAGGAAGAAACTCACTGGCCCAGTTTTTGCAGAAGACTTTCAGAATCATGTGGGGAGTGCTTTGCCAGTTTATCCTTCCTGCCCCACCAGGTATAGTAGATCATCATCATGAATGCATGTTTATGTACCACTTTTCATCAAAGAGGTTCAGAAAGTGCTTTACTGAGAAAATCAAAGAACTAAATGGCTCCATGTTCCAAAAGGGCTTACAACATTAAAAAACACATAAAAGCCCCAACAATATCTACTAGAAAATACTGTGCTGTGGTGAAGAGGGACAGTTACTCTCCCCTTGCTAAATATAAGAGAAGCACTACTTGAAAAAGTTACCCAGTTAACAGGGTTTGCAATTTTACCAGGAGAAGTACTGCAGCATTGCCAGATTCTCTCAGCAATACCTGGAAGATTTCTATGGGCCTAACGACACCTTTTCCATAGCATCTCAAGTTGGAAGGTTTCCAAAACAGGTCCTAGGCAAGGCACATCCATTTACCCCCGAAAGGAAAGTGAGATGGTCTCCATGATTTGGTAAAATATATTTTATTTCTTCATACAAAGAAATAGTATGAATTATCAGAATTCCATTTTCCTAGAAACCTCTGTGTAAAATTAATTTGTGTTGTACATACCACAAAATACTCAATTTACAGTTTTTGCTTGCCATTGTTTTCCTTTACAAGTATACTATTCTAAAATGTACCATGTTACAGCAAACACACAAAAAATATTGCTAATATCTGGACATACTGCACTGCTGAATGGAACTCAGCCATAAATTAATGTTACAATGTGAAAAAAGTCTAACCACACCTCTGAATTTGATTGTGTACTCCCTGTGAGCAAAAAAAGAATGACAGTGTCAGCAACTGAAATGCCATATGGTATGATGTCCAGCATGTCTACAATAATGTTTTCATTTTAGGTAAGGCCTTTTAAATTAATTGGTTTCAAAAGATTTCCATTGTGTGGGCTGCTCAGCCAGGATTAGCAGTTTCCTTAAGTATTTAACAGGGAATTAAATGGCATATTTTTCACTCTTCTTATCTCATACAGCCATTCAGGACAGGGATCTGTTGATGCAGTATCTACCTTGCAAATGTGATTTGCACATTGAAGAAGGCATCAGCATATAAACAGTTTTAGAGAAGAAATGCACAAATTCAAACACTCAGTTCTGTGGTCTAGTAAGCAAAAAAGAGGAAAAAGGTTTTTAAAATTGAAAAAAAAAAACCCACAGGACAGCGGCAGGAAGAGAATTCTTGACCAAGGAAGATCACAGAGCTCAATAAACTTAGGAAGCTTCCTTATACCAAATCAGACCTTTGGCCTATCTGACTCAGTACTGCCAATGCTGGTAGGCAGCGACTCCGCAAGGTTTCAGACAGGAATCTGAATCACTGTCTTACCTGGAAGTACCAGGGATTGATCCTGGGACTGCCAGCATACAAAGCAGGTGCTCAACAACCACTGAGTGATAGGCCTTCCCTAATACCAGAAGACATGGTCATGTTATAAGCAAGTCAGAGACAAATTTTGTTTGGACTGAGTGACCATGAAAAAAAAAAAAGGCTGAATTCCACATACTGCATCTCAATCCCATGGAAGATTAAAGGTTATTTCAACCTAAGAGTGATATTTTACTAGCAGGTTGTGTGACAAGTGCAAGGGTGACTAAAGCAGAGGCTGTTGATAGGCAAGTCTGCATCCTTGAGTTAAAGAATGTATGTGTGCACCCATGTACAAGAACATATGCATACTTGTGTTTTGTATACTGCCCTCTCAAGGAATCCTGCATTTGAATTAGTCACTGAAATACATTTACTGTTCAGAATAAGTAATGCCCAATACATTCCATTTCATGTAACACACACCCCACAATTCACCCCACAGCTTTCATTGGAAGTTGGACACTTTTCAGCTCAGAACTGATGGTCAATCACTGCACTGTGCCTTGGGGTCATGTTCAAAAGTACTTGAAGCCACAGCCTGCACAAGTTGCACATGGAGATAAGTTGAAAGCATCATCACAGGATTGCCAGTTATGGTGCACCGTCATCCTTTATAGCCAAGAAGCTTATCACATGCAAGTTCAGATTGTATGGTCCTTCCTCCATGAAACCAAAAACCAAGTTTAAAAAAAACACATACAAAAAGGCATGTGAATTGCCTCAAGTTAAGCATTTCACACTTTCTGATGCAACAAGTTAAAGCTGGACAAATATGCATAGTTCTCAGCCCATGAAACCTATTTAAGGGAAAGGACAATTTGTTACATGGAGCAAGGTGGGAGTAAAAAAAGTGTTCAGGCAATAACTCTCACCTCGTGACAAAGCCTCCAAAAGGCAAAACTTATCTGGGAGACAGATAGCAGCTATATGGCTGGAGAGTGTAGCCTTCGGCACATGTGTGCCACACCCACCGGTAAAGGCAGCTGCTTGACTAGGCCTTACCCTTGAGTTCCACAATATCATTTGCAAAGCCAAATGCTATTTTGTAGTCATACACACCATTGCAAGTGGATTGGCCTAGGAAGAGGGAAGACAGGAAATGTTACCTGAAGGGGCCTTGCACAAAAAAAAAAAAGTGTTCCAAAATGCCTAGATACCCGTATTGGAAAAAAAAATTGTGCTTTTTTCATTCTCCCTTACTCACCTGCCTTTTAAATATTAAATGTCTCCTAGGAAAGTACCTGGAAGCACTTTCTGTTACAAACTGAGCCAGGCAATGAAAGCAAGAGCATAATAAGATTTAACACTGTGGAATGTTAAATACAGCTATGGGCTACAGTGTGGTTAGGCAGCTTAGTGAATTAATTGCTTAGGAATTAAAAATAAATTATTATAAAATAGATTTCTGTACATTTTACATATAGACCTATCTACATATATAGGGAGAAGCAAGCTGAGCAACAGGATTAACTCTGGGGAACGATTCTGTATTCATCAATCCCAGCCAAAGTCTTGTCCAGTCATCTGGTAGAACTTCATGTTGAAAGGCCTATAGAACTCCCGCAGCCTCTGCACCACCTTCTGGTCTATGTTGGGGTGGGTCCGCCCTTTCGTCTTGCCCAAGCAGTGGGGTTTGCTGCTCCCCTCGGCCTTCTTCAGGCACGGAAAACCCTTGGTTTTGTTGAAGTAGAAGTGTTTGTCTGTGATGATCCTCTTGAGGCCCAGAAAGTCCTGGACTCGGCCTAGCTCGCCTGCAGGGTCACTGATGAGCCTCTCCCCACTGACAAAGAGGATCTGCCCAATGGGGAAATACAGGAGCCAGTTCTCCAGGTGCTTGGCGTAAATGCCAATCTGGATGGCACTCCAGGAAGTATCGATAAGGCCTGTAGTCCTGTTTTTGAAGGTCAGGCTCTCAAAGGTGGGGATGTCTGGTTTCTTGGACAGAGTTTGTGTGTAGTCAGAAATGGCTCTGGTCACTGGGTCTCTCACCACCACAATGAGCTTGGTGTCCTTCGACATGGCAGAGATACGAGCTGGAGCTTCCTTGGTGACAAAGTAGCTGGGTGTTTTCTCCATGGTGATCTGGCCATCAAGTGTTCTTGGCATCAGCTCTCTGCCAGAGAGAGAAAAGGTGGACAAACTGGTTAGGAACACACTGGCGGGGCAGGGGAGCATTCAATACAACGATCTTTTACATAACTGCTACTAATCACGTTTACTAGCTCAGAATTTCAGACCAAGTTCAGCATGTGCTAACAAAGACAAAATGTACTTAAGCATGCATTTTAGAAATTGTATTTACTGAGTTTGCTAGAGCAGACTTTTAGTAGGTAAACTAAATGTATGCCAGGAGTCATAAGCATATACAAATACAGAGCCTAGTCAAGCAAGACTCAAGCAAATGAATGTTGTCATGGACCCTGGTTTCAAGGGTGATGAGTTATAGTACTAACAGGATATTACAGGTAGTGCCTGGTATTCACTAATTCAGCCTCCACCCTTTTGCTTCACCATTGATACTGGGGTTCATCTTTAAATGTCTTGTAACAAGGGGGGAAGCGTCAAAATCCCATTGTTAAATAGCACCAGTTGCAAGCTCCGTGGCGTTAAAGATAGCTTTAAAAACCCACTTCCGGGTTTTTTGCTCCTCAATTGTTATCCTGAAATGCACTGGTATAGATATACAGAATTCAGGAACTAGACCCCGTTATTCACCCCATCTAGTGGCTGAATACAGTACAGCATCTATAACTTGAAACAAGGTATTTAAAGGTAGATCCCGGCATCCACCGATTTTGGTATCCACTGAGGGTTCCAAAACAGTCCCAGTGGATACTGAGGTTCCACCTGTACATCTCATAGGGCAAATATAATACAGGCTATGATATAAATTACCTGTGGTACTATTTAGGGATTGTAGAGGTTTGTCCCTCCCCCTCCCGCTCCCCCTCATTTCAGATCACACTGAATATTCTTCAAGGGCACCAGTTCATGCCTCAGAGGACCATTTAGCTATTAGGACTTATTGGATGAGTTTATCCTTTTTTCCTACCTACCTATGTTCCTATTTTTAAAAAGGTGCTGTTTTGTTTTATCACCCAAGGCTGTTTTCCTTGTATCCTTTTGGTCATCAAAGCCTTTGACAAAACTTCAGGTAAAAAAATTTATTCTTGTTACCCTAACCTTGGTTTCTGTGTTGATACCTAGTAGCCAGTCATTCTCTACCTTCTTTCATGAAGGTTCCCTCTGCAAGGTGCCAGGCGTAGGCGAGGCAATACACTTAGCCTGCAGATGGAACGACCTGCTTTGCCCATTAACTGGCACTAATGTAAAAACATCTTCTTACTTAAATAGCCCTAATCCAACAAGTACTTTATTGCTGCCCAAACCCTTAAAAAGGCAGGAAGCCAAAATAGTAGTTTAGCGACACATGTTCCTCAGGAGAGAACACCTCAGCCTTCTAATGTGAAAAACAGCCTGGAGACAGTTATGCTTACACAGCCAGTTGACAGGTGGCCACGTGGTAATCCAATCGGTGGAACCTAATGCTTTTCGGGGGCAGCTTTTTGTCTGCACAGAGGGATTCTCCACTAATCTGTTGACACTTTCCAATAAAGAAAATTGAGAGAGGCAACCCTGTCCAGGGTGGGTGGGAGAGAGAAATATGTTGACTAGACTAGAAACATGTTGCGTTTGACTTACAACAAGCTGGCAGGTACAACAACCTATTCTTGAGCTTCTCCAGAAGTGTAAAAGCTCCTGCAACAGAAGTGTCCTGTCAGCGCAGTCAAGATGTTCCATGATAGGTCCCCATTTTACAATAGATGCAAGACAGTAGCAATGCATCAAAGGAGTGACGAAAGAAAAACAGAATCTGATCGAGTGTATTTGCCAAACCTCACAAGCAAAAAGTTCACAGGATTAGGCCACTCACCTGTCAAAGAATGTAACAGGCATCCTCCACCTAGGACCTAAGAGAGCTTCTCTGAGCACCTTTAAGAAGTCTCAGTTTTTCTCATGCCCACCAGACGAGTTGTTTTGTTGTGAGCTACCATGCATTCAAATAACTGTCTGCCTCCCTGGTTTTTAAGCAAAGATCGTAAGAAATCCACAGCCAAAAGCTGGTGCAAGCTTGGGATCAACTAAAATATTTGTGCTTCGGGACTCATAGCTGAGATGCTTGACGCACTCTTTCCCAATACTGGCTCCCAGCAACTCTGCTTTCCTGTGCATTTGTTTAGGTGCAGGATATATAATCTGACAACATGAACAAGACAAAATATTCTAGCCTTTCCCAGAAGAGCCAAGGGGAATATCAATAGTTAAAAAGCAAATTATCACTATATTCATATGTTCCTAATTAAAAACTTGAGAACTAAGCAAGAGTCCAGGAAAACACAATGAAGGCTGCAATCCTATACATACTGACCTGGAACTAAGTCCCATTAAACTCAGTTGGGTTTATTTCTGATTAGATGAGAGGACTGTGCTGGAAGTGTTTTAATTTTCTCTCTGACACCATAAGGATAGTGAACATGCTGGCTATGATGAAACTGCACAATGAAAGATTGTATAGAATTCCATCAGAAACTTGTTTAGGCATTCGAAACAGTGGGCAATATAGGCATTCTTTTCATGATCTGCTCTCATGCACCCTGTTTCCAAATTCAGGTTTTTGGATGAGGTGTTCACAGGTTCTTCAATACCCAAGCTAATATGTTTAAAATCCTGAAGAAATTTGCTGGATGGGACAGGCCACCAAGGACACTTTACTTGTAGAATAAGGATCATTATAGCACAGTGCAAGACCTGGGTTTCAGAGAGAAGAGGCAGCTACTTTCAAGAGTCAAGTAGAAGGAAGATTGGTGGGAGTTCTGTAGGGAAGGGCGTGGCAGCATGATCAGGTTTTTGGGGCAGGAAGGTTGTAACAGAAGTTATTGCAAGTCATTGTCAAAATATAAATGGCCATACATGAAATTGCTTTCCCTTCTGCCACCATGCTAAGTGTTTAGAAAATTATTACCAAGTTCTTATATCTGCTCTATTCCATCTGATATTTAAAGCATCTTTTCTGTTGCTTGATAAAAGCAATCAAAATCCTATAAACCTGAGAATGGTACTATTCAGCTGAAGTAAAAATGCCAGCCAGCTCAAGAACTGTTCCTGTTTGCTCAAGAACTGTTAGTGGTGTCATCACCAATACTGGGGTCAACTAAAGTCTTTGAGATATAGCAAACAGAACCTTCTGAAGTTTCTAGCTTTGAAAACATATCTGCACATGTTGAGTCTGACTTGGGAGAGAAGTGGCCTTCATCTTAACATGAAGAATCCCATCAGTACAGCAGTACTGTACTGCTTTCCCTGTACTTTTACTGCACTTTCCCATCAGGAAAGCAGTACATAAAATTTGTAATGACAAGACAAATTCAAGCCTTTCAGATGCTTCTCTCACCACTATCACAGACTAGAAGCTCCACAGGTATGCAGTAGGAACCCAGTGTTTGGAGAAGACCAGATGGTTTCAGGATGGAGATACTCAAGTAAGAACCTGAGATCCATGACTAACAATAGTTGTTTTTTTAAATAGCTGCACTGGCACATTTTAAAGACCAGGTCACTTATGCAAAATACTTTGATCTTATAATGAACTATGCACAAAAGTGGTAGAGTGGAGTGACTCCAAATCTACACAGATGCCAATTTGTTACCAAGGAGTATGAGTGAAAGCAATAAGGAACTAGTCCAACGGCACCCAGTAGAACAGTATCCTTAGTAGAATCTAGCTGTATGAAGATATAGAAATTTCAAACCTATATTATATCAACAGCAAGGGTCGGCAACCTACACCCCAGCAGGATCCAGCCTACTACCCAAAGTAATCTGGCCCATGCAGAACTTAGCTTGGGAGGCCGCCCAGCCAGTTCACCGCATCCCAGGTGGGGAATGACAGTGCCTGGGCAACCAGCTCCGCCATTCCCTATTCAGCATGAGGCAAACTGGGTGGGAGGCTTCTGCCAAGCTTCACCCTAGCCAACACCTGCGCAGCCGCTTCTGAGAGCTTGGCAACTCAGAAGTTTGGCAGTGATGCAATGACATCATTGCTGAAATGTCTGCTCCCCCCCCCCCCCATTTAATGAAACGGTTGCTGACTGCTGCTGTACAGTATAGGACCTGATCACTCTCTTTGAAAGAGAAAAGGGCTCAGAATGACACCAGTGATATTTAGCTGGCGAGTATCAGGAATGTTGATCCCAATCCTCCGGATACTTGGGAACTTCCATACCATTTCTGCCAGCCTACATAGTGAACAAGGTCTTTGTCACAGCCTTGCTTCTTTTTCTCTCTACATGGAAAGAACCACTCAAGACATGCGCCATACTAGTTCAGCCCAGACCAAAATACAAGAGGTTAGTATTCTTTGTACTGAGCTGGCAATTCTCCCCAGCCCTGCAACGGTCAAAGATTTCTCAAGCAATTTTACTGAAATCAATCGATTACTCTGGGTTTATGCCTTGAGGCCACGTGGCCCTAGCAATTCAAGCCTTTTGGGCAGGTATTTCAGGCACCTTCAGAGATAAGCATCATTTAACTTTGGTTTAAAAGCCAGATCAAGGTGGACAAATTTCTTTTACTTTGGGATACATCTGTACACAATCAAAGACTCATGGCAAGTTTTAACTGCCTCCCAGCAAGGCTTTGAAAGAACACCCACCCAGAACGGCCAGAAGCTGGCACCAGAAAACTACTGAGGTACAATGGGGAGGAGGCATGACTGGTGGATTCAGAGGCCACCATTACTTCAGCAAATAGCAGCTATGTGCAGGTCTGTCAGTTCTTTCCTGGGGAGACACTCTAAGTGCGGCCGTGAGCATGACCTCATCACTCCCTTAAAGGCCGAGGTGGATTTTAAGTTTAAGGACTACGTAGGAAAGCGGGTGATGGCACTGCAAAAGCCCTATAACCATTATCTTGGAGAATAATGTGTGCATCTTTGTGGACCAACCAAGGGTAGAAGCTCCTTGAATGGGAAGGCGCACACTCCAATGAGTTGCTGCCAGCTGCAAAAAGGGGAGGAGCTCCGTTTTTCTCCACTATCCCTCCCATAAGTGAAGGAACCCTCCTGACTGAAGGGGCACAATTAGGAGACAGGAAAGTGTCAGAGGGAGGTGAGAGAAGACCTCTTGTCCAAAGATCCAGAGAGATGACAATTTCTCAGTTGCAGTGCTGCAGAAGCTATACCCCCCCACCCACTCATGCAAAACCTGCACCCAGAAAGCACACAATTCCCCTTCCTGTCTCTCTATCCATATTCATGATGTAGCAGAAGGTTTCGTGGGAAGTTGCAACTCCAGGTGTTGCTCCTACTGGAACTTCCCAACAGAATTCTGGTAATATAATTTCCCATTCCTGCCACCAGAAGACCCAGCACAAATCCAGCTCACAATTGTACAGTAGTTGCTTCTTTACTTCAGTGTAAAAGAAACTGGACCCTGTTTCCGCACAGACAGCTTTCAGTAGTCAGTCAGTGGCTGAAGCTTCTTCCTAGAATCACCATTATAAGAATGCTCCAAAATTCCTACAGGCCTTGTACAGTCCATTTTAATGCTGCTGTCAAGGTGAAAATGCCTCAGTGATCCACTCACAGACATGCACAGTGCTCCAATGCTTTTCCATATTGCCATTTACCTATTGCATTCCCTTTTTAGGAAAGTCACTTGTGGAACCCATGTGTTCATCCACCACTAGGTCATGGAGAAGCTTTCTCAGAAGAAAGGGTCATCCTTCTGGTACTTTCCATCTTTGGGTGGTGGCAGCAAAATACTATTTTTCCCCAGTCCATTCTCAATTTACTCTGTCAAGGAGTAAAGCACAGAGTTCGGTGACATCACTAACCACTAGGCACTGTGCCCTCCCCCTCCTCAGTCTCTGTTTACAACTACACCGAAAGAAATCTCCACAGGCTCACCACTTGTTATCAGCATGTAATCATGCCAGATAGTGTGAACAGGGGGGCAGAGTATTATCCCTACATAGCCTTCCCTTTAAGGATTTGCACTGATAGAGAGAGGCCTCAGAATGGAAAAATAAGCAGCAATTACTGGGTAGTGCTTAGATTAAGAGCTTGCTTGCTGTTTATGGAGCAGTTCTTTAGACACTCTCTCATCATTATCAGGGATTCATTTCACATGACTTGGCCAGAGGGCTAGTCAAGTAATCTGTAGCCATTTCCTGCATGGAACTTTTTTCCCCCTTCAGTAATGTTAAGCAATACGTTTCCCAGAAATAAGAGGACTCAAAAGCAGATGGAGCCTACAGGGGTAAAGAAAATCTACGCAGCCAAATACATTCCATAAAGGCCTTTCTTTTAAGAACAAAATAATAAGGTGCTATTTTTCCTAATCTTTAGTACCTTTCTTCATTCTTTGAACATTGTTGGAAGGTCTTGGGAGATCATGTACCATCAGGATGATAAACAAAACTGTACCCACATCCTAGGATGGGCGTACAAGTGTCTTACTGACTTGTTCAGATGCAGTGAATCTGAACCCCGTATTCCCTTCATTTTATTCCATTGCACTACTAGTATGTGGAGCAAGAATTCTACGAAGATTACAACTGTTTGACTGGCCTCTAATGTTTTCATTTGGCAAAGGCACAAGACAGGATTCTGGCTCCATCGGACCAAATTGGTTGTGTGTTCATTAATCCCCTTGCTTCCTGAAGTTGCATTATTCATAAGGCTCTCTTCTCTCCGTTTAAGAGCTAAAAAACAGACATCAGCAACTTTTACACTTTGTGTACAGTCTGAGGCAATTCACAAGCCATTTAAATGAGTAATCCAAATAAAGGCAAGACTGTACTCATTTAGGTTGCCATCTCCTAGTGCATTTCACATTTTGGTTTGAAGCATTCAAGGGTTCTATTTTTGCATTTTATAGGAGGTTTTTTGTTGCATTGCAAAATCCACCTACGTGAGCTTGCCCACTTGTGGTTGTTGCCTATCTATGCACAGCAGCAATGTATCTTCTCTGCTGCGATTAAACAGGATGGGGGGGAGGAAACAAAAGAAGCCGTAATACCCCCCTCCCCACGGACTGCCAGCACAGACAAGACCTTTTTCCGCACTAATCATGGGTGAGTGAATACATTTAAGTTCAATAAGAGCAGCTTCAAAGAAATTAAGAGGAACACAGAAGCTTTTCAAGTGGTAAGGAGGAATGCAGAGTTAGAAGCCGTTAGAACAAGCAGGAGAAGTTTGGACATCATGATTAATTAGACCTTGTTTACATGTAGCCAAGTTAGTTTAAATTACTCCCATTATATAGGGGCTATCTATTTAACACAAAGATTGCTTCTGGGTTGTGGGGAAAGATATTTTCAAAAGCAGTCAGGGCATATATGCTGATTTTGTGGGTGCAATTCATTCCACTTCCTACCATTATAAAATACCTTTATCATTAAATACAAGGGCATTTCCTAGGAATTGCACTCCGATGAAGGGAGCTGAGACAGCCATCTTCTCAATCGCCTCAGAAATAATTCCCGTGATTCTTTGGGAGAAGCCATGCCAAGTTAATACTTCTCCAAACTTACAGTTATGTAATCATCTCCACTGTAGGAAAGAAGTCAGTAGAACATCCCACCATTTGCATTTCACATTTGTTAGTCTAGCATCCCACATCCTCTAGCAATCTTAGACAAGAAGAAGTCCGGATATACGCCTCAATAAGCCGGGGGGGGGGGTTCCTAGTGTCCCAGCCTGCAACTAGAACTGGCAAAAACTTAAGTTTAATACTATCACTACTCTGTAGCACTCCCTGTAAAACCTTCCTCCCATTTGGAAACCCAATGAAGTTTTTCGTGTCCAACAGCGGAAACTTGCTCACAAGTCTACTTCAGGAATTTTGATGAATTGCCCCCAGGTTGCCAAGACAATTACTAAATAATTTCAGTGAGTGCATGCACATGGCAAGACCGCATCAGTAGGAAGCCCAACATCGTGCACTTGTCAGCATGCTTGTCATGATTTCACAATAAGCAGGTTAAGGGAAGATTGCTCTACCCACCATTATGTGATCAGCAGCTGCTCATTCTCTGAGTCACGAAATTAGGAAAAAAATTACTCCAGGATTAGGGAAACTATAGTACTATACTTCCAAGTTGCCATATTTTAATTTGCAAGGGGGAAGTCACAAGAGGTTGTACTTGACTGAACAACTAGTTGTGACAAGCAACCCTATTTCCCCTTTATCCTCTTAGGAGGCTCTTGTGATGCATCTGTAACCCAAAGAGATGACTGAGTCATCCAGATGCAGTGGCCATGGTTACTCTGTGGATGACTTACCCTTATTTATTGTTGGTCAGTTTGGGGTCAGCATTACTGTCGTTAAACAAATTCATTGGGTTGTGAAAATCCTCAAATTCCTAAAGAGGTCTTTTACTTTACTTCTTTTGTTTTTGTGTTCTATAGCAATTTCATTTTAAAAAAATTACTACCATTTTCACTCACACACAAGCGTGTGCATGCAGCCTGCTGTTTGATTCGGTTTTTCCATCCTGCCTCAAACACGGCAATCCTGGCTGGAAGACAAGGGCCAACTCAAAAAGCCTAACAGCTGCAGTGGGGTGTAAACATCTGTATACATTAATAGGATGTATAAACTTGCAAAGGTAGTCATGAAGCCCCCTGGGGGCTGGGGGATAAGAATAGGCCCACAGTTTGGCTGTACTTGTCGTAAGAGGCAACAGCCACCAGGTAGATGGGACTTGTTAGCCTGGGAAACAGCTCATCTGAGAGAAGGAAAACTCTGATCCCAAACCTCCACTGCCTTGTGGCTACATCCAGTTATGAAAGAGGCTTCAGGAGTCAACCTCGAGGCAAAATCCAGAGCTGGAGTCCCTGAGGCAGTTCATGGCTGAACACAGTCACGTTCTGGCAACTCCTGCGATGCCGCTGGAACCAACCATATTGGCCTCTGCCTTTCTATTGGACCATTTCAGAGATGCGGAGGGGGGGATTTGCTGCATGGGAAACAGTCTATCCTCCATATCTACTTTACCCAGGCTTCGTGCACTGGAGAGGACACTCTGTTCCAGAACCACCATTCAGAGTGCGATACCATAGTCTTCCGAGACTGAAGGATGCCAACAACAGTCATGAAGGTAAGGTTTAAGCTGTTTCTGCCCAACGTTGCATATACACAACAGAGACCAAATGTGTACACCTGTGGGCTGGGCAAAAATGGGTTAAACTCCAGAGAATATTTAAAGTGCACTGAATGTTGAGCAACTTTTCACATAGGTGTATCCAAGAGAATAGGTGGAGCCTGGCTTCCTCAAGGACACTGCAGGCTTGCCCATCTTCCAACAGTAGCCAAGCCACAAAGAAAACAGTACAGCACTGTGCTTGGGAACACTTGCAAGCCACAATGACACATGACCCAACAACCTTTGTTATTAACAGCTACTGACACTTCTGCCTTCCCCAGCAGAGAACTCAGAGGCAGCCATTGGTCATAAGTATATGCATCACTTTCTCCAAATACCCCATACACAGACAGATTCAAATGTTTAGTCTCTCAAGCCACAGAAGTCAGATTTGGTTCAGGAACTCCCTTTATTCCACTACCACCACATGGTTCCATAGGGGCAGCAACCACCCTGTAGACAAGGAATATGCAGGAAACCCAAATGAATAGTCTGAAACAGTGTTTGACCCCAGCACTCTTGATGAGAAGAGATGCTTTTACTTCCAGCTTCTGCAGGAGAGGACTCCCTCCTTCCCCACCCCCACCCCCACAAGACCATATTGTTTCAACTCCTGTGGGCTGAATTCAGGAACATGCCTGCTGGCCTCTGTAGTCAAGCCACCCACTACCTTCTCAGCCCGAGCATGAAAAGCTACCTCCCCCTTTCAATGGCAAGAGAAGCCCAATGGGCTGCAGAGAGGCCAATTACCACTTTGTAGGAAATCAAAAGCCCAACATGGGATTGGCTGCACAACAGCAGTCAGGTGACTGGCCTGCTACCAACTACTGTATATCAAGTCTGCATGGGAGGCACGAACACTGTTCAGGGGACAAATCACACAAAAGAAAAGCAGGCCTGCCATATGCAAGATGCAGTTCTATTTATCTGACAGTGCTTTGGTCCAGTGAACCAAGCACTCACAGGGCAGCAGTTTGAAAGCCTTTCACTGACTTCTCCCCATGGAGAGAGGCTTCCCACACTGGGAAAATAGAGAGGTCAAATGGGAGAAGTTAATGAAAGAGGGGGCTTCTTAGCAAGGAAAACTACTTTTTTTTAAATCAGGCACAGCCTTTCTTGAAGGCTACACTCAGATCACCAGATGTGGAACCAAGATGCTTTTGCCCCAGAAGAGCAAGAACTCCGCTTACTGAATGCCCTTAAGCAGTCAGGGAGCACTTGCCTCCCACCCTTTGCAGCACTTGGTTCCAGGCAAGTGCACAACGCAGGCATCAATTATGCTGCATTAGGACTCTCTCCTTAGTTGGACAGTGCCTAATAGCTGAACTCTGAACTGCAGCAACAAGAAATTATTCTAGACTGGCCTGCCTGAGTAAATTGTCAAGCTAAAATGTTCAGCTAATTCTGCAACAGCCTTTTTGAAATTCTGGTCCGACTACTTTGCCCTGCAGAACACCTCTTGCCCCACTGTGTACACAAGACTGTTCTCCCTCCACCTACCATGCACACAGAAGTGTCTGAAAGCAGGCTTTCTAGGCATCTGCAGTGCACCACAGAGAGCAGCCCTGCTCTCACACTGCAAATTAGACAAGGAGAACATCCTGGCCCAGCTTAGACACTGAATACCAAAATGTCATGGGAGGCATTTGCAGAGGGCGGCAGAGGAGGTCGTCCTGGCATTGTGCATTAAGTGCCTCAGGCAAAAGAAGAACTACAGTCCTTTGGCTCACATCCTTACAGTTGTTTTCAGACAGAACCTGCCCTCAACCAAGTTGGCTACCGATTCCTAATCAGCTGGTGCTAAAGGCTACAACTATGGCAGTATGTAAGTTTCTACTGAAATGTGCAGGATGAGGTATCCAGCAGATACGGATGAAGTGCCACTGACCTGCTGGGGAGTGCTGCAAAGATAATCACAAAAAGTGTTCCCACAATGTCAGAGAAGTGAACTGTGCAGGGGGCCCAACAGGTTCTCAAGAGGCAACTTCAAGATGAGGGCAGAACAAGGGCTGCCATCGTTGGTCTGCTTGATGGATTTCTCTTCTGTGCCCCCTTTTGAGTTTACAAAACATTTTGGACAAAAATGAAAGCTTTGCACCTTGTACGTGCCTACGTTTACATCTTTGATGTCACCACTTCCATCCCCATGTCACCGCTTCCATCTTGCCTTTTAAATAACAACTTCTTCCAATCTTTAATATACCGCAGACACCCGCCTATAAGTCAATCCCACAGATAAGCCAGGGGCAGGTTTTGAGCCCCCAAATCACGGAATTTTCTATGACCCTCGGATAAGTCGGGGGTTAAACTTAGGGGGGTGTCTGACTATAGTTTTGTCTGATTTTACCCAAGGCCAGATCCTGAAAAATAACCTACCAGTAATTGTTACCTAAGAATTGTAGTCTAATTTATTAAAAACATAGTAAAAGATCATAAGATACATTTTTATTCTTTTTAAATTCTGGTCTCCACTTTTACCTTTTCATAAGCACTATCAAAGTGCACTGTAAACTACATACCAGTAAAACAGTGGTTCCCAGCCTGGGATTCATGTACTCCCAGGGGCACTCAACAGGACCTTTAGGGGTACTTGAAAAAGAATGGCATAATGCTGGTCATGCTCCAGAATGGCTTGCAGGGCCTGCAAGGCAGGAAGGAAGGTAGCTAGTTGGCTGTGAAAGCCCCACCAATCGCTAGTTTTTGGTCATCAATTCATGTATGCACCAGTGATTGATCACTTTCCATATTATGTTTCCGTTTTTTTACTGTGCTGGTTTTCAATCAGCCAGAGTTTCTCAGCACACTTCTGGTGCAAAACAGTGCAAAGGCAGAGTCTTCTGTTCTTCAAACAGATAAAAAGAGAAAACACTGTGATGAATACATGAAGTCTGGGCTTTCATATGGAGGAGATGAGGGCTTGTATTATTAATTGCAACATTTTGCTAATAGGAAGGGTACAATTTATGGAAATGGGCTGCCAAGAGATATGCCAGTGAAAAAGGTTGGGAACCACTGCAGGAGATCCATGACTCAAATCCACCTTTAAGGTGTCTGGTGTGTTAAGCCAAAGCTCTACATATAACATACAACTTACAACACATTGCTGTAAACTGAATTGCATACTCTCAGCTGAGAGATGAGCTGCATATACGTAGTTGCAACCCTTTTTACTCAGAAGTAGACCCACTGCTTTCCATGGGTGTTATTCTTAAGTAATGGTGCACTGAATTGTAGCCTGGGACTTTGCTCCAAATGAAAAGGAGGATCCCATCCTGGTGATTCAAAAAACAGATCTCTGCTAATTGCAAAACAGAACCAGGCTGCAACAGCATTTGCAAAATGGAAGCAGGTTGCAGGACAATAAAAGGTTAATTTTGGTTGGAATTTCCCAGGACAGTTACTCTAGAAACTAATGATCTCTGTATTGCTTCTGATGGGCAAGAGGTGTCTGCCTGAGCTGAGAAATGAAATTTTTCAGAGTTGAAAAGCTCTGCCCTCTGATTTACCCGGAGGTAAGGCAAAGTGAGAACTGGAGCTTGATTACTTGGCAAAAATTTTACTTACTATAGGCAAGTATCTACAGTACTCAAAATGCCTGTGCAAGTAAGAGCAAAACCTGTGGAAAGTAGGACATTAGTAGTGCACTGGTTATTGTAAGTATTCGTAGTTGTTTCAGGTTATCCCAAACTTCCAGAAGTCTTTAACTATTCCCCAATTTTGAAAGGTCACAGTACGGACAAGATCTGACATCTCCCTTAGGAAGGATATAGACTTACAACTACATGCTCCGATTCAGGTACCACATACAAGAATGTCAACAGTCGAAAAGGTCACTCCTTAAAACTGCTTCAAAGCCAGAAGGTGACCTAGACAATGTGTGCTATATTTGCCTCCTGCTGGAATAAGAGGGCTAGCAAATTAATACACTGTTGATCCTCTCTACTCACTGAGCCTTAAATGCATTTTAATACAAATGGGATTGCCTTGTCCAATCTCCCATTATTGGATTGGTGATTAGTCATAGAGATAGACATTGCATCTGAAATTAAATTAGTCTGGTCATGAACAGAGAATATCAGCTCCAAAGCATGCTTGGCATGGGAACCCTAATGCGATGAAAAGCTTGCAGACACAACCTGTACTCCCAAGAACAGGGGCTTCTATCTGTTTGAGGGCTAACAATCCCTAATGGGATCAAGAGTTTCAACTTGCCTCTCCACCCTGGATGAGCAAGCATATGGAAAGGTCCCAGCAGTATTCAATCCGGAGGGGAGCACAATAGAGAGAGACAGTGACCTCTGAATGACTCAAGATCAAGGTGGGAGGGAGAGAGAAGATACTGAAACTCCTCCGTGTAGTCAGGAGCTTCTGGGGACAACCACCATGGCTTAACAGGCCTTGCTTTGTTGTGCAAACAAGCCTGTAGTCATCTGGTTGCTTCTCATAAAGAGGGATCTTGTATCTGGAAACAATCAAGACGTGCATCTGTACTAGAACAGCTGTCCAGAAGGGATAAATACACTTCGTGCATTGGGGAAGAAAGTCAGAAACCTGAAAGTTGAGGAGTGCAACTAGACACTCTGTGGAGTGCAACCTTTCTCTGTGGCGAGACAGAAAGTGTCCAATATCTAGAGAAGTAAGTCTCTAAGAGGACTACCGAGTTAAGCAGGCAGATAGCATCAAGGTGTCTTTTAAAGAGAACGATCGAGGCATGAAGGTGCTCTCTGCTGTAGGTATATATAATTTCTAATTACATAGATAAGTTTTAATGAAAGACTCTGCATTTCCAGCTCAGTAATTTGACAGGGACAGAGCAAGGTTGTAATTAAGGCTCCCTCTCCCCTCTTTCTCCACGCCATTATAAAGAAACTGGCTCTTGATCAGGATACGTTCACTGCTTCCTCTTGACTTACTGAAATCTGCCAGTTACAGGGTACCAATTGCCCTCAGGAGTTCTAGGAAGAGAGTGGCAGACAAAACAAGCCTGTGATCAAGTCTGCCAGGTACTTCCTGTGTGAAAGCCTGCTACTCAAAGCAGTCACATGGAGTCGGTGCTCTTCATTTAGAGGTTATAACCCCAGGTTCATCAAACATTACACTTCACATCCAGTTTAAGCAGAGCTAGAAGTCTGAAAGTGGCAAACATTTGTCTAAGGTGGTAGTTCCCACGGGTGGTCTGCAAGACCCTGAGAAGTGGTCCACAAGGTCTCAGGGGAAAAAAAAGATGATCGCCTTTGATCACTCCCCGTATGTTACTGAGCAAGCATTCCCCATGGACCACCACAGAGAACAGACTGACTGCAGTCAGTACTTCCAGCTTCTCGCTGAATACCCCCTCATGGGTTATCAAGCTTAAGTGTATTTTGCGTGCAGGGAGGTAAGGAAGTTTTCATGTGGTCTATGACAATTCCAATTTTGTCTCAGTGGTCTGCAGACTCCTAGAAGGTTGGGAAGCACTGGTCTAAGATCATACAACACCTAGCAGCCTTCATTTCAAGGGCAGAAAAACCAAGTAGATACAAACATCTGTGCACCATCTTCCTCAGAGTGTTCAGATTACCCAACACACAATATCCACAAACATCTCAATGCTAATTGCACAGGATGTAGTTCCCACATGATGAACTAGGCTGCCTATAGCTGACACTGGAAAGTTTGACCAGCCACCACTACCACCTCTCCCTCAAAGGCATCCACAGTTGCTGCTCCAAGAACAGGAAGTCAACCTCCCAACAACACCATCATAATGAGAACTAACTCCATTTGCTGAAGTTCTTTGAACTAACTGAAGTTCTTTGCCTGACCTACTCTTTCCTTTTAATAACTTCCACATAACTGTTGCTGGTCTAAGCTGATAGACAACTACAAAAGAGCTATCAACAGAGCATTGATCAAATCATCTCATTTTCACTGAAACTAGCAAGTTCAGGTACAGTTTAAATGTAACTGTGTTAACACCAGATGTCTGATAGCAGAGCCACAGCTTCCTAGAAAAGGCAATACTTGAGGGATAGGAGGCCACAGTGGAGAGAAGCAAACAGTGGAGAATACACCTCCAAACCTCACTTCCCCAAAACAAACAAGACAGTGGTACTACATAGGTTTTCCTCCAAGAGGACTGTCTTACAATTGTTCTGCATTACAAAAATCCTTGACACCTGTGGATAAATGGAAATGCCCTAGTTTTAGTGCTGACTTGGCTTATCAGGGATAGCATGGACCTCATCAATACTCCAGAAAGGCACTTCCATGCCAGCCCAGTCCAGCAGCCACCAACAGGTTCAAACAATGAATTACCCTTAATGCCTTGGGAAGTCGCTTGGCACACCATGCATCCAATAGTTAAGAACTTTAAACAAATTTGCGCACTCCTGCTTGAAGAAAAGGGGACAGAAAAACTCACAAGTCAGATACATCACTGGAGAGGGGTCCCAAGAGAGTGGTGAGAAGGGGGAAACTAATTCAGTAAGGAAGAAACAGCGCTAACAGTTGGGAGAATAAAATTGCATCAGATGAAATAAAGCTCAAGGCATGTTAATATAAATGACTGGGCATGTTCGTTTTCACATCTTTTGGAAGCAGCATTGACATTTGGAACATAGCCAGTGGCTACGACTTAATGTCACTTGCAAGGACAGGCTGGGCAAGCGTTTGTGAAGGAGGCTCCCTCTCCACCAGTCCCGAAAGCCCAGAGTACAAGGGATACTGCCCTGAGCACCTTACAGGATGAAGTGTGTGTATCAAGGCATAGACTGAATCACTGATCTGCTATCTCACTCTAGTCCAATCTCCCTTCCCGCTAGTCCACGCCATCCCCCACAGCCAAGAGATCAGTCAGATGAAGGTTAAGCTTATTAAGCAACAGAACAGCTATAAAGAGAAAGATCAGAATTGTCTAAAACAGGTTTATGTCAAAAAATATAACATGCTAGTTTCAGGGCAGTGAACAGGCTACCTGTTCCTCTCCCCATTCACCCTTCTGAGATTCCCCCCTTTCAGCTCACAGATGCCCAAAGCTCTTGTTCCTCCTTCCTGAAGAAATGCTTTACACAATCAGAAGTATCCGTTGATGGCCAAAGTTCTCTCTTTTCCCAATGTGAACTAGACCTGGCTTCCATGCAAAATGCAAATCGCAAACCAGATGCTGCCATTGGCCATAGCCTATGTCAATAACAAACAGATTCCACCCCCAACAGGGCAGGAAATTACCACCTTTCCCCCACCAATGTGCAGTACCACTGCAAAGAGGGTACAACTGTTCCTTCTTCCCCAGACCAGTAGACACCCTGTTGTAATCTATTGCTCCCAGGTAATCGCTGGGAGGGGAATGGAATGGGAGCAACTGACATGGACCTTGCATGGCTGGAGTTGCATTAACATTAGGATATTACTGCAACAGTATTTGAGAAGAGGAGAAAGGGTGGCCTTGAAACCAGTATTTATTCTCAGGGTCTTTAAAATCCTGGTGGCTCCAAGATTTGTGTTCTGGTCTAGCACACCAGACCCTGCCAAGTAATCCCAAAGTGTTAGGGTCCAACACAGTCATGAAACTATTTACCGAGATCAGAGACTTATAGAGGCAAGGGTCAAAGGATAAAAGCCATGACTCTGGAACTTGAACCCATATGCACACATTCACATTGCAATGAATGACAGCTGTGGGAGCTACTTTCCTTGCTCATCTATTTCTTCTTCCTCTGCCAATTATCCAACCAAAAACATAAAAATTACCCCCTTCTCTCACAGCAGAGTTTGAGACACAGTACTGGACTAAACAGGCCAGAAGACTAACATTCCAGCAGAAAATGCTCAAGAGCCTGAGAACCGTGGCCTGGGGCAGAAACATTTGGATGCCAACTCCCATGGCGGTAATAAAATAATTGCCAGTTTGCTGCCCTTTTAATGGTATGCCAAAATCTGCTGCCTCGGGAAGGCGGCCTCACCCTACCTACTGGTAAGGCTAGCCCTGCATTCAGGCTAGACAGGCACACGCCTTCCTCCACAGGTATTTGCTGGCTTTGTCATGTGGATTTACACAGCAAACCAGGTGAGGAATTCTGTTGGCACAGCAAGTCTTCGGATCTTTTCCACCAGTAATGCACTGGGGACCCAGATATTTGAGACAGCAACGCAGCATTACTCCAAGTATGCCAGCCAAGCACTGACTAGCTGGAGAGAATTCACAGAAGATGTATATCCTGTAGCAGCCACACAGATTTGAAGATTTGCAGCCTTAAGCACACACTGCCAGTGTGCCCTCCTGGTGGATGTTCGCCTAGACTCCCAGAAGGAAATAGAGTTATGCCATCCCAACTGTTCACTCCCTTCATCGGTATTTCCACCCGACCCTCCTCCCACCCCCTTTTCACCTCCATATAAATACCAAGAAAAAGAGCAAGCATTTGAAGAAAGGAGTAGAAGGGAAGGGGAAGTTCTGGGGCTGCATGTGGAAAAGTTGTTTTTTAGAACATGAGAGTACACCAAGAACATCAACATCTTCAATTCCATAGGCAACAAGACATTGAAAACCAATAGTCTGAAGTCACGATTCAGCAACTTAACGGGTCAGGTCCTAAAATCCAAGTCTATACGTATACATCATTTATTTTCTTTCCCCATTTTCTAAAGTTGTCTTTTGGAGACCTTTTGCTCACAAGCAATTGCTGCTTGCAGAATGGCTCCAAAAGGTTGTTTTGGGTGGCCATTTACAACACAGCCATCCCTTGTAGTCATATTGCATAGCAGGACATGGAACATTTGGTAAGCCCAGCATCTGTAGCCTCATGGCTGGTTGCAAGACCATTTTTAACCACATCAGTTGCAAACATCTGGTTAGAAAGTAGTCTTCTAGCCCATCAGCCCATAATGGCTACCATTCACAGGCATGCATGCAACATGGTTCAGAACACAGGAATAACCCCCAAAAGTGCAGATGGGGCGTAGGGGGAAGAAGTCAACCAAGGAGTCATACCCCTAGGTGCTTCACAAATTTCAGCTGACCCCAGAGCAGCAACTCCATGAGGATCAATATCTAAGAAAAAATTGGCAATACTGGGTTAATCCATACACCAGGAAGAAGGGACTAAAGAGGACACAAAAGGGTGACAGATTCATTTCCTATCTGGGTAAAAAGGATAGTTCCAGTGGGGCAGGGGAAAAGACTTGAAGCTATATGCATTCCCCACAAGGGTTCTAAGATTTGGATCATTTTAATACCTTGCTTCAGAACATAAGCAATATGTAATCTTTATCTTTATCATCTGCCTTTTAAAAAGTAGTCAAATTTAATTTTGCCAACAATTGATAGTCAATGCTAATTTGTATTAACTGTTGTTGAGAACAGCTGCTCTTTTGTCCTCAAGCAAACTGGTGTTTCCAGAATAGGCTTTAGTCATACACACTGATCTAACACAAAAATAACCTTTTAGAAAGCAGTTTTCACAGGTGTGCCTGGTGGATACCAATGACTAATTATTCTGCCAATACAAAGGAATACTGGTCTATCAAATCATGATGGTCAGCTGGTCAGTTTTCAACTCAGGCTCTCTGGAGTTTTATTCAAAAGTCTCATGAGAAAGAGAGAGGGATCCCAACACACCAGTCTAACTCTTGTGCACACAGGAATACATCTCTGTCAGCAGCTGTGGATGATGAACATGCAACAACTTTAACAAGTGTGTAAGTCAATGAGCTCACAAGTTTTAGGACTTCTAAGGTAACACACAATTAACCTCTAGAAATTAAGTTCAACATTAATTGTTCTGAATAACTGGGGGCAAAAATGCAACATACTGATGAACCCTCATCACTTAATCACTTCTGACACCATGCAGAGACAACAGTGGCCAATAGCTTTGGCTGCTTCTCAGCCCTGTAATTAGGCTACGGGAATCAATGGACCTGATATTTGTTGTGTTTTAAGGCCATATGGTTAACTATCCAGCAGAGCTCTGGTCTGCTTATTATCCCCTGTACCTCTGATCACCATTCCTCTTGACAAAGGGTGTTGATCGTCTTTGACAAAAGGGCATGACTCTTTGACAAAAGAGCAGGTTGTCATCTTTCAGTATTAACCAGTGGAACCTTCAGAGCAAGAGTTTTAAGTTCCAAGTCATAAGTAAAGAATCAATTTTTCATTATTTTTTCCAACCAAATGGCTGCTTTACCATTTTATGCTATTACAGGGATATGTTGTATACTTTTGTGGACGCAGCCAGAACTGGTTAGATTCCAATGAATGAATGCAGCCATTTGGCAATGTGATCCTTTCAAGCAAGAGGTCTTTGAAGGAATGGATTTTGCCAGATCATCTGTCCTGGATCACTTCATGTGAAGTGACTTCTAGAACCCCTTGAAGAACTGCACACATTTCCACAGATCAATTTTGATGGCTTGTTAAGCTGTAGGACATTTTCAGGACTGCTGTACAATTTGAATGGATAGGCGTAAGTTATAGCAACCTAGAACAAGAAACATAGCATATACTCAGATGTATGTTTGAGCATACACAGTTATGCAACTAAACTTGATCCGTCCAACCACTGAGAAGGCCCTGAGAAAGCACATTACTTTGTTTTGTCAAACAAGGGTAATCATTCATATTTAAGAAATGGGCTATAAAGCTGCAAAGAGGAGAAACTCCATTTCAGCATTGCACAATAGAGTCAAATAGCTATCTCTCCCCCCACCAAGTGATACACGCAAGAAGTTTTCATACGCTACCCAAAAACATTTCTACTGACTACCACAAAATCCTAACCGCTACTCAGAACCACTGGGCGGATTCACCAGCTAAATATGTCCGCTCCAGTGCATGCTCAACTTCAGAAAGCGGAAAAAAAAATCAACAGGTGAGGCTATGAAACCTGATCAGGGAAGACAAAACAGTTCCCGTCACTGCCGTGCTGGGAAGAACGCATCATTTGCGCTGTATCAGGAGACAAGCTTGAAACAGTAGTGCACTGAAATCTCAGCAACACAAATAATCTTTGCCATCTGTTTGAACAACTCAACGCCCTTGCAATTTGAAGGAACGCTCCCACAGAAACACAAGGGCCTTGCTGATGGATCACAAGAGCCCAACCCTCCTTTGGGGGCCATTTTCTTCATAACTTCACGCTACGACTAACACACTGCGATTTGGGGCCTGCTGAAATCAGACTGGAAAGCATTACATGCCTTGCAGAGCCAAAGAAAAAAGGAAAAGGGAGACCCCTGTCCTGAATTGTGTTGGGCTCTTGTCTCCAAAGAGTTTCATTCATTCAAGAGGCTGTAAGTACTTTCTGAAGTAGCAGTGAAGAGCCCCTGAAGCTTGACGTAGCATGAAATTCAAGACAAAACTTGGCTCTGTGGCTTGTTTGGGGCAACACAGCTGGACAAAGTTTGGAGTGTGAATGCATGGTTAGTTATTTTATGATATCGTTTTTAAAGGCAGAATCAAGTGTTTTAACAAAGAGTCTCCTCACACACATACCCCAAACTGTATGGAAACATTTTCCATACCTTGTTCTAGATCCCTTAAAACAGGGGTCTCCAAATGTCTCAGTACAAGGGCCACATCATATATTTTATACATTTTGGGGGGCTGAAAACAGTCTTATAAATGAATGAAAGTTAAATGAATAAATGCATTTTACTTGGATTTTTTGGTCACCAACATGATATGATTCAGAACAAAAGAGAAATGTGACAATTGCAAAGAAACAGTGCCGTGCTAAAAAACCGAGACATGATAAATAATGAGTAAAAATGTCAAATGTTCGCAAAAAAAATTAGCAATAAAGAAATATTTTAAGTTGTTGCAAACCAGATAATATATTGTGGGAGGCCAGATGTAGCCCCCAGTTCATAATTTGGAGTCCCCTGCCTTAAGAGGTTGTATTTCCTCCATGTAAAATTCAAGGGTTTGTCAAATCTGTATACTGGCTGTCATTGCTTCTCGTTCCAATGGCATCCAAGCATCTATCACAAAGTAGGCCCAGGAGTTTTCCTAAGGGGGCCATCTGTCATTTGCCACATCAACATCTTTGCAGCTCCATTTCCTATTAAACCAAGAATAGTGCCTACACAAAGGGTCCTTCGGCCATTGGGAGCTCCCTCCTTTAACAGAAGTGTTCTGCTCTCAGAGGGAGCTCTTGGTGGAGAAAGAACCCCTTGTGGAATAGAACACTCCTACCATTCAGAGAGACAGTAGAAGCAGGATACTACCCCAATGCAGTGCAAAGCAGGAATTCCTAGATCTCTCCAAATCAAGGAGCTGACAATTTCACACTGAATGTGCCAATTAGACCAAGGTTTGGAAGACTGAAAAATAAGGAAAGGTTTTAGAATGGAAAGGAATAATGTCCACCAAAAGTCAACAACAGGGAAGCACTTTTATGTGTGTGGGCAGTAAGAAGGAGAAATGAAGACTAGGCTTTTATCAGGTCTACTTGCCCAAGAAGCACAAACCACCCAGGTTTAAGGGCAGGGCAAGATTGTTCTCCCCGTCCCAAAAGAATGCTTCCCTCCTACTCAAGAATCTTGGTATTAGAGGGAGACACTAAATTTAGTCCACTTGGGAGTTTTATAAATCAAAGGTCACAACTTCAGCAAACCATGTGAAAAAATGGTTTCCATCCTTGCGCCCTCTTTCCATCCTCACGCACATTTGTTGATAGACATGGAAGCCATATGGACAATCTTAAGAACTGTGATAAGGTAGTGACCATGAAGCAATATTGATGTTGTTGATTAGTTAGACCACCTTTCTAGTCTTTTTTAGACATCAGTTCCTGAGAATAGTCATTGTTAAGAAGTTTCAGGCCTGCCGCTCTGGACAACTTGGTAAAGTTGGCCCAAGTTGGTACCAAGGCCCAAGTCCTGGAAGCCATGCAATAAGTGACACAACACTTTGTTTCAGGGACCAGAACAATTTTAACACCATCACCCCCAACATGGCAGTATAGTGTAAACATTTTTCATAAGTATCAATAGTATATAGATGAATGTTGCTTAGAGACATTCTGATCAGTCACAGACCACATATGCGACAGTCTGTCGCTGATCTCTGTTTCCCACCCTCTGCACCAGAACCTCCAGAGGCAAAGGGAGCAAGCTCCCAATCTGCCCGCAGTCTCTGCAGATCTCAGAATGACTGAAAAGGCCAAAAAAAAATGGCTACTTCTGGTTTCTTCCAGGGGCTTCCGCAGGCTTCAGAATGCCTTATGAGGAAAAATATCACTTCTGGTTTCCCTCAGCACCAGTGATTTTGTACAGGTGACATTATTTAACGATGGCATCACTTGACATGGAAGCAACACACACCTGTATAAAAGCCACGGGGGTTGCATATTAACCCATTTTCAACTGCAAAACCAACAGCAAGTTTGATAGTATGTGCATATGCATGTCTTTAAGTCAACTGCCACACATTTTAATTTCCCAGTCAAAATGCTGCGCCAAGATTACAAAAAAAATCAGTGTGTAAGAAGTCAGGTTGAATTGTTGTGACATACCAGGAAAGCTTTCTAAAAATGCTAAAATAAATTAGATTGCAATAATTTATTGCAATTTATCTCCCCCCCCAAAACAGCCCTTTATTGTAGTCTAGTTTAAACGATATAATAGCTTTATGCACACAGCAATTCTGGAGGAGATAAAAAAATACTAAACTCCTAGACTTGAAGCTGGAAGTAGTTTTCCTTCCGGGAGAAGCATTTTTGTTTGAAGCCACAGAATGGAAGTAGTATATAGGCTTCCTTCCTTTTCTTATCAAGGACTGTCACTTCATTTTTGAGTTAGGCAATTGAAGCCAATAGATTTGCAAGAAAATCTGCATTGATTTCATGCTTGCAAACTGCCATAATTTTAAGAAACCCTTTGCATTGCCACACACACACACACACACACACACACACACACACACACACACACACACACACACACAGAGTTAAGTTTCTCACTTGCACTTCAATAGAGAAAAACGTCAGACACCCTCCAACCACCATACACAAAACTCTCAACACATTTTGCCCTTCTGCTCACTAGTAAAATTAAAGTCAAGAGCATTAACAAATGTTCAATTGTTCAACAATATTCAACTGAGTAACTTGCTAAGACTTTCATCTGGAAATTTTTTTATATCACATTATAAATGTGCCCTAGCTAATTACACATTTGCCATTTTATTATATTTCATAAATGCATCTCCCCCTAATTAGTCTGTTTTGAGCCAACTCAAGCAAGCAGATTTTTCAGGCACCCAAAGTTGATCATGTACAGAAATCTTGCTTCATCACAGTTACTGAACATGCCTTCCATCATGGATGCAAGCAGACATGGGCATGGCATTGTTTGTAGCCTTGATACACATATGGACTTTGGCTGCCGAAGAGCCAGAATGCCTTTTGATGTCAAATACTCAATACAATGGCAAATCACAAAACAAATTTAGAACCTACATATGGAATCCCTTTGGCTTCAACGGGCTCCACTTAAAGTATTTTAACTCAACTGGCTGTTTGGGTGTGCCAAGTTGTTAGAATTCTACTGCAAATATTCTTCAGAAGCTCCTCTATGCTACTCGCAGTTCCGAAACTGAAACAAAGATATCCTACAGTGGTAGTACTAATCATGAAGAAAGACTGACCATAACGTACAAGATTTTCATGTTTTGTTTGAAGGCCCAAAATCTGCAGTTTTACGATTTATACATTTCTCGTTTTATAGAAGAAATTTGCTGAATTGGACTTAGACTAATAGAGACTAATTAGGCAGAATCATTTTATTCTAGTGAATCATCATTTCAGAATAGTAAGTGTGGTTTAGTTAGTGAAGGCAATTCCATCCCTAAAGCAAAATGCTCTCTTCAGTATCAACTTATTCCCAATTACTGGATCTGGGAATCCCATTTGCAATTAGTCCTTTCCCATCCTTTGTATGTAAAGGATTAATCAGTCATTTTACAGTCTAATTTAGGCAGCTAATTTAATACAGAACTCATGATGCTTTAACATGATTTCACTAATAAAACCATGACAGCTCTTTAGCACAGAACATACAGGCTTCCCTTTTCAAAATCCTATTTTGCAACTGATTAAACAAACTTTTCACTAAACTGCCTGAAGGCAAGACGCAGTTGACCTCCTCCCTTTCTTTCAGTTTCTGAACACATATCCTTCTAGGATGCTTGTTTTCAACAGGAAGCAGAAATAATGCCGACTTTGAACAGTCTTTATTCAGGAAGGCTAGGAAAGCAGTAAGATTTTTCACTAGAAAGTTCAGAGGCTGAGAAGCTGTAAGATCCAAAGTGTTTCCCCTTCAATTTTGAACCTGTGCTTACTGTAAGCATGCACTTCTGAATACTGCAAGTTCTGCAGTCAGTATTCATAGAAAATGTTAAGAGACTTTTCCTTACATGTCAGAGATGTTCTGGAGAAGCCCAATAAAGCAAGCTGCTGGTTTGGGATTGCTTGCAAGTTGAACAAACACACAAAACCTACAGCGCTTTTCTGACTTTCACCAGAAGCATGATCTGTCAACATGAGTTTTATTTACAAAAGACTCAGAAGTTGAGCAGGCAAAGACAAATAAAATGAATTACACAGCAATCGTATGCAAGTTTATTCAGAAGCCAGAAAGCCAGGAACTTTCTGAAGTTCATTCAGAAAGCACTATCTTTACTTCCGGAAGAGTACAGTATATACAGTGTAGGACTGAAACCATAAAGTTAAAGCTAATCTGCTAACCTCATGCCAGTACAGATCATTCTCATCAAAATGAGTTGGTTCAAGGCAGTTCTTCAAGAAACAGAATTCTTAAGTCAGTAAAAAGATTAACAATTAGACATCGTAATAAGGCATCTGGCTGGAGGGAAAGAAAAGGAACCCATTCCCCCGCTCTGACCATTGATAAAGTTTTCTAAAACTAGCACCCTAACCCTCAAACTTGTATAGCACGCCCATGATAAATTCTGCTTGGCTATAGCAGCAGCCAGCAGGTGTGTTTTAGGTGTTTAACAGGACCTGAAAAATATATTTGACTCTCTTTCTCCACTTTAAATGGGCAGTGAAACAAAAAATCACAAACACCACAAAAAACCAGACACATGCACCCAAATGCCACTTTTCATTGCTGGGGTTCTCTCCTGAAGATAAGATCAATCAACTGGCTCACAATAGTAAAAGTTGAACTGATACCTCAAAGAAATACAATCCTGTCTCATCAATTCCAATATAAGTTTGGAATAAATTAAGCTATCAAAGCTGGAAGTGAGCTGATGGATTCCTATAGGATAAGTGTTCCAACATTAATCTAATTTTTAAAAACCCACAAAAGGATAGCCATTTAAATAGCTGCAAAACAATTCAACAGTACACTAAATTAGTTAATACTGGTTGCCATTTAGTACCAAGACTGACTTCCTGGCAGATTAGATCAAGCCAGCTCTGAAATCACTTTGGCAGTGAAGCAAAGATGGCAATTAAATCTACATCATAGGCTTGAATGCTAAGATAATAATTTTTTAAAAAATTAAGCTTATTTTGAGCTGCAAGTTTACACTGTGAAGATGAAGGCGGAAATATTCATTTATGAAAGCTTAATTACTGCCACAAGCAATACTACCAACTGTAAACGACCTTTCATGGAGGGCTGGCTGCAGCTAAAATTTACTTAATTCATTGCAAGTGTGAAATTGAAATATTTTAGAAGCCGGAAGCATTAGTCTGCCAGTCAGTGATCCTGTATCAGTTTCAGATCTCGCCAAGTATACTCTCCTCCTATGACTATTTACACATCATGGCTGCCACCTATAAGTCACAGTCCCCAACTGAACTAGTTTAAGACAGTTTAGTCTTATTAAAACAGGACTAACACCCCAATCCAAGAGCTCGTTAAAATGTATGAGAGCTTAAGATGGTTTAGGCTCAATAAATGGCAAAGTACTTAAAGTGGTTTGCTGTGGCTGCATTTTGTCTCAAGTGACACATTTGTAGCGACTTAAATTGTTCCTAACTTCTAACCCATTTCCTATTCAATTTTAACAGGCAATTATAAAAAGAAAAAAAGAAAAAGAAAGCTTTGATAAAGGCAGCTTGCATTGTATGTTGCTACAGCTGAACTCAACTGCCAAGTATGCAAATTTGATTATTAAAGTACAACAGGTATAGTATAACTTTTTACTGTTTGTCCTTTTAGTCTCACTCTAATAGCAGTTTAAAGCTGCAGTCTACAGTCATAATTATTCAGGGGAGGGGGAAAAGAAGAGACATGCATCAACTATTTTTTAAAAAATTTCAATCCGCTTTGACACACCAAGTATGTAATCAAATTAATCTCATCTTCCAGAAAATTTATTCTCCCCTTTTGAACAGCAGCAAATGGATTCCATTGCACAGGTTCGGACAGAAAAAGGGGAGAAGGCTTAGTTTCAAAACCATCTGGAAGTGTACAGATCCTGTCAACAAATCAAAATAGATTCCTCCTGTAACTGCAATTCATTCCACAATCTCCCTTAATTAGGGCAACGTTGTTCCAGTTGCACCAATTCCATTTCTGGATACAAAAGCTTCACTTGGCAAGGGTGGGTGGCAATGACACAATAGTCTCAAAGTTTCGTTCAGGACTGACGGACTACACTCAAATTTTTACTAAACAAAATCAGAGAATAGTCTTTTCTGAATATGTCAAAGTAGACAAGCATGTGCTACATGGTTGGGGGGGGGGGGTGCATGCTCATAATCCCAGTGCAACATTTCAGTTTCACCAGACTGATCTTCTTCCGCAATGAGAAGGCCTTGCTTACATGCCGGGCAATCTAGTTAGTCAAATTTAATGCATGTCCTTGCCTTGCTTCAAGGCCTACAACAAATGAACTCCCAGCAACTCTAGCTGATCTGAGAAGATTGCAGATTAAGGACCTAACAGAGTTTCAGGTTTTTTGGCTTTAAAGTTAACTTGCATGTTAGCCCGACACCAAGAAAGAGTGTCCAAATTGTGCAAAGGTCTGAATTCTAGTTTCATGGAAATACTTTTAAAATGTCGGTTGAAGGCTTGCAAAGAGTAGCAGCATAGACTTGCCTACGAGTCCGATAATGTTAGACTTCAATGGGATTAAATCAATTTGAATTCAGCCAACTGGATTTAGAATTAGGAACCAGAATATGAATGGTGGAATGAGAGCTACATAGTCAGAACTGTCCCTCATCACACTTCAAAAACTCCATAAGCTGAAAGTTTGCTGAAAGTTTAATGCTGAAAGTTTAATCAGACAGAACATCAAAAAATTTACTTTTAAGGATGCTGCTTTTCCAGACATTGTAAGGAGAAAAACTAGAAAAACCCACAGGTCAGGATTTTGCCCTTGCAAACGGACTACTTGGGCAGACATGGAAGTGTTTTAAATATACATCCCGCTGCCATCTCCCAAACTTTCTGCCTTAGTACAGCCTACAGCAACATTTAATGGCTCTCATCATCCTGACAGCTCTGCTCATTAGCTGCAAGCTGTAGTTTGGGGAGGATCCATTTAAAAAAAGGTTGCCCTATTGCACATCCCTTCCCAAGGATGACAGAGACCCTAACTCCTCATATCCTTGGCTAACAAAATTAGCACTCAAAAAAAAAATTTTTTTAATCCTGCACTGGGACTGATAAGAAGTCTGAAGGGGAAAGCTACCAAGTAGTTTCCAAAACATAATGGACCCAATCCTCCTGCCCAGCAATAGGAAGAAGTCCAGCTGCATTATCTTCTATTCCATTACCTGACATTTAATTGGGGGCCCTGAATCACAAAGCTGATGATTTGGCTTTTTATTTTACAATAGTTGGGCTTCACTTTTTAAAGAAAGCTCAGACTGGACAACTTCAGGACAGCCTCACTTCAATGAAGCCAGCCATATGAATTAAAAAAAAAAACTATTGCAATTAGCAACATAAATTTGCAACGCTACAGTGGTTTGTGGCACTATGAACTCCAACACCTTTCCCCGGAAGATGCTTTAATTCAAGAACTTTAAAAAAAAACACATAGAAGGGCTCTTCACTTTAAACAGCTTTTCTGATTTAGCAGTTTTATCTTGATGTTTACATTTCAGGCAATTTCACTCCACAGATTTTCACTGTTCATTTGGGCAGTGTGGGAAGGAGGAAGTGGGAAGCTGCAACAGCCCGCAGGGAAAAGGCAGGAAGAAGTAAGACACATTTATAAAGTTGTACCTCATGTATACCTCACTATCTTCTTACTAAATCCATATAAGGGTCAGCGAACAGAAAGCAAATCACATGCCACAACACCCCATTGCACACATACAGAAAAGTTTGTTTCCAATGCATCTCTTCACAACATGCAGATAATGCCTGGTGTGCCTACCCCAGATACCTTGCCTTGCAAAGCCGCAGCCAGAGTGTGTTCACCTTTGTTGATCCAGTATGAGAAAAAGCTTTCTTGTATCATACCCCCCCCCAAAAAAAAAAAAATCAAATGCAAGGTATGGGCAGAGAGTTCAGTTTAAAATCTGAAAGCAAGAAGTCTTTCCAGTGTTCAACCTCTGCATGTACATCTGATTGAGACTCATATGCCTCTTGGTCTTCATTATAACAGAGTTCATTTTATCTTTAGGACAGTCCCTCTCCTCTAGACAGTGCAGGACCCCCCCCCCCCACACACACACCCATCTCTTTAGAAGTTTAGGAAGACCCAGGCCGTGCAGCTCAATCTTGTGCATGTTTACTTGGAAGTCCCACCAAGGTCAGCAGGAGTTAAGCTGTTCACAGCATCACAGCCCAACACTACAATGCTCAGGGGCAAGCATCATTTAGTGCAGCGGGACTTAACCTCCAAGTAAAGATGTAAAGGAAGCCGATGTTCAACCCCCATACAGCAAGACTCGGATGCTTAGGCTCTTTGTCCTGATTCTGGTTTTGGTCTCTCTTTTTCTGGCATAGTCCATCTACAGAATCTTTAACCAAGAGGAAAAGTTTAGGAGCGGAAACGGAGAGGAAAGGCTACCAATGAAGATGACCATTCAAACTCCCCTCAAGGAGTGGCCAGAATGAAAGACACCTACACTGAGCAATTGAAATTGACAAGGAAATTGATATTGCGGAAATTGTAAGTGGTTGAAATTGACACAGCTGTGCACTCTAGCCTGGACAGAGCCACTAGCAGGCTCATCTTCTGCATCCTGTCTGTCCCCCTCCCGCTGCCTTGGCCCTTCAGGAATCTGGCCTGGCACATTTAAGTTCCAGCAGTATTACTGCCTTAAACCCATTTCTGCCCAGCCCACAATTGTACACATTTGATTTCTATTGCATATATGCAACGTCCACAGTGATGGCTTAAAGCCCCCCTTCTCCAGAGAGTTGATCTCTGAACTCCATGAACGGCCCCTCTCATTGCCAATTTTATTTAAACATTTTGAGTGAGTTTCCGGAATTGGCTTACATCGCACCTCCCTGCTCAATCCCTTTTAAAAGAAGCCTCAATGAGATCAGTCACCGATCCTGGAGATGCAGGCAGGCAGGCAGAGCAGGGGCTGCAGTGGCGCTTTCCACCCACCTGCTCCCTGCACAGGAGGCGCCTCCTGGCGCTCTCTTCAAACAGATTGCACTGCACCAGCAGGCACCACTTGGATCCACTGCTGCGCCTGAACTGAGCTACTCACAGTTGCAGTAGGGTGCTCTTCAGCAAGCTTGGATGTGAGAGCTCCCCACTAATAGCTATGGGTGCAGGGTGTGTGGGGGGGGGGGATAGAAGAACCCTAAGTTTCTACACTGGGACTCCTGGCAGAATCCTGCAATCCTATGCACACTTACCTGGGAGTAAACCTCCTTGATTCTAATTGGGTTTACTTCTGAGTAGACAATCATAGGACTGGGCTGTTTATCCGGATTGCATTTGGGGAAACAATAATGGGAGGGCAGCAGGATAGCTATGTTGTAGGACATGCAAGGAGGCCTTGGAGAGGTGGCAGTGCTTTGAACTCTTATGGGACGATCGGCCTGAGGTGGCCCCCTCTGTAACTTCAATCTGACCTCTTGGGACATTCCCTGCTTGCAGCCAGCCTCATCATCATCGCCCTGGACGTTTTTTTAAAGGCATCCCAAGCGGTGGGGGGAGAACGGAACAGTGGGAGACGATAGATGTCAGAAGGTCTCAAGCTTCGAGGCGAGAGCGTGGGACTGGAGAGAAGCTTCTCTTTGGCCAGGTATCCCGTCGGAAAAGCCTCCTGCCCCTGCAACTTCTCTGCCTCCCTTCTACCGCGAGAATAACGGGGGGGGGGTAGATCTGAGCTTCCCAAGTGCAAGGGCTCCCCGACGGAGCCCTAAGCAGCAGGCTGCTCGATGGAGAGGTCCCCAAGGAGTACAGCAGAGAACACTCCGTAAGGTCTACCCCAGGAGTAGCAGGGAAGCACACGATCACCCAAATACTGGGGGAGGGGGCGCCAAAGGAAAGTGGTGAGCTACGGAATTAAGGGCACAGCCCTATGCATGCCTACTCAGAAGCAAATCACACTGTATTCAATAGGGCTTACTACCAGGAAGGTACGCGGAGCATTGCAGCCAGAGAGCACAAGCCGATGCACGTCTGCTCGGAAGTAAGTCGCACTGTGTTCAATGTGGCTAACTCCCATAGGATCGCAGCCCAGGGCTGCAATCCTAGCCACACTTCCTCAGGAGTAAGCCCCATTGACTATTATGAGACTTACTCTTGAGTAGACGTGCCTAGGAGCGGGCTCCAGGACTGCCCCTTCCCCAGTGGAGCGCCGGCGGCAGGGGCGTACCTGTACCAGGTGAGTCCCCGCTCGTAGTTGCGGTCGAAGAAGTGGGGCTCGGCGCCCACCGCCCGCACGTCTGGATGCACTCGCAGAAACTCGAGCAGCGCCCGGGTGCCGCCCTTCTTCACGCCGATGATCACCGCCTGGGGCAGCCGCTTGGTGCCGGAGCCGTTGAGGAAGCTGGAGATGCCGGGGCCGGGGGAATCCGCGGGGGCCGCCCCGTTGCCGTCGCCGTCCTCGTCGTCCTCGCCGTCGTCGGGCTCCTGCTCGGGGCTCAGCTGGCCCCTGGCGCCGCCGCCGGGCGCCCGCAGCAGGAGCAGCGCCGACGAGAGCGCCGCGCCGTGCGCCCTCCGCGCGGGGGGCGAGGAGCCCCGCAGGAGCAGCCCCGGCGCGGCGGCCGAGGCGCAGGTCCCGGCGGCGCAGGAGTAGACCAGGCAGAGCCACAGGGCGAGCATGGCGAGCAGCAGCAGCAGCAGCACCGGCCTCCTTCGCCCCGGCCGGGGGAGCAGCGGCGGCGGCAGCGGCGCAGGGGCTCCGGGGGCATCGGGGAGGCGGCAGCCGCTCAGGCGCAGCTGGCCCATAGGCGGCGGCCCGCGGGCGGCGTCCCCGGCACCATGGCGAGGCGAGGCGAGCGGCGGCTCAGCAGCGCATCCCTGCGAGCCAGCGCCGTCCCGTCCCCAGCGCAGCAAGCGAGCAAGTGGCGCGCGCCTTCCCCTGCCAGGCTGGAACACGGGGGGGCGGGCAGGCAGCGGTCTGACTGGCACCCCTCCGAGCCTATAAGAGCCGCCCGCCGCATGATAATTAGCCCCCTGCGCGGATCAAAGGCAGCCAATGGGAGCCAGGGGGCGGGGAGCGGCGACGCTGCGGGAGGCGATTAGCCATTCTGATTGGCTAATGAGCCGTTAAAGAGCCCAGAGGCGGCGAAAAGGAGAGGCGGCGACGCCGGGAGGCTTTCGGAGTGCAGGGAAAGTCCCGCCGCGCGCGCTTGGAAAAGGCATCGTCCGACCCCCTCACTGTCTACTTAGAAGTAAGCCCCATTGTAGTCTATGGAGCTTACTAGCAGGAAAGTGTGGATACTTTCCTGGTAAGTCAATCCCACTTTCCTGGGAGTGAACCCCACTGAATTCAGTGAGACTTGCTTCTGAGTAGACAGGCATAGGATTGGACACAAGTCTATCCACACTTACCTGGGAGTAAGCCCCATTGACTTCAATGGGACTTACTTCTGAGTAGACATGCATAGGCTGGGGCTCCAAGCTGGGGATGAGGGCGAGAAAAAGGCCAGGGGGGCTGCAAGGGGCGGGTTGTCCCGGGAGGATCAGCGAAGCCACGTAGAGGAGGAGTGCGATGGCTGATGGCTCGGGGTCTCCGGGAAGGGGGAAAGAGAGAGGTTCGGTGAACGCTCCCTCCGACCTGCCCCTTCCAGGTGGAGGGTCAGAGCCAAGGCTTTGCATGCCTACTCAAAAGTAAGTCCCGTTATAGTCAATGGGGCTTACTCCCAGGAAAGTGTGGATAGGACTGTAGCCACAGCCGGCTCTGCCTCGCCGGCCTTGGGGGTGCCCGAAGGAAGCGCATTTCAGGCAGCCTGCAGCCCAACCCAGCGCAGGCGGGCAGGAAAGCCCATTGAAATTCACGGCACTGCCTTGCCAGCCAGAAGACGGCGGGATCGTCGGGCTGCTGCCGCTGCAAGAGAGAGCTGGAGGGAACTGCACTGTGTGCGCCAGTGAGGGCGCGGTGGAGTCCGGGTTCCACTTGAGTGAAGGAAAGCGGGGTAGTTAATCCGGATTCGTGCACTCGCAGTAAAAAGAGGGTGCGATGGTCTCTTGGGGAGCCACTGGGCGTGTGGCAGAGCAGCAGCCCTGCTCCATCCTCGCCTCCGTTCAGCCCTCTGCGTGGTGCAGAGCTCTGCCCTCCAAGCCCCCCCCCCCGCACCTTTCCCACTCAAGCCCGGTTCTTCCGCCTGGAGCTGCGTCAGCACCCAAGATCCTCCCATCTCCGCCCGTAGCCCAGCCGGAGACCCTTCCCATATCCATCTCAAGTCAACAGGCCCCCGTGCCCCCCCTTCAGATCGCCGTTTCCCCGAGCACCGGTTTCCCAACCAAAGAGACTTGGTCCCCGCAGCTGCTTACAGGAAAGTAAGTCGTGACATTTAGAGCCCAATCCTAGGCCTGTCTACTCAGAAGTAAGTCCCATTAGAGTCAATGGGGCTTACTCCCAGGAAAGTGTGGCTAGGATTGCAGCCTTACAGCCCAATCCTATGGATGCCTACTCAGAAATAAGTCCCATTAGTGTCAATGGGATTTATTCCCAGGAAAGTGTAGATAGGATTGGGCTGTTAATCTGGAATAAAGCCAGTCAAACGCCGTGGTTGTGAAAAGCGCAATCGCCGAATTTCGTTTCCGAGCCAATAGGGTGCGCCTTTGTAAACGGCTTTCGCAAGCAGCGAGTGGCTCTGGGCTGCCCCAAACGGGTTTACCTGGAAGTCTTTCGATTGTCCGCAGTCGGACTTCCTTGCAAGCATAGCTGGGATGGGGAGGCGTCTTCCTAAAAGTCCACCTCCCTCCAGCATCCTCAGTTGCCAGCCCCTCCACTCCCTCTTGCCTCTCCACATAAGGCCCGCTGTCCTTTCTCTTCCCATCCAGATTTAGGCCACAATCCTCTCCACACTTTCCTGGGAGTAAGCCCCATTGACTGTAATGGGAATTACTTCTCAATAGGCACGCATAGGATTGGTCTCTCAGTCCTTTTCCTTCCCGGATGGTTCGGTGGGAAGGGGAAGCGTCGCCTCCTCCTCGGGCAGTGTATGACACTCTCCTCCCCGTCCCTATAGGACCAGTCGGCCTTCCGATCGATCTGCCTCTGAAAAGGAGCCCCCCATCCTCGACACCTGGTCACTCAAGCAAGTAAATGGCCTGGCTGGCAACATGGAGGGCCGGGACAGCATCCTCGACTCCCGTTTTCAGGCCCCCGGCGCTTGCATGGGGGACCTGGGGAAAGTCATTCGTTTCCCTTCCACTGCCTGTCGTCCCTCCCACATCCCACTCCCGATTGGGTCCAATTATAGGGTAGAGCAGATTCCACCGAGACGGTGCGTTCACACGTGCATGGGGGTGGCGGCGGCGGCGGCAGGAGTGGTGTTCCCAGGTGAAAGAGGCTAGTCCAGGGGGAAAGTGGCCAGATTCAAGACTTGCAAGGAATTCAGATTGCACAGCGCCCGCCCTTCCAGTGGACCAGCAAGACACTTGCTAAACTTGTATGACTTCGTTGCAGACCGATTCGCACTTACCCTAGGACGTGTGCACGCTTGATAGTAAGACTGCAACCAAGGAACTGACACGCACATGGGACTGGCGTGTGAGGCCACACAAGGTGCTACCACAGTGTGAATTACTTCGGAATGGCGTAGCACGACCCGTTTCCACACCAAACGCTTTGACACGTGTCTTGTGTTCTTTCTCCCACGTATGAATGCGGCTAAAGCATCAATCGTATCTGCACTTTTAGGCGAGTAGTTTCGAAGGTGAAAGCGTCCTAATAGTAGTGTCTTGCAATTAGTGTACATACTGTGCGTGCCTAATACGTCGTAATAGAATTCTTAATAGTGTTTCTCACATTGTGGGTCGCGAGCCAATTGCAGGTGGGTCCCCATTTATTTCAATATTTTATTTTTAATACCTTAGACTTGTTGCTGCCATGGTACGTGACTGCATTTGGGGAGATCTGTACTTTTAACAGGCTATTATGTATATGTTTCTAACAATGATAGTCAGTGGGGCTTACTCCTGGGTAAGTATGGGTAGGATTGCTGCCTAGGATTGTTAAAACTTTTCCTGCTTGATGATGTCACTTCCAGTCATTATAACTTCCGGTGGGTCCTGGCAGATTCTCATTCTAAAAAGTGAGTCCCAGTGCTAAAAGTTTGAGAACCACTCTCGTTTTAAATACGAGATAATACGGAGAAGCCCCGTTGAACACAGTGAGACTTACTTCAGAGTAAACCTACCCAAGCTCGCACCTTGGTTTGAACATGCTGGGGGCTCAGGCTTTCCATACTTTCCTGGGAGTAAGCCCCGTTGACTATAATGGGGTTTACTTCTGAGTAGACATGCCTAGGCTTGGGCTGCCAGTAACCGTGGTGTCTGCCCGCACAAGTTTGTCCCAAGTTTCACAGCTGTAGGTCCCGATCCACCATCGCTTTTCCGAAAACGCGAATGGATGACCCCAGCCAAAGGGGCAAGGAAGAATCGCCCAGGTCAGGACGAAATGCCACACGACACTGAATTCGAATGGGATTTGCTCTCGTCCAGGTTCACGACTGAGGTCTCAAATCGCCGAGGCGCGGACAGAGTGCAGGTTAACAGCCCAATCCTATTCACACTTTCCTGGGAGTAAGCCCCATTCACTCTAATGGGACTTACATCTGAGTAGACATGCATAGGATTGGGCTGTAAGGCTGCGATCCTAAACACACTTTCCTGGGAGTCAGTCCCATTGGACACAGTGGGGTTTACTTCTGAGTAGGCATGCAGAGGGTTGCACTGTAAGGCTGCAATCCTATCCACATTTAGCTGGGAGAAAGCCCCATTGACTATAATGGAATTTACTTCTGAGTAGACATGCTTAGGATCGGGCTCTAAATCAGCTCTCGATCTTTTTTGACTGTTCATCCTGGAGAAGGGGCAGGGAAGTCATTTCAAATGAATGAGGGGGGGGCAGAACTCTTGATAAACTGGAAGCTCTTCCAAGAAGAAGGAAAGAACAAGCTTGAATGTTGCCCCCATTCACTGGGAAGTCTACATCTTCGGTAGGTCGGAGCCGGACGCTGCAGACGTGGTCGAGGGACTAGGAAGGAAGCGCCGGGAAAGAGAGACTCTTTCTATCCTCCGGTCCCTCTGAATAGTTCGAATTCGGTTTCTAGGCCCTTTCTAGCTCCTGCCCAAAAGATCTCGAATCCGAACCCGCCTGCTTTGTCGTCGGTTGAAAGAAGGCTGCAGCGCTGAGCGCCCTTCAGAACCTGTTCCCACTGGACAGAGTGGGATTTACTCTCGAGTAAGCCAAGGCAGGAGCTTGCCAACGCGCACTTCGGAGGCTGGCCCAGGCGCCTCAGGGCGCGGGCAGCCCGATCCTCACTTTCTTACTCGGGAGTAAGCCCTACTGAGTTCAACACAGGGCTTGGCTTGATCAATGCTGTGCGTTTGCTTGGAGAAAGTTTTAAAGCGAAGATCGGGGGAATTTCCGAGGCAAAGAGGCGCTTCAGGTATCAAGTAGAAGGGGTGTGTGTGTGAAAGAGAGATCCCTTCAGATCTCTTCACTTCAGGACAGACAGACACGCTGCTGCCCAGGGGGATCACCTCCAGCGACCTGGCGCTTTGGACTTTGCGCGGAGCTGAAAGCGAAAAGTGCTTGGACACGTCGAGGTGCGGAGAAAGCGTTTCTGCTCCTCTCCAGGCTTCGTTCGAGGGAGACGGAGAAGCAGGCCTGATGGCACATCCGTCGGGTGGAGCCATCGGGGGGATTTCGTCCTGGAGTGAGCCACGCTGGGGACGGACCTCCAGGAGCCCGGGGAACACCCCTGGCCCAGGGTAGGCGTCTGGCCGCGAGAGAACGGCCCGCGGCCGCTTAGGGGCCCTGCCCTGCCCTGCCCTCGCTCCAAAGAAGCCCAAATCTAACCGGGGTCCACTGTAGACTGACGCCTGTTTCTCGCCCCCAGCCGGAATGTGGAAGTGTCTGGGCTCCGCTTTCCCCTCGATCAATCATGGATGAAATATAGAAGTGGATCCGAAGTGGAACTGAAGTGAATTCGGTTCGCGTTCTGTTCAAACGAAGGCGTATCCTTCCAGAGTCAAGGGGAAGACTGGGAAGGGGGGAAACACAGGCGTGGAGGGGGCGCTGGTGGGGAGGAAAGGGGGCCTAGAAGGAATGGGCGCCCTCTGATTCGAATTGGACGGGGGGGGGGCTCAAAAAAGGTTCCAGAGGGAGACACTGATTTGCTTCTCCAATCCTCGGGGCTTCGTGGGGGGGGGGGAGAGGCTTCAGGGTCACCTAAACTTGGGAGCTAGAAGGAACTTTCCCACTGAACGGGCCAAGCGGGGCAGGTCTACTGGAACGAAACTCCCCGTCGATGTTCCCCGTCCTGCGTTCGAAATGTCTTTCCAATGACCTGATGGTTTTAGATCTTGGAGAGAAGGGAAAACGACGGGCAGAAAAGTGAAGGAAAAGCAGCTCTGTACCCCCTGCTCACCCACTCCATCTCTCGCTCCATCGGACCCCCTCAAGATGCCTCCAAGGTGTGCCTGTGCCTCATTTTCACATTAGTCCGTCACTAAATCCCATTGATCTCCATCGGGATCAGCGCTCTGGATGGCAGCTCAGAGCCCCCCTTCCCCCCCCGCTCCCATTTCTAAAACTCGCCCCCAAATTCCCAAACAGATCCCAACGAGAAGGTGCTTTTGTTCCTTTCCCCGAGTGGGAGAGACTTGTCTTTCATTGCCTAGCCCTCCATTTCTCCAGGATCTTTCTTTCTTCACAAGCCTAACCAGGTCTACTCAGAAGTAAGTCCTATTTTGTTCAATGGGGCTTACTCTCAGGAAAATGAGGTTAGGATTGCAGCCTTACTTACTTAAGGGGTCTGGGTGAGAGACTGGGGGGGGGGGGACACACACGTGAAAGAGACCTATCTAGCCGAAGAACGCGAGGGAATGAGGCGTCCCGGAGGATCTGGATTCACTGAGACCTTTTCAAAGGTTGGAGATCAAGGAGAGCGGAACCGAATCCCTGGGGCGATCCTGAGCATCACCGCTTGACTCCTGCACGACCCCCCCCCCCCACACACACACCTTTTGGGCACGACAAAAAAGATCAAATCTGATTTTGATTGGGGGGGGGGTTTCTTAAACCACTGGAGGACCCCCCCCCTTCCCTCTTGCCCCTACGGTTCTCAAGGCGGAGCCCTGGGCAGCAGAGGCTGCAATCCTATCCACACTTATCTGGGAGTGGCTTACTTCTGATCAGACATGCATAGGATTGGGCTGAGAGTCTTCCGCGGAAAAACTTGGCTGAGTTTTGGGCGTGAGTGGTTGGGCGGAAAAGGCTGGCAGCACCGGGTTCGGCCTTTCTTTGGCCACTGAGTTCGCTGGGCTTCCGCTCTGCCAGCCTCCGCTCCCTCCCGAGCCCAGAGAGTAGAGGGGGCGCAACCACGCGCAGCCTGATCCTACGCCGGTTCACCCCGGCTAAGAGAACGGGGCTTCCTCCCGGGGCAACGTGCAAAGGCTTGAAAGGCTTCGTGAATATGTTCAATCGCCACCTGCTGGTGATTTAGAGCCCAATCCTCTGCATGTCTACTCAGAAGTAAATCCCATTATCTCCATGGGGCTTACTCCCAAGTGAGTGTGGATAGGATTGGGCCCCCAGATTGCAATGGGACTTACTTCTGAGTGGACATGCCGAGGATTGGGCTGCTACTGATTTACTCGAGCCCCTCACCAGGCCTGTTCGTGGCAGCCCAATGGCACGCTTACTTGGGAGTAAGGCCCCTCTCCTGAACTGTGAGACTCGCTTCCAAGGCAATGAGGCGATTCGGGGGTCTTACTCCCGAGTAAGCGAGCATGGGATCGGAGCCCGAACCCAAACCCAGGGGTTCGAATATGGCCCTTGGTTTCGAAGGCTGGTAGCGATGATGGATGGGATGGTGTCCTCTGAACATCCCGATCTTCCAAACACACGCGTGGAATTCTCTTTCCGTTCACATTCAGCCAGACTAGAAGGTCTGCCTCGTAGGCCGGCCCATTAGAAGACGAGTCCCCAACCCCAAGTGGAATCAGGCTTGGATGAAAAGGAGGAAGAGTTCTGGGGGGTTCCGAGGCTCGCTGTGTGGCATCCACGGTGACGCTTTGCTTGGTCCTAACCAGAGCGTTGCCCCGCTTTGGACTCGCACCTGAGGCGGGTAGAGGACGGTGGAGTGAAGTCAGCTTCGCAGTTGTGCGGGTCTGGCTGCTCGTGGGAACGCTCCGGAGCGTGCGCCTGTCTGCATGGCGTGTCCAAGCCTACTACCCTAACCACACTTACCTGGGAGTACGCCCCACTGACTATAATGGGACTTACTTCTGAGTAGGCATGCATAGGCTTGGACACTGAAGCTACAATCCTATCCAACTTACCTGGGAGTAAGCCCCATTGACTATAATGGCTTGACTATAATTGACTACTACTTCTGAGTAGTCGTGTATAGAACTGGGCTCCAAAACACCTGAGAACAGGAACTCGCAAGACCCGCTGGAGGCATTCCAAGTGGTGATGGTGATGGTGATGATGATGATTCCACCTTTTAGGTCACGGAAAGCAACCCAGACCGAGGAGGTTTGAGTCAGAGAATCATAGAAACATAGAGTTGGAAGGGTCCTCAAAGGTCATCTAGTCCAACCCCCGCCTGTAGCAGGAAATGTAGCAGGATTCTCCTGTAGCAGGAGAATCCATAGGAGGCCAGGAAAACCAGTAAGGAGAGGCGCTTTGGAACCCAATACTGTAGGGGTGGGGAGTCCAAAGCCGAGGAGGGGAGAGGGGCATCCTGGGCCAGGCCTCTCCGGGTGGATCCGTTTCAGCCGTCCAGCTGGATTGCTGAACTTTCTTTTCGCGAAAGGAAGCCAAACCCATTTGATCCCTGCCTGGCCTGAGCTTTGTAGCCTGCCCTGGGGACTAGAGCTGAGGGGAAATGGATTCTGAAGCCAGCCTACTGCAGGTGCAGAGCTGGGTTTTCAACAGCACATCCTATTCAAGTTCCCCTGATAGGGCTGTTCCAGCCTGGCCCTTATGCTTATAAATACAAAATGAATAACCCAGGCCAACACATCCTGCTTCCAGATCTTTGAAGAGCAGTTGGCTATATCCACCCTGCACAGGAGAGTATTTCCAAGGTGAGTGGCAGGGCTGGGTCTGGTGGGAAATGGCTTCCTCTCTTTTCTTGCAAGGGCATGACTGAGGGCTAAGAGATCCCTGTTTCCACTGCATGGCAGGACCTCCCTCCCTCTACATACGCTCTCTTTTGAGAGACTTAGAAGCAATCTTGGAGAACTGTCCCAGCCTGTGGCACACACAGGCATCTTTAATGTCCCATGATGAGCCCTACTCCAAGCTCCCTCTTCAGAAATGGATGGCTTTATTCTTTCACCAGCATTCAGGGGTGACTTCCTGGAAAATGCCATTTCTGGGATATGCATGTATAAGTAACAGCCCAATCCTATGCATGTCTACGCAGAAGTAAGTCCCATTTGAGTCAATGGGCTTACTCCCAGGTACGTGTGCATTGGATCGCAGCCTGAGTAAGTAAATAAGTAAAGAGAACACTCAAATATATCACTGCATCTCCATCTGCATGCTGAAGTGATAAAGGCTGCAAACCTATCCTCACTTAACTGGGAGTAAGTCCCATTGACTATAATGGGGCTTACTTCTGAGTAAATATGCATAGAATTGGCTCCAAAGTCCAGGAAAAGCAGTGCCATTTGATTTTGCTGTTTGTTTACACTGTCCCTTAATAAGAAGAGCCAGCACACGCAAGACCGTTGCTCATATAATGAAAAACCAAGCATAGCTTCCCCAAAAGTGTGTACCTATCCAATGACGTGAGCAGCCAGAAATGGTCAAGATTTTTTACATAGTGCCAGCTTTTGCACTAGGTAGCCAGATCTGTCAAGTAAAATCACAGCCTTGATTTTTTCCTTGACCTGCAGTGTGTGGGATGCATAAGATTTAATTGGGGGCTTTTTAAATTTGGGACCATTCAAATCCCAACTTATGCAACAAGAAAAATATGTGGTGAGAAAATTCTCACATTACGGTCAGATTGGATTGCATCTAATCTGTGAATCAAATCCAGGTCCAAGTCTGATGCCAAAAGACTGATGCATGTTAAAGTAATTAAAGGTTGCAATCCTGAACATGTTCACCAGGAGTGTATGAGCCAGAGAATTCAGTGGGATTTACTTCTGAGTAAAGGTTTAAAGCAGCATTTAAAGTAGCAGAGTAGAGGATATAAGAGTGACTGGAGGAAGTATACTATTTAGGTCCCTTTAGGGAGAAGGGCGGGATAGAAATATTATTATTATTATTATTATTATTATTATTATTATTATTATTATTATTATACTACTACTAATAATAATAATATTATGGTGCTTATTATGCTGTTATCATGGTGCTGTTATCATGGTGCTGTTATCATGGTGCTGTTATCATGGTGCTGCCTGCGACACTGACCACTCCCTGGTGTGCAGCAGAGTGAAACTGCAAACAAAGCGACTGTATCACACGAAAAAGGAAGGAAGACCTCGCATTGATACCAGCAAGACCCGGGATCAGAGAAAAGTGGAGGAATTTGCACAAGCGCTTGAGGAATCTCTTCCAGGCCCGGCCGACGCAAACGCATCCAACAGATGGGAACATTTCAAGAATACCGTTTACAACACCGCCTTGTCCATATTCGGCAAGAAGACCAACAAGGCGGCAGACTGGTTTGAAGCCCACTCTGAGGAGTTGACACCAGTCATTGAGGAAAAGAGGAGAGCTCAAGCAGCATACAAGGCCTGTTCCAGTGAGCGCAACCTGCAGGTCCTCCGAACTGCTCGCAGCAAAGTCCAACAGACTGCCAGGAGATGTGCTAACGACTACTGGCTCCAGCTCTGTTCCGAGATACAGATAGCAGCTGACACGGGCAACATCAAGGGGATGTATGATGGTATCAAGCAGGCCCTAGGTCCAACACAGAGGAAAATTGCCCCTCTGAAGTCTGCCACAGGCGAGGTCATCCAGGATCGGGCACAGCAGATGGAACGCTGGGTGCAGCACTACTCTGAGCTATATTCCAGAGAAAATGTAGTCACCAAAGAAGCACTGAACAACATTGAGTGCCTACCTGTGCTGGAAGAGCTTGACAGTGAACCAACCCTAGAAGAATTTCACGTGGCCCTGGACTCCCTTGCCTTTGTCAAGGCACCTGGAAAAGACAGCATCCCTGCTGAAGTCCTAAAATGCTGCAAAGAGATCATCGTCACTGAGCTGCATGAAATCCTCTGTCTCTGCTGGAGAGAAGGTGGAGTACCTCAAGACATGAGGGATGCAAACATCATCACGCTGTACAAGAACAAAGGTGACAGGGGTGACTGCAACAACTACCGCGGCATCTCTCGCCTTAGCGTTGTAGGAAAGCTGTTTGCCCGAGTTGTACTAAAGAGGCTCCAGGTACTTGCAGAGAGCGTCTATCCAGAATCGCAGTGTGGATTCCGAGCCAACAGGTCCACCACTGATATGGTATTCTCCCTTAGACAACTGCAGGAGAAATGCAGGGAACAACGACAGCCACTCTTTATAGCCTTCATAGATCTCACAAAGGCTTTCGACCTGGTCAGCAGAGACGGCCTCTTCAAGATTCTCCCCAAGATTGGATGTCCACCCAGGCTCCTCAGCATCATCAGATCTTTCCACAAGGACATGAAGGGCACTGTTGTCTTCGATGGCTCCACATCAGACCCTTTTGACATCCGAAGCGGAGTGAAGCAGGGCTGTGTTCTTGCACCAACCTTGTTTGGGATTTTCTTCGCTGTCCTGCTGAAGCAGGCCTTTGGAACTGCAACAGAAGGCATCTATCTCCGGACCAGATCAGACGGAAAGCTCTTCAACCTCTCCAGACTGAGAGCAAAATCCAAAGTCCAGCTGAAATGTCTGCGTGACTTCCTCTTTGCCGACGATGCAGCTGTCACTACCCACTCTGCCAAAGATCTCCAGCAGCTCATGGATCGTTTTAGCAAGGCCTGCCAAGATTTTGGACTGACAATCAGCCTAAAGAAAACACAGGTCATGGTTCAGGATGTGGACTCACCTCCCTGCATTACAATCTCTGAGCATGAACTGGAGGTTGTCCATGACTTTGTGTACCTTGGCTCAACGATCTCCGACACTCTTTCTCTCGATACCGAGCTAAACAAGCGCATCGGTAAAGCAGCTACCACGTTTTCCAGACTCACAAAGAGAGTCTGGTCCAACAAGAAGCTGATGGAACATACCAAGATCCAGGTCTACAGAGCTTGCGTCCTGAGTACACTTCTGTACTGCAGCGAGTCATGGACTCTTCGCTCACAACAGGAGAGGAAACTGAGCGCTTTCCACATGCGCTGCCTCTGACGCATCCTTGGCATCACCTGGCAGGACAAAGTTCCAAGCAACACAGTCCTGGAACGTGCTGGAATCCCTAGCATGTATTCACTGCTGAAACAGAGACGCCTGCGTTGGCTTGGTCATGTCGTGAGAATGGATGATGGCCGGATCCCAAAGGATCTCCTCTATGGAGAACTCGTGCAAGGAAAGCGCCCTACAGGTAGACCACAGCTGTGATACAAGGACATCTGCAAGAGGGATCTGAAGGCCTTAGGGATGGACCTCAACAAGTGGGAAACCCTGGCCTCTGAGCGGCCCGCTTGGAGGCAGGCTGTGCAGCATGGCCTTTCCCGGTTTGAAGAGACACTTTGCCAACAGTCTGAGGCTAAGAGGCAAAGAAGGAAGGCCCATAGCCAGGGAGACAGACCAGGGACAGACTGCACTTGCTCCCGGTGTGGAAGGGATTGTCACTCCCGGATTGGCCTTTTCAGCCACACTAGACGCTGTGCCAGAACCACCTTTCAGAGCGCGATACCATAGTCTTTCGAGACTGAAGGTTGCCAATACAATTATTATACTATACTGTCTATACAATGACTTTCTTTACTCTCATTGCTACATTTGTTGTCATTCCTATCTGTTTTGGTGTTGTTTCATTGTAACCTGCTCATTTTTGGGCTTACCTTGTAGCAGAGAACACTATGATGATGATGATGATTATCTCTCGCACGCGCACACACACAGGTTGTGAACATAGTGGAAAATAAACATGGCACTCCCTGGTATCTCTGGAACAGCTAGACAGATGCCTTGTGCAAGGCATTCTGGGGAAACAGCATGTTACCAAAGACATCTAAAAAATTGTTCTGCCACTCCAATTCTAAATGGTTAATAGAAGGTGTAGCCATACCAAAGGGACATGCACTGCATCCTGTGATGGGGAGGCAGTCACAGAGCCTCTTCAAGGTAAAGGTAAAGGTCTGTTCCCTTACCTTGGGACTGCATTGCAGCTGCACTGGTGCTGGAAAGTTGGATAGGATTGGACCCTTAATCTGTCATTTACACCTTATATATTGACTGCAGGAAACACTAGCATACCCACAGAAAACATAACAGGTACTAGAATGTGGAGTGCCCCCTAGCTGAATGTTGTATCTTTGTGGCATTTTTCACTTCATTTTATCTATTTTACCTAGCTGCCTTATGCATTTGCTTTGGCATAGGAAAGGTGGGATATAAATCCTTTAATGAAATCAGTTTTAAATCAGTTTTTATTCACAACTGAATACAGCAGTGGTTCTCAAACTTTTAGTACTGGGAACCACTTTTTAGAATGATAATCTGTCAGGATCCACCACAAGTGATGGAAGTGATATCATCAACAGCAGTGAACCTCCCCAGCCCCTCGCCCAGGGCAAAGGCAACCCCCTGCCACAATGTCACTCCCCCACTATCACCACTCCCCCAGCACAAAAATCTGCTCCCCCCCCCCACACTCACCTGAGGCTCACAGAGCCTCATACGATCCAGGGAACCACTCTGAGGTTCCCCAACACTATAAATTGTGCTTCTGGGAAACCAAAAGCACAGTTTCCACCTCTGTTGGGAGCCTCAGAGAGGCTTCCAGAGGGCCCTAGTGCCTCATGCCTAGGGTTTTTGCCCCATTGGACCTTATGGTAGGTCCGCAACTGATCATCAAGCAGGAAAGTTTTTAGCAATCCCAGGCTGCATTCTAGGAGCAATTCACTTTAGCAATTCCAGGTTGCAGTTCACTTACCTAGGAGTTAGTCCCATTTACTATCATTGTTAAAAGCATATACATAGTAGCTGGTTAAAAGTAAGAGCAGTAACATTTCCCCAGATGAAGTTACATACTATGGCAGCATCAAGTCTAATATATTAAAAATAAATTATTGAAATGAATGGGGACCCACCTGAAACTGGATCATGACCCACCTAGTGGGTCCCAACCCACCGTTTGAGAAACACTCGAATACAGGATTCCAATGTACCTTACTCATTACCTATGAATAAAGGTGTTTGAAAAATGTGGTGTTTTTGTTTTTAAGTGCATTGGAAGTGATGTTCATCAGGCCAGCATGGACTCCCAAGGGCCAGAGGCTCACTGGAGACTGAGGGTTCTCCACAGGCCAAATTGGGAATCCCCAAGGGCTGCAAATAGCCTCCGGGCCAGGGTTTAGGCACCCCTGGGTTAGAGCTTTTTCCTTCTTCCTTCCTTACTACAATGCTGATCCCAGGCTTTAATTATGTGAATGACTCCCAAATGTCATGTCAGCTTTATGTCTAATGTCATTAGTATTTTATCTTCAAGGGTTTCCCTGCTTTCTTACCATGTCATCCAATTCTGAGATGATAACCTTTGGCTGCAGTCCAAAGTGTCCATACTAAGAGGAAATGGATGGGACTTCTGATTCCAAATGCATGGAATCTGAATGCACATACCATATGCTCCAAGGTGAAGCTGAGCAACAAAATAACCAGGAGTTTATGGAAAATATGTCTTCTACAGGGATGTTGAGTTGTTTGCAGGTTTCCTCATCAGTGGTAATAGTTGAGCCCAAACCAGCACTTTGAGATTTCATGGAAGGATCAGGAGTACTGATATTAAGATGAATGTTCTGCCAGATTCCCAGTCCAAGCTCTGTCTGGATAATTATGCCCACTTTAAGCTAATTAGCTCCCCTTCTTCCCTCAAAAATGACCCATGTTCTGCCTTGCAGTTCTGCTGGACCCCACCACCAGGGTAGCTCACCTGTTCCACCTGCAGAGGTCCTCCTTCCTCCCCTGCCAGCAGCTCCTCCCACCACTACAGCAGCACATTGGTCCTCCGCAGGATTTGGGCATGGCAGCCAAAAATCAATCGCAGTGTCTCCAAAGTCCATTCACCCATCAGCATTTCCAGTAGTCCATTAGCTATTAGTTCATCAGTCCAGTCCTTAAGCTTTCCTCCTACTACCCACCCCAAACTCACCCTTCATCAGGTGCTTTAATGCCTGAGGGCCCTATTGCCTTCAAGTGGCTTTAGCTGTGCAGCACACTATCTGCTGAATGCCCAGGCCTTACCCTTAAAGGGGCCACTGCTGACACCACATCCTACCTCCTTGCCAGATCTTCTGCAATTTCAATACAATGAATGTCAACCTGTACTGAGGATTTTAATGATCACAGTTTTATAGGTGCAACAGGAAGGAAGACTCTGAATGTATACCTCTTCAATTATAAGAATTTGATTCTAACAGTAAGAGGTTGTCCGTCTCCAGCAGATTCTCTTGAGACAATAAATTTATTTCAACACATGCCTAGATTGCACTTCCACCAAAAAGACGCCCCAGGCAGTTAACAACAAAAAAATGAAACTGAAACTACCACCTTACTGCACTTATGCAGACCTTGACCACCTCCTTCGTCAGGATTGCCTTAGTAACAGTATGTTGTAGCTGATAAAATGTCACTATCCACTCTGTCATGCGCAGGGGCTCCAAATCAAGACTGCTTTCCTGTTTACACTTTATCAGGAGCAACGGTACCAAATCCAATGGGACTGGATTCTGAGTTAGCAGATATTGGGCTGGGAAGTTCAAGCCATAAGCAGCACAGAAACAACATGAATAGTGCAGTGTCTTACCTCCCTATTCACCTTGGCCCCTGTACTCAGCTCTTGCCTTCTCTGGAGTGGCTTTTCTTAAGTTCTTTGTATCACCATCACCTTGCTAAGAACAAGAGACAAAATGTTTCTGACATCATTTCCTGTCATAGGTTGGGCTAAGCAACTTACTAGGTGCGCCTAGAGGAGCAATTTTCAACCAGTGTGCTGAGGCATATTGGTGCACCGCAAATGGCCCGCCTTTATGCCATGAAAGTTTGGGAGAGGCAGTAATGGACCTGCCCCTCGAGACGCCCCGGGGCAAAGGTCTGTGTGGCCCTCACTGCACCACACTGTGGTGCATACTTACCCAGTGTAATTATACGCCAGTATATGCCCTGCCCCCATACTTGCCCAGTGTAACAGAGCCTCGTGCAGCATTAGGGATGTCTCTGAAAGCCTTCCCATGCGGTCTTAAATAGTACTGCTGCGAAACTGGAGGTACTGTTTAAAGCCATGTCAGCAGCCTCAGAAAGCATCCCTCATGGTCCACAATGCCATGTGGGCACAGCGCTTGGGTCTTTTGCTCCCCTGTCCCCCCTTCAGGCCTGCTACTAGGGGGAGGGTCATTTATTAGCATGGCCATTGGGGGATGTGAGTCCCCACTAGCAGCATTGTTTTGCCTTGTCAATTGTCCAAAAATTGATGGTGTGTCTTGACAATTTTTGCACCTTGTCAGCATGCTGTGAGATGAAAAAGTTTGGAAATTGAAGGATTCTGTGACTTGTGCGGTCTGATGAACAATCCCAGCATGAAACAGAACACAACCTGTTTGAGTGGTGAGTAAATAACACCAGGAGGACATTGCAGTGGTGAAGTTAGATGCAAGGTTCCTGTCTATGTGCTCTTGCACGCCAATGGCAGCCTTTGTTTCCTTATCAGAAGTCCGGCCTTTGTGTTACGTTTATCTTGTTTGTAGCTGTACAGTTGCAGAAGCCACTCCACTTAAAGCAGCCTCTACATGCTGGGTGTAATAAGCAAATCAAGCCTAATCTCATTGTGAAACAGTGGCAGGTTCAGCCAAAGCAAACAATTTTAATGCTGTAACACAACCTTTCCTTTGGGTTTCAAGGGCTGAGTGGGCCTTGGGTGTGTTCTGGCTCACTGTCATAAATACCTTTCATTTCTTTCCCCAAGAAACTGGAAGCCATTGGGACACAACCCCTTGACCTGTCCCTCCAGTTTTAATGCTGCTTTCTGCAAACACCATTCTTTGCTGGGTCAAGGCCACTGGGCCAGAATGGGAAGGAATGCTTTGGAGTGTTCCAAGGAGAGATGAGAAGGAGTGACGTGATAGAGGCAAGCAAAGAGAAAAAAAAGTGGGCTGCATGTCAAAAACATGTTGTTTTCTAGGATGGATGGCGTGCGGATGTGACCCAAGGGAAGAGGGAGAAATCAAATGGCTGGAATATTTAAAAGGCGCTCTTGAGAACAGGGCACAGAACGATTGTAGTCAGTCAAATGAGAAAGACTGACCTCATAGACAGCAAAAAATGTGATCGTCTTCAGTTACCATTGCCCTTTCATGAGCACAGATGCATCATGTCCATTCATTAGAGTTATGGATAAAGAGTAAACAGGAATCCTCTATGTGTAGTTTGTTTAATCCAGGGATGTCAAACTCATTTCATAACAGTGGGCCAAATAGTATTTATGGTGCCTGCTGAGCGCCAGATGTGACATCACGGAGCAGGAAGTGACGTATGTAAACAGATGATGGCCAGAAATAAGCACTTGGTTCTCATGTAGAAATTCATTAGCTGCAAATGACAGAAGAGAAAGCGAGCAAATCTTGTACATAATTACAAGATATGAGAGAGCCCAATTACCATGCACTGCTTTTGCCGCAGTGTCACTTTGCAGCTCAACAGCCAAAAGATGGTCTGCCAAGTGACACCTTGGCAGAAGCGGCACTACTGAAAGTGTCTGCTATGATCATTGGGCTCTCCAGCACCTTGGCAATGTCTCCCTCTCTCACCCCTCTTGGTCTGCCCAAGGCAGTTCCTTGCCTTCTGAGGCATTGTTCTCTCTCACAACCTCAGCAGAAGCAGCATTGCTAAAAGGGGCTGGATAAAGAGCTTCCAGGGGCTGCATCTGCCCAGCAGGACTTATGTCCAACACCCCTGGTTTAATCAAACTGATGATTTTGCCAGTATTCACAAGTCATCTGCTCTGGAGTAGGTATACCAAAATCAAGGGGGTTTCTTCCAAATATGTTCTTTGTGTAAACAACTGATAGTTCCACTAGGTAAGTGTTGGAGCAATTTCATTATTAAGGGAGAAAAACCTGTTGAAAGTGGGTTTTAATTCCAATATGCATAGGATCAAAGTGCAAGGCTGCCATCCCTATGCAATACTGACTTAGGAAGGGCAGCCCAATCCTATCTAAATCCCCACATGGTGATGTAGCTGCACTGGAGTGGCTTCCACTGCAACCTGCAGGGGATTTTTGGCTATTGAAGGTATCCATGGGGTAAGGAGATGCTTATTCCCTTGTCCACAGGGTTAAGTGCCATCAGCCACAATGGGTCAACTCAGACCTGAGCCAGCAATATCACTGGCAAAAGTCCATGTTGATCCATGCAGGCAGATCAGGCCTAGGAAGAAAGTTGGGATTCAGCATGTACTGCCACTGAATCCGTCCCTCTCCAGAGCCCGATCAGCCCGCCCTACCCCACCTTCTTCATGTTCTGCCCACCCCTGCCCTGTTCCGTGCCTTCTCCTGCCCCTATCCACTCCTTGTGCTGGGTCTGCTTCAGTGGGCCTCCTGACAACTGCTGGCTTGCTTAGGAAGGCTCTGACCTTCTTGCCAGTGCACTGACTGCTTATACTGTCACAAAGCGCTTTATGGCACTTTTGCGGCAGCTGGCACCAGCAGAGCATGTGGTCTGCCAATGCTTCCTTTGGTGTGGATTGGGCCATAATTGAATTCTGTGAAGTACGTGTACAGGATAAGATTAATTCAGGCTGATGTTTTTTGTTCTTTCAGATGCCTAAGCTTGTACAATGGCAATCCTAAAAACATAAGAAGAGCCCTGCTGGATCAGGCCACAGGCCCATCTAGTCGAGCTTCTTGAATCCCATAGTGGCACACCAGAGGCACACAAGACAACAAGATACATGCATCTTGTTGCCACTCCCTTGCACCTGGCTTTCTGTGGTAGCCTATTTCTAAAACCAGGAGGTTGCACAAACCCATCATGGCATGTAACCTATGATGGTTACATGCCTTTCTTCTAGAAATCTGTCCAATCCCCTTTTAAAGGCATCTAGGCCAGATGCCACCAGTACATTCTGTGGTAAGAAGTCCCACAAGCTAATTACATGCTGGGTATAGAAATATTTTATTTTGTCTGTTCTAACTCTCCTGTCACTCAGTTTTAGTGGATGTCCCCTGGTTCTGGTGTTGTGTGGGAGGGAGAAGAACACCCTGTCCATGCCATGCATAATTTTGTATGTCTCAATCATGTCCCCTCTCAGGTATCTTTTCTAGATGAAAGAGCCCCAAATGCTATAGCCTTTCCTCATAAGGGAGGTTCCCCTGCCCAGTAATTATGTTGGTGGCTTTCTTGCACACTTCCTATGCACACTTATCTGAAAGTAAACCCCACAGTTTTCACAGGAAATCTAAACAAGTTTTTGCTTGGAGAATGCAAATATTGGTTATAATGTACATTTGATTTAAACATGCTTCTCTGGTTTTTATGCCACTTCAACAGTGATCACACATCACACAAGAAAGAGGTTTGCATAGGTAGTGTTTAGGCATAGGATCTTATGCAAAAGGATTCTAAGAAGAATATGAACTGTCTATTCACTGGGACTGTGGCTGCAAGCCTACTTGCACTCACCTGGGAATCAGGCCCATGGCTTGTGTGGGGTTTACTTCTGAGTAGACATGCATGAACTTGCATCATTAGTCTTGGGTAAGCATGCCCATGATTGTAACCTGAATGTGTTCTATGTAAAAATGCCCTAACAGCATATTATTAAGCACTATTTGATTTCTTATTCCTTAGGCACACAATTTATATTTTGCTTGAACACAACTAGAATGGATTCAGAGGCACAGAACAAACCAAGTTGTTTGCGCTTTGCATAGCAACATGTGCCAGTTTCGCCTGGGTTTGAAGTTTGCCATTGGCAAATGAACGAACACAGCTTCATCCCTTTGGCAGCCCAAAGTTTAAACGCTCTGCAGCCAGCAATCTCCTGCCTCACACATTTCCCAGATAATTACAGATTAGGCCAGGCTAATTTTTATTTTTGCAAAGCTGTCGGAGATCTATGTTTGTTATTATTTTCTCCTAGGTTGCCACTTGCATAAATACATATGTAAAGCCCTTTGATCTGCAGGCATAATGACACAGATTTATCAAATGTTTGCCTTTTTCTGTCTCTTTAAAAAGCTTGATTTATGGAGTGCAATCCCTGTCGCCCTTCCCTCTCTTGAAATATGAAGTGTTCATGAATAGCTAAGGTAATATTTAATATCCTCCCCAAGAAGCCTTTGCACTTCCTAACAAATGAACTACAACCTAACCAAATGGCTCACATCTGTTTAGCCTCCTCTCTTTTTAACTAAACAAATTAGCATTAGAATACCTGGGAGACAACATACAAAGTCCCCTTTCTAGATGACAGAACACAGACAATTATTAGCAAGGGGGAACCCGTCCTGAAAAGCTCCAGCCTGACTTGAGCAGATGTTTCCACATCTCCTGTAGTGTCCCTGAATGAGTCGTACCCTGGCGGACAGACTGCCTGGTCTTTTGAAGTGGGCCAGGCAGTCCATTCGCAGGCCACCTCTGAATGAAACTTGCTTGCTTAAATGTTTCTTTTAAAACCCCTTTCTGGCAAGTGAGTGCTTTCCTGCTAAAGGGCCTAAACACTTGCTCCCCCATCCTCTCCAAGTGTGTATTTGAAACAAAAGTTCCCCCAAGATATAGCTGGGCAGAATGTTTATTATTATTTTTTTTTAGGCACTGCTGTAAGCTTCTGATTTAAAAGCCTATCAACGTCTCGTTTTCCTCGTGGGCCCTATAAAGCCTAGCTGCCAGTTCACAGAGCCACAGAGCGGACTTCATTCAGGCACTTCCTGTAAAAACAAAGAGTCTTCAGAAAAAGAGATGCCACCATGTCTGTGAGTGACTTGTCAGACTCTGCCCCAGATTCTAGAGGGTCTTGGGCAAAACTATGCACCTTATGGTCCATTTCATTCTTCTAATCAAGCATGCACATTTAGCTGCTCTTCTCACAGTCTTTTCAGATAGTTTACCTATATCTGCTCTGCTGAAAGTTAAACTCTTTACTTCTTTTCTTTTCTTATGGTTTGGTTGCTTATGGCAATGAGGCCAACTGAAGTGGCAACAGATAGGTGGGGGATGTCCATCTCTGCCCACCTGCTTGCCTCCGCTGCCCCTCCTCCTTCCACTCCCTGGCTTACAAAAAGAAGAGGAGGATGGATGGAGAGGAAGAGGGAATATGGAGGGGAGTGCCAAACTAGAACATTGGAGAGTGGAAGGAGCAGAGGCTGGCACATCATTGAGTAAGCCAGCGGCAGCATTCAGCATGCTGCCTCCGGAGGTCTTGAGCCTGCCATGGGTTACAACCTAGTGAGGTAGTAAACTTATGTTTCAAGTGCCACTTCTGAACACAGTTAGGGCTTGCATGATGCAATACTCCACCATGGAAAAAAGAGACTTAGGGCGCAATCCTAACCAATTTTCTAGCACTGATATAGCTGTGCCAATGATGTGATATGGAAGCCCCACTCCACCGACATGTGCAGCATTTGTCTACACTGACAAATACTCTCGCCAGGGTGACTTTCTCCCCATGGTCTAAAACAGGTGTGTCAAACATAAGGCCCACAAGCCAAATGCAGCCCCAGGAAGTAATTTATCCGGCCGCCATTATAACTGGACTCTCCCAGCTTGATAATTGGGCTCTCTCATATCTTGAAATTATGCACAAGTTTTGCACATTTTCTTTTCTGTCAGTTGCAGTGAATAGGTTTCTATGCGAGACCGAAGTGCTTATTTCTGGCCATCATCGGCCTAATGATGTCACTTCTGGCCTCAGCAAGCACCATGCATGCTAACTTCAGCCCTCTGTATGAAATGAGTTTGACACCAGTGATCCAGAATGTTGGGTACCCAGCATCCCTAACCACAGTGATGATCCCCTCCCCAGATACAGCATTGATAAAAAATACTGTATGATTGGGGGGGAGGGGGAAAGACTAGGGAGAACCCAACTGGATCTGCTACCTGATGCTGCCCCTGACCTACTACTGTTCATTCCCTCTCCAAGAAGAATGAGTAAAAAAGAAAAATGTAGCCACTTACCTTGCTGCTTCCAATGTGATCCCTTTCAACAAATCAGGAAGTGTGGCTTAAGCTCAGAACTCCCAGGTGTGTGTGCCAGTGGGGCATGTGTTGCATCCTGCAGTTGGAGGGCAGTAACAGAGGCCTCCTCACGGTAAGGAAATGTTTGTTCCCTTACCTTGCACTGCTGTTACCTTGATACTGGGAAGTTGGTTAGGATTGCGCCCATAAACTAGTATGTCAGGGAGAAAGTTATGTTAAAACCCTTCTCTTATATCTAGCTTTTCTAGAATCTTGTTCAGGTATTGGAAATCACGTGACAAGCTTCCAGGGCTTGCTTGCTTGTGTGTGTGTGTGTGTGTGTGTGTGTGTGTGTGTGTGTGTGTCCCCGTCCGTCCGTCCGTCCGTCCCATTGCATAGACCAGGGGTATCAAGTTGTTTCATATAGTGGACTGAATAGCATACATGGCACTAGTGAGGGTCAGAAGTGACATCATTAAGCAGGAAGTGGCATCATTAAGCAGATGATGGCAGAAATAAGTACTTTGTTTTCACATAGAAACTCATTAGCTGCAAATGTCAGAAGAGAGAATGTACCAATTTCATGATACGAGAGAGCCCAATTATCAAGCTGGCAGAACCCAATTATAACGGGGGCTGAATAAATTGTTTCGAGAGGCACATCTGCCTGTGGGCCTTATCAGCCCAATCCTAACCAACTTTCCAGTGCTGATGCAACTGCAGTGCAGGCCTGAAGTAAGGGAACCAACATTCCCTTACCTTGAGGAGGCCTTCGTGATTGCCCCTTCACTGCAGAATTCAGCTCACACCCTGTTTGCACAGCTGCATTTGTAGTAGAAAGTTGGTTAGGATTGGACTTATGTTTGTCACCCCGGACATAGGCTCTTTCCATACTGTGTTAATACCTAAATAGGGCTTAGGTGGAGGGCATTTTTAGTGCGGAGAAGTATTCAACCATGTGAGCTCACTACAGCCTAAAGAGGTACAGTCCAGGATTTACCTCAGTGAGAACTAGTGTCTGGTGAACCATTGTTTTTGTTTTGTTCTTGAGTCATCTTCTAGATAGTGGAGAACTGTTCCCATGTTTCTCCATCCTCCCACCTTTTCTCTAGACAAACCATGAGACATTTCTTTTGTTTCCTTTTTGTGTCATGCATTCCAAAACTTCAGCTCCGTTGTTTCCTCACAATCCTTTTCAGTTTAGTTTAATCCTTCTTAAAAAGTGGTTACCACAACTGGACACAATATTGCACATGAGACCTAAGCAGGGCCAAGGAAAACAGGACTCTGACCCCCTCCTGTCTGGCAGTCAAGGATGCCATTAATGCGACGTCAAATAGTGTCTACTGTACTGAAAGAACATCAAATTGCTGGCTCAGCTTCAGATATTTTCTGTGACTCCTATTTCCTTCTCAGTAATGCTACAGCCCAACCATTTGTCTCCCCAGTTTTATAATTATACATTTGGTACTTCTTTCCAGTGTGTCACACTTAATGTTTTTCTTTGTTGAATTTCATCTTCCTCATTTTTCATCCACTGTAACACATAAAACCCCCATCGCTCCCAAATTAAGTTAAATAAATCCAGATCGTTTTGTTTGATCTCCTCTTTTAGCGGTTCCCCCTACTTTGAATGCAATCTGGTCTCCTGGTTGGAAGGAACAAGGGCTTGCCTTGTTTGCATCTGGATTTCATGTCCTCTTTTGTTCTGCAGAATCACATGCCATTCTTCAAATAAATCAGAACCTCTCAAGTTGGCCCTTAAAGCACTAACAGCTTGGCAGGTAGGTATCCAAAGGACTGCCTTCACCCATATGATCCTGCACCCCAGTGAAGATCTCCTTCAGAGGCTCCCCTGATGTTACCCCTTGACAGAAATGAGGTGGGTAGTTGCTGGAAAGAAGGCCTTTTCAGTGGTGGCACTTACATTATGGCACTTGGTCTGCAGGCATATTCTCCTGGTGCCTTCTTGACTGTCCTTGAGGTATCTGCTAAAATCCACCCTGTTTTCCTGGGCTTTTTGTGATATCTGTTTCCTTTTAATTGTCTGATCCAGTGGTTCTCAGACTTTGAGGTAAGATAAAGTTTACCTCAGTACGTCTTTGTGTGGGAGGGGCTAGGGCAGTGACGCAATCCCCAGGATCGCGCTGCTAAGGGGGGGGCGCTTGTGAGTTACTTTCAGAAGGCAGGGCTGCAGCAGGAAAGTGGGTGCAAAGCACTTCCGTTTTGCAGCAGGCGCTTTGCACCTGCTTTCAGTGAAAGTTCCAAGCCTCCGGGAGCGCTGCGGAGGGCTGCGCAGGGCTCCCCGCACCTCCTGCAGCCTGCTGCAGCCCTGCCTTCTGAAAGTAACTCACAAGCACCCCCCTCACCCCCCCAAATGGACGTGATCCTGGGGATCATTTCCCTGCCTCTCCCCTTCCCCTTCCCCTTAAAGGGACAGGGGAACCTTTACACAAACTGGTGGGTTGCGATCCACCAGTTTGAGAACCACTGGTCTGATCTATATTTTTACTGTTTCTGTTTTTTGTTTAGCTGTAGGTTTATAGTGGCATTTTTCATTCTTCTGTTTTATTCTATCCTTTGTTCAGCACCACCCCCACCAGTATTTTTAATTGCTTTAATGTATGTTGTATTCAGGAGCTTGCAAAACATGAGAAAGACCTCAAATAAATGATTTTTTTCTGTTGTAATGATTGCCCATTGTTTAATTTTACTTAAGGCATCCTTAGGAGACTTGTCAGCTGAAGGGCAGGGTACACAGGCTTTAAATAAATAAATCCTAAGTCATTCCCTCCCTACCCTTCCTAAACACAAACACTAAGTGTTGAGTAGCTTTTGCTAAGTGTTTGTGCCTTGACCTCTTTGAAAAAATCCTTCAGAAACAAAATAGGAAAGAGATACGTCTTAAGCAACAGTTGACATATCCTTCAACTGTTCTTACGGGGCTTAGTTCTTGATAGTTTAATCCAACCAAATTCATAATGTGCACACAATGGGAAATGATGTTCAGGTCACATACGCGTTACATTTTTGGATTCTTTTGCCTTGTACGGCAAGGTTGCAATCCTATGCACACTTTTCTGAGAGTATGTAGACAATGGGACTTACTTCTGAGCAGATAGGCATAGGTTTGTGCTCCAAGATGTACAACCATATCGCACCCATCCCTGCCCTTTTCTCAAGGACGGTCTTAGGTGCTGCAGGGCCAATTAAAAACAATTTTTGCAGGGCCCCAGGGGGCAGGCAGGCCCCTTTGCTGCATGCCCCCCACTTACAAGGACGAGTGGCACGCCTGGGACCAATGCCGCTTGGCACAAAGTACAGAACCCAGAAGTAGCTGGTGGCATCATGACCACTGGCATCGCTAAGGGGGTGTGGGGGGTGCAGGCCGCACCAAGTGATGCGCCGGGGGGGGGTGATGTGCCCTTGGGGGAGGATGCGCTAACATCGTAGGGTTAGGAGCTACTGCATCATGCCATACACTGTTGGTTGTGGAATGGCTGACAGAGTGCAGTGCAAAAAACAGAATGGAAATCACTCCTTTCGTTCAAAGGTTATGGCCAAAAAACTGGAAGGAAAAAATGCATGGAGCCCTATGGAAAGTGAAAGTGAGCTGTATCGCGTGTTTACTCGCGAGTAGGAGTACTTTCCATAGTCTGTCAGAAAGGGCAGGCTGAGAGGAATCCAACGACACCTGAATGGTCCCAATCCAATGAATGCAGCCCTCCAAAAACACCAGAGAAGCTCCCCCCTCCCAGCTGTGAGTCTGAGCCTGAAACGAAGTCACGTGACTGCGTTTACTCGCGAGTAAGCGGACTTGCCTTAGTTAAGGCAGGCTGAGAGGCTCCAAGGGTGTCAGAATGGTCCTCATTTAATGAATGCAGCGCCCAAAAACACAGGAGAAGGAGGTTCCTCCCTCCCAGCTGCCTCCCTCCCAGTCTGTGGAGCCCTATGGAAAGCAAAGTAGCCTCACAGTTGCATTTACTCGCGAGCAGGCAGATGTGCCTTGGCTGGTGGTCAGGCCAGGCAAAGGGGAATGTGAGGACACCAGAAGGGTCCTGATCCGATGGAGCTGGAGTGCAACAAATGCTCCAGAAGGCAACCTCCCCCACCCTAAAAAGAACAAAAAAGAGGCTTGAATGGCAAGGGGAAAGTTCTCTATTTTGCACTTGTGAAGCCAGGTGGGTCTTTATTCTGATGTGCCTGAAATAGAAGAACTTTAAACTGGGCACTGGGAGGGCTGAAGAGCTCACTGATTCTTTTTGGGGGGTTGTTATTGCAGGCAGACTATAGAGTAAGCCCCATTGACCACTATGGGACTTACTTCAGAGTAGACATGCATAGGATTGGGTTCACAGGCTGCAATCCTACCCACACTTTCCTGAGAGTAAGCCCCATTGATCACAATAGAACTTACTTCAGAGTAGATTCACTTGGTGGAACAGGACTGGCTCCCCCTTATTTAATTTAATTATTTATAATTATGTTAATTTGCTTGATAATGTCAGTTCTGGCCATGACATCACTTCCAATGGGTCCTGGACAGATTGTCATTCTAAAAAGTGGGTCCCAGTGCTAAAAGTTTGAGAACTGCTGCAATAAGGTGTTAGTAAGTTGACACGGGGTGTGTGTGTGTGTGAGAGAGAGAGACTCTACAAGTTTTCAAAATCACCAAAATCAGAATTTGGAGGAATAATACCATCATGTTATATATCAATCAATGGGTTAATTCATGCAGAATGCAATGAAACAATGAAATAATCCACATTGAAATATCTGTGTTCTAACAAAAGGTACAGCCAAAAAGCCGGCGGGGGCGGGGCAAAAAGCAGTGGGGGCGGGGGGAACAGTACATCACCACGCCCACCTGGGGCATTGTCCCACCCACTACATGGGCTGACACACAGACCTCCTGCATCGGCTGACGCAAATCCTAGTGACGCCACTGGTCATGACCAACTGCTTTTTGGGGAGACACACACACACACACACACACAATTTTGGACCAATCGGAAATAGGGGAAGGCAGAAATAGGGGAGGTCCTGCAATGGTGAAACTCCACTTGTGACGCCTCAGCATGGAGTATGAGGTGAAGAGCAAGATGCTGGTTGCAGGGCCCAATTGGGCCCAATCAGCCAAATCACCCTACAGCTGGCCCTTATTTAGAATTGTTTTAAAGATGGAAAAGTGGAAGGGCTGGACTTGTTGACTTTCTCATACAGCTAACAGCATTTCAAGTTCAGGCTGCATAGCTGGAGACGCCAAGTGGAGCTTGTGGTCTGGTCTAGAGAGTAGAGCCTCCACTGCCTGAAGATAACATCCACAAGGTTGCCAGTTCGAAGCCACCGGCACCGTGCGACCTTGAAGCAGCTGACAAGCTGAGCTGAGTTATTCCATCTGCTCTGAGCATGGGAGGATGGAGGCCAGAATGTGAAACCAGATCAGAAAGAAACATCTGGACTGCTGTGGTTCTTGAAAGATAGAACCTTCTTTCAATTGTAAAAATCCCTACGGGGATTTAAATAGCCTGCCTATGTAAACCGTCTTGCATAAAGCCCAAGAAAGGCGGTATATAAATACCTGTATTATTATTATTATTATTATTATTATTATTATTATTATTATTATTATTATTGTCTTCTTGTCCAATTACCCTTCTGAATCTTTTAAAGGGCACATTGGAAGATACACGGTTTCCTTTCTCAGACTACTTGAAAGGAAGCACCCCTTTTTCAGGCACCCTTGCTCATCTCAGAACGGTGGGGGATACAGAGAAGGCAAACCGAAGGGGGTGGAACATTCCAGTCCGAAAAAGGAGGTTATCCAGAGGCAGAGGTGTATTAGCTGATATGCTGAATACATTGACCAGAGTAATGGACACTTCCAGTTCCAAGTTTCTCTGTTGGGTAATTTATAGAGAACTTTAGAGCTCAGCCTAGTTTGGATGCTGCTCAGATGGAACCCAAACCTCATTCTCAGTTCTCTCTCAAGCACGCAGCAGGCCCCTGCAAACACAGCAGCAAATCATAAAACTTCAAATCTGATCAAACTACCTGTCTTTTTTTAAATGCAACATTTATTTTGTGGAGAACCTCAAATAAGATACTATATTTACAGCATAGACATGAAAAAAGGTGCTGAAGACAGAAAGCCTAAGATAAATTCATAAGAAAACCTGGTTGCCTATTCTTCAGATCATATTACCCCCCCCCCCCAGTGAGGCCTCTCAAGGCATTTGAGTATCAAAAGCCAATCTCTGGTTATGATATTAATGACCACTGATCTTAAATCTGGGGTGTGGCCAATCAATAAGCTCCAACTTTTTTAATCGTAATGATCAGCATCCTACCATTGTTCCCAAAGGAAAAGAAAACAATAGCCAGTAATACACTGAGTAATGCATTGAGGTCTTTAATTCATAAACATGTATGCAGATTTAAAAGCTGTCCATTGATGGGACATTGACCCAGAGTTAGAAAAAAAGCACAACAATTATCAAGTGGCTGAAAAGCTGACTAGGTGGCCACCTTAAGTGATTTACTAAGCTATGGCTATGAATACAATTGCCTACCATTGCACCTGCTCTTGCCATGATCAGATAAATCACTCTGCATTAAAGAGATTGGGAAAAGTCAGAAACCACCCTTTAAAGCAGTATTTCTCAACTTTGTCCTTTGCCGTACCACTTCACATGGGCCACCTATTTGAAGTGCCACCAGAAGTAATTGGCAATATCATCACCAGTTACTTCTGGGTTGGGAGCCCAGATGCCACGTGACAAACACCAGTAAGAGGCTCAGGGTGGATGGGAGGGCTTTTTCAAGCATGGAAAAGCATGCTTTGGAGCTCTGCCTACCCAGGCAAGCCCCATACCCCAAACTAACATAAAGCCCCAAACTAACATACAACTGTTAGTTGTGCCATGTTCCTGGTCTTGCCGTCAGGGACCAGGGGTTCCACGAGTACCACCAGGCACCACCTCATGTACCACTGGTGGTACCCATACTACTGATTGAGAAACATTGCTTTAAAGGAAGGAAGATACTTTGTAGTTCCAAGGTGATAACATGAGGTTTTGATCTGCAATGGTACTCTCATGCTTCTCCCGACCTTTACCTTATGAGAGTTGAAGAATATAAGACACTCGTAAGTATGAGAAGATAGTAATGTCTTAGCACAGAAAAGCTGTTTTGGAGTCAATGTGTGAGAGCATTAATCTGTTGGGGCACATTAGATTTGGGTCCGATACAGGAAACAAGAATAATCTATACTGGAAAAATGAAACCAAAAGGAAGAAATCAAGAGCTGTATTTGGCAAAGGCCTGTCTCTGTTCACTGCTCTTTATGAATGCGTAACTGCTACGACCAAGGCAGTTTGCTTTGCCTTGCTAGCCTGTCATGACTTCAAACCAACCTGGGGTACATTCAACATGAAACTTCTGTGAAAAGCAAGGGCAGTGTACACATCTTTAGAAATATTGGAGAACTTGATTTGCCCCAAAGTGGCATCAAGAGATTAACCAGGATCAAAGGCCCATATGCATCAAGGTGCCTACCTGGCCAAGGGCAACTTCTGAATGTTCAAGTACCTGGGTAGCATTCAATGGACCATCAGTGGGTAGGTAGGGGAGACCACAAAGTGTCCAGAACAAGACTTTGCCTCAGAGCCCACAACAACTCAACACTGGCACAGTATTTCAGTGGAAGATGGGAAGAACTTTACACACTCTTAAATTTGTCACATGATTTCCAATACCAAGCAAGTCGGATTGTGCATAAATTTCCATTACTCTTTGCTAGCAGAAAGAACTAATAACTGAACAATTTACTGTTGACAGCAAAGACAAAAGACTATTGGCATTACCCTCCTCTCTCACAAAACAATTGGACAATTGGACAATGATAGTAAGGCAGTAATAAAGGGATGAGTGTGCACTGAAACTGAATTTCTCTTTTTCAAAGTACATAAATAGTGATGGAAATGTAGAATCTGATTAGATCAAAGCACCCCCAAGATAATGTACTGTACTGCTTGGATGCAGTTAGCATCTTGAAGCCATAAACAAGGCTGGTGTATAGAATGAGCAAGCTTCTGTTTCTGAGGTCATTCAATCATAGTAGTTGCACCCTGAAGTTATTTCCTGATTTCAGATTGGTTAAGAATGTTTTCTCCACTGCCAAGCTCAGCAGATTCCGTCAGTACTGCATTTCCACTTGAGTCAACGTCTCTGATGATGTGTTTTATGAAAAAAGAAATTGAGACATTATTAGGAAGAGGGAATGCTGAGCATCGGTAGCTTCTTCCGGAAGTTACCCACTAGCGAAATGGCCATCATTGTAATGGAATGGAGCGAGGCTTGCCAACTGGCTGGTTCAGATTGTATGTTTGCTTTTAATTTCAGGCCAGTTGCCCAAAAGCAAGAGAGAGGGTTTCCCTCCATTAACAGCTTCTTTCTTTCTTTCTTTCTTTTTTTAAAGCTATACACTTTAGTCAGTGATTTGCAAACTGTGCACTGCGGTACACTCACAGGGTGCTGCAGGATGTCCTCAGCGACCCCTTCCTCCCAGTTGCCCCAGGCGCCACCATCTTGCCTGGATGGAATAGTATGAGATCTCATGTGATTCTCATGAGATCTTGGGGGGGGGGGGGGTGCTGCCATGACTGGGTACCATGGAAGAAGGGCACTGTAACCAAGGTAAGTTTGGAAACGGCTGCTTTAAGCAAATAGACTGATTTTGCATAGGACTCTGGCTCATAACTCCACCCCCAGACACCCCAGAGTACCCGTATTTAGTATTTTGACCTGCTGCAGTCTCATTTATTCAGGAGTAAGTGCCATGAACTCAATGGGACTTGTTTCTCAGTAAGCATATACAGATCTACGCTGACAGAGTTAACAAACCTATCTTGCGCTGGAACAGGCAGGCTAGGAGGCTTGTGCTGTATCCAGCGCTAGATTGGGGCCAGAAGTGACTCAGCCAGAGGCAAAGGGAAACTCTTCCCCTTAGCCTGGGTAAGCCACCATGGCCCCAGTGGGTTTCCTTGGACTTGTGCCACCTCAGAAGGTGGCATAAATCTGAGAATGGGGCGACTTCAAGCTGCTCTGTACTGCTTGGGAAACGGAGTTGGGATCCAGCATAGCAGCTGGGTCCCAGCCCCTCCTCCACTCCCTGGCTGCCTTCCCCTGGACTGCCCTTCACCCACCCTCCCCCCACCCCAGAACACCTCCCTCCCACTTCCTTCCTGCCCTCCCCAGACCCCTATGTCGGCCGAGCTAAGCCAATGCAGCCCTCCCTCCTCAAGCTGGCGCGCAGGCTGCATGCAGCCTCTGGGGGTCAACGTGCATCCCTGCGCCGGCCCAGCAGCCAACTCCCAGGAGATGCAAATGTGCATTACACACATTTTGGGCCTAAACAAAAGTTAGGATTGGACCCATACAGAAGTAAAGCCCCAGGTGTACAGCGATGGTGGAAGCTACTGATTTCTGTGTAGTATGCCATATGCACAAAGATACAGATGCATGCCTAATGGTCAGCAGAGGCCACCCCCTCCCCCAAGTCTGGGGAACAGATTTAGTCTCTGCCATGGCTTTGTCCATTCACATGTCATTTTTCCCCCCACAGGAGTGAAGATTGCATATGGTACTAAACTGGAAGCAGTCGAGCTCCTGATCATGTGCTGGTATAACACATGAGAGTCAAAAAATGACCCTGCTAGCAATTCAGCCCACCCACCTGAACTGGAATCCTTGGGCTGCCCTTTTGCTCATCATACTGTCACTTGCTTTTGAGATGGTTTAGTCAAACATACGACATGGGCTCGGTATTGGCACCACATTGGTGATGGCAGTGAGGCAAAGGCTTGCACTGGACCCCACATAGAGCCCATTTCCTGATGGTGAAGTGGGCATCACTATTGCATTATTATTATTGTTTCTCACAGCCCACCTGATGGTAGCTAGCCTAGGTAACAGAGTCCAATTTCATGTGGCAAAAATTAACTTTTGCTACAATCCTAACCTACATTTATGCTGTCAGAGTGGCTGGTTTGACAGCATGCACTGTCTCAAACATGCTGTAAAGGGAATTTATGTTGGATTGGAGTGTAAGTCACAGGTACCGAGTTAGAACATTGTGGTGTAAGTGTTCAAAATGAGACCTTCCCTGCTCTAAGAAACCTGACCCATGTCTTCTCTTTCTGCCTTGAGAAGACAGGTCAACAGACTGCTGTTCAACCATGTGTTTGGCTTGGGGGATCCCTGAAGCAAGTTGAATTTATCTGTTGCTGCTAATTTTGACGTTCCAAATAAAAGAAAACCAAAAAATGGCAGCATTGTTGTTGTATTAGGTTGACTATTTTGTTCTGGTTGTCAGCTGCCTTGAGAACCTCCACAAGCTATAGGTGGGGTGTGTTTTCTGTAAAATAAATAAAAATCCAGCTACTCAGCATTTACATTCAGCCAGACGTGATAACGTGTGTCATTACGGCCACTAAGAGCTCTTATGGAAAAAAGCTATAAGAGAAAACAAAGTACCTCTAAATTTATGGAAATGATGCTGCACAGGCAGTAATGTTGGTATACTTTAGAAGTTTTATTGCTAAAAAAAATGAAATAGTACTGTATAAATAGTGAAGCTGCACTCTGGTTTAGATTGGCTTTTCTCACAAGAGACTATCTGAATGCAACCAAGAATAGTACTGGGAGAGATGGCATATCTGATCTCAGTATTATCCCTGTTTAGAATAATGGTTTGAGGGCAGAAGTCCTAAAACCATCAAGGATATTAGAGCACCATATTTTTAAGTAGACAAGGACAGCATCTTAAGCCTTGGAAACATCAATACTCAACTTCCAGTTCATTCATATACTCCATAAGGAAGCACTACTGTCATGTCAAGACAACTGGGGTAATTTCTCTTTAAGAGCCTAGGCTTGAGGAATGAAGGAGTTGTGCAGGAGGCAAGTGATCTTCCCAATGTAAGGATAGTGTGCTTTTCCGAATTACAGTACAGAATCTGCTGGGTAGTGCTATCCGATTACACGTATGTATGGATAAAGGCATCTTGAGACACATGGGGTCTACAGACATCCATTTGGCCATCTATGTTCTAAGGTAGACCTGACTGCCAAAACCTGAGTTAACCAAGCACTGCCCTTTGATCCCACCAATTCCAAAACCAGAAAAATTTTGACCAGTTTGGTCTCCTCCCTCCCTAATTCCAGCAGTAATTCCTTCTGCTTCTGAGAGCCAGGATTTAACGTTTCAAACTATTTTTAAATGCCTAAGAATGAGTTCTAGGAGGGTGGATCACCATTTTCAGAAACACTGTATCATATAAAGAAGGATGTGCTCTTCCTACTCTTACGTTATACTCCAGTTAGGTATATTCTGATACTTTTGCATTCCCTGAAAATTACAGCTATTGGAATACCCAATTATTTCATCCGAGTTGCTGGACACAATGGTCCATTTTCTCTTTCCACTTACACAGAGGCAATTGGAAGTGATTTCAACAAAGTGAGTTACTCTCTAAATGCTTTGCTTTCTTTATCAACAGATACTGATGCACCGAACACCTTGCCAAGAAGGGGTCCTGTTCACAAGTGAAAGGATTAGGACTTTGTCTATAATCAGGAAACAAACACTTGTTTTAAGGTATGGAGTCTTCACCTTGTGCAGTATTACTCAAACTGTGGGTCACGGAATGCTGCTTGAGCCTCGGTTGAGCTTCTGTGTTGCTGAGTGTGTGTGTGTGTGTGTTTTAATGTGAAAGACCTGCCTGAGAAAGGTGCATTTTTGCTAACAAGCGTGTTTTCATCAGTGAGGATAGGACATGATTCGGCCTGGGGAGGGCAGAAAACCACCAGGCAGGGTGCTGAATCGCATTGTGTTATCATTGGTAAAAGGACACGCTGGGGCAGGCTTTTCGCAAAAGTTCAGCAACTCGGAAATTTTGGTGGTGACGTGATTGACATCATCATGTCAGTGCCAAAACATCTGGGTTGCTGAGTTCCGTGTAGTAAGTGGGTCACGGGACTGAAAAGAGTGAGAACCATTGAATTAGTGACTGAGGCACCACAAATGGGGTTCACCTGTGGTGCTTCTACATTTGAAAACATTTTTGTAACAGAGGGGATGTGTGACCAAACCCAATGAAGATTGTTGTGGAGAAAAACGGTTGATTTTACTATTGATACCTGAGGACAGGTTGCTCACTTGTAACTATAGTTCTCTGAATAAGCATTTGTGCAGATACACAAAGTGTTTCTGCAAAGAGTTAATCTCAGAAACTTCCAGGACTTTTCTAAGCATTCTTCCCTTGATCCTGAGCAGGGAATTTCCTTAATAAGGTAAATGATCTCCTTAATAAGGTAAATGGTAATAAGGATATCATATCAGATTAATTAAACCCATAAACCACATGTGTGCCCCAACAGAAACAATTTATTTTGAAAACAATCATACAGAGCGTTCACTGGGCAGAAAAGATTTTCTCTGAACACTTCAACACAAACCTTCCCAGCCTGGCATGATCAGTAAAACATACCCACTGGGTTGGGGATCCCTGAAGCCCTCGTTATCACAGAGGATTATGACTTTTACAACACACGGTTGTGATCTCAGTTCATGGACTCCTTTTCATTGGCCTTTTCATGCAAAGATTTTTTGCATGTTAGCATGAGCAAGAGAAGCAGCGGCAAGTGCCATAGGCTGCAAAAAAACAGCTTACGGGAGCTGCTACGGTCAGCGTCTCTGTAGAAACGAAAGCCAAGGTATGAAATGTACAGGTTGATGGGAAGAGAAATGATGGGGAACGTCCATGTGGTGATGTTAAGGATGGGAGCCATAGATGAAAGTCCAATTAAGGCAACACAGTGACGCAGGGCCACCCGCCGGCACATTGCAGGGTGAGTGACAGACATCATGCAGTAGCCACCACGGGAGTAATCTTCACGGAGGCCCCAGCTCAGTGCATTGAAGTGAGGAAATTGCCAGGAGTAGAGGATCCCCCCCAGCAGCAGTGCTCCTGCAGAAGAAGAGAAATGAAGGCATTAGAAAGCTCACTAGGACCACTAATATGGAAATGCATTTAATTTGGCTGAGGTTTCTGCTGGTTCATTTGGTACACCCAGTAAATCACTTACAGGTGCAGGAGTCTCATTAAAATAATCAGCTTGCCCCAAGGCAGTGGAAGGTATACATGACAGAACTCAGGAGAAACGTTTACTTCACTCTCCACCCCAACTCCAAATACCCGCTTTAGATATGGAAGTTTCCAAATGTCAGATTGTTTATGCTGTGCAGGATGGAATCTAGCAACCTATTACAGAATCTGGCAGCAGGAATGTTTTAATTACAATATTTCTAGCATTCTATTTGGAGGAAAGGAAGTCTGTGGGCAGCATTTGCACAAAGGCTTAGAGCTAAGAAGAGTATGTGAGGCTTCCAGCAATTGTAGGACATTTCTGCACTACTCGTCCAATCCCTTTGCCTCTAGCTCCTTTCTGTCAAGTACTAAACAAGCAATCAATCTCACCTTCCATTTATAATTTTTTCCCCATAATTTCATAATTCTGATGCTGGCTATTACAAATGTGCTTATTGATGCTATTATGCAATTAATCACTCAATCTTGTACATACATTTCAGCATTCAAAAAAAAAAAAAAAAAGACGTATTCCTGGCTCATGAATGCTCAAAACTAAAGCAGAAATCTGATGTTGCGGGTCTTGATTTTCAACAAGTCTCACTTTATAGTATGATAGGTGGTACTTGTGGAGATCTCATGATACTTCTTTCTGGTCTGACACTGCCAGATTTCGCAATGACTGAAGCAGTGCTGAGCTGGCAACAAAGTGTGGATGTGTTGCAGCTTGATCCTTCAAAAGATCTGAGGTTTGGGCAAGGAGGGTGCAGAGAGGAGGAGTGTTCATGAGGCAGTAGCAACTGGAGAAACCTCTCTCTCACTGCAGAAACAACTATGGAAGAAGCCACCTGCTCTGATAGCCATCCGTGGTAGCAACGACACTTGCAAAAGTGCACCTGCAAAGGCAATACTTGGGGGAAAAAATGGCTGAAAAGCCCTGGCACTGGCTGGAAAATGGTTTCAGTTCTTTAACATTCAGGGTCCATTTGTTTCACTGTGAGTTATCTAGCCCCAATGTCTTCCTAAAATGTGATGCAAAAGCAAGAATTCAAGGAAAGAGACACATAATAAGCACCCAGAGATGTAGGAAGTATAATTGCCCAAATAATTATGGAACATTTCCTCTTAATTGTAGTCTACAAGGACCACTTTCAAAGCCTTCTGCTACAAGTTTGGATCCTACTCTACTGAAATTGAGCACAGATAGCAATTAGACTCTTCAGAAAACTATTCTTTTTGTCATTAGGGATTTTCTTTAAGACTACTATAGCCTTAAGACTTTCACAGATCCAGATTCTCAACTGGCTTTATTATACTGGCATTATGGCTTGTTGGTGCTGAAGAATCAAAGGCTATTTGTCCACAAAAGAAAGGAAGGTAAGAGTGCAAGGTATCCTAATGTTTTCTCAGTTTTTTCAAGTATTATATTGGTGGGCCCCTGGTATCTGTGGATTCAGGACCTGCGGATTCCAGTATCCACAGGTCCCTGAACCCATGAATTGGATCCACCCCTCTGTGCTCCCTTCATCTCTGGAGAGTGTTCTGAGGGCTGGGGAGTTTGCACCCAGCCTTCCAAACGTCTTTAAAGGCCTTAAAACATCACTTTTGGTTTTTATAAAAAATTGGAATTCACCTTCTAAGGCCTCCCAGAGACCTTAGAAAGCATTCTGAGGGCCGGGGAGGCCGTGCATGGCCTCCTCAGCCCTCAGAATACTTTCTTGAGGTGAGGGGAGCACAGTTCCCCTTGTCTCCAGGATTACAGGGCTCTGAAACCTGTGGATTTCATTATCTGGGGGGGGGGGAGGGCTGGAATGGAACCCATGTGGATAATGAAAAGCCATTGGATAGTATCTAACTGGCAATTGGTCTAGAAATTGTCATCATTGGATACTAGAAAGGACAGAATACGGCTTTCTAGTGCAAGTAAATTCTGAAAGCCCCCTTTTTCTGTTTTCTGTTGGTGCTCCTTCTCTGAGTCTTTCATCATTCAAATGGTATTCAGGGGATTTTTACAGGTGGAGGCACCTGAAAATCTCAACAAGAGATGCCAAGACAACTTGTAGCCTGCACAAGTGCAATTTGTATTCCTTTTACAGGGCCTTACGAGAGTTTCACGGATATTCAATGGCAAAAGAGTCGAACAACTTGTATCCCACTTTCCATGCTCAAAATGGTGATTTAGCAGCTGTGGCACAAATCTATATTTATTCACCATGGTTGATACACCTAGGAGGAAGCTATTAGGAAGCAGAGTAATGCAAACTTGAGGGAACTGGATATTATGTTTTGGCATACGCACCAAAAGCACAGTGATTTTCCACTCATGACTGCCCTGGGTATGCAAAACATCTTGTAATAGTAGCATGATTTGCTCAACTGTGTTATCATTCACAAACTCAGACAAAGGCCAAAGGCACTTTACGTTATAAACCAGGCACAGAAAGCAGGGCTTAGAGTTGGACCTCCAGAGCAATTTGCTACCTCTCATTGTTTTGGCTTTTGGTTTCACATACGTATGACTGAGAGATGGTCAACCAGGCATATAAAATAAACACAGAATGGTTAAAATCTCAGCTCCAAAACAGATGTTGAAGTCTTATTGCATTTCCTAAAGCCATTGTTTACTGCCTTGGCAACCCCAAGAATGCTGTTTTGCTTAAAGCACAGTTTTGGTAATTCTTCTGCCTTGAATAAAATAAAGGAATTTCAAAATTATTTCCAGATTCTGGTAGCTGACTGACACACTGGAGCAGCCATTTTCAACCTTTTTCAGCTCACGGCACACTGACAAGGCTCTAAAGTTCTCAAGGCACACTACTAGTTTTTAATTACATTATTATGTTACAATTAATTTAATTAATATAACTAAGACCACAAGTTAACCAGGTCTACTAAGAAGTAAGCCCTATATTGTTCAATGGGGCTTACAGGAAAGTGCGGTTAGGATTGCAGCCTAATACACTGAGGGCACAATCCTAACCAGGCCTACTCAGAAGTAAGTGCTATTTTGTTCAATGGGGCTTACTCTCAGGAAAGTGTGGTTAGGATTGCAGCCTTAGATCATTACATGACAATGAAATAAATTCCCAAGAAGCTTGGAGAGGGAGGTGTATGTGGTTTCTGGAAAGGTTTTGAAGCAAGTCTGTTCAAACTGTTATCAACTGATATGCCAGGAGAGGTGCTGGCAAAGAGAGATGAGACTGAGCATACTGGAGAAATGGGGGGGGGGTGAGGAGCAGTGAGGAGATGTGGCTGAAACAAGTGCACTGGGGTGGGGGGAGAGAGAAAGAGAATGGGAGGCAACTGGTTTTGAACTTTGGAAGGTGGGGAAGAGGGAGGGGAAGGTCAGAAAGAGAGGGGTTAACTGCAATTATGATGGGGGATGTGTGTGCAGGAGGGGAGGAGGTGGGGGGGGGGAAGAGAAAAGCATCACTTGCCTGCTCATGTATTCAAGAAAGAGTGTGACCAAGCCTCTGTATGTCTACTCAGAAGTAAGCCCCATTATAGTCAATAGGGCTTACTCCTAGGTAAGTGTGGATTGGATTGTGGCCCAGCGCCCTTCCTGCCAAAGCCTTGCCAGTGGAGGACTTTGGACCACTGCAGCCAAGGAAAAGGGTCTCTCCAGGATCCTTTCCAGCCAGCTGCTTCTGGCTCTGGCTCTGTTCCTGCTTCCACCTTCAGGCTCGGTCTCACTCCCTCCTCACTCTTTGCCCACCTGGAGCTCTTCCAGGCTCCTCTGGCTGCCTGCCCAATCAGCACGCTGGGCAGGCACCAGCAACAGCAGGAGCGTCCAAGCCCTTGCGAGGCTGCCCCTTTTTCTCCTGCATGCGGTGCTGCTGCTGCTGCCTGACTTCTTGGCTCCGTGGCACACCTGAGGCAGCCTCACGGCACACCAGTGTGCTGCAGCACAGCGATTGAAAACCGCTGCACTAGAGGGAAGCAGAGGGGGCAAGCACCAGCTTCTTGGGTCTCTCAGAAACAAACTAAACGTTTATGTAAGAAGTTACAGGGATTTTGAAGTCTAAGTTTAGCTATTAATGGCCTATACTTAGAATTGTGTGTGGTTGTTTTCTTCTATCTTGGTATGGTAACAAACCAGCGCCTTTTAGCTAAAAAGATGCTGAAACAAATTACACCTTCTTTGCCCAGATGAGGGAGATTAGAACTGGAAAACAAGAGTAAATCCAGCTGCACCCACTTGCCTTTAGATAAACATTATTGGCAATTGCATAGTTGAAGTTGTTCCATGTTTGGCCTGGTAAATGAGATTGAAGTAGGACTTTATCTCTGCAGAAACAGTTCTATACATTTCCATCATCTAACTGTGCCCATCAGTAAAAGTTGGCCTTACAAAACACCACACTAGCTGCCCACAATGAATTAACAAAAAGTATAACTGTGATGGGTGCAGAGATATGTTCAAACTCCCAAATTATGTGGTTGGAAAGTCCAATTTTGGCTGTTTTCTATACCGTTAAACCAAACATACCAATACGACAAAATGCATTTTGCATAAAACTCAGTATGACAGAAAAAGTTACGATGGTAGATAGGAAGGTATACATGGGATATGGGGGTTGTAATCTGAGTGGATAAAAATAGATTAAAAATAACTTCATTTAAAATATCTGAATGTAATACATACATTTCAAACTGAATCCATCACTCTCTCATCAAAACCTGCTGGGCATGATACAGCAAAAGTTAAGTGTCTCCAAGGCTGCAATCCTAACCTCACTTTCCTGGGAATAAGTTCCATTGAACACAATAGGACTTACTTCTGATTAGACCTGGTTAGGCTTGTGCCCTAAATCCTATTAATTCTCTTTCTCTTTCTCTTTCTCTTTCTCTTCTCTTTCTCTCTGACTGAAACCAATTTAAACCAATTTAATAATTTCAAAATGATTATCTTTGTATGGATCAGGTCCACCATTGGTTACACAGATTGTTTTAAGATATTATGAAACTTGCTTTGACATACAAAAGAATGAACTAGGAGAAAAAAGGGGACATCTAACACTAGGGAATATAAATGGTACAGTAGGTCATGAATCGTATTTTACTACTATTAAGGTATTTAAGCTTCTTAGAAAAAGTACGAACATTTCCTTGCCAACTGATGAACTGTTTTATCCAGAACTGCCAGCCCCTGCGTAACCAGAGTGCTGTCAGGACAGCCAAAACCTTCCCACATATTCCAGAGGATCCCCAGGCATCAGTAACAGCTGATAGCAACATAAATGGCACATTGGCTGTATTGATCAGATGGTTTGGATTCTTCTCCTGGGCAATAACACTGTTTACTTGAAGACAGGTGCTTGTTGTTTGCTATAGTAACTAAATGGAATGCATGCTTGTTTGGGAAAAATATGAATTAGAACACTGTTTCTGAAACTGTGGGTCAAGACCCACTAGGTGGGTCACAAGCCAATTTCAGGTCCTCATTCATTTCAATATTTCATTTTTAGTATGTTAGACTTGATGCCAACATGGTATGTGACTACATTTGGGGAGATCCGTACTTTTAACAGGCTACAATGTATATGCTTTTAAAAATGACAGTCAATGGGGCTTACTCCTGGGTAAGTGTGGATAGGATTGCTAAAATTTTTTCGTGCTTGATGCTACTTCCAGCCATGACATCACTTCCAGTGGGTCTCGACAGATTATCATTCTAAAAAGTGGTTCCTGGGCTGAAAAGTTTGAGAACCACTGAATTACAGACCTGGTGAGTTTCTTTATACCAGAGTTCTCCAAACTGGAAGCTGCTGTGTCCTGAAAAAAGCTCTCCCTGTCCCAAGTGGCACTTACTGTTCTGCTACAGATTTGCATTTTTCTCAAGTTGATCTGGGCACAGGGATGCTGAATGGTAAGTGCCGCTTACGGCATGGGGGACATTTTCCAAACCCAGATCTGGCTTGCAGGCAGGGGTTTGGAAAGCCCTGCATTATACCAACCAACCCTGTGTACAACAGATAAGCACAGGAAAAGAGGCAGGGGTCATGAGGAAGGGCAGAGAACACTGAACAACTGTTTCCGGGTTTCTAACTCTTTAGATGACATTGCCTGCATATTATTGCCACACCCTCCAACTTCTGCTGCTTTTTAATTACACAATGATAGCTTTGGATATATAAATTCTTATGCATACTGTTTCCTTTTCATGCAAGTCACTCTAACTGTAGAAAGGTTCTGCATTCAGTAAAGCTTATTAGTGCAAATGAAATAGCAGACAGAACAATGCTACATTGTTAAAACATCTTTGTGTATAAGAAACCTTTGTGGATGATCTGATTATTCTAAATCTGAGCTGTTCCCAATAACCACAGGTATAAATACAGGTACAAGAGCAGCAGCAAAATGGCCAAGGCATTCAAACATCATTATTTATAAAGCACCAAGCAAGCATAAATGTGCACAGTTCTTTACAGAGAAACAATAAAAATCCAGGATATTTGAAAAATTGATGGCAAGGAATACAATAGAGGGTAGATGGTGGTGAGGATAAACAGGAAAAGAAGCAGTCAGTTCAGTTATATATACTTTAAGCTTAGATTTTGGAAATACTAAAGGGCTGCGTCAAAGTCTTCACAGAAAAAATGGATTTTGAGGAAGAATCCAACAGAAAAGACTTGACATCATGTATGTGTTCTGGTCAGCAGTTCTAGGCATAAAGGGCAGCAAAGTAGAAAGGATGGAGCAGTTTAAGGGAGCAGGAGACTTTGGATGGCTGAAGATGATGGAGTTGGAGGAGTGATGGTCACAGACACGGATGAAGAAATAAGGGGAGAAGGGCTTTGAAGGCAAAGGTGAGGAATCTGTGCTAGATGCCAGAATGGACAGGAAGCCAGTGTAGGGATTTAAGGCAGAGTGATGTGATCTGAGTGACAAGTTGCTGCTTGTACAAGAAGAAAAAGAAAGTGAATGGGAAGTGAATGGGAACTCGCCTCACCACTTAACAGGTACATCCACTTTCTAGGAAGAAAGAGCCTCAGTTCCCTGAGTTTCCAAAGTTGCTGTGTGACAGTGTATATCCCCCACCAGTGTGACTGCAGAGAGACTATGCAGGAGTGTGTGTGGGGGTGGGTGGGGGGAGGTGGTTTGGTGCTATTTTGGTTGGCTCTGAGATGGCTGGGCAATGACAACAGAACACCAGAAAGGAATATGTTGCGGTAGTCAAGGCAGCAGAGGACTAGAGTGCAAACTAGATTTTCAGCAAAAGGAGTGAAAGAGGAATAGCTCTGTTTTTGTAATGAAGTAAGGAATAGCTCAAAGATGTTGACGCTTGCAGTAGGATACTGTTAACAGCCTCCTACTTTATATGTCCAAATGAACTGAATTTAGTACTTTTAACCCACACGCTGTCCTTGCTTAAGTCCATTCCTGCCACTGCTCTGGTGCCCCCTCCTGGATACACAGATTGGAGAGGTGGGATGAACTGGAGCAGCTATTCAACTGGGTAGTTGAATCTTCCTTATTGGAAGATTAAAGTGATGGGAACTTAACACAGCTGTGTAGATGACAATGAATTTATTGATTGGGCTTTGACTTTGATTGCATCAGTCCCTCAGGTGTCCCCATGGCAGAATCACAATAGCTTTTGTAACGAGTGGTGGTAGGGGAAAATAATAGACTGACTTTTGTCTTATTAAATTCAAAACAGCTGCTTACTAGTGCTGCACATCTGTCTCCATATTTACTACATGGAGCAACAGTACTCTGCCTTTGCACATCCTGTGCTACTGTGTCAATGATGACCTACCTCTCTGTCTTGCCACCTTTTGGATTATTGTTGCCTCTTTGAAAAGTAGGAAAATTCTCTGAGTTATGTAAGGTCCCTCCTAGCTCTAATTTCTATCACTTCGTAGCCAAGATAAGTTGCTCCAAGCAATGGGGATTTACCATTTTCTCTGAAGCCTCTCTGAAGTAACTACACATGTTGCCAGTAGGCTTTTAAACATGATATAGGTAATAATTAAAAAAATATATATTTAAAGGAAACAGGAACAAAGATCAGTGCAATTTATTCAGAACAAAGTGAAGTCTTCTTGTTGTTACTCTCTTTCTGGGCAGACAAGGGTCATACTAATGAGGAAGGGCCATACACAATTGTCCTTTTCCTCTTCCCTTGCTGTTTTGTTAGTAAACCCATCCATCTGCCAAATGTCACTTGCTGATAAGAACTGCCCAGTTTAAAATCCCCATTTGTAAATAGATGTTGGCTGACATAATTAATGTCTGCCCCACAATCCAATTTGAATTACAAAGTCAAGGCAATTTGAAAATCAGCCTCTGCATGATTACCATTGGTACACACACAGGCAGTCTATAAATGCCATAGCCTCGGGAATTATTTAAATTTTCCAAAAATGAATGAAAATCAGGACAAGATGTCTTTCAGGAAAACAGAAGGCAGAAGTGGGGCATCTGAGATAAACTAAATAGTCTCTTGAGATAAACATTCTTGGGAGCAGTAATACCAATGGCTCCAGGGCACTGTGGGTCTCTAATGTCTGCTACATTTGCAAGGCTGTTATCTGCTCTGCCACCACCACCACCTACACAGAGAAAATCCCCTTAACAGATAAAGCACATTATGACAAAGTCTCCTGCTTGTCACTTACAGCAAACTGGGTGGTTTAAAACAACATATTCTCATGGCATGGGGTTGCTATGTTCTACAGCCCCTAGAGTGCACTTTAGATGTTGAGAGGCAGCCACTACTTTGCAAGGATAGCTGGATCTGTAGCCTTCACATGCAGTTGTGGCAAGGGGAGCCTCTGCTCAGCTTCAGCTGATCTGACAGCTACAACCATACCTTAATCCTCAGACTTGGCCATGGTGACCCATGCCCTAGTGATATTTAGATTACTGTAATACACTATATATGGGACTGCCTTTGAAGACTGTCTGGAAATTACAATCAGTGCAGAATGTGGCTGCCTGTGTGTCGCTGAAGCTTGCCGATTTAACTCAGTTGGGCAGTTACTTTGGTGGCTACACTGGCTGCAGGTTCATTTCCAGGCCCAATTAAAGATACTAGTTTTCACTTTTAAATTCCTTTACAGCTCAGGTATCTGAGGGACCACCTCTTTCTAAATAATCCAACCTGTCCTCTGAGGCTATCAGTTCTGATTGTGTCCCTCTAGCATGCAGGCTGCCTGACTGCTTGTCGCTTTGCTCTTATAGTGTCTGTAAAAGCAAGGAACATGCTCGATTGTTAAAGAAAAAACAACAAAAGGTAATGGGTGAAGGGGGGCCATGGAGAACGGTGGTATCTGAAACTATGGATACCAGATCCATGGATGGGGGGGGGTGGCTCCTGTATAAGCTGCAAACTCTTGGAAATGGAGGCTGACTAGCACCTCTGCTGCAACATGCACAACACTGTAGACTTGGAAACAGCAGACAATTGGACTGCTGGATTCAGACCTTAGCACAAACCTGATGCTATATTATGAATAGCCAACTTTAGCAATGACAGCCTAACCTCAGTAGGTGTTGCTGCTCCCACTGCTCCTAACACCACCATTGATAACTGAGAATAAAAGTGGTGACTTTGAATCTATTTCCTCTAAGCACTACTTAGTGAAAAGGTTTCTATTTTGTATCATGTCAATATTTCTTCCAGAACTTGGTCCAGGGAATTTAAGTTGTGGCAAATACTCAGGACTGAAGCTGATCAAGCAACGATACTGATGACATTTGCTAGAACCACACTGCTGTGAAAGCAAAAGGTAGACTTTGTAACAAAACTTTACCCAAACAATGAAAAAATGGTGCATCCCTAAATTACTAGTCTTCACATAATATTCGGGGGGTGAGGGGAAGAATCAGACTACTTATTTAAGAAAACTCTGCAATAAGATGTTAAAAAAAAAACACAACAGCAAACTAATTAAGTTCCTGGGTAGCAGGCTTAAGATTTCTTTCTCCCCCGCTTTACATTCCTTGTTGCTGTTCAGAAGAGTAGTCTCATCTCCTTCTCTCTTTAACAAGGTGTAAATGTATTTCTACTCTTTCGTCTAAAATAAGATTACATCTGCTAGTTAATTATGATACATTAATGGATTCCAGAAGCATACCTTACATGACTATGGGAGGCTTTTCAAATGTATACATACTCCAGTTGACTATATTGAGGGTGTTCTAAACATCTCCAGAAATTGATCAATAAAATGCGGGAGATTCATCAAATAAATGTTTCCTGAGCTATGGTACTTTTCAATAACTATAGATGAGTGCTTTGAGAGGGAAAGAAATCAGAAAACCCAGGGTGCAATCCAAACCTGAGCTGGAGCAGGCAAGCCAGAAGGCTTGCGCTGCATCCAACGCAGGTTCATTGGCTGCAGCGGCTCAGCCAGAGGCAAGGGGAAGCTCTTCCCCTTACCCCTGGGTAAGCGCTGCTGGCCCCAATGGGTCTCCTCGGACCTGCGCGACCTCTGGAAGTGGCGCAAGTTTGAGGAGAGTGGAGCGGCTTGAAGCCGCTCCGTTCACCCCAGGGACGGAGACTGGGATCTGGCAAAACCTCTGGGTCCCAGCGCCGCCCCCCAGCTCCCTGCGCGCCTGCTCCCAGGGCCGCCCATCGCCCGCCCTCCCCCGCCCAGAATCGCCTCCTCCCTGCCCCCCTATGCCTACCTTTGCCACTTGTGTTGGAGCGGGTGCGCCAACACAAGCGGCAGCGACGAAGCCGCAGCGGAGGCTTCTGCTGGCCTCCGTGCGTCAGCGCATCAAGATGCGCTGACACAGCTTCCTCCCACGGAGGCGCAAACGTACTTTATGGCACGTTTGCGACCCTCCCGCGGCTCCTATGCCCACATAAGTGCCAGTTAGGATTGTGCCCACAGGTGCTTAGAATTGTAACGACGGTTTATTGGCTCAAAACCCATTTTTGGGATTGCACACCATTTTAGATTAAATATTTGCATTACATTTGCATTGCATTACATTGTTACATTTAAAGAATGTACTATTGTCTAAAATCATCAGCTTCAGATACATATCTGTGAACTGGTTCCGACAGACGTTCAAATACTTGGAATGAGCAAAAGGATACCAATGTGCCAGTGGGTGGGGGGAGAGAAACGGCATGTGTGTGTGTGTGTGTGTGTGTGTGTGTGTGTGTGTGTGTTAGCATGAAATCAAAACATTCAGTTTCATTACAGTAAATATCCAGAGAGGACCAAGTGACAGAAAACAGCAATTCAGTATGACTTTCAAAGTGAGTGCCACTGCATACAAGTTCAGCAGAATAAGTAATTTGAGACAGACCTGGCAAGGATTCTGTGTTACAGGAGATCATTTAATGGCAGATATTTTATGAAAGAAACAGTAGTGCTTCCATTGCTGCTAAACCAAAACAAAAGGTAATGGGCATGTGGGCAGGTCCCCTTGGATCCATGGATAAGTGAAACCACAGGTACAGGATCTGTGGATATAGGGGGACGGGGATGGGGACGGGGACGACGACACCTATACACCATATTTCTTCCACTCCATATACCATGTACAGCATCAGTTGTTCCTAGCTCTCCTTTCTGCTATCCTGATCACCTGTCAACAGACCGACAAATACTTTGCAGTTCTGAAAAGAAAACGCAGTCCCCACATAGTCTAGACTAGAGGTCTCAAACATAAGGCCTGTGGGCCAGATGCAGCCTGCAGAAACTCTTTACCCAGCCCATGTAATTATTGGGCTCTCCCAATGCTGTCCTTTCAGCAGTGCCACTTCTGCTGAAGCAGTGGGAGGGAGAGATGGAAGGAGGACTCAGATGTCAAGGAATGCTACGGGGGAAGGGGAAGACCAAGAGGGATGAGAGACAGAGACATTGACAAGGAACTAGGAGAGCCCAGTTATCAGGCAGACTCCTTTTCAGCAATGCCGCTTCCGCAAGGAGTCACTTTGCAGAACATCTATCAACTGTTGATCTGCAAAGCGACACCTCGGCAGAAACAGTACTTCTGAAAGCGCCTGCGTGATAAATGAGCTCTTTTATATCTTGAAAATACGATCAAGATTTACACATTTTCTCTTCTGTGATTTGCAGATAATGAATTCTTAGGTGAGAAAAAGAGTTTTATTTCTGGCCATTGTCTGCTTAAGGTCATCACTTCCTACTTAACAATGTCACTTCCAGCCCTTAGGTGCCATGAATACTATTTGGCCCACTATATGAAATGGGTTTGACATCCCTGCTCTAGAGACTGGCACTACATTGACTCTTCTAAAATGAACCCAAAAAGGAACCAATGCTCAATGCTTTCACTTCATAGCCAAGCAGGCCATCAGGGTTACATAGTCATCCCAAGCCTGTTGTATGAAAAGAGTCTATGATGTCTATTTTAGTATGCATACTCATTTATATACTTTTGTAATTGCCAATTGCTCTACTTTTATTGTGATGTTTCTGTTCTATGTTGTACACTGTTTTGGAGCTCTTTTGGAAGGAAAATGACTTAGAAATTGAAAGGGAAAAAGGAAAAAAAAAACTACAGGGAGAGTTAAAAGATCACTGCAAAACCAAAATGTACTTTTGCCCTGTGAACATTGAAAAGGAAGATTCCTATAATCTGTCATCTTCTACTGAATCAGTAATGTACAGCTTTTGTAGATACAATGTACATGTGGGAACAGAAATGAAAGGTTTAAAAAGGATTGCTTTTACAGTAGTCTCAGGCACCTGATTACCTTGGGCAAATTAAAACCGCAGCTGGATGGTTTGTTTAGTAGTTAGAATCCTAGAAATGTCCCCTTTAAAAAAGTATGTGTTTACAGGCACTGTAACTGTAGAAAGAGGAAAAAGACTGCAACGTGATCGTACAGCATGGCCTTAACATCATTTTCCAGGCAAATGGGTGCAACTAACAAGGAGAACATCCTGCTTTATGCTCAAAGCAGCACTATGACAAAAAGTACTAAAATGTTTGGTCTTAACAAAGGAAATGGGGCCTGGAGTCTAACTGAACATAACAAGAATAGATAGATAAGCAAGAATAGACAGAAGTGGGAAAACAAAACAGGGATTCTCAAGTGTCAAAGATAGGTTGAGTGCAAACGTTAAGCACAGGAGGAGGAAGGAAATTAGATTCAAGATTCAGACAAGCTGACACATCGTGAAACTGAGACAAGGCAGCAGTCAACACCGGGATATCAGTCAATAGGGGGTCACAAGCGGGATATTGTACTTTGAAGGTGTGGATCCTTGATAGTTTGAATGATACCAATAGGTACTGATTACCAAGATATATTTCTACTTACAAGGAATTCTTGAGAAACAAGTAGTACTAGCTCACACAGTTGTAGTACACAACTCTTTGTCAATGGAGTTCCATGTTCTACTCACCTGCATCCAGACTGCCGGTTGCTGCTGTCCAGCCCATGATAGGGGGAATGGCACCCACGACAGCTCCTACCCAAGTATTGGCAATGCTGATTCTTTTCAGTGGTGTGTAACAGCATGTGTACAGTACAATGTTGAAGGCTCCCAGGGCCCCAGTAAGAGGATTTACTCCCAGAGTCAGCAGGGCAATTCCTGGAACTGCACAGGACACAGCAAAGGACACGGCGAGCAAAGGGCTGTATTAAAAAAGGAGAGAGAACAAAGTATATTAAAGTGTTGGCAAAAAGTTCTGAGACTAGTTTTTGTTGCAGGTATATTTTCTGTTTTCACCAGAAAATCGTCACATACATTACGCTGCTTACAACTTAGTGATTTTTGATGCGGTTTATCCATTATTTGTTTATCCATTATTTGAGGTTTTAATTATACAATGCAATGCTTTCAAAAGAAATCAAAATGTATTTGCTCCAGTTTAACAGAATTAATTTATCCAAACCCTCTAAGCGTATTTCACTAACGTTCCAGCCTTGACTATGTCAACCTCTGACAGTGGGGAAGAAACTATTTTTAATAAAGCATCTAAACATTTGGTGCAGACTTTTATTGTCCCACACAGACCAGTCACCTCATACTGTTTTATACAGAATTGCAAAATAAGCCTAAGCATGGATGTGTACAGATCTCAAGTTAGAATGCTGAGAAGGAATGGATGTCTGCCTTCAATTTAACTTTTAATTAAATGGACCAAGCCAACAATTTGATAAGCTGGAACATGATTTTACCAGCTTTACAAGCCCAACTGTGGATTTTGCTGATTTAATTTAGTGGAATGCAGTGTTTATCACGGTTTTCTCACAAGACCCTCAGCTAAGAAAATCTGTTCTTTTGACTGTATGCAGTTTGCAATGAAATTACTCAAAGCACTGATCTTACAATGTATAAATTTCCACAACAAATGTTAACATCAAAAGGGAAAAGCTTTGACATTTGTAATGAAGTTGAACCCAATACCTAAAAATGAAGGCAAACTTATCATTTGATCACTTTCATCTTAAGTGGGTGAGTAGAACAGCCCTGAAGTCAGTGCAAATGGTAAAGGAAATTTTTATTTTGCTCAGAAAACTGGGGAGGAAGGTAGAAGAAAGGGAAAGGGCTAGGAACCACTTGAGAGGGCTAGGACTCCCTCTCTTGCTGCTTTGGAGTGTCATCAAAGCATGGCCTAAAACCGGAAGTGCGTCGCGATCACATTTTCGTGAAGTTCTGAGACATAGGGAGGCTTGAAGAGGGGGTCGCGGGCTCCAGGAACTCTCTGTAAAAGGAGACTCAAAATCACAGCCTGGGGGCCAAATGAAGCCTGCGGGGAGTCTGTATCTAGCCTGCAGTCAGCCTCTTGGTTCCCTGAGAGCCTCTGGTCCACCTGACTTAACACAACCAGAGCTGTGCTCTGGTTGTGTCTGGAAAGTGTTCTGATGGCCTGAGAGACTGTGCGCAGCTTCCCTGGTCCTGAGAATGCCTTTTAAAGACTTAAAAACATCACTTCCTAGTTTTCCCAAAAAACTTTTTATGCCCTCTAAAGCAGTGTTTCTCAAACCGTGGGTCGGAACCCACTAGGTGGGTCCCCATTCATTTAAATATTTTATTTTTAATATATTAGACTTGACGCTACTATGATATGTGACTGCATTTGGGGAAATGTTATAGACCTGTACTTTTAACAAACTAATATGTATATTCTTTTAACAATGACAGTAAAAGAAACTTACTCCTGGGTAAGTATGGGTAGGATTTCAGCCTAGGATAGTTAAAAATTTTCCTGCTTGATGATGTCACTTCCGGTGGGTCCCAAAAGATTCTCATTCTGTCCCGGTGGGTCCCGGTGCTAAATGTGTGAGAACCACTGCAAAGGCCTTAGAAGGCTTTCTGAGGGCTAGGGAAGCTTCCATAGTTGATGCAGCCGTCTGGCCAAAAAGTTTGGAAACCCTTGCTCTAGAGTTTGGGAACCGCTGCCCTAATTCTTTGGATGTGCTAGAGAAATCATGGCGGGGTTGGTCATGACAGGAAATAATGGCCTGCCAAAATCTTGGAACTCCTTGTGCTAACAGCAGTGTTTTCTTTCTCATTCTCACAGTTGACCCACACTTTCACACATGTTTGAAATGCTGGTGGCTGTAGATGTTTGCCTCAAGTACGTCTTGGCACATGGTTCAGGCACTGGGTGTTGACAGTCAGCTGGATGTAGAATCCATTGTGTGAGGAAACAGGCATCACCCTCCCTGTTGCTTCCCATATATGAAAAAAGGTTATCTCCAGCTGGATGCGCCATGCTGACGTACACAGTGGTGGTGGTACATCTGATGTGAATGTTTCCCTCTCCCCCACCAGAGATGTGTGGTCTCATAGAAATTTATACTGAATTCTGGAAATGTTGACAGGTTGATCCACATTCCAGGAATTTTGCCAGATCCTGAGAAGATAAAGAAGCAATTCCTATTCCATTAGGTTAGGTGTGCCCAAACCCCTTCCCTGGGGCCACTTGTGGCTCTTGGGAACTTCCAATCTGGCCCGCAGGGAGCCCCCACTCTTCAATGAGCCTCTAGAGACTTGCTGGAGCCCATGCTGGCCCAACACAGCTGCTCTCAGCATGAGGGTGACTGTTTGACCGCTTGTGTGAGCTGTGGGATGAAGGTTCCCTCCATTGCTTGCTATTGCATATCTGTGATGCAGCAGTGACAGCGAAGGAAAGGTCAGCCTTGCTTTGGGCAAAGCCTTTTATAGGCCTTGAGCTACTGCAAAACCTTCATTCATTCATTCAAGTTCCATCTCTAATAAATTCATTTATGTAAATTTATTCAAATTTGAAATGTAAATTAATTCTTTTTTCCTGGCCCCCGACACAGTGTCAGAGAGATGATGTGGCGCTCCTGCCAAAATGTTTGGACATCCCTGCATTAGTTGTTCCATTTCATCTGTTAATGTTAACCGGGTGCTTTAACTGGGTGCTGAGTGCCCTTCACCCCAAGTCTGCTGCCATCATCTCCGCCCTCCAGCCTGCCACAGATGCACACAGCCTGCACTGATTTGCTTTCCACTGCTAAAAGCAAGCAAAAAGAAGATCACCCACCTACTTACCTTGTTCTAGGCACAGTTTGCTCAAATGGAGAAGTGCAGGACTTCTGGTTTGATTTACAGGTATGCCATGAAGAAGCATGAGCACAGTTCCTTTAAATCAAAGTAAAAGTCCTGCAACTGAAGAAACTACATGTGGACTGTGGTAAGCAACTGCCTTTTTTTTTTGTAACTGTGCAGAGACAATGGACTTGAGGTGGCATTGAGTGGTACTCGAGGTCACAGTGCTGCTAGCCGCCACTGCCCCAAATCTCCTCTTGCTCACTCTCAGCAAGTCAGAAGAGGGGAAGAGCAACAACTGACATGCACTAGTGTAGATAAGGGGCGTGAGGGTATAGGGCCCCAGGTATCACACCTGAGGGGGTGTTGAGACCTCCCAGATGTGACCGAAACTGCCTGGTAAGAGGGGGCACCAAAAATGTATGTGCCCCGGGTGCCAGATACCCTAACAATGCCACTTCTGACTTGCATGGATGGCCGGGCTTAGCCGCAGAAGGTGTGGAAAGATGTGGAGTGCAGGGCACCCCACTACGAGCTCAGGTGAAAGCTACGGGCTAATGATTAGAGCATCTATCCTAAGTCAACACAAGAGGAAAAAGGCTATATTGCAAAGTAAACTGAGTGGAAGAGATGAGATTCTACCCTTAGGCAACACCTTATTGCCTTTTTTAAGCAATGCTGCATATGAAAGTGGGTATCCCCCACAGAGCTGCCATGAAGCTTAATTTTTTTGGACAAACTGCAAAAAAGACATTGTTCACGAAGAATGTGGTAGTGCACTTCTCTCAGAAACTACCTTCGGTGCTTGGTAACAATTGGCTAATGAACCATAGCAATTAGACTGGATACTCACACAGCTGGAAACTTAATGAGGCTCTAGAAGCCTGCCTGTCTAATGTGTTTTATGGAAACACAAGCAATTAGTGAGTGGTTAAAAATCTGAGAGCCTTAATTCAAACTGAGAGCAGCTTCCTTCAGGCGACTTGTAACACGACTAATATAGCATTATCTACTCAACAATGCTGATAAAAACAAACCAGAATGTGAGAAGCTTTACCAGTCTGGATGACAGTGATGGAAAAAGTCTACACTTGTAGACACTGCACTGACATGTACAGAGTATTGCAACATGCTTAGCGGGTTTGATTCCATTGTAGGAGTTTCCTCCATGGGGCAGAAGAAACAAACCCTGAAGCATACATTAAACACATGAAATGCAATCAGAAAATCTGTGAACCGAATTGCGTGAAAATCTGAAGTAGAGCCTTCTTGCAACACTCAAGTCAATTTATATTTGGAAGAACTTTTCCTTCAAAACATACACTCATCCATGGGTATTTTTATGGTGGAGGGAAAAACCAGGTTACATTGCAATCAGTCCCTAAAGACAGATGCTTATACTGGTTCCATAGATGGCAATGTACTACTTCCAGTGGCCATCTGGTATATAGAACCAAACAGGTTTGCACCACTACATCTGTTATAAAAAGAACTTAATTGTATTTTCACACCTCGCAAAGTCAGCTCAACAAGGGGCTGATTGCATACTGCGTAAAAGCCAATATTATAGGGCTGTGATATGATTGAGAGATCTTTCTGAAGTGAACACAATTATTTGTCTGTCATGCTGCTGCCTGATATTTACCAATTTCCAGATTTGACCCCAGAAACCACCATGTGCCAACAGCCGTTGTTATTGTGATGTGAATCATGTGCAAAGGTCTAATATTAAAAGCTGTCTATGCTGGGAAGTGGTAAAACTCAAAGTGCTTTCTGCACTGAGTAGATCTCTGCATCTTAAATATGGCAATGCTATTGTCTCCAGGAAACAATGACTCTAGTACATAATCCTGCAAGGACAGACTTAACTTGTATTTGTAGTGAGGAAAAAAAAAGTGATGACTTTTCCATGTAGTCACACTCTGAAGAGTACCTGTGTGACAGTGACAGATCCCACAGAGTACAATATGTTCCATTTCCCGCAATGTAACATCTGCTCTGCTGACAAGTCACAAGCAGATTTTTCTGTTTGCAGACATAGCCTGGGACCTGATGATCCAGCTGGTGTGTTCCGCAAAGGTGTAATCAGGAGTAAGGTGAGAACTTTGACAAGGCACAAACAGGACATATTGTATCTACTTGATGTACCACCCCGTAAGGTGAAAGGGAGCACAACAGCTTATATCCACAAGCAAGTAAATCTCATACACGCATACACTGAGCTGCCTTTCTGTGGAGCTCAAGGGTACACAACTGGTTTGTACTAAAAACAAATTCTTATTTTATTAAACAGCATATTTTTCCCCATAGTTACCAGCCAAGGGCCTTCCACAGTGCTATAGACTAGTCAAGGCACAGCACATGCTCCCACCACTCGCCTTGTCCTTCTGCCTTCATTTCAGGAAAGGAAGCAAATAGCTGCATGTAATTTTGAAACCTCTCTGAATCCTCTTCTTCATTTCCATTTAAAAAAAAATCTTAAATACTTCTTTTCTGTTATGCGACAACAGCAGAACAATATCCTGCATACAGTCAAGGTGAAAGACTAGGTATGGGAGGGGGGGGCACCTCCTTGTCTAGTTTCCCTCAGTAAAGTCTTCCTTGTATAAAAAAAATCCCAAGTCCTAGTGGACAGACAGCATACTGAGGCTTGGACCATAGCTGGTGTCAAGTACGAAAAGCTATTCTTTGTTTTGCAATATCCAGGCATCCACTAAAGTGAGATTAGTATTCAAAGGTGACATTTAGAGCTGCTTTCTACTGCCTTCAATGCTCTTACACTGGAAAGTAAAAACACACTACTGTAGAAATCGCAATACTAACATATGATGTTGCCTATCTAAGGGCACAATCCTAATCAGGTCTACTCAGAAGTAAGTCCTATTTTGTTCAATGGGGCTTACTCTCAGGAAAGTGTGGTTAGGATTGCAGCCTAAGTCAAATCATGGTTCCACTTAGTGCATATTCCAATTAGTAGAGGCTCTCCCTAGAGTCTCAAGCAGAGGAAGTTCCTGGCCCTGCTACATCGGATTCTGTTCACTATAAATGCTGGATACCTTCTCATACAAAGCAAAAGCTTGACCGCTCACCTCTCTGCTTTTCTTTAGGCCTTGCTTCTCCACAGCCAACTTAATAAAATGTTGCCTCTCTTATTTATTACCATCACATTACAGCAAAAAAAAAAAAAAAAAGGGGGGTGGGTGGGTGGGTGGGAATCATCCTATGTCATGAAAACACATGCCCTGTGCAAAACTTAAGAGTCAAAGATTCTCAGTTTTTTGGTATACCATGTAATCATCAGAAAAATTCAGCATGAGCTATGTCTTCCTTTGGCTCTGCAAAGAATACATCCCACATGCATTGGGAATGACTAAAACCTTAGTGGGGAAAGACACGCCTGAATGGAATGAATAATCAAAGAGCTTTCTCCATCCAAAGCTCACTGACATTTGTCTCCAACAGCATTTGGCTAAGGCAAAACACCTCTAACCTCATGCCATCAACAGGGTCCACAAGACAGCAGAATAAAAGGGCTGGTTTCCTGCTCATTGAGCTCAAGCTGCCACCAACACAGCAGGGTTTCCAAAAATTGTCTGTCAGACTAGAGAAGAACCATTCAACGATAGCTTTGGTGGGCAGGCAGTCCCCTGTGAGCAAGTATCAAGCATCTATGCCCTACACAATTGATATGCGCTCATATGGAACTCCACTCATCATGGTACTGGACAGCAGTTATATTAAAGACAGGTCACAGAGGTTTTTTAGCACCTAATTCACATACAGCTTTTGAACTGAGGCCTTTTTTGTTCTGATGAGCTTAGTGAGCTCTATGTTTAAAATTTTTCAGTTTCTGTCATGTTAGAGAGAGAGAGAGAGAGAGAGAGAGAGAGAGAGAGAGAGAGAGAGAGAGAGTATGTGTGTGTGTGAGAGAGAATTCTTACAGCAGCATAAAGGCAAAATGTTTGCAAAGTTCTACAGAACACTGCAGACAACACACTTTGTAGGCTCCAACGGTAGTTTTTTTTCCCTTTACAAGTATAATTAACAATTTTTTTTTAAAACAGCATGGGCACTAGTAAATTAAAAATCTGAAATAGGCTCCATATTCACTTCTCAGCCCATATTACAATTTCCTAACACACACACTGAATTTCAGGCATCATGCAAACATGGTAGAACCCTTGAGTAAATTTATTTGAGGCGCTACTGTGCATAACTCGACCTGAAAACATTATGGATATTATATCTATCTACTCAGAAATCTCACTAACGGATAAAAGGATACATACAATCCTGTATTTTCATGGAAGTATGTCAGCAAAAAGGACTGGGTTGTGCAAAACAACAAATAAAAGCCTTCTGCTTGAACATTGTTGTTTGTGTTTCAGGAGTAGCTTTCAGGTGGCAATTGGAAGAATTGGTATACTGTATCAAGCACATGTTCACAAAGCAACGTGAACCACCACCGCTTCATTCACTACTATTCCAGTCATTTATCCGGTCAGAGGGTATTAAATAGGATTATCTTACTTCAATCAGGCCCTTACTTTAAGATAACTGATATATAAGCATACAGGAAGGCATGTTTGGGCAGGTTTTACTAAGTCACAAGTGCAAATAACACTGAACAGTGACCATAACAAAACACTTAGGCTTAATATATGACCGATTAGAAATAGTTCAATCTTGCGAACAAAATAGTCTGCATCCCTGAGTGAATACATTTATTTTATTTAACACACTTATAATTCAGTTTTCTGGTGCTCAAAACTGCTTTCCATCAAAACATATTTACAATACAGGTATATTTACAATGTATTGTATACAGCTAAGAAACTGTCCATAATCCAGATAGTTAAAAATCGTTAAAGGTATGACAACCATACAGTGAGAAAGATAAGCCCTCTGTTCCAGTGGTGCCAAATGTAAGGACTGCCGGGCAGATGTGGCCCTTGGAAGCTATTTATCCGGCCCACATGTTAGTTGGGCTCTCCTAGTACCACCATCAGCTGCTCTCAGTTGCTGAGCTGCACTGAGGCGTCACTACTGAAAGGGTGGCCTGCATAATAATTGGGCTCTCCCATGTCTTGAAAACATGATCAAGATTTACGTATTTTCTGTTTGCAACTAATGAGTTCCTAAGTGACAAAAAGTTTTATTTCTGGTCATCATCTGGTTAATGACATCACTTCCTGCTTAGCAACATCACTTACAGCCCTTGGCAGGTGTAATGAATGCTATTCAGCCCGCTGTATAAAACAAGTTTGAAACCCCTAGTCTAATTAATCTCCCATAATGACAGAGGTACAATGTTCCATGCCCTTAACAAACGGATAGAGGCAGCTATGCAGGATGAGTCTGTCCAACTTTGGGAATGTGGACAAATGCCTTTAACCAGCTGGACCATGATGTGCAGAAACCTACATTTAATCAAGTCTCTTCTGTTTTTCCTGTGCTACAGGTGCACCAGTGATACTACCCTCATTTCCCACAGAGTTGTAATTTCTTTACTGCTGCTGCTCCTCACAGGAACAATGGTAAATTATCATTGCCTTCATAATGTTCTGCTATAACAGGTAAATGATTCCAAGACAATAAAGGTGAAATTGATGCCCTAGATTAATCTCAATATTGCTCCTTGAGACAGAGATTTCATCTGCATACAACACTGTCAACACAATTTATTGTACTAAAAAGAGCCATGGTGGGGATGTTTAAAAAAAATAAAAATTCAACACCATGTTGATTAGAAACAGTGGAACCTCCAAGCAGGTCGTTAGGGAAATGGAAGAAGAATGAAAGATAGAGCCCGTTATGACATTGGAAAGGTTTGCAGCTTGATGCTTCATTTGAACAATAAATTTATGTATTCGCTTTAAGACAGAAGTGTTAGGCATATAGCCATCAGTTATACATTCAAACATGTGCTATCACCACAACCCGAGTCTCTTCCTTGTCACATGCTGTTCGAACTGGGAGGACTAGGCCCCCTTCTACAGTTCCAGAAACATTCATAAAAGATACGTCATACTAAGCATGTCCATAAGACTTGCACAATAGATTCTTGCTTTATGACTGCTTTAGTATACAATGAAATCACTTTACAAGGGACTTTCCATAAAATGGGTCACTGTATGATAGGTCATGCACTTTACAATTAAGTATGCTCTTCTGAGACCAAGGAGAGAAAGGGAAGAAGGAACAAGTTGCAGCAGCAAGTTAGGAAATAGGAGGAGCTTTCAACTTTCTTATTCCTCACCTTGCAAGGGCACCACTCTGCAAAGTGGAAGGAGCAAAGCCAGCAACACCACCTCACTTTCTAGGATGGTTGTAGCAGAGCCATGGTGAACATTCAAAAGAGCTGAGGAGGGTTGGGCTGAGTGGCAGTGGTTTGCTGTCAGTTGCAGGTGGCTTTGTCTTCTTACTAGAATGAAGCAGGAGGGAAGGAAGAAAGGGGGGAAGCAACTCCTCATTTCCCTCTCCAGCACATTTTGTAGCGCAGCAAACCAGCAAATAACCTGAAAGAGCTCACTCTCTTTCTAGTAAAACAGCAGTGGTGGCAGCTGAGCAAGACAAGGATAGCTGGTTCTGCTGCAAGAGAGGGATGTGAAAAATTAGTACTATGCTTTGCAGTGAGGGGGCAGGCTGGGTATAGGGAAGGTCATTTGAGGTTGAATGGTTTCCAAGGGTTTAGAAAGAAAGAATTACCAAAAATGACAGGATTACTGAGTTCACATTACAATATTTTCATGATGTGACACTGCCTCTGGAATGGATAAGTACAGTGGTTACCAAGCTGTGCACTGCAGCACCTGAGGGCACTGCATAGGGGCACAGTCTCTGGAGGCCTCTTCTCCTGGCTTTCCCAGGTGCCGCCATCTTGGCTGACCCAAGATGTCACATGATTTTGGGGGAGTGCTGGCTGCTGGTGCCATGGCCCCCCGTAAATTAGGGAACCACTGTATTAGTATAATAAAGCAGGACTCTACTAACGGACTAAAAGCACTTTTTAAAAGCAGTGCTCCTCTTATATTGAAGCATGGGACAGCAATTGTCTCTATTCATCCAAAATGGAGGTTTTTCTAGAAACTGTTTGTGGGCGTTTCTTCTATATCTTTTAAGATTGTGAGCTGCTTGGTGAGCGGAAACCATTTATTTAGCTATGTAAGCCACTTTGGGAACTTTTGTTTTGTTGAAAAATGGTACATAAGTGTTATTACTATTATGAATACTATGCCTTTCTGGTGACTAATGGCTTAGTAAGGAGGTTGTGTGTCCTTGGTTCTGGACCTGGAATTTGTCTCTTGGCTTTTGAATGAAATCTAGGGCCATCTTCCTCAACCAGTGATAGGTAACAGCTGGCCTCCTTCCCTGGACAAAGTGAAGAATATAGGCAACTGATGTGTTGGATGAAGTGGCATCACTTAGGATGTGACATCTTGTTTCCTTCTGATAAATTAACAGATTTAGAATGTGCTAATGCTGAGGGCTGTCTGAACTTTTCCCCAACTGACTTAGGACCCAATCCTATCCAGTTTTCCAGTGCCAGTGCAGCGGTGCCGATGGGGCATGCACTGCATCCTGTGGTGGGGAGGCAATCACAGAGGCCTCCTCAAGGTATGGGAACATTTGTTCCCTTATCTTGGGGCTGCATTGCAGTTGTACCGGTGCTGGGAAGTTGGATAGGATTGGGCCCTTAGGCCACCTGAACTGGGATCTGTCTGTGGCTCTGTTTTAGGGAGGCACTCTCTTGTGTCAAAAGAGTTTTGCATCTGCAAAACCTGAGGTGTTAAAGGACACCCTCAGGGACACTGGCAGTGCTTCTAAGCTCTTGTGAAGTGAAGATTCTACTTTGTCACATGCATCCTTTGCCTCCCCTTCCCCCTTTGACAGCCTGGCAGCCAAAGGCGACAGAGCGGCAACTGACACATCCGCTGACAGCATCTTTAGACACTCAATGACCACCTCTGGTAAGAAATACAGTTTATTCACCATGAAGTGAACTGATGTACCCCTAGCAGGACTGAAACACTCTGCATTTATGTTGCATCTTGCCCCCAAATGGGCTACATAAGCATAAACTTGCTAAGATAAATCACAGTAGTAGAAGTCATTCAGGCATATGCACATGCCTAAGGAAACAACAAGCATTCTCCTAAGTCCAGGCCAGAAAGCAAGATGCTGGGGTGGAAACAACCTTTTCACAAGAGCAGCAATTTAACTGCCTTAGCAAGACTTGAACTTAACTGAAAATTTCAAGAGAATGAAGGCAGCATTCATAACACATTTTAAAAAATCACCACAACAGGTGAATTATGGCAATCCATCCAGTGCTGAAAGGACCAAACCTTTTTAGACAGTTATATTTATATCTGAAGTAATGCAAACCACATTTACTAGTATTGCAGATGGAGAGGAATAATGCAGTAACAATAATAATGAAAGCAAACTTGAAGCTGGAACAAACATTCCCCATACCAGTAGCTCTTTCATGAAAGATTATTTTTCTTAAAAGCAAAATAAGACCAAAGAAAGAAAAAAAGCCCAAACTTAAAACTAAATTCATGTTAGGGGCATATAATGTTAGAATGGTAACAGATCTGTAGTTCATCTGTGTGTGACTCAGAACCTTTTGGCATACAGACTTGAAGCTTTCAACTGAAGCAGTTATAAAATTACACATTTATGCCTTTCGTTTAATGAAGTTCTGTGTGGCATTTGTAACCTACAAAATGCTTAAACACAGAAAGGAGCAAATATGTTTTTATATTCAATTACTGGTTTTAATCAGCAATTTCCTTCATGTCTAATGAGATATATCTTCTAATTAAAAGGAAAACACAGCGTTAAGCACGAACATTACGGATTTATTGCCAGAGCCACCTCTTCTTCCTTGATGGTGACACACGGATCTGTCTGTGGCTCTGTTTTAGGGGGCACTCTCTTGTGTCTGAGAACTGTAATACTGTGCCTGAGAATTACAAACTGAGAATTACAATACTGAGAATTACAAACTGTGTCTGTAATTGTAATATCAATTACAGCCTGTTAAAAGCAGGAAAGCTGGTCTCGCACTTTTTGCCACCATCTTGTCATGGCTTTCAAGAGCTTATGAATGATTAGGAGAGCCGATGATGTGATCCACTCTTGCAAAGATGCAGAATTACATTAGCCAAAAGTGTAATGAACTAAAAGGGCACTCATTTAAGCAAACAAAGTGGGCATTACTGGAGGGGGAAAAAAAATACTAATATGCATATTCACTTATTTCCTCACTCACTCATGCAAAAAGGTTCATGATTCATGAAAAAGACTGGAGGCTGTTTGGTTTTAAAATTGAAATGCAAAACTAAATTACAGCTTTAATTGAGAACTCAGCCTCCTTCCATCAAACCAGGGCACTGGGAATGAAGTTCCTCTCTGCCACTCATGCCTGAAGTCTGAGAGATGGTGCTGTCCTTTCAATGAGAGACAAAAAAGAGAGCCTATCATCTCCTTTCTGTAAAAAGATTTGACTTGATTTGCAAACTCCTACAGTGTCAAAATGTACAATAGGCCATGTCAGTATCTTTTGGTCACTCAACTGTAAAATAGAAGTCACACTAGGTGTATCAAATTTGGACAAGTTTTGGTGACTAAGAGATCAATCTTGAGCACTGCCGGCACTGCTCTGCACCAGCTCTGGTGTTGTAATTGTGCCATAAAGCACATTTACGGCACCTGAGGAGTAGGAAGTGCCGGTGCTGGGCCAGTACCATTAGGTGCTGCACCTCAGCACTGGGAGAACAGCTGGCTGGTGCTCCAGCATCAGCTGGTGGTGAGTGTCTTCAGTTTGGAGGAGGAGGTTGGGAGTGGGTGGAACGGGGCAGAGGAAAGGGAGGATTGGGCCCACAAGGTGGGGGCGAGAACACTGGCAGCCTCTGGTGCCGAATCTTAAACCCCCTTCTGAGTCGGGCTGCCCAACAAGGGCCTCCTCAACTTTGCTCCCATTCAACACAGGCACAGAGCCGAGGAGACCCATTGCCTCCAGTTGTTGTCTACCTGGGGTAAGGGAGCAAACACTTGACCCAAGGGGACATCTGGCAGTATCCTGGTGCCCACAGGATCTGGTGGTTGCTATTTTGGTGCTATTGGAGCCGTGGGCACTGGGAAAATAGAACTGGGCTGTTAATGATATAACAGAAAATGCAAAATATATTTAGCAGTTGAGGCCTGGCATTTCCTTGTACATGTGTACATTTCCCTGTACATTTGTCTGACAATCTACATATATTGTACACCAGAACTGCAATTTCTTAAGACCTAATCAACACACAATTGTTGGCTGCAGGCATTGTTGCAGCTGCCAGGCCTATAGTAAACAAAACAGTTGCCATATAGAAGTTGCTCTGAATAGCAGTTTCTGCCTATTAATTTATTTGTAGGTGGCTTTGCTTTTTTTTCTTTTTCTTTTTGGGTGATACGGAACAATCTTCAAATTGTTAAGGCAAATGTCAGCATCTAAAACAAATTCCATTTGGCAGCTTTTGTGTGTATTGACCCTAAGACATCATCTAAGAAGAAGTGGAAAACTAGAAGTGTTACTTTTTAATCAGTACAAGTGAATTTTATTATAAAGAAGATCGCAAACTAAGGGCCCAATCCTATCCAATTTTCCAGTGCTGGTGCAGCTGTGCCAAAGAGGCATGCGCAGCATCCAGTGGTGGGAATGCAGTCACATAGGCCTCCTCAAGGTAAGGGAACATTTGTTCCCTTACCTCCGGGCTGCAATGTGGCTGCATCAGTGCTGGAAATTTGGATAGGGATTGGGCCCTAAGAGGATATAAACACGACTAGCCCACAAGAACATACAGAGCAAAATATAGAAAATTCACAGTCCTAATGGGGGTAAAAGGTACAAACCAGATGTGGAGACTAGAATACAGCTAGGAAAAACTCTCTTCCTCAGCTCCATCTTTTCCCCCTTTGATTCCCAGTCACTCTTAGGCAATATTTCTTCATTCATTTATTTATTAGATTTATATTCCGCCTTTCTGCCCGGGCACCCAAGGTGGCTAACAATCTAAACTTTAAAATACAAAATAAATATCTTCCTTATTTCCTGGTTCTTGGTGCCAACTATTTTATTTTGATTACAGAGTATTTGCAAATATTCAGAATTCTGTGCAAAGAAATTTGGCTTCCCTGGTGCAGTATGTATTTTGGTTCAGAGTACAGCAAACTCTTGTATGGTTGCATGGTTAACAGACTGAAATCGTCAATGCAATAAATCGTCTACACATTTAATTTAATGTGTAGAAATATAAGCTTAAAGAGTCATTTTGCAGGGAGGGGGGAGAATCAAAGGGACTCAGAAGCACACTCTGCCTATTAATTAGATCTTCATGGTCTCTGCTTTCTGCAAATACCGTATTTTTCGCTCCATAAGACGCACTTCCCCCCCCAAAAAAAGTGGGGGGGGAGTGTGTGTGTCTTATGGAGCGAATACTGCAAAAAAAAAAAAAAAAAAAAAAAAACTCCACCCCCAGCCCACTCTGCTCTGCTCACCTTCCCAGGAAAGTGTGGGTGGGATGGCAGTCTTGCTGAGCAAGCCCTCCTGTCTACTCAGAAGTAAGTCTCAGAGTCACTGGGACTCACTCCCAGGAAAGCGTGGGTGGGGTGGCAGTCTTGCTGAGCAAGCCCTCCTGTCTACTCAGAAGTAAGTCTCAGAGTCACTGGGGCTCACTCCCAGGAAAGCGTGGGTGGGGTGGCAGTCTTGCTGAGCAAGCCCCTAGAGCAGGGGTGCTCATTATGTCGACTGAGAGCTACCAGTCGATCTCCAGGCGAAATGAGTCAATCGAAGGCTTCTCTCCCGTCCAAGCATCCCTAGGAGTGAGCCCCTGGCAGGCTTGTGGGCCCAGGGAGGGAGCCTAGGGAGTGAGTCCAGGGAGCCCAGGGAGTAAGCACCTGACGGTTCTGTGTGGTTCTGTGTGCAAGGGGTTTTGCACTGGTCTTGCTGTGATGTCTATACAGAGATCTTCCCTCCCCCCACACCTTTCCCCTGCTTTTGCACTGGTATGTATGGAGATCTGCCCCCCCCTTCCATCTGTTGGTTCTGTGTGCAAGGGGTTTTGCATTGGTCTTGCTGTGATGTCTATACAGAGATCTTCCCTTCCCCACACCTTTCCCCTGCTTTTGCACTGGTATGTATGGAGATCTGCCCCCCCCCCCCCAACTTCCATCTGTTGGTTCTGTGTGCAAGGGGTTTTGCACTGGTCTTGCTGTGATGTCTATACAGAGATCTTCCCTTCCCCACACCTTTCCCCTGTTTTTGCACTGGTCTGTATAGAGATCTGCTTCCCCCCCCCCCCGTATTGGAATTCAGGAAGATCTGGTGAGGAGGTAGCTGCAGCCACTGGAAGGCAATAGGGCCCTCAGGGATATAAGGAGTACCAGAGGCAGAAAGGGTTTGTGGGTTTTGAAGGAGTGCAGGTTGGAGGTAGGAGAGGAGACTGACTGGGTTTATTGAATTTGGAATCTGACTGTGGATTGTGACTGGACTTGGATACCCTGAAGGATTTGACTGACCTACCTGGAACCTGACCTTGGACTGTAATTTGGCTTATTGGCTCTGGAGTCTGATTTGGTAACTCTGATTGATGGGACTGATTTACTTGGCATCTGTGGACTGGAACTGGACTCACTTTTGCTTGCTGCACTGGTGAGTTGCACAAAGGGGACTGATCAGCCTTAAGCGGGCATGAGGCCCAGTGGTTTGGAATTTGGCAGAACATCATTGTAGCAGAAAGATAATGTGATCCCCTATTTGTGTGCACCTGCTTTTGTGAGCTTCATAAATTCTGACTCTAGGGATGATGAATTCTTGGGGTTTTCAGAAAACTAGAGTACTCAAACCTTTAAGTCTCTCCATTTGTTAATGACAGTGATAATGGTTCTTAATGCCACTGTTGACTGCTGTTCACTTTACGTGGTTCAAATGTTATTCTGTTATAGTTTATTAAATATTTTATTACACTATTTGGTTCAGAATATTTTTTTTCCTTGTTTTCCTCCTCTAAAAACTAGGTGTGTCTTATGGTCAGGTGCGTCTTATGGAGCGAAAAATACGGTATTTGTAATTTGATCTTTTTTTCCAAAAGCTGATGACACCCAAAAAACCCTAAAAATAGATTAAAAACATGTAGCAAAGTTATTGAAGAATATACATACATTGTTGCTGTTTAGAAGACCAATTCTACAAAGGAGGTTAGAGAATGAGCTCCTAAGTTTCTACAGGAAGCTGGTAAACAGCTTTATGCTTTAAAGCACTTAAATAAGGAATTCGGATGGGTCATCATAATATTTTATCTCCTGATAAAGGGGTTTTAACAACCACAATTGCCTGAAAAGCAGAGGTGCCTTTGATGTGCAAAGACTTAGAAAGGGATCACTCTTGAGCTGCTAATACCTACATGGTAACCCATTGACATTAAGTTGAAGATGGTCTTGACTGAACCTGAATTGTCTGAGAAAGAGAATGAGCCCTAGAAAGCCAAATATCCTAGTGAAGGGGGCCCCAAATTGTGGCCCAGGGGTCACATCCGGCCTGCCACAAGATTGTATACAGCCCCCAGCAACTTTCTTTTATCAGAGCATTTGCTAACATTTGCCATTTTGACACCTTATACATCATTTCTCAGTTTAAGCATGGCATGGTTTCCTTGTAATTGTCACTTTTCTCTTTTGTTCTGAATCATATCATATTGGTTACAAAAAAAAATTCAAGTAAAACGTAGTCATTCATTTAAACTTCATTCATTTATAAAGCTGGTTTTTTTTTTTTTTTTTTTGACTCCTGTGTAAAGGGGCCAAAAATGTGTAAAATAAACTATGTGGCCCCTGTACTAAAGAGTTTGGGGAACCCTGTCCTCATGCATTTCCTTGTTAATTACACAAACAGTTGCAGAGAAGTTATTTCAAGCTTCTCCAGATAGCCATCACTAATGTACAGTTTGGGGAGACAAAACACCCAAGGCAATTTAAAGTCCCTTTGGTTATGTATACTATATTGTTCTTGAGAACATTTGAGAACAAACAAAACTGTGAAAAATGTAGTAGGCTTCTACATACAGTAGCGTAATACACAAATGCCAGCTGGTGGACACTGACAGAAATATGTCTTCACCCTTTAGCTTAGCATATGTTTCAAATCAGAGATGCAGTAAAATCACACACACACACACACAAACCCTGAGGGGTCACTGAGGGCCAAACCAGACATGTAGAGCATCTCCTGATTTTTTTTTAACATTAATGCAGTAGGGAAAGGGACCTAAGCATGCAATCACAATCACACCCATCCTACAGCTGTTTCTCATTCATGGGGAAAAGACAGAGGTTCTGGTATATCTTCTCCTGCAAGGATGGCAAGCTAAAGAGAAATTTTTAGCAATCACATGGGGTCATAGAGAAAGGATTAAGTACTACTCCCCTGCTTGCAGATACTATTCAATTTAAAACTCAAAGCCACCATCCATGTTTCCCACGTCACATATAATTTGGCCCTGACATTTTTTCCTCAAACGCTGTTGAGCAGGGGTGTCCAAAGTTTTTGGCAGGAGGGCCACATTAGCTCTCTGACACTGTATTGGGGGCCAGGAGAAAAAGAATTAATTTACATTTAAAATTTGAATAAATTTACATAAGTTTACATAAATGAATATATTAAAGATGAACATATGAATGAATGAAGGTCTTTCGATAGCTCAAGGCCTATAAAAGGCCTTGCAAAAAACAAGGCTGGCCTTTCCTTTGCTGCCGCTGCTGCATCACAAACATGAAACAGCAAGCAGTGGAGGTAGCCCTCATCCCACAGCTCACATTAGAGGTCAGTCGCCGTCACGCTGAGATCAGTTGCGTCAGGCCAGAGTGGGCTCCAACAAATCTCAGGAGGGCCAGAGGCTCATTGGAGACTGGGGGCTCCCTGAGGGCCGCATTGAGAGGCCTTGAGGGCCGCAAGTGGCCCCAGGGTCAGGGTTTGGGCACCCCTGCTGTAGAGTAATGCAATAGTGAAAACCTGAGCCCCCCCCCCCCCCCACAAACATTTTGTTGGCAGGAATAGTATGTGAACAAGGTAGAATGCTTTTATTCTCTTTCCCAACTCACTGGAAAAATTGCCTGATAGACCAAGACAGGAACTTTCTTGCATCTGGCCAATGTTTCAAAAGTGGTGACAAGAGACAGGGAGGTGGGAGCAGCAGCATGACAGTAGTAGAAACAGCTTAGTCCTCTTATCCTACCAAATTAACTCACCATTGCTGGTCCAGGCAATCAAAGCAAGAGTATTTCCTGAGTTACAAGCTATAAGCTATGACAATTCCCCCCACCTCACCCCAGACTCTCACTTCTGTAATGCTATTTTACACACCTTAACAAGGTGGACAAAAATTATTATGAAAACTGACGCAAGGTTTTTTTTTTTAAAAAATGATATTAATTCTATTTTATGTTAAACACAATTTGGTTTAAAATGAAATCTAGATTTAATAGAAACATGCTTACATGTTGCTTATATGCAAACATAACCTAGTTTGCATATGATTCTCTGAATTGATTCTGGAATTTTCTATAAATTCGAAGTCTGCATTTCTATGGAATAGACTAGTGAACTCACTTTTAACAATAGCTAACTCTTGAGATCAAGCATTATAAGTGACACAATTAGGGAATATACTACGATGATTATTGTGCAAACTATGAATGCTCATCATGTATCTTTTGTTTCCCCTCTTATGATGAAACATTCTTCTGTTTAGAAACACCTTGGTTTCTAGAAAGGTCTTGGTGTTTACTATTTAAGTAAGCAATTTTGCACAGAATTGTTGCACATGTACAGAGATCCTTTGTTTCATGAGAGCTTCATTGCCTCTAAGCAAATGCAAAGTCTGCAAAGGAAGGAGTATACAGGTTGAGACTCATTATTTGTGAGTTCCAAGAACTCAGTGGATGGCAAAAAAATACTATAGCAAATCAATTTTAAAAAACAAAGTTTCTTTGCTCTGGTGATTTAAAACAGCCTTGCTGACCTTTTGAAATGCACACAGAGGCAATCTGTCTATCTCCAGGCGCTTAGGCTTCACTAGGAGGCATCGATCCCTCCCTTCACCAGGAGACAGAACAAGGGGGAAAGAATGGAGAAGGTGATAATCGCTGCCATTCAGCCTTCTTTCACATGCTCAGGGGGAAGGGATGAGTGAAACCTGCAGAGAGAATGATTGATGGATTGTCAGCTGGCTGCCCTCTCCGGCAATATTAAATGACTGTTTTCCTTTAATTTAAAGGGTCCTTTTCATCAGCTTTGAGATAGAAATATCTGTGGATACTTAGGTTATACCTGTAATCACTTGTATGACTGTCTCTCTGCAACAGTAAAAAGCAGTTTTTTAAACTGTGATTTTAAAGGGGTGCATTTTTCTCCCTTCTCCAGGGATCAACACATTCCTTCTCATTTGCAGGGGTAATTTGTGTTGAGTCAAATCCATTGGACTGGACCTGTACAACTGGACACTTGAATTACCCTAAGTAGCAAAGAATCTCCATTTAGTTACAAACCAGTATGTTTTGATTATTATGGCAATCAATCAATATATCTACAAACAATCCTGATTTGTACACGTCTGCCCGCCCGCCCGCCTGCCCGCCCATCCATCCATCCATCCGAATGAGTCAACAGAAAACAAAATCTTGGTTCGACCTTTGGCATGCTCTCGTATTAATCTACCACAGTAGATTAATACTGTGCTGCGGTAAAATATTCCATAGTTGTGTGAATTTGTTTCATTTTTAGCCAAGGATACATGGCAACCCAACTTCGCTGTCACAAGACTATATAGCAATTGCTTGAAAATGTAAGCCACTGAATTTTAACCAAACTAGAGGCAGTTAGCTTCTAAGGACCCCAACCAATCTGAGTTGTAGATGTTCTCTCTTTTTCCCTGAATAAGTGATTTCAAAAGCAACATAAACAAATCAGTCTGGTTGAAAGCAGTAACTTTGTCCCTGAAAATGGATACATCGCTTTTTTCCTGCTTACATAGTTCATCAAAGCACACAAGGAAATGCACTAGTCCACTTCTGAACAGATGGAATTGCTCTGTCAGCCTAGAAAGCTTGTTTTCCTGTTTACTACGTGAGCTTTTCTTTCGCATTTATTTTTTAAGAAATTATATTACATACGAAAGTCTGTCGAATCCTACAGGCTTCATGTGTGCATACATGCTAAAATAGCATGGTGATGGAGTGGCTCAGGATTCACCCTGCCTTTCCCTTCAGCATGAACCAAACTCTTCATTAACCACTTATTGCATGGGGACCCGGATTAGGACTGTTTCCCTGCTGCCCCCTTTTTAAAAAAATGAGGATGAATCACATGATTGACAGCTGACACAGGAAGTTTGATTCACACTACAGGGTTTCTGCACAGGGAAAGGGAGAGGTGGGATTCGCTCTAGTCTTCTATTGCATTATTTCTGCATGAACCAAGATTAAGATTAACCATCACAGCCCATTTCACTTAGAAGAGGATTGGAACTGTACGGCTAGATTGAAACCAAACCTGTCTGAAAGTCCTCCCAAAGTCAATTTCACCTCTTTTCTGTGGCAAAGAAAAAGGCCCTCCTCATTACCAAAAGGATATTTGTGTCTGAGGAAACTGAGCTTGGGAAGACATACCCTGAGGCAGGTGTACTCCAAGAACAGCTCCCTCTCTCCTCCCACAACCCACTCTAGAGGCTGAAAGTGAGCAAGAATGGTATGGTTTGTTGTCCTCCATCCTATCAAACTCCCAGTCAGTAGAACTTCTCCTGCTTGGAGATGCTCCAAGACAATCATGCCATATGAAGGCCATGGATTAGTTGCATGCACTGCGTCTTTAAGGGGTTGTCCAGTGATGCCAACCCCAACTCTCTCAATTCCTGCTGGCTGAGTGCTCATATCTGCAAGGATATTCCCTATCAGCATGAGAGCTGCATGAACGTGCATACTTTTTTCATGCTTTTTTTTTGTTTTTTTTAAGGGTGGTCATTTTAACCCATCCATCATATTTTGCAGCAACTTTCTTCTGCTCTGCTTTGCCCCTTATTTAGGCTTCTACAGCATTCTGCATGCAGAACACCTACTTTGAAAAAATGGAGTATTATGTTGGCATAGCACTGCCTTTTGGTCCACTACTAAAGTACTGTCAGTAGTGAGTGCATACCCTCTTAAATACTTGTACACAAAACCTTGAGCAGATTGGACTACTGGAAATCCAAAATGAAGTCAAACTAGTAAATTAATTAAATATCCAAATTCCAGAGTGTGGTTAGGAAAAGGCCCAAGTTCCCTTTCAGCAGGATTTATGGCACAATATTCACTGTGACTTTATCAAGTAGATTCCAATAAAATGCGTGAGAGGGCTCTGTGTGTATCTTAGCCTCGGGAATGCAAACTCTGAGGCAACGACTATGCTAGCAATGCGTAATTAAAGTGTAAGCCCTGGTATCTGACTTGCCAAGTTGATAATGTGTAAGCTGTCCCTTGTTTAAAGGCCTCATAAACTCAGCCATTTCTGGGAGAAATGCACTTTTTATATGGCTTTCTGTAAACAGAACTCAAGGTGCAAACCATTTACTATCCTAGGTAGTCTGGTAATGGACTTGCTGAGTGGTGTCATTTCTGAAACCACTTGGCACATGTTGAATAATGGGCTGCTGTGGTAAAGTAAGATAAAGTCCCACACAGTTAAAACATAGGACTGAGTGCAAGGGAGTTGGACGGTCTTAAACCAACATTTACGAACACAAATCTGAACAACGTGACATAATCCACAAAGGCACAGCACAAGGAAAATGGCAGACCTATCCCAAAGACAAGATGCACTGCTGCTACTTCACAGGACGACAAACATATTCTAGAATGAATAAATAAAACTCGTAGCTCACACTTGCCAGATACCTTCACATGCTATGAAATGACACTGTTGCCATGTTTTGATGACTAGCTACATCCTACTTCTGACCACAGAATTAATTCAGTCTCAAAATCTGCATTCTCCTCAACCCCACCGTTATTTGTGCCACTGTGCCCATTGGCTTCGAGAATAGCTAGAAGAATTTGTTTCTGGTGAATAAGATAGGATTACAGCCTCACTAAACACAATGGGCTTACTTCTGAGTAAAATAACATCACCTTCAAACACCTCTAAAAACAGCCAATAGGCACAGCTTTTTTCTGACTCTTCTGTTGTTTCTTGCCCCTGGACCCCACTCTCTCTTAGAAGTCCAAAGCTCCTTACAGCATATACCCAAAGTCTTGTGGCTCCTGCAATAGAGCTGCCAAAGACTGCACTCGAATCTCATTTCCAAGTCACTTCAGGTGCTTTAGCAATGCTAAAATATGCAACCACTTTAGCAAGAATGATATTCATCAGTGACTAAAGTTGTTTTGCTGAAACTCCTTTGAAATGATTTGCCACTCTAAGGGTACAATCCTTAGTTTGCACTGGAACAGGCAAGCCAAGAGGCTTGCACTGTACCCAGCGCAGGATAGGTGCCCAAAGCAGCTCAGCCAGAGGTAAGGGGGAACTTTCCCCTTACTTCCGGGTAAGCCACCTTGGCACCTACTGGTCTCCTTGGACTTACGCCACCTCCTGAGGTGGCACAAGCCTGAGGAGAATGAAAGGGCTTGAAACTGATCTGAACTCCCCAGGAATGGGGGTATAAATGCTGGATCCCAGCCCTGCCTCCCACTCCCCACCCGCTCACTCTCAGGACTGCCCACCACCCCACCCTCTCCCCTGCCTCGGATCGCCTCCCTCCCACCTCCTCCCCGCCCACCCCAGAATCTTGTGTCAGCAGAGCTTGGCCGATGCAAGACTTGGAGCCTCCATTGGGGCAGAGGCTTATTCCGGCCTAGCCGAATCATGAGGAGGTGCAAATGTGCCTTACAGCACGTTTGCGACCCTCCTAGTTGGCGCAAGGGATTTGCACCAGCCCAAATGCAGCTCAGGCTTGCGGTGCACGTATTGCAACAAATCTGATGGAAATGTTTTAACAGTACACAATGCTTCTCTGCTCCTTTACACCTTCACCATGGGCATTTGCTCAGCCAGCTAAAACTTCCAAAACAGCCTGGGTAACAAGAAAACAGGTTATTTGCATGTCTGCCACACTAGCTAATTATTTTGGTTCCATGCCACAATAGATGGCATCTAGAAATCTACTTCCCCATGGCTAGTTCTGAAGAAAAGGAAGTTGGCTGCCATTATTTCTTTTTTTAAAAAGAGATGGAATTGGCATAAATGGTGTATCCCCAAAGATCTGTTCATATTTGAGGTCATAATCAGAAGGATTATAGGATACAATTGCTGTGCTCTTTGAAACGAGCTGGGTCCTACCCCCTGCTGTGCTACTGACACAGGAGGCTAAGACAACTACATTAGGAGTGCATATCGCTACACAGCAGTGGTCCTCAGAAGCAGATGGAGGGCTATTTACTTAAATGCACCATGACTCCAGGCTTATACATGAGCATCTGGGATGTTTCCTAACGTGATATGATGCACAATGCACTCAAATTTATCAACTGTCCCACATGCAATTAAAGGCCCTGATAAATAATTCCATGGCAAAGGCCTCACAGCTGAATTGAAAAGCAGCAAGGCGTGAGGGGTCAAATGTTTCCGCAGGATTTCTATTTAACAAACAGAACTGCTTATAAAGGAATGTCTCTACTGAGTTGCTGGAGTGTTTTTTTGCAGGCAGCACAAGAACTAAACAGCAGGCTGAATAGCCAGTGATTTCTGCAGTCTCCAGTTAAAGTGAAATAACTGACTACATCATGCGGTTAAGAAGTTGTATCCTTGCACAGAAAGTCAAAGAAATGTCCCCATGCCACAAATTCCCAATACAACCAAAGATATGTAAAAAAAAAAAAGAAAAAAAAGAACTTGCACAATCGTTTTATGATGAGAAAACCAAGACTTCTGATTTGAAACTGTTTAAATCAGTACTGGTTCTGTAGCACTCCATGAACAATCCTAAGGAAGCCATGGGTGACTCTTCTTCCTTGCAAGAAAAGTTTCTGCTTTTACTTTGATGACAAACAGCAGTCCCCAACTGTGTACACTTTGGGGAACTGTGATTTGCTAACAACAACTAGAACAAGACAGATATCAAACCAGGATCAATCAATGGTTTGATAGCCTGGCTTTTTCTAACTCTAGTAAGTTACACAGGGGTTTGTTGTACAATGAAAACAAAAGCACTCACTTTTGGGGAGGAGGAGGAAGGGGGAAATGCATGAGTATTCCCTCAGGCTTGTACTGCTAAGCCACAGTTACATCTGAACATGGCTAGTGCATGTGGAAATGTTAGCACCATCTTTCCTAACCCCTTTGAGATGTAAAATAGCAAACATCACATTATTTCATTAGTTGCCTTTTGATGTGGGTTTTATTTTCACTAAACAGTTCTAGCCCTAAGGATTCTTCCTTCACTGTCTGTAACACGGATATCTGAAACAGGAGACTGAATGCATGTCCTGTTGCTTAAAATGCAAGGACAACATTTTCATGAGTAATTGAACATGTCAAAATATAAAGCAGCCCTATTAAAATTTCTTGTTTACAGTACTCGGGCAATGCCAGCTATGCTCTCTTCAGATGGAATGTGGGGAAGAAAAGGAACTCAGCAGGAAAGGCGACACAGACTTGTTTTTATACAATGACATTAAAAGTTGCATACTTCCAGGATAAACATTATTCAGAAAGAACACTGCTGTGGAGTCTTGTTAGAACTGTATTATTTCCGAAGGGAACACACTCCTCCCTCACACACACACACACACACACACACACACACACACTCCTTCATACTGACCAAACTATTTGCAGTTTGTGTTCTAAATCGGTTATCTAGTAACACATATGTAAGAGGTCGGGAACATCTTACAAAAAAACCAAAACACGACACACTGAAACTTAACAAGGTTAAGTTGAGTGGTTGTGGTTGCTCTCTTTATATTACTGTAATGATGAAGACACACACAGTTTCTACCAAACCTCTCTCTGCCTTCTAAGTATAAGGTATGGGAATATCTTTAGAGATAAATGTACTGGCAACCCCAAAATGGGACAATTTCATCTTGCCCATGAATTCCCTTCTCAGGGGTTCCAGGGCGCTCTGTTTTTGCATGTGGTAAGCTCAACCTCTTGGTAGCAGGTAGGGTCACACAATCTGAAGAACTCCAAGGGCAGAGGCTCTCCCTTGATTCTGAGCATCCAGAACTGAACTGAACTGAGCATCCAGAGCCCTTCTTGAAGCAACAGGAACAGGCAGCAGACTCGGAAGAGTCTGCAACACCATTTCCTCAGTCCCCAGGACTCATACTGTCAAAGCCCATGACCAAGGAGGTGGGTACTCCCAAGACATATACGCTTTGTTTCTGACAGGGTGGGTAAACTGAGCCACCCTGGAACCACTGCAGAATCTGGTCTTTGGCAAAGCTTTGCTTAGAAATTAAGGTTTGAAGCTTCGCAGGTGGTAGAAATGAAATCTGCAGTATGCATGTAGTCTCTCTGAGGGTTCAAAAATGACAGAAAGACTTCCATATTTAGCACTGAAGCTTTTGTGTCCTTCAGTGCTCCTAAGCTTTTGCTGAAATGCCTGAAACTCTGAAAAAAGCTAGGATATTGGAGTTTGAGTACAATGAATGATTTTGGCTGGAATCCAAAAGTCATACAACCAATTCCACATGCCTGAGGAAACTTTGGCTCCACAATGTCACATGACAATATACAGGTGCAGCCTATTTATCCATGGATTTTTTATCTGCGGATTTGTCTCAACGAGAATGGGGGAACCGAAAGTCACACACACCTTTGCCTCCTTTGCCCTGAGCTGGCATCTTGATCCATTTCCAGGCAGCCCAAAACACTGCAAAAAGGCTCTGCCTCACTCAGGCAGGGAAATAGCCCTGGAGCCCTGGAAGAGATTCCCCTTGCAAGGAACAGTAACATTCCTGGAGCCCCTGAGCCAGCCAAGGTTGAAGAGGGGAAGGGGGAACCAAAAACCTCTGTAGCCAGAACATGTACAGCAAGGTGGAGCTCTCTCTCTCACTCACTCACTCACGCAGGTGCAGTAGCAACAGAGGGGATTGCTTTAAAAATCCCCAGGAGTGTTTGCCAAGCCTTGGAGAGAGAGGTGAGGGTGAGCAGAGAGCCAGACTACAAGTCCTAGAATGCTCTGGGGCAGAGGAATTTCCATGATGGCTGCAGCCAGGGAGGGCTGCAGGAGCAGAGAAGAGGAGGAGAACCTGCAGTGCTGTCGGGAAGCTGCCTGGGACACATAGGACTCCCAAGCAAGCTCAGGATCTCACCTGTGAAAGGGAAAGGGGGGGAGGGGATTGAGAACAGCTACCTTAATTTCCTTCTATCCGGAAGTGTCAGGCTGCAGGTTGTATTTGCGTAACTCTATGGGATTTAGCACAACGAGTTTTTTGTTAATCACGGAACGGAACTAATGCGGATAAATAGGTTGTACCTGTACCTTTGAATCTGAAAAGGTTTTCAGAAGCAGATTGTGACATGGCATAGGAAAGTTGATGTTCAAAGAAAGAAAAAAGTGTTTAAAAAAAGAAAGAAAAAGCACAAGCCCTTAGGCATGCCTAAAGAAATTGTTTGGACCCTGATCCTTAACTTATTATGTTACACAACATGACAGTTTCCTGGTTTTCTTCATGTCGAATATTGCCAGTTCTTTGTGACTGCATTGACCTATTGGACTAGATTAGAGGGGTTTTCTGCCCCAGTCCACTAAAAGATGGAATTGGGTTTGAGAAAATACAAAACAGTTTTGAAGTCAAAGGACTGTCTCAGTTTGCAGCCTAACTGCAATGCCCCCTACAGATCAATTTGGCTGTGTTGTGCTATGTTCAAAATTCTCAACATGCTGCAAAGTACAAAATGTGTATAGCCTCAAAATGACTTAAAAACTCAACCACAGTGAGAACGGTTCAGCATACTACATAATAACTTCAGAAGATACTCCACTTGTACTGGATGTTCTTGTGCCATTTTAGAAACTTCTGGTTGAATTATGAAGTGTGGACATTTAATTTAATAATTGATTTAATTCTGACAATCAAATTGGAAGTAAAAAACAAGAATTCATCAAAGTGACTTTATAACATAATATGTGGTTAAAATTAATACTTCAGATGACTTTTTGTTGTTCAGCATCAGCAGTAGTAGCAAATACTTTCTGGACTCTGTATGTCCATGTCCTCTTCAACTATATACTGCAGTTTCTTAAATATGAGAGGCAAGTCTTAGTAATTTGGTGGTAGTAGTGCCCACTTGGAAGGAAGCAGTGTGAGCCTGTACAGTACGCACAATTTAGAACTTGCAAGTGAAACTTGCTATTTAGTCAGAGTTCTGACATATCCTAACAAAATTAACTATTTTGCTATAAAACATAAATGCAATAAAACAGTGGTCAGTGGTTCTTGAACTCTTGGGGAGTTTGAAAACTGAGGTAACTGTTCTGTTGCAGGGGAGGGGCTATGGCAGCAACACAATCCCCAGGATCATGCTGCTGACAGGGATAAAGGAGGGGTGGTTCAAACTTACCAAAAGCCTTACCCTGCAGGGCTCCCGAATATAGTGATTGGAAGCCACTTCCTTTTTTAAAAAAATACAACTGTTCTCTTCCTACCTTCCACAAATCTTAATTACTCAATACTTACCAACATATCTCCAATTAGAGAACACCACATTACAAACGTAAACCAATTTCAACTGTGGCAGCTTCAGCAAAGCACCCCAAAGGCTGCAGTTTTGCAATGTAGTGTGTCAATAAGCCTCTGCCAGAATTACCCCCTGCATCCTTTGGGGAATAGCTGTGACACTTCACCTCAGCTCACATCTTACAGTAGATATGCACAACACCTTCTCCCTAAACTAAACGTTCCCTACCCCTTAAAATTCAGCTTTTCCTCTTAAGGCTTGTCATCTTGACCTCTTGTTTTCATAGCAATCCTGACCTTTCCAATGTGTCAACATCCTTCTTGAATTGTGACATCTACAACTGATGTGTAGCAGAGCTCATCTCTGTGGGGGTCTTTTCCACTGACATGGCACTTAAACTTTTGGAAGATATCACAACAGAGGAATGTCAGATTGTCTATTTCGGCCTTTGGGTTGATACACAGAAGTACACATGAGCACATGATGCTCAGACACTTTACTTATGCCCAAAGAATAATATACAAACCCATTTAAAAACAGACTTTTACAAGAGAACCAGGAGATGAAAAGAAAAACTCAAAAGGAAAAGTCCAATGGGATACCATAAAAATTGTTTGGAATATTTTTAAAAGTCTTCAGGCATATCTTAAAAAAAGATGAGGGAAGAACTGATGAAGCTCCATAGTGAAGAGCCAATCAGTCACTAACAAGGTCAGCAGTAAAGATTAGCATAAGAAAGCAGTTACAGAGGGCCCCTCTAGGAACTTCAGGTTGCCAATTTTTCTGGAAATGATTTCCCCAGCTTGGCAACCTGTGAAAAATTGGTAGTGTCCCTCAGCGGCTCCCTTACCCATCTCTATGCTCTTTTAACTAGCTTTCAGTACAACCTTAGAAGAGATGGAGCCTAATCCTATACATGTCTTCTCACAAGTAAGTTCCATTACAGTCAATGGGGCTTATTCCCAGCTAAGTGTTGATAGGATTGCAGCCTTATTTAACCAGCAAAGAAAGACAGCGAAACACAACTAGGGAAAATATGCAGCCAAAGGTTGTCATTTGCACTGCTATTTGGACCAGCTGGAGAAATAATACCAGCTGACAACTAGCCTGAAGTCTATAAGGGCTTAGATCAACATCATTTAAAGCTAAGTAACAGTTTAAAAAAAAATACATTAGTTGTTGACTGGTGGATGGATGGATGGATGACTGATTGGCCTAGGGCCCCCAAAGTGACCACTATGTGGCAAGGCAATGAATGAAAAAGAAACAAATACAATAAAGTTTACAATTTGATTAATACTGTTTTGATCAAATAACTTACAGAAGAGAAAAACTAACATTCTAAGTTTCTAGAAATTTACAGTTATTGTGCTTTTTCATCCCCTGTGCTAGTAGCACAATGTTATCCAAAAAGATTAAAAAAAACCAAAAAAAACCCAGAAGCGCCAAACTCTGCAGGAGAACCAAACTCAATGTGCACACTTATGTTTCTCACATAAAATTCTGTATATGTACGCACTATGCACCTTTACACAGTTTTATACATTTGTTGAAGAAAAAAACTGGCCTAGTCAGGATTTGAGACCTGTATACATGGTAACCCTGTACCCTTAATTTACATAAGTGTGCATGCTTTGCATCCCCTGGGGGCTGGGGATAAGAATAGGCCCTGAGTTTGGCTGTACTTGTCCTAAGAGGCGACTAAACAGCCACCGGGTAGATGAGACTCATTAGCCTGGGAAAGCAGCTCATCTGAGAGAAGGAAAGCTCTGATCCCAAACCTCCACTGCCTTGTGGCTACATCCAGTTATGAAAAAAGGCTTCAGGAGTCAACCTCGTGGCAAAATCCGGAGCTGGGGTCCCTGAGGCAGTTCATGGCTGAACACAGTCACGTTCTGGCAACTCCTGCAACGTCGCTGGAACCAACTGTATTGGCTTCTGCCTTTCCATTGGACCATTTCAGCGATGTGGAGAGGGGGGATTTGCTGCATGGATAACAGTCTATCCTCCATATCTACTTTACCCAGGCTTCGCGCACTGGAGGACACTCTGTTCCAGAACACTATTCAGAGCGCGATACCATAGTCTTCCGAGACTGAAGGATGCCAACAAAAATGCTTTGCAAAACACTCAGGCACACTCAGTAAGTAGGTTTCCAGTGTAAACAAGGTAGAGCTTCCCTGAATATGGCTCAGACAATGGGGGGGGGGGGGAAATATGCATTTTACCTGGGGTGAGAAAGGGGAAAGAGTTTAAAGTTTACAAACATGGGTCACCAATTTCAAGAACATTAAGAAGGATGCACTTCCATTTCACTGAGTTTTGACTGGGCCTGGGTTTTGGTTAGTCATGTACTCAACAGATGTTGTCATTAGAATATTCCCAATGAAGTTTTTAAAATAAAATTAACTGAACTTAGAAATCTATAATTAGCACTATCTTACAGAACAAATCGGAACAAGTTTACCAAAGTACTCTATTTACAATGAGAGTGAGTTTACCCCCAGGGCTTGCTTTGCTATTTTGTTTCAATTTTCATGTAATTTCATCCATCACTTTTTTTCAATCCTCTAAAGATGATGGATAAAACACAGAAATAAATAGGACCAACTGTTCACAGATGCCTAAGGGAAAACATAATTTTGTTATAAATAATCTTTGGCACAAATCATGGAAATGCTATCTGAAAATTGTTTGTTGAATAGTTTATGAATAAGGGCTTTAGTTTAAAGTTTGCAAATAAGGTGTAGAGCTCCCCCCACCCTATATAAGTTGGAATCCAATCCTTGAAGAAACTGAACAGACGTACAAACAGAAATCAAGGTTGCTTTAAGTTTCTGTTCATACAGGAGCCCCATGGGATGTTGACTTTTTATTTGTATGTACACATGCAGAGAGAGTGCAGAAAAGGTAACACATGTTTAAAAATTCTTTTCATAAAACATCACCAGCAGAGGCTTGGTTCTCATATTATTTATCATAAAGGAAAAATGGGAGAAAGATTATTTCTGGCAAAGATTTATACAGAATGAAAGGATAAGTATTTCAGGTGTGTAATGCTTAAGTTGTACTCTCCATAGGCCGCCTAATAAAAAATAGGAATGACACTGCAAATCCAATCATCTAATTATTTTCAGAATATACTAAGGTTAAAAGTTACACTCAGACTAGAGATGTTTGACTTTTAAAAGAGGGGGGATTCAACTGCACAGGGTGATAAGTGACAATATTAATAAACAATACTCTTACACTGCAGGATCTAAAAAAGGATGCAGAGGGCGAGAAACCCTATTCTAGTAGCAGCCAGAAGGGGCACCTTCCCAAGCACCTTCAAGTCCTGTTATATGAGCGTGCTCTGGCTCCTATTGCTGAGATATGTAATGGTTGCCTTGCTCTGAAGTTCTCTGAGAGCCCTGAATATCCAAGTTATCTTTCTTTTGCAATGGTTCAAATCTTCCCAATAAAGTACAGGTGTACATTGTTTAACAACAGATCACATATTCAATGGTGGTCAAAGCACAACAAAGAGACTCTTAATGAGGCAGTCAGCATTCCCAGCCTGCAGCAAAGAGTCTGTTTACACAACAAAGGGACTTTTAATGCAAAGAAGAGCCAATTATCTCCAGTAGCCTGTGCAGCCAGCTACTTTTTGACAGGGAGTGTGTTTACATAACAAAGGCACTAGATTGGGCTGAGTGTTTGCTTAATGACCTAATCGCATAACAACAGGAACTGGAGAATGCATCCCCTTGTTAAGTGATGCACATCTGTAATTGCTTCCTTTAGCAGTACACCATATCTGGTTCCCCCTCCCTGTACTTGGTGTGAATTCCTACAATGAGTAGACCCTTCCATCACATGTAGCGAGACAAAATTACCGCTTTGTGAACTTTTTGTTGAAAAGTGGTATATAAATACTGTTATTATTGTTAATAAATAATAATAATAATAATAATAATAATAATAATAAATAGTACCCAGTAATATATAGTAGTAGTGCAGTAGTATACAGTAATATACATGATGACTACAAGCTCCATTTAGAGACAGAGCTTCCACAAGCCCAGTCTTACAAACCACAAGCCCAATCCTATGGTGCATGCTGTATCTTGAAGGGAGTGGATCAGGAGGCTTGCTAATAATAATCAGAATTATTTCCCCTTAACCCTCCATAAGCTTTGTCCTACCCTTCCTCACTCCTATTTGTTTACTTAAAACATTTATACCCCACCTTTCCCAAAGCTCAAGTTGGCTTACAAAACTTAATACATAAAATGCAGCATAACATTATGAAATTAACAGTCAAAATCTAGATCATTTAAAGTCAGAATAGCAAGTAGTGTCATATAATAATTCTAAAAATCCATAGTTGGCAACAAGTGAAAAAAGAATACATAACAAGCTAAATCAAACATGTGAATACACAATAAAAACAGGCCAAATAAAAGACAACCAGGAGTATTCCATGCTTACCCAGCCCCAAAAGCTAATGTGAATAAAAATGTCTTTAGGCCTTGCCAGCAACTGTCTATTGAAGGGGCAGATTTCAGATTTTCTGGTAGTGAGTTCCATAATAGTGGTGCCACACAAGAGAAGTCCCTTCTCCAAGTAACAAATGGTATTCTCAGTGACCTATGACCGATGATTAATGACCAATGACCTAGGAGGACAGGCAGGATTATACGGGAGTAGGCAAACCCTCAGATACCATAGTCCCAGGCCGGGCCCAAAAACGAATGTGCAGCCAGTGCAGCCGCCAGAGCAGCAGTTCAACTAAGTCAAGCCGTCAAGCCCCCTGTGACCACATGAGCTGCTGCATTCTGTACTAGCTGCAATTTCCTCCACCACCCCTTCTTGCCAACTTACCTATGTTGGCAGATCCCAACAAAGCCACCATCATACATCGCACAGCGGTGGCCTTCCTGTTGGTGCTCTGGCAATCCAGAGTGCCTTTTGAAACTGCCATAAGGCAGTTCTCTGGTGAAATGCTTGTTCTGCCCAAAAGGATAACCAGAGGTTATCAGGTTGAATTTGACCTGTGCCCATTTCAGAAGGGAAAACTGCGCCCTTCCTCATGGAAGGACTGCCCTTCTACAATTTTTTAATAAGACCAGTTCCCATTTGTCAATCTTTGAATTCCACATTTTTCTAAAATCTGAGTTCTCCTCAGTATTTTTGCATTTTCCCCTCATAATAACCAAGCTCTTAACTCTTAGTTACAGCTGTTGAACTGCCCTGAACATGACTTAAGTGAACATGAACATTGTAATTAAACCATTTTTGCCCAGCCCACAGGTGTACACATTTGGTCCCTGCTGTGTATAAGCAACATTGGGCAAAAATTGCCACTGAAATGCATTCCCAATTCCATTGTTCTAGTATGTCTCATAGTCAAGCTATTACTATTTGAATGAACATGTATGTAAAACTCAGAATGAAAAGGATTATTCTCTGAATCCATGGCATTCTATTTAACTAAACACAGATGTTTGAATCTGCTAATGTTCCTGGAACATTACAACAATTAGGTTATTATATTGTTAGTTTCAATATCTACCTGAAGTGATCAAAACAGATTTAGAAGAATAAGCAATCTTGCCCTACAAACAGAATAATAGCTTTGCTTCCATTCTGCTTAAACAGTTATGAAACCAGGAACCCTGTGTATTACTATGCTAAAGGAATGTTCTTCAAAAGGGGGGGGGAAGTATCACTTTACCATTAAAAAAAAATTCTGACCTTCAGGTTGAAATTCTGACGGACAAACATTCACCATACATGAGAACCTCCATCCTAAGCTAGTCTAAACAGAGTTCATATTATGCATTGAGGAAATATTGTTTCTTTATTTGAAACAGATTAAACAAGCCATAAAAGAATACATACATTTAATCTATGTAAATTATTTTGATTACAATATGGATTTAAAATCCTGAACTTTTTGACAGAAAAATGGTGGAGGAATTAGCATAATTATGGCACAAGGTCTACAAAGAGTAGTATATTATTCACACTACTTTTATTCCATATAGTAGAGGTGATGGTAAAGAAATGACTAAATCCCACAACACATTCATTGGTTCTATTTCTTCCCTTGCCACAAGGGAGCAGGGACAGAAGGCCAACATGGACCTTAGAATTTGCCCCCCTTTTGTAATGATTGTGAATCAGTCATAATTACTTTCTTAATGGGCACAAGGATCAGCTGTTTGCTAACTGCAGTGCATAGTTTAGTTTTGTCTGAAGAGATTACACAGGAACACCTGGACACATGCAACTCTCAATGACTATTTCTAAAAAAGCCCTTGTAGCATATCTGCTGAAAACAATGAGAGGGCAAGCCAATATGTTTTCCATGCGGCCTTATAAGCTTCCAGCATCAAAGTACAAAAAATGGTCTCTCTTTCCAGGTCTTTTGTTCTTTAAGTTGACATATTTGCTTATCTAAACACAAGGAAAGGCAAAAGACTGGGGAAATACATAAAAGGAACAATGAGATTCATTACTCATTCTGTGGAGCAGGTGCGCACAGCCTTACCTGATCTGTCCTCTCACCAGGGGTCTGTTTTTTGTCCTGTTCATATTTGAGTCAAATGGAACCTCAAAGAACTACAGAAAGGGAAAAAAAGAAAAGACAGACTATAAGGGATGCCAGAGACCATCTGAACCATAGAACAGATTCACTGTTTTTGCAGGTGCTTTGGTCTTCATCTGAGAAGGTTCCAAAGTGCAACTGAAACAGCAAACTATATTTTACATACACTTTGAAAGTCAACAATAAAACTTTTGGCATTTTCTTAAAAGGGGAAAATACCAGCCGTAGGACAAAAATAATTTAAAACAAGCCCACTACAGTTAATCATTTGAAGTAAAACACAAACACACACACACCCTTTCAAGTTCCAAACTTGTCAAGTTTGGCAGGTCTTTATACATAGGAGCGCACTAACAAAGCAAACAACTTTCTTCCTTCTATTCCCAGCTCTTTCAAACATGGCACAAACAATTGTTGCTAATCACATGCTGCAAACTTTAAAAATTAGCGCCAAATCTGTTTTCAGGATTACCCAACTTGGGAAACCCATGATCCGCCCAAGAATCAATCAATTCTGACAAACACTATAGCAACTGCAAGTCAAACTGCAATACAACTGCTATTAAGAAAGAAGCCACATGGAACTTTTTAAAACTCGGCAACTCTGTTCAACTGTCCATGAGGAGAGTTTAGTCATGTGGTGAGCTCCTGCACCACCTATCCCACAAGTGTTTAAAAATCCAGGCTAAACATATGTATGTATAAATCTTTATAAAAGCAGTACTATTGAGAATGAAACACATTCTGATTTAAATATGCAAATACAGGGTAATGAGCAACATATTCAAATGACTTAGCATTCACCAAACTAAGTAGCTATCAACCTCTCACAAGCCTCTACTGTGACCTGGTGGCCACTCCAGTAATAGAGGACCTAAAACAACGAGTAAAATCACATTCTCTTGTGTCTAAAACCAGCAGAAAGCAGAGTCAGCTTTCACAGTAGGCAGCTGATAGCAGTTGCTGACAGCGGCAAATAGCACAGTGTCAGCCAGTTTATGCCATGCTGCTAAACACTGCCATTGTGTGCTATGACAGCAGGGCACGTGGATGCAGTAAGTGTGGCTGCATCACACATTTTGCACAAATGAAATGTGGAGCATCAGGCAAAAAAACAAAACAAAACAGGGCAGAAGCCAGACAAGGACTGGGTACCTCAAAATGTCTGCACAGATTCCTGACTGAAGGCAGTAACTTTGACAGAACAGTGTCTAGAATTTCTAATCAGTAATGGTGTGAAATAAAACAGAGACAATCATTCTCACGAACAAAGAACACTCATTTGTTTTAAGGAACATAATGTAATATGCCAAGCCATCTGTTTAATTGACAATGTTTTAATTGGCACAAGGAATCTCTCTTCAATCTTTTTTGAAAATGTACAATAACTCAGCTCTATACAAGTGATTCACCAGTCATTTAAACTGGTGCAGTCCTACTGAAAATCAATGAGACTGAAGATACAGTAAGTTAATTACCCCCTTGATTGATTGAGACTCTTCAAAAACCAACTTGTATAAGAATTATACAAATGCCAATCCACGACTTGACCAATGGTTCTCAAACTGGTGAGTCGTGACCCACCAGTTTGTGTAAAGGTTCCCCCGTCCCTTTAATGGGCGAGGGAAAGGGAGAGGCAGTGATCCCCAGGATCGTGTCCCTATGGGGGGCACTTTCACTTATTTTTAAGTAGTAGGGCTGCTGGAAGCTGCAGGAGGTGTGGGGAACCCTGCACAGCCCTCCACAGAGCTCCCTGAGGCTTGGAACGTTCAGTAAAAGCAGGCGCAAAGCACCTCCTGCAAAAATGGAAGTGCTTTGCACCAGGCTTTACTGAAGATTTCAAGCCTTCCTGGGGATCAAGTTGCTGCCCCAGCCCCTCACCCAAAGACTTACTGGGGGAGTAAAACTCCCTCAAAGTTTGAGAACCATTGCACTAGACTCTTGCACCTTCCGTTAACAATTCTAAATTACGAAATATTTCCTTACTTCATTCCTAATTCAAGGCAATGACTTTGCAACAGTGACGAGTATATGACATCATTGCTGCTTAGCCACATAACAGAAAAGATCACTCTCAGCAAAGGGCAATTCATTTTTTGCAAGAACCACAACATCACATGCCAAATTATGTTAGGGAATATTTCCCTGTTTGGTTAAAAAAATGAGATTTATGAACACAATTGTGTTTCGCAGTGGTTCTTACTCATTTAGCACCGGGACCCATTTTTTAGAATGAGAATCTTTCAGAACCCACTGGAAGTGATGTCATGACCGGAAGCGACATCATCAAGCAGGAAAATTGTTAACAATCCTAGGCTGCAATCTGACCCACACTTACCCAGGAGTAAGTCCCATTGACTATCATTGTTAAAAGAATATACAGAGTAGCTTGTTAAGAGTACAGGTCTGTAACATTTCCCCAAATGCAGTCACATACCATGGTAGCATTAAGTCTAATATATTAAAATTAAAATATTTAAATGAATGGGGACCCACCTGAAATTGACTCGTGATCCACCTAGTGGGTCCCGAGCCACAGTTTGAGTGTATCAAATACAATGAAAGCAATTACAATATTACACACATTTTTGGAAACTGGATTCCATTAATATTTTTAATAGCAACTTTACTTACAAACCTTGTAAGAAAACCTAATAAGTAGAGGCGTTTGTTTCTAGCGGGTAAGATAGGATTACAGCCTAAGTCTTACTGAACACATTGGGCTGAGTAAAATAACATTGTTTTTAAACACCTCTATTTATAGGGAAAAATGGCTGGGGCACAGAGCCTGAAAGTTGCATAAAGGTGACACTGCTTGGTATGAAAAGTGCTGAATGCATAGCTAAATACCAAATTCTTATCTAGGACTCTTAACATAAAGATGTCTCTAACTTATGTCAAAAATATTTTTAGCATGTGTGCAGTGCATATAAACAGATGATTTTTTTTTCTCTTGATACAACATAAATAGCTTCTACTGTACCAGAAAGGACAGTTTACTTCTTGCATGAGCAGACAAACATATTCCTGGCTGCCAGTGAAAATTCCTGTCCACCACTCTGAAGACAGTTAAAGCACACAGAAGAAACTCTCACAAGCTTCCAACATCAGCATAGTTCGTTCTTTTTTCAGACTTATGTTCCTGGCTGCTACTGCACATCTTCCCATGCCCCAAGCCAAGACTAGTTCAAGAGAGCAAAGGGAGAACTTCCACACCACTGCATTTCATTGCACACTTGACTTGGCTGGCTCTCAACTGAACCACTATTACGATGCTGCCTCTGTACAATAGATTTTGCAATACAATATGTTACAACACTTCATTTTAAAAGTTCTGTAATAGTTAGTGTACCATAAGCTATTTCATCCATCATTTTTGTACTGTATATATTTCGAAAGTATCTTAACTCACTCAATATGTATACCAGGCTCCTAGGGTAGGAGGAATTGGCGAGGCCCAAGCATTTTTTACATATAATATTTCAACAGAAGAAGCCAAGCTAAACTTTGCTTGCAATTTGTGGCTCCTGGGAATAGTAAACAGGTGAACAAACAGTTTCTCATACCCATATCAACAAGAACTCATCAGAAGGAACCATATATTTGTCCAGTCATATTCAGATAGGCAGAATCAGCATGAAGATGGCAGAGCACCACAGAAAGCAGCACTGACCTTGCTTTCAGCATTGGTAGAGCAGTGGGTTATTGGGGTTGAGGAGGACCTGACAGAGAATCAACTGCACTTGTTCCTGTGGTTTTGAAATATGATTTTAAAATCCTATAAATTTAAATGATGAAATGGTGTATAGGCATATGCAATTTGGCCTTTTCACGCTATTTCAATTGCAAGCAGCATAGATTTAATCATATTAATAATATACTCCTTGGACCACTTTAATACTATTTAAAAATTTGCTCTAGGTGAGTGGAGAACCTGAAGTATTATTTTTATTACTACTACTAATAATAAAGTATTTACATATGGCTTTTCAACAAGAAAAGCGGTTTCTAGACGAAGTCAAATAACGAAATGGCTCCCTGTCCCAAAAGGGTTCACAATCTAAACAGATGCAGAAGAACACCAGCAAACAGCCATTAGAAAAGTCACTGTGCTGGGGTGAAGAGAGACAGTTACTCTCCCCCCCCCACCCCGAAATATAAGAGGAACACCACTTGAAAAAGTGTCTCTTGCCCCGTTAGCAAGGGATAGCAAGACAGGTCTACAGATTGCCTAACAGAATTGAGAATGCACCAGCTGTACAGTTCGTTACTTAAATTACCATTTTACTATTCTTTTAATATGATTTTTATAAATAGTGTGTTTCAGAAAAAGTAGTTAACACAACAATTTTAGATGCAAATAAATGCCAGTAAGATATCAGTTCTGGAAAGAAAAAACAAAAACATTTCCACAGTTTCCCCCCAGATGTTTGAGGGGGAAAAAATAATTTCCCTTTAAAAAGTGTCTATTATATCATTCATCTGCAGATCCAGCAGGGGGTAAGACTCTATTTCTAGATTATCTCATCACAGCCTGCAGACTTTTGCTTGTTTTAGCAAACAACAAATTCAGTAAATCGAAACCTGGATAAATAAATATTTTAGCTGCTCACAAGAGGCCATTTCCTCAGGAAGTCTGAATGCATCACTTCATTTGGCTACAGCAGAATATTGTCTTCGCTACATTTTTGGCAATCGAGACGTCAGGAGGAGAGATGCAGGGTTAAATCTACAGCAACTGAACACCATCAAGTGACATAACTTGGCAGCTTATTTTGTGACCATACACAGCATTTTAAATCAGCAGAGATAAATATTTAAAACATTATGTTGAGAAAAACCACATTAAATAGGACTCCGTGGTCGATTTCTGCTACAGATCATTCCCCTTGCATAGCTTTCATCAAATTGACAAAGTAATTACATTCTGTGGTCCTAAAAGTGTGAGATCAACTGTCATATTACTGTTCAGTGTTATGTACAATCATATGTTTCTCATCAGTTTTCTTTGCACTGGCCTTCACTTGTTATGTTTACCAAAGCATTAAGACTGTTTGAAAATGAGATTTAGAAATACAGAGGAATCAACTTACAGAAAGGAGGCAAGTCCCTTAGCATAATCTTCATCCTTTTTAGACCAGGGACCCACATTTAAACCTCAACCGATAAACTACATTTCTCACTTTTCCTTTATTATTTTTACAAAAGCCAGTAAGTTCCCCCCTCTTGCTTCTCATATATTTTTCACCTTTTTAATAATCTCTGAATATTTATACTCTGTCTTTTGACCCTAACAAGGGTCTGCTGTAAGCAGCTTACAACAAACAGTAAAACAAATGTTCTAGTTCCCCACCACACCACACTCCCACAAGGAGTGGGAGGAGCAGAGGATGGCAAATCACCACTTAAGGGGGGGAGAGTAGCATTTAACATGCTGCCACAGACGACAGGATGTCATGTGCTGACACTTGTCTTCCTCCAACAGGAATTTTACAATTCCCAGATGGCCCACCCCCTGACACTGCCTTAGGAACTGGGAAATTTAGGAATTGTTAAAATAGCAGCAGGGAATTAAAGGAGATGGTCTTTTGCTACCTACTGCTCACTGCTTCTCAGAAAACCTGTAGGGTCCATGATGTCCCTGATGGCTGCTCCTAACTATTCCTCCAGGAACTGCCATCTTGAATGTCGTGAGATTTCATGAGATTCAAGACTGTGACACCCATTTGGGCACTGCCACCTTGGATCACACAAAATCTCATGAGATTCAAGATGACGGTGCCTGGTGGAAGAGTTTGGATCTTGTGAAACCTTGCGAGATCTGGATGCTGCCATCTTTGATCTTGCGAGATTTCATGAGATCCAAGGCAGTGGCACCTAGCTAAGCCATGAAGAAGAGGCTGTCGGGGTATAGTGACCCAGGTAAATTTGGAAACAACTGGTGTATGGGGTTTATAGCTTCTCTTATCTTACAGGGTTGTTGTAAGGACATCAGGAATAAACACATGTAAAGTGTTTCACATGTTCAGAAAGTGTAATACAAATGTTAATTATTCAGCAGTTACTCCAACTGCAATATCAGGTAACAGAGTAGGTAGAAAGAATTTGCCTGACAGTTTAATTTCAAAACCAAACCTTTTAAAGAGGCTTCATTAAAATAACTTCAGTGAAACAACTGACAATCAGATATGTGGTTAAGTCTGTGGGCAACACAAGAGGGGGGAAACAATACAAGAAAGAAAGCATCATCACATAGAAAAGAGACAAAAAAAGAAATCTATGCACAGAGCCTGTTACATCTGAATTGCATGTGTGCATTTCATTGCATAAGCTAAGCACATGCTGGAAATCAGTTGTGGCTTTGTAGAACATGTACGATGAATGGATACACTGTAAAATGTATGCATGTGCAATTGCCACATTTGATGAGATGCATATGTTCACAACTTTTCCTATATGCAAGTGCTTTCCATGTTAAAAAAAAGTGAAACTGCCAAGGGAGGGGGAAAAAGATACAGCTGGTGGCTGTTCTTAGAAATCTGTTCTCAGAACACTTTGAGCACAAACTAGTGATAATGCAACGTCATAGGGAAGCTGATAACTTTACTCCTAACAACCCAAGGTCATCAAATGTCTGTTCGTACTGTTACACACAACTGGCTATTATTCTGTTCCAAGTGTTCAAAGAACTGAAGGCTCCTACTACTTATTCTCCTTTCTGGCTAACTTCAAAGAAGATGCTCCCTATTTTGTAACATAATAAAGGTATAAAGTACAGTTGTTGTGTAATAAAGGGATGAAACTGAAAATAGAATCCGAGCATTGAGAGAGCAAGTGGGAGAAAAACATTTTTTTCCAAAGTACTGTAGAGATTAAACATCAAGAAGGGGAATTGTATCAACACACTCCCCCGGCACTCCTGCTCAAAGCAATTAGTAAAGCCCACTCCAAAGAGAAAAATGCAATATTTATGTTTTCAATTTATACCCCATGTTTCTTATGGGAACTCCTTGAGAATCTATGCAGGTGACAAAGACAACATCCAAAAATACCTATCAAAATATTTCTCCTAATCTGTTGTTAGCAAAAGCAGAAGCACCTGTGGACAGGAATGAATAAATAATACCTCACAGAGTATTATTATTAGCAGTATTTATATATTGCTTTTCAACAAAAAGTTCACAAGTTAACAGAGAAAATCAAATAAAATCAAATGTGAGCAATGTTACATTTTAAAATTGGGGCTGTTAAACCAGTAAGAAAAAAAGGAGATTTATAACCCTTCTAATATTTCAAGATTGATGGCACAAGCCTATGCACTACTCAGCAGTCCCATTGTGTTCAATGGGGTTTACACCCAGGACAGTGTGCAGGGGATTGCAGCCAATGTTAGGCCACCTCAACACAAAGGTTTCCAATTCACTATTATAATAGAGCAGGGGTCTCCAAACCCCAGCCTGGGGGCCAAATGCGGCTCGCAGCGAGCCTCTATCTGGCTGGTGACCAGCCTCTTGTCCCCTGAAAGCCTCTGGCCCACTCGACTGAACATGACCAGAGCTGTGCTCTGATTGCATCTGGAGGGTGTTCTGAGCACCAGAAAGGCTGAGTGAATGAGCCCACTCATTCATTTATTCATTCATCTAAGTTCCATCTCTCATTTATTTATTTAAATTTCATATTTAAATTTTTTTCCGGCCCTCAGCACTGCACCAGATATTTCATGTGGCCCTCTGGCCAAAAAGTTTGGAGACCCCTGTAATAGAGTACAGAACAATTATGTGGCAATATCTAATCTGCAATGTCCTTCTTCCAGTTTTAAGGAAAGAATAGCAGAATGAGAATGACAACATGAGACTTCCAAAATGGTTCTTGATGCATCTTGCGGAAATCTCAGCTTTAAGCATTGAAGAATGGGTGGCAAAATGGGCCACTAAAAGGCTTTAAATGGACATTAATTCATCTAAGAGTTTTAAGTTTTCTGGACTGGACAGAAGAGTTGCATTTCTGATATGCAAGTTTGCACAGGAAGATGTAATGGTGGGGGTTGAGCCAGCTATTCCAAGAGAAAGAGGGTTAGTCATAAAATATCCCCCTCTCTGACCCTCCCTCCAACCCTGGGACCAACAGTGGCTATAGTGGCAACTCTGACTTGAAACTGTTGCTGCTGAATGCCAGGTCAATTAATAATAAGATCAGCCTGATTCAGGATCTAATAATGAGGAGAGCACTGACCTGAAATGTATCATAGAGACCTGGTTAGAAGAAAAACGCACAGTGATTGTCTTTCCCAGCTGTGTTTGCTGTAGCAGCCACACAAATGGGTAAGAGTTGCAGCATTCTTTTGGGAGGACATCTCCTTTGCCAGGTACCCTGTCCAGTAGAATGCAGAGAACCAGTGAGACACTGCAATTCCAGGTTTTATAAGAGGGACAGAGAAGGATGTGTTGGAGGTGGGAGACATCTATGTCAAAGAAAAATATGAAAATATATTAAAAACTTACTTCACTGACATCCAAGGGAAGTTTATTTCAATGATAAAAATGTGTATCACCCAAAATAATTTCAGTTCAGTCTACAAACATTGTGAAAGCAGAACTCTGAGTTCAAACTGAGTTAACTTCCAGTGGGTCCCTCTTTGGCAGACAGGAATTTCTACAAAGAGTAAAACAATCCAATGGGGCTATGTTGACACTGTTGACCACTACCAACAACCACAGAGCAGAGCCAGAGCAAAGCTATAAAAATATCCCACATCAATTTCAACAAAGGAAAAGCTTTGGAGTTTTCAAGTTGGGGGGGGGGGGATATGAAGTGGGAGAGCAAGTCTCTTGATATCAGAAAAGGCACATAACACCTGCCTGTCCTGAAGACATAAAGTAGTACAAAAAGGATTTTAAAATGATCTTTTAGAAACTTGCAGGCAGCTGAAAAATGTCTTGCCTCATGGTTCTTATTTGCTAGCTACAGATCCCTACATAATTTTCCACTTCAAATTAAGAACAAGATCAACACATGCCTAAATCATGCAATATTGTAACAGAATACCATACTGCTAACATAGGGAGCTAAGGTCTTTCCACTTGAGCTAAAAAGTCAAATAGTCAGCATTCTGACGATGGTATAAATTACAAAAAGTGTGGATACTATAAATTCAGAAGGAACTACTCCCATGGATCACGTTCCAAGGAATCCACAGACTTTAATTAACACTGTCTCTGTCCTAGAAGCATAATGGGATTCACTGTGGTCTCAGCTTTTATGAAATTCAAAAGAGTTGTATATTATTAAGACAACTGATCTGAACATTAAAAACAATGTGAAACAATCCCAGGGTGTAGCATTATAAACTGTTACTCTGCTATTACTCCATCTGTAGTTAACAGGCTAAAATGTCAAAATAAGAGATAGTAAGGCCTGTCTGGAGTTAAATTGGATATAATGGTGTGATAATTCTGCATCACTCTAATTTTGCCACACTAGTCCCTTCCCTGTACAAGTTCAATACCATTTAAAGATATCTTTCAGCTTTTAAAATAAATACATATGAAGAACACGGCACCTAAGCAGTGACAGCAAAGGATAACTAGGGGAGTGCCCCCTCCATCCTGTTAGCCAGGATGCTGCTCTTTCCTTCTGTCTGCCTTTCATAAACTGAAGAAGGCCAATTCTATGCTTAGGATTATTAGAAAAGGTATTGAGAACAAAACGGCTAACATTATAACGCTGTTGTACAAATCAATGGTAAGGCCACACCTGGAGTACTTTGTCCAGTTCTGGTTGCCACATCTCAAAAAAGACATAGTGGAAATGGAAAAGGTGCAAAAGAGAGCGACTAAGATGATTATTGGGCTGAGGCACCTTCCTTATGAGGAAAGGCTACCGCGTTTGGGCCTCTTCAGCCTAGAAAAGAGGCGCCTGAGGGGGGACATGATTGAGACATACAAAATTATGCAGGGGGATGGACAGAGTGGATAGGGAGATGCTATTTACACTCTCACATAACACCAGAACCAGGGGACATCCACTAAAATGGAGTGTTGGGAGAGTTAGAACAGACAAAAGTAGATATTTCTTTACTCAGCATATGGTTGGTCTGTGGAACTCCTTGCTACAGGATGTGGTGATGGCATCTGGCCTGGATGCCTTTAAAAGGGGATTGGATAAATTTTCTGGAGGAAAAATCCATTACGGATTATAAGCCATGATGTGTATGTGCAACCTCCTGATTTTAGAAATGGGCTATGTCAGAATGCCAGATGCAAGGAAGGGCGCCAGAATGAGGTCTCTTGTTATCTGGTGTGCTCCCTGGGGCATTTGGTGGGCTGCTGTGAGATACAGGAAGCTGGACTAGATGGGCCTATGGCCTGATCCAGTGGGGATGTTCTTATGTTCTTATGAAGGCCCTTCAACAGGCTGGATGAAAGTGCCATGTAGTGAATGGTAATCTCCACAGACAAGCATCTGAGTTATTCATGGTTCACTTCAAAAGGGCCAACAGTAGTATTTAAGTTTATGGACCTGGAATACAGACTTCCCCTATGTCAGGGCTGCTCAATCCCCATCCAGCCCCCAAGGGGGTCCCCCCATCTCCAACGTGCGCTCGGCCCATGCTGGCCCGGTGCGTGAGCACCATGTCTTGCTTTCCCTTGCTGCCACTGAGCTCAGTGATAGTGAAGGAAAGACAAGCCCAGTGGGTTCGCAGGGCATTTTATAGTGGGAAGGTAATGTGAGACTTGCAGGTCTCGCGTTACTTCCCACTATAAAAGGCCCTGCGCACGCGCTGGGCCCATCTTTCCCTGCCTGACCCATGGACAGGATACTTGTGGAGCCAGAGGAGGAAAAGGGGAGAGCGCAGGAGAGTGAGATCTAGTCAGCGCACATGCAAGAGAGAGAGAGAGCGGGTGGGCAGGCAGTACGTGCCGTCCAGAGATCAGGAGGAGGGAGCGTGGTTGGGTGGGCAGACAGCCAAGCAGGCAGGTGGACTGCCAGGCAGGAGCACATGCAAAGGAGGGAGGAAGGGAAGGAGGGCAAGGAGGGCAGGCAAGCGGGCAGGTGTATATGTGTGAAAGTCTGGAAGATCCCCCCCCCATTTGTGTGAGTGAATGAGATCATAAACTGGCTGGAAAATCACTTATGAACTGATTCAGATTCAGAAACCTTTTATTGGCATAAAATCAACATAAAAACATAATACACTTAAACCATACCTAAAACAGCCCCATAAATCAAGCCAATACATCGCCCTTACTCACTTATACTGCATCTCCTCAAAATTAAATAAAGAAATTTCACCACCTGGCGTGTACATTCTTCATCCTTTCCCAATCACTTATGAACTGGTTGGAAGATCCCCCCACCCCTTTAAGTGTGTGAATGGGATCATACACTGGTTTGAAATCTTTCATTTATTGTCCATCTATAATATATTCATTTATGTAAATTTATTCAAATTTGAAATGTAAATTAATTCTTTTTGTGCCCCCAACACAGTGTCAGAGAGATTATGTGGCCCTCCTGCCAAAAACTTTGAGCACCCCTGCTCTACGTGAAACACAATGGTATATAGGGGCAAATTTTGAAGGGCAGAACCTCATCATGACACCCCTCCCCTAAGACTATATAACAAAAATATCAACTTTAAATGTCTTTATTAGAATGGTTTCTTCTGCCACTTGCCTACTTCAAAAATTTACACTTCATTTCAAAATCTAGTTCATTTCAATCCAAACTCTTGGAGTGGTACATAACAGTTTAGAACAAATGGAATTAAAAATAGCCTATATAAATATAAAAATATAAGAATGCTAGCCTATGCCTGTTCACTCAGAATTAAGACTCACTGTGTTCAACAGGACTTACTCTCTGCAACTTTGCATATAATTGTAGCCTTATGGTAACATGAACATACTGTCAGGCAGCCTTGGGGAAAGAAGGTGGGAGAGTATAACATATGCCCCTTGGCAAATTTCTCAGGTTTGCCTCCTGTTGAGCCAGCACCCAAGTGCTCCTGCTGATGACATCACTACTTTAGCTGTAGGCCAAATTTTGGAGCTTCAATTCCCCCTCCATTTTCCCTTGACTACACTCCATGGTTAAACAAACACATGAAAATAACTTTCAAAGAAAGAACAGGGAAGGATATTGCATTTCTCACCTTTATTAATATTCAATTCATTAATATTCAATTGTCTTTGTCAATTAGGATGTTTAGCAGTTAAGGTAATACTATTCTATATACCTACTGTGTGCCTTAAATGCCCTCACGGCTAAACTTCTAAGCCTAAAAACAGGAATGGGGTTCAAAGGCATTCTTTAATACTTCTGTGGATTTGACCACAGAAAGAGATTCCAATGGCAACTTCATACTCCGCATGCTTGCTTACAGGCACTGGGGTCGCTAGGGGGGTGCAGGCCGCACCAGGGGATGCACCAGGGGGGCGCCCTGGGGGGAGGACGCGCTAACATCATGGGGTTAGGAGCTACCGCGTCATGGCACACACCGCTGGATGCAGAATGGCCAGTGGAGTGCAGTGCAAAAAACGGAATGGAAATCGCTCCTTTCGTTCAAAAGTTATGGCCAAAAACCCAGAAGGAAAAAATGCATGGAGCCCTATGGAAAGTGAAAGTGAACCGCATTTACTCGTGAGCAGGTGTACTTGCCATAGTCTGTGGGAAAGGGCAGGCTGAGAGGAATCCAACGACACCTGAATGGTCCCAAATCCAATGAATACAGTCCCCAAAAAACACTAGAGAAGCTCCCCCCTCCCAGCTGCGAGTCTGAGCCCGAAACGAAGTCATGTGGCCGCGTTTACTCGCGAGTAGGCGGACTTGCCTTAGTCGAGGCAGGCTGAGAGGCTCCAAGGACGTCAGAATGGTCCTCATCCAATGAGTGCAGCCCCCAAAAACACCGGAGAAGGAGGTTCCTCCCTCCCAGTCTATGGAGCCCTATGGAAAGCAAAGCAGCCTCACAGTTGCATTTACTTGCGAGCAGGCAGATGTGCCTTGGCTGGTGGTCAGGCCAGGCAAAGGGGAATGTGAGGACATCAGAAGGGTCCTGATCCGATGGAGCCACTCCAGAAGGCAGCCTCCCCCCCCCCCAAAAAAAGAGGCTTGAACAAAAAGGAGGCTACCAAAAGAAAGGTAAGGGGAAAGTTTTCTATTTTGCACTTGTGAAGCCAGGTGGGTCTTTATCCTGATATACCTGAAATAGAAGAACTTTAAACTGGGCACTGGAAGGACTGAAGAGCTCACTGATTCTTTTTGGGGGGTTCTTTTGCAGGCAGACTACAGGGTAAGCCCCACTGACCACTATGGGACTTACTTCAGAGTAGACATGCATAGGATTGGGCTCACAGGCTGCAATCCTACCCACACTTTCCTGAGAGTAAGCCCCACTGACCATAATAGGACTTAATTCAGAGTAGATTCACTTGGTGGAACAGGACTGGCTGCCCCTTATTTAATTATTTTATTTTAATCTAATTATTTATAATTATTTTAATTGCTTGATGATGTCACTTCTGGCCATGACATCACTTCCAATGGGTCCTGGACAGATTGTTATTCTAAAAAATGGGTCCCGGTGCTAAAAGTTTGAGAACTGCTGCAATAAGTTGTTAGTAAGTTGACACGGGGTGTGTGTGTGAGAGAGAGAGACTCTACAAGTTTTCAAAATCACTAAAATCAGAATTTGGAGGAATAATACCATCATGTTATATAACAAACAATGTGTAATTTCATGCAGAATGCAATGAAACAACCCACATTGAAATATCTGTATTCTAACAAAAGGTACAGCCAAAAAACCGGTAGGGGTGGGGTGATGGCACATCACCACGCCTAGCTGGGGCGTTGCCCCGCCCGCTACATGGGGTGATGCGCAGGCCTCCCGCACCGGGTGACGCAAATCCTAGTGATGCCACTGCTTACAGGAGTCATTGCTTTGTGCTGGTTCAAACATCATACCCCAAATTGGAGGGGTTATGTGTTCTTAATTTGAAATTTGTGGCAAAAGGACATTACGGTGAGTTAGAACCCAAATACAGTGAACGGGGGGGGGGCATAAGCTCTAGGCATTCAAGATTATTTGAGACATCAATGACTACAAACACAGCAAAGCTTCACATCTAACACAATGCCAATGCAGCATTTAGGATGAGTTACACTTTCAGCATTTTTTTTTCTTGTTGAACCTTCCAAAATATTTTCTGTGGAAGGAAGAAATACATGAGGTAGAAAGGAATACCTCTCATGAAATTAACACAGGAGTAATATGTCCCAGGTAGTATCTCTGTAGAGCTGAATTCTTGCATTACAAAAGAATCACCCTCAACAAGATTTCCACCAAAACTTTGTCAAATCTGTTACCAAAATCAAAGTAAGTAAAGTGCTGCACCCTTTTATCACTACCCTGTATAGAAAAGTTTAAATTACTTTTACCCATATATTTCATTTTAGAATATGGTCCATCATTGCCAATCCACTTTTCTATTGGTTTATGTAATTAAAATATTACTGAGAACATTAGTTTATCATAGCTTCTTTCCTGTCAGTACCAATCAGCTCAAAACACTCAACTGTATTAACATGCAAATGCAGCCTTGTTGCATCCACTCAAAACTGATATTTTCTGCTACTATATATGGAGCTAATTGTCTTATGACTAGAAAATACTCTGAATTTTCAGATGGAATAGCCTTAAGGGCTACCTTCATACTTAAAAGATCATTTTAATGTCACACTCTTGAACACTATTTTTTCTATACAGTGGTGCCTCGCATAACGAAATTAATCCGTTCCGCGAGTCCTTTCGTACTGCGAAAATTTCGTTTTGCGAGCGCAGTTTCCCATAGGAATGCATTGAAATTTAATTAATGCGTTCCTATGGGCAAAAAAAGTCAGAACAAAGTCAAATTTGGTTTACAAAGTGTTTATTAAGTGCTCTTTAAAGGCATACATACTGTACAGAGGATTTCAAAAATTTCAAGCACAAAACTTCAACTTTTTAATTTTAAAAATTCGTCTTGCGAAGCACGGCCATAGAAAAAATTCGTCTTGCGAAGCACGGCCATAGAAAATTTGTCTTGCGAGTCACCAAAAAAATTGCAAAAACGTTTTCGTTTTGCGAGTTTTTCGGTGCGCGAGGCATTCGTTATGCGAGGTAACACTGTATTGCCTTTCTATAACAGAATGCAACCAATGCAGCTTACAATTCAAGAAAGGTAAAAGTAGTTAGAGATATATAAATTAAAACACTATGTAGTAATCACTGTCATGAAAACACATTTCAGCAATTTGACTAAATTAGTACAGTCAACCAGATGTTAAGTGAAAACATGGTGGCATAGGCCAATTTTCACTGCCCACCAACAGAAAGGCAAAATGGGGACTGGGGTACCTCATGGGGAAAGGTACCACTATTGAGAAGGCCCTCTCTATCATGATCTCCCGTCATGCTTCTCATAGCAGAAAAACACAGAGAAGTGGTAGACAAGCTGTCAGGCAAGTTCATAAAGGAGACGGTAGTTCCAGAGACATCCTGATTCCAACCTACTTACCATGTGAACACACTAACTTATCAAATTAGATGTTTAGAGAATACTTTCTGGATGCTGAAGTTGGACAATGAACTCGATTTAGCTGTGGAAAATAATTTTCAGGTAATGAAAAGCAGGTAATGAAAAGCTATGCACTCCCTGTAATTCAACCAATAAAAAGCCTGAAACATAAACCAAGGTGTAAAGCGACACTGGCATTTATTAATATTTAGTGCACCTCAAAGCAAGCACAGAGCGGAAATATGGTCCAACAGTTCCAAGGCAGAACGTAGCAGGAAAAATAAACTTGATTTACAGCAATCTCTACCTCTTAAAAATAATAATAAAAGCAGACTGCAGGCCTCTCCCTTTAAAATATTTAATAGCTGATATCATTAGGAGAGTCTCAAATCACATTTTTAACATATGGGAACTTTGGGGAAACTATCCTCTGCAATTCATAGTTTAATGGATGATATTATTTTAACAGCTTTTCCCCATTTTTCAGATGTCTTTAAAAAAATGATGCCCGTTTTTGAACGGGGTTTCCCCATTTCTGCCATAAAACAAGATCTAAACGGTTTCACATTCTCTTCCTCAGGCATTTACAGTTCTCAGAATCAAGATGTTTCATTTCTTACAAATCCAAGAAGCTATAATGCTTGAAAAATGAAACCATCGTCAATGGCATCTTAATCTTAAATAACTTTAAAAGAAACGTCTCATCTTCACTTCCAAAGGGAATCAATAGAAAATTCTAATTACGTAGTTTTAAATCTTTGCTGAACATGCATCAGGCCTTCTCTTTGAAATACAGATATCAGAAGGAAATAAAAGCATGTTATTAGGTCTCTCTTACTGAATTTGATTCAGATGAAAATAGGTCATGTTTTCAAGATTTTAAAAGGTTCACTTCTACTGATGATTTCTAGATTGATAAAGGTTTTTGTACTCTCCCTTCCTTATTAGATTCTCTTTATAAGAGAACTATTTTCTTCCATTTAGCTATGTTTTATTGCACATGTTTGATAAGAACACAAAAAATGCATGCCAACAAAACAATGTTTGAAGGAAAAACTGAGCAACTATGAGTGCTTTACTTTGCTTTACTTAAAGTGTGCCATCTACACGATGGAGTATGTGCCCTATGTTCCCTTGTTTAGTTAAATAACAGACAGCCAACCTCTGCAGTCACAAGTTGTTATGAAGATAATTGATTCAAACAAACAGGTCTCACCTTTCCACTCCATCACAACAGAAAAGCAAGATGACAGCTTCACAGAGATTCATTAGTTAACACAAGCATGCAAATCTGTTGTCGGGGCATTGTGTCATCCGTCTTGAGAAAGCTGCCAAGAAGTGTTTGTAATTCCAGTGCTGCTTGAATTTCCCAAACCCCAAGATAAAATTGCTAGATAAAATGACCATCAATTCCAGAGAAGAGTTAAAAGACAGGCTGACAAATATCACCAATTCCACATTCCCCAACCTAAGATTCCACAAACTATGACTTTCACCTTAGAAACCACTTAGGATAACTAACTAGCCATCATGCCTTGGCAAAAAATTCCTGCTGCATAACACATGCAAGACAGAACTGCAGATCTTCAAAAGTACTTAACGCACTGCTTGCAGTCAGCAAAAGATGAATAGGATTTTCATCAAAAAAGTGCTAAATGGAGGAAAAATCCAAAATATAAGTACTTATAAGACTGTTTTGTCTCTGGCAAGTTTATCATCATATTTTTGAAGACCATCTGGTGGTTTAGAGGACTTACTCAGTGCTTATATAAAGTCACTGAGCAAATTTCTAAAACATATGTTGGGGTTCTGGGGCCAATAAGTGGTAGTTCCTCAGTTTTCAAGTAACTATGAAAAGTTTAACCTGAAGGTAGAATATTTGAAAAACATTGTGGTAAATGACATAAATTCATATATTACGCCCTAAATTAACCACATGGTCCATGCCACCTGTTGTGTCGGGCACTACAGCATGACATTCTTGCTCTCCCTCTGTGTTCAGCTGGGAGAACTGAATTCTGCTAGCTACTGGCAGCAAAGTAAGGGAGTAGACAGTTCCAGAATACAGATTTCTTCTCCATGAACATAAAATATTTCATATTAACTCAAGTAGTATTATCACTCTCTGAATTACATTTGCCTTAAGGTTAGAAACAGTGGCACAGTAGTAAATTTTGAAGTGTAGAAGGTTGTCATGATAACCCCATAGCCACCTCCCTCTCAGACTACAGAATTAAAAAGATCAATATTGAATTTTTTCATTAGAATATTTTCTCCTCCTGCCACTTACTTCAACACTGAAACTTATTATGCTTCACTGAAAGACCTAGCTCAGTACAACCCAAACTTACATGCTTAAAACATGTAAAATGCAAAAAACTGAATTTAAAAAAAATTCAAGTAAACACAAAAAGTATAGAAGAGTATACATTTTTGTATACATTTTTACTCAGGAATGAACTTTGTTCAGTAGGATTTTCTCCAATTTGGACTTGGCAATTCCAAGTTACTACAAATCAGAAGCACTTCAATAGAAATCTAGTTTGCATTAGTAACTTTTTCAAAAATCTCTGCACTGAAGTTTCAGGTTTAGCAACAAATAAAAAGGTCAGGGTGCTATGCAAGATTTTCGAGAACTTCAAAGCATTTTCAAGTTACGAAGCATCTTTCAGCTAAAATGGAATTACTGGTACTGTAATTATTAGTGTTAGTGACACTCACCAGTTATGTTTACTGTGAAGTAGCCACTCAAGTGGTTCTGGGGGATTTCCTCCCACTTTTCCTGGAAGTTTAGCAGGAAGTTTTACCTGGTACTGTTGAAACTAGGTATCTAAGGGCCCAATCCTAAAGAGTGCCTAAGGCATGTTTACAGACCGAGGCCAGCCTACCACTGCCCGGCACTGGGCTAGAGCCAGTGCAGTACCAGAGCTCTGCAGTCATGCGGACCGCTGGACAGCAGAGAGGTAGGTAGAGACGTGGGGGAGGCAGGGAGGAGGCATTCCAGGGCAGGGGGAGGCGGAGGGAGGTCAAGGAGAGGGCAGGGAGGAGGTGTGGTGGGAAGGGAGAGGGGCAGGAGGGAGGCGGGAGCAGTGGAGCTATGCTCCACTGAATCCTGAGCCTCTGTGTTGGGCCGCCCACCTACCACGGAGGTTCTTACTTCTATGCCAACCTTTGGGTGATCGTAGAATTGAGTAGCTCCATTGCTACTCACCTTATCTGGGGAAAGGGGACAAAAGTCCCCTTCTCCCAGGGAGGCAGCAGCAGCTGCCTGGGGTGTGCTGGATGCAGCGGCAGCAATTTTCAGCGCTGCTGCAGCCCTGCATGCCGGACAGCTCAGGATTGGGCTGTAAAGCTTCAGTCCTATATCCTCTTTCTTGGGAGTAACTTCCATTCAACTCATTTGAGCTTACTTCTGAGTAGACATGCACAGGTTTGCACTATTAATGAGCCAGCAAAGTGCTGCAGCTGCAAAAAAAGCTAATGAACTGCTGGACTGAATTAACAGAGGCTCTGATTAATTCAGAGAATTAATCTGAATTAACAGATTATGAGAATTAATAGATCCACTCTACCCTGCACTAGCTGAACCTCACTTGAAATATTGCATCCAGTTTAAGGAAAACACTGAAAAACTGAAATTGGTTCAGAAGAGGGTAACAAAAATAGTGATAGATCTGGAAACCAATGAAGGATGGTTAAAAGAGTTTGGTATGTTTTGCTTGAAGAGAAGACTAACAGGAAATACGATAGCCATTTTCAAACATCTGAAGGCTGTCACATGGAAGCAGGAGGGGATGTGTGCTTTTGAGGGCAACGCGTTGAAAACATGGAGAGGCAAATTTAGATTAGACAAGAGAAAGAATTTTCTATGTACAAGAGCTGTCCAGCACAGGAAAAGTGACTCATGAAGTAGAGGGCTCTCCTCATTGCAGGTTTTCAAGCAAAGGCTAGACAGCCACCCATTAGGGATGCTGTTGTACTGAACAGGAGGCTGGCCTATGACCACCAAGGTCCCTTTATACTCTAACTTCCTATTAAGACATTTCATAGGCCCAATTAGTGTGAGCAGAAGCCGACATGAAATTGAGTCTCATCATATAACCAACTGCTCCAGATTTCACATGGGTGGGAGGTGATTTTGTATTTTGGGGGGGAAGCAAACAAAAACAACTTTGATGATGCATGCACTTCAGAGAACAAAAGACTATTCTCCTATGGGGACCCCTTTAAACCGGTGACCATTCTTCTACGTGAAATCTGAGGGAGTAGGAAGTAACTTTATGACATCATTTGCTATGTAAACCACTGACAACTTTTGTTGTTGCAAATTGGTGCATATTCTCTATAATAACAATAACAATCATCATCACCCTTTGAACATTTGAATCAGTCTAGAATCAGATTAAAATAGAAAGTTAGCATGTTAAAGACAACATTCATCTCAAAAATGTTAAGGAAAACTATCTTAAAACAAGAGTGAACACAGGTTGTGTATTAGAAGCATACATATATGCTTCGTTAGTGTAAACAAATCATTCTCTCAGGTCATGGCTGTTTTTCCCCATTTCCATATGCTTTGTTCTTATTGTGGAGAGAGGAACACTTGTGCTTATTAGCAGACAAGCTGCTGACATGTCAGCCAACCTTCTTAAAGCTGGCAAACACATATCCTGTCACAGACAACTGATAATTTGAAGAGAAAAATCACAATAGTTGTCCCTGTGCCTAAGTTATGCCACATGCAGCAAACAATGTGGAAATGTACAGGGCAGACTAAACCCATACTGGTCCTCAACATGATTGATATTTGCAATGAAGATGCAGAAAGTAGATATAGAAAACACCTTCAAATAAAACAATTTCTGCTCTTTTCCAAGAAGCAAGAGTCAAAATGTATTTTCTATGTGGTTTATTTCTGCTTTAAAAGTGTTCAACCTTGTTTGTTCTTTTACAGATTTTGCTCTCAAGAGAATGTATGTGGAGGTTTCACAGAAGCGCACCAAGATCACCTATACTGTCTTAACTGGAGAACAATGTTACCATTAAGACAGAGGGCCCCTGTTTCCACAGAATTTTACTGATTATAAAAGGTACCCAACTATGGGCTACATCCAAAAGTTCCTTGCATGAATGAAAATACATTTCTGCCTATACAAGGTGCTCTATTTCTGCCAGTTTTCCCCTTCCACCCATTCTCCATCTTGCACTGTTCTTGAAGATCTCTTGAATGCACAAATTTGGGAGAAAGAACAGTGGAGGAGGAGTTGGAAACTCCCTTAGCACAATGGAAATTTCAATTTGACCATTTTGATTATAATCCTATGACTATGATCCAAAGAACTGTTCAACTAATTTCATGCATTCAAGGCACTCGAGTGTTTGTTTATTAACAATCTCACAAGCGAATGTTTGACGTTTCACATGGTAAAGCACCTTTAAAGTAGGGGGAAGTTCCCAAAAGCAGTTTATGATATAGGAAGAGGTCTACCTCTAAAAGGGCCAATATCTCATTGGGAAGCCAATATCTCACTGGGCATATGCAGACTTTTGGATTCCTTAAAATATTTATTTGGATACTTGCCTCTGAGAGGATTTTTAGCCTTGATAAGGAAGTAACTGGACACATCTGTGAAGACCTATAAAGTTATCCAAGTAATCCATGCTGACAAGGACCAACACAGCCTCCCTAGGAAGATGTTTATCTAACTAGAGGGGGGGCACCTTTCCAATATAGAAAGCTACTTTAGAGAGAGATAAGTTGATGATGGGCATGGTGTCTGACGGACATACTTTGCATATAATGCTTCAAGAAAGTTGTGTCAAACCATTGGTTTCAACAGATTTCTATGGTCTCACATGCCAGCTTTCAGGAACGGAAACAATGGACAGTTCTAAAAATTTCAAATACAGGTGGAGCCTATTTATCTGCATTAGTTCCGTTCCGTGACTTGGTGCGATTAACAAAAAACACATTGTGCTAAATTCCATAGAGTTACGCAAATACACTGCAGCCTGACACTTCCGGATGGAAGGAAACTAAGGCAGCTGTTATCAATCCCCTCCCCTCCGCTCCGCTCCATACTCAGCCCTCCCCGTTGCCAGCTGCCTGGCTTCTTTCACATGCTATGCGTTTCTACTCAGAAGTAAGCCCCATTGTAGTCAGGGATTGTGGAGAGTGTGGAGAGGATTGTAGGCTATAACTCAAGCTTTGCTTGGTGGGAAGGCCTGTTTGTGTGATTGCCTGCACCATGGGGGGGGGGTTGCTTGTGTTGGTGATTGCCTGCAACATCTCAATGGGGGGGGAATTTGGCAAACACTCCCTGGGTTTTTTAAAGCAATCCCCTCTGTTGCTACCACATCTGCCCCTGTGTGAGTGAGAGAGCGAGCAAGCTCCACCTTGCTGCACGTGTTCTGGCTACAGAGATTTTCAGCCCCCCCCTTCCCCTCTTCAACCTCTTTGCTGGCTCAGGGGCTCCAGGAGTGTTACTGTTCCTTTGCAAGGGGAACCTCTTCCAGAGCTCCAGGGCTATTTCCCTGCCTGGGCGAGGCAGAGCCTTTTTGCAGTGTTTTGGGCTGCCTGGAAATGGAGCCAGAAGCCAGTGCAGGGCAAAGGAGGCAAAGGTGTGTGTGATTTTCGTTCCCCCACCCCATTCGCTTACAAATCTGCAGATAAAAAATCTGTGGATAAATAGGCTGCACCTGTATTCCTACATATGGAACAAGGAAGAGAAATACATAGCACACAATTCTTATGACTCCATATGCACTTTAAACTCTCTGAACAAACATACAGAAGAGAACACATTAAGCTTCTAATACCGATACAATGAGCTGAGCAATCCAACAAAACTCCAATTTTTAATCTGATTGACCCATTTCTGCCCAAATGTGGAGATGTGTACACAGTTGATCCCTGTTGCGTATATGTGGCATTGGGCAGAAATGGCTGAAGGGGAGTAAACTAATAGGTTTCAATTACAGAGATCAATTCAGCAGCACAGGCAATCAATCCAACCGAACATTTTTTTTTTATTTAATGGCAAGCTAGCCTTTGTAAAAAGAATTTCTTCTGCTTAATATTTCTAGGTGCCTAAGGTAGTAAAAAGTTAGTAACTGTTTTTAAAAGGACTGTTTTCATTTTGCAGTATGGGCCTGAGCTGAATGAAGGATAGTTTGCTGGAAAAGCCAATACACTTAAACAGATATTTTAAGATGAGCAGTAAGAAAGGACAACTTGCAAATGAAAGACACAATGGAGTAGGTGTCTGTATACAATTCTGGTAGCTGGAGATGAACACCTTGAGAACCAACAGAGGATGAACTGCTGCTGCTGTCAGAGCTTGGACAGCGCAGAGCACAGCCAGGCTGCACTTGGAAGAAAACATCTAGTGTGTTGAGGGTTCTGTGAGTTCTTCTCATGGAACTGAAACTTGTTAAAAAAACATATTTGAAAAAATGGGGTTTATGAATAGCAAGGTGAGATCCAAGAAGACCACTTCCGGCACTAAATACAACAGGCATGCTACTTTACAGCTTACCCATCGCTAACAACCAAATACAATACTAAAACTGCTAAATGCTCACGTCTGATTATGTTTCCCTACCATGTGAGAGCTGAATGTCTTCAATAAGACATGGAGACCCATGAAAAATAATTCATATTTTTAAAGGCATGTACAAACATTACCAAAATTACATCAGATTATCCTTGCAGGGGGTTAATTATCCCAATTTCACAGATGAAGCAATGTATATGCATTATTCATACAGTTTCCCATGAATACAGTATTCATATACAGTGGTTGTTCAAGAAGAGAGGCATAGGAGCACACACTTCTGAATCGGGATTAGCATTTCAAATATTTTCAGTATAGCCTCACACTGACTCTCTTAAGCCACAGTTCATCTGCAAGGGACAAACAAGTTATTCACTTCCAAACATGAAAACTCAATCAGTGAAACTGGTTGGCAGCAAATTCTAGACAATCACTGCCTCCCCCCCCCCCCCAAAAAAAAACCTTATTCATCACACAATACAGATTAACCCAAGGACTTAAATGTCACCTAATGTTGGGTTGGCAACTAGCATAAATGGACACAGGGATATCCCCTACAGATTTCAGTGGTTACTAGCCATAGCAGCTACAAGCACTATGTCCATGCTGAATGACACAGACTTGGAACAAAGATGAGCGGGATACTGTCATTGCTTTGAACTTCCGGTGATATCTGGCTGCCCACTCTCAAAAGGTAGAATGCTGAGGTAGAAAGGTGATAAAAATGCATGTCCCAAACTCACAGATAAAAAGGAGGAACTATTTAAAAAGGTGGCTTATGTGAGAAAAATGACAACAATATTTCATAAAAGTAGTCACAAAGTCATTGCACTTTTCCCAAGCATTTCTTTACAACAGAAGTTGGAGTGTCATCAAAACATGATGGCTATGTGGATCACTTCAATATTCCACTATAAACCTGCTTTCATTGACAAGTTATTTTTATTCGGGTATTTTAATGTGCAGCAAGAGATATAATGAGGCATATTTCAGAAAATAAAGATGTAAAAGGCTCTAGGAAAGATCTTTTACAGGTTAATGATTTTTTTCTAATTGAAATCTGTGCTGGATCATCAGTTTCTATAAAGTAGCAATAATTAAGATTTGTGAATTGTCTAGAAAATAATCTTCTCTACATAGTGACACTAACCCATGTTTTTAATTTCACTTAATACTTGAATATGTTTCTCCTTCAAAAATTCAAATTGACGAACTTAAAATGCAAGCTTTGTTTCTAACCTCTCAGTACAACTTACAAAAGGGAACTAATGACCATATTCATGTATCTTGCTTGAAAAGAAAGCTATTAACTTGTATAAATTCCAAGTAGCTTATGAGTTGTCAACTCCTTGCCTTGGATGGAAAAGGAAGAAAGCTGATTTAGGGAGTATCCACACAATTTCTTAACACCCTGATGTGGAACTTCAGAGCTGGGAAGCAGCAGGGAAAAAATTCAAATACCTTAGATCAGCCATTTTCAACCGTTTTCAGCTCACGGCACACTGACAAGGCACTAAAGTTGTCAAGGGACACTACTAGTTTTGAATTACATTAATATGCTACAATTTAATTAATATAAGTAAGGGCACAAGCCTAACCAGGTCTACTCAGCAATAACTCCTATTTTGTTCAATGGGGATTACTCTTAGGAAAGTGTGGATTGCAGCCTTAGATCATTACATGACAATGAAATAAATTCCCAAGAAGCTTGGAGAGGGAGGTATATGTGGTTTCTGGAAAGGAAGAACAATGTTTTGAAGCAGGTCTGTTCAAACTGTTATCAGTTGATATGCTCTGATATGCCAGGAGGTGCTGGCAAAGAGAGATGAGACTGAGCATACTGGAGAAACGGGGGTGTGGGCGTTGAGGGGCAGTGAGGAGATGTGGCTGAAACAAGTGCAGGATTCACTGGGGTGGGGGTAGAAAGAGAGAGAGAGAATGGGAAGCAACTGACTGGACTTTGGAAGGTGGGGCAGAGGGAGCAGGAGGGGCAGTAAAAGGGGTTAACTGCAATTATGATGGGGGATGTGTGTGCAGGAGGGGAGGAGGTGGGTGGGGGGAAGAAAAGCATCACTTGCTTGCTCACGTATTCAAGAAAGAGTGCAACCAAGCTTCTGTACATCTACTCAGAAGTAAGCCCCATTACAGTCCATGGGGCTTACTCCTAGGTAACTGTGGAAAGGATTGTGGCCCATACCCTTAAAGCCAAAGCCTTGCCAGGCAATGCAGGCAGGGTCACTTTGGGGCATGGCTGGCAAGGAAAAGGGTCTCTCCAGGATCCATGGCAAGGCCACACCTGGAGTATTGCATCCAGTTCTGATCGCCACATCTCAAAAAGGACATAGTAGAAATGGAAAAGGTGCAAAAGAGAGCGACTAAGATGATTACTGGGCTGGGGCACCTTCCTTATGAGGAAAGGCTACCGCGTTTGGACCTCTTCAGCCTAGAAAAGAGGCAACTGAGGAGGGACATGACTGAGACATATAAAATTATGCATGGGAAGGACAAAGTAGATAGAGAGATGCTTTTTACACTCTCACATAACAGCAGAACCAGGGGACATCCACTAAAATGGAGTGTTGGAAGAGTTAGAACAGACAAAAGAAGACACGTCTTTACTCAGCGTGTGGTTGGTCTGTGGAACTCCTTGCCACAGGATATGGTGATGGCATCTGGCCTGGATGCCTTTAAAAGGGGATTGGACAAGTTTCTGGAGGAAAAATCCATTATGGGGTACAAGCCATGATGTGTATGCACAACCTCCTGATTTTAGAAATGGGCTATGTCAGTATGTCAGATGCAAGGGAGGGCACCAGGATGCAGGTCTCTTGTTATCTGGTGTGCTCCCTGGGGCAGTTGGTGGGCTGCTGTGAGATACAGGAAGCTGGACTAGATGGGCCTATGGCCTGATCCAGTGGGGCTGTTCTTATTTTCTTTCCATCCAGCTGCTTCTGGCTTCTACCTGTTTCCACCTTCTGGTTTGCCCTCACTCCCTCCTAGCTCTTGCCGCTAGCCCTCACTCCCTCCACATTCCCGCCTGCCGAGAGCTCTTCCAGGCTTCTCTAGCTTACTGGCTGGCTGCCTGCCTGCCTGCCCAATCAGCGTGCAGGGCAGGCACTAGCAACAGCAGGAGTGTCCAAGCCCTTGCGCGGCTGTCCCTTTTTCTTCTGCTGCTGGGAGAGGCTCCGAGCAGCCGCTTCTCCCATGCACAGCAGCTGCTGCTGCCTGACTCCTTGGCCCCGTGGCACACCTGAGGCAGCTTCACGGCACACCAGTGTATCGCAGCACAGTGGCCGAAAACTGCTGCCTGAGACACCCACCACTATAAGTTGATCTCACAGATAAGTCGAGGTCAGGCTCTGAGCCAACAGCCATGGAATTTTATATGACCCTCGGATAAGTCGGGGGTTAAACTTAGGGGGGTGCCTGACTATAGTTTTGTCTGATTTTACCAGAGGCCAGATCCTGAAAAATAACCTACCACTAATTGTTACCTAAGAACTGTACAGTCTCTATTAATAACATAGTAAAAGATCATAAGATACATTTTTATTCTTTTTAAATTCCGGTCTTCACCACCTTTTTGTAAACACTATCAGAGTAAGTGCACTGTAAACAACATACTAGTAAAACAGTGGTTCCCAACCTGGTATTCATGTACTCCCAGGGACACTTAACAGGACCTTTAGGGGTACTTGAAAAAGAATAGAGTAATGGCAAAAAAAAGGCAGGTTGTGCTACAGAATACCTTGCAAGGCATTCCTGCAGCAAGGCAGGAAGGAAGGTAGCTAGTTGGCTGTGAAAGCTCCACCAATAGTTAGTTTTTGGTCACCAATTCATCTATGAACCAGTGATTGAAAACCAGCACAGTAAAAAAAAGCTGAAACATAATATGGAAAGTGATCAATCAGCCATAATTTCTCAGGACACTTCTGGTACAAAACAGTGCAAAGGCAGAGTCTTCTGTTCTTCAAACAGATAAAAAGAGAAAACACTGTGAATAATACATGAAATCTGGGTTTTCATAGAGAGCAGTTGAGGGCTTGTATTATCAATTACAAACATTTTGCTAATAGGAAGGGTACAATTTATGGAAATGGGCTGCCAAGGGATATGCAAGTGAAAAAGGTTGGAAACCACTGCAGGAGATCCATGAATCAAATCTACCTTTAAGGTGTCTGGTGTGTTAAGCCAGAAGCTCTACATACAGCATATAACCCATAACACATAACTGAGATTGTGCAATTCAATTCACAGTAGAGAGATGCAGTTGCATATATTTGCAACCCTTCTTACTCAGAAGTAGACCCACTGCTTTCCATGGGTGTTATTCTTAAGTAACGGTGCACTGAATTGTAGCCTGGGACTTTGCTTCAAATGGAAAGGAGGATCCCATCCTGGTGTTGAAAAAAGAGACCTCTGCCAAATGCATTTGCAAAAAGGAACCAGGTTGCAGAAGAATAAAAGGTTAGTTTTGGCTGGAAAGTTACTATAGAAACAAATGATCTCTGCATTGCCTCTAAAGAGTGGTGCCTGCCTGCTGTTTGAGAAGGTTCCTGCCTGCTGCTTGAGAAAGAAAGGAAACTTTTCAGAGTTGAAAGGCTCTGCCCTCTGACTGACCCAGAGATAAGGCAAAGTGATAACTGGAGCTTGATTACTTGGCAAAAGTTTTAGGTACTATAGGCGAATATCTACAGTAGCTTTCATCTGTTAAGCACTTACAGACCAGATGCATCTTATGGCAGGTTCAGGTTCTGAAGTCAGAGTGTAAGGCGAAAATAGCACATGGTTAAAGCTACCTTAAATCTAAAAAATACATTCTCTTTCTTTAAAAACTATCAGAGGCATGTGGGCACTGAGATGGACTGAGGGAACAGCAAATGCATTATCTCACATTCTCCAGGGCACATTCTCTATGAGCAAAATGATGGGGCAGTATTTAAAATGCTCTATCTGTCACCAAGCTTAAATACTTGACTGTGTGCAAGTATAACATGCCTGTGATGTGACCTGGCTGCATATGTTCCTACAAACTTGCCCCTTATTTAAAGGCAAAGCAGACCATGGGGAAGAAACTGTTCTCGCTCTTTCCAAACTTATGCTCCTAGCTACCACCTTCCCAATCACAACCTGTTTTAAGTGCACAAAAGTCTGTTCTGTGAAGCTACCTCGGTTCAAATTTCATGCCCCTTATTTCAAAGGAGAGGGACAAAAATATGCCATTTCAGTTGTTTATAATAATCAGAGTTTTTGCACTACTTGTGCATCTATATGTTAGCTATGTATTGGATAAAATATCTCAAATCTGATTTCCCTTGTTAGTGACAGTCAGCTGTCAGAATGCCAGTAGTGACACTCATGTACCTACATTGTTTTAGCAATTATCATACAAATGCAAATCAGTGCAAATGTCTGACTATGAATTGCTGCAGCCCAACAGAAAAACTATGTGAATTCTACTGTTTTAGTCTTCATATTGGAAAAGTCATGCTAGAATCATCATGAACATGAACTACAATTATAAATAATGTCTTCATCCATGCCGTTCTCATCTACCACCAATAAATACCATCTATTTATTCAGCAAATAAAGCTGAAGCTTTGCCACCTTGAATCACAACAAAAGTGTCAGTTTCTAGAAAACCAATGGTTAAAAGAACCCCCAGCATGTTATCCAGGGCCCCTAAAGTAAAGAAATGACATAGCAGACAAAAATAAAGGGATACACCATATGTTGAGTAATAAAATTGGCAAACTTAGTAAGGTTCAAATACAGCTCACATACATCTGGGCAAAAAAACGGGGAGGGGGGAACAAATCATTAAGCAATCCGAGAACCCCTAAACAAAGAAACTATAAAATTCTGAACTGCAAAGCAAAGGAAACACATCTAATCCCCCCCGGAGTTTAAGTATGTATTTCAACTGGGTTATCCCATCCCTCAAAAGGACACAGAAATATACAAAAACCTATACACACACAATATATCCACTAAGACTGCCGGCAGTGAGCCAAATAGCTTCAGTACCCAACAGTCCTGGCACCTGTTGGTTTTGTCATCAACAAATATATTACCACTCTGTGGCACGGGGGAAGCAAATCTTATATTAGAAATGCTCTCCTGCCTCCAGAGAAGGCAAGAGAGGCAATTGGCATGTGCTTTATGGGAATTCAGTGCGCCGGGGAAACTGGTTATGAGAAGAAGTATTGCATGAGTTTGAACTTTTGTATATTTCAATTTCCTGTGCACCCTGCACATATGCGAACTGAACACCATACACTGGAGCTCCAGTATGTATATTTCAGGCCGTACTTTCCTTCTTCTAGTTACATTTACAACCGGATTATGCAGTTACATCCTTCAAGCGGAAATGTGTGAGAAAAGGTTTGCAAAACAATAGGGGGATGCAGTATCAATATTCAGGACCGAGTCCTGACACAGTTACACCACACAAGGTCTCACACAGTAAATGGTGTGTTGTTTGTAAGGAAAGGCAGGAGAAAAGGGCAGGAGGTCTGGTCTAGAGGGTAGAGCCTCCATTTGCCTGAAGATTAACATCCACAAGGTCGCCAGTTCGAGGCCACCGGCACCGTGCGACCTTGAAGCAGCCGGCAAGCTGCAGCTGAGCTGTTCCATCTGCTCGGAGCGTGGGAGGATGGAGGCCAGAATGTTAAAACCAGATCGGAGTGTAACATCTTGAATGTGGTGGTTCTTGAAAGAGAGAACCTTCTTTCAATTTGTAAAAATCCCTGCGTGGATTTAATAAGCCTGCCTGTGTAAACCGCCTTGAATAAAGTCTTGAATAAAGACCAAGAAAGGCGGTATATAAATACTGTATATTATTATTATTATATTATTATTATTATTATTATTATTATTATTATTATTATTATTATTAAAAAGCCTTTACGGAGTCAATTTCTAGTGACAAAATATACATACTGTTTCAACTTATCCAAACATAGACCGTTAGAGATAATGGGAGAATAGGATGTCTTCCATGATAGGCATTAAGTCTGTACTAGTAATGCCAATTATAACACTTCAAAGTCTATCATCGTCAAGCCTAGTTGAAGTCAGATGAGGCATCTCGTCTTCCTAAATGTATTACAAATGGAAAAGAAGAACAGAAACAGAGAAAACAATTTTTTTTTATAGACATGCCTTACACTACAGACAAGTAGAAACTATCTAAAACAAGACTTTCCACGTGCAGAATGATAGCTTGGCAACAGGAGTCCAAATGGTAGGCTTCTGCTAGACCAGCGGTTTTCAAACTCTCCAGAAGCGGGGCCAGGAGGGAGGCAGTGGGGGTGGAGAAGGCAGTGGCGTGATCCCCAGGATTGCACCGCTGCCTCCTCACTGTCCCCCGCCCCTTAAGGGGGCAGAGGCCAGGGCCCACAGGCTGGGGCGTTGTGACGCCCCAGTCTGAAAAGCCCTGTGCTAGACAATTCAAGGAAAGGCACTAGGCAAGCAGCACAGCAAAGGAGAAATGCTTTTAAACACACAACAAATCAAAGATTTGGAACAACAGCACTTGGGATTCAGGTAAGCAAGGTGGTTATAAGAGAGAGTGTCAAGATAGTACGTATGAGGGCAGGGACTCTCCACAGGAGAGGGGAACGCAAGGTAGAGTAAGCCAGGACAGGTCAGTGGAATAGAAGTCACTATGTTTTGTATCCAGTCCTCCTTTATAAACTGCACTATTTCAGTTCATGAGCACTGAGAATAAGAAATAGCAATTGTAATCCAAAGCTCTGCAGGTTTGAGGATGGATGACTCTGAATGCATATCCCACTGTGTGCACAATCCATCCCCAACAATGTATGAGTACAGAAGGTTTCACAGTGTATTATTCTTTGTCATCTGGAAATCTTGTAGTAAATAGTACGAATATGGTACATTGGTTCCAACGCAAGTAACCTTCACTTAAGTAAACCAAATAGTATGGTTTTGTGTTGTCTTGAGTAAAATGCTTCTTTATAGCAGCATTTGTCTAGGACCCCAGCCCAGGGTCCTTTTGTGGCCCTCAGGGTCACCACAATCTGGCCCACAGGAGCCCCCAGTCTCCAATGAGCCTGTGGCCATTCGGAGACTGTTGGAGATCACGCTGGCCCACAACTGTAGGTCACGATCACCAGAGTCTCCATGTGTTTTCTGCTTTTTCCTTGGCATTATTTTAATCCCCACTGCCTCTGAACAACTTATGTCTCCATGCGTTTGACTTGGTCTGTATGTTTTCACTGTGCAAGAGGTATGTGGCAAACAGTTCATAGTTCTCCTGTGTATAAGTAAGTATAAATAAGTTCTCCATAGTATAAATAAGTTCTCCATAGTATAAATAAGCTCAGTAAAATTCATTCATATTAGTTCCATCCCTAGTATATTCATTTCTGTAAATTTATTCAAATTTGAAATGCAAATTCTTCCCCCTCCCCCAGCCCGATTCAGTGTCAGAGAGATGATGTGGCCCTCCTATCAAATGTTTCCCCATCCCTGATCTAGGAGCTTACAATTCAAAGCAGAACTTCTTATAGAATCATAGAATGCTAGAGATGATCACCTAGAATCACCTAGTCTCACCCTACTCCCAGTGCAGGCAACTGTAGCATCCCTGACAGGTGGCCATCAGCCTCTGCTTGAAAAGCTCCAAGGAGAAACCACAACTGTATGAGGTAGGGTGTTCCAGTGCTGGTCAGCTTTTACAGTTAAGAAATTCTTCCTCATGTCTAGCTTGAATCTACTGCCCTTTAGTTTCAAAGTCACTGGTTCTGATATTGGCCATAGGAACTACAGAAAGTAAGCCCTCCCTTTCTTCTTTGTGACAGCCCTTCAGATACTCAAAGACAGCTAGAATAACTCCTCTCAGCCAAATATATCAAGTTCTTTTAACTGTTTCACATAGAATGTGGTTACCAGACTCCTTATCTTTGTTGTCCTTCTCTGAAACCATGCCAGCTGAAGAGAATACTTATGAAACATAAAATGATTGATGCAAAAGTAGTCTTTTCCTTTTGAATTTAATGAATACATTAACTAGTATAATGTAAAATAGCAACAGTAAAAAAGTAAAATAATGATGGGCATATAGTGTATTTTGGAAAGAAAAGGGGATGCTATTTAATAAAAAGGAAAGACATTCTGCAAGGAAAGAACTGCCATAGGAATCCACAGGGGAAACTACTGGGAAACCATGCGTAGAAAAGTTGAATAAATGTTAGGGACATGAAGTGAGCAAAGGTTCAGAGTACTGAGGGAAGGAAAGAACAGATGTCTCCCTGTGAACCAGAAAAAGCTGAAAATCTTCGCTGCACTTCCAGGGAAAACACCACATGATTCTGCTCAGAACTAGGAGACCACATGTTGGAACTCAGTAAGGTCTCCAGCTATGAAGGGAGATCATCATGGATGATCATCTAAGCAGGAAACCAGGCAGGTTCTGACAGCTTTCAACAGCTGTACCTGTGGTCTCCACCATTTGCCTCTGATCCTGCCAGCTGCTGAAATCACCTCCACTCCCCTGCTCGTCTTTCTCTGTTTATATCAAATGAAGACAACATGGGATAAGCTCATTAGTTCACATGTTAGATGGAGAGGTGTGGGACCTGGGAAAGAGATGCTGAAAGGTCTGAAATTGTTGCTGTGTGTGCACACATGGCACAAATACTCAGCAGGCACAAAAGCGGAATTAAATATTTTCACAATATCCCAATGGACAGTATTACTACAACTGTTTTTGGTTTTTTTTTTAACACTCATACACTCCCAGGGCATACAGATGTGAGTAACTATGGTAAGCTGTAATATTAGACCATGCCATCACTTAGCAGAATGTCACAAAAATGATAGGAAGCATACAAAAAGAAAGCATGTAGCTCAAAGTCCACAATGTTTTCCTCATCTTCAGAGAAGAGTAGCAAATGTTTAATTATGCAAAGCTGAAGAAATTTCTTGTTGGGCTTCATGTGGGGGCGGGGCAGTTGTCCTCTGTAGAGCTTTGTTCTCAGCCTCCCAGGTCTTCCCAGCAGTGGGAGGAGGCCTAACAAAGGGTGGAGGAAAGTGCCTCAGGAGGCTCAGCTGGGTGACCCAAGGGAGGGGTTACAGCACCCTTCTCCTCTCTGTCTCCTGAGGGTGGTGTCCGGCAGCAGGAACTGCTACATACCTTGCCCTTCTCACCCTCATTTCAGGCTTCCCTTATGAAGCCCTCTCTACTCCACTCTTCCTCCCTCTCCCTCTTCCCACTTCCTTTGTGAGAGCCCTAAAGTGGCATGGGGCTCTAGTCTCTGCCTCCCTTCTTTCCCTTGTGTTTGGTGGAACAGGCAGCTGGGCAGGGGCGCCCAGGGTCCAGGTAGCCTCTCCCCCTCCTCCTGCGGCTTTTGCTGCCAGTTCAGGGGCCCTCCCCCGTTCTCTCCAGGTAAGTCAGGGCAGGAGGGAAGCGGCTGACCCCGACACTTCTCAACAAAAAGATTACTGACCACAAACAAGTGGCAGTAGGATTAATTAACATTTCTTCACTTTTACATACTAACCTGTAACCAAAGAATTAAATAATATTAACCTATGCTAAACTCTAAGTCAGGGGTGCCCAAACCCCGGCGCTGGGGCCACTAACGGCCCTCAAGGACTCCCAATCCAGCCTGCGGGGAGCCCCCAGTCTCCAATGAGTCTCTGGCCCTTTGGAGACTTGCTGGAGCCTGCACTGGCCTTACACAACTGCAGTCAGCGTGACAGCCAACAGTTTGACCTCTCGAGTGAGCTGTGGGACAAGGGCTCCTCTGTTGCTTGCTGTTTCACATCTATGATACAGCAGTGGCAGCAAAGGAAAGGCCAGCCTTGCTTTGTGCAAGATCTTTTATAGGTCTTGAGCTATTGCAAGACCTTCATTCATTCGTATAAGTTCCATCTCTAATATATTCATTTATGTAAATTTATTCAAATTTTAAATGTAAATTAATTTTTTTTTTCCTGGCCCTCCACTTAGCTTCAGAGAGATGATGTGACCCTCCTGCCAAAAAGTTTGGACACCCCTGCTCTAAGTATTGCTGCTCAGAAATAAGCCTCTCTCAATTTTAAGATTTACTTCCACATAAGTATATATAAGATTGCAGTCCAAAGCTACAATCCTATGCAAATCTATTCAGAATTAAGTCTCATGGAGTTCAAAAGGATTTACTTGAGAGTAAGTGTGTATAGGATTGCAGTCTAAGAACACTAGGAAGTTGGCAACCTTCAGTCTCAAAAGACTATGGTATCGTGTTCTGAATGGTGGTTCTGGAACAGCGTCTAGTGTGGCTGAAAAGGCCAATTCGGGAGTGACAATCCCTTCCACACTGGGAGCAAGTGCAGTCTGTCCCTGGTTTGTCTCCCTGGCTATGGGCCTTCCTTCTTTGCCTCTTTGGCTCAGTCTGTTGGCCAAGTGTCTCTTCAAACTGGGAAAGGCCATGCTGCACAGCCTGCCTCCAAGCGGGCCGCTCAGAGGCCAGGGTTTCCCACCTGTTGAGGTCTACTCCTAAGGCCTTCAGATCCCTCTTGCAGATGTCCTTGTATCGCAGCTGTGGTCTACCTGTAGGGCGCTTTCCTAGCACGAGTTTTCCACAGAGGACATCCTTTGGGATTCAGCCATCATCCATTCTCACGACATGACCAAGCCAACGCAGGCGTCTCTGTTTCAGCAGTACATACATGCAAGGGATTCCAGCTTGTTCCAGGACTGTGTTGTTTGGAACTTTGTCCTGCCAGGTGATGCCAAGGATGCATCGGAGGCAGCGCATGTGGAAAGCGTTACGTTTCCTCTCCTGTTGTAAGCGAAGAGTCCATGACTCGCTGCAGTACAGAAGTGTACTCAGGACGCAAGTTCTGTAGACCTGGATCTTGGTATGTTCCGTCAGCTTCTTGTTGGACCAGACTCTCTTTGTGAGTTTGGAAAACGTGGTAGCTGCTTTACTGATGCGTTTGTTTAGCTCGGTATCAAGAGAAAGAGTATCGGAGATAGCTGAGCCAAGGTACACAAAGTTATGGACAACCTCCAGTTCATGTGCAGAGATTATAATGCAGGGAGGTGAGTCCACATCCTGAACCATGACCTGTGTTTTCTTAAGGCTGATCATCAGTCCAAAATCTTGGCAGGCCTTGCTAAAACGATCCATGAGCTGCTGGAGATCTTTGACAGAGTGGGTAGTGACAGCTGCATCGTCAGCAAAGAGGAAGTCATGCAGACATTTCAGCTGGACTTTGGACTTTGCTCTCAGTCTGGAGAGGTTGAAGAACCTCTTCAACCTCTAAGAACACTAACTAAGAAATAAATCCTACTGAATTAGGTAGAACTTAGTTCTGAGTACACACAAGATTGCACTGCATAAAATGATACACAAACTGAATAAAAATATGTCAGGGACAAATTCAAAATGTAATGCATTACTTTAAAAGGATAGCAAATCCACTAAGATCAATTTAAATTATATTCAAAATACTGTCAGCTTTTTTGTCACAGTTCATAGCAAGCAAGTCTGCAAGTCTGTTTGAGCCTAGAAAGTCTGCCCATTTTCCATTCAAAATTGCCTATTAAAAGTATACAGATTCATTTTCAGTGGCTTCAAACTTTGCACCTTTTGTTCATGTTCAAACACACAGACTTAAAAAGTATCCTAAGATCCTTTATCCTCAGTCTCTCCAGTGTGGAGCAAGATTCAGTTCAGTTCAGTAAGACCTTTACTGGCATAAAATACAGAGAGAAAAAACAAAACAAAACACAAATATACAATGACATCACAACATAATCACCAGTCCTTTTCTCACACACTGCCCAGAGACCCAGAATTCTGCCTGGCTGTTACCCCGGATAAAAAGGAAGCGACCTTATCCAGGGACTCAGGTTCAGATGTGGAAAGGATAAACTGGAGCATGATTGAATCCTCCCAGCCCTGCATCCTAGCTAACAATGGGCCTAGATATTTCATGTGTGAAGCATCATGTAACAGGCAGTAGAAAAAAGTATGTGTCAGTGTCTCGATACAATCCCTACCACACTTATATTTCCTCTCCAAGTAGGGGATACCACTAAACCTGCCCGTTAACAAGGTCGATGGAAAAGTGTTACATCTTGCAAGTGTGAAAGCTCTCCAAGCCTGTGGGCACTCCAGGTGATAAAAGAAGGAGGCTGGTTTCCCAAAACTAACCGGAACATAGAGATAGAGTGGAGATCACGTGCTTTTGGCAGCACTAAACAGCTCTTGTTATTCAATGTCAAGAATTCTTTCTTTGACAAGTCTGTAAGGTACATCAAGGTCCATCACGCCTAGCTCTGTAGTGTCCAGCCCTACTGACTTAAGTTTAGTTAAAAGATCAGCGATCTCCAAAGGCAGGACTGAATCTGACAGTAGTTGGTACATTAGACCAGTAGAGGTAGGGTTAAATAAAATCCTAAACCAAAATTTCAATAATCTTAGCTATGCAGTGGTCTTTAACCGAATTAACCCCACCTCAAGACACAGAACTGGGCAGGGAACACACCTGGGTAAACCCAAAATCTTCCGCAAAAAAGAGGCTTGAATGTGTTCCGATGATTGGTTAATAGCCTTAAACCAGACAGGAGAGCCATAGAGAACTTGGGAAAGAAACTTCCCCTTAAATGCCTCCAGAGCGGCCGGAACATAGCCATTGCCGCAGGTGAAAAAGAAACAGGAAATAGCTGAGGATGCTAGTTTGGCTGTGTTCTGCACTGCCTTACGATGAAAAGCCCATGTGAGCTTGTAATGGAAGTTGATTCCTAGGTACTTGAAATGCTTGACCTGTTCCAGTTTGTTGCGATTACAAGACCATTTAAAAGCTTTCCATCTGTTGGCGAATATCATTATTTTAGATTTTAGTGTAATTGCTCTGCAATTTGTTGGACAAGAAATACTCTGCAGCGAGGCTGAGCAGACGTTTTAGGCCAATCCTAGTAGGAGATATCAGTACTGCATCATCCACGTACAGAAGTAGCAGCACTTGGCTTGCGCCAAGTTTTGGGCAATGGCTATCCACTTCCTTCAGGGATGGGGCAAGATCATTCAGAAACAGATTGGAAAGCATGGGGGCCAAGACACAGCCCTGTTTGACCCCTTTGTTAGTAGCGATGGAATGAGTTAGATTTCCACTCCAGGAGCATCTAACCCTGCATGAAGTATTTAGATGGAGGGACCTAATCAGCAGCAGTAATCTTTTATCAGTCCCCATATTTTCCAACTTGGACCAAAGAAGCTCCCTATCCACAGAATCAAAGGCACCTTTCAAGTCAAGGAAGGCTACATGAAGGCGAGCTTTACATATCCTAACCTGCTTATGGGCCACGTGAGCCAGGATCAGGCAGCTGTCCAAAGTTTATTTGCCTCGACAGAAGCCAGTTTGCTTGGGGCCTAAGATGCCTTGCGAAGTAACCCAAATAATAAGTTTATTGCATAGGTGTTTAGCATAGATCTTACCTTTTACAGAAAGCAGACTAACAGGCCAAAAATTTCCTGGTATATTAGGGTCACCCTTTTTATGGATAGGGATAACTGTCGCTGCAAACCATGGGGAATAGGCCAAATCTGTCAATCGTTATAAAGACGTGGGCAAGTAACTGGGCCCACCATTCCGTATCACCTTTTAGAAGCTTGGGTGGTATTTCATCTGGGACTGCAGCCTTCCCTGGCTTCAATTGCATAATTAGGGGTCACAGGGGTCACAATTTCCTCAGGGGTCACAGGAGGCCAAATAGGAAGATCCATGGAGGTGAAGTCAGGGTAGGTGTCCGGGAATTTGCTCTTATCATAAAAAAGGTCTGTGAAGTGTGGAACCCATACAGACGATGGAATAGCAGCAGGGTCATATGTTTCTGATCTACACAAACCCGCTACAACTGCCCAAAATTGTTATTTTTTTGCTGAATCGCTTGCTGCAGCTTATTCCATTGAGTTAAAACAAACTTTTTCTTTGTCAATAAAACTCTTAGTTGTTTTTTAAGAGTAGAGTATTTAACTAGACAATTGGGGTCATTGTATTTTCTAAAATCTAAGTAAGAAGCCCTGATACACGCCTTAAGATCCCTGCATTCACTATCAAACCAATCCTTTTTGTCAAATGCGCCGCATGTTTGAACCAACTTGGGCTTGGAACTCAGGACCTTAAGAAAGTAACCGATAAAACCATCAAAGGATTTGATATGAACAAATAGATCCGAAACCTGTAGAATGGCCGATAAAAAATCCCTACTTGCTGTTCCCGTTCTTAAACAATGGAAGTTTGGGGAAAGGGCACTATCAGCTAAGATTTTATACCTACACTCTAGATTTATATCTACCTCAGCTTGTAATGGAACACTCCCAGGATGGAGGTCAAGGACCTAGATTAAAGGTAAATGGTCAATAAGGGTTAGGTCCCCAATGGCAAACTCTTTCACATGATGCTTCATTTTAGTGGAAACTAAAATGTGATCCACAACACTGGTGCCACAGGAGTATGCAAAAGTAAATTCATCAGCATTGGGGAACTCTTTTAGACCGTTAAGCCAAATCATGTTAGAGCTAATAGAAAACTTAGCAAGCGCCATACCATTAGCATTGTAGTATGTATTTTTGAACTGCCTACTTAGTGCACAAGTGGGGGGGAGGCTCTGCAGAAGATTTACGCACAGGCTCTGCGGAAGATTTAGGCTGAATTCCCCACCCTGGCATTTAAGTCGCCCAGCAAAGAATTTCAGCATGGGGGTGGGCCCTCTTAAGCTCATTCATACGTGTCAATAGATCATTCCAGAGCTAGATCCTTTGTAAGCTGTTAAACTAAGGAGGAATATAAGTGTTGATGCAGATTAAATCAATGCCCGCAAAAAGACACCTTCAGTGCTTGTATCTTACAACACCCTGAAATGATGTCTAAAGGGCGTGACTTAAACTGCTTCAGTACAAGGCTGGCTAAACCCACTAAAGGACGACCATTAGAGGTGGGTTTAGTTGCAGGTACTACAAAAGCCCTGTAGCAGGGAATATACAGATGGTCCAAAGACCACGTCTCCTGCAACAGAATAATGTCAAAAGTTCTAAGATAGTTTAAGAAGATGCTGTCATTTTTCTTGTTCTTCCACCCTGCAATGTTCCAGGAAAGAATTCTTATATGGGAGGAGGTGGAGAAGCATTAATTAGTCAATCTTCGCTTCCTGATAGACACTCAGCACCAAAAGGATTGTGAGACTTGCAGCTACTCAGGGCTAAATTGGCCACAGGAGATGGTGCAAAATCCCTGGAATGAGGAGCAGCAGTTACCTCCGTGGTTGCTTCTGGAACAGATAGATGAGCTGATGCTTACACTGGAAGGATTTCATAGGTCAAAGTTTCCGTGTTGTGATAGAGAAGTTCTGCTTTAACTCTCTCTAGGGATCTGATAATATTTAGTTGTTCCGGTCTTCTGAGTTCCTTAAAGGCACTGATGGCACCTTCCACAATGTCATTGCCCTCCAGCTGTAATTCCATTATCAGATCTTTCGCCACCAATGCAGGGGGATCTGCCCTAAAACCTTGTTCTGCTGACAAGGGGCCTTTGGGGGGTGGGAGCACCTTTGCAATGAGTGTATGATCATCAGTAGATAGATGCATTGGGAGGTCAGTAGTTATTGAGTAAACTGATCCTGTGTTTTGGCCATCTACTTCTGCGTCCACAAGGGATCTGGAGGGTGAGTGAGAGCCAGAAGTCTATGGCAAAGCCTTACAGGACTCAAGAGCTGATTCCAACTCCTCAACACTTGGAAAGACAGACACTGTCCCTGATGGCACCCCATCCAGGGCTTTTGATAAGGGGCTCATATTAGACTGTGATGGTCTTGGGGAAGATATAAGACCTGGGCTGAGTCACTAGGTAATTGTTGGTTAGCCACAACATGATGCAAGTTCTCTTCAGATTTAGTCATGCGGCACAGCAAACTCACCCCATTGAGATAGTCCAACTCTTTAGCCGATTTGTTCATCACCACAGGCTTAAAGGCTTCAGAAGAAGAGCTATCCATAGGCTTCACTGCTCCAGTTAGGGGGAGTATGCAAACGGAAGGTGACTGAGCTCCCACCATCTCAGATATCATTGACGAATGTACCTGGTCTGTTGCATGAGGTTTGGTGCTACTGCCAAAATGCTGAGCTTGCCATTCACTATTAAAAGCTGCACTAGTTGAACAGCCAGTTGTTAAATTAGCAGGCTGAGAGAAAGCTGAAGCTTGCGGGTTAAGCAGTAAAGATTTTAACTGAAGCAAAGCATTTCCTAAAGAATCAGTGGCAGCCTTTAACTCATTAACATCAGGCAACACCAAAGGACTTGAATCAGGAGAAAAGCAATTGGCAACTCCCACACTATGGGGATGGTTATCTCTTCTCCGGTGACTGGGCACAGAGCCAGCCTGAGCCAGCTTCAAGGTTGATGGAAGGAGAGGGGGGAAGGCTGCATTCTATGCCTTGGGAGCAAAGGTTTAACAATCATGTCAGCAAAGACTCTCTGCAAGAAGATGCCAAAGGATCAAAGAAACCAACTCTTCCCATGCAGCTGGCCTGGGATCCAAGAGGTGCTAAACTTCAAAAGAAGCCGGGTCCAGTTTGAAGACTGGGGAATCCAGGGTAGTTTTATGATTTCCTGTAGATCAACACAGTCAGCCTGGGATGGATCAAGGTATAACAATCTGCATAGAGAGTTTTTTGCCCTCAATTTTACCTGGGTCCCTTTGGGGAGAAGGGTGGGATAGAAATAAAGTTTTATTTATTATTATTATTATTATTATTATTATTATTATTATTTGAACCAGCGCCCCTTATGGATGGGGGAGTCCTGGAATTCCAGCAGTATTTGATTTTTCAACAAGCAATAGGCAGATTTACCACAATCCAGATTCTCACGAAGCCCCAGCTGTTCAGCTTCCCCTGGTTTGTTAGAGTTTAAACCCAGAACTTGAGCAGAGAGGGAAGATAAGGGCAGTTGAATAGCCTTATGGAGCAAGTCCAGCTGGGCAAGAATAGTGTTAAGCTGTTTACATACAAAAAGAACTGTGTTTCCAATAATAATGTTGTAATCGCCCAACAAGGACAAAAAACAGTTGCTGAGACCATTCTCCTGAGATAATGACTGCTTGTCCTGTGGAGAGGGAGCCCAAGGGGTTGGTGAGAGAGGGCAGGCTGATGCAGTGCCAATATGACTGGAGGGAGACTGGTAGTTTCTCTCCGCTTCTGTTTCGGAAACATGAAGAGCTTCATATCCGTTGGGAGAAACGAGATTCATGAGCTCACCTACTGTGTCTGACCATGCTGGGAGGTCCTCCAGACATAGTTTCTTGGCTGACTTGATAGGACGGTTGCCCTGTCCAGGGGAGTGTTTATGCCTTCTCCTCTTCCCCATCGGAGCAGCTTTTTAGAATCCACTGTAATCCAAAGACAAAGGTGCAGACTGGAAACAGCTGGTAGTATTGCTTTGCTCTACCAGGACTCAGAAAGCATCCAGAGGAGGAAAAAGATTCAATGGATCCAATTGAAGAGAAATATCAGGGCATATAACAGGAGAACAATAGCAGGGATTCTATCAGGTGGCCATCTTGAAATCCAATCCGTGGAGCAAGATTATACCCTTCTGTTCCACGATACTACCTGGTATTCATGTGTCACAGTAATGTACTCTGTTGTAATGTACATACACATCCAACAAAAGTAGGCCCAAACATACAATGGGACTCCAAGATCTTACAGGCAATTTTTACAATTTGGGTCTATGCACACCCAGATGCAGATGTCCTACAGGGAAGGTATGTCCTGGGGTATGGTAGGAAAAATCATGCTCACTAACTGAAGGAGGAGATCCAGAAGGAAGTATTGCTGAGTCTGTCTGGCTTGATAATAGTGAACACATTGTTAGGAATATGATGACTGGATGTTAACACTCCTTAATGACTGCGCATGGTCTCCTGAGTAGGCAATAATCCTGTAGAGGTGGGTCTGAAGATTAGTGCTGTGTGTGGGTGAGAAGACAACGGCTTTGAAAGCACAGGACCATGAGGAATAAAAAAAACTAATGTTTTATCAATTGAAACTAGTATTTTCCCAAATACGTAGTGTGTATTGTATTTTACAAAATTAAGCCAAAGAATGAAATATCCATACTGTTCCATAACAGAACAGGTCCTTAAGCAACACAAACTGAATTAGAAAGAAAGGATGGTTCTAAAAGGCAATGGAAGAAATAAACTGTTAACTGTGTGGCCAAAGAGAAGCAACACAATAGATTTATAACAGAAGTGAAGACAAATTATTTTTTCTTTAAAAGTGGATGTTTATATTGATATTTAGAACCTCACTTTTTGCTTAAATAAATTCAAGGCAGCTTACACAATTGAAAAAATGATATATTAAAATACTTCAAAAATAAAAACGTCTGTTAAAATTTCAGGTATGCAATGAAGGGGCCAGGCGCCCTTGGGAAGCTACTCCATAATTTGACTTCAAGCAGTTGTACTTTTATAATTAAAATTGTTAAAACCACGTGATAAGCCACTTTCCACAAACAGCTTTCCAGTTTATGGTTCTGCAGCCACAGTTTTGCTCTCCAACAGCAACCATTCCACTGGGCTAAACTGAGACTTCTTCCAAAAGCACAAGCATTTATTTTGTTTCTGCTTTAGATTCCCAACTTGCATTTTACTCTGTATTTTTTGGGAAATATCAAGCAAAGTCCAAAAGTTACATGAGAACTCACTGGGACATAGAATTTACTTACTTGCTATTAAGTATTTTTCTGGAATTTCAATAGAGTTTTTTCAGGGTTTCTCAGTTTCCTGTATGCTACTTGCAAGCAGAAACGATTGTGCAGCAGGAAACATTAAAAGATTTTAGGATAAATAGGGAGTATAAACTGTAAATCAACTCCCCCCTTGCATGCCCTCTCCCCCCAATACATAATGAAAGAGTTGTAGGTTGGAGGGCATACTGTAAGGGTGGTTAAAAAAAACAAATGGGTATCAGATGATTGTAGAAAAAGGAAAGTGTAGGAGGAAATAGAGTGAATTTCCTCAAATATACCGTTAGGAACTGTGAAAAAAATATATATTACTGTACCAAGAGGCAAAACAAAAATGCTTTGAAAATCTTCTGACCCTTGAGATTCATATTGGCAACCTTCAGTCTCGAAAGACTATGGTATCGCGCTCTGAAAGGTGGTTCTGGCACAGCGTCTAGTGTGGCTGAAAAGGCCAATCCGGGAGTGACAATCCCTTCCACACCGGGAGCAAGTGCAGTCTGTCCCTGGTCTGTCTCCCTGGCTATGGGCCTTCCTTCTTTGCCTCTTAGCCTCAGACTGTTGGCAAAGTGTCTCTTCAAACTGGGAAAGGCCATGCTGCACAGCCTGCCTCCAAGCGGGCCGCTCAGAGGCCAGGGTTTCCCACTTGTTGAGGTCCATCCCTAAGGCCTTCAGATCCCTCTTGCAGATGTCCTTGTATCGCAGCTGTGGTCTACCTGTAGGGCGCTTTCCTTGCACGAGTTCTCCATAGAGGAGATCCTTTGGGATTCGGCCATCATCCATTCTCACGACATGACCAAGCCAACGTAGGCGTCTCTGTTTCAGCAGTGAATACATGCTAGGGATTCCAGCACGTTCCAGGACTGTGTTGTTTGGAACTTTGTCCTGCCAGGTGATGCCGAGGATGCGTCGGAGGCAGCGCATGTGGAAAGCGCTCAGTTTCCTCTCCTGTTGTGGGCGAAGAGTCCATGACTCGCTGCAGTACAGAAGTGTACTCAGGACGCAAGCTCTGTAGACCTGGATCTTGGTATGTTCCGTCAGCTTCTTGTTGGACCAGACTCTCTTTGTGAGTCTGGAAAACGTGGTAGCTGCTTTACCGATGCGCCTGTTTAGCTCGGCATCGAGAGAATGAGTGTCGGAGATCGTTGAGCCAAGGTACACAAAGTCATGGACAACCTCCAGTTCATGCTCAGAGATTGTAATGCAGGGAGGTGAGTCCACATCCTGAACCATGACCTGTGTTTTCTTCAGGCTGATTGTCAGTCCAAAATCTTGGCAGGCCTTGCTAAAACGATCCATGAGCTGCTGGAGATCTTTGGCAGAGTGGGTAGTGACAGCTGCATCGTCGGCAAAGAGGAAGTCACGCAGACATTTCAGCTGGACTTTGGATTTTGCTCTCAGTCTGGAGAGGTTGAAGAGCTTTCCGTCTGATCTGGTCCGGAGATAGATGCCTTCTGTTGCAGTTCCAAAGGCCTGCTTCAGCAGGACAGCGAAGAAAATTCCAAACAAGGTTGGTGCAAGAACACAGCCCTGCTTCACTCCGCTTCGGATGTCAAAAGGATCTGATGTGGAGCCATCGAAGACAACAGTGCCCTTCATGTCCTTGTGGAAGGATCTGATGATGCTGAGGAGCCTGGGTGGACATCCAATCTTGGGGAGAATCTTGAAGAGGCCGTCTCTGCTGACCAGGTCGAAAGCCTTCGTGAGATCTATGAAGGCTATAAAGAGTGGCTGTCGTTGTTCCCTGCATTTCTCCTGCAGTTGTCTAAGGGAGAATACCATATCAGTGGTGGACCTGTTGGCTCGGAATCCACACTGCGATTCTGGATAGACGCTCTCTGCAAGTACCTGGAGCCTCTTTAGTACAACTCGGGCAAACAGCTTTCCTACAACGCTAAGGAGAGAGATGCCGCGGTAGTTGTTGCAGTCACCCCTGTCACCTTTGTTCTTGTACAGCGTGATGATGTTTGCATCCCTCATGTCTTGAGGTACTCCACCTTCTCTCCAGCAGAGACAGAGGATTTCATGCAGCTCAGTGACGATGATCTCTTTGCAGCATTTTAGGACTTCAGCAGGGATGCTGTCTTTTCCAGGTGCCTTGCCAAAGGCAAGGGAGTCCAGGGCCACGTGAAGTTCTTCTAGGGTTGGTTCACTGTCAAGCTCTTCCAGCACAGGCAGGCACTCAATGTTGTTCAGTGCTTCTTCGGTGACTACATTTTCTCTGGAATATAGCTCAGAGTAGTGCTGCACCCAGCGTTCCATCTGCTGCGCCCGATCCTGGATGACCTCGCCTGTGGCAGACTTCAGAGGGGCAATTTTCTTCTGTGTTGGACCTAGGGCCTGCTTGATACCATCATACATCCCCTTGATGTTGCCCGTGTCAGCTGCTATCTGTATCTCGGAACAGAGCTGGAGCCAGTAGTCGTTAGCACATCTCCTGGCAGTCTGTTGGACTTTGCTGCGAGCAGTTCGGAGGACCTGCAGGTTGCGCTCACTGGGACAGACCTTGTATGCTGCTTGAGCTCTCCTCTTTTCCTCAATGACTGGTGTCAACTCCTCAGAGTGGGCTTCAAACCAGTCTGCCGCCTTGTTGGTCTTCTTGCCGAATATGGACAAGGCGGTGTTGTAAACGGTATTCTTGAAATGTTCCCATCTGCTGGATGCGTTTGCGTCGGCCGGGCCTGGAAGAGATTCCTCAAGCGCTTGTGCAAATTCCTCCACTTTTCTCTGATCCCGGGTCTTGCTGGTATCAATGCGAGGTCTTCCTTCCTTTTTCGTGTGATACAGTCGCTTTGTTTGCAGTTTCACTCTGCTGCACACCAGGGAGTGGTCAGTGTCGCAGGCAGCACCATGATAACTGCGTGTGATCTTGATGCTGGGAAGGCTGGAGCGTCTGGTGAGGATCAGGTCGAGCTGGTGCCAGTGCTTTGATCTTGGATGTCTCCAAGAGACTCTATGTTGGGGCTTTGTGTTGAAGAATGTGTTGCTGACACAGAGACCGTGATGACAGCAAAACTCTAGCAGGCGTTGGCCATTTTCGTTCATCCTCCCAGTGCCAAACTGACCTAAGCAAGTGGGCCATGAACTGTTATCAGCACCAACTCTAGCATTGAAATCGCCGAGGATGAACAATGGCTCTTTTACAGGGATTTTCTTGACAGTGGTGGCCAGGTCATCATAGAATTTGTCTTTGGCTTCTGCTGGAGACGACAGAGTCGGTGCATAAGCACTGATGAGAGTGATAGGTCCTGCTGATGACTGGAGCTGCAGGGACAAAATTCTTTCACTTCCCACAGTAGGTGGGATGATGGATTTCAGCAGGGTATTTCTGACCGCAAAGCCAACGCCATGTTCCCTGGTTTCGTTTGGTGGTTTTCCCTGCCAGAAAAATGAGAAATTTCTCTCCTTGACAGATCCGGAATCTGGCAGCCTAGTCTCTTGAAGGGCGACGATGTCCATCTGCAGTCTGCTCAGCTCCATGTCGATGACAGCTGTTTTGCGTGCGTCGTCTATTTCTTGCAGGTCATCAGAGAAGCCAGGTGTCATTGTCCTAACGTTCCAGGTGCCCAGCTTTAGGGCAGTAGTTTTCTGTTTTCTGTTGCATGGTGCAGAGTTGTCGATCCGCTTGTCGGTTTTCACCCTAAACCCCACGCACCCCATGAGGTTAACGGACCGTGGCGAGGCAACACCTTACTGGCTGGGGACTGCCCAGCTTAAGGCGGGCGGTAGCTGCCCAATGAGATGCAATGATCTCTCCCACCGTCGGAAGCAGCCCCTGGCGTCATGCTCTACGCCAATCGAGCAAAGACTTATAACCGGTAAACTGCTGCTTCCCGTGTTGTGCCGACGCCGTATGGCGAAGTTGGAGTGTCCTCTCCAGTGCGCGAAGCCTGGGTAAAGAAGGTATGGAGGATAGGCTGTTACCCATGCAGCAAATCCCCCCTCTCCACGTCGCTGGAATGGTCCAATGGAAAGGCAGAAGCCAATACGGTTGGTTCCAGCGGCGTCGCAGGAGTTGCCAGAACGTGACTGTGTTCAGCCATGAACTGCCTAAGGGACTCCGGCTCCTGATTTTGCCTCGAGGTTGACTCCTGAAGCCTTTTCCAGAACTGGATGTAGCCACAAGGCAGTGGAGGTTTGGGATCAGAGTTTCCTTCTCTTAGATGAGCTGCCTTCCTAGGCTGACGAGTCCCATCTACCCGGTGGCTGTTTAGTCGCCTCTTACGACAAGTACAGCCAAACTGAGGGCCTATTCTTGGCCCCCAGCCCCCAGGGGTAACCCTTGAGATTATTTGTATAAATATTTAAGATTATTTTTTCTTGAATATCTGAAATAGAAATTTACAACAAAATCAACCATCAGTAACCAAGTATATTGGAGAGATTGTTCTTCTACCTTCCTGCTGGAGAATACATTTCACTTTCAAGTTCCTCCCAAATACTTTGTTAAAAGCAAAATGGTTAAATGGGTTAAGCTTTCTCAAACCTTTTATCTTAGAGCAGAGTTTCTCAAACTGTGGGTCGGAACCCACTTGGTAAGTTGTAAGCCGATTTTGGGTAGGTCTCCATTCATTTCAATGTGCATTTTTTTTACTATATTAGACTTGATACTATCATGATATGTGACTGCATTTGAGGAAATGTTACAGATTTGTACTTTTAACAAGTTACTACTGAATGTACAGGTACCTGTATATGCTCTTAACAATGAAAATGAAAAACGGTAATTGTCATGAACAGTGTGCATCCAATTGACATTTTTCCTCCAAAATGAACACAATTAGTCAACTTGAATGCCACCTGTCACAAAGCTTTGTCATTTGTACAGGTGATTTCTTAACTTTGCTCAGTTATTTTTAAAGCAGCTACAATTCATAAGAGCAGGTACCTTAGTAATTCTTATTAAACTCAATGGGGCATACTTCCACATAAACATGAGTAGTATCATACTGAATGTTGTGTATCAAAACTTTGGCAAAATCTAAACACTGAGTTAGTAAGACCAATCACAATTGTCTCCTGTCTGCTTCACTCCACTTGGGGAGTAGTGGTGCAGATTTTTTAAGGAAATGTTACTTGGAGAAAATCCAGATATACTCATGCTCACAATTATAGTGATTTACACAAGTCAGGTCTGATTTTCAACAAGATAAAGTAACTTAATATCAACTGAAAATCAACCAAACATATTTCATGAAGGAGTACTAGTACTTTTTAAAAAATATGTCTCCTATAAATATAAGGGATTGGATCATCTGAATACAAGCAACTTTACACACAAGAAGACTCATTCAGACAAGTGTTTGCATAGAGTACATATTATTGAGCCTTTTGTGGGGCATGGCTAACCATTTCATCCTGGAGATCATATATATCTAATAAGTGCTCACTTTATAGAAGTTCAATACAATTTCTCACCTTAACATATTTGCAAAATGGAAACTCAACTAACCCCCTTCCCCATTCAGTTAGGAAGTCTGTACAACTTTCACCTTTTTTCTGTTCGTGAGGAGCCAGCAAAAAGTATAAAATATCTATCTGGCTGAATGACAAGCACAGCCACTTAAAATTCAAAGAACTGTGTCTGATGAGTGAACAAATGGACATATGTAGGGTGTCAAATGAACAGAAAATCAATTGTTCATATTAGCTCAGCTTAAAAGATAATAATGTAGCAGCACATTCATTTAAAAACAACATCATAATGAAGATCTCTCAATGAATAAATTAAAATTTTTAACTGTATTCACATAAGTTTACTGGGTAGCTATAAAAACCACTACACATGGGGGAGAAAGGGGGCTCTTAACGAAGGTGTGGTACTCACTCATTCAACATTACCACCCAATAAGGAAGTTGATGCTTATCCAAAGGCTACCAAATTAATTGTTGAGGCAAATATTTATTTATCAGATAATGCTGTACCACCCAAAAAGACAATGCATTTGCTTTTCTGAATTCTAAAGTTTTCAGAAATTGTTCCATTCCTCCCTTTTCATGTTAAAAGTACTTAGCTTTAGTACTTATGGATTAATTAAGTATTGATTAAAGATCAACGGGAATGTTTCTATTAAATTCAATAGGAAAAGGCCTTAAATCATGCCAAGCATTATAAGCAAACTCTGGACTAGATTTATGCTTACTTTTGAATATGGCTTTACACAGGAAAACCACAGTAGGGTTTGCACTTAACCATTAGTACATTCCATGTTAAAATAAAATGGAACTAATGCAAAAAGTGCAGGAAATCAGCAAGGGAATCCATTATAAAAACTGCAGTACAAATTGTTTTACATTCTTTGATCAGGATCATATAATGTGAATTTTTGAAGTAAGATTTTTTTTAAATTCTCACTAACTCTGAAACATTGCAAACCAAAGTTCTGTTACAATTGCCACTGCCACATTCATGGAAGAGTGAAAACAAGATTTTCAGGAAAAATCTTGGAAGGTAAAACTTAGCAGGATGTGTCATAATGAGATCAGCTTTACAGAAAGAGAGACAAGTGCCTTTGACGAGAAGTTGAGCACATTCCTTCAATTTAAATTTGGGCAACAGTATTATTTTTCCCCCTGAGAGCTTTTCCATACAATCTTTTTCCATGCCAACAGTGAGCAAACATATTACTTCAGCAGTTTCATAACAGTAAGTTGATTAACATGGAATTTCTCTGTACTCGCTCTCTCTCACCATAAACAATGTGCATATGCTAGGTCAGTTCACTTCAGCAGCAAATGAGAAAGCTCTCTCTCTGGTTCTCGAATGGTGCTCAGGTTAATATTTTCAGACTTGCCTAAGGCTACAATTTGAACTAACTGAAGTCATAGGAAAAAATCCTACTGAACTCGACGGGGGGGGGGGGTAGGATCACTTTCTAAATCACTTTTGGAAATGGGGTCTACGTTAGTAACGGTCATATTCGCGAAGTCCTGTCCTGGCTCGAGCCCCAAGGAAGTAAAATAGACTGTCTGCAGAGCAGCCATCAAGGCATGCTTTCAAAAATGTTATTCTCAGAGCATACTCATATCTGACACAGTTAGATTTTTGCATTGCCATTGGTTTCAGGCAACTATATAAAAATTATAAAAATATATTCCAAGATTTGCATTACATCAGGGAACAAAGGGAGCTATGATTAAAAAAAAAAATTCCACACCTGACTAGCTATAGAAGAAAAAATGCCAGTTACGTTTTGGTATTAAGAAATTTTTATTTCTTTTATAGCTAGACTACATATACAAAAACCTGAAATATTATGCAGTTTTACATCAAAACCATGAACACTGGCTAATTACCAGTATTGGGTATTTTACAAAAGTAGTGTTGTAGTTTCTGTCTTTGTTAAGATAAAGACACTAGAAGCACAGCTAAAATATCAAAGATTGAAGAAGGGATATGCAGGAACAACACCCACCACTGTGACAAATGATTTCTTTTCATAGGAGAAACCTTTGCACCTCCAGACAAAGTTGAACATATTTAAAATGGCAATTTATAGGAAATGTCTAAAAGTCATTCACTTGGGTACCCAAAGGGAGCTTCACAGTTCTTAAAGTAAAAGCTACAACAATTAAAACATACACACAGAGAGATTCTAGTAGCTGTTAATTGAATTTAAGAAGTAGGTATTCAAATGTCTCCATTTAACCATCTATCACTCACCATATATTATTTTGGAATATAGAAAACAAGAAATTTAGTCTATAGTAACAGAAAAGCCTCAGAAAAGGCAACAGCATATCAGTTGGTCATATACATTTCCTGTTATTTAAAAGATATATGCAAGTACTAAAATGAATTACTCTAAATATTTTGGCTGGTTCAGCAGAAAATGTCAGCCTTCACTTTGCAATTCAAACCTCTCTCTTTTATGCAACTAGCATAAATATTAGGCAAAGCTTCCAATGTTTGTGTGTGTGGGGGGGTACTTTAATAGATACTTTGTTTTTCTTAATTGACACTAGACTAAATAAAGAGATGCCTACTTTGCAAAGACCAGATTAGAACATAGTGATCACTTCAGAAGAGAGAATATGAAACAAAAGGCAATGCAAAAACCACTCATTACTCCTTACAGAGCTGTTGCTGAAGAAAATACAGCTCCTGCTGTTTGAAGATGCAAGCTACTGCTTTTCATGCTACTTAAATCAATTCGCCTCTTGGATTTCAGAATCCCTATTTAACAATATGGGTCCTTATATTCTACACAGTAACTATCCTAGCTGCTTGTTATGGGCGATGGTGTCCCTTTTTGAGGGTGAAATCATCTGCAGATTTCTACAATACACAATTAGGATTCTAACAGAACCTTACACTGTACTCTGTACTCTGAAAATTTAGACACAAAAGGAGAGGCTTTTTATCTCCATTGCTGAGATGACTAAAGTATTTCATAGACACTGCTGGTAAAAATGCACACATTCTCATGTATAAGAAAGAATTCTCAATCTTCGAGGTACTGGACAATTCAACAGATATTTTGCAACTGACTCCAATGGAAACTGACTTTGCAAGCAGAATATCAAGATAGCAAGAGGACCTAAGACTACCATCAACTTTAAGCAAACATATTAGAAAAAGGTACATGTAGTCTATTTTATTTTCTTTTTAAATGAAAATAAGGATAGGTATTTGTTGAGTTCCTCCCATTCTAATGGTTATATAGCTCATATATGAATGGTTGCCATTAAACAAGAATATTCAAAATAAAGCTAATAAGGAAGGGATTCCTCCACTATAAAAATGATTGTTACATGTACACTGATGAATTTTGCATACATAGTAGCATACACAAACTTATGCTGTTTGGAAATCCTCATGGGACCATCATTGTCCTCCTCATTTTGTTGGGCCTTTAGTGTAACATGTTTGCAATTATGTTTGCAGCATGTTCTGCATAGCTGTCTTCACACTCTAATGGCCCAGTCCAGGGTTGCCCCATTCATGAGGTGCCACCTCAGGCAGAAGACTGGTGGGAGGCACCATCTGCTTACTTCCCTCCACTGCCTCTGGCTAGAAAGGAAGAGAAAATATGGAGTGCAGAGCTAGAAATCTGGAGAGTGGGAGGCGAGCACTGAGTAAGGCAAGCAACATTGGTATGCTGCTTTAGGTGTCAAGAGGTCTTGAGCCAGCTCTAGTCCAATCCCATTACCTATTGTCCACATACAATTCTGCACTGGAGTCCATCTCAGCAAAGAGTAGCAGGAATTTGTGTAGTTTTAAATACAGATGCAGCAGAGCTTGAAATTATCAAGTTTTGGCTGCCGTGGCACAAGTCTTCATGTCAGGATACTTGTATGTGATGTACCATAAAGTTCCACTATTCCAGTTTAACATATAACATTGAGGAGGCAGATTTCAAATTACATCTTGCTCACAGAATCCGTATTGCTCAGCTTAAATATTTTGGGCCACGACACTTCACAGCTGGCATACTGCACAGCACAGCAAGGCAAGCCCTATTATTACTGAGAAGTCTATTTTTCCATCTATACCCATGCCATCATCTAAGCTCTAACCTTAAACTCTGAAGCTTATCCATCACCCCCCCCCCCCCCCAAAAAAAAATTTTTATGGAGAGCAGGGTAAGAGGATGACAGACTTGCATCCAGTAACCACAGAGGTTTAGGCAATGCCATTTTTTTTTCAGCTTTGTGGTTTGATGCTACAATTTAAAACCTCACACAGAGTTGAAGAATCAAGGCCTCTATCAGAAATGAAACCCCATATATGAGGAGAAATGTGTGTGTTTTTTTAAGTAACGTTTTGACACTTGAAGAAAGTCACACTACCAAGTAACAGAGGAGCAATAAATGCAACCTATATTAGCCCCTATATAACTCATATACATACTGAGGAGGCATCAAGGAAGAACTTATACAGAACTTAGTCATGTCCTAATTCAATCCAGTACTCCTGTCATGACACTGTAGCATCAAAACACTAGAAAGTTATATTTCACCATATAACAATATTTGCTTGCATGGTTATTAAAAGAGCTAGGGTACAGCGGTTAAGAGTAAGATGTGAGCCAAGAAATTCTGATTCCAATCCCACCTCAGCCAGGCACTCACTAGGTGGCCTTCAGCAAGCCACCATCTCAGTCTTGGCCCTCCATCTGCTATATGGGAATAATAATATTGGGCTAACATACAAAGGCGGTTGTAAGGACAACCGAAAGCAAGTACAGTGTGAAGCAGTTGTGACCCTTCAAAGTGCTGGAAATATGTTCTGAAATACATGTTTCATATAAATATAAGAATACTAAAATAATTTCAGTATTACAGATATAAATGTCAGTACACAGAGGTTTCACAGGAAACCTCCAGAGCTTTGCTTTTTTAGCCACATGAGTGGATCTTTCACATTCAAAAACTGCGACGTACACACATCGAGATCTTGTATACCCAGAGGCTTCACTGCAATATGAAGTCTGGAACGGATATGCACCTCCACCACATGTGCAAAGCTGCCCCCGACAAGGTAGAAAACTGAAAAATCCATATTGTATCTGATGACCAGCAGAGCACTCATTCAAGATATTCATGCTCAGTGTCTGCTTTTTATGATTTGCTTTAAAAAAAAAGAAAAGGCTTTTAAATGCCATTTGAAAAGTTCTGATATGGTTGAATAATTAGGCTTGGAAAAAGTCCTGTGCACTTAAGCTTATAAACTATAATAGCATGTCAGATTTAGAGTTAGTAATACTGTGAGGCACACATTATAGATACAGAAAAACATATAGCATTTCAAACTGCCTTCCTGTGTTGACTAACAAGTTTTGAGAATATCTACTTATTCCAAAAGTGAACTTAGTTTCCCCCACTGAAATCAATGGTGTAGGAGTTTGCAAATGTTGCAAGATTTCACTCATTGTGATTCATGCTAGAGTCAAAGTCGATCCACATTTTTCTTATGCCTATATAAATGTTATGATCGAGTCTATCGAAGCCACCTTTCATGCAAAACCTGATCAGCCACATTAATGAGACATATGTTTAGATAAGCACATGTTTATAAACATTTATTTAACTTTGTAATACATGTTTAATATGCACACTAAGATGCAGAGAAAAAACTAAACAGGATTATTGCAGAAGACTGCTACTTTCTTGAATGCCAGTATTCAGTCTAAATGCATACTGAACCTTTTAACTGTTAAGACCCAAGGAATTTAATGGTGCCCTAGTGAAGTATAAGTTTAAAGAGACTAAAGTACAGAAGTAAACGTTGGGATTACAGTTAAAATAAAAAAGATATAGCAAAGTGCATCCAAGCTAAACTTGCTTTAAAATAACAAACAGAAAGTGTTGAAAGAGACCTACAGTTCATAGGGGTGTGGGGGAGGGAAGAGAGACCCAGCAATGAATCAATACAAGTGCTTCTTTTTAACTGTACCCTCCTCTTCCCCCCCCCCATTAGAGGCATTTTTCTAATTGACACTGAATTAGCATTTACTACCCTACAGCACTCTACATGGCAAACACTTTAATGGAAACGGCTTGATGGTTTTGGCTCTTGGTCGAGGTGTAACAAACAAGATTTAGTGGGCAAAGGGAATGGCAGTGTCATACTGAACAGCACACTGGCTCTCTTCTCTTTACTCATATGGGGAGCTATGCATGGACGGCTTGCCCTTGACCAGTAAGTGAGCACCTCTAAAACAATGCATTAATTATGCATTCACCAAGAGTTTGGGACTGTGCTTAATATGATTAGTGCTGCTGTCTACCCAACTTAAGTGTTGATGTGGATTCTAAATGCTAGAAGTGGGGTGGGATGTCTTCTGAGACCCAGAACATCAATCCTGAAATATCCTCTAGGTCTGAATACTAAAAGTGGGGCCTTCTCACAAGCGTCATGAAAGAAACAGGTCAGTGTAGATGCATATTCCCTTCTGTTATGGTCTAAGAGTATAACTTCTCTTTGTGAACTGAAAAAAGCCTCACCTTTTGCCCCCCCCCTTCATGTATTAACATTCAAGAACATTACTACAATGAAACTTTAGAAAGCAGCTCCCTTAATAATTAGGTCAATATTATCTAGAATATTGTCCAATTTGACAAGCTAATTTTCAACTTCCTTTGGCAAATATGCATTTTGCCTTAAAGCATTTGGAATATTCACAGTTGTTAGACATTCTCAACAAGTTCAGTACGATCTGAGCAAAAGGTTAAATGCTGCCTATATATCTTTGCAATACTGCAGTTTCATATCAAACCAATTTTAAGGCATCTACTAAGGAAACAGCACACTAATAAGCATTTCCTTGTAATAAATCCAACTAAAATGGCTGTTCATCTGTTGAAACATTCAGCTTCGATTTTTATGGCTCATTTTTAAAAAAATAATAATAATCCATGGGGAAGTATGCTTGTCTGTTTATTTGCCGCTGCTGCTGCCCCCCCCAACTGAGGGGGGGGGGAAACCACCACAAATAACTGGCAAACTTGGCATAAATGAAGGAAAAATCTTCACAGCTGCTATGCCACAAAGAAACCCAAGTCTAAACACAATTCATTCTGCTTGCTTTTGAAAAACCATTTACAGAAGGTTTCTCACAATTCTTAGAGCAAAGCCTTGCTGTTACCACACATAAGATAAATTTGTAGTGTTGAGCTGCGCATTGATGAGAAGGACTGTGTGTGTTGATTGTAGCCCCTGGAAGACCACCCAGCTAGACAGCCACATGCAATAGCAATTTTTCCCCCTTTGTCAACTAATAAGAGCTAATGGCAGGATAAACTGACGGTTGAATATTGAATATCACTGGTCATTTCAGGCTGGAATCTGTGCCCTTTGCAAACTGAAAGGAACACAAACGCACTCAGTAGCACGCCATATTAATGCCCATTTCACCTGCTTGTTTTTACCCTTGAATAATCTGCATGGCCAGCCACTGTGAAGTTATTTGGCAACAAAAACTGGTACTGCAATCCATAACATTCTTTTCTCCTGCAAGGTTACTAATCAGGAACCAAAAAAGCAACTTACCTGCTGGTACGAATTAAACAGACGATTTCCAGGCTAGCCACTATAATGCGTAGCAGGGATTTCCACATTCCATGGCCGTTTATTCCTGTTTGACTACAAATTATACCAACTTCAGTTCATGAAAAGCCTAAATAAATTTATGAACAGCAAAAATGCAATAGCTATTCATGGTAATTGTCAAGGCAATGCAGCCTCCTGGTTAGGAATTCCACAATGTACTATAGAATTGGAAAGAAATTGGATATGATTGGCCATTACTCTTATTTCTACAGCTTTTCTGTTCCTTCAGTTCCCCACACATTCTTCAAAGCATTCAAACAGCACCCCATACCTACATGTGATACTTCATTTTTCCTTTTATATGACCAAAGTATGCAAAGACTCAGAATAGCTCAAGACAATAAGAGAAGGTTATGGAATAATCCAGAGATTGAAAAAAAATGACTGGGAGGAAAGTTCTAGTTTCCTAATGAAAAGTTATTTTACTTCTGTATCAAACGTACTTACTGTACCAAGCCTACTGATTGCCATATGATATAAAAATGAAAGCTGTAGAAACTGGCTCTCCTGGCAATACAAATGTAAGCTGTCTGCTTAACTTGACAAGACAAATAAGCAGATACAGTCATTATGCTTATTCACCATGGTCCCCAGTAAGATATTGCAGGGTTGGGAGTAGAAAAAAATACTTAATGAAACCCACATGGTTCAACTTAATATGGGCTGCTTAAAGATATTTTGACTAGCTCTGCCATGGTTACATGCACCTGTTGCACCAGTATTAGTAGCACCTAGACCTCACTGCAAACATGAGCATGCTGGCCTATGGACATTAAACCCATACGGATTGCATTTCAAATGCTTAGTGTTGGAACAGAGCAGATTTATGCATCAATTTCACAGTTTCCTTGGGGTAAACCATTTACATTAAAATAATTCCACCTAATATACCATAAAAACAACATTTCTTAATTTAGACCCTTGACTACAAATTTGTACAATTAACTTTATGATCTGCGTAAAAGTGTTTTATCAGCCTCTTGTTTGCATTATGCATTTGCAGCCTATCCACAGCCAAACTGTATGAATCAGAAGAGAAAATTCCTGTTATTAGGTTTAATTTCAGTCATTAATGAATCTAGTATTTATACCCCACACAGCTTTCCCAGAGGTCAAATAATTGAATTAACATTGCAAAAGCTAACATCTCTGTTTTCCAACTCAGATTTCCAACAACCATCTATTCGCATCTGGCATCTACAAAAAGCTTACTTGAATTCATGGAACTGTAACCAACTAGAAAGGAGAAAAGAAGTAGGAGGAAGCAGACACCATTAGTGACAGCCCAGGAAAAACAAACAAATCATAGCAATGCACTTGCAGATAAAATGCAGGTTTGTGTGGGAAGAGGTGGGCGAGGGAAGACTTTGACAAGATGGCAGAAAAATCTTTAATAAGTCTAAAATGGCTTACTTCAGTGCTTCTCAAGCTATCTGATGGGGTGAACCAGTGATAATGTATGTATGTATCTATGTAAAATGTATAAAATTTTTGCATAGGCACATACCACATCAGCTCTCCTCTTCTGTACTGCTGTATCATATTCTTTCTCCCCTCCTGCTCTTTGTCCATCTCCTGTGTCTCTAATGCTCTTAAGCCTCTCGCACCCTCTTTGCTCTCATCTTGTGCTGTCTTGTATCCTTTGGTGTAACTCTATGGACCATACTTTGAGAAGCCAGTGCTTCTCAAAGTGTGGCCCAAGGACCGGCACTGGTCCACGCGACATTGGCTGCTGGTTTGCACCATAGTTCCTGTGGCTACCAGCTTCTCCAGCAGATCAACAGCATCTGGAGAGATCAGAGCCATGAAATTTTTCAAGGCTTGCTGTAGGACTTGGACATTGCCTCTCAGGGTTGGTATGCCAAGACTCACGAGAGGATACGAAACCTGAGCAATTTTGTGTTGGGGGGGGGGAGGAGTGGAACAGAAAGAAGCTGCTATCTTACCTTTATGTAGTTAGTGAGGGACATTTTAAACCACATGGTATGCATCCGCTCCCCCCATTCCAACCACTAACATACCATATGCTGTTAGGAACTTAAGTTGGCCATGTACCATAACACTTTTTCCTTAGCCATGGTTTGGTGTGATCTCCCAACTGGCAAGACATGGATACATCACCAAAACACCGGAATTATTATTTTTTTTTAAGTTTGAAGTGGGTTTACAAACTGTAGGCTTGATGCGACACCTGAACTGAAACAATGAAAGCAGACATGAATTTCTAAACCATGTCTGGAGCTTTAACACAAATCATGGTTTTGTATGATGCATGAATTCTAGACATGGACTAGATCACCAGGAGGCAATAGCAGGTTGAAAATATAGCCCTAAACAACCCACTGGAGGGATACTGCCTGCACATTTCCCATCATATCTTCTGAACTACCAGATTTAAAATGAAAGACAATTCTGCCCACCTAATGCTGACACCAAGTGGTTTATCTAGAAACTAAGCAAGATCAGCTTATTTTGGCCAAATGACGATTCTTTTATCGCATAACCCTATTAAATAGTATTGTTATCACAGAAATAGAAATCACACAATTCTGCTCATTATGAACTTGCAGAAAAGAGATATTGATTTTACAGCTAATACCACTGAGCAACAAAGGTTCATTCTGGGAAACAAAAGCCAGTACAATTTATGCACACTGACTAGGAAGTAAGTCCTATAGACCACAGTAATACTTCTGAGGAAGCATACCTAGGATTGCACCCTAAGAGTCCAATCCAGCAAAAGTTGTTGTAACTAAGAGCCCAATGCTTTTCCCCACCATAGCATGCAGACATGTCAAAACAGGTTGCACTGCATGCTATGAGGAAGTGATGGTGATGGGTGGCTTGGTAGGGGAAAGGGAAAAATTTTTACCCAGCACCCCCCAATAAAGACACAGGCAAGGGCATATGGTACAAAGGGCCACTTTATTAACTATTTAAATATACTTCAAATTGCAACAGGGCCTAACAAATAAGTCATGCGGGTTCTACATGGGGGAAACAGAGCTGCCCATCTACTTCCCCCTATAGTGATTTGGGCAACCACACCAGACTATGGGCAGCGTCAGTACAAGCCTGCCGCCCCCTCCATTGTCACCCCGAAGGGGCAGGGTGGCAGGCTAGCTCAGGCCACCCGAGAGAACCCACGGTGCGCCTTTACCACCAGGCCAAGGTTCATCCAGCCTGCCTCACCCAGCCGGGAATGCCAGCATGCCCAAGTGTGGAGTCCACCCGGCCCTTGCCACCCTGCAGTGTACACCGATATGACCTTACCTACCCAAAACCCGCATGACACCTGCCTAAAGTGACCAACAAGACCTATGGAAAACCCCATTCCGCCCCTAACTCCACAGTCCGGGGTAGGCAAAAAACCACCAACTGACATGCCAATTAGGCTGATGGCAAAAATTCCTACCCGGCCCCAGACGGCGACCAGCTAGTCTCAGACTGCCAAAGGGTGGGCGGGTGGGTGACCACTGCCTGGTCCCAACTGCGCGGGCTTCTTCGAGCAGCCTGCATGTGGCCCCAAACAATTTAGCCCCCAGCCAATCGGCTGCGAGGCTGGCCCTTCTGGTGCCTCATGCGGGGGCAGGGCAAACGCCGGCGGCACGCTAATTCACGTGCCACCGGAATTCTCTTACCCACTCCATAAGCCCCTCAGCCAGTTTAAGTTTCAGTGTTTGTTCCACTGGTTTGAAAGGGACTAATTGACCAACCTATTCATGTTTACTTGGAAGTCATACTAATTATATTAGTCTATGACTGGAGCAATCCTATGTAGCATGATTAAGTCCCTGCTTTGATTATTCCCTCACAGGTTTTTAAACTGGGTCTGCAGTAGTAGACAATGGTAAGGTTAAGCATGAAACAAGATAAAACATTATCTCTTTCATATATACCCCACCAATTTCTTGGGATACTAGAAAGCTAAGGGCTGAAGGCTGCCTTACTCTCTTATTCCTCACTGAATAGATAAATTGTTACTTAAAATAGTGAAAAAGGGATAACTGTCACCAACAGGTTTAGTGCTTCAATATTTTGAAAATTCGAGACTGCTCATTTTTCAAGTTAGAAAGAATACCCTTTTGAGAGATGCTAGTGGTCCCTTAATCCCACAGCTACTGATGTTCTCTGTAAACTATTTTGTGAACTTTTTTGTTGAAACACAGTATATAAATACAGCACTTAAATACCACAAGGATAGGTTCCTGGGACTGGAACCCACTGATATGGGGATGCCTGTCTCTGTAGGCCCCTTCCCCCTGCACCCATTAATGCATTTGTTAGACTTACCAAGGTGAAAAATGTCTTGCTTACCAGTGTTGCTATAAGTATACAAGCTTCCTGTTTACCTCGATCTAGTTTTTTCCAAGTGGCCGGGCCACAGGGAGGCAACCTGAACATCACTGTAAGCTTGTATGCTTATAGCGACGCTGTTAAGCAAGACATTTTTCACCTTGGTAAGTCTAACAAACATGTTAATAGGCACATGGGGATACCCCCACATTCACAGATAAGTCAAACTGCAGATATGGGATCTGTGAATATCCCCCCCCAGTATTCTATTTCCCCCCCACCCTACAGTTCTTCAGATTCTTTTTGACAGTCTTAATTTCCTCGACCAACAACCTTACCCTTTTACTGTTTTTTGCACTATCTGACCATGGCCTTCTGCTGCCTTTCACCTGACAATCGAAAAGTAAGGATGAGTGGGTACATGAACAGCCTGGTCCATGTATTAGAGGGATGGGTGTGTGTTGAGAGATGCTAGGACGAAAACTATAACACAGGCAAGTGGAACAGAACTAAATTACAGTCTATATATAATTTGTCATGTCCCTTTCCTAAATCAAACCACTGCAAACATTTCAGCAGCTGGAATTCAATTTCAACATTCATTGTTTTGTCTACATTAAAAAAAAATGTTTTGTTCCTCTAAACACTGCAAACTAGAACAGCAGTTTGGGGACACCATAATTCAACCACTTTCCATATGTAAAATGTGATTCAAAGTTAAGCAGATGACTTTCCCTGAAGACACTGTATGACACATCTGGTGAAGAAAAAATGTGGTTTACTAAAAGACCGCTAAAAGATGACTATGTTATTACCGATAACTTTTACATCTGTCATTAATTTTCACTTGGTTTTATCTGCTCCCCCAGCCCGCATCCAATTTCACCTTGCCTTGCATTTTATTGCAATCTCAATGCCGAGCCCTTCAACTGAAAACACCAATCATTGCTGAAGAAAGCATAGTAAATAGGAAGGACTTTGTTTTCTTTTACCTATTGCAAATGCAGTATGTTTAAATGATTTGCACACAACAATATCAGTGGGCTTTTAAAATACTTCACTTAAAACCCTTCTCTATGCTGCCAGAAGCAGCTTTTATTAATCACAGCCTGCATATGTACAATCTTGGAAAGGGTTAATCAAGTTACACTTCTTGACCTGGTTGGAGAATGAGCGCAACAGAAGCATTTGGGGGCATGATGCACAGTAGACAAACTTACCCGGTGACTGCAATTTAGGGCCACCTTTTTAAAAAAAGAGGCTCAGCGTTACCTTGAATGGCAGAGCTTGTAAATGCATCTACTTTGCTTCCTCCCACAGAGAATACACTAAACTCTAAAGTATCCATTAAACACCCAAGGGTCGTACCTGTCTTTAAGGAATTTTTATAAAGTAGATGGCAACCCCAGGCTATTTGAGTACTTTGTAGTAAGACATCAATGGCATGTAGAAAGATATTCCTTTGATCATTTCACTTCTGGAAAAAAAATCCTGAATATTTCACTCACACATGTAAACTTACACTAAATAAGAAAAATGTTACAAAACCACAAATGTGATCCACTTTTATTCAATATTCCCTTATTAAAGTGGAATCCTTTGATATTTCAGTAATAAAAGAATGCCTCGACTTACAGAAATACATTCCTGAATGAATTTCTTTTCAGCTTGTGTGTTTTATGAACACACTACATCATATACAATATGATGTAGACTACATCATATACAATAATTATTGTATGCGAACATTTGGTAAACAAGGAACAATGGGCATTAAACATGCTAATTCTTCCCTCCACTTCTTCAAAATTAAAAAAATCTAGAAAATTTCAATGCTCTTTTAAAAACACTTCTACAGAAAAACTTTCAGACTAACCACAATTACTATCCATTACAATTATATTTTTTACTAAGAAGATAGCATTCTCTTCTAAAAACGACTAAGCCTTTCTGGAAGAGAAACAAAAGCTACTTTCTAAGCACTTGAAGAATAAGAGGGTGTGAACATCTGCAGAGAAACAAGCAGGGAAGGATGACTTAGATCTGCAACTAAATCATTAGTTAAATTAAGATATGAAGTAGACACCTAAGAATGGAATAAAACGTAAATGAACTTTGGGGTATAGCTGCTTAATTTGGCAGCTGTTTGACCTTAGACAACTGTGTATAAATGAAACTATTAAGCCAAATAATTTCCCATGGAATAATACAATATATACTTCTGTAACTCTTCACATGGGAATAGATAAATGCAAGCTGGAATTTTTATTGTCTTTGAAGGTACTAGCATTAAACGGGCTTAAATTTCACAAAGAAGAACTGCATGTTATATTGCCATGGATCAGGGTGCTTTATAAAATACAACAATCAATTCTCAGATAAAAAACTGAACTGTAAATAAACAAGTTCAACATAGTGAGTTTTAGAGCAAATTTTGATGAGATAAGAACTTGGTTAAGCAGCACATAACAGGATCTTTAAGATGCCTCACTTCTATACAGCAATACTTCCAATAGTGTAGCGAACATGTTCCCCAAAAGTCCGGTGCTGTTTGAAAGACAGTATAGGAGACATTTTCTATGAGGCAGGCAACTAGCACCAATTGACCCTGTGCTACCCAGAATTCACTGTTCTCATTGGTATAATGGCTGCCAACCACACCTTGGATCAGCTATTTTCAACCACTGTGCTATGCGCACTGGTGTGCCTTGAATGGTCCACCGCAGTGGTTCTCACACATTTAGCACCAGGACCCACTTTTTAGAATGAGAATCTGTCAGGACCCACTGGACGTGATGTTATGACCGGAAGCAAGCGGTTAAATTCTTGACAATCCTACCCACCCTTACTTAGGAGTAAGTCCCATTTTCTATTATTGTTTTAAGAATATATTAAAATATATTTTTAATATATTAAAAATAAAATATTGAAATGAATGGGAACCCTCCTGAAATTGGCTCATGACACACATAGTGGGTCCCGACCCACAGTTTGAGAAACACTGATCCACAGGTATGCCGCAGAAGACTGGGAGGGTTCATTTATTAGTAGGGCCATTTAAGGATGTGAGCCCCCCACTGGCAGCATAGTGTGCCCTGTTAATTGTCAGAAGACCGATGGCGTGCCTTGACAATTTTAGCACATTAGTGTGCTAAATAGAGATAGAAAAGGTTGAAAATCACTGCCCTGAATGAAGAGATCCCTAGTGAAACAATGCTAGAGGAACTGGCATTATCACAGGTATTCCTGTCCTCTGAGGCCCACAGTGGATATTTAAAGGTGTGTGCCTGAAGAGCATTTGAAAGTATCACCTTGAATTTCATTACAGATTTTTGGGTGTGGTTTGTCAAGTCAGCAGTTGGTCAATCCATTCGATGTTGAAAGTTAAGTTTTAATCAATGTTGATGGATTTTGGATGCACATTGGGGCAATCCTGCAACTACTATTTTTCTAGTAAACAACAGCTTTGCCACATCACCACCAACCAACTTTTTGAAATGTGGTTACATAAGTAACACTCACATTTCTGATTGATATTTCCCAACATAGCTAATTAGATCTGCCCAGGAGGGGCTGGCTGAGTAGACAAGGGGAATGGTAAATTCATGGGGGGGGGGGGGTATGCTGCCACTGGCATTAAAACGGGTGGTGGTTTGGCTCCTCCTGAAGAAGGCTTCCCTCAATTCCACCATGCTAGATAATTACCAGCCAGTTTCAAATCTGCTTGATCACTGTGCAAAGTGATGAAGCAGATGGTGGTGTCTTAGGCTTCAAAGGGCTTAGGATGATGCAAATTATCTGGCATCATTTCAATTCTGGTTTCAGGTCAGGTTTCAGGACAAAGATAGCCTTGGTGGATGACCTATACCTGGGACTAGTCAGGGGGAGTATGTCCATGCTGAACCTCTGAACGGCTTCCACACCATCAGCCATGGTGTTGTTCTAGGCCATTTGACTGAGTCGGGTAAACTGTTTTGCAATGATTCCACTCCTTAGCTGACTGGGGGTCCAATCCTATCCAACTTTCCATTACTGGTGTAGCCGCAATGCAGTCCCAAGGTAAGGAAGCAAATGTTCCCTTACCTTCAGGAGGCCTCTGTGAGTGCCTCCCCACCACAAGATGCAGCACACACCCCACTGGCACAGCAGCACTAGCACTGGAAAATTGGATAGGATTTGGCCCTGATTCTGTTCAACACCCTGATCCTTGGTGAGAGTACAATTTCCCTCTATGGCAGTGGTTCTCACACATTTTGCACTGGGACCCACTGGGACAGAATGAGAATCTGTTGGGACCCACCAGAAGTGATGTCATGACCGGAAGTGACATCATTAAGCAGGAAAATTTTTAACTATCCTAGGCTGAAACCCTACCCACACTTACCCAGGAGTAAGTTTCCTTTACTATCATTGTTAAAAGAATATACATAGTAGTTTGTTAAAACTACAGGTCTATAACATTTCCCCAAATGCAGTCACATATCATGGTAGCATTGTCTATTAAAAATAAAACATTGAAATGAATGGGGACCCACCTGAAATTGGCTCACAAGCTACCTAGTGCGTCCCAACCCACAGTTTGAGAAACACTGCTCTATGGTATTCAGAACCCCCCCATGGTATTCAATATCTACAGGAAACTACTGGGAGAGGTCATTCAGGAATTTGGGAGTGGGGTGGTATCAGTACACTGATGCTGAGCTCTCTTTCTCTCCTTTCCATCAGGGTGGCTGTCAAGGTTCCGGAGCGCTGCCTGGAAGCAGTGGGTGTCTGGATGAAGTCTAACAAACTGAGATTAAATCTGGACAAGACAGAGGTTCTCTTGCTTTGGAAACCCATGATACAGGTATTGGATTATCCTTTACCTTTAACATTCTTCAAACAGGTTTTTCTAGTTAACTGACAAGAAAATACCAACATAGATCTTGCTCATAAATCTTCAGCACAGACATGGCAGCTGAACACAATATAGAAAGTGTAGCACTTTCCCACTCATTAGATATGTGCTGCTGCTAAGTCAAACTTGACTTATCTACAAGAAAACTAACAACTTGCTTACAGTGAGAGAACCTTGAATGTCAGAATGGAGACAGATGGGATTCAGCAGGCTGCCCTCCACCTAGCACACTTCAACTGTCTAGGACTTTTCAGAAGTTTGTATTAAAACATCCAAAAAATCATGCTGTAACTGTCACAAAGTGCCAAGTAAAATAGGGCAGATGCTTAGTTCACATATACCATTTTTTTTTCCACACACTAACTCAGTCTGGCTGGGTAAAACCATTTCTCAAATATTTTTGTAGAAGAAAGCACTTCCAAGAAACTGTTTTGTCTCCTGCACTATGCAATAAACAGAGGACTTACTTTCTGAAACTGCTAATGTATGTTGTAAAGATCACTGAGGGAGGGAATGCATCTAATTTCAAAAACTAAAAGAGCAGTTGATACCAAGTCCATTCAGTCAGCTTTCTGGGGGGAAAAAAGTGAAAAGCTAAAATGGACTGCGATGTGTCTGTTGGTAAGATCAACATAAATCTCAACTGCAACAAGAAACAAGATGCTGTACAGAAGATAGACAGTAGACAGACATTTTGCCTGTGATATTTCAAGGATGTATAACACTTGAACATTACACTTACACACAAACATCCATTTATCTGGCCGACAAAAACAGCTCTGCTATATGAATACAAAAAGAGAAACAGGTTAGTTTAAAATATTTACATACACAAAACTGTATGGTCTGAAAGAAGCAACATTTGGATATTCTCATTTTCATAACATTAGGATTGTGTTATCAAAAATACTAGTTCAGCAACACTGGCATCAATTGCCTTCAACTCTCTTCTGGTGATGTGATCAAGGGTCCAACCTATAGGATATACATAATTGCTTTTTCATCACAACAACAGAAAAACATTGCTATATCACACAAAGTTTTTAATTCTTGTGAAGAACAGCTTGATCAGCCAACACAGCATGTTAGCATTAGTTATAATGACAGCATGCAGGAGGCTGTGTTCCCATGTTCAAAGATATACTTCACAGCACAAAGACTAGAAACCTTCGGTGTTACTAATTCTAGTAACTACCACCTGTGGGAAGCCTAGTAACACATAATCATTTGCTGATAGCAAGGACCACTGAACAGTAGTGTTATGTATTCCATTTGATATTTCATTCACTAGCCAAACAGCCAGCCTGTTTCAGTTTTGTTTTTTTTTTCCAAAAACTCTGTATTTACCAAAATGTGTTTTCATTACCAGACACTATTTGGCTAGTAAATTGCACTTAACACTTAACACTTAAATGTGTTGGGATTATTTGCTGTAATTATGATAATCAATGGCAAACAAGTCTGGGGATTGAATTTTTTTTTTTACTACAATTTAAATCAATTTGTGGACTGTAATAATTTATTTCAAAATCATCTTTCTCACCCTATCTCATCTTTCAGTCGCAATGAAGGGACTGGAAGGTCTCTTCAATAATATTAAAACAAGGAATCAAAATAATCAGAAACAAAATAGGAAAACAGAGGCATAAAGAAATAACTAGAGGCTCTAGAACAAAACAAACATTAAAAAAAGTCAATTGAAAATGTCTACGATGATACTACAAATTTATTGCAAAATCATCTGATGCATAAGCTATGTTTGCCTTGAAGAAGTAAAGCTTTTTCAGGGACCCAGAGAATTTTCAAGTTGAACCCAAATATTCTATCTAGGATGGTTAATCTATCTAGAATGGTTACTCTTCTAAGGGTAGTCAATGTTTGGGAAGACCTCATATCAGTTATGAATGAGAGATTTTGTACTAATATTTTATTATGCCACATGCTACAATATTAAACCTCAACTTTTTTTCTTTTAACACACATTGCCTTAATCTGAAACAGTTCAGGCAGCTATTTAGCTCCTACAAACGAGAGAATGAAACTTAATCATTCTTGTGTTTTAAGAGATAAGTATTTTGGAATGTAGTGCTACTGCAGATTACACAGGCAAATAAATCTTATTAACTACTAAGTCTTCTCTTTGTCCGATGCTATCTCTACATTCCATCACTGCAGACCTTTGATATACCTTTGTTCTTCTAGTCATCAATGCTTCCAGGGAAAAACTGGCACTGCATCTAAAGAGAGCACGACAGCTGAAGCTTTCCTGGAGATCAATCATAAAGGTAAGTTGTTTCCTCTCTCCCCAACTTCCCCAAATTAAAAAAAAATAGTAAATTGACAACATGCTAGTTTCCCACAGCTTCAAAACACATCTGGAGAGAATATAGCTTAACCTTAGCTGTAAACCTAATTTGGGAATATATGCCATGACAAAGTCATAAAGATACATTTGTTTGAGAAGTGCAACAATTGAATTCACAAACTACCTTGAGCTGCTTTTCTCACTCATTAACTTGTGCGAGCAATGTAATGGAAGAATCCGCATCTTACAAATATTACCAGTAGGTGCAAAAACATTATGCTTCAGAAACAGTCAAGCTGTTGCAGATCTATGACCTACTGGCTCACACACTGTATAATTTCTGAATATAAAACCCATGAGTGAAGAAAAGCACCCACAGGAAGCCCCCTACACAATAGCCTGGTTTACAGCCCAATCCTCAAGCCAGTGAATCTGGCGGGTGCAGTGATAGCAAAACTACTAACACTGCATCCAGCGGCACCCCTGGAAGTCTCTTGGCGTTCTTTTCCCCCAAGTAAGGATGCAGGGGCCGCAATGGGTCTTCTCCAGTCTGGGTCTGCTATTTAGCCAACACAGACTGGAGGAGCTCCATGTTGGGCTTTTCAGCCCAACACAGAGCATATAATTCGGCTGAGCCCTGCTCTGCCAGTCCCAACCCCTTCCCGGCCCGGTTCCTCCCCTGCCCCCTCCCACCCAGAAACCCCACACCATTGCCCAGTAGAGCACCTTACCACAGGCACTCCTCTGGTGTCAGTCTCCTAGTGCCAGTGCTCCTTGTTCTTCTGGTGCTATAAACATGCTTTACTGTATGTTTATGGCACCCAGCATTGGCTCTGGGAAAGCATAGTATTGGGCCCTTAGACAATCTAACAAGCACGTTGGATCATAAACATGAGTCCAAGATGCTCCAAGCCCAAGCTTTCCCACCCGTATGCATGACACATGCATCATGGTTAACCTACACTGCAAGTAACATCCAAATCCAGGACCTTTGGTGTAATCCATCTACATATAAAATACGATATGAAGTCAGGATCATACCCTAGTTTAGAAATACCAAATCCAGGTTTGAATGACAGATACCAAGTGTTCCTCTCCAGAACTCCCCTCTCAAGAGACACACGCAGTGGGAAGTGGACAGTGGAAAAGGGAACATGTGGGCCCGGTGCACCTTTCGCTTGTGCTAAACTACGGAGGTTTCCATAAAAATCAGAAATCTATAATTATAGTATGAATATGAAAGCCAGTGGTATGAAAGCCAGTGGTCCATTTTAAGAACTGGAATCGTGAAATTAAAAAGGTGTTTGATGCATTACTGGACAAAAGACGGGCAGCATTCATTGGTGGATAAAGCTGATATTCTAATGTTATAGTGACCCATTATTATTTTGAAATAACAAAATTTATATTTTTCTTATTACTAAAGATTTTTCTTAAAATTAGAAGGAACTGTTATGGGAAAGAGCAAGAGTAAACACACAATCACGTGCATGCATGCGTTTGCTTGTGCGCACCCACAGAGGGCTTGATAGTTCAAGTTTCCAAACTAATGCAGGAAGTAACTCTGGTCTACACTTTTTTCAAGGGCATCTGCAGCAAGCTCACATATCCTGTTTTTATAATGATATAGCAGCATATCCCCCTTGTGCATATACCCCAATTGCTTATATAAATAAAAGAGAATTATGATACAGTCTTCACTTTACATCGCTGGATGAAAGGAAAAAATATCAGGAAACTCTCATAAGATATTGTGGAAGCTTTAGCATCAACACCTTTGTTTAAAAATAGCCCACTGTTTTAAAACTAAGCACCGTATTTTTCGCTCCATAAGACGCACCTGACCATAAGACGCACCTATTTTTTAGAGGAGGAAAACAGGAAAAAAAATATTCTGAACCAAATAATGTAATAAAATATTTAATAAACTATAACAGAATAACATTTGAACCATGTAAAGTGAACAGCAGTCAACAGTGGCATTAAGAAACATTATCACTGTCATTAACAAATGGAGAGACTTAAAGGTTTGAGTACTCTAGTTTTCTGGAAACCCCAAGAACTCATCATTGCTAGAGTCAGAATTTATGAAGCTCATTTGTTCACAATCACTGATATCACTTTCTTTGCTGTCTTCATATAAGATACTGTCTTCACTTCCATCTAAGGCATTGCTAATGCCACATTTTTTGAATGACATTTTTTGAATGTGAGCATAAACTGGCATGAAGATCCCCCCCTTCTTAGGGTGAATGGGATCATAAACTGGCATGAAGATCCCCCCCTTTATTAGAGTGAATGGGTTCATAAACTGGCATGAAGATCCCTCCCTTTATTAGGGTGAATGGGATCATACACTGGCATGAAGATCCCCCTTCATTAAGGTCCCCAACGTGCACTCTTTTTTGTAGTATTCACTCCGTAAGACGCACACACTTTCCCCCCCACTTTTTTGGGGGGGGAAGTGCGTCTTATGGAGCGAAAAATACGGTACTTAAAAAAAGTTTAGTTCATGAGCACCCTTAATTGAACACATCACAAAAAGAACACACTGTGTTTTACACACACTATAGGGCAAAGCAATATGTGTGGCACAGAGTTCTTACAGATACATTACCCATTTCACACGCCACACCAATGACTGGAAAGGCTCCATTTTTAATTTTTAAAGCAGAAGCTAGAAATCACAAGATTTAAAAAAAACAAAAAACAACTGTCTTCTGGCACCTTAAAGATTAACATATTTATTGTAGCACAAGCTTTTGCAGACTACAATCCACTTCATTGGATACAAAGTGAAATTCTCAGTAGACAGAATTCTGAGATGATTTCCGGAGCCTGCATGAAACCCGAGCATTGGAGAAGGAAGAGAGGACAGTTTCTCAAAAAGGAAAACATAACCACTGCTTGTTAGTTGGTATCTTTTTTTATTTAAGTCCATCAGCTCATTCAGTTAGGAATATAATGTATATAACACAGTACAGGGCTAGAAAAAGGTGTGTTTTCTTCCCCTTTGTGATTTCCTCATGCTCCATATTCACCATTGGATATGCTTATAATCTGAAATGCTCGCCTAACAATGGTACACACTAATTTATAACATTATTCCCAAGATCCTTTATCAAGTTTCAGCCACAGGTCAAATAATTTATGCTTTGGAAAGATGATCTCTGCATTTAAAATTTATAGTTCTTGCGGAGGTTGGGTCTCTAAGTGCTCATCATTTTCACTGTACATGAAATATACCATCATCGGCTGAGCCATTCCTGCTCAATACTGAGAATTTCTTCATGCTCACTCGATATTGCAGAGTTGCAATTATGATTCATCTGACTAGTCATAAGTTATGATCTTCACAGTAACCACTAACGAAGGTTGCCAAGCAGTTAAAATATCAAAGCAACATATATCAGAACGTTTTGGAGCACAAAGATAGACTTCCAGTGTTGCACTTCCCATATATATATTATGTACTGTAAATTACATCATCGGCTGTCTCCGACACTGACAGCCTTGTACTCCAGAGTTTAAACACCAGGTTTTAATAACCACCACTTGACAATCTTTTGATCATCAGAGGCAGATGAAAGGAAGTGCCGCCTGCTGCAGGTCGTCTGCTCAGTCAAAACAAAAGGAACTTCAGAGGAAGACAGACAGAGATGCATCAGGTGTTAATCTCAAATGAGCTATACAGAAGTCAAGCTGATTGCCTCTGCATTCTATGCTCATTTCAAAAAATTCCAGGCAGCTGAAAGGGGCCTCGCCCTGACACATACAGGAGAAAAAGCACTCTATGGAACCACAACATATTGCTTAGACTTCTCTTAAGCAGCTAACTTAAGAGTGCTTCTCTGAACTAAAATACGTTATTTAGATGTCTGTCATTGCTCAAAACTTGTCCTAAACCCATACCTCTTAGATGTGCAAGATGGACTTTGAAAAGGAGGCATAGGAAGATGACTGTGAAAGTCAAGCTCCTCCCATGAACATGAACCAGGAGCAAGCAGACTGAACTATTCCCTACTTATTCATGCAATGAGGTTAGTTGCACAGACTGTGTTTGCTCTGTTCACATCCGTACTGATTGATACAGCTTGTGGTCAATAGGACAGTCCCTTCAGTCTTCACTGGTTTCTTACTTTGCTGGCATCCTTCCCACCAAAAACCAAAACCAGATTGGGAGCCTCTATGACTCTGATCTCTCTCTTTCTATGTCTGGCAGGTGGCCAAGGACAAAACCAAGAATGAGCATGCGCTTAATAGTCTCCCTTTGTCTCAACTACATTTGGAAAAGTTCAGCAGACTGTTAACACAACCCAAGAAGATTCACTCTATCAAACTGTATAACTTTATATACTATAAGCCCCCCCCCCCCCCCACTGGGGTTGATAGTGAAGCTTCTTCATACCAGAAGAAAAATCACTACACATGAAAATCTCATCACTAAATATGCAAAAGGTGTTTACACTCCTTGCATTTTCACATGTACTGAGACCAAGAAATCACCAATGAACGCAAAACTAGGAAGTCTGAACTGATCATAAGTCCCACAAAAACCATCCCTCTTCGGTTCTTACTTTTAAAAAAATTACTGGAAAAGAATGTTCATACTAAGAACAAAAAATTAATAAACCTTGTACTGTATACAGCAAGTGCTAAAAGTAGTTATTGCAGATGTTCAATATAATTCCAGGGGAATTGTATATTGTGTGTTGTATATTGTATTTCAGGGGAATATACAATTCCAGGGGAATTGTATATTGTGTATATTGTGTCTTGGAGGGGATGATCCAGACTGATCATCCCCTCCAACACACACACGTTAATACCCACTCTCTTTTATTTGTTCTTTTACTTTGCAACCAATATTTGCTTTAATTTTCTGCTGTAGGATTTATACACTGAGTACAAGATATGCAATCCCATCTGCTTCCTTTTCAAGGTACAATCATTCAAACCCAACTGCAGCCATTTATCTTTCAGCTACTAAATTCAAACCATTTTAAACATCCTGCTTTCATCTTTACAACTTTCTCCCACTTTGAACCATTCCACACTCTCAGAAGAATGCACTTGACTTCTATGAGGTACATGCATTTAACATTTCTACATTGCAGATTTTGTTGTAAACAACATGTTTTATCTGCATGGCAGTATCATAAATCAAAGGTTAACATCTAATAACTCTAAAAAAGGATATTCTTTCCACATAAGAGTCTGACAGAACTACAAAAACTTTGATTTTCAGTTTTGCAGATCAGAAAACAGATTTACAAGTCTAAAATGAGTGTTCAGTTAAATTAAAAGCAGGTTAGAGAAAGTAACTAATAGCAAAGGGAAAAATTGTTAGCCTATGGAGATGCACAGTTGAGTGAGATTTCCATTTTTTTTTCTGTTTGTTTTCTTATGGCTCCAATATCACAGAAAAGGGCAAGTTATCTGAATTTCTTTCCCACTCTCAATACACCTAACTTTACACTACCCCCCCCCCCACACACACACCTTGAGTTCAATATAGTCTTTGTTCTGGTCTTTGGTGGATCTCACCTTAAGGTCTCCTGCCTACGCAGCTGCCACTTGCTCTGGAAACCTATGTCCACTCTCTGCATTTCATCACAAATCACAAAGGTTGGAGTTGGCATACTTGCAAGTTGCAAGTAAATAGACACCACAGGTAAAAGACAAAATGCCATTTGAGATTGCACCTTTTGTTGGGTGTCCATGGAACCCACTAACTGTTCTTTATACTCATTAGTTCAAATATAGTCTATGGGGCTTGGCGCTTCAAAAAAGAAACGGTTATGTGTGCACTGGTTTGTTTCCTCTTTTAAACTTTTTTTTTGCCAAATTATCAGATGCCTTTTTGAGTTTGGAGTATTCTGAGTTCTGCAAGACGACGTCATTTAAAAGGTAAACTGAGAAAAATTCAAGTATACACATTTCATTTCTATCATGCCAGTATGTATTAGGAAAACAAGTTACTCAAGATCTTTCCATCCCAGGTGCTTTTCATGAAAAGACCAGTTTAATAACAGTATCCAATCCAGATGGTAAAGTAAATATTAAAGAAATCATGCAAACTGACTGCTTGCATTTAGATCGCTAACTGTTAAAGACCTTCGGTTTAGTGTTTCCACATATGTGGTATAAAGCTATCTTTCTCGAAAAGAACACAAGGAAATGGTGTGATTTTTAAAGTCTTTCCCAGAGTTATTGAAATCAATGTACTGGTCACATTATACAATGAAAGGAAAGTTTATACAGACATATGATCATAGCAGACTTGAGAACTCTGCCCAGGAGAACTGACTCCAGTTCAACCACCTTGCCATTCAAACCTTTTCAACAGCACACACTTAAGATACCATCAAGTATAATACTATTATGACAAGGACTGAATACTGTCTCAATTCATTTACACAAGCAAAAATGCTATACCAGACATTCATATTTGGTTTATCAAAGCATAAAAGAAATACTCTGACTTAAAGGGTAGCTCTACGTATTTATAACACCGTGTAACGACAACAAGCTAATGATGAAGCACCAACCTGGTTGATGGAATTAGCAGCACATGAAGAGAGACCCGTCCCAACAGAGGCAAGCAGGAAACAGGTTAAGTCGAATGGCACTGGTGCCATTGCAAATCCAGCGGAGGCAGTACCAACAACCAGGGCTGCAAAATAAACATGACACTGTAGTACAAACAGACTAGCAAATCACTTCTGCTTTTGCAGTTAACACCACTATGCTGACCACATTATAAAAACAAAATCTGTCATAGATACAGATTTCTGTGTTACCCAGTTCTGCACAATCCTCTCTTTGTGGTAACATTAAGAGATTTAGGGCCCCCACTTCTTCCATCTCCCAGTTAAAACAGGAGGCTGTAGAGAAACTTGAGAAGAGAAGCTTCCTCTTCCCTGACCAGAGACTATAGCAGGTGTACGTGAGTGCAAAAATAGGATGCCAAGTGTAGGTAATTCAGCAAATACGAGTTTAAAAAAACACCTCTCCAGTTGAGCAAGAGCACTTTCACTACAGTAGGTTTAAAGTCAGGTGAATAGCCATTATCAGTCCTATGTTTACAAAGAACTGAACAATACGTGATGGTCCAGTTCTCTTATTTTCCCTTCTAGCTATATGAAGGTTAAAAGAAGTACAATGAATCCTGAAGGAAATTTTCAGATCTAAGTAAAAAAAGTAAGTTAAAGATGGAGAACAGCAGCAAAAGGACAAGCAGAAAGAATTATAAATTTACATATATTGCTGCATACTTAAATATTTTAAAAACTTTGTTAGAACATCTGGGCTTCCATTAGCAAGAGCAAATGACTTCTTTTACATTCCAACAAGAAGTTTTAATTAAACTTATCAGAGAGACTACTTTAAACTCATTTACTACAGCATAACACCAACTCATTTATAGAAGACGAGAGAAGGAGCAATTGGTATCACATTATCATTACAATGACCCTCAAAAAAATTCTAACAAACCATGGCCAGCGTTCTAATTAAAGTTTGCATTGATTTCTTCAGATTAATTTCAGCCAGTCATTTCACTGCAACTTATTAGTTTCTCATTAAAAGTAGCTACAGCACATTCTCTTATGCAACTGGAATGCCTATTTCTGTAAGTTTGCCCAATATCCCACACTCATAACAAAGTTCTTGTTGTCAGGTGTAGCATCAGAGTCTTGGCTAAGACATGTTTTAAATATATTTTGGTCAACCAAGCCTACACTTGGGCCTTTGTAACTTTCAGACTTGGCTACTGTAAATGATATTAGCATTCAACATGCTTCATCCCTTGAAGACTGGTTCAATGGCAACAGCTACTGCAGAATACAGTGATCTGTTCCAGGACAAGTAAATAATATTGGGAGAACATATTCTGGGACCTGCATTTCACATAGTAAGTTCTGTATTTCACACCTCTAGAATTTCTGAATCCTGGTGACCCAAAGCCCGAGCACAAGCATTTTCTTATGAGGAATGTGTTTAGGAAACCTGAGACGTGTATTTAGACAAGTCCGATTTGTGGAGAACAGAGGGATGTTATCACAGTGGGTTATTTTACACAATTCTCCCAAATACTATTTAGTCCTCGATGCCTAGAGCAGTGGTCCCCAACCTTTTTGGCACCAGGGACCGGTTTTGTGGAAGACAATTTTTCCATGGCCCAGGAGGAGGAGGTGGGAGATCATTGGGCGACTGCCCTCGCAAACGGCTGGGAAGAAGGGGGTTTCCCAAGCACTCTCCAGGGGGACCTTGGCAGGGTAAGGCCGCTGGGGGACCTCAGACTAGACTTTGGGGGTAGGGGGTTTGTCACCTTGTTTTCATCCCTCCAGGGGTTACAACCCTGAGGTGGGTCCCAGACAGGTGGCTGTTAGCTTCACAGCCTCCTGCCTCCCCATACGGCCTGCTCATCACTGTTCCTCCAGGCTTTAAGGGACTGGTCAGCCTCTTTTGGCTGCACCCCTTCCTCTCTGGTGGGTCATAAAGGGGCCCCAGTTCCCTTTTCCTAGTGGTTAGCAGCACCTCCTTGCTCCCTCGTAGCATGTCTCCCCCCCCCCAGCCAGCCTGCTCCCTCCCTGCCTGCCTTGATGGCATGTGCCTTCTGTCATCTGCGGCATTGGGGAGGCTTCCCACCTTGTGTCGCCGGCAGACAGCAGGTCCCCAAGCCAATCTCCCCCTGATCGGAGCAGGCAGGGGCCGCGTGTTCATAGCTGGTGCTGGCCCACCAAGTCGCCTGCCTCTGGTATCATCAGCCGCTGACTGCCTAGAAGGCCCAGGGGTTCCCCAGCACTTCCCTGCCAGAGTGGTAGGGCTAGGTGAGGTGCAGGGTGGCTGGAACTCACTCCCCGACAGCCGCCCTCTGTGTTCTCTCGTCCTCCTCCCACTACATCTCCTGAGGCCGATCTTGGGAGTAAGTTGGGGTCTGAGGCTACACCTGGACCATGACAGCTTCACTCACTTGTCTGCTGCTCACCTCCTGCTGTGCAGCCCACTTCCTAACAGGCCACGGACCGGAACCGGTCCGGGGGTTGGGGACCCCTGATATAGAGGAAAAGATGGAGGAAATTAAAGCATCATGTACCTAGCTTTCATAAGCTCACTTTCTTATTTGATTTTTATTTGATTCTCTGTAAAGCACTTTGTGAACCATAGTGCTTCAATGTTTTTGAAACATTGCGATAACATCCCTCTCTTTGTTTTATTCCAGAAAGCCTTTAAAGCCTGGTAAGAGGGTATCATGGCTGCTTTTTAGTAATTAATGTTTTAACTGATGGTTTTTAATCACTGCTGCTGCTTGGCTTTTATTGTCTATTTTATAGTTTTATTTGTATTTTATAGTTTTTATATATATTTTTTTTACATAAAAGATATTTTTGTGTAATATATCTACTGATTTCTTTACACAGAAAGTCTTTGCAACCCACATCTACCACCCTACACTTGGAGATTATGGTGTCAACCACCTCAGGACAGTTTTGTTACACTTAGGATATCAGATCACAGCTTGGACATTTTCCTGACCTTTTTAATAGTTCTAGTGGCAGAACGAAAGAATGTGGCTGCCATGTTTTACAATCAGTCCCTTCATCCACCCTCTGACTGCTAAACCAGAATTCCACTTGTTACAGTAGAAAGAGGAGCATAAGCAAACACCTTGCCAGTGTGCCATGAAATGAAAAAGGTTGAAACTCCTGGAGAGTTTGGGAACCACTATCATAAACTAAGTATGTGCTGTATGAAGTACCACCTCTTTTTGTCAGTCCTAAATCACCAGCCAATCATTTTCACTGGCTGACCCCTGGTTCTAATTTTGAGAGAGAAGAACAGAAACTTCTCCCTCTTCACACCATGCATAACTTTTAAGTGCTTACCTTGCATAGCTACTTTTTCTAGCTTCTATCATTTTAGAACAGCGTGTTTAATTTAGTGGCACTTTAATCACATCACTGTAACTTTTAATATATCCTCAAGGAAAGCGAGCAAGCTTCAAAGCACTTACATTAATGTTTCTCTCCTTAAACCCTCACACTTTGTTATTTGAATAAAAGTGATGGTGGTAGTACAAACTCACCAATGTGTTTATTTAGTAAACTTAGATTTGTTTGGCAGAGGTTCGTGTACATTTCATTAAAAGTTAAAGCATGAACACTACAAGGAGGCCATGTTCTTAAATATCCTCTTTCATTTAACAGTAATCTGAAACAAATGTTGGTAACAGTTCCTGAAGGAACTAAAAAGCAATCCTAAAAATAAAACAGATTGTAATACTATGTTTTATCACTGAACATTTGGAGAAAGAAGAGATGCTGCTGTCCAAACTCTTTATTTGGTTTCTGTCCTTGCAACAAGAAAAATAATTCAATATAGAACTGTAGTGCCTATCCAGGGCCTATAAAACCAATGGAATGCCTTGGGTGGAATGTGCAAGGCGTACTGGAATAACTATACTGTACTCTTATCAAAGAGAATGATAACAGTGTAAAATTAGAGTTGGCAAACAATATGAGGTAACCAAATAATAGAAAACAAAGTGAGTTTTTTTTTATTGGCAGGGCTATGAGATTTAACAGTTTAAGGTCTAATTTCTGCTCTAAGTAAATCCACAGAAGACAAGTTTTAGCAACAAAGCAAATTTCCACTGAGTAAAATTGCTCTCCTCAGGTTTATTCAGAAGTTACAATACTTGCTATAAATAAGTCGATTTCCTGAACAGAAGACACATGATAAATGTTCCCAAGTTTTAGAATGACCAACCCTTCTCAAATGTTCACATCTTATAATGGCCTAATCTGCCCATGGTTGGTGATATTATCCATTATTTGTAGCAACTATATTTACCTTTAAGATTCTACCACCATCAACAGCTTCGCAAATGGAGGTCACTTTCCATTATTCTGACTTTAGACTAATACATTGCTTATTTATAGGATCACTTAACCCAAGACAGCCTCCTCTTCACTAACTAATTTTGTTTATACTATCAAGGTTAATGCATACTAAATGTGAACCAAAGTGCTTCGGCCATTAGAGTACCCAATCCAGAACTCCACATGCACTTTGACTAATACCCGAGCATGCTTGGGACTGTCCTTGACAGTGGAAGAGCTCCATGAACTCTTAACTGCTAAATCAGGGGGTGGAAAAAGACTCCTTCCTTGCCTCCACTATCACCTCACTGTAGCAGGACTGACAGGCAAAAAGAAGAATTCCAGCTGCTTTTAAAGGGATAATGTTGGGAGGGTAAACCATGATTAATCCTGTACCAGTGTTTTACTAAAGAAAATGAACTGTATATCATTACAGCATAATCTTACATTTTATTTACACTTTATACTAAACTCCCAAAAATATGCCAACACTGAAGATCCATACTAGCATACTGCCACACTTATATGGGTATATCAAGTATGCTAGCATAAATTCAGCACTGGCAATGATGCCAAAAGTGAGTGGCATCGGTTCCATTCTCAATGAAACTGTAGCGTCACATAACAGAAGAGGTAGCATAAATATGCTTCCATGAAATTAAATGGAGAGTTAAAAAAAAAAATCATACACCTCCTCCCACTCTGCTTCTGCAGCCACAAGGGTGCAAAAGATTCTAATTAACTCTATTGTAAACCATACAACACCAGAAGTAGTATAAAAACCCAGGCAAGAAAACCTGATCTCAGAAAACAGGTGCATGACACAATCAGCTGGATCGCATCAATTTGGAGGGGTGAAGGAGCCTGCTGTCACTTAGCATAACCTGCAGTAGCCCCCTGGGGGTGTGGCGAGCCCCTGTGCAAGCCTGCACCGGGCTCCCCATGCTGCAGAGTCAGTAAAAATCTCAATCGCAAGCACTTCCAGTTTCATGAACGTAAAACCGGAAGTGATCAAGATTGCAATTTTGAGGGTTGCCACAGCATGGGAAGCCCTGTGAGGGCTGGGGCAGAGGCTCCCCAAACCCCCAGGAGGCTGCTGTAGGCTTTGGTAAGTAGCAGCAAGTCCCTGCACCCATCGAAAGTGGCGCAATCCTACAGACTAAATTGTTGCTTCCCCCCGGTCCCTGCACACACTTGCAGCGGCTCAAACTCTCCCTGAAAGTCTGAGAACCGCAGTCTAACGGCACATCAGCACTCCCTTCTTTGAACTCTTACAGATAGCCTGTCTGAGAACTCCACACACAAATGCCCAACAGAAACCTCAATTCCACTTCTTCAACTGGAGTGCAGGGTATTCCACATACACAGACCAGAGAGAAGGAAATATTGCTGCTATGCAAAATCTCTTGTTGTTCTTCACTCTCCTGCCCGCAACAGAAGACTTCTTGTATACTGCCTCAATAATCCTGCTTCTCTCAACAGGTAGTACCAGGGTCTCTCACACAGGACATATGGTACAGGAAGTTGGGGAAGATTCTTGACAATGGATGTCATATGTTGGAAACACCTATTATATACTGGTGACAGCAAAAGGCAAATACAAAACCAAATACTGCAGCCACTGCAACTGGTCCCCAAATTCTCATTATCCTTTTTCCCTTGTAAGACATACATTTGACTGTATGGAGCAACACAAACAGTAACTACAGCTCAGTTTCAAATTCCTGAATGAGATGGATGAGTACTGTCTGAAAAGCTTCATTACCTTCCCCAACAGGCAAGCATGCCAATGTAGATATCAATGAGGGAATGTTAATGAGGTATGGCAACTGAAAGAGCAGCAAGGTGATAGTGGACATTCACTTACCCACCCCTACCGATCATACAAGCTCAAGGAAATATCTGCTGCAGCTGCTGATTCATTGCTATCCCAACATCCTTTTTGTATCTCCATAGGCAGGCAGTCTGGTTTTCACCCAGTGCAGAGACCAAGTGTTCTCACTGCGAAACACAAGGAAACTGCAGCAGCCCCAATAATAGCTGCTCCAATCTAGCTGCTCTAATGTGGAGTTGCCAACCTTCTTGTTTTGGCAGGAAACACATAACTTTGAAAGCTGCTCGACAGATAATTTTGCAACAGATGCTGCCATACCTAGCATGAGGATGTAGTGATGAGGAAAGTGGCACCTGTTCCTCTGCTTTCTATCATGCAGCTCTCACAGGTACTAGTACCTTCCTAATGCAAACGTACTAATAACCCAAATAATCTCCCTAGTTGTCAAAACTCACTCCATTATCAGTGCTGTTCAATAAATGACTGTTTTCCAGCTGTTTCTGAATTCTACTTAAGAAAGTTACTATGTATCACTGAGAAAAGGTTGTCTGTTAAACCAGCAATATTTCCACTTTCCTGTTCCTTCAACACACACAAAAACTAACTAGAAAGCAGGCACAAACTATATTTTGGAGGAAAAGAGCTCAAGATTGCTTAAAAATCAAATCTCAACTATTTCCAATGAAAACACTTGTCACAAGAGCAGGTGTGCCCAAACCCCGGCACTGGGGCCACTTGCAGCCCTCGAGGCCTCTCAATGCGGCCCTCAGGGAGCCCCCAGTCTCCAATGGGCCTCTGGCCCTCTGGAGTTTTGTTGGAGCCCACACTGGCCCGACACAACTGCTCTCAGTGTGAGGGCAACTGTTTGACGTCTCACGTGAGCTGTGGATGAGGGTTCCCTCCACTGTTTGTTGTTTCACATCTGTGATGCAGTAGCTGCAGCAAAGGAAAGGCTAGCCTTGCTTTGTGCAAGGCCTTTTATAGGCCTTGAGCTATTGCAAGACCTTCATTCATTCATATAAATTCCATCTTTAATATATTCATTTATGTAAACTTATGTAAATTTATACAAATTTTAAATGTCAATTAGTTCTTTTTTTCCACGGCCCCCGACACAGTTTCAGAGAGACCATGTGGCCCCCCTGCCAAAAACTTTGGACACCCCTGCACTAGAGTATAATGTAAATGTCGTAACTATGGTCAAACAACATATTAATTTCTGACACTGATAGTTATTTCAAAAGCAATTTGTGAGATCATATGGTGGCATGCTATTCAAAGAAAAGGATGTGTGTGGATCCAATGGATATCCAAGTCCTTGAGTGAACCTTTAGACCAATCCTATTTGCCATTGCTCAGTGGTAAAGCACACACTTTGCAATCAGAAGATTTCAGGTTCAATTCCTGAGGTTTCCAGGCAGGTTGGGGGGGACGGGGGACGACCCTGTCTGAAATCCTAGAAACCCGCTGCCAGTCAGTCATGAATTAAGTGGACCCATGATTACTGAAAGAGCCAGTGATGGTTTTCTAATACTACATTTCCTTACATGAAATGGTTAAGAGTCTAACAGCCCAATCCTAACCCGCACAGGAATGGGGAGGCCGGCTGGCCTGCCTTATATCCAGAGAGGGATTGGGGTCATTTGCAGCTCAGCCAGGGGCAAGGAGAATTCCTTCTCCTTTCACCAGGTAAAGCCACAGCAGCCCCAATGGGGCTACTCGGATATGCACCACCTCAAGAGGTGGCGCAAATCTGAGCAGTCCAGAGCTACTTTGGGTCGCCTGGGACCAGAGCTAGGATCTGGCACAGGTGACGGACCCAGGCTCCACCCACGGGCCTACCCACCACCCACCCTCCCACAGCCCCAAAATGACTCCTTCCTTCCTGTCCCACACCCCCCAAACCCCCACGCCAGCCTGACTTGGCCAGTGCAGGTTTACCATTTCCGCCAACCCTGTGGGGCTTGGGCCATGTGTGAAAATGTTTTACGTCAGTTTTGCAACACTGTTGGGCTGGCACAAGGGACTTGCACCAGCCCATCCAAGGGCCAGGATTGCGCCCTAAGTCTCCCATCTCATGCAGACTTACTTGGGAGTAACCCAAATGAATTCAGTGGCCCGCACTTCTAAATGCATATACATAGAATCAATTGCATAAAAAATAAGAGTAAATGCGAACAGTACAGAAGCATTACAGGGGGGGGGGGAGAGAGAGAAATACAAATACTAAAACAAGTTACAAAAATAAACTCTATGTATAATACCTGTGAGTTTGATTTTAGATAAACGAGCCAAAATGCCTGGTAAATCATCCAGCTGTAGTTTCATCTCTTTCCATTGTTTTTCTTCCTTGGATGCAGTTCCTATGACAGCTTCTTCGCCCTCAGTAATTGCCGTGGATTTTACTGCTTCAGATTCATCCATCACTGGAGTCTCAGCCAAAGGTGGCAGAAGAGGTGAAACCGATTTCACCTCACAGATAACCGTTTTTTCTGGACTTGCATGCTGTCCCTCAGGAAAAGGAGGAAACGGCAAATCTGGCTTCAGTTTTGCTCGCTGACAAAACACTTTGTTGTGCTGAGTCATATACTAGAAGAAAAAAGAAACTTTTGTAAAATAAAAAAGCAAAGACTTAAAATTAAAAGACAGTTAAAACTACTTCCAAGCAGGTTTCTATAAGCCCAGTCTATCAACTTGTACTCCAGTGCAAGCCTCACTGAACTTAATGGAAGTTGCACAAGAGCTTTATTTCAGCACTGCTTGTGCAGAAGGATTTCCCACGAATTTTTCCCATGTTTTACAAAAATATTATTTTCAAATTAGTGATCCTCCTTAGTCATAGAAAGATTTTGTTTCATATTTTGCAAAGTATAAAATGCAAATGTTGTTTGCTGTATATACATCATTACTAAACCAACCTACATTTCAGCTGTTCATTTTTCAAAAATATGTGAATTCACAATATTTCAGCTTTTAATCTGCTCTGTTCCATAGAGCTTGTTGTAGTCAGCAATGTTTAAAAATGAGCAAAGTAATAAACATAGATGCATGTCGCCATTTACAATTTAACAAGAAAACAAGCCATAAAACAACAATTACATAATTAAAAAATAAAACAGCACAGCAGAAAAACATAAGAGCACAAGAAAGTCAAACAGCCCAAATAATTTCATGTCAAATATGTGTCAGAAGAAAAATGCATTTGTGGCCCAGCTACAGGTCCACATGAGTGGGAGGTTTCCAGAACCTGAATAGTGGTATCAAAAGAACCCTGCTCTGTGCCACTGTCAATCACATCTCCAAGAGAGGAGAGACCCAAAGCAGGGGCATAGCAATCTTAGTAAGCATGCAGGGTCCTATGAGGGAAGGCAGTCCTCTAAGATACCCTGAGCCCAAATTCTATAAGGCTTTAAAGGTAATCACCAGCATTTTGACTTGTGGCCAGAAATGAATCAGGAGCCAGTGAAGATTAAAAAGTAAGAGAGTAACAGGATCTCTGCACTAAGCACCTAACAGATGTTCTGGACCAGCTGCAGTTTCTAAACAGCTTTCAGACAGCCCAACACAGAGTGCATTACAATACTCAAGCCTGGATGTGACCAAGGCATGAATGACAACGACCAGATCTTTTCCTTCAAAAAAAGAGTTCTACAACTAGTAAAACAGTCAAAGCTGTGCAATGGCACTCCTGGCCACACTTACAACCTGTTCATCTAAGAAGAAAGTTGAAACAGAAACACTTCCGCAAGGCACTCATGATCATGTGGGGAAGCCTGTTCAACAAATACATAATTTTAATCTGTGTTTTGATATATCTCACATTTATTGGCTTACCATTCGCTTGAGGAAATTTAATTGCTGAAATGTAAACCCCGTTTCTTTGGTAATTCTGAAGAAACATGCGAACTTGCATGGAACTTGCTGCATGGCTTGTATTTTTTCTTGAAATGCTTAAAAAATTGCTATAAATAAGAAAACAAAAGTCAGTGCTGAATGTATTTACAGGCAAGATTAGAAACAAACCCTGTACCAACCTTTACAGAATAATCCTGTGCACGTCTGCTTGAAAATGAGTCCCTCTACATGAATGGGGTTTACTCCCTAGTGCAGTGGTTCTCACACATTTAGCACTGGGACCCACTTTTTAGAATAAGAATCTGTCAGGACCCACCAGAAGTGATGTCATGACTGGAAGTGACATCATCAAGCAGAAAATTTTTTAACAATCCTAGGCTGCAATCCTACCCACACTTACTCAGGAGTAAGTCCCATTTACTATCATTGTAAAAAGAATATACTTAGTAGCTTGTTAAAAGTACAGGTTTGTAACATTTCCCCAAATGCAGTCACATCCCATGGTAGCATCAAGTCTAATATATGAAAAATAAAATATTGAAATGAATGGGGACCCACCTGAAACTGGCTCGTGACCCATCCAGTGGGTCCTGACCCACAGCTTGAGAAACACTGCCCTAGTGAGTGTGTTTAGGCACATTCACACAACGTATATTTGGGAGTCTGTTTTACTGTGTCCAACAGGACTTCCTCCCTCGTGAGTATGTTCAGGCTTGAAGGCTTCATCTACTCAGCAGGTGACAGATGTAAAATAAAGGTAAAGAATAAGGCGGAAGGAGAGAGACAGCATAATGGTTGCAAATCTGAGGGGGAAGTCATTCAGTGTTTCCTTTCAAACAACTCATCAAGCTAATCTTTTCCAATCCTCTTATTGCCATTGGTTATAAAACTGTTTATAACTAGATGAGCATCAACAAGATGGAATATTTACTTAAAAGTAGGTATTGCTCATAAAAGCAGCACCAGAGTTGAACATTCACATCAGGAAGACACTTCTTTTGTTTTTGTTTTTTGCACCAGCTGCAATGTGTGTGTTTATTACTGATCTTAAAAAACTACTAGCTATGATATAAGACAACCATAAAACTTCATTTTTAATTGTCACAGTAAAAGGTCTCATGACAATAAAGGAAAACACAGAAGCAATGTTTATGAGCCTGCTATACGTGCTTCAGTTGCTCAAGTCGATACACCACAATTGTATTGAACTCTCACTAAAAAGTGGCTTCTATGCCTGAAACAAGCAGCTTCATTACTTAACACATTTTTCATATCACTGTACAATTTACTCAGATAAAGAAGGCCTATGAATTTGCATCACTACTTTTTGTCCAAGAGACACAATCTCTTAACAGAAGACAACTGTTTAGCTGAACAGAACAAGTCCATAATCAGAACAAGTCCATAATGGCAAGGGGGGAAAAGTCTGGCCACATATCAGTTGAAAGTAGGGATCAAGGACACTGGTGCAAAAATGTAAAAGCTTCTTTCTTCTTGAAAAATTATGTTGGTTAAAAAATTATTTCACTTCGATACTGGACTTTTAAAAAGACAGCAAGAACACTAAGCAAAAGGGCAGCACGAGAACAATTACAGAATCTGTCAAGGAACGTTTGAAGATCAAATAAATGTCTTTCCCACCATTGTTTTAACCTACAACTATGAATTCAGATACAGATTGGCAGTCAGCCCTCCCACCCTAACATTTATTACAGTCCTGCAAAAGCAAGGCAGATTGTCTTTTAAACCAAACAATAATGACACCAAATTTAACAATAGGGGTATAGTGAAACATGTGGGGATGTGGCAGAAGGGCTAAATAAGAGTTTAGCAGAAGGGCAGCCCAATCCTCCACTCTGGCAGTGCTGCTTGCTTGTGCGCTTCCCAAGCAATGGCCATCACAAATGTGCTGTAAAGCACATTGCAGAGGCAGAGAGGAGGAAGGCACCAGCAGGGAGGCCAAAGCCAGTCACCACTAGGCTTCCACGACAGCAGGAGAAGCACTCCCAGTAAGGCATCTACCGAGCTGCAGGAAGGTGTTTCAGAATAAGGGAAGGTAAGAAACTGGGTGAGGTAAGAGTAGGCTGAAGGGTGGCTCAGGCCCATGAGGGGGCGGGGATGGCGGCAGAGGCTGCTGCCACATCCTATCCCCCTCCACTGCCTTGGAGCCTGACATGGGTCTCCTATGTTCTGCACCAGCTAAATAGTTGGAGCAGATCTGAGTAGAGTCTACTCAGATCCAACAGGGTTGCTGGGGCTCTACCCAGGGTTAGGGAATCAATGTTCCCTTACCCCAAGGAGACCTTCAGCTGCTGCTCTGGCCCCACAGGTTGCAGTGACAGCTGTGCTGTTGTACTGCACAGCACCAGGGCAGCATAGGATTGGGCCCTAAGAGTGCTACAGAATAAGAGTTTAACAAAGAAATAGCAAATTCTCCTGCAATTAACAGTCTAATCTTACACAGATTCAGTGTGTTTAAGTCTACTAATTTCTTCATAGAACAGACTACAAATAGCCATTGAATTCCCTTTCAAGGTATACAATGTCATCGTTGGTATGCCCATTTGTTTATTAGATCTCTATTTTAAGGAAACAGGGAAAAAGGGTATACCGAACATATGTTACAAAAATACATATACTGGCAGAACTAGCAAATTTTGATAAAGTGAAGAGAAAGTATACTGAAAAAGTATTTCATAATTCCCCCACCCCAATCCGTATTGATATCAAATGCACCCAGCTGATATACCTATAACATTATTTCATTATAGGAACCAAACATTATCCTAGGGGGGAAAAATCACAGAACAATAGCTTGCAGGCCAATATTAAGGATTTTTAATAGTTTCAATGTTGCCAAAAATCAAAAATGTTGAACTAAATCCAGGGTTACTCTGTTGCAATAATTCCAAGTTATTGCATCTCTGCACTTCACTACCCCCAGTTTTATTGTGTTCCTTTCCAGAACATTAACAGGTCAGTGAAAAGTGCTAAATGAAAACCATAAATATTATGAGGACCACTATTTTTCCTTTGCTTTGCTACCTGGAATGCGTAGAGTACAGAAGTCAGGTATCAATAAACTTGGTATGCAGGAACTATTCTAAAGCCACTCATAGTTCAAATTACCGTGTTGAAATGTTTACCTATAAATGTTTCAATATTGCCTTACACTGCCTTGATATTTCCTTTTCCAACACCATTTGTTTAGTACCTACAATCTGGTTTTGTAGTTCATGCATTCATCTCCTAGTATACACTGTATTCACTGACAATGATACCATCTACCCAGTTAGCATGTTTGACTCCTCCTGCTCCTTTGCTCCTCATATTAAATTCATCACCACGTCACACAGCCTTTTCCTAGTCATCACAGAAAAAACAAGTCCCCTTTTCCAACGCCTTAACAAAAACTCTGGTTCACATTTTAGTTATATCCTAGCTTAACTACTAAGATTGTCAACACTTGCATTTATCTATATAACATGATCAATATACATGGTTGTCAACCCTCAGATCTCATCTACAACAGAACTCTGCAGCCATAAAATCATTCACTTCTCTGAACACATACCATTCCTCCTGAAATCTCAATCTTGCCTTCTCATCTACTTCCAAATTCATACAGGATGTCTATTCTTAACTTGAAAATTCTCTACGTTCATATCCAACCTCAACTCCCCACATCCATATCTCAGTATACCCCTACCCACAAAATTTGCTCCTTTGGTAAATGACTTTCTCCTTTACTGCTCTAAACTCTCCCCAAAATACCTGAATGATGCTGCCTCTTTACAGGTTGAGCCTCATTAATCATGTGTGTTCCCTTCCAAGCACTCAGGTGGATGGCAAAAAAATGCACTATAGCAAATCCATTTAAAAACAAAGTTTCTTTGCTCTGGTGAATTAAAAACAGTCTTGCTGACCTTTGTGATGTAAGATAAGAGTCATTAAGATGAAAATCCATCAATCAGTCATCCTCCAAGCTTAGAAATGCGCTTCACTCAGCCCCTCCCTTCACCAATGCAAGGTGATCACCTTTCTTTCACTTTTCTTTCTTGCTCAGGGGAAAGGGAGGGGTTGCCTGGAGAGAGAAGGATTGATGGTCAGTCAGTTGCCCTCTCTCTCTCATTAATGAAGCTATTGTTAAAGGACTGTTCAGTTTTTGAAACTGATTTTAAAAGGATGCATTTTTCCCCTTCTCCAGGGATCAGTACATTCCTTCTCATTTGCAGTGGCCATTCATGTTGAGTCAAATCCATGTATAAAAAATAGGCCAGACCCATATTTACCTCAAAGCCTTCAGGAATTTGTAACCCCTTTTGTTAGACAAAACTTTTTTGAAAATGCCAATAAAACTGGAAAATGGTTGGCTTATAAATTAAAGAGAGAGAAAATGAAATCCTATATAGACATACTAAAGAATGAAAATGGAAAAAAGATTATGAATGTAAAAGATATGAGTGATATTGCTAAAAACTTTTAGGAAAAATTATATATGGAAGAAGGGATCTCAAGCATTATTCAAAGAAATTATTTACAAAAAAATAATGAATTAAAGATGTCGCAGCAACAAAAAGAAAGTTTAAATCAACTGATATCAGTGAGATTTCAGAACCAATTGCTAAACAAAAAAATCAGAAATCGCTGGGTACCAATGGATTACCAGCTGAATTTTATATATGTTTTGAAGAAGAGTTGATGTTATCATTTAAAAAGTTGATAGGAGAAATACAGCAAAAGGATAACATTCCTGATACTTGGAAGGAAGCAATTATTACAGTTATACATAAAGAAGGGCTTGACCAAGAAGAGATTCAAAATTATAGACCAATTTCACTACTTAATGTGGATTATAAAATTTTTGCAACAATATTAGCTTCAAGATTAAAAAGAGTTTTGATAAACATTATTCATCAAGACCAAGTAGGGTTCTTACCAAGAAAACAAATTAGAAATAATAGAAAAAATATATTGAACTTTTTAGACTATTATGAAATGCACCCTGATAAGCAAATGGCAATGTTTTTTTATAGATTTTCAAAAAGCATTTGACAATGTGAACTGGAATTTGATGTTTTTACAATTTGAAATGATGGATGTAGGAACTCTGTTTATTGCTATGATTAAAGCTATATATAAGAATCAGACTGCTAGAATTAGAATAAATTGAGAACTTTCAGAGGAGAAAAAGGAACGAGACAGGGATGTCCGTTTTCTCCAATATTATTTATAGTGATTATGGAAATACTTTTGAATCAAGTGAGAAAGACAGAAGAGATTAAAGCAGGGGTGCTCAATAGGTGGATTGCGATCTACCAGTAGATCGCGAGGCAAAATGAGTAGATCGCGGAGTGCTGACCCCCCCCTTTCAGGTGCCTCTGGGAGGAAACACCGGGATAAGGCCCATTGTACTCAATGGGGCTTACTCCCAGGTAAGTGTGGCTAGGATTGCAGCCTCACAGCCTAATCCTAGGCATGTCTACTCAGGAGTAAGTCCTGTTATACTCAGTGGGGCTCAAGGTACACCAACATACATTATACACATAAATGTTATGTTATGATGGCGCGAACATTGTAAAAAAACTCTGGTAGATCTCCGGGCCTTGCTGAGTTTCAAAGTAGCTCTTGAGCCAAAAAAGTGTGAGCACCCCTGGATTAAAGGATTAAAAATAAGAGGTGAAGAATTTAAAATCCAGGCATTTGCGGATGACCTTATGGCGATTATAGAAGAACCATTAGAATCTGCCAAAAATTTGTTAGATGTGCTGCGAGAATATACTGAAGTGACAGGACTGAAAATAAATGTCAAGAAAATGAAAATCTTAAAGAATATGCAAGTAAAGAAAATACAGGAATTGGTGGAATTAACAAATTTCAAAGAAGAAAAATTAAATATTTAGGGATTCAATTAACAAAGAAAACAAGCACATTAGTGAAAGATAATTATTTGAAATTGATTGAAGAAATAAAAAGAGATTTAACAAAATGGAAGCAATTGCAACTTTTATTGATGGGAAGAGTTGCTGCAGTGAAAATGAATGTTTGCCTAAAATAAACTTTCTTTTCCGAACAATCCCTGTAATTTTGAAGCAAGATATGTTTAAAGAAACTAATCAAATTATCTCGAAATTCATCTGGCAGGGAAAGAAACCAAGAATTAAAATGAAGGACTTGCAAGATGTGAAACTAAGAGGAGGCATGGGGCTTCCTGATTGGTTTTTAAATTATAAGGCCGCAGCACTACTATGGATTAAAGAGTAGATTATATTAGAAGATCAATATAAGAGATTGTTGGATTTATGATAATGCCCAAACCAGAGTTATTTTTGCTTAATATCACCTTAGATATTAGAGACAAAGAAAATGATGTGTATTTAACTATGATATTAACTGCTGCAAGGATTGTATATGCTACTGGAAAGATATTAAAATTCCAACGAAAGATGAATTAATAGAGATGAATGTGGCGGAAATGGATAGGCTTACAGAGATTTTGGATCAACAGCATAAACCGACACAATGGAGACCATTTTATGCTTGGTTGAAAATGAAGTTGTAGATGTATAATATAGGGCATTTAGATGAATATATTGTATACATGATACAGGATATGATATGATAGATAAATGATATTAAGAGGTTAAACTAGAAGAGGAACAAGATTAGTATGTATTGTTTGATTGATTAGATATATTGTTATATGATTGTCTGCAACCTTCAACAGTATGTTTTTGTGGTTTTTTGTGTGTTGTGTATTGAATTTGTGTCTGTTTATATTCGTTGTTTGTTTTTATTTTGGAAAATAATTAAAAAATTAATTATTTTAAAAAAGGAATTCGTAACCTGAGATCCATAGATTCGCTTGGGGAGGTCTGTGAACCAGGTACAAAAACAATTGTGAGTATGCGTTTACGTGTATTTTTCTGGAGAGGGAGTCCATAGTGGTCAACAGATTCTCAAGGGGATCCATGATCAACCCAAAAAGCTAAAAACCATTGACAAACCTTTGGCTTCTTATTTTCAACAGGCAAAGCCTATTTATGCATAATGGAATATTGTTTTTCTTCCCAAGTCAGCCTTAACGTCAACAAAAAAGTAGTTCACAAAGAGGTTTATAAGAACCTGAGAACCCTGTTGGATTAGCCAAGGGTCCACCTAGTCCAGCTTCTTGTATCTCACAGTAGCCCACCAAATGCTTTCGGGAACACTTAAGACAACATGATACCTATACATTGTTCCCACTCCCTATTATCTGGCACTCAGAGATAGACTACCTCTAAAACCAGCAGACTGCTTATATTCACCACAGCATGTAGTCTGCAATGGAGTTTCTCTCTATAAATCCACCCAATTCCCTTTTGAAAGCATTAAGGCCTTCACAATATCCTGTGACTAGGACCTCCAGCAATTAATTACACTGGGTAAAGAAATACAGGTGTGCACTACTTAACGACTGTTCGCTTAACAATAGACCGCACATATGATGGTGGTCAAAGCACAATAAAGATGCTGTTAAGGAGGCAGTCGTGTCTCCCAAGCCTGCAGCAGACTGTCTGTTCACACACCATAGAGGCTCTTAAGGCAGAGAAGAGGGAGCCTACCTTCAGCAGCCTGTGCAGCCAGCAAGCGTCTGCCAGGGGGTGTCTGCTTACACCACAAAGGCAGTAGATGGACTGAACGTTCACTTAATGACCCAATCGCATAACAACAGGGGGTCAGAGAATGTGAGTGGCGCACAGCGGTATTTCTCTTCAGGTTGGACAGGTAGACAAACAAGGACAATTCGTTCAATTGTATGCTCCTGAGGGCAGAGCCTTGTTACTCTGCAAGCCCTACAATGACAGCTTAGGGACAGCCTTGCGATGAACAGCTCGACCACCAGGAGGACCAAGCAAGGCAAGGCACAGGCCCTCGCATGGCCCAGCGGCCTCCTATGGAGCTGCTCAGCCAGCGCAGCGCAAGCTGCTTGCACCCCGCGCAGAAGGCAGGGCGGCGACTGCTCCTTCCACACGCAGCCCGCCTCTGAGGGAGCTCCCGGCGAAGCGGCCGAGGACCTCTCAACAGGACCTCTCAAGAGGACCTCCCCCCCGCCTCCGCTCTGCTCTGCTCACCGCGCCCTCTCCCGCCCCGTCCAGTGGAACACGAGAGGCTGCAGCCTCCCCCCCCCCATGCGACCGTTGCCGAGGGACACGAGCCAGTCCTCACTCAAGCGAGCGCGTCCCCTCCCCCTGCGCACCTGGAAGCGCCCGAGGCGCGGCGTACGAAAGAGCCCCGGCGCCCGCGCTGCCCTTCGGTCCCTTCAGCGCGGCGCACTGGGCGGCGCCATCTTGCCCGGCTTGACCTCCGTTCCGGGAAACGGGGCGGGACTTCCGGGGAATGCGGGTGTCGCTGGAGCTGTCGGCGCCTTCCAGGGGACCGGGCGTGAAGCGGAGTCCGGCGCGCAATGGGGCGGTTGGGGCGCACCCACCTGGAGCGCGTTGGGGAGGGACTGGGCTGGAAGAGCGGCGGCCGCACCTCCCGCAGGGCTGGCTTCGCCTCCCTCCTGCGGCAGGCTGCGGCAGAGCCGCTGGCGGGAACGGAAAGCACACCGCACGGTGCAGCACTAGCTCTGCAGTCTGGGCTGGACAGCGAGGGCTCAGCCCAGCCTGTGCGTGTCTACTCAGAAGTAAGTCCCGTTGTAGGCAGTGGGCCTTACTCCCAGGTAACTGCAGCCTCACAGCTCGCTCCTCTGCACGCCTACTCAGAAGTAAGTCCCACTGTAGTCAATGGGGCTTCCTCCCAGCACAGGCGTAGCTATGTCGTTTGACACATTTTTCTCACCCTACATCGCACAATTGATTGATTTAATTTATTAATCATTAATTAACTAATTCACGTTTTTATTCCTCCCCTTATTTTGACTGGGAGGAATTAATTCACTTTTTATACCACCCTTCCTCTAAGCAGCTCAGGGTGGTGAACATGGTTCCTTCCCTTATTTTGTCCTCACAACAACCCTGTGAGGTAGGTGAGACAGAGATAGTAATAGTCATGACATGGAATGAATAATAATAAGGGCCAGAAAATAAATGCAGTGACTATTTCCCCACAAGCAATGGATGAAATTCTGCATCAAATGGTATATAACATGATGATATTATTCCCAAAAGCCACGATTACCAGAATTGCAGTCACTAGGGTGTCACCCCCCCCCCGGATGTCTCATTGGCCTGTTCTGAGTTAAGGCAGTGGTTCTCAAACTTTTAACACTGGGACCCACTTTTTAGAATGACAGTCTGTCCAGGACCCACCAGAAGTGATGTCATGGCTGGAAGTGACATCATCAAGCAAAATAAAATAATTATAAATAATTAAAGAAAAACAGATAATTAAATAAGGGGAAGCCAGCCCTGTTTCACCAAGTGAATATTCTCTCTAGACTGCCTGCAATTACACCCCCCACCACACACAAAAATATCAGTGAGATTTTCAGCCCTTCCCAGTGCCCAGTTCAGTGTAAATTCTTATATTTCAAGCATAGCACTATCAGGACCCACCTGGTTTTACAAGTCTAAAAAGAAATGAAATGGACCTCACCAGCTGAAGCCTCTGTTTTATTCTTGGGGGGGGGGGGGTGCTGCCTTCTGAAGCATTTGTTGAGCTCCACTTTCATCAGATTGGGACCATGCAGCCAGCCTTGCATTCCCCTTTGCCTGACTTGACCAGCAGCCAAAGTACATTTGCTCACTTGCCAGTAAACACGACCCTGAGGCTTACTTTCGCTTTCTATAGGGCTCAATAAGTTCATCTGCTTGGAGGGAGGGACTACCTTTTTGGGTGTTTTTTGGGGGTAGCTTTCATTGGATAGGAACCATTCTGGTGTCATTGGATTCCTCTCAGCCTGCCCTTTCCGTGGAACTATGGCAAGTTTGCCTACTCATGAGTAAACACACGATATGGCTGGGTTTCATTTTCCATAAGGTTCCATGCATTTTTTTTTCCAGTCTTTTGACCATAACTTTTGATGGAAAGGAGATATTTCAATCCGGTTTTTTTGCATTGCATTCCGCTGGAAATTCCATATCCAAGGGTATATAGCATGATGGGGTTATTCCAAACCTCCGCAATGTTGGGGCATTTGTGGTGTCACCCCCCACCCCCACTAGCTACACCACTGACTCCCAGGTAATTGAAGTGCTACCTGTTCCACGCGCAGGGCCAGCTAGGCAGGCGGAGATCAGGGGTCTCAATGCGTGGATGAGACGGTGGTGTAGGGAGGAGGGGTTTAGATTCGTTAGGCTCTGGGGAACGTTTTGGGACAAGCGGGGCCTGTACAAGAGGGACGGGCTCCATTTGAACCAGAATGGAACCAGACTGCTGGCGCATAACATTAAAAAGGTGGCAGAGCAGCTTTTAAACTGATCCCTGGGGGAAGGCCAACAGGAGCCGAGGGGCATCCGGTTCGGGACTCCTCATCCCTATGGGATGAGGATAGGGAGGTTAGAGAACAAGACAAAGGCAGGGTAGGAGAAGAAATTGGGAAAGGTAGGGAGATGGGATGTGATAGACGGTTTGGCAAAATGAGAGGATGCGGGGACAAAGGAGCAAATAAGCAGCCCATCCTGGGGCATTCCGTGTATAAATGCTTTTATGCGAATGCCCGAAGTCTACGAGCAAAGGTGGGAGAACTGGAATGTCTGGTGACAAGGGAAAATATTGACATAGTGGGCATAACGGAAACCTGGTGGAATGCGGAGAATCAGTGGGATACCGCAATCCCGGGCTATAAACTCTACAGGAGGGACAGGCAGGGGCGTGTTGGAGGTGGGGTGGCCCTTTATGTTAAGGAAGGGATAGAATCCAGCAAAGTAGAGATTGAAGGTGGGTCCGACTCCACCGTAGAATCTCTGTGGGTTAAATTACCAGGCTTGTGCAGTGATGTAATACTGGGGGTGTGCTATCGTCCTCCAGACCAGAAATCTGATGGGGACCTTGAAATGAGGAAACAGATCAGGGAGGTGACAAGGAAGGACAGGGTTGTAATCATGGGGGACTTCAATTATCCTCATATTGACTGGGTCAATTTGTGTTCTGGTCACGATAAGGAAATCGGATTTCTTGACGTGCTAAATGACTGTGGCTTAGATCAGCTAGTCACGGAGCCCACCAGAGGACTGGTGACTCTGGATTTAATTTTGTGCGGTACACAGGACCTGGTTAGAGATGTAAACATTACTGAGCCATTGGGGAACAGTGATCATGCTGCGATCCGTTTTGACGTGCACGTTGGGGGAAGAATACCAGGCAAATCTCTAACAAAAACCCTTGACTTCCGACGGGCGGACTTCCCTCAAATGAGGAGGCTGGTTAGAAGGAGGTTGAAAGGGAGGGTAAAAAGAGTCCAGTCTCTCCAGAGTGCATGGAGGCTGCTTAAAACAACAGTAATAGAGGCCCAGCAGAGGTGTATACCGCAAAGAAAGAAGGGTTCCACTAAATCCAGGAGAGTGCCCGCATGGCTAACCAGCCAAGTTAGAGAGGCTGTGAAGGGCAAGGAAGCTTCCTTCCGTAAATGGAAGTCTTGCCCTAATGAAGAGAATAAAAAGGAACATAAACTGTGGCAAAAGAAATGTAAGAAGGTGATAGGGGAGGCCAAGCGAGACTATGAGGAACGCATGGCCAGCAACATTAAGGGGAATAATAAAAGCTTCTTCAAATATGTTAGAAGCAGGAAACCCGCCAGAGAAGCGGTTGGCCCTCTGGATGGTGAGGGAGGGAAAGGGGAGATAAAAGGAGACTTAGAGATGGCAGAGAAATTAAATGAGTTCTTTGCATCTGTCTTCACGGCAGAAGACCTCGGGCAGATACCGCTGCCCGAACGGCCCCTCCTAACCGAGGAGTTAAGTCAGATAGAGGTTAAAAGAGAAGATGTTTCAGACCTCATTGATAAATTAAAGATCAATAAGTCACCGGGCCCTGATGGCATACACCCAAGGGTTATTAAGGAATTGAAGAATGAAGTTGCAGATCTCTTGACTAAGGTATGCAACTTGTCCCTCAAAACGGCCACGGTACCAGAAGATTGGAGGATAGCAAATGTCACGCCTATTTTTAAAAAGGGAAAGAGGGGGGACCCGGGAAACTATAGGCCGGTCAGCCTAACATCCATACCGGGTAAGATGGTGGAATGCCTCATCAAAGATAGGATCTCAAAACACATAGACGAACAGGCCTTGCTGAGGGAGAGTCAGCATGGCTTCTGTAAGGGTAAGTCTTGCCTCACAAACCTTATAGAATTCTTTGAAAAGGTCAACAGGCATGTGGATGCTGGAGAACCCGTGGACATTATATATCTGGACTTTCAGAAGGCGTTTGACACGGTCCCTCACCAAAGGCTACTGAAAAAACTCCACAGTCAGGGAATTAGAGGACAGGTCCTCTCGTGGATTGAGAACTGGTTGGAGGCCAGGAAGCAGAGAGTGGGTGTCAATGGGCAATTTTCACAATGGAGAGAGGTGAAAAGCGGTGTGCCCCAAGGATCTGTCCTGGGACCGGTGCTTTTCAACCTCTTCATAAATGACCTGGAGACAGGGTTGAGCAGTGAAGTGGTTAAGTTTGCAGACGACACCAAACTTTTCCGAGTGGTAAAGACCAGAAGTGATTGTGAGGAGCTCCAGAAGGATCTCTCCAGACTGGCAGAATGGGCAGCAAAATGGCAGATGCGCTTCAATGTCAGTAAGTGTAAAGTCATGCACATTGGGGCAAAAAATCAAAACTTTAGATATAGGCTGATGGGTTCTGAGCTGTCTGTGACAGATCAGGAGAGAGATCTTGGGGTGGTGGTGGACAGGTCGATGAAAGTGTCGACCCAATGTGCGGTGGCAGTGAAGAAGGCCAATTCTATGCTTGGGATCATTAGGAAGGGTATTGAGAACAAAACGGTTAGTATTATAATGCCGTTGTACAAATCTATGGTAAGGCCACACCTGGAGTATTGTGTCCAGTTCTGGTCGCCGCATCTCAAAAAAGACATAGTGGAAATGGAAAAGGTGCAAAAGAGAGCGACTAAGATGATTACGGGGCTGGGGCACCTTCCTTATGAGGAAAGGCTACGGCGTTTGGGCCTCTTCAGCCTAGAAAAGAGACGCTTGAGGGGGGACATGATTGAGACATACAAAATTATGCAGGGGATGGACAGAGTGGATAGGGAGATGCTCTTTACACTCTCACATAATACCAGAACCAGGGGACATCCACTAAAATTGAGTGTTGGGCGGGTTAGGACAGACAAAAGAAAATATTTCTTTACTCAGCGCGTGGTCGGTCTGTGGAACTCCTTGCCACAGGATGTGGTGCTGGCGTCTAGCCTAGACGCCTTTAAAAGGGGATTGGACGAGTTTCTGGAGGAAAAATCCATTATGGGGTACAAGCCATGATGTGTATGCGCAACCTCCTGATTTTAGGAATGGGTTAAGTCAGAATGCCAGATGTAGGGGAGAGCACCAGGATGAGGTCTCTTGTTATCTGGTGTGCTCCCTGGGGCATTTGGTAGGCCGCTGTGAGATACAGGAAGCTGGACTAGATGGGCCTATGGCCTGATCCAGTGGGGCTGTTCTTATGTTCTTATGTTAATTGTGGATAGGATTGCAACCTCAGAGCTCAATCCTATGCACGCCTACTCAGAAGTAAGTCCCACTGTAGTCAATGGGGCTTACTCCCAGGTAAGTGTGGATAGAATTGCGGCCTCAGAGCTCAGTCCTATGCATGCCTACTCAGAAGAAAGTCCCATTGACTACAAATCTTTGAAAGTAAAAGCAGAGCAATAATGCTAAAGCAGAAGTAGAGCATGATCGCTCCACTTTCACTTCTGAAATCTGCGGGAAGCCCTGCAGAAGGTCACCCAGGAGGCTGCAGGAGGCTCAGGTACATGCAGCCAATTGCTCTGATCCAGCTGCTTTTCTTCCTGTGGGGGGAAAAAGATTTTGCATCTTTTTCTTCATTGGGAGAGAACCAATTCAAAAACAGGGCCAATTTATGCTGAAAAACAACCAGAGGGAGAGTGTTAAGCATCTCTTCCTGTTCCCGAGGTGTCTTCCATTCAAGATTGCAGCCTCCAGCTGCTGCGAAGGAAGTTAAGTTACTGTCAGTCACAGGTAGTTTGGCCTTTTGAGCTTCCTTTATTCCTCAGCTGCAGTTTTTGTTGGGTACAAGTTTATCTACACTCCATTGGTGGTATCGATGTTGCTCTGGATCTCCCTGAAGAAACTCAGACTGGGAAACATTCAGAAGCCTCTTTCTCTTGGACAGCCAAATGAACTGGTGTTGGTTTCAGAATTATAGTCAAGTTGGAGGCTTGCACCTTGATCTTCCCTGGAGGGTTTTGAAACTGGACTAGGAAGACTTCTTTCTTGCTGAGGAGATGGATACAAAAAGCTGGGATCCTTGAATAACCTTTCCAGACTGGACTCTGTAGTTCAGACATTCCTTCCATTCACCAAGAGAATTAAGTGCTGAAATGAATCCCTGTTGAGAGGCTGTTGGAAAGTTGCTATTTTAAGTTGTAATAGAGATAAGAAAGAATTCATCTTTTGTAATAATACAGGCCTGCAAACTTGCGACATATCAAGCTACAAGCAAGCCACTAGCGATGAATATCAGCCCTCCAGGGTTTCAGTAAACCACCTAGTTTTGCTGCCTTTCTCAGGCTACAAATACAGATGTATGGGGAGGGTAACTGTTGAAGGATTGCATCTTTGTCCATCATTACTACAGTATTTTCAAGTTTGTGAAAATCAATCTTTGACTATTTTTCTATTCTTTTTTTAATAGTGCAGATTTAAATATTTCAAATAGACTTAAATAGTTCAGATTTAAATACCTGTGGACCAGTTCTCAGATATGTCAAATTAAATACAAATTGATGTATCATTTCATATAATACCTCCTGTTAGGGCTGTGCAAATTGAAGAGGCAATCTTTTCTCAAGGCTTTCGTATTGCTGAGAATTAAAGATATTCCTGAAATGGATACAGATGGCTAGAAGATGCTTGTGCAAATCAGTAGCGGTAGCTTTTGATGGCTGATGGTCACCGGCTGCTGCTTACACTCAACCATCATGAGAGAGATTCGTGACACAAGAAACAGTTTTGCAACTAAGTGCCCAGCAAAGGTGAAAGTGTTTTAAGTTTTGCATCTGACAAACATGGAGGGAGGAATGTATATACTGGTTGTTACAGAAAGGGGAGGTCTGATTCTGGGTGCTTGTCTGCTTCTCCATGCTAAACTTGTACAGTTTTAAAATAAATACCATTTTAATGGTTAATAGTGATTCTAAAATTGTTTATTTTTAATATACGTAGTTGGGATGCAGTGCTTTATGCCTAACATTGCTGCAAAGGAGCAATTGCTTCTGTGGGTTTTTTAGCACTATAATATACTATGTTTCATTTCCTGCTTTGCTTTGATGGTTTAATACTAACATTCTACTGTAGAGTTCAAGGTCAAATATTTTTAAGCCAACTTATTTTTCCAAGCGTCTGTATTTTACTTACCTAATTGCTGTGGCGTTCAATTAGTGCACCTATTTCACTGGCTACTAAATAAACAACACATTCTGTTGTACATTGTTTCAGGGTGATGTGCAACATTTAACAATGGGAGTCCCATTAATGTTAATTATAACCATATATTAAGAGTATTACACCGTTCTCTTTCCTATTAACTCATTCATAAATATGACTGGAGAGGCTTAATTAGATTTTTGTAGTCTAACACAGCGTCTTCATATGACAAAGGGTAAATGCTTGGAGGCTGTATATGATTCTTGTACTTGAATCTCAGAACTATCTCATTTTCCTCTTGAGATTAAAAACCAACATGGCTCCTTACTAGATTGATTTGTTGGCAGAAAATGATGAAAATACTCACTGTAAAAATACTATATTTTTGCTTTGTAGAATGTGTCGTTGATGTTATCACCCCACAGAGACTTGGTGTACTTTCCAATACAGGGTTTAAAAAGACCAAGGTCAAAATAAAATGTAAGTGGGGGGCATACTTACTGTTGCTGTGATAACCCTTTTCAGATCATTTCAGAAACTTAACTGTCAGGCTTTTTTTCTTTTTAATGGTAGGAAAATAGTGTTGATTATCTTGTATCATTTTCAGTGTTCTTCTAGTCTGTGTCCTTGTGCGATACAATTTGGAATGTCTAAAGGTAAAATGAAAAAAGTGTCTGTGGGAATAAAAGGCCCTCGGTAGCACCAAAGATTCTTGGCATTAGCAAATTTGTAACCATGAGCAAGTTCTTGCTGCGATTACTTCAGGTGAACCTAAAATTTTTCCAAAATGTTTTTATGCAAGATGCTCCAAATTTGCCTACTTCTCTAAGGAATAATTTGAAAGGGATTATCAGTCTGTCTATCTGTCCATTTACATTGGTATACATTGGTATACATGCAAAGGTATACATTCTATTTGCATCCAATTAATATATCCTGATCTACATGTTATTCATCTATCATCTGCCTTCATCTCACCTCTGTACCTGAGGACACTCTATCTCCATGTCTGAATAAAATTCAAACACAGCTTCTATCTGCATATAGTCAGTGTATTTCTACCTTACCTTTTATCCATTCATTCATGTGACATCATCCTATCATCCATTCACCCACTGAATTAAAATGATGGGTGAGTGGCTGCTACCACTTGATAAACTTATAGTATCCAGTGTGCTTCCTATTGCCATCATTCATATGATGGGAAGGCTCCAACTGTGAGAGCCAATATGCAGTGGAGTTTTCAAACAACTAAGGGATCACATGAGAAATATTTCCTATGAATTTGTTATTTATCTAACCATCCATCCATGTGCCTGCCCTAGTTGCTCTATCATTCTATGATATCTAGGCATCAAGAGTATTTCTGAATTTTCCACTGATTTTATTTCATCTTTCAACCACAGTATCCCTTTTGGTTTGATTTTGTTTTCATCTCTCAGGCAGCAAGCAGCTTATCTTAAGCCCATTCTAGAGGACTTTTTCATTGAACAGGCAGCTTTCCCCCACTAGTCCAATTCTTGTAGAAAAATCAAATATTCAAAATATTTAAACAAAACTCAGTACTAAGAAAATGTGTCTCCCCCCCCCCCAAACTTGCACATGTTGGCCACAGCCTTGCTAAATTGGCCACAGAAATGTTAAGTATACAATTCACTGAAATTTAATACAGTGTCGCTTCAGAGCCTTGTAATTTGGCATAGTTATTATGGGCACAATCCTAACCAGGTCTCTTCAGAAGTAAGTCCTATTTTGTTCAATGGGACTTAGTCTCAGGAAAGTGTGGTTAGGATTGCAGCCTATATCACTGAACCAGAGATTCTAGAAATTTTCTATTTTATAGTTCTGAGGACACACAAAGTCAGATTACAGAAAGATTTCATGTTTGCTTTGCCTATTTTCTGAAGAGGCACAATTTCTTATTGGTGGATTGTCACCTATGTTTAAATAAATAAATAAATAAATCCAGAATGAAATTGTATGGACAGGGCTTTTTATATGCTAAGTCAGTCAATCATTATTTTTACCAAACTGACAGTTGTTTCTTCAACTCACTTTGTGCGCAATCCTAACTCTTTATGTCAGTGCTTCCCAGCACTGGCATAGCGATGCCAATGGAACATGTGCTGCATCCTGCAGTTGGGTGTCACTTACGGAGGCCTCCTCAAAGTAAGGGAGTATTTGTTCCCATACCTCAAAGCTGCATTGCCCTTATGTCACTGCTGGAAAGCACTGACATAAAGGGTTAGGATTGCACCCTTTGTGTAGTTCATTCTGTTAATATATTAAAGGTTATACTCTTCTCCTTCTCCTTCAAAACACACATTGTATGCTAAGCAATGTTGCTTTCAGATAAACTTCGAAAAACTCCAGAACCTACAACTTTGCTGCAACTGTGATGGAGTTAAATTCTTTCCTCACCCCCAATTTTGTGCCCAGAATGATTTAATGCTTGGTTTGGTAATGAAGTTATGATGTAATAGGAACACTAGCAAAGATCCCAGAAGATAATTAAAGAAAGCAAAAAGCTATTGGGTAGTGCTCTAAACAAGGCATGTGAGTAAATTACACCAAGCCAGGGTGTAGACCCTGAGAAGATCATTCACATTCACTTTCTTATGCAACTCTTATATCACAGGAACCATGACAGGAGAATGGAATGAATGACTGTGTCAAGAATGTGAAATATCTATTGAGTTTAGAAAGGCATATTTTCCAAGGACAATAGTTACCAACATTACATGTTCAAAAATATAAAAGGCCAATGGCTAACTCCCAAATGCTTGCACTGTAACCTCAACTTTTCCCAGAATAAAGTACTTAGAAACTATAGCTTAATACATCAGATATTTGACCACAGAACCCCAATTTTTTTAACGTCCTTTGTATCCATTGACAACTAGCATTCTCATGAGTAGGAATAAAATAAGTACAATGTTTCCTTTAGTATATATACTTTTGTATCATTCAAAAGATGGCAGGTGTAGAGAACAATACATTATAGCAAGCAGCAACTTCCCTAAAGGGGAAGGCAAAATATTCTGGCATAGCATTGTTACTTAATTTTGTTTCAAGTAAACTTCAAAGCAAGCTCAGGGATTCCTCCTCAAGTAACAGCTTCTGGTGTGTTAGTTGTGTTGGTCCGAGCAAACATAACAAAATGCCTTGCAGCACTTTTAAGACTACAGTCTTGAGAATGAGGATAAACCTCTGCTGCCCAATTGGGTCTACTCAGACCTGCCAGCGATTTTGCTGGCAAAAATCTGAAGATGATCAAGCTCAGGAAGGGAAATGCACAGCTGCTGCTAATACCTTTCCCTTCTCGGCCTTATGGCCCAATCCTATGCAATGCATGCCAGCCCAGCACCAGCACTAATTGTCACAAACATGCCGTATGGGCATGATGCCTCTTACAGGCCCACTGGTCCAGCACAGGATGCTGAGCCAGCACTGATCGGCAGATGGGATCGCTGCGTGGAGCTCCAGGCAAGTGTCAGGTGGCAGGGTGGTAAGTCTGGGCGGGGGGGGGGGGTAGGCATTCCAGGGAGGGGGAATGCATAGAACAGCAGAAAGGGGTTGGGACCAGTGGAATTCTGCACCATGAGACCTGTAGCCCTGCATCAGGCCTCCCAGGCAACACAAGGCTGCTTTACCCTTCACAGGCTAAATGGCACAGAAGCAAGTAGCCCCATTGTGGGGCTTCTTACCTTATTTGGGGGAAGGAGAAGAACGTCCCTTCCCAAAATTGTTGGACAATTTCTTCTGCATTGTCTTGTGCGACCACACAAGGACCAGTACCAAATGTTCCCTTTTTTCTGGGTGCATTCCTTAGGATTCAACTCTTTGTAACCTTTCTCAGGGGGCTTTTCACGCCTCCCACAGTCACCAGCCAATCAAAGCTGAGAAGGAGTTCCTTTCACATGGGCTTTCTTATGAGTTCTCCCAAAATTTAACAATTGTCCAGGAAAAATCCAGGGGGTGAAATACCAGAAAATAATCCGACATGGTAAGAATTCTCTGAGTTGAAAGGCAATGCAGAAAATGGTGAAGGATTCTTGAAAACTTCACTCCCCAAATGCCCTCCCACTAACAATGACATAAGAAAATATAAATCACCATATTTCTGTTATTGGCACTCTTGCAGCCTATTTTGTACCGACCAACTCCCACTGAAGGTTCCATTTTTCAAGGGTGCCCCCTTAGGGCAGTTTTCCTCATCCATCAGGCACTTGTTAACACACTAGCCCATTCATTTTTTGATGAATTTGTAGTGTGCTGGATGGGAGCCAGGAGCTGAGCTGGGGAAAAAAATATTTATTTATATCTACACACAATCATTCATGCCTGCCCAAATTTTGGACCTTTCCCCCTAATCCACATGGCATGTCAAAACATTTGCAGTTCTCTCGGCTGATTAGCATTGGCTTTCCTTGGCTCAACCTTTGCGAAATAAACGTAAGATGCTGAAAATAGCTGAATGCTTTAATTCAGTAATGGGGAGAGAAGTTCCTTTGCTGACTTTTCTGCCAGTTCATAATTCAAAGATCCTTCTAAATTTCCATACGTAACAGTGATCATCCCTCCTACGTCAGCAAGTAAATTAACAAATGATGATTTGTTCTTCCCTGCTATCTTAAGGCCCTGAACAGTCAGGCTGCAATCCTACCCACACTTTCCTGACAGTAAGCCCCAATGAACAAAATAGGACTTCTGAGTAGACCTGGTTAGGATTGTGCCCTCAGTCTGGATGGATGTCCGACTGGATGTCCGGCTGGATGGATGTCTGGATCCAACTTTTGCTTCTGCTTCTTTTCTTATTTACATTTTTTTTGGTTCCTTGAGACAGAGAAAGAACCTGGGTTTTTCTTCCAAGGAGGACATAAGTTGGTTTTGCCAATACTTGCACAGCTCATCTTTTCTTAAAACAGCCATAGGTAAAAGAACAAGTCATTAGTCAAACACAAACGAAAGGCTTTCACTAAGTTTTGTTTTCTTATGGTTCTTTTTCTCATCAACATGAGCTTGATGTTGAGGTTTGGTTTTACTTTTTAGAAGCTGTATCAACTTTCACAATATACGCTAGTTCAGCTGGTGTGGAGCCTGATGTAATTTCCAAGTCATACACCATAGTGTTTGACCAGGCGATACAAAGAACTTAGCGTTCTGGTGAATCTAAACCTCCAACATGCCCTTTTGGCAGAGACCAGGAATGAGGCCAACTTGGAAAGGAGTCACCCACGGACCCAGGACCTGAGTTACCTGAGAGGGTCTTGGGCCTCTCCATTGCTTGTAAGAACAGCCCCACTGGATCAGGCCATAGGCCCATCTAGTCCAGCTTCCTGTATCTCACAGTGGCCCACCAAATGCCCCAGGGAGCACACCAGATAACAAGAGACCTCATCCTGGTGCCCTCCCTTGCATCTGGCATTCTGACATAGCCCATTTCTAAAATCAGGAGGTTGCACATACGCATCATGGTTTGTAACCCGTAATGGATTTTTCCTCCAGAAACTTGTCCAATCCCTTTTTAAAGGCTTCCAGGCCAGATGCCGTCACCACATCCTGTGGCAAGGAGTTTCACAGACCAACCACACGCTGAGTAAAGAAATATTTTCTTTTGTCTGTCCTAACTCTCCCAACACTCAATTTTAGTGGGTGTCCCCTGGTTCTGGTGTTATGTGAGAGTGTAAAGAGCATCTCTCTATCCACTTTATCCTACCTGTGCATAATTTTGTATGTCTCAATCATGTCCCCCCTCAGGCGTCTCTTTTCTAGGCTGCAGACGCCCCAACGCCATAGCCTTTCCTCATAAGGAAGGTGCCCCAGCCCCGTAATCATCTTAGTCACTCTCTTTTGCACCTTTTCCATTTCCACTATGTCCTTTTTGAGATGTGGCGACCAGAACTGGATGCAGTACTCCAGGTGTGGCCTTACCATTGATTTGTACAACAGCATTATAATATTAGCTCTTTTGTTCTCAATACTTTTTCTAATGATCCCAAGCATAGAATTGGCCTTCTTCACTGCCGCCACACATTGGGTCAACACTTTCATTGAGCTGTCCACCACCACCCCAAGATCCTTCTCCTGATCTGTCACGGACAGCTCAGAACCCATTAACCTATATGTGAAGTTTTGATTTTTTGCCCCAATGTGCATGACTTTACACTTACTGACATTGAAACGCATCTGCCATTTTGCTGCCCATTCTGCCAGTTTGGAGAGCTCCTTCTGGAGCTCCTCACAATCACTTCTGGTCTTCACCACTCGGAAAAGTTTGGTGTCGTCCTCAAACTTAGCCACCTCACTGCTCACGCCTGTCTCCAGGTCATTTATGAAGAGGTAGAAAAGCACCAGTCCCAGGACAGATCCTTGGGGGCACACCGCTTTTCACCTCTCTCCATTGTGAAAATTGCCCATTGACACCCACTCTCTGTTTCCTGGTCTTCAACCAGTTCTCAATCCATGAGAGGATTTGCCCTCTAATTCCCTGACTGTGGAGTTTTCTCAGTAGCCTTTGGTAAGGGACCGTGTTGAACACCTTCTGAAAGTCCAGATATATAATGTCCACGAGTTATCCCACATCCACATGCCTGTTGACCTTTTCAAAGAATTCTAAAAGGTTTGTGAGGCAAGACTTACCCTTACAGAAGCCATGCTGATTCTCCCTCAGCAAGGCTTGTTCCTCTATGTGTTTTGAGAGTCTATCTTTGATGAGGCATTCCACCATCTTACCCAGTATAGATGTTAGGCTGACCAGCCTATAGTTTCCCAGGTCCCCCTCCTTCCCTTTTTAAAAATCGGTGTGACATTTACTATCCTCCAATCCTCTGGCACCGTGGCCGTTTTGAGGGATAAGTTGCATATTTTAGTCAAGAGATCAGCAACTTCATTCTTCAATTCCTTAATAACTCTTGGGTGGATGCCATCAGGGCCCGGTGACTTATTGATCTTTAATTTATCAATGAGGTCTGAAACATCTTCTCTTTTAGCCTCTATGTGACTTAAATCCTCGGTCAGGAGGGGCCGTTCAGGCAACAGTATCTACCCGAGGTCTTCTGGCATGAAGACAGATGCAAAGAACTCATTTAATTTCTCTGCCATCTCTAAGTCTCCTTTTATCTCCCCTTTCCCTCCTTCACCATCCAGAGGGCCAACCGCTTCTCTGGTGGGTTTTCTGCTTCTAACATATTTGAAGAAGCTTTTATTATTCCCCTTAATGCTGCTGGCCATGCGTTCCTCATAGTCTCTCTTGGCCTCCCGTATCACCTTCTTACATTTCTTTTGCCACAGTTTATGCTCCTTTTTTATCCTCCTCATTAGGGCAAGACTTCCATTTATGGAAGGAAGCTTCCTTGCCCTTTACGGCCTCTCTAACTTGGCTCGTTAGCCATGCGGGCACCCTCCTGGACTTTGTCGAGCCCTTCTTCCTTTGCGGTATACAAAGTATTCTGCTGGGCCTCTATTACTGTTGTTTTAAGCAGCCTCCATGCACTCTAGAGAGATTGAACTCTTTTTACCTTCCCTTTCAACCTCCTTCTAACCAGCCTCCTCATTTGAGGGAAGTCCGCCCGTCGGAAGTCAAGGGTTTTTGTGAGAGATTTGCCCAGTATTCTTCCCCCAACGTGCATGTCAAAACAGATTGCAGCATGATCACTGTTTCCCAATGGCTCAGTAACACTGACATCTCTAACTAGGTCCTATGGAGTGTGTGCTGGCTCACTGCCAGTGTGCACTGTTGCAAACGTGCTGTAAGGCACATTTGCAGGCCCTAGTGCTGGTGTTCCGCTGGTGCTAGCCCAGTGCTGACCAGTCCTGGATCCCAGGCTGGAACCCAGGTATACCAAAAGTCTCATTTTTCTCCTGATTGTTTTTACTGATTAACTGGCCGGCATGTCAACTGACTTTGAAAACAGTACAGCTTCTCACTATAGCTCTGTAGAAAACTGGTTGAGGGTTTTCGTCTGATGCTGGTACCAAAAATAATAACTGATACTACTGGAGCCAAAAAAAAAAAATTTCCTCCTGTTGCTACTTAATTTAAAAGTTAATTTAAAAGTTAATTTAAAAGTTGCTGATCTGAATTTGGGCACTTTCATCTCCAAAGAAATGAAATTGTTGAATAGATGAGTACTAGGTGCTTTCAGACCTTCTATGCTCCTCTTTAGGGAGCTGTGCATTACATTTGTTACCCCCTTTAGGGCTTTTGAATGACTTAAAGCAGCTTTAGCATAAATGAGAATTGTACTCTGGGCCTTGGTGGTCAGGTGGAAGAGGTCTAAAGAGTGATTTGATGCTGAGGTCAGTTTTGAAACCAGTCCATAAAGGAGTCGAGGTGCCATGATGTCTGCGAATGGGCATGAGGTTGTCTGGGTTCTTTTGCATTTTTTTTCCCCAACTGCAAGTACAGCTGTGTGTCTGTATCACCGTAAGTCAGGCTGTTCTCTTATGATTCACTTATGTCTTTTCAACAGTCATCCCAGGCCTTGTGCACTTTCTGTGTGTGTCTATGAGGCTCCCTGTGACCCTTTATAGAATGTTCAATGTATGAATTAAATGCTTGATTGAGAACAGACAGGCACAAGCCAACTGCTCAGGAGAGACACGGCAAATCTCTACTGGAGAACTCTGTGGGAAAAAACAAACATTGGCCTAATGCAAGCAAAGCTCATTCAATCCCAGAGAGGAAAGTGCAGGCTGAATTCAGATGTGCAGGATGCAGAAGGCTAGGCCAGTTACAAAGCAAGGGGAGAAACTGAGCTGGCCAATAAGTGTCTTTGCCAAAGACTTCTTCTTGCAACTATTTATGTGGCCACAGCCCTTATTTTTCAGCATCCTTTTCTGCAAAATGGAACATCATATCAGGAGATACCGCTTCATTTCAAGTAGTTTATGGTTTAAGGGGGAAACCCATGGCTTTACTGCATACCTAAACAAAGCCAGGCAAAGATTGGTGGAACTGCCCTCCTTTGAAAGGCAGCCACTTCCTTTCAAGCTGAATAGATGGAGCATTTATGAGAACAGAGGAAGGAGAGACCAATCTTGGACACTGACCACTGCTGCTTCGTTTCCTCCGCTGCTTTTGCTTTTTGAAAACATGTAAATTCACCCCGTTACCAACCGCTAGGGGATCTGACGGTTAGGTTATTAGGCGGATCTTGTAATATGGTGCCCCCAAAACAACCACCTCAAGCTTTTTTGAACCAGAAAGACAGCATAGCTTAGTTTTGCACCTATGTGCAATGCCTGTCCTGTTCTAGCAGATACTTTCTGCTCCAATTTTGGTGGACCACAGGTGGAAATGCTCAACTATACTTGAAGTATCTGGGCTGTGCAATAGAGTCCTCCTCTTGCAGGTTGCTTTCAACATTCTCACACCTTTCTAGTTTCTTCCTCTTTCTCTATAATCAGGTTGGAGTAAGTTTCTACATGCAGCTGAGTAAGAGCTTAATATTCCCCTGGATTGTACCACTCCTAGTTGCAGATGGGTGAAGAAGCTGTTTGAATACTGCTCCTGCTGTGGAATTTGCACTTTCTGAACACAGCAAATAAGACAAGGAGAAGAAAGTGTCACACCCTTCTCTCCCTGGCATACTAATCTGGGAGGTGCAGGGAATGTGCAGGGAATGTTTGTGGTAGGATCTGCTGTCTGCGTAGTCATGGTGATGGTGGGGGTAGATTGGGGCAGGGATCAGAATGGGAGGGGGGCAGGTCGCAGCGGTGTCCTTGGGATTTGGAACCCGTGTCCTTGGCCTGACACACCACTTTTGCCCTCATAGATCTATGCTAGTAAAATTACTAACATAGATCTGAGTAGGATATAGGGGACCATGGAGTGGCTAGAGAAGTAAGTAAACTTTTTCTTTACTTACTTCTTCTGGCTGGCCTGATCCCCAGCTGGCCAGCAGGATGTAGTGGAGACTGTGAGCCCAATAACTGGCCAATTATCCTGAGCCCCCGGGGCATGTGGGTTTGACATCACTGAAAACAGCTGCCGCTGTATCCTGCACGCCTTGGGCAGCCACGGGCAGCACCTTGAGAGAAGGGGACTTTCATCCCCGTCCCCCGGATAAGGGAAGTAGTCCCGCAATGGTAAGGTAAAAATGTTTGTGTCAGGCAGGGAGCCTAACTCCCTCCCCAGCACACCTCCTTCTCACCCTCTCCCTGCCCTCCGCCCGCCTCCCTCCTCCCCAGAACACTTTACCTTAATGCAGCTCGGTGGTCCATGCGACTACTGAGCAGCAGAGCTCAGGTGCCCTCCCAGTGTTAGCCCAGTGCCAGGAGTGCTTGCCTGGCAGTAAGCCTTGCAAACATGACTTATGGCACATTTGTGAAAGTGCGCACTGGTGGTGAGCTGGTGCACTGAGCTCAGGATTGGGCTCTGTGTCCGCAGACTGTATCTTGCAGGCGGGCCGAGGATTGAATTGGGCCAGAGGTTGTGGTAAGATCAGACCTTTTGGCCCAGATTGAGCAGGATCCAGTGGAAGTCCCTATCCTCTTCTCCCATTTGCATTTCTATCACACTAACATAAATGTCACAGACACTATCCACATGGTAAATGGCACTCTGTGCTCCAAATAATTTACTATCTTTACTGCTCTCTTTTGGGGTGGGGCGAGATGAGGGGATTTCAATTGTTATTTATGCTGATGACCAGTGTCTCTTCTCCTCTCCTCTCCTAATTCTTTTGTTGCTGTTATGGATTCTCACACAACTATAAAATATATGCCAGGTTTTTTTTTTTTTTTTTTTTTTTTACAAAGAATGAATGTCAAATGGAATGTTATGGAGGTGGGAACCTCCTTTGGGATCTCTCTCTTTCAGTTTGCTAGGTAGGCAGACTTTCCATTAGTCTGTATAATGCAATAATTTCTCAGCATTTTCCCTGTCATAGACATCCTGCTTGCACTTGGCAAAAGAGCTGTCATGTTATAGCTTTGCAGTTTCACAATTTTGTAGGCCTTCTGGGTTGAGTGTGTGGACCAATTTTAAACAACATAGAATGCTTTCAGGAGCACCCAGTATGCTAAAATTAAACCTGCAACAGTGCTTTATTGCCACAGCTTCTATGGGCCTAAAGGATTTGGTCTTTTCAAGGCCAAAGCACACATTACGATAATTACGTGTGTCCAGCCCTTTGAGAAAAAAAAAGAAATTAATAACATCAGGAAGGACATGCAAAATGATCCGAAACTATAGCGGGGGTAATGGACTTTATTATGTAGGCCTCACCACCATTCCTATCCAGTTGCTGTTCCCTGCATGTGATTTATAGTAAGAAAAAGATAAGCTTCTGTTGAAAACCAGTTGGGATACACACCATGGTGGGGACTAAAGCCTGTCTCCATTGTGCTATTTTTTTTTTTAAAGACACACACACAGTGCACAAACATTTATTCTAACATACAGTTTGGCACTTACTGTCTGGTATTTTCTGCCACAGAATATCAATAGATGTCTGCAAACTCCCTGAATGGAAATAACTTTTTCAGAGACTTCAGTCTGTTTTCATGCTTATATACTACATGTTTAAAAGCTCAACGTTTGCACTAGCCACTTAGGTACACAGAGGGCAAAAGTATCATCACCCTTGTCTGACACCTGGGCAGCTTAAGCAATAGAAGCTCCACATATTCAGCCTTGACAAACACGCACGCGCGTGCGCACACATGCACACACATGCACGCACACACACACACACACACACACACACACACACACACACACACACACAGATTTCATTGATCCCCATCCCCCAGATAGCAGGGACAGTGCATGTCTGTTCTCTGCAATAATGCCAACATGGGGTTCTCCTGTGCCTTAATTGGGGTGAGGGGGATTCTCCTATCGTTCCAGTCTGGTGCATCCCAACAGGAGTGTGAGAAGTTGCTGTGAAGTTCTGAGGGGGGAGATTTGTGACACAATAATCTAGTAGTGCATCACAGTTACCTTGTTGATATCAAGCCTCTGTGGATGCCCTTGGAATGGAAGAGCTAACCCTTGAATGGAGATTTCCTCCAAAGAGTTATCCTGTTGTGTTCACTACAACCACCATCCTGTTTTTAGGGAAATGGCACCTTAATTGTGTGAACAGTGCTGGTGTCAAGGGAAAAAAATGGTAAAATAATGACTAGAAAAACAAACAAGTGACTTAAGAGATAGTCATGTCAACTTGCGGAATACATTTCTTATGAACTATGAATCACAAGTTTAAGACTGCATATTGATGACACTTTTTCAGAGACTTCAGTCTGTTTTCATGCTTATATACTACATGTTCAGCAAATCTTCCATGTTATTCTATAAATATAGAGCTATTATTTTCCATTGTCTTTAGATATGTAAATAGGCATTCACTACAGTAATACCTCCCACAACATGGGGAATAATTTACTGGAAAGTGGAGCACTGAGCAACCCAATCTTAATACAGCCTGAGTGGCCTGTGCTGTATCCAGTGTAAGGTAGGTACAAGATGGAGTACAACTTGGAATAAAGGGATATTTTTTCCTTTCACGCTGCCAATCTCGCCTCCCTTCAGGGCTAAATGAGCCTCCCAGTCTGCCCACCCAAAAACACCCCCTTCCCAACCCTGTTCCACCCTCCCCCACCCCCTGCACTAGCCTTCCTCAGCTGGCAAGAACTCACCTGCTCCGGCTGTGTATCTGGCATCCAGCAGACTTCTGTGCTGACCCAGCCTGCTCTCAAGGAAGTGCAAATATGCTTTATGGCATGTTCGCAATACTCCTGGGCCTGTGCAGGTGACCTGCGCCATCCGAATGAGTGCTCAGGAGTGCACTCTTGGTTAAAAATGAGGCAGGAGGTGGCACTGATTGCCCCTGCAGTTCCCAGATTACAGATCTCATTTGACTGTCAATCACACAAAGAGCATTGTAATGAATCAGCACTAACAGAAGCAGCATTTTGGGAGGTATTACTGTATAATCTTTGATCACACAGTTTCACACATGCATGTTTGAACAGAAAACACAGTGGACCAGGAGTGTTGCTATAGAGAAGGATAACTATGTTTTATTTAACCCAGATATTTCTATCTTGCTTTTTGACTTCTGAAGAGGCCCCCAAGGCGGCTTACAACATTTACAGTCAAATCTTTTACTCCAGATACACCAGCATATCCCTATGTTAAACTAGTGCAATGACAGCCCCACCAGAGTCTGTCTGTAAGTCCCTGACCCACACCTGACCCACAGGTGACAGGCAGGCTGTAGACTTCCTTGAGGTGTGCACAGTGTCTTCACCTGTGGGTATAAATGTTGTAAATGTAAAGGCTGTAAATGTTGTAAGCCACCTTGGGGGCCTCTTCAGAAGTCAAAAAGCAAGGCACTGTGCACACCTCAAGGAAGCGTACAGCCTGCCTGTCTGCAGTAAGCTCTTTTAGCCCAGTTGGTGCTCAGTGAGTTTGCAGGCCTTTTCAGCTCACTGTTAAAAAGTTTGTGACAATGTCACATAGTCTGGTTTCTTCCTTGGGATCCTAATGAATCCCTTCGATCAGGATAAGCCTAAAGGCTTCCGTACAGAGAGCAAAGGACTTCAACCCAGACTGGCAGACCCAGGGGACAGCAGAAGCTGCTGTTGTAACTCAAACCAACATACTCATGAGAGACGAAAGAGCTATGAGAAGACAGTTGGCAAAGAGGCAACAGATGTTCTCTCCCAAGGACATTGGCAAAAGAGTGATTACAGGCAGAGATGTCATCCTCCTCCTGTTTGTACATGTTTTTCTTTTTTTCTTTTTCCCAAACACTGGATCTGAAATACTTTGGCACTCGTTTCTGTAAGCAATTTCCTCTCACTGCTTGCTTTATGACAGTCCATTTGCTGTTTGTGAGCAGCAGTTAATAGTCCCTCTGTGACTGCGGGAGCTGCTATGCTTCTCCAGATCCACCTTCATAATGGGACCTTGCATGCGGAGGAGAGAGAAAGACAGGGAGGGGCTGCCAGCATGCTAGTCATACTGAAAAGGAAAATATGCAAATATGAAAGGTTCATAAATAACAGGCTGAATGCCTGACAGACTATAAATGAGGTAAGCATGTGCAGATAGGGTGGGTGTGAAGATACCAGCCTCAGTCCCTGTCAGCACTTGGGAAGCACAGAGGCAAGCTTGTAACCAGGCAAACTTTCGATTGTAAGATCTGGTGGGTAGCGTTGTAACACTGAGAGCACAGTTGAATACTTGTCTACTCAGAAGTGGGTCCCATTGTCTTCAGTGGGGCTTACTCTCTGGAATGTGCATAGGATTGCAGCCTGAAACACTTTTCTGTGCAGACAGTCTGAAACCAGGTACAATGAGAGCTTGGGGGCTGGGGTCCTGGAAGCAGGCCCCACCAACCAATCTCCATGCATTATTTGGACCTTGGGCACAGAACATCTGCACATAGAGTGTCTCCATCTGTACTCTGCATGTTTTTTTCTATCAATATCACCAATGATTGCACCAATCATCAATTATTGCACTAGTTTCAGAATGCCTGCCTAGGGCACTAGATAGTCTTGGAGGGTGGTGTCAATTGGAGGGTGGTGTCAAATAGTCAACTGAGCTGTGGATTTAGGACATTGCTAGAACAGCATAAAACAACCTCCACTAACCAATCCAAACTGATCTCTGTCGGGGAGGGGGGTGGAATACAGATTGCCATTTAGCCAATCAGCTTTCCATGGTGCATGTACAAGTCCCTGGGATCTAGTTATTTGTATGGTTTAGCCACATGGTAAGGAGAATTTAACCACACCTTCCTACATTACTGTTGAGGAGTAAAGACGTGGTACGGTGTCTGTCCCCAATATGGGAGCAGACATCACAGACTACTGGTTCTTAGCCCAATCTAATCCAACTTCCCAGCACCGATGCAGCAATGCCAAGGGGGTGTGCACTGCACCTGTGGTGGTGAGGGGCAGTCATGGAGGCTCCCTCAAGGTTGCATCATTGGGCGATTGCATCATTGGGCTGTTGCATCATTGGGCGGTTGCATCATTGGGCTGTGTGTCACTATAGTAAGTTACCTTTCCATCAATTCAGTGTTTGAATTATGGATAGTTTGAGGGGGCCTGGCTCTCTTACCTTTTGTGATGGCCTTTTAGTGGCTGTCTCTATAAGATTTCATGGGAGATATAAAAAACTGCAATGGGGAGCCAGGGGGTGGGGGGCTTGTGGCCCTCTTAAGGGCCATCTACTGTTCCTGCCAGAATAAAAATTCTGAGTAAATGGAAATCTGTATTCACCTCTGAAGGTGAGTAAATCTGAATTGTTGAAAATGTAGACTTCCTGTTCATCTTCTATGGTTCACATCCAGTTTCTAGCAGTATGAGGAAGTCTTAAGCATTGTCATGGCCTGAGTATTCTACTCAACTGCTTCTGTTTTATAAATGTGCTTTATTTTGTAATGTGGTGATATTATGCATTATGACAAGGAACTTCAAAATGTTCCTGTATAACTATTTTCTTTAAAACCCACAGTGTTGTAATAGTGTGGAAGGTTCCCTCTAATCTTTGCACTGGATGAAAGGAAAATTTGCTTTTTGTTCCCTTCTTTAAAAAAAATCTGTCCATAATTGAATTTATCTTGATCACATTCCCTATTGCTTCTTTTCCCCTTTCATGGAAAACTATCTGTACCTTTGATTATTTTTCTTGATATATGCTGTATTTTTCCAGTATTACTCTATCCTTTCTGAGATGGGATTACTAAATCTTCAAACAGTAAGTGAGTTGTAGACAAGGTACACCATTTATTTATGTTCCATTACCTTAAAAAAAAATTACTGCAGAACATTGAGCTGATGGTTTCAGGGAGTTGTTGACAACAACTCCAAGGCCCCTTTTGAGTTGTAGCCAATTTAGAGCTCAACTTTGTGTAAGTATAGTTAGGACTCCAATTCTAAGAACGCTGAATGGGACTCTTCAGCCAACCCAAACTGAAGAGTCTCCTGTGCGTACCTTCAGCTACTAGAATGTGTAAGTGGTACCCTTGATTGGGATATAGATGGCCTTGATAATGACCTCCATAACAGCATTGTTTCAAGGATAAATGAGTCCAAATTGAAAAAGGATTTTGCATGCTAAAAGTGCTGTAAGATGATTATAATCATGTGAGTGTTAATCATTTAAAGGGCATGTGTATGCATTCAGAAAGATTGGTGCAATTGACTTCTTCAGCAGAAGTTCCAAAGAGAGAGGTGGACCACCTTATTTTACAAGATTTGTTGGGTCAGGCTCACCAATGAATCATTTCATGCTGCTCTTGGGTGACTGGTTTTGGCGTTTGGCCACCAATTCACTAAGCAAGCTTGACCTCTACTTTCCATCTCATTTCGGGTGAAGCAGATTTATTCTCAGCTCACCCATGGAGCCACAACTCTATTTATTTGTGAGATTCCTGGCTGGTTGGCCAGAAACCTTGGAGTGGGAATGTGTCTCAAAAGTTTGTTTTGGATTGGTATGTCTTGCAAAAGAAGCGTTGGTTGCATCGGATTCCTTCTCTAAGGCAACTTTGCTGTATGGGACTCACAAGAGCCATCTCTGTTTCAAGTAAATGAAAATCCCAGTGAAAGTCTGCAGAAACATATCTAATAACTGTGTTAATAAACTCCATGTACTTAATAAAAATAATAAAATACATTTGAACTCACACATACTGGAGCCACCAATTGAAAGGTAGGTGAAAATGAGTTTTATTAATGAAATACATGTCCGTAATGAATGGGGCTTTTATAACCATTCCGAAATCCTACATCCAGTCTGTTCTTGAGCTGTGTCACCTTATTAGTAACCCTTAATATTTTCAGGCAACACCTTACTGGCTGGGGACTGCCCAGCTTAAGGCGGGCGGTAGCTGCCCAATCATTGCATCTCATTGGGCAGCTACCGCCCGCCTTAAGCTGGGCAGTCCCCAGCCAGTAAGGTGTTGCCTCGCCACGGTCCGTTAACCTCATGGGGTGCGTGGGGTTTAGGGTGAAAACCGACAAGCGGATCGACAACTCTGCACCATGCAACAGAAAACAGAAAACTACTGCCCTAAAGCTGGGCACCTGGAACGTTAGGACAATGACACCTGGCTTCTCTGATGACCTGCAAGAAATAGACGACGCACGCAAAACAGCTGTCATCGACATGGAGCTGAGCAGACTGCAGATGGACATCGTCGCCCTTCAAGAGACTAGGCTGCCAGATTCCGGATCTGTCAAGGAGAGAAATTTCTCATTTTTCTGGCAGGGAAAACCACCAAACGAAACCAGGGAACATGGCGTTGGCTTTGCGGTCAGAAATACCCTGCTGGAATCCATCATCCCACCTACTGTGGGAAGTGAAAGAATTTTGTCCCTGCAGCTCCAGTCATCAGCAGGACCTATCACTCTCATCAGTGCTTATGCACCGACTCTGTCGTCTCCAGCAGAAGCCAAAGACAAATTCTATGATGACCTGGCCACCACTGTCAAGAAAATCCCTGTAAAAGAGCCATTGTTCATCCTCGGCGATTTCAATGCTAGAGTTGGTGCTGATAACAGTTCATGGCCCACTTGCTTAGGTCAGTTTGGCACTGGGAGGATGAACGAAAATGGCCAACGCCTGCTAGAGTTTTGCTGTCATCACGGACTCTGTGTCAGCAACACATTCTTCAACACAAAGCCCCAACATAGAGTCTCTTGGAGACATCCAAGATCAAAGCACTGGCACCAGCTCGACCTGATCCTCACCAGACGCTCCAGCCTTCCCAGCATCAAGATCACACGCAGTTATCATGGTGCTGCCTGCGACACTGACCACTCCCTGGTGTGCAGCAGAGTGAAACTGCAAACAAAGCGACTGTACCACACGAGAAAGGAAGGAAGACCTCGCATTGATACCAGCAAGACCCGGGATCAGAGAAAAGTGGAGGAATTTGCACAAGCGCTTGAGGAATCTCTTCCAGGCCCGGCCGACGCAAACGCATCCAACAGATGGGAACATTTCAAGAATACCGTTTACAACACCGCCTTGTCCATATTCGGCAAGAAGACCAACAAGGCGGCAGACTGGTTTGAAGCCCACTCTGAGGAGTTGACACCAGTCATTGAGGAAAAGAGGAGAGCTCAAGCAGCATACAAGGTCTGTCCCAGTGAGCGCAACCTGCAGGTCCTCCGAACTGCTCGCAGCAAAGTCCAACAGACTGCCAGGAGATGTGCTAACGACTACTGGCTCCAGCTCTGTTCCGAGATACAGATAGCAGCTGACACGGGCAACATCAAGGGGATGTATGATGGTATCAAGCAGGCCCTAGGTCCAACACAGAAGAAAATTGCCCCTCTGAAGTCTGCCACAGGCGAGGTCATCCAGGATCGGGCGCAGCAGATGGAACGCTGGGTGCAGCACTACTCTGAGCTATATTCCAGAGAAAATGTAGTCACCGAAGAAGCACTGAACAACATTGAGTGCCTGCCTGTGCTGGAAGAGCTTGACAGTGAACCAACCCTAGAAGAACTTCACGTGGCCCTGGACTCCCTTGCCTTTGGCAAGGCACCTGGAAAAGACAGCATCCCTGCTGAAGTCCTAAAATGCTGCGAAGAGATCATCGTCACTGAGCTGCATGAAATCCTCTGTCTCTGCTGGAGAGAAGGTGGAGTACCTCAAGACATGAGGGATGCAAACATCATCACGCTGTACAAGAACAAAGGTGACAGGGGTGACTGCAACAACTACCGCGGCATCTCTCTCCTTAGCGTTGTAGGAAAGCTGTTTGCCCGAGTTGTACTAAAGAGGCTCCAGGTACTTGCAGAGAGCGTCTATCCAGAATCGCAGTGTGGATTCCGAGCCAACAGGTCCACCACTGATATGGTATTCTCCCTTAGACAACTGCAGGAGAAATGCAGGGAACAACGACAGCCACTCTTTATAGCCTTCATAGATCTCACAAAGGCTTTCGACCTGGTCAGCAGAGACGGCCTCTTCAAGATTCTCCCCAAGATTGGATGTCCACCCAGGCTCCTCAGCATCATCAGATCCTTCCACAAGGACATGAAGGGCACTGTTGTCTTCGATGGCTCCACATCAGACCCTTTTGACATCCGAAGCGGAGTGAAGCAGGGCTGTGTTCTTGCACCAACCTTGTTTGGGATTTTCTTCGCTGTCCTGCTGAAGCAGGCCTTTGGAACTGCAACAGAAGGCATCTATCTCCGGACCAGATCAGACGGAAAGCTCTTCAACCTCTCCAGACTGAGAGCAAAATCTAAAGTCCAGCTGAAATGTCTGCGTGACTTCCTCTTTGCCGACGATGCAGCTATCACTACCCACTCTGCCAAAGATCTCCAGCAGCTCATGGATCGTTTTAGCAAGGCCTGCCAAGATTTTGGACTGACAATCAGCCTGAAGAAAACACAGGTCATGGTTCAGGATGTGGACTCACCTCCCTGCATTACAATCTCTGAGCATGAACTGGAGGTTGTCCATGACTTTGTGTACCTTGGCTCAACGATCTCCGACACTCATTCTCTCGATGCCGAGCTAAACAGGCGCATCGGTAAAGCAGCTACCACATTTTCCAGACTCACAAAGAGAGTCTGGTCCAACAAGAAGCTGACGGAACATACCAAGATCCAGGTCTACAGAGCTTGCGTCCTGAGTACACTTCTGTACTGCAGCGAGTCATGGACTCTTCGCCCACAACAGGAGAGGAAACTGAGCGCTTTCCACATGCGCTGCCTCCGACGCATCCTCGGCATCACCTGGCAGGACAAAGTTCCAAACAACACAGTCCTGGAACGTGCTGGAATCCCTAGCATGTATTCACTGCTGAAACAGAGACGCCTGCGTTGGCTTGGTCATGTCGTGAGAATGGATGATGGCCGGATCCCAAAGGATCTCCTCTATGGAGAACTCGTGCAAGGAAAGCGCCCTACAGGTAGACCACAGCTGCGATACAAGGACATCTGCAAGAGGGATCTGAAGGCCTTAGGGATGGACCTCAACAAGTGGGAAACCCTGGCCTCTGAGCGGCCCGCTTGGAGGCAGGCTGTGCAGCATGGCCTTTCCCAGTTTGAAGAGACACTTTGCCAACAGTCTGAGGCTAAGAGGCAAAGAAGGAAGGCCCATAGCCAGGGAGACAGACCAGGGACAGACTGCACTTGCTCCCGGTGTGGAAGGGATTGTCACTCCCGGATTGGCCTTTTCAGCCACACTAGACGCTGTGCCAGAACCACCTTTCAGAGCGCGATACCATAGTCTTTCGAGACTGAAGGTTGCCAATGTCTAATATTTTCAAGATGATAATTGGTTTTTATTAAACTGCTCACATCTGTCTATTTTCCTACATCATTCTCTTTTTAAGGAACAATCAGCCCATTACATTAATAGTTTCAATAGGCCTACTGTGCTTTTTTTCTAAATAGGAGTTCCCTTTGTATGTGTGAGTGGGCGGATGGATGGGTGAGAGAGAGAGAGAGAGAGAGAGAGAGAGATGCATCAGGACCACATTTGGGCAGAGGAGCTTTATAGTTTTTGTCCCTGTTATGGTCTAGATCAGCCAGCACCAAACCCTGGTCTGTGGACTGGATTTCACACCCACTGCAATCCTTCCCCTGGATGAACTGAATTTACCATACTGCTGGGGAGCCTCTTCTCCGTGCTCCTGCAGGAGACATCTTGGGGAAATGGGTCTCACACTACTAGGCACGTTACTGTGAATTGAATTAGATTATTATAAAGCATGTTGAACATGAGGGCTGTAATCTAGCCTGCATTAGAGTGTGTAGGAAGTGGCTTTAGAAATGGCTATCATAAAATCAGTCTCATTTGACTATTATGGCAAATGCACTGCAACTCCACAAGCCATTCGGCTGAACCAGGTGTCAGCTGTAGATGTTTCATGTCTTTTTCTAGCACAGAAGACACACTTAGGATGTCAATTTCTTTTGCAATTGGTTGTGCCATTCAGGCTGGACACTGGAAGCAGGCTCTTGGATCCTACATGCAATGAGTCACTTTTGAAAAGAAATATAGACTTCCTTATGCACATGAGCAGTTTCTTGTCATCTACAGCAGCACATTCATTTGTCTTGCAGGCCTTGTCTCCTATGCTTACAAAGGTCACATATGTTTCAATATAAGGAAGGCGTACACAGCTTGCCTTGTGAAAATGGTGACTGGAGATGCACTGCAGTAGCAGCAGCTTGAGTAATTAATACACTCATACATCCCTTCCTTATGGTGATTCCAGATTTTGTGCCATTCATCCTCATTATTTAAATCTGAAGATGGGTGTGATAAACCGCACCAGGGAATCTACATCAATATATTATTGTTGGTGCAGGAATCCCAAATGGATTTTAGTTGCTCTTCTAAGAGATGCGGTTGTTCTAGTTTCCGGGCCTTAGCACAGGTTGCTTAGCACGGGTTGCTTACACGTATGTGTAAGGTTCTGTATGAATGATTGTAAAATGTAGCAGTGCTTTGTGGCTCTAATTTTGGTGTGTTCTGATTTCTGACAGTGAAAGACACCAAAACAAAAGCCTCACCTGGTGAAAGGACAACTGTTGCTCCCTGTTTCCACGGGGTTGCTAACATACCCACAGATATGCAGATATACACACAGTCTGATAATATTTCAGTGTCTCCTCTTGTCTTTGCTGCACAGTGCATAAAGTGTAGGCTTGAGAAAATCTGTATATTAGATATAACCACCACCACCCTTTTTCTTTCTTCTTTATTGATAATTCTAATGGGGTTGATTATAATTTAGTGTATGAATGCTCTGGCAGCTCTTCCCTCCCAGGCCGACGAGCTTGGTGCTTTCTGTGAGCTAAGCGATAGGAGTGAAATATGGAAGCAGACAGGGAGGAAGTATAGTTAGTATTCATTCATTGCTTATGTTGTACAGGCTGTCAGAACTAATGAAATTTTATGACAGACGGGTAGCGATCAGCTTCCTGGCGTTATTTATCTTTCTTGCTCCTGGCTCCATGCTCCTGATGATTTTTCATTCATCTTTGGGAAAAAAAAAATGCCAAGATGACGAAGCGCAGACTTCACCTATCCATACAAAACCAGCAAATCGTATCAGGGCATAAATATAATTAGCAGTCACCTGATGTGAATAATGAAGGAAAGGTACGCAGAATGTTTTATCTTGTCAAATACACCAAGAGTATTCTATGAAACAAACGCCCTCATTCTTTTGTTCCTCAGTGACTTTCCAAAAACTTCTCAAATTGTTCCACTGCTCAGGTTTTCTCCCCCACCACCCTCCTTTCCCCTCCCAGCATAACAGATGTTTGCAAACACATTATTCAGATTAAGGAATCTGCTGCCTCCCATTTATGCCATTAATTACGAAAAGTGTCACCCAAGGATGGCACATTCATTTGTAACAGCTTCGAAGTAGATGATCCAAATTGATCCAAAGCATATGAGTAAAACTAACTCTAATCTCCACCATTTAATAAAAAGAACCAAGGATGAGTGGCAGTGGTGGAATAGAAGGAATTTATCCTGCAAAAAATGTAGTGCTGAAGGTTGCAGTTTCTATGGAGGTGACGACCTTTGGTTTGGAAAAAATAAATTGAGCTGGGATTCTGCTAGCAGCATATCCAAATAAGGAATGGCAAAACAAAAGGTGACACTGCATTGCAGAACCACAATTTTTTTATCTCATCCGTTGACATTCATTGTACTTTGCAATTCAAAATTGCAATTTTTAAGTTTCAACCCAAATGAAACTGACAGCAAGGCATTTCTTCACAACAATTCTTATTGGTTCATTTCACACAATCTGATTTTTTGCTACATTTTAATCATATTGTTCCTTCAAGGAGATCAGGATGCCATACAAAGGTCTCACACAACCCTGTGAGATAGGTTCAGCTAAGAGAGAGTGACGGGCCCATGATCTCCCGGTAAGCTTCATGACTGAATGGGGATTTGAACCTGGAGCACCCCAGTTAATCTGACACTCCAAACACTGCACCCCACTGGCTATTTCATACATGCCTTATTTTCACACTGTATAATCTGAATTTAAACCTCCACTGTACTGTAAAGTTTGAAAGTGGTAGTGCTTAATTTTATTCTCATTCTCACTTGGTATTTTGTATTTTGGCATTGTAATATTTCAACATTTGCCCATTTGAAAGTCAGCAATTCATTATTACGGTAGTTAATAAAGTATGCTGAAATGGATTTGAATATATTAAGATTTAAGAAAGAAGATATGCTGAAATAAATTTGCTACAATACTCTTTGTGAATTAAGGCTGCAATCCTATCCACACTTTCCTGGGAGTAAGCCCCATTGACTTTAATTGGACTTACTTCTGAGTAGACATGCATAGGAGGATTTTCTTTATTATATTAATAAAGTATTATTATTAATAAATAAATAAAATATTTTTTTATTGAAGAATAAACTTCCAATATTTCTTACATATAGACCTAATCTCTATTTACATTGATTCATACGAGGATCAAACAAACAGTGGCAATTCATCTTTTGTATTCTCTCTCTTTTCTTCCTACCGTATAATAAATAGAGAGCTGAACATCTTCCACCAGTCTGGATCTACATTAGACAGGCACCTGAAAGCTAGCTAAACTTTTATCTTTTTTATGACAGCTCCAGAAAAGAAACTGATTCCATCAGATGCCAGGTAAGCTAATGTTCTATTAGCTTCTAGCATCAATTTAGTTTTAATTATCACTGCCTCATGAACCATCCGTGGTCTACAGTCCTGAGCTCAGCACGCCAGCTTCCCAATGGTGCACACCAGGCCAGTGCCTGTGCTAGCCCAGCCCATCGTCTGCCGCTCGGCAGTAACACAGACCACTGAGCCGCAGCACTGTAAGCAGGAGCAGGACGGCAGGTGTGGGGGTGGGTGGGGGGAAGGCATTCCGGGGAGGGGGGAGGCAGGTGGAGGGCAGAGAGAGGGAAGGGAGGAGGTGTGACGGGGAGGCGGGGAGAGGGCAGACAGGAGGCGTGCTGGGGGGAGGGAGAGAGGCTGGTCCGGTGGAGCTCTGCTCCACTGGATCCTGTGTGTTCATGTAGGGCTCAGCACCCTACATGAACGCCTTTACCTTAAGGCCAACCTTTTGGGCGTGGTAACTTGAGTATCCCCATTGCGGGGCTACTTCCCTTACCTGGGAGAAGGGGACAAAAGTCCCCTTCTTCTGAGGTGCTGCCCACGGTAGCCCAAGGCGCACAGAATCTGGCGGCAGCTGTTTTTGGTGCTGCCGAAGCTGCGTGACCCGGGCAGCTCAGGATTGGGCTGCCCATCAGTCACCACAACCCATTCCTCAGCAGCATTGAATAATGATTTTAGTATTAGTCAAATACAGCTTACACATAAGGTGCGTGGTTCGCTTGGTGTGCAGTCCAGTTAACACAATAGGGTGGCTTTTAGACAAGACTTTTATTATAAAATTCTGTAGAAAGTGAGACAGTAAGAGAGTCAAACACTCCTATAAATTGACCCCCTTTCTGAAAATTCTTTCTTCTTCAAGCCGTATTCAGACAAAAGTCTCCTTCCTCCAGGAGACCTCTGACAGCTACCATGGGGTCACAGGATACAGCAGCAGTCGCTTTAGCACCGCTGCACAAGGCGGCATCTCCGCCTTTAGGATTGGGCTGTTACTTGATTCTAAGGGGTACATGCAGTTATGAGAAGGCTATGTAGTTAGGTGATCTTCAGCCTCTGCTTGTGCCATCTTCTGTCTTGGACATATTTCATTCCTGAGTGTCATGTACTTCTCAAATACCTTTTAGAATTGTCCCTAGATCAATAAGTACCATGTTTTGTTTGTTTAACTGATTGATTGACTCCTGCATTTTTACACCACATCCTAGTTTCATGAATTCTGAATGTGGTTTTTAATTAGGCAAACCCCATACACTCACATAAGCATATTTCACCCTGTAAATCCATGTGGTTCAGAACACAGTTTGTTTCTACGTCCGTTGCGCCAATAATACTTTCTTTATATTGAATTAATTAATTAGATTAGGAAGTCAGATTAAATTTGGACAACTTGCAAATCTACATGTGGTTAAATTTCTCTCCTATGAAAGATATGAATGCCCTGTGGGGAAGTGAACTTGCTGCCCAGTCCTATCCAATCCACATAAAAATCAAAGTCCACACAGATCTCAATCTTGCCCAATAATATACAGAATTTAAAGAACCTAGAGCCCAATGCTATTGGATTGAACTGGAATCCTTCCTCTCCCACTAGTGCAGCTTGCCGAAAATGAGCATGCTGTATTCAGTGTGTGTGTGGGGGGGGGGGGGGGGGATGGACGGATCAGGAGACCTCAGGATTTAAGTCCCCTCACCCCCTCTGTAAACCTCCTGCTCTGCAGTGGGTCTCATCAGATTTCACTGGCACAAGTCCAAGGAGAGAAAGGGAAGAGGGAGACTATAAATATAGGGGATAGGTAATGGTGTCTGTCATTGCTTCTAAATCCACAGCCACCCCACTCCACTCCTCCTTCTTCCAGGTCTTGTTTCACCACACTACCCACCCCTGCTGCTACCTTACCTTCTCTGATGGGTGTAGGCAGCTCTAGTGACAGACCAGGAGCACAGCCACCTTGTGTGACAGTGCTCCCAAAATGGCCACCAACTTGAGCCATCATCAGTCATTTTGTGACAGTGTCTTCCACTGTCACAAAGGTCAGCATAGAACAGCCTTTCTCCTTTATTTCTTTGCCCCTTTGGATGCCTAGCGCAAAAAGGACATACAGATTTATCAATCTTACCGTAGACCATGGCACCTCCCACCTATCATCTCCTCCCCTCCGTTGTCCCGCATTACTCATCCTCGTGGGTCCCCTCATACCTCCCACTGGCTCCTTCCCAGAGACGATAGTATCCCAGGCCTGTTGGGCCAGTTCAGGTCACTTAAAGGCCCTCGCTATGCCCCTCCACAACTCCTTCGCCAGCATACACTCTTGGATGCAATGGGCTACTGTTTCTATCAGCAGCGGGGCGCCTACTGATCTAGAGGGTCCCAACCCCAAACAGGTTGGCCTCTTGCACCTCTTCGGATCTTCTTGCAACCATGGGTTTGCTGCTCCCACCCTGAGGAACCTGATGGAAGGCCATCCACCTTAATTCCCATAAACTAAAGGGGATTCTCTTCTTGCTGAAGGCACTGTGAGCCACCTTCTCCTGCAAGAGGTATGCGGAAAGGTGCATCTTACTTTGCTGTTTCTCTTGGTGAGGCCTCATGATAAACTCCTGTACTGTCGTTTTATGCACATAATGCTTGAGTTGTTTCCCTTCCAGCCTGCTGGTTTTATACAGCTTGGCTGAGAGCCCCATCTCCTTCATCAGAGTGACTGCCTCCCTCATGTACTCCGGCAAAAATTGTTTTATCGCCTGAGTGAATACGTATCCCGTCTCTTCTTTCGCCCACTATTTCTGTCCCCAGGTTGTCTTTTCCCAAGTGTCTCTGAATTGGGCCCATACAGATGCAAAGGCTTCCCCTTCCTGCAGCCTCTGCCTCCATTTCGCCCAGTTGCCAAAGTTATAGGAGACAAAGGTCGCCAAGAACAAAGGTCCCAGGGCCCAAACCCCTAGTCCTCCTTCTTTCACTTTCTTATATGCCATTGCTCGGTCAAGAGGGAAGAAGGCAGTGCCCCACAAGAAAACAAAAACCTGATGGGTAACCTTGTCTACCACCTGTTTTGGCGGGGGATAGATCGCTGCCAAATTGGACGCCATCGGAACACAATAGACGTTGACGTAGTGCACCCTCTGGTACACGTTCAAGTTCCATTTTTTCCACCTCTTCAGTTTTTCCTCTACCTTAGAGGCCCACAGTTTCCAGTTCTCTTCCCACCCTCTTTGTTTTAGTCCAAAAATTATACCTAAAATTTTTACAAATTCCACCTTTCGAACCTCTTGTTTCCTTTCATCCGTTTCAGAAACAGCACCCATGGCCCTCACCTCTGTTTTTCCCCCTTGACCTAAGAGAATAACATTTGGTTTTATCCTCGTTTATCACTGCTCCTGAGGCCCTGCTGTATTCATCTATTATTTCCTTCAATGTTTCCATCTCAGCCACATCTCTAACCATAACCTACACATCATCTGCATGGGCTACCGTTTTGATGGCATTCCCAGCCTCTGTGCTATTCCCTTCCCCACCCATGGCGATTCCCTTTGTTCTGGGCTCTGCCTGGAGTATGTCCAGCAACGGATCTAACGCCAAAACATAGAGGAGTGGGCTCAATGGACATCCTTGGCGTATCCCTGATTCTGTGGGTATGATTTTTCCCTTCCATCCATTTACCTGTGGCATAACCAATGCCTGCTCATACAGAGTTTTTATATAGTTTATGAAAACCTCTGGGACACCCTTTGCCATCAGCATTTGCCAGAGATACTTTCTGTTTATTCTGTCAAAGACCTTAGATTGGTCCATTTGTAGAAGTATCCCTTTCCACTCTCCCTTCTCCACCATCTGAAAGATATCTCTAACCAGAACTAAGGAATAGGTCATCTTCCTCCCTGGGACAGCACTAGTCTGGGTCCTCATAATCAACTTAGGGGCTCTTTTGGAAAATCTGTCATTCAAAATCTTTGCTAAAATCCTATAGTCGACGTTTGTCAGAGTAATGGGCCTCCAGTTTTTAGGGAGAGTAAGGTCCCCCTCTTTATAAATGAAGGTTAAGATTCCTCCATAAAAACTATCTCTAAATTTGTCCTCCTCCTGTAAGGCTCTATTAAAAGCTGCGGCTAGGGGTTCAGCCAGTTCTTTCTGAAACAACTTATAAAAGGTGTAATTTAGTCCATCGGAACCCGGAGCGGTGCCTCAGGAGGTAGGGCTAGGATCCAGCAGTCATGCTGAATCCCAACCCCCGTTTCTGGGGCGTTCGGAGCAGCTTCCAGCCGCTCCACTCTCCTTGAACTTGTGCCACCTCCTGAGGTGGCACAAGTCCAAGGAGACCCATAGGGGCCAGCATGCCTTACCCAGAGGTAAGGGGAAAAGTTTCCCCTTACCTCTGGCTAAGCCATTTTGGGCCCTTATCCCATGCTGGATACAGCACAAGCCTCTTGGCTTGCCTGTTCCAGCTCAGAGTAGGATTACACCCATCATCACATTCAGTGTTCTCTTCACCCAGCATTTTCTCTGCAAGAGGTCCTCTTTGGAAACTATTCTGTGTGTGTAGGATGACATTCTTGACTATGCCCATAACTGCTTCTTGAAAATGATTTAAAATAACAAATGCCAAAAATTCAATAATATTTCTCACTGTGAAATTGCCTCCTATTGCTGCTATTCCTCTTGGGTCCTTTGCATCTGATCTTGGTTGTGGAGTTCAAAAAAACTGGACAGAATCCAATTCAGACTTTTTGGAGGTCTCTCATACCAGCGTCCCATATTCGAACCCCCTCCACCCAAAGGCTGCCAGTCACAGCCAGATGATCTGACACATCCTCAGGAATCAAATTTGGCTGTAGGCACAGATTGACTCACTCTTTCCTATTCTAATAATTTCATAAAATCCTTAAGCCCTATGGAATGCCACTCTCCAAATACAATTTTGCTCCTGTGCTTAACATGGGCTCAGTGTTTATCCCTAAGTAACACCAGAGGCCCTAAAAAGAAAATGAGAAAGGCTATATGCAATAGTGCCTTTTCCACTGTCAATGGACTTTAATAGTAGTCCACTCTGTCTTTTGAGCTTGGTACTCATCTTCTTTCTACAAAAGCCTGGAAATCCACCTTTAAATTTTGGTTACGTCTTTTTTTTTAGATTGATTCTGATTCTCTGCTTGCTTATTCTCTTAAAGACCCTTTCCAATCCTCTTGGTCTGCGCACTGTATTTCTAAATTAGCTTCCATTGGTGTCCCTTTAGACTCTCTCTTTAACAGTAATTTTGATCAGGCGTTATCCCTTATTTATGACAGACTCTGGGAGTCCGAACGTTTATGGCTCTCTTTCAACTTTAATTGGGTATGTTCCTCCACTTATTACAGAATTTTTCCTTCCTTTGCTAATGGGCATTCCTATTTCCAGCGCCTTGTGAATCCTCTCGAGAGGAGGGCTTTTATGTTAGCCCGGTTTAATATTTTCCCCTCAGTGGTGTTGAGTGGCCGCTACTCCCGGGTTCCCTTCAATCAAAGGCGCTGTAACTGGTGTGGTATTGAGCCTGATTCTGTTACCCATCTTCTTTGTGTTTGCCCTGCGCTCAGTAAACTTTGCTGTTCTATCTTGGGCCCTGTTCTTTCAAGTTATTCCGGCCCCCCCACCTTCTTGTTGCATTCCTTTTACATGACTTTTCGCACAAAATTACGACTCTAGTGGCCGAGTTTCTAGCAAAAGTCCTTACCTTTAACAGTGTTGGGTAGCTCTGATTGGTGTATTTGGGCGAGCATTTTCCTGTGGCCTCATTTCTATGTTTTGTTTTATTTTATTTGTTGTTCTGTATCTCTGTCGTTTATTTATGTATGTCGTAATAACTTTTATTATGCCATTAAAGATTGTTGAAATTGAGAGAGTAGTAGTCCCAAATTCACCACCTTGATCACCTTTCCATAACATCCCCATTAACTGGACTGTTTTCTCTAGACTAGTGGTTCTCAAACATTTCGCACTTGGACACACTTTTTAGAATGAGAATCTATTGGAACCCACCAGAAGTGATGTCATGAACATACTTTTTCTTGAACATCCTTTGCTTTCACACTACAGCCCTTTTGGCACACCCAAAATATTGCATTATTACAATCAGCTCGTTCAATGAAGCAGTTTCACATTGCACCTTAATAAAATGCTATACCACCCAGGAATGCTGACATCATCAAGCAGAAAACTTTTTAACAATCCTGGGCTGCAGTCCTACTCACACTTGCCCAGGAGTAAGTCCCATTTACTATCCTTGTTAAAAGCATATAGATAGTAGCCTGTTAAAAGTACAGATCTGTAACGTTTCCCCAAATGCAGTCACATACCATGGTAGCATCAAGTCTGATACATTAAAAATAAAATATTGAAATGAATGGGGACTCACCTGGAATTTGGTCGTGACCCACCTAGTGAGTCCCAACCCACAGTTTGAGAAACTCTGCTCTTGACCTATCAGTGAGGTATGAATTACTCCACCCATTATTCTTAGAGAAAGATATAGCTTGTGTTACCATCTCTGAAAGAAACAGATAATAATGTTTCTATTTCCTGGGATGGGAGTGAAGACAGGATTTTTTAAAAGCTGGTTTTAATTGCTTTGAAAGTCTCCACTGCAATTCCTGGGCTCCAACATCTACAGGGTTTAGTCCTCTAATTGACATTTCATGGAAAGGCTTCACCTTTCTGACTACTCCACTTCAGAGTGAATGTTCTCTCATAACATAGACATCTGCCCTCTGGACTAACCTTTCCTGAAGCTGCATCAACAGAGTAATGCTAATAAAAATATCCATCTGTGCTTCAAGATAAACAAAGCATTAATACACCAAACTGTGGCTTAGATTATATTAGAGTCAGCTTTAATGATATTACACATCTGTTAGGGTGTCTTTCCCATCCAGGCGTGCTTGCTCTGTCTGTCCCTGTTGTGATATCTTGATATGAAGGGAAAAAAATACGGGTACATTTCCGTGGGTCAATTTAGCTTCTGTCACAGAAGCAGTGGGCCCTTGTTTGCAGAAGCAGCGCTTCCTTCACCAGTATCCCAGAGCAGGGTAGGTCATCAGGATTACAGGTGGTAATGAAAACATCATTGTGCTAAAAATTAAATGGTCATTTTCTCTCTGCTCAGATTTCAGAGCTTATTCAAAGGTCATTTTCTTCTAAGCATTGGCTGTAGGTTGAAAACTATCTCAGGAACAAGAAGCAAAACACTTCTTAGGGTGCCTGTAATGTATATCCATGGAGAGAGAAGGGAGGAGGAGAGTTCTCAACTAACTGAAACACCACAGATAGTCTACACACACAAACAGTAGATCATGTGGCAAACCTGATCCTGGATGGTACCATTCTGACTAAAGGTAAGAAATGGTACAGCTGAATGCTTCTCCCAAGAAAATATCCTTTTTCTTGAACGTCCTTTGCTTTCACACTACAGCCCTTTTAGCACACCCAAAACATTGCATTACCACAATCAGCTCGGAGTTCAATGAAACAGTTTCAAGTTGCACCTTAATAAATACTGTACCATCCAGGCATGCTGTTCCCATGGCCAAGGTTCTTTTACAATGTTTCCAATCCTTCTAACTGGGTAAGAGGCACTTTTTCAAGTGGGTGCTCCTTTTTTATTTAGCAGGGGGAGAGTAACTGGCCCTCCTCACCCCAGCAGTGTCTTTTCTAGTGGCTGTCTGCTGGGGTTCTTTTGTATCTTTTTAGATTGTGAGCCCTTTTGGGACAGGGAGTCACTATTTCTTTGATTTTCTCTATAAAACACTTTGTGAACTTTTTGTTGAAAAGTGGTATAATGTTAATAATAATAATAATAATAATAATAATAATAATAATAATAATAATAATAATAATAATAATAATCCCGTATATTTAACAACTCCTTTTTTGCAAGTTCAACTAAATTAATGCATCCTGTTGACCCTGTCTGAAGATTGACTGAGGAATAACCTCTTGAAGGGCCTCTGATTTTTTTATTTTTATTTTTAATAGTGAACAGTACGATCTCACTATGAAAAAGAAAAGAAAAGCAACAGGAACCCAATAATTAAAATCTTCCCTTCCCCTCAGAGAAACAAGATTAACTGGAAGCAATGTCATGGTTGAATCTGCAAATAGGATGTGTTTAATTGAATATGCAGGATCCATGAGAAGCCTTAGCAAAGCTTTGCCTGTTCACATTGGATAGGCTGGTGCTGCAATTGCCTTCTGTTATAAAATCATTGCCATTACTCAGGCTTGAAAAAGCATGGATTGACAACACAGAAGACACTGGACTGCAATAAATTGACAATAATATCTAGATTTGCTATAAAAAACAAAACAAAGTAATTCCAGAGGAAAGTGTGGAAGCAACCATTGAAAAACTAGACATTGGGGGGGGGGAACCAACCGCTGGGTCAAGACCCAACTTGGGTCATGAAACCTCATTTGGAGAGTCACAGCAACCTTTCAAAGCCTGTGCAAGAGAGGTCTTGGATCCAGTCCAATCATGGTACTGCTTCATCAAAACTTGATATAATCTTGATATTCTTGATATAATCCCGCACAGCCTCTTTTTGCTGTCTTGCCTCACAGCTCCTAAGGCTGACCCTGCTCAGGCGGCTACCTCATAGGGCTGTTGTGAAGGCACAAAAGGTAGGGGGAAACGGGGTGAGTGAGGGCAGGAGAATCAATCCTGGGAGAGGGCAGGATCAGTGGTCAGTCCCGAATCTCATATTTTATTTATTTGTGGCAGAAAAAAGGTTGAAGACCACTGATCTAGATCATCTTCCTGACATGCTATTTTTCTATATGTAGAGATGACCCTGAAACACACACCGAAGTAACAGAATAACAGTTTTATCACTTGATCTGGTATTTATGTAGGTTGGACATGACAGCTCTGGCTTAAAGAATCTTGCATTTTTTCCATCACTTTCTAACCTATTAAGCATGAACAACCAGCCTAAACGGAGGTGGTAATTATCATGCCTACCAATCTCCTATAATAAACTACACTAAAATAAGGCTGTAGCAACAGTTCAGTATCCTAATCTAACTACGGTAACTATAAATTTTTGTATCAATACAAAATATTCAGAGGATGTACTTGTTATCTTTGGATTTAAAAATCCCCCCCCCCCGATGGACCACTACTTGTAGTAGTGTAGCCCAAGAATAGAATTTCATCTGTTTATGCAGGCCAAAGGGATATGTTCCCATTTCATAGTAATGCACAAATAAAGCAGTCTCTTTTAAGTCAGATCATTGGTCCATCTAGCTTAATATGAGCCCAATCCTGTGCTTGATGTGCTGGCTTACTGCTGGTGCGCACTGTCGCAAATGTCACAGGCTAGCGCTGGGCAGTCACATGAACTGCTGAGCTGCGGAAAGGAAAGCGAGGGTGGGGGAGAGGCAGGGAGAGGGCAGATGGGAGGCATGCCAGGGGAGGGAGCAGGGGGGGAGGTGGGACTGGTGGAGCAGAGAGCTCCACCAGATCATGCACGTTCATGTGGTGCTCGGCGTCCAAAACAAACGCTCTTACTTCATCGCTGACCTTTTGGTCGGTGGTGAATCGAGTAGCCCCATTGTGGGGCTACTTCCCTTACCTGGGAGAAGGGGATGAAAATCCCCTTCTCCCGAGGTGCCGTCTGTGGCTGTCATTGGTGCATAGGATGCGGCGGCAGCCGTTTTTGGTGCCGCTGCAGCCGTGTGCCACAGGAGCTCAGGATTGGGCTGCCCTTTGGCTACACTGAGTGATGGTGGTTCTCCATGGTTTCAGGTTGGGGTCTTTCTCAGCCGTATCTGGAGGTGGTTGTGATTGAACTTATGATCTTCAACATACAAAGCATATGCTCTACCACTAAACTAGAGCCCCATACCTTATAAGCATCGCAGAGATCTAGGCAAAAATGAATGGTTTAGACTCACCCAGGTGCTTCCTTGTCTTTTCATGCTTTGCAAATACAGTACTTTTAATCAGTTTACTACTGATCCTATACTGAACTTTCAAAACTGGATTCTGCTTCCCCCATGAAGTTATCTCACAATGGAAGGAATGGTTTATCTAGTTGCATTTATGTGGACTGGAAGTTCTTAAGAATCACCCATCTCTCATACTTGACAGTTCAGAAACCTCCTACTTCTACCTTGCCTGGTGAGTTGTCTCTCCCTTTTCTTTTGTCAAACACTAATTAACCCAAACCAATGCCATTCTCTTACTATGCAATCCTTTGAGTGCTGATAAGGTGGCTGTTGAAGATAAGCCACTGGTACTTGAAAACGTCTGGAGCACAAAAGCAAGTTCATTATGGTGAGAATTCCATCACAGATGCACCACACCATATCATTATACAAACTATGGAACATGATTAATTAAAAGCTCTGTGCCCAAGCAAAATGAGGAGATTTTGCATTTAATTAGAGAGCCATCCTGTGTAGACTTGAAAGGTTGCCACAAATTGTGGAGGATCAAAGGCATCTCTGGGGGTAGAAGGATTGCAAAGAAGAGGTTGACAAGTCTAGGATATACTCATCTCTGTCACACTTCTGCACTATAGATAAAACAGTAATGCCGCTGGTTTTCTGTGGGATATGTCTCTCCTATGAGTTTTCTGAGGATGATTCATTTATAGAACTATAATGGCAGGGTGGCTTCTTCTTTGTAGCTGAGAGAAGGTCAATACATGTCTCAGACATAAAGCAGTTATCATATCAGATTAGCAAGAGGTTGAACCACTTCAGGTTGTGTGTGTCTCAAGCAGACTGAAATCTTTAATTTCAGCTTGTGGTCTAACTAGAAACTTCATTTCAAACACAAAGCACCTCTTTCCCCATACCAGTTAGAGAAAGGTGAGATGAGCTCCATAAGAGATGAGCTCTTTCATGAGTGAACAACCCACACCTGGGGTGTTTTTGTTACTCTTGGTTTTGTTTACCCAAATGTTGATTCCAGGTTGGATTTCATAATGGTCACAGCTGGATCATGATTATAGGAGATACTTCTGTCTTCAAATCACAAGGCTGTAGGTCCAGAGGGCTGTGAAGAGACTTCATGTGTACAACTGTGCATCTAGGTCTTGTCTTCTAGACATAAACCAATATATCACCTAACAACTGCTCCAAAACTTAGGGAACTTGAGAGTGGCCTCTGATCCAATGCAAGGAACTGCGTTTGAAAAAAAAATGTAGGGAACTCACAAAGCACATCTAGAAATACATGTGCAACCAGCCAATGTTCTTTTGGAATCCTGATCAATGAAGTTAGAGAAACCTACACTCTGTTGAATATCTGTTCCTTTCTGAACCTCATTCAGGAAGGACTCAGTTCTACATTGGTTTCTTTTTTTTTTACTTTTGAGAACTATTTTTGGAATGTTTGACTATTGAGTATTGGCTGGGGTGCAAGTTATACTTACATGACTGTCTTTTGACACATAGAGTTTGCTTCTAGTTTGCCTTCTTTGCCATGTTGGCGCATCTGCCCTGACTTGCAGAATGTCCACATCTATTTTCTTGAGCATCTCCCAGAACAGATCCCAGCTAAATTGATTTGAGAATGGCAGAATGCTGTAGTATTCTTCTGTGAGGGGAAAGAAATGTCATTAGACCAAAAGTTCTAAAGTCACCTTCTGTAGAGACAAAAAATGCTCAGTGAATTGAAGCCCTTTTCCTAGAGAAGCATTCCCATAGCGAATGCATGGTGTCTTCTCTTCTTTTCCATGGCAGTCTCCTAATCCCTAGTCTGCACATGGAAAATGAACCAAAAATCAGATGGCTAATGTACTGAACCACTTCAGACTGCAGATGGAGCGTTTTCTACTTTCAGTGCTCCTCCCTAAAAAAATACTCCTACAGAAATAAAATTAGTACAACAAAGTTTCTACCCCATCACTTTGCCTGCTTGCACAGTTTTTATTTGAGAATGTGATCACTGCAGTCTTAAGTACACTGATTCTCTTCTGCATGGGTAGAAAAGATTTAAGATGGTCTCTGAAATACACACAAGCATTCCATAAGAGAAAGGATGGAATAGCTAAAAGTGACATTGCGGCATCTTGGGTTCTCAGAATAGCCATCTCAAGAATGAGGAAGCAGAATTGTCTCTCTTTTTAGGATTTAAGGATATACAATTGGTTTTGGCTCATTCATTCTGCCAGAAACCTCAGTGGCAGAATACTGTAGCCTTGGCTGGGCAGAGTGACAACTGTCTTTCTGGGCAGCAGGAAGGTTATGTTTCCTACCTCCTCTTCGCAGGGCAAGTGCAATGGCATGAAGCCATGGGGATCAAAGACTTAAGAGGATTGGCTGCCTGCAGTAGGCTATAAACAGCATGGCACTGATCCAGCTGAGAGCACTAATAATACTTAGCTGCTCCCTTCTGAGAGCATCTAATCTGCCCTCTAGAAAACAATGTGGTGGCATCTGGACTGTTCAGTCTCTGAGGTTTGTTCACTATCATCCTCTGGAGACCAAAAAGAGGAATGCAGTGAGGAGTCTGCCATGTGGTTTATGAGGCCACTTTGTGTGATTACTGTGATGACCTGTGAAGGAAGAGAGGAGGAAAGGGCTTGACCACATCCAACCTTCATTCGTGGAGCCTGCAGACCCCCTGACCATTTAGCAGAGAGCTAACATGCTTTAAAATTTGCCTAAAAGAAAATAACCCCAACTCCCTTGTGCCATCTTGCAAAGGGCATCCAGTTGGTCTGTGGGTCTTGAGAATTATTTCGAAATCCACTGTTAGATAACTATATGTTTCTCAGAGCTATTTGGATTTGGTTTGAATTTTTTAATTACTATTTGATTTGTTTTTTTTTCTGTAAATGATCTTGAAATCTTTTTCAACATGTGATATGGACATTTTCCTCATAAAAACAGCAGGGATAGCTCAAGAAAGAGAATAGCCTTCCACTCAAGGAGATTATTAGTGGTACAAGTGAACCTTGGTATCCGCAGATTTGGTATCTGTGGTTTCAATTATCTGTGGTTCTGTGGATAGAGGGGACACTTTTTAAAAAGATTGGGAAAGTGAAGGAGAATGCTAAAAATAGCTCTGTTTACCATAGCACAGTGAAACCACTGTATTTTCAGGGCTGCAGGAAGCCTTCTGAGCTGCCTGCAGCCTCTTCCTGACTGTGCCGAGGTTCCGCCTTTCACTTAATGTTGCCCCAGAATATATTGCAACCAGGAAGAGATGTATTCTGGGGCAACATTGAGTGAAAGGAGGAGCCTTGGCATGACCAGGGAGAGTGTGCAGGCAGCTCGGAAGATTGCCTGCAGCCCTGAAAATGCTGCAGTTTTGCTGTATTACAGTCAACGGAGCTATATTCTCCTTCATTTCCGTATCTTTTTCAGGGCGTCCCTGATATCTGCAGATCCCCAGTATCCATGAGGGAGGAGGTCTGGAACTGAACCCCCACAGATAAAGGGCATGCCTGTGTTTTTATCCTACTTTTCCTCCAAAGAGCTTTGGGCAGTGTACCTAGTGCTCTCCTCTCTTCATTGTATCATCACAACAACCCTGTGAGGTAGGTTAGATTGAGAGCTAGCAACTGGCCAAGGGTCACCCAATAAGCTTCATGGCTGACCAAGGATTTTAACCACAGTCTCCTCGCTCCTAATCCAGTACTCCAACTACTACACCGTAATGTCTCTCTTGTGTCAATGAAGACTTACATCTAAAACTAACTGTGGGGAAATTATAGGGAACTCTTGTTTAAATTTTTATTTTTTTTATTTTTTGGTCTTTTTAGTATGTTGCATAATCCTAGAACCAAGAGTTACTCCAGTAGAACAACTGTGCTTGTCAAACAGCTATTCAGTATGCCTTGAACCTTGTATTTACTGTTCCTATGATGCAGGAAACAGGGTAGTAAATGTGAGATGTGGCAGAGGGAAGTGATTGGTAGCAAAGCTGTGACGAGGGAGGGAGGTAGCAATGGCTGAAAGGTGATGACATCCTGAAAGCATGACTTGTCCAACCAGACTGTACACTTATCTGGAAGTAAACCCCATTTTATATAGTGTACTTCCAAGTACACATGCCTAGGATTGCGGTGTTAATTGTCCAGTAGAGAAATATCATTTACTACTTGCACTTAACAATAGGTCAGCGATTTTCAACCTTTTTCATCTCATGGCACAATGACAAGACACTAAAATTGTCAAGGTACACAATCAGGTTTTTGCCAATTGGCAAGGCACACTGTGCTGCCATTGGGGGATCACAACCCCATTGGATCTACTAATAGATGATCTTCCCCCAAATTCCTGTGGCACACCTGTGGACCACTCACGGCACAGCAGTGTGCCACGGCACAGTGGTTGAAAATGGTTGCAATAGGTATATTTTTGCTGAAATTCTAAGCATGCTTGCTTGCCATTGAAATCAGTGAAACTGCAGAGTAAACTGCGGAGTAAACTGGACTGCTCTTTCCCTACATTTCAATTCTTCTTTTTACACAGCTTTCCATTCAACTTACATCTAATGAACAGATGGATCTCGTGATTGGTCAGTATAAGCCCCATTCTGGCAGCGCAAAAGTCATGCTGCTATCATGCACTTTGGAGCCACTGGTGCAAATGGCTAGAAGTCCCACATGCATGCCAGTGGCTCCCAGAAAGTGGTGGTGGTGGTGGTGGTGGTGGTGGTGGTGTGTGTGTGTGTGTGTGTGTGGAGAGAGAGAGAGAGAGAGAGAGAGAGAGAGAGAGAGAGAGAGAGAGAGAGAGAGAGAGAGAGAGAGTGTGATGGCACACTTTTCAGAGGGACAAGCAGATCTATATTATTGTTTCAAATTGAAACAAGGAGGGAAGAGGAAAAGCTAGAAAAGTTTCAGAAAGAACAGCCCATATCTTGGAGTGTTGGAGTATCTGAACAGCCATGTATGCCCCAATGACACTCGTACTATGATTGATGCCATAATAACACCTTCTCTCTCCCACACAACCAGATGTAGCCATTTCTGCTGTCTTCAACTCAGTTATTCACCATCTACAAAGAGTCCTGGATTGCACTGATTTCCCCAAGACAGGAGTGGCAGATCAACTTTCTGGGTCTGGAACCGAAAGGAGGAGATCAACTTTCAGTGTGATGAAAGGGATTAGGCAGCATTTCCGTGGCTCTGTCTATTGCCTGGTAGATTGTTTAAAGTTGCAGATTTGAAATGCTGGGCTTCTTCAAAGGATTAATTCATCTTTTGATCCAATGAGCACTCTGACGAATGCTCCTTTCCCTATCACATTCAAACACATGGTCCTCTTTAGAAGTTAATAAACCCATTTGCTGCAAAATAACAGGTTTTTCCAATATTGCTCTATCAGGAGAATGATAAGAGGTTTAATGTCTTGGATATTTTTCTTGTCTCCAAAGCTAAATCAGGTGTATCTGGCACCTGGAAGAAGCAACACTTTCCCTTGTTATATAACCATATAACCATTCTTTTCAAATCTGCTGCAGCAGAACATGCTGATTCTAACAATCTATTATGGCATTATTAATCTGGATAATTTATGCCCCTGTGTCGTTTCTGCTGGTCATCAGAGATGAAAGAGGAACACAAATTATTATTTCTAAAAATGTGCATATTGCCCAAAGGCATCCTTGGCTTTGGGGTATAGGTAAATAAATGAATCAGCAGATGATTAATGCAAATAGTGAATGAAAGGGAAGACTAAAACCTCAAATAATTTAAAAACCATAGGACTCGCACTCCTACGCAAGTTCAAAAGCCACCCTAAAGCAATACATTCTGTGTGGTTTCCTGGAAGATGACCAAAGCGAATTAGCACTGAATGAGCTGCAAGCTTTGGGCACTTTAAAGATAGGCCATGTTCCAGCCAAACATAGGCACTTTTCAGTCCTGGTTTCAGTAGGAGAGGTGCACGGGCTTTACAGTCCAATCCTAATGGACTTCTCCAGTGTTGGAACTAGCGTTCCAGAAGCAGAGCCTGCCTTATGGGGGTCGTAAAAGCTGCACACGGCGGCAGCACTGGCGGAAAGGCCTCAGAGGCCCACCATAGAAGCCTACCTTTGCTGGAGGATGGCAGAGCACCCGCTGATGACAATGAGTCTAGTACTGGGGGCAGAAGGGGGCAGGGGGAAGGTGGAATTGTAGAGGGCAGGAGGCACATTGGGAGGCAGGAGGGGATGTCACCTAGCCTGGGCCACATGTGCTGGATTTCATCTCCCAACCCTTCCTCACCTCCCAACATGCTCCTTTTCTCTCCTTGGACTTGTGCCAGCTAAAGATCTGGCACAGGTCCGAGGAGACACATTGGCGAGCAGGAGGCTTATGGGGAGGTAAGGGAAAATATTTTCCCTGGCCTCTCCTAGACCTCCTGATCCCCACCCCCTCTGGATGCAGCACAAGCCCTTTTAGTGTGGCCGCATCAGCAGGGGGCAGAGAGGAAAGAAGAGTATTGAACTTTAATTCTCCCATTGACTCTAGTGAAATGTAAATATCCTTATGTTTGGCTGGATTCATGCCCATAATGTCCTATGGGGAGATGAAATATCAGAAGGCTCATTCTCACATTGCAGGGGAAAAATATGAGTGTGTACTCAGGATTGGTTTTCCTTTTTCAAGGAAGAACCGATACGGAAACATAATGTCAAAGCTGAAACAGAACGTATGAAGCTGCCTTCTGCTGGTAAGATCACTGTCTGCACTGATTGGCAGTAGCTCATGATTTTCAGATCTAACCATACTGAGAAATGAAGCATGTGCCCCCACATCACATGTGTTGCAGAGGGCCAACTATCTTCGGAGGCACTTTCAAAGGTTTGTGTTACACCTATCTATATATGCCTATAGATGCATATATTGTAGTTCTGACATTAAGTTTCATGATTCTGAAGGCATGGGCATATCTCCCAAGAACATGGGCTGGTAAAAATCAATCAGATGCCTCTGGAGATTAAATTTAGAACCCTGTATTCTTAACCACTGAAATAAAGTCAAAATACACAGGAGGGCCAATTCTCAGTTTGCTTTTTGTGCATACATAACATTCATACTTGAGCAAATTAAAAGGGTAGGATAAAAAAATGAAATAAAGAAGAAAAAACCTTGTCTGAATATAATGCTCTTATGCTGTCCAAGATAAGTAGACTCATACTACATGTTATATTAAATACACAGTTTGGCTCTTGCATGCTTGCTTCTTTTTCATTAAATTTCAGCCATGGCGTTCCTGATCTGGACTGGGATCACAGTGAAGGTAGAGATAGACTAACCCGTTCCCTCCTCTGTGGTCTGAATCTAGGCTGGACTGCTGCAGCTGAAATTTCTCCTAGGAAGAAAACTCCCATTGATGACAACATACAACAAAACTGTAGCTAATATGGCTTCCAGTCAGAAATGATTAAAAATAGCTCAGTCAATAAATAAATTCCAGCATAACAGTAGTGGTGGCTTAGTCAAAATGACAAATTAGTAGAAAAGACCATTGGAGGTATATTTAGGATGATCTGAAGTACTGGGCACAAACGCAGCTGTTGTGTACTGTGATTAGGGATGGGGATTTGACAGTGGTTTAACACTGGGAGCAATGCACAAAGTAAACTATTTATTCGACAGCCCATTGATGTCAGTGTTAAGATATGAGAGAACGACTGACTTCAGAGATCTTTTACATGAGTGTAAAAATGTAACCAGCAAGATCACTGTAGGGAAAACAATATGGTCAAAGGCAGGGGAAGAACTGTGACTAAGAGCTATTAAACTTGAGAGCCTGTTCCCTTTAAATGTTTGGTAATTTTACCCAGCATCCTGGGCTGGCATCTGGATATGGCATCTTCTCCCTCCAGTCAAACTGCCGCTTCCCAGGTCTATGGTTCCGAGTTTCCCCCTGGCTTGCTTGATTTCAGCATGCACAGTCGTCTCGTTTTTCATCCATCACATGTGATGAATCCTGAAGCAGTAATCTCTTTTTGCATGGTTCGTTTCCAGATTCATAGCTATGAAAGTGTTTCAGTCATCTGCAGAAAGATCACAGTCGACCACTTGGAAAAGGATTTCTGAATAGCATTGAAATCACACACCGTTTTCATCATTTGAGCGCATCAGCAGTTACATGAAGAAATTTTAACTGAAAATAGATTCTCTCTGTCCCTCATATACATACTCATGTCCACTATTTGTTTATTTTTAATCTAATTTTAACCTCTCTTCCTATACGACTGTAGTTCTCAAAACTGAGGCCCTCTTGTGTGTTTGGGAAACAGGAAAATGTTCAGAAGACCTAATTACCCTCTTTCCTGCAAGAAATCTACTAAAACAGGCTTTTCATGTTGTTGATATGATTGAAGATTCCCTTGAATTGCAGAACTTGGTCAATTTCTACTTTTGGTTCAAATTTAGCTTTAGTTATAACTGAGTTAGATGAAAAACTTCATGCTGTTCCCCTACCATCTGCCTTCTCTTTAAATAATTAGAGCATTTTGGGAAGTAAGGAGGCTTTTATTTGTGCTTTGTTCAAACTGCTGAAACTTACAACATTGTCCCAGCCAAGGTGAAAGCCCAACACAGGCCACGCCTGGGGAAAATCAACATGGAGCATAGGTAAACCAAGAACAGACAGTAAGGTTCTACACAAGAAGCAAAGAATCAAGAGGGGAAAGCTGGTTACAGCTGGTGTATCTGATTAAGGCCCTTTTCACAAGCATGCTCTGTAGTGCTGCATCTGCTCCATGTGGTGACAGAGGCTAGCCAGATTGGGCACTGACTTTGGGCTCCTGAGCACCTGAGGGCCCACATGGTCAACCCCAGACTACCCACTTCCTTCCAGAAATGCTGAACCACCCCCACTGTGCACCAACAACCACCAGTCTGGTCATGCTGTGAGAACAGAAATTTTCAGTAGCTGGCAGCACAAGGCAAAAAAGTTAGTGTGTGAATTCAGGCCCAGTCATCACATTTCAACTTACATGTGTTTCTGCTACCAAGAGCAGAAAACTCATGTCTCCCTGGTAATGTTTTGTTAAAGAATATGTATGATCTAACCTCATCACACTGAGTTTCTCTGCCTCCCCTTTGGAATTGGACAGTGGCATGGGTTTCCTAGGAGAGGTGCAAATTAAAGCTTCAGAAGTTATTGTTGGAAGTCTGCTGTTCCCTTGTAAAAATCTTAATCATTTTCAAGAATTTTGACAAATAGTTTGAATGACAGAAAGCACCTCTCTTCATTCTTTCCTTTCCTGGGAGACTAATTGGTTGAGCGGTATTTTCAAGGTCTGTGTAATGAGCAGTTGAGATTCAACCATGATGTCGTTTTTGTTCTTGACAATATATAGTAAAGCATCTGACCTGGATAATATAATGGACTCAGTTGTAGTTCTGGTTACAGGTATGGATGTTGTGTGAAGTCCATCTAGATGAGACGCAAAGGGGTAGAATAGGCTTTGACTGGAGTTTCTTCTGGGTCAGATTCCATGACTGACAGTTCTTCTTCCTACTTTAGCAGAATTTTATTTTTAATCAGGATAAGGTCACTGCAAACAGTGGAAAACTATTGTTGTGTTCAATGTTACTGTACATTTTTTTAACACTGTACTGTGGAAAAGCAGCCTCGAAATATCAGTATAAACAGTGGCATCACTGTGGGGTGCGGGCCACACCAGGTGACGCACAGGGAGTAACACCACTACTAGCCAAAATTGTTAAAATCTTGATATTTTCTAATAATACCATCATGTTATATATCATTCGACGTGCAATTTTATGCAGAATGCAATGAACAAACCACACTGAAATATCTCTATTCTATCAAAAGTTATAACCAAAGCACCAGAGGGGGCAGGTTGATGGCGTGTTGCCCCATCCACTGCATGGGAGGAAGTCCATCATGGGAGTGATGCACTGGCCTGCACCGGGTGATGCAAACCCTTGTGATTCCACTGAGTATAAATAAATAAAATAAATCCACAAAATGATTCAATACAAGGCAGGAGAGCATGTGGAGTATTAAACAGAGAGATGAAAAATCTGTACTTTTGACAGTCTCCGGCTCGGTCATGTTGTGAGAATGGATGATGGCCGGATCCCAAAGGATCTCCTCTATGGAGAACTCGTGCAAGGAAAGTGCCCTACGGGTAGACCACAGCAGCAATACAAGGACATCTGCAAGAGGGATCTGAAGGCCTTAGGAGTGGACCTCAACAAGTGGGAAACCCTGGCCTCTGAGCGGCCCGCTTGGAGGCAGGCTGTGCAGCATGGCCTTTCCCAGTTTGAAGAGACACTTTGCCAACAGTCTGAGGCTAAGAGGCAAAGAAGGAAGGCCCATAGCCAGGGAGACAGACCAGGAACAGACTGCACTTGCTCCCGGTGTGGAAGGGACTGTCACTCCCGGATCAGCCTTTTCAGCCACACTAGACGCTGTTCCAGAACCACCTTTCAGAGTGCAATACCGTAGTCTTTCGAGACTGAAGGTTGCCAACAACAAATAGTCACTAACATTAGCTTTGTCTTCCTGAAAACTATTTGTTCACAAACATGTTCAGCTGAAATGAGTCACATTTGCTGAATATTCTGGAAATTTTAATTTACACCAAGGGCACAGTCAGGTCTAGAATCATAATTTTCAGTTCTTGGGGAAAATAAATTCTTTTTAATAACCAAAACTTACCTTCTAAAAAAAGTCGTGTTCCAATGCCCATTTTGCAGGGATAAAGGAAAACCAGATATAGCAATATTCACAATTAAAAGAAACACTGTAATAAATCTGGTTAGTTGTGGCATATCTGAAGAAGATAGCTGTGGCAGAATAGGGCTGTGGGATTCTTCAAGCAGGGGTGTGCAACCTAGTGCAGCTATAGCCAATTCATAAAACACACATGACTACATCTAACAGCACAACATCTGCATGTCTACTCAGAATTAAGTCTCACTTACAGCCCAATTCTACCTAAATCCCCCTCCACTGATGCAGCCATGCCCACAGATCATGTGTGCATCCATTGGGTGGGGGGGGGGGCAGTAGGAAAGATCTCCTTGGGGTGAGTGAACTATTGTTCACATACCCTGGGGAAAGCATCCACAGCCACCACGTGACTCACTATTTTGCAGGCATAAATTCAAGGTGTGTAATGGCAGCAAAAAGAGAGATGGAAGGGACTAGGACAGAAGTTTCCGAACTGGGGAGTTGTGACGCACCAGCCAGGGAAGCCCAGTCGCTGCCCCTTAAGGGTTTTATGGCAGTGGTGATGCCCTCCTCCCAGAATCATATTGCTGCTGCTGCTAAGAAGGTCTTTTTTTACTTACTGGGAGCAGCGATGATCAGGGAGGCTGAGGGGAGCCTGTGGACCCCTCTGCAAGCCTCCCCTCTCCTCAGAATAGCTCCATGAAGTGCGCATGACCCACTTCTGATTTTTGACACATGTGTGACCAGGGAGAGGTGTGGCATCCTTAAATTCTGGCGATGCTCCTAATAGCACATCTTCAAGGGTAGTGGTCTGGGAGGTTTTTTCATCCTTGTACATGTTAGGGCCAGTGTTAGTATCCTGATGCTTGGCTGAGTTCCAGCCAAACTCTGCACACATTTATAACAGGTAAAAGAAGAAACCATTTTTTGGTAGATTGCTTCAGCGGGGTTGTTCCAGCTGAGCCTAAGACAATGCCACTGAATATATACAAAAGAGAAGTGAAATAGGGAACCCCTGAGTTCCTCAGAAGGTATTCTTCAGTGAGATCAGTAATCATAGGCAAACGTCTCTGAAACACAGCATGTCCTCACCACCAACTGTCCTCTGCAATTTGCAGCTGCATGGAAATGCTAGATGCTTTCAAGGCTGTGCCTTACAGGTCTGGTTCGTGTCCCATGAAAAATTAGGATGTGCTTTCTAGAACATGCTCCAGAATCTTGGGTAATGTATGAGGGTTCCATGATAGATTCAGAAAGGGTTGCTTGATAGACAGGCTCATCTGGAAAGTTGCCTGAAAGTGAGATGTCTGAAAACTCTGGACTGCATTAAGATGGACTACATCTCAAAGCAGAAGACTGCTCAGTGAAACAATCATGCTGGCCCTTGGTCTGTTGGTAACAGAAGCTGATGCACCACTTGATTCTCATTCTTTGGGAGTAACACAACACTCAGAAACACAGAGCTGTAACCACACAATTACATGCACTGCAGCAAGCCAACTGTTCACACACGCCTTTGAGCCAGCTATTGTCTCTACTGCTTGTATGCGGCACATACCAAAAAATGTGTTACTTAATCAAGGATGGCACCACTTTCCAAAGCAAACCCTCTCACAATTGTTTTCAATTACACATCCTTGCCAAGTTGTGCTTGCTGATCTCAGTCAAGCAGATTGGAATCATTTGCAGTTGGCCATTATTGCTGAGCCACCTTATATTGTTTTTTTTTTTGGTGTTTTTTTTGCTGTTGGCATTCCCTTTTGTTTTGATAAAACCAATCCCAATTTGAGCAGTGATACAATGGATACAGCTCCAGCAGGCTGACTTCTGTGGGCTCTCCTATGCCTAGCTCTCACTGAAGTGGTAAATCTGTGTTTAAACTGTGTCACTTCACTCTGCAGATGGGAGCTGACATGATTGGCTGGTCCTCCATTTTTTAAAAAGTGGTTATAGTTGGCTATGGTTATTGTGTAAAGTTATCTTTACCAGCTAATTAGCATGTCAAGGAGAAGATAGCCACATACTCCCCCCCCCCATATCTAAATAGTCAAATATGTACTATTTGAATGAGTCTTACCATCCCATTCTCCACATTTGCTCCAGACCTATGGCTAGTGCTTGAGGATGCTTTCCAAAATGGCATCTCCGCAATGAATTACCCGGCCTGTAACACTTACAGTGCAATCCTATGGATGACTGCTCAAAAGTAAGTCCCATTGTGTTCAATGAGGTTTATTCCCAGGAAAGTGTGTATAGGATTGCAAAGTACAAAACATTTACTATTTCTTATCTGAGCAGCTGCAAGAAGAGTGTAGTGATCCACAAAGTGATACCAGCTCCCCTTGTAAACACAGTGGGCTGGGATCATGGGCAATTTATGGTAGTGTCCCCACGACAACTGCAAAGTTTGCTCTGGATCATTGTTTTCCTTCTGTTCCTCTCACCTCTGATTTCTGACAGGCAAGTGCAGGGCCAAGACCTCCTGGTGCCTGATCAACATGCCAAATGCCCTTACCCGATGATGTGCCAGCCTCTGCTCCTCCCACCCTCCAATGTTCTAGCTCAGCTCTCCTCAACATTTCTTCTTCCTGTTCCTTTTCCAATCCAGGGAGCAGGAGAATGAGCAGTGGAGGCAAGTAGTTGGGCACTCCCCTCAACTTGCTACCTAGACAACTGTTTTAGTTGGCTTCATGGATGGGCCAGACCAGGGCACATAGTAGGCTGTTGTGGCAACAGCCACAATCACAACAATCACATTGTGGCAACAATCACATTGTGATTGGATCAGCACAGCACCACGCAGGCAGTTCCTGTGATGCTTTCATTGCTGGCCATCTCCACAGCCAGGGAAATTGCACTCCAAATGAAGTGATCCAATATGAGATGCCCTGTCCCCATGGGTGCCCCTAGACATACCAAATGCCACATATGAAACTGCTTTATACTGAATGAGATCATTGATTTATCTGGGCCAGTACTGTCTATAGTAGCATTTAGGATTTCAGATATAGTTCTGTTCCAGCCCTGCCTGTAGCTGGCAGCTACTGAACCTTGGATCTTCTGCATGCAAAGCACATGTGCTTTTCTACTGATCCAATAACCCCTTCACTGCCAGGTCCAGATCTGAGTACTCTAACAATGCTTATTAAGAAAGAGTTGTCAGCAGAGACCCAAAAGGCAGGTCTCCCAACAGAGAAAGTATTACTTTCATAATGTTTCATATAACAACATCAGAACGCCAACGGGGAGGCAGGGCACTAATTCACTTCTCCAGTGACTGAAACACACTTTTGGAAAGTACTGAATTACAGCCCAAGTTGGAGTTCTTCACAAAGCAGTTTTGGTTGAGCGAAGTGTCTCAGGGTACTGTTAGTTGAGGGTTAAAGTAGTGATAAATCTTGCTGCAGATTGTAAATATGAGCTGAATCCTGGTGAGATTTATTGGGAGCTTCGACAGAATGCTGGAGCAGTTCAGCAAATATATGCAGAACATTGACAGGATGAAGGGATGGAAGAGTGGTTTTTGCATGCTGATGGAAGTCCATTTCAGAAAGGTTCTACCCTGACCCTAGATTAACAATCCCAAACACATTTATCAGGAAAACATCCCTTTCTCTCAATGGAAATACTTTCAATATCTGGTTAAAAAATGCTCAGATAAATGGTAGGGATAACTGGAACACTGTCCCTTGGAAAATGTAATTAAATAAGGAAAGAAAACATAATTTTTTAAGGAGAAATTAATAATAAGATGTCACATTCAATTTGACATATATGGCAAATGATAATTTTTAGTTGGTTTTGACAGTGTTTTATTTGTATTCCACCCTTCCCATGGCTCAGGGGATCATGCCTGGGTATACCCTCATTTTATCATCACAACAGCCCTGTAAGATAGCATAGGCTGACAGATATCAAATCACTCAGGGTCACTCATTTGAGTAGGGTTTTGAGCCAGGGCTCTGTGAGTTAACTCTATCCACTACTTACTGCAATAGTCTGCAAGTGTTTCTGTTCTGGGACCCACCTGAAGTGCAAACATACATTTTGGGACTCACTGAAGCGGCAGTCCTAGATCCATTCTCTTATAAGTAAGCCCCATTGAATGACTTGAGACTTACTTCTGAGTGAATGTGCATTGGATTGTTCTACTATTCATTTTTACTGTCCATGCGTCAGTAAAGTCTCACCTTAGGTTCTTGTGTGCCCCGACTCACCAGTTGAAGAGAAGTTCACCACACTGACTCTCATCACAGATCTGTGAAGCCTGGAAACAAGAGGACATTTAATCAACCATCTTGCACTGTAGCAAGTTATTGCACTATATATACATCCAACCTCCTAATACATAAATTATATCATCTAAGTTGTGATGTGCCACAGGAAGCAGGCAAGAACAAGACACACCATGCTGGAGATGCATAGCAGGGGCAACAAAAATGTATTTTGGGAAAGAAATGCAGATTGTTTCATCAAAGCAATACTCTGGGGAAAAAGTGCGTGTATACCACATGCGACAGTGCATTGTGTTATTTCCATCACATCATTGGGGATGATGCTACACACTCGTCTTTCTCTGTCTGCTTCTTAATCAGACAACTTGTTACAATTTCCCTGTTCATTGGTGCATTTCATAATCAGTGCAAACTGTTTCCGGGTCAGTGGCAGGGGTGTTGTTGGGAGGTGATGAGAAGTGCATCACTGGGACTTCTCCAATAGCAGAGCAGCAGCAGCACTTGGGTTTCAAAGGACTTGAGCTGAGAAGTAGCAACACCAAGGCATTGGCTTAGGAGGGCATATGTGATCTGCATCAAGGTGTGGATGGATGGTGGAGACGAGACGAGACCAACAGATGGAAGGAGAGAAGATAAGACTGGATGACACCTTCTCAGGGAGAGGAGTGGGGGCTTGCTTCCTACATATTGAATGAGGACCCTAGGAGGTACAGCTGGTGGAATCAGGACTGACTTCTAAGTAAGCATACATAGGACCTCACTTTCTTGTAACTGGGAACATCTGGATTTTTTTTTAATCCCACCTTTCAGTTCTCATACACTTGCTTTACACTATTGCAACTTGTTCCAAGAGTTTGAGATGCAACACAGTTCATAGCCCCATAACTTTCGAAATAGAAGGAAGTAGGAGAAGAAAATAATTTGATGAAAAAATGTAAAATTGATTTTTTAATGTATAGATTTATGACTCAGTTCTAACCGGGCTGGCCGATGTTCTAGTACTGGTAATAAAAGGTACTCAGGCAGTGCATTCAGTCGACCGCTGCTAGGGATACCAGCAGGAAGGCTGGAGCCTTCCCACCTGCATCATTGGCTCTCCTGCCACCTGCTGGAGCAGGTAAGTTAGCAGGAGAGGTGGGAGGGAGTGCGGGAGGGCAAATGGGTGCGAGGAGGCTGTGGAAAGTGGTGGATCCAGAGGGATGATGCACACCGGATCCTATTCCTCTTTCTTGGAGCAAAATCGCTAGTATAGGTCTGAGGACATCTGTTGTGAACCAGAAGGCTTACAGAGGTCTAAGGGGATTCACATCTAAAGCCTCCCAATCTGCCCCCCCCACTGGATACAATGAGGCTGCATGGCTCCATGGCTACACCAGTGGGGGAGAGGATAGGATTGGGTTCCTATGAGGAGTTGGCCCTCCGCGAGTGTCATGATGTACTCCTGAAGATTACTTTGACTTTCTCTCTACTTGACTTTTATCGCTTTGCTCTTCAGCCATTTTCAATCAAAACCACAGTTCACATTTTGTCCACATGCTTTCTTCTTTTTTCCGGTTTCATCCAACTTTCCATGACATTCATCATGTTCTTGTGTTCTTTCTTTTACTTCTGTGGATTTAGGTTTCTGTTAGGTAACTGTTATATAGTTAGTTTATTATTTTCACTGGCCCAAATAAATCCATTTTTGACTTTCATCCATGCTCTGGTCCCTCACCAAATGAAAGGTGCAAGGTCTTGCTGTGTCTGTGTCTATGTGTGGGCATGGGTATGTATAAATCTATATCTATCTCATTGGTACTACAAAGTTAAAGAGTGTTTCCTCTTGGCAGTGAGTTGCCTCGATGATTCCCTTCACCCAGCAAAGCATCACCCAGCACATCTGTGGTCCTTCTAAACCCCACTGGGGAATTCGCCCACCTCATCTGCACTTTTTGATGTGGTGCACAACTTCAGACATCTTTCCAAGCTTGCTGGGAGTTCCACCTCGGGATGTCCCAATTTGTCTTCTGGCAGGACATGAAAGGTGACCCGTCCTGCAATTAGGGTGAGGGCAATCTGTAATTTGAGGCCGCTTTGTTTGACAGGATGCTGGCTCCTGCTGAAACAACAGAGTCAGGGATTCTTTCCTTTGTCCCAGCACCTTTGGGAAAACGCACTGGTTGCTGATCACAACAAAATGCGGCCATATTAATTTTACGAGGGATTATAAAAGTTGTAGCAGCCTGCACGTCACCATATTTTGTAACTACATTTTTATGAAGCTAAAATTGCAGCTTGCCGTTATTACTGGGCATAAATTGCTACCACAATTGCTAGCTACTTTAACACCAGCCATCTAAGCAGCTGCTTCTAAACACCATGCAATTATATTTTACTCTCCTTTGAGTGTAGCTACGTAGCCCTTTGAAACTTCAAGGGCCGAATCCTAAATGCATTTACTTGGAAGTAAGTCCAACTGATATCAGTGGGTGTGATTTCCAAGTGAGCATGCGTGGGATTGCTGCTTAAATTGCTTTTACAGAGAACTTATTTAAAAGTTTGGTGGGTTGGATTATGATGAAAATGAAAGAGTAGGAAGTGTTCTACATTGGCCTCCATTACCAAACAATGCATGACTGCAACTGATGGGGCCTGACTGAGCACAGAACCGAACAGCCCAATCCTAACTAACATTTACAACAGAAGTAGTTTCATGGTTGTTAATGGTCAAATGTCAGCATACACAGTTCATCACCAGTGACCGTTTTGACGTTGCCACCACAAATGGAGGCGGTGTCACTGACCCACCACTGCTACCTACGGAAGTGCAAGATGAGCCAGCGTAGAGGGCAAGCAGTGGGAGGAATGGTGCAGGTAGGGGAAGGAATAGGGGAGTTCTTGAGCAGGGAGGGGGAAGGCAGGAGGCAGAATGAAGAGGTGTAGATTCCACTGGGAACCTATTCCCCTCCCCTTCCCTCTCCCTTACTCTCCTTGGACCTACACCTTAAAACAGCTGATGCAGATCCGAGGAGACCCACTTGGGAAGCAGACGTTTTCCTTGAGGACAGCTCCATGACTGCCCCGGCACTACAGCGTGAGCCCCATTTAGAGCCTGCATCAGTGCTGGGGGGGGGTATTAGGAGTGGGCTCAAAATGCATTACTGTATATAATTTTGAAGACTTGGATGGTGGACTCAAGTGAGAATATTATGAACAATGCAAAAAACCACACTTTTTTTGGTACATGTGCTCACTTATTCTGTAGCTTTGACAGAATTCACAATAAGTGTTGATACTTTTATAATTTATATAACATTCTGAAAGAGTAGAATTGTTAGCCATTCTCATTCAATTCCGCCCCAAAGCGGTTTTCCTATTCCCATTTTATAGATATGTGCTGATTGGCAGCCCAGTCCTGAGCTGCCTGGTGTGCAGGGCTACAGCAATGCCAAAAATGGCTGCCGCTGCATCCAGAGCTCTCCAGGCAGCCGCTGCCTCATCCTCGGGAGAAGGGGACTTTTGTCCCCTTCCCCCGGGTAAACCGAGTAGCCCCACGTTGGGGCTACTCAATTCTATGACAACCTGAAGGTTGGGGTAGAATGAAGAACCTCCCTGTCAGGCTGCCGGCCTGACATGGAGGCTCTGAATCTGGTGGAGTGAAGCTCCACTGGTCCCACCTCCCCCCGTCCCACTCCCTCCCCTGGCATGACTCCTCCCCACCCTCCCTCTGCCTCTCCCACCCAGGAATGCCTCCTCCCCACCTCCCACCACACCTCCACCTACTTCTTCGCTGCTCAGTGGTCCACTCCTGTGCTCCACCAGCACTAGCCCAGCACCAGGCTAGCACTGGCAGAACACTCATGCTAGGGCCCACAAACATGCCTTATGGCACAACAGTACGTGCACGCTGAGTAGGGTTGGGCCCTTAGTGGAGTATGAGGAGTGGGGCAGGGGTTGGGGGTGGGGGAAGGATTTGTGCCAGACCTTTCCTTTCCCACCCTAACAGCATGATCCTATACAAATTTACAAAGAAGTAAGTCCCTCAGATATGATATTCATAGTCTTGGAGAGACTTGGAATATGGAGTTGGAGCATCCTATTCTATGTAACTAGTGGAGAACAGAGCTAGCCACTATAAGATCTATGGATCTTAAATTGCAATTGATTCAGCACAATATCTGTTTACAGTCTTTCGGATACCAAAATGCCTTGACAGTAAGGAGCTTGCCAAAGAATGTGACTGTTGGTATTGTGATGAATCAGTAAGGCAGTAAGACAGTGAGGGCGTATTCCTAACCAGCTTTCCAGCACTGGCATAGCTGTGCCAGTGGTGCACGTGCTGCAGTTGGGGTGCAGTCATGGATGCCTTCTCAAGGTACGGCAATGTTTGTTCCCTTACATTGAAGTAGCATTGCTCTTATGTCAGTGTGGGAAAATGGATTAGGATTGTGCCCTAACCGACCAAAGTCATTCAGTGAGCTTCATGGCTATTTGAAATGGATTCTCCCTGGTTCTGGTTTGAGACTCTAGCAATGACATTACATTGGCTCTCTTTACTCCAGTCTCCAGAATTTCAATGTGTGCTCTGTGGGCACACATCTTGGGGACTGTGGTGGTATTCTCCTTCTCTCTGGTTCTCACTTGTCTCCTAAAATGGGAATTGCTACCCCTCTGCCTTTAGTATATTTAACATTTTTATGCCCCTTATTCCAGTACTGAAGGTTGATCCTGGTCACAGAGAGAGATGGGGCAGTTTCCCACAGTATGTGACACATATTCTCAGTCCCTTCAAGGTCTGAATATGGTAATTATTCAAGGAATCATACTTGGTCAGTATTGCAAGGTTTTTGACAAAAATTCAGTGTCTGTAAGTATCTCCTGATCTTGTCTGATCTCGGAAGCTAAGCAGGGTCAGGCCTGGTTAGTACTTGGATGGGAGACCGCCTGGGAATCCTGGGTGCTGTAGGCTTATACCATAGTCTTTTGAGACTGAAGGTTGCCAATCAACCAAGTATCTCCATGACCAACAGATATTCTTTGCTTACAGAAGGTACCACTGGGCAGTGTGTGAGGAGAAGACTGATGTTTATGTTTATGTTGTGTTGTCTTTGTATATTATTGTTTTGTTTTGTTCTTTCTCTGTATTTTATGCCAATAAAGGTCTTACTGAACTGAACTGAACTGAACTGAAGGTACCTCTGCCCAATTCGGGGTGATTACATCCCTTAACCTATTGTATCTCCATCCTGCCCCATCATACTCCCAGTCCTCAGGAGTGACAGAGGTGCAATGGGATTCAGTGGAAAGGAGAAGAGATTTGTTTGTGGGCACTTCCATCCACACATAGTACTTAAGATCCCATCCAATAGTTTCAAAATGTTCATAATCCCATATTCTCTAGTACAGTTGTGAGATCTACCAAGGGAGGTCCTGTTAGTAATTAATTCAATGGCTAGAAGCAGTATCAAAAGACTTTGAAAAACACCAGAACATCCTTGTTGTAGATGAAACCACTGCATACCTACTACAGAAAGCAGCCTTACTTGGAACAGCACACATATTACAAAAATATCTGTGAATGTCCTTGGGAGGGACCCAATATTGAACAGGACAAATCCAGCTACCAGCATCTGGCAGGCTGTACATAAGAACCGTGATAATAATCTATTGAAAGCCGTTTCATCACACACAAAATGGGCCAGATAACAAAAGAACGTTTCCCATTTTTCACTGGAATCACTGGAAATCTGGTGCTCTTTTCCATGTATCATCCACTGGATTAACTTTTAGGATATATATATTTGTGTGTGTGGACAGGGACACAGCACTACAGTTCCTCTTTTTGGATGTGATGACAAGCATATCACTAAGAAGGACACAGCATGACTGGCACTTGTTAAGGTGAGCACGGAGACATTCACTATCAGAGATACTTGCTGATCTCATTCCATCCCACCAGAGGCTCAGCAGAGCGTCTGGCAGAGATGCTGACAAGCTACCTGTGGTGTCTATGTCAGAAATAAGAGGATGCAGGCTCAAAGGAACATATCTGAACATCAATATTGTACTGTAGAGGCAGCAGTTCAAAGCCTTGGTTTTTCCCAGGGGAGACAGCCTCCTATGTATGACATTAATGTATTGTCAGGGGGAAAAATACTATGAAAGATGTTCTTCAAAAAAGAAACAACTCTGTCTTTGGGTTGATTGCACCATGAAACGGACTTTAATAACAGACACAACAAATCCTGTGGAGCCAACATTTCAGATTCATGTCTTTTTAAAAAAATCTCTGCAGCCAATCCCTCTTTGCCACACTTTGCTGCCTTCATCCATTGTCCTTTACCGCCCAATTCTGTCCTCAAGATATGCCAATGTATCTCCATGTACACTGTCACAATGTACACTGGCACAAGAGGAACATATCCCACTCCATCTCCAAATATTTCCTCATCCCTATCTAACATATTTTGTTTATGGCTGACCAAAAACTGCATTTTGTACTAGGTCCGGTTCCCTTCTGGTCAACATTCCTTCTAAGGGGTCTGCATTGTTGCACAAATAATGTCATTGTCATTGTTTAGGTCATTGTTTCTCAAACTGAGGGTCAGGACCCACTAGGTGGGCGGTGAGCCAATTTCAGATGGGTCTGCACTCATTTCAATACATATTTTATGTTTAATATATTAGATGTGACTACGGTAAGTGACAGCATTTGAGGAAATGTGACAGATCTGTACTTTTAACAGGCTACTATGCATATGTTTTTAACAGTAATAACAGGGCTTACTCCCAAGTAAGTGTGAATAGGATTACAGCCTTTGGAATGTTTGGGGAATTTTTTTTAAATAGGTCAGCAACTGCTTGGGAGGGTTAGGAGGGTTCTTCTTTAACTTAAATAAATTATAAAACTTGATGACATCACTCCCAGTCATGACGTCACTCCCAGCTGTGAAATCACTTCCACATTAATGACATCACTTCCAGTGGGTCCCGGCAGATTGTCATTCTAAAAAGTGGTTCCGGCAGTAAAACGTTTGAGAACCATATGTTGTTACACAGACGCTCAGCACCATTTTCAGATGCACTGTGTTGTCATTGCACATAATAACCAGCTCCGGAATTCTGCGTTCCAAGTTGCACAAAATTCAGCTTCCCAGGACCTCAAGCTGAGAGGTCACACAGTGGAGCAGCTTAAGGGGAAGAGTGTTTCTGACCTTGTGAGCTCAATTCACAGTGAAACATCTAAAGCCCCCAAAGTCTGAAGGCTCAGCATTCTGAAGAAATGAGGTGGTACCACTGAGGTGGTAAACCTACAGTGGTCCTGTGGACTACACCTCTGCAGAAGTGAGGGCTTTTGTGACCACATGCTCTTTGGTACAAAAAAGGGGAAAGATCCATCTCCATAGAACACTGGCAAGCCAGGGAGAAGGCTCAGGTAGTCGTCCCCCCTCTCTTCCAGCTAGTTTTCTATGTGGAGGGAATGTTTTGCAAGTAAAAATATTCAGTCATATGACCTGAATAAGTTTACAAGTTCCATGTAACTTGGAACTTCTCAGTAATTCTCTTCCCATGGAGCTCTGTATAGCTTCCAGAGGGTACTGCAAAGTGATTTCATTTAATTGGATTTTGGGAGTCAAGGATCTGGAGGAATAAGGTGAAATAATTATCATATTGTTACCTATCCGAACCTGTGGGATGAGCAGTCTATATGTACAAGCAAATCACATAGAGAAACCTTGCTGAATCCTACAGTTTGCAAATCATTAATTTCTTTTCCCTGGAGGCAGAACTCAGAGTGCTATTGATGGTTTATCCCTATTACCCACTTTGTGTTTTTTAAAAAATCATAATGGCTCTAATAATGCGTTTCCAGCTGCCTCTGACTGTGGGTAGCTGGTTATTAAAAATAAACTTATGTAAACAGACCATTTCTCTCCCAGACATTGGCCACTGCTGGTACTTGCTGGCTCTAAGGGGTCATCGAGTGCCGTTCCCCACACCACAGCCCATTCCTAGGGGAGTGATAGTTGGGCTTCTCATGCAGGATTATGACCTATTAGTGTGGCTGACAAGGGAAAGGAAAGTAATAAACTATTAAGAGCCTTTTGTGCCCAAATATCCCCTCTGTATCAATCTCCCACCCATCTGCAATCAAGCACATCGATCTGCATTTTGATGGTGTGGTTTTAGACTTACATTACTGCCTCGTGAACTTAACAAAGTTCATTGTTGCAGCATAGGGAGATTAATTAAAGAGTGATCAAAACGATTAGTCCTTCTATTGGACATGAATGTCTGTGGTGCTCTCCATACATAGATCATTCCTCTGGAAAGGTCAGGTATGAGGGGAAAAAATATTGATTTCAAATGTTCAGTTTGATTACGCAGCAGGAAAAAATGTGTTGCGTTAAAAAATCCAAGTCACTTGTGGCTGCAGATCTAAGAGGGATCTATGAAGGAATGTGAGTTTGATTTCAATAAAATACACTATAAAACATCTTGAAACAGCACTGACAAACTAGAATAAACTTGTGATGCTTCAAGAGGAAGGTAGTGATAGCACCTATTAAGCATCTCTTTAAATCATTGGCATCGCAATAAAATTACCAAGCATTTTCCATTGAATATAGAATGTTTGGGAATCTATGGTTCCTTAGAGTGCAATACTAAAACTAGACAGTAGGGAAACAGAATCAAATTGCATGTTATGAAAAGGATGTGCTTTTTTTCTTTAAAGCTATAAATAGAAGATTTGGCGGGGGGGGGGGAGGCAATCCAGGTCCAGACACTTTCTTGTCATCACAGTCTCGATCCAGATTGAACCATAAATAGCTGCTATTTAACCAAGGAGGAAAATCAGATATCACCAGGAGCCTCTGTCCCAGGACAAATTACTGCTGCTGGGGGAAGGACCCATTCAGACTGGAACAGTAGCATTGCAACAGGCCCATTTTTCCTATGCTATGATCTTGGTCCAGATTCCTTCCACGACTGCTACATAGTTCAAAGAACAGTCATGGAAGCACTAAGCACACAGTTCTTGTAATGCAGAGTTTGACTCTTCACTTTCAAGCAAACATATTATCGGCGTGCCCCGGAATCCATGGGGGTTCCGTTCCAGAATGGTTAACTGTGCATACCAGGGAATGGCCCCTCATCCTCCAGAGGTGAGGGGAGCTCTGCTCCCCTCACCTCTGGAAGGTCCTCTAAGCCCAGCAGAGGCCACGCACATCCATCTGCAGCCTCTGCCAGGCTCAGATTGAGCCTTAGAATGGAAAAAAGGTCACTTCCATTTCCCCCCCCCCCATAAAATCGGAAGTGAATTTTTAATGCCTTATAAGGCATTAGGAGGCCCAGGGAAGCTCTCAGTAGCTGGTGTAGTCAGTCTAGTCTTACAAAATATGCATAGATTTGATCTGCAATAGCTAGTCAGCAGGGCATTCTTGCTTCGGTCTTTGCCAAGACCTTAACAGACTGAATCCAATAAGTGGTGGGGGGAAAAATCACAAAAAAGTACTGTGCAATGTGAACAGTCCTGTAGAATCGTCATGCCTTTAACGGAAACATGCCTAGCAAACCGTTATGAAGGGAATAAAGGAAAATGGGAGAATCTGTGGCAGGCACAGGGTATAGACTGAACTGACCACAGTGCCTGTAAGGCACAGCTTACTTGAGGCAGAGTAAATGAGTTTTCCAACTGCTGTATCCTGATGTAGTCCAATGAGTAGCAGGAGGATTGAACATAGCTTGGCTAAGAAGATGGATGTTTCTTTAGGGAGCTTGCAGGCAATGACACAGTCCATGCAAATCAGGCCCGATTCTCACATGGCTGATTGTTCTTGAAGCATCTGTTAAAACTCTGGGGTAATGCAGACAAAGATGCTTAACACAATTAATTGATAATATCACACATGCAAACTCTATAGAATATTTGTTCCCGCCACCACATTATATAGAATCAAAGATCAAGCCTTTCCAGTAAGAATCAAATGCTTACACTGAAAGTCTGGACTGATACTATTTGTAAAAATTTATTCTTACCTTATCTAAAGCTGGTCAAAGAGGAGCTGGCATTCAGAGTCATTCTGTTGCAGAGATACCACAAAGACAACTTGGCTTCTCATATCCACCATGCAGCTTCAGAAAAGTATTTTGGGCATCATGTACCAAACAATGCTCCTTCACAAGCCTTATTCAAATGAGTGAGATTTGTATCAGGGATGTGCAGTCATTGAAGGCAGGTGAGGCAGAGCCTCACCTGAGCTGTAGGACCACCCAGACCTGAGCTCCGCGTTTTCTAGATGTTCTCCAGTCGTACCCAAGAGCCTTTCAGATGCCTGCAGAGGCTGCTTGCATCCTCTGTGGGCTTCAGAAAGCCCCTTGCAGGTGTTAAAAAAGTATTTCTGGTTTTCACTGAAAACTGGAAGTGCTTTTTAAAACCCCTCTGTGGGGGAGGGGCTTTCTGAAGTCCGCAAAGACCGTGAGCAGCCTCCGTGGGCCTCAGAAAGGCTCAGGATGTGATTATAACAAGATTCTGGTCACATTCTGAGGCCTAGTGACCCAAAAATGTTACGTCACTTCCTGGTCACATGACATTCTATGCCTCACTAGTACACAATGTTATGGCATTTCCCCAATTTGTATCGTGTTCTTGTGAAGACTACAGGACTCAAGCCCAAAGCTGATACTAAATTTGGAGCCTTCTGGATGATACGGGAGGTTTCAGACTGTGGACCATCACCCAGAACTGACTGAAGGAAGGAATCCTAGAGAAACCACTTAAATGAGCAAGCAAGTTTCTTAACAGGACAGAGCAAGTGATGATGCACAAATGGACTTCTCTTTTAGCCCAGAATCCATCAATAACTATTTGTTAGTTATCTTGTGCCAGGAGTCTCAAACTGAGCAGATACAATGATGGAGTGTGACAGGTCCATAGAGGATTCTGAAAAGGATGATACTGGATTCTGGCTGAAGATAAAGAGATAAAGAGAGATGGAGAGGAAGGGAAAGCTGCCTGTTCAATACTAGATGCTGCAATCTAGTCCCTGAAAGCCAACACTGAATGTAGGGCATGCTTACTCTGAAGAAAGTTCCATTGAGTGCAGTGGGACTTGCAAGAAGCTGTGAATATTGCAATTTGGTAGCAGGATCTTCTCCTTAAACATACCTATCCTTTGTGAGACCCCCCCCCACCCCACAACTTCATTAGGTTCCTTTTAAAGCTGTTTCACTCATTTGCTCTGTTGCTTCGTCTTCCCCACAAGGTGTTAATCTGACCCAGCATGAAAAACAGCAGTAAAGAATCCAGCGTTATAATAACCACAAAGCATGGCATCTTCATTTTCTCTTTGACATTACCTACCTACCCACTGTTTGAACATTGCTGTTTGCCAAATGCATCAGCCACCATTCCAAAGCGACCCGCGTTTTATTGTTAGACTCTTATTATTATCTCTGCAGCGGAATTATCCAAGCTTGTAAAAGTCAATATGTTTTGGTTTTGTTTTTCTCCTTGTCACCTCAAGTTGATAACCGCAGAGGGAATTACCGGCATTCAGAGTCCCAAAGTCATTAGATGGGCTGGAAATGCAAAATGTGCAATTCATATGGTTGGGGGGAGGGGGAAGAGGAAAGCCACAGATCCTTTTTGAGGTACACGTTAAGAAAGGAATTAATTATCCCGAGTCAACACCCTGCGTTCCACCACTTTGATCACAATTCTTTTGAATGGCAAATGTTGTGAAAAGGAAAGGAAAAGTGTCATCTATCAGTTTTAATGAAAAGAGCTTTGCCAGTAGAAAGTGGCGTGTGAAGAAGGAGCTGCCTGCAGTCACATCCTGAACAGCCCCAGGGGACTCTGAACATTCCTTCAAAGCATGTGCAACGGTCAAAGCCAATGCAGATCTTAAGAAGCCTGCTGTGAGCGATACACTCCTTTTTGGAAAAGAGGCCTGTAAGCCTCACTTGTAATTCCACCTGTCGTAGTAGGAAAATTAAACTCCTGCTGCTTTGCTGGCCCTCAATATGGGTTGTTTTTAAAACAAACAAACAAAAAAACTCTCAGAGTGAGCATAGGACAAAAACAGACCCAGCAAACACACCAGCCTTGAAAAATAACATCTCATGGTCAATGAATGAGCTTTCCCTGGAGAAGACAAGGGCTGCAAACCTATCCACACTTTCCCGAGAGTAAGACCCATTGTCTATAATGGGACTTACTTCTCAGTAGATAGGCATAGGATTGGGCTCTAAGAAGACACCAGCACAAAGCCTGCTCAGACCAAGGGGTTCTCCGAAATGGGTCCAGAGCAGGGAGACTTTGCATAAAAATGTTAAATTAATAAGTTAATTCCAAGGCTTGATGACTAGTTGCCCCTGTGACAAAGCCTTATAATATCCTTGTGTTCAAGCCCAATCCTAACCTGTGCTGGTACAGCCAGGCCCCATGGATTGGGCTGTATCCAGCAAAGGTTAGGAGATGGCAGGAGATCTCCTTGCAGTAAGGGGATATTTTTCCCCCTTACCCAGCGTAATTCTTGGCCCAAAGAATGGGATAAGTGCAAAGAAAACCCCACTAATCCCACCCCCTCCCGAGCCTGATCCGCTCCCTGTCACACCCTCCCCCTCCCTAAAAATGCCCCTCCCCATCTCTGTTCTACCATCTTGCTGTCCTTCTGCTGCCTGGAGCAATTCTCACCTCCACTGGTGGTCCTGGCTCAGAATGCAGTGCCGGTGGGCAGTGTCGCAGTCTCCTAAGTAGCTCCTAAGTAGCTTACAGCACGTTTGTGACACTCTAGGCTGGTAGAATGGCAGCTGTGTCAGCAGGATGGTAAGTTTAGATTGTGGTCTTCTCTATTTTTATTATAAGCTAAAGACATAAAACCTCCAATAAGAGTAGAACTCATCCTGAAGACCCAGTCACTTCCACCGCAGTGGAAGTGGAAGTGGAAGTTATAATAACGCAGTGGTTTTCGAGTTTCAAACTCTTCTTCTTGCATTGACAGATCTGCTAAAGAACTTCAGGAGGCTGCAAAGGATTTTGGATAAGTCCGGGACTCAGCTTGCAGAAATGTGCTTGGCCTTAAGTCCAATCGTTGTCCCATGTGAAGCTGATGAACAAATAGGTGGTCTCCAACTGCTGCCACTTGATTCTGTTATGAACCATGGGTGTCGGTGGACAAGATGTTCTTGTAGGATGTTTGCTGTTCATTACTGTGGGAACCCTCCAGTATACTTCCAAGAAATGCAATTTGAAAACCATAATGATATTGTAGTCACAATATTTATTTGTAGTATTTCTATCCCACTTCTCTCCCACGCCAAAGGGAACTCAAGGCAGCTAACAATGTAAAACATAAATGCATATACTAAAAACAATTAAAACAGTAAAACAATTGAAAAAAACACCCAGGATCACGACAATTAAAATATAAATCATTAAAAAGTGCCAGCTCCCAGTATCAGTTAAAAGCCTTCATGAGTAGGAAGGTCTTATTTCTTGTAGTTATTATATTTTTATCCTCCAGTTAATCTGCACAATTGTTTCCTCACCCCCCCCCCCACACACACATTTTATCTTCACAACAGGTCTATGAGGTAGTTTGGACTGAGAGATAAGTTATATACTCACAAGAAACAACCCTATTTAAGGCTGCAGCTGCCACCATCTAGCTTTTCTCAGGCAGCCTGAATGTTTCCTAAAAATCTCCCCATGAAGACCAAAAGAATTATAGAGTGTTCAGAATTTCTATAAAATTCCCAGCTTTCCCAGAGCTCAAATTTCTCAGTAGCATTAGATAGGTATGGGATTGCATTCAAGGTGGGGGTACAGAGATCACTCCTAAATTAAGAACTACCGCCACCTAGGATCAGTAGCAGAGCCAGGGAGGGGGACAGTGTTGTAAATCCAGCACAGCTCTGAAATGCGCTGTGTAAGCTGTCCCTCTCCTTTACTCCTGGAGCCTGTCTGGGTGTGAAAGCTATGCAGACAAGAGCTGCTGGTTTTGCTCCTTGGAATGGCCCCGAGAGTGAGGGGGAAGCTTACAAGGTGAGTTTTGGAGCTGTGCGAGATTCACAGCTTTGCCACCGGGCTCTGCTACTGCCTAGGATTTCTTATTGAACTGTGGTCTCTCCAGGAAGCAGACTGTTTGATGAGACGTAGCCTTGTTTTTTCTTAAGTTCATTAAAAAGATTAAAGCCATGTGTTAAAACCCTAGTTGAACAGCATGGAATTCATCCTCACTGTCTCTTTCATATCATCCCAACAAGTTAATAACAGACATCACTCCCAGAAAACTGGCAGTGATAGTCTGAGAGCTATTTCCATGGCATATTTTTAACTCAGAATTAAAGGAATCTCTTAAAAACATGTAAAATTATAGCATGGAAGGAGAAAGGTGGGACAGAGAGTTAAAAAACCCTTAATTAAGAACCAATATATAATTGGCACAACATTGCACTTAAAGGCTCCAAAAGTGGCAATTTAACCAGGTTAGTTTCTACATATAATGCTGAAATGGCTCCTGGATCAAGAGACCCTGTGTATCTTTGATGTCCAATCAGTACCATTGTCTTTCATTTCCTGTTCACTGAGGGTGGTAAAGGAAATTTAAATGCAAAAAGAAAGTTCAGACAATGGAGGTCCTGTTCTTTTAGCTTATGTACCTATGAGCTACTTATTGGGTCAAAGATCCATTTGGACTATCATTTGTTTGCTAACAATGGCCACTCAGATGCCCTCACCAGAGTTTCTAGCTTGGAGGACTTTAGTGGTTTCTCATGCCCATTCGTGAGACCAATTGAGACAGTTGGCACCCACTTCCATCCACTTACTTGCCTCCACTGCTGTTCCTTCTCCTCGCACTCCCTGGACAGGTGTTAGTTGGTTTAGATCCAACCCTGTCTACTGAAGAGGCAAAGAATAATTTTTCTGCCATAATCTTTTCAAATATCTAAAAACTCTATCCTTAGATTTTCTAACCTAAAATTAGAACCTAAAAAGACTCTAACCTAAAAAGCCTCAGCATTTCTTCAGATGATGCTCCATCTCCTTGGTCATTTCTTTCAGTGCTCTTTTTCAGGTCTGCGGTATTCTTTTGGAGTTGGAGCCAGTAGAAATGCAAGGAACATTAAAGATATTGGTGAACCAGATGCTTCTTTAGTGATATTACAATGCTTCCTTTAAAAAATAAAATTCCTAACTTAAATCTGCCTTTTTATGGCTATAGCACAGTGAGCCAACACTGCCAGGGAACCTTCTGCAAAGGATTCCCAAGACTTCTTCCTAGATGGTTTCAGCCAGTCTGTAATTTTAGATATCAGTGGTGCAAAACAGTCATGCCTCAGATTCTAAAGTATGATGTCAAAACAGTCACATACACAGTGCCATCCAACACAAGGGACTGGCAAAATCCATCATCTTGCTTTTTTGGGGTTGGAGCCTTTTTTATTCTTGCTATTTCAGGGAAAAACTTTTGGAGGGAGAACTTGGAGAATATTTTTAATGCTGTAGGGGCCTTCCCCTGGAAGGGCCTGGAGCAGGCTTGTTCCTCCCCAGGGAGGCCTCAGATTGGCTGAAGGGGAAGGGGTTCCAGCACCCTTGTCCTCCTCCCTAGCAGAGCTGCCAAGCTGTTGACCTCACAGCTCCCTGCTCCACACTGTCCACCTCTCATCCCTGGCCTCCCTGTTTTATGGAGCAAGCCTGCCCCCTTTGGCCCCTCCCCTTCCTCCAGGTGGGGCAGAAAAGGCCTTTCCTGTTCCCGGCTTGTTTCCTGTAGTGTTCCTTGTTGGCCCTGCCAGCCCCCTCTGGCTGGTTGAGGTGAGCCAACCTGCTTTGCCCCCTTCGAGGGCAGTGAAGCCTCCCCACCCTGGGCATGGGTTGCCTGCTCCCGGGTAAGTCGGGGGTCAGGGCAACTGGGAGGGGCCCCAACAAATGCATATATTCAAACAGGCAGGATGTGATCGTGTTTCATTTGAACTGATGGGCTTGTTTTCCACATCATGTTTAGAATAAGTGGTATTTTGGTTCTGCCAAGGAGACTTTGTCCATGAGGATAATATAGAAGGAAAAAATATCATCACACAAAACATTGAAACCATCCATTTATTACAAATGCTGACAAGTAAAACCTGTCGCTTACAAAGGCAAGGCAAGAGAGTCATCTCTCTCTCTTTCTCTGTTCTTCAGGCATCATTGAAATATAAATATTGTCCATAAAGGCTCAGGGCAGTTGGGATGCACAGCTCATCATTCTTGTTTGTGGTATCAGAGTGTCAATGTTGACATGAGCAAGCAATGCCTTTATAAACCTGATGCCACCATCGCTTTTCTGCAGCAGCACTGAGGAACAGAGTCGCAAGAAAGGACAGACTCAAGAAGAGAAGTAAGAACTTGAAGGACAGCAATGGGGAGAAGTTGCTGTGCTGTAAAAGGACATGCTGATAGCTTCCAGGAATGATTCAGGGATGAGAGCCACTCCTTTCTATGCAGGAATACCCAGAACGGCTTTCTCCCAAGTGTACACACTGACTGAAGGGACTGTGGTCCTCTACTTCAGTATAGGGTTTCCACTTTCTAGAGCAGGGGTGTCAAACTCGTTTCATACAGAGGGCCATTAGCATTCAGGACGCCTGCTGAGGGCCAGAAGTGATGTCATTAACCAGAAAGTGACATCATTAAGCAGCTGATGGCCAGAAATCAGCACTTTGTTCTCATTAACTGCAAATGAAAGAAGAGAAAGTACGCAAATCTTGATTATATTTCAAGATATGGGAGAGCCCAATGTTCATGTGGGCTGCTGTTTCAGCAGTAACATCTCAGCACTGCTCATCAACTGAGAGCCTGAGAGCTGGATAAAAAGCTTCCGGGGGCTACATCCAGCCTCCAGGCTTTATGTTTGACATCCCTGTTCTAGAGGCTACGTACTGATGTGAACCCACACACTTTACATCTTTAAGGTGCCATAAGACTGTTGCGTGTACATCATCCATCAGAGACCCAAAAACATTAAATACTATGACTGTGCCCAACCCAACAAATGGAGTCAAACATAATTTCATGGTGTCATTTCAAAAGCCATTTTCAAACCATTTTCAAGAAAACCTGAGTTCTTTGGAAATTTATCAAAGGATGCTCAATGATGCCAGACAAACATCTTGCAAAGACTGCTTACCCACCATTACTTCCCTTCCTCTGCAGGGTACAACCACAGGAAGCACTGGGCATCTCCTGGGCACACTCTCTTCTGTATGGTCATGTGCTCACACACATGCACACACACTCTATGCCTAAAGGTTAATTGCTGGTTGTAGTGCTAGTAAAAATTTATCTATTAAAAGTAGATGTATTTGAAAACTCTTAAAGCTGCCATAGCCTGCCCTGTTGTATAGCAGGGCCACCCTAAATTGTGCAATGATGAACATGAGCTATTTGACTGCTGCAGATCTTAGATCACTTACTATAATACTGAATCATCTCAAAGCTTGAATGTATTTCTTTTCACTGTTGGAAAATGCAGCAGTGGTGTGTTGTTGCACCTGTCCCAGCAAAGGATAGTAAGCCTAGCTAGGAAGTGGGGGGGCAGGGACACAAGGTGTTCTCTCTTTTCTATTATCTGGTAATGCAAGCTCTTAGGTTACCCAGAGTACTATTCTCATTTACTTTACTTTACATGGGGCTTTACTTCCCTCTGCTCTTTCTCTACCACCTCTTGAAGAGAAGACGTAGCTAGGTGAACCAGTTGGATGCTCCACTTCCATCTTTGCCTCCAAAGATGTATTTTATGAATTTCTTTAAATAAAATCATCTTTGACTTTTGAATACAAGCCTTAAGCTTCCTACCTGAACTCTCCTGAGCAATTTGCCTTTTGGTGTTTTATCTCTGCCAACACTCACAACCCCCATAAAAACGTCTTGCCTCACCTGGACAGATGTTAGATCTGCAGCAATTGAGGGAGATTAATTTTCAGTGTTTCTTTTCCCAGCCAGATCGGCCAACCGAGTAGCCACTTCAGTCTTGCAGCTCTGTAGCCTTCGTGGAGAAACAGACAGAATCCAGGCCTTGAATGCCCCATTGTTTGGCTTTCACTAATACAGTGTAATTATTGCTGCTATAAGGCAAGAATTCCCATTTGTCGACAACTGGGAAAGTACTTATGGTGATGATATTGTTCTGCTTGGGTGGCCTGCGCCTGAAGGTAATCCTTCAAAAGCAGCTGCTTTAAGTGTTAGTTAAATGGTACCTAGGGATTCACTTGACACAGGTGTCATGTTTAATCTTATTCATATATCAATAAAACCGGTACCATATGTGCATGGCGGTTGGCAGCACTGAACCTCTGAGACAATCAATATTTCCATTAACAGACTCATCTTCCTTGGTCAGATCCCTCTGTAGAGCTCCCCACGCCCCAGCCCTTTGTTTTTCCAATAGATTCCTCAAATGGTAGTTCTCTAGAGAATACAATGCAGACACCCATATCAATTTTTCAGCAAGCCTGCTCTGTAAAATCTCATCTGCATGGTGGGGATGAAGGGGTTCTGCTTAATGCTTTGAACTGTTATAATGGCACTTCTTTCTGAGGATTCTTTACAACAGTGTTTAACACTTTCAATATCCTCCTTGGGCAGGTAGGACTGAACTTGTTCAGTTGCAAGGACAGGCAAAATATGGTCTGCCTGTACCATGAATTGCCAACAAGTAGCATAGGAACCATGAGTTGGACCACTCCTGAACAAGGAATAGAAGAGTCTTTGCCATGTTCTTGAAACTTACTGAGAGTGATTGAATGTACAGGAGAGAGCAGGATCACGGTAGCAAGTCTCACCCCCCCCCCCACTCTATGCACATACCATCGGACATTTGCATTGTGTGTAAGGGTACACAACTGTTCGTGCACAGTGTTCACTCTGCACAATCTAAAAACCTGAAAAAGGAGGGCTTCCAACTGCAGGGAAAGAGCTGCAATGGAGCAGAACTGTATATGCTGACATTCAGCTGAGCATCTGTAGGTCAAGTCTCAATACACATTCACTTACCCTTGTCCAGGTTGGTCCAGAGGTGGGTTCTACTCAGGTTCCCAACCAATAGGTGCAAGCATTGACCATGGATATGTCATGAGAACAAAGTTTTGGGGCCTCATGGCAGCACAGAGTTTGGCCTCTAACACACTTGCCTGTCTCTCCACTGCTGTGCAGGCTGCCTGCTTCCCTAGCTCAGAAATATTACTTGTGTACTAGCGTGGTTCTGTCTCCCACTTGAGGCATGACTATGGTCCACTTGCTTAAAAGGCAGAAATCCTTGTGAGTACACAATGTGTTGGCCTTTTCTGAGGCACTCTCAGAACCTTCAGGAACATCTTCTGTTTGGCCTGTGCAAGTTAGTAGGGCTTGACCGGTCCATCTTTCTCCATCTGTTGCTTATACAGAATCCAGGCTCTTGGACTCCTTTTGCTGTGATTTTCAAAAACACAGTTCAACATAAATTATATGTGCCTAAGCTCCAATGATTTCGGTGGGGTTGTGCTGGCTTAATTGCTTTGCATCCTTTCTCTCTAGAAATGCTAAATTCTGTTAGTTTGGTTGTCCATTTTATGTCCATAAATAACAAAAACCTCATATGAAATCTTACAGAGAACTGAATCAGTTTATAACACAGAATATCCTGTTCACTAAATGGAATAGGTCTCAGTTGTACACATTCCCTTTCATATTACTGTTGAAGATGTGTGGGATTGGGACTAGTCTGATAAGAAGAACTAAATGGCAGCTTAATAGTTCAGGTGGAATGTTTTGCCTAGATACAGAATTTTCACTTTGGGAAGGAATCTCTAAAGGGGACATGATCCTGCCAAAGCTAAGGACTTCTGAGTCCCTTCAATTTCAGTGAAGGGAAAACAACGGGGCCTCACTGAAAACAATGGGGCCTACTTTGTTTAGCTTTGACTAGGTTTTGCTCGTTATATATTTCATTTAATTTACAGTGCAATCCTAACCTGCAGTGGTACAGCCAGGTTGCATGGTAAGGGGATATTTTTCCCCTTACCCCATGTCAAGCCCCATCCACCCCAATGGGACTTCTTGGATCTGCGCCAGCTATTTAGCTGGCGCACATGTGGGAAGCCTGTGTAGGACTGCCTGGCCTGGATCAGGGATTAGGATATGGTGTGTGGTGCCACTACCACTGCTGACTCCACCCTTCCTAGGCCCGATCCTCCCTCTGTTCTGCTCTCAACCCACCCAAAAACGTCCCCTCCCCATTTCCCAACTGCCCTCCTGCCACCCTCTCCCACCTACCACATCACCTGACTTACACTTACCTGTGCCAGCGAGTGCAGGGTCAATGTGGCTGAACTGGCACAGGCCTCCATGCCAGCCCAGCTGGCTTCTGAGTAAGCGCAAACGTGCCTTTTGGCACATTTGTGAGACTCAGAGCCGACGCAGGAAAGCCTGCGCCAGCTCAAGCTGCCTGTCAGTGCTTTTTAGTTTACACTGGTAATGCCTGGTGGGTTAATCAGGGTGTGATATTTAATTAGTTTGGTGATCTAGTTAGGCTGTTGATAATTTTATCATTATTATTAGATTTGTTATGCTTTTTATTGGTCATTGTTTTTGGTTGTTTTTTTTTCTGCCCAGGATTGTATGGGAGAAGAATGGCATAAAAATATATTTTTTTTAAATTAAAACTAGGTTTCAAGAAAATGAAGATCATGGGGCACAATTCAGAGACTTATAGCTGTGTACACTAGAGAAATATGTGCACTTTCTTCTTGGTTGTGTGACTGTTCCCACATGAGGGTGTGTTTGATGCCTGTTTGATGTTAGCAGGACCTTTTTGTCAGGTTTTGTCAGGTTTGATGTTAGCAGCACCTTTTTGTCAGTTTTTTAGCCTCAGAGAGGCTGAGGTGACTATGAGACCACTGAATGGCACACACAACAATATGTGCACATTGGGCATTGAAGCTTTTCAGAGGGTTGCAGTGGAAAACTGAACCTAATCCACAGTGTCCTGCATGTACTGGCAGCAGTCACTTGGCTGCCTCAGCGGGTGGGACTAAAAATCAGAATGGGTTGACTTAAAAAAAGGACTGCCACAGAGTGAGACAGCTTGTGAATGGATCCTCACTCTCCAGTGTATAGAAACATACTGAACAACGTACTGCATCTTCTGCCTTTCAGAATGACAAACTAGCTAACCCTCAACTACACCCCCCACTCTCAGCCCAAGAATGCCATTGCCACTTCGGAGAAAGTATGGAGTCATTTGGGTCAGACTGAAAGCCTAACTGATTGCAAGGAGCCAGATTTCCAGTCATCAGGGTTCATGCTGGTTCAAAGAGGAAGGCTCAACTTTCTGAAAACCGGCTATTGGCAGAAATGCTGGTCACTGAATAAAGTAGGGGAGGGGGGTAGAATGGCAGGTTCTAGAAGACAGCCTGTCCCTGTCTGAGCGCTGCTTAAAAAATTGCATCACAGCACTTGAATGCAAGTCATGGCTTAAGTGCTGAAGCATTATACTTGCTAGTCACACCCTTTAGCCTGGGTGATTCTGGGAATTTATATTGCCCTTAACTCTGTCATACCAATGGTCTCAAATATGTTTGGCTAAATTCACCACAGACACCCTCCTTCTGAATTCAGCTGTAACTTGTGTCTTGTTGCTGCTCCTGCGGATGAGCCTGGAAGGGTTGTGGTTTCAACTGTGAACAACCTGTGTCGAGGAGGTTGTGGTTGTGGTCTTGTTTCAATCACTGATGGGGCCAGGTCACTGTGACCAGATGATGTGTTGGCCTTTCCTGTGGAATACTCTGAAAACTCCAGAGGTACCTTCTGAATCTCTCATGCTTGAATAGGGTTGTCACAGGTTGGTGTCCAGGTAGGTCACGCCACTGTGGTTTAAACATATGGCTGCTTTAGATTTGCAATTGTACACGTTTCTTTCATGATCATCACATTCCTCTCTGTGGACGATTCAAATGTTACTTCCAAAGGTATATAGGTGAATAGTCTGGGCAGACGAGTTTCTGGGATGGGAGCCATCTCAGGACACATTATCCAACAACTTCGATCACTAATTCACTCTGATGGACAGATTTAACACTCCCAAATGAAGCGTTAATGCAAGAACAATCCCTTTTAACATCCACAATGTAAATAATTTCCTCTTCTCCCCAGCATGGAGGAAGATTAATGGATGGATGGCAACACACACATGCACACAAAGCTTGAAAATGTGTGGGGCTAGGTGTTATCAGAATACTAGGCAGAACATGTAAACACTGGCAGGCTCCAAGTCCATTTGGGATGGTGTGTAAGACCACACAACGCAAAAGCATTGCCAACGATCTGGGCAGTAGTCCTATCAAGGGCCATTTCCCTCTTCCATCTGGAATGGGGAAGGGAGATTTGCTGGCTGAGGTTAAACCACCCAGTTATTTGTTATGATGAACTCTCCAAAAGGAAGAGATTAAACCAAGCCTTAAATGTTTCTGTGACAAATGTTGACTGTCAGCCCCCCAAGATTGATAGCACTTCTGCTTGCCTTCCAAAAGCTTTTAGTTCTGTGGCAGAGGTTAGCGGGAGCTTGCCCATTGGCTGCCGACTTTACGGTTTTAGCACTGGCCAGAGAGCAATGCAAAGTTTCAATAATGAGTAATAGCACTTTTAGCTCCCCATCATCATTTGTCCAACATCCATTATTGTCCTGAGAGAGCAATCTCTACGTTATAAATGGTCCTGGCAGCTGGTGTGTCAGCATTTCACACCTCCACAGCTGTTAGACTGGAGGGATGGAGGGCAGGCACACAGACAGGCTTCCCTTCTTCCCAGTGTGACCCCTGAAGCCATCTTTGGGGCCTCCAGGTGATCTGTGCTGCAACCAAAAGGGGTCTCTATTCCCAAAGCAGTTGTACCCAAGTGGCTAAGGGTAGAAGTGGAGCCAACAGGAATAAGTGCTTGATCACTACAACCAATCTGTGGCCTTCTCCTTGCTAAACAGCAGCAATTGAAAGCACCTGTTTTAAATCTGATTTTAACCCATTTCTGCCCAGCCCACAGGTGCACACATTTGATCCCTGTTGCGTATATGCAACGTTGGGCAAAAATGGCTTAATTGGAGTCATCCTACATAAAATTTTTATGTAGTTTTTAATACAAGGACATCTTGAATTTCTTATTTCTGTATATGTTAATAATAACACATGCCATTAAGTTGATTTTTAAAGGGTTTCAATATAGTGTGTTTCCCCATTGATAAAATTGAGAATCTGTCAGACAAGCTAAAGTTTTACAGTTCTGAATCTAGCTTGTGTGGTTCTCAAACTATTCAGATATATATGCCATAGTACAGAGAAATGAGGAGGCAAGACTAGGAAAAGTGGCTCAAAAGGGAAGGATAACAAGGAAAGGAGGAAGCGTAAGGCAAGGCTTGGAGATTTTCAGCATGGGCAGCAATTGGCTTAAGGATGTTTTGTTCTGAGGAAGAGTTGCAGATAGAAACTGGAGGTATAACACTAGCAGAATGATTTTTCTCTAATTTACATGTCCTGGATTCACTAGTTGTAGTAGGAAGGTCAGAGTTTGTACTTGAAAGCCTTCAGGAATAAATCCTGCCCTTGGCCTCAGGGTTTGATCTTGCCAAAACATACAAGTGAGTTTAGATTGGAAATGAAGATGTCTGAGGGACAAATATTGTTTACTGGCAAAATACCTGAATGATAAGAAGAACCACACACATTATTTGGCAGCAGAGTTGAAGAATTCATGACAGAGGCCACAATTAGATGGAGAGTTACATACCCTGATATCAAGAGGTGTTTGTTTCCAGTGAATCAGAGAGAGGATTACAGCATTAGGGTCAAACCTTATCTGATTTTCCTGCCCCAGTGCAGCCCTGCCAATATGGCATGTGCTACATCCTGCAGTAGGAGGGCAGTCATGGAGGCCTCCTCCAGGTAAGGGATGTTTGTTCCCTTTCCTTGGGGTTGTGTTGCGGGTGCACCTCTAGTGATATGTATTGATTTCATGGGCTTGTGCACTTAGATCTGTGTTGAATCAGGCCTAGAGCATTTGCATTGCTTTCCAAGGCTTCTGAGTTCCTAACACTTTTAAGGCCAACCTACAGCCTAAAGAGAGGATGGTAAAGTGCTTACAGCTGTATAGTCAGCTTAGTTTAATTTTCTTGAATTACATGGTATCAGTTTTAAACTGAAACTTTTTTATTTCATGCTCTAAGAATGAAGACCCGCGTCTCTCCCCTCGGTTTTCCCAAAGTATGTTTCTGAAAGACTTACTATGCTCTTTACTCAGGCTTGGAAGATGGCAACATTCCAATGACAGGGGCAGGACTGTATGCACTTTCTATTTAGGCAAGGGAAGAGCTGCCATGGGGATATTTTGGGAAGGAGAAGATGCCGCAAAAGACGAGGAGGACAGTAAGCTGGAGAGAAGCTTGAACTGAAGCTACAGTGAGAGAAAAAGTCCCTGAAATCTAATAGGTTTGGGATATTATCTTGACAGAAGCTGGTACTTGCTTCCACCTCTCTTCATTGTCATCTCAGATATGCTCATTTTTAGAAAAAACCTTCCTCAGGCAGGCCCAGCATCTGAGGTAACACCATGACTATATTATAGTTGACTGTATGCAGCCATCCCAAGTGCACTCTGAGGCTGCCCGACACAGAGACTCTTCATTGTATGCCGACCTTTGGATCGTTGTAGAATTGAGTAGCCCCATTGCGGGACTACTCGCTTTACCTGGGGGAAATGGGACAAAAGTCCCCGTCTCCCAAGGAGGTGGAGGTGGCTGCCTGGGGCATTCTGGATGCAGCAGCAGCATTTTTGGCACCCCGCGCGCTGGGCGGCTTTGAGCTGCCCGCCCTCTAACTCTGATATCCTGACTTTCCCTTCAGAAAGACACCACTATGTAAACTCCTGACCATCTGCCAGATGGGCTGGGAAATTGTTGCTGGGACAAAACTGCCCACGACAGTCCATTCAACTCTGGGTGATCCGCAATCCAAAACTGGACTGCCCTCTTCATCTCCTCTGGGTTGCCACACATCGCATACTTGCGGGAGAGCTCGGGAGAGCAGGAAGCCCTCTCTCAGCACAGCCAAAGGAAAGTGTAAAGCAAAGTTATCTTTGGAAATAAATACAGTTGAAATGAAATCGCCATGTGAGCGCCATAATATGCTGGGATAGCAGATCATAAACCATATTCAGTAACTGGCTGCCATTCCCTGCAGATCAGTTATAAATCCTATCATCCATCAATAAACCTTTGCTTGCTAGGAGAAATCTAATCTCAAATGACGAGTCACAAAGCACATTTCCTTTCCACTTTTTAGGCTCTGTCTGATTTTTTTTTTTAAATCTACCAAGTACAGCTCCTATTCCCTTTCTTCTCTCTCCCATGCAACCCAGTAGAAAAAGGAATAGTGGGCAATAGCAGACTCAGGCAATTGAGGAGACTCAATTTTCTCTGTAAACCGCTTTGTGAACTTTTCGTTGAAAAGCGGTATATAAATACTGTTGTTATGTTATGTTATGTCAGGCTTCAGTCCAGTTAGCATTCTGGTAGCAAAAGTCACTTTACTGTGGCACCAAAGCTGGGCTGCCATTGTGTCCTTCCAGGTTGCTGCTGCAAATGGGCAGTGGTGCATTCAGCAGCAGGTCTAAAAGCCTCCATCAATGCTGGTAAGTTGGCAGCTTTGGTATATCATGGGTGGAGGGGGGAGGGGCAGGGGGAGTTTCAGGGTGGGAGGCAGGGGGTGGTGAAGGAGAGGGTGGATTTCAATAATTCTGATGTGCAGCAGATCCTATCCCTTCTATCCCAGGCTGTCCCACCCCTTTTCTCTCCTTTGATTTATGCCAGCAAAATGGCATATTGGGAAGCCTGTTGTGGGCTAAGTAAAAAATCTTTTACTTACTCCTTTTGGCAATCCAGTCACCTTAACTTTGGATGCAGTGTGAGCTTTGCCAGCATTGCTGCATCAGTGCCTATGATGGGGGGGGGATAGGATTTGCCAGACAGTGGGATAGAAACCCAGGCTTTGCTACCAAATGTCTGGCTTCTTCTGGTGCCATTTTTCCAAAAGGGGTAATGTCAATATAAAGTAATAGTTTACATGAGCAAGTACAGAGGATGTGGTGAACCCATTAGAGAGAGCATGGTGGGCTCCTTCATCAGACACTCTTTCAAAAGAAGCTCCAACTCCTTAAATGTTAATGTGATCAGGGAGGAAAAAATACATTTTGCCCATTAAATATGGTTTGCTCAGCAGTTAAAAAGTAGCATTAAGGCCCAAATGAGCATCAGTGGAAAGGTGATACAAAGCATCTTTGGTCCATCATCATTTCCTTTGTATTCCTTTTCTCCATCATTCTGCCTTCCAGCACTGGGGATCCTGGGTCCTGTGCTGCCCAGGGTCAGGACCACAGGGTGCAACCCCCCGCTGTTGGGGGCCTTTGGAGAGCCAGAGCCATTTCTTTGGAGTAGCCATGCCTTTGGAGTAGCAATTTTCAGCCTTCCAGAGGCCTCTGAAGGTCACCCCAACTGTCTGAAGGTCCCCCCCGGACAGCAGCAAGGGGTGGAGATGGGGGGCAAGAAAGGTGGCACTGCCCCCAGAGGTGTGGTGCCCTGGGGCATTTGCTCAGCTGTTTTCATTTTCATCTGGCTCCATTCCAGGTATATCAGTTCTCAGCTCTCTATCCTGTCTCCTGAAATTTCTGATCCTGACAAGACCCTGGCCATCTTGTTGCACAGACAATGATGGACCAAACCGAATCCATTCCTGAACTCTCTATTCTGGCCTTTCATGCTCCATATCTTTGCATGCCCTGATTTCTTTGTGCAGTATTATAGTTCACAGAGAGAGAGAGAGAGAGAGAGAGAGAGAGAGAGAGAGAGAGAGAGAGAGAGAGAGAGAGAGGGGGGGAGAATAAACTGGGAAGAGAGAGGGGGAGGTGATGCCTGATAGATTTATACACCTGCCAGCCAATTTAATAACCCTCAATACATAACAGTCAAGACTAATGCAGAGTTATCAGTGCTGCTATTGAACCAATGGCCAAGCCACTAATAAACTTAAACTGGAAGGTGTCGAAGAAAAAACAGGGACTGGATTTGCTCATATAAAGGATGAAGGTTAACGTTAATAGTATGAAAATTTTTCACTATAATAAGCTAATACTCCTGTGCGATATATGGAGTCAATCATGACCTCTATAAACCACCATCCTTCATAACCAGGGATGGGGGAAGGCTGGCTGAATATACAAACCAGATTTGGTTTCCTTTGACCTCCTACCTACCAGAAGGTAGGCAACATTCTTTCTTTTAAAAAAGGCTTGGCGGACCATCTATAATGACACACGCACAAAGTTTTTTAAATCTGTTTTGTACCTTTGTGACAAAAACACAAAGTGTGTTTGTCACACTTTGCCCTGTTTAAACCAATGGCCAATCCATCTTCACAGTGTTGCTACCCTTCACATTGCATGACATACTTTATGGATGGTCTCATGTTGTCAGCTTGGATATCACCTTGGGTCAGTGCAGATGGTACTGTTCAAGCCATGCACACCTCACACATGATTAGTAACCACATGTAAGGCATGTGGGGTCTGGGGCAGGTGTTATTATTATTACTATTGCAAATATTATATACTGCTTTCCAACAACAACAACAACAACAACAACTTCACAAAGCAGTTGAAGCCCTGCAGTTACCTCCTAACCCATGTATATATGTACAAAACTAGGAGCCCAAATACGAGAATTCTTGTATGTATAGACCACATGTGATAATTCTTGCCCGAGTCTCTTCCTCATCCTGGGTCTCATTTTGCCACAATTGGATGTTGGGATTCATTGCTATCTTATACATCGTATATATTCCAATATACCATGTTCTCTTTTTCATGAAAACTTTGAACAAAATACCAAGAATTATGGTGAGCAATACGGCAGTACGGAGGTGGGATTTAATGGTACGCACAGAAGCTGAGACAGGGGACTTACCATGCAGCCCTCGGTGCTGTTGAACTAACAGGAATAACTCACAGCAGGCACTGTGTCATACCCTGAGAGGCCTATATCCAGAATGGATGAATGGGGCACACTTGTAATACCTTGAGCTGTCTCTTTTATTTCTTGTATGCAAACCACAAACTCAGCTCTTACATATACACAATGGGGTGGGAGTCAGGCATCCCAAAGAGTTCCTGGCGATTGTTTATAATCTGCTGCAGGCTGGGTTGAATCCACCTGGGTAGCAGATCATATTTAGCCACCCACAGCAGAGTCATCAATGGAGGCATGATCAGACAGTTTGTTTCATCATATAGCTGATAACACTGGCTCATCATTTATAAAAAGAGCACATGGTTTAGCATGCCAGTAGCTACCACACAGCATTTGGCTTGAAATCGGCCTTGCTTTATACTGTCATCTCTTTCTTTCTCTCTCTCTCTCTCTCTCTCACACACACACTGTACGTCTGCATCAATGGAACAACATTCTTAGCCTTCTTAAAATACAGATACTTTGCACAACTCAGTCTAGAGCAACACAGCAGCCCCATTGATTTCTTCAGAAATGGAACTTTATGAGGTGCCATGACGTATGCAGACCAGGAACACCCGGCACATGTGCAATAACAGAGGCATTAACCTTTTTCACCCAAGTAAAACAACCTTCTCAAACCTGCATTATTCAAAGGAGAGAGCGATTACAAGCCGGGCCTCCCAGTGGGCATTCATCTTACCATCATAATACTCTTTCTTGCCAGAAAGCCAGAGGATTTTTGACACTTTCAGGAAAGTTCATCCCTGTGAAGGGAAGAGGTATTTATCATCATTTCATCTCCTGAAAGAAAATTATGCCAATAATGGAGGAGATTTAGCTATTCCTCAGACAATTCACTGTGCGCTAGGATTTAATCGCAGATCTACTGGGGGCAGGATAAGGGCCAGCAGACTCTCAGTCCAAATTAGGATTCATGCAAAGGGCTCCATTTCAGCTAAAGACCCACCAAATATTCAGTACACATCCATATATTTTGAAATACAGACTTCAGTCACACAGTCCTCACTCATAGCAAATGACCATAATTTTAGGCATTACCATTGCAACATGGAGCTCGTGTAGTCCCATTTGGCACCAGCAGCCCGTCTCTGGAGCCAAGGTCTCTGAGACCAATCCTAGCCTCCACTTGTCCCATGTGTGCTGTGCTGGTTGTGGGGGAACCAGACAGCCCAGAAGAAGTGGCTTTTTTAAATTTTTTTTTTTTTTAAATCTCTCCATAGGGTGTCTGGTCTTCAGTGGATCTCCTCAAACGTATGATAGCTTTTTTGCCGGCATAACTCCAAGGAGATTCCCAAGGGTAGGTGCTGGCTGGGCAGGGGGCAACAGAACCTCCATGTTTGTGGCTGCCTGATGTCAGAGATCCCCCTCCAACCCCCAGATTGACCCAATGCCCACCCTGATCCACCCCCTCATCTGCTCCCACCTCCAACTTACTGGCAACGGTAGAGGACGGAGGAGGTTCAATGGGCCACTGACACCTGTGTGCAGCCTCTGGGCATTTGTGGTTGCAGCTGCAGCTCTCTAAACAATGGAGTGGCTTTCATGCCTTTGGGCTGGGACTTCCATTGGCAGATCATCACAGGCTGTAGGATTAGGCTGAAACGATGCAATCCTAAATCTGTTAATTCAGAAGGAAGTGCTGCAGTATTCCATGGGGCTAACTCCCAGGTAAATATGTTCAGGATTGCAACTTTAATGAGGATTAGTTATGCCAGCTTCTAGTTGCACAGTCAGTGGAGTTAGTGAGTGGGTATCACATGCCTTTTATGGGATGTGTAAGTTCTTCCCCTTCGTGTAAAATAGTTTCATGTGGCTGAGGGACCTGAAGTTGTTAATTCACTTTTTCCGTTGCTTCTAACAAGTCATACTGCAGGACCATTTGCAAATATAATGATGATATCTGCTGCTGGCTAAATACCAGATGATAAGAGCCAATGGGCTCAGAGACTAGAGGGTCACTGGACTGGTGAACATCCAACTTCAAATCCCCCCCAAAGACATAAAAAAGGTGATCTTGTACGTATGACCATCTCTCAGCTTAACCCACCTCACAGGGTTGTCGTGAGGATAAAAGGCGGTAGATAACCAAATGCATGACAATAAGCACCTTAGAGAAAATGTGGGTGGAAAAATAGTGAAGAAAAGGGAATAAAAACTTTAATTTTTCATTTTTCCATTATGAGAATAAGAACATCTGCAGAATAGAATCCAAAAGCCGCAACCATTTGTCAATGCAACAAAAGCACATAGATGTATGCCAATACATTTTTAGTATCTTTTCGTTTTTAATTATATAGTCCATCTTTCTGTCCATTCAGGCTCCCCATGATGTCACAACAGAGATCAAGATCACAGGAACAGCCCAGCCCGTAAGTTGTGGTTCTCCAGTTTTTGGCTTGCTTTCAGTGCAGCATGTGGTGTCAGGCAGGTTGCTTAGCTCATGATTGAAGCAGCGGAGATTTCTAATCTGCACTGGCTGCTTTAATTAACACTCTTATTCATTACTTTCTCTATTAATTAATCCAGAATAAAAGACATAGATTAGCACTTGTTTGCAAGAAAACTCCCATAAACTCGCAGGGAAATTGCCTGATGGCTTAAGTGTGTTAAGTGGCAAGTAATCTATGTTCTAGAAGAACCTCAATAAAGCAAGGATTGATTATTCCAGCCTAATCTAATGATTGCTACTGCATTGGGGCTAGAGGATTGCATTTATACTAGGTTAATTAGTACTGGATAAGAGATAAAAGTTCTGAGAAGGCGCCTCCCATACATATCAGCAAGTTTTAATTCTGAGCAAGGTCAGATCCCAGCTTCAAACAGTTCTTGTTATTGGTATTATAGAAGGTTGTTATTTGTTTTATTTAGGGCCATTGCAATCATTGTACACATGGTTCAAAAATTACGGAATCAGTCTTTTGACACAACCAATATCCTGCTACACACCCCACTCCTATTACCATCTCAGGGTCCAATCCTAAACACTCTCTGTGCTGGGGTTGAGCTCCAGTGCCAGTACTGGGTGTCACAAATGTGCCATAAAACACATCCACAACACCCAGAGAAGAGGGGCCACTGGCACTGGGTGGGGGAAGTGGAGAGTGGGCGGAATGGGGTGGGGGTGGGGGATGAACTGGGCCAGGAAGGGGGTGGAACTGACTGAGCTCTGCTGGATCTTGAACTCCATGTTGGGCCAGAAGTCTGCACCAGTAAAATAGCCAGTACAGACTTAAGATACCCCATTCAATGGGGAGCTTGGGGTTTCCCCATTGAAAGGGGATGAAAGTGCCCTTTCTCCAAGGAGACCTCTGACAGCCTCGGCGGTACAGCTGGATGCAGCAGTAACCGTTTTGGCACTGCTGCACCCTGAGGGGCCGCCAGCTTTAGGATTGGGCTGCCTATCCCCAGTTTCCATGTCTTCTTGAATGTGCACCAGCCATTTTGCTGACACAGAATCAAAGATAGTAAGGAGAGGGAACAGAGAAGGATGTGGAAAATCAGGAAAAGGAAATGGGAATCGGATCCTGGCGCACACTCAGTCCACGCCCAAGTCCCTTGCCTCCCTTCACTGTTCTGCCCTCCTATCAACCTCTCTCCACACCCAGTCACTCCTCCATGCCGCCCCCTCCCTCTCCCATTCCTCCCACCATCTGCCTCCTGTGCCAGTTTACCCAGGCTCCTGCAAGAAGCCAGTAGTGGCAAAGGGCCTCTGACACTGTTATTTGCAATGACAGCTCCAAAATGGCTGCAGTAGCACACTGTGTGCACTGCCTTATGACCATTTATGACAGTGAAACCTTTGTTGTTGTAACTGCTAGTTAGGACCAGGCTGCTAGTGTTAGAATGATAGGCCATGCCTCTCCCTGTGATGCTGTATACCTTTAGCAGGGCCTAAGATAAGATACCCGAGTAGAAAAGACTACAAAAACCATCCATGACCCACCCCCACTGCCACCTTACCTGATCTAGTGTGGGCCAGGCCCATTGCTGGTGGGTGTGTGGAGCTGCCAGCTGTTTGCACTAGTGGCCCCAACATACTCAGCAGTGGCACATCATTTATGGCACCACTCAGTGGTGCTGCTAGTGAGATAAGGGGGTGTGGGCCGCACTGGGTGATGCACTTAGGGGAGAGTGACACCACTACTGACCAAAATTGTGAAAAACTTTATATTTTCAAATAATACCATCATATTATTCGATGTGAAATTGCATGCAAAACGCAATGAAACAAACTGTGTTGAAATACCTGTATTCTATTAAAAGTTATGGCCAAATAACCAGAAAAGGAAAACAAACTGCCTTATGTCACAAAAAAGTGAGTTTCTTTAACTCAAAACTGAGCAATGAGACTCATTGTTCTGAGAGCCAATGAGGTGTTATTATGACACAGCAAGGAACTAATAAAATGTTAGTATGAGTCAGCACTTGTTTCCATCTATCAGAGCTAATATTAGAACTCTTATTCAGTTGTGTGAATGTCATCAAGTTGGCCACTTTTTTTTTTGTTACTGATTACTTGGGTGACCTGTACTGTTATAAATAAATCAAGTTAATGGGAGTGACATCAATCCTAGTGATGCCACTCCATTTAGGTTGTGCATATGATATTGCAATTTATTCTGTATGGTCTGGTACAGGAGGAAGTCCATCATGGGAGTGACACATGAGCTCTTGCAGATGGCGATGCAAACCCTAGTGATGCCTCTGGTGCCACTGTAGCCTTTATGACAATGGATTGTGAGATCTATTGTCATAAAAAGCCCCACAGGATTCTGTTGTAGGTCTCCATTGGGGGAGACCGCCAACCCTAATTCAAAATAATCAAGGGCATACAAAGGGAGCTTGCACTGATTGTATGATTCTAAGCCAGAAGATCGAGATGATCCTGATAGCACTCTTTGCTAGGGAATGTCTCCTAGGGAGGGAGTCTACAGACTTAGAGATGGAGGGATGTAATCTGGTGGCCATTAGTGCAGACAGCTATAAAGCAAGGATAGGAAACTGTGATCAGGATGGATCACTGGCTATAACTCATGACAGCTAAATGGCACCTCCATGCTGAGAGGTTGTATACCAGATTTCTACACAGTGGGGGCAAGCAAGATGTAAGGCTGCTACTTTCACGTCTTGCTTCAAATGTGACAATCAAAAGCATCTGATTGTTTACTGTTGATCAAAGAATGCTGGATTAGATCAATTGTTGTCAGACCCAGTCAGGGAATTCAAATGTTCTTAGATCCCACTCAACATCTAATCCAGGAGTCCCTACCTCAGACCAACTAAGAAAGCCCATATCCTGCAGACCCAGAAGTTATAAGCTCTTGTTGAAAAGAATGAAAATGGTGGCCTTAATGAGAGTGGGCAGATGTACTGGTTCATTTGTGCCTGTCTCTTCAAAGATGCATCTAACTAACAATATTCTCTCACTCTGTGAACCCTCTGAAAAGAAACTGCATTTAAAACAGATCTCATTTTAGATCCAGTCGCTCTGGCACCATCACTATGTAGGGCAGCAAATAACTGGTTTGTTGCTCCCCAAACTGCTCATCAGGTTAATCGAAGCAGGTTTTCACATTCCCCAAGCAGATTTATTACTTGGCTTGGATAGTTGACAAGCTGGACTCTGGCCTCGCTCACTAATGTTTTACCAAATTGAAAAAGTCATAAAGCAAAAAAGAAAAGAGGAAAAAAAGGCTTCATTAGGGTATAAGGTTTAAAGACAAATGAGATAAATTTCAGGAAAGAACATCACGGGGACTTGGGGAAGAGATGAAACCTCATGTTATCCAAAAACAATAAAAGCCTTGGAAATTGTATTGCAGATTAATTTATTATAACAATAAAAGCTAAATGCCAAGAGATGGGCGATATTTGATAGGTCTAAAATAAAAAGGAGGGAGATGAAGACAAGAGGATGAAAGAGAGGCTTCCCCTGCTGATGCTGTGGAGCTGTTTGGAAAAAAGATCATTTCTTCCTAGTGCCTCAGGAGCACTTCTTCTGTCTTTATGACATTTCAGGCTAACCCTGCAAACTAATGAGGAAAAAGAATAGACTCCATGTGCTTTTCTCTCTCTTTAGTTGTGTTCTGGCTACTCTTGACTGAACACAAAATGGCTTCCCGAGAAAGGTTGCTTTGGCTACCAGGAACCTCCCTTCATGGTGTGACCCAAAATCTTTGGCTGCATGGAGAGCAAAGTGCGGTCTCTTTGCACCCTTTCCTGGCAGTGCCCAGGTAGCAAGTGTGAAGAGGCAGTCCTCTTCCTTCTCCTCCTTCACACACTGGATTTGAAAAGGAGGCCAATGGGGGAGAGAAGGTCATAGTATCTCCCTGTCATTTTTCCTCTTCTCTCCACCCTCTCATCCAGGGGTGGCTTGCTTAACAAAAGAGCCATCTATGATAAACTTCAGATGTTTGAGGGCTGCAAGAGAGATGCTTAAGAGCCACACTATTTAAATAGCATTTAAACTCTTCAATATATTTACTCACCGTGAACATTAAGTGTACGTTTTAATCCAGCGGACTCACAGTTTATACCTGATCAATAATGATAAAGTTTGAATCATTTTTATTTACCTTTTATATTCATTGGAATGCGAAAAGGAGCTCAGGCAACATATTTCTGAGAGCTGTACATTATATTTCAAAGAACTGCATGTGGCTTGCAAGTTGCGGTTTGGTCACCCCTGCTCTCCTCCTTCACCTCATGGTCTCTTACAGCACTAATGACCACTGAAACTGCAGTCCTAAACACATTTAGAAGAGAAAATGTCACATCTTTTCTTCTACCTGAATATACTGCGCTGTAGGACTGGACTGGTATTTGATTTGAGTAATCTTTGGGGTTAAACATGAACATCTTCAGTAACAGCAAACACCAAGAACCTGTTGAGTACCCGGTTGACCAGCAATCTGAACAGCTATGAAAACTGGTCCTGCTCTCTCTGGTCCAATGAAATGGCCAGACCTGTTTCCCATTCCTCTCAATGCCACTGCTCCTGGCTCTGCTACTGTTTCTAATTTTTTTGGTCACTGCTCCAATAACAACCTTGGCTATTAGCTCCAAACATTCCCACTTCTCTCTTCTTCTCCTGTAAGCCTTGTGTGTGCTGCTCACATTGACTGCATTTCACAGAGTAATGTAATGTCAAGCTGGTTCACAGTACAGCAAATGGGGATACGATCTCAAGATAGTATAACTATGACAAAACTATGGGATTTGTGTATGTGTGCGGGTGCATGAGTGAAGCAAAACTGCCACTTGATCATATGCTCTAACCAAGCATATCACTATATTCATACATAAAATGAATGGCGTCAACAGCTCATCTACTATAAATGTAAACAAAAAAGTTGTTTTTTGCTTACTTTGGATATTTGGCTTGGCTGAAGACATGGACAACCCAATCCTGTGTTCCCGGTGCCCAGCGCTACAGCAGTGCTGAAAATGGCCACCGCTGTATCCTGTGCACATTGTGGGAAGTGCTGGTGGCTCCTTGGAAGAAGGGGACTTGTGTCCTCTTACCCCAGGTAAGCCAAGTAGCCCCGCAGTAGGGGCTACTAAATTCTATGTCAACCCAAGAGTTGGTGTAAAATTTTGAGCGGCCCGAAACAGAGGCTCAGGATCCAGTGGAGCTCCACCAGTCCCTCCTGCCCTGCTCCCTCCCCCTGGCACACCTCCTCCCTGCCCTCTCCCCGCCCTCTGCCTACCTCCCCCCACTCTGGAACACCTTCTCCCCATCTTCCCCCACACCCCCACCTACCTCTCCACTGCTTGGCAGTCTGCACAACCGCCGAGTGGCAGAGCTCCAGCACTCCACTGGGGCAAGCCCAGCACCAGCTAGCACTGGGCTAGCACTGATGCTAGGGCCCACAAATGTGCCTTACAGGTTTGCAACAGTGCATGCCGGCAGTGAGCTGGTGCGCACTGTGTAGGATTGGGCCCTAAATCTACTATTTGACATTTTAATTCAATCAAGCAGTGGAAACAGCAAAACTAAAACAAATTTTATTCACTCTCTCTTGTTCAGTTGCTCACTCCGTTGGATGCACACACACACACACACACACACACACACACACTCTTTAGCTTTATCAGTATCATGAGATCATTTAAAGACTCCGCTTCACCAAATATGAATATTTTGCTTGCCTTTGCAAGTGAATATGAAAGCCAGTTTGCCCACAGTGCTTTGCTCTAAGCCTTGCCCTTCTGCCATGTTGATATTGACTAATTTGCATCTAAGAAGCGAGAAGCGATTGGGAAAGTTTTCCCTGCCTCTGGTTACTAATGATAAGACAACAAAGGATGAATTTGCTGACTCACAGACAGCAAGACATACACAAGGAGGAAGCCTGGAGTGGAATGCAAGAAAATCGAATGCAGTCAGTGTATGTTCCTTATTGCCTTTGCTGTCTGAATCTATTGACTGCAACTAACATTGTAACATGACATAATGGTGAACCCCCTCAACCTCACCCCCCTCCCAAGGAAAGAAAGACTTGTTTCTTTCATTGCAAGAAACAAGTCAAGCCAAGAGGTCTGAAGGCGTTCCTCTTCTATCACAAGGAAATGCCTCCCACCTCGGTTTCCCTTCCTCCTTTGTCCCCTCCCTGGGCTTGTACAGAAAAAAACCTCCAAACATTCATTCCTATGGCAAGAACTCCTTCTCTTGACCATTGGGTTCCTCCTTCTCCCCTCCCTCATCCAAGGCCATCCATCATTCATCCAATCATCCATTTCAAGATGGCCAAGAGCCCCCTCCTCTGTGTCACTGCATTTAGATTCCCTCACATTCTTCTGGTTACTCCCCCCCAGCCTTGTGCAACCTTCTTCCCTGCTCCCTGCCATCCCACAGCCCCCATCTCCTGGACCCAACCTCAAGTTAACACAAGTCATGAAGAACCAGCATTATTGCAACTCAAGTTGGGTTGTCAAGACTCAGGTGCTCATCCTTGCATCTATCAGACAGTGCGGCATCTAAGCAAGCCTCTGCACCAACACCTCTCTGTTGTAGAAAATGATCAATGAGTGGTCAGATTTGAATTCCCAACCATGAGAATTTGACATGATTCAGTAAAACACGTGGTTTCATTTCATGTTCATTGTTGGTAAGCAGAGTGAGAAATCCTAGCCTTTTCAGAGTGACTTTTTGTACCCTGTTGAAAACAGCACTTGCTACCAGCATGCTGTTTGTTTTCATTATAGCGCCATGCATCTCACAGGTTTTTGCTTGGGTGTAATGGGAGGAAAGTTTGACCAGTGCCTCCCCTTTTTTATGCACACAAGAGCAAAATGCTGGGTTGGTGATGGGTCACTTTGGTGACAAGGCACCTTGCATAAAACAGCTCATGCTACCAACAAAGAAGGAAGCATAGGAGAAAGACACTTGTGTTCTCAGGCCTTTTGCATGCCTTAGAACCTCAGAGGAACCTCTCCCACTACCAGAATCTGACTTGCCTGCCAGTTTTTAAGAATCACAAGGTGGCAGAGGAGATGGGGAGGCGTAGGAGGTGGCAGTGGCTGTGAGAGGCAAGGTGCACCCAAAACAAAAAAGGGGGCAGAATTTGCACACCATTTCAGGCACTGGTCTGATTTTGGTAGGGCAGGGGTAGATTCCATCATGAGTCTTCTGTGTGGCTAGGATAGCACTCTGTGGAATCCCACAGTCTTTCCCATTTTCATGTGAAATCATTGTAGTCTACAGGACATTCAAAAGATAGAATTTACCTAGTAGAAGTCATACCAGCATCTTCCAAGAACTGAAAACCAATTCAGATCTTGTCTCTTTTTGTCATTGCAACTTTCTTTCTTATTTCTTTCCCAGAAAGGTTGAGTGATGCCTCTCATGATCAGGATCTCCTAGTTCCCATTCTTCCTTATTCATGCAGCTCTCATCAAACATTCTTGCAAAATGCTTGCTCACATCACATAAACACCAATAAAAATGTGTAATGTGCAGTTACATACATAAGAACATAAGAACAGCCTCACTGGATCAGGCCATAGGCCCATCTAGTCCAGCTTCCTGTATCTCACAGTGGCCCACCAAATGCCCCAGGGAGCACACCAGATAACAAGAGACCTCATCCTGGTGCCCTCCCTTGCATCTGGCATTCTGACATAGCCCATTTCTAAAATCAGGAGGTTGCACATACACATCATGGCTTAACATAAGAACATAAGAACATAAGAACAGCCCCACTGGATCAGGCCATAGGCCCATCTAGTCCAGCTTCCTGTATCTCACAGCGGCCCACCAAATGCCCCAGGGAGCACACCAGATAACAAGAGACCTCATCCTGGTGCTCTCCCCTACATCTGGCATTCTGAATTAACCCATTCCTAAAATCAGGAGGTTGCGCATACACATCATGGCTTGTACCCCATAATGGATTTTTCCTCCAGAAACTCGTCCAATCCCCTTTTAAAGGCGTCTAGGCTAGACGCCAGCACCACATCCTGTGGCAAGGAGTTCCACAGACCGACCACACGCTGAGTAAAGAAATATTTTCTTTTGTCTGTCCTAACCCGCCCAACACTCAATTTTAGTGGATGTCCCCTGGTTCTGGTATTATGTGAGAGTGTAAAGAGCATCTCCCTATCCACTCTGTCCATCCCCTGCATAATTTTGTATGTCTCAATCATGTCCCCCCTCAAGCGTCTCTTTTCTAGGCTGAAGAGGCCCAAACGCCGTAGCCTTTCCTCATAAGGAAGGTGCCCCAGCCCCGTAATCATCTTAGTTGCTCGCTTTTGCACCTTTTCCATTTCCACTATGTCTTTTTTGAGATGCGGCGACCAGAACTGGACACAAAACTCCAGGTGTGGCCTTACCATAGATTTGTACAACGGCATTATAATACTAACCGTTTTGTTCTCAATACCCTTCCTAATGATCCCAAGCATAGAATTGGCCTTCTTCACTGCTGCCGCACATTGGGTCGACACTTTCATCGACCTGTCCACCACCACCCCAAGATCTCTCTCCTGATCTGTCACAGACAGCTCAGAACCCATCAGCCTATATCTAAAGTTTTGATTTTTTGCCCCAATGTGCATGACTTTACACTTACCGACATTGAAGCGCATCTGCCATTTTGCTGCCCATTCTGCCAGTCTGGAGAGATCCTTCTGGAGCTCCTCACAATCACTTCTGGTCTTTACCACTCGGAAAAGTTTGGTGTCATCTGCAAACTTAGCCACTTCACTGCTCAACCCTGTCTCCAGGTCATTTATGAAGAGGTTGAAAAGCACCGGTCCCAGGACAGATCCTTGGGGCACACCGCTTTTCACCTCTCTCCATTGTGAAAATTGCCCATTGACACCCACTCTCTGCTTCCTGGCCTCCAGCCAGTTCTCAATCCACGAGAGGACCTGTCCTCTAATTCCCCGTAATGGATTTTTCCTCCATAAACTTGTCCAATCCCCTTTTAAAGGCATCCAAGCCAGATGCCATCACCACATCCTGCGGCAAGGAGTTCCACAGACCAACCACACACTGAGTAAAGAAGTGTTTTCTTTTGTCAGTCCTAACTCTCCCAACACTCAATTTTAGTGGCTGTCCCCTGGTTCTGGTGTTATGTGATAGTGTAAAGAGCATCTCTCTATCCACTTTATCCTTCCCATGCATAATTTTGTATGCCTCAACCATGTCCCCCCTCAGGCATCTCTTTTCTAGGCTGAAGAGGCCCAAATGCCATAGCCTTTCCCCATAAGGAAGGTGCCCCAGCCCAGTAATCATCTTAGTCACTCTCTTTTGCACCTTTTCCATTTCCACTGTGTCCTTTTTGAGATGTGGCGACCAGAACTGGACACCATACTCCAGGTGTGGCCTTACCATCGATTTGTACAGTGGCATTATAATATTAGCCGTTTTGTTCTCAATACCTTTTCTATTGATCCCAAGCATAGAATTGGCCTTTTTTACTGCTGCCACACATTGGGTTGACACTTTCATTGACCTGTCCACCACCAGCCCAAGATTTCTCTCCTGATCTGTCACAGACAGCTCAGAACCCATGATCTGTGTGAAAGTACTGTTACCATAGCAGGCCTGTCTGGAAAGACTTCCATATGTAGACTTGATGGACAACCCTCCTTAATGTTGGCCTATGGGACTGATGGGCTATCCTGGTGGTCTATATGTGCATACTGAGAGGTGAAAGCATGGAATAGATTCCATGATTTCATCCTGGCATTGTTGCCATCCTTGTTGGCATCCTTCAGTCTCTGAAGACTGTGGTGTCATGCTCTGAATGGTGGTTCTGGAACAGAGTGTCCTCTCCAGTGCGCGAAGCCTGGGTAAAGTAGGTATGGAGGATAGGCTGTTACCCATGCAGCAAATCCCCCTTCCGCATCTCTGAAATGGTCCAATGGAAAGGCAGAGGCCAATACGGTTGGTTCCAGCGGCGTTGCAGGAGTTGCCAGAATGTGACTGTGTTCAGCCATGAACTGCCTCAGGGACTCCGGCTCCGGATTTTGCCTCAAGGTTGAGTCCTGAAGCCTTTTCCATAACTGGATGTAGCCACAAGGCAGTGGAGGTTTGGGATCAGAGTTTTCCTTCTCGCAGATGAGCTGCCTTCCCAGCCTGATGAGTCCCATCTACCCGGTGGCCATCACTGAATGTTGATTGGTGCCTTCTTTGCATGGCTAACATGAGTGGATCATCACTGAGTAATATTGTGATTGGCAGGTGGTGGTGCTGTTGCCACAGACTCTGGAGCAAGCCTTATTGAACTCTCAGGGACTTAATTCAGAATGAGCATGCTCAGGGATCCAACTGCACAAATGTCTTTCACTCTGGAACCAATCATTTTCAAAGGCCATTCATTTTCACAGCCCAATCCAATGGGTGTCGTCTGCTGCAAAAGTGCCATAAAGTGCTTTCCAGCAGCATGCTGAGTAGTGCACTGCCCAGAAGGCTAGAGCCTTCCCATGCCTTTTCAGGTCTCCCGCCACCTGTCAAAGCATGTAAAATAGCAGAAGAGGTGGGAGATGGTGGAATAAAGTGGGGGTGAAACTGGGTGGGGAGGGGGGCATATCGAGAAACAGGGAGGCTGAGGGGCAAGGTGGATCTGGAGCTGATGGTGCACACCAGACCCTATCCTGCAGCCTTCTTTTCTCACAGACTTGCACCAGCTACAGAACTAGCACAGGTCTGAGGAGACCCACCATGGAGCAGGTATCTTATGTAAAGGTAAGAGGATATAAATCCTCTTTCCGTGCTGCAGTTGCCCAATCCGCCATCCCCACTGGATACAGTGTGCCTGCTTTTGATGCAGTTGCCCCAGCGGGGGAGGGGGGAGTGGTAGTGTTTGGCCCTAAAGCAGGAGAAAGCAAAAAAGAAGCCATATTAAAAGCAAACGTAAATTTTAGTTAATGAGGTTTACTTGTTCAATTTACCAATACAGAAAACAAACACCAGTTTAATCCTTGCTGCCAAGCAAAACACACTGCAACAGTGCCTGAATCAGAAAGCCAAAGCTCTCTGCCTGGATATCTTTTTCCCCACTTGATTATGTGCCATCATCCCAAATGTCGTCCTTGCCCAGTAGAGGGTGCAACTGAACACTTAGATGGGATCGCTTCCCAGTTTCCACTTGGGGATTTGGGTATTGACTCTGCTGTGTGTTTTGTCTCCCTGAATTGATAGTGTTTCTGTCTCTTGCAGGAGAGGGTGGAAACAACTTTTCTGCTTTCCAATGTGAGTGTCAAGGTGTATTTTGTCAACATCAATTCCATGTTCCGAGTGGAGTCATTAGGGACAGAGCAAGTGCTGTTTAAACTCCGCATCGGTGATTAAAGCTGCAGAGAGGGACATACTTAATGCTGTCAAGATTGTGAATGGATAGTGGAATAAGGGGTCCTTGCCAGTGAAGGGTAATTAGCATGTTTCTATTGCAAATGAGAGAGAGAGAGAGAGAGAGAGAGAGAGAGAGAGAGAGAGAGAGAGAGAGAGATGTGCTGTATAATTCAGAAGTGCCACTGCAGGCTGCATTATTTATCACATCCATCTTCTTTCACATACACAGAGATCACCTTTTTAAGGACATCATGTTGCATATTAAATGGAAGAATAGACTGCCGCAGGTCTGCCATCTGCAAATTGTCCGAGACCGAGCCAGAATAGCTTCCCCTAACACAATTATGGGTTCAAAGAAATTCTCATTCTGTCTTCTATGTGGGGCTGCCCTTGAAGACGGTTCGGAAACTGCAATTAGTGCAGAATGCGGGAGCCTGTGAAGTTACTGAAGGTAGGCGGTTTGACTCAGTCAGTCCGCTTCTCCAGTGGCTGCACTGGCTGCCCATTCATTTCCGGGCCCAATTCAAGGTGCTGGTTTTGACCTTTAAAGCCCTATGCTGCTCTGGACCAGGGTATCTTAGAGATCGCCTACTCCCGTACAATCCGGCTCATCCTCTTAGGTTATCAGAGAAGGCCTTTATACAAGTGCCACCGCCTAGGGAGGTACATGGGGTGACGGCAAGAAATAGGGCCTTCTCAGTAGTGGCACCAGCACTATGGAATTCCCTTCTCCTTGACTTAAGAACTGCTCCCTCTCTTGAAACTTTTCGGCGAGGCCTGAAGACCCTTCTGTTTAGACAAGCCTTCTGAGTTCCTGGCCTTTTTAACATCTTTTTAACATCTGGTTAAAGGCCTGATCCTTTTCTAATTTGCTGCGCTATGCTCTTTTACCTGACTACTGTCTTTATGATATGTTTTTATCTGTTTTTAAATTATGTTTTTTAATTTGTTTTAACCTTGTTTGTAAGCCGCCTTGAGTCCCTTCGGGGAGAAAGGTGGGGTAAAAATAAAGTTAATAATAATAATAATAATAATAATAATAATAATAATAATAATAATAATAATAATAATAATTCTTCCTTACATCCCTTCTTGTTCTTTCCATAAAAGCACATCTGTTGTCATCCCACTTGGTCACATTCTCCCACTTCTGTCTCAGGCCTGATTCAAATATTCCTGCAGTGGTATGGTTGGTGCTCCAAATAGCTTTCACGTGGATGTTTTGGGGGCATTTTGACCCACCACTTTCCATGCATGTGCACTGGATTGTATGTCCTCACACCAGTGCTACTCATCTCTGACAGTGTGACAGGGTCATTGGGATTCATACCTGTAAATCAGAAGGGGTAAGAGAGAAACATCAGGCAGGAGCAAAAGACAACGTCATGCTTTGGCAGGTGGTCAAACAGAATAAGGGCTCCTGCTCTCCGCTGGCTTCAGGAGAAAGAGCAGGTCAACCTGCAGGTGATCAAAGGAATGGCTAGATTAGGGTGTCACACTGATGTAATCCGCACCAATTGATTGCATGAATTTTCACAAGGTTTGCCTTAATCAGAGTGTGAATGTTCTGGGTGGAGGCTTCAAGGGTCCTTCCTCACCCTTCTGATGCAGAGAGTATTGCAAGGACTTGGGGCAACAGCAATGCACTTGCGAATAATGAGCATAAGTGCCCAGGCACAGCCAGATCCCAGACCTACATAAAATTTATTTACAACAGTTTTATCCCACCTTTCCTCCAAACAGCATACAGGGGGGTTTGGAACAGCATACATGGAGGTTGTCCCACTTTAGCCCAGCAACTGTCCTGTGGGGGAACTAACAACTAACTGTGAGGGAAGTGAGGGATTTGGTTCAGATGTAATGTTAAACCATGGCTGAGTGCTGTGTGAATGAACCTGCGGGATTTGTGGACTCATGCACTTCCCTCATCCCCTCTCCTCCTCTTGCATGTAAGCGGAGAGTGAAAGCAGGAACGGAGTTGGAACAAACCATGATATCAATCCAGAATCAACCTCTGGTTCGATTTGTTGGAGTACGGGTGCAATGTCACCTGCAGGCTCTGGGGGCAGTGTATTGTCCAGGTGCCTAGGACCCCTTACCTGCCCTCTGTGGTACCTGCAGGAGGGAGTATCCCTTGTGCAACATCCTTCCTTCCTTCTCCCATTTGTTCCTCCTTTCCATACCATTGGAAAAGCATCCAGGTTCCTTTGTTCTTCCCTGAATGGTGGGCATCCATTGCTGGAGAGCACCAACCCCCTTACTTCCACACAAAAAGAACAGCTATAGGGCTCTCTGTTCCCAAAGTAGTAGAAGCCCCTAATATCTCAGAAGACTCATACAATTGTGAAACTGAAAGTAAAGAATTGCTTTTTTGGAAACCATCACTGCCTTGGCTCTTATGTGTGTTCACTGATATAAGCATACTAGTTGGGTGGTGGAATTTACCTTAGGAAAGGGGTTCATCTGCTGATTGCTCTGCCTGCTAGAACCCCAATATTAACATTTTGAGGTGGTCAGTCAATTTACTTGAAGGTCGTGTTAAATGAATGAGAATTCATTCACTGTCAGGCTCTTGATCACAGCTGAAAATGCCTTTGGTCAACTCTGAAAAATTCAAGGCTTGGTAGCTTATTTGAGAGAGAGAGAGAGAGAGAGAGAGAGAGAGAGAGAGAGAGAGAGAGCGCGCTCAGGGTGTTGTTGGTTGCCCTGACATCTAAAGCTAGGATTAATTAGGTTGTTTAATGGGGTCTGACAACATCTGAAGCAGCACAAATTTTGCTGCAAGCAGGGAAGAAGGAATTGGGGGATTGTTCTCCTCCATGCCTTAGACTCACTACACTGCCCAGGAAGCATAGATTCTCTGAAACTCTGTGTGCTAGCAGATCATTAGTGAAACAAGCCAGGCAGTACATTTCTAACTGGCTCGGGTGCTTCAAGAGGTCTTCAATTAATCACAGGTCCCCATGGAAAAGGATGAAGGGTCTATCCTGCTAGGCTATGCTCTTCCACCAGTTGTGTCACATGCAAACTTCTCATGATTATTGCATGTCAGAGGCCAGCAACTCCTATGGCTGGCCTTCATGTTGGAAACTGCAGAGCACTGCTGATGGGACTTAGGCAAGGCACCCTACTCCTACACTGTATCAATGTCCTGATTGTTCCGAAACCTCTGAATTGAATCCACAGCCTTCCAAGTATTTGATCAAGCTTCTCTAAGGAGTTACAAGCAGTGGTGTCATTAGGATTTGCGACTTCACCTGGTGTGGGAGGCCAGCACGTCACCCCATGATCGACCTCCTCCCATGCAGTGGGCATGGTGATGTACCATTGCCCCTGCTGAGGCATTCCACATGAAATTACACATCGATTGATATATAACATGATGGTGTCACCCCCTGTGCACCTGGTGCGGTCCGCACCCCCCGCACCCCTCTAATGATGCCACTGGATACAAGTAGGGTTAGCACCAGAATTTCATACAAAGTAAAATTCAAGGTGAATGCAGGATTCCGCACCAGAAGAAATATCGGCAAATTTTCAAGGGAGTTTGAAAAATAAACAAAAGTTTGGAGTCATAGGAGTTTCTATATTATAAGTGACAATTCCTCAGAGATGTTCTGCCCAGGTCCTTTCTGATCCAGTATTTCTCACACTGTGAGTTGGGACCCACTAGGTGGGTCGTGAACCAATTTCAGGTGGGTCCCCATTCATGTCAATATTTTATTTTTAATATATTAGACTCAAAGCTACCATGGTGTGTGACAGCATTTGGGGAAATTTTACAGACCTGTCCTTTTAACAAGCTACTATGTACATTCTTTTAACAATGATACTAAATGGGACTTACTAAGTGTGGGTAGGATTGCAGCCTAGGATTGTTAAAAATTTTGCTGCTTGATGATGTCACTTCTGGTCATGACATCACTTCCAGTGGGTCCTGACAAATTCTAATTCTAAAAAGTTGGTCCTGGGTTTAAATGTGTGAGAAACACTGGTCTGACCTATCAACGTCTCGGGGGAGGGGGTGGGCGGAGGAAGGGGTCACTAAAACATAACTGGCATTCCCTCCAGCTGTATCTATTTTCTCTTCATATGAACAGATAAAAAAAATATGAACTTTATACCTTTTTTAAAGAAAGGTGTTCTACTATAGGTAGTTGAATGGATCAGTGTTGCCTTTCCTGATTAGGCCCTACTTGATGTTAACGTTGAGGTTCTTGAGGAACATTCTAAGTGCATTGACAACAGCTTCATTGTGCCAGGATTATTGTAATGAACAACGGTGAGTACTGTATAAAGTTATTCCTGTTTTGAAACAGGAGTCAATGACATCACTGGGAACAAGATTGTCCCCACTCCTATACTTGCAAAGTCAAATGATTCTATTGACTAGTTTTGCTCATTCTTCCCAAAACTGAAAGTTGACCAAAAGGCGGAAGTGGGTGACTTTTAATTCAGCTGTTTCTATCAATGACTGATTTAGCTGTGCTGTCTGGGAGAGGGAGGAGGAGCAGGAAGATGGCAATAGTGGCTGGGACTCATCTGGTGCAATAACAAAGGCTATAACCTTGCCCTGAGGTCTCTGATATGAAGTAGGGCAGCTGGTTGCTAGCAGGGTGTATTGGAGAGTGAGCTGGGCAGCAGGTGGAGACCATCCGCATGATGATTATTTAACACTCAAGTAAGAGGAAGAGCTAAACAGGAGGGATATGAGAACATCTGAAACAGGACACTGGCTAAATTCTCTGCATATGGTGAATGATGCTTTCCCTCTCATTCGTACTCTCATGACTCATGATTGTTAAAAATACGAATTTATGACCATTGTAGAAAATAAGATGGGCATGCACTAAGAGCTATGTTGGCTTCCAATCTGTCTTTTTGCTGCAAAAAAAAAAAAAAATCTCACTGTACAAAGACTGGGTGACTCTCATGTTATACAAATGAGAGGGTTTTCTAACACAGAGTGGAAAAATGACATATTTTGAGCAGTTCTGAGCTGAGGGCACCTGGCTTTGCTTTCCTGTCTCTCTTTCACTAGGTATGTTTGAGCTTTTCTCTGAGATCAAGGGATGGTAATCTTGGCCAATTTCTTATTTGGAAGCAGTAGCTTCTGGACCAAAGTTTATTAACAGATTAACTCAATAAAAAAAAAATAGCACATGATATCTAAAGACCTGTGCATCCCTTTCAATCTGGCTTCAGGCTGAGCTTTGGGACAGAGACAGCCTTGGTCACCTTGGTGGATGAACTATTCTGGGGACTGGACCGGGGGGTGCATACCTGTTGGTCCTGCTGGACCTCTCAGTGGCTTTTGACACCATCAATCATGGTGTCCTTCTGGGCTGTCTGGCTGAGTTGGGGGTTGGGGGCACCATGTTGTGGTGGTTTAGGTGGTCCATCAGTATGCTGATGACACACAGCTGTATCTCTTTTCCAAAGTGGAAAAGTGGCTGTTGAAGCACTGGAGCCCTGCCTGGAGGCTGTGAGGATGTGGATGTGGGCTAACAACCTGAAATTAAATCCCAACAAGCCAGAGGTTTTCCTGGTTCAGAAATCCACAAGGCAGGTACTAGAGCATCGTCCTGTACTGAATGGGGCTGCTCTCCCCCTAAAGGAGCAGGTCAGAAGCTTAGAGGTTCATCTGGATTCACAGCTGTTCCTGGATTCCCAGGTGGCAGCTTTGCCCAGCTTTGGTTGGTGTGCCAGCTGTGGAAGTTTTTGGATTGTGCAGATCTAGCCACAGTGATCCATGCCACTGTGACATTGAGGTGAAACTATTGTATCACACTGTATGTGGGGCTGCTCTTGAAGACAGTTTGGAAACTGCAACTAGTGCAGAATGCAGCAGCCCATGTGATCTCTGGTGCTAGGCACTGTTGGGTTGCTGCTCCAGCAGCTACACTGGCTGTCCAGTCAGTTCTGGGCCCAACTCAAGATGCTGGTCTTGACCTTTAAAGCTCTATATGGTTCGGGGCCAGGATATCTGAGAGACCACCTACTTCTATATAATCTGGCACACCCCCTCATGTCATCGGAGAAGGCTCTCTTACAAGTGCCACTGCCTAGGGAGGTGCAAGAGGCAGCAGCAAGAAATAGTGACGCTTATCCTATGGAACCCTAAGGACATGGTGGAAATGGAAAAGGTGCAAAAGAGAGTGACTAAGATGGTTACTGGGCTGGGGCACCTTCCTTATGAGGAAAGGCTACAGCGTTTGGGCCTCTTCAGCCTAGAAAAGAGGCGCCTGAGGGGGGACATGGTTGAGATGTACAAAATTATGCACAGCAAGGATAGAGTGGATAAAGAGATGCTCTCTACACTCTCACATAACACCAGAACCAGGGGACATCCACTAAAATTGAGTGTTGGGAGAGTTAGGGCAGACAAAAGAAAATATTTCTTTACTCAGCGTGTGATTGGTCTGTGGAACTCCTTGCCACAGGATGTGGTGACGGCACCTGACCTGGATGCCTTTAAAAGAGGATTGGACAAGTTTCTGGAGGAAAAATCCATTACGGGTTACAAGCCATGATGTGCATGTGCAACCTGCTGATTTTACGAGAAATGGATTATGTCAGAATGCCAGATGTAGGGGAGGGCACCAGGATGCAGGTCTCTTGTTATCTGGTGTGCTCCCTGGGGCATTTGGTGGGCCGCTGTGAGATACAGGAAGCTGGACTAGATGGGCCTATGGCCTGATCCAGAGGGGCTGTTCTTATGTTCTTAACTCCCTTCCCTTTGATTTACAAACTGCTCCCTCTTTAGAGACTTTTGAGCAGGACCTGAAGAGTTTTGGGCAAGCCTTCTGAGTTATCAGCCTATTCAGGACATCTGAATTGTTTTTCCAGGTTGGATGTTTTATTTGGTGTTTCACTGCTGCCCTTGCATTTTTATTATACAGGGGTTCCGTTCCAGAACCCCCCATGGTTAACTGAAACTGCAGATTCCAGGGAACTCCCCTTGCCAGCCAGTCGGAGGGTCCTCTGAGCCCAGCAGAACATTCACAGCCTTTTCCTGGATCAGATTGTGACATTTTTAATGCCTTAGAAGGCATTTGGAGGCCTGGGGAAGCCCTGGAGGGGAAGCTCCAGGCCTCCTATGCCATATAAGGCATTAAAAATGTTATTTCCAGTTTCACAGAGAAACCTGAAGTAGCGTGTTTTAAATTGTTTTGCTCAGTCTGAGCCCCACAGGGGCTGTAGGTGGATGTCCCTGTTCCCCTCGCTTCTGGAGGGAGAGCATGGGGGGGACATGTGTGAGGGAACCCAATCCATGGATAAGTGAATCTGTAGATACAGGACCCCTGTATTTGTGATTTTATTGTAATATGTTACAGACCTTTTTAACGTTTAATTAATATATTGTAATTTTTAAATTGTGTTTTATTTTTTGTACTCCTTGTTAGCTGCCTTGGGTTCTCTTAGGGGGAGAATGGCAGGATGAAAATATGATTAAAATGAATGAATGTGACACAAAAGTAAGAAGGCACAGGATGCTGAAAGTGCATCTCTTTTCATGCTTAGCAGTTCCTGCCAAATTCTCAAGCTTTCCACTCCATTCCGCTTTGAGATGGCTGCAGCTGGGAGAGGCTACTGTACAAAGTTTCTAGGCTATGGGAAACAAAGACCCAGAGAGGACATGGGTAGTGAATAGAAGCAGACTTAAAATTATGTGCACAGAAAACAGTTTGCAATGACATTCAGGTCCATCGTCTGTCTCATAAGAACATAAGAACATAAGAACAGCCCCACTGGATCAGGCCATAGGCCCATCTAGTCCAGCTTCCTGTATCTCACAGCGGCCCACCAAATGCCCCAGGGAGCACAACAGATAACAAGAGACCTCATCCTGGTGCCCTCCCTTGCATCTGGCATTCTGACATAACCCATTTCTAAAATCAGGAGGTTGCGCATACACATCATGGCTTGTACCCCATAATGGATTTTTCCTCCAGAAACTTGTCCAATCCCCTTTTAAAGGCGTCTAGGCTAGACGCCATCACCACATCCTGTGGCAAGGAGTTCCACAGACCGACCACACGCTGAGTAAAGAAATATTTTCTTTTGTCTGTCCTAACCCGCCCAACACTCAATTTTAGTGGATGTCCCCTGGTTCTGGTATTATGTGAGAGTGTAAAGAGCATCTCCCTATCCACTCTGTCCATCCCCTGCATAATTTTGTATGTCTCAATCATGTCCCCCCTCAGGCATCTCTTTTCTAGGCTGAAGAGGCCCAAACGCCATAGCCTTTCCTCATAAGGAAGGTGCCCCAGCCCAGTAATCATCTTAGTCGCTCTCTTTTGCACCTTTTCCTTTTCCGCTATGTCTTTTTTGAGATGCGGCAACCAGAACTGGACACAATACTCCAGGTGTGGCCTTACCATCGATTTGTACAATGGCATTATAATATTAGCCGTTTTGTTCTCAATACCTTTCCTAATGATCCCAAGCATAGAATTGGCCTTCTTCACTGCCGCCGCACATTGGGTCGATACTTTCATCGACCTGTCCACCACCACCCCAAGATCTCTCTCCTGATCTGTCACAAACAGCTCAGAACCCATCAGCCTATATCTAAAGTTTTGATTTTTTGCCCCAATGTGCATGACTTTACACTTACTGACATTGAAGCGCATCTGCCATTTTGCTGCCCGTTCTGCCAGTCTGGAGAGATCCTTCTGGAGCTCCTCACAATCACTTCTGGTCTTCACCACTCAGAAAAGTTTGGTGTTGTCTGCAAACTTAGCCACTTCAGTGCTCAACCCTTTCTCCTTTTATGAAGAGGTCTCGAATCACAGCCAGTCATATTTCCAGTTCTACTTCTACCACCCCTTCACCTTCAGTGAGCATAATGATCTGTTTCTTCCTCTTCTCTGCCCTTCCACTTTCCCATATCCAACTTCTCTTATCTTCACATTGCAATGATCTTGTTTTGGACATACTGTACAGTAGTAGATCATCTTACAAAACCACGTTGTAGTAAAAAATTATGATTTAGGATGTCATGCCCCTGGAAACAGAACTCTGCCCTTCCTTCTGGGAATGAGGAGATCAACTCTGTGTCCTCCTCAAACTGGGGGAGAGAACTTCCCTCACCACTGACCCTGAACAACCCCGCTCCATCTGAACTCCTTGTACAGCCGGCAAGCAGAAGTCATGTTCATTTAAGCACTCTGAACAATTTAGAATGAATCTTTAGTTGTGTTTTAATGTGACACATAGCCTTCAGGTAGAAGCACTGTTCAAATAATATAAATAAATGGCAAGAAAACAAGAATGGTGAGAGGAGAGCACAGGAAGAGGTGAGATGTGGAGCAGGAAGGAGCTTGGATTGAGAATCCCCATGCTGAAAGTCCTAATATTTTCTAAAGTAGTTTTCTTTTTTTCTTTTGTAACAAGGACCAGATATGTTCATTGACAGGAGGGCACACTTTCAGGCTTAAAAACTGCTTTAAAAGAATCAAGGGTGTGTATGATGGGTTTGAAGCAGCTGTCTGCCATGCCTACTCTGTTGTGTAAACTGCTTTGCAAAGACAAGGAATAACAAATATTTGAACAACAAATACTCCGGAGTAGATATATTAATAAATGAGTGCAGCAACGTGCAACTTGGAAGGAGAACAAATGCCTCTTTAACCATCACAAGAGGAAAGTCAGTACAGTACCTCTGTAATAAATTCTTGATGTTCCCAGGGCAAAATTCAAACATCAGTCACTGGGGGTTTGTTCTAGGATGTAAAATGCCTTTAAAAACTAAAGGATACAAAGCCTAGTCATTAATGCAGAACCAGGTAGCACAGCCATACTAGATACCCTTCTGACAGCACAATCCAAAGCAAGTCTACTCAGAAGTAACTTACATTGAGATCCACAGGGCTTACTCCCAGGAGTGTGTATAGGATTGTAGCCTGAGTCACATTCTGATTCTTGCAAAGCTACTTTGGAAGCAGTGGCATAGCTAAGGGGGGCAGGAGGGTACATTACCCCAGGTACCATGCCTGGGGTATGGATTTCTTAGTGACCAGAAAACAAGAAGTGACTTTTGAAGGCTTCTAAGATGTTGTATGGGGGTGTTAAAAATTGGAGAGGTGTTATGGTGGGCATGGGGTGTGGGAGTGTTAAAAATATTTGTGCCCCCAGGTACCAGATGCCTTAGCTACACTACTTTTTGGAAGCTCTCAGTGATTTTCAAGAACTGTGCCGTGGCACATTGGTGTGCCACAAATGGTCTGAAGGTGTGCCACAGGAGTTTGGGGAGGGTAATTTATTAGTAGGGCCATTGGGGGATATGAGCCCTCTGCCAGCAGTGCAGTGCACTTTGACAATTGTCAAAAATCTGATGCTGCACCTTGACAGTTTTAGCACCTTGCTGTTGTTTCATGAGATGAAAAAGGTTGAAAACTGCTGCTCTATCTGATCAGGACATCAGACCATTCTAAATCTTTGCGTTGTGCAAAATGTCCTTCTGCTTGATTTTCACCTATCTTAATCCTGAAGAGAAATGGACTTGGTTCAAACTAAAGCTTCATCACTGGATTTTGACAGGGTTAGGGTTTCACATTAAAGCCTGTGTTGAGGGCTCAGCAGATTGGAGTGGAAATTGCACCCCATTCAAAAGAGGAGGTCCTTGGAAATTTCCTGACTCTCTCACCCGACAGTCTCACATTCAGAGGATGGCACAAGTCCATTTTTTTAACCTCTTACATGCACAAGCTTTAGCACTTGTCAGGACCCCAGGACAGCCATCTATCCACAGGGAAGGAAATGGCCTCTGACCAAATTTCCCATGAAGTTTGTAAACATCTGCAGCAAGAATTTTTAAAAGATTTTGTAAAATAAGCTTTCTCCTCGGGCTGATCACCACCATATAATTCCCAGGTATGGGAAAACTTGCTCAGCCTTTGTCTCCGCATATAGTGCTCTAAATGCCTCCTTTCCTCCACCTTCCCAAATTACCTTAGCAATGCATGAGCACATGGGTTAAAGAATAGACAGGCGAAGGGGGTAGATTAATAGGCTGGCCTTTAACCTTAAACCCATTGAAGCCCACCAGGGAAATGTATTTCTCCATCAGCACAAACCAAAAAACACAGGCAAAAATAATTCTGTACTAAAGACAATTCTGACAGGAAACCTAATTTGTCCCCCGGGGCTATGAGAAGTAACTGGCCAGCTAATGCCCCGTGTCAGCCATCCCCCTTGCAACAGAGTACAGGGCCAGTGTTAATCAGAACAGGAGCTCTGCAAAACAGAGCCATTACAGAAAGGAACACATGAGGGAATCAATAACTGGGGCAGGGTGGCCAAAGAGCAAAAACAACACAGCCAGGAGAGTCCATTCAAGGAGTCCTTTGCATCCCCCCTAAACCCAGCACAGGAGAATCTTGACATTGCCTGCTGCACCAGACAAAGTCCTGTCCAGCCCAGCAGGCTGTGTCCAACGATGGCTAGCCAGATGACTCTGGGTTCTCACCAGCACTGGCTCAAAGCACTCCTGCAAGCGGTTTCCACTGCACTGATATAGCCCTCTGAGTGCCTGCTGGATCCTATGCATTTATTTGCCAGTGCAGGGCCTCCTTCGATTGCAGCGGTGACCAGGAAGGGAGCCCAAGCAGAGGCACTTTCTACAGATCAGGGTTTCCTGCTTGGGCAAGCTGTGGTACCTTCAAGTCACCAAAACATAGCAGTGAGTGGGGAGGGGGGCAGGCTAGGCTGTGCCTTGAATGTTAAGATATACAGGAACATGCTCAGAGGTACATTCCAGCTTCCCACCTGTGCATTATCCTGTTGCTGAACCAGCCAAATGGTGCTATTTCCTGCATACGTTGCAACAGGCCCTAGTCTGTGCGCAGCTTCTCAGTATACGCACTGGAGGGGAAAGGGTCTGATCCTCCCCCTTCCTTCTCATCACGTTGCAGTGGCAGCTTGTCATTCTTGGCACTGGCCACCCCTCTCCCCCACCTGAGCTGCGCTGAATGCAGTTGATGTCTACACTAAGAGATAAAATCTGCTTTAGTTCTGTAGCTTGTCCCTTTCACGCTGAACTTGCAGAAACTGGTGTAGCAGATGGGAGAATGCTGGGGTTCTTTTTTTGAAAGGGGGGGGGGAGGAGATCTCTAGTTCCACTGTTGGCCTGAAAGTTGAACACAGCTCTTCAAATTGTCTCTGGTGTCAGTCTCATATGCTTGTGGATTGAGGGCAACTTTGTCTCTGCAGGAGAAATGAAAAATACCTATAAAGCCTGAACAACGAGCTGTTTAAATCTTTAACCCAACCTTAAATGGGAATTAGATTTTTAAGAAGTGCCATTGATCAGTCACCTGAGCACAGTCACCTGAGCCTTCCGGGACATATCATGCACTGGAGAAGTTCACCTCTCATATTCTCAACAGGGCATGTCCAGACAGCATACATCTGGATCAGTGCTCTAGTACACAACTGGGAGTGCAGGAAAAGCAGCCACAGCTTCTCTTGGGACATGCCTGTATGCACTGTGCCAGCTCCCAAACATACACTGGACCCCTGTCATTTGTCTGAATTGGTAGAGACCCAAGTTGAAATACAGCATCATCTAAAGGAACCATCTAATGTGTGCCTATAACAATATGATAGCCACCAGGGGTGGAATCTGGAGTTCACTAGGTGGGGCACTAGTCAAAAGTCCACACCTTTCAGAGGACTTGTCTGGCCAGTACTGAAGCCCCAGTACCCAGTGGCAGTGGTGGCCATAGAGATGGGTATGTGTTGAGTTCATGGTGGGGGCCCGCTCAGCTTCTCCCCAGGTTGGGGCTCTACTGTCAAGGGTTTGGGTCTTTCCTGACTTACCCCTGACCAAGAAGGAGGTGATAAGATCTCGGGAGAGGTTGGCACAAGTGGTTTATTCTTATTAAGGCTTTCATGTTACTTCACTGGAGCCACACTGGTACAATAGTCCTTACAGAGGTCTGCACCTGGTCACAGGGATCACAGGCATCCAACTGTTTTTGCTGATAGTCCTTGTCAAAAAGACCTTCTCCTGTTGCGCCTTACAGGAAGAGGTATCTGCAAGTAGGCGACATCTGGAGCTTTGCCCCCTAGTGGGCTTATCACCTCTGGCAGTAGACAGGTGGTATTATTCCTGCTGGCCTGGGCTGGCAGCCATGGAGGATCTTCCTCCGGAGGGCTTCTTCCTGGGGCTGTAGCCTGGGACGAGTTCCCAGGGGCTGCCCCCAGGTCCCAGAGGAGCTAGGTGCCTGGTACCCTGGGCAGCCGGGGGTTGGGTGGTCCTCACACCCTGCCAAGGTTTGCTTGTCCCAGGCAGGTAGGACCCTCCATTCCCCCAAGGCCAATACCTTCCAGGCCAGGGACAGGTATTGGGCAGGGCCTGGAGCAACCGTTCCCCCTTGTTCTCTCTCCTGGTTGGAAGCCCAGGGAGGAGTGATATCTCCCTCTGGCTGCCTGGCTCCTTATGAACCCTGCAGCCAGCCCAGCTGGCCCCACCCCTCTTGGCCGTGTGATTGGCCAAGAGATCTCATGAGATCTCAGGCCTGGTCAGATCTGGGCAGTACTTACTCCCTTCCCCTGCTCCTGAAGAGACCCCGTCTCCCAAGGAGACCCGTGGCAGCAGGGCCAGGCCTGGGTGACAGTGGGCCAGGGTCAGACTTTGCCCCAGGGCCAACCCTCCTGTGACATGCACCACTATCTCCTTGCAACTCAATGGCATGTGCCTGAGTAGTCCATCTGCTTATTCCAAATGTTGGTGAGCCCAGTTATTTTTCCGGAGCACTGAGAAACAACTGAAGAAAACTGTTCAAGGGCAAGCTGCAGCTTGACCAGCTTGACTTCACACTGGGTGGATTTCTAAAGGGCCAGCTTTCCCCAAAACTCATGCTTGAAGCATCCATATAGTTACACCAGCAAAGATAAACACTCTCTCTCTCTCTCTCTCTCTCTCTCTCTCTCTCTCTCTCGTGTGTGTGTGTGTGTGTGTGTGTGTGTGTGTGTGTGTGTGTGTGTGTGTGGTGTCATCAGGCTATAATCTCCTGCTTAGGCTTCTGTTCCCTTCTTTATCAAAGGCTAAATTGATTTCTGGTGACACAAGCCGGTGATGCTGGGATTTTGTTGCATCCAGAGGCTACACTTTTTGGAACGAGTAGGACAAAGCCAACGCAGAGCACAAGCTGTACAGGGCAGCCTCCAGCTCATCCTGAACTGGATTCAACCTTCTGATAGGAAGGGAAAGGCAAAAGAAGCCATGGCTCAGTGAGCTGTCCTGTCCCCTCTGCAAATATTTATGCTCTAAGCTTTCCCACTTAAAAAGCCTAATTGGAGTGTAGTGGAGCTCAGTATACTTGAAGGTAGCCTAATGGAGACATTGCAGTGCTATTAGCACAGATGGTTGTCATATGTATGCAAATGAGGAGCAAATTGAATTTGGTGTCCCCTCTCGCCAGCTGTCCTATCAGCGCTGGCTGAGGCAGTGGAAAGGCACCGTCTCCGTGCAGCTAATCCTTCAGTGCGGATTCATTACAACGAGTGCATTAATCATCACTGCTTTGCCTGGTACAAAGGCAGGGGCTCTGTCTTTCATGTGCATTCACTTTGGCTGAGGTGGCCCAGCTCAAGAACGGAAGGGTGTGTGGCTTCATTAGCAGGAGGGGTACAGCCAACTTTGGTACTTTTGCTGCCGTCTGGTGCGCCATTTTCATTTCAAAGCAAGGGGAAGAGGAAGAGATTGCCCAAGCCTCCTGTCAGTTTGCTTGAAGGACAGACACTCGGCTCCAAGGTCCTCTTTAGGGCGCAGGCACTGCAGCTGGGCACATCTTTTGTCTAGTGGTGCCACTGCCCTTGTCTGACTTCAATACAGCTCTGCAGAACACCAGGCAGCAAGCTTGCACTAAGGGGTGCCTTGGGAGTCCAACCTGGCCTCCTCAGCCCCATTAACGTCCAATGCACACTCCTGTTGACTTTAATGAGAGCAAGGGCAATGTCTTGTTGTAAACAACTAGAACGAATACAATCGCGTTGCTCAATGTGGCCGGGGGGAAAAAGAAACCCCATTGAGGGGGCAGCAGCCATAATGTAGCCTCAGGCACCTATCTCAACAACATGTAATATAACAGCTAAAATCTGATCTAGGAATCAATTCTCATTTGATTTTCTTTTCCATGTAGATATAAGCAAGTACTAAACATACACAAGCTCTGTTAGATGAGGATGCCTGTCCCTTTAAAGTAGGCACGAGTTGAGCTTGTGAGGACTGGGCCTCCACTGATACATACTTAAAGGGACAAACATTGGCAAATGTATTTGAATGTGCTTCACATCTGATGAAATTCGCATGTATTTTGCACTCAGGTGTTCATAGATGTCGAAAAAGAAAACTGAACTTCAGTGTGAGGTGTTATGGCCTCTCCAGATGGCCGGTTCTCCAAGTCTTGCTTTAAAAAAAATGAAGAGAGGTAGCCAAAGATTTGGCATAGATACCTTGGCATAGCCAGAAATGTATGACCCAAGTATAAGACACACAATGTCAAGAGATTGTTTCAGGAGTTTTGCTAAACCCGTTGCTACACACCTGGTCACATCCTGACATTGGATCACAGGGGTGGATCCAAGAGGGAGGCCATGCCTGGTGCCAACAGGAGAATTTCCCATCCACATTTATGAATCGGGTGCAGCCTGCTGGCATTTTGTGGTTAAGCAAGAAGAAAGCATTTCCATGTGCTACATTATGAGTTCACAACACATTTGGCACCTTTTGTGAGCTTTTAAGTCAGTATAACATGTGGAGGACTTTTCAGCTTCTACGCTGGGAGCTGACCTGAAACATTGTTGTGTTGAGAGCTACCAGTTTGGTTTGCTTGTTGGTTGTTTGTTTTAATAGACTGCTGCATTTTCTTATTTTATGACAAACATATGGGAAGATGCTTGAATGCTTCCAAATTAAAACTCAGTAACTATATCACTCCTCTGTGGTTGTGATCCAAGGAAGCTATACATATGAAGGGTGGGGTGGGAGAGAGTACACACAGTTGTTTGAGCTAAAGATGGAAGCAACTTGCCAAGGACACAGAGCTAGCAGCCAAGAAGCGGACAAGTGGAACAAGACAGCCCTTGCTTCAAATTTCCCTGCAGTCACTCACTGGTTTGAGGCAAACTACTCTCTCTCTCTCTCTCTCTCAACTTCAGCACTTCCCACCAGCAATATAATAATGCTGACCTACATTGCAGGGCAGGACGGATTGCTGAGAGAGTGTATGCAAGGCAAACTGAGCATTGCAAAGTGCCAAGTAGTTGTATTCAAGTTAAATGAGCCTGCAAAGGGAATAGCATTTTCACCATATGGTGGAAACATTAAAGAATCCTTTAGCTGGTGAGCCAAATAGGGTTGGTAGTGTCAAAAGTGGCCCCCAAAGAACTGTCTTTCCAATGAACTGGGATGGTTAAATGTGGATCAAGGTGACATGCTGGACATCTCCAGTGATCAGCATTATCTGGGTACATGAGAAGGAAGACCGCACCTGGGTATATTATCATACGACCAGCCAGGTGCATATTTGCATACAAAAGCCTGTCCCTTTTTATTTGTCCTTGTAGCAGATGAGTAATTGTGTCAGTTTGTGGGGCCCCAGGTCACAGGGGACCCTCTGAGGTGTGAGAAGCACCAGCAGCAATGACCCAGCCACCAAGGCCTCAGAAAGGAGCATGGAGGAAGGGGTTGTGCCACCCTGGTCCTTCTCTCCATCTGCTGGGTCTCCTGGGCTCCCAGAGTGTCCTGGCTCACAGGCAGACCAGCCTCTGCTCCAGCTGGCTACCTAGCCAGACTACCTTCATCCCTGTCTGGCTAAGCTTTATGCTGGTGACTGCCTCTCCAGGCCCTGCCCCTTCCTCCTTGGGATGGCTAAAAGACTGGGGCCTTATGTGCCTCCCCCCTCCAACCTTTTCTGACTGTCCTGGCTCCTCCCACAGGTGGTCTCAGAGTTAGCCTCCTTCTCACCTTGAACCCCTGTCACCCTGCAAGCAGCCTGTCTTCAACAGGTGTGTTGGGACTCAGAAGTGGTTTGCATCCTGACTTCAGGTGAGTCATGCAGTAGTGCTACCACTGTTTTGTTATGATTAGGGCTTGAGTCCTATATGAAGTAAACCCTTCAGAAGACTTTGATTTTAAAGAAGTTACTTTGGTCAAGTCCCCATTCTTTAGTGGGCCTCCCATCCACTTGCTCTCCTACACTGTTAACCCAACCCCCCTGCTTTGCTTGCCCCATACCATTTATCTTTCTCTCTTCCCACCTTTTAAAACAGAGCAGGGTGACCAGAAACAATGGAGGATGGAGTGTCTATACCTTTAACCATTGTATAGAAAAGGGAATTTTGGCAGCTGCAGCTCAACATGGAAGGGTGGGAAAAGCTACACCTGTCAAAATTCCCTCTTCTATACAATGGTTAAAGGTATAGGCACTCTGTCCTCCATTGGATCTGGTCACCCTGAAACAGTGTCCAGGCTGTTGTTGTACCATTCTTTGCCCCCCCTCCTTCCAATGGGCCTAGAAAGAAAGAAGAGGCATAGCAACCCAGTAGCAATGCACATTGATTGGAACACCCTGGGTGTTCCATTTCTGTGCCTTTCTTGATTGCCTATAATATAAGAAAAATGTACTCTATGTTTTTGAAATTTTTCAGATATTATACCTTAAGGGAGTAGTAGGACAGCTGAAAAATTTATACCAGTAGGATGGTATATTGACAAGCAGATCAAATGTAACTGGGTTTCTAATTGTAATAAGCTGATACTTTTGTGCATGGGGCAGGGGAGTCTTTAAAATGGATGTATCCAATCTCTTTGAAACTTTTCAGATATGATGCCTTAATGGAGAGCCTGAAATAGCAATATAACTGAGTTGGAAAGCACTAGTATTCTAGACATCAGAAGACAAGGTGAGCATCGAAATCAATGTGCAGGGAATGGATTCCATCCACAAATGCATCTGGTAACTGCCACCTTTGCCACGTGTAAAACCAACGCATTCCATTTGTTTACACACAACAAAGCTGTGACAGTTCTAGATGTCCAGAACAGTATTTGTACGCTACAGATCGTGAGCTTTCATAGAAAAATTGTTTCAGCTGCTACTTCTGTTTTGTCCCAATCAGCCAAAATCCAAATCCTGGCTTACCTACAGCTGACTTCTCAGTATTTTGTTGTTATCATTGAATTCACTGGGGTCTTGGGAACCACCTGAAAGTACACTTAGCATCACCTTTTAAAAATTACTGCCCTCCACATCCCTCCCAAACCCTGACATTTTATAGATGAACAAAACGGAGAAAATAGACATGATCTTTGCATCTCTCTCTTCCCACTCCTGTTCAGATACTTTCAGAATCTATCTGTTGGTCCTTTTCCCAGGACAGCTCATTATAAATCAGCAAATGTGCCCCCTTGTTAAAAGTCTGCATTTGGAAGGCACAGAGAGAGCACCCTCCAGTTCTGAGACCCGTCTGTCTGCATGCTGTTGCTAGCTGCTGATTAACATGTCCCTGTGCTCTGCCTGGATTTGCAGGGATGCAGTTTCTGAATTGTTTCCTGCTGTAAAAAGCCAGCGAAGTTAGTTCATAAAGGAAATTCTCAGCTTGTTTTCTGAACAGTACAGCAAGCTTTGTGAATACCACTGCAAAGTCTTAGCAGCTTCACGCTTTATCCTGACACGCTGCCTTTCTCCTTCTGATGTCGTTTGCATTTGGGAGGGTCAGGAAATAGATGGAAAAAGAGAGATTCTGTCGCCAAGGCTCTTTGTTAAGTAAATAAACCCGAACACAAGGCAAACTGAAAGTCACAAATGGTGTCAGTGAAGACACAGAGCACAGTTGGAAGCGGAGTAGGCAATGGAGGCCAGCATTGGCTGCAATTACCAAAAATGAGTTGACACTTGCAAAGGACTGAGGAAATGATTCCGTCCAATTTCAGCCTGGAAATTCAAACATAATAGACTTTGGGGAATGCAAATTTTTCCAGGGACCATCTTCACCTGGACCCTGGTGACATGATATTCAGTAACCTTACAGTTGCAAACTACAAATGTCACAACCCCAAGCTGAACTTAAACAATGGAAGCTGACTTTTTAAAACTTACACACAAATGAATACATACTTAAAAATCAAGATTTACTTTGGAATGTATTAATATAGGAACAGATTTTTGTATCAACCCAAGGCAACTCCTACTGACAAAAAAAAAAACCCATCATAACAACAACAAGATCAACAAAAATGGCTCCAATTTAGATGTGGTCATGGGCAACAATTCACACATAAGCACTAGTGGCCTTGGAGGCAGATGTTCACCACCATTTGCATCGAAAGACAGTTCAGTGGGCCTCAGGGAACCAACACAATGTGGATGGCGATGCTCACCTAGGTATGCACTTGCTTTGGAATGCATGCCGATGACTGCTTGCACACACAGATTTCGGTCACGATCCACTCAGCTGTATTGGTGATTTAGGGCCCAATCCTATACACAGAGCCAAGCTTTAGGCTTTTGCCAAATTGGATCCTGCACCTGGAAGGGCCCCACGCTGGGCCGTGAGTGGAGTGCCTGCAGCTGCAACCAACACCTTGGTCCGTAACTGATGCTCAGACATGGAATCTTCCACACTGAGGCGTCCTGAGGAGAGCATGGTGAGCAGAGCATTGCTGCCAGACAGTGTTCCCACCCACTTGCCCCAGGTCCAATTGGCTCGAAATAAGCTCCCCCCCCCCAAGCAATTTGCAGTGACACTGCTGCTGGGTGCCTCGCTGCGGGCCATGAGGGGTGCACTAAACTGATTTGCATTGGGCCCGGCAGCTCCTAAGGCCAGCCCTGCCTATACAGATTTCTAGCACGAATGCAGCCATACAAATGGAGCACGTACTGCATTCTGCAGTAGGGGGGCTGTTATGGAGGTCTCCTCACAGTGAGGGAACATTTGTTCCCTTACCTCAGAGCTGTGTTGCAGTTGCAATAGCGCTGGAAAGTTAGTTAGGACTAGGTGCTTAGACCCCAAAAAATAATGCTACAGTTTTCTCTCCTTTAAATCAATAGGGTTTAGAGGTACTTCATTTTTGGCTGGATTATAAGAGAGAAGGGAAAAAGCAGTAACTGGGAAGAGGTCAAAACACAGTACTCAAACTTGGATTAGGAATAAAGGGAATATGAAAATGTATCGGTATACTGTATACTTTCTAGCATTGGCTGCCTGAGCAATTCTAAATAACTGAAGACCTTTTTAAAAAAAGATGATCCTTGCACATCTTTTCACCCAGTTGCATAACCATGTTGTCTTTCAGACACATCACAGTACTGCGAAGGTTCCTGATTGTTTTTAATGGCTTTGCAGTCATTCATCTATATGGCCTGAGAAGTTTTAACCGCCAAGTTTGATCAATACCCAGTATATGTTATGAAGTTTATTGAGTCCTGGGAAATGTTGCAGGATGGCTTTAATTGTTATGCTGCCACAAAGAAAGCCAGATGTGCAAGGACCCTTGTACTGCCTCCAGTTGGTGGTGGCATGCTGGTACCAGTCTTACCACTGGTATAATGATCCTTTGCACTTTTGCCTTTCTGCACATTTGTGCCAGCATGTGTGCCTGTCCCACAGGTGGTAGCCAGTTTAGGATTGGCATAATCTACAGTTATGGCACGTCATTTTATACGCTGCTGCTGCTGCTGTGGTATCTTTTGTGGTATTGATCATATTTAGCAGGGCCATGGTGCTTTTCTGGCATGTAGCTATAAAGAACAGGAACCACTTTTGGATTTTAAATTAGTGGAGCATCAACGAGTGTAAAAGAGCACAACTTATGGCAAGCAGTAAAGACCCTTCAGTAAGGTATACTCATGGAGGGAATGGGGGCTCTTGAAGTGACCCTTAAAGATGGGAATTGGAGTGTTAGACGAGCATGTCCCTGTTTCCATCTATGAAATGCAGGAGGACATGAATGAAGAGTTCTGTAGCACCTTGAAGAATAACCCGTTTTTTTCAGCAGAAGCTTCCATGGGCTACTGAAGAATTTTCAACCTCACTTTTGGAGTGATGGGCAAAATTCAGAGGGGCTGAAATTCAACTGGGAGGAGGGCTCAGAGACATTCTCAGAAGGATTAAAGGGGAATGTGCCACTAGCTGGTGGTATCAGCTGACTTTTATTCCCTTAATTTTTGTCTGTTGTCTTGATAGCAGCAGTGGTGGGAGCTCTTCACAGTATCTTGCTCCTGCTGACCACCATAAATATTCTCCCAGAATACCTCATGAATGATGCAGTGTCCTGTCAGTATGTCATTCTGAGGGGCTGTAGCTGGACTGAGAAATTTCTCCAGCGTCCATTTTCGGTGCCTAAGAATGTTGTGAAGAAAATAAGGTGGCTTTCAGATAAGCCTTTATACAGAGTTTGTCAGAGGCAGGACAGGATACAAAGTCTCTTTTGGGCCACTTTTGGGGATATGTTTCTTTTTGGCCCTTTCCCTTCTCCATTGGATCATAATGTCATGCAGTTATTGGATCATAATTTCTATGAATTAGGATATATGAAACTATGTAGGTTTGCATAAAATGTGAATGCTAATCTTCACACAATATACAGAGACATTTTCCAAGATCCCAGGAAACTTTCTGTGGCTCCCAGGACCAGGTAAAATGTACTCCTGCTTCCCCCTCTCATGGACCAGAGGCCTTGAATGGATTCTATTCATGGGATGTTCTACTTAATTCAGCAGTACTGTCAATCTAGAAACAGAAACAAGTGTACTATTGGAGACAAGGGGATAAATAAGTCTGCCTTACCAGAAGATCTGCTTTTGCTGTGCCCCCATTCCTTTGCATCCCGTTCTCTACCCCTGCAGCCTGAAACTCAGAGTAGCTTTCGCATTGCTAAGAGCAATGTTAATACCAACACTGATCCACTTTCTCCCATCGAGGTGATAATGGGATTACTCTCACCCACCTCCCAAACCGAACAATCAGGCCCACATCCATCACCTTCATCTTTAATGAAAGAAATAATTGTCATGAGCTGACGTGTGTTTACCTCTCTGAGGCCGAGTCATTTATCTACACAACTTCCTGGAGCTGGTAAAATACTGTCATGTCATGTGAAATCCAGACAGCTGTAAATCAAAAGGATAATAATGTGTGTGGTGCTGGGGATGCGTTGGAATGGTTTCAGCAAAGAGAATATTTACACCAGGTTCCTGCATAATGGGTCTATTAAGACCCTATCAATAGGGTGCACTCTGCCTTCCTGCTCCAAACATGTTTTGTATCATGCTTTGCTAGGACTCCATCCTGAGAACAAACCAGTTTATGGTCTGCCTGTTTTCCTTCCTGACTAATTTGCAGGGCCAGAAGCATGCATGGTTCCTCACATGCACTTGGCATGCATTTTCTTAAAGGTCCCACTATTGCACCCTCCTTGCATTCTGGAATCACATGTTGGGAACCAGGCACATAATGGTAGACAAGGGTTTAGGAGCCTAGGTAGTCATGCACATCTCTGACAGCTGTCCCAATCCCATATTACGCAGAGGCACTTCAACGGTTATTATCTTGCTGTTTCCCTGCTGATATTTTCAAAGCATAAGTGGAGAAAAGTCATGTAATGTCAGAAGTGAAAGAGAGGGAATTAGGGTGAAGATCCATACAAATGTCCTGCAATATTTTATGTTGCTGGGAAATAGAGATGAATGGCTTGGCTAAGGAATCACAACAAGCCTGTGGCAGAGTTAGGACGCTGAAGACTAGGTTTCAGAAATCTAACCGTTTTTCATTGATTAGAATACGCTGGCATATTTCCCGGGCTGTTTCACATATTGTGCTTCTAGTCCCCACAAGTAATCCTCCTAAATAACTTCCCCACTCCTGTGCAAGCCAACGCTACAGTGATACCATGATTTGGAGTTACCAGATAGCCTGGGAGAGGTATTTTTTTCTCACCTCTCCATAGGCTGCCTGGGCATCAATGAATCTCTTCAGAACTGCACCAGCTATTTTGCTGGCATAAGTCCAAGTAGAGATGGGGTGTGTCAGACCAGGAGATGGGGATCCCACTGGAATCCATCGCCCCCTGCCCAATCTGATCTCTGCCTCAGATTGCCCGGCATCTTACATACTCTGATGCAGGCTGGGTCTGTCTGTGGCCAATGGCTTAGCACACATGGCAGCGGCACACCATTTATGGCATAGTAGAGGCATTTACGGTGGTGGATCTCATGATCCATAAATGCTCAACAGAATTGATCCAATAATATATAAAGCTGGGTTTATCCTTAAACTGACCCCAGGGAGAATAATTGGTAAAATCCAGGTTGAGTTCAGAATAATTGTAGATGTGCAATGGGTTTGCTGTGGAGTTAATAAGTTCTTTCATTCCTCACCAGCAGTCTTCCGGGGTTCAATTGCTTCACTGTACTAGATTATCACTGCATTAAGTGTCAGTTTGCCTGGTAAGCTGCCCTCAGTAAGCCTCTGAGTAAGTTGATCTGCTTTGCCTCTACCAAAATAAGACCACATTATTACACAATATGACATAATATGGAGACTTTGATGTACATTTTGCACCCCTGCCTGGATTGCGTGTCCAGGGCAGGTGTCGCTTATTAGTTACACCTACTTACAATATTGGCTAAGATCATGGCAGATGCTTACAAACACTGTGACTGACTGGTCTCCACACTATGCCTCTATGTGCAGACAGCCAGCTAATGATGGCCAGGGCTGCTTGGATGAATTAGAACCATAGCCTCTCCGTTAGCCTGACATTCATCCTGCTTTGTGACAGTTCTTTTCTCCAGGAAAACAGCCCTCTTTAAAGCATTTGTGAAAAGCGGTCAAATATAGCAAACCTTGGAAAGATTGCTGGCTGGGTCTCCAAAGCGCAACTTGTATTCATCGTTGGCAACTAGATCGGTGTGCTGTTTCCAAAGCGAAGCGGCCAGCGTGCATACCGATTCTTTAGAACTCGCCCGTTTCCAAGCGACCTGGCGCAATGATTGCAAACATTAGCTTTTGCAATCATAATTCCACAAAGAAGATCAGATGACTTTTATTCCCCGTTAATGATATTTTGGAACTCGGAAAGACATGGAAGAAAGCGCCCCGAGGAGCTGGCACAGGGACAGAGGGACACATGCTTTGCAGTTTGCAGGTGAAAATATTATTTCAGCTACCAGAACAGTGCCCTGTCTTTGTCCCAGGGAGGGAGCCCTTTGTACCAGGCATGCCTTCCAACTGGGAGAAGAGGTTCTCCTTTCCTGCTCCAAGTATATTTGGATGCAAAGACACAGGCGAACAAACATCCTGCCCCTACGGGTGCCCAAACCTTGGTGCCTGGATAAACAGCAACCAGCCTATTTTGGATCCAAGTCCTCTTGCATCTAGTTTGCATCCCTATTTGCAGACAACAGCACACAAAGGAAAATATGCCAGAAATGCAAGCCAGGGCCTTGTCACAGGAGGAGTTGGACACTGCCCAAGCGTTTGCTAATTGGACCTATGGGACCCTGACATTTGCCACACCCTGATTAGTGTTTGTCCTAAATCCAGATGGGGGAAAGTCCGTGAATGAGAGCGCAGATTCGGGGATGCATTAATTAGTAGCAATCACAGAAGCAGCAGCAGTTGAAATGCTGCAATTCCTAATATTTATTCCAAATTGAAATCTCTCTGTTGCATTTCCAGCACACAAGTGAGAAGGAAAGATTGAACCCAGGCTGGAAGTATGCCAGATTGAGGTTGGAATCCTAAATATACCCTCTTGGAAGTACATCCTGCTGAAATCAATGGAACTTAGAGCCAACGCAGAGATTTGTGGGAATGGATTGTTGAAAGGAAGGATTCCCAGAAATGCCTTAAAAAAAAACAAACAATGAACTGCCATTATGGCCCAATCCTAAGTATGGAACTGTGTGTACAGGGAGAGGAAGGTCCCCCTTGACCTACCAAAAAACATTCACCCAGGGTGCTATTTGCCCCCTGAGTGGTTACTTGCTGCTGGAAGAAGTAACAAAGGTTGCAAAGATGCAGAGGGGAAAACAACCTGTTGGAATGCCAAGAGGGCACAGAAACCAGCAATATAACTCACCGTGCCATTCAAATGAAGTCTGCTGGCGTGGCAGGTGCTGCACCAGCCTACAGTGTTGCAAATGTGCCATTAAGCATGTTTGTGACAACTCCAGAGTAAGCAACACCAGTGAGAAGGTGCCATCCTGCCAGTGCTGCATCCAGGGCCCCAGCCACCAGCTGAGGTGAGTCAAGTGCTGAGCGGCACAGGAGCTGGGAGAGGATGGCAGGTGGGCATTTCAGAGGTGGGGAGGGAGTGTAAGGAAGTGGGGATGGAATGGGGGCTGGGATGGGACAGGCCTGGGAGGGAAGCAGGGTAGCAGGGGAGATCTCTACCATATCCTAACCCTAATCCCTGGCCTGGCAGCCTTAAAAAAATTCCCTTAGCCGACGGAGTCCTCCAGCTTGCTCCTAAAGAGCACTGGATGTAGCAGAGACCATGCAGCCCCACTGTGCCAGCACTAGTTAGGATTAGACCAGGGGTGCCCAAACCCCAGCCCTGGGGCCACATGTGGCCCTCAAGGCCTCTCAATGTGGTCCTCAGGGAGCCCCCAGTTTCCAATGAGGCTCTGGACCTCTGGAGATTTGTTGGAGCCCACACTGGCCCAACGCAACTTCAATCAGCGTGAGGGCGACTGTTTGACCTCTTGTGTAAGCTGTGGGATGAGAGCTCCCTCCACTGCTTGCTGTTTCACATCCATGATACAGTAGCAGCAGCAAAGGAAAGGCCAGCCTTGCTTTGTGCAAGGTCTTTTATAGGCGTTGAACTATTGTAAGACCTTCATTCATTCATATAAGTTCATCTTTAATATATTCATTTATGTATACTTATGTAAATATATTCAAATTTTAAATATAAATTAATTCTTTTTTTTCCCCTGGCCCCCGACACAGTGTCAGAGAGATGATGTGGCCCTCCTGCCAAAAACTTTGGACACCCTTGGATTAGACTGTCAGTTACAGTAAGTTGCACTTAAAAATATCAACAGCTATGATGAGGCCTTGATGTAGTTGCAAAGGGAAGAATGTGTGTGCGCGCACGTGTGTGTGTGTGAGAAAGAGAGGGGGGGGGAGGGAGAGAAGCAACAGCCATAACATGGGTTGTGCATGCAAAATGACTGATCAGCTGAGGAACTGTAGGTATTTATTTATGTATTTAGAAGGTTGTCTAAACTGTGGCTTCTGGGAAGGAGGGAGAACATTGGTACTTTACAATCATATGTGGTGACTCAGATCAAGCCCTGCTCTAAACAAGAAGGGGCACAGCCTGTAAAATAATTGGGACAAGAATCTAGGACAGATAACATTATGTGGCTTCACATCCACTGGCAGATCATTATGAGCTACCCCTGGTGAGCCCTGAATCCTACTGCTTTTGAATTCATGCTTCCTCACATTCTTTCCTTCTTTCTCTGATTTGCACCTTATAAACGGGGGGCTGGGGGGGGGGTCAGGGTGGAATGTTCTGGTACAGCATGATATAGCCAGGCAGAGAACATTTTATTATTTTATTTTTTAAAAATATATCCCACCTTCCCTGTTGTTGTTTTTTTAACTGCACAAAGTGCCTAAGAATCTAAAAACAATTGCAATAAACATAATATGAATACTCCACCCCAGTATAACCCATCAGGCAAGATAATAAAAATCCATACAAGATAACATGACATCAGGTTTTAAAGAAAGCACAACAGCGGACAGACGAACAGCAGTAATGAAACAGTGGCAATAAATGCAGTAAAGCAAGCAAACAAAACAGTAAGCAAAACTGATAAAACCCATGAAAACCTCGTCGTCCTACTCAAACCCAAAAACCAACTGAAACAAACAAACAAACAAAAAGTCTTCAGGTCACTCCAGAAATGTTCCAGTGAAGGGGCCATTCTTAAATTCTCTGGAAAAGGATTTCAGAGATGCAGTACCACAACTAGAAAGGCCCTGCTTCTTGCTGCCATCCCTGTCACTTCTGATGGTGGCGTAGCTCTTGGTATGGCCCTATCCAATGACCTAAGGAAATGGACTGGACTATGCAGAAGTAGGCAGTCCCTAAGATACCCCAGTCCCAGGCTATACAGGGCTTGAATTGGGCCCAGAACTGAATGGGCAGCCATTGCAGCCATCAACCGAAGTGAACCAGTGAACCCTGGGGATCACCTGGACTGCTGCATTCTGAAATAACTGCAGTTTCCAAACCATTTTCAAGGGCAGCCCCACACAGAGTGCATTGCCATCATCTAATTGATGTGTCACCAAGGAATGGACTGCCATGGTCAGGTCCGACTGACTCAGATATGGTCACAGTTGGCGCACCAGCTATCTGGGAAAAAGCCTACCCCAACCCCCGGTCATAGCTGGCACCTAGCAATCCGGGAAAAGCTGTGCATTCAGTAGGACCCTCAAGTTTCTCTGAGCTGGCAGTCAAGGACACTGCACAGGAGGCAAGCCCAGGTTGGCCTCTAGGTGCACACACTGACAAGTAGATTAGTCTTTCCCACTTCTGCACTACACACTTTAAGCATAAACTTGGAACAGTTTATTTGTGAAGTAGCTCCGGGGGGGGGATCTCTATACAAAAGCAGCAGTTTGTATAGTACTGTTATTTGCAAAGTAAACTCCCCTTTCAATAGGCGACAGGAGCAAAGTCGGGGCTGGTTTCCCTGGTGTGTGACACAGTGCACGAGGGCGGGAGGTGGAGAGGCACACTGGCAAAAGAAGGCTGCATCAGACAAATGAAGGCATTTGACTCTCATTCTTGGGGTTTTATAGAGGCATTTTCTTTTAATCGAGGAGACCATTGTTGACGGAGCGCAACCTCTTCCTTCCCCTTGTAAGTGTTCTACCCACTTTAATTAAGAGGGATTGAAAACAGGATATTTCATCTTGCCGAGGAGGCAGGAGAGGACGCAGCTGGGGCCTCTTGCCTCAATACTGCACCACACAGCTTGCGATAATCAATTGCCATCATTCATCCTCACTTTGCAGCATAATATCCAACGGGCGGCTGGTGTGGCAGCTAAAAATAGCGGAGAGATGACAATGATTATGAGGCAGGGTTCCTCTGTGCTGCACAAACGGATCATCAAGCGAGGGCTAGGCTGCTGGATTTGGGATGACAGACCATCCATTCTGGGCAGCCCTCCCTGGAACACAAATCCATTCCAAAAGTCTGAGCACAGCCAGGCAAAATGAAATCAGGGACTTTGGGAGACAGCGGCAGGCATTCGCTAAACGTCTAAACAGAGCGGCTGAATTATGACAGCGGAGCAAGTGGCATTGATGGAAATTCAGCTACGGGAGTAACAAGCACCAGGAAGCCTGTGTGGTTGGTACTGCACCGTATCCTGAGGGCTCATAGTGGATCACTGCGGTTTTGGAAGGTGACCAGTTCTGAACAATACACATGAACAAAGCTATATAACTAACTCAACCACATAAAGGCATTAGGCCACATCCACTCCCATTCACTGGCTCCCCACCCATCTTTGTCAAGGTTTTGCCATGTATGTACTTGTTACAAGACGCGTCACATAATGCAGTGGGGGCTACAATGTTGCTTGGGCAGTCGAAAGCCAAGGTCAGATCTCCACTCAATCAGATACTTAAGGCCCCAATCCTATCCAAATCCCCTCCCCCACCGCTGAAGCATGTATGGTAAGGAGGTGCACACTGCATCTGATGAGGTGAGGCAGTTGCAGAGGTCTCTTTCAGGATAAAAGAACTTTCTTTCCCTTACCCTGGGGAAAGCCTCTGTGTTTTCTATGGGTCTTCTCAGTTCTGCGGGAGCTATTTCGCTGGCACAAAATTGAGGAGAGTGAGGGAAAGGAAGACAGAAGGGGGGTGGGATATGTCTGCTCGCAAGTGCTGTGAATTCTCTTCCTCCTACCCCCTTTCTGCCTCCCTCCCTGCCCCCTGCCTCCCAGAACCATTCCTTCTGCACCCTCCCTGTCACTTTGACCACCCACCCCCACTGCTGCCTTACCTGGTGCCAGCAGATGGTGTCTTTGCCGCTGGCAAGCACATCGGGCTCCCAGCTACAGTGCTGGCAGCTTCATTGTGCTTGCCAGTGGTGTCACACAACACACGTTGGATCCAGGCACTTCCACCTGGATCCTGATGTGTCTGCCAAAGAACACATGTTCCACTGGAGGGGTAGTTCCGATTGGGTCATTAATATGTGATCTTGGGGCCAATCCTAAGTGCTCACTACACTGCAGAGTGTGCATTCCCCTGCTATAGCATGCTTTCCAGCTGTTGCAAACATGGTTCTGCTGGAGAGCACAGCCTGGCCACCATTAGAAGTGGCAAATGGCTGTGTCCAAATGAAGAACAGACACTGGCTCCTGCTGTCTCAGGTTAGGATGTGCCCAGGGTCAGGGGGAGGTGGGGAGGGAAGAACAGAGTGGGGGATGGGTAGCTCAGGTCCAAGAAAAGGTGGGTTCAGCAGCAGCAGTGCCTTCTGAATCCTGACCCCCTTCCTAGGCCTACTCCACCTTCTTGGATAAATGCAGACTTGCACCAGCAATATTGCTGGTGTAGGTCAAGTTTACCCACCAGGCCTGCAGTGCTCCTTACAGAAAACAATGTAGATTGCTTTGAGCTTCTGGAAGGAAAGGCGGTGTAAAACATCAACTTAAAAAATTTCATTTGTAGCTATGACATAATATGTAGTCACTAGGAAGGGAAATATCTCTTAGCTGTGAAAAGCTTCAGAGGCTGATTGCTGCATGCCAAATGACCTGTAAAGGCACATGAGGAAACCAGGCTGCTTTTTGCTGGTCACTTGACAATTCTGCTTTGTTGTGCCTCTGTGCTTGTACATTCAGACACTTGGGAGTCCCATTGAACTCCATGGGAATTACTACTCTTGATCTTAAATAAGCATGTAATTGGTTAGCAAGTGTCAGAAATTCAGTGAATGCTGACAGTTATCAGTCATGCTGAGGGTGTTAGGAGGCCATTGAGAAATTCCTGAACATTTTTACATCTTCCTGGAGAGCTCAAGTCCACCTTTCCTTCCAGGTCCTCAGCCAAACAGGACCTCTGCTCTTCCACAGATCTTCCAGTCTCCTCTCTAGAGAATGGATCACCTCTATCCTTCTCAAATACAACCCCACTCCTCATTCCCCTGGGGTTCATACATCATTACTAATATCTAGAGGTGGGATTTTTTTGTTTTATTTTTTTGCCGATGTAGTTTTTTGACAAAAAATGAGAAGTGCAAAAAGAGGTGTTATGTGTTTGTATTCCAAGTGTGCATGTTTATAAGTTATAATTAAAAATTTTAATGGCTTTAAAGCGTGCTTGGTAGGTGGTATACTCTCAGCAGACGCAGCCACAGTCATTACCCATGTACTCCCCCCCCAGGCCAGACCAACCGGCCTGTAGTGACCAATACATATTTATTTGTTTATTTAGTTGCAGATTTCAAGTGGATCTTCTTCTTTTTCTTTTTTTTTTCAAAAATGAGAAGTGCAGAAAGCATTGTTAGGCGTTTTTATTTTATCATCACCAAAAAAAAATCACACCTCTACTAACATCCAATCCCAGGTATGGGTGCTTAGAAAATGTTAGTAGAAAAGCATGAAAAGAACAAGAGGGAAAAATGTGGTTGTGTGTTTGTTTTTTTAACATTAGCCAAAGTGACATATGTTTTAAGTCTTTCAGGCAACCATCATTGTACTTTTGTTTTAGGCAGACTGAGCCTCCCACTTTGTGGACGCAGATGGCTGGTTAGTAGTTTTGGCTTCATGTCGAATGACAAAGTGGAATATATTGTATGTCGCCTTTTTTTGAAATAACAATGCCACATTCACACATGCATGTATATACAGTTGATTGTATTAGAACCAAAGGGTACAAACTGCAAGAGAGGAGATTTCGATTAGACATCAGGAAAAATTCCTGATGGTCAGGGCGGTTCGGCAGTGGAACAGATTGCCAAGAGAGGTGGTGGATTCTCCCTTACTAGAGATATTCAAGCAGAGGCTCAACAAGCACCTGTTGGAGATGCTCTAAGAGGATTTCCTGCCTAAGGCAGGGGGTTGAACTAGATGAGGTCCCTTCCAACTATGATTCTATGATTATTCTGCATTTGCAGACTGGAAGCTGAATGGACTCCGCTGAAGAACATTGTACCTGAAATGGCATGAATGCAACTTGTGATCTTATAACTACGGGCCCATTCACATGTGCAGGTTACTGTTTTAACGCAGCAGTCATCAAGTGATGACTGCACATGTATCAACCCCAAGAGACCCTATACTATTGTTGTGCAACTACCGATGAAATCAGCTATATTCTATAGTCCATATATCCTATAGTCAAATCCCAGCTCCCTGGGCTGGGAGCTGGCAGAATGTGCATTATGCAAAATTGCTAGCACAGGTCTGAGGACATCCGAGGTCAGAGCGGGTCTGAGGAGGCCCATTGCAGAGTGGGGAGGCTTATAGAGTTGTGAGGAGATTTAAATCCCTTTTTGCCTCTGGAGCCTCCTGATTCACATGCACACACCCCACTAGATACAGCACACTCAGTGGCGTAGCTGAGGGGGTGCAGGGGGTAGCAGTTGCACCAGGCATCAAGCTTTAAGGGGGCAACAAGCTGAGCTTGACACTAGTGACCAAAATTGTGAAAATCTTGGTATGTATGAATAATACCATCATGTTATATATCACTGGAAAGGTAATTTAATGCAGAATGCAATGAAACAAACAGCACTGGAATATCTGTTTTCTATCAAAAGTTATGGCCAATTAACCAGCAAATGAAAACACAACTGAATTGTGGAACAAAAAGTGGATTTGCTTAACTCCAAACTGACCTATGAGACTGTTTGTTCTGAGTACCAATGAGATATTATTATGATTCAGCAAGGAACCAATAACTTTTTATTTATTTACTTAATTAAATTTGATTTTTTCATGCAGGGGGCTACAAAATCTTCTTGACAGATAGTTGCAGATAGATGCCTTAGCTATGCCACTAACTGGGGGGAGGTAGCAGAGCAAGTGGGTGGTGAGCTGCTGTGGGGAGGAGGTGGGTTCCTCCCAATTTTCACTTTTTTAAAAGCCTGGGTGTGATGTCACTTCCAGTTGTGACATCACTTCCGGGGCAACATTTTGAGCTTGGCACCGGGCTACATGATCATTAGCTACACCACTGAGTGCATTATTTTTGGCACGGTTGCACTAATGAGGGGGGCAGGATAGGATTGGGCTACAAGTGTTTGAAGGTGCATTACACTGATGTAGGGTAACCACAAACAACAGAGGAAAAGGATCCTGTACCTGAGTGAGAAGAGTACAAGAGCTCTGATCACTGTGCATTAATCATTCAGGGAGTGTAAGGGTGTGTGGCACGGCATTGCACTGTACTGTGTTAGAGATGTCCATTGCAACCACAAAACCCAGCTTTTTAAATTGCTTCATCCAGAGAGGAAAAAGGATAGAGTGGGTGCAAGACACACACATGCCCAGTGTTTTGTATTTCAGAGCAAACTACTTTTTCCTTGCACTTTAGTTCCCAAACATTATTTTCTCTGATATCAATTATTTTTTGGATCATGGATTTGAAGATCAGTAAAAGAAAAGAAAGAAATTGGACTCTTTTTATAGCCATTCATTTTAAAGACTGGAAATGAAAGTTTTACATTTCTGGCTTTGATTTTTGTTAGTAGGGAGTGAAGAAGGCAAGAGGAAGAGAACATCCCAAATCTTGAAACTGGTACCTGGAGGGCAAAGTCACACTGGATTTATAAAGCACAACCAGATGATCAAAAAGCTCATCTCATCTGTCATGGTGCCAGGAGGCTGGATGAATATTTCATTGTGCAGATAGAATGGTATATTGTTGTTCAGCTTGCACAACAAGGAATGAGTTTAAGCTGAACTCAGACATGAAACTTGACTGGGTTGCAGCCTGATCCAATGCAGATGTATGCAAAAGTTCCTGCTGAGTTCAGTAGGATTTGCTCTCAAGAAGATGGGTTTTAGTGTTGCAGCTGGGGTTATAAATGCTGGGAGGGAGGCGAAATCTAGGGTATGTGTGTGGGTCAAATCTTCTAGGCTCAGAGATACTGCCCTACAATTGTTGCACTTCAGATGGATGGAGACTCAGAGCTGAACCTCTGAGGTTGATCTTAACACTTAGGCAGGTTGGCACATTTGCCATATGACATCCAACTAGGTTTCAGTGAATGAATGGCTATATCTTTTTACACGAATGGGGGTGTGCACTCTCATCCACAGCCCATGGTTGCTAGTAAGTTGTTGCACATTGCTTGAGCTGGAGCATTGACAGTGGTTCAAAGTCACCCGTGAGGCTTACAATTCTTAGAAGTGGAAAGATGGCCCTCTAAGGGGCCCTTTTTGGAAATGCTAAGTGAGAGTATGCTGCACATACCCGATCTCATGTGATCTTGGAAGCTAAGCAGTATCAGGCCTGGTTAGTACTTGGATGGGAGACCGCCTGGGAATACTGGGTGCTGTAGGCTTATACCAGTCTTTTGAGACTGAAGGTTGCCAACCAACCATTTTTTCTGTAAACTACTTGCCATGAAGTCAGCAGAAGTGTTACCACTGACTTAGCTGAGATGGAATTGAGTCGGCACCATCGGGAAATTCTGCCCCCAACAGACTCATGTCTTGAAAAGAAAGCTGGGAAAATTCATATAAATTATCTTGCATTTGGTTATTAATAACATATGACATAGTTGAAAAAACAGAGCCAGCCAAACCCCTGCAGATGTAGAGCACTTTTTAAAACATCACATCGGTCTAACACCTTCATTTTTAAAGCATTTGTGTGTGATTAGCTAAATAGCATCATGTATTTATTTACTTTGTTCAAACTGGGGGGAAAAAGCAGCTAGTCTGTGTGTAAAATTTCCTGAATTCTTTTTTTTTCTTCCAACTGGTGCCAAGGAGAATTAGTCTTTTTTCCTAATAAATAAAATAATTAGTTGATTCTATACAAACACACAAGTTTAGTTGACAGGGATGCTCCTAAATTCAGTGGCACTCTGACTGCTGTAGCAGGTATCTGAGACAAAATGGCAGGTAAGCTTCTTGGGCAGGGATGGATTATAGACCAGCACCAAGTTACTCCAAGTTCTGAGGCAGAACCCTACACAGGACCCTCCCATGGCATACTGGGTGTTATAGCTACCACCAGTAGTGAGTGTTCGGGGCTTGCATAGCAGGACGAATCCTCTGACGGGTATGGAACCTTGGCCAATGACCAACCTGACACTACCCCATTATAAACAAATGGGTCTTCTACCAAACCATAGACCAGTGTTTCTCAAACTGTGGGTCAGGAGCCACTAGATAGGTTGCGAGCCAATTTCAGGTGGGTCCCCATTCATTTCAATATTTTATTTTTAATATATTAGACTTGATGCTATCATGGTATGTGACTGCATTTGGGGAAATGTTAGGCCTGTACTTTTAACAAGCTACTATGTATATACTTTTAACAAGGATAGTAAATGGGACTTACTCCTTGGTAAGTTTGGGTAGGATTGCAACCTAGGATTGTTAAAAAAATTTTCCTGCTTGATGACGTCACTTCCAGTCATGACATCACTTCCGGTGGGTCCTGACAGATTGTCATTCTAAAAAGTGGGTCCCGGTGCTAAACATGTGAGAACCACTGCCATAGACTGCTTGGGCAGTTTAGACAAACCATAGCCATAGACAAATCTCATATGTATTTGCATCAATAAGCTCTGGTCAGTCAGATTCCTACAGCCAAGGGAACTGATTGTCTGTTCAGGTGGGCCAGAAGCAGAAGAGTAGTCCATTACAAGCAGGAGCTGAGTTCCAAAGCAGCAAATCAGGATCGAAAGGGTCAGAAGCAAGTGTGTAATTAAAGCCAGGCAGAACTCAAAATTCAAGACAGCAGTAGAACATCAGAAAGTGTGTAGTCCAAAGCACACTATGACACTATCCTAAAGAGCAGGTGTTCAGCCACTGTCAAATACCAGCCTGAGAAGCAGGCTTTGAGGCTATGGTGAGCTGGGATTGGCCCATAAGATCAGCTGTCAGGCAGATTGGTCTGCAGCCTAAATGGTGCCCTCAAAGCTCAGAGTTCAGTCTGCCAGATTTGCAAGATCATGCTAGTAATGCAGGAAGTAAGGCACTTGAGTTGGAGTGGTGGTAGCCCCAACTTGAGATCTCCTCCAATGCCTTAGAATTAGAACACCATAGTTTCTCCTCTACCGACTTTCAAATATAAAAACTTTCCCCCGTTCTGCTCTGCTTTTGAAACCTTCTGCAGAACTGAAACAAACTCAGCTGAAGTACACAAAAATGTTGTCCTTTCTTGCTTCTTGAAGTTTGACTTTGATGGTGGCTTTTAAAGAAAGAACTTAAATCTTGTTGATGAATTATATCAGATAAAAATATTACTCATCAACTCGCCAATTTCTGTATTCTTCCTTCTTGAGGGAAGATGAGTACAGAAACCAACAATATCGATATTTGGGGATGGTGAAAAGGAACAAATCGTGAGCATTCAAATAGTTTCAAACACATTCACATTAGGAGAAATGTCCTGAGAATTTCCTCTCCAAATTTGTTGCATGGGTCACTCCTCAGACTGTTCGTGCTTCCTCAATGCCAAGGTTTGCTGAGAATGTAGTTGCATTTGCTCATTGTGCTGTGATAAGTGAACAGCTACTGTCATCTAAGCACTGGGAACTTTCAATAAACTTCATAAAGCATGACTGAGCATTACTTGGTTAGGTCATCTTTGTATTGGTGGATTGGCCATAGAATGCTGCTATGTCAGGAGTCCTTATAATACAGGTATAGTATTATAGTCCTTATTGGTAGCACACAAATCATATAATTTAATCCAGCCCTAATGTGGTCTCTCTCTCTCTCTCTCTCTCTCTTTACAGGCTAGGATGTGATTCACTTGGTTAGGTCATTGGGGTTAATAATATGACTACTGATTGATCAGATGGAATTCTTTAATGGGGCTTTGATGGATTTTGCTCTGTTTAACACTGTACCTGAGCACTGAATTAGTTTCCCTAAATTAGGTTTGGGTGGTTATTATGGTCAACCTAATATCCTATTAACAGGTCATCCTTGTGACCTCCCAAATAAAAGAAGGAAGAAAGGAAAGTGAGTTTACTACAATGAAAAATATGACTTTCTATCCTTCATCTACTATTATGAATCTTGGGCTTAAGTTTGTCAGACCTTGTAGTCCTGGCCCAGATAAACACTGGATGCTTTATCACTTATCCTTTGGTGTACTGGCTGTTTGCCTGTTGGAAACTTCTTTGGTATGACTAATAGCACTTTGGTAGGAAGGAGGGAATTTCTGTTGAGATCACAGTTTGAAGGAAAAGTGCCTAATACCCTTCCCCCCATGTGCTGTGATCCTGATGAGCCTTTCTTGCAGTTGATTTTAGTTGTTCTGAAGACAGACGTCCTAATGAGACATTTAGCATCACATGCGGTTTGACTCTTATCAGAAATTGACAGCCCAATCCTATTCCCGCCCCACCAATGCAGCAACACCAAAATGGCAATCACTGCATCCTGCGGGGGGGGGCAGTTATGGAACATTGTACCCTAATCCAGTGTAAGCCTCTGCAGCACAAAGGGGTCTACTCAGAATTGCTTTAGCAAATTTGTTGCTGCAGGACCGTGTGGCCCCACACTGTGGGGTTGGGTCTGGGAAGGGGGCTACAATTCAGCAGCCGCTACTGCTGCCAAACACTTCCCCTTCCTGTACCCAATCTGCCCATTCTCCACCCCTGTTGCCTCCCCATTCCACACTTCTCTGTTCCTGTTCTGACCTCCCCCCACCCATCCCACCTCCCCCTTCCAACTCACCTGCCTCAGTGAGTGCTGGGGGATCTACCAGCATGCATGGGAAGTCTCCAGCAGCTACTGGAGTTATCTTTACTACAATCAACTTTGGTGAAATGTATAATAGGATTGGGCTGCCCATCTTGTGAATAAATGGATCGCAAACATAACAGGCCCTCTGGCGGAATTCTAGCAGGGAATAAGCTACTCTTCTCCTTGTGCACCTGAACAATTAAAGCACTCTCTTGGCTCCGTTTACTGGCTGTTTTTGGAATCAAAATTGACTAACAAAAACTCTTTCCACTGGATCTGACCAGAGCTACTCATGGGCAGCAAGGAAAAGTAATAATAGATGCCAAATATCCTCAGGTCAAAAATTCCAAAGAGGTTGTGGTTAATGTACTGCAGAATATGGGAATTTAATGCAAAGTGTAAGGGTCAGGAAAGGTCGTATTTACCTGGGGAGCCACCTGGGCAGTTATTGGCTTCCTCCAGGGTAGAACTGCACTCCTGGTGACTTCAAATAATATGAAAGCACACAGCAGCGATCTGTCAAATTCCATCTCATTCCAAATAAAAAGTCTAAGTCCAGGTCCCCTTCAGAAGCAAAAGCCAACACACCTCCTTTGTTCTCTTAGCAAAGGATATTTCTCTATTTAAATGGGTACATTGGAACATCATCCAAAACTGAAATCACAGATGAATGTGTGCGAACATTTCTTGATCTTTCTTAACTGGACTATATTGATTCTATTGATAAGTATTGTGCTTGAGTGATAGTCTAACTGAGGGTGCTTAACATATGGTGGTTTTCTTACACGTGCAGGTCACCACCACTTGATGATACAGGCATTATCAGGTGGTGATGGAGGATATATGTGTGAACAGCTCTAATTTATATTATTATTATTATTATTATTATTATTATTATTATTATTATTATTATTATTATTATTATTATTATTAACAGTATTTATATGCCGCCTTTCAAGAAAAATTTATAGAAAAAAATCAAATAACTAATGGCTCCCTGTCCCAAAAGGGCTCACAATCTAAAAAGTTGCAAAGGAACACCAGTAGACAGCCACTAGAAAAGACACTGCTAGGGTGAGGAGGGCCAGTTACTCTCCCCCTGCTAAATAAAAGAGGAGCACCCACTTGAAAAAGTGCCTCTTATCCAGTTAGCAGGGGTTAATGTACAGTAATGAAGGGCTTCATGTATGTGACCATGCTTGTAAACATGTAAACACTTCTTAGTAAAGACTATTACGATTATGACTGTTCTATAAAAGATGTTTAAAATGGGATAATCACTGTATCAAAGAGACGCACAGCCCAATCCTGAGCTGCGCGGGACTGCAGTGGCACCAAAAACGGCTGCTGCTGCATCCTGCACGCTCAGGGCAGCTGCAGGCAGTTCCTTTGGAGGACACTTTTGTCCTGTTCCCCCAGGTAAACTGAGTAGCCCCACAATGGGGCTACTCGATCCTCCACTGACCCAAGGTCAGCAGAGAATCAAGAACCTCCACGTTGGGCGGTGAGCCTGACACGGAGGCTCTGGATACGTTGGAGCTTTGCTCCACTGGTCCCACCACCCTCCTTTCCTCCCCACTAATTCCCCCCAGAATGCCTCCTCCCCACCCTCTCCTCGCCCTCTGCCCACCTCCTCCCTCCCTGGAATGCCTTCTGCCCACCTCCCCCACTTCTACACTGCTCAACGGTCGCCAAGACTGCTGAGTGGTGGAGCTCTGGCGGCCATCCGATGCTAGCCCAGTGCCGGCGCTCGCCTGGCACTCACAAGCCTTACAGCACGTTTGAGATAGTGCGCTGTTCAGGATTGGGCAGTAAGCTGTGAACATTATTCTAACTTTGTTTCATTATGGCACATAACCATCCAAACTCCTGCACCCACGTACAACAACATTAGCAGAGAAACAGCATGCCACATTCCAGTCTGGAGTATAGATGTAGGAAATATCAACAAAGGGACTTGATTTCAAGTTCAGTATATGCTATTGAACAATAAGGCCAACCATGGATACATGTTGAAAAAAATGACACTAGCCTCTGCCACTTTCCACAGAGCTGAAGCTACAAACAATTTAGGATCAATTGGCTTGATCTTAAAGCTTTAGAGCCAAAAAGGCTTTAGGGCACAACAAGCTTCCTGCAGTGCACCCAACAGGAAGTTTTCTCTGATCCCATCTGTAGTGAAATCAACAAGATCGGATGCCCATCTTGACATAAAGAACAGGCTAGAGCAATGTTTGGGCAAGCTCGTTCCATATTGTACTACTGCAGCATTTTAATTATGCTTTTGTTCCTCTTCCTACCACTGTAACAATGGGTCTCAGGAAAAGAACCAGTGTAGTTAGCCTGATGAGTTGGGAAACTTAAATCCCAAGTTCAAAACTTAATGTGGATCACTCTCCATGTGATCTAGAAAAATCATCTTCTATCACTGGCTAGCATGCTCATCTCTTTCTCTAACATTTCTGAAGAAATAATCAGAGACAAAGATCAGAGACAAAATTTCAAGTGAAAATGTGAAGGTCTCTAGGCCTTGGGGAAATTACTATCTCAGCCTAACTTACCATAAGAGCAGCCCAATCCTGTGTTCAACATGCCAGTGTATGTCCATGTAAACCACTGTAGTGATAGCTCCACCAGAGCAGAAGGCCACCTGCCCCAGATGTGCCCCAGATTTCAGTGGAACTCCATGACAATGTAGCTTAGACTCAAGCATAACTCTGCTGGCAGAGAAGCCAAAACGGGGAGGAGGAGTGTAGAATGGGAATGAGGTCTGTGGGATGAGGAAGAATCCATGTATGCTATATCCTACAGATGGGGCATGGCTCAGATGCCAGAAAAACACAATGCCCACAGCAGAGCTGGCATAAGAAGAAGTAAACCCACAGGGAACAATGGGAAAGGGGAAAACACCAGAAAATTATACTTCCTGCCATCCCCTACCCCACACACTTTCCCATAATGGAGCATAGGATCCAGACTATATTTCACAGTCAATCATAGCACAACAGTATATAAGCCCCTGCCAGGGAGCAGGGCAGATGATAGCATAGCTCGGATGATAGGATGTGAGCCATGGAGTGATATCTTTCTGGCCTCTTGTCACTCATACAGTGCACAAAGCTGGTGATGTGCACTATGTTGGAAGGGCACCTGGTACACAAAGGGAGCAGTTTGCACAAACCTCTTCTCGCTCTCATAACATGTATGACAAGATACTTATTGCTTATCCTCTCAGCATTCTTATTGCAGGCATTTTACTCCAGGAGGACGCCACAGACAGGCACCCATCTGAAACCTCTACCTCACCACCCCAAAAGGGAATGTGAGCACAATGTACCACACACAGGTAAGCAAAGGAGGGAAGCAAATTCCATGCTGCCATACATTGATGCTGCATCTCTGTCTCATGTCTCTCTCTATCCCCCCCTGCCGTTACTGACCCTCCAGTATTGTCAAGTGTGTGTTTGCTACAAACTGTCAGCCGAATCTTAACTAGGCTTTATGACCATGGATCAGAGGTTCAACTGTTATAAACGGCTCACTTTGTCTGCCACCAGCAGCCATTTTGGAGCTCCCACCAGCTATAGTAGTAGTTGGCAGCAACCTTCAGTCTCGAAAGACTATGGTATCGCGCTCTGAAAGGTGGTTCTGGAACAGCGTCTAGTGTGGCTGAAAAGGCCGATTCGGGAGTGACAATCCCTTCCACACTGGGAGCAAGTGCAGTCTGTCCCTGGCCTGTCTCCCTGGCTATGGGCCTTCCTTATTTGCCTCTTTGCCTCAGTCTGTTGGCCAAGTGTCTCTTCAAACTGGGAAAGGCCATGTTGCACAGCCTGCCTCCAAGCGGACTGCTTAGAGGCCAGGGTTTCCCACTTGTTGAGGTCCACTCCTAAGGCCTTCAGATCCCTCTTGCAGATGTCCTTGTATCGCAGCTGTGGTCTACCTGTAGGGTGCTTTCCTTGCACGAGTCATAAGTCTGAGAAGACCCAGAGTCCATCAAGGGGCCTACCTAGAGATAAGGGAACAAATGTTCCCTTACCTTGAGGAGGCCTCCTGATCAGCCCCCCCCCCATTGGATATAGCATGCACCTCCATGGTGCGGCTGCATTGGAGCCAACAGTTGGGGTTGGGGCATTAACACCACAATATTTGGCCACATGCATTTATGAGCTCAATTATAACTGCACTCCCGCTACCCACGTTGCCTTCCAATAACTGCTGTATCCTGAGCTGCATGAGCCAAGGATCCAGTCAGCCAACCCAGTGTCAAAGGAAGTGAAGGCAAATTGGCCCACCGACTGGACATGAAAGCAAGCGGTGATATCACTCCTAAAATATAAGGAGTCTAACGTAATACACTTTAATAGCTGGATAATTGCAGCAAGCAAAGAAGGGCTTCTTTGTGCCGGGTTCCTGCTGAAAGCTGTAAGTGAGTGCTCATGACATCACGGCCCATGTACAAGGGGTACGTTATTCTCCGGCCTCTGCCAAAAATGGTTCAGCAAGGACCAGCCAATCCCCAGATAACTTGGTGGGAGACCATGAAAGAAGAGTTAATGGGATGATTGATTTACAGCTGGAAAGAATTAGAAAGTCTGTGAGAAGTGACAAGCTGACATTGTTTGAAAGCTTGAAAGAGCCCCCCCTCAAAATATTTTTTTACCCAAGGTCAAATGCTTCCATCAGTGTTTTCTTCCTATGCCTGGAGCTGGCAGGTGTTCTGTGAGGCTCTTTATATTCACAGTCTTAAGAAAAAAGTTGCTCCAGGAGAAACACACAGTCTCTTCTGCAAGCTCACCCCCTATGCAAAGTACCATAGCACAACCCCTGGGCAGTTCCATGCAAGGGCCCATAAGGGACAGATTCTGCCCCTGCAGGGAGCTGCCATGTGAATCACAATAGCATAAAGAGTAGAAGCAAAATATAGCGTCGTGGCACAAATCTGCAGTTTCTTTAGAATGCAGCCACAACACATGTCGTTGCCATTGTCAAGGCTTGCTCACAGGGACTTCACGCGATAACACAAGGAGGTGCTGGGAACAAGCCAGGATGGCAGAAGCTCCTCCTCTTCCATCCTCCAAGAATGAAAGGAGGAGGTACTGTTCTCATCAACCATCAGCCATCCTGATCATCTGGGGACAGGAGAAGAGGAAGGCCCTCATACAACATACAAAATTATGCACGGGAAGGATAGAGTGGATAGAGATGCTCTTTTCCCTCTCGCACAACACCAGAACCAGGGGACATCCACTCAAATTGAGTGTTGGGAGAATTAGGACAGACAAAAGAAAATATTTCTTTACTCAGCGTGTGGTTGGTCTGTGGAACTCCTTGTCACAGGATGTGTTGATGGCATCTGGCCTAGATGCTTTAAAAGGGGATTGGACAAATTTCTGGAGAAAAAATCCATTACAGGTTACAAGCCATGATGTGTATGTGCAACCTCCTGATTTTAGAAATGGGCTACGTCAGAATGCCAGACGCAAGGGAGGGCACCAGTATGAGGTCTCTTGTTATCAGGTGTGCTCCCTGGGGCATTTGGTGGGTCGCTGTGAGATACAGGAAGCTGGACTAGATGGGCCTATGGCCTGATCTAGCAGGGCTGTTCTTATGCCCATAAGAGGAAAGCCCAGATACATCCCTTGCCCCAAGACCCAGCGCAACCTGGCATTGGCCCTGGTAGACAGCACCTCATACCCATATGGGTTTTTGTGCAGTGAATCCTAGAATGAAGTCCTCCTCGATTCAGACCATTCACTAATGCAGAGCTACACCATTTTACCCCCACAAACTATTAACAGCATTAACAACAGTAGCCATCAATGTTGTCATCTTCTTGGGACAGGTGGGTAAACCTAAAATGCTTTGTGGTTACAGGGCTGCCAAGTCTCTAAGGAGTCAGCTAATGTGAGACATGAGGGAAAGCTCACACACGGGAGACCATGAGAGAAGGGTTAATGAAATGATTGATTTTGCAGCCTTTGCACTAATGCCGGTGAGCATAATGGCCCAATCCAAACAAGGGCCTGCAATGGTGTAACACATGTTGTGCTGGTACATACTATCACAAAAATGCCGTAAAGCACTTTGTGACAACACAAGGTCCAGTCATGCCGGCGCAGGGTGACCAGGTGTCCTCTTTTTCCAGGACATGTCCTCTTTTTATCCTTGTGTCCTGAAAAAGAAATCCTTGAAAATCCTTTTCCCCGTGAGCAGGTCCCTGCAGGCAGCAAATAGTCTTCTTGTAATTAATAAATTGCATGTAATAAATTATATGTAAATTTGTTTTAAATTTAATAATAAATAATATAGTGTTTAAATTAACCACATGAAAACAACAGACGAGTGTTTTTAGCCTTGATTTTGTCATGTCCCACATTTTTCTTGGATGTCCTGCATTTTGGGATGCCTTGTCCTCTTTTGTGGTTATGACATCTGGTCACCCTGCACCAGAAGGCAAGAGCAGGAAAATTCAGTGCAGGGGTGGAGAGAGTGTGGGGGAGGGCGGGAAGGGGTTTGAATGGGAAAGAGGAAGGGTGGAATGGGATGGTGATGGAGAAGGGGGTGGGTGGAATGGGCCCAGAAGGGGTCAAAATCTGCAGTGCTTGGCACGTATCCAAACCTCCTTCCCAGGCCTGATCTGCCTGCATGATCAACATGGACTTATGTCAGTGATATCGCTGGCGCAGGTCCAGGTTAGTCCATTGTGGCTTCTGGAGCTTACCCCTGTGCAAGGAGACAAATCCCCCCCTCCGGATACAGGGTAGCCTGCGCTGGCGCTGCTGCATTGTCTAACAGGGATTTACATTGGATTGGACTGTATCATTACTGTATCATGTATCATGAAGACTTCAAGCCGACACCTATCTACTCAGAAGTAAGTCCCATTATAATCAATTGTGCTTATTCCCAGGTAACTGTGGCTAGGATTGCAGCTATGCATATGGCAGCAGAAGTACACCTAGAGACTGTCTGGCAGAAAAGTGCTGAGTTATCCTTCACATGATGATGCCACCGTGCTGTCATTCCTTGGCATGCATTCAAATGTGTGTGTCTCAATGTTGATAGAAGTGTAATTACAAAGAAGTTTCAACAAAGAAGACATCTTTTATTTTTAGTTCAGAAAGTCTCACTTTGTGTGGCGTGAACATTCAGCTCTCTCGAGAAAGATACTGTCACTTGGGTTCTTCAGTCTGACACAAGGAAATAGCTGTTTCACACAGAGAACATGATACTAATTTGGATTTTCATCAAATGTCATTCAAGAATAATATTGAAGTGGAGGTACGTTTCAAGTTCATGGATCAAACATTAGTATTCTGCAGCTGGAACTCAAAGAGCTGCTATCTAGCTGGAGAGAGAGAGAGAGAGAGAGAGAGAGAGAGAGAGAGAGAGCACTGGGCAGGCAGTAAGGTGTGCAGGCAGATATCAATGTCTATTTCTATCCGGATTTTCATGTAAAATATAATCAAAGCAGCTTTAGGCTAACCATTGACCTTTTATACCATTGGTGAAAACGTGACCTTGATTTCTATTGACAGCCGATTCTCAGGCTACATAACAAATTCTTTTTGAAATGACCCTCAGCTTAAAAAAAAAGTTTGCTGTGTAGTCCAGGAGGTGTTTAGGAACTGCCTGAGATGCAACAGAGAGCTTCAAGGTTTTCTGAGAGCATGTGGCCAGGGGTATGTGGTCCAGGGGAGGCAGAGCTTCACCCAGAGGAGTAGCTCAGTAATTTGATAGCCGGGGCCCATACATTTTTGTCACCCCATACAACATATTTATTTATTTATTTATTCACATTTTTATGCCACCCTTCCTCTAAGCAGCTCAGGGTGGTGCACATGGTTCCTCCCCTTATTTTGTCCTCACAACAATCCTGTGAGGTAGGTGAGACAGATAGATAGTAATAATCATGACATGAAATTAACAATAATGGCCAGAAAATAAATGCAGTGAATATTTCCCCACAGGCAATGGATGAAATTATGCAACAAATGGGATATAACATGATGGTATTATTCCTAAAAGCCGCAATTTCCAGAATTTTGGTCACTAGGGTCTTCCTTCTTGGGTGTTTTTTGGGGGCAGCTTTCATTGGATGGGAACCATTCTGGTGTCGTTGGATTCCTCTCAGCCTGCCCTTTCCAAGAGATGAAGGCACGTTCGCCTACTCATGAGTAAATGCACGATATGACTCGGTTTCACTTTTTATAGGGCTCCATGCATTTTGGGGTTTCTGGTTTTTGGCCCTAACATTTGATGAAAAAGAGTTAATTCCCTCTGGTTTTTTGCATTGCATTCAGCTGGAAATTCCACATCCAACAATATATAGCATGATGGGGTTACACGTAACCTCCACGATGTTAGCGATGTTGGGTAATTTGTGGTGTCACCCCCCCCAGGCTGGTACCTGGGGCGGAACCCCACGCCCCTTGCTAGCTATGCCACTGGCTTCACCTATCCTGTCATACTCTAATGAAAATAGTTTCATGTGCCTGTTACTATATAAGGAGAGACTAGAGCTTGTGGCATTGAGAGCTCAGCCTTCCCTGTGATTGTGCAACCATCAGTCACAGGGAAGACTGAGCTGTCACTACCACAAGCTCTAGTCTCAGTGTACTAACAGGCATATGCTTGTTACTAGAGGGAGTGACTAGAGCTGCGGCAGCAAGGGTTCAGCCTCTACTGTGATTGCAGAATGCCTTGTGGCACCATGGCAAGTGCCTCCCCAGCCATTCACTTCATTGCATGTCGCTGATGTGGCCAGCTTCTAGAACTGCAGCCTGAGACTTATTCTAGAGATCCTTGAGCTTTGGACTGGTCCTGCCTATTCAGGCTGGCAATTTGACCTCTCAAGCTGAAATCCTGTGCGCACTTTCCTGAGAGTAAGCCCCACCGAACAAAGCGTCACATATGTCTGAGCAAACATGATTGGGATTGTGGTGTCAGAGCAGGAAGGGATTTATGAAGGGCTTCCTTTTTGGACTATGTCTGAACAACAAGGTTTTCTTGCCTCTGGTGCTTTCCCCCTTCAGTGATACCTGACTTGATTCCTGGCTTAGTCCTGCTTCCTGGCTTCATCCCTGTTTCCTGGCCTGACTTCTGGTCCTTGCCTTCTGACTCTCCCATGGTTGTTTCCCATGACCCAGTCCTGATGGGTATGGGTTAGTGAGTGGGACAGATTGTCAGTCTATGGAAATATTTGATTTGCGCAGTTCTTTGGATCCTTACCGGGTAGTAAGACATGTTTCCAAAGTGTTTATATTTTGATTTTAAAAATCAAAATTTTATCCTTGATGCTAAAATCACATTGAAACAAAGCTTTAAAGTTTCAGACACAAATTTTCAGGACTCGTAATTTTCCTTTTTGTACTCAAACTGAGATGCAAAACTTGGTTTCAAGACTTTCAGATGTAAGCACATTTGGGAACACAAACTATCAAAGTTGCTTAAACGTAGAGTTATCTTTCCATGTTCGTTCCAGATATTTTATATTGGGTTGCTTGGAAAAGCAGCCTGCGGGCAAGGCAATGGGAGAAAAAATAATATACATGATTATACGGCTGACTGCAAGTGATACCAGAAACAACAGAAACATTAGGTTTCAGGCACAGAAGATAGAAAGAGTAATGACAGTGGCAGGGCAGCTGCAATGTACAGTCGAATGCAACTAATTTTTCATTGTGGGAATCTAGAAAACGTTACCATGTTCTAATTTCTCTCGCTCGCTCGCTCACTCTCAACAAATCACATATAAACACACACAGATATATATAGTGTGTGTATGTGTGTGTTTGATTTTATATATAAATTTTATATAGAAAATGTAAATAAATATACGTAATATATAATATTTTATGAATATGTATGTATGTATAAATCCCTTCTTACACAGCCATACTTTAGGAGAAGAAATGCAAAAATGACACCTACATTAGCACATCTAATGAACAATCCCGCAAACCGGAGTCTAAAAACACTCCTGTCTCCACTTTGTCCACAACAGCAGAAAAAATGGAAAAGCTTCTCGCCTGATTTCCAGCAACTATAACGAAACTGGAGGCTGTTTACTGAACTGGAATATAATCTCCTTGCATTTGGGGGCTGCCTTGTTTTCACCCAAACCACTCGCTTTCATAATTAAAGGATAATGAGCCAAGCCATTGCTGTGGTCCAAGTCAACCTCTTTTGCATGGAAATTTCAGCGAATAATTAAAAAAGAATCTCATCTACAGAACATGCCCGAGAATAATAGGAATATTATTCATTGTCTCCCAGGGCTACTGTATTGCCATACATCAGTCAGGCGTTACACTGGAGACAAGGGGTGCTGTTAAGGGCCAGTGGAGAGGCCAGCTTGTAATGAGGTCCTCTGGATGATCGAAGCATGAGCCCAGGGCACAATCCTCCAATATACAGAACTCATTCAAAATAGCAAAGATGACAATGACAAGACTTTAATTCTAGGTATGACTGAGCTTTGATATTATTATCCATTTATACTGTATGTTATTTGCAGCCCAATCCGATGCATGTTTACTCAGAAGTAAGTCCCATTATAGTCAATGGGGGTTACTCTCAGGTAAGTGTGGCTAGGATTGCAGGCGGGCAGCCCAATCCTGTAGTCAGTGCTGCCGACAGGTGCAGCAGCACCAAAATCCTTAGCTACTGCTACTATGTCCCGTGGCTCCACCAGGGCTGCCAGAGGTCTCCCTGGGGGAAGGAGACTTTTGTCCTTTTCTCCTGAGGAAAGGCCCAGGCCCTGCAATGGGGCTTCTTAATTCTGCACTGACTATTTTGCTGGCGTAGATGAGAGAATCTCCATGTTGGACTGTGCAGCCCAACACAGAGGATAGGATATGCAGGTCCCACACCTCTCCTAGGCCAGTCACTCACCCACCCTGATCCACCCCAGAATGACTTCTCCCATCCCCAAGGCTCTTACCACCACCTGAAGCTCTTTCCTTGCTGCAGACCACATCTGTCCAGTGCTGGGTCCAGCGCCTCTTCTCTGCGTTTCACGGACATGCCTCCCGGCATGTTTGTGACACCAAGTGCCGGCCCTGGAGCTCAGCACTGGTGCTCAGCCTGCATCACACTGGGCCCTTAGTTGTTTATATAACTTTTCCTCTTCATTCCCAGGACTCCAGGTAGGTTGACGTTTCCCCTTAGTTTATTTAGTCTTCACAATCATCCTGTGAGGTAGGGTAGACTAAGAGCCCAATCCTGAAGCTGGCGCCGCCCAGGAGTCCAGCAGAACCAAAATGGTGACTGCAGGATCCTGTGGGTGCTGTGGCTACCGCCAGGGTCTTCTTGGGGGAAGGGAATATTGGCTCCCTTCCTCCAGGTAGACAGCAGCCTGAGGCAATGGGTCTCCTTAGCTCTGAGCCTGTGTTTTAACACAGGAGATCCACAGGCAGAAGGTTCTGTCTGTGAAGAGGAAAACCCTTCAGGGTTAATGGGATTGAGACTTCTTTGCTGTCCGCTTCTTCTCCCATGTCCCTTCACACAGCAGCACAGAAAGAAGTACTAGGGAAGGGAGGTACGAGAAACACAGAGATAACAAGGGATGAAGGTAGTCAAATATAATAATTGTACATTTTTGGACCTAGGGGATGGGGCCGGGGATGGGGTAAGACACGGGTTTCATGGCAAAGGTGCATTTTGAGCTATGATTTGAAGGAAGGGGGGGAGCGGGAAGAGCACCATGTTGGGTATTATCATTGCTTTCCTCTCCAAGGCAAAACAAATGAGCCATATTGTCTTTCATTGTCCATGCTGAATGGCAAGGCCACTTCACAATCTTTCTTTTTCTCATGCATATCAAGGAAAATCATATTTGGTGCAAGTCTGAAACCTGAAGGAAGTTTCGAAGTCACGTACTTTGAAACTCAGTTTTACCACTTTCACATGTAACACCTTTGTTTTTTTCCCTCCCATGTGAATTCCACCCCCTCTAAAACCTTGCCTTGTCTTATAGTGAACATGGAAATCCCCAACGGCTGTCCTCCATGTCAAGATATTGAGAATGTTCCTACAATTGCTCTCACCATGAGGAATCATTAAGTGGGGAGAGTTCATAAATCCTTCTGCTCATGGGAGAAACACTAGAATGCCAAGCTGCTTCAGGACCTTTTGGCATACCTAGAACTTGTTAAGGAGTAGACCCAGGGCCCAATCCTATTCAGTTTTCCAGTGTTGATGCAGTTGTGCCAGTGGGGTGTGCACTTAATCCTATGGTGGAGGAGCAATCACTGGGGCCTTCTCGGGGTATGGGAACACGTGTTCCATTACCGCAGGGCTGCCTTGTGGCTACACTGGAGCTGGAAAGTTGGATAGGACCGGGCCCACACACATGCACAGGAAACCTGCCAACATCTGTTTTAGTGGCAAGTGACCATAAGCAATGGTTTGAAATGATATTTTTAAAAATTCCTCCTATGTTACTTGCTGCCAGGGCTGATAGAAAGCTTTTGGGGTGGGAGGGGCATTCACATCAGAGAACTGGTGTGAGGATAAAGGGGTACATCCCTCTTCCATAATGCCCCAGCCCAGTCCAAAATACCCATCCCAAATCTGCTTGTAGGAAAATAAAGAGACATTATGGGACACAGATCTTCTGCATCTCACATTCTGATCTTCTATATCACATGTTGTCTGGACTGCCATTCCAGTGGGTTTGAGTGTTTTCCTCTTTCTTCAATGGTACTAGTAAGGAGAACAGGGTACTGCCAGTCCCATTAATCAGCCAAGCCTTGTGATGAGTTAACTTCACTTTTATAACATCAAACCACTTGGGAAAAGAACAGTCTTAATGAGAAGGGGAAGACAACAGTGATGCTCAGGATGGTGGAGATTCCTGTCATGGCAATCCTGTCATGGCATGTCCGCAGGTCCCATCAGCTTCTTTTCTGACACATTCAGGGCAGCGTGCTGCCACTAGATGTCACCTAATTGTCCCCCCAATGAAACATCTCTCTCCATCTCCCACCCACCCCCACACGGAGTGAAAATGCACTCCTGGACAAGCTGCTACTCACAGGGCAACTCTGAGCCCATTTGGTTAATGACCGATGAATGCAGCTGTAATGTGACTTAAAGGGGCTTGAATTTGCCATAACCTCACTCATTAATGGAGCAGAGTTAAAAGGTTATTAATTCTCAGCCAGGGCTTGTCATTGCCATTAAACAGCTTTATGGTCTACGCAGCAAACAGCAACTAGGTAGGAAGCCTGAGGCCCCTCTCTCTCCCCACCCCCACCCACAATGCCCATCATGCCCTACTAGCCTCCATTTCTTCCCGTTTCTCCCTTCCAACTCAGAGAAAAATGAGAAAAATAATCTGCATTCTTCTCTGAAAAACCCTAATTGAAATGAGTACAAATTGAGTGCCAGGAAATGTGAACCAGCTTCAGTACTGACTAAGAGCCCAATCCTGAGCTCCGCACACCAGCTTATCGCCAGCCACACTGTCGCAAATGTGCCATAAGGCACATTTGTGGGGCTTAGTGCCAACCCAGCACCAGAGCTAGCCCAGCACAAGCATGTGCTGTGCCAGCACCGGTGAGAGGCCGGTGGTCTGCTGCTCGACGGTTACCTGGATTACCCGGCAGCGGAGAGGTCAGTGGAGGAGGCATTCCAGGGCAGGGAGGAGGTATGGCAAGGGAGGGAGTGAGGAGGGAGGGGGCACAGGACCTCTCGGCTTGACATGGAACTCTGTTACTCTGCGCCCACTTGATAGAGGGTGCAGAATCTAGTAGTCCCATTGCAGGGCTACTTTCCTTATGTAGGGGAAGGGGACGAAAGTCCCCTTCTTTCAAGGAGGCGGCAGCTGCTGCCTGGAGCACGTTGGATATCATGGCTGCCATTTTGGCGCTGCAGAAGTCACACGCTCTGGGCAGCTCAGGATTGGGTTGTTAGTTTGGTGCAGATTGCAGCCTGTCAAAGAAAGCATAATCCACTAGCATAACCCACCCAAATCATGTTGGGAAGAGATGGCGGAATGAGATAGAGATTTTGTTGTACCGAACAAAAGGGCAGAACAGACCTTTCATATTGCATCCCAGGGAATCTCTCTCTTCTTCTGTGATACCGTAGCAACAGGAGCAGGCTGAAAACCAGTATCAGAGGTGCCCAACCCCCTGCTCTACCCAGCTGCCATGCTGTGAGGGTCACAAACAATGCAGGGTTTCACCAGCCAGAGGGCCACCCACAGAGGAGAGCTCAGAGATGCCAACTGCAATTAAAAGCTTTTCGTTTCGGCATTGACCTGGTTTGTCTCCAGCCAGAGAGGACAACTCTTTGCCACGCTCTCAGAGCAAATGCTCGATTTCCAAGACAGAGGAATCTCTGCCAGAGTGGACGAGACGTCTTCTCGTGACATGCTGCAAATGAATAGAAAAGAAGAAGCACTTAGCTGCTCTGTCTGTTGGGCCATGCTGATTGGCTGCATCTATGAAGCTGTGTTGTATACGTCACACCATTGATCTATATTGTCTCCCCAGACGCTCCTGCATTTCAGACAGGTTTTTTCCCTGGGCCCTACCTGGAGATGGCAGAACCTGAAGTTTTCTGCATACCAAGAAGATACTCCAACAATGAGCTCTGGACCCATCATCAAGCCACCTGATTCTAGGAAGTCAAGTCTGTGACACGCTGCAGGAAGGGCATTACTTGTCAAATTTTATTCCTTCCCCAAAGTGGTTTATGTAATAAAAATTAGGGCCCAATCCTATCCTAGGCTGGCCCAGAGCATGCAGTGGCACTGGTGCAGGCTCTGCTCAATGCTATGGACTGGCTGGGGACCAGACAGTGACAAAGAGGTAAGTAAAATACTTTATTACTTATCTATTCTGCCACTGCCTTGTCCCCAATGGGCTGACTCAGATCTGCACCAGCTCTTTGGTTTGCATAAAGCCAAATAGGTCCAAATAAAGTAGGTGTGTCAGCCCAGGGATGTAGGATATCAGTGCCGTCGCTGCCACCAATATCCACCCACAGCATACCCTCCACACTTCCCTAGCCATTCCTGATCCCTGCCTTGTTCTCCCCAGAAAGCCCCTTCCATCTACATACCTGTTTCAGCAGAGGCTCTGGAAGTAGTTAGTGTGCACCCAGGGCTGCCAGCCCTCTGCCCTGGCATCCCTGGCCTGTGTGCTGTCACAGTGGCTGCTGAGTCTGTGGCTGGGATATTGCACTGATGGAGCATGAGTTGCATCACTGCAAAGCCTGGCTAGAATTGGGTCAGGAATTACATTAGGGCTTCCCCCAATCCCAGCTCTCCCCAGTTCCTTCCCCCAATTCCTTCCTCCAATCCCAACTCTTATTTCGATAATTGCGGCTGATCCCCACACCTTTCATGCTCTATAACTTCCTTGACTGATACTAACTGAGTGAATTGCCTGGTTCATGCTCCTTCTTCACCTGAGGACTGTGGGACTTTTCACTGTCCACAGCAGAGAGGGAGGAGTCAGGTGCAGTGTCGACCAGCTATGTTACATGTGCCCGGTTATGCTCTCTTATTAGTGTAACTAGTGTAGTTAGCGAAGACAGCTCAGCAGTCTGGTGCGGCCACTGAGCAGGGTTTGGGACACAAGTTTGCTGTCTAAGAAGGAAACTGCATCATGTGATCTAGGAAACACTGAATAGAAACTTGACTGGGTCCACGTACAAAAGAGGCAACATTTTTTTTTTTCTAAGCCAAGCACCCAGAAGATACAAAAAGGAGACTGGAAAAGAACATTGCAAGTGTTTTCTCTAAACATTTATAAGCAAGGACATTTTGTGTGTGTGTGTATACCATGTTTGGTGATTGGAGACACAGCAGCTGGTCTCTCCATTTTACAGATGGAGCTCACATACACTCCAGATATTTTTAAACCTCAATTTACATTTTTTTCTTCCCAGATCTCTATTTCTCTCCTTTTTCTTTTCTTTTTTTAACTTTATTTTTTTTAAAAAATATGGTTTAAATTTACAGTTGTGGATAAAACCAGAAAGATAAAAGTAAACAACAGGGAGAGAGAGAAGACCCATCTATCTTCATCCTTCAGGTGATCAACATAAGAACAAAGGAAAGATTGATATCTGCTTCTTATACCAAAGCACCCTTCCAAATGTAAGATGGTCCTCCATAAGTGATGTACGGTTGTACGCATGATAGAATGGATTATGAAAGGAAATCATTGATTAATTGAAATGGTCTTTTTTGATAAACCCATAAGAAACTCTTAATTTGTCCATTAACGCAAGTTTCCATAGTCTCTGGTACCATGGTTGACATGAACATGAAATTTTCATTTTGGCTGCAAAAAATTGAGTAAAGGGTTCCTTATACTTTTATGGCAACCTCAAGCAAAGCCAGGGAGGGGATGGGGCCTCGTGGAGCCCCTCAGCAGCGCTGGCCATGCGCAGAGCAGGAGGGCAGCGACACCTCCCCAGTCCTGCCCTCGCAGCGGCCAAGAGCAGCAGGCTGGGCTGGGCACGTGCCACGCTCCTCCCTGCGCAGGCCTCAGCCCGCCAGCAGCGGGGGGCGCCCCCAGGCAGCGCCCTCTGCGCCCGCCTGCGGGAACAGCCACAAGCACCAGCTCAGAACAGGATATTGCTGCAAGCAGGCCGTCGGGCGCCACCTGACCCACGCGGCCGAGCCTGCCAGGGACAGGGGCTGCAGGTGCCTTGGAGGGCTCCTGCCTTTCTTGGCCAATGCTTTGGATGGTTCCCCTGGGGTCTGGGGATAAGAATAGCCCCTCAGTTTGGCTATACTTGTTGTAAGAGGAAACTAAACAGCCACCGGGTAGATGGGACTCGTCAGCCTGGGAAGGCAGCTCATCTGAGAGAAGGAAAACTCTGATCCCAAACCTCCACTGCCTTGTGGCTACATTCAGTTATGGAAAAGGCTTCAGGAGTCAACCTTGAGGCAAAATCCAGAGCTGGAGTGCCTGGGACAGTTCATGGCTGAACACAGTCATGTTCTGGCAACTCCTGCGACGCCGCTGGAAGCAACCGTATTAGCCTCTGCCTTTCCATTGGACCATTTCAGCGACGTGGAGAGGGGGGGTTTGCTGCATGGGGAAACAGTCTATCCTCCATATCTACTTTACCCAGGCTTCGCGCACTGGAGAGGACACTCTGTTCCAGAACCACCATTCAGAGCGCAATACCATAGACTTCTGAGACTGAAGGATGCCAACACAGGTTTAAGTTCTGGGAGAGAAATGATATTTTCAGAAGGAATCTCATTCTAAATTCTGAAGAGAAGAATGGTCAGTCTTTTTTTTCAGGCAGGTCTCCTGTGCTTTTAACTCCCTGTATAACTGAAGAGGACACTGTTCCGGAACCACTATTCAGAGCGCAATACCATAGTCTTCTGAGACTGAAGGATGCCAACTACAAGCTGCTCAGGGCAGCAGAGAACATACAATTGCATGCCAAGCGCCTTCCCAAAGACGCAGAGTATTCTGATACCTGAATTAAACCATATTTAATCGTTTGTTTGCAAAAGTAGCTGTTTCTATGTGCACCTAAGGACCCCTCTCGTGTAAGAATTCCTTTTTTGTTCTTACTCCCACAGTTGCTTAGAGTAATTTTACTACATGGAACTCATGTAAGCCATTTTTCGGAATCCATTCACTGCTTTCTCTTCTCGAAGTAGTGCCACACTACATACTACACACTACAAGTGCACCTGTACAGTATTTTTCCCCATGTGTAGAAAAAGTAGCTAGGGGGAAGGGGATGTGGAGATTGACAGCCCAATCCTATGCATGTCTACTCAGAAGTAAGTTCATCTTTAGGGGGGAAGCACATAAAAATATTTTATTTCTCCAATAAAAAATGGTTTATAAATAAATAAATAAATAAATAAATAAATAAATAAAAGATTAACAAGTTGTGAGTTCCTGCACCTTTTTTTTCCACAAAAAAAGCACTGACCTTAATAAACCTCTTTTTTACTTGCTTGCATTAGGTGGTGGTGGTAGTGGAAGCAAAATCTGGAAATGCCATACTAACAGTACCTATCAGTCCCTGGTCAGGTCGCTACCCTCCTTAAAGGGGTAGTGTCCCAAATGAAGCTTGGGAATGCCTGAACCTGGGGGTCATGACCCCAGGCAGGGAAACACTATCTTAGCACAATATGAGCTACATGCCTGATTTTCATCTGGGAACAAGGATGGTCTGGCCATGGATATATGATGCCCCTAGGCAATTGCAGTTTGCCTACTGCTGAGTTTGATATGGCTTCTTAACTGAATACCCCTGGAAAATAGCCATGTCTAGAATCTATATGACTCCAGTTTTGTCCTACCTGTATCCCTCCAGTTTTGTCTCCACCACCATAGGAGTAAGAAGGATGCTCCCCCCAGTGGTGTAGCTGAGGGGGGTCACTGGTACCACGTGGTGCAGGATGGTACTCTGTGGATCCCTGTGGGGGGTGGCGACGGAATGCTCCCCCCTCACAATCACTGCCAGCTGATTGAAGCTCTGCGCAGAGAAAGCCCCAGTATGCCACTTGCTCCCTCTCTGTACAAACACAAAAACAGAGATAGTATTTTGCAGGCATCACCCAATTCTACACTAGAAAGCCATGTCTCCTTCTTGATGAGTTTCTCTTTGGAAACCTGCTTGAGCCCCACAATAGTCTGGTTCTCCTAAAGGGGGGGGGGAAAGGAAAATCCCTCCCCCTTCTACCCTGTTAGGCAGGAATGTTGTGGAATAATTTAGTCATTTTATGTCAGAAGATGATTCTGGGTGTATATGTTTTCATGAGACAGAGATCCCGCAAGGGGGGACGGAAGCACTGTCACCTGGATGCAATCATGGTCTCCATAAAAGTTCCCTTGTTCAGAATGCAGACACCAATGCACACATGCAATGGAAATGCCTTCAAGTTCATCAGTCTCTTAAAAGGCTTTTAAAGGAAATTCCATTAACTCGGAGCCTGCAATTGTCTTCTGTTTATTGTGGTACAAATGGAATTTCATTTGAAATCAAAATTAAATTTGATTGGGGCAATTTATGGGAAACAAAACTGAAGTCTGAGACATGGGTAGTCTGAATAAGCAGTGGATGATATTTTTACGATTTTTGCAAATTTTTTAGTTTTGTCCTTCTCGCCATCTCTACTTCCACATACCGTGCCCCATAAAAGTAATGCATGGTTAACAATCACTGTGACTGCCCACACTAGTAAATCTGTATCAGTCAGCATCTGCAGATAGCGCATCTTTCCTTGGGTGCCCTTTTCATCTGAGTGGTTTGTTTTGCTCATCACGGTTTACTCAAGCCAGCCTAATATCCTTTTCAGCTGGAAAAGAGCAACAAAAGCAGACAAGTCCTGGACTTCCACACCCTTCCCCACTTCATTTGAGTCAAAGCACGTGGATTTATGCTGATTTTGTTCCTCTCTGACTTCCCTAGGACTTAGACAGCATAAATCTGTGCTGTAAGATGGTCATTTCTTTTACACCATAAGAAGAATTAAGCTGTGGGACCATCAAGGCAGAGGAAGGATGCCTCCCTTTGTGTGCCTGCCCAGCTCTATGTCGGCCTCAAGTTGACAGTGCAAATCAAGGCAGAATGTGCAGTAAGAATCAAGGAGAACATAGGAGAACCAGAATACATTTTTACAGCTGTCCCCTGTGTGTATGACTCTAGCATTGCAAACTCCTTTCGCATATAAATAGTACAGGAAGAAATATCAACTGTACCAGCTTACATGAATAAGATCATGTTTGCATGCACTCTTTTCCTTTATCTCAAACAAAAACCAATCCCAAAGCATTCTGAGCTGTCAACCAAGATCAGGAGCAATGCTGGCACTGTAGGAGTAGCTAGATTGCTTGGGCAATGCTAAATCAACCCTACTTTTAGAAGATTCTGACGACGGAGAGAACAGGAAGAGCCCTTTGCAAAGAAGACTACAAACAGTGCAGAGCCCACACTTACTGGGTTATATTCTGGGCCTGTGAAATGGACTGGTCCAGTTTGGTAAAAGTGCCCTGCCTATGTATACTGTGGGGGAAAGATGCTTTAAAATAGTGCCATCAAGCTTTCTGTTAGACCTGTGTGAACATGCCCTAAAGATAACACCTCAAAGACACATTGAGACAAAATCATTCAGGTCAACCAAGAAAAGGTTAGACTGTTAGGAGCAATGGTCTCTACTAGTCACTTATCCAAAAAAAATCACACAAGGCCTTTCATATTTCATGTTCATGTATCACACATACCATTTCAAATATCACGTTTGAGCTTCTTCAGTCTAGAAAAGAGGCACTGAGGGGGAAATGATGAGACATACAAAATTATGCAGGGGATGGATAAAGTGGATAGAGAGACTCTCTTTTCCCTCTCACATAACACCAGAACCAGGGGACGTCCACTAAAAGTGGATGAGTGTTGGGAGGGTTAGGACAGACAAAAGAAAATATTTCTTTACCCAGCATGTAATTAGTCTGTGGAACTCCTTGCCACAGGAAGTAGTGATGGCATCTTGCCTAGATGCCTTTAAGAGAGGATTAGACAGATTTCTGGAGGAAAAGTCCATCATGGGTTACAAGTCATGACAGGTATGTGCAAACTCCTGATTTTAGAAGTAGGCTACCTCAGAATGCCAGATGAAGGGGAGAGCACCAGGATGCAGGTTGTGTTTTATGAAATTAACTGCAATGTACATTCAGGTTTTTATTTAAATAGCTCTCTTCTGATTTCTGTATTGCACCTAGCTTTCAAGGGAGAATTTACAAGGAATTCATAAACTAAGAGCATTCCTGGCATCATTTGTGAAAACTTCCTCAGTTCATTTTCCACCTTTCCACCTTTCACCTCAGTTAGTGATTAGAGCTCTTCCTGATAGATGCATTCCCAGGAATTATCCCTATAGGAGCCAGGACTACCATACCAGCAGTGCTGGCCAGAGTGACACAACTAAAACTAGTTTTAAAATATAGACCCAGGTGACCAGTAGCTGTGGATTCGATTCACACAATAGTCTAGTTTCTCAGTTGGACCTCAAACCATCATGCATCTGAAGTACCTACTAGTTCTGACAACTGCCGCACCTGGCTGTGGTTGCAGAGCCTCCTTTGGCTCTGCAACCACACTACACTTCAGGAGACATTGCTACCACAACTGCTTACTCACCCTCCTGGATGAAAGGCAGTTGTGTGGGTGACTGAGCAGTGCCTTATTTCTGTCCTTGCTAGGTATATTGCCACAAAGAGAAGGTAAAGAGAAGGCTGGAAGGGAGTGGTCCTGACACAGCTGCTCCAGATGTGCATCGGGTTCAACACCTATCCAACTTTCCAACCCAAACTTATCCAACTTTCCAGCCCTGATGCAGCAGTGCCAATGGGGTGTGAGTTGCATCCTGCAGTGGGGAGGGCAGTCATGGAGGCCTCCTCAAGGCAACATTTGTTCCCTTATCTCAGGGCTGCATTGCAGTTGCATCAGCCCAGGAAAAGTTGGAGAAGGTTGGGCCCCATTTAGAGTTATGTGCGAACTCAGCCGGCTAGTTGCTAATCCCATAGTTGTGTGGTTATATTGTTGTTGGGATTTATATCAATGTTCTATTGCGTGGTTTTAAATTGTGCCTCACCTTGGGTGTTGCATTGGCAGATGTTTTAAAATTTACTTAAAATACACATGTCATGAAATCTGAAAAAGACATCCAAAAATTTTTTAGTTTTTGTTCAGGACTCCTCTCTCAGCCTCTTCCCCGTCCTGGATGATAGAGGCTGCTCTTTTAATTCCTCTGTACCAAAAGCTCCTGGATAAGAGTGAGACACCCATTAAACAGTTTACATAGGGGAAGTCTGTGAACTTCAAAGGGAGTGCTCCAAACTGACTGGTTGAGATAAGCAGGCACTGCTCCTCTGATAAAGTTTCAAGACACATCTGCTTTAGCAAGGACAGCATCCAACTCAGTCCTCATCCCACCTACCCTCCCACTCTACCTCACCGCACCCCTGGTCTTTAATTATCCAGTGCAACAAACCAGGCACTTTTTCTGCTTCATCACCTTTTATGGAGCTCTGACAGTGGAGATTTAATTAAATTAACAGATCCAAAAACAAACTTCGGAAATAAAGAAGACATATTTCTGGGGTGTTAGGCGTAAGAAAATTCATCACTTAACAGTGACATTAACAAATTATGTTCATTACTTATTTTCCAAATGACCAGGCCTCATCTGTGATGGAGTTGCAGGGAATTCCAGTCATTTTCTTTTAATCATTTCACTTTGCCTGATAAGAGTGGGAAACTACTCACCAGAAAAGAGGCATCAAGCTGAAGGATGGCTCCCATTTTTTATGCAGGGAGGCTATAGTATCAGTATTGCACCTCTGCATTTCATACTGCAGTGGATACTGGAAGGGACAAAGAAACTCATGATACGCAAAACCTTCTTTTTCCCCAGGTCTAAGTAGCAGAGTTCAAGTACCTGAATTTTCTGCTTTGGGAGTGTTGCCTAGGGCAAGCTCTCCAGCTAATTGAAATGGTTACAATAGATGTGCTGTGCACTTACTAACATTTGCCTTGCTCCAAACGGAAATTAAAGTTTAAAATTTGTATTAGGTGCAGAGATGAGGAATGGACTATTTCAGTTTCTGATCCATTTGAGCCCCCTTTGAGATACCTGGGGATGTTTCAATTGAAAGGTCAAGTTGTGGTTGAAGATGTTACTCCATCAACGCCTAAATCGAGGGGACAGAAACAACTGATCTGCAGATGCTGGGATGCTGTGAACAGCTGATCAGGACTTGATTACATGAGATAATGCCCAGAGTCTGTGACCTTTCAAAGTGCCTGAATGGGAGACTACCTCAGCACCTTGCATGGCCACGTAGGGCCCAATCCTATCCAATTTTCCAGCACTGAGGTAAGAGAACAATTGTTCCCATATCTTCAGGAGGCCTCTGAGACTGCTGCCCCGCCACAAGATGCAGTGCATACCCCACTGGCACAGTTGCACTGACACTGGAAAACTGGATAGGATTGGGCCCTCAAGCACCTATGTGGCCACGAGCACCTTCTGTGGTCATGAGTTCTGTCATGGAAAAATATTAGGGGTGCAATTAGCAGATTTTCTAGAGCACAGCTTTATTTAATTTTATCCTACTGTATAACAGCCCAATCTTGAACTTTCTAGCATCCGCTGAAGCATCGGCACCAAAGCAGCTATTTCTGTGCCCAGTGGACACCAGGAAGCCACTGGGAGTCTCCTCAAGGGAGGGGCTATTTTGCCAGCACAGACTTGAGAAACTCCATGTCAGGCCTGCCGAGTTCAGGATCTGGCAGAGCAGAGCTCTGCTAGTCTCACTCCCCTGCTGCCCTGGTTCCTTCTCCTGCCCCACCCTCCCTGCCCCACTTTACCCACTCCCCACTACCCCAATACTACTTACCACTGGCCAGCACTGCTGAAACACTGGCCAGCCCTCCAAGCAGTGCTGAGGCTCAGTGACAACTGGTGCTGGTTCAGTGCTGGCAGCCGCTCCTCTCTGGGTGCCGCAGACGTGCCTTACGGCACATTTGTGACACCCAGCACTGGTGCTTGAGTTCAGCTCTGGCACTGTGACTGTATAGGATTGGGCCCTAAATTTGTACCTCCCTGTGATCTGAATATTCCTAGGCTGACTCACAGTATGGACATAAAAACAATAAAACGTCATAATACTAAACAAATAAAAGATTAAAACAGCAGATTAAAAGCCATTGCAATAAAATAGCCTGCTCACAAATTGAAAACCAGAAAATTAAGGGAATGGAGGTTTTAATTTCCCACGACAGTCCCAATTGTAATTGTCCTCACCAGTACCCCAAGCTGCTGTTTCTCTTCTAAAGGAAGCTGTCTTGGTATTCATAGAAGCTTTCTTTGTAGAAGAAATCATAGCACTCCATAGGGCCTGATCCAGATTGAGACATGCCACTATCCTAGTCCTGATTGACTTTCCCTCCCTTATAGTGGCTATTTAAGTTACAAAGCATGCAAGGTCACACTACACATTAAGAGTTGAGTGCACCTATGTGATGCCCGTGTCTCCAAAGACATATCTCTCATTCACACATTACATTTTCAGGTGTAATCTCGAAAAATTGTTCCTGGAAATGGTAAGAGCTAAAGTCAGATCTCGGCGACCCCCAAATCCCACAGCTGAATCACTCCTATTTGACTTTGACACAACATTTAATCCAACTCTGATTAAAGAATAAAGCATAACCCCCCCCCCCCCCAAGAAACAGCTGCCTGGTTTTTCTCTCCTTCTTAGCAGCTAACAATAGACCCAACTAACTGCTGGCAACAACCAAAGCCCACATCTGCTCAAAGAGAGGTCTCTGTTGGCCTCCAGAATGCCTTGCAACTTTCCAAGTTGTGTGATTTTTTTCTCCTTGCAGCATTTATAGAGGGAAAGGGGGGCAAGCAAAATTGCCAGAACCTCACCCGAGTCTAAAATGCTTCATTGCTTCCTTCCTCATATCAGGCGTGATCTAATCATTGGATCTCATACACCTCACAAGACAAAGGAAGATAATCTAAAAAGGATGATCTCTTTTGTACTGTATATCAGTATCTTTATTTTCCACATAATGCATCCTCTTCTAGTGCTTTCGTCTCTAATATGCCCCTTTGGTCTTCAGTTCTAATAGCAAAACTTCTTCAGAGTCTGGTCTATATTCACCTTTGACTCTTTGAGCCCTCACTCCACTATTGCTGCCTGTCTCCATGTCTTCCACCTCAGATTCTGTTTGAGATAGTCAGAAAGCTAAAGCTGACCCCCCCCCCCCCACCCAGTGTATCTGGGAAGGTACTTTTGGCAGGATCAGGCCTAGGAAAGCAGCAAGACAGGACTGAGAACAGCAGGGCAGATCTGAAGCAGCAGGCTGACCTGACAGTGTGGGGAAAAATTCAGGTCAAGCAGGAAACTCAAGTGAAACTTTTATCGAGAATGGAAGGGAAGCAAAAATGAAGATCTAAAAATGGGTAGACAACACAGGGTGAGAGAGATATCCCTAGCTACAATGCGCAATCCAGGTGCTCTGTACAAGTTGACCAGCTGATCAACAGTCTCTTCCTGTTTCCTTTTGTAAAGGCTGCAGCCAATGGAGTTAGGGAAGCTGAATCATTTCCAACTGTCTCATCTAAGGCCCAAATCCTAACCCACTTTCCAGCACTGGCATAGCTGTGCCAAAGGGACGTATGCTGCATCCTGCAGTTGGGTGTCACTCACGGAGGCCTCCTCAAAGTAAGGGAATGTTTGTTCTTTTACCTAGGAGCTGCATTTTCTTTATATCGGTGCTGGAAAGTGGGTTAGGATTGCGCCCTAAGTTTGGTAGGGCAGCAAACCCAACTTTGGATTACTTCTTTGCTGACCCCTGGAACCCATTTCAATATTGGTCCATGCCTTGGGGGTTACCACACAGAGCTGGAAACCTACAATATGGTTTGATAGTCAGAACCTCTGAGGGACCAGGTAACTCAGGAGTTAAGCCCTCCTGGCAGAGACCCACTTGAATGAGCTATAAAACATTTTTATAGCATTTTTTTTTTTACAATATTATGCAATGGGCTTTGGGACTGAAAGGTGAGGGGCGGGAATAATCAGGCCATAAACATAGGCACAGCTGAGGCAGAGCAGCATGGCAAGTAGCAGTCACCTCCCCAGGTGCCCACAATCCTGCTAGGGAACACTTGTTCTCCTCTCCTCTCCAGCTAACAAGCCTCCCTCTTTGCTTTTTCCAGCACATCTGTGTGACTTTTATGTGGGAGCTGCATACTTGGGGGATGAGTGCATGTTACATGTTGCTACAAACAGCCCCTGTAAATGTTAGAGCCAAATGCGTCCAAATATTACAACATATTAAACACCTTCCAGCCTGGTCTGCTTATAACCTTGGCAGCTGACACCAAAATAACAAGCCTCTTCTTTGAATGTGACTGTGAGTTTGACTTTTGAATCCCAAGACTATGTAGGCCATGAAGGAACCCAAAGGTTATCTAAGGCCTCGACAACACCATCAACATTATCTGCTCTGCCAGCGCACAGAACAGAACATTGCAAATCCCTTGATGGTGGTGTATTTGTGGTTAATCCCCCCTTCCTAGTTCTAAGTTCCAGCACCATGGTGGACATAAAGAGATTCAGAGTCCAGTCCTGAACTCAACACGCTGGCTCACCACTGGCAAGCACTGTTGCAAACATGCCGTAAGGTACATTTGCGGGCCCCGGTGCCAGTCCTCCGCCAGTGCTAGCCAAGCGCTGGCCAGTGCTGCACAAGCGCTGGGCGAGCACCAGATCTCTGCCAATCGGTGGTTGCATGGACCACAGAGCAGCAGAGAGGTAAGTGGAGGTGTGGGGGGAGGTGGGGAGGAGGCATTCTAGGGAGGGGAGAGGCAGGGGGAGGACAGGGAGAGAGCAGGGAGGAGGCATTCCAGGGGAGGGAGAAGGGCAGGAAGGAGGTGGGATCAGTGGAGCTTTGCTCCACCAGATGGCTGCCCGACAAGGAGGCTCGTGATTATATGCCGACCTTTGGGTCGCTGTAGAATCGAGTAGCCCCATTGTGGAGCTACTCGCTTTACCCAGGGGAAGGGTACAAAAGTCCTCTTCTCTCAAGGAGCCGCCAGCGGCTGGAGTGCGTTGGATGTGGGGGCAGCCATTTTTGGCACCACTGCAGCCCCACACGCCGGACAGTTCAGGACTGGGCTGCCCTTCTCTCTGTAGTTCTTCTCATAGGTAGTTGAACTTATACTAGCTGGCTTTCCACAGTTGATTATAATCAGGAGAGCCAGTCCTCCATAATTGGGCTGGAGTTTCCAGGAATCAGTATCTCCAGTGATTCTGGAGTATACTGTATACTGAGAATCTCCAGCGATTTCAGTATCTGCAAGCGATTCTGTATATTTTAACATTGCCTCCAAGAACTTCCAACATTACACTGAGTTGGGAAAAAAGTCTCCAGGAATAGTCAAGAGTGAGAAACCGATCAATGAACTGAATTTGCAAATAGTGAACTCTAAGTGAGAGAAGATGTGACTTGCCCAAGGCCGGTCATAGAGTCTATGGCAGAGATGAGACTTGACAAACTTATCATGCTGGACACATGGCCTCAGAGACAGTTTTTTTTTTTTTTGCTAGTTTTTTTCAACCCTACAAGAGGCACTATTTTCTAGTGTAGTGAAAAACATATGTGCCTTTTTTTTCTGCCAGTGCATACTGGAAGGCATCCAGTCACTGAACTTCATGGCCTTCTCTTATCTGCATTCACTACTGGCTTTCAAGATTTCAAAGCCACACTACTGGCTTTCAAGATTCCCTTGGAAGTAAATCTAATTCATTTCAATGGCATTTTCTTCCAACCTTAGGATAGCAGTCTTTCAAATATTTAAATTTGAGTTAATATATGACTAGGACACAATCCAGCCAAAGTTTAGCACTTAATAGCTCATGTCATCCTTCCTCCTCTGCATTAACAATGCACATCTGTGCACTGATGAAACACTACAGAAAAGCAATCTGGTGTGATTTGCGCATGTAAGTACATCAAAATTCTTCTTGCATGGTGTTTTGCTAATGTACACAAGAGTATGTCAACATTGGCAAAACACACAGAAAGATCTTTGATGCATTCAGTGACATCAAAATTTCTTTTTTTGCGGCATTTTATCAATGTAGAGGGGGAACGTATGCAGAGGATCGCAACCTCCTGATTTTAGAAATGGGTTATGTCAGAATGTCAGATGCAAGGGAGGGCACCAGGATGCAGGTCTCTTGTTATCTGGTGTGCTCCCTGGGACATTTGGTGGGCCGCTGTGAGATACAAGAAGCTGGACTAGATGGGCCTATGGCCTGCTCCAGTGGGGCTGTTCTTATGTTCTTAGGAACTGAGGGAACTGAAAGCTGCAGGAAATTCATGTGCTTCTATTCTGGATTTAGTTTTAAAACATTCTTGATTAATTTAAATGAAATTCAGCAGGAGTGGAATGCGGATCAGGGGAAAGGGAGAGAAGCAAGGAAAAAGAACAGAACAAGGAAAACCCATTCATTCCTAGTTTAACTCTTTCATTGGACTCAATAAGATTTGCCAAGTGCTTCGGTTTGACTGGATTGTGGCAAAATTTTACAGGATATTGATAGACTAATAAATACTATTGTTTGTGAGTTTGGGGCCCAATTCTATGGTGGCATTCCAGTGACAGAACTAGTGTTCTGTCAGCAGAAGTCACTCTCCACTGGCACAGTGGCACAGGCGGGCAATGGGCAAGGAAGGGGAGTAACAGGGTGAAACATGACCAGGGACATGTCAAGGGAGGGAGGGGTGGATTTGGTAATCACCTACGCTGGATCTTACCCTCTATTTTTCAGCCTGGTCTGCTTCCCAGCTTTCCTCGGACTTACAGTAGCTATATAGCTGGCATAGGTCCGAGGAGCCCCATAAGCTATTAGGGGACCTACGCAAAGGTAAAGAAAAAATATTTTCCCTTCTCTCTCATAGGCCTCCTGATCACCCCACCTCCACCGTAGCATGCAGCATGTGCCTCCATGGTGTGGCTGCAAGCTTCAGCATGGCAGGGGACAAGATTGGGCAGTTTGTGTCCCTAGTATAAGAAATTGATAGTGTAAAATAAAACTCAGATCTGAGCATATCCAATGGTTTCACGGTTGTTGTTTCATTTTAACCAGAAAGGCCAACACAAGTGAATGATACATGTACACCTGATGAATAAGCAATAGAAAAGATACAATCATGGCATGAACAATATTCTGGAAAACCCAAACCTACTGCCACCTGCTGATGAAATGGGGGGGGGGCTTAGGAGGAGCACTGGCAAACACTGAAGGAGTGCTGCAGATTTCAAGGGCAGATCATCATCCATGGTTGCCATTGTTAAGTTTTTGTTTGTCATTCAGAACAATAGATTCTCTTGGTCTAGGATCTTCACTGCGCATTCTGGAGCACCATCTACTGGTGCATGAGTTTACTTGCTTCTTATAGGCCAGGCTAGAGAGTATTCCTGTGACAGGTGGTGATGCATAAACCGCATGTTTATTGCATCTCCAGGGATGCATTCCAGCCAGATGTGTCTAGTGAGGTCTGCCCAATATTGGACTTTCATATCCCTGAAGAACATGAGAGTCTATAGACAGGTCAAAGAAACCAGATGCTCTTCCTTTCTATGGCACAAGTATTTTGTCTCTTTAGTTCTGCATTTTGTTTTTTTTCAGTCATTCTTACTTCACTCTTAATATTTTCAGATTCACAACATGGCTGATTCTTACACTATTTTCAGTAGGTTATTCAGATCAACTCACCAATTATGAATCAAATGTCCACAAAAACCACAGAATAACTGATGCAGAAGTGAATAGAGCTGAAACTTACAATGTTACTGAAGTAGTCCTTTCTTGATAAAAGTGATTGTGTAAATATTCACCTTAAAACACACGCGCGCACACAAAACCCACTGCCCAGTGTCATTGTTTCCTATGGCGGTTGAGTCTTCCTCCTTTCTGAATTAGTCCCATGGGTGATTTCATCATGAGGAAGCATGTTGTCATCATGATGTCATTATGCTGATGTCACCTCATGATGTCATTATGCTGATGTCACTTCATGATGTCAGAGCTGCTGATGTCAGTGGACATGAGTTCATAAAATTATGTGAGCTGCCACAACAATCGGATTTGGCTATATAATCATGACTAAAAGCAAGGGAAAGCAGTGAAGAGTGAGGGCTGTTTAAGCACATATGAGCATTTTTGCGAGGGGTACTTAAAAGGGGGAAGCATTGTTTTGTCTGTGGTTAAAGTGGCAAATAGTTTTCACTCAGCCCTGGAGATAACCACAGAATAATGAACGGCTGCTTATGTAAACTTGAAAGAAAAGAAAAAAATTATTTCCCAACAGGAAAAAAGCATTATTCTGTTTATAACCATATTGTTTACTTCAAATGATCATGTCAATACTAGCATTCTGCTGAGCTATTCAAACTTATTTATGCTGTCTGAGAAAGGAAGTTGCTGCCTTGATATTCCTGCCTGGTTCTTCGCGCAATGGAACACGGAAATGGCTTTTCTGTGTTGTGAGGCTACAGGGGCAGCAGCTGAAAATCCTGTGACGGCAAAGACACGACAGCTATGTTGAGGCAGCAGAAATTGCCATCTATGGCAGTTTCTCTACTCGGGCCTTGAAGCATCTTCTTTCAAGCGCTGCAACAGTCTCACACATTGCCTTCAGGCAGAAGAACCTGACTTCATCCTCCTTATTCACGAGGAGAGTGTAACAGTGGATTTACTTAGTTGGGGAAAGAGGAGGACATGCTTTGGGCTATTCAAGGTCCCCTTGGATTCTCGTGGGCCGACAGTCAGGCAGTTGTACCTTCGCTGGGGTACTTGACAGGGTTTTCTTTTTGATGACACAATACATCCAGAGCCTGTCCCCCATGTATTGATCCCTATGCATGACCCAGATTCTCTTCATGGCAGCTGTACTTGCTTGTAATCCCCTTCCCTATACAACAGCTCTGAGTGTAATCCCTGCAGCAATGCTTCCACCCAGATGCCCCTGCTTGTTATCCTTTTCTCTGCCCCAGGCTGCTTCCTTCTTCTCACCCAGGTCTCACAGACCCCCTCTGCATGCTCCATTCATTTCTGCATTTGCCAGCGTAGACATTCACATCTTCAGTAAATATTCACCACCTTGCCTGAACGATCTGAGATGCACTGTAATCCTAAGCATTTTTTTCCTCAGGAGTGAATCCCTTTCCATTCAGCAGGACTTTCTCTGCAGACAGTGTGTAGCATTGCAGCCTCCTTTGGTTTCATAGTCCTGCTGCATTTTGACAGCTTCGTTTTGGTGCCGAATAGCCTTCATGTCTCACCTTGGCAAGTTCATTTTTGTATATTTGGATGGACTTGCCGAAAGGCGCGAAAATCACTTGTGCTTCCTCTTCCCCACCTTGTTGTAACATGGAAAGCCTACAGAATAAAGCCCTTTACTCAATTATCCTCAGGGGACTGATATACATTCCGTTCTATAAGTGGAAAACAACATAAATTCCAACCAGAACATACTGCCGTATACAAGTAAGGTGGATTGTAAAGATTTATGCTTCATTGCACAGATGTTGAGACACTAAATGGATGAGCAAATTGGAACTATTTTGCTGGGTTACAGGAAAACTTTCACAGAAAAGGCTAGGAAGTGTTCAGAGAGGCTCCCATAGGATCTGAACGAAGAAGACAGAAAAATGTCTTGCACAATTCATCTTCCTGTCTCCCGGTGCAGTATTTGTCATATAAAAGAGAAATTTTTATAAATTCTCAAAGAAATAAAATAAGGGTTATGTCTTGTGGAGTATGTGGGGCTTGGCCAACCTTTGTTCCCTCTGACCACAGGAGAAGCAGCACTGAAGAACTATAGATCTGAGGCTGGGAAGAGACAAAACTGAGAAGGAATAGATGAGCTGTAACACATGGTGCGTTATCAGCCAAACTGGATCTTATGTGTTAATAGAAAAATATCCAGTGTTGTTTTTTTTATGAGACTTTATAATGCAGTGTTTCATGTTGCAATGTGTAGCGTTATGACAGTACTAACTAGCATTCATTGCAATAGACCAGCCAGCCATTTTCAACCACGGTGCCGTGGCACACTGGTGTGCCACCGATGGTCTGCAGGTGTGCCACGGGAGTTTGGAAGAGGGTCATTTATTAGTAGGGCCATTGGATGTGAGCCAACCCACTGGCACCATGGTGTGCCTTGTCAATTGTCAAAAAACTGATGGTGTGCCTTGACAATTTTAGTACTTTGTCAGTGTGCTGTGAGACCAAAAAAGGTTGAAAAACACTGCAATAGACAAACCTGGTCTGGTATTTCTTATACTGTATATAAGCAGGGATGTGACGTGCAGGGGTGGCAGGTGAGGCACGACTGTCCCATCATTGTCTGTGGAAAAGCACTGCAGCTGCCCCACCTGCTACATCTGAGGAGGCTCTCCTTAAACCTGCTTTCTTGGGTGCCTCCTCGGATGTAAGCAGGCGGGGCAGCTGCAGTGCTTTTCCACAGACAACTACAGGACAACTGTGCCTCACCTGCGGCCCCCGCAATGCACATCCCTGGTATGTAGCAGCTATTGCCAGTGTTGCTACTAACATTGGAAATTTTCAGTGCTTTATAAAGAACAAAGCAGACCCATCCCTGCCAGAATGGTTTCCTTCCTAACAGAAGACACAAAAGGAAGAAGGGGCGGTGAAGAGAAAAAAGAAAACAGGTCTCAAGCCTGAGTTCAGATGGAAAGGATAATGATGGAATAAAACGGCATGAAGAAAATGAACACACATTAGGAACAATCTCATCTGTAGATTTGCAAAACCGTCGCTCCGCTTTTAATTTTGTGTTGAGTTCAGATGTCATCCTGGTTTAGCAGAGATCTCCATGAGCACCTTCTTCCCACATTCCCTGCCCAAAATGTCTCAATATTTCCCAAGTGCAGGTGCAAAAGAAAAAACAGAAACAAAAACACAGCAATAGTGTCATGGTTTTAATGGAGCTGAGGCTATGTAGGTGATGGAAACATGTTGGAAATGCAGCTGAGCCCGGGGACAGCTGGATAAACATGCAGTACTCTTGGGAAACAGAGTGGGTGGCAAGGCAAAAGGAGCCCAGAGGGGAAGAATTCACTAGGGAACAAGAAGAGAGCTCTTTTCTGATTCTTCAGCCAGCACTCCCAGCCCTGGTGGTGCTTTGTAGGCTTGTGAACACCCGGGGCCTCCCAAAGCCCTGGGTGTCTGAGAAAAGCAGGATTTGCAAATCACTCTTAGAAAGGATGGAAAATATAAAGTGACTGTGAGTCCACTGGTCCCAGCTCATTAGAATAAAGGGACCCCTCAGTGGGCTGCTCTTTAATCTCATTTATCCTCATATTGTGAGCAAGCCCGTCTGTTAATCCATCTGTCTGCCTCCCCATTTATCCCCATCGAGGGCTGTCTCACAGAGGTATTTGTACCAAGTACCTATCATCATAGCCCAGTGCATTTCCACACTCTCTGGGGACCAATTCCAGAACAATGATGTAGCAGCGGTTTTACGGTTTCCTCCTTCCTGTTCCAAGTTGAACCTGCCTGTTTGCAGATGTTCCTGAGTGTCAGTAATGTGGATATGTCTCCCCATTAATTGGGCAGTAGGTATCACAGATACTGCCATGAAGAGGCAAACAATGTGAACAAATTTCCTGATTAAAAGCCATTTCTGCCCAATGTTGCATACATGCGTATACAGAGACCAAATGAGTACACCTGTGGGTTAACTAGACACATTTTCCTGAAAGTCTGTCATCAAGGTGACACCACAGGATCATGACACTATCTGGCAGGCTCCATAGAGTGCTGATTCTACAGTGCCACAGAGCCGCCCCAGGGTTTAACATTGGTGCCCAAATGTTCTGATTTAAAGCATGTGACTGGAGAGTCGATTCAGACACAATCAGTACAGGGTATGTAGGAACCCTGTTATGCACAAATCCATTGGCCTCATCCCCATGCAATTTCCTCCACTCTGGAAGAAAGCTCTGTTGCAGGCCAGAGCTAGCCACAGAGCTAGCCACACTAGCCACACTGGTGGGCCACTGTGAGATACAGGAAGCTGGACTAGATGGGCCTATGGCCTGATCCAGTGGGGCTGTTCTTATGTTCACACTAAGGTTTTTCTAAGGATTCTTTAAGTAGATATTCCAGCATGTGTTTTCTCTGAAAGTGGAACATTTAAAGAGCGACAGCTTTCTCCCTCTACAAAATATGCCCAGGTAGGCTGCTTCACAATGCTGGGCACATACACCATGTACAAAATCATGATGGCCCAAATCCTAACCAACTTTCCATCACTGATATCGCTGTGCCAATGGGGTGTATGCTGCACCTGCAGTTGGGTGGCAGTCATGGAGACCTCCTCAACATAAGGGAATATTTGTTCCCTTATCTTGGAACTGCACTGCCCTTACCTCGGTGCTGGAAAGTTGGTTAGGATTGCGTCTGATGTCACTCTAGCTACAGGCTCACAAGGAATGCTGTTGGCTTAACTTTCCAAAATAGCTGGACCTGGAGTTTCTGTGGTTTGCTGTCAAACCAAACCCTCAACACTCCTTTTTCAAGAAAATTGTCAGAACTGGAGAAGAAAATGTTACTGAAGTCCCTTTGACTATGCACCTATTGATGCCTACGATTGAACTGAAGTCCTGGTGAAAGCATTTTTAACTCGTGAGTTCCCAAGACATTATTATCAAAAATAACACAGCCCTTACACATACCATATGAAAAGCTTTTTACATTGAAAGCATTTAACATCTCTCCTACACACACACACACACACACACACACACACACACAGACATCACTCAAGCCAGCTGCTTTAGATGGCAACAGGACGTGGATAATATCAATTCTATTGACATTGCCCAGTTGAAACTCTGCTCCCCAAGGGACACCCAGCTTAATTGAGTGTGGTTATTAATATTGTATCATCAGCATCCAGATGGTTGGAGAGAGAGAGAGAGAGAGAGAGAGAGAGAGAGAGAGAGAGAGAGAGAGAGAGAGAAAGAGAAAGGCAGTCTTCCTGCACTTTGCTAAAGTCCTTCAGAGGAAAATTGTTTCAATTAACTGCACTCTCCTTGAGTCTGCTGTGGAACCATTGCAATACCTTGTTCATCGTTTCTAGATGTGGGGGTAAAAAGCAAGGTGCACTTTCTCAGCCCAGAACATATTTTGAAGGGCACAATCCCTTTTCTTTCCAACACATGGAGCTTGGTGCTCTCAATATGTGACACATTGATGCAAATGCATTTTGTTTATTTTCAAAAGGCATAGATTATATGTAGGTGCTTTCCATATTGTCCTTTCTTGTAGTGACCACCGGTCATTTCCAACTCACCCACCCACCCCCTGGCCATAGCACCAACAGAATAAATAATTAAGAACCTGAACACTGCTGGATCAAAAAGGGTTTATCTAGTAAAGTATCCAATCTCTGTTTCCAGCAGTGACCAGCCAGATGCCTCCAGGAAGATCCCAAGCAGGACACGAAAGCAAGAGCCTTCCCCTATTTATCTCTAGCATCTGCTATTCAGAGGATTACTGCCTGATCATGAAGGTTTCATTTCACTGTTGTGGCTTTGATGGACCTATCTTTCATGAGTTTGTCTAACCTCCTTTTAAAGCCATCTAATCTACTGGCCATTGCTGTATTTTGCAGCAGTCAAGTTTGTAAATTAGTTGTGCACTGTGTAAATTGTAGGTGTAGAGAGGATGGATTTTCAGTAGTGTTAGCTCTCTCTGTCTCTCTGCAACCCTACCAGCTATGCACAGTGCCAGGGTGGCAGGTGAGGCAGAACCGCTGCATTGTAGTCCATGGAAAAGCACTGCAGCCACCCCACCCTCTTACACCTGAGGATGCTCTCCTAACACCAAAGAAAGTGGGTGTAAGGAGAGCCTTCTCAGGTGTAAGCAGGCAGGGCAGCTGCAATGCTTTTCAACAGACAACAACGGGGAAGTTCTGCCTCATCTGCTACCCCCACACTGCATGCCCCTGAGCCCTAGAGAATAACTAAATGGGTCTGCTACTTCTACATGAGCATTGATAGGTCCAGGCAACTTGTTCTCTACTGCAAGGGTGGCCAACTTTTCAACTTTAGGGCTCCTGAATCTTTCACACAATTGTCACAGATGACAAGCTGCACCTACTGAAATTCCCTCTTGTACACAATTGTTAAATGTCCAGGAGATCTAAAGTTTAAAAGTTTGCCACCCCTGCTCTGTTGTGTCCGATCACCTTAAGTCAGGGGTGCTCAATATGTCGATCGTGATCTACCGGTCGATCGCGAGGCAAAATGAGTCGATCGCAGGCTTCTCTCCTGTCCACACATCCCTGGGAGTGAGCCCTGTTGACTCTACTGGGGCTGACTCATGAGTAGACCTAGAGAGGAGCCGCTCGCAGCCTTCTCTCCTGTCCATGCATCCCTGGGAGTGAGCCCCTGGCAGGCTTGTGAGCCCAGGGAGTGAGCCTAGGGAGCCCAGGGAATGAGCCCAGGGAATGAGCACCTGGCAGGCTCCTCCCTGGGAGAGGAGCCACTGGCAGGCTTCTCTCCTGTCCACGCATCCCTGGGAGTGAGCCCCGTTGACTCTACTGGGGCTGACTTACCTTTCCCCTGTTTTTGCACTGGTATGTATGGCGATCTGCCCCCCAACTTCCATCTGTTGGTTCTGTGTGCAAGGGGTTTTGCACTGGTCTTGCTGTGATGTCTATATAGAGATCTTCCCTCCCCCACACCTTTCCCCTGTTTTTGCACTGGTATGTATGGAGATCTGTCCCCCCCCCAACTTCCATCTGTTGGTTCTGTGTGCAAGGGGTTTTGCACTGGTCTTGCTGTGATGTCTATATAGAGATCTTCCCTCCCCCACACCTTTCCCCTGTTTTTGCACTGGTCTGTATAGAGATCTGCTCCCCCCCCCCACTTGAATTGGAATCAAGGAAGATCTGGTGAGGAGGTAGATGTGGGGTCAGCAGTGGCGCCTTTAAGGGTAAGGCCTGGGCATCCAGCAGAGTGTGCTGCACAGCTGCAGCCACTTGAAGGCAATAGGTCCCTCAGGGATATAAGAGCACCTGAGGCAGGAAGGGCTCCACTTATTTATGTGAGTCAGCCTTTTCCTACATGAAGATCATTAAGTCCAAGTACTGTTCCACCATGACTGATGAACATTTGGAAGTGTGCTTGAGGCTGGCTGTCAGCAGCTACTGTCTGGACTATGCATCCTTGGCTGATTCACTTCAGTGCAAGTCATCAAAGTAAACTCAAGTAATTTCAAAAAATGTTTATAGTTAATTATGTTGTGTTGTGCAATATTGGCTCATGCAGTTATGCAAGGTACACCAACATACATTGTACACATAAATGTTATATGTTATGATGGCGCGAACATTGTAAAAAAACTCTAGTAGATCTCCAGGCCTTGCTGGGTTTCAAAGTAGCTCTCGAGCCAAAAAAGTGTGAGCACCCCTGCCTTAAGTATTAGCTCTGGACTCAGGCGAACTTTACAGTTGCAGCCAGTGGCATAGCTAAGGGGGTGCAGGGGGTAGCAGCTGCACCGGGCATCAAGCTTTAGGGGGGCAACAAGCTGAGCTTGACACTAGTGACCAAAATTGTGAAAATCTTGGTATGTATGAATAGTACCATCATGTTATATATCATTGGAAAGGTAATTTAACGCAGAATGCAATGAGACAAACTGCATTGGAATATCTGTATTCTATCAAAAGTTATGGTCAATTAACTAGAAAATGAAAACAAAACTGCCTTAGAGAACAAAAAGTGGATTTTCTTAACTTAAAACTGACCTATGAGACTGATTGTTCTGAGACATGTTATTATGACATGTTATCATGATACAGCATGAAACCAATAAGGTGTTAGTATGTCAGCTCTCATTTCCATGTATCAAAATACAGTTACCCCTGCTAACTGGGCAAAAAGGTACTTTTTCAAGTGCTGCCCCTCTTATATTTAGCAGGGGGACAATAACCACCCCTCTTCACCCCAGTACAGTGTCTCGAACCAATCAGAGGCACACTTTTTATTTATTTACTTAATTAAATTTGACTTTGTCTGGGACGGGTTACAAATCGTTTTTGACCCCCAGGTAGCAGATAGATGCTTTAGCTATGCCAATGACTGGAGGGAGGCAGCAGAGCAAGTGGGTGGTGAGCTGCTGGGGGGAGGGGTGGGTTCCTCCCAATTTTCACTTTTTTAAATCCCTGGGCATGACGTCACTTCCAGTTGTGACATCACTTCCGGGGCAACATTTTGAACTTGGCAGCGGGCTACACAATCATTAGCTGCGCCACTGGTTGCAGCAACATTGTGAGCTTGCTGCTCTTTAAGATAAAATGAAAGAGCAGTGATGTCCTCTGCTTCCTCCCCTGAATTCTCACAGCAGGAATTCACACAGGTAAAGACAGTATTGAAACAACATTGCAGGTATGTTGCAGAGAGCATCTGCAATGACAAAGAACTTACTGTGCTGTAATTGATTATAAAGGGAGACACACACCCCAAAGACAAATTGTGAATTGCAAGGGAACTAATCAAAAGGCTTATTCACACAATATGGCAAGGAATACAATACCCTATGGTAAGAAAATGCTTGTTCTTCACCCTGCGGTATCAATAAATATGCCAACAGCGTGTGATTGGCTCCCGCACACTCTCTGTCTACAAACTGTGTATGTGTTCCCCTTGTGAGATCTGTTAGTGAAGAGTAATAGATCCACGAGTGGTGGTTCCTTCCACCTGGGAGCTTTCAATTACATAGCAGGCTCTGGAGAGAGTATCAGTGCAGCTGTGATAACACTTTGCAGATGGGCAAGCTGAGTCCCCCAAACAAAACGAGTAAATGTCTACTTTATGGAATGAGTCAGTAGAAGACCTGGGGGAAAGAGCCTGTCATAGAAAGCATTTTTTCCCCTCCAAACCAGTGAATAGATTTCAAGAGTGTAACTCCATTGCTGAATATTCAGATTAAAAATATTGCGCGTCAACCATCTCCCACATGAATCTGCCTGTTTGTTAAATATCTTTTTGGGAAGCCCTTCTCTAGGGGGCTCCATCTTCTGAAGTGAGGTAGTTTACTACCAGGGATTTTGAGCAGGGGCTGCATACTCTGAAACTCCCCCCCCCCGGCATGTTCCCTTAATGCCTTCAGTATCCTTTATGTGCCAGCCAAACCCTGTATTGTCTTGTGACATTTTAATGGCAACGGACATGTCATCCTGTTGTTGGTTCCTCCTGCCTTTGGTCTTTACCTGAACTTTAAATCACAGGACTTTGTTTGTAGGCGAATTGGCTTAATTGGTTTAATTGGTTCTCTCCTGGGGGCTGGGGGATAAGAATAGGCCCTCAATTTGGCTGTACTTGTTGTAAGAGGCTACTAAACAGCCACCAGGTAGATGGGACTCGTCAGCCTGGGAAGGCAGCTCATCTGAGAGAAGGAAAACTCTGATCCCAAACCTCCACTGCCTTGTGGCTACATCCAGTTATGGAAAAGGCTTCAGGAGTCAACCTCGAGGCACAATCCGGAGCCGGAGTCCCTGAGGCAGTTCATGGCTGAACACAGTCACATTCTGGCAACTCCTGTGACGCCACTGGAACCAACCGTATTGGCTTCAGCCTTTCCATTGGACCAGTTCAGCGACATGGAGAGGGGGTATTTGCTGCATGGGTAACAGCCTATCCTCCATACCTACTTTACCCAGGCTTCGCGCACTGGAGAAGACACTCTGTTCCAGAACCACCATTCAGAGCGTGACACCATAGTCATCCAAGACTGAAGGATGCCAACACAGGTTTAAGTTCTGGGAGAGAAATGATATTCTCAGATGGAATTTCATTCTAAATTCTGAAGAGAAGGATGGTCAGTCTTTTTTTTTCAGGCAGGATTCCTGTGCTTTTAACTCCCTGTATATCATGTAAAAGCTCAGGTTACAATCCTATCCCACTTACTTGTGAGTAAGCCCCATTGACTATAATAGGATTTACTTCTAAGTAGACAGGTCTATAGGATTGGGCTGACAGGAAGCTAAGGTCTCTAAATACCAGGACAAATGCCAGTTTCTGAATTTGGTCAATTATGCTATTTGTAAAATTACATAAGCGATTAGCAAGGAATGGTGACATCCCTCTAAAAAAAACTTTGCACCATTCAAATTGAAGATGCAATTTGCTTGCAATATTTTTGATTAAAGCTACTTAATTTATTCTAACTGCAATTCTTTTTACAGAGTTCAGTATAACCCAAATAGGGCTTGTCACTGGGGAGGGCCATGGCTCGGTGACAACACACACTCTTTGCATCCCAAAGGTCTCAGTTTCAATCTCTGGCATCACCAGAGAGGGCTGAGAAAGACCCAAGAGAGCTGGGGTGCATACAATAGAGGGCTAAATATTTCAGTATAAGGCCGCTTCCCATCCTGGATTTCCTGATCTTGGAAATCCATAACCCTGGGTACTTATACACATAACCATGCATCTTGACATTTTGCATTCTGGTGGTGACTGGGAGAAGACTCATCAATTCCATCTGGGAGAAGACTGAGGGCACAATCCACCTTCTCCTAACCTAAGAAGTAAGTCCTTTTGTTCAATGGGGCTTTCTCTCAGGAAATGTGATTAGGATTACAGCCTGACAATCCAATTCTATGCATGTCTATTCAGAAGAAAGTCTTGCCAAGTTCAGTGGAACTTACTCCCAGGTAAATGCACATAGGATTGCAGCTCAAGTCCCCAATTCTATTTCCTTGTGTTCCAGCATTGCAAGATTCTTATGGCTGTCACAAGAGGTGACACTCCATTGCAGGAAGATGAAGATATTCAGGAGGGATGAGGCTGTAGGTTAATGATAGTGTGCATGTTTTGAATGCAGAAGATCCCAGGTTTGGTCCCAAGCACCTGTAGGTAAGTTTAGGAGAGACTCTGGTCTGGACCCCTGGTAGGTAATACCGTCCAATGATTTGACTAAATAGAAGGCAGCTTCATATACAAGGTATCTATGAGTGTAGTTATATTTTACATGAATCTGGGTGTATTTTGTAGGCAGCCAGAGCAGGGCCCCAGGAACACTTGACCAGTCATATATCTCTCAGCGGCAGCTGCTTCCTCCAGGTACAGACCTTTCAGTTAAGGGGATTTGTTTGCTTTCTTTCTTCACCATAAGCGGCATGGCCTGTGTTGATGACAGCACTGAAAGGGACAGTGTGTGCTCTGCAGAGCATGTAGCTGTTGCAAATATCACAAGCAAAACAGCAAACAGATGTCATCCCAGGGAGTTCATACATTTTTGATGGTGAGCCATGAGCCATGCATTGAACGAAAGACACCACTGTTGCCCACCAGAGCCACACACTAGAGCTAATTGACTGGCTAGAATAAATGTAATAGCATTACTGACAGTAGAACAGAGCCGAGTTCCTAATGCTGTACTTAGCTTTACCAGGGCCTAATCTGTGTTTAAAAAAAATTAAGATGGGCAGATAAAATGGGTGGTATTCATTTCAAAACATTTATCCTTTGTGACCCACCTATACTAATGCATTCGGCAAGTATTAAAGGCCAAAATCTGTGGACCAAACTACCCATAACATAACGTATAATTTTTTCCCTTCTCCTTTATTAGTGAACAAAATATTTTTTTAAAATATTTGTCCTTTTTAAGCAAGGTACTTAAATCTGGCAACCTCTCTCTCTCTCTCTCTCTCTCTCTCTCTCTCTCTCTCTCTCTTTAGAATGATACTGCCATGGAGACCTCCAGTCCAGATCAGGACAGTTAGCAAACGTAAGGAATTTTCAGTAGAAGTACCTCAATTGTGGAATCCAATCCCTAGAAAGAGCAGATTGATGCCCCCTCTTGCCATTTTGAAATGGATGCTGAGTACTTTCCTGCTTATCCAAACTACATGAAGGAGAGATCAGGCAGTTGTTATGGACAAGACCAGGACACAGTACCACAGACAGCTCCAAGGAAACAAGTCGCTCTCACAAAGGTCAGAGGCCTACAGTGGCCTGACATACTTCTTGACTCACCCCTCTGCCTGCAGAATGAAGGTCTTTCTGATTGGAGCTTTGCATTGCTTCTCCTCTCTGCCAAGCCTCCACCTAGTCTGTTGCAAGTGGGCAGGAACGAGGAAGCATAAGGCTTCTGACACAGGAGGAAGCTGGTTCTTGGGGGGGGGGGGCTTAGGCTCTGAGGAGGCTATCTCCAGGGGCTCCTCCTCTGGGGATTCTTGAGGCTCTGGCTCAGCATTGGGGGCTTGAGAATGAAGCTGGTCTCGTTCCTTTGGAATCAGATTCCAATTTGCTATTGCACTTATATACCAGAATACTAGAATACTAGAATACCAGAATACTTATTCTAATACTAGAATATTTATTCTAATAAAAGGAATATTTGCACTTATTCTAAGTTGCACTGTTGTTGTTTTTCAAGAAAAGCAAATAAGGGTGCAATCCTAACCTGCACTGGAACAGGCAAGCCAGGAGGCTTGTGCTGTATCCAGCACAGGATTGTGGCCAGAAGCGGCTTAGCCAGAGGCAAGGGGAAACTTTTCCCCTTATCCCTGGGTAAGGACTGCTGGCCACAATGGGTCTCCTCGGACTTACACCACCTCTGGAGGTGGCACAAGTCCGAGGAGAGCAGAGCAGCTTGAAGTCGCTCCATTCTCCCTGGGGATGGGGGTTGGGATCCAGCATAACTGCCAGATCCCAGCCCTGCCTCCCGCTTTCCACCTGCCCACCCCCAGGGCCACCCATTGCCTGCCCTCCCTCTCATCTTCCCCGCCCCCCGCCATGCCTACCTTTTCCACTTGTGTCAGCACAGGCGGGCCGACACAAGCGGCTGAGGGGAAGCCGGCGTGGAGGTTTATGTTAGCCTCTGCAGGCCGGCACTTCTCAGAGTGCTGGCCTGGCTTCCTCTTGAGGAGGCGCAAACATGCTTTATGGCACCTTTGCGACCCTCCCAGGCCGGCCCAAGGGACTTGGGCCGGCATAGGGCATAGTTTGTATTGCACCCTAAGTTGATAAAGAAGTAGGCAAATAAAGAGGAAGCTTGATGCAGGGGGAGGGAATGCTAATTCTTTCCTCCTGAACTATTTTCACACTGCAAACTGGTCCCTTAAAGGTGAAGGTGCCATTTACCTCCAAAGCAGCTCTTTTCAGCAAACAAGAGAGTTTCTTCTTCCTGGAATTTCAAAATCTATATTATCCCTCTGGGAACTAGCCCCACTGGCCTTCCCCACCCCCATCAAATTTGGAGTGGGCCCAAGTAGGACAGGACATTCATGCATGAGGAGAACACCAATCACATCCCTCTGAAAGTTCGTTCTACATAACAGCATGAGGAGATGCAGGTTAAAGACCCTCCTCAGACCCCACCTACGTCTTGCTATTTACTAAAGACTCAAGTGCCCGTTCTCTGGGAGTTTCTGTTTTCAGCTGTGCCCTAGATCTTCTGCAACATGGACAGGCCCATCTTACCAAGCACAATAGACTCTGACAGCATTATAGACCCAAGCGGATGTATGGTTTATTTCATCTGTGTTTACTCAGCTCTTGGCTCAAAGGAGCTTTCATTAGCAACTCCCCTCTAAGAATGGGTATAACTAGTAATCCAGGCCTATTAGCACTGGATCATGTTGTATTCAAGGGGCTGTTTGCAGAGATCCCAAGGGGTGCTTGGTCTGCTTTAAGATGAGAGAGCTTCCCTCTCCTGTCTATCGAGCAAAAGAAGTGACTGAGAACTGTTGCAAGTCAGTGTTTGTATAAAAATGTGTTATTTTGTTCCTGTTTTACAAGCACTATCTCTCTCCACAATTCCCACCCCCTTTTCTGCAGCTTACTTCTTTCCCCCTCAGACCTCGTTATCCTTCCACTGGAGCTGATTAGTGGATTGCTGTTGGACCGTAATTTTGAGTGTAATTAATTCGGCTTTGGGTCTCAGTGCGAAATAGCTCTCGGATCCCAATTGTGGGATTCCAAAAGGACTGCTGATAAAGGACAGACTTCCATAGGCCTCTACAGCAGACCCTGCTGCAGTTCTTCCCTGCCCTTTGTTCAATGACACATACTTTGCTTGTCTCATCCTACATTTTGTGAGGGGACGCTTCTGCAGATTTCTGTCCTAACCCTGCACTCCACTGAATTCTTGCGATGCTTGGGTTTGGCTGCAAATGTTGTTGCTTAAGGAGACATGACAAAGTTCATGAAGCACCCTGTCTTCTGTTATTTGCATATTTTGGTGCCAATTTGCAGCTTTTATTCCCCTGAACTGTTTTGCAAGGGAGGGAATGCATACCAATTGCCCCCCCCCAAAAACCATGCCAATAGTTGCTCTCATGCCATGCTACCCTGGCAGTTTTTTTGTCCATCAGTCCAGCATAGCACTGAAAGCCTTCTGCCATCATTTAGCTTGACTCAAATGTCAGTTATCAATTATGATCTGGGGCAAAATATGTATGGGAATGTACATTGGATCTATTTGGATCAGTGGGTTGCCAGTACTACTCCCATACATGTGTGTGTACCTGGTATATCTCCAGAGTGTGCAGCCAGGAATTTCCTGGGCTTGATTAAGGTGTGTCCTTCCAGGATGGAACAAAGGCTTAATTGAACCCTAATCAGAGAAGTTTCTGAGGGGCGAAATGTATGGCGTGATGTGGGCTACACTCATGCACAGGTCACTGCTGGGAAAGGGTTCTTGGGTGTGTACTCTGAAAAGACTGTCCTGGTAGCCTGGCCCCTGGGCAAATAATAATAATAATAATAATAATAATAATAATAATAATAATAATAATAATAATAATAATAATAATACAGGCATTTATATACTGCCTTTCTTGGTCGTCAGATTTCTCCTCAGACTTTAATTCAAGGCGGTTTACATGGGCAGGCTGTTCTAAATCCCCGTAGGGATTTTTACAATTGAAGAAAGGTTCTATCTTTCAAGAACCACAACATTTCAGATGGATCTTTTATGGTCTGTTATCACTTTCTGGCCTCCAGATTCCTCCCACGCAGGCTGACAAGCAGCTCCTTCATCTCTCCAAGAGCAGGTGGAATAACTTGGCTGGGCTTGTCAGCTGCTTCAAGGTCTCGCCATTCACGGTGCCGGTGGCCTCGAACTGGCGACCTTCGGAAGTTATCTTCAGGCAAACGGAGACTCAACCCTCTAGACCAGACCTCCTGCCCAGTAAATTAAATACAGACCTCCTGCAGTAAATTAATTGCACTTAATTTACTACACAGGAAGACTTTTGCCAGCAAGCAAGGTTATACCAAGATGGAAAGCTCAAATTTGGCCAAATTTAGAGCAGTGCTTCCCAAACTTTTTCAATTGGTGGCTCTCTGAACCTACCGGGCCATTGGTTGCGGCTCCCCATTAGGGCTACAATCTTATACATTGTAGGGGGTGGCGGGTTTTTCGCAAGGATTCTATGGTTGCCGTGGCTGGTTTACACAGCCACCACTGCTGACATTACAGCAGCCCAGTAAGGGGATTTGAGCGATACAAATAATTCACATCCCATCAAACTCTCAGTGATGTCGTTGCAAGAGTGACTGGGTCCAAATAGGTTTTGGAATTGGGCTTGGAAAAAACCAAGCTGTTTCCCAAGTGTTTGGAAAATAGCTGGCTAAACTGAGTTGAGGGGAGTTTCTGTCTCACTAGATGGCATATTCCACTTCAAACCGAGCACAGGAGTTCACATTTCTGCCAAATAAATGCATATCCAGGGCCAAGATTGGTTCTGCCATGCCTGTCCAGTTCTCCATTCCAGAAACTGGAAGCTAAACTGGCTTTGCTACAGAAACCAATCCATCCTAGGAGTCATAGTTAGCCACAGGCAATAGTTAGCCATGTCTGACTGTGAAGCATGTGGCTGAACCATAATTTAAACACTAGAAATCCTTTTTGGTTTATAACCAACTCCCTTCTATGTGCTACCACGTATGTTGATCTATCTCATGCAGCCTCACAACAACCGTTATAAAGTCTGGAGGCTTATCAAACAGCTGCTACATGGAAGTCATTTGTCAAATGCACGTCATGCTGAATTTCCTTTCTCCATCCCAGTAACTCTTCACATGCAGTCACATGCCATGAAGGAGACTCTCCCAGGGAATGGTGGGGGATTCTCAAGTCTGGTTTTGAAACAATGCAGAGGTGGTATTTCTGGTTGCAATCAGGCGATGCTGTGCACCTCTGAATTATGCTACTGGCAAGCTCTTTCAAAGATGCCGGTGTTTACGCAGTTATGAAAATTTCAGGCATAATAGGGAATGAGACGTTGATTTAAATAGAAGATTACAGCCTCAAAATACTATTTCTTCCAGCCAAACAACTGAAAGGGAATCACCAACTCTTGCCAGTGCCAACCCTTTGATCAAATACAATACTGTGCCAGTCAAATAACACTCATACGGACCAGGCATAAGCGGGAGGTGGGAGAAAAGAGAGAAAACATCTCTAAAAATTTCAGGGGAAGTCTTCTGGGAGCCTTGCACTCTCAGTAGCCTGAATCACTGGCAGCTTCTGCAAGTGGAAGAGACTCTTCTTCAAAGGAGTAGAGGTCCTTCAGGAAATCTTGAAGAGGGAGGCATCTTGGGAGGATGGTTGGAGAGTGATGTTTGGGATTCTTTTTTAGGTGGTCTCTGGATGTTGAGTGCATTCATTATTGATTTTAGGTGTAAAAAGGAAAGCATGTAAAAAGAAGGCAGAAGCAACCTTGGCAAACATCCAGGAATAATTCACAAAATGAAATCACAGCACTGTATCGTACTTGCAACTTGCATACCTCGATGGGGACATGATAAAGCTGGAGGAGCCCAGAAAACATGACTACAGTTAAGGCTGGTTCTACTTTTCCCATTCCAGCAAGCTATCAGGAGGGTGCTTTCCATTTTTCACCCATCTGCTATCAATTGTTCCTAACCAAGTCCATCGGTGTTTCCACCCCTGCTCCGTGTCCTACATGTGTGAATGATTCTTTGGCGGATGGAACACTAGGTTTCCTCCAACGCTGGGCAATTAGATTTTTTTTGTTTGTTTGTTTGCAGACATCAATCAAGGTGTCGGGGCCCCTCCCAGATGCCCTGACCCCCGACTTACCTGGGAGCAGGCACCCCATGCCCAGGGTGGGGAGGCTTCACTGGCCCCAAAGGGGGCAAAGCAGGTTGGCTCACCTCAACCAGCCAGAGGGGGCTGGCAGGGCAAACAAGGAACACAGAAGGAAACAAGCCAGGAACAGGAAAGGCCTTTTCTGACCCACCTGGAGGAAGGGGAGGGGCCAAAGGGGGCAGGCTTGCTCCATAAAACAGGGAGGCCAGGGATGAGAGGCAGTCAGTGTGAAGCAGGAAGCTGTGAGGTCAACAGCGCCTGCTCCTAGGCCAGGTTTGGCAGCTCTGCTAGGGAGGAGGACAAGGGTGCTGGAACCCCTTCCCCTCCAGCCAATCTGAGGCCTCCCTGGGGAGGAACAAGCCTGTTCCAGGCCCCTCCAGGGGAAGGCCCCTACACAAGACATTACTAGCATGCATACTAGTTAACCTAAGGGCTGCCCATCAATGGCAGGAATGATGCGGTTCACATCAGGCAGTAGATGCATGGAGCAGCGAGCAGACCTGATGTGCCTTTCTCATAGAATCTGCCTTTGCCTCCTTCCAGAATGCTTAAAAAAAAAAAAGAGCTGTATAAAATTTGCTATCCCCCCACCGCTGGCGCTGTCACCACCTCCACTGTCACCACACCTCCTCCTCTTTCAACAAGCTAGCGAACAGGCCCCTACCCTCTTACATCCCTTCATCCTCTTATGGACCCTCTAAACCAGGGGGATCAAACATAAGGCCTACAGACTGGATATGGCCCCCAGAAGTTCTTTATCTGATATGGCCCTTCAGGCTCTCCCACCACCACTACATGCTGATCTCAGCTGCTGAACTGTGCTGAGGCATCACTGCTGAAGGTGCAGCTTGCATGATAATTGGGCTGTCCCGTATCTTGAAATTATGATCAAGATTTCTGTATTTTCTCTTCTCTCATTTGCAGCTGAGTTCCTGAGTGAGAGAAAAGTGCTTCTTTCTGATCGCAGCCTGCTTAATGACATCACTTCCGGCACTCAGCAGGCATCATGAATGCTATTCGGTCCACTGTATGAAACTAGTTTGACATCCCTGCTCTAAACAAAGCAGGAAATGTGGAACATGCTAGGAGTGCTCCCAGCACTGTGCAAAGAAGGAATGTAATGAGGAGGTAGGGGGCCTGATCAGTGGCAGATCTATATTTTTGGGCCCCTGAAGCTTGAACTGTTATGGGGGCCCCTTCACAACCAGCAAGGAGGTCTGGGTAACCATGATTATCTTCTTTAATGGAGTTGTTCCATGACAGATTACCACAAATTTCGTTAAAATTGTTGAAATATATACAACAAAAAATTACCAATTTGAGTTGTGTGACTATTACACTATATTAATATTCTCTTTTTTAATACCCCTTCTCATAGAGGAATGAGGAAAAAATTTTAAGGAATGTGGACTAAAGTTGTTTCTGGGGCCCCGCCAGGATTAGAGGTCTGGAAGCTTAAGCTCCACTAGCTTCATAGTATGTCCGCCTTTGGGCTGGATCATTGCCCTAGTTTTTCCCAATGGCAGTGGCCACCAGCCTACTTAGAGATAGCAGGCTGGTGGCTGGCTGAGGGGTGAAAAGAGGCTTATGCAGTGCCTTGCTACCAAATTGCCCCTCTCCTAAATGGGAGGAATGAGAAAGAGACCACAGTGGAGGTAGCAGTGGGGTGGCAAATTTTCTATGCCTCAGGCATGACTGCTTTCAGACCAGGCCTGACTATCCTTAACAATGCCTTAAAGGCAAGATCATGCAGGACATCCACTGTGCTGAGAGGGACTGTCATGAATCTGAATACTGTTTCGCTGGTGGGGAGACATGATCCAGCCACCTATAGGTTTTTATCACCTGTTTTTATCACTCAGAGGGATATAATATGTGCTTGACTCATTGAAATGAATGAAAAGCAAAAGTACTTGTGCACTGAACTCACTGAGGCTCAAGAGGCTTACTCTTGAGTAGACATGAACAGACTTGTGCTGTAGGGCTGCAATTGTGTGCACACCTATTTAGAAGAAAGACCTTTTTGAACTCAATAACACTTCTATAGAGAGGTTTGGGCTGTATCTTCAGTTTGCTAGTGCCAATAGCAGACGTTTACTGAAAACTTCTTAAGAAGAAAGTACAGTATGAATCAATTCATAAAAACTAACAGAGGGTCTAAGGGGCAGCACTACAAATAACCAAGATCTTGGTCTCAATCTCACTTCTTCCATGAACTCACCAAATGACTTTAGGCAAACCTCAATTTTCTCAGCCTCAGTCCTCCATCTGCTATATAGAGGTAATAATACCTAAATATTGTGGCAAGATCTGTGTAATGTGTATGTGAAGTGCTTAAACACTGAAATATTATTGGAATTAGATATAATAAAGAAAGTTGAGGCTTCTGAGGTTCCATATATAAAACATATATAAAACCAGGTCTACTCAGCCTTCTGCAGGGCTCCCAAACATGTGGAGGCTGTGAAAGTAATGATCGCAACCCACTTCCGGTTTCGCGATCACAAACCGGAAGTAGGTCACAATTGTTATTTGTACATTCTCTGCATGTTGGAGAGCCCTGTGAAGGCTGGCGCGGAGCTCCCTGCACCCCTGGAAGGCTGCTGTACGCAGTGGTGAGTCCAGCCAAGCCTCTGTGCCCCTCCAAAGCGATGCCATCCTGGTGATTGCATTGCTGCCTCCCTCCTCCTTAAGGGGACAGAGGCCAGAGCTTTCTGGCCTGGGGTGTTGCGATGCCCCACTTTGGGAACCGCTGCCACAGTTTAAATTTAAATCCAGTTATACTGCCTATTGAAATGACCTTCTAGGAATCATTAGACAGGTTCTAGCCTGTTAGCCTTAAAATATGTCATTTGATTTAATTCTAAAAGGAAGGAAGTGTGTATGCCACTGTTAAAAGATTTTCCTGATTAATGCTAGAAAGACTTGATCTGGAAGTTAGTGGATGGTTCCAAGAGGACACCCAGCACCTTAAGCAAAAGCTGCTTCATATAAACTGCTATTTCTGCTACACAATAAACAAATGATTTGTTTTGGTCATACTGTGTGTGTGTGTGTGTGTGTGTGTGTATTTTCAAAAGTGGCACATCTGGTCAAAGGAAGGGAGGTCTCTCAGAACTGCTTCCAACCCCCCATTCTCAACCAGTGAGCTGTGGATCATTGAAACACTGGCCGTGGATTCTCATGCAAATAGATGGCCGACATGAGCAGATGTGAAACATTTGGTTCTCTTCTTGTTGGCTTGTAAAGAAATAATGCAACTGGGGGGAAAGGTGGTGTGCACAAGGGGGGGTGGAGGGGGGATATAGATACTTATAACAATGACTTTCTCCCTTGGTGGCCTACAACAATGGAGTTTATGTTGGCCTATGCCAAATTCTGAGCACTAAGTAAGCGGGACCAGTAGCAGCAGAATCCAGGTACAGCACGCGCACAAATATTATAAATACATGGAAGTGTGGGAGCTGTGTCGTGTCCAGAGGGGACTCATCAATCATTCTGTTCCCATCCTGAGTTTATAAAGCAGTTCCTAGCAGCACTTAAACGGTTTACTCAAGCAGCAGAGGAAAAAGCTTACAGCATGCTTCAAGTATGTCGCCTCTACTACAGCAGAGATGTGGGGGTACTCAGGCAGAGAGTGCCTCCTCCTCCTTCTGCCTGTGCTCCCAAAAAACTCTGAGGGTTCATCCATTAAAACTGCATTTTACCCTTTGGCCCTGTTCCACAAAGCAATAGGGGCATTTAGTTTGGGATCTAGCCCTGGCTAGACGGAATTTGCTAGAAGTAGGCAGCAAATCTGTGTGGGGGCAATTGCGGCCTGCTTCTAGGATAATGTGGAGACAGATGACAGATACCCTGGAGTAACATTAATCTGCTGCATGAATGAATGTATAATGTCGACATATTACAATAACATAATAAGCTCCATAAATAAAATTAATGCTACTATCATTATGTGTACTAAAGATTTTAAAGCTAAGCTCCACAAATGTTTATACTTAAATTTATATTTCAGAAGCTCTCCAGAGTCCACTTTTAACTACTGCTGTTTTGTCTTGCATTATGGGTCAAAGTGAACAGCAAAAACTAGAGTAACGTCTTCAGGCCAGGAGACTTGAGCTACATTTGTTCTGACCCTACTTAGGCCTTCTCATTCTCACATCCCCAGCTCCAATATGAGGATGATAATATGTACACAGTTATAGTAAGGATTACAAATGTAAAATACTTTGTGAAATACTTTGAATTCTTTTAAAAGTTGTATGCAAATGCTAAGTAATTAAGGGCACAATCAGGTGTCCTCAGAAGTAAGTCCTATTTTGTTCAATTAGGTTTACTCTCAGGAAAGTGTGGCTAGGATTGCAGACTAAGGCTACAATCCTATTCACACTTTCCTGGGAGTAAGCCCCATTGACTATAATGGGACTTACTTCTGAGTAGACATGCATAGGATTGGGCTCTCTTCATGCTGAAAACCAACATGGATACAGTGGAAGTCATTTTCCCAAATGGCATGTTATTGCTTTTTTATTTTTTAAAGTAGGTAGCACAGGTGTGGGCTGAATCCAGATTAAGCAGTATTGCAGCACAATCCTGAGCCCAGAGTTGTGCCACAGTAACTACGGCTGCAATCTTATACACACTCACCTGGAAGTAAGTCCCATTGAACTCAATGAGACTTACATCCGAGCAGACATGTATAGGCTTGCACTGTAATTCTTTTTATAATGCCATTGTACAAATCTATGGTAAGGCCACACCTGGAGTATTGCATCCAGTTCTGATCGCCACATCTCAGAAAGGATATAGTGGAAATGGAAAAGATGCAGGAGAGCGATGAAAATGATTACTGGGCTGGGGCACCTTCCTTATGAGCAAAGGCTACAGCGTTTGGGCCTCTTTAGCCTAGAAAAGAGACACCTGAGGAGGGACATGATTGAGACATACAAAATTATACATGGGAAGGACAGAGTGGATAGCGAGACACTCTTTTTCCTCTCACACAACACCAGAACCAGGGGACATCCACTAAAATTGAGTGTTGGAAGAATTAGGACAGACAAAAGAAAATATTTCTTTACTCAGCATATAGTTAATCTGTGGAACTCCTTGCCACAGGAAGTGATGATGGCATCTGGCCTAGATGCCTTAAAAGGAGACTGGACAAATTTCTGGAGGAAAAATCCATTACGGGTTACAAGCCATGATGTATATGTACAACCTCCTGATTTTAGAAATGGGCAACGTCAGATGCAAGGGAGGGCACCAGGATGCAGGTCTCTTGTTATCTGGTGTGCTTCCTGAGGCATTTGGTGGGCCACTGTGAGATACAGGGCTAGACTAGATGGGCCTATGGCCTGATCCAGTTCGGCTGTCCTGATGTTCTTATGTTTTTTTTCTTAATACAGAGGGGCCAGTATGTGTGTGGAGGGTACCTATGTTCAATCATCTTCTTGTGTAGCAGGCTTGGAAAGACCCCTGATTGGGGCCTTTGGAAACAGCGACCAGTCCACTCAGACAATAGTTGCCTAAAGGGAGCAATGTTTTGACACCTTATGGCAGCCTTAAATGTCTCCTTCAGTAACAGTATTTTTACACTTCAAGTTTAAAGAACCTCTTCCTTCAATCACTTGGTGATGTGAATGCAAAAACTCCATCAGCCAAGCTGTGGCATACCTGGGGGGAGGCAAGGGGGACAAATGCCCCATGTGCCAGGCTTGGGGGCAGGACACTATGCTGCCATCAACCCCCCTGAGGCGCCCCTCACAGCACTCAGTCAGCTAGTGTGACACTCAGTTGCTCAGTCACAGTACTCAGCTGCCCAGAGGTGTTCTGAGGGCCGGGGAAGAAGCACACAGCCTCCCCAACCCCCCAAAAGCCTTGTAAATCCCTCGGAGAGCCAAAAAATATCACTCCCAATTTCATAGAGGAAACCAGAAGTGACATGTATATGCCCTTAGAAGGCATTCTGAGGACCAGGAAATCTCCCCAGCCCTCAAAAGGCCTTCTGAGGGCTGAAAAAAAATCACTTCCAGTTTCCTTTGTGAAACAGAAAGTGATGTTTTTCAGCCTTCTGAGGGCTTTAAAAGACCTTTGGCAAGTCAGGGAGGCTGCATACGGCCTCCCTGGGGCTCTGGAAGGGAGGCGGGGAGCAGTAGCCTGGCCATTGAGGGGGCGGCAGCTTGCATCATGGCACTGGGTGATACTGGGCCAGGATTGCCACTGAAGCCAGGATGCTCTTTCAGATCTGCATTAACAACGCTCAGTCAGAGACATAAGTCATAAGGGAGGCTCAAAAACCATTTGAGCTTCATTGCATGAAAAAAGGGATAATTATGTCACTGGGGAAAAAAAACAAACCCATTATTCCCAACAAAACATCTTGATCACTTCTGAGCTCTCATAGTGGCAACACTAGAGAGTGGCCCTACCAAGGCCCACAGTCTCTGAGGGACCCCATCATTTGCTGTCACAGGATTTGCAGCAGCAGACTGACTTTGAAAATCTAGTCTCACATGGTGGCTTTCTCTACTCAAGGTGTGACACACATGGATACTTCCTTCTCCCTTCTGTCCTCCCCAGTGGCCAGGAGTCTAGCTTACTCCCAGGTGGCAGAACCACTTCCTAGGAGCAAGCTAAGGCAGGAACTACCCTCTCCCTCCCTCCCTCCCACCACCTCTGCTGAGTAAGCTGGAAGGATAGCGGCACATGTGTGCTTCACATGCATGTACAATGGGATCCAGAAGTGGGCTTTGCTCAAAGTCTGGGATGAGCCTATTAAGCTACTCCATTGATCCATCTTGCTCAGTATTGTCAACACTGACTGACAGCAGCGCTCCAGGGTTTCAAACTGAAGCCTTTCCCAGCCCTACCTGGAGATGTTGGAGACTGAGTCTGGGATCTTCTCCATGCAAAGCAGGTGCTCTACCACTAAGCCCTTCCCTGAATTCCAGTCAGCAACGCAGCAGGCACCTGTGGGAAATTTGAACTCAGGACCACTCAAAGTGCTTAAAAAACCATGAAACAAAGCCCTTGGAGAAGCAAACAAGAAGCTGATTGATTCAGGGAACATATTTTCATCTGCATAAACTCTAGTTCAAAGTAAGCTTCATCATCCCCATGTTTGCTAGGTTAGGTTTTTTTAAATCATCTTTAAACTCCCATGCTGAAGTGATGCAAGTTAAAAGAAAGAAAAAACCTGAGAAGAGAAAATGCAAAAACAAACCTTTAGGAAAAGACAAAAATTGGGACTCCTGGAGGAAAGAAGGAAAGTATATCCTGTGAAACAGCTGGGAAAATCATTCAGAGCCCAGTTCTTCAGAAAAGCGTTTTCCTGTCCACACAGACACATTATGTTTATTGTGATTTCATTTTGTGGTGCATTAAGGGCCGGATTTTCAAAACACTCCAGAGTGCAATTGCTTGCACAAAACCGGCCAATTGAACACAAAGTCATGGGTGCTGCATATGCAAATCAGGCATGAAATTGCATTGACATTTTGTTCCCCTAAACTCTTGAACCACTAGCCCGAGACATTTCTTCAGAAGACACCCAGACCCTGAAGAAGGACTGTTTGTTTTTGTGAAATGGCTGCCTCTCCCTTGGCAATGCCAGAGAAATCTCATTGCATGGGAGAAAAAGACCTACAGATATACAGAGAGAGAAAAAGTCTGTCAATATTCCTTTTAAAATATTGATTTGGTACTGCATATGACATACGCCTTTTGCCAGCAGAGCAGTCATAAATATAAGTACTAGGCCTCAAATGACCACCTCTGCTTCAGAAGGTATAAAGCAAACAAAAGAAGAAATATCACCATAAAAGTCATGAAATCCTCAATGCTGATGGCTTGTTGAACCCTTACCAGCTGATGAGCAGAATGGATATTGGATTCTTCCAAGACCTACCTGTACAGAATCTAGTGACTGGGCAAGTGGATATGACAGGAGACAAAGATAGGTTGGGACTTCGATCCCAGCTAGTACTCCTGCGATAGAGTAAGTTCCATTCATGCGGGGGAAAGGGGTGATTTTCAATAGTCCTGCCTTTCACTGACAAATTCTCTGTGCCCCCTGAAAATATGCCTTTTCCCTCTTGTCTGACTGGTATTTCCATTACAACAGTACTATGTGGGATCCAATTCTAGATGTGTAACACAAGCTACAGCCACTATTTAACACAGGTTTCCCTACACAGCATATCCCATGAGCTGCTGATATTAAAATTATTATTATTTTGCATATCACAGCTGCCCATTCTTTAGCTGGACTTGGCATTAATTACTAGTCGGGCCCCACCCAGGGGCCTAGAACGTCGTAATATATTTGCAAATGATGTGTGCTGAACCAAGCAGGGTAGGTTGTCAAAGTTCAGATGTTTGAAATGCTGTTCAAGCATTTTTGGAACGGCACCTGATGGAAGGTGACAGAATGACCAGGGTAATATGCAATTGGGGCAAAAAGCTTAAAAGCCACACTGCTAAAGCATAAAGGCACATAGAATAGTGAAAGCTGTTTTTATCTAAAAATCATAGTTAGTCTCACAGAAAAGCTGCTTGAAAGACTCATCTTAGAAGCTTTTTTTCACAGAAGCTGAGACCTTGGGCTTCAAAGGCTGTGCTACAGTTCGGAATTTGGAAAAGGGAAGTCGTATCTAAGGCAAAGATAGATAGGCTACATCTTGGCAGAAGTATACGGCCTGCCAAGATATCACAATGCTGAGAAAACTCGTATATGCAACAATTGTAATCATTAGAAGTAAGTTTTAGCTGCTGGCTCATCAGTTGGCAATGTTTCTTGGCAGACTGATATAGTGTCTAGCTAGCTGGCCACAGACACCTGCAAGAGACAAATTTAGAAAAAAGAATACATTTAATTAGATAACCAAGAACATCCTTGAGAATCAGTCTTTGTTTGAATTGCAACTGAAATGGAGAAAGGAATGTTTGGAGGGGGTTGATGCACGGTTGCTTCAAACAGTTTGCCTGGCATGTAATGTCTGAGTAACTTGTTTGAAGGTAAATGGGAGAAGGATTTCTTAAAAAGAAAATTTGATGCAGTGAAAGTTTGACTTGTTTTATGTTAAAATATATGAAAAATCACAAGAAGCTGGCTAAAGCCTTAGCCAGCCACTAAAGGGAAGACGATACTTCTAGCAAGGATATACACCACTATAGATCCCTCAATACCAAATGTACTCAAAGTAACTGGTCACAAATAGAATTAAGACTGTTAGTAAAACTGTTAAAAGGAAGTTGAATGGACCTTGCCTCCAGAGATTGGCAGACAGCCCCACAGTGTTTTGCTAAAAACAGGAAAGAATGCAGGAGAGATAAGACAGGTGGCTCAAGCAAGGCCATCCTAAGAGTCTGAAGGGAATGTATGGGTTTGAAGAAATGGGTTTGAAGTTCTGCCAAGAGGGACAGTCCTGGATAAAATAATGTTATAGCATCCCCTGCTGGTTCTTGAAAATTGTGTAATTCTGATGCCTGCTTACCTGTCTCAGAGCCCCCTCCCAGGAAGCCAAACCTGTAGCAACCATCACTACAGAGTAACAGAGAAAGGGGGGGGGGGTGGAATAAGGAAAGAAGAAGACAGGTGTTATGCAGGATCAAAGAGACCACTGAAACCAACATAAGTTTAAGGCTTTTATTGTGAGGAATGGAACCTGAACCAAATAAAAACACCCTTGTTCCAAATTCCCTGATTGAGTGAGGACCTGAGGCAGGCACTAGGCAGGCAGGACTATAGACACTGGCAAGAGATAAACTTTAGAAGAACAACACATATTTTAGTTAGATAAAGACAATGCTATCCCTTTTTGAAAGTAAAGAGGAGGCGAGAAGATAAGAGGAAGAAATAGAAAATACCAGAGAAACTTCTGCCTTTGAACTCTCTCTTTGAATTGCAACTAAAACAGATAACAATGAGCAGATGGGCGTCATTTGGCAGAAGAACACCCATCTTAGCAAAGACAGTCTACCTATGTCCACTTATAGTTTTAAAGATTGTTATTCTTTCATGCTTTTAAGGGCAAAAGACAGTGTCATTACCTTAGCTAGAAGCCTTACATTAAAACACTGGAAGAATTATTTTAGAAGCTGTTTGTTACTTTCACAGAAGTCTCACAGAAGCTGGGACTTTGAGCTTCAAAGACTGTGTTAATAAGGAAGAGACAAATATAAGTAAAATAGTCTTTGCTCTAAAGTGTAACCAACATATATGGGGACATAGTAGTCATTAGAAATAAGTTTTAACTGCTTGATTCTATTAAAAGCAACAAGGCTAAGTTTGACTAAAGATGCTTGAGACTCAAAGTCTGGAATGAACCCAGATAAGCAAATACCAGTCTGGGCAGACAACCTTGGCAGAGTCCGATGTCTTGGCAAAAGCATTCGCTAAGCCTGTATCTCTGTAGCCTGTATTGTAACGCTTTAGAAACATGTTTGGATTAAAACAAGAGAAAGGAACGCGGAAGAGATAAGAAAGGTAGCTCAAGCAAGGCCATCCTAATCAGGAAGAATCTGAGGGAGATGTATGCCAAGAAATGGGTCTGAAGTTCTGCCAAATGGTCAATGCCAGGTCAGTCCTGGATAAAATAATGTTATAGCACACTCTACTGATTTTTGAAAACTTTGTAATTCAAAATGTTTAATTTTACCTTTTATGGAAACTGTTACCTGAAACAAGCCTATCAAGTGCTTCCATATAAAGCCTATAAAGTTATCCATAGCCTATTAAGCGTCAGCCCCATCTATGATGTCAAACGTCAGCCAATGGGAAGTCTACATTTTCCTAGAATTGTATAAAAAGTGTCCCACTCCTTTGAAGAGTGCTTTTTCTGGATTTGAGCTGAGTCTCCCAGAGGCCCCAGACATGTCTTGTTGAAACAATAAAGAGCCTTCATAGCCTTCCACCTCTCAGTGTCTTGCTTATTTGGTCTCAGCGGCACTGGACAAACCCACCCCTGTCTACCAAATGGCGCTGCCTTTCTGGGCAGGGTACGACAATTCAATATATTTAATTGTTTAATTTTACCTTATTTGGGAACCTGTAACTTGAAGCTCACCTATCAAGTGTCTCTAAGGCTATCTACAGCCTATTAAGAGTTAGCCCCATCTATGATGTCAAACTTCAGCCAATGGGAAGTTCAAATCTTCAAACAAAGAACCCAGAATGTTATAAAGAGTCTGGTTAACATTGATACTCGCTCTCAATGCATTGGACAGTAGTCTCATGAGATGCCCATTGCTAGCAACAAAATAAAAGCTTGCACCCTTGACTACTGAGTCTTGCTTTCTGGACCTTGCAACACACCCAGTGTACCAATCACCACTGGGATAACCACTGCTGGTTTGTGCTATCATCTTTGAATTTCAATTTTTTAATCCTGATACTAATTTTTTCATGTTCTTTTTTATCAATTCTATTATTGCCAGGTATTGCTATGTCGATGATGGTTATTTTATTTTTTCTATTATTGTGATGTCTGGTGTATTGTGCGTCAAAACTTTATCAGTTTTTTAATTATAATATAGTTGTTGTTAACAGTATTTATGTACCACTTTTCAACAGAATGTTCACAAAGCGGTTTACAGAGAAAAATCAAATAACTAATGGTTCCCTGTCCCAAAAGGACTCACAATCTAAAAAGATGCAAAAGAACACCAACAGCAGCCACTAGAAAAGGCCCTGCTGAGGTGAGGTAGGCCAATTACTCTCCTCCTGCTAAATAAAAGAGGAGTACCCACTAGAAAAAGTACCTCTTACTCAGTAAGCAGGGATAAACTCAAAATAGGTCAGTTCAATGTCTAAGGGCACAATCCTAACCAACCTTCTAACACTGACATAGCTGAGCCAATGTGGTATGCACTGTATCCTGTAGTGGGGAGGCAGTCAAGGGGACCTCCTTGAGGTAAGGGCATGTTTGTGACCTCACTTTGGGGCCGCATTGCTGCTAAGTCAGTACTTGAAAGTTGGTTAGGATTATGCCCAAAGTCATACACAATGAAATTTAACAATTTGAGGAAATACTCAGATCTGAGAACCTGGAATGTGGCATCTTTGTTAAGTACCAGCACTACAGTGACTTTTTGTGCAACAATCCATTTAAGCCAATGTGATTCCGAAAACACGTGAAGTAGGTATAAAGCGAAGAAGAATTCTGAGCACGTCTCAAGTTCTTTGGTCTTCGTTCTTGAAAAACTAAAGCCAGTCCTCAGATATCCTGAATTATAGCTTCCAAGTAAAATTCAGCTCTGGGTTCTTATTTTAAAAAAATAATTATTAATATTAACTGTTTCCACATAAAGAAGTGGCCTGGGTGTTAAAACTTTAGAGAACAAACTGCCTGCTCAGAAAATAGTTTTGCTTGACTTCCATTGTTGGCCCTTGTCATCTATGATATATGCCCGCTCATGGCATTCGTGAAATGCTTTTATCACTGACTATTTGATGGTAGAAGATCTTTTGTTCCTTTTAGTACCTTCTGAAAAACACAAGGCCCCCTTGGGCATGCTTAGGGTAACTTTCTCTCTCCAGATGCTTGAGTGAAAGAGTCACAGAATGGAGTAATAAAATCTTAACTCAAAACAATTGAAAACAAAATAAAGTCCTTAGGCTGTTACCAGGCATGCTTTCTAAAACACATGTAATGTGGGAACAGGGGACATCTAGTGTGTGTGCTGGGACCAAGTGCAGTGGCTCCTGGCACAAGCCAATGGAATGGCATGAAAAGAGGAGGGAAGCGAGCTTAAAGGTGCAAAAATACATAGCTTTTATTTTGGGGATCAGTACAGTAAATTGAGAAAGGAAATTAAAAAGAAATGCATGCTATGTACATAACAATCACACAACTAAGCCCTAAATGTCACCAGTTCCTACAATCCATAAGGGCACAAAGGGAGAAAGAAGGGACAGCAGGATGTAAGGAAATCAAGAGACCTTCCCAGGGGGAACTTGGGCTGAAGAACCAGACTTTTTGCAATAGCCGGAGGGGAGGGTGAGATGAGAAAGGCCAGGGAAAGAAGGAGAAGGAGCAGAGAAGTACCAAGGTTCTAACTGCAGCAACAGACCATGGCTGGGTCTTTGTCCTCTATAGCCTGAACCAGGGCTACTGGCAAGGAGTCAGCCCCTCAGTGAGCCATAAAAGCACTTCACTCACTCGCAGGAGACTCTTGCCTCTCTGACCATGCAGTTCCTATAAGCAAGGCCTTAAAAGAGGCCTGAAGACCTTCTTATTTCAAAAAGCCTTCTGAATCTAGAGTTTTTTTTATAAAGGAACAGTTGCTGGTGCTGAGTCGTGCTTGTTGATTTTTATTAACTATTTAATGTCCTTAAGACCAATGGTTTTTATTGCAGTTGTTTTGCTGCTAGTTGGCTTTTAATATAGTGTTTTATGTATTTTAATGTATATTGTATGTATTTTTAAAATGTTATGAACCGTCTTGGGTGCCCTTCGGGGACAAAGGTGGGATGTAAATGGAGTAAATCAATAAATAAGTGACAGACAAGAGCTCAAAGGAAGTTCACCTTTAGTGTCCCAGTTGTCTGAGTAGCTGTGCTGACATTTAAGGGTTCCCACAGAAGTGAATGGGGATTGCAGAAGAGCACAGAAATTCATCCATTTTAATGGAGTATGCATAGTAGCCATTTTTTGGTGGATCATGCTATAGAATAAAATGAGCTTGCACCAATGAATTACAAGAATGTGCTGTGCCTTGTTCTTTTCTTTCGTATGATTGATATTCAAATTCTTGGAATTATAATGCCCTCATAATTATAATTAGAGCTAGCAGTTTCACTGACAAGGCTGTTGGTCTGGGAGAGAGGCAAGTTAGTATGTAAAAGGTGGTCTTTGGATGACATTAGACATATCCAGGATATTGGCCTATAAATCTCCTTAGTTTACTTGTCAGAGGAAGCACTGTTCTTGTTGTTGGGTGCATTACTTTATTGGCCCCATAAATTCTTGATGCTGACTCATTATGGCAAATTGTACAAGGAGATAGAAAAGTAATTGGCCAAATGTGGGTGTTTAACACAGAGAAAATGCTGGAAACCCGAAAGGTGGTTCTGTGAACCAAAGTTGCCTCTCAGGAAAGGCTTGTGAACATGAATTCATACAACTAGTGTTCAATTGGCATTTATGAGCTGATCAGCTTCCACATTCCCTGCTTTGTTGCCCTGGGAAAATATTACTGCTTTGATGTGTTAAGATGGCTCTCTTCAAGATACCTGAACTGTGAAAAAGAGAGCTGCAAGGTTGATTAATTAGTGAAATCAGTAATTTCCTATAATTGCCCTGAATGGTGTGCCGCAGGAGTTTGGGGGAGGGTCATTTATTAGTAGGGCCATTGGGGGATGTGAGCCCCCTGCCAACAGTGCAGGGTGCCTTGTCAATTGTCAAAAAATTGATGGTGTGCCTTGACAATTTTAGCGCCTTGTCAGTGTAGTGTGAGATGAAAAACGTTGAACATTGTGAGTTAAATTAATCAATTAAAACATTTTGCCCAATTAAAAAGATGCCTGTCATTGATTTTTTTAAAATAGCTCCTTACAAAAACCCATGAGTGACAGCCACTGTCTTAGAAGATGCATCCTTTTTTCTCTCATACAGAGGAGGGAATGTCTTTGGCTATGACATTGGCCTCAAACAATGATCTGGACATTGACTCTGCAGAGGGATTGGAGCTAGTGTAGGCCCTGTGGTCTCATGCACCTCCATTTCCAGAGGAGCTGAATGCTGACTGTGAGCTAAAGAGATCTCTTTAAATCAGTATCAAATCAGGAGCTAGGATTGCTGATTGCCTGGACTCCTTTAGCCTGAACTCTACTCCCCCGCATATGAATCCCACAAGAACTATAGAACATAAGAAGAGCCCTGCTGGATCAGGCCAGAGGCCCATCTAGTTCAGCTTCCTGTATCTCACAGTGGCCCACCAAATGCTTCAGGGAGCACATTAGACAACAGACACAATCTGAGTCCTGGTGCCCTCCCCTTCATCTGGCAATCAGAGGCAGCCTACCTCTACCTTGCACATACCTACCATGACTTGTAACCTGTGATGAACTTTTCCTCCAGAAATTTGTCCAATCCCCTCTTAAAGGCACCTAGGCAAGATGTTGTCACTACTTCCTGTGGCAAGGAGTTCTACAGACTTGCACTGTCTCCTAATACAATCTCCTATCTCACCAGAAATGTAAATGAACCTGTCAGTAAACTACCAAACAATAAAAATAAAAAGAAGTCAGGCGAGAACTATATTCTTTTAAGATTACAGTTCCCTGGAGAAGAGATGAGCCTGGCAGCCCAATCCTGAGCTGTACAAAGTGCAGGGCTGCCATATCCAGCATGCCCCAGGCAGCCACCGCAACCTCCTTGGGAGAAGGGAACATTTGTCCCCTTCCCCCGAAAAAAGGAAGTAGCCCCACAATGGGCAGTTCTGGAGCTGCCGCAGAATCAGAGAGCTCTGTGTTGGGCTGCGGGGCCCGACATGGATCTCAGGATCTGGTAAATCTGAGCTCCACCGGTCCCGCCCTCCTTCCACCCCATTCCCTCACTGGCACACCTCCTCCCTGCCGTCTCCCCACCCGGAACGCCTCCTCCCTGCCTCCGCCTATGCCCCCACCTACCGCTGCCCAGCGTTCAGGCAACCGCTAAGTGGTGGAGCACCGGTTTTCCACCAGCATTAACCCAGCACCAGCTGGTGCTGGGCTAGTTTTGGCTCTGGGCCAGCGCTGAGAGCTCACAAATGTACTTTATGGCACATTTGTGACAGTGCATGCAGGCGGTGAGCCACACGCACTGTTTAGGATTAGGCTCGGGCAGTGGGACATCTATGGGAATATCAGTCTGATTTGGAGACTCATCAGAATATGTTGTCTGCCACCTGGGAATTATCTTTGGTTCTGTAGGTGCTTCTTATGCTTTCTTCTGTTTGTAGGCAACTGATGGGCTATTGCAAAAAACAGTGTGCTGGATTACTAGATAGGTCTTTCTAGAACATTCCTGCAAAATGTCAATGAGGCCATCCGTAGGAAGTTCCCAAAATGAAATTGAAATGACAATTTTTTTTCATACATTAATTGCGCTTCTATAGTCCACTGACTCTATCTGCTTTCTAGCATATCAGATGTCTTATTCTGTACCAAGTCTTCTGAACTGTGTGGCTAGAACATTCCCCATTTGGCCATGAAAGCACTAAAGCTGCTGGATATCATTGGGTTTATTTAGGACTGCCATCCATTTACCATCCAAAATTTTAGTTGACTACCAGCACAATCCTATGCATGTCTGCTCAGAAATAAATCTCATTGTGTTCAAGAGGGTTTACTCCCAGGAAAATGTGTATAGGATTGCGGCCTTATAGTATGGGTATTACAGCCCAATCCCTCTCTCTATCCTACCTTCTCCTAAGTCCTTGGAGGTTTAAATGCTAGTAACATTGTCAGTTCTGGTGGCTATTAGAAGTAGAGGATAGGACTAGCTTATGTATGATTGGTAAGGCTTTTGTAAGCCTCTAAAAGACTCCAGGGGCAACCAACTCCCCACTCCCTCCTCTCAAAGAGTTCTGTTTCCATCACCTGCCTGCTAATCTAGGACAAAATAAAATGACTAATAAAATTGAACTAATAAAATAAAATTGAAGAATGAAGTTGCTGATCTCTTGACTAAAATATGCAACTTGTCCCTAAAAACTGCCATGGTGCCAGAGGATTGGAGGATAGCAAATGTCACACTGATCTTTAAAAAGGGAAGGAGGGGGGACCTGGGAAACTATAGGCCGGACAGCCTAACATCTATACAGGGTAAGATGGTGAAATGCCTCATCAAAGATAGAATCTCAAACACATAGACGAACAAGCCTTGCTGAGAGAGAATCAGCATGGCTTCTGTAAGGGTAAGTCTTGCCTCACGAAACTTATAGAATTCTTTGGAAAGGTCAACAGGCATGTGGATGCGGGAGAACCCGTGGACATTATATATCTGGACTTACAGAAGGCGTTTGACACGGTCCCTCACCAAAGGCTACTGAGAAAACTCCAGTAAGTCAGGGAATTAGAGGCTAGGTCCTCTCATGGATTGGGAACTGGTTGAAGACCAGGAAACAGAGTGGGTGTCAATAGGTAATTTTGACAATGGAGAGAGGTGAAAAGTGGTGTACCCCAAGGATCTGTTCTGGAACCAGTGCTTTTCAACCTGTTCATAAATGACATGGAGACAGGGTTGAGCAGTGAAGTGGCTAAGTTTGCAGACGGCAACAAGGTTTTCCTAGTGGTGAAGACCAGAAGTGATTGTGAGGAGCTCCAGAAGGATCTCTCCAAACTGGCAGAATGGGCAGCAAAATGACAGATGCATTTCAATGTCAGTAAGTGTAAAGTCATGCACATTGGGGCAAAAAATCAAAACTTCACATATAGGCTGATGGGTTCTGAGCTGTCTGTGACAGATCAGGAGAGAGATCTTGGAGTGGTGGTGGACAGGTCGATGAAAGTGTCGACCCAATGTGCGGTGGCAGTGAAGAAGGCCAGTTCTATGCTTGGGATCATTAGGAAGGGTATTGAGAACAAAACGGCTAATATTATAATGCCGTTGTACAAATCGATGGTAAGGCCACACCTGGAGTATTGTGTCCAGTTCTGGTCGCCGCATCTCAAAAAAGACATAGTGGAAATGGAAAAGGTGCAAAAGAGAGCGTCTAAGATGATTACAGGGCTGGGGCACCTTCCTTATGAGGAAAGGCTATGGCGTTTGGGCCTCTTCAGCTTAGAAAAGAGACGCCTGAGGGGGGACATGATTGAGACATACAAAATTATGCAGGGGATGGACAGAGTGGATAGGGAGATGCTCTTTACACTCTCACATAATACCAGAACCAGGGGACATCCACTAAAATTGAGTGTTGGGAGAGTTAGAATGGACAAAAGAAAATATTTCTTTACTCAGCGTGTAGTTGGTCTGTGGAACTCCTTGCCACCGGATGTGGTGATGGTGTCTGGCCTGGACGCCTTTAAAAGGGGATTGGACAAATTTCTGGAGGAAAAATCCATTACAGGTTACAAGCCATAATGGGTATGTGCAACCTCCTGATTTTAGAAATGGGCTACATCAGAATGCCAGATGCAAGGGAGGGCGCCAGGATGCAGGTCTCTTGTTATCAGGTGTGCTCCCTGGGCCACTGTGAGATACAGGAAGCTGGACTAGATGGGCCTATGGCCTGATCCAGCAGGGCTGTTCTTATGACTTCTGATGAACAACCTCTCGGTAAATATTCTGTCACCTTTTCCTGCAGTCTGTGGTTCATGGGGAGATGCAGAAGCAACTGTTTCTGAGCAGAGTGTCGTGTACAATGAAAAAAACACTGAGCCTTCTCCTAGCTGCTGTGCAAGAAGCATTGCTCCTTACAACTGTCCCTGTATTCATAGCAAACAATAAAGGTATGTCAGCTTTGCACCCGATACCATTTCCCTGGGAAAGGAGGGCAGCGCTTCCCAACTGGCATCCATCAAGGAGCCATCTGGGAGACATCGGCCACCAAGGCAGGAGCACCTGGACATGAATTAGTAAAGGAGAGTAAGACAAGAAGACAGAATAGGAAGCAAAGTCTTTTGAGGCCTTTGATAATGCTTTTCTGTCCTGACAGTGCGCATATGTTTTAACTTGATATACTAAACCGGGTTCATGGCTTCATACTGAGAACATGAGTCCATCACCTTAAGAATTCCTGAATATATCAGAACCACTCAAAGTGGAAGGGATCACAGAAATTGGACCCTAATTGTGTATTATAAGAATTAACTATTAAATAAGATGGCAAAAAGCAAATTGTTTAAAACAGTGCTTCTCACACATTTAGCACCAGGACCCACTGTTTAGAATGAGACTCTGTCAGAACCCAATGGAAGTGATGTCGTGACTAAAAGTGACATCATCAAGCAGGAAATTTTTTAACAATTCTAGTTTGCAATCCTATCCATGCTTACCCAGGAGTAAGTCCCATTTACTATAATTGTTAAAAGCATATACAGAGTAGCTTGTTAAAAGCACAGGTCTGTAACCATTCCCCAAATGTAGTCACATCCCATGGTAGCATCAAGTCTAATATCTTAAAAATACAATATTGAAATGAATGGGGACCCACCTGAAATTGGCTTGCGACTCAATGTATATGTGGAGAGGTTTGGCAACCTTACATTCCTAAACTTTTGTGCTTTAAGTTCAGATCCTAACCCCATTTCATACATGATTGAGACAGACCCAGATTCAGTCACAAGACTGGTGAAAAATTATATCTGAATGGACTCTACTCACACTCCAGAAGGGGAGAGAGAAGTGCATGCTCATGTTCCCACATCATGTATCAGGGTGGATGGTTTGGAGAGATTGTCCAATCTGGTGCACTGTAAACAGGCATAGATTTGGAGTGGAGCTGAAGCTGAGGGGGGCTCATCTAAAGCCACTGTGTGAGTTCACAGCTGAACATAGTTCAAATGCTTCAGACAGGGCCTATCCATGAGATGAGCTGAATCGGTTGCTTTGGGTGTGTACTGCACACACACCCCCCTTTGTCCACCTCTGCAGCTGCTTCAACTTGCTGCCTTTTGCCTCTGCTCTCATCCTCTTCTTCCTCCTCATCCTACTGCTCTGCCTCAGTCAGGGAAGCAGAGGGTGACAGGAACAAGTGCTGCCCGTCTTCCAAGAAAGGAAGAGAGGTCACCAGGCGACCCTTCGCCTCCTTGCAAAACAGGTCAAACACGTGCTTTGGGGGAAGACAGGATGGCACTTCTCCCAGCTTCTTTGTTCCAGCCTTGCTCTGTTGCTCCATTTCAAAACACAAAGCAGCAGAGCAAGGAAGAGGAAAGGGAAGGGACGGTGTGTGAGGGAGTTGGGTGGCCTGCCTCCAGCAGCGCTGCCAAAGAACATGGTGGGGGAGCTGGAAGAAGAGGTAGCCCTCAGAGACCCCATTCCACAATAGAAAATATAAGGTTAACACTTTGTGTATATTTTAAAAAGCAACACATAGTATCACAATGAAATTGGAATATAAAGTAGGCTACACTGACAAATATCTACATTTCAGTCACTGGCGTAATGGTGAAAGCCAGAAATGCAATCGCAGCATATCATAAAGATCCTGTGATCCTCCTGAGATGCCTTCTCACACCCTGACTTCAGTCATGTATTATAGTTTGTCCTATAATGAACTAAGGGCGCAATCCTAAAGCACACTTGGGCCGGTGCAAGTCTCGTGCATTGGCCTGGGACTGTTGCAAATGTGCTGTAAGACACGTTTGATCTGACTTGGGAGTTGGGGAGGCTGGTGCAAGGACATGCACTGTCTTCCCCATGCCGATGCTGGGCTTCCCACACCGACATGGGCCCTGGGTCTGGTAAGTTTGCACCAGCCTTTCCAGGCTGGCACAGGGGATAGGGGGGGCATGGGAAAGGCAGGGAGGAGGCATTTTGGGGCTGGGGGAGGGCTGTTGGTCCCATGGGTGGGCAGTAGGGAAGGGGGCGGGGCCAGGATCCAGCACTTATGCTGGATCCTAGCCCTGTTCCCGGGCAGCCTGGGGCAGCTCAGGCTGATCAGATTTGTGCCACCTTTTCAGATCTGAGTAGACCCGTTGGGGCCACTGCAGTGCGACACAGGGTAAAGGGAATTATTTCCAAGCCACAGCCAGCCCAAAACTTGTGCTGGGTACAGTGCAGGCCCGCTGGCATGCCTGTTTTAGTGCAAGTTAGGATTGTGCTGTAAATAAACTAGGCCTTCCTTAAAAAAGGAAAGTTTCCATTGCTTCCCAAATCTTTAGAACTAAACCCAGCCTCTGGTATAATGCTGGAGCAGCTACTTGAGAAGTTCCTGTAATTTCACTTCTTGAACGGAAGGGACTTTTAGCAATGTGATTCCACTTGGCCTAAACTGAGTACGAAATGCCCACATCTGAAAGGCAATGCAGCACCAGCATTGGCTAGAATGTGCACACTTAACAAATGGCTGTCTTCAACTTTATGTTTTGCCTTCACAATCTTCTCACATAGACACAAATAGCAGGTGAGGGGCTCCAAGGGCCTTCAGTGTTGTGTAAATGAGTTTGAGTTGGGCATCTTCTGGGCAAGGGAACCTTTGCAAATTGAGACTAAAGGGCCGAACAGGCTGAAGTAACATTTCATCTCAAACAGGAGGAGCATAAGGTAGTGGGGGGCCAATTTATGGTGCTGCTTTCCACTTCTGAGGTCCAGGCTGCTTGAATAGCCTTCAGGCTGGGTCACCCATGACATGAGTTTGACCATGTCAGCACAATTCCCAGCCAAGCCAGCACATTTGTCCAGGCACAATGAAAAGTTCCCCCCTCCCTCCCCAAAAGTCCTTGAACTTTCTGGTTGATTTCAAGGAGGGAATGCCCAAGAGATTACCCAGTTCAATAGTGGATTTGGATATAACAGGAGCCCCCATTGACTCCTTTCCTGGGCTCTCAGATACGCTGTCACTGGCTCCTCCCCGTTTGCTATTGTTCCTATTCATTCTAAAATGAAGAAGGGGCTTTTGTTGCCCAAACCTCATGGGGTCAGATAGCCCCTTGCTTATCAATCTGCCTCTCTCTTCTGTTTGCAACCTCTGTTCCTCTCCTCCTCCCCATGCAAACAATGCAATGTTTTCTTCTGGGGAAGTTTGCAGAGGGGGAGTGGTTGCCTTTGGCTTTTGACCTTGTAATCAGTTGTGAGGATGTGTTAGCCTCGGTGCCCTCTCCCCAAACTCCCCATTTAACCTCTAGACCTGTCTAAGTGATGGGAGAATGCAAAAGCAGAAAGCCTCCCAGTTTCCAGTGGAATGTGTCACTGCCTGCTCCGTTTGCAGCACCCCTTCCTGCCCAAGGCACCCGTCCGCTGGGCAAAGTAGCCTGGGAACACCTCTCCCCAGCTGGTTCGTGACAAGGCAATAAAGGAGTACTGAAGTTATTCACGTGCCTCCGTTTTGTTTCCTTGTTTGCAGGATGACAGTGGACTTAGCCTTTTTGAAATATCAACGCTCTTGGGTGCTTCAAGCTGTTTTTGTCCTTTAGAAAACAGAACATGATAAACTGGCTTTAATGTAAGCTGATTTAATGGATTGATTGAATAAATTGCCTGAAATACACATTTTTCAGTTCGACAGGGTTGTCATCGCAGCCTGTAAATCACTTTGGAGTCATGTGTTTCACCTTAAGTTGATGAAGGTGGATGAGGTGAGGTATGCAAGAACACTGATACATAAGAAACTGGTTTACACCAAGTCAGACCACTGGTGCATGTAGCACAGCATTGTCTACTCTGACTGGCAGTCGCTCTCCAGTTTCAGGCTGAAATCTTTCCCAGTCCTATCTGGGGACTGAACCTGGGAACTTCTGCTGGATCTAACATGGATCCCGCACAATGCATTTTGAGACCGATCCAAACAAACGGAAGCACTTTTAAGTCCCATTGAGTCATGGTTCCCAAACATTTTAGCACTGGCACCCACTTTTTAAAATGACACTCTGTTGGGACCCACCTAGCTTTATGAGACTTTTAAAAAAAAGGTCATCTGGGGAAAAATTATATTTGCATGTATTCATTTACAAGTAATATTTATTTATTTATTTATTTACATGAAACTCAATCAATTTCTCCTGAGACAGCCCTTATGAATAGCCTCAAGGCTTGAGGGGCTTAGTTATGTGACCCAACCTGCCCCATTACCTATCTTTGACGAACTTGGAAAAAAAACACACCAGCAAAAAAGATGCTCCAACATTTAGTTTCCTAAATTTACACATGCTTGCAAACTGCTGGAGCTCAGTTCTTTGCAGGGCAGTTAGTAGCTATCTGATTTTTGAAAAGCCTCAGGACTTGAGACAATCAGTTATCTGATCTTTTCATCACCCATATTTTCATTGGAGGCTCTCTGAGACGTACCAGAAATCAGGTTCCAGACCCACCAGAGGTTCCACCAAGGGTCCAGACCCACCAATTTTCCCAAGGCAGTTTGAGAAATGCTGCCATAGAGTTGAACAGGATGCACACCCCAGTCCTATCCAGGTGTAGTCAAACTAAATATTACTGGGACTTACTTCCAAGTAGCAGTACATAGATTTTAGCCATACTGCCACCTGATTGTTGCCCTGAGAACATTTTAACTCTTCCACTGAAAACCATTGTATTTTGGTAGAATGTTGCCTCTTTTGCTGGATAACGATTGTGATAGAGATTTCATTACCTAACAACATTCTTCTAGGCCAGTGAAGTTCAGCATTGGAGCTAAATTTAAATACCAAATAAACATGGGAAGATCTGAGTCAAATGTTTCGTGAGTAACATTTGTCTTCAGTTCTAAAATCCATGAAAAATATTTCAAGTGAAAAGGATTTTCCCGCAGGCTATGAAATAATGATGCCCTTACTAGCAGGCATTTGAGGCTGAAATGCGGAGAAGTGCCTATATATTATTCACTCTTCAAGCAGAACAGTTTAGTGATGAGAGAAATTAAAACATGGTATGCATAGTTATATGGAGACTGCTTTTCCAGTCTAGACGCTGTGTATGGAAGTGGATTTCTGCAGATGTCTCACTCTTCTGGGTCTGTACCTGTCCTTTCAAAAGGGTACTGGGGAATCTGCAAAACAGATCGATTGTATTGTTAGCTCTGAAAGGTACTGGTCAGCCATTTGCAAGGAGGCCCAAATTTAAACGCACCACTATCTCTGAATGCCAGATGCAAGGGAGTGGCGAGAGGGCACAAATCCTGCAGCCTTGTGTGCTCCCTGAGGGCCCAATCCTATCCAATTTTCCAGGGCTGGTGCAGTGGTGCCAATGGGGCATGCACTGCATCCTTTGGTGGGGTGGCAGTCACAGAGGCCTCCTCAAGGTAGGGAAACATTTGTTCCCTTACCTCCAGGCCGCATGGCAGCTGCACCAGTGCTGGAAAGTTGGATAGGATTGGGTTCTGAGGCATCTGGTGGGCCACTTTGAGATACAGGAAGCTGGATTAGATGGACCTTTGGCCTGATCTGGCAGGGTCCTTCTTATGTTCACCAAGTCATGAGTGTGATCAGAGTGGACAGAGTCTCAATCATCTGCTTTCAGAGATAAATCACTGTGTTCCTAGTGAGCATCCAGTTATGAGGGAACATCACTTGATGGGGTAGGGCATGTTTGGATTTTGAGCTGCAAATATGTACCAGAAACAAAAGTGAGCTCTGTCAGCGTGGCTTCACATTAGGCCTTTTATAACAAGAAGGTGACTCTTTGCACTCACCTTGTCACAGATAACTGAAGAAGAAATGAATTTCGGTCAACTTTGTTCTTTTGGCTTTTGACTTGTCTCCTTCCTGTTCACCTTTTACCCTGTTACATTGTTCTATCTACCAAATCAAGTTAGGCTACAATCCTATCCACACTTTCCTGGGAGAAATCCCCATTGACTATAATGAGACTTACTTCTGAGTAGACACGCATAGGATTGGCCTCTTAGATATACAGTTCTGGTGGGTGGTAGTGGTGGTGTTCAGCTGATCCCTCTATCTTAGAAGGGGTGAAATAGGAAGGATGATTAGTTAGGTACAGGAAATAGTCAGGGAAAAATAAGTTATGCTTCAAATTCTTGAGCTGAAAAGACTGAAGTTTAAAGGAATTAATAATTTGTTGAAGAATCTTATAGATCCAGCAAAAGGATGTAAATATAACTTTTGAGTTGATAAGGCACAAAAATAATTTTGAAAAACTATTGACGAATCCTGTTATTTTGAATGGACATGATAAAATGCAATATAAAAAGAGTGTGAACCCAAAATAAGGTAGGCAGAAAACAGGTGGTGACTCCTAGATGTCATTCTCACTTGTTCCTTTGCTCTCAGTGCAGCTTCCAATATCTGTGGGTAAAATTCTGTGATCAACAGCACAACCTTAGGTAAGTGTACTCAGAAGTAAGTCCCACTGTGTTCATTGGAGCTCTTACTCCCAGGAAAGTGTGCATAGGATTGCCGCTTAAGACTATGCTCATGGATATCCGTCAGTTCCTGAATATCATCTTTGTGTGCAGTTTGTATTATCCACTCTTGTTTAAGAAAAGTAGAAGTAGTTTTATTTTAAGACTGTTTTAAAATCTTGCCTTCTGCCACCACGGGGACAATCAGAGAAGCTTGTAACTGATATAACACAATTTACAAAATAGACAGGCAAGTCATTAAAATCATAATAGAAAAACACAAATAAATCAGTACCAGAGCAAAATAAAAGTTGTGGTCTGCAAAACAAAAAGGAAATATATCTCAAAAGCCAGTTGGACAAGACAATTTTTTACTTGGCATTTAAAAGAGCTCAATGTCTGGACAATTAAAGTCTCCTGACGAAAGAAGTTCCACAGGGGGCAGCCCAGACCTAACCTGCACTGGAGCAGCTGGACCGAGTGGCCGACTCCATACCCAGCACAGGTTAGGAGCTGGCTGGAGGTCTCCTCTATTTTTCCCCTTATCCCATGCAATGCTTCAGCCTGCCCAATGGACTTCTCAGATCTATGCCAGCTAAATCACTGCCGCAAATCCAAGCAGCTCCATGTAAAATTGCCAAACCCAGGAAGGGGGTTGGGATACAGCCGAAGCCTCCTCCGCAGATTCCACCCCCTCCTAGGCCTGTCTCACCCCCGTTCCACGCTTCCTTGCCCCATTACATCCCTTCCATGCCTCTGTTCCACTGTTCCACTACCCTGCCCCATTACTGTGCTGCTCGGCAGAGTACTTATCTCTGATGTCCTTTCCTTTGGATACAGCGACAGTGGGACAGCACCAGCCTTCCCACTTGTGCTGTTTGCTCTAGACTAGTTGCAAACAAGCTTTATTGTATGTTTGCGACACTCTAGGCTGGTGCAGCGGCTGCTGCACAGGCAGAAGAGGAGAACAGGATTACACTGTCAGTGTCTCTGCTGAGAATGTCCTGTCCATCTGACCTCACCCAAGATGTGGGACTTGAGGAAAGGTCTCTGATGAACGAATGTGTAGGAAGGAAGGTATGTGTGGGAGAAGGCCATCCTTCAGGTATGCAGGTTCTGAGCCATGTATGGTTCTGAGCCATACATGTATGTATGGTTCTGTATGTATGTATGTACATACATGTATGTATGGTTCATGTATGGTTCTGAGCCGTACCAACCAGCACCTTGAAAGGGGCCTGAACGGCAGCCAAAGCTGATAGTAATGCATGGAAGTAATGGAGTCAAACCAATCCCATCGCCCCCACCCCCTAAAGAACCTGGATTGCTGCATTCTGCGACAGGTGATGCTTCCAGGTCATTGCTTGGAAATATTTCATCTCTGGAGTTGAGTGGCCTAAGTTGAATTGTCTAAAACTATACCACTCTGAATGCACAGATAAGCAGGTTTTTTGTTTTTTTTTAGTAGGCTTCACGCTTTGGTTTCCTGAATGGCTTATCGTATTGGCAACCTTCAGTCTCGAAAGACTATGGTATCGCGCTCTGAAAGGTGGTTCTGGCACAGCGTCTAGTGTGGCTGAAAAGGCCAATCTGGGAGTGACAATCCCTTCCACACCGGGAGCAAGTGCAGTCTGTCCCTGGTCTGTCTCCCTGGCTATGGGCCTTCCTTCTTTGCCTCTTAGCCTCAGACTGTTGGCAAAGTGTCTCTTCAAACTGGGAAAGGCCATGCTGCACAGCCTGCCTCCAAGCGGGCCGCTCAGAGGCCAGGGTTTCCCACTTGTTGAGGTCCATCCCTAAGGCCTTCAGATCCCTGAATGGCTTACGGCTAAATAAATACTGGAGGTGCAAATGCCTTCTATTCAAAGGAAAACTGTGATAATCTCACTTTTTGTATTACTTTTTAGTACAAAGCTGATGTTGCTGATGTTGGAGGATGTACGAAATAGTGCATGACTGTCCATGTATGTGCATGTTTTAGTCTCCATACAGGTTATCATGCTGTTGATCTGGCCACCTTTTCTTTGGATGTGTTCCCTCTGCTGATAATGCCTAGAAGGACTCTAGCCATGATGACAACTGACTTTTTGCTTACTTTTTGCTGTTAATGTGGGGGGGGGGCACACAACTTTGTCGGGAGCAGTTTGTTCCAAAACACCTATTTATTCTTTTTTGTCTCAATAATTTTATTTCATTCCCTAAAGGTAGCAGGTTTGTAATTTGCCCTGTTCAAAAGAAATAGGGTTGCCAAATGTAAAAGAGAACAGGGGCTCATTCCCTGTTCCACCACAGGTGGTCCTCAAGACTAGAAGTGGTCCACAAGGTCTCAGGAATAAAATCACCTTTGATCACTTCCAGTGTATTGCTGAGCAAGCAATCCCACAGGAACCACCAGAGTGGTTGCAGGCAGTCCTTTCTCTGCCCTCTCTGGTGGTCCATGAGGAAGTCCTCACTTGGGAGATGCTTCCCCATGGACTGCCCACTGCTGGCATTGGAGAACAGACCACCCACAGCTGGCACTGCATGTGGTCCACAACAATGCCAGTTTTTGCCTCAGTGGTTTACTGGCTCATAAAGGTGGTAACCACTGGTTTACAGTGAACAGTGCTGGGAGGGCATTATGGGGTGGGCATATAGGGTCTTGGGAGAAGGGCAGATCCACAGTGGAGTCCCCAGTCTCATTATTTATATCTTGGAGTTGTGGCACCAAAAATGTTGAAGACAACTATTATCGTTTATGGGGGGGGGGGGGAGATGCACCTGTCTGCAACAGGTAGGCACTGGTGCTGTATCCAGGTGGACAGAAGCAATCCCCATCTCATCTCTTAATGAATCACTTGAGTTCTGCACCACGTGGGTGGGATTCATCATCCTGCAGCCGTGTGTAGCCATGGTTCAGGGTGCGACGGGCGATCCAGCCCTTCAGAATCACCTTTCCGGCTTGAATTTGGAGAAGGTCTCCCAGTTGGGAAGAGAAGCCACTCCAACCTGGGAGGCGAAGGTGGGTGTCTCCCTCTGAGTCCACGCCCCGCCTGCCCTCAGATCCCCCTCCTAGAGCCAGAGAGCCGCCCTCTTGCCCGTCTCAACGCCTCATTGGCTGCCGAGCACGTCCCTCCAGCGTGGAGGTGCTTTTTGGAGAAGTTTTCGCCAGCATCCAGAGCTCCACGTGTGGCAGCTGCCGGGAAGCAGAGGATCCCCCGTCGGCGAGGGTGACAGCGGGCGAGTGGAAGGGCTTTCGCCTCCCTCCTGTGCGGGCCGGGTGGAGAAGCCAGTCCGCGGTGACCCGCCAAGCATCTCCCGTGCAAAGGATTGCGCACGGCTCGTCCTGCCTCCTGGAAAGCCATCGCGCCGGCCGGCTGGCCTGGCTTTCGGTCCTCCCAGCATCAGCACCACCAGGCAGGCACGGCTGGGTAGAGGTCAGTGGCCGGGCTCGGGACCTCAGCCTCCCGGGGAGAGGAGGAAGCAGTGGCCGAGGTGAGACCTGCCCAGGCAGCAGCAGGTCCTCGCCCACGTTGACGCGCATCTCCCCTCTCGCTGAGGGTGCTTCTGGCTCGCGCCTGACTTCGCAGGATGGATCTCCCCCTGGATGCAGCCTCGGGCTAGGAGGACACGCACTGCTGCCTGCGGGGCGGATGAAGTCTGTGCCCTGCTGCTTAGATGCGCTGGTCCTTGTCGGCTCTGCCCCGCCTGCCTCGGTGCCCCCAAACCCCCCAGGAATCCCGCCCCCTGCAGAGCCTTTCTCCGTCCCGGGAGCGCAGATCTGACCGGCCCCCTCCCTTTCTGGCTGGGATGAAGCGCCCGTGAAGCACCCCGGAGAGGCCAGCGGGCAGCAGCTCCTCCAGTGGCCCACCCAGAACGCCCGTCCATGGGGCTGCTGGGTCCCCGCCGGTGCTAAGCGGCTGAGCGGAGGGGGGCGATGGCCCCGACGCGGGGGGCCGCCTAGCATGACCCGGGGAGCGGCGCCCCCCGCCACACCGCCCGGCCCGGAGCCCCTGCCCCGCCGCGCGCTGCGCAAGCTGCTGCTGGTTCTGGGCTCCCTGCTCATGTCTCTCTACGCCAGCTACTGCCTGGCCGGGGCGGCGCGCGTCCTCACCAGGGAGCCGGCCCCCATCGCCCAGGGCGAGGAGGTGGCAGGCACGTCCCGGGACCCCTGGCTGCAAGCCCAGGCCGGCGGCGAGGGCACCAAGCGGCTGCCCCAGGCGGTGATCATCGGCGTGAAGAAGGGCGGCACCCGGGCGCTGCTCGAGTTCCTGCGGGTGCATCCAGACGTGCGGGCGGCGGGCGCCGAGCCCCACTTCTTCGACCGCAACTATGGCCGGGGACTGGCCTGGTACAGGTATGCGCGGCCTGGCTGAACACTCCATTGGCTCCACCAGTGTGCCAGGCGCGGGGGTGTGTGTGTGTGTGCTTCTTCTCCCTTCCCAGCTCAGATGTTAATTGCCTTGGGCTGCAATCCTAGCCATACTTTCCTGAGAGTAAGCTCCACTGACTGCAACTGGACTTACTTCTGAGTAGACAGGCATAGGATTGCGCTCTTGGCCCTTAGCTGCCCCTGTTTGGGGGCTCTGGGGTGAATTCAGGGGGCTCTACTCTACCCTATAGAGCTACGAAGGTCTTGCCTATTTCACTCTCAGTTTCAGGGATGTTGAGGGATTGCATTATGAATTTGGTCTTGGAGCATCTGTTCTTTAATCCCAAATGTGCAGGAACAAGCTGTGATCACTTCACACATGCTCAGGAGCACTCTTTCCTTTGTTTACATTTGTCCATGGCTCAGCCCTGATACGAGGGGAGGGGTGAGTGGAAGCACCTGGGTCTTGGTTTAAGTTAGTTTTTGGACAACGTGAGCACTGCCCACTCTAATCTCAAGTCCACAGCATGCCTAAGGAGCCCACTCTTGCTCCTTTTCAAGGGCTTCAAATACTGTGGACTCTCCTTCCCACAACCCCATCTGTCAGCCATAATTCTTCATCAGTCTTTGTCCCAAGATGTGATCCTTTCATGGTAGCTTGAATGAAAGCCTTTCATTCCAAACTGACCCCAGAGTCCCAAATCTCTTTTGCAGAATCCAAACTTGTACCAGGCTCCCTATAGCACTTTTTCTTGTCCAGGGTCCTTGGCAGAGACCAAGCGTGAGTAACTCCACTCCACCATCTCCATCTTAACCAGCTACCTAGCATGTGGGAATGCATCAACCTTGCAGCCTTGAGTCATCCTCAACCAGCCTTCCAGTTCTAAACCACCTGTCAAAGCTACCACCAGCCTCTGCACTCTCTTAACATGCTAAGCTGTCACCGTCTTTCTGTCAAGCCCACTCCATTATTAGAAAACAGAAGGAAAGAAAAACCAAAACACACACAATTTTTTTCCCTACAAATATAGCCCCAAATCCTCTGCACAAGGGCAGGCAACAAACCACAGTGAGACATGAAAGAGAAAAAAGCCAAGTGCTAGCTTTGAGCTTCTTTAATTGATTTAGGCACATGCCAGTTTAAACAGACATTCTCTTTCCAGCCTTAACTGAAACCCCCCCCTTCTAGCCTCACACCTCTCCCATGAGCTCAGTTCCTAACTGAATCACCCTGAATCCACAACTGTACATATTACAATTTGCTCCCTACACAGCTTTATGCACATGCCACTATTGAGGTTAAGGTTTCACTCCTAGGAATAAGCCCCATTGAACACTGTGGAACCTACTTTTGAGTAGTCATGCCTAGGAGTGTGCCATTAGACATGCTATACAGAGAGCCTCCTGCTCATAACCAGCTCCAATACACTCCTACACTCCCCCAGCACCACCCCCTCCACATGTTGCCATTGCCACAACTTCCTCTATGAACTTTCTTTACACCTTGAACCTAAGTGCACATACAAGGAATAAATTAAATCTCATTAATTTCAACAGAATATCTGAGTCAAGTGTATTTTGGACTGGTGCCTCAAAGGACCCCCAGCCTGTTCCAACCCAATGTGTTTTCTAGGCCCCAAAGCTGCCCCATAAATGTTGCAAATAAATCAAATTGCCTTTCAGCCTTGCCATCTCCCTGTAAATAAATCCTTAATTAAAGCTCACACCCTTCCATGAACCCACTTTTTTTTTTTCTCCCTAAGCCATAAACCCTATTCTGTATATCTGACCTTTTCAGCTTCAGCCTTGAAAGTTCCCTACCTTGGTATCTGCACTGAACCGCTTTCCCCCTTATCTTCAGGGTCAAAGAGGAGGTGTGAGTGTGATCAGCTGAGCTCAATTAATCAAGGTCTCATTTGGGATGGAAAAAGGAAGAGGCAGTTCAGGCAAGGTCCCCATGCTTAATGGTCTAACCAATGTAGATTTCATACTTATATTTGAGAGGTGGGCCAGTTTATCACTTGTGTACAGAATCTAATAACTAGACGTGTTTGTTTCCAGTAAGATAGGATTATAGCCCAAGTCTTACTGAACACAACGGGCTTACTTCTGAGTAAAGTAAATAACACTTTTTAAAAATGTCTTTACTAATAACTACTGCCATTCAGCCCAGGAAAAGGTTTGAAAGTTTCCACTGGTGGTAACCACTTCCTCCCTTCCTATTACTTCTAGCTGTTAAATTAAAACAAATAGCAAGGAGTAATAGGTTGCAATCCTAACTTGGGAGTAAGACCCATTGACCATAATGGGATTTATTTCTGAGTAGACTTGCACCAACTCTTCGTAAAAGGAAGAGGCATCGCCAGAGTGTGGGCTGTAATTTTTACTGCTGTGTCACTCATTGAGTCTAGCATGCTCACATTTATGCACTCATAAAGGATAGAACTTGAGCCTTTGAGAAGAGAATGTTTGACTCTATCCAAAGAGACTTTTGAAGGCTGGTCTTGATCAGGCTGGAAGGCTGGACGATCAGCCCATTGGCATCAATGGAATTTAAGTGTGACAAACTTGATCTAGAGTGATACTGTAGGCTTTTATCAATAAATGTGTTTCCTCTTTTTTGTTGTTGCAAAGGAGAGCCAGATGCACAGATGTTTCATTTTTTCAGCACTCAAACTACAGTAGTTAGTCCTTAACCCCTCCCCGCCAAAAACACTATCCCAAGATAATGTGTCCTTTGTAACTGTGAGTACTGTATTGCTGTGGAGTGTATAGTTCCATAAATGTCACTAGCACCATTGAGAAATGCTCTTACAGCATCACTTATGATAAGCAAAACAGCGTTCCCACTCAGTCCTGCTGATGTCATGTTATGAACTTTTAATGGAGTTCTTTAGAAACACTTTGCATGTTGTATGTTTTGCATGTTCCACTCTAGCATTAATGCAGCTCTCTTTCTATTACAGAAGTGCATTTGTTCTTAATTTGTTTAAAAAGGGTGTCTAAAAATCTATTCAGTATTCATTTGGTAAACCAGACATGGTAAGGATGGTTGCTTACCATTTCTGGTGGACAGCAGTGACCCTCCTGGTAGCTGCCATTCTATTTTCCTACAGTGTCCTGGATACAGCACAGTTAGCGTCATTGTGGGGTGAAACATGGGGGCTGTGATGTTTTTATGGTAGCCACTGTCTTATTTTCCCCCATGGCCCAGGCACAGTGTTGCTGTAGAGCACTATGGGAAAGTAAAATGGTGGCTGCCTGGAGCCAGCTGTGTTGAGGACCTCTGTGGCACCCTGTATACAAGCAAGAAAATGTAATAACACTACACAGATAATAAAGCATGTTAGTAACAAAATGAACAAATCACTAACAAAATGATAAAAAATAATGGATAAGTATTAAAATGAACCATCAATTTACTAATAATGTGGTATTTGTAAGCCACCTTGGGCATTTGCTTTAGCCTAGGAAAGGTGGGATATAAATCTTTTAAATAAATAAATCAACAAATAACAAATGGAGAAATGAAACTATTAGTTTTGTTGTGAGAACAGACAAGAGAAAATATTTCTTTACTCAGCGTGTGGTTGGTCTGTGGAACTCCTTGCCGCAGGATGTGGTGACGGCATCTGGCCTGGACACCTTTAAAAGGGGATTGGACAAGTTTCTGGAGGAAAAATCCATTACGGGGTACAAGCCATGATGTGTATGCGCAACCTCCTGATTTTAGAAATGGGCTATGTCAGAAGGCCAGATGCAAGGGAGGCACCAGGATGAGGTCTCTTGTTATCTTGTGTGCTCCCTGGGGCATTTGGTGGGCTGCTGTGAGATACAGGAAGCTGGACTAGATGGGCCTATGGCCTGATCCAGTGAGGCTGTTTTTATGTTCTTATGTTGTGTATTCCAGTGTCTGTCTGTTGGAGTTGATGCAACTCCCTCTGCTTTCCAGAGGGGGCAGGATGCTGTCCAGAAGGGGTCAAGCTATGGCCCAGTGACTCTGACCTTTCTACCTGTTCTCTCTGTGATCCTTGTGGGGTGTGGCCCTAACCCTTTATCCTTCCCTTCTCCTCTGACCACCGACCTGTTAAGATGGTGTACACCAGGGCTCTGATGCCCAGGTCATCTTGAGCACAAGGCATGCAGGGTGAGACAGCTCTAGGGCTTTGCTATTAAGTGTTAGCTGAACCTCTGATCCTAATCAGAGTCTGTAAATATACCCTCAATGGAACTGTAAGCAAATAACTTCTTTTTGCAACTTTAACAAGCCATTGCCTCTTTGTCTTTTTTATTGATTAGCAGTCAGCCGGGTGAGGGAGGTTCTCTGGGGTGATACCCAAAGGGGGGGGGTGTCCGCTGCTTAAGCTACTCTACTTCCCCCCAAAGAGGAAACTATTTTTAATTTCCTCCAACTCTATCCTTTGACTTCCTGTTAAGTACTTTGCTATTTTCTGTATTTCTTTTAAGTGAAAGCTTAGGAGTGGCTTTGACCCTTGCCCATACTCATTCAGCAGCAGGGAAATTGGCATGTGCCAATATGGTGTACTGAATAGTCTGTTGAACTTGGGCCAAGGTACAAATATGATAACTGCTATAAAATGTAATGTAACATGTTATATGAGTCAAATGAGTCAAACACATGTTTCATATGTAACATGTTATATGAGTCATATGTGTATGACTGCATATGCATAACCGGTGAGTGCAGTCAAACACTTTTCTTTGAACAGGAAATGTGTGAATTGCATGCATGTTAATTTAAAACCAATAAGCCTTTCTGTCAGCCTTGGAATTCACTCCCCCTTTTGGCACTTTTGGGAGGATTATTTAGAAAGGCGGCCAAAATAGTTTGCGCATTCAGAGTAAACAACTTGTTTCAGAACTTTCAGAACTTGTTTTGTTTACCCAAAGTAACTGAATCTAACTATGATGATCGTGATGCCATCCTGTTCATTATCTTGATTTCTGATTGACAGGAATCATCTATGTGAGGGCTTTTAATAATAATAATAATAATAATAATAATAATAATAACAACAGGTATTTATATACTGCCTTTCTTGGTCTTTATTCAAGACTTTATTCAAGGCGGTTTACATAGGCAGGCTTTATTTAAATCCCTTATTAAATAGGGATTTTTACAATTTGAAAGAAGGTTCTTTCTTTCAAGAACAACTACATTCAGGTGTTTCATTCCGATCTGGCTTCACATTCTGGCCTCCATCCTCCCATGCTCAGAGCAGATGGAATAGCTCGGCTTCAGCTTGTCAGCTGCTCCAAGGTCGCACGGTGCCGGTGGCCTTGAACTGGCGACCTTGTGGATGTTATCTTCAGGCAGACGGAGGCTCTACCCTCTAGACCAGACCTCCTGCCCAAACTGGGGCATTGCGACGCCCCAGCCTGTGAGCCCTAGCCTCTGCCCGCTTAAGGGGCGGGGGCAGCCTGGAGGCAGGGAGGAGGCAGCAGCGTGATCCCCAGGATCGCGCCGCTCAGGGGGGCTGCAGAGGCTTGGGTGCACTTACCCAAGCCTCCTGCAGCCTCCCCAGGCTGCGGGGAGCACGCCGCGACCTGCTGCAGGGCTCCCCGCAGCAGTGAAAGTAAATGCGGAGCAATCACGCTCCACCAGCGGAGGTGGGGCACGATCGCTCCGCATTTACTTTCACTGCTGCGGGGAGCCCTGCAGCAGGTCACGCCGTGCTCCCCGCAGCCTGGGGAGGCTGCAGGAGGCTTGGGTAAGTGCACCCAAGCCCCTGCAGACCCCTGGGTGGCGCGATCCTGGGGATCTCGCCGCTGCCTTCCACCCGCCCCCGCTGCCTGCCCCCTGCCCACGCAAGTACTCAGTGGCTCTCAAACTCTCCCAGAGAGTTTGAGAACCACTGAACTATGTGATTAACTGCCTAATCCTATCCTTGGCCGCATTATAGCATGCAGCTGCGCCAATGAAGTGCATGCTGCATGCTGTGGTGGGGGGCAATCTGACAGTTTACAGAAGGTATCCTTTACTTACCTTCTGGTGGGCTGCTCAATTGCCTATGGGTCTCCTTGAACTTACGCCAGCTATTTTGCTGGCCCAAGTCTGAGGAGTACTGGTGGCAGAAAAATGGGGAGTAATATCCAACATGTGCAACTACCACCAAATCAACCCCTCCTTCCTTGGCACAACCCCCTGGTTCCTCCCTCAACGTGCCCCATTACTCCCCCTCCCTGCCCCCAGCCCACCCCTACTGCAAATGTAAAGGCCCTGTGGAGCCTCCTGGAGCCACTGCTGTATGTGCTGGGCCTCTCACTGTTTGCAGCAGCAGCTCAGCAGCGCAAGACAACAACTTCCACACTGCCGTAAAGGACCTTGGACTGCTAGTTTAAGCAGCTCAAGGCCCCCTAAATGAGGCAGAAGAGACTTACAGTGCAATCCTATGCATGTCTACTCCGAGGTAAGCCCCACTGTGTTCAGTGAGGCTTACTTCCTGGAAAATATGTATAGGATTGCAGCCACAGTCACCTGAAGAGTAAAACTGAGGGAGAAACCATAGCAGATAGGTGAATCAATTGCAGGGAGAATATTCAACTTTTTCAAGCTGTCTAATAATTTAATTTTTGTTTCCAAATATTGTACTGTAATCTTTCAGTCCCGTGAAAATGCTGCATTTGACCTGATGTTCACAACGGGTGGGCATTTGGTGCTGTCTAGGCACACAGGGTCCATTCTGTGCCCTAGAATACATGCATGCCACCCATGTCACCCCTTTACATTGTGTGTTGTGCGAATACACGTACACTTGTTGATCTACCACATCCATGGGATTCCCAATGGAGTAGAGTTTGTGAAACAATTATAAAATTTCCTGCTTTGAAATGTTCATTTTAAAAACAGGAATAAGTTTTTCGTTTTTCTTTGGAAAGGGAAAACAGTTTTTTTGCAGCAATTCTGCCTCAACAGGTTATTTTGACTATTGCTGTATGAAATCCAGCTTGAATCTTCTTTAATAATTAAGAACATCAAGCCTGATTCCACCAGCTATTCAGCACCAGCTTGACTCAGAGGGTCACTCATGTGTCTATGTGCATTTATGTTCCTTGCTGCATGTGGCTGGGGGCTGTGGAACGTCTGTAGTCCTGATTCCCCCCTTTCATAATTTACATAAACAACTTTCACAATGCTAGAATGTTGAAGAATCTAATAAACATTGGTTATAGGAGGTACCTGCAAAGGCGGCTTTAATCAAGTCCAATCAAATATTTTTTAATAGAACACATTTTTCATTTATTTGGAAAGGGACAAAAAAATGGAGGATGCCTCAATGATGTGCAAATAAACACCGAAGCCATAGGGCAATTGTTTTATTTGCAATTTGCATTGTTTAGATGGTTCTCCCACGTGCTTCTGTCATCTAAAGTTAATAAAGTTATGTCCTCTGGCAAGTTAATATGAAAATAGCTCGTTGGCTCAGCAAGCAATTTGTCTTCCTTGTACAGCAGAACAGCCTTTGTTTCCCATCAAATGTGCAAGAGTAAAACAAAGGGCTCTGTGGCTGGGATTGGTGGACACCTAGCAAGGAAATGCATTTGCAAATTTTCATCAGTACAACTCTCTTTCATTGGATGGTGTTGGAACAGAATTGGTGCATAAGATTGCAGTCCTAGGCTCGCTGACAAGGGAGCGACCTACGGATCTTGATGGGGCTTGCTTCTGAGTAAATGTGCTGCACACCTCATTCTGATTTAATCTTGACTCTAGATGCTTCGTTAATTGCCAGTGCAGTCCCAGCGATGTTCACTTTGAAATAAGTCCCACTCTCTTAAATGGAGCTTATTTTCAGGGAAGGGTGCAGAGGACTGCAACCTGAGCCTGTTGGTTGTAAGGGTAATAGTGAAAACAACGTCAGAGTAAATTCCGTTGAGATTAGCATTTCTCAACATTTGTCCCTCACTGTACCATTTTGCATGGTCTATCTATTGGAAGCGCCACTGGCAGTAACTGGTAATGATGTCATCTTCAGCTACTTCTGGGGTGGGAGGCCAAATGTGATGCGACACAAACCAGTAAGAGGCTCAGGATGGATGGGAAGGCTTTTTCAAGCATGTGAAAAGCACACTTTGTAGCTCTGCCCCCCATGCTAAGCCTCCAACCACTGTTGTGTCGTGTTGCTGGTCTCACTGCTGGGTAGCAGGTGCCCAGTGGTCCCTTGTGTTAACACCAGACACCGCTTCAAGTACCACTGATGGTATCTGTATCACTAGTTGAGAAATGCTGGTTTAGACAATTTTCTGACTGTGGTGATAGAAGTGTATTTGGGAAAGGGAAATGGAGACCATTGTATTTTAAATACCAAGATCCTCCCCTCCCCCAATTCCACAGATTTGATGGTATATGGATTATTTTGCCACTGAGAATACTTTCTATTCCTGACACCCCAAACTGCCTGGAACTGTATTTTCTTAACTGCATTTATCCAATTTTGCATGCCTTGAAAGAGGATCAGAAACATTAAAACCTCCAAAGTTTTTGCATTTATTCTGAAGGACATTTTTTCTGACTTTGAAAATAAGCACCTGATTTTTGGGGACGGTGCGTGGCCAAAAAAATTGGCTGCTATTCAGAACAACTGTTTATCTTTAGCTGTGATGCTAAGCAGATTTGGACATAAGTTCCACTGCAATCAAGGAAATGTTTTTGGGAGGGAAAGCTGCATCCAGAAACCTTGCCAGGGTGGAGACTACAGAACTGGATTGGGGACAGGAGCAACCACACATCCCTTACTGCTCCCACCCAGTTAGATTTCTTGAATTACTGCCCAGTCCTATCAAGGGGCTATGGCGGCAAGCAGTACTGCACAAATGCTGGACTCACTCAGATGCTCCACTGGTTCGGGACAGACCATGGAAGTTCAGAGGATGATTGGGGTAAGGAGGGAGGAGTGGGCTCGAAGGGGTGGATCTTGGCAGCAATGGCACATACAGGATCCTACCCCTTATTTTTCAAATTACCCTGCCCCCTTCTCCTCCTTGGACATAAACACAACTGAAGGCCTATTGAGGGGTTATATAGAAAAGTTGGCCTTCTGGTCACCTGCCCCCATCATAGCATGCAACATGTGCTCCATTGGCACAGCTGCATGCTATAGGGATAGCACTGGACTGCAAGTAGCATTAATTTCATAGAGATGAAATTGATCTTGGAACCATTTTGGATTCTGCTTAGTTTTGCATCCATCATATAATTTACCACTACACCCACCTTTAACCATGTTGTACACAAACCACACAGGGACATGGAAAATGGTATATTGCAAGAGCATTTGTAATAGGTAATGCAAAGCAAACTTGCAGTGACTCTACCTCAAAGCAAATCAAATATTTGTTCATTCGCAACCTTTCTTAAGCAAGTGGGCATCTATATTTGATACACAGACCTAACTTGTAGCCAGTGAGTTGGCCAGGCACATATGGGATTTGGCATCTGCTTTGGAGGTGGTCAGACCCTGGCCAAGGACCTATTACATCAGAAGACCCACCTGGTCAAGCCGACCCCTGAAGTTCGGTACTAGTGGCAGTGCCCAATGTGGTATTGGGATGGCAGGGACACGCAGGGAGGCCCAATTAGGATCTTGTCCCAGGGCCTCCAGCAGCCTGGCACCATAGATGGTTCTATGGTGTTATTCTGCCTCCCTGAAACACGAAGCAGGTAGTGAGATTGTTCTCCGTACCTTCCTAAATAGTGACTGAGACTGCAGTATGAGTTGTGCCTTGGCATCCTCAGGGATGTTCCCAGAACCCCTGCAGATGCAGAAACCAGAGGACAATGAAATCCACAGGTTAGTGCACACCAGATCTCCTGTCACGTCCTGAGGATGTTCTGAGACCTGGGGATATGGTGTGCAGCCTCAGAAGGTCTTCTAAAGGCCTTAGAATGTCGCTTCTGGTTTTTTGGGGAAAAGAAGGTCTTCTGAGGCCTCCGGGAGGTCTTAGAACATAACTTTGGGTTTTGGGGGAAAAATTGGAAGTGGCATTCTAAGACCTCCCAGAAGCCTCACTACACCCTCTGAATGGGTGTGTTTGTAGGATCCAGGTTGGTCTGACGCTGTGGGTTTGGAACCTGCGGGTAGTCAAATCCACAGATACCAAATCTGTGGATGAAAAGGACTGACCTATATTAATCTCATGTTTTAGTTATTCGATCCCTTGGAATTAGTAATACACAGGGCTGGCCCAGCCATGAAGCAAATGATGTGGCTCATGTCAGTGGCAGTGGAGTGGCGGATTTGGGTTGTCCTATACCCTGATTCTGTCACAGTCTCCCTCCAGCTCTCCACAGACCAAGCTGCATCACTTCCCAGTTGTTGATGGGAAGCAGATTATCTACTTCCTTGCTGCTCACCTTTTTCCTTCCCTCCTGCAGTCCCTTAAGTTCAGGAGCATTGGTGATAGGTAAGGAAACAGATTGCCACTGTCCACACCTGAAAAAAACCATCCGTGCAGTGGCAATCCAATTCATTCACCTAATTTCTTCCTCATGCAGAACATCTTTAAGGAACTGTTTGAGGAGGACCAATGTAAGGGGGTGAGGAAGTGTCCTCTTTTAAACAAAAGAGAAAGTGTGGTGTCTGCTAGGAATTCTCTGCATGATCTGCACTTCCTGTTTTGACTAAAAGGATGTATGGGAAGGAATGCGGGAAGTAATTGACTCTTTTCCTGCAGCTTGGCCATCTGTGTTAATACAGTGGGACATTTTAATAGGACTATTTGTGTCATAGCGATTAATAGTCTTTTGCACACGAAGGTCCAGTGACTTCAGAAATATGATGCTGAAAAGAGGAAGGGCGTTGCAAAATCACTTAAAGAGATATACACATGCCCTTGGCACTGCTGAGTGAGTGGGGAGAGCCACCGACTCATAACGTCCTGATTTTAGTTAGGTTTATCTTTGGAAATCTTTTCTTTTGCTTCCCACCCTTGAAAACAGCTTGAAAACAGTTTTGGATTAGCCCTACATGGAAGTGCATGGAGACTGGATTGTTGATTGCAAATCTTTAGCACATTTACCATTGGGAAGTGCACAGGTGTTGAAGACTACTCTGCAAACATTTCAGAGCCAACAAAGCACTTCAGCATCTGTTTAAAGCCTTGCAGAAGAAAACAGCTCACAGTCTAGTTCGTCTGAAAAGTAAGCGTTAATTGGGACGACACTGAAGTAACATCGGAAGCTAGTTATGGAATCTGTGCTGTTCCTCCTCCAGAGTTTAACATTACGGCGCATGCTTCCCCACCCCTGCCAGTAACCCATGTGAAAACCGTGCCTAATGAAGTTCCCAGCAATTAAGCTAAACCAATGCACTGTATGGATGTTTATGCTAGAATATATTAGTGAGGCCCAGTGTTTGGAATGTGGAGTGAGAAGGGGACACAGTGGCTTTGATATCAGTCTGAAGTTGTTCTCTTGGGATATTTTCCATTCCAGCTAACACAAGAGGACAACACTGACCCCTGCAGTTTGAAAAAATACAAATGGACCAGCTAGGAAAAGAAACTGATAGGAACCCTGTTTCAAAAACAGGTCTAAGAAGAGTTTCAAGTTGCTATTCTAATGGGAAATTAAAACCTTAGTAACAGTGTGGCCAGAAGCTGAATAAATGTGATTAAGCCCCCCCTTTCTTTCTTTCTTTCTTTCTTTCTTTCTTTCTTTCTTTCTTTCTTTCTTTCTTAAATCAACACATTAATTTTGATGAATCTAGGGAAGCAGAGAGGGTGTTCTTAGCAAAGCTCACTGCTAGCCAGTTCAAGTCCCACTGCTTGCTTATGGATCAGCATAGGAAATGAAACTTGTCTAAAGTGCTGTATGTTGACTCAAGGGAAGCATAGCTCCCCCCTCCTTTCTAGTGCTTTTCTTCTGTAAAAAAAAAAAATCAGATCACCCACAGGAGCATTTATTTTAAAGCAATCTCGGTGCTTTCATTTGGAAGCTCTGACACCTACGTGGATGGATCCATGCGAGTTAAATATGGAGGAGAATTTGAGTGCCTGCAGCAGTATTTTCTGTTTCACATCTCTAAGTTATGAGGTTCACAAGGGAGAAACTGGGAATGGTGGTGGGGGGGGGAGATGGGAGGGGAAAGCCAGCCACAATGGCTTCATTGATTTAAAAATCGAGGAATCACTGAACAAGTCTATTGAGCAGGCAGAGTTCAATAGCAGGTGAAGCTTCCTTCCACCACCCTCCTCCTCTTGTGTAATATGACTTTATAGAGCCCGCGGGGGAAGGAAGCCTTGTGTAGGTTGTGTTAAAAGTGTATGGGAGTAATCCAGGCCAGTTACAAAGTGCAGGGGGCGGGGAAAGGAATCATTACCAAGGGCATTCGGATGAAGGGGTGTTCTGAGAGTTGCTGTTTGGCTCTCTGATCCTTTGTTTAGGCAGGCACAGATTTGGTTGCCCACTGGAATTCCATTATCCTGTCAGTCACCCCAAGAGCGTCTATTTTGTATGTTTTAATCTCGCCTGTCTTTGTAAAGCTGCCACCGGATTTGCTAGAGGAAAGAATGTCACTATCTTAGACAGCGGGATGCAAGGAGATGAAAGATGATTCAGTGTACGATCCTTTCAAGGAGGTTGTTAAGTATTGGCACTCCTTGATGCCTCAGATCTGGGAAGTAACTCTGTCCTCTAATTAATACTGTATCTCTTTTCCTCCCCCCTCCCAAGCAAATGGGGATAGTGGGAATCAAAGCAAAGGGAGACGTTTTCAGTTCCTTGAAAAGGTTTGGAGAGGAGCCTGTTGTAGCAGCTGTAGGCAGCTGTGGAGCACCGTTTCCTGTACGGCTTCCCATCCACAGTGCCTGAAGCTTTTTCTCATATGAAAGGCAGAGATGAAATCTGAACCACCCGGACTGAAGAGTCTGGCAGCTGTGGAGGGTTCTGTGTGCATGGGGTGGCCGAACAAGCTGCATGTTCAGAGGGGCAGCATGGTGTCCCTCCCAGCAGTTCTTGAAGAAGCCATAGGTGTTTGTGGACACAGCGATTGACAAATTGCGTTAAGAAGGTGTACTTTGCAACATTTGTAGTGGAATGGGATAGACCTCATGCACATGGTGTTCTGCTTGAAAAGGGGGGGGGAGGTGTACGTGTGTACATGTAAACTTTGCATTTAGTAGGTCCCAGGATGAAGTTCCCGGGGCATCCTCAGATAAAGCAAAGAAAATTTCCTGTTTTGAAGAGAACTGCTGCCAATCAGTGTCAACAATACTGACCAAGATGGACCAATGGCCTGACAATATAAGGCAGCTTCCTATGTCTCTATCTCTCATTTAGTTGTTTACAGCAGTGGTTCCCAAACTGGTGGGTTGTGACCTATACCAGCCTAGGAAGCACCTAGCTCTGGTCCCTTAAGGGGCAGGGGGTGAAAGGCAGCAACGTGATCCCCAGATGGAGTGCCAGCCCCCAGGGGTTGTGGGGAGTCCTGTAGATGCCCCTGTAGGGCTTCTCAAGCCAAGAACTCAATTGAAAGCCACTTCTGGTTTTTGATCGAGAACAGGAAGTGTCTTTCAGTCAAGTTATTTTACTATTACAGAGGCTTGGGGAGCCCTTCAGGGGCATCTGCAGGGCTTCCCACATTCCTGGAGGCTAGCACTCCATCTGGTATGTTGAAACCCCATCCCCCAACAGCAGGACAATCCTGGGAATCGTGTTGCTGCCTTCCCCTCCTGCTCACACACTTCCAGTGCTCCCAGCTCCTTTGTAGGAGTTTGGGAAGCATTGGTCTACAGCATGAGAGGGGAAAGGAAGAAATGGCAAGGGGCAGAGTAAGGGAGCATATGAGCCTGGGGTCCATTCCAGGCACCATGCACGAAATGAGGGAAAGATGAATGCTCCCAAGTTGGTCGTAAGCCAAACTGTGAAAAGATCTGCTTAACTGTTGCATATAAAGACCATTTACTTTTCACAATTATAAATCGCTGCCAGATTTGCTGTGAAATTAGAAGTAAGGGAGGACATGAAGGGAACAGGGGAGCACTAGTCACAAAATAGCAAACCATAGTTTGGTATTATTTCCAAACCAGCTCACTGTAATTGACTTTCCTTATTCTTTGTTAACTTATGAGTTCTAATCACTCATCTTGTTAGGTAATTTTTTTTTTTGGAGGTATATTGATTTAAATTTTTAATCCTTGAAAGGAAAATTTAAAGTCCCACGCTAGAAAGCAGAGATTTTCTTTCCAATTATTTGCTGAATAGATAGGTCTTACCTTTAGAAACTGAGATCAACCTTTTGTTTTCTGTTGAATCTATCAATGACACCCAGCACTTTGACCTGTCTTGAATGTTGAGAGCTGAAGAGTGACAGCTTTCATGGTGAGGGCGTTGTTGGGTGGTGAGGGATGAATAGGTGAAGACTTGGTAGTTTGAGACCATATTTTCTTTGTGTCCCTTGAAGTAGAAATCGTTACCATGACTTATATGGGTCTAATTAACATTTTAAATATCTGGGTTCACCAATGACAGCTCCTTGAGTGTCACTACAATTTTATGCCTGTTCTTATCGTCTGAGTCTATCCTTCACACCTGGCTACGTCATTGCCCTTGATAGATTCACATCCACGTATACCTGATTTAGTATCAGACGATTTTGCTGTATCCAAAACTTTCAGTGTTTTGGGAGAAGTATCTAGGAGCACTGTCTTTTCACAACCAGAAGGGTTGGGTTATCTCCCCCAAAGGGAATGGTAGTTGTTTCAGAGAGTGTTTCTAAGATGTCCTCCTTTATCCAGATGGTGATCCTTGTGCCTGTTGACTGGCTTCAGGCATCGAATCCTATAAAAGCAGCTGTTGGCTCCTTGATGAGCTTTTGAACTCTGACCTATGTTTCCAGGGGTTGGGGTTTTCACAGGCTGGCTGGTCTGCTGGCAGCAGCTTTTAAATCGTGCTGTATCCTGTGTCTGTATCACCATGAGGTCTGATTGGGGAAGGGAGGGAGGGAAGGAGGGAAGTGCATCCAAGGTTGCCGGATAATACATCTTTAGAAGTAACTTAATTCATTTAGGACAAGAATAATCATTTGATTGTGACATCTGGGAGCAAGGTGAAGAATGTGCAGTGAGGTCAGTATGGGGTATAGGACTTGGGTGTTCCGTTTCCCTGAGCAAACCACAAAGTGTCTCTGAGCCTTTGAGTTTCTTTTGAGACACTTGCACGTACTGTGATGATAACATGGTAATGGGAGCCAGCAGTTTTGTTGTGTTATATAGTGATATTGTGGATCATTTTTCTTTTCCAGTACCAACAAACTAGGAAATGTTAGGCTTATCCAGAGGTCGATATCACTTCAAGTGAATGGGCAAATTTATTCCTAGCCTCCTGTTGCCTTATTTCGAATGTGGACACAGAACTATATTCTGCTGTTTAGTAAGAGGTACAAAATTATCTTTCATCTGTACCTCTCCCTTTTATAGGGGCAAGTCATTCCAGTGATTGCACAGCTTTGTAGTCTGCAATCTGGTTTGGCATATATTGCCCTCTGCATAGTAAAAATACATCATTATGTGGGCAGCAGCTCATGCTTTTTATTTCACATCTGCTAATGTAGAGCTGCTACCACTGCCTTGTTCTGAACTGGCAGTCAGTACTTGTGGAGAATGGAGACGGCCACTCTACATGCAGGAGAATATGGAATGAAGAGAGAGCAACCACAAGAGACTTCGTGTGTGCAAAGAGGTGGTTGTGATGTGCTAAATTGTGCGCAGCTCAAATTAAATTATTTCCCCTCTGCACCTGAAGCTGTTGCTGCTTTAATCACCTCTACTCTGCTTGCCTTGCATGGGATAGCTTTTGGTAGCTTGTCATCTGGCTGTGTGATGTTGAGTGCCATCTAGTGTATACATTAGGGGGAAGAGTTTTTAAAAAAAACCTAATTGGTAAACACTACAAAAGCTTACAAGCTGTTCTGGGATAAAATTAACTTTTTAATACATCAAAATGGCACTCTCGAACTGTGAATGTGTTGTTTTTCAGAGAAATACTGGGGTCGGGGTAGGTGCTTTGTTTATTGAAATTACGTACAGGAGTAATACACTGGTAATTGCAGTCTCTTCTGGACAGCTATGAGGAGTGAAATGGGCCTTATGCAGAATATATGTTTCCAATTCTTCCTACTTCCAAATGTAAAAACCTGCAGACTGCTTATTAAGCTCATGCTTGAAATTTGCTGTGTGACCCCTACGATCCTTAACCATCTGATCCAAGGTAATTTTGTAAGTCTTCTGTCGGCCTGGAACTGATCTGTAAAACTCTTGCACCCCTGAGGAGTTATGTCACCTGTATTTCTGCCCAAAGCAAAAAAATGCAAATCTTGGGTATTGTCTGGACCTTTTAAAAACTGTTTGAATAAAGTAAGTGGCAGAGTTCTGTATATGTTTTGCATACATAGCCCAGATGAATCATAGCAACTCTGTGATGGGTCTTTCTATTTCCTGCCCCCCATCCCCCTAACATTGATGCCAGTGGAAAAAGCAGGCAAGACTGGAAGGTAGTGCTGTGGGAGAAGGATGAAATCTAGGCTGCTTCTTCTGGAAATTAAAATTCTGCTCCTTCCTCCAAGCCCAGATAAGGGGCTAACCAAGGGGAAGTGTAGAATAAATCAATATTTGTATCCTTTTCAGCATCAATCCCACAGGTTGTGGGTACCTCAGGTGCTGTTCAAGCCTGTTGGTTTTTCAGGGAGAGTGAAGAACAGGAGTCCCTCTTTCTCAAGGCTCATGGGGCAACATGAAGCAGTACCTTCAGGCAGCAGAAGGCTCCAAAGGGTGGGTGGATGGGTTGGCCTGTATGTGCCATTTTCTTGCATCTCTGTCTATAGATATTTTTCCCCCAAAATGAACAGAAGAGGAATGCCATATTTACTTTTTGCTTCAGGCATGGGAATGTTTCAGGCTGGCCCTGAGCCTTTGCTTTTGCTTCCATTATAATTTATTTTGCCTGGATGATATGCCTCAGGGTACCAACTTTTCATCTTTAATCTGCAAGCAAAAGCTCACACAGCATCTTTGAAAACCAACTTTTTAGAGCATAGCAAATTTGCTAGCAGAGGTATAGCAGAATTTCGACATTCTTACCTTATTCTTCACCACCACCAAACAAGGTATGTTTGGGCCCATCCTTGCTCCCTGTCTGTGGATATGCTCAGACATAAACACAGGGGTAAGGAGCATATACTAGCATAATTGATATGTACTTTTTTCCCTAGGCAAGCACTCTTGCCATTAAGGAAAACAGGTGATGTGACTCATACCCCAATCCTACCACCATCCGATCAATAACATGCAGCCATGCCAATTGACTATGTGCTGCATGTTATAGTTCATGTGCGTGTGTGTATGGGGTGTGTGTGTGATCAGATAGCCATGAGAGGTGAGTAGAAATAACTTTTACTTATCTCCTGGTAGAAAACCTGATCGGCAATGGGTCTCTTGGACCCATGCAAGCTGTTTTGTTGATGTAAACTGAGAAGAGGAAGGGAGTGGATCTGGGCTTGGAAAGGGGGATGGAATCCAGCCTGCACAACTGCCACTGAGATCCTCCCCCTCCATTCCCCCTCCAGCCCCCCTGCGCTCCCTACCTTGAACCGCCCATGACCAAATCCCTCTGCCATTTTACTTGCTCTGGAGTGGGCTGGGTCTGTTGATGGTGGGCATGTGGAGCTGCTGACCATTTGTACCAACAGAACATGAATTCTGTCATCAGAAAGAGCCCCTAGGATTGGACTGTTAATTGGATACTTGGAGATACATTAATCTGTGACTTCTGTCCTTGTAGAATAAATTGCTATTTTCTTCTTGAACATTTGATGGGCCGAAGTTAACAACTGATATACTCCTTTGCTCCTTAAATTGGCAAAAAACTATAGGTGTATATCTAGAGACTTAGTAGTAAAGACCTTATTGGAGGAGGTAATGAAAAGGTCATTGGCCTGCTTTCTTGAAAGAGTGTAGGTGTTAATCCCAGTATCCTGGCTATATCCCAGCTCAGGTAATTCTATTCTTTATCCCATGAAATTGACCCTGCAGTTTCCATTAGAGGTAGCATCATTCCCCCCCCCCCCATCTACTTGCCTACTGTTTTACATTGTTCTATGGGATGCAAGAAAGACTTCCTGGATCTAGCCCAGAAGTAGTAGAATTTCAGTGCTGACCTTTTGTCTATAATCAGCACAGCTCATGGTTAGAGGTGGGGTAGAATCTGTTTACAAGGTGACTGTAAGGCAGTGCTTCTCATATTGTGGCTCCCCCCCCCCCTTGGGGGGCATACAGCATCTGCAGGAAGGATGAACATAACATTTGAGGAAGTGATGAGATTCTGAGGCAGATGGAGCCTTATTCCCAACATCAGCAACATACAGATGGACTGTATCCCCTAAAGAGGGGGATCCACACTGATAACCCACATTAGATTGTGGAGCTAGCTGTTACCCTGTCGTTCAACTCATTATTGGGAAGACCTAATGCTTTGTTCTAATGCTAATTCTCAGTGTGTAGTTTTAGGAAGGGTTGGAACTGTCCTGTTCTATCACCAGTGCACTAAACCCACTGACCCTTGCACACAATGGCAGACTCCATGAATTCAGCTCTTTGGAACAGCCAGTTGGTGCTGAAATGCAAGGGGCAGGAATGTTGAATACTTTAGAACAACTAAAAAGTTTGAGAAACACTGCTGTAAGAGAATTTGCATAATAGCCCTTATATTGAAGTCATTGGGTAGGTGTTGGAAATGGGCAAATTCATCTCATATTAATTTAGGAGTGATTTAAAGTGTTCAGAAAAAAAAGATAGATTTCCTTTTCAAGTCAATCCAAGGTCCTGAAAAATGACCCATACACTGAGGAGCCTGAAGCCCAATCCTGAGCTGCCTATTGCGCCAGGACTGCCACGGAGCTGAAATGGCTGTCATGGCATCCTGCGTGGAACAGTGCAGCTGCTGCCGGCTCCTCAGGGGAAGAGAGCTTTTGTCCCCTTCCCCCAGGTAAAGCAAGTAGCCCCACAATGGGGTTACTCAATTCTGCGGCAACCCTTTGGCTGCTGAAGAATCAAAATCCTCCATGTTGAGCCCATGGCCCAACACAGAAGCTCTGGATGCGAAGGAGCAAAGCTTTGCCAATCCTGCCTCCTTGCCCTCTCCTTGACCTCCCCCACCTCTACCCTGGAATGCCTCCTCCCTGCCACCCCCACGCTCCCACCTGCCTCTCCGCTACCTGGCAGTTCAGGTGGCTGCAGAGTGGCGAAGCAGTGGTGGTCTGCTGGCGCTGAGCTAGAACCTGTGCTGGACTGGCACTGAGAGTTGCAGACATGCCTTGTGGCATGTTTGCAACACTCAGCACTGGAGGAGGACCAGCGGCAAGAGCTCAGGATTGGGCTCTAAGTCACTCCATTATATTGAATAAGGGCAGAATTCACATACAGGTGGGGGACTTCACTATTCACAAGGGATCTGTTATCAGATCCCCTGCAGATACCAAAACCACAGATAAGGAAATCTGCAGTTTGGGCCCCTTTAAACCATCCGAAAGCAGCTGGAGCTGTGCTCCAGTTGCCTCCAGAGGGCTTTTTGAAGCCTGCAGAGGTTGTGGGTGGATCCATGCAGCCTCTGTGGGCTTCAGACAGCCCTCTGTAGATGACCAGAGCTGTGTTCCAGTCGCCTTCAGAGGGTTCAGGTTGGGCCAAGTCTGGCTCAACATGAGTCGCGGGGGGGGGGGGGCTGGGTTAAGTCAGATCTTCAGATATAAAATCCACAGGTAAACAGGTTTCACCTGTACTGCAGAGCCAAAAACTAAAGGTGGGAGGGGGAAACTAGTTCTCTGTGAAGGACACTTGGAAGAACTGTTTGAGGAACCGGTTTCCTCAAAGTGGTTCTGGGGGCTTAATGTTTGCGCAGCCCAAACCAGGAACAATGCTGTCAAGGAAATCACTGGTGTTGCATCAGCTCCAACAGCTGAGAATATTGGACACACCAGTGTGACGATCTAACCTTTTGTCCTGTTTAGCCCTGAAGAGGAAGTGAGACTGAAACTGAGGGTTGTCTGGAGAACTATAGTTAACAGTGCAGTTCTTTTCCAGATCCCCCCCTTCATATGCACATCCCATTAAAATATCAAAGTTTTTAGATCCAAAATGCACCTTTATCTAGATTGGCAGTACCATGCATATCTCATGCCAAGTTGTGTGGTTGACGAGGACATCCAGAGAGGCTTTTGTGGTGAGGCTTCACAGATGAGGTGTCTCCCTTTCTCTGAATGTCCACTAACTAGTGAGCCCGAGCGGTTCCAGTAGTGATACAAGGTCAGCTTGCTTCCATCATCTGAGAGAAAACTGCATCTAAAGTCTAGTAAGTGAAAAGATCTTATGTCGCAGCAGATATATTTTATGGGTTCCTATTTTTCTTGTATTTTATACGATGCTAAGCTCTGTGGGCACCTTTGCTTTGATAGGCAGGGTACAACTAGTTACAGTGTGATACAAATAAAATAAACGTACTGCCATGCACCTGTAGAATGGATTGGGTTGCAGAGTAAAAGAAGACACCACTAGTACTCTCTTTTACAACCTCCAGTGAAGGCAATTCCTTTGTTTCCTGAATAACCATTCATCTACCCATTCTTATTGTCCAAATATCCTTTTCCTCGTATTAAAACTAAATCCTGCCTGCTGTGCCTGAAAACCCTTCCACAGAGGTTGAAGAAGCAGGAGGTTCCCTTGCTTTTTATAGTAGCTGTTTGCAGAATTGAATGCTGCTTATTATTAAACACATCTCCTCCTTTGTTGATCTTCCCCCTTGTGTTTGGCTTATGCCATAAAGCTGGGACCCCACCCGCTCACTTAGGCTGCAGACATAATGACCTCCCCTTACACACACACACACACACACACACAGAGAGAGAGAGAGAGAGAGAGAGAGAGAGAGAGAGAGAGAGTTCGTCCACAGTAGTACCTTTGGGAGCAAGATGACTGAGTAATCTGGGACTATGAAGAACATCAGTGCGCTCCTTGCCACACTGTCATTAGATGCCTCCCTTGCTCTCTTGGGTACTTGAGTAACTGCCCATTATCCCTTCTAATCCTTACAATAACAGAGTCAGAGTGTCAAGGGGTCTCTCTTGCACAGGCCATGGTGGGGGGGGATGATGACATGACATCAGTCTTTGATTGCTGCAGTGGAAAAGCCCTGAGAAAATGAGAGGTGTGAGCTGTGCTGGGATGGGGAATTAGGCAAATTGAGTACATACAGGCTGTGGATTTAAAGAGGCTGACTGGAGCTATGCAGATGCAGGCCCAGATCAACATGGCTGCAGCATGAGTTGAGCCCGCGGCATTAAAACAGCAGATCTTTTTTCCTATACCTCAAACAGAGAATTCTCTCCTACAGTTTCCAGGGCTCCTCGAACATTAATTGCAGCCTTGCTGAATATTTCTGGCTTTTCCTTCTCTGGCATTGCAGAGTGACTTCTGCTCAAATCTGAACAGTTGAGATTTACAGCCAAGGCCTGCCTAGTGCCAGCGTAACTGGACACTTCCTCCCATCAAGGTAAACTGCTAATTTAATAGAAACCCCCAGTGCTCTTGTGCAAAGTGGGATGGCCTTTCATTTAGATTGAATTCAGCAATGAAATGTGTTCATTTCCGCAATCTAAGGTGGACGTATGTTTGCACGACCAAGTTCTTGCCTGAAGGAGCAGAAGCAGGCAGGATCCACTTGAGGCTGATTTTAATTGAGTAACTTTTCAGGTCTGGGAAACTGAGTGCTGAAGGAGCCCAGAGATTCTGTGGTCTGCTTCAGGACAGAAAAAAGCAGGGCTGTGTGCACCATCGAGGTAAACTAATCTACTTTGTGCTGTGTCTAGTTTGGTTTTCAGCAGATCTAGTTTGTGTGCACACTGAGAGCAATTAGTGCCACAGTACAGTTGTAAAACCTAGTACATTTCCTGCATCTCTACTGTCCCTCTCCAGCTCCATCTTCAAGCAGATATATACCGTCTGGCTGCTGGGAATGCTGTCCAATGCCTCTGCCCCAGACCCATTGTTGATGCAACTGACTTGGGCTACTGAAGCTAGAATACAGTCCCCTTCCTTGGCGGCAGAACAGAGCCGACTGGCTCAGCTTACTTCCCAGAATTATATCGATTCTTTTGCAGTAGAATTGGGGCAGCCATTTGTGTAGCTTCCAAAACCCTGTAGTTGTTTTGCACCCAGTATCACTTCTCCCCAAGGGCCCATCATCTGCAAAGGGGAGCTCAGTCCCCAGAGCCCCCTGCCGCCTGAGATGTAGAAGCCTCTGGGAGCCATTTGCTGAAGTTGGGGGCTGGATGAAACATTGGAGGGGTGACTCAGCTGAGCAAGTTGCATTGCCAATAGTGGTGGGCACCGCAAGGGCTGGAAGTGGCACAGGCCCTCAGCAACTGCTTGAATACTGACTCACCTTGCTTTGGGGTTTTTTTTAATGCTGGATTGGTTTGACCGCTTGGCTGGAACATGTGGTGGAAAGACAGTGGAGTGTCACTGAAAGCAAACAGGAACGCTGGTATTTCCTCGTATATAGCCAGCTTCAGGGAAGACCCTCAGACTTGTAGAGAAGAACCTGTGCAGTTCCAGAGCCTTGACAAGTCTGACCATTGGACTGTGTGACGGCCTAAGCCTCCCTTCAGAAACTGCAGTCTGATATTTAAGAATACAGCGGTGTGTCTTGAAATTGTTCCTCCTGTGACGGACTGAAATAAAGATTCTAGGATTTTTATTTTATTTCAATATCTTTAAAATTCTAATATCAAGCTAGAAACCTGAAAGTTTGCTTTGGTTGCTAAACCTGCAGTCTTTCTTTCCTCCCCCCCCCCCCACCTTCAGTTGGCTTATGAGAATATTTTGCCTAGTTTGGACATAGGCTATGTCTTGTGCACAAATTTATCTCAGGGTCTTACCAAAGCACAGGACTCTTCTCCCCCCCCCCCCATAGCAACATAACAGCTTGATGTGCACCAAAAAGAAGCACAGTAGGATGGAAGTTTATGTGGTATTCAGAGTATGTTAGGAGAACCCTCAGGCGCAAGGAGCATGACAGGCCTGGCTGCCAAAACAAGCCCTGTGTCACACATGCTCATGGATTCTGAAAATAAAGAATAGCTGGAAATTCAAGCAGCTGGCTAGAAAGCTTCTCAAGGGGCCAAAGCTGGGAAACATCTCACACTCTGACCTAAATACATGGTGCAAGTGTATAATTGAGTCTGATGGGCTTGAATGCCCCTAGTTAGACACAGCCTCCGCTTTGCCAGTGCAGCTCTGAGCAGGTTTACTGACTGAACTGGATGGCTCATTTATCCCTTAGCACACCCCTCCTCCCCTAAGCCCAACAGCAAAGGAAGCCCCTTGTATCTTGAAGGCTCTTTCCTGATACCCATTTTTTTCTTTTATGCCTGCAGTGCTGCTGTTTTCACATAGGAGTCCAAACATGGCTAGATTGTCACTGCCGGGCCTGGGACCAAGCAGAATGCGTGCGCTCTCCCCTTAAGCCAAGATGATGTGTGGGGGCTTTCAGGTCTCTCTCCACATGTGCTTTATGGAAGTCATCTGTTCATGGTGTCCTAATTGCAAATGATTAGGAGGCATTTGGCAGGCTGACAACGAAACTTTTGGAGCCAGGCTCATGTGTGTGAATATCCCTGGTTCTGACATGCCCATCTGTGCAATGCTGACATTGCAGTGCCTTCAGCCCTGGCATTTTTTTAAAGGCGTGTTTTAATATTCGGAATTATCCAGTAAGAGTTACTAGGTGCACTTTGCTAGCTCTATAGTGCAGCCTCCCCTTTCACTCCAGTTTGAAAGAGAAAATGTGGTGGGTACCAAACATACCCTTTCCTCATGTCTGTACCCTGATTTTCTCTCGTTTCTCTACAGCCCAACAGAGAAATTGGGAAGTGGCCAGTGTGGAAGTGTAAAAAATTCACCAGCTCTGGAATGCCTGTGCATGGCAGGCAAGATCACGAGCAGATGGTTTCCTCCTGGTGTTGAAAGCGAACGCATTTTGGCCTAAATTTCACAGTTCTGACCTGCCAGTTCCCTCGAAGGAGAAAAGACTGCACGTTTCCCAGTTGCCCTCAGAGTTCAAAGAGAATAACATTTCTGGTGTGCTTTTGCACACATAGTATGTGTGGTTGGTTTGAATGGTGGTCAGAGAAGAACAACAGTGAAGGTTTATGGTCCTCATGAAGATTTGTAAGTCTTCAGAAGGACATGAATTCTAAACATTTTCATGTCCTTCTGAAGACTTACAAACCTGTAATGAAATTTGGAGAACTTTTGCTTTCTTTAGTCTCCAGAGTACAGGAAAATGTTTAATATCTTTAATAATAGTAGCAGAAAAAGTTCCAAACAACACAGTCCTGGAACGTGCTGGAATCCCTAGCATGTATGCACTGCTGAAACAGAGACGCTTGCGTTGGCTCGGTCATGTCGTGAGAATGGATGATGGCCGGATCCCAAAGGATCTCCTCTATGGAGAACTCGTGCAAGGAAAGCACCCTACAGGTAGACCACAGCTGCGATACAAGGACATCTGCAAGAGGGATCTGAAGGCCTTAGGAGTGGACCTCAACAAGTGGGAAACCCTGGCCTCTGAGCAGCCCGCTTGGAGGCAGGCTGTGCAGCATGGCCTTTCCCAGTTTGAAGAGACACTTGGCCAACAGTCTGAGGCTAAGAGGCAAAGAAGGAAGGCCCATAGCCAGGGAGACAGACCAAGGACAGACTGCACTTGCTCCCGTTGTGGAAGGGATTGTCACTCCCGAATTGGCCTTTTCAGCCACACTGGACGATGTTCCAGAACCACCTTTCAGAGCGCGATACCATAGTCTCTCGAGACTGAAGGTTGCGAACAAGTAAGTAGCAGATAAATGATAAATACAGGTTGGACATTGGTATCAGCGGGAGAGGTTGTATGCCGCCTCAAAATGGTTGGCAACCTTCAGTCTCGAAAGACTATGGTATAAGCCAGGGGTGCTCAAACTTTCAAGTTTAGGGATGCTGGGCCTTTAACAAGTGTATAGAAGAGAGAATTTCAGCAGGTGCACCTTGTCATCCCACAGATGACAAGCTGCACCTGCTGAAATTATCTCTCCTACACAGTTTTAAAGGTACAGGATCCCTAAAGTTGAAAGTTTGAGCACCCCTGGTATAAGCCTACGCTACCTGGTATTCTCAGGCGGTCTCCCATCCAAGTACTAACCAGGCCTGACCCTGCTTAGCTTTTAAGATCAGACGAGGTTGGGCATGTGCAGGTTAACAGTTGCTGCAGCCTCAACAGATGTCAGAAAGCCTGCTGGACATGACCGGAACAAGGTTCTGGTTGTATCCAGGAGGTCCTCTGTGGGTCATCCTGCTGCAGGTTCGGAACCCGTGGTGGGTCAAATCTACCAGCAGTGCACCCACCAAAAAAGGTGCCTTTGTGCTATGCACAAACTGAACATCTGAATGGAGTGGCCCTGGGTCTGGGGAATCAGATGATCCTGGAGAGATAATCATGTGAGAGTGTTTCCCTTCAAGTTACAAAGCCTGCATCAATCCTTCATTCTGGGCAACCTGTCACTGAGGGAAGCCAGTGGGTCATTCTGCTGGCTAATACGTCCCCCTTATTTGTTTGGTCCTTTGCTGCACATAATTGCTGTCTCTCTAGATGTGAGGCCTGGTCCTTGTCAACATCTGACAAAGGTGAAAAGGGAGTGGGAGGTGTGAAGGGGAAGGCCAGAGTAAAGAACAAGAAATATGAGCCCAGGACTCAAGTCCATTTCCTTTGGTCACTACTAATTGGGTACAACACTTCCCCCACCTCTTTCAGCTGGATATGGGCACAAACAAAGTTTTTCTCTACAAGCCTGAGGGTTGTAAACATTAATGGAATCAGAGGGCCAGTTCGTACAGCACATGGGTTGAGATTTTATGGGTCTGGTTATGCAATTGTTTCCTCACAAGCACTGCTCTTATTTTTACCTGGGTGTGCTGTAACCCAGTTGCAGTATCTAGCATCCTGATAAATGTGGTTTGAGTCATCCTGGTGGTGAAGCAGTCACACAAAGGCTTTATTGCATTGTCACCTGTGTAATCATCCCATCCATTTGGTTCTGTGAATTGGCCCTAAATAGAACGACTATACCAGTGAACCACAATTTCTGCTTGTGTAGTGTAAGAGTATATTTACTAAGTATGCCCAGTCTTGGATAAAGGATCCAATAAAGGGATCCTGAAATCTGAAGGTTTGTTTCTTACCACTGAATACTGCTTTCTCTGCTCTGACCACCTTAGAAAAAAGGTAGCAGAGCTTTTTGGTACACGGGTGGGTAGGAGTACTCTTGAATCCATTTTTATTATATAGCCCCTGCACTTCTCTAAAGTTTACTGAATATCTGTCAATTGTCCCTCATTTAAATTAAATACTTTTTTTTAAAAGAAGCTACCCAATAACCATATGCATCAGGAAGATGTTTCAATGTGGTAATGGAAGCATCAGGCTCCCCCCCCCCTTTTTGGTATGTGTTTGGCTCACTGGAATTTTTCCTTGTGTTTTCCCATCAGTGCAAAATATTTAAACTTCCAGCCCATAAATCCAGGCTCTTGGCCATCAGGGAGTTGCAGAGGGGGAGGAAGTGGAAGTCAAAGGCAGAAAGCTTTGAGTACCTTAAAGGTCTCGCATCAGGATTGTGTTTCTGCAGCTTTTGAATCTGCCTTTCATACTGGGCACTTTTATAGAGCCATTCAATCCCAGGATGTAAGAGAGATGACATGAGGCGTGGAGGGGCTATAATGTTAGGCACTGGATCGGATTTCTCTCTTTCCCTCCACCCAAGTCCTCAGGAGCAGCCTCATTCGGTGGCAGGATACACTGTGTCTAAAGAATGCATTCCTCTGGCCTTATTGGACAAAGTGGTTTAAATCTGCTGCATTTCCTAAAGTAGAAGAGGATACTCATACCATACTTCTTTCAAGGGGGAGGAAGAGAGGAGAGGTTAGTAGTGTTGGTCAGATCATGGCCAGTACAATAACATTCATTCCTTCATTTTCTTTGTTTTTCGTTCCCTTTTTAATGTTTTCTAAGCAATTCTTGGATCTTTTCTCTTCAGACCCCCTCCAATAGGTTTAGTATCAACTGAAGCAAATTCTGATGAAGGATCAGTACTAATGTATCAGCCACATATTAGTGTATCTGGATTTCCCCTGGAAACCTGTGCGCACATAAACTTCTGGGCGCACCTTTAAGGGAAGCATCTAATAGGGAAAAAAGCATTTATGTTATCTTGACAATTCATTTCTAAGTCCTATACCCTTTGAGTTTTTTTTTTTTTTTTTTTTTTTACTCTTATAGCTATTGCATAGTCTGGGAAGTTGTTGTTGGCATCCTTCAGCCTTGGAAGACTATGGTATTGCACTCTGAATGGTGGTTCTGGAACAGCTTCTAGTGTGACTGAAAAGGCCGATTCAGGAGTGACAATCCCTTCCATGCTGAGAGCAAATGTAGTCTGTCCCTAGTCCGTCTCCCTGGCTACAGGCCTTCCTTCTTTGCCTCTTTGCCTCAGCCTGTTGGGCAAGTGTCTCTTCAAACTGGGAGAGGCCATGCTGCACAGTCTACCTCCAAGCGGGACGCTCAGAAGCCAAGGTTTCCCATCTGTCAAGGTTCATTCCTATGGCCTTCAGATCCCTCTTGCAGATATGGTCTACTTGTAGGGCGCTTTCCCTGCACGAGTTCTCCATAGAGGAGATCCTTTGGGATCCAGCCATTGTCCATTCTCACAACATGACCAAGCCAACGCAGGCCTCTCCGTTTCAGCAGTGTATACATGCTAGGGATTCTAGCTCGTCCCACGAGGTGATACCGAGGATGTGTCAGAGGCAGCGCATGTGGAAAGCATTCAGCTTCCTCTCCTGTCGTGTGCGAAGAGTCCAAGACTCACTGCAGTACAGAAGTGTACTCAAGACACAAGCTCTGTAGACCTGGATTGGCGAAGTTGGAGTGTCCTCTCTAGTGCGCAAAGCCTGGGTAAAGTAGATATGGAGGATAGCCTGTTACCCATGCAGCAAATCCTCCCTCTCCATGTTTCTGAAATGGTCCAATGAAAAGGCAGAAGCCAATAAGATTGGTTCCAGCGGCGTCGCAGGAGTTGCCAGAACGTGACCGTGTTCAGCCATGAACTGCCTCAGGGACTCCGGCTCCAGATTTTGCCTCGAGGTTGACTCCTGAAGCCTTTTCCATAACTGGATGTAGCCACAAGGCAGTGGAGGTTTGGAATCAGAGTTTTCCTCCTCTCAGTTGAGCTGCCTTCCCAGGCTAACAAGTCCCATCTACCCAGTGGCTGTTTAGTTGCCTCTTACGACAAGTACAGCCTATTCTTGTCTGGGAAGTAAATCCCACTGAATCCACTCTTCAGTAAGGAAACCTATTTGAATATTGCTGCCTAATGTGCACTTTATTCTGTGAAAAATGCCCATTACCACATGGATCTCTCTATGTGTGGTTTGACCCTGAGTAGTGAGATAGTACCTTGACCTTCAGGGAGGTGAGGATGAAGTCTCAGAAGCCTGTTGTAACTTATTTGCAGAACACTTTGCAGGACTTTGCAGAGTCTCAAAAGGCTTATCCCAGTGTGAATGTTGTTTGTCTGTGGTGTGTTGCTATTAATAGGATAGATGCCTGAAAGAGCATTTCAGTGCACATTTTGCCATGACATGAATTAGTTTCATTTGTTCTCGCTGATGGTACTATGCAGCCAAAGGTGATTGGCTTTCATGATGTCCTCACATTCACTGATGGGTTGGAATCACATAGGCAAGGAGCATCAAGATGCCTTGTTCATTCTTAAAAATGGCACCTAAGCAGCAGCAGGCTTTTCACATTCCTCAGAAACCATTCATCTTGGCTTTGAAATTGTTCAAAGTCATTTTTTTCTTCTTCTTCTAGATCAGTGGTTCTCAAACTTTCTGGAAGCTTTACCAGCCAAGGACCTCCTCAGCCCCACGCCCGGGGCAAAGCTCCACCATGGCGCCCCATGCAGAAATCCACCCCCCACCCACCAGAGGCTCATGGAGCCTCGCGCGACCTTCTCCCATGTCGGGGAAACCTCTCTGAGGTTCCCTAGCACTATAAACTGTGCTTCTGGCAAACCGGAAGCAAGTTTCCGCCCCCGTCGGGAGCCTCAGAGAGGCTTCTGTGGGGTCCTAGCAGCCAGCACCTGGGGCATCTGCCCCAGGGAAGCCTATGGTAGGTACTCAACTGAGCTTTACTCCAAAGTAAGTCTTTGCAGGAGAGGGGCAAGTGCAGCAATGCGATCCCCAGGTTCGCGTCACTAAGGGGGGACAAGGGGGGTGCTTTTACTTACTGTGTGATAGGGCAAGCAGCAGGAGGTGCAGGGAGCCCCGAGGCTTGGAATCTTCAGAAATAGCAAGTGCAAGTCACTTCCTGGCTGCATTCATAAACTGGAATAGCTTGCCCTAACACACAGTAAGTAAAAGCACCCCCCACACTCCCCATTAGCGACACGATCCTAGGGATCATGTTGCTGACTCCCCCCTTCCCCCACGCCTTAGAGGGATGGGGGAACCGTTACACGAACTGGTAGGTTGTGACCCACCAGTCTGAGAACCACTGTTCTAGATCAAGAGAAGGGTATAACGCAGCCTGATATAAACTAGCCCAATGAAAGGGATTAACAGATATTGAATAATTGCTGATAGAGCAACAAACAGAACTGAAACCAAAAAACTCTTAGACACTGTGAACTTGAAGAGTCATTTAGACAGTTACAGCCCAATCCTGAGCTTCATGGTGCCCACTGGAGCAGTGACGCCAAAGCAGCTACCACTGTATCCAGCGGGTGCCAAGAGGTTGGAAATCTCCTCCAGGGAAGCCTCAAGCCCTGCAATGAGCCTTCTCATGTCTGCGCCAGCTATTTTGCTGGCGCAGACTTGAGGGACTCCATGCTGGGCTTCCTGGCCCAACATGGAGTTCAGGATAAGGTAGTGCAGAGTTCAGGATATGGTAGGCGCCATATGGTAGTATAGGGAGTTCAGGATATGGTAGGTGCCACCAATCCTGTCCCAGTTCCTCCAACCACCCTGCCCTCCCAAAGCCCCCTCCCCACCCCCAGAGGCCACCCCACCGCCCAGTTGTCACACCCCTGGTGGTGGCGCATCCTTCCTCTGCTGGCTCTGGGCCCAGCACCTGACTGGCGCGGGCTCACTGCCAGCACTCCCTACTCTGAGGGTGCTGTAAACATGCTTTATGACATGTTACAGCGAGCCTGGGTCTGGGAGAAGGCTGGGAGAAGAGTGGACATAGGACTCAGCTGTGCTTGTTAGAGGCTGGGGTGGTGACTGCCCAGGGATTAATTGCTGTCTCCTCCTCCTCACCTCCACAGGTAGCTGTTAACAGCAGGCTCTTGCCTAGAGGTGTGAGCCTCTGACGTGCGCCGAAGGGCAAGAGCCAAAGGGCTCTTGGCCGTGGCTCTTAGCCCGTTGATCTTGCCTCAATGTGTTGGACCTTAACCAATCCATCCACAACAAAGAGAAAGAGAGAAATAGAAGGAGGAAAATCTTTGCTACTGTGCTCCTTGGCTGAGCAAAGAGGAAACTCCAAACCAGAGCAACAAAGTAAAGGTGCTGCGTGGAGGGGTTTTGGAAACGATGTTGATAGACCTGACCAAGAAGTGTTGGTGATGGCAACAGAAGGGAAAGAGGAATAAGCCTGCTACTGCGTGTAGTAAGAGGTAGCTGCAAACTGTGTTTTGGACTCCACCCAATGATAGGGAACAAATCTATAACAAATGGGAGATAATGACTAATATTTTAAGCTGTGTTTTATTTTTCTTTTAAAATCAATTTTAGGTAGCATTGTAATTGATTTTTAACTTGTTCAGATCCTGATCGTTAGCCTTTTATGTGTTTTTATATTCCTAATTTTATTCCTGAAGTGCTATACTGGCTCCCTACTCCTTAATATTTCATATTTTATCATATGCTTTTATTTTATATTTAATACATTTAATTCTTATACTTGGTCTACTGTTTATCTATACCTCCTTGTTTATTTTTAACTCATCTTAATCAGTTAATTTGATCAATAATTTTAATAATTTTACATTCATTATTACCAATTTTATTAATACTTTTATTTAACGAATCTTTTATTTAACGACTGCCCATTTAAACTAGCTATGGCAGTCAAGATAGTTATCAACTAAATAGAAAGCTTGATGGTGAATGTATATCTCCCTCCTACAACTTGTAGTCTAGACCTGGAAAGACAATGGATTGTTTTGGAAGAATATTTATTGAGTTTGCAAGGCAACTATCCCCCAGCTATCTGCTAATTGGGGGAGATTTTAATGCTATAATTGGTGCAAGTGACAATCAATTATTATTGTCTAATTTCTGGAAAAAAGATTTTTTCTATTATAATGCCATAGAAGGATCACTCATTTCTAAGGATAAAATTATTAACAAGGCAGGAGCTAGATTGGTAAATATGACTTCTAAACTTTCACTAACCATTATAAATGGGAATACTTTAGTTAATCCATGTGGTGAATATACCTTCATCTCACCACAGGGAGCTAGCGTCATTGATTATATGTTGATTGATGATGTAAATTATCCTAAAGTACTGAACTTCACAGTGAATGATCAGGCAATAAGTGATAATCTTCCTATTTCCATTAAGGTGCAAGTTGAAGATGTTTTACACTTCAATATTGGTCAAACAGAAACTCAGATGCTGCCTTCAAGGCAGAAATGGACAACCAAAACTGCTGAAGCTGCCAAAGAAATTATTTGTGCAGCTAAGGTACAAGAGCTTAAAAACGAAATGTTATTTGAATCAGACATAACTATAATATCCAAAAATATGTTATCACTCTTAAGAATGTTCAATCCTATTTTACTATCTAAGAAAGAAATAGAAAAAAAACTCGTTGGCAGACAAAGAGGTGGTTTGATAATGATTGTAGGACAGCAAAAAAATCAATGGAAACAACTCTACAAATTTTTTAAGGAAAACGTTACATCAGATGCATGTGCCTCCTTGCTTTGAGCCAGAAGGGAGTATAAAGCATTATTGAAAACAAAGAAGCAGCAATTTATGAGATCCAGATGGGATAGGATAGTCGTGGCAGCCAATGAGAAGTCTGGTATATCTTTTTGGCGACGAATTACTCCAGTGCTGAAGCCGAAAAGTGTTATTGGATCATCTGTATCTGTGGTAAATTGGAAAAAAAACATTTTAAAAATCTTTACAAGAAGCATGAACAGGAACCAGATTTGAACTTTGAGATCCATCTTGCACAGTTAACTGAATGGGAACTTGTTACTTGTAAGGAAGTCATAACGCTGACTTAAATTGAGGAAATCTCCTGGGATAGATGCAATTCCTGCAGAGCTTTTTAAGATAGACCCGATCTGGTGGGCACAGGTACTCGCACCCTTCTTTACGCTGATTAATGATGGAATTATCCCAAGTTCTTGGAAAGTATCCTTGGTAGTGCCCATATATAAGAAAGGGGACAGGACAGACCTGAGTATTTATCAACCAGTCAGCCTTTTAACAGTGATTGGGAAGATGTATGCATCTCTATTGCAAGAGAAACTGCTTGATTGAATGGAACAGGAGCAGATACTAGGAGACGAGCAAGCGGAGTTCAGGAAAGGCTACTCTTGTATCGATCATTGCTTTACTTTGGCGTCATTGATGAGTAAATATGCATTAAATGTTCCTGGCACCTTATATGCAGTATTTATAGATCTAAGAGCTTCCTTTGACTCAGTGTCTCACGCAGGACTCTGGAATAAATTGAATTCTACAGCTATGCCTAAAAGATTGTTAAAATTAATAATGAATTTATATATGGAAACTCCTAATATGTTAAACTAAACAAAGATGGAACTATTTCTTGCCCCATATCTGTTGAAAGAGGGGTTAGGCAGGGATGTGTTCTTGCGCCACATTTATTTAATCTCTTTCTCAATAACTTTGTTCCTAAATTACTTGATTTAGATATACATTCACCATGCTTAGATAACAAACCAGTTCCTGCCTTATTATACGCTGATGATCTTGTTCTATTGTCCAGAACTCAAATTGGTCTTATATGTATGTTGGCATCCTTCAGTCTCAGAAGACTATGGTATTGTGCTCTGAATGGTCGTTCTGGAACAGAGTGTCCTCTCCAGTGCGCGAAGCCTGGCTAAAGTAGATATGGAGATTAGACTGTTACCCATGCAGCAAATCCCCCCTCTCCACATCACTTAAATGGTCCAGTGGGAAAGCAGAGGTCAATACGGTTGGTTCCAGCGGCATCGCAGAAGTTGCCAGAACGTGACTGTGTTCAGCACCCTAAGGGACTCCGGCTCCGGATTTTGCCTCGAGGTTGACTCCTGAAGCCTTTTCCATAACTGGATGTAGCCACAAGGCAGTGGAGGTTTGGGATCAGAGTTTTCCTTCTCTCAGTTGAGCTGCCTTCCCAGGCTAAGGAGTCCCATCTACCCGGTGGCTGTTTAATCGCCTCTTACAACAAGTACAGCCAAACTGAGGGCCTATTCTAACCCCAGCCCCCAGGGGTTAAACGTGCCATTGGTCTTAAGTTGGTTGTAAATTGGTCTTAAACGTGCCATTAAATGAGAATAAATCTAAAACAATGGTTTTTACAAAACCAATAAGAAGGACCAATGAAAGATGGAAAATTGACCCATATAAGTTGCAGCTGGTTAATGAATTTCGCTATCTTGGAGCAGTGTTCCAATCTAACCTTGCATGGTCCAAACATATACAGTATTTTAAAGGGAAAATTGAATTGACGCTACTAGCATTGAGAAAAATTTTTTACATCAAAAGAGGACAGTATGTGCCAGTACTCCTAAAGGCATATAAAGCAATGGTATTGCCACGTATGTTATATGGCTCACCGATCTGGTTTTTGGGTTCAATAGAACAGCTTGGGTGACTCCAGCAAGTCTTTTTTCGGAAGCTTTTAGCCCTACCCCCATGCATAGCCTCTGAAGTTATATGGTTAGAATTGAGACTTCCAAAGATTCCAACCTTGATTTGGAAAGCTATTATGGGATTTAAATACAGGCTTACAATTGCTGAAAATCTTCCTATTTTCACAAAACTAGCAGCACAAGAACGCTGCTGGGTAAAATGGAATAACAACATTAATATGAAAATATGTGAGCTGCGCGTACAGTCACTAGAAAAATTCAGTGGAAGAAGCCATTCGCTGCTTGTTGAAAAGTTATTAATTCAAGATTGGGATTGCCTTCTAAGGGAGGTTAAGCATAAATGCTCCCCTTCTTATTTCGGAATTAAATTTCCCACTAAGTTTTCTTTACCCATTTATTTTTACGTGCTGACGGTTCCCAAGTTGAGGCGTGCTTATGTGATTACACGATGCAATGCTTTACCAACGGCACAAATGAAGGGTCGTTTTCAAAGGATTCCTCCTGAGCAGCGTTATTGTGATTGTCCCTTAACTGAATTAGACACCCCGGTGCATATCTTTTTCCGATGCCCAAAATATATAGGAGGGAGAGATTGATTCTTAAAGAAATGGATACATAAATTTTCTATGTTTTCGAACTCTTTAAGACTGAAATTACTATTAAGTAGTCTCTGCAAAGCGTGTGTTGTGGATATAGCTAAATTCTGTTTCTATGTGGTTTTAAACTCTGGTTTTAAGATTTTAGATAAATAGGTGTATGGCTTATGTGCTGATCAATCTAATAAACTTGAACATGTTACAGCACTAGGTCTCAGCACTGGTGCTGGGCCACTTTAGGATTGGGTCCTTAGTGTGGTCTGTCAATGAACTATCTGATCTTGATGCTACATTGTTTTTAAATGCCTTCCAACTAAGCAGCTTTCTTCATAGACTAGCAGTTAGTGCTGATTGTAAACACGGGTCTAATCTTGGGCATGCCGATAATTTTAGACAAGAATCTAAAGAAATTGTGGGAGGGAATTTCATGCTCCATCTGCTACTTCAATTGCAGTTCTTGAATGCATTTTCTCAGATGCAGTCATGGCCTTTTTACATTTTGACAATGGAAACCATTAGGCAACGTTTTAATTTATATTAGCAGTAGTACAATAAATAGATTGTGTGCCTATTCTGCCCCTGTGGTCAAGTTGAAAACGTCCCCACTCAGACCTGAATTCACTTGGTAGGCAAACCACTGTCACTTATCCTCAGCCACACATCTGTAATATGGGGAAAAATTATATTGGCCTGCCATATAGGATTGTTGTGCAGGATTACTGGCAAAGCATATGCAAAGCACTTGGGAAAAATTTTTATGTAAGTGCTAAGCATTGTATATCAATTGTGTTGCAGCCATGTCAGTGGAACCTCTGAGATAGATTGGTTGATTGGGGGGGGGGGGAATCTGGCAAGCCACTCTGTCAGTTCTCCCAGATCTCGGTATGTAACAATATAAATGAAAATTGTTATAAGATGATCTATAGATGGTCTTTAACTCCAAAAAAATTAGCGAATATGAGTAACAAGCTATCTAATAAATGTTGGAAATGTCATGAACATGAGGGGTCTTTCTATCATATGTGGTGGATGTGTAAGAAAGCAAAACATTTCTGGTCAGAAATATATATAGAGGTCACGAAGGTATTAAGATATACAATTCATAAGAGTCCAGAACTGTTTTTGTTAGGTTTAAACTTGGAGAAAATAGTAGTTAAAGATAGAGCCTTATTATGGTATATGGTGATTGCAGCAAGGATGGTGTATGCGAAGTATTGGAAACAAGACAAAGTGCCCGATATAGATGAATGGTTACAAAAGATGATGTATATGATGGAAATGGACAAACTTATGAGGAGTTTGAATGAGGAAATGTCAGAGAAATTTTACTCGGAATGGCATAAATTTAAAGTTTATCTGGAGAAAAACTAGGAGGTTAGGGGTTTATAATGCTTATTAGAATGTCAATAAGAGTAATATAATGAACAAAAGTTTATCTTGGTTAAAAATAAAATTGTAAACGGTAAAAACGCTGTGGGAAGTCCGAGGTGGGGAGGAAGGGGGGGGGAGATGAAATATATAATGAAATAAATGAAGATATGTAGAAATGTAATGATTGAAATGAAAGTTGATGATTTGGATCTACTGAAGATACAATGTATTGAGAAAATTTCAATAAAATTTAAAAAAAAAGTACTGTCAGTTCTCCAATAGTAAACAGCATACTGTTGGAGCCCCTGGCTAGTTGCAAAAACTCAGACACCTGTTTGCTGGCTCTGTTTCTCCTTAACCGCCATCCCTGACAATAGCCGCCAAGGACACTGAGCTGGTGTGCACTGTTGAAGCATCCTTCGCTCTTAACTCAACAAAACACTAGAGGTGTTCATGTGACACCATGCAATATCATTTCTGTCACACTTTGCTGGAGCAGGATTGCCAAGATTCCCAGCCCCCCACCTCAGCCCTCAGCTTGTTTCCTGACTGTGGGAAGGAGAGAGATTTACCTGCCTTTTATTTCTGACATACCCCGAGCTGCCTGCATCTGTGTCAGTGTCCTTTGCTGCTGTCGTATAGCCTCCCTTATCCTTGGTAATAATTACTTGAGTAAACAATATCTTCTCCACGCCTTGATCTGTTTATTTAGATTAAAGTGCCATTGAACTGTCTTTCCTTTCTTGGGCCCAGACAGTAGCTCTGTTTTTCTAACCCATCTTCATGGCCCATTTCTCTTCGCATTGTGTGCTGTTAATGTCAGTGAGTGCGTTCCTTCTTGATGCCTCTCCAGGGCACTGGGGATGGAGTATCCTGCCCCCAAGAAAAACCCACAGGCAAACTATATAGAACGCGAGGTTTTTTTGTTTTTTTTTTAAAATGGGGCATTAAATGCTTTCCCTCCTTTCTGTCTTCAAGAGGAAATGCTTGTGCACCCGTGTGGATTTTCCTTGCTGGCTGCATAGCTATTTCTGGGTTACCCAGGCAATCCACTCATTACACCGAAAGCTGATCCATATTGAGCTGGTTAGTTACATGCACTCCAAACTTTTTTTCATTTAAATATATTGCAGAGATATCAGCAGGAGCCAGGGACGCTCTGCTGTCAAATGTCAGCCTTGCCATGACTCTATCTTTCCAAACTGAGTAAATTCCTCACCCCTGCGGTGCAAGCTTTAATTTCTCATTATTATTGCTTTAATAAGACTGATACTTACTGTACATTGCTCATTTGCAACTAAAACTGGAACCATTAGAGCAGTAACTGCCAATTACCTCCTGAGCAGTACAGCATGCAAATACTTCCATTAGCTTCTCTCTGAAGCAGAGGTGCGGAGCAAAGTTGCACATGGCCTGGAATAGAAGAATGCAGCAGGGGTGGACAGTTTCTGCCAGCCCCTGGGATGACGGCTGTTGAAGAAGGGGGTAGGCAGACCCACAGCATCTATCATAGCATGACATTGAAGCAGAAATAGATGATTCCGCCACTTTAGAACTGGGTGCTAGGCCACAGGAACTCATAACGCAGAGTCACATTCAGGCTGTATGTTACAACCATTTCGGAACATCAGATAGATGTTGTCTATCACAAAACCACTTCCCAAGATTTCATTGTTCTCTCCCCACATTCCATCCCAGATTTTTTGTGACTTAAAAATCCAGAATCCAGATCAAGAATCCAGAGCAAGGCTGTTCAGATATGGTCTGGCTTAGTTCTCAGTGGCTCCCACTGCGTTCAGTTGAACAACTTGAATGGCTGCAATTTTAGACACAGCTGAGAGGCGAACCCAGCTGGAACTTTCCATCCCAGCCATCAAACATCCAAAATGGTTGGCAACTTTCAGTCTCGAAAGACTATGGTATAAGCCTACAGCACCCGGTATTCCCAGGCGGTCTCCCATCCAAGTACTAACCAGGCAGTGTTCCAAATATCTATTTGTGAGAGCGTCAACGTGGCTGTTGCCTTCCTCCTGTGTTTGGTTTTGCTCTTCTAGTTTATTCTCCCTTTTCCCTTGAAATAATTACTTGAGTAAACAATATCTTTTTCAACTTGGGTGGGAAGCAGTACCATTAAAAAGAGGGAGGGAAAGGTATAGGCCAATTTTGATCCATGATCAAAAATCTTTGGAGAGTTTCCCATCTCCCATCCTCTGCCAACAAGAAACTACAAAAGAAAAGCCACAAGAAGATTGGCTGAGCCTTTATGATATCACTAGCTTCTACACCCATTCAATTCCTTCTCCAATTTCTCATAACTATTCACTTGTTTTTATTTCATAGTATTCAATCCAGCATTGCTGAATAAAAATCAGCAATTAATAAAATGTGCTCATATGTGTTGAGGGAAGAGGCTATTGTGGAAATGAAAGATCATAGGGCAATAAAGCCTAGGTATTCGCTCCCATCTACCCACCCACCCACGCACCTCCCCCCCCCCCAAAAAAAAAACCCCTTCCCATTAGCACTGTCTACCTGCTGACATTTTTTTCAGGGAACTGTATGACCAACACACAGTTCAAAATGATTGATGAGAAAGGCAGAAGTAGAACGTACGGGAAGGTGGGATGGCTGAGACACTAAGGGCGCAATCCTGAAATGGCAAAGTGCCGAATAGCACTTTTGCGCCACCAGGAGAGCAAGGAGGCCGGCCCAAGCCTTGTTGGGTCAGCGAACAAGTAAGCCTGCACTGGCTGAGCCAGGCTGGAACAGGAGTCTGGGGGGCATAGGTAGGGCAGAGAGGAGGCATTTTGGGGTGGGGGTGTTACCAAAAGGGCTGTTTTGTTTAGGGGGGAATTATTACACTACCCTTATTGGAACCTCAGAATCTCAGGCTGGATAACAAGACAGTGTAATGCAGAGAAATTCCCTTTTGCTTAAAGAGGAGACTGAAAGATAACTTTTAATAAAAGATTATAGTTTTATTTCAAAAGCACAAAGGTAAACATAATGCACATGGATAAGGGTATGTTTCTTGGTCCTAATGCTTGAATCCAGTGTGCTTAGCTTTCATGGTGGTTGCGTGTAAAGAGTATTTGGTGCATCCGAGGAAATTAGAAAAAGGAAAGGTTGTAGGGAAGGATTTTAGGGGTCCCTGGTCTGCCAAACCCAATTGCTAGCTAATGATGGGGAGAGAAGGGGAGAAAAGGAAAAAAGGAAAAAAATTCCAGACGCCAGATAGTTACCTGTCTTGTAGAGCAGTTGGGAGGGGGGGGGAGTCCTGTGTGGAGGACCCTCTGACACAACACAGATGTGTTGTGACCTTGGAGGGGGAGCCAGAGAGAGAGATGTGAGCCGAAGCCCTCTCTTAAAAAGGGGTTTTCTGACTCTGCTGAGCTGAATGGTTACTTCCTTACTACCAGCAGGGTGCTTGGGAGTGTGTGAAAGGATTATCAGCAAAATTCAATGGGGTCTAATGGCTGGCTTCCTAGATGGGGGAACTTAAACAATGGGCAACACAGTTGCAGTTCAGAAGGCAGTTTTAGGTTTGCATACAGTACTTAAGCAGTGATTGAGTTAAAACAATACAATGAATAGGAGACACTTAAACAATGATTTAAGATGCCAGACTTCTTCCTATAATGTATGATCAGGGAGGTGGATTTAAGATGCCTATAACCACAGGAAAGTGGAGGTTGTGTAAGCTTGTGACTTGACCTGATTGTGACCTGTGTGTTGAGGTTTAATCTGCATGGAACTTCGGTCTATAGTACATAACCAGATAAAGAGAAAATCACAACTAAAGGGATTTTCATGTAACAGGGGAGGGCAGGCAGTAAGTGAGGGGGGTGGGACCAGGTTCCAGCACTTGTGCCCAGATCCTAACCCTCTTCCCAGGCAGCCTGGAGCAGCTCCAGGCTGCTCAGATTGGTGCCACCTCTTGAGGTGGCACATGTCTGAATAACCCCATTGGGCTGCTGTGGTTTTACCTGGGGTAAGGGGAAGGAATTCCCCTTGCCCTGGACCGAGCCATATTCAGCCCCAACCCTGCACTGAATAAGGGGGCAGGTCAGCCAGCTTCCCTGTGCCAGCATGGGTTAGGATTGGGCTGCACAAGCCTGAGTCTGCAATCCTATACACACTTTCTAGGAATAAGTGCCATCAAATGCCCTGTAAGATAAGGAGGCAGATGACGCAGCAGAAGGAGCAAAGGAAGGAGGGAGAGAGGCAGGAGACCCCAAGAGAAAGAAACATGGAGAAGGTTAGCTAGAAAGAGGGAAGAGAACATGACGATGACTCTTGCCCACCAACTCAGATGTATTCCATCTTTTGAGTACATTTTCATGTGCTTTCCCACTATCACAGTAGTTCATTCAGAATCATTTTTGATTCATAAAAAGAGTAGGAAGAGCTTTTATTCTTTTCAGTTTTTGACAAAATTGTGTGTCATGGACATACCAACAGTGAATACTGCTAGCCTAACTGCCAAAAGTGGGTGTGGGGTGGGCAGCAGGGCAAAGTGAGTGACTTTCTAGCTCTGTTCATATCCTGTACTTTCTCCAGAACTGACAATGGGGATAACCTATGTTTACGAAGGAGCTGACGACGCCTACTACAATTAGGCATTTTACAGCCTAAACTGGCACACTTAAAAACAACAGCAGAACGTTGGCTAAATACACCACTGCTCATCCTACCCCTGTGCTCCTGCTTTGTGGTTCTGCCAGGCATTATCTTTGCAGAGTGCCTAATTGTTCATTAGACTTGTCTATTGAAATAGTGCACACCTGCTGGGGGTGAGTAAATCCCTCTCTATTTGTAGCTATGCTGCCCTAAATAAGTTAGTGTGGCTTAGCTAAATAGACCCCAAGATGGTACGTAAGCCTTTTAATTCCACTGACTGCTCCCTGATGGAACAAATGCAGGGACTCGGCAGAGTCTTTTCTTGAATCCTTCCTGCAGGGAAGAGAGGAATGCAGGGTATGGCAGCATCTTGATTTTTGTCCTGGGAAAAGGGAAGCTGCTTTATAAGGCAGATGGCAAAGACTGATGAAAAGCCCTGGTTGACTTAATATGCATTTTGGCATGGACAGGATATAATCTGAATACAGCAGTGGTGTCGTTTTAAAACATATCCTGAATAGGCCTGCTCGGCATTTGATTACATTGCGAAAGCAACCTGCTGCATTGTTTGCCCTGCTTCCCAGACAGAGTAAGGCTGCAATCCTGTGCGCACTTTCCTGAGAGTAGGCCCCATTGAAGACAATTTGATTTCCTTCAGAGTAGAAAAGCATAGGATTGTGCTCTAAGCCTCTTCTGACATGACTAGTAGTTATTAACTACTTGCTGGCCCAAATGAACTGGTTGGCAACCTTCAGTCTTGAAAGACTATGGTATAAGCCTACAGCACCTGGTATTCCCAGGCGGTCTCCCATCCAAGTACTAACCAGGCCTGACCCTGCTTAGCTTCCAAGCTCAGACAAGATCAGGCATGTGCAGGGTAACAGTTTCTGCCAATGAACTCCCTTCTTGAAAACCAGGGGTAGAGGAAAGACAGAAGTAATGAGAGGGAGGAGAAGACATGGCAGTGGCATACCACTCATTACTTCTGTCTTTCCTCCACCCCTGGTTTTCAAGAAGGGAGTTCATTTGGGCCAGCAAGTAGTTAATAACTAAGGAAAGGGGACAAGGAAGGGGAAAAGGGGGACAAATTCTCCAGGCATCAGCCTGGGTGGCGTCACACAGCCATTCACCCCCCTGTGATGCTCCCCCCCCCCGCACCACCCAGAGGTTATCTGAGGGCCAGGGAACTAGTGCATTACCTCCGGGCTGCTGCTTACCAGTCTCCCTACCTCTTGCCCTTTGCTCCCGATTTGCTGGTTGAAGGCAGGTCCTTGCCGGTATGTAGACTTGGCTGCTTCACAATTGTTTCTTTCCACAGGAATTAGGCTTGCCAACCTAAAATGAAAATGTGGACCCGAATTGTCTAGTTCAGGAGTCTCTAAACTTTTTGGCTGAAGGACCGCATCAAATATCTGGTACAGTGTCAAGGGCCGGAAAAACAAAAATTAAATATAAAATTTAAATAAATACAATAGAGATGGAACTTAGATGATTGAATAAATGAATGAATGGGCTCAAATGTCTAGGATTTCTCCAAATACAAACACAGCCCAAAGCACACACTTAAATGGACCCCCATTTCCCCACCCCACAAGCACAACTCCAGTTGTGTTTGGTCAACTGGGCCAGAGGCTCTCCGGGATCAGATGATGGTCACGGGCCAGATAGAGGCTTGCCACAGGTCACATCTGGACCCCAGGCCAGGGTTTGGAGATCCCTGGTCTAGAGACCCCTGGCCTAGATCATTCACCACTCCTGGAAAAGGAGCATTCAGTTCATGTAAATGGGGTCTACTTCTATAACCATAGGTAGGCTGCAGTTTATGTAGTTTATATGCATATGTTTATAAGTTAAAGCTGTAAACTATGTGTTTATAGTTTACATGCTGTAAAGATTACACAGGCAGTGTATAAGGTTCTTGCAGCACTTGTTCTATAAATCTGCTCAAGGATGATGTTTTTGATGCCATAAGAGAGATTCCTGTGGTACTTGTGCTGTTAAATTCCATGCAGCTGTTTCAAGAGTGGATGTACTAACAGCCCAGTCCTATCACCTGTCACTTACCCCCACCTCCTGCTGATTCAGCTGTGCCACAGGAACACGTTGCATCGTGTGGGGGAGGGGGGGCTGTCCCGGAAATGTCCTCCAGATAAGGGAACTTTTCTTCCCTTGCCTGGAGGAAAACCTTTGCTGTCCAAATGGGTCTGCTCAGATCTGCACCAGCAATTGTGCTGGTGCAAGTCCAAGTGAATCCAGAAAGGAGGATCAGGAAAGGGGTAAGGCTATCTGCAGCATCACTGCCACCGATACTGTCCCTTCCCACCTATGATCTGCCTTGTTGTGGCGTATGCATGGAGCTTCCTGCTGTTTCCACCAGTGGCTCCTGAGGGCACAACAGTAGCATGACATTTATATTGTTGCAAGGCTACTTTTAGCAGCAGTTCACCATATCTGCTGCTGCAAGTCCCCCACTGGATTGGAGCATTAGAATCAGAGAGAGAGAGAGAGAGAGAGAGAGAGAGAGAGAGAGAGAGAGAGAGAGAGCCTTGCCTAGCCATGCCCTCCCCAACCAACCAACCCTAATGCTGGTTAGCCTCCTTGTTCTGCAAATAGTGAAGCAACAAAAAAGTACACTCACAAGTCCTTCTCAGATTTAAAAAAAAAGAAGAAGACGAAGGGAGCTGTCAGTGTGAAGAGCATTCCCCTAAGGGCGAGTCCTCCCATGACAGCCTGATGTCTGTGTTCATTATGCACATCCCTTTCTTATGGCCTTCATTACTCGCCTGCTATCTTGTGTCATTAAGATATCAAGTTCATTTAGGTACATCCACGTTGGCAGTTTAATTATGTCTGAGTATCAGTCCGTATTTTATTCATGGGCTAACACAGGGTGGTTGTCAGACATGGGGGCCCAGGAGATAAAGGCAGAGTGGCTGCAGAATGCTAATGCCCTGCTGGATCTTGCCTGACGAACACACGCACTGGTTATTACCCAGCTGATTATTTCATTCATTAAGACCACAGGCATCAGCTCTCTTCGCTCTGGATTATTGTGTACATTCATCTTTTGGTAAACAATTACCTGACAAGGCTGAGACAGGAGGGGCAGGGAGAGTGAATGCCCTGATGGGATTTTCCCTGCTTTGGGTCAGCAATGAAATGCTGAGCGGAGAATACCCTGTTGACACCATCACTTCATTAATCAAATTAGGGACAACAGTGCATCACATGTGCTGCATGTCCCCGAACAATGCTCGACCAGGTTGTATTGTGCTGTGCTGGTGGCTTCGTTGTGATTGGACCTGCTTCCAGTGTGTCAGCATTGGGAACAAGCAGGAAGATCCCAGCGGTAACCTTCAGAAAGCATTCCTTTTAGAAGTGCTGGGTACAGCCACAGCTCAGTTGTCAGTTTCTCTTTCTTTCTTTCTTTCTTTCTTTCTTTCTTTCTTTCTTTCTTTCTTTCTTTCTTTCTTTCTTTCTTTCTTTCTTTCTTTCTTTCTTTCTTTCTTTCTTTCTTTCATCCAAAGCATTTGCACGAAAGGAGGTGCTTTGCTTACTGTCACTCTACTCTTCTTCTGCTTCTGCTCCTCTATGGCGTTGTTAACTGTGTGTATACCGTTGCCATGTCATTCATAATCTGCACTGCATATCCTGCAGATACTAAAGTATTGGATTCCATCCCAGCCTTCCCTTGCCTAACTTCCTGGTAATATCCCAGACTGGCAGGACTGGCCTCATGTGGCAGAGAAATGGGAATGTTGTGACCTTCAACCTTTTACCTTGGGGTGACCGAGCAATATACAATACCAACCCCACAGGTGGTAATAAATCCAGCACCAATTTTGTCATATCTGAAAGTTGCATGAATGCCAAAGGGTGACCTCAGAAAATCCTTCTCTTTTATTTACTGTTTCTCATTAGCAGTGGAGACAGTCAGTGCCGATATTTTATAATATCTTTGAGTATCGTATGTTAATCCTGGCACCACTAAATTCACTCTCCGTATCTAACAGTCTAAAATAGGTTTCTACCCCTGGCATAGAGGTAGACAGAGAAGCATTTTTTTGCTATGAAAATGGAACATTTAAGGAAAGGTTATTGTGTGTGGCAAAGAGACAGTTCTTAACTTTTGACCTTGTTAAATGTGGCTATAATCCATTAAATGAGTTGATGAGACCTATGCAAAAGGTCTGATTTGCTGCTTAGCTGTTCCTTTCCTTGCCTTGAATGAGAGAAAATTTTCTTCTTTTCTCTATTTCTCTCTGAGATGTCTTTGCCCTCTTTGACTCAGGGGTGCCCTTTGCTTACCATAAAAATTACATTTAACGAAAGGAGAAAAATAGAGCAGTGGAACTATAAAGAATAGCTTCAAGATTATACGAGTGTTGTCCAATATATTTCAGATAGTAGCCCAAGGTCAGTAGTTCTAACGCAGATAAAGATTTTTTTGTTTGGCCTTGCAGTGGTAGAAAATATACAGCAAACTATAAAGAAGTCATATCTTGGAATAATGTTCTCTAAGGGGGTACCTCATGTACCATAAACCTGTCCTGTGATGAGACCAAGGATAGAGATTAGAAATATCTGGGACAGAAGGAGTTGTTTTAAGACTTGAAAGGGAGCATTTGTTTTGGATGGTCCAAGTGGCCTGAGCTGAAGGAAGGAGAAGCAAGGCAAGAGTTTTGAGGCTCACTGTGTTACTGGCACATTGGATCTAGGAGGACTGATAATCATCTTCCATCCCAAGCTATGGGAACAGCTTCGCAAGTCCAACCACCCAGAGCTATTTGGCCAAGTTTCTCTCCTTGATGGTATGTAAGAGTAATATGCCCTGGACCACTGTTTTCAATTTCTTGAAACGATGAATATCACCCGTGCTTGTATCAGTCCATTGGCTGTTTTGCCAGTGTATATACATATTCAAGTTATTTGCAATATTTGAAGCCACAAGCCCTGGGGAAGGCAACTTAGGATGCCTGAAGAAAGAAGGCCCTCTTTTTTTTTTATTGTGTGAGTTTGGAGGCCCTCCCTCTGGAAGATGGAACCCTTTGAAGAGCTCCCCAAATCACTATTCAAATTCCTTGCTTAGATTCTTCCAGGAGAGATGGCAAAGTTCGCTTTCGGCTTGCTGGTGTTTGAATTTTCCTCTGCAGAAGATATCTGCAAGTTCCAGGAAGCCCCCAGTTGTCTTTAGCACCCAGAGGAAAAATCGAAGGGAAGGCTTCAATTACTAGCATGAAAAATGAGTTGCCTAAGAGGAGGCCTTTCCACTCGCCAGCGGTGCTTGTTTTTAAAACTGAATTATAGAGACGGCTCCATTTCCCCCCACCCCTTCCTTCTAGAGACAAATGCATTAATTTTTCTCAAAATAGACAAGAGGGAAGCAGAGGGAAAATAAGATAATAAGAGTTTCTTTGTGGTGATTTATTTGCCTTTGTGAAAAAAAGAATGTGTGCTAGGACAGCAAGCATACTAGTGGCTGGCCAGGGGGAGGGAGAACAAAGCCGGAAAGATTGCTAGAGCCCAAGAAACATTGTTGTTTGTTAAATTATCTAGGATTATTGCTGACTAGTTTGAGAAATATTTCAATATGTGTATAAATCATATGCTTTTCAGCGCATGTAGGGATGAGCTACATATTATACATGTCACGTAAAAAGTACTGGAAAGAGCCTCTGAGGCAGTGCTTTTCAATCTTTTTTTGTCTCATGGCACACTGACAAGGTACTAAAATTGTCAAGGCACACCATCAGCCTTTTGAGAATCGACAAGGCACACCATGCTGCTGGTGGGCAGCTCACTTCCCCCAGTGGCCCTACGAATAAATGACACTCCCCCGAACTCCTGTGGCACACCTGCAGACCATTCGCGGCACACCGGTGTGCCACAGCATGGTGGTTGAAAATGGCTGCTCTGAGGCATGATTTAGGCTGCCACAGCACATGGTTTGGCCCAACCCTAGAAAGGTTTTCAATGCTAGCACAAGCATTTCCATACATTCCTGGCAATTCTTAAGGTAATTCAGACGAGCTTAAGCCCTGTGCAAATGTGATGATGGACACCTGGAATTGTGGAGCAAGATGGCTTGTGTTGTCCTCACTTGCAACTACCACACATTCAGTCAGAGGTCTTTGTAGTGTGAGTGTGAGTGTGTAGTGTGAGTGCTGAGTGTGTATCTGTGCACTTACAGCCTCCTTTCTGTGCAGTTGAGAGTGCTGCTGGTCTGTCAGTCTCCTGGAACAAGGAGATAAAAACACATTGAAATGTGTTTCCATGCATATTCTCTCATGGGATCATTTTTAGCATTCAGTATGAACCTCCCCATGTCTGTAAAAACCTTTAGAAAATAAGGTGATAATTCAAAATGGAAGTGTGCAAGTGATTTGATTTTGCAGGTTTAGCGTAGAATGGAAAAGGCACATATGCTGTTGCTCATATGGGAATTGCTAATCCAGGTAGACATATGACAGGGTTGCTCTGAAGGTTGTGAATTTTGAGCTTTCTTGAATTGTAGCATCACTTCCTGCTCCCTGTCTTGGATCATTTGTTTCAGTTAATGAGGAACTCTCTCCAACTTTGCTTGCTCCAGGTTACGGTTTGCCTAATTAACTATCTCAACACAAAACAGAGGTGAGAATGAAAATGGCCCCGGATTATCCAGAGACTCTCTTCTGGTTCCTTTCAGTATTTTTTTAAAAATCCATTTGTAATGTAAATGGATGTAAGGTTACCTGAAGCAAGGGTAAGAGTTCATCTCTAAGATGTTAGAAAGAAATTACCTTTTCCTGGTTCTTTTAGCTGAGCAGCCAATCAAATGAAAATACTTGCAGTTACTGTTCAATTAGAACATCCTTATTCTCCAGCACATTAACATACAGGACAACATACCTGTCCAAGGACAACAGGACCAACTCTCCAAACCTCCCCTTGCCTGGGGTTTATATAGTATGCAGCGTGATGATGTTTGCATCCCTCATGTCTTGAGGTACTCCACCTTCTCTCCAGCAGAGACAGAGGATTTCATGCAGCTCAGTGACGATGATCTCTTTGCAGCACTTTAGGACTTCAGCAGGGATGCTGTCTTTTCCAGGTGCCTTGCCAAAGGCAAGGGAGTCCAGGGCCACGTGAAGTTCTTCTAGGGTTGGTTCACTGTCAAGCTCTTCCAGCACAGGCAGGCACTCAATGTTGTTCAGTGCTTCTTCGGTGACTACATTTTCTCTGGAATATAGCTCAGAGTAGTGCTGCACCCAGCGTTCCATCTGCTGCGCCCGATCCTGGATGACCTCACCTGTGGCAGACTTCAGAGGGGCAATTTTCCTCTGTGTTGGACCTAGGGCCTGCTTGATATCGTCATACATCCCCTTGATGTTGCCTGTGTCTGCTGCTATCTGTATCTCGGAACAGAGCTGGAGCCAGTAGCCGTTAGCACTTCTCCTGGCAGTCTGTTGGACTTTGCTGCGAGCAGTTCGGAGGACCTGCAGGTTGCGCTCACTGGAACAGGCCTTGTATGCTGCTTGAGCTCTCCTCTTTTCCTCAGTGACTGGTGTCAACTCCTCAGAGTGGGCTTCAAACCAGTCTGCCGCCTTGTTGGTCTTCTTGCCGAATATGGACAAGGCGGTGTTGTAAACGGTATTCTTGAAATGTTCCCATCTGTTGGATGCGTTTGCGTCGGCCGGGCCTGGAAGAGATTCCTCAAGCGCTTGTGCAAATTCCTCCACTTTTCTCTGATCCCGGGTCTTGCTGGTATCAATGCGAGGTCTTCCTTCCTTTTTCGTGTGATACAGTTGCTTTGTTCGCAGTTTCAGTCTGCTTCACACCAGGGAGTGGTCAGTGTCGCAGGCAGCACCATGATAACTGCATGTGATCTTGATGCTGGGAAGGCTGGAGCATCTGGTGAGGATCAGGTCGAGCTGGTGCCAGTGCTTTGATCTTGGATGTCTCCAAGAGACTCTATGTTGGGACTTTGTGTTGAAGAACGTGTTGCTGACACAGAGACCGTGATGACAGCAAAACTCTAGCAGGCGTTGGCCATTTTCGTTCATCCTCCCAGTGCCAAACTGACCTAAGCAAGTGGGCCATGAACTGTTATCAGCACCAACTCTAGCATTGAAATCGCTGAGGATGAACAATGGCTCTTGGATTGCAACAATGGATGCAAACATCATCACGCTGTACAAGAACAAAGGTGACAAGGGTGACTGCAACAACTACCGCAGCATCTCTCTCCTTAGCGTTGTAGGAAAGCTGTTTGCCCGAGTTGCACTAAAGAGGCTCCAGGTACTTGCAGAGAGCGTCTATCCAGAATCGCAGTGTGGATTCCGAGCCAACAGGTCCACCACTGATATGGTATTCTCCCTTAGACAACTGCAGGAGAAATGCAGGGAACAACGACAGCCACTCTTTATAGCCTTCATAGATCTCACAAAAGCTTTCGACCTGGTCAGCAGAGATGGCCTCTTCAAGATTCTCCCCAAGATCGGATGTCCACCCAAGCTCCTCAGCATCATCAGATCTTTCCACAAGGACATGAAGGGCACTGTTGTCTTCGATGGCTCCACATCAGACCCTTTTGACATCCGAAGCGGAGTGAAGCAGGGCTGTGTTCTTGCGCCAACCTTGTTTGGGATTTTCTTCGCTGTCCTGCTGAAGCAGGCCTTTGGAACTGCAACAGAAGGCATCTATCTCCGGACCAGATCAGACGGAAACCTCTTCAACCTCTCCAGACTGAGAGCAAAATCCAAAGTCCAGCTGAAATGTCTGCGTGACTTCCTCTTTGCCGACGATGCAGCTGTCACTACCCACTCTGCCAAAGATCTCCAGCAGCTCATGGATCGTTTTAGCAAGGCCTGCCAAGATTTTGGACTGACAATCAGCCTGAAGAAAACACAGGTCATGGTTCAGGATGTGGACTCACCTCCCTGCATTACAATCTCTGCGCATGAACTGGAGGTTGTCCATGACTTTGTGTACCTTGGCTCAACGATCTCCGACACTCTTTCTCTCGATACCGAGCTAAACAAGCGCATCGGTAAAGCAGCTACCACGTTTTCCAGACTCACAAAGAGAGTCTGGTCCAACAAGAAGCTGACGGAACATACCAAGATCCAGGTCTACAGAGCTTGCGTCCTGAGTACACTTCTGTACTGCAGCAAGTCATGGACTCTTCGCTCACAACAGGAGAGGAAACTGAGCGCTTTCCACATGCGCTGCCTCCGACGCATCCTCGGCATCACCTGGCAGGACAAAGTTCCAAACAACACAGTCCTGGAACGTGCTGGAATCCCTAGCATGTATTCACTGCTGAAACAGAGACGCCTGCGTTGGCTCGGTCATGTTGTGAGAATGGATGATGGCCGGTTCCCAAAGGATCTCCTCTATGGAGAACTCGTGCAAGGAAAGCGCCCTACAGGTAGACCACAGCTGCGATACAAGGACATCTGCAAGAGGGATCTGAAGGCCTTAGGGATGGACCTCAACAAGTGGGAAATCCTGGCCTCTGAGCGGCCCGCTTGGAGGCAGGCTGTGCAGCATGGCCTTTCCCAGTTTGAAGAGACACTTTGCCAACAGTCTGAGGCTAAGAGGCAAAGAAGGAAGGCCCATAGCCAGGGAGACAGACCAGGGACAGACTGCACTTGCTCCCGGTGTGGAAGGGACTGTCACTCCCAAATTGGCCTTTTCAGCCACACTAGACGCTGTTCCAGAACCGCCTTTCAGAGCGCGATACCATAGTCTTTCGAGACTGAAGGTTGCCAATACAAAATATAGTATGCTGTAAACAAGTACGTACGTAGTTACCACGTAACTGCTACATCTTCCAAATTATCACCACCTTACCTAATTTAGACCTGTTTTCTCCAATGAGACCCTCTTATGAAAGCTTTGGCTCTCATCCCTGGACTTTCCACAATTCCCAAATCAGGAGGTCACTCTGCCCTAATCATTTTATAACATCTTCCCATATCTTGACATGTTTGTGCAAAAAGTCCCTGACAAAAAGTCCCTGGCCCACATCCGACTAAGGCCTTGGTCACAACATGTTTTTTACTTTATCCTGCTGCATAAGCAGGCTGAAGCTGAAACTGTATTCTCTCTGGCTGATGCCATGACACTAGCCCTGTCTTGTATGTTTGCATAGTTATATTCATTCCTGGCTCTTCAGATGGCCTAACTCACTTCTATTAGATGAATATAAGATTATGAATGTAAGAGTATATAGAAATGGGTGAAACCACTAATTTCTCTCACAAGATCTTGGTAATAAGCTCAACAGCAGCAAGTTCTCAAACACGAGAGTGACCCAGATGCAAACTAGAGGTAGTAGAAACCTTTAACCAAACCTTTTCAGAGTACAAGGAAGGATCAGTGGGATGGCAGCAGGGATACTAAAATGGCCTAGCCATCTGTAAGTGAGAAATGATTTCAGTTCTGCCCCAAGTCCAGCAGTTTTTGGTTTCATTGTGAACATTCACTTAGATATGCCAAGCTATAGCCATAGTAGGAAGAGGGCATCGCATTCAAAATTTGTCTGTACGGCAAGGAAGGAATGGTTGACAGAAATCTGACTGAGGAAGATTTCACTGCCGTCATCCATTGTGAACCTTCAGTGACTGTGCTTTACGACATAAGCTTCTGCTGCACTGGTTTTAAAGCAAAGCTATATGCAAAGCTAGAACATTCAGGTGGGAGATAGGTAATAGTTTTAAGTGGAGCTGAGTGATTTCAGAAAGGCTTCACTTTCCTCATGGGAAGCATATACACACATGCTCTTCAGCACTCTCTGGCCTCTGAGACAGTGACACCTCAGTGAAACAGTTTTGAACCAACACAAAACCCTTGTTTACCAGAGTTGGAAGTCTAACAAGTTCCCTCCCATGAGCAGGAATCCCTTCTTCAAACCATCTACAACTCCCTGACAAAAGGCAATGTCTCCAGCCTCAGAATGTATAAGCCTTCCTGGGTCAGAACAAAGATCTACCTAGTCCCTTGTCCTGACTGCCATAGTGGCTAACCTGATACCTTGGGAAGCCCACAAACAAAGCATGACCGTCACAGGTGTGTCTTGTTGCCCTGGAATTGGTATTCAGTGAGATCCTGCCTCTGAACATTGGAGGCATCATGAAGTCATTGTGCATACCTATTAGCCATTGACAGACATCTTCTATGAATTTGGTGAACATCTTTTAGGGTCTATCTTAAGGGTCAAAATTAAACATGTGCATGTGTGCATTTGCACATGTGTGCATGCATACTTTCTAGCTTAAATAGTAGCCACAGGGTTAATCAGGAACTGCAGCAAGAGTAGCTTTTATCTGCTCCCCCTTCCAGAGTCTCAGACTGCATTTAGCCTCCATGGGTAGCATTTGCTCTGGGAAACTCCCACTGGAGCTCCCTTTGGTGGAGGGGAAATCTAGATTGAGACCATGGTAGGGGCAAATGGTTAAGCCCACTCACCCAATATCACAGTCAGATCTTAGTGTGCCCCCCAAAGGAGAGCCCCCTCAGATTAACTAAGAGAGTGGGCTGGAATGTATGGGAGGTGATCCCTCAGATAAGGCCTACCCCACAGGGTTTTGTTACCCTGCACATGCCTGATCTTGTCTGATCTTGGAAGCTAAGCAGGGTCAGGCCTGGTTAGTACTTGGATGGGAGACCGCCAGGGAGTACCAGGTGCTGTAGGCTTATACCATAGTCTTTCGAGACTGAAGGTTGCCAATCATAATCATCACAGGGTTTTGTTAGGATAATGGAAGGGAGAGAACCCATGTTCACTGCCCTGAGCTCCCTATAGGAAAGTATGTAAATATGAAAAATAAAATTTTTCTCTTTCTCTGAGAAAGAGAAAAGCATTTCTGACCACTTTCTTCATGCCTCATATACTTTTATAAACCTCTGTTTCCCCCCATTATGTTTTTTCCTAAATTATTTTATTTTGTTTTAAAGCGTCAAACTTTTTTTTTTTTTGTCACAGAGAGGATGCTCTAGCCTCCTGATAGTTTTGGTGGCCATTTTTTGCACTTTTCCAGCTCTTTTCCACTCCTTTTGAGAGTAATTTACAGTATGTCAAATGCAACTTTGTATATATAAAGGCATTCCAATACTGGCAAACCAGAATTTGCTGAATTTTACTTGTTCCGTTCATTTAATTTTAACTACTGAACAATTAATGTTGTGCATTAACTTTAATGATCACTAATTAGTTTGGTTAGTAAACCTATTTAAGTAGGCATATTTAAATAACCACATTAATTTAACAAGTAAACAAAAAGACATCTTAATTTTCTCCCAATGAGAAGTACAATAACTCTAAAAGAACTTGGCTGATGCTTTGACATGATGGAAAACTCTTGAGATCAGCAGAGTGCAGGTATAGCTTTATGATACAACCTCAAGAGAAGGTGTCTGGTATGCTTGTAGTGTACAAGCCCTCCATGGTCCTTGGCTGATGGACAACACATTTTTTCGCTTGTAGCTCCTTCTCAAGACTAAGATCTGAATTATATAGATTGCAACCCATTCAGTGCTTCAAAACGGCTTTCACTTAAGGTATCAACTTGATGAATTGTGAGGTTTTGAGCACATATGCATTTTATGGCAGGGACAGAAATGGGGAAAAAAAAGGAAATGGAGTCTGGGGCTGAAAAAGGTATCCAAAGATCATATTGCAGAGTGCAGAGACCCTACATTTCATATCATAAAAGCAGTAGTCTATTATCTTCCTTTCCTCTCCCAGTACACCAGATAGAAGACAAAATTGACTCTCGATTTCATAAGTGATCCACATCTCATCCACCTCTTTAGTGTACAAATGGAGCACACCACACAGAGGTCTCCTGTAAATTAGAAGGTTTTTCTGAACATACAGTAGAGAAGCTCAGTTTTGTGTATGATAAGAATCAGCAGTTACTGTGTGTCCTCCATCTCAAATTCTTGTGGCTAAGTGGCAGGAACCAAGGCAGGAACAGCAATGTATTAAGAACATAAGAACAGCCCCACTGGATCAGGCCATAGGCCCATCTAGTCCAGCTTCCTGTATCTCACAGCGGCCCACCAAATGCCCCAGGGAGCACACCAGATAACAAGAGACCTCATCCTGGTGCCCTCCCCTACATCTGGCATTCTGACTTAACCCATTCCTAAAATCAGGAGGTTGCGCATACACATCATGGCTTGTACCCCATAATGGATTTTTCCTCCAGAAACTCGTCCAATCCCCTTTTAAAGGCGTCTAGGCTAGACGCCAGCCCCACATCCTGTGGCAAGGAGTTCCACAGACCGACCACGTGCTGAGTAAAGAAATATTTCCTTTTGTCTGTCCTAACCCGCCCAACACTCAATTTTAGTGGATGTCCCCTGGTTCTGGTATTATGTGAGAGTGTAAAGAGCATCTCCATATCCACTCTGTCCATCCCCTGCATAATTTTGTATGTCTCAATCATGTCCCCCCTCAAGCGTCTCTTTTCTAGGCTGAAGAGGCCCAAACGCCGTAGCCTTTCCTCATAAGGAAGGTGCCCCAGCCCCGTAATCATCTTAGTCGCTCTCTTTTGCACCTTTTCCATTTCCATTATGTCTTTTTTGAGATGCGGTGACCAGAACTGGACACAATACTCCAGGTGTGGCCTTACCATCGATTTGTACAACGGCATTATAATACTAGCCGTTTTGTTCTCAATACCCTTCCTAATGATCCCAAGCATAGAATTGGCCTTCTTCACTGCCGCCGCACATTGGGTCGACACTTCATCGACCTGTCCACCACCACCCCAAGATCTCTCTCCTGATCTGTCACAGACAGCTCAGAACCCATCAGCCTATATCTAAAGTTTTGATTTTTTGCCCCAATGTGCATGACTTTACACTTACTGACATTGAAGCGCATCTGCCATTTTGCTGCCCATTCTGCCAGTCTGGAGAGATCCTTCTGGAGCTCCTCACAATCACTTCTGGTCTTTACCACTCGGAAAAGTTTGGTGTCGTCTGCAAACTTAGCCACTTCACTGCTCAACCCTGTCTCCAGGTCATTTATGAAGAGGTTGAAAAGCACCGGTCCCAGGACAGATCCTTGGGGCACACCGCTTTTCACCTCTCTCCATTGTGAAAATTGCCCATTGACACCCACTCTCTGCTTCCTGGCCTCCAACCAGTTCTCAATCCATGAGAGGACCTGTCCTCTAATTCCCTGACTGTGGAGTTTTTTCAGTAGCCTTTGGTGAGGGACCGTGTCAAACGCCTTCTGAAAGTCCAGATATATAATGTCCACGGGTTCTCCCGCATCCACATGCCTGTTGACCTTTTCAGAGAATTCTATAAGGTTTGTGAGGCAAGACTTACCCTTACAGAAGCCATGCTGACTCTCCCTCAGCAAGGCCTGTTCGTCTATGTGTTTTGAGATCCTATCTTTGATGAGGCATTCCACCATCTTACCCGGTATGGATGTTAGGCTGACCGGCCTATAGTTTCCCGGGTCCCCCCTCTTTCCCTTTTTAAAAATAGGCGTGACATTTGCTATCCTCCAATCTTCTGGCACCGTGGCAGTTTTGAGGCACAAGTTGCATACCTTAGTCAAGAGATCTGCAACTTCATTCTTCAATTCCTTAATAACCCTTGGGTGGATGCCATCAGGGCCCGGTGACTTATTGATCTTTAATTTATCAATGAGGTCTGAAACATCTTCTCTTTTAACCTCTATCTGACTTAACTCCTCGGTTAGGAGGGGCCGTTCGGGCAGCGGTATCTGCCCGAGGTCTTCTGCCGTGAAGACAGATGCAAAGAACTCATTTAATTTCTCTGCCATCTCTAAGTCTCCTTTTATCTCCCCTTTCCCTCCCTCACCATCCAGAGGGCCAACCGCTTCTCTGGTGGGTTTCCTGCTTCTAACATATTTGAAGAAGCTTTTATTATTCCCCTTAATGTTGCTGGCCATGCGTTCCTCATAGTCTCTTTTGGCCTCCCATATCACCTTCTTACATTTCTTTTGCCACAGTTTATGTTCCTTTTTATTCTCCTCATTAGGGCAAGACTTCCATTTACGGAAGGAAGCTTCCTTGCCCTTCACAGCCTCTCTAACTTGGCTGGTTAGCCATGCGGGCACCCTCCTGGATTTAGTGGAACCCTTCTTTCTTTGCGGTATACACCTCTGCTGGGCCTCTATTACTGCTGTTTTAAGCAGCCTCCATGCACTCTGGAGAGATTGGACTCTTTTTACCCTCCCTTTCAACCTCCTTCTAACCAGCCTCCTCATTTGAGGGAAGTCCGCCCGTCGGAAGTCAAGGGTTTTTGTGAGAGATTTGCCTGGTATTCTTCCCCCAACGTGCACGTCAAAACGGATCGCAGCATGATCACTGTTCCCCAATGGCTCAGTAACGTTTACATCTCTAACCAGGTCCTGCGTACCGCACAAAATTAAATCCAGAGTCACCTGTCCTCTGGTGGGCTCCGTGACTAGCTGATCTAAGCCACAGTCATTTAGCACGTCAAGAAATCCGGTTTCCTTATCGTGACCAGAACACAAGTTATTTTTCCGAAGTGCCCTGGCTTCCCATCGTAGTGTCACTCCAGACAGGGGTGCCCAAACCCAGGCCCTGGGGCCACTTGCAGCACTTGAGGACTCCCAATGTGACCCTCAGGGAACCCCAGTCTCCAGTGAGCCTCTGGCCCTCTGGAGACTTGCTGGACCCCACACTGGCCTGACACAACTGCTCTCAGCTTGAGGGCGACTGTTTGACAACTCGTGTGAGCTGTGGGACGAAGACTCCCTCCACTGCTTGCTGCTTCACATCTGTGATGCAGCAGTGGCAGCGAAGGAAAGGCCAGCCTTACTTTGTGCAAGGCCTTTTATAGGCCTTGAGCTACTGCAAGACCTTCATTCATTCATATAAGTTCGTCTTTAATATATTCATTTATGTAAACTTATGTAAATTTATTCAAATTTTAAATGTCTCGGCCCCCAACACAGTTTCAGAGAGATGATGTGGCCCTCCTGCCAAAAACTTTGGACACCCCTGCTCCAGAGCAATGCAAACCTGGCAGCCAGGACAACTAAACAGTCCCCCTGCTGCAGCAATGAAAGTGACTACTGTAGTGCCCACTGTTCAGGAAGCCCCACTCACAGCAGCAGTGAGAAAAGGGCTGTTGCCTTCTGTTGCTGCAGCCATGCTGGTGACTGCTGCAGCTGCCGGCTAGCCTGGGGCAGAGCATCATTATGCCCCTAGTGCAGATGCAGGGCTGTATTATGGGGGGAGGCAATGGAGGGCATTGTTCAGAAGCCCATTAACTCAACCTGACACAGGCTATAATCCTATGCACGCTTTCCTGGGAGTAAACCCCATAGAATTCAGTGGGACTTACTTCTGAGTAGACATGCGTAGGATTGGGCTGACAGTTGTCCCTGATGGAACACTTTGGAAATTATTTGACCAAGACTGCAGTCCCCTAATAAAGTCCCCTTGGCTAGGAAGGCAAACCCACTAAATTCACTGGAACTTCCAAGTAGACAAGTTTAGGATGTGACATTAACCTGTGTCTTTTCTCATGTGATTTGCTCTCCATATGAATGTTATTAGTGGCAAGAAAAAAGAAATCAAACGTACTGTTTGCCAGTGTAGGATTTGCATTTACATGATAGACCAGTTGACGTTTCGTGTGAAAAAGGCCTAATAGCAGATCATTGCATGCATGGAGCTTTGGTGTGCTCACATCACAGTGCATGGTTTCAGACGACGTTGGTGAGAAAAGTAGCAAATTACCAGGCAGTAGATGTTTCTTTTCACCGTGGCAGGAGAGTAAATCTGGTTGAATATTGAGAGCCTACCACCCACAGAGGTTGAGATGGCAGGTTGTGGATTATCATTAATCTTCTCAAATGGTTTTTAGTCTAATTTTATTTGGTCCTCCCTTTCCTCATCAACTGCATGGCAAATGCAACTGCCAGAACAGTGAACTTAAACGTTTAGTCAAATGCTGACTCATCGAGCTGGTGAACAGGGAAGCCTCTTATTGAGACACGCAACTTCCTGAGTGGACATAATTGAAGCCTAAGGAGATTTCCCCTCCCCCCCCCACAGATTCATGGGTTTTCAAAAGCAGAAATTTGCATATTAATAAGAGGCTGTTCAAACTGATTGGCTTAATGTGTTTGGGGTAAGTATAATTAAATGTCAAGGGAGATATATTATGAAGTAATGAAGCTGGAGGTAATTTATCAGAAATTGAGCCTAGAGAAAGGCATTTCAAATAATAAACAGTTTTTTAACCTTCCTTTTATAGGTAAATTGCTTAGTCTGTACTAAGACATGCCATTTTTTTAAATTGCGGGGCCAAATAAACAAAGGTGCTTTTTCTTTCCAGAATGGATTTTTTTCCCCCAAAGTATTTATCTTCCCAAGGATAAAAGTTTCAGTCCATCTGCTGTAGAATCAAGAGAAGCAATCATCCTTTATAGCATGGCAGTCCATTATTGCTACCTCCTGTTGCCATCCAGAACTGTAATTTAGTCTCCAAATGCTACTGAGGTAGACAGGAACTTGTAGAATAAGACCTGGTTTTCTAATCTATTCAGCCTGGGTGTATTTGGGTAGTTTGGGCTTCATTTAGATTTTTTGCAGTCATGAAAAGCCGTGAGGGATCACTCTGATCATTCATCCATTTACCTTTCTCATATGTGCATACAAATATGTCTCTTGAGAGATGGTCACATGTTGGACTTTACCAAGACCTGGATTCAGGTATTCACACATTCAATGCAAAGTACTTTGAGAGCTGATTTGTAAAAAAATGAATTCATTCATTCATTCATTCACGTGGAACTATGAGTCCTGGTATAGCCATTCTGTACCTAGGTAAAATATAGTATGTAAGTAGCCTTCCATTGCAGATGGGACCTCTTGCTCAGTTTGTATCAGACAGGAGCTGTGAATTCCATCCAGCTTATTCAACTTGCAAGCATATTCAAAGCTTGTTTGCTTTTTTGTTGTTGTTTATTTTTCTTTCCCTTTCTCTTCTGCCACATACATCCAAAAGAGGCTTACATATGATAATTGTCTCTTGTAGAGGGATGAGGAACATTGTTTAGAGGCCATGTACCAAATTTTTAATTGTGTAGTAGGCTTTATTAACAAACATGTACACATACATCCATTCCAGAATCCCCCCCCCCTTACTGTAACCTACGGAAGAGAGAATCCACAGGTCGGGTCCATTCGGACCTCCACGTGCAGCCGGAGGTGTTCTGAGGCCCTTGGAGGTATCAGAAAGTCACTTCTGGTTTTTGTAAAACAGGAAGTACCTTTCAGAGGTCTTTCGGAGGCCTGGAGAGGCTGTTTCTGTAGGAAGCAACTTGAACCATTCACTAATGAGGCTATGCCGTATCTCCAAAACTAGATGTGAAAGGGCAAAACAGATGTCGTTTTTGGAATCAGCACCCCAAATATACCCAGGAATAGGTATAACTTTTAAAAAAGCAAAATGTGTGTTGGCCAATGTAAGTAAGTAAGTCAGTCAGTCAGTCAGTAAGTCAGTCAGTCAGTCAGACAGACAGACAGACAGACAGACAGACAGACAAAACATAGAAGAAAGGAAAAAAAAAAGGGTAACCCAATGACATGCATTAAACAGAATACCTCTCTTAAGGCAACGGAAAGCTTGTCTTAAAAAGGTGTGTTTAATCAGTCTCTTAAAACAGGGCAAGGAAATTGTCATATAACCAAGCAAGACTGAGAGAGAGAGAGAGAGAGAGAGAGAGAGAGAGAATTTAGACTTGGGTATTATAAGAACCCCCAGGGTAGGCAAACTGCAAAGCTGGGAGGAAGCTGCGCTCACGCTGTGATTGACAAACCCGCTGTGACTTTTCTGTTTATGTATGCTTGTCTTCACTCTGGGTTCGTAGGTTTAGCCTCTACCTCCACCCGTACTGGGTGCAATGTGTCGCTGTGAGCTTAATGGACCCCTAGGGTGCTTGCAGCGCACAAACCCCCTGCTTCCTGCGTGCCCTCATGCAACACATGTCATAACGATGGGCCTTTTTTTCTGGTATGAAATTGCAAATCCTCAGAACTACCGCACAGACAGTACATTTTCCACTGCAGGCTCATTTTGTTCCTGTCGAGTTGAGGTGGGAGTGAGAACATAGTGGGCTAGACAGTGAAACACAGGAGCTAATAGTGTGGCAGGAAGCTCTTTTTGTGTAACGGACCCCCAGCTAGAAGCAACAGCGTAGGCAGTCCTTAGAGATGACAAGGAAAGAAAGGTTGCTGTGTGTCAGTTTTCATTGAGAAGCACCAGAGTTTAGGGAAAATGAGCACTACTTAGATTAATCTCAGCAGGTCCACTGGGAGAATGTGAAATCACTTCTAATTTGGGAGTTGCAACAGAGACATTAACCAAGCACAGTGTGATGGGCTTTCAGGGTTGTCTAGAGCTGGTGATTTGGGAGAAGTGCCAGCAACTGACTCTTGGGCGATTGTGGCTTAGGTGTTGAAGTCAACCCCCTTGAATGAAAGTCTGATGTGAATTTTTTGACCCATGTCCAGATTGCTCTATCTCACCTCAACCCATTTTTGTAGACTCACAGTCTGAATGCCCCATGGACCATTTGCAGAGGCTATTCAGGACACCAGAATCCTCTACAAAGGACAATTTGTGTCTATGCCAGCATTTTTATTTGGTAATTAAAATATTTCTGCACTGCCAACTTCTACCAAAGCATCTCAAAGACACAGCTTTCAGCCAAGTAACAAATATATGTATTCACAGATCAGTCAGGACTAATGGGCTGAGTGTAGAATCAAGACATAGTAGAAAATGTAGGTAAGAGGGTCACAGACTAGGCAGCTCCATCGTCACAGCAAAAGGAAGTTGTTCAGATGGCATTGTCAGGGCAGATGGAGTGTTTCTAGGACAATGAAATGCCAGTGGTCCCTTCTGTCACTTGAAGAACTATGATGTCAGCCTAGGCATATCAGGGATATAGCTACAGTACCTTATTGCAGCCAGCTTCAATGGCTATGTTCAAGTGGAGCAGGCAGCAACAGGTTTAAGGCACCAGCCACTCTCCATGGGAGCATTCAGACCAGAGTGCAGGACTCCCTGGCTTGAGACTTGCAATGCCTTCCCTGGGCTTCTTGAAGTCAGTGGCATCACTAGGGTCCACGTCACCCAGTGCTGGAGGCCAGCACATCGCCCCCATGATGTGCCTCCTCCCGTGCAGTGAGCGGGGCAATGCCCCATGCATTGAGCATGGTGATGCATCATTGCCCCATCCTGCTGGTTTTTTCACTATAATTTTTGAAAGAACAGAGATATTTCAATGTGGTTTGTTTCATTGCACTGTGTATGAAATTATGCGTTGAATGATATATAACATGAGTACGTAGGATACGGTGACAGCTCAGGATTGGGCTGCTAGTCACCATGAAAACCAGTGTCTTCTTAATCTAGATAGGCCTCTGGATAAGAACATAACAACAGCCCCACTGGATCAGGCCATAGGCCCATTGAGTCCAGCTTCCTGTATCTCACAGTGGCCCACCAAATGCCCCAGAGAGCACACCAGATAACAAGAGACCTGCATCCTGGTGCCCTCCCTTGCATCTGGCATTCTGACATAACCCATTTCTAAAATCAGGAGGTTGCGCATACACATCATGGCTTGTATCCCATAATGGATTTTTCCTCCAGAAACTTGTCCAATCGCTTTTTAAAGGCGTCTAGGCTAGACGCCAGCACCACATCCTGTGGCAAGGAGTTCCACAGACTGACCACACGCTGAGTAGAGAAATATTTTCTTTTGTCTGTCCTAACCCACCCAACACTCAATTTTAGTGGATGTCCCCTGGTTCTGGTATTATGTGAGAGTGTAAAGAGCATCTCCCTATCCACTCTGTCCATCCCCTGCATAATTTTGTATGTCTCAATCATGTCCCCCCTCAGCCGTCTCTTTTCTAGACTGAAGAGGCCCAAACGCCGTAGCCTTTCCTCATAAGGAAGGTGCCCCAGCCCCGTAATCAGCTTAGTCGCTCTCTTTTGCACCTTTTCCATTTCCACTATGTCTTTTTTGAGATGCGGTGACCAGAACTGGACACAATACTCCAGGTGTGGCCTTACCATCGATTTGTACAATGGCATTATAATATTAGCTGTTTTGTTCTCAATACCCTTCCTAATGATCCCAAGCATAGAATTGCCTTCTTCAATGACGCCGCACATTGGGTCGACACTTTCATCGACCTGTCCACCACCACCCCCAGATCTCTCTCCCGATCTGTCACAGACAGCTCAGAACCCATCAGCCTATATGTGAAGTTTTGATTTTTTGCCCCAATGTGCATGACTTAACACTTACTGACATTGAAGCGCATCTGCCATTTTGCTGCCCATTCTGCCAGTCTGGAGAGATCCTTCTGGAGCTCCTCACAATCACTTCTGGACTTCACCACTCTGAAAAGTTTGGTGTCATCCGCAAACTTTGCAACCTCACTGCTCACCCCTGTCTCCAGGTCATTTATGAAGAGGTTGAAAAGCACCGGTCCCAGGACAGATCCTTGGGGCACACCGCTTTTCACCTCTCTCCATTGTGAAAATTGCCCATTGACACCCACTCTCTGCTTCCTGGCCTCCAACCAGTTCTCAATCCATGAGAGGACCTGTCCTCTAATTCCCTGACTGTGGAGTTTTTTCAGTAGCCTTTGGTGAGGGACCGTGTCGAACGCCTTCTGAAAGTCCAAATATATAATGTCCACGGGTTCTCCCGCATTCACATGCCTGTTGACCTTTTCAAAGAATTCTATAAGGTTCGTGAGGCAAGACTTACCCTTACAGAAGCCATGCTGATTCTCCCTCAGCAAGGCCTGTTCGTCTATTTGTTTTGAGATCCTATCTTTGATGAGGCATTCCACCATCTTACCCTGTATAGATGTTAGGCTGACCGGCCTATAGTTTCCCGGGTCCCCCCTCTTTCCCTTTTTAAAGATAGGCGTGACATTTGCTATCCTCTAATCTTCTGGCACCGTGGCCGTTTTGAGGGACAAGTTGCATATCTTAGTCAAGTGATCTGCAGCTTCATTCTTCAATTCCTTAATAACTCTTGGGTGGATGCCATCAGGGCCCGGTGACTTATTGATCTTTAATTTATCAATGAAGTCTGAAACATCTTCTCTTTTAACCTCTATCTGACTTAATTCCTCGGTTAGGAGGGGCCGTTCGGGCAGCGGTATCTGCCTGAGGTCTTCTGCCGTGAAGACAGATGCAAAGAACTCATTTAATTTCTCTGCCATCTCTAAGTCTCCTTTTATCTCCCCTTTCCCTCCCTCACCATCCAGAGGGCCAACCGCTTCTCTGGCGGGTTTCCTGCTTCTAACATATTTGAAGAAGCTTTTATTATTCCCCTTAATGTTGCTGGCCATGCGTTCCTCATAGTTTCACTTGGCCTCCCGTATCACCTTCTTACATTTCTTTTGCCACAGTTTATGTTCCTTTTTATTCTCCTCATTAGGGCAAGACTTCCATTTATGGAAGGAAGCTTCTTTGCCCTTCACAGCCTCTCTAACTTGGCTGGTTAGCCATGCGGGCACCCTCCTGGATTTAGTGGAACCCTTCTTTCTTTGCGGTATACACCTCTGCTGGGCCTCTATTACTGTTGTTTTAAGCAGCCTCCATGCACTCTGGAGAGATTGGACTCTTTTTACCCTCCCTTTTAACCTCCTTCTAACCAGCCTCCTCATTTGAGGGAAGTCCACTCTTCGGAAGTCAAGGGTTTTTGTTAGAGATTTGTCTGGTATTCTTCCCCCGACATGCACGTCAAAACAGATTGCAGCATGATCACTGTTCCCCAATGGCTCAGTAACATTTACATCTCTAATCAGGTCCTGCGTACCGCACAATATTAAATCCAGAGTCACCTGACCTCTGTGACTAGCTGCTCTAAGGCACAGTCATTTAGCACGTCAAGAAATCCGGTCTCCTTATTGTGACCGGAACACAAATTGACCCAGTCTATATGAGGATAGTTGAAGTCCCCCATGATTACAACCCTGTCCCTCCTTGTCACCTCCCTGATCTGTTTCCTCATTTCAAGGTCCCCATCCGATTTCTGGTCTGGAGGACGATAGCACGCCCCCAGTATTACATCGCTGCACAAGCCTGGTAATTTAACCCACAGAGATTCTACGGTGGAGTTGGGACCCACCTTCAATCTCTACTTTGCTGGATTCTATCCCTTCCTTAACATAAACAGCCACCCCACCTCCAACACGTCTCTGCCTGTCCCTCCTGTAGAGTTTATAGCCCGGGATTGCGGTATCCCACTGATTCTCCGCATTCCACCAGGTTTCCGTTATGCCCACTATGTCAATGTTTTCCCTTGTCACCAGACATTCCAGTTCTCCCACCTTTGCTCAGAGACTTCGGGCATTCGCATAAAAGCATTTGTACACGGAATGCCCCAGGATGGGCTGCTTATTCGCTCCTTTGTCCCCGCATCCTCTCATTGTGCCAAACCGTCTATCACATCCCATCATGCTACCTTTCCCAATTTCTTCTCCTGCTCTGCCTTTGTCTTGTTGTTCTCTAACCTTCCCATCCTCATCCCATAGGGATGAGGAGTCCCGAACCGGATGCCCCTCAGCTCCTGTCGGCCTTCCCCCAGGGATCAGTTTAAAAGCTGCTCTGCCACCTTTTTAATGTTATGCGCCAGCAGTCTGGTTCCATTCTGGTTCAAGTGGAGCCCGTCCCTCTTGTACAGGCCCTGCTTGTCCCAAAACGTTCCCCAGTGCCTAACTAATCTAAACCCCTCCTCCCTACACCACCGTCTCATCCACGAATTGCGAGCCCTGGTCTCCGCCTGCCTAGCTGTCCCTGCGCGTGGAACAGGTAGCACTTCAGAGAACGCTACCTTTGAGGTCCTGGCTTTCAGCTTCTGGATGCCTGCTCTTCTGTCATTTTCTTATTTTCCTATAGAGCAGGGGTCTCCAAACCCCGACCCAGGGGCCAGATGTGGCCCGTGGAGAGCCTCTATTCGTCCCGCAGCCAGCCTCTGATCCCCTGAGAGCCTCTGGCCCAGTTGGCCAAACAGAACCAGAGTCGTCCTTGTGTGTGCTTTATTTCCTTGGCTATGTTGGTGCTTGGATAAATCCTGGACATTTGAGCCTATTCATTCATTCATTCATCTAAGTTCCATCTCTAATGTATTTATTTAAATTTTATATTTAATTTTTTTTTTCCAGCCCTCGACACCGTGCCAGATATTTGATGTGGCCCTTTGGCTGAAAAGTTTAGAGACCCCTGCTATAGAGAGCTGGAAAGACTCGAACAAAATGTCCATTGCTTATGGAACTTTCCAATGTTTTTTCTAGAAGCAGCTGGGAGCACAGGAAGCTGGAATTGTGCCACACCAAGGATCAGGCAGCTGGACACAGATCACTACCCATCTAGCCACTGTTGCTGGGACTTGGAGTGGACAGTTCTGTTGTAAAGAGCTGCTGCTATAACACTGTGCTTGCAGTTCTCCTGTTTAGGCATAGCTTTGCTCTTCATTTAAACACTTCTAGCTCTAGCCTAGGCAGCTTTAATCAAAACTGAGCCCTGCATAGGTTAATGGAACTGAGTTCTCTATTAATATGTCCCTTATGGACTGCTGCCTGTCTGTCGCATTCCCATCCTCATGCCCATATTCATGTGCTGCATTCTTCCCCCTCCCCATTTAGTAGACTTTTGTTAAACTCCCTCCCCTCCATATGACTGTTTTCGGAATATGTTGATTAAAGCTTCCCTTTACCATCCTACTGACTATTTCTTAAAAGAAAAAAAGATTGCATCTATAATTGCCTCCAGTTTCCCTCTTATTACTCCTGTGTATTTTTCATCTTACATAAGAGCTGGTCTCCAGGAGTGGGGGGAGGAATAATTTCTGAATATGTAAACACTCTTGAACCATGTGTGATACTGGTTTACTAGCCTTGTCATTTTAAAACACTACATTTCTAATCTGATCCCAGGCAACAGCAGCAAGAGACACAATCAGATTGCTCAGAGATCACATCCCCTCTTGCTAAGGATCAAGCTAAAAACATGCTGTTTTTCAAAAGACAAGGTAACCCTTCTGTGCAGTAACTTAAAACCAAGACCATATGGTTCAGGTGTGTTTACACACCTCCCCACCCCATTTGCATTCCCTGTGTTTTGTTCTGTTCCTTATCTTTCCTGCTTTGTTGTTTTTCTTTTCTTTTTGTATGTTTTTCCACATCTGTCTTGTATAAATGGCACTGTCTGTACTATACGCCACGGCTGCTTTCAGTTGAAAGTGATTAAGGGCGCAATCCAAACCTATGTTGGAGCAGGCAAACCAGGAGGCTTGCGCTGCATCCAATGCAGGTTGCTCAGCCAGAGGCAAGGGGAAACTCTTCCCCTTACCCCTGGGTAAGGGCTGCTGGCCCCAGTGGGTCTTCTCGGACCTGTGCCACCTCTGGAGGGAGAACAAGTCAGAGGAGAGCGGAGCGGCTTGAAGCCGCTCCTTTCTCCACGGGGACGGGGGTTGGGATCCAGCATAACTGCCGGGTCCCAGCCCCACCTCTGGCTCCCCGCACGCCTGCCCATGGGGCTGCCCATTGCCCACCCTCCCCCCGCCCAGAAACGCCTCCTTCCCTCTCCTCCCTGCCCCCCACACCTACCTTTGCCGCTTGTGTCGGGGTAGGCGCGCCGACACAAGCGGCTGTGGGGAAACCGCTGCGGAGGCTTATGTCAGCCGACGCAGCTTCCTCTCATGGAGGCGCAAACATGCTTTACAGCACGTTTGCAGCCCTCCTGGGCCAGCCCAAGGGACCCTTACAACAAGGGACTTGGGCCGGCCCATGTCAACTTTAGGATTGGGCCCTAAGGGGTGAAGATGATCACTTCACCTGTGACATTCTACACGTGCAAAATATGTGGAATCCGAAAAATGAATTTGTCTTTTTGTATTTCATTTTTTTTTGTTTGAAATTTAATTCCTTTCATATCCTTGTAATTATTAATAGTTTCCTAAAAGGAATCATGAAAAAGAGCTCCTAGTGAATTATTAGCATTATATATCGTACTTTGTTCAAAGTACTGTACTCATATCTATTATCTCAGTACTGTTTACAACAAACCTGTTAGGTGGGACACTGTTATTGTCTCTATACTGTATTACAGCTGTGATCTTGGAACTCAGAAAAATTAGACAAAATAAGCGTGACATTAGTAGTGTGTATAAACTTGTATCTAACCCAATTTAAACAGCAGCAGGAATGAAAGTGAGAGGGAGACAGAATTGTCCTGCTTTTAGCAGCTTACCACCCTGCAGTCTCTTTCTCCATTGTCTTTAACACTGACATTCTTCTTTTCTTTGAAGAGGAACTTTTTTGTCTGCAGTGGATTACTTGCTAGACAGCATTTTCCAAGCATTTAGAGCAACAGTTCCACCATGAGTTTTCATATGCTTTTTTCCAAGAGATAATCAGTAGACTTTTAAAGTTGAAAAGCAGAATATTTAAAATACAGGGGTGTGCCACTTAATGGCAGGGATATTTTTCCTATCTCTGTTGTTATGCAGTTAGGACATTAAGTGAACATTCAACCCACTCTAGTGCTTTTGTTGCGTAAACAGACACTCCCTACCAGACAATAGGTGGCTGCACAAGCTACTGGAGATAGACTGCCTCTTCTTTGCCTTAAGAGAGACTCTGCTGTGCAAACAGATACTCTGCTGCAGGCTATGGGTGATGAGATTGCCTCATTAAGAGCATATTTATTGTGCTTTGACCACCATCATATATGCGGTCTACTGTTAAGTGAACGGTTGTTAAGCAGCTGCATCCCAGGAGCCCCAACAAGTATGCTGAGGAACTAAGGAGTTAATCTGGGCAGGTGGGTGTTGCAGTCACCTTCCCCCCCAGAAATGTACCTACTCCTCAGCTCAAACACTTGAAGCGATGAAGTTCCAGTTCTGGAATTTCTACAAATCATTTGGGGCAATTTCCTTTCACAATAACAAGAGATGTTTAAGCAGCCTTTCCTACTATTTGTTTTATTATAGAGTACAAACATTAACATACCCGCACATTATTGAAATACATCAGAAAGGAAATATATTAAAGACTGTTGTCTACTTTTACTCATGTGTTCCACAAAAAAAAATTCATTATAAGTGGCAATGTACTTTTACAAGAGGTGCATTTATTTTCTAACAGTGGGCTCTGTTACCCATAACAGTGGTTACAAGTCAGCTAGTATAGTTTTAAATACTGAAACCTTGAAGAAGATTGTGATGCAGCCTCCTCGCCCACACAGATTCCAGAAGCAGTACAAACCCTGAATGAGACACTTGACTAGGTAAGAACTAAATGTACACATTATGCTCTCACCGCTAATGCACGTCACCTCCGTTACATGCATTACCATGTACAGAAAACATTTCTGATGGCAGATCAGACGTCTAGGTCACCAGTAGATCTTTGGGAACTGGTATGTTTATTCCTTTTTGCAACAGTACATTGATGCAGAATATGTCACACTAACCACAGTATATAAAAGGGTGGGGGGGGGAGTCCGCTATACTTCTCATGTTCTGCGTTCCCAAGGAACAATAAAGCTAGTTACTTACATAGGTACAACAGAAGATGAGTATATATAGGAGGAAGAAACATAAATGTAGTGGCAGGGGCCTGAGATCAGTGTTAGAACACCTGTTCTGCATGCAGAAAGCCCAGGTTCAATCCCTTGTCTTGTTAACATTTTTGTTGAAAGTTGTATATAAATATTGTTTACATGGCATTAATATAATTCCTTCCAGAACCACATCGAAAGGAAGGCTTTAGGTTGTGGTCTCCTTCTGTTCCATAAGCAAATGGGGTAAGGGGAGAAATCCTGAAGAGGAACGGTACTCACCAACAAGCTGGTGTTGGCATTATTTTGAGATGTCCTTTGTGTAATTCCAGTTGGAGAACCCTTTCTGGAACAACTTTTAAAATGGAAGAAACCACTCTCAGGTCTTTTTTCTCCCCAGTTAATTATACCAGGTCCAGAAGAAGAAAAATATTTCGGGGGGGGGGGGCATATTGTGACGATATCTACTGCGGCGAAGGCAGTGGCGTAGCTAATTATTGTGTAGTCCGGTGCCAAGTTCAAAATGTTGCCCCAGAAGTGATGTCACAACAGGAAGTGACATTACGCCCAGGTTTTTAAAAAAGTGAAAATTGGGAGGAACCCACCTCCTCCCCCCAGCAGCTTGCCACCTACTTGCTCTGCTGCCTTCCCCCCAGTCAGTGGCATAGCTAAGGCATCTATCTGCTACCTGGGGTCAATGAAGATTTGTTGCCCGCCCCAGACAAAATCAAATTTAAATAAGTAAATAAATAAAAAGTATGCCCCTTATCGGTCAGAGACACTGCTGGAGTAAAGAGGAATGGTTATTCTCCTCTTGCTAAATATAAAAGGGACACCACTGGAAAAAGTGCCCTTTTACCCAGTTAGCAGGAGTAACTGAATTATGATACATGGAAATGAGAGCTGACTCTTATTAACACCTTATTGAACAATCAGTTCAATACTAAGTTCAGTCAGAACAATCAGTTTCACAGGTCAGTTTTGTGTTAAGAAAATCTACTTTTTGTTCCATAAGGCAGTTGTGTTTTCATTTTATGGTTAATTGGTCATAACTTTTGATAGAATACAGATATTCCAATGCAGTTTGTTTCATTGCATTCTGCATTAATTTCCAATGATTTATAACATGATGGTATTATTCAGACATACCATGATTTTCACAATTTTGGTCACTTGTATCAAGCTCAGCTTGTTGCCCCCCTAAATCTTGATGGCCAGTGCAACTGCTACCCCCTTCACCCCTTAGTTATGCCACTGGGTAGAGGGAGACTTTAAAAAACACCTCCTGTTGCTGCAAGGGAAGGATTTGCTGCAGACTTCTGCAATCCCAAGTGCAGCATTTCTGGCAGGAAATTGCTTCTAATTCAGCAGGATTTTTCTTCCGGGAGCAGGAATTAGACTGCTTTCCCTGCACTACCCAGTCTGCATGCATCTTCTCTCCCCACCTCCTTTTCCTCTTAGAAAATCATTCCTGCCCAGAGTTCTTTGTAAAAGACCAAGAAGCAAACAAAAAGAAATGTAAAAGGGTGGCTTGCGTGATAATTGGGCTCTGATCATAATTTGCATGTTTTTCTCTTCTGTCATTCGCAGCTAATGAGTTCCTAGGTGAGAACAAAGGGCTTGTTTCTGATCATCACCTGCTTAATGATGTTTGATCTTCTGTCTTATTCTCTTGCCACTCCCCCCCCCCCATTGAAGTTCTTCAGAGCTAGGCATTTTGTGAGGCATCCCAACAACAATAAAACAATTCCTTACTGTTGGCACAAGGGGCGTGATGGTATAGCATCCAGAAGTTTAAGTTGTCCCCAGTGTCCATGGCAGAGGAGCGGAACAGGTTCTATCATTTCAAGGACATTATTTCAGTGGCTTGTATGTATGACTTGGCACAGGTGTGCACCTTCTTCATTGAACAATTAACCACATGTTCATAAACATCTGACTAGAGTTTGAGAGTATTGGGGAAGCAGTTAGTAAAGTAAATATTGTTGTGCCCACATCTTATACATTCTCAGCTCTGTCCATGAATGAAGACCAGTGAGGGACTAGCATGGGCAAGAAAGTTGGACAACCCCATTGTGGGACTGCTTTCCTTATGCAGGGGAAGGGGAAGAATGCCCCCTTCCCCTGAGAAGCTGGTGGCAGCTGCCCAGTGCACTCAGGATGCCACGGTAGACATTTTTGCACCACGGCAGCCCAGCATGCTGGGCTGCTCAAGATCGGGCTGTCACAGTCCAATCTTATGGGCCTTTTCCAACAGTGGGACCAGTGCTAGGATTGTACCACTGCTAGGCCGTTGACGCTATTGCTGCAAAACAGCTGCAGTAGCAGATCCCTGTAGCAGTAGATCCCAGATGGCACTGATGTGGGGGGCAGGGATTGGCCAGAGAGGGGGAGGAACTGTGGGGCGTGTCAAGACTGGGAGGGGATGGATCCGGTAGCAGTGACTTTTGCCAGATCTTATCCCCCATTTTTCAGCTCAACACACTCACTGGTAGTCCTCTGACTTATGCCAGCAAAAAGCCTTACATTGGTCTGAGGAGACTCATATAGACAATTGGGCAACCTACCAGAAAGTAAGTTAAAAATACCTCCTGCAGGCTATCCAATTCCCCACCACTGCCATAGCATGCAGCATGCACTCCATTGGTGCAGCTGCATTCTATAATGTGGTGATGGAGAGGATTGGGCTGCTAGTGTACTTTTTGGAGCTTTTAAGACCAGTGTACAGCCAATGCAAGAACAGGACCACTTTGCCAAGGAACAAACCAGAATCAGCATAACCAGTTGAAGCTGCAGAAAGCCCAAGGAACGTGACTCTCTGCCAGCTCAATGGCAACTGTAGAAATGTAAAGGCGGTGGAAAGGACTAAAGAGCCAATGAGCCAAACATTCGGGTTATATAAACTGTAATGATTTCCTTGTTAAAACCACAAAAATCAATGAGCTGCACAGCTAATGGCATCAAAGGGTTCCTTCTTGTCGATAACACTTAAGGAACTGATTGTCTCCAGGAGGTTTGCAGATGCGCTTCTCGGAATAAGCTCCATCTGGGATTCTCAAAGGTACAACAGTCCTGGAGCGCAGTAGGATTCCATGTCCTATTTCTCCTGCAGCCAGTGCTAATTCCTTAACAATAAGGCCATAAAAGGGAGAGATTATGGGGAACCTTCTTAGATTTGGCACTCCCAGATTACCTGAAATCCTAAAAAGAAAAGCTTTTATTTTTTTATTGCATCAATAATTCAACAAGGCAATTAGGAGAGGGCTTGTAATCGGCAATTAACTGTGATCAGTGTGAGTTCCCCCTTTGCCCAGTAGGCCAGCTGATCCCCTATAGCTCAAGTTCAGCTCTTTGGAAGACCCAGTGGCCATGATTCAGAAAATGAGAAAAAGAAAATAGCAAAGAAACAGCCCCTCTTCTTCTTTCCTGCAAATCTTGTCATGTCAGACCACAATCCTGTCGTCTTCGGATGGCGCAGCAGCTGCTATGCTGGCCAAAAGTGTCACAAACATGCTGTAAAGCACATTCATGATACCTCAGGAGTAAGCTACACCAGTGGAGCAGTCTGCCCCACCTACCAGCACTGCACTTGGACCTGGGGCCACCAGTGCAAGGAGGTACCGCTGTACCAAGCAGTACAGGGCATGGGGAGGGTGGCATGGAGGGAAGGAGGAGGCGTTCTGGGCAAGGGAGGGCAGAATGAGGGGCAGATCAGGCCCAGGAGGTTGTGTGCCCAGCAGAGGCTCCCTCCACCATATCCTAATCCTTCTCCCTGCCCTCCTGGCCTTACACCAGGCTTTCCAGATTTGGGCTGTCAGTAGCAAGCAAGCACAGGCTGTAACCCTCTCTAGGTGTTATAAAATCATGGACAGTTCATGGCCAATGTCTCTAGTTGGGGGAATCTCTTCCCAAATACAGTGTTTGCAAATGCTGTATGCATGATGTTTGGGGCTGTGGAGCATGGTGGGGGTGGAGCTTGCTGGCACATTCCCAGATATTGTGAAGTTGAAACTCTCCACAGTTTTATATCATCTGAAGAGGGTTTATTTGAAGTATATATAAAATTCATCTTATTCTGACATTTGGAACTAGTACTAGACAGGGAATGCAGTATGTCCCCCTTTGAACCAGAGATGCCACTGAAGTTCATTATTACCTGGTTCAAAAAGTAGGAATTTGTCCATCTCATAGTGCGGGGTTATATTATGAACTGAGTGTCATTTTCCATAGAAGATTTTCTCTAACTTGGGAGCGGAAGTGAGATTCTGCTCTTGCACAGTCATAGGAAGCAGCCTTATGCTATCATTCCATTGGGCCAGCTAAGCTGCAATCCTGTGCACTCTTTCCTACAAGTAAGCCCCAACAAGCACAATGAGAGTTACTTCTGAGTGGACATGCCTAGGATTGTGCTGTTGGTTCAAAATGGTCTGTACTGATTGTTAGTAGCTCTCCAGGGTTGGGAGGGGGCAGTCTTTCCCAACCCTACCTGCAGATTCCATGGAGTCAACCTGGGGCCTTCTGTGTGCAAAGTATGTGCTGAATAGAGCAGCCACTCCTTTTAACTCACTACTCAGCAACAGCAGCAAACTGTGTAGAAGTGAAAATCCTGTGAATCATCACAGCTGCCGTGGGTGGAACTAACAATGCCTGCCTTGCCTTATCCAAATCACTGCTTCATTTGTTTGTGCTAGTGGCATACACAATGCCCCTATTAGCTGTGACTGACACACACCTGTTCAGATTCCTGTTTTTCTCAGCAAAATAAACAGAATGCAGAAGTCTGGAAAGGCTCAGGTTCATACTTTCTATCTCTTTTATACTTAATGCTTTAAACGCACATGTGTGTATTACAAATAAAGTTGTCTGTACCCCTAAACCAGAACTGTTGTGGAAAGCATCCTTCACAAGCACATTGTGGACTCATTGGCTACTTCTGTACCTGTACCACCACACTCTACCCTTTTTACCCAGATGAGCAACATTTCTCAAGGTTTATTATGTTGTGATCAAGTGTTGATTCACGTACAGTGGCAGTCCTGATATCTTAACCCTTCCTGGTCCCAGTCTATCTTGTGTCACCAAATTCCTGGTGCAGGTCAAAGTAGACCCATACCAGCAGTGGAGGCTTACCCCTGGGAACAAATGTTCCCTTATCCACAGGAGACCTCCAGGATTCCTCCCCACCACAGTAGAATGCAGTGCACGCTCCAGTGGTGTGGCTGCATTGGTGGGGGGTGGGTAGATAAAATTTAGCAATTAGAATAGGAAACAAATACATTAACTCCAGACGTTTCTGCATTTGGGGGAAGAGGAGGGTAGGTCAATTGCCTGTCTTTCATCAGCAGTTATACAGACTAACAGGCCATTGATATAAGTGACCAGTGTTGTAGGACCTACCCTCTCATCTAAATTCCTTCTTGTTGTTGTGAGGGTGTTTGGGTAGAAACCTACAAGTCGCTTCCAGTTCAGCTGTTTCCCAGGTGTATATTTATGGTTTGGCTGATGTCTGCATGCAACTGTGATGAATGTTAAAGCAGAAAATTCTACCTTGGAAGCAGTGAGCAAGGACAGATAACACAGGCCTACAAAACTGAGGGTCAGAAAATTTTTCCCAAACTTTATGGTGGTTTGATATGAATTTGGGGTGCCAATTCAAAAAATGGCATCCGTTTTGCCCTATCACGTCTAGTTTTGGAGATATAGTATAGCCTCATTAGTGAATGGTTCAATCAACTTCCTCACAAGGAAGCCATGGTGTAGGCTTCTCTATGATGGTCCACTCTGCATCCTTTTACACATCCAGGATCATTGTAGGGCCATGGGGATAACAAACAACCAGTGGCTTGTGTAGGGCCAGCAACAGAAGGGATTGGTGAAGGCTTTCCATATATCCTGCATAAACCAGCTGCAGCAGAGCTGCCAAATAAGGAATTTGGGGCCAGGCATAAGGGGGGGGGGGTAACTAGGCCACAAGTAAATCCATTGCAATCCTGCTTGGACTCATGTTGGCAACCTTCAGTCTCAAAAGACTATGGTATCGCGCTCTGAATGGTGGTTCTGGAACAGTGTCTAGTGTGTCTAGTGTGGAACAGTGTCCGAAAGGCCAATTCGGGAGTGACAATCCCTTCCACACCGGGAGCAAGTGCAGTCTGTCCCTGGTCTGTCTCCCTGGCTATGGGCCTTCCTTCTTTGCCTCTTAGCCTCAGACTGTTGGCCAAGTGTCTCTTCAAACTGGGAAAGGCCATGCTGCACAGCCTGCCTCCAAGCGGGCCGCTCAGAGGCCAGGGTTTCCCACCTGTTGAGGTCCACTCCTAAGGCCTTCAGATCCCTCTTGCAGATGTCCTTGTATCACAGCTGTGGTCTACCTGCTTGGACACTACTCTTAAATTAGGCACCAACCATGCGTAATCATCTATGGTGCCAGTGTGAGTGGGGAGAGAACCCCTTTCCTGATTATTCATGGTATGCTTGGAGTCTAAGTTGGAAGCTGAACAATCTGCTATTAAGAGACCAACACAACTGAGTGTCCAGGACTGTTCTTGAGTGATGACTCTCCTGCAGTCTTGTCAATTGAACTCTAAATAGAGCTTTCCTGTGATTGAATTAGCTAAATTTTTTTTCTAATTCAATCACACTGCATCTTCCGAGTTATGTCTGCTAACCTCCATTACACCTAGGAGCTATTTACTACTTACAAAGGCTGAGCATGAGAATGTATTTGCTTGCTTATTTATTGGATTGTGTGTCGCGTTCTCTGCTGTGAAACATGGAGCCCGAAGGGGTGTCCAATTGCAGGAAAACAATAATGGTGATAAAACATTCTACAAATTTAAGAACACAAATGTTGAAAACCAGAAATAGCCAGGAATAATAAGTTCAGAGTGAAAAGATATACAGATAAAAAAATAAAAGGAAAAGAGCCAGCTCCAGCTACTAGTTGCCAGGAGAAACTGCTTCGCAACAGAGACAACTTTAGCTAGGCCTGTGACAAAGTTCACACTGGAAAACTTTCATCTCAGAATTGTGAGGAGCAACAAGGGAACCCAACCCACATCAATTATGGGTGGTTGAAAGCCATGGGTGTGTGTGCAAAGCTCACCGTGTGCCCCAAGCTCTTCCTGGTGGTTACTGACTGGCAGCCACCATCTCTTCTCTAGAATCCCCATATAATTACGTACAAGACCAAATCCAAGGCAAAAGTAATATGGAGGAAATTTCAAAAGTATTGCTGTTTTCAGGGATAGAATAAAATTCACAGTAGGGAATATGAAACTCGCTGAGCACTCAGCAGAGGTGGTCCTGGGCTTTTCCCTGCCTGGGGCCACCTCTGCCTTTGTGCCCTTCCATCCCTGACCTGGAAGTAATTGAGGTGATGTCATCTTGCCTCAAAGCACAGTGCTTGGGGCATTTGCCCCCCTTGTACCCCTTTAGGTATACCACTGGCACTCCAAGTAGTTGCTGGTTGAAAGTCACTGTTTCCCCCCAGACACCCCTAGAACAATGACATAATGTCACTCCATGAGACTTTTAGTCAAACAAAATGGTGTCACAGCCTGTTCTTTTCCCTCCAGAAACCTCTGTCAGAGTCATGCTGCTTCATTATGTGGCACCTTCTAGAGGGGTAGCCAGACTGCTAGCTAACAAATGCTAGTCTGTTGCAGCAAAAATAACAAAGATTCTTGTAGCAGTCTTTCATTTTGTCTGGAAAAAAATATGAGGGCTTCTTAACTCTATAGCAGTGGTTCCTAAACCTTTTAGACACTCTAGAACAGTGATTTTCAACCTTTTTCAACTTGTGGCACACTGACAAGGTACTAAAATTACTGACAAGGTACTAAAGGTACTGACAAGGCACACCATCAGTCTTTTGACAATTGACAAGGCACATCATGCTGTTGGTGGGTGCTCACATCCCCTAATGGCCCTACTAATAAATGACCTTCCCCCATACTCCTGCGGCACACCTGCAGATCATTCATGGCACACCAGTGTGCCACAGCACAGTGGTTGAAAATGGCTGCCCTAGAGGCTGCTTCCTGATTTATTAATGTGAAGGGGTGTGGCTATAATGGTGATTGGACAGCAGTGCCCCCCAGTAGCAGATATTTAACTATTGATGCACGTAGCTTAATGTGCCTTGTCAGTTTCATGATCCAACCATAATTGGGTCACAACCCACTGGTGGGTCCTGGACACACTCTTCAGGAGGCACTGCTCTGTAGTCTTAAGTAACTAAGGATTTGGGGCTTTGCACTGCCAGAACTGGTATTCAGGCATGACAAGACTCTTTCCAGTACCTCAAAAGTCAGCCAGCATTGTGCACTCTCAGGCCACAGCCACGAATAGGCAGTATCCAGGTATATGCACATATAGGGTATATATGTGTACGTATATATGTTATGATATGCTACGTGTGTGTGTGTGTGTGTGTGTGTGTGTGTGTGTGTGTGTGTGTGTGTGTGATAATACATGGATCATACTACATAAATGAGACTGAGGCCCAAATCCTAACCAGTTTTTCAGCTCTGACATAGCTGTGCTAATGGGGCATGTGCTATATCCTGCAGTTGGAGGGCAGTCATGGAGGCCTGCTCAAGATAAGGGAATATTTGTTCCCTTACCTCAGAGCTGCATTACCCTTACCTTGGTGATGGAAATTTGGTTAGGACTGTGCCTTGAGACTCCTAGGATTCTGAAATTTGTGGCCAATATTTCTGCTTCTCAGACTGTCACAGTTGACATTCAGCTTCTCCTGCTCAGAAATGAAAGGCCAAGTCGACAATGGAGAGGCACTGGGAATCGTTTACTTTCCAGGATATTTACTTGTTGCAAGCATCTTGCTCCCTGTGAAGAAAATAAGGAAGAGCAGTAGCTTCTGGATGACAGCAGGCAGTTGGGAGTCAAAGCAGGACAAGTAAACAGAACACAAAATAGCTTCATAATAAACCAAATCAAAAATGCATCTTCTGCTCCGGCTTCCAACCTTAAGCCATTTCTGCCCAACATTGCATATATGCAACAGGGATCAAATGTGTACACCTATGGGCTGGGCAGGAAAGGGTGAATAAAAGGGTTATGTTTGCTAATGCTCTCATTGTTCCAAGGGGAAATACCAGTGCAGTCTGCATAGTAGCAAGCAGCCGGGCTCTCCAAGGAGAGTACTTTAGAAAAGGCACTCAATGTGCCTTTCAGGACTCTCATTCTATGTGGGCTCTTATGCCTTTTGCCAGTGAGATGTAGACATTCCTTCCAGCATTCCCTGAACAGCTCCTGAACTTTACCCACAGCAGTTGCTACCCGAAGTGTCAGTGTAGGTTTGTTTTGGCTCATTCTTGAACCCCTTCAGGGGAGTTCTGTATGTCTGTGACTTGAAGAAAAACAGTAAATCCCTTCTCCCTTTCTGGGACTGAATGTCACACACAGAAGCATAAAAGGTGTTTATCCATGAAAACAGATCAACGGGGCCACATGGCATTAAATGCTTCCATTTTCTTTAGTAAACTGTAGCAGGATGAGGGAGGGACTCAGAGGTCACAACCATAGTGAGGAAATGGAAGGGTAACCTAACCCTTCTATGGTCTTTATCTGGTACTACCCCCCTACCCTATAAGTGCTATTTGCCAAGGGGGAAAAGAAAACTACTATTGGTGCCAGTGTTTTTCCATACCCTCAGCCCTGTCCTATTGAAGGATTACACCAAATGTCCCCTTACCCCAAGAAGAGCCAAAAAACCCCTGCAGGAGGCAGTGGAAGCTGTGCCAGTACCGCTGCATTGTCACATGCGGATTTACTGCAGGTAGGATTGGACTTTCTGATAGTTATCTAACACATAACCAAAAGCTATATGCTGAAGTCAATGGCGGACTTCCTTGATATAAGTGAGTTTTCATTTGTTGCAGTATCGTTCTTTCACTGAAGATCAATTGTACAAATCAGTTTAGGAACAGATCATAGAAGTTCATTTACAATTTGCATATTAGAAATCATGCTGGAAACCATATTTCCATTTTTTTTTTTTGTTCACAATGTCAAACAGCAGGATAACCATTTCTCTCTCCTGTCACTACAATTCCTACCAAAAGAGAACCAGAAATGGTCTGTCAGTGAGAAAGAACTACAGGAGAACTAAATATTACATGCAAATGCATGATTTGCTATCCTCAGTTTCTGTGAGGGAAAAGCAGCTTTAGGAGGAGGCAATTTGGACTATAGCAGCAATGTTGGGAGGTGCTCCACTCAGCCCTTTCCCTGCTTTCCACCACAGTTGCCCCTTCCAGGGTTCCAGATATGTGATTGAAAGCATAAACCTATGTTGGGAAGCCTTTGGAGGTGCACATCTGGGGGAATTGTAGGGAAAGGGTTAAGCTCTCCCTCCAGTCCTTCTATGCTCCAAATCACACCCCGCTTCCTAACTGAAGTAGCCATCATGATGTTGTTACATGTGTTTGTTTGTAATGGGGTCACGGTGTCCTGCAAAGTGTCTTGCCACCAGCCTGATATTCTATTCCAGCTACTGTTCCCACATTGAGAATTCCTTTTGTACGAGTACAACAGGAGTTATCAAGTTACCTTCTCAAGCACAATTGTTTGTACCACCTTTTCTTTCCTGAGGGATCTGGGGGACACTTTTTTTGTATCAAGGTGCACCTGAGTTCACCCACTTGTGAGTGACTTACCCAATCCTATGCCTGTCTACTCCATTATAGTCAATGGAGCTTACTCCCAGTCCAACTTTCCAGCACTGTTGCAGTTGCAATGCAGCCCTGAGGTCAGGGAAGAAATATTCCCATACCCATCACAGGAAGCAGTGCATGTTCCATTGGCACAGCAGCACTGGCACTAGAAAATTGGATAGCATTGGGCCCTTAAAGAGTATGTGCCTCATGATGAACGAGTTCCAGAAGTTTCTGGAACTTCCAATCTAGGGGCTCACATTGTGCATACCATATTTATGAACTTCCTCTTAGGAGCTCAAGCAACTTCTGTAAATCTTTTGATGTCAGGTTGTTGATTCTATAGGTGAGAACAAAATCTTGTCTTCTGAATGTGTGAACCATCTATAACAAGGTGCTTTTGGTTCATGAGTTAAACTGGTTAGGAGCTCTACAAGCTCAATGGATAGGTAGCAGTATCTGATAAATGCCAGCATTATGTAATTATCCAGCAAATTTGATTCCACTGTGTTGAGCGCAGCTGATCAGAGATGAGTTGCAGCTCACAGCAGCTTTTTAAAGTTCCTTTTCAGGCTATCTGCTTCGCCTTGTCTGTGTTCAACTCTGTTATTTAAAAAGAGTTTAGAATAAGCATCAGGTTACTTATCAGTGAGGTAAAAGGAGAGGCAGGAATGTGATGCACAGAAAGAGAGCTTCTCTGATAAGATGTAGCTTGACAGATAATAGCGTGGAAACAGATGCCACAGGCTGCTGATGTAATGAGATACATAAATACCGAGGCCTGCTTGAATAAATGGAGGCACCCTCTTCCATAACGATGTCTGCTGGAGCTCCAGACATCAGGAGCTGTATGTTTCAGCACCAGCACTCAGATCTGTTTGATTTCAGAGACAGAAAAAGATGTGTTACATTGAGATTTTAATCAATAGGTTCTTTTTTCCACATCCTGGCTGAGTGTGACATCTTGCCTTGTAGCAAGCATTGGAGATGGTCTCTGTGATTGCACAGTTACTTCGCTCGATGAAATTAAAGCTGCCTGTACAGCATCTTACTAAATGCCTCTTTCCACTGAAGCTTAAGTAAGAACTTGACCTTCTAGACTCAGGAAAACGAAACACATAGCAGATCCCATCACTTCCTTAGTAAAAGGGCATATTTTCACCCCATTTAAAGGGCTGTGTGCCTTATTGTGGGCACTACGGTTGGAAAATGGCATTTCGGCATACTCTCCAAAAAGCTAAGGCCACTTTCATAGTTACAGACAGCTTGTGCACAGGTCAGTTTTATGTACCATGGTCTTATCCATAAGTCAGAAATATGACTGTCTTCAATACAGATAGTAGCCGGAGAGCCCAATGCTGAGCTCCCGTGGTATGCAGCTGCAGCAGCACCAAAAACGGCCGCCGCCGCAACTACACCCCTCAGGCAGCTGTAGGCAGCACCTCAGGAGAAGGGGACTTTTGTCCCTCTCCCCTGGATAAGGGAAGTAGCCCTGCAGTGGGGCTACTTGATTCACCGTAAAAGCGTTTGTGTCGGGCAGCGAGCCCCATACGAACGCTCAGGATTCAGTGGAGCTGAGCTCCACTGGTCCCACCTCCTTCCCTCGCCACTCCCTCCCCTGTCACTCCTCCTCCCTGCCCTCTCCCCAGCCTCCCCCTTCCTGGAACACCCCCTCCCTGCCTCTCCCCACGCCTCCACTTATCTTACCACAGCTCAGCGGTCTGTTCGACCACTGAGTGGCGGAGCTCGGGTGCTGGTGCTCACCCAGTGGTAACCCTCACAAAAGTGCCTCACGGCACATTTGCAACAGTGCACACCAGTGGTGAGCCAGTGCGCTGAGCCCAGGTTTGGGCTCTTAGCCATTTTCCTATACTAACTCTCTGGCTGGTGAAAAACTCAATGAAAGTGTCAATTCAGTGTGTAGAGGTGGTGAAGAAGGCCAATTCTATGCTAGGGATAATTCTAAAAGGGGTTGAGAATAAAAGAGCCAAAACAGGGGGGGCCCCCATATCTGCAGATTCTGTATTCGCGAATCAGGTCCAGGGCCCCCCAGTGCGCGCACTCCCACATGCACCCTCTCCTGGAGTCTTCCTAATTCCTTATAAGACATTAAAAACGTCACTTCTGATTTCTCCATGAAACCGGAAGTAGTTTTTTTAATCTACAGAGTTCAATCTGAGGTCAGCAGAGGCTGGGACAGATGTTCTCGGCCTCTGCTGAGCTCAGAGGCTGCTCCGGGGGGGGCGACCCCCTGGGACCATGGGGACAGGCATTCACCAATATCTGCAGTTTCAGCTATCTGTGGGGGGTTCCAGAACAGAACCCCTGTGGATCACGCCTGTATTATAATGCAATTATAAAAATAGCATTAGTAAGGTGCACATCTGGAGTACTGTGTCTAGTTCTGGTTGCCACATCTCAAAAAGTACATAGTGGAATTAGAAAAGGTGCAGAAGTGAATGACCAAAGTCCTCTTTGGGGACAGACCCCTGTCCCTAGTTATCCATAGACAAGGCACTCTTTCTTGGCTTCAGCCTCTACGTTTGCCAACATTCTGCTCTCCGAACATTTGTTTTACATTCTAGAGTGGCCAAGGAACATGACTCAGGTTGTGACTCTGCACCTAACAGGGCTGTGAAGATAGAAGTGGGACTAATTCTCAGTGACTGGGTCAGATGATGGGGCAAGAAGGTCTAACATATACATTAGTGGCATCCTGAGTATTCCAGAACACTTGGGCTGGGGTGAAGACTCTTGCCATTTCATCCCTGTAGCCCTTTCTGCCACTTGAACTGCTGCAGAGATGGAGGTAAGAACCAGCCATTTTAAGACCTGTGGCTGGGTCCTCCTGGTAGGTCCCTCCTCTGGTAATTGTTGTCTGCTGCTCTATTGTTGCAGCCATTTTAGAGATGGAACTATGGGGGTTGGAGCCAAATACCAAATGAGTGACAAGGCGAGGCAATTAATACGCTTGTTTTAGTGATTAGTTGTGAGCCACCTTGAAGACCTGTATGAAATGCTTAAAATTAATGAATTAAAATCCCTGAATGCCTTTTTCCACTGCCTCCCATGCTTGCCATTCACCCGGGGGGGGGGGTTTGAACGCAGTACTGTTGGGGGCACTGTGCCCGCTAACATTGGGTGACTTGACCCTAACAGACAGGAATTCCAGATCAGGGAATAAATGTGGCTCTGTGCAGAGACATAATTGCAAAGTCCTCTATGCGCATGCCACTTGCCATAATGAGGATAGCCATCAACCTTACAGGGCTGTTGTAAGGGCTGCTGAGATAATGTATGTGGAACCTTCTGAACCCTCTGAAGTGCTATAATGGCTAACTCAGTCCATCTTGCACTTCTGGCAAGTACCTTGAGCAGGATAAGGCACCTCAGCATTTTTCCACGTAATGTTTTCTCAATCAGTGCAGGCCTTCATTCAGTTCCTAGGAGAAGGCGCACGGGATACAATAGGTGTGTGAGCCAGTTACTGGAACCAGGTCCTGTCTGCAAACACAAAGACTTATTTGCAGTGGAAATGTAAATTCAGATCTTGTTTGCACTTCACCCAGTGCTGAGGATAATGCTGTTAAAGAACTCCTATTGAGGAGCTACCAGCAAGTGAGAGATCTGGATACGTTACAAAGTCGCACGACATAGGAAACCTCCCCTGCCCAAAGCCACAGGCATCCCACACAGTTGTGAACAAGCCTAAAGAAACAGCAGAATTCATTAGCAGCCGCTTCTTTCATGAGATGGAAAAACACCGTCCTGTCTGCTGGGTGATGTGTGCGCCAGCAGAGAAGTCTCCGCAAAGCTTTAAAAGAATTCCACCATGTGCAGGAAAGCGTTCAGGACAGAGCATTTATGTTACCTCCTTTCTGAGTAAATTCAGGCAGCTCTGGTTCATGTCATAGCCAGGGAGCCAGCTCCGATTTGCCAGCTTTGGGTTCAGCCACAGTTGTATAGGTGTTGGATAAAGTCTCAATCTATGCTTGTCAGCGCCTCCATATAAGCCAGCATGTCAAGCAAGTTTTATTGTGGTAGCTTTGCCACATCAAATAGTTATCTGAATTTATACACACCTATACACATTGTTCCTGCAAGGTGGGCACCTGAGCTTTTTTGGGGGCTTATGTATTAGGATTGGATGCTGTTTCTTACACTGCCACAGGAAAGACAGAGAAGGTTCTTGCCTACTAGAGAAGAACTCTTAGAGAAGGTACTTACCTGCTAGAAGGTTCTCATGTAGAATACCCATAACTAGAGGTTCCTGGTGTGTAAGAAAGGACTACAGCCCAAGTCTTACTGAACACAATGGACTTCCAAATAAATAACACCATTTTCAAACACCTCTACCCATAGCAATACACGGAGGGTGAGCAGGGTAGGGTGGGAGGAGAAGGAGCTGCCGTTGCCATGGAGAGACTCAAGAGAATCTCCCATGTGAAGATGCCAGAAGAAGGCAGCAGTGGCGTGGGTCTCTCGATCATGACAACCACAGTGCCAGTACTTTTTCCTGCCTTCTCCAACTGCTAATGAGCTTCCTCTCAGAGGACCCGCCATGGCTCAGAGGCATCTGGGAGGAATCTCATACAGGGATGGGGAGGATGAAAGCAGGAACTGCCACCAAGTTTCTCCCTTGGCCCTGGGAAAACTAGCCCTCCGCAAAGCTCAGGGTCCCCTCAGCCATGGAACCAGTCCTGCACAGCTCCTCTTCATCCCTGTGTGGCTTGTGCAGGTCAGCTTCCAAATAAATTGTGCCCATTCTTGATAGATATGGTCCATTCTGAGAGGATAGCAGGCTGGGTTTAATAGGACTTAAGTGTATGTTGAAAAGCACTGAGAAACCTTTGATGTGGGGAGGGGGTACTAAGTTAGGTGTTTATAAGATACTCATATGTTTGTAGGGGGCAGGCACATGCTGTGAACTCTAGTTGGGGATTAGTCATCATTGCACATGCTCCATTTGCCCTGGGCTAGCTAAAATCCATCCCTCCAAATTTTATTTCTTTTTTTTTTGCCAAGCGCAATGATGCCTGCTACGCAGAACCCACTGTTTGTGGAGAATTTTCAAACGACGAGCCACTATGTAATTAAATATTGAAGGTGAAAAGGCTGCATAACTTATTTTGCAGAAGAGGATTTTCACATCCCTTCAGCTTAATCCCCAAGCCTCATGGAGCCAAAACATTTTTTTTTTTTCTATACATGGTCTGTTTGTTTGAGTGGGGACGTGGATTAGATATAAGTTTATACTGGAAAGCAAACTACAGCCTTCAAAAAGAGAATACTGGCTTATTTTTCTAGGCTCTGGATAACTCCATCGCACAGTTTCCTGTGCGTACTGCTGTCATAAGACACAGTGGCTATGAGGAACTGCCTTATGAGACATTAGGGCTCAATTCTAACCAACTTTCCGGTGCCGAAGCAGCTGCAGTGCAGCTCTAAGGGAACAAACGTTTGCATACCTTGAGGAGGCCTCCATTAGTGCCCCCCCCCCACAGGTTGCAGAGTGCACCCCATGAAATAGAGGGCATGCACCCAATCCTAAGCATGTCTACTCAGAAGTAAGTTTTAATGAGTTGACTCTCAAGGAAGTGCGCAGTGTCACAGTTGGAGGTTTTTTGCCCCCTGCAACATGGCCAAGCTTCTTGTTCTCTTCGATCGAATAGGTTGCATTTTATTTGCCCCTTGTCCCAGCGATGCCTATTGGCTGGACCTGCTCTACCTTCCAGTCAATGAATGTGTACTGCTGGGGCCTCCTTCTGCAATTTGCCTCTTGCAGTTGACTGGGAAGGAGATCATAGGTGACAGAGCGGAGTTGAATAGCGCAAGCTCCCTTTGAACCCGGAAAGGAGGAGGAAGAGGAGATGAGAGAAGTGAAGCAAATGGGCAGGATGGAGCAGAGGAGAGGGAATGCTGCATGTCAGAAGGACACAGACAGAGCCAATCGAAGCATGGCAATCAACTGTGTACCACTGCTGCCATGTGATCACTATAGCCCTATGATTGTAGACTGCATGTGTGATTCCCTGCTGAAGTTTGTTTGTGGCTGGTATAATTCTGTGATTCAAAGGCATAGCTAGGTCATTTGGCACCCGGGGCCCATAAAGTTTTGTCACCCCATACAACATAATTAATTGATTCTTTAATTATGTAATCATTTATTATCATGACTAATTATATTATTTATTAATTATATTATTAATTGATTGATTGATTCACATTTTTATATCACCCTTCCTCTAAGCAGCTCAGGGTGGTGTACATGGTTCCTCTCCTTATTTTGACCTCACAACAACCCTGTGAGGTAAGTGAGACAGAGATAGTAATAGTCATAACATGAAACGAATAATAATAAGGGCCAGAAAAATAAATGCAGTGAATATTTCTCCACAAGCAATGGATGAAATTCTGCATCAAATGGTATATAACTGATGATATTATTCCCAAAAGCCATGATTACCAGAATTTTGCTCACTAGTGTGTCACCCCTCCCCCCGCAGAGGATTTCTCATTGGCCTGTTTTGAGTTAAGGCAGTGGTTCTCAAACTTTTAACATTGGAACCCACCTTTTAGAATGACAATCTGTCCAGGACCCACCAGAAGTGATGTCATGACTAGAAGTGACATCATCAAGCAAAATAAAATAATTATAAATAATTAAAGAAAAACAGATAATTAAATAAGGGGAAGCCAGCCCTGTTTCAGCAAGTGAATATTCTCTCTAGCCTGCCTGCAATAACACCCCCCCCCCAACAAAAAATAAGTGAGATTTTCAGCCCTCCCCAGTGCCCACCTTACCAGCTCAAGCCTCTGTTTTATTCTTTGGGGGGGGGGGGTGCTGCCTTCTGGAGCATTTGTTGAGCTAGTCTTGGATTCTCCTTTGCCTGACTTGACCAGCAGCCAAGACATGTTTGCTTATCATGAGTACACATGACCATGTGGCTTACTTTCACTTTCCATAGGGCTCAATACATTTGTCTACCTGGAGGGAGGGACTTCTTTCTTGGGTGTTTTTTGGGAGCAGCTTTCATTGGATAGGAACCATTCTGCTGCCGTTGGATTCCCCTCAGCCCGCCCTTTCCGACGAATGAATGCAAGATCGCCTATTTGCGAGTCAACATGCAATATGGCTCGGTTTCACTTTCCATAGGGCTCCATGCATTTTTTGTTTCCAGTTTTTTGGCCATAACTTTTGATGGACAGGAGATATTTTACCCCGGTTTTTTGCATTGCATTCTGCATGAAAGTCCACATTCAACGGTACATAGCATGATGGGGTTACTCCTAACCTCTGCGATGTTAGCGATGTTGGCTCATTTGTGGTGTCATCCCCCCTGGCTGGTACCTGAGGCATACTGCCCCCCTACCCCTCGCTAACTATGCCACTGACTTCGGGACCCATCTAGAATCTGTCAACCAGTTAGATGTGGCACAGACTTTATTTAGAAGTGAATGTTTCCAGCTACTGCACCCTGGCTGTGATTTTTTAATGGCATCGTATCTTAATGTTCCTTTTTTGTGCTTAGTGGTGTGCTTGCACAAGGGTGGTCCTGATGAAACCAAGCTGGGCTGGCAAAGCCTTTTCCAGTGAAAAATGGATGCAGTGCAGTGATTAGCTGTATTGTGCCAGCAGAAGAGGATTAAAATCCCATTCCCATTCCATCCATGGAGCACTTTTTTAAATTCATTTTCCAGGTGTTTGGCTCACACATGTTCAGCCGTACTAGGCAAACCTCTGGATCTTCTTACAGACAGTGGTCCACTGTTTATCTGCCTACTGAAAAGTTCCTTGGCCTCCAATTCTTTCCTTCAAATAGAATAAACTTGGCACTTCTGTGAGATGCTCAAAATGTAAATAAATCACCAAGTGAACCAGTGCAAGAAGCAGCAAACTGTGAAGTAACACCAAAGAGTGTCAGGATACAATGATCCTATGGTGGATCAGATGGCTTTCATCAGAATTTTCTTCTCATTTTCCCCTTTTCTTCTTTCTTTCAAAGCCTTAAAAGTTGCTGACTCACAATGCCAGTGGGAAGGTGTTTTGTCGTATTTCGTCCTGCCCACATGTGCAAAAGCCAGATAACTCTGCATTAACAAGCAGCTTTCATTTCTAACCACACTGTCTTCCAAGCACCGAAGCATCTCCTGAGGAATAGCACCCACTAAATCATCTCAGACTGTCCTGAGATGAACTCTTGTTACATGGTTGTTATGTATTGCGCTTCTCTGAACTTAGACAGGGAAACATGGAGTTGGAAGAGTCCAAAGGAACTTCTAGACTGGTGGTGGCCAACATTTTTGGCAAATGTGCCTTAAGTTATGGCTACAGCATGGTGCCACTCTATTGCCACTGTGGTACTGTGAGCTCCAGATGGGAGCAACTACCCAACTGGGAGAAATACAGCTCTAACAGTTGGCTGGACAGTGGAAAGGGGTCTGATGATGTCATCGACCACTGCCAGCCTTCAGTTGCCGGTGTGGAGAGCAAACTGGCTGCATCTGGTTAGGCTGTGCAGAGGCTGGCTTCCACCCATCAAAGGGGAAGCTGAAGAGGAAGGAGAACGGGGTGGGTGGGGTGAACCAGAAGGACAAGAGTGGGAGGACAAAAGCAGAAGGAGAGCCAGGGATATGGAAGATGGAGCTGCCCCTTGGACCGTGAAGGGAGGTGAGAGAGAAGAGGAAGAGTCATGGAGAAGGAAAGAAGGAGAACTAAGAAGCGATAGCCCAGATTGGCCCAGGGAGGAAGGTGGGAAGGAACCAAGGGAGGAGAAGGTAAACTGGTTCTCAGGTTTAGGAATGGATGTAGAAAATTTCCCAGTGACTTTAATAATTCATTTTTTTCTAAACACAATTTTGAGCTTGTTTCAGATCCTGCCAGCCCATCCACGAGGACAAATGAAGCAGTTACCCCAAGCAGTAGATTGATGGGTGGTTGTGCCCCATCTCTGCCCACCTTCTTGTCTCCACTGCTCCTTCTCATAGCACTCCCAGAGTTACAAAAAGAAGGGGCAGAGAGGCAAAGGAAATATGGAGGGGAGGAGAGTGGGAGGAGCAAGGCTGGCCCAACTCGGGTAAGTGGGGGGCAGCATTTGGCATGCGAACTTAGGGCCCAGTCCTATCCAATTTTCCAGCCCCGGTACAACTACAATACAACCCCATGGTAAGGGGAACAAATGTTCCCATACCTTAAGGACACCTCTGTGACTGCTGCCCCACTACAAGATGCAGTGCATGCCCCATTAGCACAGTTTTACTGGCACTGGAAAATTGGTTCATCATTCTTTACGGTCACAGACCTAACATGAAAATTGGATAGGATTGGGCCCTCAGTCATCAGGAGTTTTGGGGCTCACCCTAGCCCCAATATGCCATGGGGAATACAAGAGAATCTAATCCTTCCCTCAACCACTAGTCCTGATCCTCTTCTTCTGTCCATCAGCCTGCCTGTGTCCTCCCAAGCTCTTTCCACCAACACATTCGTATTTGTTGTGGCTCTAGTGGTGGCTCTGTTGTGGCATTGTGTGAACCTTTTTTCTCTTTATTGTTGTGGAGTTCTAGTAATGCCTTTCAGCTGAAGGGTGGTGGCAATTAGCCTGGAATGATTTGTCCTTCAAGTCAACCATCAGCTTGCGGCAAGCTGTGGTCTCACTTTGTGGGGCTGGGTCATGTCACCCTGGGTGTGAATGGATTTCCCTTTATCCTGACAGAAAGTTGTACTTGAAATGGATGGCAAAAGAGCAGCATTGGTGCCACACAGCATGATGATGCCACTTGACAGAAAATACATAAGCAAAGCCCATGTGTGGGCTCGTCTTGAAGGTGCTTCTTTGTTGCTACCACTAGAAATATTAACAGTTGTCTAGAATAGAAAGGCTGCCATCAAGCAATGAAAGGACTTTGGGGATGTTGGTTCATCTCAGGCTTCCAATTCAGGTCTCTCTAGTTAATTTGACAGATGCTGAAACCAAAGAAATTTGGTCACAGCAAGAACATCTTGTGTGAAGCCAGCAGGCTCCTTTCCCCTCACACAATGGCTGCGCAGAACAGAGCAGTCCATACCATCATATACAAGATTCTTGTCAGAGTGCTGAGAGCCTCTGAGAGCCACAACATCCTCTAGTAGAACCCAGACTAGGAGGAAGCCCCTTCCAAAAGCTCTTAAATAGGCAGTTCTTGATATTTGTGTCTTTCACCATGGGTTTGCTTCTGAATGCCATCCTCTTCCCCACACCATGATAAAGAACAAATACAGATACATTCTGACTGGTGTTGTTGAAGGCCCCTCCCTACACATCACAATTAACAAGGTTATAGAATTGAATTTGTACTTGTTGTAAGAGGTGACTAAACAGCCACTGGGTACATAAGGCTCGTCAGCCTGGGAAGGCAGCTCATCTGAGAGAAGGAAAATTCTGATCCCAAACCTCCACTGCCTTGTGGCTACATTTAATTATGGAAAAGGCTTCAGGAGACAACCTCGAGGCAAAATCCGGAGCTGGAGTCCCTGAGGCGGTTTGCAGCCGTATACAGTCACACTCTGACAACTCCTGCAACGCTGCTGGAACCAACCGTATTGGCTTCTGCCTTTCCATTGGACCATTTCAGCGACGTGGAGAGGGAGGATTTGCTGCATGGGTAACAGCCTATCCTCCATATCTACTCTACCCAGGCTTTGCACACTGGAGAGGACACTGTTCCAGAACCACCATTCAGAGCGCATACCATAGTCTTCCGAGACTGAAGGATGCCAACAACAGAATTGAATATCTGACTGCACACTATATAGAATAATAGCATAATAGAGTTGAAAGGAACCTTCAAGGCTGTCTAGTTGAACCCTCTGCTAGAACCAGGAAAATCCTCTCTAGACTAGAGCATCTCCAAAAGGTGCCTGTCAAGCCTCTGCTTGAGTGAGGGAGAAGCCATTGCTTCCCTCAGGAATTGCTTCCATTGTCCAACTGCTCTTACCATTAAGAATTTCTCCTTGATATCCAGCTGAAGTCTCCCCTCTTGCAATTTAAGTCTATTAGATCTCATTCTGCTCTCTGAGGCAGCAGAAAACAAATCTTTGCCCTGTTCCATATGACCGCTCTTCTGGTATTTGAAGAGCACTATCATGCCCCTCTGGCCTTCTCTACTCCAGACTCAACATACCAAGTTCTCTCAACTTTTCCTCATTGGGCTTCCAGACCCTTGACCACCTTCATTGCCATCTTTGAATCTGCTCCACTTTGGCTGTCTTCTTCTTAAACTGTGGCACCAGAACCGGACACAATACACTACATGAGACATTTTGCACACGGTTCATGCTTCACTTTTGTGATAAGACTTTCCAGCCTGTGGGACTTGGAGGTTTGCATAGGGAAGATTAGGTCACACAGTGGACTGTGCATTCTGCCAGGCTTTCCTTTGTACAAATAATTATTTTCCCCCCTGAGGTGTTGGCTTCAGTTTCTTCCCCATTGTTTCTCTGGCAGATATTTAATAGCCCATGTGCCTTTTGGAGGCCATGCTCAGGTCAATGGTAACAAAACCAAAGATAAGGATAAACGATTGTATCAGTGTGTGCAAAAGCTCAGGGATGGCTCCACCAGAAGGCCTGGAAATAGCGTGCTGTAATATGCCACTCTTTGTTCCTTGCACCCCAGAGCATCTGCATGGAAACTGTATCTGTACTACAGGAAACTTGCCTGCCACTGCTCTTTTCTTCCTTGCTTGGCATCATATAATGCAAGACACAATTGCCCATTCAGTAATTGCCATCAACCATTGCAAACAGAGGATTAGAATGCTGGAGGGGAGCAAAGGGGGTTTGTTAAAGGGGACACATTGCATTGTGTGATGCTATGTGAATGATCAGTATTCTTTCCATCCCAGAAGAAAGATTATCCAAACCAAAATCAGCCAGGAAAAGTTCTCACCTAAGATCCTTTATGTTGGTAAAGGGAGATGTCATGACTGGACATGTTTGATACCAAGACTGGTGGAGGTTGAGGGGCACGAGTGACCCTAAAAGGTTGGAAGAGCCCCTTAGGCTTGGTACAGAATGGCCTCAAAACAGGGGAAGGCATAGAAACATGCCTTCTCTCCTGCTGCTCTCCTGCTGTCTCTGAGCAGTAGGCAGCACAGGAAAGCTTGTGCATAAACTCTCCACTGGCCAAGTCTGGGAGTTAGGTTGGAATGAAGCAAACACAGGCCAGTCCAGGACCCCAGAGTCACAGACCTGGGCATAGAAGATGTGCACTCTCAGGTATTCACCCACCAAGATCAATGGTCTCTCCCCCAGGATGCTTTATGGGAGGCATTGCTTCATCACATAATAAAGAACCATAGTGCAGAGAATTGACCTGGGAGAAGGCATGCCCTGAGATCCATATTCTCCAAGTCCAGTCCTTTCCCCCTTCGGATCCTCTGCACTGCAGAGGAGAGCACTACCTTGCTGTCTGTAAGGAGACAATAGCCTTGTAGGTGGGACATTATCTGCAGCCTGTTCCATCCAAGGGCACCTTGCAAAGCCTCTTGGCTCAAGCCAGGGTCTTCCCAGCTCAAGCAGAAGGCTGCAGGAATGGCTGCTGTTCTTGGAGAGAACTAGGCTCAGGCATACTTTCTCAACCCAGTTAGTATTGAGAGAGGGCCTCCCTCCCTAAAAGAATCCTGGAGAGAACTGTGGGTCTCAGAGGACACTTATCACAGTGTGCATTGCATTGTCTCAACCCATTCCCTCCCCCCTGCCAAAGTATGGTTTAAGCTGTCCTTTCTTAGTTTAAAAGATCAGGGATGGGAGGAGGTGGAACTGGCCTTGGGCAATGCATTTCTGCTCAGCTGAAGTTCCTCCACACAAGTTCCTCCACATTCACAAATCCCAGCCTGTAGCTCTGTAGTTCAAAAACTCCACCATCCAAATTCAGCAAGCCGAGGCCCTGACAAGGCAAGCCTCTAAAACAGTGTTTGTCAATATTTGTCCTCCACCGTACCACTTCACGTGGTCCAGCTAGTCAAATTACCACCAGTAGTAACCAGGATGACATCATCACCAGTTACTTCTGGATTGGGAGGCCAGATGTGATGGGACAAACATCAGTAAGAGGCTCAAGGTGGACCGGAAAGCTTTTTTCAAGTGTGTAAAAGCATGCTTTGGAGCTCTGCTTGCTGAGACGAGCCTCCTACAGCTGATTGTTGTGTCATGTTTGTGGTCTTGCTACCAGGTGGCAGGTGTCCAAAGTTCCCTTGAATACCACCAGACACCACTTCAAGTACTGCTGGTGGTTCCCATGCCACTGGTTGAGAAACACTGCTCTAAAGTATGCTTTAGCGTTTGTGAGTGTCCATTTTAAAAAAAATTAACAGCAAAAGGCCCCTCTTTTTCCAGTCCAACAGACTACAGAGCTCTTTAAAATAGATGTAGCTGTGGCATTCAGGCTGAAAACTAATGGATCTCTGAACCACTGAGAGATTAATGTTCCAAAGAAGTAGCAACAGAGGACATGTTTGTGAAACTATTATTATTCCAAACTACATGAATCACAGTTGTTAACTGGTGTTGAGCAATTGATACAAGCCTCAGCCTAAGACTTTAAGTATCAACGTAGGTATTGGCACACTATGTTCTGATGTTCCTACAATGTTCAATGTTCCAATGTTTTTTGCAGATCTGATGGTGTTATTTTAGTAAGGTGCAGTTGTTTAAAGTAATTTGTAAGTTCACGAGTCAGCAAAAAACATGCATTTTTGTGACTCAAGTCTGAGTCACCTGACTCAAGTTCCCATCCCTGTTCATTTTGTCCTTTGTATGTAACCTACATGTGTGGAAACAAGAGGTTCAAACCCCTCATACATCCTTTATTGCCACTGTGTTGTAACAGACAAAGCAGATTTTAGTGGGGCTCACAGGAAGACTGCAGTTTCCTCCAGCTTAAACATCCAAAACCAGTTTAGTACCTTTGAAGTTTTGGAACCAGATTCATAGAAGGCTCAGTGATGTACAAGTAGTAGGTAGATCCACAATAAGCCTAGTCAGCAACCTAGTCACGCCAGATTAGGTTGATCAGATGATTCTGTGGCTTAGAAGATCAAGCTGCTAAAACTGTGCATATTTCTTTGCAGCCTGAATACTTTGAAAACAGACAGTATTTTTTGTCAAATGCTGGTACTTGTCAATATGTGAGGAAAATGTAACAGATATCATACATAGTTCTTCACTAGCAACCTTCATTGTTCCAAAGCTTCTATGCAGAAAGAGTCTTTAGTTTTTAGAAACATAACCTCAAAGTCTAGTTGTAATATCAATAAATGGGTTTTAGAGGTGAAGCTGTGACTGAACACAGCCCAAAGAGGCAAAATGGAATGGTTAGGAAACTGAATAAAATATACTCTATATGTAGTATATTTATCTAAAATGTACTCTCTCCTTTCAGAGAAGTCATCTTCTTCTACTAAGTAATTAAACAGAGCTCCCAAGGCCTACTAAAATTAAAATAACACAGTTCATTTACTTTGGCAAAAATCATTTGCAAATGTGTTTGCCAAAATATTTCTGTGGCTCTGGTCTTTCAAGTGGCTCCTTTTCAATAAAATCCAGATGCCATCCCCCCATAAAGCCCTACAGACTGCTGTTTATGCCCATGAAAGATGCCTTTGTCATTAATTAATCCCTCCAAAGTTGTGGCTGGACATTCCTCGTGGCTCCCAAGAACATGCAATCAGTGGTTGGGTCCTGCCAACACAAGCAGAATAAGATTGCATTCATCTCCTGCTTCTCAAGAAGATCATTGTGCCACAAAGATGTCACCTAAACATTTGATTATCCCAGTGAATCAGGCTTTAAGCAATACCTTTTCTGTTTGCTTTGTTGGGATGGCACTTCTGTAGTTCCTCTCATTTATAAAAATAGATCATTAATGTTCTATTTTTATAGGCCTGGGCCTATTGTGCATCATCTGGGAAAATACTTATTATTTTTATGGTGTTGGATTTTGGCTGACCCTTTCAGAAATCACTTCATTTTTTAAAGGGAGAAAGCTCACAAAGGCAATTCTTAAAATAAGATACTCCAGGTTCAGCCCTTTTCTTCTAGATAGTGGTCAGCTTCTTTTGTATGTTCAAACAGAAAATCGCATAGCTTTTAAGGCATGTACGTGGCATTCATTCTGCAGCATACTAAATAGATTTCAGTACAGGTCTCTATCCATATAATCACATGCTAATAGGTTTGTTTCATGAACAATTGTTTCATGAACTCAGACGGAGCAGTGTGCTGAGGTGTCACACTGATGACAAGAAAATATATGGAAATAGAAGATTTCCTCCAGCTTTGAACTGCAATAAAGTTCATTAATACACTTTTTGTAATGAAATGTAAATAGTATAAGACTTTCTGTTTTGCTTTCCAGGTATTTATTTAGTAGTGTCATGTAATGCAGTGGTTGGTTGCAGCCTGGTTTTTAAAAGACGTCAAGAATGTATAATAGACGCACCCTTTCCAATGGTGTTTTCACTCATTCCTTTTGTTTCACTATCATCATCTCTGGCCAAATCGTTTTTTCAGCTTACTCTGACTGTATTATTAAACTGAGCACCATAACCTTGGAGTGTCGAAATACTGTTGTAACAACAATGAACCCTTGATTTAACAGACCTCAATTCAATGGATTTCAAAACTAATGGACCGTTTCCAATGGCTTCAGAAGTTTGTAAACTCTCCCTTACAGTATCTTCAGCAGCACCAAGGGGTGCTGAGTAAGATTGTTAGAAGGTGGGGGGGGGGCAGGCTCACCTACCTTTTGAGACTCCCTTGGCACTGGAGTTTGCACTGCCACTCTCCTTTCCATCTTTGGAGGAAGCAAGGTGGATTTCTCAAAAGCTTTTGTCATTTAAGCTAGTGCTCATCACCCTTGGTAGTGAATTTTGTTCAGTTAATTATGTCTCTGGGAAATTGTACTTCCTTTAGTCTATCCTGAACCTACTTACTAGCCAGCTTACTTGAGTGCATCCTAACTGCCAGTATTATGAGAAAGAAAGAAAATTATAACCTGCGGAGCAATTTGAGATAAATAAGAGGCAGATATCATGTCTGTAATCCCTATGCACCCTTCCTGAGAGTAATCCCTGCTGAAGACAAGAAAATTTACTTCTGAGTAAATATGCATAAAATTGTGCTATGTATCAGTTAAACTTCTAAGTGTGAAATGTTCTGCAGTGTTTTCAGAAGGATAATATCTTAAACTCAGGACTAGTAATGATTTTTGTCATATTGGCATGGTGTTGGAGTTGTGGGCCATTCTGACTCAATAGGGTTGCAGTCAGACCAGGCTTAAGCTGATCTACCTACCATAGGAAGCAGTTCCAAATGCTGCCGCCACTAGCATTTGTGCGACACTCACACACACCTATTGCCACCTTCTCACCTCCTCCACTTTTGGAAGTCCCTGGCCTAGTGTGCATTTTAAAGGTCCCTACTCCCAGCAGTATAGGCAAGTTTAAAGGAAGAAGCAGTCTGCTGAGCCTGTAGCAATGACTACCTCATTCTCCAGGTCCACCACTGGACAACCTAGAGATAAGGCAAGCCAAGCCAAGCTCTCCCCCACCCTCATCTCATTAGGAAAACATGTATAGAATGGAGGAGGGATGGGCCTGAGGGCTGGCAGGCAAGCTTGGGGTGCAGAGCTTGTCACCTCCCCCAGCCTGCCTCTTAAAGTGGTCAGGCAGATGGCCTAATAAAGGGACTGCCTCTGATTGTGTCATCTGTTCTTCATCACAAGGGATCTTAGGGCCCAGTTCTATGATCTTCCTGCCATAGCAGGAAGTGGGCTGCACTGCATGCTATGGTGGAGGGGGGACCAATCAGGAGGCTTGGAAGGGAAAGGGAAAATATTTTCCTTTACCCCTTCATAAGCCTCTCAACCACCAATGGGTCTCTTCAGACCTGCGCCAGCTCTTTTGCTAGCACAAGTCCAAGGAGACGAAGGGAGCATGACAGTTGGCATCAAAGGCAATAGCATCTGGTGCAAGTTTCCTGCACCAGGTGCCAACCCCTCCAACCTCCAACATGTCCCCAGCCCTCTCCCCTTTCCACACACCCATCCCCACCCTGCCAACTTATTGACAGGTCTTCTCCCCACCATCATTCACAGGGCCTCCACAGTTTCTCTGGCCATATTCCAACAGCCACAAAGTGCATTCCGGCAATGGCAACACCATAAGATTGGGCAATTCAGCAAATAAAGCCAATCACTGCTGGATCACTGTATTAACTGTTAGGAGATGCCATATGCAGAATGAATGTGGTTTAAACCTCAGAGGATGTGAATACTCCCATACTGGGGTTCTAGTGGAAAAATATGGAGTTCCTTGTCTCTTCTCAACATGGGGTTTTTGAGAGACATTTATATGAATATCTGCAAAATTTAGGCATAGTATTTACTAAATTGAAGGAACTGAGGAGACTGTTCTTTTGAGATGACACTGCAGAAAAACTTCAGTGTATACTCTTACAAAGCCTTCAGTGCATACTCTTCTGTCTCCTGTTTCTGAAATGCCAAACATGTGGTCACCAAGTCTATGAGACCCTCTAAAATTAGGCAAGAACAATCCTATTGTTACAATTCTGCAAAAATATTTTTTTCCTCTTCTCATTTGTATTAGGGATTTAATGCCAAGAACTCTTGATGGCCAGATCACCATGGAGAAAACGCCCAGCTACTTTGTCACCAAGGAAGCTCCAGCTCGTATCTCTGCCATGTCGAAGGACACCAAGCTCATTGTGGTGGTGAGGGACCCAGTGACCAGAGCCATTTCTGACTACACACAAACTCTGTCCAAGAAACCAGACATCCCCACCTTTGAGAGCCTGACCTTCAAAAACAGGACTACAGGCCTTATCGATACTTCCTGGAGTGCCATCCAGATTGGCATTTACGCCAAGCACCTGGAGAACTGGCTCCTGTATTTCCCCATTGGGCAGATCCTCTTTGTCAGTGGGGAGAGGCTCATCAGTGACCCTGCAGGCGAGCTAGGCCGAGTCCAGGACTTTCTGGGCCTCAAGAGGATCATCACAGACAAACACTTCTACTTCAACAAAACCAAGGGTTTTCCGTGCCTGAAGAAGGCCGAGGGGAGCAGCAAACCCCACTGCTTGGGCAAGACGAAAGGGCGGACCCACCCCAACATAGACCAGAAGGTGGTGCAGAGGCTGCGGGAGTTCTATAGGCCTTTCAACATGAAGTTCTACCAGATGACTGGACAAGACTTTGGCTGGGATTAAGCCTGGAAAAATATAATTTAAACAAATAAAAATGAAAAATATATTTTTGTACATATAAATAGAGAGGGGAAATTAATATTTGTGCTAATGTCTGGTGGTTCCAATTAATATTTTAATTTGGATTCATATGTCACTGTTTTCCATTTTCCTTATTTTATTGGTCAGGATTTATAGTATCAATTTCCACAGGGCCAGAAAAGCATGAGGTGAAGTGTGGTCTGAGTTGCTTGATTCTGTTCCTCAGTGAGACCAAGACATGGCATCATCTTGATAGACAGGATCCAACTTTCCCATCTAACATCGCTGACCTTTTACAAAATAATTTGGGGCAAACCAACTTTTCTGGGGTCAGTGTGCAGATTTGTAAAAAGCGATGTTACTTTTTGAGCAAAATAATCAGGGTTAGAAGGAATCTTTCTAGTTATACTGCAGCTTGACCACGTCCTAAGGTATGAAAGTTCAACTTCAGCATCATAAAAGTGGCTTAGAAAAATTTTTCGTGATGATATTTGCAGGCAGTAACATGATGTCACTCAGGCGACACTTAACTGGGCAGTTCTCCCTCCTCAGCAAAGGTACATCCCAATTCACTCACCTGACTCCCACTTGACTTCATGAACAGGCATGTGACCAGAGTGTGCCCAGCACAGTCAAGAATTGAAAGTACCTCTCTAGTCCTATTGCAGCATTGCTGATTTCTCAAGGATAACAGTGGCTCTCTGTTTGCACGACTGAAGCTAAAGTACACCATTGGGATTGGGCCATTAGGCATTTACTGAAGAGTGGTATGAGGTCTTGTCCAAACAGATGACTTCAAACCTAGATGTTTTTACAAAGAAGATCCAATATCCAAACTAATTAAGATAAAGTATCTTCATTATGGTTTGAAAGGCTTTTCAAAGCCTTATTTCTCCACCCCCCAACTCACCCACCTGTTGTTTCCATAAAGCCTTATATTAGCTCAGATTTCTCTACCGAGAGCCTAGTGACAGCTGGGCTGAGCTGAAGAGTCAACAGTAGGGAGCAAGGAAGCTCAGTCATTTTCCCTGTCGTTCCCCTCCCCCCAGCACTGGAGGTCAGGAGGTCAGTGCTCACCACCTTCAACCAATCCACTCAGCCTCTAGTCTCAAATCAGAATGTTCCGTCTCTAGCCTTAAGCCCTTTTCTGGCAGTGTCTTGTGCCGTAAAACATCTGGGTAAACATTTTATAATCACCCAAACAAAAGAGGGAAAGTAGCTGATAGGTCACTTGAGAATGTAACAGAGGACAAAGCTGGCTTGCTCCAGCAACTTACAGCAACTCTTCTGTCCCAAGTCTTTTGCAAGTTTACTCCAGCAACTGAAAAAGTGACTCTTCTGAATCAAGTCTTTTTGATTCATCCCAAGTGCAGGGATCACCTCTTGAAAAGGTTGGTTTGTCTTTGACTCCCCCCCCCCCCACTAAAGACAAAAGAAGAACAACAGTATTAATCTTATGTTGTACTTTCTCAGTGTACTCAAACAGCTGATGCTGTACGGGACACCCTTGGTTTGCAAAAGCTTTCCCTTGGCAACATATGGAAGAGACTGCTGGATCTGCCCCAAGTTATTCACCCTTTCAAAATTCCTCAAAAGGGGAAAAAACATTTTTCAAACAATGATTCATCCTTTATTTTATTTTTATTTGGGCGGGAGGTAAATGTCAGACCAAGGGCCCAGTCCTAACCCACTTTCCAGCACCAACATAAGGGCAATGCTGTTCCAAGGTAAGAGAACAAACAAACAAGGAGGTCTCCATGACTGCCACCCAACTGCAGGATGCAGCACATGCCCCACTGGCACAGCTATCCCAGTACTGGAAAGTTGGTTAGGATTTGGGCCCAAATTGGATAATTCCAATTCCAAACGTCTGGACAATTCCAGACTATTTGGTCAATTCCAGACAAATAATTATAGGTCTTCTGTTGCAGTCTCCCGACATCATCCCTTGACATTCCTGCTTCATTCACATTTCCAGCACAAAGGGCCAAACTAGATGTGACATTGGTTGGCATGTGTTTCTTTTCACTTGTCTGCTTTGTTCACAAAGAAAGTGAAACAGAATATTTGAAAAGGAGCTCAAGGGAGAAGAGTGCTGTACTTCCCCACCTTCCCTCTCCTCTGTTCATTCCATTGCCACTTTTCTATAGCCCCACATCACTTCCAATATCAGAAAAAGAAAGAAAGAAAGTTACTGGAGCACTCACTGTGAAGAAGTAGCATTCAGGAGGGGGAGAATCAGCACCCTTCTCCTGTCCGCACAGAAGTAAATGTTTTAGGACACCTTGGATCAGTGCTCTAGAGTAGTAGTTCTCACACATTTAGCACCGGGACCCACTTTTTAGAATTAGAATCTGTCGGGACCCACCGGAAGTGATGTCATGACCAGAAGTGACATCATCAAGCAGGAACATTTTTAACAGTGCTAGGCTGCAATCCTACCCACACTTACCCAGGAGTAAGTCCCATTTACTTGAATATATAGTTGCTTGTTAAAAGGACAGGCCTGTAACATTTCCCCAAATGCAGTCACTTACCATGGTAGCATCAAGTCTAATATATTAAAAATAAAATATTGAAATGAATCTGAACCCACCTGAAATTGACTCACGACCCACCTAGTGGGTCCCGACCCACAGTTTGAGAAACACTGCTCTAGAGGATGGCCTGGATATGAAACACTCTGAAATGGGGGGACAGCCATTCTGTCTATCCCAGCTGGTAGAGGAGCAGGACACACTCTTTATAGGGGTAATGCTACCCCTTACTGTGTGTAGCTCGGGGCACTCTCATCTAGATTTCACAGGTAGAGAAGCACACTGTAGTATGCTGTTTTTTAAATGTAATGAGCAGCTAAGTGAAGCCTAGATGTATATGATCCCATGGGAGCAATGCTTCACAATAACTCAACAGGATTTTTTTCGTTTTCTCCTTCTTTAACTTTGACTAGTGTACATGGTAAACTTCTATGGCTGAAAAGCGAAAGCGTGCAGCTTTTACACATTGCTCCTACGCATTATTTTGTCATGGTGAGATACATGCAATAAAACCACAAAAATGTTGCAAAATACAATTAAAAGCCAGATTGTCACATGCCCTGATGAATGAGCCTCTTACTTTTCAGGACAACTGGTGTAATCAATCCAAACAGATATCGCATTAATTTATATAAGATGGATTCTGGGGCTCCTATTCAAGAACATATCTTCCGAAGTTTATTTATTTTAAATAGTTATAACTTTGTCTCTCCTTTTCTACCCAGTATATAAGGTATACCATATAAGGCCTGCCAAGAGAGATATCCATGCCTTTTTTATTAACAGGGGGGGGGGGGAATTCTCTTTCCTTTGTACATAATATCTTTATGTTATTTCTTTGCGTTGTAATCCTCTCATTTCCTCACTTTGATGCTATTTCTGTATGAGCTGAAATACTTTTAATTTAATTTAAGGCTGAAGAAGCACATATTTTAATAAAGTTTACGGGTACTGAGAGACTGCACTGACTTTTTGGCTTTTAGACAAAGAAGGAGAGGCACATGATGCAAATCAAACTCTTTAATATGTACCATATTTTTAGTGTAATTTTGTGACTCTCTTGATTTCTGTGAGCAGTAAATTTGAAGACTTATTTAAAGAATGGAAGGGAATGCTCAGTCCTCAAGAGGTGCAAATTGCCAGTGACATGAGGTGCAGAACAGCCATCCCTGATACTGGAAACAGATGTCAATGAGGGCATAGCCCAAAAGGATAAAATTACCGTATTTTTCGCTCCATAAGACGCACTTTTTCCCCAAAAAAATGTGGGGGGGGGGGAAGTGTGTGCGTCTTATGGAGCGAATACTGCAAAGCTGCAGGCGTTCTCAGGGCAGCAGAGCCTCCTTGGCAGGTGCTTCTGCCCCTGACCAGGGTCCTGCCTGCGCTCAATGGTAATGCAAATGCAATGGTAATGCAAATTGTAATGCAAATGCCGGCGCTCAATGGCAATGCAAATGTTCACCGCTTAGTGACAATGCACTTGCAGAAAAATACTACAGTACCTCATTCTACCAGTGCAAGGATGATAAAGCAGAAAAGGCTAGTATATAAAATTCCTTTTAAACTAGAGGTAGTAAAATATGCTAAGGAGCATGGAAACAGAGCTGTGGAGAGACATATTTTATTACACTATTTGGTTCAGAATATTTTTTTTCCTGTTTTCCTCCTCTAAAAACTAGGTGCATCTTATGGTCAGGTGCGTCTTATAGAGCGAAAAATATGGTAGGTTCCCATACTAACCAACCAGCCAGTATTTTATTGATCCAACCAGTAAAACCATATACTGTCAGACAAAGAGCATTGTTCTGTAAATCAGCAAAATATGGATTTTCCTAGGCTTTGCCCAAAATCCACCAGATTTTGATAAGCTTCACCCATAATCTCCAAGTTCCATCCCAGGTATACCTTTACCTATCTGGGTCTGTCTGCAGGGGTGGTATTGGGGCTTAGCCACACATCCATCAAAGAGCCTATTTGATCAGGCCACTCTCAGATCCTCAGTCCCAGTGGCAATGGTGGCACCCAATGCATCACCTGGAGACAGGTGGGCAGGAACAGCGTGTGCCTGTGCCATTGGAAATCTGCCGCCCACTGCTTGAACACGATCATGAGCACTCTCTTTTGGAGGGCAAGTGGGAAAACAAGCAGGTGTGCTTCTGTCCCCCCTTCACTTTACTTACAAAGTATGAGCCATGCAGCCTCCTCAGTCAGCACTTTTTCTGTTTGAAATGAACAGGTGAGGGGATGCTGGGAATCCAGCTTCCCTGGCTCATGCTCATTACAAACAGAAGGGAGGGTGCATGCAGTGATGGTTAAGTACACGGAAAGGCAAGCAGGTTTCAAATCACCTTTTTGTGCCTACTTGTTGCCTCAAAAGCATCAGGTAGTCAGGGAGAAGTGATTTGGAGCTTCAGAAGTTTTCCCCCTTGCACATGCACACACATACTTCCTCCTCCAACAATGCTGCAATCCTCTTGTGACTTGCTCCCAGCAAGTCAGAAGAGGATTGGAGAGCCCAGTGGAGTGATGGGCTGGAAAGGATGACAGACAGACAGACAGGCAAGGGGCTCATCTGTTCACCACCATCAAAGGGTGCCAGCCTGCACCAGGTGGCCTCATGGTTGGACTGCCCTTGCAGGTGGGCTACCACTGGGCCTCACTACAGAGCTTTGCTTCAAGGCCCCCAGCAACCTGACAGCAGCCCTGTCTGCCTATTTTAGGCCTATGAAGCCCAGCACGTAGCAGAATGAGGTGGGTACAATGGATTGTAGCATTTCAGATTGCAAATAAGGACTGAAAGTAAGGATTCCCAGAGCAAGAAAGAAAAAAAATACCTCCCCTGCAAGTAGAAGCCAGCATAGCAGGGTTTAGGCTGGACCAAAACCTTTCCAGAAAGTTAATAGGGCTTCTTGAGCTTGTAGGGAGGACGTTTTGTGTGGGACACACACACACACACACACACACACACTGCAATCTGCAGTGATACAATCCTTGTCACATCACAGGATTCTAGCACCTCATTCTGCTGCAGACATAGACCTGACCTCAGGCAGAGACGAAACCATCCTACCCACAATGTGTACACATTTAGAAAAGAGTTAGTGAGCATATGTATGCTTTGATGCTACTTTATTCTCTGGAGACTAGTGGGGGGGGGGTGGAGATGGCAAAGTGTTTTTTTGTTTTTGTTTTTTTGCCACAAAACGTAACTGACTTTCTCATGTGTAGCTAGACATTAAAACAAGGGCTTCCCAATTATAGAGCACATGTTCAAAAATACCTGGGACATTACAGACAAAATTAAAAGAGAGATATAACATTAAAGCATGGGCCAGTTCTCTGTCTCACAACTGGACACCTCCCCGTGCCCTTTGCCTTATGAGCAAAACTGTGAACAGATGTTTATTCTCGATTAACATTTTGTAGGATGAGATCAAATTGCTTTGAGAGTTGGATCCAACCCACAGGCCTCCGTGTCGCTGTCTATATATGGTTCAGGAATGGAACAGCAGTATGTTCACAAATCTAATGTTAATGCACAAAGGAAGTAGATGATCACACTCCACTTCGGAAATGTTTCCGCACGAAGCGTATCCAGTGGGTTGGCAGCGGAATGTCAAATTTTCAGTGTGGTCAGGTAAAATGGGATTTCTGTTTATTTTTTTAACATACACAAACAGATTAAATCCTATGAAAACACACTCCTGAACCTCAGAATATTATATTAAATTTCTGCCGTTTAATATACGTCTTTCAGCTTGGACAGTAAAATGTCTTATTCCTTTCCTGAGCTTTAAAAAATTTTCTTTTAATTTTTGATAGCCAGAGTTAATCATGATGGCTCAGCGTTCCTCCCAGGAATATTTAACAAGATTCTGACTAAAGGACTTGAGTTTAAAACACAAACAGTAGAAATCCTGTAGGGAATGTGTGTGGACAGTACAACTAAAAGGGAGAGTTTGGTGTAGGTGTCCAAGAATTCAACAGTGAAGACCAGGTTTTTCCATCCTGTGGGTTGCAACACAGTGGATGTGTTGGGGGGGGGGGTCATGGCAACCTTGGCTGGAGAAAGGTGGTGGCACACCTGGGCACCGTGAAACTGCAGTCACCTCCCACCCATCCACCATCCACTGCTGATGCAAGCTGCATCTGCCCAGTTCATGACAGGCCAGGCCCTGTATGTACCTATGAAAATGCTTCATACTCGTAGTTTGTATTTTTCCCCCTCCCTGCAGTCACTCCTTATTATTCCTTCTGGGTTTCCCTTCACTGCTGAGGTTACTATTAGGGGGTATGTAGGGGGTGTGCATTGACCCAGAGATAGTCTATCAAAGAGAATGGTGATTCCAAGTCACCTCTCTGCCTCCCAAATTTTTATAACGCCCTTCCTCCAAGGAGTTCAGGGTTGTGTACATAGTTTTATCCCCTGCTTTTGTCCTCACAACAACCCTGTGAGGTAGTTGAGGCTGAGAGATAGAGCATGGCTCATGGTCATCCATGAAGCTCAATGGCTAGAATTTCTTTTTGCAGCATGAGTATATTTTTGTATGGAGGCAGGCCTGGCCAGTGATTCCATGCTGCCTGAGGCTGCAATCCTATCCACACTTTCTTGGGAGTAAGCCCCATCGACTACAATGGGACTTCCTTCTAAGTAGACATGCATAAGATTGGGCTTGGAGTCAACCACAAATGGTTGGCTGGCAACCTTCATTCTCGAAAGACTATGGTATAAGCCTACAGCACCCGATATTCCCAGGTGGTCTCCCATCCAAGTACTAACCAGGCTTGACCCTGCTTAGCTTCCAAGATCAGGCATAGTAACAGTTGCTGCAGGACTGTATCAACCAAAACATGCTGTCTTTCTCCACCCCACCCCCAAGTAAAATAAAAAATCTTGCACATTTTAGCATGTGCTTGCCCAGCATAGCAGAGCTGTTGCAACCCCCTCTCAGTTCTTTCTCAGCTTTGTTGCCCTGGGATTAGCCTCTTTGCTCCACTAATGTCCTGTGTAAAATGACTCAGAGCAGTGGAGCTTTATGAGAGCCCAGTATGCCTGCTCTTCCAGGCCATTTTAAATAGGACCTGAGTGTTGGCAGCTGTTGGAGGTAACATAAGAGAAAGTTGTGGGAGAACTCTTCAACTCTCCACCTCCTGGTTCACTTGGCTGCTTTCTTAAGTGAGAGAGGGAGAGAGAGATAGAAGTGGCTATGGAAGGATTTTTTTTATTTTTTTTTTAGCAAGCAGGAAGTTGATCAGAGTGTGGACTGGAGCTCCTCTGTCAGCAGTGGATCAGAAGGGATATCAGGAAGACGCGGGATATGGGTACCACTTTCCTTTTTGCCACTCTCCATCTCACCACTGTGTCTTCTTCAGGTCACATCATCATTTGGCCAGTCCTGCATGGAGGAAAGAGATATTGGGTGCTTTTTGGGATGATAGAAGGCAGTCACCCTTCCTGGACTGTCCTGTAAATAATTAGTAAACACATGCAAGTGGCTTGCCAAACCTTTGTCTGCAGGATGCCTAAGGGAGGATAGGGTGGGCTAGCCAGTTGCCAAGCCAGAGCTTCTGCATGTCGCTTGAACAGATGAGAGGCAGTGAGAAAGAGGGCAGGATTCTCACTGTGTTGCTCCTTTACCCTGGACTCCCTGCCCTACTTCTTTGATGCCTGCTATGGAGAACAGCTCCAGTTCTGCTTGCTATAGTCAATAGGAAAGAAGGTTGGGAGGATAATTGGAGCAAGAGATCTAGAAGTTCTGCTTTCTCATACTCTCATTATCTCTACCTCTCAACTGCTAGACAGTCTTTGGAGTCAGGACCCTGCAACCCTCAGGCTGGTACTGACGTATGAGAGATCCAACAATGTATGGCCCCACACAGTGGTGTACTGCCCCTGTCGCAAAACAGGGGGCATGCCCTGGGAGCCAACTGTAAGGGGGCACCAGAACATGTACTCCAATTGCTTTCCAGTTGGGAAGCAATTGGAGCGCATGCATCCTAATGACATCATGACGCTGCATGGTGTCATGATGTCATGGCATTGCCCTGGACGCCAAAAGCCCTGGGTATGACTCTGGCCACACAACAGTGCCTAAATCACATTTTTCTTAGTATTATTTCAAGGAGGCCCTACATGGTCCCTCCTTAGAGCTCTGCATGAAATGTAACAGTGAAGTGAATCTCTTCTCATTCCAAAGAGGAGAAAGTGCTCTTCTTATAACAAACTTGTTTCTTATAATAAACTCCTCTGGGCAATTCATATGTTTCAATGCTGCAATGCTACATTTGACATGAAAAGTAGTCAACTCCCCCACCTTTCTTGTTAAAGGGAAAAAATGTGTGCAAGGACCCCAAACTGCTGCACAAAAATTCTGAGCCTTATGATCCCTGAATTGCCCATCTACCTTTTTATTTCTTTCCAATTTGCTATCAAAAACCTCATCTGTTTCCACTGGCAGCTCCCTTACAAAATAAAAAATGTGGTGCTTTGGTGCCCTGATGGCTTCTGCTTCCAAAGCCAGGATCTTAAACAAGAAAGACACTGGGAGCACATTAAAGATTCTTTTGGAGAGAAGATTAAGGAAACGATATTTGATGATGTTAGTAAAATCAGCTGGAGAAGTTGCCCTGTAGAAGGAACTGCTCTCTGTGTACTGAGTATTTTGTGGGGCTTTGGGGGATTATCCATTTGACACAAAAGCATACCAGGAAGGGCTTCAGCCACAGGCTTTTGGATTTAGGAAGAGCTTGTATTTGTGTCAGGGCATTCGTGAGACACCAGAGTTGGAGAAGTTGTGCAGTACCAATGACTTAAGGTCTTAAGTACAACTTGCAGTCTTGCCTTCATCCTGCCTGTTTCCTGGTCATTTTTATGCTGGAACTCTGGAAGCTTGTACTAACAAAATACCCTATAGAAAAGCTCAATCCTGAATCAGCTGTATTCATTGGAAGATCTCATTACGCATTGCGAGGGTTATCCAAGATTTTAAAAAAGGAATGGAGCCCTTCTGCTGTAGGGCAGAACTGAGAGATAGACATCTGGTGTTAATTCACTTCTGAAGTTAATTTACTTCAAAACTGGTGACAATGAGCCTAGAGCAGTGTTTCTCAAACTGTGGGTCGGGACCCACTAGATGGGTCACGAGCCAATTTCAGATGGGTTCCCATTTATTTTAATATTTTATTTTTAATATATTAGACTTGATGCTACCATGATATGTGACTGCATTTGGGGAAACGTTATAGACCTGTACTTTTAACAAACTACTATGTATGTTCTTTTAACAATGATAGTAAAGGAAACTTCTTCCTGGGTAAGTGTGGGTGGGATTGCAGCCTAGGATAGTTAAAAATTTTCCTGTTTGATGATGTCACTTCTGGTCATGACATCACTTCCTGTGGGTCCCAAGAGATTCTCATTCTGTCCTGGTGGATCCCTGTGCTAAATGTGTGAGAACCACTGTCCTAGAGCATCAAATAATCAGTATAATGTAGGCACTATAAAAAAAATCTATAAAAGGAACTCCCATCTCAGACCCCTATGTTCAGCAAAAGGAGTAGATTGGTAAGCAGTTTTCCTCTCCATCTTCCTCCCTTCTCAAAGTCTGAAGCTCAAATAGCTGAGACACAACAACTTCACTGAGTAGTGTAGTGTACCTGTTGGTTCACTTCAGCCTGTGGCAACCTGTTTGTGTTCATTTGCCAGCTTCCGCAGAATTTGGGGCAGGCAGTTGACAACTGCAAATGATTGAAAGGCAACACTGGTCTCACACCAAGTGAAATCCAACATGTGTCAACAGATGCACAGGACTAGAAAGCAAAGCATTGAAGGGGCTAGGAGCCAGCATAGACAAAACTTTTTCTTGTGGCCACATCACCCTGAAGTGATCATAAGAGTACAGCAGTGCCAAGGGAGTTGCTTCTTGCTTGCATACCAAGACACATGAATCATGCTGCTTTCACAGCTAGGTCAGGCCTGGTTGCTTGTGACTTGCCAAGCTGCACTGTATGGTGGCCCATGTGGGCCTTAATAAACCTACTGTTTTGACTGGCTACCTGAGGCTGGACAAAAGGAAGAATCCTCAAGTATATGGAAGCTGGTAGGCTGCATTTGGATTTGTGGGTGATAGTAGCATAAGTCAACAGAGTGACAGCAGCAGAAATGCAGTGGACAGCCTTGTGCAAGTTCAGTGCCTTTGAGCCCAAGCCTATGCATGTCTACTCAGAAATAAGTCCCATTATAGCCAATGGGGCTTACTCCCAGGGACGTGTGGATAGGATTGCAGCTTCTGTTTCCAACTGCAACAAGAGTCTGCTTGGCCTGCATAGCAACTGGGTTTAGGAAACCATAATGGAACACATTCCATGATTGAGACTGCCAAATGAGAAGAAGGAAGAAAGGTGTTAAATAGTTCAAAAGAGTTATTAAAATAGGATGGGTGTAAAAGAAGAGATCAAAATACCAATACATATCAGACAGTGATGAATATTCTGTCAGTGCTTGGCAGACTGCTGGCACTGAACAAGATGACACTGAATAATCAAAAAAGCAGTGGTGACTGTGTGAAAATGTGAACCTCTGTGTAGCCTGTGGAGAAGCAGGAGGGAGTTGATCAATCGCCCCATCTATTCTGAATGTCTTCTTTTTAACATCAAGGTCCAGTTTCAATCCAGCAGCAGGGAGAGGTGTTGAGAGAAAGAAACTGGAACCGAAATCACATGGATAACGCTCCCCACTTTAAAAGTACTTCCACTAACTAAATTGCAATATCTGGCCTTCAGCATAGTGTAAACATGATACCATGATAGCTACTAGGGCAAAAAGGTGGAATTTGTTGCCATGCAAGCAAATCAGGCACACATGCGTACACACACAACAAGTCTGATGGCAGGAATATAAAGACCTCCATTGTCCTTTTCCAGCCACTTTGATGCACAATCAGGAAACCCCTTCAGCAAAATGGGGCATGGTATCTGCCACTCCCCCCAACCTCATCTGGTGACATGGGAAGACATTCTCCAGGCTCTTTGGTCTCAGTGTTTAGACTGACTTCACCCTGAAATGTGCCGACATGGAACAGCAATGTCAGAAGGCCATTAATAAAAGCTTTCATCAGCTGTCACTTCCCATTACAGCGGGCATGACATGGAAATGCACTCGCAGTGGCCTGGATGGTTTGGGAATTCCAACAAGGCCCTGCAAAAGGAACTCTTCCATTGCCTACCAAGGCACAAAGTAATTGGCTTTCATTTTCCTTTTGCTCCATTGATCCTTTCAAATTTAACCAATCATATTGACTCATGGGAGGTCAAACCTTGTGGCTCATACTAAATTAGCCTTGTCCCTCCATCAAGCTGCTCAGAGGCTTTTGCTGATGAGACCAGTGGAGGCTTTCATGAACCTCCAGCAATCATTTTCAAGGCAGCTCCACAGGTTTGTATCCCAGTAGGCTCCACACAGCATCCTAAACTGAGTTCACTGAAACCTGGGCTGAAATAAGGGGAAACTGGCTGAAGTGAAGTCCAGTTGTGTCACTAGGGTTGGTGTCACGCAGTGCAGGGCAAGGGAACAGCAGCAATGGGGATAGACAGAACAGGGTGAGGGAGGGAAAAATCTCTGGAGCCCTGGTCTATTGGGCTTCCCAATGTGAAGTCCAGGTCTACCTGTGTGGTAGACCTGGCCTCCAGATCAGCCTGGCCAGGAAATTTCCAGATCTTTTCCTTTGGCTTCACCCCTCCATGGTGTCGCCTGGTGCGGTCTGCACTCCCTGCAACTTCCTACTTGCACCAAGGGTGACGTCCCATCTGCTTGGCCTGAAAAAGAAAGAGCCCTGGTACATTCTGTCTCAGTAAGTTTGACCTTTTATCCCAATCACACTGTGCTCTAATGTTTCTCAAAGCACCAGCTTTCCACCTAGATGCTAGCACCAGCCCATGAATGGCTGCCTTTATGGTTTGGTAGAAACTAGACAGGACTTAGAGAGCACTGTGGAATCTTGCAGACTGAGTATTACTTCTGCTCTCGCTCTCTCTCTTTCTCTCTCTCTCTCTCACTCTGTGTGTGTGTGTGTGTGTGTGTGTGTGTGTGTGTGTGTGTGTGTGTGTGTGTGTGTGTTCCTGTTCTGCTTGAAATGCATCAGCTCTTACTTACGAAAAGCTCCACAAGTCATTTGTCACAGAAAGAAGAATCTATTCTATACAAAGTCAGGGCCTGCCTTTGTAAATTAGCTGCATATGAGTAATGTATATCAAATGGAGAACTGAGAGCTCATTTTAGTCCTGAAATTAATGTCTTTTTTTTAAAATGTTCAGAATTGTTTAGAATTCAGAACCACAAATCCCACAACCACACATTCACCATCCTATATCTGATTCAGTATTGATAGGGCAGGGAAGCACTTTTGTTCCCAAACTTAGGGGACAACATGTTATCTCAGCAAACACACGTTCCCAGAGTTGTGTTTGTTTGTTGAGGACCACACTGCACCTGTCAGTGGCCCCAATGTGCTTGGGTTTTCTTTGCTAAATAGCAGCTGTGGGGCTAGGATATCCAGCTTGAGAGTCTGGCACAGAGGGAGAGAACACTCACCCTCTACCCCCACTGCATTCTCAGTCTGGATCAGGTTCCCTGTAGCTGCTATTTAGCAAAGAAAAACTAAATACACCAGAGTCAATTATATCTTTAATGTAATGTGTAGTTTGGCACTGGTGACATAGCAGGAAAGCAGTGGTGGGTTATTGCAGGGAGAATCCTGTTGGGAATTCTTACCTATCCACACTTACCTGAGAATGAACCCATTAACTGAAATTGGATATACATCTGAGTAGACATGCCTAGGATTGGACTGTAAGTTTCTCTCATATTGCAAAGTTTTGCCACTGTTGGACATTTTTTTTTACAAACAAAGTTTTGTGGCAACCTAAAAATGAATAATTATATTCTGGCTTAAGTATTTATGGTCCCAAGTCCTTTTCAACAGATGCAGTATGGTTTTTGCTGCTACAATCAAAGGTGGCTAGCTACATGACTGGAATCAAAAGTGTTACAACATGAAAATACAACTTCACTGTTTCCTGGGTGGAAATTGGCAATAGAATTTCCAGGCATTGGAACTGTTCACAATTCCCATAGACAATCATGAATAATGGAATGTATCAAACTTATTCAGAACCATTGCAGAACAAAAGATGATTTCAATGTTAGTTATTACTGTAGAGGAGAGGGAGGTTTTGCAAGATGTAGCTTGTTATGAGGTAAAAAAATGGTCACCAGCTAAATTCCCTCTTCACCACTACCGTTACAGGCAAAAGAGCACTGTCCCTCTTTTTCATCTGGTCATTTTGAGGATGCAATAAACCTCTAAATTAAGAGAGATTCATTACAAGAGCCCATTTCCAATTCAAATATTTTATTCTCCTTACAAGTTTCAAAAGGCATTAATACCAGCAGCTAGAGCAGGGGTGCCCAAACCCCGGCCCTGAGGCCACATGTGGCCCTCGAGGTCTCTCAATGCGGCCCTCAGGGAGCCCCTAGTCTCCAATGAGCCTCTGGACCTCTGGAGATTTGTTGGAGCCCACACTGGCCCGATGCAACTGCTCTCAGCATGAGGGCGACTGTTCAACCTCTTGCGTGAGCTGTGGGATGAGGGCTCCCTCCACTGCTTGCTGTTTCACATCTGTGAAAGGAAAGGCCTTTCACAGCAGCAAAGGAAAGGCCAGCCTTGCTTTGTGCACGGCCTTTTATAGGCCTTGAACTATTGCAAGACCTTCATTCATTCATATAAGTTCATCTTTAATATATTCATTTATGTAAACTTATGTAAATTTATTCAAATTTTAAATGTAAATTAATTCTTTTTTCCCCCGGCCCCCAGCACAGTGTCAGAGAGATGATGTGGCCCTCCTGCCAAAAACTTTGGACACCCCTGAGCTAGAGGAATAATATAATCAACTTACAAAGCTGCTTATGGAAAATAGATTAGACAACTGCTTCATGCACACACAGACACACACTCTATGTCTGTGAGACAAACAGTTCTAAATAAATAATGAGTTTCAGAGTTGTTTCAGACATTGCTATTTTGCATCGTAAATAAAAGCTGGCTATGTACCCAGTCTGTTCCTGCCACAGGTAACAAATAGCAGCTTATCTCCGCACATCCACCAACAGCATCACCACTTCAACTATCAGCCTCAGTGGAACCTCTCAGGCAAAATGTTTCTTACTAATGAATGAAGAATGAAAGGGGAAAGCACTGAAATAAACAACATTGGCTGTAAGTGCTCATCTTCAGAGTTCACAGGTTTCTCCTGGAGAATACAGGAGAGAGAATTATCCAGGTTATATGTGATGGTCAAAGGATGCTTATCACAAGTTAAAATATCAGACAATGATATTTGTCGGCTGATGCAACAGCACCAAAATGGTTTCCAGAGGTCTCCTCAGGGTAAGAGAATGATTGTTCCGTTACCCAGGCTTAAGCCTCCATGGTGCAGGAGGAGGAGGGTTTACTTGGACCTGCACTAGCTACATAGATGGTACAGGTCTGGGTGGACCCATGCCATGATATTGGGTCTGGGAAAGGAGTTAGGATTTGGCAGATGCTGCTGCCGCCAAACCCACCACCTTCCCAGACGTGTCCGCCCATTCTCCACACCTGTCAACAGCCTGTTCCACCCTCCCTTCACCACATCACCACGTCATTTTGCCCACCCTGTTTCTCCCTACCCCACCCCTCCTGCCACCTTACCTTGAGTGGTAGAGAGCTCCAGATTTGCTGGCAGGAAGGCTTCTGAGCACACTGCTGGAGCATCTTTTATGGCTGGCACTGACTGCTTAAGGCATTCAGCACTAGTGAAGAGGCACAGTGACATCAACCAGCCTGAACTGGATTGGGTTGCTGGTAATCTCAAACCAGCACCACTGCAACTTATCAAAGAAGAAACAAGACTTTTCCCCTAGAATGAAATGGTTAGGCATCGATGGCCCAAATCCTAACCCACTTTCCAGCACAGGCATAGCTGTGCCAATGGGACGTGTGCTGCATCCTGTAGTTGGGCGTCACTCACAGAGGCCTCCTCAAAGTAAGAGAATGTTTCCTTACCTCAGAGCAGTATTGCCCTTATGTCAGTGCTGGAAAGTGGATTAGGATTGCGCCCGATGTCCCTTTCACTTGAAAAGCTGTTGCTCTGGTTGTACATGTGGATTTTGTGTTAAAATGAGAGCACTGATGTAGAGCCATTGTGGAACAGAATGGCAGAGAGCAAAGCAAAAAGAAAAGTTTCATCTATGCCTAATAAAGGTTCATTCATTCATTCAAGAAAAGTTTCAGAGATATGGAGTGATCTGAAAATGAAATTCAAAATATCTTACACACTTTACATGAAAAACCTAAATGTCATTAATAGCACTGGGCAGCCCAATCCTGAGCTGCCCGGGGCGCCCAGTCTTAGCAGCACCAAGAATACCTCCCGCAGGATCCTGTGCACCTTGGACTACCACGGGAGGCATCTCGGGAGAAGGGGACTTTCATCCCCTTCTCCCGGGTAAGGTAAGCAGCCCCACAATGAGGCTACTCAGTTTACCACCGACCAAAAGGTTGGCAGTAAAGTAAAGGCATTCACATAGGGTACCAAGCCCTGCACAAACACCTTGGATCCTGCAGAGTGGAGCTCCACAGACCTGCCTCCCTCCCTGCCCCGGCACGCCTCCTGCCTGCCCCCTTTCTGGGTCATGCCTCCGCGTCATGCCTCTCCCCACCCTCTCTCTGCCCCCCCACCGGCCTCCCCCCTCCCTGGAATGCCTCTGCCCCACCCCTGCCCTCACTTACTATGCCTTGGCTTGGTGGTCCGTGAGGGTCTGTCCAGCCAGCGCCGGGCTAGCATGGCACATTTGCCACCTTACGGCACATTTGCGACAGTCTGCGGTGGCACAGAGCCGTGGCACGGAGGCCAGGGTTGGGTTCTTAGTTGCCTACAACAAATAAATAGAATGTACCTATCTAATAATATATCCAACATTAATCCAGTCAGTGGTGGACCTCTCCAGCCCCATGCCCTGGGGCAAAGATTCACAATGGTACCTCCCGTGAGATTCCGCCATCCTCCTGCACGCAAATCTGGAGCACACTGTGCCTCGTACAACTCCAGGATGCATCAGGGAAACCTCCTGAAGGATCCCTGACACTTTAAACTGTGCTTCCAGCAAACGGACCCCATTGGGAGCTTCAGAGAGGCTTCCGCAGGGTCCTAAAGGTGTACGAGGCTCCGCGCCAGGGCATTTGCCCCAGCAGATGAATGGGAGGTCTGCCACTGAATCCAATCAGTGTTCTCAGATGTGATTATACAGCTCCTTAAAACTGCATGGATGTTATCCTTGTTTCATTTTGCTGCAGACGGAGACACCAGCATAAAACACACAAAGGGTGGAGCTGCCGGCAAGTGACAAAGATCCAGTGATGTAAACTGCAATGAGAAGTTCTAGGAGGCCAGACTAGAAAATTAGCACAGTTCATTCTCATTAGACTAGTTCCAATCATGGAGACTAAATTTGCATAGCATGAGAGAAATGAGTTACATGGTGAAGAGTTAGTAGAATTGAACCAAATCAGACCAGGTAGTGATTGTATGTGCTTCCCCGCAGGGAAAAGACCTCCTTGAATAGAGTAAGAAACCTGTCCCTAACACCTCATGACCAGTGAGCAAAGAAATTCTGATGCAAGGAAACATTCGACATGTGAACTCCTTTCTGCAGACTAGGTACACTATCAAGAATTTTGCGTCACATGATTGATCTAAATATGCAAATCAGCCATAAGAGGCAGATATCAGAAGCAGCAGTCTTAGGCTGGAATCCTATGCACACTAACCAAAGAGCAAGTCCTACTGAACTCAGTGGGGTTTCCTCTCAGTCAACATGCATAGGATTGCAGTATTATTTATTGCCACGAATGGCAAATAATTATTGGCCCTTCTCCAATACAAGTAACTGTAGTGTGAATGATATACAAGCCTTATATTTTTAAAGAGTGTTCATGCTATTGTTTACTTGATTTTTTTTTGGGGGGGGGAGGGGGGTCTTTGGTATCTATTTATCAACCTGAGGGTCAAAGAGATATTGTACTTTTGAATGTCTGAATATATGTGGACAAATGACAGGAAAGCCTGTTGATTTCCTGTATGCGTTTACATTTCCCAAAGGCATCAGGCTGTCCACAGTGCTAGATTAAATGGGCCATTGATCCAATCGTCTTATGTTCTTATGCTTAGGATATGACTTATAAGAAATTGGCTGGTCATTTCCTTTAATCCTTAGTGTAACTCTTAGTTTAACTCTTATTACACACACATATGTAACATACATAACCTGAAAGGGAGCAAGTCAAGGAAGCTAGGCTGCCTTTCTTCAGAGGAAGAAGGGCAGGGCATTTGGAGAGAGAGAAAGATGTAGCTCAAAAGTTTATCCAAACAGGCTATGGGGGCTCCACAGCTGAGGTGACACTCAGGGAGATAATAGGAAAGAAGGCTGGAAAGGAGAGGGGACTGCAGAGTATGTTACTGTTACTGGCTAGTATGGTATGTTGCGTGCTGCCTGGCTGCTGGATGGTGGTTCTCAGATAGAGGCTGGAATGGATGTGGTTGGGTGCAGTACCAGCAAGTTAATGCTCCTGGAATGAAGGATATGAGGCTCTGAAACAAAGAATTTTATTGCTTTTTAACCCCATAGAATCCGATAAAAGTCTTAGGTGGGGCAACTAAATGAGGTCTTCTATGGGTAGTCAAGGACCACAGCTGAGTTCTGCCTTTGTTTTCCCAGTCAATTGAAGGTTCAGTAACTAATTGGAGGACTACTGAGTCCTTCCTAGATTGGTGTGCAATCATGGGGTTGGTGCAATCATTGGAGCTGTGAAACCATTTGTTTTACAAATCTGTTTTTTCCAAACCCAGGGGTGCAGGGAGTGCACAAAACACCGAATACGCTGCAGTACTTGGATTAGGAGCTGGAAGGTTTCATTGACTTTTGGAGGAGAGAAAACTCCTTTTATTGTACATTTAAGGAGTAAACAGGTCTCTTTTCAAATCTGGAGTATGCACACTATGGATTAATGGAAGACAGGGGTGCTGACATGATTCAGTGAAAATAACAGCCTTCCTGGCTTTGGATCTCTGGTGTCTTGCCATCAGGCCACCAAATAGTCACATTAATGGTCTGGCCCTTTACTCTAGAAGCAGGCCCCTAGCATCAAGCACACATGTTGTCTTCGGCATTTCTAGAATTAAAAATATTGACCATGTTACACTGTGATTTCAGGATTGAGAATCAGGTAAATATCTCCAGGCTCCCATAAGAATCCCCCATCTAAACATAACAAGGACATTGTGGCCATTGATGTTATGGTTTTATGATCTGTTGTTTTAACAATTTTTGAAAGCCACCATGGTGGTCCCTGTGGGGGTGAAGCACAGAGTACAATTAAAAAAAATAAAAAATAACAGTAATGATAATTTTCTTTGCAGATTGTGGGGTCTCCTTGCACAATCTGTTTCAAAAAGTGGCATTTAGCTGAAACACGGTGACTAACCCCAAGTCTGACCAAAGACAAGAAAATACACATGGTTTGATCCTTGCAAAGTAGTTAGGTCTGCAGCCTTTATCTTTGTGAGTTCAGAATGAGCCAGATCGGTCTGTTATCTGTTGCATACCAGCTGCTGTACTGTAGCTACCCTTTTGTTCTTGGGAATAAAACCTCAAATATGTAAACGAAGGACTTGTACAGATTATATCAGAGATGTGAAAATGCTCTTGTTCCTTTTTTGTGCATTGATGTCTACAATTACAGTGCATTTCTTTTCCATCTCTGCCATCAGGTTAGGTCTTCTGAGGTTTTGTCATACTTCATACACACAGGCACTCACATACCCAGATGTACAATACACAGGTTTTTTTTTTTTGTGCAACAATTCCAGATTGCTGTTGGATAGTGCTCATCAATCGTGCTGATGGGACTAAGGGGAAAGTTGTGATTATTTTATTGTTATGCCTGTCCAGTTAAAACAAAGCAAAACAGAAAAACCTGGTACAAGATGCAGTTAGGCGGCACTCTTTTGCACACTTTCCTGGGAGTAAGCCCCATTTATCACAGTAGGGCTTACTTCTGAGTATACATAGGAAAGGATTGCACTGTTACTCTGTTTATCACATGAGCACTGATGTAACCTTCCAAAATAAATAAATAAATATAAGACCCAAACTTGCTAGGTTTCCTCTTTCTCCATATCCATGGCCCAGCATATCTTTTTTGATTTGACAGCTCTATATTTCCTCTCCAGCACAAGAGTACACACTTCCCAAATTTATTTAAGGAGCCACATTTTTATGCCAATAAAGGCCTTACTGACTAAGGGGCCACATTTTTCCCCGCACTGCACAAATATCCCTGTGGCAGCAACCCCTCTGTTATATTTTTATAGTTTCCACACTAGAGGCAGGTTAGCACCACAAGACTGCTAAGAAGAAATTTGCTCCTGAGGCCCTGAAAAAGTTTTTCTGTTCAGGACTTAAAGGTATCCAAAGCAATCTCTTCGAGACCCTGGTAGAACAGTTTAGACAGGTGTCAACAGTGAGCCTTGTAAGAGCTTCTGTGGTCTAATTTCAATGTTAAGTGATCTTTTGTTCTCACTCCCCTGAAGGTATTCAAAATACATGAGACAGACTTATCAGATCCAGCATGTTACACAGATGCTCACCCTTGAAAAGGTTTATGGCTTGTTCGTGCTAACATTGCTTGGCTGGATGTCATAGATAGCATTAAACCAGGGTGGAACCCAAACAGTGCTGAATCACAGGTTTACTTGGGGGCCTCTGCTTTTCCATTGCTGTTGCGAACTTGGCAACCAATGGTCTAAACTGGCTGTTCCGCTGCAGCAGCTGGACAAGCAATGGAGCAGGCTGCCAGCTCTCCTTCAAATGAATTGAAGATCAGCATCTCATGCTCTTCCTTTCCTGGAAGCTTGCTGTTGTCTTTTGCATGACTAGAGAGGCCAGCATGAGGGACTCGGGACCTTTGCTGACAAATTATAGTGCCACAGATGCACAGTTGTTCATTTGCTGCATGGAGACATCATCGCTCCTCATTTGGTGTATGAGATCAAAACATCATTCCTCAGTTAAGTGCTTCTGTTTCAGGGCTTTCAAATTTATCTAACAATCAAGTCATAATGTTTGTTCCTAGGAGAATGTTATCGTTTCCCCAGATGGCAAGGCCATTATATTTTGTTGAGTTGTCTGCAGTTGCACAAGTCTAAAAAGCCCTAATGCTGCAATCCTATAGACTCTTTCCTGCTGGAAGTATGCTCCATTGAATTTAGTGGGGCTTATTTCTGAGTAAACATGCCTAGGCTTGCACAGTTAAACCATGGCCACGCCATCACTGACAGTAAATGACACAAGTGCCTCCTTCACTGTGCCCATGTTAATGTACGTTGACATCCTTGAAAAGCACTTGCATGGAAGTTGAAGCTGTGTAGTCTAAAGGAAAAATGTTCATAAACTCCTTGACCTGCATTCATTCATGCATTCATTCTCTCTGTCTCTGTCTCTGTCTCTGTCTCTCTCTCTCTCTCTCTCTCTCTCTCTCTCTGTGTATGTTCAATCTTTTAGGACACAATCCTATCCTGCGCTGGAACAGGCAAGCCAGGAGGCTTGTGCTGTATCTAGCGCAGGATAGTGACCATAAGTGGCTTAGCCAGAGGCAAGGGGAAACTTTTCCCCTTACACTTGGGTAAGGGCCACTGGCCCCATGGGTCTCCTCAGACTTGTGCCACTTCTTGAGGTGGCACAAGTTCGAGGAGAGCGGAGCAGCTTGGAGCCGCTCCGTTCTCCCCGGGAACAGGGAGCCAAGCCCCCTCTCCCTGCCTGCCCACCCCAGGGCAGCCCACCACCCGCCTTCTCCCTGCCCAGGAACGCCTCCCTCCTCCCTGCCCCCCCTCCCCACCTACCTTTTGCATCGGCCCAGCTGGGCTGATGCAAGACTTGAGGAGGAAGCCAGTGCAGAGACTTACACTAGCCTTCGCAGGCCAGCGCTTCTCGGAGCGCCAGCCCGGCGTCCTCTTGAGGAGGTGCAAACGTGCGTTACAGCATGTTTGTGACCCTCCTGGGCCAGCGCAAGGGACTTGCATCAACCCAAGGGCAGTTTTGGATTGCGCCCTTAGTAACTTACATTTTGCCTGAAATTCTGCTAGTTGAATGTGCCAACAATTTCCATATTCAGCGGGTGGCATTCCAGAAGAAAGCTGGGGATAAGCATACAGACCCTGGATGCAGGGACAGCCTAAATAGGATATTGTGGTAAATCACCCTTTGAACATTAAAAGATGTATCACCCATCAAGTCAGTTACCAACTGGTAAAGTTTTTACAGTAAAGTTGGAGGTCTTTAACCATTAGCATAGCTGCGCGTATCCAGAATCTGTGTATCCAGAAGCTGTGTCTATCCAGAATCGCAGTGTGGATTTCGAGCCAACAGGTCCACCACTGATATGGTATTCTCCCTTAGACAACTGCAGGAGAAATGCAGGGAACAACGACAGCCACTCTTTATAGCCTTCATAGATCTCACAAAGGCTTTCGACCTGGTCAGCAGGGACGGCCTCTTCAAGATTCTCCCCAAGATCGGATGTCCACCCAGGCTCCTCACCATCATCAGATCTTTCCACAAGGACATGAAGGGTACTGTTGTCTTCGATGGCTCCACATCAGACCCCTTTGACATCCGAAGTGGAGTGAAGCAGGGCTGTGTTCTTGCACCAACCTTGTTTGGGATTTTCTTCGCTGTCCTGCTGAAGCAGGCCTTTGGAACTGCAACAGAAGGCATCTATCTCCGGACCAGATCAGAAAGAATGCTCTTCAACCTCTCCAGCCTGAGATCAAAGTCCAAAGTCCAGCTGAAATGTCTGTGTGACTTCCTCTTTGCCGATGATGCAGCTGTCACTACCCACTCTGCCAAAGATCTCCAGCAGCTCATGGATCGTTTTAGCAAGGCCTGCCAAGATTTTGGACTGACAATCAGCCTGAAGAAAACACAGGTCATGGTTCAGGATGTGGACTCACCTCCCTGCATTACAATCTCTGCGCATGAACTGGAGGTTGTCCATGACTTTGTGTACCTTGGCTCAATGATCTCTGACACTCTTTCTCTCGATACCGAGCTAAACAAGCGCATCGGTAAAGCAGCTACCACGTTTTCCAGACTCACAAAGAGAGTCTGGTCCAACAAGAAGCTGACGGAACATACCAAGATCCAGGTCCACAGAGCTTGCGTCCTGAGTACACTTCTGTAGTGCAGTGAGTCATGGACTCTTCTTTCACAACAGGAGAGGAAACTGAATGCTTTCCACATGCGCTGCCTCCAACGCATTCTCGGCATCACCTGGCAGGACAAAGTTCCAAACAACACAGTCCTGGAACGAGGTGGAATCCCTAGCATGTATGCACTGCTGAAACAGAGACGCCTGCGTTGGCTCAGTCATGTCGTGAGAATGGATGATGGCTGGATCCCAAAGGATCTCCTCTATGGAGAACTTGTGCAAGGAAAGCGCCCTACAGGTAGACCACAGCTGTGATACAAGGACATCTGCAAGAGGGATCTGAAGGCCTTAGGAGTGGACCTCAACAGGTGGGAAACCCTGGCCTCTGAGCAGCTGACTTGGAGGCAGGCAGTGCAGCATGGCCTTTCCCAGTTTGAAGAGACACTTGGCCAACAGACTGAGGCAAAGAGGCAAAGAAGGAAGGCCCATAGCCAGGGAGACAGACCAGGGACAGACTGCACTTGCTCCCAGTGTGGAAGGGATTGTCACTCCTGAATCGGCCTTTTCAGCCACACCAGATGCTGTTCCAGAACCACCATTCAGAGTGTGATACCATACTCTTTCAAGACTGAAGGTTGCCAACAACAGCTGCACGTAGGGAGTTGTGAGTACCTCCCACTTGACTGAGATCATGTTTAAATGATTGATCCACTTGAGAGGAGACCAGTTATGCAGGTTCTTACCCAGTAAGAAATAACCCCACTGCTAGGAGGCATCATCTCCTTGGAAAAGGCTTACACAATGAACCTCAGTACACAGGGAACCACTGCAGCGAGGAAGAGGCAGGACTCAGGGGGAGCTCTTAGATGGGTGGCCCTGAGGAAGAGAAAACCTATGTCTCTCCGGTTTTCCTGGCAGCCATTTCCATAGAGTACTATTGATACTGAGTCTGCTGCAGCTTTAAAAACCATGGTAGCCGCATCCAGGACACTTGAGTTAAAGTGAAGGCTATTGCCATCAAGCGGGGCACGATCAATCCATCCCCTCTCCATTTTGACCAAGGGTGGAATTGATGTTTCTTCTGGCAAATCTGATTTCAAAAGGCTACTTTCCAAATATTTTTCCATAAGTAGGTAACTTCTCAGCAGAAGTTTCATGTGTGCTGCTCCTTTTTATCCCATCTAAAACCCAGTGCCGTTCCTCAGAATTCTTGCTCCTTTGGCTTACCTTGTCCACAGGTTAAATGCCTGTTTGAGACCCAATCCTGATCAATGGAAGGACAGCAATGTGTCTGCATTTATTTGGGCCCTTCCTTGCTGTGCTATTCCACTAAGCAGTCCACTATTCCACTCACTACAAAATGAGACTTGCTGGCCACAGGCACCCACTCAGGGCCAGTTAGGCCTCTAACTTTGCCTGCAGGCGCAATCCGGTGCCCTGTTGGGATCTTGCCTTTCACAAGCTGCTTTGCAGATGCTGTTTGTCAAAAGATTCATTTAGAGCAGCCTGCTTTGATGCCGTTGTTTATACTCTGAAATCTCTGATTTCAGAGTAACTTCCTGGCCAGTATGTCTGCTCTATTTACCTAGCTCTGCATTTCACTCAGGGCTCACCTCTGCTCAACTCTTTCATTTCTATTTACAAATAAAGTCATGATTACAAATCAGAAGGGGCTTACATGATTTTATCTTCAAGGTATAATACCAGATGCTGGGTACCTGAGGAAAGCAAATATGACAAGGTCATTGCTTGGTGCTTAAAGGGGAAGTAATTGATCAGTGGAATTTGACATAGATTCTCAGTAAAAAAAAATAAAATCTCTTTTGATTAAAACCCGCAATTTTTGTTGTGTGTGGAGGAGCATTTGAGTCTCCTCTTTTTCTTAAAAGTGACTCATGCTTTCTCAGTCATTTTCCTCTTACTGAAGGAGAAAAACAGAAATATGTGTGGTGAAATACCCGAGTATTCTTTTAAATTAGATACAACATTGTCCTTTACCATTTTTCTTGGAAGACCATGAAGTGACTTTAGGGCAAAGAGCTGGAATCCAGTGTAGTGCAGTGGCTTCAGTTGTGGTGTTTGGGGAATCCAGGTTCAAATCCCTCTTCAGCTAGGAAACAGAGAGGTTGATTCAGCAAACATGACTAGAAGCAAAGGGGGAGAAAAAGTACCTAATTTTTTTTTTTGGTAGAAGGGGGAACGTGGGCAAGTGCAGGTTCTTTCTGTTCTGTATAACAAGCTGTCTGCCAAAATACCATCTTCTACACAACAATTAAATACGGAGTCCTGTCTTCCATTCCATGTCCTCACCCCACCTCGTATCCCTCCAGGTTTCTTTACAGCATTAACAAGGATGAGGCTGCCTACATTAGGTGAGAGATTTTGGAGAAGCATTAAAGGGTCACAACATTTCTAGTTGTACGAGCTGTACTATAAGCAGCAGCAGCTCTATCACAACTGCTATTAGCAACTGCTAATCACAGGGAGCTCTGAGGAAACCAAATTACTGCTGGGGAGGGAAGGAAAAGGTAGCAACAGTGTGATCATTCACTTGATTGGATGACTCATGCTGCCAGCGTCTGCTGAATGGGAAAGCTTCAGGAGTTGCCTCCTTGGGCTTTGGGGACCCAGAGGCCCTCAACCAGTGCCCAGCCTGGCCAACCTGCCAGTTCTAGGTATGGATTTTGAGACTGCCTAGTCTAGTCAAATGCTAACTGTCTTCCTCATGCCCCACACTGTGCATAGGCTTTCTTGAGCAGAATGGAATTAGTGGCAGAGCCGACTCTTAATGCAACCCCACTCTGAGAAAAGTCGCAGAAGCCATCCCCTCCGTCAGTCATGATTAGTCATTTTATCTGATTGATTATTTTAAAAGTGAAATATTCTTTCAACAGATTAGGAAAATGCCTGCAGTTATAGGGGGAGGCGGGGAGCTAATTAGGAGGTGACAAATATAAATGAGAAAATTAGTAAGCATGACCGTGTGAGAGATGCCCCTTTTCACAGTACAAAGCAGGGAGAGACAAGGGTTGATTTATTTATTTAATTTTTTTTTTCTTTTTACATACTAAGGTCTAAATTGAAAATAGTATGGGTCACAGAATGAAAGAAATTCGCCTATTTCATTTGTGCATAGCTAGACTCATTTGTATAACATTTGCTCAACTGTGATAGATGGTAGACTACGCCTGATTGGCATCTTCTCTGATGTCTGATGGTTGTACGATTTGCAATGAAATATTCAGTGAGGAGTTCCACAGATGATTGTCACCTGGGATACCCATTCAGTGTTCAGCAATGGAAAGACTTCATTGGGAAAAATAATTCTGCCATCAATTAGGAAAAATTAAATCAATCAATCAATCAATCAGGGCTGGCACCTCCATGAGGTCAACTGAAGTGGTCACCTTGGGCAGCAGACCAGTACGGGGGCCCCAATGCCATTCACCTGCTCACCTCCACTGTTCCTCCTTCTCCTACTCCCTGGATTGTAAAAGGAAGAGGATGACAAAACAGAAGTGTGGACGTGAGGAGAGTAGTGGAGAGTAGGAGAGGAGAGTAGTAGTGTTGGAGTAGCAGTGGCTGCCACATCATCACGTAAAGGTGGGCAGTATTTGGCAGAACACCTCAAGTGCCAGGAGATCTTGGACTAGTCCTGAAAAATATCCTATCCTGATATATGGTTGGAAGTTTGAGAAATTTCATCTTGAGGACAACATTCGGTAGACAAGGAGGTAGCACAGAACACTTTACTTTGCTAGTTGCTTTTGCCAGTTGACATGACACATTGCTGTCCAAATATCCCCAACAATGGACTTGTGGGAAGAATTTCCACTCTCAGATCTCCACAGGTCCAACCACAGGTCTCTCAGATCTTCCACAGTCATCTCAGCACATCTCCCCATCACGATCGCAAGAGTCACCACTAAGACGTTGTGACCGTATCCATGGTGATTGTCATCATGAACGTTATTCCACAGAGAATATCTGCACTCATTAAGAGAAGCATCATGTGGACACAAAATCATGCATATGAATATGGCATTCAGGCTGACCGCTGAGGCTTTTCTGTTCCATCACGCCTTCATTTCATCTTTTGCTCATTTTATGTGGTTTGTGCACTGACTCCACTTTAAGTATGATCCTTTGTTTTTGTTTCATTCTGTTATTTTGTTTTTCCTTTTGGCATGTTGTTTTGACATTGTGTTGTAAACTTCCTTGGAGGTCTCTTCGGGAACAAAATGTGTGGTACAAATATTTCAAATAAATATGAATAAATACATGATGAATTGATTAGAAACCCACTTCACAGTACTGTGAAGTAGTGTAACGGATTATGAACTTTGAAAACATAATAACCCCTGCAGCTCAATGCTCTCAAGCCTTGCAGAAACAGGAACGGTCACCTTGGTCGGTAGTCTCACCAAAGTCCCATCATCTTTCTTTGTTGCTGTCTCATGTGAAGTCAAATTGACTGCATGCTTAGCAATTGCCTCTCTTCTGAGAGTTCCATGTGCCTGAGTGAAAGCTTTTTTCTATTTTGTGCTTTTTTGTTGGAGACTTGACATCAGCCTTGAGTCTCTTTGGCCCAACAAACTAATTTGACCGGTCTACCAGGGGCTCCAAAATGAGAGGTTCAGAGCATCGGTCAAGAGTGTTTGTTCAGTGGGAGAGACTAGCTCCCCCACTACAAGTGGGTGAAGTAAATTCACATCCTATCCCTAGGCTTGCCCCTTGCCTGTAGCCTTTGGTTCAGGCCAGGGATGGGAACTCAAGTCAGGTAAATTGAGTTTGAGTCACAAAAACACGTGTTTTTGCTGACTTGTGTACACTTGAATCACGTGTGTCAATGACTCCAGCACGGACTTGAGTCTGGGACCACTGACTTGGAAATGAATACCCACATGTGTAGACTCAAGTCTATCTGTGTCTTGGTGTGCTTGCTTACTTTTGGGGGGCATGTAAAAGACCTTGTGGGCCATCAATCAGACTGGGCAAGCAGCACTGAAGTTCCAGCCAGGAGGCAGAGAAGTGTTAATGTTTTGGTTTTCAATCGAGCAGGAGGAGGGAGGTGGGAGCAGGCTCTCTTGTCCATCTTTGAAGGAACCAATGATCATTGGATGAAGGTTTTTCCCCTGGACAAGTGAGGGGAGAAGGCGGGGAAAGGCTGTCAGAATTTGTCAGAATGCCAGATGCAAGGGAGGGCACCAGGAGGCAGGTCTCTTGTTATCTGGTGTGCTCCCTGGGGCATTTGGTGGGCCGCTGTGAGATATAGGAAGCTGGACTAGTTGGGCCTATGGCCTGATCCAGTGGGGCTGTTCTTATGTTCTTATGCTGTTCGTAGCCATCAAAGAGAAACTCATGGCTCCAGTGGGTTCACTGAAAGACTGGCTGCAATGGGACTACTTCTGAGTAGAGCTGAAGAGAATTGGGTCATACTGGTAAGCCTCCCAGCTTCTGCACATGGCCCTCCTCCTGCTTGCCACTTCTGTCCCTGCTTTCACATAGTCTGTCCCATCCCCTCCCACATTGCCAAGCTCAGGGTCCTCCCAGAATGGGGCGGGGGGCAAGGTGTTTCTTGACTGGGGCACTGCTGCCATCACTCGAAGAACAGCAGAGCATTTGTTTACAGCTGGGTTGGGGACATCAGGGGAGTCTTAAATGAGAACTCCAACACACATGCACCTCACCAGGTGCTCCAGTTTTTCCATGAAGCTGCGCCTGACATGAATATCAAAATGCTTCCTGACTTGAGTCAAACAGAGTCCCCAAAATGCTCTGGACAACTCCTCATGACCACCCATTAAAACTTGTGCTTGAGACAAAGGGGGGTGGGGACTTGGGACTGAACTCAATGTAGACGCAGTGGATTTGCACATCCCTGATTCAGGTTACAGAGAGCCACTCCTGAACACAGCCATTTGCCATAGTCCAAACCGGTGAAACCCTTCTCTTCCTCCTCACTAATCTTCCCCCTCATTCTCCTTTTTTCTCCTCTTTTCTGAGCCCCCAAATTTACCTTTCTTTCCCAGGGTTCTTCCGGGAAGCCCAGGTAATATCCCTACATTCTGCCTATCCCCCACATTTTTTCTATCTTTGCTTTTCTTCTTCTAAGGAGCTCCCTCTCCTCCTTCCCCCCATCTCCTCCTAACCATTTTTCCCAGGGCTCCATTGTCAGGTGAATGTTAGCTTTTAGCCCCCCCCCCATCTAGAATAGGTGTGAGTGAGCAAAATAAGTTAGACCCAATTGAAACCCACCCACCCAGCCACTCGTGTTTTTTTTTGTTTTCTCTTGGTTTTTGAGCACTTTAGTAAACTTTAGTGCACCTTCCTCCTCATCACCATTTTCCTTTCGCCACCAAATTATACAATCATGCCATTGGCCATGACACTTGGTACCCACACATGATGGCTCTGCTCCCCATGTGTGCATGCTTCTTGTGATTTAAAAAGTACTGCCAGTGACAAATCTGATGTTTAAGGTGGAAAGAAAAGTAAATTATTGAGAAGGGTTGCCAGCATTAACATCCTGTTTTCAAGGAACTTCTGCAGCATCTAGTACAGGCCACAAGGACAGCAGAAGGCTAGGCCAGAAGAACAATTTATCGGAAGACCAATGACTGCCTCTCACCGTTCTTTCAGCCTATCCCATCTGTTTTTCCTCTGTTGTGTTATATAATAACCACAGAGCAGCATACAGTGGTTTATTTTAATAACACATTAAACCAAACATGCAATCCCAAGTGAAAAGCAATCAGCACACTCACCATTCAGGTAGAAACATGATCTTTCCCATGAATTGCTACCAAGATCTGCTGAGAATGACGTTCTTGCGTTCAGCCTTTCTGCAAGCTCATTGGATCCTGACTAATAAGTTCCTAATGTTTGTTTGTGGAACTGAAGATGTTTATCAAATGACTACTCAATGGCTCCTTCAATTGCTTACCTTCTCAGCCCCACTCCAGATCCCACGCATGCCCACATATGGTTTGAAATCCAGCCCTTTCCCATCAGCCATGAGATTTCCCTAGGGTTCTTCAATGTCTTTCTTAAATCTTTCTAACTGATGGCAACGCTGACCTGCAAAAGAACAGGAAATGCCCTCCAAATTCCTTTTTGGCCTTCGTACAATCTATTAAGGTGCTTAAGCTGCTCTTTTACTCATAAAACATTTTTTTTTGTCAAATGCAAACTTTGGAACAGGAAAAAAAAAATTCCAACATGATTAATTATCTTGAAATAGACCATTTATAGCCTGAACTCCATAAAATGGAATGCATGATTTAAGGCACTCTCCAAGAATGTCCTGTTTTTCATTCCTTTGCAATCAGAATCAAAATCTTAGTCCTTCTCTCCCATGAAGGAGATGGAAATGGTTTAATATTCCGCCTTGCTTTAAATTACACACATCACATTTATAATGGAACACAGTCCATTTTGTTTCCAAAGACTGCTCAGTTAGATCATCTATTAAAGTGTATTTATTTTTATGACAAACAAGAAAAATGACAAAATAGCTACTGAGTTCTTGTTAATGAAGACCAAATGTGTCCCTGGGCACCATTCATATTACATTCATTTGTACAGTAGCTAAGTGAACTTCCGCCATTTCAGTATTAGCACTATATCAATGATGACCTAAGGAAAAAGGACTGGTTTTTATATAGGCGTATATGAAGCTGTTTTCTGCTCAGTAGCCCAGAGCAGTCCATTCTGACTATCACTGACTGCCCAGGATCACAGGCTGAGGTCTTTCCCGACACCTGTTATCTGAGCTCCTTTTAATTTAGAGATCCTAGGGCTTGAAACAGAGACCTCTGCACACAAAGCATATGTTCCTCAAATCCATAACCTGAACCAAAAATATAAGGATTGTCAGTGCTGTAGATCAAGGGTTAAAAGTTTTGTGCTCAGTTGTCGTGAGCAGGAAATGAACATTTCTCTTTAGAAATCAGAAGCTGGTTCCTTTCACGTTTTCTGCGAACATGCCCAGAGGCACTCCAAGAATTTATGAAAATTTATGAAATCAGGACTCATGTAATCAAAAGGTTGTGAGTTTATCCAGTGCTTGATTTCCCCCCCACTATAGCCTGATCCAGTGCTTCCTCATTGTGCTTGCAAATGGAATAGACATCTGAGCTTCCGTCCTGATCATCCTAAGAACATAAGAATATTACAAAAGCTCTGTTGGATCAGGGCAAAGACCCATCTAATCCAGCATCTTGTTTCCCACAGGCCCTACCAGCTGCCTCTGGGAGGCCCACAAGCAGGCAGGAAAGGTATACTTCTTATCCACTATTGCTTCCCTGCAACTGATATTCAGAAGCATGCTGAATCAGAGGCAAAACCAAGTTGTCATGACTAGTAGCCACTGACAGACTTGTCGTCTATTAATTTGTCCAATCCCTTTTTAAAGGCATCCAAGTTAGTGACCATCATTGTATCTTGTGCCAATGAATTCCACAAGCTATTTCCTATCCTATTTTGCACAGGCGGCTGCTGCTGTCTGTGGAGAAATGCCTCCCTTGGGGGTAGGGGGGGTGGAGGATGACGACGACAACAACAACATTCGTTTGCTTTATATGTTTGTGCCTGGATGATGATGCCTCTTCCTTTGTGTGATTTCACAGGTGAGGCCCATTTGTTAAGCAAAGTAGGAAAGAAACAGAGGAAAGAACAAAACATTTTTAAAGGTTGATGAGCTACTTTGGTTTCTCATCAGCCTGTGACTCCATGCAAAGTAGTCCTCCTGTGTGGGTGTGCTTGGAAGCACCAATTTGTGTTTCACTAGATGGCTAAAAGATCTCAGGGAAGATATAAAGGCATACCTCTGCGCTGATGGCATCATCACATCTTCTGTCACAGAAGAAGTCACAGTGCAGTGCTCTTCTGAATCACCCTGCACTATACCTCTGGTTATGGGTGAGGTTTATTCCTGAGTCTACCCAACGACTCATGAAAAATGAGAAAACTGTGTCTAGGTCAGGGACTCTACTGCTATCTTTCTCCAATACGTCGCTAGTCCGATGACACAGATAGGAATAATTTTGGAAACAGCTGCTTTTTTATATTGCCAAGGAATGTGTGCAAAAGATCAAAAAGATCAAAAATAATATTCAGAACATCTCCCTTCAAAGATAATATCATGACACTGGGCCAGGATTCCAATCTTACTAACGTCTCCTTCTTTTTAAGACCTAATTCTGGCTGAAGTCATTACCCTGTATCTGGACTGTTCCACTTCAAACTCAAATGTCTGAATGTTCCTCCATGCAACTCAATCCACTCTGAAAGCTAAAGGTCAGGGCAAAGGATTCTAGCCTAGTCGTCTCCTTGATTTGCCGGTTTTCTACATGGATGCTTTTTTTTCCTGCCTGGAGGAACATCCAGGAACATGAAGGAACATTCAATGAAGGAGCATTCAAACATTTGAATCTTCACTTTCAATGGTACATTTCAGACACGGGTTTCTCAGTCAGAACTAGGCCTAAAGAAAACCTTTTGCATTAAAGAACAAGTCCCTGATTCATGAACCAAATATTTACTAAGAACTCTTTGCAGGCTGCCCCTTTCACAACAAATTCTTCCACCGAAAGCACTTTCCAATGGACATTTTAGAGGAACACTGATGTTATTCATGACTACATGTGCACTGAATATGTGCCCCCCACACAGCTGGGCATCCTCAGACATACCACAGGCCAAATAAATTTTCTTGAGTACAAAACTCAGGTGTATACGCAGAGCTTCTATCTCTGTAGAAATTCAGAAGTTGCCTGAGCTATACAATATCAATGCTGAAAAGAAAAGAATTAGGCAAATGAAATAAACTAACTTTATTCACTGTAAAGGAGCAAGAGAGAGCTGGACAAGGTATGGGAAGCCAGCATAACCAATCTTAATACCATCGCACAAATGTTAGGCATGTCTGCAGCAGTGGCTCTTACCATATTTCTTTTCAGTTAATTTCATTTTTGTTTACCCCGGTTGTCCTGATACACATCTTTCTTTTTCCCCCATGCATGAGCAGTTTCTTTTCTCAGGATTGTAAGCTCAGGCTTTTAAAATGGTTTAAAACTGAACCCTAAATTTGTATACTTGCAGAGGTGCACTACAGCACCATAACTAAACCAATAACTTTTAAGTGGTGTGCCGAAGGCTGGGAGAGGGATGATGACTTTGAGATACGGGTCACAAAGTAGTCGGAATGATGCAAGGTGAAAACAGCCACCTCTCAGAAATAAACAGGAGAAATTGGCAGGCCATTCCTATCCAGGGCTTACGGGGGGGGGGGCAGATCTCATGATTCGCCACCATAAGTCCTAGATGGTGCACCATTATTATGCACATGGGGCCACCGGCATAAATGGTCAGAGCTACTATGTGCAGCTTCTTGATGTTGAAGCAGGTAGGTTGGTTGTGTGAGCAGTTAGGGGATGGATTGTGAGTGGTTTGGGGCAGAGAGCATGCCAGGCAGGGGGCAGAAAAGAGAATATCTTAGCAGCAGCCACACATGCAGATATCTTTTCCCCACCCCAAAATGGCCTCTAGGTCTCCTTGGACTTACAGTAGCTAACTATTTGGCATAGGTCTGAGAAGACCCATTGCAACCTGGTGGCCTATGTGTAAGTAGGTAAGGAAAATTTTTATCTCTCTGGGACCATTTAGTCACATTCCTATAGTGTGCAGCGAGCACTGCAGCAGCAGCAGTGCTTCCTGCTATAGCCTGGCAGGGGATCAGATTGGGTCCTGAGATTTCAAAGTCAAAGCATCCACCAAATAGTCAATATGTGACTTCCATTACCTGACATTTGACACCAGATGTTTGATACACTGTAGTGTTCAATAATAGCATTCAATATTTGACATACAATATTTGGCTTGTCTAGCATAATTGAACCAAGGAGGGAGGGGGGAGAGAGCATCAAGCATTAGGAAGAGAGTAAGAGAATAATGTGAAATGTCCACCTAGAAAAATTCAAATTAGGATACTACAAACCTGTCTTTCTCACCTTCCATGGTATCAGAAAAAGATACTCCACAACTCTTAAACGTAAGTTTGGATCATTTAAATGCAAAAACCAGGCACAGTTGCAATCTATGTGTACTGGAGTGAGAAGAAGAGGTCTCTGTAGTCAGTTCCAGCTTAAAGCATTCATTAACTGGAATGCACCTTCAAGGAGAACTTCCCTCCCATTGCCCCTATTGTTCTGTTAACAGGCAACTAAGAGAAATGGCAGCTTAATAAAATCCAGACGTTCCTACAGAGCTATAAGCTTTTCATGGGCTGGTGATGTGCCCAAGTTATAGTCAACTTGGATTAAGCTATTTTGGATATCAACTTTCTTAACAGCATTACAGCATATACCAAGGATTTGAAATACCATATTGAAGATCTGGCTGAATGCTCCTAGCACTAATTCATCCCTAGTCAAATGATGAAAAAATTATTGCCTTAACAGAGAGATGAAAGACCAGAAATAAGGGATACTTGTAAAGATTCTTGTTTTCTCTCTCTGCTGCAAGGAGATCTTCAGGCTAGAATAACAGAAACTGGTTGGTTTCATTGTGGGGGGGGGGATCTTATGGAACAAAAATGCTGTTTCCAGCATTTTGTTCTTGCATCAATGAGCGGACATGCCAAATATGTCTCAGCAGTGTAGGGCACTTCTCAGGTGGGGGACCCATAAAGATAGCCTGCTCACAGAGGATAATGGATCCACTTGGTTTCCAAAATGGTGGATTTGTTGATTAGCTTGGCTGGTCCTATGCTCTCTGATCTGGATCACCATCTGTGCAATCTGTTGGAGGAGTGACAGCAGGTCAGCAAAGCCAACCAGTATATAGTCAGCAAGTGTGTAGATCAGTGGTTCTTACTCGTTTAGCACCGGGACTTTTTAGAATGAGAATCTATCAGCACCCACCAGAAGCGATGTCATGACCAGAAGTGAAATCATTAAGCAGGAAAATTTTTTAACAATCCTAGGCTGCAATCCTACCCACACTTACCCAGGAGTAAGTCCCATTTACTATCATAGTTACAAGCATCTTCATTGTAGCCTGTTAAACATACACACCTGTGACATTTCCCCAAATGCAGTCACATTCCACGGTAGCATCAAGTCAAATATATTAAAAATAAAATATTGAAATGAATGAAAACCCACCTGAAATTGCCTCACAACCCACCTAGTGGGTCCCGACCCGCAGTTTGAGAAACACTGATGTAGATATTTCCTCCACCAGTAGGGGGAGGTTGTTGTTTCTAGTTGTGTTACCTAAGAACATAAGAACAGCCCCACTGGATCAGGCCATAGGCCCATCTAGTCCAGCTTCCTGTATCTCACAGCGGCCCACCAAATGCCCCAGGGAGCACACCAGATAACAAGAGACCTCATCCTGGTGCCCTCCCTTGCATCTGGCATTCTGACATAGCCCATTTCTAAAATCAGGAGGTTGCACATACACATCATGGCTTGTAACCCGTTATGGATTTTTCCTCCAGAAACTTGTCCAATCCCCTTTTAAAGGCATCCAGGGCAGATTCCATCACCACATCCTGCGGCAAGGAGTTCCACAGACCAACCACACGCTGTGTAAAGAAATATTTTCTTTTGTCTGTCCTAACCCTCCCAACACTCAATTTGAGTGTATGTCCCCTGGTTCTGGTGTTATGTGAGAGTGTAAAGAGCATCTCTCTATCCACTTTATCCTTCCCATGCATAATTTTGTACGTCTCAATCATGTCCCCCCTCAGGCATCTCTTTTCTAGGCTGAAGAGGCCCAAATGCCATAGCCTTTCCTCATAAGGAAGGTGCCCCAGCCCAGCAATCATCTTAGTCGCTCTCTTTTGCACCTTTTCCGTTTCCACTATGTCCTTTTTGAGATGTGGCAACCAGAACTCTCTCCCTCTTCTATTAGACTCTTGATTGTTTTTCCTGTCTTTCTGCTTTCTGCTCGTGTAGAAATGGCTGCAATTCTCTCTTTGTTCTAGTAAAGCTCTTAACTAAAGTCAGTTTTACTAGGTATGGCTGATGGATTCCCTCAGCTCTGCTAACAGAATCAACATACTTTCCAGGGCAACTGATGCAATTGCTCCTTATTGTCCTCATATTAGGGAACAGAGCCTAATTCCTTCCTGTTTTAATAAGGAATTGCAATGAAGTCGCATAGGAAACACTGGATGGCTAGAATTCAGGTTGAACCTGGTGGAACACAACTTTGTGCACTACGATGCCTATGTTTTGGTAGTGATTAAAAACAGATTGTCATGACCACACCTGCATCCACATGGGGCTGTCTAATGAAGCTGCTATGTTTATTCCTAGTCCACCTAGTAAGTGGATGGTCCCTCAGTACTCCTTGGCTGGGTCCAATGTGGAAAGGAGATAAAAATAACTTGCATGCAAGACAGTTTCAGGAAGGACAGTCACACTGACTGTGTTTTAAAAGGTAAGTAAATGTAGAAAATAAATTTATAGTAAGTAACATGTGGGAGAGAAGGAGAAAGGGAGGCAGAATTTAAAACACTGTCATGCTACAGCATCTGCAGGGGTTCTGTTCCTGGAACCACTGCAGATGCCGATACCAGCAAGTCCATGGGTCTTGGCACTTTAGACTCTCCAAACGCAGAGAGCTCTGCTCCGGTTGCATGTGGAGAGCTTTCTGAGTCAGGGAGGCTGGGCCTCAGAATGCCTCCTGAAGGTCAAAAATCCTCACTTCCAGGTTTTGGCCAAAAACCAGATACACAGCTCCAGTCGCGATCGGAGGGTCCAGGTCTGGCCAAATCTGTGGGTTTGAAACCCATGATTAGTTAAATCCATAGGTCCCAAATCCTTTGAAAGGGAAGCACAATCTGTATTGAATGGAACAAAAGAAAAAAAAAAAAAGACTAGGCACTGTTTGGGTAGTTTGCACCAAGGCAGAGCATAAAACTTGCAACATGGCAAGGAGAACAAATGTGGGGAAAAAGGACTGTGGGCACAATCCTAACCCACTTTCCAGCACTGACATAAGGGCAAAGAAGCTCCAAAGTAAGGGAACAAACATTGCCTTACTTTGAGGAAGCCTCGTGAGTGTCCCCCAACTGCAGGATGCAGTACACGTCCCATTGGCACAGCTATGCCAGTGCTGGAAAGTGAGTTGGGATTTGGGCCTGTGTGTCTGCCTCTCTTTTGTATTCCTCCACATTCCTATTCTTTCTGCTCTGGAATGGGAGGGCTTTGGGTGGAAAGAAGACCTACCATAGTTGGTGAGGATGTGTCTGGGTTGAAATAGAAAAGCTACTTTTACCTCTCTCTCTCTCTCTCTCTCTCTCTCTCTCTCTCTCTCTCTCTCTCGTAAATTCTGCCTGACTTGGCTGCTACTGTCTACAGAAAGCCAAAACAAAAGAAAGGAGGGAAACACAAATGATGATGAATGCCTTCTTGCTTGCTTGAGACTTATTAGTTGCTTACTGCATTTGTCTGGTGATGAATGAAATGCAAAGACTCTGTTCATGAGAATGGATGTTTCCCTGTTTGTCATGAAATGAATCATATTTCTGCTGAACAAATGCCTTCTCCTGCATAGTCCAACCTGTCTCCTGAAGTTTATAGAGAAGGCCCTGCTTTAGATTGTCTCTTTAATAGAGGGTGGATGGGGATTGCACTCTCTCTCCAGATCTCCCTGCCCGCCAAGACCCATATATATATATATATATATATATATATATATATATATATATATATATATATATATATATATATATATATATATATATATATATATATATATATATATATATATATATATATATATATATATTGCGACTTAGGAGGTAACTTTGTTGATATTTTCCTTTAGTTAAATATTTTCCCTTATCTTCCTGTAAACCTCCCAATTGTCAATGAGTCTCCTTGAACCTGCACCAAGTCCAAGACAAAGGGGGCAGGGAGGCTGTTAAAAAGAGCCATCCCCTTCCACAGCCCATTTCTCCACCCTTCTTGTCTTGTCCAGTTTCACCACTTCCCGCCTGCCCCTGCCCCCCCCCCCTCACCACTACTTTACCTTCTCCAGCAGGTGTGGCGGGGTCCATAAGTGGGGTTGGAGTAATGCTGCCCCCTTGTGGCAGTGCTCGGGAAATGGCTGCTGTCAGAGTGCTGTGTGCTCCGTCAGCAGCCGTTTAACAACAATGGAACTCTGTTCCACTATTGCAAATGCTTCCATGATACAGCCTGGAATAGTATCAGGCTGTGAGTTTTGCTTTTAGTTTGTTTTGGATTTACCATGCTTTACCATTTTATTCTGATACTTTTTATCACATAGCTTCACATCTGTTCACCATCCCCCAGTTGGGAAGTTGTCTCAGCGTGTTTCTGGGGATGGTGATGGGCTGGTTGAGGACTAACAAGCTGAAATTAAATCCAGACAAGACAAAGGTTCTCTCATTAGAAGACCTGCTGATACAGTTACAGTGTCTCAGCCTCTTCTTGATGGGATTGTGAGGCCCTTGGAAGATCGGGTTCACATCTTGGGAGTACTTCTGAATCCAGCTTCAAACTTAAATGACCAAGACGTGACTGTGGCCCACAGTATGCCAGCTGTGCCCATTTCTGTCTCAAGCACACAAGGCTGCAGTACTCCATGCGTAGTTACCTCTCCCACTAGATTGCTGAAACACACTCTATGTAGGGCTGCCCTTGAAGACCTGCAGAATGCAGCTGTGACAGTCTTAACTAGTGCAAAGCTATTTGCTCATGCTGCACTTTTACTGGCCACACTGATGGTCAGTAAATTTCCAGACAGGATTCACCAGGTGTTTGTGGGTGATCTTTAAAACCCTTAACAGCTTAGGGTCAAAATATTTGAAGGACCTCCTTTCTCTGTATGGATCTGGCTCTCAGGCATCTTTCAAGAAAGCCCTGTTGTGGGTTCCATCACCACCAAAGGTTTGGTTGGCAGTAACATGTGAGAGAGCTATCTCAGCAGTGTTTGGGACTCTTGTCGGGTGGGCTGGTACCCACTTTTCTGGTTTTCTGGCATCTCCTCAAGACTTTTTAAAAAAAAATTCAGTGGCTTTTTCTGGTTTTTCATGACTTCTCTTCCCCCATCTGCCATGTGGTTGTAGTCTCTTTGGTACATCCTGTTTGTGTGCTGCTATTTTCTAGTTGCATTTGGTGTATTTTTATAATTAAAGCACTTACATTTTTTAATGAAAGGCAGGATATAAATCTTTTCCATCATCATAATAATCCAGGGCGTTTGGGAAATAAATTGTGGTAGCTGGTGGCTAGGAGCAGGTCAAGATGACCTTCCAGGGCTGCCTCTGTTTGCATCTACAGCAACATTATTTTAAGAAGAAATTCACCATGGCTCGCAAAATATTTTGACAACTTTCGCTCCTTCTACCGAAAAACCACCTGCATGTGCCCCATACTGCACCTCTAACTGGGATGGTGGGTTTGAGGTTTCATTTCTGCTCACCCTAATAGGCCTACACATATTTTGTTGTCATAAAAGTTGGACCTATTCGTGGGAAAATTTGGGGTACTGAATCAAAAAATGGCATCAGTTTTGCCTGATTTTGGGGGTGGGGGGTACGGCATAGCTACCTTATATGCTGATTCAAGCAGCTTCCTTGTGAGGAAGCCATGGCATCGACTTCATCATGAGAAAGCTGCCTCAATCACCATATAAGGTAGCTATGCCTTTCCCCCCCTCCCCACTAGAGCCAATCAGACACAACTGATGGCTTTTTTTTTTATTCAGCACCCCCAAAATATCCTAAATTCATTCAAACATCTTTGGCAGTTAAAAAAAATGGGTTTGGGGGGGTAGGTGTGAGGGTGGGTCTGTGTTATCTATGTATGACCATCATGTCCATGGCACTTTACAGCATATTACATGACTGATGTTTAAATACATGGCTGCTGAGATATGTACAGAGAAGATTATTGCAGAAGAAGCAAACCAAAAAAGATACTGTATCTTTTTCCATTTCAATTTAGCCAATAATGGCACTGGGAAGCTGCTGAGGGAAAAACAATGAAGGGGGGGAAGAAGGAGGACTTCCACTTCAGAAGGAAAAGCACTCTATAGCGAGCAATAAAACCATTAACATCCAATAACATCTAATTCACAAATGATTGCAGAATGGGATGATAAATGTGTGTACTGTAAATATTCAGAAAACGGAAAAAAAGTGAGCATATGTATCATAGTATATACCTAGAGATCTTTGCTAGCAATAAAAATGTAGCAGACAAGAGGTATGTGTGCCGAAGAATCCAGGCAGGGATTGGCCTCTGCAATGCATATCTCTCCAAAATATTTCAGATATACCATTTGAAAATGAAGGAGTGAAAAATATCTCCATTGTTGTTAGGGCAGTGGTTCCCAAAGTCCTACTCAGACATTGGGACTGCTCTAAATTGTTGTGGAGGTGGGGAGGGAGCAGGAGGGCTACCCTGACAGCGCCACAGTGATTGCGGCGCTGCGGAGACCCAGGAACATCCCCATGTAATTGGGGGCATCCAGCAGCCTCCCAGAGAATCTAGAGGCTTGCAACTACCTCCACAACCCTCCATGCAGCTCCAAAGAGCTCCAATCTGTTATTGGAGCTCTCTTCCGCTATGTGCAAAGCTCCGATAGCAGATCAGAGCTCATTGCAGCCGCGTGAAGGGTCATGGATACAGCTGCAAGCCTCCAGCGTCCCCCGGAGTCTGCAGGATGTCCCCAGGTACGTGGGGATATCCCTGAGTTCCCGCAGCACCATGATTGTTGGGGCGCCGTCAGGTACCCATTCCCCTTAAGGGGAAATGGCCCAGGTTTGGCTCCCAATAGTGGGTTGCAACCCATGGCTTTGGGAAGTACTGTGTTAAGGGGCTTCATGAAACTGGAGGCCTCTACAACCTATGTTCTTGTTGCTACTCTTCTAACAATGTAAATGTGGCACAGTCCTCAAAGGTTAAGAGTTGTAGTAAGATTGTGTTAGAGCTTGTGGTGGAAGAGGAGCTAGGAGGTACCAAACAGGTACAGCAGTTACTAACTTTGGGTGCAACACTTTACTGGAAGTAAGCCCCATTGAATACAATAGGGCTTACTTCTGAGTAGATGAGTATAGGCTTGTGCTGTATGTTCCTTACTTTCCTCACTAGTCAGACTGGGAGTTTCTGGGGAAAAGGATAGCCTTCCTGCCACAGAACAAGACTGGGGAAGCCCAAGGAGAAAAAGGTTGGCAACCTTCAGTCTCGAAAGACTATGGTATAAGCCTACAGCACCTGGTATTCCCAGGCGGTCTCCCATCCAAGTACTAACCAGGCCTGACCCTGCTTAGCTTCTAAGATCAGACAAGATCAGGCATGCTCAGGGAAAGCCTCTCCAACAGATGAATGGTTTGCAACCACCAGAGCCTCTTTACCAGTCCTGTCCTTGTGACTGAGTCAGGTGGACTTGGGTGTCCACATGGCAATCTCAGCATGTTGGCTAGAAGTCTTTAAAGGAAATCCTGCCAAGGTCACACACAGTCTACATTAGGCTTATCTGGGATGCCATGTGGTCCTTTTGTAATGGTGCTGAATTCAAACAGGTTCAGGGTATAGGCTACTGCTTCAAGTCAGCAATTTTGTTTTGAATGCTATGGTACTGTGAAAGCCTGGGGAGAGTTAACCTGGGAAATCTAAAATGATAGAAAAATAGGCAGAAGATAAGGGAAAATTAAGGATTTTTAAACCACAGTGATATATATCTTAAAAAGGCAAGGCTTGAGGTAAAATGCCTCCCATTACACAGGCCTACAAAACTGAGGATCAGAAAAGTTTTTCCCAAACTTTATGGTGGTTTGATATGAATTTGGGGTGCCGATTCCAAAAATGGCATCCGTTTTGCCCTATCACGTCTAGTTTTAGAAATATAATATAGCCTCATTAGTGAATGGCTCAAGCAGCTTCCTCATGAGGAAGCCATGGTGTAGGCTTCCTCATGAGGAAGCTGCTTGAACCATTCACTAAAGAGGCTATGCCGTGTCTCCAAAACTAGACGTGATAGGGTCAAATGGATGCCATTTTTGGAATCGGCACCCCAAATATACCCAGGAATTGGTGTAACATTTAAGGAAGCAAAATGTGTATTGGCCTGTGTTATTGCTGCCCAATTTGGGGGCCCTTTTCTCCTCTCCCACTATTTTGAGGGACAGTGCCATTGACCCATCATTTGAATAAAAGACTACATCACCTTAATGCGTCAGTCAAAAAAGATTCTGTTAGACATATCTACACTATACTAAGGGAAGGCAGTGAAAACCAATTTTGTCTAACACTTGATTACCTGGCGAAAATGCCTGTGGCTGGAACACTTACAACTCAACACAAAGAATATTTGAGAAGAATATTGTGTTACATCCATTGAAGTTAGCGACTTACAAAACTAATTGTGTTTAATGTTCATGGTTATGAGTAGGAAGTGACAATTATATAATAAATCACATATGAGATAGTTCTGCTAATTTCAGAAATGATACTGGTTGCTCTTAGGCTGATTTGCACAGTAATGAGAGTTTTTAAACAAACAGTGTAGGACAGGACAGCAGGGAAGTCATGCTCAACAGTGGAAGCTCAAGTTTACTGACGACCCTCTACTTCCACTTCCACTGATAACTGAGGATTCAGGGATCAGCCCAGTCAGGTGTACCCACTGATGTGCATGGCTCCTTGGTCAATGCCTCACCTTGTCAACCTCTGATGTCACCCCTACTGCTTTAACCCTCCTGGTCCCTCCACCCAACACATTTACACCCCTATCAGGACCCAATCCTAAACAGTGTGTGCTGGCTAACCACTGGCGCACACTGTTGCAAACATGCCATAAAGAACGTTTGCAGGTGCTCAGTGCGGGCCCAGCACCGGATCTAGCCTAACATCAGCCAGCTGGGCAGGGGAAGGTGGGGGAAAGGCAGAGAGAGGGTGGGAAAGAGACATGCCGGGGAGGGTGTGGGCGGGAGGAGGGTGAGACTGGTGGAGCTCAGCTCCACTGGATTATTAGCTCTGTGTCTGGCCCTGCAACCTGACACATAGCTGTCTGATTCTGTGGCAGCTCCAGAGCTGCCATAGAATTGAGTAACCCCATTATGGGGCTACTTCCTTTACTCAGGGGAAGGGGACAAATTATTATTATTATTATTATTATTATTATTATTATTATTTCATAATAATATTGAAAATATTGAAATGAAATTATTATTTCATAATAATAATAATAGTGTGTATATACTACTTTTCAACAAAAGTGTAACTAGGACAGAAGCATGAAGATACTGTAGTTTTATATATATTTTTTAATTGGGAAGCAATGTGCTGATTTGAGGCAGGCACATTTTAAAATAAGTAAGCAAGCAAATGAACCATTAAAAGCTATGGCAATAGCAGTTCCAAATCTGATGTGTGACATTTCAGCCTTCTCCTTCCCTCACAGCAAAAGCTATCATCCCAGCCACCCTTCTAAAGTTAGCATAATGACCAAATAAAAGCTGAACTCTAAACAGAACCCCCAGAATTATGGGTTGAGAGAAACCATAAAATAATCCCCAATCATACCATGGGAACTACTTCTTAGTTATTTAAACTTGATTTACTCCCAGATGCAGTGAGGAATATGCAACGTTGCCTTTTTCCAGTGTCTCCGTTTTTCCCCTGATCCGTTCCTTTGAAAACACGCACGCACATCAATGCGGCTGCGATTGTTCCTCCTCCAAATATAGATGGGCTTCATTTACCCAAATACCTGCTGAACAAAGCTTCCACTATACTTCTGTTTTAAGTTCTTGGTTTTCATGCAAAGAGACAGCCAATCTGTCCTCTTGCTGCAGCATAATTCTCTCCCAGTGCAGAAGTAATGAGATTGACAGATGGCCGCCCTCAACGCACAGCCTGGTGGTGGTGACTGCGCTGGTCTCCTTGGCTCGACGCACTTTGGGAATGGGCAGGGGCTGTCAAAAGAAACCTGAAGATCGGAAACATATGGAACAGTTGTTCTGAAAGACGAACTGTGAGCCCAGATCTGTTCTTGGATCCAACTTCAGAGATGCTGGAGTGTCTGCTTCCAGTTATCCTGTTTGGAACGCTTGGCAATGACAGACCAGCAAGCAAAAGAATGGAGCTTTTCTCCAGCCAGACCAGAAGGAACTGCTGTTGAAGCATCATATTCTTGTTCAGAATGATTTCAGCCCCTTTCTTCTTATACTTCCTCTTTGTCCCACAGAAGAGACTTCTTAATTGCAAATCTCACTAACAGAAAATATTGGCCTGTTTATTGAACGGTCATGTTCTGGTAAATCCACCCATACTTGCAGGCAAAAACTGTTCTGAAATTAGAGTTTGTCAACACTTTCACCATTCTTTTATGAATGGACCCATCCTTTTATGAAAGAACTAAACCTTTGTTCTACATGAAACCTGTTGTTGTTGTGCAACATTTGAATGGTAGATGTACTTTGGGTGTCTCTTCATTTTTGTTTTTCTGGGAAAGTCTTCCAGAACCCTTTTTTTCCCTCTATTAGTCTGTGTCAGAAAGGACCCTCACAGAGGAACATAAACACGTTAAAACAAAAGAAATGTAGGACAAAGCAGGCAAAGAAGCACCTTTTCAACTGGCATATCCTCTTATATTTAGCAGGGGGAGAGCAACTCTTTCACCCCAGCATGGTGTCTTCTCCAGTGGCTCATGCTGGTGTCTCTTCTGTATCTCTTCTTTTGTTGTTTCGTTTTAAAGCATTTACTAACTGTTGTGATACACTGTACATTTTATTATGGAGCTTTGTAAGCTGCCTTTGGCATTTGCTTCGGCATGGGAAAGGCGGGATATAAATTTTTCAAATAAATTTTTTGACTGTGAGTTTCTTGGGGGCGGGGAACCATTTATTGATCCATTTTGCTATGTGCATTGCTTCATGAAATATTTTTTGTTGAAAAGTGGCAGATAAATATTCTTATCCTTATGAATAATAAGACGGGCCACATCTGTCTTCCATATTGCCATGTGATATTTTGAATGCCCTCATAATATCTGATTATAAAACCAACTTTGCCAGGTCAGGCCATCAGGCCACTGCTAAGGAGAGTGGCTGTTGAAGCCCCAAAGCCTAACACTGGTTTCCAGTTCCTATGTTCCAGCTCCCTCTGTTCTTCTGTGGAGTGGGTTTCAAATATATTGGACACATTCATAGAAGGTGGGGCCTATCAGTGACCTCCAGTGTTATGCAGCGGTTAGGCGTTATAGCTTCATTCTGGGAGTACCATCACTTCTGACTGCTAGGAGATTGGAATAAATGGCAGATGATGCATCCTTTTCATTGTTCTCTTTCTGATGATTCTAGGCTTTGTTTTCAGAGTGAGAGATGGGCCATTGGTTTAACCCAGTGGTTCTCAAACTTTTAGCACCAGGACCCACTTTTTAGAATCTGTCGGGACCCACTGGAAGTGTTGTCATGACCAGAAGTGCCATCATCAAGCAGGAAAATGTTCACTATCCTAGGCTGCAATCCTACACACTTACCCAGGAGTAAGTCCCATTTACTGTCTTTGTTGAAAGCATATACATAGTAGCCTGTTCAAAATACAGATCTGTAACATGTCCCCAAATGCAGTCGCATACCAGGGTAGCATCAAATCTATAAAAAATTAAATATTGAAATGAATGGGGACCCACCTGAAATTGTCTCACAACCCACCTAGTGGGTCCTGACCCACAGTTTGAGAAACACTGGTTTAACCCATTATGATGGCTACATGACTACCATTCCGTGGCCACTGCCCACTTGTTTCCTAGTCTGAATATTCCTGACGCACACTTGTGCGCGCGCGCACACACACACAATTTACTTTTCTGCTTTGATATCAGGTAATTTAAATGAATGAGAAGTGTTGACACAGTGTGATTGTATATGTTAATAAAGCCATTAGCCACACAACCTTCCAAGTCTCCAGTGTTTACTAATATGATTGTCAAAGCAGAGGAACATTACGTCTTAATGACATTTCATATCGCTGCACTCAAAGTGAGACCCCGAGACATGATAATCAGAAAGCCATTTAGTCACAAAATGAGGCACGGTATAAAAGCCTGTTCATGAAAGACACCCATTTTGTCAGAATTAAAATGTCCCTCCTTGCCTCGCAAGTTGTAAACGCAACTGGAAAGGAGAAATATGTTGTGAAATATTTATCGGAAGCACCTCGTTTCAGGTAAATGGAGCTTCAAAATGAAATGTTGGTAAAGGCTATTATTACATTCATTACATCTTTGCATGCTATACGTTTATGGAGCAATTTAGACAGATGATATGCTTAATAAATCGAGAGGATTTCCAAACATGCCTTTCAAGTTTACATGTCAAAAGTGGTACAAACTATCCATTATTTTTCGGGGGGGGGGGGGGGAGTGCGGAAATTATGGCTTCGCTTTTGGCCTCTCAGAGAAAATAGCTACAAGCAAACAAACTAGAATTGGGTTTTATAGAACATCGTTCTGGCTCGTGGTAATTCCACCGTGCCTTACAAAGCAATAATTCAGGCACCAGGACTGAACGACTAGAAGTAAAAATAGGCAATGTCCTCAGACTCACAGCCCTGGGCATCTGGAATCAATGAGAAGCCCATCGCTGACTTTACACTGATTCTATTTGTAGTATTAGATCTAAGCACACGACATATGGGAAGTGGGTCAGCTCAGTAGTCCGTCAGGCCCAGTGTGCTTTCTCAAGTAAGGGCTATATAAAATAAGAGGTCGGTGAAATGCTCCTCCTTCCCCTTACCTTCTCCCCATCATTTAGCTTCCCTGGTAATTACTGCTATAAAGTCAAGAGTTAACTAGCAAAAATCACTGAAGGGTGTGGGTTCGGAAGAGCTCACATCCTGTTGGGTCATTCTTCTTCCTTTTTCACAGAAAAGGGTCCACCAATGTATCCACCAATATACTATCATGTAGGATTCCCACAAGAGAGCTTCTCCCAAATTCATCTGTGCAGAATGAGCATGTCAGGGGACAAAGCCATTTCTGCTCTCTCCACCCATGCAGTCAGCAGACCATGTGAACAGAGCCTGCATGCAAGCACAGAAACATACACATGTAGATTGATAGGTTCTGCTGAATTCATGGATGTGGGAGTGAGGACAGCAGATGCAATTTATGTAGTTTCTCAGTCTATATATTCATATAGCCACTGCTGCTTCAAACATGACACATAATCGTCACAGTTAGTGTTTTACTGCCAAATGGGGTGGGCCCCTCAGGAAATGCTTTTGCTTGGAATACTTTCTCTGAATTAATTACTCGAATGCTTCCAATAAATGACAACAACAGCCTCCTATGTGTCATGTATTTCACAAAGCTCATGGTAGCCATTAGGAAACAGTTTCCCTCAGTTCTAATTTTAACTATTGGTTCTCACACCCACTTATTTCTTTGTGGGTTTGGTTGTTTTTTTTTTTATTTTTTGCTATGTAAACCACTACATGAACTTGTTTTCCCCCCCCAAAAAAGCAGTAATAAATATTCTTCATAATCATATCTGTTCCACATACCAAAGGGTATTTGTTCTATGAAGTTATATCCATTTTTATGCTCTGTAGCCTATTGAAGTGGGTTACCACTGTCGGGTGGGGGCTGCTGTTTTATGGGACAGCATAAAACTGAAGGCATCTGCAGCAATTTTGTGCTGTTCTATAGAGTGTGACGAAATAAGAGATAGCTCATGCCCCGTGGAGCTCTCATGTTTTGAAATAGAGACACTGGATGAAATGAATATGTAAATTTCATTCAGATTTGAGACTCTCACAAGCAACTCTACCAATGAAAGACTCGGGACACTTTCCCAAGAAATACCTCATTTTTAAAAAAACAAATTTCTGTCTTTAATCACCCCAACAAATACATACATGTTTGGATAACAATTTTTGCATCCTTTCTTAAAACCATCTCCGCCAGAAGGCCTCAACCCAGGAACACTATGGCAAAACAAAGAAAAAGAAGAAAAGGTTGTTGGCAACCTTCAGTCTCGAAAGACTATGGTATCGCGCTCTGAATGGTGATTCTGGAACAGCGTCTAGAGTGGCTGAAAAGACCAATTCAGGAGTGACAATCCCTTTCGCAATGGGAGCAAGTATAGTGTGTCCCTGGTCTGTCTCCCTGGCTATAGGCCTTCCTTCTTTGCCTCTTTGCCTTAGTCTGTTGGCAAAGTGTCTCTTCAAACTGGGAAAGGCCATGCTGCACAGCCTGCCTCCAAGCAGAACACTCAGAAGCCAAGGTTTCCCATCTGTTGAGGTTCAATCCTAAGGCTTTCAGATCCCTCTTGCATATATCCTTGTAGTGCAGCGGTGGTCTACCAATAGGGCGCTTTCCCTGCACAAGTTCTCCATAGAGGAGATCCTTTGGGATCCGACCATCACCCATTCTCACAACATGACCAAGCCAACGTAGGCCTCTCTGTTTCAGCAGTGTATACACGCTGGGGATTCCAGCACGTTCCAGGACTGTGTTGTTTGGAACCTTGTCCTGCCACGTGATACCGAGGATGTGTCGGAGGCAGCGCATGTGGAAAGCATTCAGCTTCTTCTCCTGTTGTGAGTGAAGAGTCCATGACTCACTGCAGTACAGAAGTGTACTCAAGACACAAGCTCTGTAGACCTGGATCTTGGTATGTTCCATCAGCTTCTTGTTGGACCAGACTCTCTTTGTGAGTCTGGAAAACGTGGTAGCTGCTTTACCGATATGTTTGTTTAGCTCGGTATCCAGAGAAAGCGTGACAGAGATTGTTGAGCCAAGGTACACAAAGTCATGGACAACCTCCAGTTCATGCACAGAGATTGCAATGCAGTCAGGTGAGTCCACATCCTGAACCATGACCTGTGTTTTCTTCAGGCTGTCAGTCCAAAGTCTTGGCAGGCCTTGCTAAAACAGTTCGTGAGCTGCTGGAGATCTTTGGCAGAGTGGACGGTGACTGCTGCATCGTTGGCAAAGAGGAAGTCATGCAGACATTTCAGCTGGACTTTGGACTTCACTCTCAGTCTGGAGAGGTTGAAGAGCTTTCCGTCTGATCTGGTATCTAGTGACAAATAATGCATGCATTTAAGACACAGTCTGTTTGCAAGAGCAGATAACTGCATGGGCATTAGATCACTCTAATTAAGTAGTTTAATTAGATACCAGAGAACATCATTCAAATGAAAAATTTACGTTCTCCGCATTACGTGCTGTTTCAACGGTTTGCATAGGTTCAGATTCTCTCCCCACAATGTATTTTTGCTTCCTCTCATGAAACCGCCTGAAGAAGGCCTACACAGAATGATTTAATGCACATGATTCCATGCCTTCTTTCTCTGATGAAGTCTGGAATTCATTTCTAGCAGTTGGCAAGAAGTGGTTTTTTTCCCCCCAGGTTGGTACAAACAGGATTTGTTGGCTTGTTCATCCTTGGGTTTTGGTGACTGACGGCGAAGGCTTGGAAAGCAATTTGCAGATTAGGAAAAGAAACCCAAAGAATGATGTGGCATGTCCATAAATATACCTATTCAGCTTATTTCAACACTGGTCTTTTCCAGATGGAAACCTTGGACTGATATTTGCAGCTTTGTATGCCATCTTCTGCCAATATGCTAGATGAGTGGAGTGCCAGTAAAATGAAAGAAGTGCAGATTCAGGTTAGACTCAAACACGCTTCATTTGAATTTCCTTTACAGACAGTAGATCCTGCCTGATCAAAAGTAAATATATTTAGCATATTTTCTGCCTGTGAATAGGCACATTTTGGGGGCTAGACTCCAGAAAATATAAATATGCTAGTCCTTTGTGTGTCTGGACATACTTAGACCTGAACTATGATAAGACCTGTCAGATATTTGCTGGAAATTGAGGAAGCAACCCAAGAACACACGCACGCAAGGCTGGCTTCAATGCTTGGCATTCTATTGAGTAACAAACACAGTATATAACACTAAAACTAACAGATACAAAAGACAATGTATGCTATTGCATAGCTGCCTAAAGAGGAGGAGGCCACATGAGGCCCAGCCAAGATGGCGGCAGAGGGAGAAGCAGCATTGTCACTGATATGTCGTGGCCACTGTCGCTATCTCCTTGTGATTTGGCAGCTTTGAGAACCCACTTCCGCCTTCTTCCTTTTCCTTTGGAGGTTCAGCTGCCAAAACAGGAGGAGGCAATGGTGATGACAGTGGCAGCTTTACAATCTCACCGCTGAGCCTCCAAAGGAGAAGGAACGGGGTGACAGCATGTTTGCTAAACCTCCAAAACGTGAGGAGGCAGCAGTGGCCTCGAAATACCTGTGACCATGCTGCTGCTGCTTCTTCTTCCGCTGCCGGCATCTTGGCTGGGCCTCATGAGGCACCCCCTTCCAGCCTTGCGCTCAGAGCGTCCCACCTCCACCTCCTGTTTGCTATGCCACTACTTACGCGAAGAGCACATAAGACTGCACACTGCTTAGATGGTGACCAAAACCATTTGTTTTGTGACCAGGATTTGGCTCTATCACAGCTCCCTTTGTGCTCTTTGTGACTTTAAAGTGTAAGCTGGGCCACAAATGTGTCAATTATTGCAAAACCTACAGCTTTCATCCCCTGTTCATTGGTCAAATTTGCATTGGTCAAGTAAAGAGGAAAAGGAAAAAATAAATCTGAGGTTCTTATCAGTTCCTTCCTCTGTCAAAAAGGACAAAGAAAAAAGGAGGAATTTAAAAATTTAGGATTTTTTTCTGATTCATATCACCAAAAGGACTTTCAGCATCTGCTACTTTCTCTCCCCCCCCCCCACACATATAGCCTTCCTCAACTGATTGCATTTCAGATGTTATTCACATTTGCTTAAATTAATGGAATATATTCCAGTTGGAGGAAACATAACACAGTCCTGGAACATGCTGGAATCCCTAGCATGTATGCACTGCTGAAACAGAGACTCCTGCGTTGGCTCGGTCATGTTGTGAGAATGGATGATGGCCGGATCCCAAAGGATCTCCTCTATGGAGAACTCGTGCAAGGAAAGCGCCCTACAGTTAGACCACAGCTGCGATACAAGGACATCTGCAAGAGGGATCTGAAGGCCTTAGGAGTGGACCTCAACAGGTGGGAAACCCTGGCCTCTGTGCAGCCCGCTTGGAGGCAGGCTGTGCAGCATGGCCTTTTCCAGTTTGAAGAGACACTTGGCCAACAGACTGAGGCACAGAAGGAAGGCCCACAGCCAGGGAGACAGACCAGGGACAGACTGCACTTGCTCCCAGTGTGGAAGGGATTGTCACTCCCGAATTGGCCTTTTCAGTCACACTAGACGCTGTTCCAGAACCACCTTTCAGAGCGCGATACCATAGTCTTTCGAGACTGAAGGTTGCCAACAATTGGTTGGAGGAAGATGACTGGAGAAGGAGAGTCAAGTGTGAGGGAAGAAAGAAGCCACCTGACTTAACCCTTGGACCAGGACTGGTGACCATTATAACAGATAGAGGCAGCAAGGGAATCTCTTGGCCTGGACCCACAAGGTCACTCACAGAACCAAAGCCTGCCCCACAGGTGGGAGGATCTTGCCACACCACCTGGGAGCCCGCATGAACTGCCAGATGATATACAGTAGGTTCTGTGTTATCTCTGACAGTCCCTCCTAAATATATAACAAAGATCTTCAACATAAAGTGGAAGACTGGGCCACTTGGAGAAGGAAGACTTTCAGGCAGAATTAAAGAGATGTGTTTGAAGGTTTTTGGAATCCAAAGGCCTACGGACCCTTTTTGCTTTGTAAATTCCCTCCCTTCATTTCTGTTCACCCAAAATAAAAGGTAAACCTTGAAGGATTGGCCATGATTCTCACTTCCAATGCTTTAATGTCCTTTCCTGATACATTATACATTGAGCTTTCCCCCTCGCAGGGAGGAAGATGATGCCACAAAGGCAATAGGACATGAGCATTCAACAGGCTATGGGAAGGTCATAGGCCAATGTCAGATTCCCTCTGTCTTTAGCCTTCAAGAGACACTTGGGGCACAATCCAGAGCTGGTGCTGGGCTGGTGCAAGTCCGTTGCACCAGCCAAGGAGTGTCGCAAATGTGCTGTAAGATACGCTTGGGCCTCCTCTAGTGTTGCTGGGCTGGCACAAGGACACCCGCCAGGCCATGGAGGACGAATCGAGCCACTGCACTGACACAGGCAGGTAGGCTTGCACTGGCCTCCCAAGGCTGGCATGAGGGTCTGGCAAGGGGGGGAGGATGGATGGTGGGAGGGTCTGTGGGTAGCCCAGGGCCTGGCAGGGGATGGAGCCAGGATCTGGCACTTAGGCTGGATTCTAAACCCACTCCCAGGTGACCGGGTGCAGCGCCAGTTTGTTCGGATCTGCACCACCGATTTAGGTGGTGCAGATCCAAGTAGTTCCATTGGGGCTGCTGCCGCATTACCTGGGGGAAGAGGAATTAATTCCCCTTGCCCTGGGCTGACATGCAGCCAACCCCAAGCCTGCACTGCATACAGTGCAGGCCTACTGCCCTCGCTGTTGCAGTACAGGTTAGAATTGGGCTGTCAAGCTCTTTTCAGACATCTTCTTGCATTCACTGAGAAGCAAGGCTCCCAGTACAGTGGAGAGGACACACCACACCACAGGAATGTGTGGGACTCTTTTCAGACTCCACAGTGAGCATGTGGAGGTCAGGGGCAGAGTCACATCTCCTCCAGCGTGCGTTCATTATATTACGATTGTCTGAAAAGGACTAAAATGCATTGCTAAGTCACAGCCTGTATTCAGAAGGCCTGGAATCTTGTTTTTATTATGCTAAACATGAATACATTATATACAAAAAACTAATACAAAATGCACCATTAATAAGATAGATAAGATACTTTATTTACGGTCATCCGACCAGCTAGTCACAAACAACAAAACAAAATACACAGAATTAAAACCAACACCCCGTTACACAGATATAAAATCATAAAATCAGAGATTTACACTCTCAATTTTCTTCCTTACCAACTGTGCAGCATAACAGAAGCGGGCAACCCTGAGTGATATATCCAAGTATTACCATTAATCACCATTAATAAGAATTCATACCATGCAAAACAGAAGTATGAATTCAAATCTGTACTGTATCTAATCTTCATTAATTAATAAACCACTTTTGCTGCTTTCTTTTGGTGTATTTCTCATTATGTTAGCCATTGCAGCAGTTTCCCCCATTATAAGTAGCTGGGTAGGCAGTGCTTTAACTATAACTAGTCACTGTTTTAGTGATCATTGTTAATGCACATGGCTACAAGAAGCTGTTTATCATCATTGCCCATTATCAGCTTTCAGGCAGTTGGTACAGTGATCGCCAATCTACAACAGTGGTGATGTGGAAACTCTGAGCAAAACAAATCTCAGGGCTGGCCAACAAACTTGGCACTGGGCCAGTTCCTCAGAAGTCTGTCTGTATTCAGCACTAACTTTGTTGTTGGCAACCTTCAGTCTCAAAAGACTATGGTATTGCGCTCTGAAAGGTGGTTCTGGAACAGTGTCTAGTGTGGCTGAAAAGGCTGATTCGGGAGTGACAATCCCTTCCACACTGGGAGCAAGTGCAGTCTGTCCCTGGTCTGTCTCCCTGGCTATGGGCCTTCCTTCTTTGCCTCTTTGCCTCAGACTGTTGGGCAAGTGTCTCTTCAAACTGGGAAAGGCCATGCTGCACAGCCTGCCTCCAAGCGGGCCGCTCAGAGGCCAGGGTTTCCCACCTGTTTGCAGGCATTTTATAAACTACAAGAAGACAGATCCCTGCCCCAAGGAGCTGACAATCAAAAATTTGCCATAGGGAAGAACAAAGGAAGGGTTAAGCACGAGGCAAGCAGGAGAAGAATATGCGATGACTGCAGTTAGCTGTAAGTAGCAGCGCAATCCTGTGCATGTATACTCATCAGAGGTAAGTCCCATTGTGGTCAGTGGCTTTACTCTCAAGAAAATATGTATAGCAGCCTCCTGGGTCAGGAGGGTCATGAAGCGCCTAACTCAGCCACCACTGAAAAATACAGAGCTGAAAATACAGGGTATGTAGCTGCTGGGCAGGGCAGGCTCCCAGTGGGAGAGCGGCATGGTGCTTGGCCCTGAATAGGTGGGATGCTGGAAAGGGAGGAGGGCTGTGGGGTTAAAGAAGGAACCAAGCCTGCATTCTGCTTTGATTTCCAAACTGGAGTGTTTGAATTCTGAGCTTTGAAAAATAACAGTACAGATGTGCTGCGTATTGGGACCTTGGGCTGTCAGCAGCTTAGCTTTCAAGATTAAATTGATGATGCCACTTCTGGCCATGACATCACTTTCAGGTTAATCACTTCTGGTGGGTCCTGACAGATTATCATTCTAAAAAGTGGGTCCCAGAGCCAAAAAATTTGAGAACCACTGATGTATAGGATTGCAGCCTAGTGAAGGTTCAGTTGGATAGCGGGACTAGGGCAAAGATGAGGTTTGGGTTGTGTTTTGGAGGGAATAAGAGAGATGGCATCACACAAGTGTCCGAGGATCCAGTTATCCATTTGACATTCCAATTCACATTAGTCTGGTGTTGCATAGGCTGAGTAGTGCTTTCTGCGTTGTTATTTAGCAGGTTCATGTTGCTATGGGGGGAGGAAGCTTCATTCCAGTGGTGTTGCTAGGAGGTGCAAGCCACACTGGTGGTGCACACGGGGTGGGGGTGTGTGTGACACACTACTGACCAAAATTTTTAAATCTTGTTATTTTTGAATAATACCATCATGTGATATATCAGTTGATACATAATTTAATGCAGAATTCAATGAAACAAACTGTGTTAAAATATCACTATTCTATCAAAAGTTGTAACAAAAAAACCCAACGAGTGCAGGACAATGGTACATCATTGGTACCATTGGTACATCATGGAACCACTCAGGTTGTTGCCCCACCCACTGCCTGGGAGGAGGTTCTTTATAGGGGTGACACGCTGGCCTCCCATACGGGTGACACAAGCCAGAGTGATGCCATTACTTCATTCTCAAGTCATTGTAAACAACAAGGGATCCTGTGACCACAATGTTGATATGAAATTAACGCTGGCTTACTTCTCTTTAGGGTCAGCCATGGGAGCTAATGGATTCGTTGACTTTTAGAACTCTTCCTTCCCCAGCCTCTATCAGTGGCAAACGGCTTCTCCATTGTTCTCCAGGACTGTTTGGAAAGACCTGTCTCCGTAGGATCCAACAGTTTGATGAGGAACAGCTTGTAGGCACTCCAGCAAAGTGCTGCAGGCGGCATCTCACACACAGGTTCCTTTCCTGCAACATCCCGTTTTTGTTGTAATTAAGCATCAGGTTTCAAAGTGAATGAACAGCCTATTTTGCTGTGCTAACTAACCATCAAATTCTCCCTCTTCTGCATCTGTATTCTGTTATTAGAGAATGTAAATCTGTTTACGAGGCTTTTAACCTCTTAAAGCAAGCACTCTTTTGGAAGTTATGTTGCTGCAGGGACCATATTAACCATTCAGCGTTCGCATTCCTGACCCCAAAAAGACAAGCAATGGAAAAGATGGGAAGCCAGCCAAGGTGATCACAAGAGCCCTCAATCCAGCGAATGTCCCCAACACAGGCTGTACCCTTTGACCCCTGTGGGTCTCTCATAATCTCTCCTTGTCCTCCTCCATTCCACTTTTGATTATCTGGTTAGGCTTTTTGCTTTTTGATTTTCAGATTTTTTTTTTACTTGATCTGTTTCTCTCTATTGTAACCCACATTGGGAGACTTTCTGAGGAAACAGGTTGCCTGTACATTGAATAAGGGTAGATCCAAGTCAGACCTTGGGCCAACGCATGTCCCTTGCAACTTCCCAAGGCTGTTGCAAAAGTGCCGTAAAGCACTTTTGCAACAACCTAAGTGGGGTTAGGCTGGAACACATCTGTGTGTCGGCCTCCCCATGTCGACACAGGCCCCGGGAGCCAGGTAGGTTGCATTGGCTGAGCTCGGCTGACGCAGCTGTCCGGGGGGCATGGGGAGGTGGAGAGGAAACAGGTGGACGGTGGATGTTCCTGGGGGTGGGTAAGCATAGAGCAGGAGGTGGGGCCAGGATCCAGCAGTTATGCCAGATCCTAACCCCATTCCCGGGCAGCCCAGGGCAGTCCCAGACTGCTTGGATTCAAGCTACCGCTTGAGGTAGCTCAGATCCGAGTAGTCCCATTGCGGCTGCTGCAGCTTTTCCCGGGCTAAGGGGAAGCAATTCCCCTTTCCTCGGGCTGAGCCACCTGCAGCCCCAATCCTGCCTTGGATGCAGTGCAGACCTGCCAGCCTGCCTGCTCCAGGGCAGGTTTGGATTGCACCCTAAATACATAAACTATTGCTTCACTATTGCTCTGTCTGTCTCCAATGCTGGTGTATGATAACCTTTCATGTAGACTAGAGAGAGTGGATTAGAAGGTCTTTCTCTCACAATAGCCATTTCCCGTTGCCTCCCATACCCCCTTGGGATGACCCTCTTTTCTGAACAAGCGAAATCTGCAGTTACCAATGCCATATGCTGCAGTTCTGCAGCTTTCATGTCTGTCTCTGTTTCTCAAAGAGCAAAGTGCAGGATCACTGCTTCATTGTGGAAGAAAGGATTTCAGTGCGGGGTGCATGATTCAGCAAGCCCTGTTGACCTCCACGGTTCTTATTTCCAAGTAAACATGCATAGGATGAAGTTGTACATCCCTTGAAAAACAACAGCATTTGCTTATTAACATACGCAGTTGATCTCTCTGCCTGGGATTTGCAGCCCCCTAGTATCATTTCATATGGTTGCTGTTATCCGACATACCTTCACAAAAGTTCTCCCTTATTCTGGGTTACTGGGTATAGAAATATTCTTATTAATAACAGTGACGCTAATAATACTTATTTGATTGGAAGCAAATGACTTCAATGGCACCTTCAGGGACAAAGAGCCAGTTTGTGGGTATATGGGGCAGGGAAATGAGGTCAGGCAAAGTGTCAGAGCTCGTCTCCAGCCTGCAGCATAGTTGAAATTCAGAGTGGGCTCTGAGTGGGTGCTATTTAAATGACCCAGAAACATTTCGTTTGACTGTTAATTTTTGATGTGCAGTGACATAAATTATGCCACATTTTAAAATGCAATTGTTTGGTACAAGTCAGTTGGCCCTTGTAATGACTGACCTTCACTCTTTGCCCTTACTTGGGAAAAGGGTACTATTTATTGGTATTTGGATTTCTAGCAGGCCCTTCCAAAATTACATCAATCCAAATCTTTAATCCCACATTAATGAACCTGGAATGCTTCATATTCTCTATTGGATAAGACTCAGCACTTAGCTTTTAGTGTACTCCTTGTTAAAATGAGGAAAAAAATTCCCCCTTCTATTGTATAGTAATTATTCTAACTGTGCAAACATAAGGATAGTAAAAGATCATTAAGTAATCTGATGAAGCTCTTTTCCAGTTGATGTGTTTTTATGCAACAATGGTGAAGTTCTTAAGTGGCATCCAGACAACTTTCTTGAGGTACCGTGTCTACTGTGGGAAAGTGCATTTTCGTATTACTCGAATGAAAATAGCTTGCTGCTATGAAAAAGTGATTTTACCCTTGCACCTCCGAAATGAGCATGCCAGACAATGGCTTGGGATAAAGGGACACTTTATTAATACAATCAGAAAATCTGCAGCAGGGCATAAACAATCTAAAACACCCCCCACGTGCGGGCTACTAAATTTGGGGGAAACGGCGCTAGCCGTCTATCTCCCCTGGGCTACACGGGCATCACATCCTGCCTCTAAGCTCCTTCAGTCATCGCCCAAGAGAGCTTATCAACACCAACCCCTAGGGGTCGAGGCAGCTGGAAGAGCAGATACCCCAGAGGCCATGTCAACTGTTGTCCTCTGCCCAATCCAGCCTGGGGGCTTGCCAGCCAGCGTCAGCGACCTGGACAAGTATTGCCTGAGCAGACCTGGATCACCCCCCGACTTTGCTGACCTCAGAATGTATGCTGGATTCCCTATCGCCCTGGCTACCCTGCCCGCATGTCACCTGCCCAAATGACCAAAGGCAAATAACTCTAAACATATAACCCAACACCCTACCATACCATTCTGAGTAGGTGAAAAAATCATCAGCCAAGATCAATCAGGCTGGTGACAAAAAATTCCTACCCTGTCCCCTGAAAGAGCGACCTGCTAATCTCAGACTGTTAATGGGAGGGAGGGCAGGACTCAAAAATTCTGGCAGACTGACTCCAGAAGGCACACAGCCTTCAGGACATCAGCCTACCCAGCCCCCACCTGTGCAGCAGCCAATGAAGCTCCCAATTTCCCACCTTAGCCTGGCTTGCTTGGAGTGCCGGGTAAAGGGAGGCGAAGCTCTTATGGGGCTTCACCATCATTCCATGAGATTAACATAACAGTAGTGATCCTTCTGCGAATGTAGCTGAATGAGTGTCCTCCTGGTTGCCTATCTGACTGTGCCAGGGACAAAGTGATTGTTTGTGACCAAAGCTGTTCCTTCTCTTCATTCATCCATTCCATTGTGCCAACTTTTTTTTTCTTCAATGAGAGTGTGAGTTTCATTCAAGTTCAGGAGTGCCCAGGCACATTTTCAAAAAAATTAAATGGTTAGGTAGAGGGAATGTTAACTTTTTGCTTCCTGTGCGCTATTACAGCCCAGTCCTGAGCTTCCCGGCGCCTGCTGGAGCATCGGCGTCAAAGTGGCTACCGCTATATCCAGCAGACACTGGAAAGTACCCAGAGGTTCCTTTCCCTGGGAAAACCCCAAGTCCCATATAGGGGATCCTCAACTCTGTGTCAGCTATTTTGCTGGTGTAGACTTGAGATACTCCTTGTCAGGCTTCTCAGCCCAACACTGAGTTCAGGTTACACAGGAGCAGGACTTCACCAGTCCCAACCCCCTCCCGCCCCAGTTCCTGTCCCCACTCTGCCCTCACCTCTCTCTTGTTCTGCCCTCCCCCCCACCCCTCAGAGGCCACACCACTGCCTGGTGGTTGCATTTACAGCAGCAGTGCGTCCTCCTGCTGGTGCTAGGCCTAGCGCCTGACTGGTGCAGGTGCAGTATCAGCACTCCCAGTTCATCAGATGCTGTAAACATGCATGGCACCAGTACATGGCACCATTTATAGCATGTTTATGGCACCCAGCGCCGGTGCTAGGGCACAGCGCCAATGCTGGGCCAGTTTAGAATTTGACCCTTAGGCCCAAATCCTAACCAACTTTCCAGCATTGACACAGCTGTACCAATGAGGCATGTGCTGCATCCTGCAGTTGGGCATGCATGGAGGCCTCCTCAAGGTAAAGGAATGTTTCTGCCCTTATCTCAGAGCTGCATTGCCCTTACCTTGGTGCTGTAAAGTTGGTTAGGATTGCACCTTTTTAATATATATATATATATATATATATATATATATATATATATATATATATATATATATATATATATATATATTAATTAACACACACAGACATACATTTATACATATATAAACACACACAGACATACATTTACATTTATAACATACATTTAGGAGTGCTAAATACCATATACCATTACTCATTAATCATACTATATCTCCTAATCTAGTACTAATCTACTACTCATCTACTTCTGCCTCTTACTAGTTTATCCATTTATTTATATAATACGTATATACTAAATTTTCCCTAATGCCCTATACTATATTTTCTAAATTTTCACTTTCTATCAAACATAAACTTACTTTAATTCTTCATTAATATTAAAACAAAATAATCTAATTACCAAAGTATAATTTATAAAACAATTCTTCCATCTACTTCTAACTCTTCTACTCATTTATATATTTCTTATATCAAATATAATAGATTTTTCCTAATTCCCTATAATATCTTTTCTAAATATTCACTTTTTATCATCTCAACTAGTTCAATTACTCATTAATATCAAATAATAATAATCTAATTTCCAAATTAAAAAAAAAAACCAACAATCTCTTATAATATGTGTTCACTGAACTATAATCAGTTCTTTACCATTCTCCAATCTAATTCTCCAATCTGATTACATTTTTTTCTTTAACATAATAACCACCTATAAAACAATTCATCCACACGCTAAACATTTCCAGCTATTTTTTTAATTCATTCATATATATCAATTTCGTATATATATTTTTAAGTAAATTTAAACCAGTTATTAACTAAATAAAATCCTCCAATTTTCTTTAACCCTCAGGTTAACCCTCAGGTTTCTTTTTCTTTCTTTCTTTCCATTTTTTCTCCTGTAATATCTTTAATAATTTATCTCCATAAAAGAATCCAGTAAGCCCACACTTTCTTGTATAAGGTATGTTCATTCTTCCAGTTAACTGGGATATGTTTTCTTCTTCTTGTTCCAACAAATTTTGTATTTTGTGCACCCATGTTACTCTGTCCATCTTCTCTATTTCAATCTCCATCAGCATTCCCTCTAGATCCTGTTGATTTTCCACTCTTCTAATTTCTGTATCCACTCTTCTGATGATAATTTCATCCCTCATTATCATCTTTTCTGCTTTCTCCTTCTGTTTATCTTCTGTTTTCTTCACATCTTCCAATTGCTCCTTGCACACATCTATCTGTTGAGAGAGAGTCTTTAAACTGGCTTGAATTTGCAAGGACCAACTCAATAATAATAACAACAACAACAACAACAATAACAACAACAACAACAACAGGTATTTATATACCGCCTTTCTTGGTCTTTATTCAAGACTTTATTCAAGGCGGTTTACATAGGCAGGCTTATCTAAATCCCTTATTAAATACGGATTTTTACAATTGAAAGAAGGTTCTTTCTTTCAAGAACCACTACATTCAGGTGTTTCATTCCGATCTGGCTTCACATTCTGGCCTCCATCCTCCCACGCTCAGAGCAGATGGAATAGCTCGGCTTCAGCTTGTCAGCTGCTTCAAGGTCGCACGGTGCCGGTGGCCTCGAACTGGCAACCTTGTGGATGTTATCTTCAGGCAGACGGAGGCTCTACCCTCTAGACCAGACCTCCTGCCCAACTGCTGTCTTCTCATTGTGAACAATTTTTCCAAATTTTTGAGGATCATTTGAGTCCAAATATCTGGAACAGGCTCCATCTTGCAATTTCTCTCTGATCCACAAGCGTATTATTCTCCTTAATTCCACCACATGTTTTTTTCAGTCAGGCATTTTTCAATTTTTCTTACAGATAACAGTGTGATTAATGGAGAAAAACAAAATGAAAGAAACAGTCTCAAGGAGACTCAAGGAGACAAAACGCTTGTCTAATAAAAATTATGTCCACAAGTAATTCTGGATTTTAGTCCACACACCAAATTATATTTATAATTATAATCCATGACCGATTTATTCCACTACAAAGATAAAGAGCACTTTCAACAGCCTTAAAAAGTTTCTTATTAATGCCTTCAGTGTATCCAGGGCTTTTAGCCAAATCAGTCAATCAAAGCAAGGGACAATATTAACACATACTTATCTTAAATTTCCAACTTAAACTTTACGCTTCATGCTTTTTCTTCCATATGGTATCTTAGCACGGAGCTAGCATCTTGATTGCAGACACTGCACCTCCCCCAGTACTGTCCCTGACAATTAGGTTTCCAAGAAGAAAGCCCCCCCCAACCCGGTCGGGCTTTCAAAATCTCTGGTACCTGCACCGTGGAAAGATCTTATCTCTCCTGATAAAGATCTTCAGATCCTCTTCAGACTTGTAGTTTTTGGGGGGGAAACAGAGTGTCTCTCAGGAGCCCCTGGAGACATGTCTGTTCATCCACTGTTGGCTCCTCCTCCCTCCCAGGTTTGCACCTTTAGAGCACAAGCCTATGTATATCTACTCAGAAGTAAGTCCCATTATAGTCAATGGGGCTTACTCCCAGGTAAGTGTGGATGGGATTGTGGCCCATGTCTCCCTTATAGGCTGCAGGCTGCTTGCCAGCTTATCTTGCTACAAGCTTTCTGTTTATAGTGTTTGTAAGACACATTATCACTTTGTAAGAATGTAATGAAGCTAAACAAAAGTAATGGGGCATGAGCGACTGAGATAATCTGATCCACAGATACCAGATCTGTGGATACTGGAGGATACCTATAATCAGCTGAAAAGGTCCAGACATTCTCCAATAAGCTGGTTAATATGAGTCATTTCAGAGTAAAACAGGACACTTCTCAGTGATCTCAGAAAACCCCAAATGTGTGCATCCACACATGCCCCAGGTATAGCCTTCCAGGATTTGAACTCAACTGCACTTCATCTACCTTGGGGTTTTGTGATTTTATTGCTATGGAACAAGTCAGAAACCAATTAAACAGTTTTTAAAAGGTCTTTTTAAAGAGGCCAACCCCATGTGTCTTGCTGACTGCTTAGGGAAAGCAACAAGCCTGAATTCTTTGCACAGAAAGCAAGGGCCCTTTACTAGCAGTCACCCTTGGCATTCAGTTCATTTTAGCCGAATATGAAAGACCAGGCTAAACGGTGTGCCAGTTCTAAAAGCTCTTGGCACAAGTCAAACCCTAAAGAGCCAAGGCTGAGTTAAATGAAATGGTTTAAAATAATGTCAATCGTTCACATACGACTGGTGAAATTTTTAATGTAACTCTCTGTTTAGCACCTATTTTTTCCAACGTCTGATGAATTCTTAGTTGGGTTGCTAAAGAAATATTATGACGCCACCGATTGGCTGTTCCAGGGACATTCATTGTTCTCGATCCGACCTGCAGCATGATTTTCGCTCACATGATCTAATAATATTTAATCATTCAGGGAAGAATGTCAAGTATTTCCATATATTCGAGAGGATGTGTGTTTTTTGAGGGCACCAAATGCTCAGCATCACTGGTCATTTCCTACGTAGGGAACTAAGGACACTTTTACAGGCAGTTTTAAAGTAGGGTAAAAAATTATGGATGGAACAACTGGAATAGGTTTGCTTGGAGCAACAAGGTGGTGAGAGTTTAAATATGGAGCAGTAGGTGTTACTGGCCAAGTTACCTCTCAGTTGTATTGGGTGCCAACATGCCTTCTATTCCTTCATTGCAGATGATTAGCTTTTTCTTTGAGAAAATGACTTGAACAACTAAAGTAAACTGTAGATCCAAACCTATTGGTCAAGATTAGTAACACTGTCTGACTCCACCACCCTGCTTAGTTGAACACAGTGGTACATCTGCCCAAAGAGTGGAAGTGGGCGGGACATCAGGAGCAGTGCCAGCCTCATCCACATCACTTCCTGCTAAACTAGAAGTCACTGCAGTGGCAGCATTGGACACGACAACACACATGGGTTACAGATGTGTGGGTTACAGCCCTATCCAAACCTGCCCTGGAGCAGACAGGCTGGCAGGCCTGCCCCGCATTCTGAGCAGGGTTGGGACCAAAAGTGGCTCACCTGGGGCAAGGGGAATCATGTACAGGGTAAAGCCACAGCAGCGCCAATGGGACTACATGGATCTGCATCACCTCAAGAGGTGGCACAGATATGAGCAGCCCAGAGCTGCCCCGTGCTGCCTGGGACTGGGAATAGGACCTGGTACAAGTGCTGGATTCTGGCCTCAGCCCCACCTAGCCACCATCCGCCCACACGCCTGTTTGTTGTTCACCCTCTCCCCATCCAAAACTCCTCCTTCCCACACTCCCCCCAGACCAGCGTGGGCTTACCTGATCTACCAGCCCAGTGGGGCTTGGGCCAGAATCCGGAGGCTGCCAAAAGTGCTTTACGGCACTTTCACAACACTATTCGGCGAGCACAAGGGACTTGCATTGGCCAGGGTGCACTCTGGATAGTTCCCTTACAGCGCAATCCTAAACTACATGTTGAATTGAAGTAGGACTACTGAATGTTTTTGAAACACTTTTTGATGTTTCTGAAAGTGTGTTGCATTTACAACCCATGGACCAGAAGCTACGTGGGCATATATCTTCAGGTGTGATGATTCTTGTACTTGACCAGTGAAGATTTCAACACAAGATGTTTACTAGCGATCACGAACAAGCAGTAACCCTTTAGCTTTCTCCTTTCCATCGAACATTAATCCTCAGGAAGTGCAATAGCTCACTGGTAATTACTTATATAAACTTCCCCTCCAATGTGTGTGAGTTAGGGATTTTTTCCCCCTTTTCCGACATGCACCAATAAAGTTTTATTTAAGATAGGATAACATTGGCTTTATGTGTACAGGGACGAACTGCACCTGACTAAACACTGAGGAAACATCAGCTATGGATGAATGAATCTCCCCCAAAATCACCCATTAGCTTTTGCCCTTATATCCAAATCTATGGAGCACAGAAGAGTCAATTCAAGTACACAGAGCCGGAGTGAGGCTGGGGGTCAGAAACAATCTATGGGTAGATAACTTCAGCCTTCCGTCAATACAAATCTGGCCAGGTACACCACAGAAGAATTTGCAATTTGCCACAGAGCAATTTGCTAGGAAAATATGGTTCTTGTTGAAGGAAGCAGCACATAAGAGTGCTTCTTTAAAAATGGTGGAGATAACTTGGAATGCTTTCTGTCACAAAGAGCTCACCAGAGAGAGTTTGGCCACTCCCTTTCATCACAGACTCTTGCATGTTCTCATTACAAATATGCTCCAGGCCATGCCTCAGACATGTCATGATGGACATGACAGCTCTTGATGGAGTCTTTCTCCCCTCCAAGCTGGAAGGTACCCTTGGGGAGGTGCTCCAGGAGAGTGTACAAGGACAGGACTATAACCCCCATGTTCCCTAGGTACTGGGTCTTTCCAGCTATCTTAGCACCCTGCTTTTCTCAGATCAATACAGTACTGCTACAAAGCATCTATGCATGCATAGTCATTGTTGAGCACTATTCTAACAACATTCTCAATCCCCAGAAGTGTTTTTTTGTAAAACACGGAGAAACAAAGGCATCAACAGGCAGTTCAAAAGAAAACATGAAAAACAAAAGAGAAAAATTATTCATACTATCACATTCAGGCCTTGCAGTGGTTGTACTTTTGCAGAGCTAGACTTTTCAGGGTTCCTAGACTAACATCACAATCCCCTGACCAATCATGTTTGGGGAGAGGTGGGATGGATGTCAGAAGCAGATGTGCGACTAGCCAATGCACACGTGGGCTTTGAAGTTCGCCTTCCAAGCGTGTGCATTGATTGCTAAAGGCAGATGAGATCAGGGAAGGAGATTGACACTGCTCCAGAGGGGAAGGAGCTTAATTATCACTGCTTACTAAGCACTTAGTTTGTCAGTCCCTTGGGGAGGAAGTGTGCAGGGGTTGAAGGGACAATAGGTGTGAGATAGACACCTTTTGCTGTTTCCTGGAATGTGATCACGTCAGCCTACTCTCAGGGCAACTGGGGGTCAGGATTGTAGGTAACCAATGTATCAAATGTATCCAAAGGGGTTTCTCTATTGCACTGCCAGAGAACAAAAATGATTGATTGTGTCTTAGCCTTACATTATAAATTGCAACTCCTAACTTCAACTGGAAAAGAATTTGCAGGCAAGAAATGTCAATCTGGGAATGCATATATGTGATTAATAGCACAATCCCAGGTCTGTCTACTCAGAAGTAAGCCCCATTGAGGTAAATTGAACTTACTCCCAGGTACGTAAGCATAGGCTTGCAGCCGACAGTTCAATCCTACACGTATCTATTCAGAAGAAAGCCCTAATGGGTTCATTTGGGCTAGGTATGTACATATGGGATTACAACCCAAGATTCCATGAACTTGCAGGCCACAAGGCTAAAAGTCTCCACACTGCAGGTTTTGCTTTCGTTTATGCTCAATTAGTTCCAAAGACCAAATTCTCACTAGAAGTTGACTTGAAGATATGTTGACTCTGAGTTTACACTGAGTTTACCAGGGATGCTGCTCCTCAAAGCAACAAAATCATAGATTTTAGCCAAATGAGCCCTGTTCTTTCTAAATACGAGGGAACTCCTCAACGCAGATAACAAAAACTTCAATGTTCACCTCAAGCCTTTCATGTGAAACACAAGAACAGATTATATAATTGGAACCATTGAGCAAAACTGGTCCAACAGAAGACAGCTTGCAGATTGTCACTGGAGCTGGTGTGAACTTCCTGGTGTGAAGTAACTTGCTAGGTTGCTACCACAGAACACTCCTTGATATGCTGTTAACAGAGCACCTAAACAAATGCCAGGGCTGGCCCAAGACCTCCTGACTCCAGAGTGGCATGCCAAATGCTGCATCTCTTACTCCAGGATGTGCCAACTGCTGTTCCTCCCACTCTCCAATGTTCTAGCTCAGTACTGTCCTTCCCTCTGCATTTCTTCTTCCTTTTTACCCCCTTCTTTCTTTTCCAGTCCAAGGTAGATAGTGGAGGCAAGTGAGTAGACAGAGATGGGTGTCTTCCCCTCCCACCATTCTGCTACCTGAAGTGACAACCTCAGTTCACCTCATGAATGGGTCGGTCCTGATAGATGCTTAACCCATTTCTGCCCAGACCACAGTTGTACACATTTCGTCCTTGTTTGAGTGTATGCAACGTTAGGCTGAAATGGCTTAAGTTTAGGAAGTAATACAAGAGATAAGGCTCAGCTGTGAACGCAGCACATTCTGCCTAAATAGGAAGTGCTTATTGTCCACTGGTTATATTGGAGAAAGCAAGTTTGCATCCAGGCTTTCAATATCGGCAATGTGTGCACAACCACCAAATGATATTGGCTGACAAATTCAGTACATAATTTAAGTTGTGGCATCCATTGCCACAAGATGTGGTCATTTAGATGACTTGACAGCTGCATGGATGATGGTGCTCTCCACAGCTATTAGTCATGATGACAAAATAGAACATCCATATTTCAGTGAAGTGTATCTCTGAATATCAGATAAACAATGCGGGAGGACTGTTGCCTGCACACCCTGCTGGTAGGCTTTCCAGAATCATCTGATTGACCTCTGTTGGAAACAGAAAGAATGATGGAGAGCTTTGTGGTCTCATCTCGCAGGGCTGTTCTTATGTCATTGTTCCAGTATTCAGATTTCTCTGCATGTTGGACATATTATCATAGCTCTCCTTCCCGCCCACATGGCACACAAATCTATACCCCCCTCTATTCTGGATGCCTCCATTGCAGACATATTTCATGCTCCTTGAGGCTTCCAGATAAAAGGAAGCTATAAATCTCTTCTTCACCTCATCTTTGTTTAATTCAGTACAGCAACATCGACGTAAATCAAAGCAGATGCCTAGGGTATCGCATGGACCACAGATAGAGAAACTATCGCTCAACCACAAGTAACTTAATCCCAAAATCACAAATGCTGAATAATAGAATATGCATTCACAAATCGCACAGCGTCGAGACCCCTTTGTGAACTTTGAAAGAGGAGTTTGCAAATGTTAAGATCATTTGAAATTCAAATGCGCCCCAGTGAATTTGGAGCAAATTCAAATGTTGCTCCAAATATTTGCTTCAGCTGTCGAAACAACAGAGTTGTACTTGGACCAAGAGCTACGGCATGGGCAAAGCTGTTCAGACAGAGCAGAAGGAAGTGAGTTCATCATGGGAAAATGTTAAGCCTAAAAAGCAAGCAAAGGTCAAGATTTCTAACGACAGCCCAGACATTTCCAAATAACTGTCCGCATGTAGGTTAAGCAAAAGAGTTTTGGTTTCAGGCAGTTATCACTCATTTCTGCTATGCTATTATTCTTCCACTGTCCAATGCAGTGCAAGAGCCACAGGTACTGTGCAGGAAGGATCCGCTTACTAAAGTCACTGGTCATTGGTCACAAAGTCTCTGGTCACTTCCAAAATCACAAGTCTATTTCTGGTCACTTTGTGTGTGTGTGTGTGTGTGTGTGTGTGTGTGTGTGTGTGTGTGTGTGTGTGTGTGTGTGTGATGTATACATGTGACACATGTATTAACATCTGCAAGCATTCTCTCTCTCTCTCTCTCTCTCTCTCTCTCTCTCTCTCTCTCTCTCTCTCTCTCATAAGTACAGATTTTCTCTTTTCATTTCTTTCTTGTTCTGTAGACTCTGTCCTGTGGATTCACTTTATCCTGTAGTCCAATCCCGGTTTGCTAGAGCTCACATCATTTATCTCCTTCCCGTGTCCATGCAATATGCACATTGCTAAAACACTACAAAAAAAGGAATCTTGATATAATGGTATATAAGGATCCTTTCCTGTGAGGTACAAATATGCCCATGTGCATTTATGCAAAAATAATCTAGATACAACCATATTGGCAATCATCTCAAAACCACTTTGGGGGGTTTATTGTATAAGTAATGCACAGAAGTGCAAATGTGCACTTGTAGAACACTACACAAAAAGAATCATGGTGCAGGCGCATGTGTCACCAGTGCACGTTCCTATTTTGATTGCTTCCCCACTGGAAAGATCGGTTTTGTTAATATCAACTAAGAGTGGATATCAACCCTAAACGTCAACCCTAAGAGTTGATATTGAAGTCGCGGTGAAGTCAGGCCTCCTATGTGTTGAGTATCCCATTATAATGCAGGCTTTTCCACAATTTTAATCAGAACTGGCTGAGCTTTTGAACACTGAGATTCAGATCACAGGCCAAAGGATCACAGTTTATTTGCAAGTTCTTGGTGCTCAGTGGCCTTAAAAAAGACACCTATCCTGTTCCAAATAAAGAGGCGTATGTATGTACAGAGGCATACCTGCCTGCATTCTTTCATGATCTTTGGCTGGATTCATCTGCATTTCTGAAAGGTTCACAAGGTCAAGTAATACTTTGCCCCACAGGAAGTTCAAGGGAAGGGACATGACCTCCAGATGCTGTCATTACCACAACAGTTTGACCTTTGTACCTCTCGAATGGGAAGGGCACCATGCAGCCCTCCGCCTTACATCTGCAATATGTCAGTCAGTGAAACCAAGATGGAAAGCTTTGAGCCTAACAGCCGAGGCAGCGCCTGCTAATCGCCCCAGCTCCCTAAACAAACTTGCCCTGAAGAAGAGGAAATGCCTGCCAGTGAGTGTGGATTAGTTAAAAGCACTGAACGCTGCAGTAGTTACTCCTCATAGTTCCGTAATGCATTGTGACACCAAGCATATTCAAATCACTGAATTAGCCTCTCCCTCTTTCATACATTATTTTTTTTCCATTTCAAGCGGCAGCCCAGTCCGAACCAACTTTCCAGAACTGATGCAGCTGCAGTGCAGCCCCAAGTAAGGGAACAAACATCCCCTTAGCTGCAGAGGTCTCCAAGACTGCCCCCCCCACATGATACAGTGTGCACAACTGCGCCACTGGCACAGCTATATCAGCACTGGAGTGTTGGTTAGGATTGGGATGCAACACTGTGGAACCCAAAGATTACATCATCTGTAGGTGCTTACTCTGTATGTCCACCTTAGAATGGTACAGACTTCTTAGGAAGCAAATTTACAGCCCAGTCCTAACCAATCAGTTTGGTGCATGGAGGGATTTATGACAGCAAAACAGAGTTCCATAGTCATAAAATGGCTGCCAACAATGCACCACCAATGGCTGTCCGCCAAGTTCCCTGGAGCTTGGAACTTCCAGGGGGTGTGAGGGTGGGTGGAGGGCAGGTATCAGTGGCAATGACTCTACTGATATCCTGTCCTCCATTTTGTCCCTAACGCTCCTTCCTTTTACTTGAACTTATGCCTGCTAAAGAGCTGGCACAGGTTCATGTAGACCCATTGAAGAGCATGCAAGAGCAGAACTGAGTAAGTATAAGGAATTTTTACTTATCCCTCTGCCCCTGCATGGTGTCCAGCTGCCCGCAGGATGTAGCAGAGCCCGTGCTGGCACCACTGCACCCTGCAGGCAGCATTTAGTTAGGACTGGACTGTCCATCTCACTAACAAGGGAAACCATCTTAGGGCACTAGCAAATGAGGTCTGGGACGGTCACAATTCGTTCACTTATATTCATGTGAGGGTTCACATGAAGTCATCATCCATCCATTGTCCTCCTGTATCTTCCCCATGGTGCTTAAACCATACATTTATTAATGAAGAAAATACATTATTATTTATAACAGCAGGTCAGCAGCACAATGACCGCATGTGTGGACTGTTGATAGTGCATATTTTGAGAGGCGCATGTCCACCAAAGACCACAGCAGGAACAGGAAGAGTAAAGAGGAGTAGATCAGTCTATTATGTTCCTTTATTGGCCAATGATGGAAGAACTGTGCATTTTGAAGAGTTAGTGGTCTGCAAAAGTGATTTCCAATGGTCAGTCTTTTCGGTCACAGTTGGGGTAATCTTTCTAAAATTGCTGAGTCACACTTAGTAAGCTTTTGCACCCATTAGTAATGATGCCTCCCTTTGTGCAATCATGTCTGAAGATGTTCTTGGCGCCAAGCCAAGGTCACGCGCCTGGATGAGGCCACTTCTCAGGGGAGCTGCAGCATATACTTTTTCCCCTCTGAAGTTGTATAAAAGGAGCTTGGAAATACCATTAGTCATGCGTCTGGTGTCAGCATAATGCAACTGCAGGCATGCTCTGCAAACTTGCCCATGAGAGGAACACATCCATTAGCAGGAGGCGCCACTTCTGTTTTGAGGGACATAGGGATGTGGTATGTTATTCTGTCTGGGGGAGGGATTATTGCTTATGCAAAGCTAATATATCCAATTTCTGTCTTTCTCCCACTAATCCGTTCCATTGCTTCCATATCCAAGAAGAACCTTGCCCTTCTGGCACTACAGTCCCCCTAAACATACTATATTTGCTGCGGTATGGAAGGAACATTGCATTCTTGCATATGGAAAAGAAAGAACTGGCTAGCACTACAAAGAGTCTGTTGGATATTGACTTATCTGGAGTCTTCACCAAAGATTATGGTTGTCTGGATATTCTGACAGGAACCTATTCAACCAATTAAGGTAAACTCACTGAAAAGTTTAACTAATTAAATGGCAAACTGATCAGCAACAAAAAAAAATTTTTCTTTTTTATACACATAGAAGAGAGACCAAGGGGAACAGACCCATCCTGTTACTTAACCAGTAATGCACACTCCACAAGGGATTGCTTGCCTTAAGATCCATGATAGTTTTGTCTTACACATTTGCACTGAAACTGACTTTGTAAACAAGTGATATTTTGACAAGGTTTCTGCCTCAGGACAAAATGAAATATTCATATCCGAACAAAAAAACTGCAAAGGCATATTCTGGAGTTACATCCTAATATTAATCGGTTCCATTGGTGGTAGGGTATTTGGGTCCTAGACGATTGTGTCCCTGGAGATTCACGTCTGGTTTTTGTGTGCATGTCCTGTTATTTGCATCTCACTATAACTAAACAACAAACCCCATGTGATATATAAGAACATAAGAACAGCCCCACTGGATCAGGCCATGGCCCATCTAGTCCAGCTTCCTGTATCTCACAGCGGCCCACCAAATGCCCCAGGGAGCACACCAGATAACAAGAGACCTGCATCCTGGTGCCTTCCCTTGCATTGGCATTCTGACATAGCCCATTTCTAAAATCAGGAGGTTGCGCATACACATCATGGCTTGTACCCCATAATGGATTTTTCCTCCAGAAACTTGTCCAATCCCCTTTTAAAGGCATCCAGGCCAGATGCCGTCACCACATCCTGTGGCAAGGAGTTCCACAGACCAACCACACTCTGAGTAAAGAAATATTTTCTCTTGTCTGTTCTAACTCTCCCAACACTCAATTTTAGTGGATGTCCCCTGGTTCTGGTGTTATGTGAGAGTGTAAAGAGCATCTCCCTATCCACTCTGTCCATCCCCTGCATAATTTTGTATGTCTCAATCATGTCCCCCCTCAGGCGTCTCTTTTCTAGGCTGAAGAGGCCCAAACGCCGTAGCCTTTCCTCGTAAGGAAGGTGCCCCAGCCCCGTAATCATCTTAGTCGCTCTCTTTTGCACCTTTTCCATTTCCACTATGTCTTTTTTGAGATGCGGCGACCAGAACTGGACACAATACTCCAGGTGTGGCCTTACCATCGATTTGTACAACAGCATTTTAATATTAGCCGTTTTGTTCTCAATACCTTTCTATCCTAAGCCTTTTATCCCATCACTAACTCTAATCCTATCTTTGCATTAAAAAATTAAAAAGTACATCTAATATAAATACTGTATACTTATTTTGGGGCACAAATGTCTGGGGCACAAAAGGAATGGATGCAAATGTCCAATATTGGGGTGCATTTGACCAGGACAGAGTTGTCCAGATCCTGTCACTGTCCCCCAGTGTTGACCGCTCTTTGGCCTTGCATCAAACCCCCCCCCCCATCCATTCACCCTTGCAGCTCCTCTTTGGCTGCCAGCATTAGGGTTGTGTGGATGTGATGATTGGCTCTTTGGACATCACACCAATGGCACTTAAGATGATGCACAGACATTGTGCTAGAATTGTGCTGATAATACACCAATGGCAGGACACTGCTGTATGGATGATGGACTGTATCAGGGTTTTCATGGATGCTGTTGGCATTGTTGAGAAGAGCTACACCAGCATTACTGGGACATTTGCACTATCTTGGTACTGACTGGATGGGCTTAGGATGTGATAGATGTCACACCAGTATCCTTGCAACTTTGGCAGTGATGTAGCTAGAGGAGTACAAAACACTAAGTTTTGAACTTAGCCCCACCACGGTGCGCAAGTGGTCCCTCCTCCTGTCCTTCAGAGCCATTCCAGTCACTAAAACAAAATGCTCTGGCAGCTGGAATGGCTCTGAAAGACAGGGGGAGGGAACGCTTGCATGTTGCAGTGAAGCACCATGCAAATCTTAGTGTTTTGCACCCCCTCTAGCTATGCCACTGAACTTTGGATCAGTGTTTGAATAGGATTGGGTCATAAACCAATTAAAACCATTATAGTCCCCTGTTATATATTTAACATGTTTATAAAGCATATGAAATGTCCTTCCACAGAAACAGGTTGCATTGACCCATTCCACTCTTACTAAAGAGGAATCAGATAATCCACTTGCCTCCCTATGTTCCCTTTAAACTTTAAATCCTGTGTGAAGATGGAGTGAGGGGTGGGGCTAGTATAGTGCTCCTTCCTTGTGCATTATTTAAAGTGATGTGTTCCCTTTATCTCTGTGTGAGGGTGGAGCATGGAGGAAGTACAAGGTGTTTATTGCACCCACATGCATGTGGACCCTGGCAAAGGCAAAAGCCATGAGCCAGGGATGGTTTTGGGCAGCAAACCCAGTTGAGCCATCCCTGGTTAGGCTAGTAGTTTCTTGGGCAATCTGTTGTTTGAGAAAAATGTGCGTTGGGAACATAACGAGAAAAATAAGAATATAAGGTTGTCACACATGGGAAGCAAGAATCAAAGGGGAATTTCATGTGGAACATTGCAGGATGTAGATCATATTTCATTTAGGGGGCCTATAACTCTGATTCCCCACCATCACCACCACCACCACCACCACACAGCCTTGAAAACAGATGGAACTCATGGCACATCTGAATCTTTGGGCTATGTCTGAAATCATACTTATTAAGGGAATTATTGTATATTATTGAAGTCCCAACTGATTATTAGAAGCACATTTATTGAGGTTTGACCACAGCGTAATACATGCGTACCTCTGGCATAGCTGCTAAACCCCAGTAAACAGTGATTATTAAAAACACATTTATCTAGGCTTAACGTTGTCATGAGATGCATATCACTTACAGGATTCAACAAGCCTGATCAGCACAAGCCTAATCCACATTCATTGAGGGCTTATAGTTCTGCACTAGATCTGCATATCTTCAAGTGAATCGTTCAGCTCCACTGTGTCCACATCATGCTTGCTTGATAGGTAAATCATATTAATAAATAAGGGAAATATATATTCTATGAATCTCTGTCCAGGTGCTGAGGACACTGAAGTACATCACTGACTGAACTGTGAATTGGAGATTCACAGGCTTTCACATGTGCCAATCAAGTAGCAGGAGATGTTGGATGGAACTTGACTTGAAAGAATTGATGGGCAAACTGCAATTCTGATACTGGGGCAGCCCAATCCTAACTTGCGCTTGAACAGGCAGGCCAGCGCTAGTTTCAAGCAGCCAGAGGCTCAGCCAGGGGCAAGGGGGAATGTTTCCTCTTACCCCAGGGAGAGCCACTGCAGTCCCAATGGGACTACTCAGATCTGCACCATCTCTGGAGGTGGCATAAATCCTCGTAGCCTGGGACTGCCTTGGGCTGCCCGGGAATGGAATTAGGATCCAGCATAACTATTGGATCCTGGCCCCGCCAGGGAATGCCAGGGCAGGTGGTGGGAGGAACAGCAGATTTAGCATACCCTTCACTCTGATATTGCTACTATCTCCCTCCAGCCCACAGCAGAGTCACATGGATGCACTTCCTGCTTGCTAAAACTTCCTTCCCCTTATTCCTTCCTTGGGTGGTCAATTTACACTTAAAGGTTCTGCGCCAGGAAGAAGTGAGGGGAAGCAGTCACTTCCCTGGCTCCTTCCTTGCCATCTCTTTAAATAAAACAGAAAATGCTGGGAGTTCTCAGCATCTCCTGCACTTCCAGTTTTATCAAAAAGATCACATGGGAAGGAAAAAAATCCCTGGGGAGGCAGCATCGGGCAGCACCGCATTGGGCATTTGTATTGGTTTGGTTGTCTCCACTGTTTGTTGATACTTAACCACAATCAAAACTGCAGGAAGAATGAAAACATGTGGAAATTCACAACGAATGAGAGGTCTGATTTACAAAGCAGCCAGATGACATCAATGTCAGTTGAGAACAGGGTTGCCAGATGTCCCTGCTTTGAAGGCTTGTCTCTTATTCCAGAATGTCACAAACTCATACACAATATAACAGAAGTCCTTTTGTCAAAACACTAGTTCCATTGAATGACTGACAACAACACCACTGGGTTTCAAAATCATCTCTATTTTTTTTTAATGTTCATCTAACAATCCTAGTGTTCAGGCAAAATTGAGAGATGAGTAGTGCGATCCAGTGCATATTTATTTAGAAGCAAATGCCATTCTTCAAATGAAGCTTGTAGCATGTCTACGCATGTCTACTGAGAAGAAAGTCCCATTGAGTTCAATGGGGTTTACTCCCAGAAAAGTATATATACGATTGTAGCCCTAATTCCAGGAATGTGTGCAGAGGAATGCACACTTAATTTTGAAAAATAAGCAGTGCACAGACAATTCTTCATAGAGACTAAGATACATCTCAGATGCACCACAGATACAGCTCGGAAAATAAGGGCACTTACTATTGCCAGTAAGTTGATCTTGTGCCAAGGGTCTCACCTTGTTATATAGACTATCAAGTATATATTATCTCTAAGGAAGAATAATGGAAACATAAAAGAAAGTATTATTTCTTTGCATGGAACCATACAACACAGACTGGAAAGAAATATGACTGAGAACCTTATAGGTGGTAAGGGGGACCTTACATTCTCATCTAAGAGAAAGAAACTGTTGAATCTCAACTAGAACAAAGGGTTGGCATCCAGGTGATATCTTTGTTGTGGGTTTGCCAGCTTGTGGCACTTCTAATGTGTCACCTGCCTTTGAATACCACTAGAGGCTGCCACCGACTGCCGTTTCTTGTGACATAAGCAAGCATGTCAGCCTCTGAATGAATCAGTTTAAACAACCGAGTCAGAGATGGAATGAGCAGCTTGGCTTCTTTTTATACACCTCAGTGTTCTTTACACACTCTGAGCTGAGGTCAGCTCCTGAAACTCCAGCACACATAGACAAGAGCTGAAACATCATATTTTGATGATAACACACCTTATGAACTGTGCTAAGGGGTCATTGTCCAAGCAAACAAACAAGAAAGAACACAGTGGGATTTACTTCTGACCCACCTAGGGTTGCACTGCTAGAGTTGTTTTAAAGCATTTTAATTCCCACTGTGCTGTTAGTAATTATCACCTATTTTAAAAATAAAATGCAACCATTGTTTTATTTTCAGGAAGGCGGTTAGAACTCGATTGTCATCAAGCAATTTGGTTCTTATAAGCATCTGTCTTTCAATAGGATTGGGCCAAAAATGACTAAATTGGACCTTGTCAACAGGCAGGAAGGCAATCTTACATATTAAACTGAACTGTAAAGTTCTGGAATGTCCTCTCTAGGGAAATCCATTCCCACACTTAGGAGGACACTTAAACGGCACATGTCTAAGCAGCTTGTAGTTGCTGTACTGAAGTGTTTAATCAACCATGTTAGTGGTGCCATGAATTTTATAAACTGTATTTTGTTAAAATGATTGATTGTGGTTTTAGTAATTCTGATCCTTTATGGCTTAAAGTATGGTAGGTTTTAGCTGCCATGTTCACTGCTTTGAATATAGCTGTCTGCAGAAAAGCAGGTTTATGGAAGACAATCTATATAAAGTGAATGGTTTATCTCACAGCCCATCAATAAGGGTGTGCTCTTTGATGGTGACATGTACAGCCTGCCCAGCCATGAAGTGACCCGATGAGGCTTGCCTCAGCAGCAGATGACAGAGGACGAGGAGTTGGTAGATTAAGAGTGCCCTTTACCCCAAGTCTGGTGCTGCCTCCCTCCAGCCTGTTGTGGACACAAGCCTGCTTTTTGCTTGCTCAAGTAAGAAGTAGATGATCAGTTTCCAGTCGATGCTCCATTGTGCAGTTTTCACAAACCCAGAAGGGTGCACCTTTGTTTGCGTGATATGGTTAAAGAAAACTTGAAGTCCTACACTTCTGAGTTCAGAAAAACTGTATGACAGAGCATGATAAGGGGACTTCCTCCCCTTTTTCAGTGTGCCTTGACAGAGGGCACAGGGGCAGACCCAGAAGTGGTCTTGGATGCCAGATCTGATCACATTGTCCCAGTGGCATTGCTAGGAGGTGTAGGGAGTATGGGCTTCATTGAGTGACATGCATGGGGCAGGGTGACACCACTACTGACCAAAATGTTTAAAATCTTGGTATTTTCAAATCATACCATGATTATATATCATTTGATGCATAATTTCATGCAGAATGCAATGAAACTGCATTAAAATACCTCTAGTCTATCAAAAGTTATAGCCAAAGAAAAACCAATAGGGACAGGGAAATGGTTCATCACCACACCCACCATTGCTCCACCCACTGCATGGGAGGAGGTCTGTTATGGGGGTGACTGGGCAGGGGCACCTTCCCTATGAGGAAAGGCTACAGCGTTTGGGCCTCTTCAGTCTAGAAAAGAGGCGCCTGAGGGGGGACATGACTGAGAAAATCATGCAGGGGATGGACAGAGTGGATAGAGAGACACTTTTCCCTCTCACATAACACCTGAACCAGGGGACATCCACGAAGAGAATTAGGACAGACAGAAGAAAATATTTCTTTACCCAGCATGTAATTAGTTTGTGGAACTCTTTGCCACAGGAAGTAGTGATGGCATCTTGCCTGGATGCCTTTAAGAGGGGATTGGACAAATTTCTGGAGGGAAAGTTCATTATGGGTTACAAGTCATAGTAGGTATGTGCCAGCTCTTGGTTTTAGAGGCAAGCTGCCTCTGATTGCCAGATGCAGGGGAGGGCAATGGGACACAGGTTGTGTCTGTTATCTGTGTGCTCTCTGAGGCATTTGGTGGGCCACTGTGAGATACAGGAAGCTGGACTAGATGGGGCTCTTCTTACGTTCTTATGACATGCTGATCTCCCGTAGTGGATGACATAAACCCTAGTAATGCCACTGCATTGTCCCTAGTTCATGTTCAACCACTCTGATTGCCAACCCCCCCCCCCAGAAATATACCTTATACCTTAATTCTGTACTTGTTCTAAATTTTCTGAACTTTTTCCTTCTTCTCTTCAGCTCCTCAAAAGCACAAACCCCTCCCCCCAACTCCAGCTGTAATCTAAAATAAACAGACTACCCTTCCAGGTAGCCTTTGGATATGCAGAAAATTAATCTGGAGTCTGAATTATGTCTAGATTGGGGCCCCGAGCTCTGGCGCAGTGCCTAGAGCTTTGTCACCCTTTTAGCAAACCAAGTCTTATGTCATTTTCCTTGTCTTTCTGCAACAAATGTTTCTACCCACTTGTCTGCCTTCTACATCACCCCTGTGGTAGGCAGCAACAGGGGCAACAACACCCCTGTGCTCTGCCCCACCAAACAGGAATTGTATTATAATTCCTGTTCAGTGCATTTAGAAATGATTAAAGAGGAAAGCTGTTTTTCACTGACTCTCCCACCCTTTTACTTTTAAGAACAAGGAAAAGAGAAGGAGAAAAGAAAAAGATGCTGGTTCCAAAAGTCCGGATCCAATTAAAGTCCAGATCATATTAACAAGAGATTGAATTAAGTAGCAGCCACCTCATTTCCAATTGTAAAGGAAGTGTATGTCATTTTATTAAGGCTAAAAATAAAATAGGAATGAACTGAAATGGAAAGCAGACACACAACTCCTGCCGATGCCACTGTGAAAACATCCAGCTTTCTGAACTCAAAGTCTTGCTCATTCTTCAACATGCTAAAAGAGAGAAACAACTCAGTCCGCTTTATATATTAATAGGAAGGTTTCTGTGATTAATTCTGTTTTTTAAAAGGTGGGAATCCAATCTGCAAAAGAGAAACAGGATGAAGCGGGAATGTAACGCCTAATTTCCACCATCGCTTTGACACAATACAGGCATTGTGATACCAACAGGAGTTGAGTTTTGGGACATGGTGGTTAGCCATGTGGAGATGGTGCCTCTTCACCACCTGGCTCAGTACACATTGTGGAGGTTGCCAAAAGATGGTGAACTTCATTACCCTGGCACCCATCAAATGACGACAACAGACCAAGTATTTGGATTTAAACAGGCCACTTTTATTAATTAAACAATAACTCTGCAGCAGGGCTAACTGAGGGCAAACCCCTAAACCCTCTCGCGTGCAGGGTACTAAGTGGGTGAAAAGGTCCTGGCTGTCTACATCCCCAATGACATAGGGCATCCACCTGACTCCAGAAATCACTCACTGAGTTATTGAGCCCACCTTTCTTCATTAAGGATCTAAGCAGTGGAACTACTAGGCCTGCAGGATGGACTATGACAGGTCTTGCCAATTCAGTCAGTGGGGCTTGCCAGCCAGTCTCCTTGAGCTGCTCAGGCATTATTAGAGCAATCCTGGCTTGCCCCCCTGATCTTGCTGCCTCAGATTGGACACTGAGATATAGTTCTGCCAACGCTACCCCACACGTCTGATACGAGGTGACCAACTGATGAAAATTCATAACCTTAAGAACCAATTCAATTCAAAGAACCATGCTATCCCCATGCCAGTCTGGGGTAGGCAAAAAAAACTACCATCTAATGGCCAATCAGGACAATAGCAAAAAATTCCTTCCTGGCCCTTGATCAGCAGCCAGCTACTCTCCAACTAGCTAGAGGGCAGGTGGGCCCAGTCACTTATCAGGAACAGACTGAGCTCTCCCAAGTATACATGTGCTTGAGCAAAGCTCTGTTCCTGCCTCCTCCTTTCTGAACAACCAATTGGCTGGCAGACTTAGCCTGCTGTCAGACCGAGGGTGGGGCAATTTGCCGCTAGTGCACCATAAGGCACATTAACGGTCATATCTTAGCACAAAAATGAATTTGGGCTTGAGCATTCAGAAGATTGGTTGCCACCATGCAAAACATTAAGGCACCGTTGCTTCACCCCATCATAGCAGCACCATTTATTTAAACTATTGGTTTCCCACTTTTTCCCTCCTGCAAGAGAGGCACTCAAGGCAATACACAATGTATTTTAAAGAAAAATAAAATTCAACAAAAATAAATTTGTTAAATAATAAAACGAAACCTCACATCAAGCAGTATACAACACATGGAAGAAAAAAAATCACAATGAAGTAAGCAAGATGAGACAAGGAGCCTAGTCCTATTCTCCCCCTCCCCCCACTGAAGCAGCTACACCCAGAAGGCTCACACTGTATCTTGGAGGGGCAGATTGGGAGGCATGTCTATTAAGAAGTAAATTCCACTTATTCCCATGTACAGTAAGTCTGTATATGATAGCAACCTAAGGTTAGAGATGCTTTCAATCACTTTCAAAGAGTGGAAGTGATGTATCTAAGTTTACATGGACCCAAAGGGTAAGAAGTCCCATAACCTGGGTGCCACTGCCAAATGCAGTTGTGGGACGCACCAGAAAATCTTCTCAGTGAATCTCAGAGAGTGGACAGTTTTATATGAGAGGAAGATGGTTCTTCTATTCCTTTGATCCTAAGTCATTTAGAGCTTGATTGATAAACACCAGCACCTTGAACAGCACCTGAAAACAGATTGGCAACCAAAGGAAAAGTACAGGTAGGGCCTCAGCCCCCCCCCCCCTTACCGAAAATAGTGGATCATGAAATGTGAGGTTTTGGGCCCCTTCCGCCCTCCAAAGGCAACCAGAGCTGTGCTCTCGTCACCTCTGGAGGGTTTTTTTGCTCTAAGGGCCATTCTGAAGCCTGCAGAGGCTGCAGGTAGATGTGTATGGCCTGTGTGAGGTTTGGAAAGGCCTCCGGAGGTGACTGGAGCAGAACTCAAGTCACCTTCAGAGGGTTCAGGTGGGACTGAGTCTGGCTCAACACAGGTCTGGGGGACCCACGTGAGTCTTCCTTCAAAGTCAATCAACACATCTGCCCAGATGCTTCATTACAGCATCTCCCTAATAAACATGGAAGCTGGTTAGGTAGAAGATGCTCAGGTGAGGTGGTATCATGACTCTGTTCAAGAAGCATTCCTCATTCAGGAAGCAACTCTTAAATGCTTGACATTCACTGTCTGTCTTTGCACAGCCCTATGGAGGATGAGATCTGAGATCTAGGATGTGCTCAGTTTGTCCTGTTGCACTGGCTCATGCAACACAATCATTTTCAAAGAGTCCATCCAAGGTGCCTGGGCCAACCCCATGGAACTTACAGGAGCGTGTGCTGCAGCATAGCGTGGAAGCCTCTGCCTTATGTTTCCAGCTCTGGCGTACCCAGCAGCTTGTTTCTCTCTCATTACTTCTATATATATATCAAGTTCTGACAAATGCGAGTGGAAGCTTTCCAGTATAAATAACTTTATCTTGACAAAACCCCTGGTGGCACCCCATGGCAATTCATTATTTTTCAATTAAATTTACCGTTTGCTGGCAGCTGCCCTGTTTTAATTTTCTGCTGTTTGTTTACCGAACAAGGAAACACATAACATACAGCCCTATAAAAGTCAGATTGAGTTAATTAAATGAGGTACTGGGAAACCCTAACTCAACCTCTCCAGTACATCGATCGCTGGATCCCCTGAAAAATGTCTCTTTTTCAGGAATTTATTTTCACATTTGCAGCGCCCTAATTAATTTGGAGTACTGCCCTCCTTTCCTTTTGATACTGTGTTTTCTCTCACACATAGCCAATCAACTAGAGTCTGTATCAGATGTGTGTGTTTAAATTCCTCTTAAATCTAACTAGAAAGAAGGGTTAGGGGAGAAGGAAAAGTTTCTGCGGTAAACAGTGGGGGTGATTTGATGAAACAGTCCAGAGCCCTGGTGAAACAGAACGTGCTCTGTACAGACTTTGTATCCCAGTTCTATATCCAGTATCTCTGTTCAAGGCAGCCAGGCAGGAAAGGCGCTCTCACTGACTAAAAGCTGCTGCCAGTTGCAGGAGACAGTTTAGGGCTAGGAGGACCACTGGATTGACTCAGCAGGAGGTTATTGCTTATGAGATGGCAAGTCAGTCTGCCAGGTCCAGACCTAGAAGCTTTGACAGCAACATTGCACTATGCAGCATGGGAATTAAGCAGTCCATTGGCCTACTGTTGCTCCAGAAGGTAGGAGAACAGATAAAAAGGGACACCATATGTGGATGCAGCCTCCCCACCCCCTTCCCTCCCCTCCCTGCCCAGTTTTGCCCCCCCACCCCCATTCTGCCCTCTCCACCCCTCCCACCTCCTGCACTGGCTTACCAGTGCATCACATCCTAAGTGATGGCCAAATTCTGATTATTCTGAATCTGGTTCTCTGAGATAAGAGGTTGTTATTAAAGAGGTCCAATTTTTAAACCTGAGACCAGCCCTGTAAGATAAACTTACTCAGGCTGTGTGTCACATGGCCCAGCTCCATCTTTAAACCCGTCTCCCAGCAGCGGCTAGGTGTGCAGCACTAACTTTTCAGTATGGCACCAGCCATGGATTCCAGGTGAGGCAACTTCATTTAAATGTGGCTTGACATAGGAGGAAGGATGAGGTTGGTTTTTTGTTTTCCTTTTTTAACATGCCTGGTGTACTTTTTTAGCTGAGCTAGGGTTATAAGCAGCAATTCAGATCCCACCCTACTAAGCATCAGGACAAGCATCAGGCCAGAAGAGTAGAGGGACTTAACCATAGGGTCTTTTTAGTATAATGTGTGAAAACCACAGTTTTGTCTTCTAAGGTACTCCAGTTCTTTGGGCTACTTGTAACTTTGGATTAGCACTGGTAATGCTACTAGGAGGATTTACCATATGCAGGCATTCCTAAATTGATTAGTGCTTAATATTCAAATATGACTTTAAAAGATGCATATGAAAGAAACATAGTTGCAGATCTTCAAAGACTGTACTGGGGGGAACCCTTCTGCCTGATCTCTCTACAGCTCTAGTCTGTTCCCAGCACCTGCCAGAATCTGACAGCGCTTTGGCAGCAGATAAAACTTTCTCTGGTGTCAAGTTGTCAGGTGTTGTGTGGTGTTAGAAGGGGAACATGTCAGAAAAGGCTGATCTCAAAAGCAGCTTCCCAAGTTACTCCCTGATCCCACATTTATGCATGTAGAAGAACATGGGTGGAAGTCAGCAGAATGTAGCCCCAGAAATATATTCTGTTTATTTTATTGAGACTATTTAGGAATTGCATTTCTAGTCACATGGTGTGCGCAAAACAATGCACAAGATTCAAAGTGAAAAATTTACTGAAACCAGGGGCAATGCTGAGAGCAACGAAAAAGAACAGATCATAAAAATGCCAAGAGTTTATAAAAAATCAGATTTAAACAAACCCCTTGTCATCAGAAAGAGCAATTAAAACATGTCAGCAATGGACAGCTAAACCAAATCCTACACATACTTATTCAGGAGGAAGCCCCATTCAGTGGGACTTATTTCTGAGCACATACTTAGTCCTGGCAGGAAAAAGAATCCTTATTTGCACTTGTACAAGCATCAGTGGTCTGGTGAGCACCCCCAGGAGGGCATTTTGCAACACAGAGACCACCAACAAGGCAACCCTGAGTGGATGACAGTTGTCTCCAGCAGTCATGGCACCTGTAACAGGATTTATAAACTAGATCTCAGGTTGCAGGAGAATTCATATGGAAGAAGAGTATGATCTTCTCCACAACCACTGACTTGCTCCACTCCAATGAGTAATATTTATCATGAATGCACAGGCTCTGCCATACGTATGTCATACTAGATGCTTAGAGCACAAGCCTAACCAGGTCTACTCAGAAGTAAGTTCTATTTTGTTCAATGGAACTTACTCTCAGGCAAGTGTGGTTAGGATTAGTGTAAGAAGATGCAGAGAAAGCCAGGATTCTCATATAAGATGTCATTTCAGGCTGCAGCTTTCCTCAGCACTACATGACAATCTGTCACCACCAATTTTCTGGAACTTCTTGCAGGGCAATCAAAAGTGCAGAAGTCCGTTGTATCTGGTGATCACTTTACAGACATTATAAAAAATAAAAAGCCATCTTGAAAAGAGTTGCAGCGGTGTTTCTCAACCAGTGGTACTTGAGGTGGTGTCTGGTGGCACTTGTGGGGCCCCTGCCACCTGGCAATGAGACCAGAAATGTGGCACAACAAACAGCAGTTGGAGGCTCAGCTTGGTGGGCAGAGCTCTAAAGCATAGTTTTCTGCACTTGAAAAAACCCTCCCATCCACCCCGAGCCTCTTACTGGTGTTTCTTGCAATGCATCTGGACTCCCAATCCAGATGTAACTGGCGATAATGTCATTGCCAATCACTTCTGGTGGTGCTTCCAACAGGTGGACTGTGGGAAGTGATACGGCGGGGAACAAACATTGAGAAACGCTGAGTTACAGCACACTCCTATGCAAGTCTACTCAGAAGTAAGCTCCATTATGTTAAGTTGGGCTGACTCCTGGGCAGACACGTATCAGATTGCAGCCCCACATGGACCTGTATGGCAGACCTTTCGGCAGCCATCATGCTAGTTAATGTTGTGCATATTCTTGGCATTAAGCCACAGGCAATGGTACAAATTAATGGTAAGGAACAATAAGCCCCCTGGTTATGTTTCTTGACCCTGTTGTTACTTTTCTTCCTTGGGTGCATTGTGTGCATATGCATTTTGCTGCTGCCGATGTGAAGACATCCTTCAAGCAGAACACAAAGCCAATCAGCACTAGACAGGGCTGATACCCAATTAACTGATTAACCCAAAGGGAATTGAAAATGAAGCCCATCTTTCAAAGTCAGATGCATCATTCCATAAATATTCCATGTGCATTTAATAAGACAGATTTATACATTATTTAAGTATTCACAGATAGTTAAAAGTGCAACACAGAAACCTGAAAGGTGGGGTTAAGTTTTATGTATGTGACAAGTCAATAACGGGCAGATGCAGTGCATGCAACCATTTTATTGAATACTGCTGATACAGTTGATAGCAGAACTAACATTCAAGGAATTGTTGTATTATTGTCCATTAGTGTTTCTAACAGCCCGATCCTATTCTTTCCTCCTGCTGATGCAGCAGCACCAAAATGGTGACGTCTGCATCCTGCTTTGGGGGTGGGCGGACAGGGAGTGGGAAACGGGGCTGAGACCTGGCAGTTATACTGGATCCCAACCCTGTTTCCCCGAGCAGTGCAGAGCAGCTCCAAGCATCACCTCCTGAGCTGGCGCAGGTCTGAGTAGACCCACTGGGCCTGTAGTAGCTTACGCAGGGGTAAGAGTTTTCCCTTGCCTCAGGCTGAGCCGATTCTAGCCCCAATCTTGCGCTGGATACAGCACAGGCCTCCTGGCTCACCTGTTTCCAGCACAAGTTAGGATTGCGCTGTTAGTCTTTCAGTCTTTTAATTTTAGTTCTCAGTTTTCTAGTTTTAGCTTTTAGTTTTAGCAATTTAAGTTTTCAGCGTTTTATTAGTTTCAGTTCTCTGTTTTTAGTTTTCTAGTTTAGGGCTCATTTCTCATTTCTTTGCATAATTTACACCATGACTTTTACCCCTCCCCCCAAAAAAAACTTTTATTGTTTCAATATTTGATTCTCAGTTTTCATACTTGGTAAGATACTGTATGAGAAAGGACAGAGAGGATCCTTCACACATCGAGAGTCAATATTCTGTATGTTTCCAACATTTGCCACCATATTTCAGTCAGAAATACACATGAAATGTCACCACCGTTTTTGAACATCATCACTGCAGCCTCAGCACAGTCATCTTAATGAAAAGTCCCACATTTTGTGTACAAAAAGACAAACCAGTTGGGAAAAGTAAATCTCCCCCGCACCTTTGAAAGGAGCACTCATACACATAAGAGAAACCAGCCAGTTAATAAAATAAATAAGACAGCCACCAAACTGCCAAAGAGTTGAAAACAGGAAAGTTGTAATTTTTCCCCCAAAACTTGGCAGTAGCTATTTCTTTCTCATGCAGGGCAGCACTGAAAACCATGCGTTCGAGAAGGAGTTTGCATTTTCACAGCAAGACTCCCATCTCCCTCCCTGAATCTCTGGATAGGTTCGGTCTTCAGTCTGACCTCAGTGCTATTCCAAATATTATTTTATCACGTTCCTATTTTCAAAGAATTACAAAAATAGGTTTTTGCCTACAGCACTGAATTGGGTGTGTGTATGACAAACACACACAGTCCAATCCTATAGGGCAGTGCCTCCTAAACTCCTACAAGGGAGTTGGGAGCACTGTAAGTGTGTGCTGGGCAGGGGGGGAGGCAGCAATACGATCCCCAGGATTATGCTGCTGCTGGGGATGGGAGGGTTTTTTTTACTTACCATTCCTGGGGCGTCTGGTCAGGGGGGGCCCTCTGTAGGGCTCCCCTTGCCTGCAAAAGTAAAAAATGGTTGGCAACCTTCAGTCTCGAAAGACTATGGTATAAGCCTACAGCACCTGGTATTCCCAGGCAGTCTCCCATCCAAGTACTAACCAGGCCTGACCCTGCTTAGCTTCCAAGATCAGACAAGATTGGGCATATGCAGGGTAAAAAAAGGGCACTTCCAGTTTCATCACGAAAACTGGAAATGCCTTTTTTTTTTATTTTAGTCTTTTGCAGGCATAGGAGCCCTGCAGAAGGCTCCCCAGAACCCCGGAGCTCCCAGCACTGGCTGCAGGGATTGCAGCACTGGCTGCAGGTAAGTAAAAACACCTCCCTCCCATCCCCGGCAACAGTGTTAATCTGGGGATTGTCTTGCTGCTGTCCCCTCTCCTCGCCTCTTAAAGGGGCAAGGATAAGTGCTTCCCTCCCTGGTGGGTCACAACCAACCAGTTTGGGAACCACTGCTATAAGGCACCTACGGTGGCAGAACTCCTGGTCATTGCAACATCATAAGTGCTGTTGGCATCCTTCAGTCTTGGAAGACTATGGTATCACGCTCTGAATGGTGGTTCTGGAACAGTGTCCTCTCCAGTGCACAAAGCCTGGGTAAAGTAGATATGGAGGATAGACTGTTACCCATGCAGCAAATCCCCCCTCTCCATGTCACTGAAATGGTCCAATGGAAAGGCAGAAGCCAATATGTACTATTCATAAGTGCTATTGCAGCATCATAAAAGGTACGCCACTGTTGTGCACTTTAGGGTCACTAAAGCAACTTGCTGGAGACCCCATGAACACAGCAATGGCTCTTGGATGCTGCAGTGGAGCAGATAAAGTGGCAAGAGGGCCAGCTCAAGAGACAATCAGGGTGAAGAGCAAGTAGGGCAGGAGTGGGCTGGGAGTGAATCTTGGTTGCTGCAGTGTACCATATCTATCCCCCTTTCCCAGCCCAGACTCACCCCCAGAAATCTCCTTGAACTTACATCAGTTAAACAGCTGGCCTAGGACTGAGTTGACCCATTGATAGCCAGGCAGTCTATGGAGAGATAAGTACAAGTTAATTTTGATTATCCCTCCTGGGCAAGCTGGTTGCCCTACCCCCACCATAGCATGCAATGTGTATTCCATCAGTGGTACTGATGCTATGGTCTGGTGGGAGGTAGGAGTGGGCCCCATTCACTTACCTGGAAATATAGGTTTTCATTGTTAGACAATTTAGCTCCCATCGTATTTTTAAATATAAATGTCATGAAAGTGAGGAGTCTGGTTCTATCTCCTAATTATTTTTTTTTTTTGGGGGGGGGGGGAGTGTATCTTATTTACTTTTACCATCTTCAATCATGATTTGTTAAAGGAATGTGATGTTTAATAAAGACATCAAACCCATTTTGCCATAAAACCTAGTGATGATAGACTTTTAATCCTTCTTAAATTGTACTCAGAATTTTCTCTCAAAGCTCTGACAATGTATGCCCTGTGCCCTTTACAAAAATTGCATAGCAGTATGAAAATTGCAAGAGTCATGGGAGTCAAAATGACATCACAATGTTGGTAATGAAGTACTGACAACTTCCTTCAGCAACTTTTCAAAACCCAATGGATGCAGTTCAAATGTTTAAGAAATAACATTTCTCAAAATTAAAACAGATGGTGAAGTTTTCATTGAGATCAGTCTGCGTTCAAGTTTCTTAAGTATATGACTGTGGCAATGGCCAGCCGTTGCTAACATGTCACCAAGTGGCTGGTGATCCTATTATTAGCTGGTGATCCCATTACTAGCGCTGACTTCATTTGCTGGAGCTGATAGTTTCTTATGCCTGTGTCAACTATCATCCTGAATGTTGCACTTGGCCATATAGATCTTCTGCCCTTTATCACCATGCCCATGCATTGCCAATAGTTCTGCAAACCAAAAATCCATCATTACAGATGATGAGAGAACACTTGCTGGACAGAGCAAACACTGAAAGCCTTCTGCAATAATGAGCTGACATTGCTAAGAAGATGCATATGAAGTGTTCTGAGTATTCAGACATAGTTACATCACTGTCAAGAACAATAATGTCAAGTGAAGCTAGTTAGCAAAGGTTGTCATAGAAAGAGACTCCAGAAGCTCTGCACACAAGAACAATGTTGGTGTCAGGTTCACTTTTGATAGAATAGAGATATTTCAATGCAGTTTGTTTTACTGCATTCTGCAGGAAATTACACATCAAATGATATAGGTATTATTTGAAAACACCAAGATTTAGAAAAAATTGGCCAGTCATGTTGTCACCCCCCTGTGCGCATCTCCCAGTGCAGCCCGCACCCCCCCACACACACATCTTCCTACCAACACCACTGTTGTGAGGGCCCACGCTGCATGGATTTCTAACAGCAGAAACCGTTCCAATCCCATTTCCCATAGGGGGAGGTAAGAGAACTTTGGTTTCACGGGCCATAAAAAATGTGAACTTCAGTTGCATCAATAACTCCCAAACCTCCTTCATAGAATCCGTTGGCAACTCCAGGAACAAGCTAAACCCCTTTCTACCTTGGGACAAAAATTATCCATGATGTGGATTTTGATAACCATGGCTTGTTGTTTATCAACATCTGCCACCGCTGTTTTTATGGTAACGGGTGGAAGAAATGCAGATGCCAAGGCCACCAGGGCTGGAACTGTAATTTCCACAGAGTCAATAGCTCCGTCTAGACCAAAGAAGTACATCATGGAGGGAATAGCCCTTTCTTATACTGCCAGGGCATGGCATTAGCAAAAACAACACAGTGGCGGCTTCCAGGAAGCACATAATATTTTACTCCAGGAAAAACTTTGGGCAAGTGTTTGGACAAGCAGGCAGTGTGTTGTAAGCTGCCTCAGATTGCCCATTCCTGTCAACAGACCCTATTATTCAAGGCCTTGTCTTTTATTTTTAAGAGGACCCATTTTAATCTATTTTCTTTGGATGGGGCCAAGCAGCAGGAGGAAATTGGCTCAAAGGAAAAGGAATGGCTCTCCATAGACTTTCCCCTCAGCAAGTATTTATTGAGAGGCTTTCGCTGTCTTGGATTCTCAGAGGGCGCTCAATCTATACTCCAGTTCCCTGAGTCTATCCCAGGCCAGAAGCAGTATATGATAGTGCAACACATTTTACTGTACAGATTTGTGGACTGTGAGCAAAGCCATCTGGTTTCTTCTCTATCAGCAAGCATTACTCCCACAGATGCCAGCTAGGAATGAGAGCAAGACATATTTTTTTACCTTCAACTCAGGTGGAAAGATCCAGTCGAGGATTATGGGAAGTAGGAACTATGTAAAGTTGGCTGCCTATGAAAGCTTGTAGGTAACTAGGAATCACATGCTTCTTTTTCTGCTGACCCAAAGAATTCAAAAGATGGCAGCAGATTGGTGTTCAAGGCATGAAGTTAACGTATCAATTATCCCACATCTCATTCATAGGCACATCTGTAGTTTAATCGTGGAGGCATGCTAAAAGAGCCCTCATAAGGCAGGCAGATTAGGTTTGCAAAAGCAAAAGACAAGCAGAGCTTGTTCATAGTGTTATAATGTACTCCCCAAGCAGGGAGAAGTGCCAGGGGAAGCATTACCTGAATACGGCTTCTTCTGGAAGAGAGATCACCGGAGGTGTATGTCATTTTAGAAATAATTGGTTTATTCACAAACACAAGTGGAGCATAGATAGAGTAGACACAAGGAGCATGGGAACTCCTAAATCCAAACAACTGATTGCAAGTGCACACTGTCAAGGCAACAGATTTGCTGTCACATCCCAGATCCCCAGGGAGGAGACTGCACCCTAAAATGGCTTCAGCTCTCAGTCCAGCCTCAGGCAATGTTTCAATCCATCTCAAAAAACACTTCTGTTTTACACACACACATGTATCAGACTCTTTCCTTAACTGGAGGACGAGCATCTCCTCCAAGCTCTGACAGCCAAAGCCAGACCAAAACTTCCTGACATCTGAGGTAGCATGTAAGGCATCCCCTTACCCCAATAGTGTACTAGCCTCTGCTCCTCCCACTCTCCCATGTTCTAGCTCAGCACCCTCCTCCCCTCCACATTTCCTTTTCATCTCTGTTCCCCTATCCCTCTTCTAATCCAGGGAGTAGAAGGTGGAGGCACAGTGGAGACAGGTAGATGGACACAGACGGGTGCATCCCATCTGCTGCCTGCTTCAGTTGACCACTTGGATGGGCTGCCTCTGCTAATGGCTTATGCTCAGAAAACATTTCCCAGCTATTAGCTCGGACTTCACCACCATATGAACTAGTTATCTCCCTTACAAATGAATATTTGGCCTTCCACCATACAACAAAATAGGAAGTGATCATCGAATCCTTTAACTTTCTGTAACAACAGTTGTGACAAAAAAAAATAGATAATTCTTTATCTCCTACTGGTGTCAATGCTGCACTTGAGAAAAGGAAACAGGCAGTTAGATTCTGTTTGAAGACACCAGAATGAACTTTGAAGAAACATTTCAAGAATGGGAAGTTTCACTTATTTTATCAGACACGCTCTTGTAATTATTTTCTTTTTCCTGCCAACTTCTCTGTCTTGTCTTGGCCAACAAGTAAAGTGAATGAACAACTGATGTGATTCTGTTTTGTGGATGTTTTCCAAGGCCCACAACCATCTGTCTATCTATTGATGTCTTCCTTGGTCTTACAAGAAATTATATCAGTTTATTGCAGGATTCTCAAGAAGCAGCAAACTACCTCTTTCATAGTGCCAAAAATGAACCCACTGTATTTTGATGCTGATGAGGTGTAGTCCAGCTATATAACCAGAACAGAAGAGCATCAAAAGAGACACTCTGAAGTACTGGTCTTTGTTTTTCTCTGTTGCACCACAGATGATGGAAGGAAAGTTACCATGACAAGTGGATAAGTTCTATGCTAGAGGTAGAACAAGGAGCATGGCAAAAGGATGATCAGAGCATTGATTCATTGGTTGACATGACATTGTTGGCAACCTTCAGTCTTGGAAGACTATGGTATCGCGTTCTGGATGGTGGTTCTGGCACAGCGTCTAGTGTGGCTGAAAAGGCCAATTCGGGAGTGACAATCCCTTCCACACTGGGAGCAAGTGTGGTGTGTCCCTGGTCTGTCTCCCTGGCTATGGGCCTTCCGTCTTTGCCTCTTTGCCTCAGACTGTTGGCCAAGTGTCTCTTCAAACTGGGAAAGGCCATGCTGCACAGCCTGCCTCCAAGCGGGTCGCTCAGAGGCCAGGGTTTCCCACCTGTTGAGGTCCATCCCTAAGGCCTTCAGATCCCTCTTGCAGATGTCCTTGTATCGCAGCTGTGGTCTACCTGTAGGGCGCTTTCCTTGCTCGAGTTCTCCATAGAGGAGATCCTTTGGGATCCGGCCATCATCCATTCTCACAACATGACCAAGCCAACGCAGGCGTCTCTGTTTCAGCAGTGCATACATGCTAGGGATTCCAGCACGTTCCAGGACTGTGTTGTTTGGAACTTTGTCCTGCCAGGTGATGCTGAGGATGCGTCTGAGGCAGTGCATGTGGAATGCGTTCAGTTTCCTCTCCTATTGTGAGCGAAGAGTCCATGACTCACTGCAGTACAGAAGTGTACTCAGGACGCAAGCTCTGTAGACCTGGATCTTGGTATGTTCCGTCAGCTTCTTGTTGGACCAGACTCTCTTTGTGAGTCTGGAAAACGTGGTAGCTGCTTTACCGATGCGTTTGTTTAGCTCGGTATCGAGAGAAAGAGTGTCGGAGATCGTTGAGCCAAGGTACACAAAGTCATGGACAGCCTCCAGTTCATGCGCAGAGATTGTAATGCAGGGAGGTGAGTCCACATCCTGAACCATGACCTGTGTTTTCTTAAGGCTGATCATCAGTCCAAAATCTTGGCAGGCCTTGCTAAAACGATCCATGAGCTGCTGGAGATCTTTGGCAGAGTGGGTAGTGACAGCTGCATCGTCGGCAAAGAGGAAGTCACGCAGACATTTCAGCTGAACTTTGGACTTTGCTCTCACTCTGTCGTCTCCAGCAGAAGCCAAAGACAAATTCTACGATGACCTGGCCACCACTATCAAGAAGATCCCTGCAAGAGAGCTATTGTTCATCCTCGGCGATTTCAATGCTAGAGTTGGTGCTTTGGCCCACTTGCTTAGGTCAGTTCGGCACTGGAAAGATGAACGAAAATGGCCAACGCCTGCTAGAGTTTTGCTGTCATCACAGGTCATGGCCCACTTGCTTAGGTCAGTTCGGCACTGGAAAGATGAACGAAAATGGCCAACGCCTGCTAGAGTTTTGCTGTCATCACGGTCTCTGTGTCAGCAACACATTCTTCAACACGAAGCCCCAACATAGAGTCTCTTGGAGACACCCAAGATCAAAGCACTGGCACCAGCTCGACCTGATTCTCTCCAGACACTTCAGCCTTCCCAGCATCAAGATCACACGCAGTTATCACGGTGCTGCCTGCGACACTGACCACTCTCTGGTGTGCTGCAGAGTGAAACTGCAAGCAAAGCGACTATATCACACAAAAAAGGAAGGAAGATCTTGCATTGATACCAGCAAGATCCGGGATCAGAGGAAAGTGGAGGAATTCATTGGTTGAAGTACGCAGTAAAGTGTTACACAGCAGAAAAATTCAGACAATTACATGCTTTTCTTTGGTATTTTGGGCATGCTACTTTATCTCTTGGATCTTAGCTTTTTACCCTGAAAATAGGAGTAAGCTTGGAAGGCCATATTCTCCAAAGTAGGGATTTGCAGACATTTCAGAGCTGTAACATTTTATTGTGCAGAGATCTTTTTTCCTTTTGAAAAGCTTTGCAGAGCTCATACCAGGTGAAGACATGACATAAATCACAAACAAACAGCCAAGTCAAGACTGCTGAATTTTCCCTCTCTTTTTTCTTGGAATTGTCTCTTCACAGTTCATCAGTTTTTATACCAGAGATTTAGGAAAGCTAAAGACCTAACTCCAGATAAAAGTTGTGGATATTGTGTTAAATCAAGGGAGCTACTCTTACAGTACCCTTTCTTGGCTGGGTGTCAACAAGAAGGGGATTTGGATACTTTATTTTCATTTGAAGGGCTGAGGTGGCTTGTTATTCAGTTATAATACAGAACAACCATTGGAACCAGTTTCTCTGAACTATCAAAATGCCTGTAATAAATCCCAATAAGGCAGCCATTCTATGATAAATGTTCTGTTTTTCCACTAGGAACTTGGCTCTCAACCCCTCTGGAGTAAGCAGTAACATTAAAAGCCATGCTCCAGAAATGTGCATTGAGTTCACAATTTGCTATATATATGAACTCACACACATGCACACAAAACACACATAACTACATTAGATATATTTAAACAGAATTCTCCTATTTTTGTTGAGATATCTATATTCAGGGTGCCTCAAGAAAATATACATACACTTTATAGTGTCATAGCACTTTATTGCGCTATGATTCACAAATATACTATAAATACAGTACAGTAATTCACTGTATACTGCATATGATGGATACAGAAGCAGTTACTTGACCAGGGTTCAATCCTATCCAGCTTTTCAGTGCTGATGCAGCCATACCAGTGGGACATGCACTGGATCCTGCAGTGGGGTGGCAATCACTGAGGCCTCCTCAATGTAAGAGAATGCTTATTCCCTTACCTCAGGGCTGCATTGCGGCTGGATCGGCACTAGAAAATTGGCTAGGATTGGCCCCTCAGTTAATTAATTAGTTATAAATTAGAACATATTCTATACACCACTTACATTATTGACTAAGGGCCCAATCCTATCCAACTTTCCAGCACCAGTGCAGCCTCAATGCAGCCCTGAGGTAATGTTCGCAGACCTTGAGGAGGCCTCTCTGACTGCCTCCCCACCACTGAATGCAGTGCACACCCCATTGGCACAGCTGCACTGGCACTGGAAAATTGGATCGGTTTGGGCCCTAAGGGAGCAATCCTAACCCCTTATGTCAGTCCTTTCCCGCATTGGCATAGCGGTGCCAATGGGACATGCGCTGCATCCTGCAGTTGGTTGTCACTCAGGGAGGCCTCTTAAAAGTAAGGGAATGTTTGTTCCCTTACCTCAGAGTTCCATTGCCCTTATGTCAGTGCTGGAAAGCATTGACATAAGGGGTTAGGATTGTGCCCTAAGGGATCTGCAGATACCCACCACTGTGTGTGGTGTGATGGTTCCACACATCTCTTCAACTGCTTCCCCTAGATGGTCTAGTGTTGCAGGTTTTCTATAATGAAATTTGTATGAATTAGAGCTCATTAAAATGTGCATACATTTTTATTTTATTTTTTGAGGCATCTTGTATATGTTGTAATTAATATGAGTTGAACCTCATGGAGAATATACATGAATGAACAACATCAATAAATGATTCTGCACATTGCCTGGTCAACATGCATAGTCTTTGGACGATACTGAGGAATATGAAAAACATCCAGCTATCAAAATTGCCAGTCAGAAAACTTACAGGTAGTCCGTATTATCTGTGGATTCAGCATTCGCAAATTTTCTCATCCATAGAAGCTGATCAGCCACCCCTCAAGCCTCCAAACCTGTCCAGAGCTGTCCAGAGGTCCTTCTGAAGCACACAGAGGCCACATGTGACTGTTCATGGACTTTGTGGGCTTCAGAATGGTTATTAGGGCCCCCAAAACACCAGAAACTGGTGTTTCACTGAGAAACTGGAAATGACTTTTTTTGCCCAGATAAGGCATTCTGAGGCCCAGAAAGGGTTCAGAGGGTTGGATCTCCTCCATCCTCCCCCAACAGATTCCAACATCCAGTGCATCCAGATTTTGGTATCTGCAGGGGTTCCTGGAACGGAACCTCTGTGTATAATGAGGCCCAACTGTATTCTCTGTATAGAACGTATGCATATTTGCTGAGCAATATGCGTAATACATCCTCCAACATGACTCATAAATTATCCATCTGATAGCCCAATCCTGTCACACAGGATGTAGAGCTGCCAGTGCAAAGGCCACAGTATAGTGTGTGCCAGCAGGGCCTGTTGAGGCATCACAGCCCCAGCACTATTATGGTTGTATTCAACTGTTGGTCTGTGGGTGAATGGACAAGTGGTAACCAGTGACAGTGCATACTGGGAACTGAACATACTCCCCAGTTGCTGTTGCAAGGTGCCTGAAGAAGAAAGAGGAAAGCCTACCCTTATCAGAGGATATTGGTTTGAGGCAGAGAGCTGTCCAGGCTGCTAGGAGTGTGGTTAGGAGTATTCAGCTAGTAGCACAAGCCAATGATATCACTGGTCCACACTACTAGCCATTCTCTGGTCTAGTCACTTTCTGCCACTGCTACAAGATGTCCTCTCAGAAGAACACTGCCATAAACCAAGGTTAGCAGTTGACCCCTGCTAACTGGGTAAGAGACACTTTTTCAAGTGGGTGCTTCTCTTTTATTTAGCAGAGCCAGGGGGAGAATAACTGGCCCTCCTAACCCCAGCAGTGTCTTTTCTAGTGGCTGTCTGTTGGTGTTCTTTTGCATCTTTTAGATTGTGAGCCCTTTTGGGGGAGGGAGCCATTAGTTGTTTGATTTTCTCTGTAAACAGTTTTCAGTTGAAAAGCAGTATATAAATACTGTTGTTGTTGTTGTTGTTGTTGTTGTTGTTGTTGTTGTTGTATATAATAATATAATATAAGAATAATTAGTTAGTTGGCAACCTTCAGTCTTGGAAAACTATGGTGCTGTGAATGGTGGTTCTGGAACAGCATCTAGTGTGACTGAAAAGGCCAATTCGGGAGTGACAATCCCTTCCACACTGAGAGCAAATGTAGTCTGTCCCTAATCCATCTCCCTGGCTACAGGCCTTACTTCTTTGCCTCTTTGCCTCAGTCTGTTGGGCAAGTGTCTCTTCAAACTGGGAGAGGACATGCTGCACAGCCTGCCTCCAAGCAGGCCGCTCAGAGGCCAGGGTTTCCCACCTGTTGAGGTCCACTCCTAAGGCCTTCAGATCCCTCTTGCAGATATCCTTGTATCGCAGCTGTGGTCTACCCATAGGGGGCTTTCCCTGCATGAGTTCTCCATAGATGAGACCCTTTGGGATCTGGCCATCGTCCATTCTCACAACATGACCAAGCCAATGCAAGTCTCTCTGTTTCAGCAGTGCATACATGCTATGGATTCCAGCTCCAACAAAGTTCCTGTGTTGTTTGGAACTTTGTCCTGCCAGGTGATACCGAGGATGCGTCGGAGGCAGTGCATGTGGAAAGCATTCAGCTTCTTCTTCTGTTGTGAGCGAAGAGTCCACGACTCACTGGAGTACAGAAGTGTACTCGAGACGCAAGCTCTGTGGACCTGGATCTTGGTATGTTCCTTCAGCCTCTTGTTGGACCAGACTCTTTTTGTGAGTCTGGAAAACGTGGCTGCTTTACCAATGCGTTTGTTTAGCTTGGTATCAAGAGAAAGAGTGTTGGAGATCGTTGAGCCAAGGTACACAAAGTCATGGACAACCTCCAGTTCATGTGCAGAGATTGTAATGCAGGGGGGTGAGTCCACATCCTGAACCATGACCTGTGTTTTCTTAAGGCTGATCGTCAGTCCAAAGTCTTGGCAGACCTTGCTAAAACAGTTCATGAGCTGCTGGAGATATTTGGCAGAGTGGGCGGTGACAGCTGCAAAGCGGAAGTCACGCAGACATTTCAGCTGGACTTCATTATTATTATTATTATTATTATTATTATTATTATTATTATTATTATTATTATTATTAATAATAATAATAATAATAATAATAATAATAATAATAATAATAATAATAATAATAATAATAATAATATTGTGATGGTGACCAGGTCATACTCCTAGCCCTTCATATGTTCTCTGAAATGAGCCCCTTAGCTGGCTGGTGTCAGGGTAACGTCAACATAACTTACCATCACACATTCCTGCTGATCCTCCAGACGGCATGGAGGCCCAGCACATACTGGCACTGGTCCCCTTGCCGGAGTCTCTCCCTTTCTGGCCACTGCAATGAACTCTATGGCATGTTTGCAATGGCCGTTGCTGGGGTAGTGCACGGGCCACCAGCACTGCCCCGGCATTGGATTGGGCTGCCTGTCACTGCCTCCAGATGATCTGTTAACCCATGTACATTGGCAGGTTACAGAAAAGCAACTTTACAGAGCAAATATTCTTTTCTGCCATGCCTTGAAAGGCAGTTAAGGTATAAGCAGGCTGTAAAACCAAACATATCTGGAACTAGCAAAAGAATTCTGCAGCTGAGTGATTCCAGCCAATCACAATGCATTTACAAAAGCACCATGTGACATCAAGCAGCTGAGAATCTAATCCACAGCATATAAGTAACTTCAGCGTGGCTATGATATAAAACTGGTATGGGAGAAGATGACCAGAAATTTGAGGATGTTGCTTACAGATTTTTAAAATGAAGTCTGGGATTTGAAGTTAATAATGAATAGAATGAATTGAATAGAAATCTGCAATGTTTAATGATGATTCACATGTTTTGCCCAGGTCAAGACTACAGGGTGACAGGCTCCAGGCAAGACTTTCAAGTTTCAGTGGCACTTCTGCACGTCTGGGATCTACCATAGCAATCCTGCCTAGAAAAAGCTAGACTGGCAACCCAGTCCTGAAGACAGCCATGGCGTTGGATCTCTCACAAGGTAGCTGCTTGAATCAGCATATTAGGTGGCTATGCCATACCCCTGGCCAATCAGGACAAACCAATGTCATTTTTTTATTCAGCACCCCAAAAATATCCTAAATTCGTTGAAACATCCTTGGCAACTAAAAACAGTGGTTTGTTGTTTTTTTTTTTGTAGGCCTGTGTTATTTATTTGGGGGATCCAGCTAAAATCCCTCCTCTCTCCCTCTCTCTTTCTCACTCAGTCTTTGGCAATTGGGGAATTAAATGAAACAGTTGGGGAGGATGTTGAGGTCTAAATCTAACTGCTGAAGAATGGACCCACATAATGAACTTGCATTTGCCATTGATACTGCTTTCCACCAAATACAATGCCCACTTCATTGCACTAGCAGCTCACATGGTTCACACAGCTGATTTGGACTGTTGCTCATCAAGCCTCACTCTTCACTTCCTAGAAGGTCAGCAGCACCCCAGTTAACCCCCCTAGCCATCTGCACCGAGCACTGCGCATAATGAGCTGCCCACGTCCTGCCTTTCACTGACTCATTCAGTCTCACTCAAGTTAACAGAAAGGAGGCCAGCAAGGTCCTGTGCCCCTAAACTGCCAGGTTCTGCAGGAAGTAGAGAGAGTTGATATGAAAAAGTCTTGCCTCTAGTCCCTGCTCCTTTGTAACATTAGTTTACTATGATAGAAGCCCAGGATCAAAACCTCTCGGTTAACATATATATAGTCAAAGCTTTATGGAATCTTTTATATCAGGTAATAACTGGAGCCCTCAGGGTTTCATTCCGTTTTTGTTTGGATGCCTGCTTTATGCAGAAATCAAGTGTATGTTGTTTTCTTGAAGTTATTGCAGTGAAACCATCACATGATAAGTGGGGTCCAAGACATTTGACTGCATAAAATGCAGGATCGCGTTATTGCGAAGTAAATGAAAAACAATTTTTAGTAGGTCTTCCAGTGCCTGAAAAAAATGTTTTCATTTATCCTCTTCTAAAACACAAGGTAAAGCACGCAACTTTCTCCTTTTTTTTTTTTTAACCTTCCTAGAGTTGACTCACTAACACTAGGAACTCTGGCCAGCTGTGTTTGCTGTTTTCTGTTCTTTAACTGATCCAGAGCATTTAATTTTTCTTGGACAGTAAATGCCTTTCATTTGTGAGTCAATTTATCCATAGTTAAGAGTCCTGTACTCTATTAAGATTTTGCTCTGTATTAGCATTTTACTCATTACATTAATACTGTATTAAATGCATGTTAAGGATTAAGAATGGGGGCATGAAGGAGGACAGAGAGCCAATCGTCAATTGTGTTTTATCCAAATTCACATTATTGCAAGGCATGTTATGGAGAGGTTTTATTGTATCAGATGTTTGCTAATTAAATCTGTGTATTTCTGTGCATTACAATATTTCCCCCCAGATCCCCTTTGCTATGAAGCAACATGGAGCAGTCTGCTTTCAGCAGCAGATTCTAAGTTCCTGTTTTCAGGTCTGTGTCTGATTACTGTATATTGAGGATGTCTTTGGGAGCTACTTTCATTTTTCTTTTTCAATGGTAGCACATTCTTTTTCATTTGGTTGCCATATAAAAATGTAATACTTCTATTGCATATTTTACAGGCAATATTTTATGCTCAATATTTGTATGTGTCATAGTTACCTAAGCACACAATATAAACACTTTGTACCTATTAGAATGGTACGTGCATTTAAGTTTTTGCTTTTCTTGGAAAAGTCTGTGAGAGGGGAAGCATGAGGCTTTTTCAGTTCTGACGTTTTAGTAAGAGAAGCATCTATTAAAACATGCCTGTCATTTACACAGGTAAAACTGCAAGCTACAGGTCAGTGAAGTTATAACTTCATTGTGATTCAATTGAAATGAATACAGCTTAACTTGACATCACTGTAAATCCTATGCCTTATGGTCATAAGAACATAAGAGCCCCACTGGATCAGGCCAAAGGACCATCTAGTCCAGATTCCTGTATCTCACAGTGGCCCACCAAGTGCTTCAGGGGGCACACAAGACAATGGACACAACCTGTGTCCTGGTGCCTTTCCCTGCATCTGGCATTCTAAGGTAACACACTTCTAAAACCAGGAGGTTACACATATACCTATCATGACTTGTAAGCATGATAGGTCCAATCCTATCCTTTCTTTCTGCTGGTGGAACATGTGTTCTGTCCGCAGAAGTGCGAGGATGCCAGTGGAAGTGATGTTCCATTAGTGAGCACAACAAGGCCAACAGCACAATGGCTGCAGCCACGTGAGGGCCAGTGGAGAGGCTACAATCCACTGGCGCAAGTGAGTTGGGGATGGGGGCAGGTGGTGGATGGACTGAGGCAGAGTGGGGGAGGTAGGGGGAAGTGCCAGGGTGGAGAGGGCGAGGTGGCATGGTGCTGGAGGGGGCAGTTACCAGCAGCACTTGCATGTGCCAGTATCTTATGCTCCTTCCTTCTCCACTTCCCTCTCCCTTACCTCAGTTCTGCACCAGCAAAATGACTGGCAAAGAACCAAGAAGACCCATGGGAGCAGCAGGGTCTTTCCCCTGGGTAAGGGAACAAATGTATCCTGAGGAGATCTCCACCATAAGATACAGTATGTGCTCTGTTGGTTGTGCTTCATCAGCTATGGGTTTTGAGCTGTTAATCATTATGGGTAGCATCCCAACTAGTGCTTCTGTAGTCAGGAGCTCCCTCTGGGAAAGGAAGTTCCCATTTGAATGGAAGGTGCATTTTGCTTATACAAAGGGTCCATCCACATTATAGGATGCCATTTTGTTTTCAGCATCCTGTATAACGTACAGCACAATCCTAGGCCTGTCTACTCAGAAGTAAGTTCCATTATGTCCACTGGGCCTTACTCCCAGGACAGTATGTATAGGATTGCCACCTTACGCCCAGGTTGCCAGATGTCACCCAAGATTTTACCCTCCTTTAGGCATGCCCTAACAGGATCTGAAGAGAAAACTTGTCCTCCTCAAAATTCCCATGTGACGTGCGGTCAGGGTTTGTATTGTAATATGGGGAAAATGTTAACAGAATACACAGTTGTTTCTCCCTCCCACACCCACTTTAGTCCTGTTCACACATTATGAACACATGAAAGTGGGAGGAGTAGAATTCATTATTGCTTTTCCTCTCATATGCACATTCTTCCCGCAGTGGGTCTTGAATCCTTTGTTTGGAGAGCCCATGGCTCTCCCTCCAGGCTTTGTCTGGAATTGCCTGGCTGTTATGATTAGAAGGGCAACCCATCCATTCCTGGGTGGTCCTGGCATTTCTTTGGCAAAAGGGCTGTTGCACTGCACTCCTTGCTTGGTCTTCCAGGACATTCAAATCTCTGTCTGCATACTCTGCTTTTCACCTAATTTGGTAACTGATGGCACTTGATGCATTACAGGAGCCAGGACAAACTCTTTCTAATAGACTGATCATGTTGTGTGTGGGGCCTGAAGGATGGAATAAGTGAAGTGATCTTATAGAGGCATCCCTGCCATTGCCACTACCTTCTTCACACTTTTCATACATGGCCATGTGGGGGGTTCATCAGGAGCCCTGTTGTGTTGGTAGAGACAGACTCTGTAGGGTGTGGCAGTTGTAAATGCTACATCATCTCTTGTTTCCACTACCACTACTATGTGAAATAACCAAATTCCAGCCAAGTTGCAGCCACCTTACACTGAATCAGAAACTCATCTTTGAAAGCTGTGTGATCCCTAGGCCTGGTGAAATCCATAGATTGGATAACTACCACAGAGATCTCAGTCTGGGGCCTGTGTCCTTTGACAACTCTCCTGAGAGGATTAGCATTTGTTATGTTTTACAGTTTTAATCAAGTGTGAACTACATTTTTATATGAGATTTAAAATTGTTGCTCTCCCCAAGTCTTTGGACTGGGATGGGCTCTAAATTCAATGAATAAAAAAGTGTTTACTTCCCCGAGTTGGGTAACAACCTCCTACTTTCCCCCTTATTACAAAACATTGATAGTCCTGCTTTTGTTCCTCTGTCCCTGACTCCAAGTTGACACATAACTCCTGATTTCACTTGTGTCCAGCCATATGGTAGTGTTTCTTTTTTATTCTGAGGTTACCTGTCACAGATAGATCTTTCAACTGAAATCTGTAGCACATATGGTTTTAAGCTAGACATTAATTGGAAACGTTTAGAGTGTCAAGCATGTGATTAATGCTCAGGATTTTAATTGAAATGAATCAGATTTCCGAAAATCGCCTTTCCTTTCCTGATGTAAGACTTTCGGGTGGATAAAGGGATTTAGGAAAGCAGAGGGGATAAAAATAAAAGGGCCACAGTCTAACTGGGTGTAAAAGAGCATAACTTAATTGAATTCATCTTATTTACATCTCCTGGAGGACTGGTCTAAATCCTGTAGGCTGTGTTAAAAATAATAAATAATACTGTAACAGTGACCTCGCATGGTTCCTTATTAACAAACATAGCTGCAAGGATTTTGCAAAGATGATTAATTCTGCTCCCTCTTATTATTCAGCATCATGTTTAATGTCATTTTAATTTTGCTCAGGATAATCCCACTCAAAAATGTCTGGATTTTGGCTAACTCATCCATACTCCAGCTTTCTGCTCTGTAGAAATGCAGGTTTATGTTGGACCCTTTTTCAACATTTTCTGCATTGCAATATATCCACCCTCTCCCTGCTGGATCATAGCATTGCCACAGTGCCTTCCAGGCACATATATGTGAAAGAAAAGGAAGGGCACAAACAGTTGAGCTTCAGTTTTGCTTTCACAGCACAAACATGATGTGGCTTTCTTTATTCAATTTGGTGGTACAAAAATGGCTACTGTTTATATGCCTGGGATCAGGATAGGCCTAAGATCTCTCGGCACCTGAAATGGGGCACCTCTGTCATCTCATGGGGCACCTCTATTGCTAACCTGTCCTTTCCTCTTCCCATCCTGCTTTTCTTGGTAAGGAAGAATAAACATACAATATGCATTGAGAAGAAGCAGATGGTTTAAAACGGCAGCTTTAATTTAAAACAAATACAGTGTCAAATTTGTGATTAATATCTTTTCTCACTGAAATGAATATGAAGGCTGGTTATTATTTTTTTGGTTTCTCTCTGTTTATATGGTGCTGAACCTGCACTGTAAATGAATGAATAATGGTGATGACGGAAGGCAGTTAAAATAGCTGAATGAAATGCGTTGGATTTTGTCCAAGGCAGACTCCTACTATTCCGACTTGAAATGTGAGCTTTGTTTATATGCTGGGCTTCTGATCCTGTCCTACGATTGGCTGCTGCTGTCTCGCCAACGATGATGTTTTGCACCATTGCCATGTCCTTCTGCAAGAGTGCACATCATCTGTAAAATTTGGAGGGGGGGGGGAGGGTCATCAGGTTTCAATCTATACAATAAATCTTCAAGAGAGCCAGGAAATGCCAAGGCATAGGCTGGGTTACAACAATCCATGCATGGGATATCATGCATGTTACAGTGTGGGAAACATCTTCCCTGGAGAAGGAAACAACTGATGTGAAGGCTCAGCTTTGATGGGTGGCATGACAACAGTCAACAGTCATTTCATTTAGGCCCAAGAGAATACATATTGGCCTTCAACTGGCTTAATTTACATAATATATTCAAATACCAGAAGGGTAGCAAAGACAAAAGGCAGTATTTATATTTATACAGGTATTTATATACTGCCTTCCTTTGGTCATCAGATTTCTCCTCAGACTTTAATCCAAGGCGGTTTACATAGGCAGGCTGTTCTAAACCCCCATAGGGATTTTTACGATTGAATAGTTCTAGTCTTTCATAGTACTCCTCGTTCCAGCTGGATTTCTTCCCGGTCTGGCCTCTCTCTGGCCCTTCGCCTCCCATGCTCCACTTGACGGCAACCGAGGGTCAGCTCGTCAGTATATCAGCGTGTTGTCAGTTATCTGGTACTTCCGGTTGTCTCAAACTGGCAGCCTCAGATCTTCAGGCATACAAGGCGGCAGCTCTACCAAATGAGCCAGACCTCCTGCCTGTGTATGTGTATGTTTAAGATGTATGTGACATCCTAAAGACGTGAAGGGCTCAGGGCATGCCTTTCTATGCTGCAATGTATTCAAGAGGAGAGTTTATTGACAAGACATAAGAAACTATCCAGAAGGGGAACAGAAGAACTAAGGGACCCCTGCCATGTTATAGCATGCAGCCAGCCCAATGGAGCTTGTACAGAATACTATGGAATGGTGGTGGGGGGGGGGACCAGAAGGCCAACAAGAGTCAAGTGAAAAATTGTTTTACTTACCCCTCAGTAGGCCTTCTGACTCATACCTATGCCAGTTTTTTTTGCTGGTGTATGAGGAACAAGAAGGGGATCAGGCAGGTTTAAAAATGGATAGGTTCCTGCATGCACCTTTGCCACTTAGAGCCACCACCCCCAGCCCATTTCCTGCCCCTACCTTTCCCCTTTACCTCCTGAACCACCCCGCCACCACCTTACCAGGGCTGGTGACACACACTCAGGAGCGTCTGGCATGCACATGGTACCACTGGCCATTTCCATCAACAGCTCCAGCATGTATGATGGTGACACAGCTTTAGCAGCACCACAATGGGGCCTACAGAAGCAGATCCCAAGATCTGCTGCCATAGGCCCTTGATAGGATCAGTCCACTAAACTTTAGCAAGAACTGGTTGATGAGGACTTTGGATGAAGTGCCCGTGTCATCTTGGAATTCTCAAAGGGAGGGGACACAATTGTAAGAGCAGTCAGATGTGTATCTTGGTTTTCAGGAAAGCTGATTTTGATGGGCTTGGAGAAAAATGGGCACTGCAATCCTAACTTGTGCTGGAACGGGCAGGCTGGCACAAACTCACCTGTCCTGAGGCCTGCAGCAGCATGGGGAGGCTGATGCACATCCTTGTGCCGGCCTCCTCGACTCGAAAGGAGGCACAAATGTGCTTTATGGCACATTTGCAACCAAGAGCACTTTAAGATTGCACCCTAAGTCATATTTCATGGCTAGAATTTTTAAAGCACAAAAGATTCCAAGAGAGATGGGATACTTCGAAAAATGAAATGCTGAAGATGCAACTGCAAGCAGTTCACATGAGAAGGAAAATTGGAGACATGGAACAAGACCAGTGAGACTGCACAGAAAGCTTTCTGAAAAGTTTTGAAGCAAGAAGATCACATAGAAGAAGTGAAAGGAGGAACAGATGACAAAAGAGCAGTACATAACTGTAGCCTGCACCTGCAGGGATAGTGACAGGAAGGCCAAAGCACAAAATGAGCTGAAACTTTCAAGAGATTTCATAAACAACAAAAACTGCGGTTTTTCCCCCCCTATTTTAGAAAGAAGAGGAAGGTCAGTGAAATGGTAGGTTTGCTGCTTCGGGAAGATGGTGACGTAGCAGACAAAAGATAAAAAGCAGAGCTGCAAAATTCTTATTTTCACCAATCTCCCAAAAGGCAAAGGTGGCCCAACCTGTCAATAACCTGGCAGGGCATGAGAAATTGGTTGGAATCATGGTTTGAGGGAGAATGCTCCTCAGAGATAATGACTCCCCTGTTCTCTGCCACCATGGTATATGGTGGGCAGTGACGGGGGACAAAAAGGGCAGCATACAGACAGCCAGGCTGGCAGGTGCCAGTGATGAAGCAAAGGACATGGGGTGTGGGTAGATGTGGCTAGCTGGGCAAGCCGCTGGGAGGTGCATGCCAGCCCAGGGTTGGTTTCTGCTTTCCTCTGTTTCCCCAGCCAATCACACTTGTTTTTCATGGCTAAAAGATCCTGGATAGCAAACAAAGAAGGAGTTAGCAATGGGGGGACATGTGCAGCAAAGCACATTTTTCCAGTGCTTCCCTATGTAATGGTAGATGTTGGGCAGCTTCAGGAGTTTGGAGAGTAAACCCTGGGGAGCCTGTGGGGCTTCAGCCACTGCCTAACCGCTGACAATCTCAAACCTACGTATGCGGGATTTCCCATGAGGTTCAAACTCAGCAATGCCAGTTTGTTTAAACAAGAGTTTATGAACAAGCCAGTATATGAAACAGGGATTCAGTGAAGATGGCAGTGGCTGGTGCGGCTAGACTTGTCCCAGGATTATTAAAGAGGGGATCCTGATCCTCCTACCAGCACCCATATTCAAAGTGGGCTTATAGCAAAACTAATTGGTGATCAAGGAGCTAAGGGGGTTCTCATGATGTCCGGCCTTATCATTCTACTTTTCTTGGCACACTCACACCTGCAGAGCTCTTTGGCAGGAGTGCTGTCCTTTAAAATGAAAATCCTCCACATTCCTCCCCTGCTGCTTTGCAAAACTCACCAGCGACATCAAGGAGGATTTTCGCATATGACTAAAATAAGCTCTTTTAAAATATATGAAAGGATCTCTCTGGTTTTCTACCTCTGCCATTTCCCTGCCTTTCAGATCAGCATCCCGTGCACTTTCAACAGAGCTTCCCATACATAAAGAAAGCATCGAATCAGTTCGCTGTAGATTGAGCGTCATTCTATTTAGAAATTTTTAAAAAGAAAAGGAAGATGCTTGAATAGGGAAATCATTCTGACTATACAGAAATATCTAAACCTGTCACTAAAATTCCATTCTCACCATTAGCTCTCGATCTGCGCGTAATGCTATCTTCCTTTCATTGTTTGTCACTGTTGATGCCACCCTTTAAAGTTCATTAAAATCACAGCAGCTATCTTACAGAGAACAACTGTTCAAGACATCAGTGTCACCCAGTTGGAACATTTGTGCTTTGAAGTGTCTCTTTTGTTCAACATTATCAGCTTTTTCCCGCCTCGCAACGGGTAAACCAGTTTTATGCTTTTCACAGTGATTCAGAAACTGTTTTTCTCTCTCTGCCACGAAACCGATCCATCATGGCCCGTACATTTCCTTATTGTGCCATCCCTCTCCTTGCCTGCTTTGGTTTTCTGCTAAGTTCATCACGGCTTTGTTTTTCTATCCTCCTGAGTGTATTTTATAGCTCAGTAAAAAGTAGGAAGCTGCTTTGGAAAAGTGCACACATGCCTGCCCTTTGATGTGTGGATTTTGTGTGGAAGCGTGCTGAAATTTGTCAGCGCTCACACAAAGACAAAGACATCTGAACTTGTCTGCTGTGAAGTCAACTGCTGCCAGGCGCCTGACTGAAAGCAGCCAGATATGTCACAAATGAACAAATCATTTCAAGAGGAAGGTGAAAAGTTGCCTCACTTGGCCCAGTGTGCTCTTGACTGAGAAAGAAACAAGAGGAAAGCAGGGGAGGAGTTTTTCAGTTGGCCAAACTCTGTCCTTTATGCTCCTGATGGGTTTACTGGAAGGTGGTAGGCAAATGCCTTGAAAGAAGGAACATGTCCAAAAGTATAGAGACATCACCAAAAGAAGTCGACTCATCCATGAAGCAAACCAATATGGCTTGTGACTGCGGCAGATTTGAAGTTCACCCTGAATGTTTCGCCACCGTCCTCCAGCCTGCCCTGGACGCGAGCCACATTGATCCACTTCCTGTTCGCTCAAACAGGAAGTGGGTCATCCACTTTCTTATTGTGTTCCATCACATGGTTTTTCACAACCCCAGAAGTGTGTGACTTCCAGTTTTATTTACAGCGACTGTACGAATGCAGGCAGTCCTTTGTCTGCACAGTTCTTTTAAATAAAAGTGGCATTAAAAAGTCCATCAGTTCTGGGTTTGTGAAAACTGCAAGACAGAGAACAGGAAGGTGCTTTTTCCCAGCATGCCACAGCAGCAGTGGACCCAGGGTGGCAGCATTAGGTGGCGTTCCAGGTTATGCCACCCCAGACTGAATTTTTTTTATTCATGCTATTTTTTCTGCTCTCACCATTCAAGCTGCATATTCCGCAGAAGAAGGAAACAGGGAGGCCTCCATAAGAGGAAAAAAGCTCTATACTCCCCCTTCCTTCTCAGGAACCAAATGACTTTCTACTTGCTATGTGCTTTGTGAGGCTAGTAGTAAGTATGGTAATGCCTTTTGGGTACCTGAGAAAAGGATTATAGCAATAAATAAAGAGGGTAGGCAAGAAGCATTTTTGAATTCGAGAATAAAGACATGATAAAAAGTGATTGTGTACAACTCACATATCCTCAAGTGGGGTGTCAATTATCCCCCAGAGATACCAGAGAACAAAGAAGGAATGGTTCACAAAGCATCCAAAGAAGTGTTTATGAGACAGATTACTTTATGAATTCTTTTAAATTCTTTTTTTTTAAAGTAGCACTCAGTCACTTTTTATTCATTCCCATTTCTGCTGATTGGTGCAGACTAAAAGTTTAGAAATATGAGGTCTTTAATAGCTGCGCTGTTTCAGTCCATGGACCTGAAGTATACTGAAACTTGGAGTGTTTTTTGAAACAATTGTTATCTTGTAGTCTTGTTCTAAAAAGATTCCTGTAAAAAAGTCAGGAAACTCTTACGTGCTACCCTGCCAAGGACCTGGTGTCTTCAAAGCAAGCAAATGGTTGATCCACCTTTCTCTCCAACAACAATCTGCTCATAGATGGAATGAGGCTGAATCTGAAATTTGCGCATGTCTCAATGGACCCAGCACTGATCTGATTACTGGGCTTAACCATCCATAGCTATTTGTCTAGGAAATATTACCTGTGTTCATGGCTAAATGTGTAGATAATGAGAGTCTTCTTCCCTGGAGCTTGAGAACTTGTAGGAAGAGTACCAAACAGTACTCATAGGTAGTCCTCAGTATTTTTTGGAAGAAGAAATGAAGAGTGACCTCCCCACATTCTCCTGAGTATAGTCTGAGGTGATTACTGCCTGCTCTGTAAAATGTCTTTATATCTTTGAATATCCCACTCCGCTCTCTCCCAATCTTGCCCCACTTCAGTAATTAGCAGGTCATGTGCTAGAGGATATTACATCCTGTGGTCATCTCTCTAGAGCAGGAGTGTCCAAACTTTTTGGCAGGATGGCCACATCATCTCTCTGACACTGTGTCAGGGGAGCCAGGAAAAAAAAAGAATTAATTTACATTTCAAATTTGAATAAATTTACATAAATGAATATATTAGAGCTGGAACTTATATGAATGAATGAAGGTCTTGCAATTGCTCAAGGTCTATAAAAGGCCTTGCACAAAGCAAGGCCAGCCTTTCCTTCACTCCTGCTGCTGCATCACAAACACAAATGTGAAACAGCATGCGGTGGAGGGAGCCCTCGTCCCACAGCTCATGCAAGTGGTTGAACAGTCACCCTCATGCTGAGAGCAATTGTGTTGGACCAGTGTAGGCTCCAGCAAGTCTCCGGAGAGCAGAGGTTTATTGGAGAATGGGGACTCCCTGAGGGCCGGATCGGGGGTCCCTGAGAGTTGCAAATGGCCCCTGGGCTGGGGTTTGGGCATCCCTACTCTACTGTGCCAATTCTGGTTGGGACTATTCCTGGAATTTTTTTTTTTTTTCTCAGCATGACTTCATGTCATTAAGTCAAGGAGATCCTGTTAAAATATCCAGAATGTCTTTAAGTAGTCACCTGGAGATCAGAGCTATTATCTTGTGTGCTCCCTGGGGCATTTGGTAGGCCACTGTGAGATACAGGAAGCTGGACTAAATGGGCCTTTGGCCTGATCCAGCAGGGCTCTTGTTATGTTCTTAGAGCTGATTCCTGGAGACTCCAAGTCAATCCTGGAGGATTGTCAAGCCTACATGTCACCCTCATCACTTCCGGCATGGCTCCGTTTACATCTAACAGAGATGTAAACTTGCTGTCAGAGCTCCAATCTGGGGGATGTTCTCCTGATATGACACCTTACTCTCCATATTACAAGTGTATAACACCAGTGTTCAAGTCATGAGGGCAAAGGTAGGGATAACCTTTATTTAATCCACAAGCTATACTTCTTCCCACCGTCACATTTTAATCAAACCATGGCTCTGCTGTAGCAGTTGCTAAGGGGACCAACACTTTCATAGTGGCAATCACAGAGAGAATCTCTCCATGTGTCCTGCATTTGTCACTGCAGACAAATACTGATCACAGAGTGGGCAGGATGAAGGGAGAGAGAGTTGAGGGCTGGCATAGCATGCTATGGAGGAACCCTTCATCCATGGTCTAGCAAAAATTTGATCAGGCAAAGAGGTTTAATGGAAAACAAAACACACAGAGCAATGCAAGTCTCTGCATGTTTACTCAGAAGTATGTCCCAATGAGTTCAGTGGAGCTTACCCCTATGTCAGTGTGCATGGGATTTCTGCCTAAGTGTGTAGCTGTATTGTATCTGAGGTGTTGAATAAATCCTTGCTTAGAGAACATTTAAAGTTGATAGCTTCCATTTAAGTCATGTTACCCTATAAACTGTGGTCTCAATGCTCTTGGCTTGATCCTTTTGACCTTGGCCAGATCTCATGTTCCTATTTGTAACATGCTCCTCAGCTGATGACAGCCTTCCTCTTTATCCGTTAACACTCCCATGATCTTCTACTGAGACTTGAACATGCAGCAAATTAAATTACTACCACCAACTTTCAACCAAGTCATGTATCTTCTAAGGGCGGGATGCGAAGGACATCATGCAGCCAATATTGTACTCACTCACTCTTCATTTTGATGGTGAAAGGTATGACCTACCATAGCTGCTTCTCCATCCTTCTCGTGAAAAATGCTTTCCTGCTTCCTTCACACCATCAGCCTCACTCTTTGAAATTCATCCATTATCACTTAAATGGCCTCATCACAAAGTTGAGTAACTGAACATCCATAGTAATTTTGGGTCAAAAGTGACAGGTGATTATTTTTCCTTGATAGTCTGCATTAGTGAGTAAGTTCTCAGTGTTACTATTAGAATCATACTCTGGCTAATGTTATTGCTATTATTAATTTTACTGTTTTAAGCATATTTCTTTTTCTGCCATGAGGAGGCCTTGGCTATAGAATGAAGAAAACTTGCTTTCTCTTGCCAGCCAGAAAGTTCCCAGGGAATAACTCTCTTAAAAATGATTAAAATATTCTGAAATTCAGCTTATTCACTGAATTGACAGCCATTTAAAACATTGCAAATGCTCACACGGCAACCACTGAGAAGAACTTACGTGTGGTGGCAGTTTATCCTGTGGAGCCTAACTTGAAAATATGGGATACATGAGACTAAAGGCACACAGCAGTCTTCTTCGAATCACTCAGCTATTTCTTGCGAATAACTCAGTGGAAAAGCCCGGTATGTGAAACTCAGGTTGGTGGGGGGAAAATGCCATCAAACACAATGTATCTGAGGACTGTCTAGTTCCTAACACAGAAAATGTTCACACCCCTAAAGAGGTCATAGAGGCATAACCATTCTTTTGCTATAGAAAGGAAATTATGCCTCCCAGTTCTTTCACATGGCCTTCTCAATCTGAAGTCTTCTGGGCTTGCCCCTTAGAGAGGCACTACGCAACATAAAGCTCCCTTCTGTTGATGGAAAAAAGGGGTCTAGGCAGCTATATTAAGCAGAGTTATAAAGTGAAGCATGAAGCAACCCACCAACCCCAACGTGATTGGTGCAGAGAATAAGAGCAGAGACCAAAAGAAGGTTTCAATGGAAAAATACTTATGGTTTACAAGCACATACTTCTTTGCCTGCTATACAGGTCCTAAACTTTGGAACAGAACATCCTAGATAAGTAGAACAAGCACATACTTCTTTGCCTGCTGTACAGGTCCTAAACGTTGGAACAGAACATCCTAGAGCTGTTTCCCTTGAATGTGTGTGTGTGAGGACTTGTGGCATGGTGGACCCCATGCAGCTGGTCAGAGCTCATGAGATGAGGTCTGCATGCTTGGAAGAGGGGAGGGCGAGAAGAGAGGAAGGAAGCCAGGTAGGCATACCCCTGCAAATCAGAGGTGTGGACAAAGAAAAGGTCTAGGACAGGTGGCCTCTGAGTCCTCAGAACAGTACACTGCATCCTGGTGTCCTGTAGGTGGCATTTCTGCCTGGGTCAACACATAGTCACACACAGTGTCCCCATGCCAATGCTGGCCCTTAGCTATGATGTTGTGTGCCTTTTATCACATGGAGCTGGTCAGATATTTCAGTCTTCAGAGTGCAGCCAGCTGGTCCACTGCCTCTCACCTTACTCCTTTCTCCGCTGGGTTCTTGAAAATATGGTGCTGTTCAAAGAGCCTGGTAGAGGAAGGAGCAAGGTGAGAAAGCAGGGGCCGGGTCGCTGTACTCTGTCAATTGAAACGCTGCCATCTCGCTCCTTCCTCTGTGCAGGCTCTTCAAATGAAGCAGGAAATGGAAGTGTGCAGGGTGATCACAGTGCACTCTAAATTTCCTGCTTTGATTAAAGACCCTGCACAAAGAAAGGGGTTGGTAAGGCATTCAGCTCCATCAGCAGTGGACTGGAGGCAGGGGGGAAGTGTCTCTGCCACTCCATCCCAACCTGCTGCTAGACGACAATGGCAGCATTAGTGTGGTGGATAGGTATCCCGTGTAAATGGACAGGAGTCAGATTCCTCAGCCATTCCTTTTCAAAAGTTCCACGTCTTTCTTTTTCAGTTCTAGTGGCAGATACCCTGGCGCATCCTTTCTCAGATCATTGCCTCATGTGGAGCTACGGGGGGGGGGCGGGGGCGAGATGGATGCATCTGTTATTCTTTACTCATGATAAAGTGTTAGATGCTTGGCTGTAACCAGATCTTTTCAACTAATGATGTCATGTCTCTAACATCCAGCAGATGCCCATGTCTCCTTGCTGCATTTTCATGTCTCGATTCCATTTTATAACAGCAGCCAGACACAGCATGCTGAGCACTCTGGCTTAATCATTGCCCTTGTCAAATGTTTAAAGGCATTCCGCCTTCAAGCCTTTTGTCTTATATACTGTAACAACGAAACACTACTAGAGCCACCCAGGCATGCGGCGCCTGTCATGCTATAAAGAAGGGCTCAATGGGAGGAAATGCGAGCATGGATTTAATGCAGGAAGAGGCTGAGTTTAGAAAATGAACTTCCTTCCAAGTTGGTGGCTACAGTTCTGTGCAATCACTTACAATTGCAATCATAGAGTCAGAAGTTAATGTCAGCAACTAACGCCAGGATATGGTTCCAAAATAAATGCCTTTACTTCATTGGATTTCTTCTTTTATCTTATCTAGCCTCAGGACATTCCAACAATTCAAGATAAGGAAAGCCACAAAGATTTAATGGATAGACTCCAAAGTAGCACCTTCAAGAACTCTGTCTCTTTGTTCTCATAGGTGAGTTGCTCCCAATGCATAAAACTGGACAGAGAATGTCCAGACAGTAAGACATTAAGGACAAACAATAAGAACATCTGAATTACGCTACAGGATCAGACCATCTAGTTTTTCATACCAGCCAGCCAGATGCTATGAAAAGCTCACTGGTGGATCATGATGCATAATAACCATCCACTCTTGGTTTGCCCCCAGCATCCAGCAATCAGGGATGAGCTGCCTTTAATCACAGAGCCTCTGTTGGGCTTGCCATGGCTAACATCCATCTATTTGCTGTGAATCGGTCTAATCAATTTCCTCCATGTGTTGTGGTAATGAATCCCATATTGAATTCCACATGAACATAAAATGGATCAAGCTCTTATAAAGACAGTAAAGGCCACAGTATTTACAGACTAGAAGTCTGGCAGCATACAGAGAAATCTTAGTCTAAGTGGTAATTTGACCAAACTTGAGAAACGATTAATGTCTTCAGTTTTATCTAAAATCGACATGCAGTACTGATATTAAACAAAGGAATTGTAAACACCAAAGCAATTGGGACAGAAACTGACAAATGCAAACCTCAAAGAGGCAACAAACTCATATCTGTAAGAGGTGACCCAAGCTATATTCACTTAGGTACACTCTCAAAATCAGGCTCTGCACATTTCTCTAGCATGGCATTATATGCCAAACGGAACTAAGAAAACGCATTGGAAACTTTCTGGCAGGGTTTGGTATTGTAATATGGGTGAGTCAGTACAAAGGATTGGACTGTAAATATAGGGGAGCCATATCCACGGAGCTTGTATCTCCGGTTTCACTTAACCATGGATTGAGTCCACGGCCCTCCCCCGTGTGTGCCCCCTTCAGAGGCAAGGCACCCCCAGGCCTCAGAATGCCTTATAAGGCAATAAAAACATCACTTCCAATTTTACAACAAAACTAGAAGTCACTTTCTTTACCTGTAACAGTCATTCTGAGGCCTGCAGAAGGCAGACATGGGCAGGTGCATGCAGCCTCTGTGGGGCTCAGAACTCTTCTCTGTTGAGAACCTCTCCAGAGGGTGGGCGGTGTACCCCCTGGTATCTACAGATTCAGGCATCTGTGGGGGGTTCAGGAACAGAACCCCTGTGGATTTGGGGACATGCATGCATATATTTGCATAATGAATGAATATTCCTGTAAAAATATTATTAGTCATGAAATATCTTTAACCACCTAGTCCTATCCCCACCAGCCCAGAGCATGCTGTATAGTGTGGTGTGTGTGTGGGGGGGGGGGGTGGTTACCAGATGCCCTAGGAGAGGTAAGTAAAAAAAATTTCCTTAGGCCAGTGGTTCTCATAATTTTTAGAGGCACTAGAGGTTGCTCCCTGATCTATAAATGCCAAAGGGTGTGACTATAATGATGTTTGGGCAGCAGTGCCCCCCCCCAAATAGCATCTTGTTTAACCCTTGATGCATGATAGCCTGATCTACTCAGTCAGTTTTGTGAACTATCAAAAATTGATTCGCAACCCACCGGTGGGTCCTGGGCTCACAGTTTAAGAAGCACTGCCTTAGGCCACTTGGCTGTCAATGAGTCTCCTCAGACCTACATCAGCTATTTTGATTCAGTCCAAGGAGCCTCAGGGATGTGTCAGGCTGGGAAAAGGGGGTTCAGATCTTGGCCTACTGCCACCAAAATCATCTTCCTTCTGCCCCCAAACCGTAACTGGTTTGGTCCACTTCCTGCCCATCTGTCCCTGCACTGCCCCTGCTACCACCGCAGCTGCTCTTGTGCAGGCTGAGTAAGCTGCTGACACACGTGTGGAGCCTCCAGTCATTTGCACTTGCGGTCTTCCAGTGCACAACAGTAGGGGCTGCTTTTACAATGACTTGCTGCAGTGGATCACTTCACTACAACAGCACTTAAAAGTTCATGGCAGAACAATGGTCCAAATTCTATCTCAGCACGTGGTACATGTAATCTAAATCTAACTCAACCTGAGCAGCAACTAAGTCAAATATGTATGAGTCCCATATGGATTAATTTTAATAGGACTGAATTTCCAAAAACAGAAGTGCCCATTTTTGTCTGCTTGCTTCAAAGGATTAGGAGACTCAAGAAAGATGATTAATCGTGTTATTTTTATTGATGTTTTAATCTGATTTTCCCCCCCCCAATTCAACAGCTGTAAAAACACCACAGAAACCTAGACAAAACTGTTTTGAGAACAGGAGAAAAGAGTCCTTGGGAACATGCTTATGAAATTATGCATGCAAAATTGATACACAAAGCTGACCCAACAGTGGGGATTTTCAACAGAAAGAAAGGGTGAAAGTGACTTTCAGAAAGTAAACTAACCTACAAATAAGAATCTTTCCTGCTAATTTTTATTGCTACATAAATGCATGTCAGCTATACCCATTGCTTCACACCCAGTTCCATCAGAACTCACACAATCCAAACAAATGCATGCTCTTTGCACAATTCAAAGAAAAATAAAAGCCGCCTTTGTGAATATTATAGTGATCCTTTGGTATCTAAATGCATCACCAAAGTTATTATACGGCCAGAGTTGGGTACAGACTTGGCTTGGGTATAGCAAATGCAAATCTTAGCATTTCAAATCCCTGCTCAATTGTGAAGCTCTCAGTATGGCCTTGGCCTCAGCCTAGCCTACTTCACAGGGTTGTTGTAAACATAAAACACCATTCTGAGTTCCTTGGAGGAAACACGGGGTATAAATAACCCAATTAGACATGATTTAGAAGTTAATGGGTGTTTAGATGATGAGTGTGACTTTTTCAGCAGTGATGAATTCATTTTTAAAAAGACACACATAGTGTGAATGTTCTCACCTTTGATATTTTGGAATGCATTGCATAGCACAGCTCATTGTGTATAGGTGATATATTGCTCACATTTATGTCAAAAAGTTGAGCATCTCAATTCGAACGGCTCAGCCCTGAAGGCATGTTATGCCACTGGAATGAGCGTTCCAGCGGTGTAACATGCTGCCTGGCCTTCTCAAAAGGCAACACTCCAGAGGGATCGGGCTGCACTGTCAGAAGTAGTGAACATGGACACCGGATGCCTGCTTCCCCAGGTGGGACCATGAATGGAACAGGAAAGCGACCAGGAGGGTGGAATGGAGAGACAATGGGGGTGAGGAGGAGGTCAGATTGAATCCATTCAGTCAAAATGGGTTGAACAAGACCAGGGATGGCCAGACCAAGCAGCATATGCAGGCTCTGAGATATCTTCATCCAATCCGCCGTTGGCCTGTTAATGTTTTGCAAAGATGTGGCTTTTGCCAATGCTTTAAAATTCCCTTTTAAAGAATATAAAACAGTTTCCCAAAGTGATAAGATGTTCTGTGCTCTTTATCTTTTGGTTTTGTCAATAAAACGCCCTGGTCAATAACTGCTCAGAGGAGCAATAACTTATTGCCAGTAAGATAACATGTGTGTGTTCCATGTACATTACATTGTTTTCTATCTAACTCTATGATATGGGCTTGATGGGGGGCAGCAACATCGCTATAGCATTTGGCCACCCACGAGGGGGTTGGACTGTGCCACCCTATACATGACTGGAATGGTCTAACACCAAGATCAGCTTCCGGGGAACAAAGGGACCGTCAAGAGTACAGAAGTTGCCCATCTTTAATCCAGAAAGGTGCCAAATAGCACGAGTACTACCATGTTCAGAAAATGCATGCGTGATGTCACACATGATGCTGCTACATACCCTATGAATGCTCCATGTTAGGCATCATGTGATTTATGTGCAGCATAGCTGCTGTGTATATGTGGAATGTAAAACAGATCGTAGCAACTATGCCACCAGACAGGTGTGGCTGAACTTATTGGGCTGCCTGAGGCAGCACACAGCATATTACTGCACCCCTGCAGCTCCCCTTATCTGGGACCAGGATGAAAGTGTTTTGAGGGCGCAAAGGGAGCAGATATCGGCAGCACTGCTAATATTCTATCCCCCTTCCCAGCCTCAATCCACTTACTGAGGTCCACTCAGACTTGTGCCAGGAAAATCAGTGACACAGGTCCAAGTAGACCTTCCGGGCAGCAGAGTCGAACCTACGGGAAAGATGACAAATTTTCCCTTACTTGGAGAAGACCTCCATGACTGGCCCCTCTGCAGGATGCAGTGTGTGCTCCAGTGGTGCAACTACATCAGTGGTGGTGGGGGGGGAGAGAGAGAGATTTAGGATAGGATTGAGCTATAAGGAATCTGTAGACATGTATGCTGGGATGATTTCACATATCTCTTGAATTGTTTCCCTTAAATATTCAAGCGTTGCAGGTTTTCTACAATGAATGTATGAACTAGAGCTCATTAAAATTTTGAGACACCCTGTGTTTATAGACATAGCAGGGGATGTCAGGCTGAGATCAACAGAAGGTGAAGATTCCACAGCGCATTGGAACGAGGTTACATACAAGCAGGAGGTTACACAGTGACTGATAGAAGGCAGATGTGACTTCGTAAGGCAGATATTTCTCAATGGGGAAAAGTGGGATGCACAGACTGAGCTACTGAAAGGTGGCATGCAGTGAAGACCATACAAAACACAGATAAGAACATAAGAACATAAGAACAGCCCCACTGGATCAGGCCATAGGCCCATCTAGTCCAGCTTCCTGTATCTCACAGCGGCCCACCAAATGCCCCAGGGAGCACACCAGATAACAAGAGACCTCATCCTGGTGCCCTCCCTTGCATCTGGCATTCTGACATAACCCATTTCTAAAATCAGGAGGTTGCGCATACACATCATGGCTTGTACCCCATAATAGATTTTTCCTCCAGAAACTTGTCCAATCCCCTTTTAAAGGCGTCCAGGCCAGACGCCATCACCACATCCTGTGGCAAGGAGTTCCACAGACCAACCACGTGCTGAGTAAAGAAATATTTTCTTTTGTCTGTCCTAACCCGCCCAACACTCAATTTTAGTGGATGTCCCCTGGTTCTGGTATTATGTGAGAGTGTAAAGAGCATCTCCCTATCCACTCTGTCCATCCCCTGCATAATTTTGTATGTCTCAATCATGTCCCCCCTCAGGCGTCTCTTTTCTAGGCTGAAGAGGCCCAAACGCCGTAGCCTTTCCTCATAAGGAAGGTGTCCCAGCCCCAGATACAACACAGAAGGTTACTGAAAGGTGACATTAGAAGCAGGAGGTTGTATAATGGGATCAACCTCTCTTCCCAGTATGTCCGGCATGAGCAGACAAACAGAATGTTTGGTCTTGACCTGACTTCCAAGAAAAGAGGTGCCCAATGTTCATGTTTCCCATTTTTAGTACTGTATATGGAATAGTCCATGATGCACTACAGGATGGCAAATAGCAGGCATGGGCAGGTGGGTTTGGCTTGGCCATCTGGCATACCTGCCTGGCATCAAGGCCTACACTGTCTAGGTTTGCATGTGCAGACATAGGAAATAATTCAGGAAGAATCAGCACAGCTAACACACAGGTGCTGGTGGTACCTATTTTTACCTTTGCTAATCTCCAGCTTTTGCTCTTCAATCCTAATTAGTCCCCTCTGGGGGACATCTTGCATTGTGTAGGATTTTCTCCTCTTCACATGTATGAAGCTTGTGTTGGAGGAATTTAAAAATAGTTTCCTCTTTGGGGGGAAGCAGAGTAGCTTCAGCAGCAGACCCCCCCTCTTTATTGGGTATCACCCCAGGGACCTCCCTCACTTGGCTGACTGTTAATCAATAAAATCTTGTCTTTTAATGGCTTGAAAAGTTCTAAAGGAAGTTGTTTACTCACGGTTCCATAGAATGCATATTTACAGCATCTGATTATGATCAGAGGTTCAGCTAACTTAGAGATAGCAAGGCCCTAAAGCTGCCTCGCCCTGCATGCCATGTGCTCAAGATGGCATAGCCAGCAGAGCCCTGCTGTGTGCCATCTCGACAGGTCAGTGGTCAGAGAAGAAGAGGGAATGTGCTTGGAGAAGGGGGGAAGGTTATAGGGTCTGGGCCACACCCCCACAAAGGTCACAGAAGAGGACAGGTAAAGAGTAGAGTCACTGGGTCATGGCTTAACCCCTTCTGGACAGCATCCTGCCAGCTCTGGACAGCCGACAGAGTTGCTCCAAACTCCAACAGCTTGTCCTGAAAAGAACTGTTTGTGACGCAACTCTTAGAGTGATGGAGGAATCCCTAAAGGTCTGGGTCTGTCCAAGCCTGGAACGCTGCCATCAGCCCACACAGGTATCAGCGATGAATAAACACTGCACTTGGCAGTGAAAAGTCATTCTGCAGCCTACCAGCTGAGTTCTCTCTTCTTAGCAGTATATCTTTCTCACAGCTGGAATCCCAATGAATCTATTAATCATCAGAATCCCACTGGCCCAGATTTTTGCACAGCCTCACTTTGCTTCCTGTTTACCATGAGGCACTACACCTTTGATCTGACCCTGACCAGTATGAACATCAGACACCAGGGCAGTAAACACTTTGTCTTTCTAAAATGTCTTACAACCCAGTCCTATCTAAATTCCTGCGTGGTGATGCAGCAGTGCCAGTATGGACTATGCTATAGCCCATGAGGGAATTCTGGTTGCTGGAGGATAAAAAAACATGGCAACCAGCACTTGTAACTGTTGTGCTCTTTTCCCTACATGCTTCAGATCAATGCAATGTCAGAGTTTTGTGAGTTAAAATATGGCAGTCACCTAGAGCTGGCCAAAGGTAGGAGCTGTGACAATTTTTTTTTAACATTTTAAACGCAGCTTTTAAAAAGTCAGTTGCTTAGTGCTGTTATATGGTTGCCTGCCCACCTCCCCCTGAGTCCCTTCATTACAAAAATGAAAGGGCTGATGGAAAGGCTGGTGGTGAAATGAAAGTGGTTCTAAACAAATGAGAATGAACCAAAGAAGAATGGAATCCCAAAACGAAAAATGAAATTTGCACGCTCCTAAGTGTAGCATCTTGAGTTGATTTGCTTCTGTATTAGTTTCAAGTTGTATCTGCAAAAAATTAATGCTGATGAAAGTTCCCAAACTTTCCAAGTTGGTCCTTAATTCATTTTCCTTTCAACTCCACAGGGCCAAAGCTCAGGTGTTGTAAGTCAGCCCAATGCCACGGACGGCATGAGCCAATTTATACCCTCTATGGATACATATGAAGTTTTTATACTTGGGGGCAGTTGCAAATGGAATATATAAAGTGTCTACTTCAGGCTCTTAACTTTCAACTAGAAAAGGTTAACCCTCTTGAGGAAATATAAATGCGGAGAGATTCCATGCTTCCATTAGCAAGGAAAGGGGAGGGTCAAAATTACAAGAAAAACCATGTGTACCAGCAATGGACCAACTATGGAAAGAAAACATGCTGAAGTGGACTCTAGTTAATCACTGTCACAAGTAGGCAAATCATTAGGGGATATCTGGAGGAACTTGACCCAAAGGCTGCCATAGTCAATGAACAGAGTCCTCACAGGTTTAGGCTGAGATAACTCAGAAATCTACTTTCATCTTTCAGACCTTTACCTCCTGACTGAATATCTGAAAGGTTTCAAAATTCTCACCACCATTATGGAGATGCTTCATGTGGAGTGGGGAAGGATAAGGTGTGTACCCATAGGATTTTGTCTGCTTGTGCCCTAGCAGTGGGATAGTGGGAGAGTAAAGGACAGATGGGTGGGAGATAGTTGTAGGCTATAGAGTAAGCTGATCCTGCTGTACGGGATTCAGCATTTAAGAGGATTGTCATGTGGCCAGGCAAGACCTGAGGAGCACGGCCTCAATGTAAATAGAACCTTTAATTTATATCCCAATTTTATTAGGGACTTAGACTGATGAATCTCATTATCCATCAACATAAAGCTGGACCTGCTATTCCACTATCAGCTCTGAGCCAGCACCAGAGCAGGTAGGATGGCAGTGGGGACAGTTCTGAAGAGGATCATGGGTGGTTCAAGGCAAGAGCAGGCTGGGTCAGGGGCAGGAGGGGCACAAGGGAAGGATCTTGGCAGTGGCAGCGCACTCTGAGTTCCTATGGCAGGGAATAGTTTTGGGCTGTTAGAAGATCTTGTCATCAGCCCTATAAGGAGGCAGGAAGGACAGGTCTTGCATACAGGTCACTATTTAAAATGGAGTAAGGGCAGAGGCGAAGAGATATTTGAAGTTCATAGTTTGGCCTTAGGCGTCAGGAATGATCTAAGGACACCGCTGTTCTGGCAATAGACACAAATTCTTGTTTGCTAAGTGCTACTTAAAAGCTGTGCAGTTCTGTGCAAATTGTTTTGCTGCTGGGATAAGCTTTAACACCCAAAAGGGACATATTGCCTTTTTGAAAAACCATTAATTTTAACTGTCAGACCAAACAAGTAAAGTATTTTTTTTTCCTTTTTTCTTTATAAAGTCATTATCTTTAAAAGTGGCATTTAGCATTATAGGAAAGTTTCTTCACTACAAGTGGTAGTTTTCCCCAGATACAATCTAATTTTTGTTCTTTGATTTTTCTCTCCCCCTTTGAGTCACACTTCATTTACTTAGTAACATACAGACTGCAAAGCACCCCTACAACTAGAGTTTATCAACAGAAGTTGGATAAATCAGCAAAGACCTGCTGCAGGGAAAAGTGTACAAGAGCAATTCCCACAGGGAGTGCTGGGAGTGGGACAGACTCTGCCGGCGAACTGCTCGTGAGTCAACTCTGATAAATAAATTCACCAAATAATGAAAGGCTTCTGTAAGCCCCAAACACCCACCCCCAAAAGAAAGCTTCCTTCCATGTCACAGTATGATTCACTAATCTAGTCCCCTACAATCACCTTCTGATGTGGTCTTGCAATGCACATGTCTGCATTGAACATCATTGGATAATTCAGCACTCCCAATTCAGGCATGCAGAATTATCTGTGGTTGAAGAAGGTACATGGTGCTTATTTTTTAAAGAATCTAAATAATAATGCTGGATCCAGGAAAAAAACCCAAATGGCACACTTAGTTCTGCAGGGGAAGATGCAACTCCATCCAAGACAAGCTGTTTGGATTTTGTTAGGATTGGTCTGCCTAGGCCTAAATATGGTGCTTTCCTAAGCAATACTAAGTGCACATCTAGAAGTGAAACAGATTAGAAGAGGTACCTCTCATCGTGCACATTTTGAGTTTCTGTTGCTACTTACGTGTGAGAGTTGCTGTTTGTCCAGTGCTGATTCCATTGGCGTATTTTGACTAGAACTGGGCCATTGTAGTATTTGTCGCCACTGATTGGTGCCACGCTGGAAAAAAAATCAGCTACAAAAAGTGCAATTGTCACTGAAGAAAACCTATCTCTAGAAACACCCTAATAAACAATACTCCTTGTTTATTCCATACAATTGCTTTCTCCTGTGTAACCTAAAATAGTAGCCAATGCACATGTTGAGATCATTAAAGGGAATGTGCCAAAACAGTTTTCCCATGGCATGCAATCACCATCCTACATGCGTGTCTTGCCCTTATCACATCGTGAGTCTCCATTTGGTAACAGCTACTCCTAGGAACATGGAAGAGGGAAAAGAAACTTACAGTATAATCCTATGGGGGCCCTACAGTGGCCGATCTCACAATCTGCTACTGTAAAGCCTAAGACTTTAGCATGAAAGCTGCACCATGGTAGGTCGCTTCAGGAACTCCTGTACAAATGGATACCCTGCCAGAGCAGGTAGGTCAGCTGTATGGGTCATGCAGGGGTATGGAGCAGGAAGGGAGTGGGCAGAGAACAGGATGGGCAGGGGGAGGTTCAAGGCCAGTAGAAAGAAGATCTCAGCCACAACTGTGCATGCCAAGATCCTGTCGCCCTTTCCCTGCCCCAAAATGTCCCCTGAATCTTCTGGGACTTACACCAGCAAACTAGCTAGTCCGAGGAGACCCATTTGCAGGTCAGGCAGTCAACTGCAGAGTAAGTAAAAAAAAAGATTATTTAGCTCTTCCTGGTCATGTGGTCTTGCCTCCCTATAGCATGCACTCCGGGAGCAGAACTGCATGCGAAGGGCTGGCAGGGGGTAGGATTTGGCTGCTACGATGCAGTCCTCTACACAGTGGTTCTCAAACTTTTAGCACTGGGACCCACTTTTTAGATTGAGAATCTGTCAGGACCCACAAGAAATGATGTCAGGACCAGTAGTGACATCACCAAGCAGAAAAATTTTTAACAATCCTAGACTGCAATCCTACCCACGCTTACCCATTTACTATCGTTGTTAAACGCATATACCTAGTAACCTGTTAAAAGTACAAATCTGTAACATGTCCCCAAATGCAGTCACATATTCCGCAATGCAACTGCGATATTCCACAATTGGACTGTGAAACTCCTCTCCCCCACTGTCTCCCTTCTACCTATTAAAAGCGTCTCAGGGAAGAAGAGAGCACGTAACTTCAAAGCAAATGTGCTTCTTTTGGTCTTGTCACTCCCTTGCCCCCTCTGTCTGGCAACACGCCATCAGGCAACAGGTGTAAGTCAAGGCTATTACAGTATACAAGGGAGACATGCAATAAGCAGCAGCTTCTGGACAGGAAGTATGAAAATAATGTTGGGTTGATTTTTTTAACCTGCATATCATTCTTCATTATCCGTGACATTATGCCACAGTAGCATTACACTCAATGATCAGTGTCTATGACATGCCTGCAGAGGATGAAAATAAATGTAGATCTGAGAGGCATACTTGACAGTAGTTTGTAAAACATCAATAAAACATCAGCAATGTAGCACAACACCTACTAGGAATTAATGTCAAGGCTCACATCTCTGGCAACTTACTAGAGCCGAAAATTTTTATATTTCAGATTTGCACTGAACAGCCGTAGGATCCACCACTGTGAATGTTAATGCCTGATATTAAAAACTGAATAATCAGGCAGTGGCTTTGCTTCTCAAAATTCAGCACTGTTGTATCTACAGTTAAACCCATTGGTTAGATATACTGGATTTAAAAAAGAAAAGAAACAAAAAACTAAAAAAACAAGAGTCAGCAAGGCTTCTGTAAGGGTAAGTCTTGCCTCACAAACCTTATAGAATTCTTTGAAAAGGTCAACAGGCATGTGGATGCGGGAGAACCCGTGGACATTATATATCTGGACTTTCAGAAGGTGTTTGACACGGTCCCTCACCAAAGGCTACTGAAAAAACTCCACAGTCAGGGAATTAGAGGACAGGTCCTCTCGTGGATTGAGAACTGGTTGGAGGCCAGGAAGCAGAGAGTGGGTGTCAATGGGCAATTTTCACAATGGAGAGAGGTGAAAAGCGGTGTGCCCCAAGGATCTGTCCTGGGACCGGTGCTTTTCAACCTCTTCATAAATGACCTGGAGACAGGGTTGAGCAGTGAAGTGGCTAAGTTTGCAGACGACACCAAACTTTTCCGAGTGGTAAAGACCAGAAGTGATTGAGAGGAGCTCCAGAAGGATCTCTCCAAACTGGCAGAATGGGCAGCAAAATGGCAGATGCGCTTCAATGTCAGTAAGTGTAAAGACATGCACATTGGGGCAAAAAATCAAAACTTTAGATATAGGCTGATGGGTTCTGAGCTGTCTGTGACAGATCAGGAGAGAGATCTTGGGGTGGTGGTGGACAGGTCGATGAAAGTGTCGACCCAATGTGCGGTGGCAGTGAAGAAGGCCAATTCTATGCTTGGGATCATTAGGAAGGGTATTGAGAACAAAACGGTTAGTATTATAATGCCGTTGTACAAATCGATGGTAAGGCCACACCTGGAGTATTATGTCCAGTTCTGGTCGCTGCATCTCAAAAAAGACATAGTGGAAATGGAAAAGGTGCAAAAGAGAGCGACTAAGATGATTACGGGGCTGGGGCACCTTCCTTATGAGGAAAGGCTACGGCGTTTGGGCCTCTTCAGCCTAGAAAAGAGACGCTTGAGGGGGGACATGATTGAGACATACAAAATTATGCAGGGGATGGACAGAGTGGATAGGGAGATGCTCTTTACACTCTCACATAATACCAGAACCAGGGGACATCCACTAAAATTGAGTGTTGGGCGGGTTAGGACAGACAAAAGAAAATATTTCTTTACTCAGCGCGTGGTCGGTCTGTGGAACTCCTTGCCACAGGATGTGGTGATGGCGTCTGGCCTGGACGCCTTTAAAAGGGGATTGGACAAGTTTCTGGAGGAAAAATCCATTATGGGGTACAAGCCATGATGTGCATGCGCAACCTCCTGATTTTAGGAATGGGTTAAGTCAGAATGCCAGATGTAGGGGAGAGCACCAGGATGAGGTCTCTTGTTATCTGGTGTGCTCCCTGGGGCATTTGGTGGGCCGCTGTGAGATACAGGAAGCTGGACTAGATGGGCCTATGGCCTGATCCAGTGGGGCTGTTCTTATGTTCTTATGTTCTTATGTTCTTAACCTCTTAGCCCACAGTGTTGTTACACATTTGCATACAGTGCAATGACTTTTCTCTTTCTAGATGTTCACGTGTTCAGTGATTTGTAGAGCTGCTCCCAGCTTGCCCTATCTCCCTTTCCCTTTATCTACCAGGAGCACAGTGTGTAGCCTTCCCTGTTCGATGCTGTTTGATGTACTGAAATTGGAAGCAGTGCACTCTGGGTTCCCAGTCCTATCAAGTAGAACAGGGAGCTATCCCAGTTCTATCGAGTAGAATAGCAAAGCAGGGAGGTCTGGTAACTAAACAAAAGGGAAGGGGAGCATACTCCAAATCATCTGTCCCTGCCAACGTGGTGTTTTGTAAGAACCTAGTAGTCATGGAGAGGTGGAACATGATGGCCCTTCCCCCTCTGAAAATCTTCTTGTCTTCTCCTTCCTCACCATGCTCCATCTTTTCATGGAGCTTAAAGTTTAAAAAGAATGCATCTCATTAAACTTTCAATGCACACAAGTATGGAGCAAGTGCTCCTACCTCACTCATTAACTTTAACCTTCAAACTCTGTTTTACTGACAGAGCATGGGGGAAATGAAGGGGATGATTCAATTCCTGCTCATGTTTAGCAAGTGGGAAGTAGAACAATGTCTCCAGCATGCAAGGTGAACTAGAGGGAGGTGGTGACAGACTCGGGGTGAAGAGCACCCCAAATCTACCAATCCTTCCACCACCCACTCTGATGCAAACCGCATTGTGTCGCTTCATGGTTGGGCCAGCCATGGACCTAGAAGAAAACATACTTGGAAGGGAACAGGCCTTTGGCAAGTGGTTTTGGGATCTCAAATAGGGATGGAAATCTAGGGCTTAGAATTCAACATGACTTCCATTATTCCATAAGACAAGAAGGTGTTAATTTATAGTCAGTAGGATATGCTCCTCACTAGTGAGCTATTAGAATGAAATATGCTTCCTGATACATGCTAAATGCCTGTATTTGTGTAATAGTGCTATATTCGACCATTGAATTAATTTGCCATGCGACAGGCAGAAAAAACTACTCCTAAATCTCTGAGTACTTAACTACATCATTGAGTTCAGCTCTCTCTCTCTCTCTCTCTCTCTCTCTCTCTCTCTCTCTCTCTCTCTCCTTTTTATTTATTTATTTTTTTTTACAAAGGACATTTGCTTTAAACAAGCAGTCTCTATTGTGATCGGGAGTAAAAAGGAATCAGCTCAGTCTCCGTTTATCTCTTAGGCAAATATTTTGTTGCACGCTTATCATCAAGGGGGTCGCTTTGGGTTCCTGTAGCTCCAGCTTAAACTATTACTTCCCCCCATTGCTTTTCTCAGGAGCAGTACAGTTGAAATTAGAAATGCAGGGTGCCGACTCACACAGGTGAGATTGTTCACCATCTCTTGGAACCAACAAACGCCCAAGTCTTTGATGAATATTGAGACAGAGACCTTTGAGGTCTACCAGAGCCAGATAAAGATCCTTTTAGCCACCAAAGCATTCTGAAAGAGAAACCAAGATAACTAGTTTCTGTGGGGCATTCAGCCTTTCCAAGTTTCAAATGAAGTGAGTGAGCATATTTTGATATCCCGGTTCCCAAACACAAAAGAAAAACATTTTGCCCAAGTTTTATAACATATTAGTCCAAGGAAGATGAAATTCTGTCTTCACAGAATTAAGACTCTATGGATTGCTGGGCATTAAATAATGAATGCACACTTCAGGGCATCCTCAACAATCCACTGCACTACTATTTGCTCAAATGTTTTGTTGTTAAGAATATTTATATACTGCAAGAGTAGTTCACAAAGCGGTTTACATAGTAAAATAAATCAATAAATGGTTCCCTGTGTTCATCGGGCTCACTGTTCAGCTTTGCCATTTTTTATTTGGCATGACTATTTACTGCCCAATCCTATCCCCGGTGGTTTCCAGCAGCACCTCCAAGGCCTCCGGAGGTCTCCTCGGGGGAAGTCAGGGTCCACAATAGGGCTTCTCATGTCTGCACCAGCTATTTTACTGGTGCAGACTTGAGAGCCTCCATGTCAGGTTTTTCAGCCCGATTCGAAAAATAGGATACAGTGGAGCAGGACTCGGCTGGTCCCACCCCCCTCCCAGGCCAGTTCCTCCCCTGCCCTCCCCCACCCCATTCTGTCCTTGGAGATCATTAGGGATCATGCTTGGGATCATTAGGAAGGGTATTGAGAACAAAACGGCTAATATTATAATGCCGTTGTACAAATCTATGGTAAGGCCACACCTGGAGTATTGTGTCCAGTTCTGGTCGCCGCATCTCAGAAAAGACATAGTGGAAATGGAAAAGGTGCAAAAGAGAGCAACTAAGATGATTACGGGGCTGGGGCACCTTCCTTATGAGGAAAGGCTATGGCGTTTGGGCCTCTTCAGCCTAGAAAAGAGACGCCTGAGGGGGGACATGATTGAGACATACAAAATTATGCAGGGGATGGACAGAGTGGATAGGGAGATACTCTTTACACTCTCACATAATACCAGAACCAGGGGACATCCACTAAAATTGAGTGTTGGGAGAGTTAGAACAGACAAAAGAAAATATTTCTTTACTCAGCGTGTGGTCGGTCTGTGGAACTCCTTGCCACAGGACGTGGTGATGGCGTCTAGCCTGGACGCCTTTAAAAGGGGATTGGACAAGTTTCTGGAGGAAAAATCCATTACGGGGTACAAGCCATGATGTGTATGCGCAACCTCCTGATTTTAGAAATGGGTTATGTCAGAATGCCAGATGCAAGGGAGGGCACCAGGATGAGGTCTCTTGTTATCTGGTGTGCTCCCTGGGGCATTTGGTGGGCCGCTGTGAGATACAGGAAGCTGGACTAGATGGCCTATGGGCTGATCCAGTGGGGCTGTTCTTATGTTCTTATGTCCATTCCCAGCCTCCCCCCCTGGCCTGAACATACTCACAGCTGACCCTCCATGCAGTGCTAAAGTTCAGCGCCAAGTGGCACTGGTCCAGCTCCAGTGGCCCCTCCTCTACAGGTGTCATGGACGTGCCTTATGTCATGTTTGCAACACCCACTGCCAGTGCTGAGAGACCATAGGATTGAGCTCTTAACCTTGGATGTTTTACCCAAGCAGAGGCTCTACAGTTGTCTAAAACAGTGTTTCTCAAACTGTGGTTTGGGACCCACTAGGTGGGTCACAAGTCAATTTCAGGTCGGTTCCCATTCATTTCAATATTTTATTTTTAATATATTAGACTTGATGCTACCATGGTATGCGACTGCATTAGGGAAATGTTACAGATCTGTACTTTTAACAGGCTACTCTGTATATGCCTTTAACAATGATAGTTAACGGGACTTACTCCTGGGTACGTGTGGGCAGGTTTGTAACCTAGGTTCAATGAAAATGTTCCTTCTTGATGGTGTCACTTCCAGTCATGTCATCGCTTTCGTTGGGTCTTGACAGATCCTTATTCTAAAAAGTGGGTCCTGGTGCTAAAAGTCTGAGAACCACTGGCCTAAAGACTTCACTTGAAAGTCCATTGGCATCTTCAATATTCCTGGGCAGACTCTAGAAAACGTTTGGTCTTCAAGGTGCTCTCCTAACCCATCATGCAATGTCACCATCAACATGTTGCAATGTTTACAGGCCTTTATGAAAGCTGAAGAGTGAATGGACAGAATTGGGTGGCCCCTCCAAAATGATGTCTGTTCCCAAAATTGGGCGGGAAAGCCAGATTATTCCATAGAGTGCATCCATTAAAATCAAGAAGTCCAGCAGATAAATGTAGATGGTTACATTTGTTTTCTTTTTTCTCTTAAGTAAAGAATGAAAGGTTTTTCTTTCTCTGTTGAATTTTGCATTCCCTGCATCAAAAGATCCCCTTTTCAAACATCTTTTTTTAAAGGACGTTTGATGGCTGGCTGACATTTTGATAGATCAATATTTGTGCAGATTTTTTTTCCCCTTTCCATTTAATCAATACTTATTCACAGATGAAATAAAAGCATTGTCCTTCTGGTCACACACGTGTACAGGCACTTCATATCTGGAAGCTAAATATGCCCCCATTGCTCCATAAACCTTCTCAGGCTCTAACTAACCTTAAACAAAGAGCCCCTGTTTGCTTAAGAGGCACTGCCAGGGTCAGAAGGAGGTTAGGAGTTATCCCTATCTCAAGGTCATATTCTATCTAAAGGGCCAAACCAGTCTTAGAGATTAGGTTGCAAAGATTGCAGCAAATGCTCATTCAAGCTCAATCATTTTCAGCAGGGAGCCAAATAACACCATGAGCCGTGGGCTTATTCCCACTTCCAGATGTGAACTCAGCTGCTACCCCAGGCCTTCACCACTGCTGGGTCTTCTTGGCTTTTTTTATGAACCTTGTGGGACAAATTAGAAAGGACATGGCTGTCAAAGTGCATGACAGATTCCAGGCCCTAAGAATGTCTGCATAAGACCACTGATTCATCTTACTGAGTAGCACATGTCCACCAGAGGCCAGTATAGAGTGGTGTGGAAAAAATAGAGGCAGTCCTCAAGAAAATCTCCCCTGTAGCCATAGTGCCTACAAGGGGTGACACGCCACTGTATGGAAATCAGGGGTAGCTTTCCCATGATTCAGGGGAAATCGGGAATCAGGGGTAACTTTCCACTGCGTCCATCATCCACCCCTTGGAACAGATGGAGACTGCTTGGTTTATCCAAGCAATTTTTTCCATTACCTCACTAAACTTAATAAATAAATCTTAGTTAATTCAGAACATATTATTGTCATTCCCTGAAAGCATGTTCCCATAATGGCAATTGCTGAGCTCACGCAAATATGGAGGTGGCACCACTTGTGCGATGGAAATTGGAGAATGAGTAGGAGGTATACTTAGCTGCTCTAGCTTTTCAAATGCCACCCAAAGTCTTTCCTCTCCCTGTCCACCCAAACTGGGCCTAGGCTGACCTCCAGTTTCTGAACAGATGGGGGGAAATTTTTCAATATGGCTGGGGGTTGCAGCAGAGAATACCTGGACAGAAGGAGGAGGTTTAAGCAATCCCCTTGCACCCATCAGCCTTCACCTGTAGACACTTTCCATTCAAATGCCTTCCAAAACATCTTCACCTCTCACACAAAATACCTGTCATTCTACTGTGACATTGGAGTAGATCACTCACTTCTTGCTTATGACGCCCTACGCATATCTGACTATTAAGAGTTAACTTATTGTATTGTGTACATTATGTGTAATGTGTAATATGTTAGTAAGAGTCACACAGTTGGTTCATCTGGCCTTTTACTCATTCTCATATCTGCTACCTAATATCTAGCAGTTACGTTGTGCTTCGACCATTACTGGATTACCGGCAGCGATGATGTCACCTCTGGAAGTGCATGCAGACTTTCATAGGACTGAATAATTTATAGTTATTAATTTCAATGATATTTTTCACCTACAAGTTCCTTTGAAGTTCTTATTTATTATTTTATTTTTCACATTTTTATACTACCCTGCCGTCAAGGAGCTCAGCGCAGTGTACATGATTCTTTCCCTCCTTATGTCCTCACAACAGCCCTGTGAGGTATGTGGGGCTGAGAGATAGTGACTGGCCCAAGGTCACCCAGGAAGCTTCATGGCTGAGTGAGAATTTGAACCTTGAACTTCCTGGTCTAAGTCCAACTCCCGAACCACTGCACCATCCTGGTTCTCAGGATGTTCTTGCATTTGATCATTAGCACAATCCTGATGCAGCCAGGCCTCTCCGGATCTCATTTGTCAGACAGGAATCTGAAGCCGAAAGACAGTCACTGTCCTAAGAGCATTCAGTGGGTTCATGCCCCAGCAAGGATGTGAATTTGAACGCGGGTCTCTGAGGTCCAGCACATTGTCATCCAGTACCACACAGATAATTTTCACATGCCAACAGTTCTGAACAACTGTGAGTGTGCCAGCCAAGTAGGCTCTGAATACTGAAAAGGAAAATCATACCTTCATATAACATCAGCTACAGGAGAAATTATTCAGGTGCTTTCCACAACAATATCCTGGCCCAGATAATCATGCCCTTATCATTTCCTCTGCAGTAAAACATTTTAGGTATCAAGCAACAGAGGAACCTCTCAGTCTATTAACAGGAATAGCTATTACCTTCTGCTTCTTCATGAAATGTCACTCCTTTCCATTTTTTTTTTCTTAGATGGGAGAACAAACGGCAACACATATCAATAGTTTTCTTCCCCAAGGCCATCCATCAGCCATCAAGATTAGAGAAGGGTTGTTTAAAACAAAGCAAAAAGAAAAGTGAGTCTCAGATATGGAAATGCCTTGTCTGTTAGGGAGAAATATGCTGTAAAGTCTTCTGAAGCGAGGGAATTCAGACAAGATTTAGCAGCAGATACGATCCCAAAAGCTCACTTAACATCAGCTCCAGAAACATTACACTAATGTGTTTTAAAATATGATTTACAGTCTGAGAGCAGGGAGTGAGAGGAAGACAGAGAAATTCTCACAAGGTATGAGATATGTGTTGCAGGAAGCAGCACTATGCACCTTCCCAAGGGATGCACACTTAGAAGAAAGAATAACACTGCCTGTCAGGCACTCAGACTGGTAATAGGAAGGGTCAAGAGCCTGGGCTCTCTTCTTCCACCCCTTTTTGGATAGATTTGTTTAAGGAGGAGTTGGGGTGAAGGTTTAGGTGGTCTGGATGAACCAATTGACAGGTAAGCCTATTCTGGCTCCATTCTTCCCCACTTCTTAGAGGGTGGAGGATAAGAAGGGAAAGGCCACACGTGGAGATGCTGGGAATGTTACTCCCTTGTCTCCCTGTACATGGTCCTTCCCATCCAGTGTTCCCATAGAATCAATGAAATGGAAATGGGTCACAAACACTGCTGCTTTCAGCGAGTGGAGCACATTGTTTCAACCCAATGAGACTAGGCAGTGAAACATTTTAAGGAGCAGCCAGGTTATCAATAGTATGCGGCACTGATTATCTCCAGAGAATACTGAAAGTCATGTTCTTTTTCCACCCCAATGGACTAGTTGAACCAGCAGAAAAGACCACAGACACCAAATTGTAACTGAAACACAGTAAGCCGTCTCCTCTAAGTTAAAGGAAAATAATCAAGTTCCTATCCTTGTGCAAGGCCAATGCTTCTAGGCCAGTGGTTCTCAAACAGGTGGGTCATGACCCATCAGTTTGTGTAATGCTTGAGGATCACACCGCTAAGGGGTGTGAAGGGGGTGCTTGTGACTTGGCATGGTGCTTGGCATGGTGCTTGGCATGTGCTTGGCATGGTGTAGTAGGGCTACAGCAGGCTGCAGGAGGTGCGGGGAGCCCTTCGCAGCCCTCCACAGCCCTCCGCAGCACTCCCCGAGGCTTGGAACCTGCAACAGAAGCGGGCGCAAAGCACCTCCTGCAAAATGAAAGTGCTTTGCACCCTCTTCTGTTGCAGGTTCCAAGCCTCAGGGAGCGCTGCACAGGGCTCCCCGCATCTCCTGCAGCCTGCTGCAGCCCTACACCATGCCAAGTAAGCCACAAGCACCCCTCCTCGCCCCCCTTAGCAGCGCGTTCCTAGGGATTGTGTCATGCCCTAGCCCCTCCCCCGCAAGAACTTACTGAGGGAGTAAAGCTCCCTCAAAGTTTGAGAAACCCTGTTCTGGGCAATTAAAAGGCTCTGCCCAGGTTCTGGATTCGTTTCCAGATATCACATGAGGTACAGTTCAGTTCAATGCCTTACCTATGGGAACCATGTCCATAGACCAGCAAAACCAGTCTTGGTTTTGTAGTCTGCCAGCAAGTCTACATAAAAATCAAAACTTCTGCAGGAATGTGTACAAATGGAACCGAGGGACTCCATGATTTTACTCCAGAAAGTCTGGCTTCTTCCCTGTCCAATGATGGTTGCATGTAGCTGCTTTCAGTCTCTGCCACGCATTTTTACATAGGCAGTAATGTTGAACACACACCTTACTTTTTCATATTGTGAAATCATCATAAAATGATTTCTTGATGTCAATTTTACATGTAGAAACAACCAGTATAATTAATGGTATTGAGGGGAAGGTGTGAGTACTTTGGCCTGTGCAAATATTATGTCAGGGTTAGAAAACAACCAGGGAAAATTTGGCCTGGATAAGGTAAAGCCTAAGCTATGTGAGATGCTGAGTCACCATGAATCAGGTGAACTCACTAATTGTAACAGGTGTTGAGCTTGCATCAGGAGGAGGAGACACCACCCTCCTAATTCCTGCACAGTGCTTTAAAAGGTCTGCAAGAACCATCATGTCCCTGGGAAGGCTGGGAAGGCAGGGAAGCTGTTATCGTGTATGTAGCACGTTGTGCTGCCTTTATGTTTCGTTATTATGCTGCTGTTATCTCCATTGTAAATATAGACTGAACTAATGAAGACTTTGTGTCCGAAGTGCTCTTTGTGTGGGCTAAGAATCTGGGGCTGCATTCCGCTGGCGGCAAACAGATAAGACGCTGCTCCTTCCCCAACATATTACTGCTATGTCGAGCCGAGTTTCTCAACTAGTGGTATGGGTACCACCAGTGGTACTTGAGGTGGTGACTGGTGGTACTTGCAGGACCTCTGGACACCTGCCGCTTGGCAGCGAAGTCAGACATGTGATATAACATTCAGCAGTAGGAGGATCGGCTAAGCTTGGCGGGCAGAGCTCCAAAGCTTGTTTTTCTGCACTTGACAAAGCCCACCTGAGCTTTGCCCACCTGACAAAACACCCTGAGCCTCTTTGTCGCATTGCATCTGGCCTCCCAACCCAGAAGTAACTGGCAATGAGGTCATCACCAGTTACTTCCAGTGGTACTTTGAATAGGTGAACCATGTGAAGTGGTACAGCAGAGGACAAATGTTGAGAAACACTGATGTAGAGTGAAAGCACAGAAAGGGAAAATGGGACTCTGCCCACTGCCTCTCCTCGTGCTGTAATTTCATTCAGTGTAATATCTACATAGAGCCTATGCACATACAAACAGGGAAAAATGCAGGGGCTCTGATCATGTGTACATTGGCCCACATGTGCTGTTTTTCTAACCAGCTTATTTTTCTAGCCCACATGTGCACAAGGTTATTTTCTGTATGTACAATATTAGCCTTTGTACAGACTCGATGCTGAATTCCCCCCTCCCCGCCACACACATTTCTCCCAACATGGTTATAAGCTCTGCACAGCCCCTGAGTAGGTTCTTGAATGTGGGAAAATACTTGCTCTCAACAGATGGAAATACATTCGTCATGAGAAATTGCACAGATAAAACTGATAATGGGAAAATAACCTTGTTAGAACTTGAATTACCACATTTTATAAGTGTGAATTAGAAAATAGAAGACACCGGTAACAAAGTCACTCTTTTCTTTAAAAGAGTCGCTTTTGTCTCTGTTTTTCAAATAGATTCAGAATGAGTCAGGCAACGGATGTTGACTATATCCTATTTTTGAAAGGCACTATATAAATTTGATATTGTGCTAGGTGCTGTGTGTCTTCCTTGATAATATGAATGTGAAGAGAGAAAAGCATTCAGGAAAAGAGGAAACACACACCCTTTCTGATTTAGACCACATGTAATTATACCTCAAGAGCACTTATAGCTCTGGCTATTCTATGGCATCAAACATAACACTAACAAATGCTTGTCAAATACACTGTTGTTTTAGCAATTTCATCTTTTTGACTATAGCCAACAGCAGTGCTTTGAATCTTGCTATGATTCAGAAACCCCATCACCACCACCACCAATGCCATCACATCATCTGCCTCCCCCTGCTAAATCCCTTAAATTGCACCCTTGAAATATAGCTGATCTCTTTAAGTGCAATAAACCAGCGGATGGTGTTTTAGGCTTTGAAACAGTGGTACAGAGCACTCTGTTTGGTGACAAATAGGCAGAGACAGCACACATTATGAACCTACTGAGCAATTTGAGGTTTTCAAAATATGGACACTGCATCTCATGATTTTGCTGAAATTCAAGAGTCTGCAATAATGTGTCACTTCAACAATTTTCACCTATTTAGGTGCATGTTTTTTTAAAACCCCATTCTAATTAAAGCATCCTGCCAAATGAACGCCTGCTCAGTTGAATGCTTCTGTTTCCAATCTATGTCCATTATGTGCTAATTGAATACAATAAATAAAGGTAAGTACATTCTAACAAGTTGATAATGTGTCACTGTCCAATTCTTCTGACAGCATGCTTTGAATTATTTTCAGTCTTTATAGCTATATTCATCATCACCTTTCATGTCAAGGTATTTCAGGAGGCACAGGAATTTTTAATGAACTTGCAGACCAAAACAACACACATAAAAATATGCCCAGTGCATACCCCTCTAATGACTCCTAATTAGTTTCATTACATGTCTAATCCTTCTGCCTGGTATGATTTATGAATATGGCTGACAGCAAACTTCATTTAGTTTGCTGAAAATCTCTTTCTTTGGTATCAAACATCTGAAAATATATCACATTCACTTTTTATATAAATACCATACTGCGCACGAGGTTTTTAACTGCTTATTTATCTTATTGTTTTTCATAGCTCAGCACCAAGGTTTACTGATGAGTGCTCTCTATCTGAGATGTACAAACATAACTTCAGATGTATTAAATAGATGGTCTTGTATAAATTAGCTGTAGAAATTTTGAAACAAAATGAAATATTCAGAAACCAAAAAGGCCCCTTTCATCAAAAAGCTGCATTTTTTTTAATGCACCCTTTGAAGAAAGGGCATTTTAACAATTGAATATAATTAGAGGTAAAGGAAATTGTGTTATCTATCAGGCACTGCAGGAGTTTCAGAAATATGAAAAAACATTAGATAAAGCTGCAGGCTGAGGTTGAACTGCTATTTTATCTCAAGTTTACCTCAGGAACTAATTTGGATGTATATTTCCAGTGGTTTGGATTCCAAATGGAAAGACTCCAAATGGTTCAGGATTATCAGACTCTCCCCCCCCCACCACCACCACCACCACCATACCCCACCAAATAAAGACAGGGCTGACAGAAAACCTAAAGGAGACTTTTTGATATAAGAACTTGAGGTAATCATGGTTCTCCTGCATTTGGGACAGACAGAAACACTCTCATACTTGTGTAAGCTTGAGAAAGCCTGTCATTAAGCGATTCTAAACATTCGCAATTGATTCCTTCCCTGATCTGCCATGTTTTCAGTTCTTCACATTGGGAACCTATAGCACTGAGCTGTGGTCAAAGTCTTCCATATTTTACTCTTCAGGCTCTTTGAATTGCTTTTCTTCACCCCATTGTCCGTCGTTCTGGGAAGACTAGCATAAGACGAAGGATTTAGCTAGGGGTCACATATCCTGAACTATTGCTTGACCGTTAAGTCATGCCTTCAGAAAATGCAGCAGATCTTCATAAATTACTCAAGGTGGCACCTCCAGCACTGGCCCTTAAACTGTAATTTAAAGGCATGTCCAAAAAGCAGGAAAGGCAGAAATTAGAAAGTAATTCATCTAAACAAACTGCCACCACTCAGAGCTTGGGGTTAAAGTGAACTTGGAAAATACACAGCAGACTTCACCATCTTTAACAAAGGTTTCCTAAAATGGCTGACCACTGCTCAGCATTCAGCTTTTGAAAAGTCAGGCACTTTTAAAGATGTCTTTTTATATTTTTGGGCACCAGAAAAGGGATACTTAATTTGTCTGCATTGTCACCCAAGCAGCTTACATTTCAATAGCAGGGACTAGAACAGAGGAGGGGGGAGAAGGGTAGGAGAGGCAAGAATAACAAACAGCAGAGATCAGAGCAGTGTGGGAAAAGCAAGGGATGAACATAGGCGAATTTCAGCCTTGTTTTAAGAGGATGCGGCTCAAGGGTTTAATCCCAAAGTAATACTGAATTTTTTCAAAGAGAGATATGGAGCACCACAAAGGTGTTCTCCCCTTCAGAGATATTATATTGTGGGTTCTCCAGCATAATGAACCATTTGTAGCAAGTGTACAGTTGTATTCACAATGTTCAGAGAAGCCTGTACACAGAATCACTGCCTTGGGCTGGAATCAATGCAGGTGTGGCATTGGCAGTCATTGTTTTTGGCCAGCTGCTGAGGGCTGCTGAACACTACCAATGGCTGATATCACCTCCTGTGCCCATTAACTGTTGTGCGGCATGACAGAATGTCTCTCTCAGGATCCATCCAGCTGGAACGGGGCCCATAGAAGTAAATTTCCTGAAGGCCCCTGAAACTGGGCACTGGCCCTGAATCCTATGTGGCATTTTACAAATATACTACATAGAACAGTAGGAGTGGCACCCAGCACTGGCAGTACAAGTGTACTGCTGGTGCCAGACCTGATAAGATTGGGTCCTTATTCTGAGTCAGTGGTATGTTTTGTCTAGTGCAGTGGTTCCCAAACTTTTTAGTGTTGGGACTCACTTTTTAAAATTACACACTATCAGGACCCACCTAGCTTTATGAAACTAAAAACAAAAGTTTCAGTTTACCAGCTGCTCAAGCCTCTGCTTTTGTCCTTTTTACTAAAAGGGTGGGGGTGATGTGCCATCTGGAGCATTTGTTGAGCTCAACGTTCATTGGATCAAGAACACCATTCCGGTGGTGTTGCCTTCCCCTCAGCCTGCCTTTCAAAGTGGACTGAGGCACATTCATCCGCTCATGATGAAACACACACATGCTGCTCCGTTTTGGTTCACATAGAGCTCAATACATTTTCCTGGTCAGCTACCAGCTTTTCAGTTTCAGGACCCATTAAAAACCAGATCGTGACCCACTTTGGGAAACACTGGTCTAGGGCTATCTACTCAGATAAGAGCAGTTCTCTAGTGGCTCAGGAAGAGGCATTTTGTGGGTTTTGCTTATAAGACCCTTTAGCTCGGGACACTAGGAATTCCTCCAGTCACCTTCTAGAAACAAAAATATGAGTTTGTCTTCACTGCCAAACTCTAGTTCTACTAAACACTCATCACATCCACTAGTAGCACTGATTTCCCAGCATGACTATGTGAACCCATAGAAATGCCATCCAATGCCATTTATTTGATTTGCTTTTGAGTTCTACATCCCACCCACATAGCCTCAAAAGCTCTCTCTTTATTTAACAAAAAAAAAAATATTCAGTGAAAATGAAGGAGGCAAGGGTGTTTCATTGGATTCCCTTATTATTCAGAGTCAGGCCACAAGTTAAAGACAAAGAATGTTTGGGTTAATTGAGTGATTAGCTAGACTACACTGAGTGATTATTAGACTACATTTCTGGTTTCAATGGCTATTATTTATGGTTTACTGTTTATTTGATGATTTTGTTGTTTGATCTTGTTTTAATTGCTTGCTTTGGGTTGTTGTTAACTACCTTGTGGGCACTTATGGTGAAGGAGGGCTACAAATATGAGCGAGAGAGAGAGAGAGAGAGAGAGAATTAATTTAATGCAAAATATAAATGTGAAGTCTTCAAAATATTAATATTGAATATTTAAATATTCAAATACATAATGCATTGCTTCACCTTTTGTTGAATAAGCAGGCAGAAACATATAAAACCCACATTTAAACAGTTATACAGGCTACCCACTGAATTATGATTGTCAATGTGGACCCTATTCAAGGTGCTGATTTTAATTAAAAGGTCCCCCCCACATTATTTTTATTGGAGGGGGGAAAAAAACCTTTCATTGATTTTCAATGGAAGGTTTTGTTGCTTTTTCAACAAAAATAGCATGCAGGGGAGCTGTGATCATGATTAGGACTACAGCAGGGACAAAGGCCCAAAGCTGCCATATCCTGAACTATGCTTTCAGGCCCCCTCTGGCATGCAATTTCAAGAAAACAGAAATCACATTTTTCCAGTAGTGCGTAATTTGGCCCTAAATGGGCCGAAAGTATTGACAGGCATTCTGAAATCCTCCATGCTGAACAGCCATTGGGGCAAAGGAATATGTAAGCCAAAACAACTATATTGACAGGCACTGCTTTGCAGCGTCAAGTCTTCCAAACGGGATGATTGAAAAATGTGCTGATACACACACAAGATTCACTGCTGGGAAGCAGTGTCTGTCAACAGGATCACACGTGCTTATACTTTACTACTTCCATGCAGCTGTGTTCTTGGACCCACTCCACCTCTTAGAACATATGGATCAGTTCTATATATAGGCCATAAAGCAGTCATGACTAAAAAGAAACATTGGACATGATCCAGCCCAACACTTTTAAGACCCATGGATTTTCATGGGAGAGAATTAAGCATGTGCTTTACCATCTCCTACTGCAACAATGGCATTTATGATTGCATTTCTTTGGCTGGTCCATACCAGTGAACTGCATGCTGGTCTCAATTTTAAACAGACTCCAAATCTGATATGGCTTTGCTATTCAAAATTCGTTACATCCAAGTAATCCCTTTCTTGTCACTTCTTGAATCCATCACGTTTCAATTAAAAAAGAATGCCTTTGAAGAGTAATGATAATGCTTGACAAGCTAGCTTGAATTGGACTTCACCTTGATTTAGACATATCTGGAGTATATGTAAATAATGCCAACTTTGTGAATTGGAAGAACAAATAATTCGAGGTGAGCAAAAGCTGTCACTCATATAAACAGGGCAAAAGGGTTGATACTTCATTTAATGGGCCCTTTGATCTCTGATGCTTGACCTTGCTATTGGTGACCTTGGGAGGCCAGGCAGAATTGTTTTCCAAGAACCTCAGCCTACTGATTTGCTTCCAAGAGGGTGTGTTGGGGATTGTCATGTTAATTGTGGGTCCCTGAAAGAAAATGGCTCATCTTGTCAGATGAAGAGACCCCATGCTGCTAAGTGCACCCTGAATAGGCACCTTTTTTTCCCCCAGCAAGGCAGCAATCTGCCAGCCCACCCTCTCCCAGGAATGCAAAGGTGAATGCAAGAAGAGACCCACCATCACCATCACCTATATTATAATACACAGCTGTCGTGAAATTTTCTCAGCAGAGCAGAAATGTTGATGTTTAATTTACTCGAACTAATAGGTCACCCTCTTACCATCTAGGCCGATACAATTAATGAACACAGTCACATAGATGGCCTGAGAGCTTTGATTCTTTTTATCTCTGTGATTTTCAAACAAAGAGCTTCTCAAAGTAAGCTTGAGGCAGCAATAATACAGAAACCATCTAATACTGTCTATACTTGTCTCAGGCCAACGTGTTTCACCTTTCATGCCTCCATATGAAGCAATACGATAACCATATTGACATTTGAAGCAAGGCAAAGAACGTAATCATAGCAGTCTTATAATATACAGCTGGGTAAGTGTACCCATAAGACACTGCCTGTTTCTACGACGATACTAAAATAGTAGCGATTGTATCAGACTTAGCAGCTCTTTATTAGGCCATGCCATATTAGCCTCTTATCCTCAAGCTTGAAGGCAGGGCATAATATCCTGGTGCTACTTGCTCATTTTACAAGCCATCTTGCCCCATTTGGCAGCAGCAACAGTGCAAGGGCCCGACAGGTCAGGCACATGCTGAAACGACATTGATCTCTTTGTCAAATTCTGCAGCAGAACATTAAGTAAAAACTGCCTTGATAGCAAACGTTTATCAGAGTTCCAATATGCTTAACAAGAGTTCTCCCCAATGATCTTTTCCCACCTTATTAATGCCTTTCCAATGTCCCACATTTCTAAGGACTGTCCCAAAAGCTTACAGCAGTGATTGACAAACATTTTAGCACCAGGACCCACTTTTTAGAATGACAATCTGTCAGGATCCAACAGAAGTGATGCCATTAACTTGGAAGTGATGTCATGGCTGGAAGTGAGGTCATGAAGCAGGAAAATTTTTAACACCCCATACAACAAAATCAAATCAATTAATTAAGTAAATTAAAAACTTTACAAAAGATTTAAAAATTATTTAAAATAAAGAAGAACCCTCCTAACTCTCACAAGCAGTTACTGATCTCTTTAAAAAAAAAAATCTCCGAACATCCCAAAGGCTGCAATCCTATCCACACTTACCTGGGAGTAAACCCTATTGACAATCATTGTTAAAAGTATAAACATAGTTGCCTGTCAAAAGTACTGATCTGTAACATTTCCCCAGATGCAGTCACATCAAGCCAATCCTGGAGGGCTGGCAACATGTTGGCAACATTCCAAAGTGAGTGGTAATGATAGAGAGAGCTAGTCTGAGAAACACTGGCTTACAGGATGTGCTCTGCCGGCTGTCTCATCAGACTAGCTCTCTCTAACATTACCACTCACTTTGGAAGTGTTGCCAGCCCTCCAGGATTGGCTTGCACTCTCCAAGAATCAGCATCCAAGAATACAGAATACTCCAAGAATACAGGTGACTACTGAAGCAGTCTTGCAGATTTTAACAGGGCCTCCTTGGTTTACTGACATTATATCTTGTGGGGGGGGGGGGCGGGAATACCGTATCCAAGCAACCCTGTCCAGAGATGTCAGAGATGAAGCAGGTATGGCAGATGGAGCCAACATTTGCACTTGGAATGGATCGGGAGACAGGTATTGCCAGATATCTAGCTATCTAACATGTCACTCTAGATAGCCAGCTATCGAACAACCAGAAAACCATCCTCACTTTCATAGCAGGTGCTACCTTTTTTGCTGTTCCAGCTTCCTAGAATGACTTTTGAAATGGGCTGAGTGAGATGCAGCTCAGGAACCAAAAAGTGCCTGCTTCACTGCTTGTAGTCAACCTACAACAAAGAAATCTAGCCGTCTCTGCAAAACTGTCTCTCTAACCGTCTCTCTATCTAACCACTTCTGCAAACCATGGGGTCTTGTCAGAGAACGTCAGCTGGAAACCGCTATTGCTGGCATTATGGGTATCTCCACAACAGCTTCTAGTAGTCCTGTGGTTTGGCAGATCGTCTTGTCTCAGGACAATCTGCTGCTCTGGGCTTCAGTTCTGCACCTGAATATTTCCAAGACTGTTTGTAAAATGTCCCTAAAAGAAGAATCACTCGATGATTTACACATGTCTTCTGAAAGCAATTGGTGCTGGCTACATCAGGCAGATGATATTGAGGCAGAGGAATCACACCCAATATGGCAATGACTGTTTTCTCATGTTTTAAACATTTACCCACATTGATTTGTTTTTGAGCAAACGTCACCCATCATCTCTTGCCAGTCCGATATTTCTTGGCAGGAGCAATTGAGATATCTTGATGAAGCACACCAGATGGAATGAGAAGTTAGCATTGGTTGTGATTGGTGAGCATAGGGAGGCTTTGCTGGTGAAGCCAGCAGCCAGATGCCAGTCATGTGCACATGTGTATCTCTTGCAAAATGGAACAAAAGGTTTGGCTTCAGTCTGACAACTTTATCCCAAAGTCTTTGCACTTGGAATTTCTGGCCCTTCCCAGAGCCAGAACACATGTCTGTGGGCTGAACAAACTGCATGGAGTCAAGGCCACAAGGGGCATATTAGAAATTCAATATTAGCTTTCTAAAATAGCTAATAATTAGCCACAGCTCTTTTCTCCATCACAACAGCTGGTGACATGAAAGTGATTAAATTTCTAATGAACCGATTAGAGTTACTGAATACATTAAATAACAGAGGTTTTCATCAACTATTCATTGATTCCAGCAAGACAGGTCTGGTTGTGCTACAAAGAAAGAAAGAAAAAACACTGGGTTAGTAGGGAAATTTATTTATATGCTTGTGTTTAAATGTGAAGAATATTAAATGGTTTCTTTGTGGAATGTAGGGCTCTTTCCAAGGGAGGGGCTCAATATAGATCAAAATCACAGTGAATAAAAATCAAAGCTGCCTCTTTGGAGTGACTGGTGAGAAAATTATTCTCATGTTATCAGGGTGCTTTTTGTCTGCAGCACTACATCTAAGCATCAAGGATGGTTTTTTTGTTGGTTTGTTTTTAAATTATCTTATCCATTGGCAGCATTTGCTTTCTGAGAAAGTGCAGAATTAAACTGATATTCATGTTGTCACATTGTTACATCTTTGGAAAAACTGTGAGACAGCATAATGCCAATTCAAATGAAAACTAGCATTTACATTGCTGAGTTGCTTTTTCTAGAAAAGATTAGCATTGGCTTTGTCTGTGTGCATCCGAGGGGGTGAGTAATGTACATTATGTATATACAAATAAGGTATCTAGAAAATTCAGGGCCATTGCCCTTACCTGTGGCACTGCAAGCTAGTTGATAAAAGCCATGCTCAAACAGCAAGTGGCTTTATGAGAAATGTAAACATTGTTTCCATGTTGTGAGTTGCGAGCCCTGAAAGCGCAGCTAAGGCAGTGGGGACAAGGGGATAAACACTCCAATCTTTAGGGGATTGGCACATGTGAAACTACCAATCAGCTGGGAGGCAGTGTGAGTGGGTCCCACCAACCAGTTGGGTGCTGGACTGAGGGCCCTTCCCACAGATGGGGCGTGGGAATATTGTCCATCATTTATGTTGGCTGCAGCACATTTTAGGCCAGGTGTGACAGTAAATTGTAAAATAAATAGTAAAATAGGGCTGGCCCCTGCCCTTAAAGAGGAGAGGAAGAGAAACAGAAGGGAGGGTGAAGAAAGTTCTAGAGATGACAGAGAAGGAGAGACAAACAAAAAAGGAAGGAGAGGCAGAGAGAAATGGAGGAACAGAGGAATGGCAAATGGAAGAAGGACAAGTAGGGAGAAGAAAGACACAGAGGGTGTCACCAAGAAGCTATAAGAGACCCTGGAGGAGAGAGAGGAAAGTGGCACTAATAAGGGAAGGCTGAGCCCATTGGGAGGGCCAAGGAGAACTGTGGCCAGCTCTACCCCAGGAGGACATGAACAGAGTTCAGGGCCCCAGAATGGGGATACCCTCCCCTGGGTGCTACCACTCCAGCAGAGAGCCACAGAGAGACCTGGACCCTATCCTCAAAAGAGTCTGGGACATCCTGGGGGTGCAAGAGGTGGCATGGGTTCTGCGGCATCCCTGTAGACCTGACCCCAGGCTGCATTTCAGATGGTGCACCTCCATGTAGGGCATCCCTAGCCATGATAAGAACATGAGGAAAGTGTGGAAGGGAAGAAGGGAGAAACCCTGCCTTTTTGTTTCTTTAGGTTGCTTGGAGCTGAACACGGAAAAAGTGTTTAAGATCACGTTCCATGTGTCCCATCTGACATGTTGCTTGGTTTCGTCAGGCTTGGCTTCGTCTTTGATTTATCATGGGAGGAGGGAGGAAGCAGCACTCTTGACTCCAAATGCTGTGTTTCTGTGTAACATTTCTCTATCTCAGAAACTTGCCATACAAAGTTGTTAATGCCCTACACCCTGCACAGATCCCTGGGATGCTTGCCACCCCCATTTCTGTTTGATCAGCAGGTGAGCAAGGGGGTCAGCCAGGTGCTCCTGCCAGGCAGCCGAGATGATCTCTCCAAACAGAAATGGCAGCTTGCAAATTGCAATTTTAACGTCCTGACCCTTTTAAATGAGGCCAGGAAAGCTACAAACAAGATATTTTCAAGAGGCGCTCGTGCACAATTGTGCTTGCAATCTGGAATCACTGCAGTGTGGTTAGTCATTCTGGATCCCCTAACGATCTGGCAAAGGGACATTAAACGCATTTCACATTGACTCTTAGGCAGCTCCCATATATGTTACAAATTATTTATGTCAGACTTAAGGCACCAGGATTTCATCTTTCTGGGCAACAAGATCCAGTATGCTTTGCAATTTAATTGTCTAAAACACTTCATGCCTTTTGCAAAAAGCCTGTTTTAGGAGTCTGTTTCCATAGGTCTGGAAAAATCTACCGCTAGTACAGACTTGCCAAGAGAACTATTATTTGATTTAAACGTTGGTTAAAATTCTTTGTGATCGATCCATATCTAACTTTTTCCCCTCCAGCCCCAGCATGCCATGAAGTTCCTACAAAGTGAAGCATTTGCAAGTTCTTATTTAGGGCAGGAGGTCTGGTCTAGAGGGTAGAGCCTCCGTCTGCCTGAAGATAACATCCACAAGGTCGCCAGTTCGAGGCCACCGGCACCCTGCGACCTTGGAGCAGCTGACAAACTGAAGCCGAGCAATTCCATCTGCTCTGAGCGTGGGAGGATGGAGGCCAGAATGTGAAGCCAGATCAGAATGAAACACCTGAATGTAGTGGTTCTTGAAAGAAAGAACCTTCTTTCAAATTGTAAAAATCCCTATTTAATAAGGGATTTAATAAAGCCTGCCTATGTAAACCGCCTTGAATAAAGTCTTGAATAAAGACCAAGAAAGGCGGTATATAAATACCTGTTATTATTATTATATTATTTAGGGCAGTGCTTCTCAAACTAGCTGATCCTTTAGGACAGTGTTTTAGGGCGGTACTTCTCAAACTCATGACGATGAGGCAGACCAACCATTTTTATCCCCAGTGTGCCAGAGACCAGTACCATATCTGTGCCAAATTAGTACTATTCTTTTTTCCTGGAAATTCACTGCAGACTGACAGCCAATGGCTCGCAGACTGTCTCCAGTTTGTGGATCACCGCTTTGACTAGTGCAGCTTTAGGGCACTGTTGCAGGACAACAGCTCAGGTTTAGAGAGGAAAACAGAAGTTGCTTTGGAGACAAATGTGAGAGCCACCATAAAAACAGATAGATCGGACCTGGATCAGACCAACAGATAAACCAAGTTCAGCATTCTGTTTCCAACAACGGCCAGCCAGATGCCTTCATGCAGGGTGAGGGCCTTGAACTGGACCTCCCTGCACCCATTCTGTTCCACCCATGCCCTGGCCCATCAGTAAAATCTCTTGGAGAAATGTTAATCTCTGTGGGGGGGGGGGGGCATTGTCAGGCTGGTAGCAGTCAGATGACCCAGTCTGGATGTGGTCTGACCCAGGGACTAGGAGAGGGGGGTAAAGGGGGTAATTTGTACCTGAGCCCAGAGTCAAAAAGAGGGCCCACAAACCTAAGGAGGGGGCCCAGAAATTTCCTGGGATCTGACATTTTCCTATCTACTCAGACTTGTTGCCCACAGGAGATGCTGGGGATACTACCATGAGCATGCAGCTACAGCTACTGGCAAGCCCAGCTACATGGCACAGCCATGTATGCTGGGCCAAGGAATGCATACATGACACTTCTTAACACAGTGTCAAATCTGATAGGAAACTGCCCTGCTACAGTAGCTCCTTGGTTTGTGAATCTGCTTACCATGAAGGAGTGTATAGGAGCTCAGGGACACAGCTGTAAGGCTACAGCTGCTGCAGAAATAAGTTTTGGTATGCAGAGGACACTTCCTATTCTAGTGTGAGCCTAAATACGATGATGCTAATTTTCTGCATGATTTTCTCTATTTATAAGACTTTAAAGAGACTTAGGAGTGTGTTTGGTTTTCCATAGTATTGTATCTAGTTGCCAATGTCACATGGGTGGTAGACCTGGACTCCGAAGACTTTTCCAGCTGTCTCCACCCTCCCCCACCCTGTTTCACCCCTCCCTGCCCCCATTCTGCTTGCCCATCACCACCCTCCCCCCTGTTCACTCCCTGTTGCAAGGGAGCCCAAAAGAAACTTCGTACCCTCTGATAAAATTTCTTTCAGAGGCCCTGTTCTGACCACCCCATCTCTTATAAAACCCTTGCTTCCAAGTCAGTCAGACACTGAGCAACTCGTCAGAGTAGCCGAACTGACTTCTTCACTGCACCTCAGCTGATGTACAGACTTCCTGGTCTTCAACCCCAGCCTGGTTCTGACTACATTTTTGCCTCTGACCTGTACCAAACTTAACTCCCTGCATTTTGATCCCAGGATGGCTCTATGCCTTTGCTCCAGGCCTGCTGCTTTGTGTGTGTACCCCTATGGACTGTCCTGGCGCTAGCTAGGAAAACACCTAAGCAGCTCAGGAAGGCAACAGTTTTCCCTGTCTTCTGCCCATAGTATCTGTTATTCACAAATAAACTGCCTCTGTAAATGGAGGTTCCATTCAGTTATCATAGCTAATGCCCAATGACAGAACTATCCTCTATGAATGTGTCCAGTCCTCTTTTTAAGCCATACAGCAGCAATTATACTTTGTAGTAACAAATTTTGGAAGTCAATGATGCATTATATGAAGTACTTCAAAAGAAGTACTGCAAAAGAATTCACTGCATATGAATTCACTGTGCTCATGCCATTACTTTCTAGTTTCAGAAATAGGCTACATGTTGCATCCAAAGTGAATGTCTTTGGATCAGCAAAGCTGTTAGTACAGACGGACACATCATCAAAATAAGGTGTTGAAAATCCATGTGAAAAAAGCCACATGGTGGAGAAATTACAGAGATGTTTACACACAGAATTTATTTTAAAATATCTGTAACTACAGAGGAATAAAACCTCCTAATGTCTACTTGGGTTTGGTTTGTTTTTTTTTTATTGGGCCCAGGCAGACAATGTTTGATGGGGGGGGAGGGGAACCATATTTTGCAGCAAAGCAGGTCACTCAAATTTGTGTGCCTTTCTCCGTCTCAAAGGCAATTTTTATTTTCATTTTACAGTCAATTAGAATTTGGGCCTCTGACCCCCCCTCCCTCTCTCATCCAAAGACATCCTGCTGAGATGTTGATGAGATTGCTGTGCCACCTGGAGACATGTGGATTCATCATTTCAGAAGGGGACCAAAGACCATCACGTCTGATTAGGCTGAATTCACCAAACCCAAATGATGGCATGTGCCATCTATTAAAAGGAAATTAGCTGCCCGTTACTTCCTCTTGCCACTCTACTTTTGTCTCACACTGTGCAATAAGAAAGAAAAGTGCCAACTTTATCCTTAAACTAGCATTGGTCCTTTCCCCCATTCCAATGGCGAGTAGCAGGGAAGCAGAATCTGCTTTGGTTCTTTCCCAGCAATAGCAAGCACTAGAGAGTTGGCCTGGTTACTCACTGATCTTTGGCTTCAGGAGCAAGGTTCAGCAAACTGACTTCATGCTCATTCAACTTTTGTTTCACGAGCATTACTGCCTTTGCCACTCCCATTTTGCTAGAAGTGGAAAACGCAGAGTTTGTGCAGCAAGAACCAGAAATCTGGTGAGAAAAGCCCACTTCAACGGTGCTCCCTCACTGTTGGTGGACCGTCCTCTGCTGGAATGCAACAGGTGACCAGCACAGCTTGAAGATGGGCACATCTTAGTACAGTGTAGTATTTATTACAGTATTTATATACCACATGGGCACCAAAGCCCACAGGCCGGATCCAGCGTGCTAGAATAATGATTCCAAGTGCGGTGCGGTGGTGGCAAAGCCTTACCATTCTGCATCACAGCCGGCGGTTTTCATACCCCATCTTCACACAGCTGCTCAACGGTCAACCACTTTCCCAGGAAATCACCCCAGAAGGCTCTGTGCCCAGAATTGGAAATGGATGACCAGCAAGTGGCTGTGTGAAGTTTGGGCGTCAAAACTGCTAGCCTGTGGCACAGGATAGTACAGCTTCACCACCACCACCGCACCCATAATCATTATTCTGATGCACTTGGGCTGCAGTTGGAAGACCACTGATCTACCGCCATTCTCAACAGACTCAAGGCAGTTTATATAGGCAGCCTGAACGTAAATTCATTTTTCAATGAGATGTTACAAATATTATTCCGCAAAACAAACTCATAGAATCCATTTCTCCGGGTGTTTCCCTTCATAGTTCAGTCATTATTCTGGCTGCCAGTCTTGCGCTTTCTCTCAGAGAGCTGCAACCAAGCTTTAGACTGGCTTCTCAAGGATGTTATAACCATTTTTTTTTCTTTTTGCCAGTTGTCTTCTCCACCACTCCTCCACACAGACACACCAGCAGCCTTGGTTTCCCATCCAACCCACCAAGCACGTTTAGCTTTGAAATGGAAAGGATAAACTTGGGACACAGCCTCAGCTCTCAGATTCCAAATTGTAGAGAAATGACACTGCAGAATGAGAGACCATCTCAAGCATTTAACAAAGCAATGTGTTCTGTTCTTGAGGCAATACAACAACATTCACCCCATTGATCCCAGAAAGACCTCAGCCATCTGTCTACTGGAAGGAAAACGAGAATGGTAGCAATGGAACCAAACAACAAAAGCCAATTGTTGGCAAAGGCATGATATCATTCCACTCACAGTGGCTGGTAGCAAAACCCCATGACAAGCATTTGCAGCTGGATTCATGCAGGATATTTCAGGGATGGAATTCTATCTCGCCATTTACTGAAATCACCACTGGGTAGGCTGTCGATGTAATGGGATTTCCTTTAGGCTCAGTCAGATTGGCTGTTTGGGACCTTAATGAAAACACTAACAGATGCTGCATCCAGGATGAGCTTCCTTTGGAGTCCTAGGAGGCACTTTGGAATGGTTCTGTTAAAGATGCCACCATTTAAGATGGGGGAAGGCAGACAAAGCCAATTCTGTTCGATCTGATATTGCTCCCTCTTGGAATTTGTATGCACTGAAACGGAGCTCAAATATATTTGCTGAATGGTTGAGTTAAACATCCTCTGAAAGAGGCACATAACTCACATTGTGAGAAGCTGAGAAAACATTCGGGGGGGGTAGCAAATGGGTGGCCAGGCAGGCAGGGATAGGGGTGCTCTTTATAAAAAGTATCGTAGGAAAAAAATAGGGAACATGGGAAGAAAAGCAATTAGCTAACCATTCTATAATTAAAGACTGAGAAAAGGAAATGAGGCCATATCTCAGTAGAGCACATTCTCTGCATGCAAGAACCCAGGTTCAGTCCCTGGCATCTCCTAGGGTTACTGGAAAAGAGTTGTCTGAAGCCAGCCAAAACTGCTACCAGTCAGTGCAGACATTACTGACCAAGATGGAGGAGCGGTTTGACTCAGCAGAAGGCAGCTTTTATACATTCATATCACTCAGTTACACGTAGAGTCAAAATAGACAGAGTCACAAATGTCCATGATCAGATCTCTCATCTCTGTACATTTTGGTATAAAGCAGCCGTAAGGGAGCCCAGCTCAAATTGGAACTATGGTGCTGGGCAGGGAGGAGGAGGGTGTTAATTCTTTTCTGGGAGGACATTATTTTCCTAATGAAAATCCTCCCTTCCTCACCTCCTAGAGGTGCAGCTTTGAGGGAAAAATAGTAAGGGACAAACCCTTGGACAAACAAGGACAAAACCTTGTCAAAAATGTCAAGTCATTTTTTGTTCCTGATGTTACTAAGAAGGAATATGAGTCATCCAACCAATTCATAGGCCCAGTTACAGAAAAGGATGTGAATGTCTGCAAGTACTTTTGGGCAATGCTTGGAACAAAGCTACCATTTCCATCATGTTTTACTCAGGTATTCTCTATTCTGCTGTGTTCAGTTAGAGATCATCTTCTGTGGTGAGCAGTTCTTTTATCTGTTTAAATAAAGCACCAGAGAGCAAAGAAATTACCTTGAATTCCATCTTTCTTTGTACAAGTGCACACAACACATACTCTCTCTCTCTCTCTCTCTCTCTCTCTCTCTCTCTCACACACACACACACACACACACACACACGCACACATGCACACACACGCTTTGTCATAGAGGCCCTAAGGTAGCTATTTTCCATCAGTGTGCCATGGCACACTGGTGTGCCACGAATGGTCTGCAGATATGCTGTGTGGGTTTGGAGGAGGGTCATTTATTCATAGGGCCATTGGGGAATGTGAGCCCCCCACTAGCAGCATGGTGTGCCTTGTCAGTCATTGAAAAACTGATGGTGTGCTTTGACAATTTTAGAACCTTGTCAATGTGCCATGAAATGAAGGTTGAAAATCGCTGCCCTAAAGACAAATTGCACACAGGGCACAATCCTAACCAGGTATACTCAGAAGTAAGTCCTATTGTGTTCAATGGGACTCACTCCCAGGAAAGTGAGGTTAGGATTCCAACCACAGTCCATATTGTGAATTTCTTGTTGAAAAGCAGTATGTAAATATTTTTCATTATCAGCCATGTTGCCTTAATTGTTTTACAGAAACACTTTTTTTCCTCAGCAGAGCCAGATTTATTGTATTGCAGGTTTTAAACTTGTAACCAATTTTGGATCCTATTCATGCCTACTCCCTAAGTGTCACTACGTACCTTTGTCTCAAGTTAAGGGCAGAGGAACTCCTCAACACAAAAAAGTATTGCACTCATTGATGAAGATGTGTGAGAAAGTCGAAGAAATAACCCCTAGTCATGTAGCCTTTTTCCAATTGGGTCTAGGACTTCGATAAAAATGGAACTATGGACATGTGTTTCAAAAGTTCACTGCAGCATGTATATAACCAGCACAATTTCACCTCCACTCCAGATTTTCTAAGTACCATTTTCTCATCCAGCTATAATTTCATCTGCTCCAGGAACAAATTACAGTTTATAGAATTCAAAAAACAATGGTCTATAACAGGGGTGTCCAAACCTTTTGGCAAGAGGACCACATCATCTCTCTGACACTGTGTTGGGGCTGGGAAAAAGCGAATTAAGATCATTGGAGACTGGGGGCTCCCCGAGGAACAAATTGGGGGTCCCAGAGGGCCACAAGTGGCCCCTGGGCTGGGGTTTGGGCATCCCTGGTCTATAACACCAACGTTTTCAAGGGAGGTGTCAATTGCTTTGCACACCTCCATAGCCTGTTCCTTTATTTCTTACTTCAGTGAGTCCAGTCAGCAAGAAGACATCGGGATCGGGGAACAACATATTCCAATCCCTCATCCACATCAGCGCACTCTCACAGGTGCCTTTTTCTCTGTTTGTGAAAGAGATGGTCATATTGAGCCAGGAAGATGAGTTCAGGCCTACCCATATCACAGTTAATCAGCATGAATTCCACACGGCCTTTAGGAATTTGAGATTTGCAAGCTTTTCTTGTATCACGTTTCCTACTGGAAATCCCTCCAGCTGGCTAGATGCAGTAATAGGTACCATTTAACCAGCTAATGAAATTCACATGTAACTGTTGGGAAGATAATTGACACATTTTAGATGTTGTGATATGGCTGAGCTTTTTGCAGCTGGGTATATAGAAACTGCAGTGGCTGCTGTTTGGGTTTTTTTTTTTAACCAAATTGTTAAGACAACTTAGGCCATTTTTAACTTTCAGCGTGCTAAGCAAACAAATGTACTATTTTCTCCATAAATGAAGAGCTCGTTTTTCCACCTGGGATAATGCAGGAAAGGTTTGTTTTGAATGTGATTAAAATGAAGGATGCAATTTCTCTTTTGTACAGTAAAATACTGCTGTTAGTTTTATACAGCCATGAGGGACAGAAGTGAAGGTGACAGGTGCAGTGCAAATATACCACTGAACAACCCTAAAACAAACTGAGAAACTGAGCTAAAGAAGGAAAGGGTGGGAAATTCTAGAACATATACAGATGCCCATTAATCATATCATAATAACTGTACTCCATCAGATGGGAAGGACAGAATCTCTTGCAAATCATGCAGACAAACAGTGAAACTCTTAATAGTTTGCCATCTTGGGGGGGGGGGGAATTTGAATTTTTAAATTTATTTCTTGATGCCCATGACATTTTTTATTTTTTGCTTCCCAGTCCATATGGAATTGTCCCAAATTCTCTTTTGCTATATCTTTTGCTTGCCTTGATCACCACCTCAAGGCTAGTACTCCGTACGTTTTCCATACATAACAAACATGTATGTGGGGCTGCTGGGTGCAATGGCACCAAAATGGAGACTGCTGTATCCAGCAGCCCCATGGAGGATGTCAAAGGTCTCCATAGGGGAAGGGGACTTTTGTCCCTTTGCCTGAGGAAAGCCCCAGGTCCTGTAATGGGGCTTCTCAAGTCTATGCTGGCTATTTTGCTGGCACAGACTTGAGAACTCCATGTCGGGCTTTGCAACCCAACATGGAGTATAGGATCCAGCAGAGCAGGGGTCTGCCAGTCCCACCTCCTTCCTGAGCTGGTTCGTCCCCATGCCTTGCCCAGTGGTGCAACTTACTGTTGGTAGCTCCCACTACATCCTCCATCCAGCCCTGGGCCCAGTGCCAACTTTCACTGGCCCAGCTCTAGGGCTCCCTACTTGGAGGGTGCTGTAAATATGCTTTATGAGACATTTACAACACCCAGTGTTGGAGCTCAGTGCCAGCGCTAGGCCCAGATAGGATTGGGCCCTGAGTTCCATATGAAAATCCAGTCTATTACAGTCTGCCTTTCATCACAGTGACATCTTCTATGTGGACAGTGTTATATCGTGGGTCCATGCGAATAAAGGAAGGCATAGAGATAACAGCTCAATACGTTTATTCCATCTTCAGAACAGGACCTGGCAATGAATCTGACACAAGGCAAACACCCCTGGCTTTTTATAGCCTTTAGCTCCACTGAGACTCCCCATGATTGGTGCAATTGAAACATTAACTAGAGGGCCAATCGGATGGTAGGATTTTGATCCATCACCCGATTGGCCAGCAATAAGTCTGGGCCAATCAGTTGTGCAGGTTTTCGATCCTGCATAACTTGCATAAGTAACAGACAATGTGCGCAGACTTGTGAGCTCATTCTGACTTGGAAAGCTCTGGACTGAGGGGCTCTTTAAAAAAGACGCTTAGTGGTTTTTGCTTTTTGTTTTGTTTTACTCTGAAATAGCTTTTGTTAATAGCAGGATATTATGGGAGAGTACAAAATAAAAATCTGTTTCCTCTTGCAGTTCGGGTCACAAACCAAACAGGATTCATGGCCTGAATTCATTGCCTAAGGGGGTCCTCCTGAACTTAGTCAAGTATTCACATTTCAGTGTTTCCCCATCTGCATTTTATGCATTCTTTTGCCACAAAAAATGAATTCTCACTTGCCTCCTCTCAGCAAATGAAACATCTAATAGCTACCAACTAGAGGGTACACTCCAAAGATCTGTTTCTCTATTCTTTCAGTGCACTTTCCAGTTGTCTGAGACTACCTCCGAATGCCCGATGCAAGGGATGGCACCAGGATGTGGGTCTCTTGGTGTCTTGTGTGCTTCCTGAGGCATTTGGTGGGCCACTGTGAGATACAGGAAGCTGGACTAGATGGGCCTATGGTCTGATCCAGCGGGACTATTCTTTTGTTCTAAAAACAGAGGGAAATGTGGGAGGTGAGAATACATATTAATTAAACTTCAGACCTTCTTGTGTTCCAGTGGTGCTAAATGTGTAAGGGAAAGGGAATGTTGTTGGTTTGTGCTTTCCCTGTGCTAAATGAGCTTTGAATACTAGTATCTTCACCGACAAATGTCTCAGGGCCTAATCCTGAACAGTGCATGCTGACTTACTGTGGGTGTTGCAAAAGTGCCATAAGGCACGTTTATGGGCCCTACCACTGGGCAAGCCTTCCAAGGGGAGGGAGCAGGGAGGGAGGGCGGCAGGACCAGTGTGGAACGAAGTTCAGGCCTGCCACCCTACACGGAGGCTCTTGATTCACTGCCGAGCTTTTGGTTGGCAGTGAATCGAGTAGCCCCATTGTGGGGCTACGTGCTTTATCCAGGGGAAGGGGACGAAAGTCCCCTTTTCCCAAGGAACCGCTGGCAGCTGCTGGAGCGTGCAGGATGCTGCAGCAGCCATTTTCAGCACCGCTGCAACCCTGGGCAGCTCAGGATTGGGCTTTCAGTCACTGTTGATGGAGCATGTGCACATTTAGCAATTCCTTTCTGTTACTTAGCAATTGCTTCTCCTCTCCATTCACCTTGTGCGTTCAGTACAGCTACACTGGAGTATAGAACAAATCTGAATCTTAGGGCCTAATGCAGTGGTGCATGTTGCTCCACAGGAACGCGCATTCTAGTGGCACAGTGTGCTTTACAGGAGTCACAAAATGCAACAAACCATTCCACGCATCTGGGCTGCCGCCACAAGCGGCAAATGGCCATGGCCAGTGGTGGTTCTGGGTGGGTCAGGGAGGCAAAAGCCCCAGGCACCACCACTACCTTAGCCAGCTCGCCACTGCCACCTCCACTTGCTCTCTGGAGCCATTCTGTGGTCAGGCAAAGCCCCACGCTGCATCTATGGGCACTCCAAAAGCCTTCTGAGGCCTCTGGAGAATCCTTAAGCTGTACTTCCAGTTTTCAGAAGGCTTTTGGAGCACTCAGGAACATCATGTCAGGCTCTGTTACAGCTGGGTAAGTATCCTCGGGTGGGGTGTTGTGGGGGAGGGCAGCATGTTGTGGTCCTGTGCCCCAAGGCGGCTCAGTGGCCAGGTCCGCAACTGGCCATGGCTCTATGCCAGCAGAATCCAAAGATGCTCCAGTCCCAGTAAATCCCAAGCAATATGAATACTTGTTCCTTTACCTGAATGAGACCTCCAGGATTGCCCACCTCATAGGATGCAGTGTGTGCTCCAGTGGCACAGCTGAATTGTTGGGGGGGGGGAGCTAGATATGATTGGACTGCCCATTCAGAAGCTGTAAAAACAGTCTTCCACAGTCATATGGTAGTTTGAAGGTAACAAGCCAGCTTGGTAAACTGTAATACTGTAACATTTCAGAATCACTAGTAGAATACAAAGTAGATCCCAAGCAGGGATTTGTTGTGATGTACACATATGTCAAATGTATCTAATTCCATAGATCAAAATCGACGTACCAAAATTATATCTGATTCTGCAATATGTCGTTTCATCATGGGCATTTATGAAAAGTGCATCTCTCTTTGTTTGCTATAGTAGACGTCCTACAATCCAACATACAATAGTATGGCCCTCAAATCAAACCAGATCAAAATGACTGTACCTTACAGAATTCCACATTTCAAGATGCAACTTCCTACACTTCCCACATTAGCTATCTTCTGCTAATGTTGGTTTTCATATTTTCTGAAGTGAGTGTAATGGCCCAATCCTATTCACAGGATATGATGGTGGATGTCACAGTCTGCCTTTGTATCCCATGGGCCACTGGTTTGGCAGGCATTTCACAGAGCTGCAGCCACCGCAAAGGCTGGGAAGCCGCATGCAGGTGACAGTGGGCTGCAGAACCTCCAGTGTCACTGGCAAGATGGCAGTGGGGGCAGATTGGGAGTAGAGATCTGACCAGGCTGGGGGTAGGAGGGGTTAATCTTGGTGGCAGCTGAACACTCCAGATCTTGTCCCCACTTTTTCAGCCCAGACCCACAGCCTGCAAAAAAGTTGGAATAGTTTGAGGAGACCCATTGGAGACCAGATTGCCTACAGAGAGGTGAATATTTTCTTTACTTACCTCTCCCAGGCTACCTGGTTCCCAGTTGGCCCACAGCATGCTGTGCACACTTCATTGGCAGTGCTACACATTATAGGTTAGCCTTGGATAGGATTGGGCCATTAGACAAAGGAACCATTACCTATGGATTGCCTTACATGGCAGGTGCATGCCATTATATTATTATAGCTATACTTAGGACAAACTGTATTCAGTTCTCCTGAAGGACAACCCAAACTTTTAAACTGAAGAAGAATTCTAAATTTTTTCTCTGATGACAAATTTGTTGCTGGGAGAGATTTTTTTAAAAAAAACCTTGTCACCATCTCTTGAATGTCAGCTGGCGTACTCCATTTGAGAATAATGTATCCTAACTATATCACTAGTCTTCCAAACACATTTTCAAGCCTGCTACATGTGGCATTTACAGTTGCCGTAATAACACAACAGAGTACCAGGAAACACAGCTTAAGTGCACCTCTGACCAGCAAGTGACCCTCCAATTAGCAGATGCATGGGGTTAACAAAAGTAGCGCTTCGTATGGGGCAGTATGTTAGCAAGGTGAACTCCGACCCTGGTAAACTGGGAAATCTATGCCAGGAAGTGTTTACACAATCATCAGCTGTGTTGGCAAACAAAAATAGGCAGAGGCTCCTCTTTTGTGCTAATGTGATTCAGAGAGTGAAATGAGAAGGCCCTCTTATTTCACACGCAGCAATTATGGAGGAGGCTGAATCGTAACTACAGAATTAGGCCCAGTGTTTGGAAACGGCATCAATTAGCTTCTGTTTGGAGTGGGCTGTTAGTGCAGACTCTGTCTGCTATTTCTGCCTAGAGGCAAATGTTTCCCTTTTTAAAAAAAAGTGTGGGTTTTTCTTTTGTTTTAATGCAGGAACAAGGAAAAAAATATTAAAAGAAACCTGGATGCTTCGCATTGTAGATCTGAATCTGAATTGGCTTCAGATTGCTTGGGCCTATTTTTTTGGCTTAACTGTATTACGGCTAGATCTTGCATCACATTTTTATCTCTTCCTTGGGACATCATAACAGCTATATATGTTTGCGCTCTCTCTCTCTCTCGCTTTCTCTCTCTCTCTCTCTCTCTACCACACACACACACACACACACACACACACACAGAGGAGAGAGAGAGAGAGAGAGAGAGAGAGATCAATTTAACCCAACACTCTTGAAAAGCGTCATATGCTGCAAAACAGGTATATGAGGTGCAGGATCCTTTTGGGGTGAACAAGACAGATTTTCCTTCTGTGGTTATAGCTTTGGTCTGTCCAATGGACTTCTGAATCCAAGAGAAATAGGTCTGCATGGTACAAAGGGAAATATCCTGCTCATGACTTGAGAACGGCTTTCCCCACTGCAATTTCAAGTCACCATTGTGACCCCACAAAGCACTTTCTTGACTAAAATCTTTAGGTGAGATGGATACAAAATGTATATATGAATAGCAGCAGTGGGGTAGCTAAGGGGGTGCAGGGGGTAGCAGTCGCACCGGGCAACATGCTTTAGGGAGGCAACAAGCTGAGCTTGACACCAGTGACCAAAATTGTGAAAAAAATTGTGTATGTACAAATAATACCATCATGTTAGATATCTTTGGAAAGGTAATTTTAACACAGAATGCAATAAAATAAAATGCAATAAAATAAACCACATTGGAATATCTGTATTCTACCAAGCGTTATGACCAATTAATCAGAAAACAAAAACGCAACTGCCTTATGGAACAAAAAGTGGATTTTTTTAACTCAAAACTCACCCATGAGACTGATTGTTCTAAGAGCCAATGAGATGTTGTTATGATACAGCATGGAACCAATAAGGAGTTAATATATGTCAGCTCTCATTTCCTATGTATCATAACACAGCTACTCCTGCTAACTGGTAAAGAGGCACTTTTTCAAGTGGTGCTCCTCTTATATTTAGCAGGGGGAGAATAACCATCCCTCTTTACCCCTGCACAATGTCTCTGACCAATAAGGGGCACACTTTTTTATTTATTTACTTAATTAAATTTGATTTTGTCATGGAGGAGGGCTACAAAATCTTCTTTGATCCCAGGTAGCATATAGATGTTTTAGCTATGCCACTGGTTGGGGAGAGGTGGCAGATCAAGTGTGTGGTGAAATGCTGGGGGGAGGAGGCAGGTTTCCCCCAATTTGCACTTTTAAAAAAGCCCTAGTGTGACATCACTTCCGGTTATGACATCACTTCCGGGGCATCATTTTGAGCTCTGCACCAGACTACATGTTCATTAGCTATGCCACTGAATAGCAGTGAGCCAGATGCAGGTAAGAGAAATAACCAGTAAGAGCATAACCACATTTGAAACACATGAGTTGCCACACGTATACACCCATCTAATGACAGAAGCTCATAATGTGGGGGCATGTCACTGATTGTGGAAGTTCAAGAGTGTTACAGGACATGATTCAGAAGATCAAAAAATACAGACTAGTTTCTCTGTCTTGCCACATACATATGCCTCTAATTCATCATTGAAAATGAAGGGATTTATAATCATAATTCTACTTCATCACAGCCTATGCTGGGTGGGTTATAATCTGCAATTCGGGATCTAACCAAGATCCTGGGATTCACGGAAATATCTATGTAGGATTCTTGCTGTTTCAAGCAGCGTTAATTTCTGGAACTGAGCTGGTGTGATTTGCTCAAGGCCAAAAATGCAGAGATCCTTCTTCAAACTTCTAGGCATGGCTCCAAGGGGCTCCAATGACAATTGGCAGGATTCTACTCCCAAAGACACCCAAGTTCTATTTGCACAGGGTGATCAGATACAATGGAGAACAGGGTGCCTCTTCCTTTAAGCCTTGTATAGAAGAGGGAATGTTGGCAGGTGCAGCTCAGCATGGAGTGGTTTATAAAGCTGCAACTGCCAACATTCCCTCTTCTGTACAAGGCTTAAAGGAAGAGGCAGCTTGTTTGCCATTGTATCTGGTCACCCTGTATTTGCAGGTTTTGATGTTTTGTGATCTTCTCATATTCTTTGTATTCATATTCATATTCATATTCGAGGCAAAATCCGGAGCCAGAGTCCCTGAGGCAGTTCATGGCTGAACACAGTCACGTTCTGGCAACTCCTGCGACGCCGCTGGAACCAACCGTATTGGCTTCTGCCTTTCCATTGGACCATTTCAGCGACGTGGAGAGGGGGGATTTGCTGCATGGGTAACAGCCTATCCTCCATACCTACTTTACCCAGGCTTCGCGCACTGGAGAGGACACTCTGTTCCAGAGCCACCATTCAGAATGTGACACCATGGTCTTCCGAGACTGAAGGATGCCAACATGCATATTCTTTGTCTTCAGTTCTGAGATTACAATATCAATGAGTCAAACTTGATTTTTCTTTTTATCAACTACTCTTGTATTTAGACTCTTGTGTTCTATAAGTTTATCAGTCTGTAATCTGAAGTCCCGAAGGATCTTTGCTTGTGTTCTCAGTGATTTTATTAGGTTTATGAGCTCAGAAACTTTGATCTGAAGGAAAATTGCAGTGTTGGGAACTCGAGTCACAAAAATGCGTGATTTGGGGTGACGGTTACTCATAAGTCGCATGCGTGGAAGACTCTGAAAAAGACTTGAGTCAGGGCCCCCCAACTCAGTATTCATCCCTACTCATGCTGACTCGAGTCTGTCTGTGTCTGGGGGTACCTGCTTACTGTTTGCACCATGTGGTAAAGCTCATGGGGCAAGCATCCCAATGGCAAGCAGCAGGGAGTTCCAGCCAGGAGGCAGGAAAGGGTTAAAGTGAGAGGAGCGGGGAGGCAGGACTGGGCTCTCTTTTCCCATCTCTGATAGGAAGGAAGGAATGGATTATCATTGGACAAAGGATGGGCATTCTCATATTTTCATTGGCTGAGGGAGGGCAGGAGGAGGAGCAGGGGAGATGGAAGCCTCATTGAATGAGTGGTGCAGAGGGTCTACTTCTAAGAGCTGCAAGGATCAGGTTGTCATGGTAAGCCTACCAGCTGCTGCTCCTGACCCTCTCCCTCTTGTAGCTTCTGTTTCAGCTCTCACGCAGTCCCTCCCACCCCTCCTGCCCTCTTTACAGATGGAAGGGGGCAGCAGGGGAGTAGTCAAAGAGAACTCCCACTCACACACAGTCTGGCAGCAGCCCTGTTATTCAAACAGCTGACTTTTAAAGGGAGCGACTCAGCCCAGGGAGAGAGAGGAGGCAAGGGAGGAGTTCATGGCAATCACTCTTTGCAGGCATGGCTCTGTTGATACTTGGGAGGAAGGGGAACCCTCACTGAATGAGTGGCTGAAGAGCAACTACTTCTGAGCAGAGTTGCAAGATCAGATTGTCCTGGCAAGCCTCTCAACTGCTGCTTGTGCCTCCTCCCTCTCGCCGCTTCTGTCCCGGCTCACTCACCATCCCTCCCACCCCTCCTGCCCTTTTTACTGATGGGCGGGGACATCAGGGGAGTGAATAAAGGAAACTCCTAGACATGCACTCCCTGGTAGCAGCCCCTTTTTCCCCATGGCGGGTTTTTTAAGGGGAGGTGACTTGACTTGAATCCATTAGAGTCACTAAAGTGTGATTCAGAGACTAATGTGCCATTAGGACTCTTTTTTGAGTTGAGTCGTGGAAGGCAGTTACTCAGCAACTCAACTTGAATCAAGTCCCACTGGGTTTTTTCAAAGCTAGACAATTGTATTGTTTACAATGATTCCAGTGAATCATCATCAACAAGAACAACAACAACTATCCCAGTTGTATAGCACCATCAGTGTGCATGGTGCTTTATAACAAAAGAGGAGACAGGATCCTGTCTTGAGAAGCTCACAATTTAAAGATTCAAGGGAGACAACAAAGAAGGAGAGGGGAGTGGTACCAGGGTACATGAGGAAGAATATGCAATCATTTCATGTACCCCTACTTAGGGTTAGTTGGAGTCTAGTAAAGGGACCAGGGGCTAGTGCCAAAGGTTTCATGGAAAAGAGTAGGTTTTGAGGTGGAATTTTCACAAAAAAAACAAAGGACCAGATGCATCTGGTAATGGAGACAAAAAAGCTTAGAAGTTGATTCTCATTCTTATACTACTTAACTAGTTTTCTACACAAAAGAAAAGGGCTCATAGACACCAGAGCAGCTCTATAACTTCACAATCACCGAGCTAATCTGCTCTGCTTTCTGACAATATAGCTAATGCTCTTGTTTTTAGTATAATATATGTTGAACATGATGGGAGTCCTCCTTTTCAAACAGCTCTGCAAGAGAACTGGTGTGGCATCTATTTCTGCAGATGAGCATGGGAAAGAGATTTAGGGCTAGCTTGGGAATTGACGATGACTGGCCCTCATTCAATTAGATTAAACCACTCCTGAGGTTCTTGCCAGCATATAATGGAAGAACAAGATTGGGAAAAGAGTGCTAAACAACCAATAAAGATAGTGCAGCCAAAATTGAACTGGATGATGGCACACTGTGTGGGATAGTCTGTAGTCTTCCGCAATTTTTTTCTTAAAGGAGCACCAGATAGTCCAAGAAACTGAGCAGCACAGATCAAATTAACCTCCTTGCATTTCCCAGATGGAGCTTGTGTTTACATACAGAACATAGCAGAACAAAATGCTACGCATCAACCTACAGAAAGCTCCTGCTTGCCTTGGCATGGCCCCTCTCCTCTTGGAGAACATTATCCATTTATAGGGCTTAAGCCTTTCCCCTCAGCTGTCACCTCCTGAGAGGAAGTGAGACCTTCCTGGAGAAACACTGTCTCAGCAACTGGTCAGCTCTTTCTCAAGCTTTTTTTACCTCATAAATTACAGGGAAAACTCTGCTGGACCACACACATCAAGGGGATGAGCATTTAGAACCCATTCCTAGTCTACTCTGAAGGCCCAGGATTTATTCCAAACATTTTAGTGATGTGAAATGATGGCTCCCCCTCTGTTGTGGCACCTGCATTTTGCCCCTCAAGGCCTGCCTAGTCCTTTCACTGATGCGGTTTCAGCACTTGGCGACAGCAACTTTTACCTTCCAGGAATTTAATGTAGAATGACTGTCATCTTCCCCTTTCCTTGGGTGTATATCCCTGCCTTGTTCTTCAGTTAGGGCACAAGCCTAACCAGGTCTGCTCAGAAGTAAGTCCTATTTTGTTCAATGGGGCTTACTCTCAGGAAAGTGAGGTTAGGATTGCAGCCTTAGAGCCCAATCCTGAGCTCGGATCTCTGGCTTTCCGCCAGAGTGCATTGTTGCAAACGTGCCGTAAGGCATGTCTGCAAGGCTTAGCGCCAGGCCAGCACCTGTGCTAGCCCAGCGCTGGCCAGCGCTGGGCTGGTACTGAGCAGGCACCCATCCTCCACTGCACGGCGGTCTCATGGACCATCGAGCCACAGCACGGTAAGCGGGGGCAGGGAGGGGGTGGGGAAGAGGGCTTGGCACCCTACATGAACACCTTTACTTTACCACTGACCTTTTGGTCAGCGATAAAGTGAGCAGTTCCATTGCAGGGCTGCTTCCCTTACCCAGGAGAAGGGGACAGAAGCCCCTTCTCTTGAGGTGCCGCCCACGGCAGGCTGAGGCATGTAGGATGTGGCGGCAGCTGTTCTCGGCGCCGCTACAGCCGCACACCCCAGGCAGCTCAGGACTGGGCTGCCCGCTGGTATTTTCTGAAGCTGCAAGCTTATCTGACATTTTAAATGTTGTTATATGTTTTATATTTTAATTGATTTAGAGCCACTTTGAGGGCCCTTGAAAGGTGGGGTTCAAATGCCTGGATGAATAGATGAATGGAATAGGTAGGGAATAGATTTGGATGGGGCTTTTGTTTCTGTGTGTGCAAAGTGCTTCACATCTATCATTTTGATAGAATCCTTATAGCAACCATGTAAGGAAAGTATTATTAATCCCGTATTGCAGCTGTGTTTCTGAGGCTGAGAGGGAGCAGCTTGCCTGAAGCTACTATAGGAGTTAATAGTAGAGGCAACATTCAAACCAGAGAAGTCCTGATATACAGTTTCATCATGAGCTACTATGCTACATTAGCTCTGTCTGTCAGCCCAGTCCTATGGTTCCCAACCCCACCTGATGCAGTCATGCAAAATTGGCCTGTGCTGCATCCCGGGGGGCAGCGCAATCCCAGAGGACTCCTCTGGGTAAGGGAAAATTTGTTCTTTTACCAGGGAGTAAATCTCCATTGCACGGATAGGTTTACTCTATACTGCTATACTGGCCTATACTGCTCTGGGCCAGGCTATCTTAGAGATCGCCTACTCCCGTACAATCCGGCTCGACCTCTCAGGTCATCAGAGAAGGCCTTTTTACATGTGCCGCCGCCTAAAGAGGTATGTGGGGCGGCGGCAAGAAATAGGGCCTTCTCAGTAGTGGCACCAATGTTATGGAACTCCCTTCCCCTTGACTTGAGAATGGCTCCCTCCCTCGAGACCTTACGGCGAGGCCTGAAGACCTTATTGTTTACACAAGCCTTCTGATTCTATGGCCTTTTTAACATCTTTTATACATCTTTTAGTTTTTTATAGGCGTGATTCCTCCTTGAACTGCTGTTTTATGCTCTTTTTATTCTGACTTTTATCTGATTACTGTTTTTATGGTTTCTCTTAATGTGTTTTTAATATGATTTTATCTGTTAAATTATGTTTTAATCTGTTTTTGTTTTTTTAATATGTTGTAAGCCGCCCTGGATCCCTTTGGGGAGAAGGGCGGGATAAAAATAAAGTTTATTATTATTATTATTATTATTATTATTATTATTATTATTATTATTACTCAGACCTACCCCAGTAATATTAGTTGTTTGTTTGATTTTCTTTGTAAACCGTTTTGTGAACTTTCTATTGAAAAGCGGTATATAAATTCTTGTTGGCATCCTTCAGTCTCGAAAGATTATGGTATTGCGCTCTGAAAGGTGGTTCTGGAACAGCGTCTAGTGTGGCTGAAAAGGCCAATCCGGGAGTGACAATTCCTTCCACACCGGGAGCAAGTGCAGTCTGTCCCTGGTCTGTCTCCCTGGCTATGGGCCTTCCTCCTTTGCCTCTTTGGCTCAGTCTGTTGGCCAAGTGTCTCTTCAAAGTGGGAAAGGCCATGCTGCACAGCCTGCCTCCAAGCAGGCCGCTCAGAGGCCAGGGTTTCCCACCTGTTGGGGTATGTAAATACTGTTAATATTAATATCACTGGTGCAGGTTCACATGGGCCTGTGCCACAGGATCAGGTCCAGGAAGGGGGCTTGGATTTGACAGACACCTACACCCCATTTGTGGACCTAATCTGCCTTCCCCCTACCCTCGTTCTGCCTTTGTTCTGCCCTCTCCCACCCCATCCTGCCTCCCCTGCTAATTTACCATTGTTGGTACACTCCAGCCTTTCTGCTAGCTGGTCAGTAGTGCATGATTTTCCATGCTGCTGGCAGGCTATTTGCAAATGTTGTAAAGCGCTCCCCACCATTGTAATGCTAGGGATTAAGTTTGGACTCTGACTAGCTGACTTCACAGAGAATGAACTATGTCTTGAAATGGAATCTTTTCTTTTTTAGAAAATCCATTTATTTTTGTTTTTCCCTTTTATCAATGAAAATCATTTATAAGACAACTTTCGGTACTGCCATTTTACTAGAAGAACTCCTAAAGCCTGAGCTGTTGACAGACATCTCCTAAGTGTGGTGATGGTCCCATAATTTAGGGTGAGCAGCCTTTCAGAAAGTTCACAACACGGAACTTTGAAAGTATCTTGATTATAGTGACAAAGACATGCCCCACATCTGATGCTGTAGCCCATGGAAAAATATAATGTACCTCATTAAACCTATGTCTTTCTGAAGCACCACCTCACTCTGTTAACCTCTCACTGTTTGTTTTTTTGTGTGTGTGTTTTTGCATTTCCTACTTGATCTTGCCCAAATTCACCAAATCTCCTTGAAGAGAAAAAATCCACGTCTTTGCTTACCAATTAAGGGAGACTTTTAAAACTCACAAGAAAAATATGAACCAAATCCAGCAAGTGACCCAAGTACCAATATGAGGGGATTGTTGGGATTTCGTTAAATATTTATTGAAAAGAAATAAAACTAAAACTGTTCCTTTTAAAAGAAGAAGGAATTGGCCAGCCTTAACCATAATGATGATGGAGAGTTTAAATGGAACTGCAAATGTAAAAGTTTAAAGCTCCCATAAACAGATCTGAAAGTCAGCCAAAGGTGGGGAGGGCTACTGGTAGTGTGGAGTATGAGAACTGATTCTGTCCAAACATCCATTGCAAAATTGTATCCATACAGAAGGGAAGACAAAGAGAAAGAGGCTTTAGCATTTTGCTAATTGGGCAAAGAGGCACTTTGTTTTTCAAGTGATGCTCCTCTTATATTTTGCAAGGGGAGAGTAACTATCCCTCTTCACTCTGCACAGTTTCATTTCTATTGTATCTGTTGGTGTTCTTCAGTATCTTTTTAGATTGTGAGTCCTTTGGGGGCAGAGAACCATTTAGTTCTTTGATTTTCTCCACAAACTACTGTGTGAACATTTTTGTTGGAAAAGGTATTGATAATGATGATGATAGTGATGGTGATGATGATAGAATTAATCAGATTCACTCCAAAAGCTTCATAGAAATTTCAGTGATTTATTATTTGGAATGAATTTTAAAAATTAAAAAAAACAACACACTATAGTTAACATTTGACCTTGCTTTGCTTTATTTATTATTTTATTCTGCCCTGAATCTCATTAATTATGGACAAATCGAAATTCAGAACACAAAAGCAATCTAAGGAGGCATAAGTAAAAAAAACTTCTTAGGCGGTGCCTGGCTAGGTGAACACTCTCCTTCAGAAACCACCTCATTTGAGGAGGGTTGAAGTCTGGGAAAGTGATCAGCTTCAAGCATGCCAATCTGCTGCTTTGTACCAGGAGAATGTTGGAGTAATATGAAAGTTCTAATTAAAAACATGCTCGTTTGCTCCACATAGAGTAGAGTGGTATTAGAGGGAGCAAGCCAGGTCCTTCTCCTGCGGCACTCATAAAGCTGTCAATAAGCCCGGATGGTGTGAAAAATGCTCACTTCTAAAGAACTGGATGCTAGTTAAATTAAGAAAGAAAGAAAGAAAACCAAGCCCTCTTCTGTTCAGTAAAACCTAACAAATCATCTGGGATCTTATAAACAGCAAAGTTAACAGTATATTAGTAGTGCTTATGGAACAGAAGACAACTTACCCAGCTACAAAAGCCAAAAGCCCAGCACTGGATAATGATGGCATTCTATTTGTGAAAGGCTTTTTAAACAATTCCCTGCAAAAGAACATGACGAGATTTGCCTTTATTGATTGAAGCAATACAATTAGATTGTACACAGGCATGGTAGCAGTACCAGCCAGCAAAGAAATATATACGGTATTTTATTTGACTTGGCAAGAGAGCCAGTTAATAGAGCTAAGCGCATGTGGAAGGAATGCCAAGTTAATAGCTGTTTAGAGTTCAGTCCACAAACTAGTGCTTCTGGAGAATTTATATTAAACCAATTAATGTAGTGTAACATCCACGTAAGCTGCAACACAGAGTATTTTTGTGAGTGTATTTAGGTTTTTTTGTTTAGGTGCCTTAAGGTGTCGGTGGTTCAGTGCATGAATCATAGACCTGTTTTCCAGATGTGACCATCACAGCTGCAAGAAAAGCCCATCACCTTATCTTTACAGACTCCAAAGCCTCTGGAATACTAAAATGGTTACTTCTCCTCATAAAATTAATGGTGTGCTTTTTATGGGATTCAACGCCAGCTGGGAGCCTGATTTTGTTTATAAAGGCCTGTTAATACAATTACCAGGCTACTTGACACTGTAAATTTTCTGTTGTTTTCTTTTCCTCATTTGGGAGATTCTCATTTAGATGTGCATTTGAAATCAGGTGGGATCATTACTAAATTCTCATGCTCAGCAGGCTAGACTTAAGGTTGTGTTGCCACTTGCATAACAGTCCATGGATGTTAAGAGTTTTCAGATAGGAGTGCAAGTCTCCTTTTTGCCAAAGAATGTCACACACAGGCCCCTACTTGACTATGAAAAGTATCCCTGGAAAGATTTTTGAAGAGCAAACTTTCTAAAAGTTGAAAAAAAGATTGCATTTCATTTTTTTTTTTATAATGCTTTATTTATTTATTACAGATACAGGTAAGGAAAATTGGATAGACTTAGGGCTAGGACTACATAGGTTACACACAAGGGTGGTGGCCATCGATTACAACAAACATTAATCCAAACGAAATTAATAATCAATACAAAAATTATCATATTCATTAACCCAACTGGTTAATACTTTAACATTCCATATTTTTCCTCTAACCTTATCTATCCCATCATAAAAAAAACACTTCAGACTTTTACTTATACACTCTTCTCACCACTAAACTAGTCTCTAAAATAAAATCTTTCTTATCTAATTCTTAATTTCTAATATGACATCTAAAAAAGAAGTCTCCGATTACAATGGTATTACCTCCTTCAATATCTCTTATAACATTATACAACATTTTCCATAACTATCCAATCAAAAAAGGCTTCAAATTTTTACTTATAAACTCTTCTTACCACTAAACTAACCTCTAAAATACAATCTCTTATCTGATTCTTAATTTCTAATATCACATCTAAAAACAAATATCTCCAATTACAATAGTATTATACTTCGCTTATCCACCACATATTTATTAACCCAAAATACAGGTTTAATATTTTCTCCAAAATAAATTGACATCTATAATTTATTTTATTTACCTTCTTTTTTATAAAATAACCCTTTTATTTGTCTTAATACCACTATAATTTACACAATACTTATATTCCAAAATTGCAGTTCCATCTAATTTATTTCATATATTCACCACTTTAATTTTCACAATACTTATATTCCAAATTCCCTTTTCATCCACTTTAATTTAGTCTAATTAATAAAATATTTATGTTAATACCACTTAATTCCCTCAATATTTATATTTCAAATTTTCATTTGCATCTATTTTAATATGTTTAAAAAAAATTCTATTTATTATTCAACCATTTTGCCCTTCTTATTGTTTACTTTGTACTCTATCTTATTGGTGTTCCCTCTTAGTCCTCCTACTGGTTCTTCCACTTCTTCTTTTTCTTCTTTTTCTTCTTAAGTCCCCCCCTCTGTTTTTCTTTCTTCTTTTTCATTCTGTTATTCTTGAATTCAATCCATAAATTCTTCCTCTTCTTGAGACAGCTTGCTCTCTGGACATTTCGTCTTTTTTCTTCCTTAAGATTCTCAGTTATTATGACAATTGCTTCTTCCATCTCGTGTCCCATTTCAAAATACTCCACTTCTTTAACTTCACCCGACATCTGATCCATTCTTTTTTCTTCTCTATTGTTTATAATCTGTTCCCGCGAGTTTACAAGGGAGGAGCTTATTTGCCCAATTTGTTCAGAGAGTTCTCTGACTTGTTGCTCCATTTCTCTTCTAAAATCCATCAGAAAGTCCACCAACAAGGCCTGGCTTTCACGATCATTTTTTAGATTTTCAAAAGCCATTTTTATCAACACCAACTCGAGCCACTGCCTGCAGGGCTACTTTCTAATTTTGTATCCAGGGCTACTTTCCAAATTTTTATATCCAAAAAAAGTCAATCAAATCCACACAGTCAAATTAGGTTAGTATGCCTTTAAATGAACAAAAGAAGAAAAAAAATTCAAGCCTCTTGCTGAGAAATTAAAACCGAAAGTAGCAGTGTCCAGGCTTAAATAAAGGCTTTTTGCTGGGAAAATGAAGGTAGACTTTATTTCCTTTGTTGAAGATTACTTATTTATTTCTCTTCAGTACATACCATTAAAAAAAAATATATAATCTTGTACTTACTCCAGCAGGGGAAATACCAATTCACCTATTCCCCCCCTGGGTGGCTAACGGCCAGCGTGAATAATCTTGAATTATCTCCTCCTCCTCCAGACTTCTTACTTACAGTTCTCAATAAAGCTTTTTAATGAGCCAAGTTCACTCACTCTTAATAGCTTTTTTTCGCTGCGATGTTGTTGTATCTAGGCCGTGGGAGGATGGATTTTCAGCTTTCCGAGCTTCTCAAAGATGGCGCCCGGGATAGATATGCTTCAGCACAGAGCAAAACAGAGAGAAATCCTTGAAATTGCCTGTTTCTAAGGACCCCCCCGTTCAAGCTCTCAGCTCTTCGTACCGTCTTCCTGGCACCGAAGCGTGCCTTAGTTGTTTAGGCACATGAAAACACATCTATTTTGCAGTCTCTTTGGGAACCCCCAAAGTTCACTGCAACTACGCTGAAGGTTAGCTCCGCCCCCCAAAAAAGATTGCATTTCAGATAATGTTTGTTAACATTCTCACAGTGAGCCTAACTCAATGAATAAAAAACTGTTTGCATTCCTCCAAATGTAACCAGTACAATCACTAGGACAGGTGAGTAGATCTCTCCTATTCATATCCAGGGCCCTGATTTATATCTTTATATTTTCTTAAAACAGGTTTTTTAAAAAAAGATTTCTTTTGCTTTAGGGAAGCAAAAACCAATTAGAAATGAAGGATTACATAACTGATGCCCAATTCTAATATAGTCTGTCACCACAATCCCATTATTAGAATACAGGAACACTGGAGAAATGGGGAATGTCATCCATATCACTTGGGGAAAGTCAAATCCACTGGGGAAAGTTCACCAGGGAAAGTCATCCATGTGACTTTGGAACCCTGGATTAAAATGGAATGACCCAGAGAAATGGGCAGCCCAGTCCTAACTAACTTCCTCTGTGCCAATGCATCAGCACTGGTGACACTGGCATGGTGCTTGGAAGTCTCCTTGGGGTAAGGGGACATTTGTCCCCTTGCCCTGTGGTAATCCTCAGTAGCCATAATGGGTCAACTTGGATTGCACCAGCTTATAGCTGGTGCAAGTCTAAGTTGATCTGTGTTGGTGAATCAAACCTGGAAAGGGGAATAGGAATTGACATATACTGCCAATCCCACCCTTTGCCCATTTCCTAAACCAATTCAGATGGATCAGTGCTAGCATTAAACTGATGAAATGACTTTTACTGAGAATCTGAGGCAAAAAAACCCATTTATTCCTTGATTCTAAATGAGGCTACCAATCAAGCAGTACAACTGGGTAGTTCTCTTTTACCTCTGGTGTGAAGATTACCGGGATAAATACTTCTCCATTACTAAGAAACATCTCTGAACTTTGAATCAGCTTCTACAAATCCTCCCTACTCCTGTCTGAATGTGAGCCATTTACTCAATCCTGTTAAGACTGAAAGCCAGATGAGTTGGGAGGGGTGATTCATTGGAGGAAAAAGGAGGGACAGCAGTGCTGACAGTGAAGTCTTTATGAGAAGACAGGAGGTGAGTGGCTCACTGGTTTGCCTGGTATGCATGATCCAAGTATCAGTCTTGGACCCATTGATTGCTCTCTATAACAAAATGCACCATTCTACCATCTGGTTTCTTCTTTAAACATGTTTCGAAGGTCCTTGTTCCTTCTCCACTCCCCGATCAGTCATATGATATTCTGTCTGCCCACTAAAAAAACTATTACTCTTTGATGAGGTGGGACAGTGGTTTACAGTAACCACTGTAACCATCTTTCCTTTTGCTCTAACTGGAATTGCTTCAGATCAGCAGCTTGAGAATGGTTTATGGGAGCACATAGCACATAAGTGCTAGACAGGATCCTAGTTTGCTGGCTGTGACCATTAAATACCGTTCTGGTATTTAAAACCATTCTTAGCCAATTCCTCCATTGTTGATTCAGCTGTACTCTGCGCTAAAGGTGAGGGTTCTGGGATGGCTAGAACCCACCCTAGAGTGGTTCGTTTGCTGATAAAGATTGGAAGTGCCATGGGGCTTATGGAATTTGTGCAGCTGGTTCCTCTTTAGAGGGTTTATAAAATAAAATAAAAACCTAATCCTAAATCAAAGGCTGAAAATTATGAACCCAGAGTACCACTCTGAACTGAAAAGCATTTTTGCTGTAAACATTCACCTCTCTGTTTTATCTATGTTAAAGAGAACTCTGGAACAGCAGAAATAGTGGACTGGCACTATTCCTAAATAAACTCTAAACCAGTGGTTCCCAAACCTTTTAGGACCACAGCCCACTTTCTAAAACGACACTCTATCGAGACCCACCTAGGTCTACCAGACTTTAAAAAGGAGTTCTAGAAAGAAATAATATTTTTGTATAAGTAATAATAACCCGAACAAAAGAGCCACAAACATTTATCTTCCTATATTTATACATGCTTGCAAACTGCAGGAGCTCAGCTCCTTGCAGGGCCGTTAGCAACAATATCTGCTTTTTGAATAGCTTCAGGGCTTGAGGCAATTAGTTATCTGATCTTTCCATCACCATTTGGTTATCTGATCTTTCCCACCAAAAATCTGGTTGCAACTCACCAGTGGGTTCTGACCCACAGTTTGGGAACCACTGGTCTAAACTCTAAAACTAAGTGTAAATGCCGACCCAGTAAAATCAATGTGAACATTCCTTCATAAGTTGAGCTAGTTTTCACTTGTGGATCTTATTCCTTCTTTTGGACAGGAATGTTAAGATAGAAATTAATTCTAGATATTAATTTAGAAAGGCTTCAACATCAGTCTGGCATTCCTCTGTGCTCTAGTCCCTCTATTATTGCACTGTTGCACTGTTGCCTACTGTGCAACAAATTCTACCTACATTCTGTATAAGACCAGTGATGACAAAGTTTATATTTGCCAGTCTTGAAATATTAATTTGTTTGAGTGATTTGAGTGATTTGTGATATTTGAATGCATTAAAAATCATGCACCATTACCCTAAGAAGAACTTCTGCTTGCAATATAAACCATGTTTCTAAGCATGCAGTTGTAAACAAGGACTGGGGAAATGTGGTTTTCCAGGCTGCCAGACTATTCAATAGGAATGTCAGGCATCCTGAGAAATGATATGTCACAGGGCTCCTCATGCCCAGGACTGTGTCATGAGCATGTCAACGGCCAAGGTCAATGAGCACTGGGATATGCAGTTTGCAGAATGTTTGACATCTTTACTAAGTATTCAGATATGCTGATGACATTTATGATGGCATCAAATGACATTTCGTAGAGTCACTGGAATGGGGGATACTGCTGTTTCCACGTTCCAGGCACAAGGGAGGAATGGAAGTTGAGCAAAACTTGCTTCCTGGTAAGCATGCTTAGGATTCCAAATCTTAAGGAAACAATTTCAGGTTTCTTTTGTGTTTGTTCTATGATCGCCTATGACTTTAGACTTCATGACTTGAGAATATTGTTGGCATCCTTCAGTCTTGGAAGACTATGGTATCGCGCTCTGAATGGTGGTTCTGGAACAGAGTGTCCTCTCCAGTGCGCAAAGCCTGGGTAAAGTAGGTATGGAGGATAGGCTGTTTCCCATGCAGCAAATCCCCCCTCTCCATGTCGCTGAAATGGTCCAATGGAAAGGCAGAAGCCAATACGGTTGGTTCCAGCGGCGTCGCAGGAGTTGCCAGAACGTGACTGTGTTCAGCCATGAACTGCCTCTGGGACTCCGGCTCCGGATTTTGCCTCGAGGTTGACTCCTGAAGCCTTTTCCATAACTGGATGTAGCCACAAGGCAGTGGAGGTTTGGGATCAGAGTTTTCCTTCTCTCAGATGAACTGCCTTCCCAGGCTGATGAGTCCCATCTACCCGGTGGCTGCATGAAGGAGCTCCTTCATGGTAAGCAGATCCACAAGCCAAAGAGCTACAGTAGCAGGCCAGTTTCCTCCCAGATGTGACAATGTGTTAAGGAGTGTCATGTATGCATTCCTCTGCTCAGTTCATATGGCTAGTGGCATCAGTCGCTACCTGCACACAGTAGTGCCCCCCACATCCCACATTGGCAGCATGTCCAGGTGAGATTGGAAAAGGTAAGATCCCAGGAAATTTCTGGGGCCCTTTCTTTGAGTCCTGGGCCTCCTTTCCAACCCTGGGTCCAGCTTCAAATTACCCTCTTTACCCACCTCTCACGGGCCCTGGCAACAAGGCCTCCATTTAGGGCCTCCAATAATCAGACTCAGGTTCCTTCGTCTTGGTGCCACTGTGATTGCACCTTCCTTCCAGAAGAAGAAGGAGCTCTGGCCAATTTGTTGTTGGCCTTTAGCTCCACTAACACAGCTGGCCAGAGGGCAATAATGCAGCCTGGGGTTCAGCAGCTGTCAGGCATACAAGGAGGGGTGCTTGGGTTCCACCTGGCCTATGAATTCTCAACCTTTGGGCTATTTCTTCAGTTTCATCATTGCTGTAGCCACAGAACAGCCACAGCACAATCACATCCCATGCACATTATTAATAGCACAACCTGGTGTCTCGTTTTGCTAAACCACAGGTTATCGTATCCTTTCAGCTGGGAACCATTACCGTAATTTAGGAATTACCATAAAGGTTCAAGGGGACACTGATCATTTCATGCTTTTGCCCCACTCTCTTTGTTTTGTTTAGCTTCAGCTAAATGGCTAGCTTTCCAACAAAAAAGTCATCTTCTGGGAGTATTAAAACTGCGGAAAATTTGGCTTTAAAAAAATTACCTGTATGGTCCTGCTGGGACAAAAGGAATGAAGCCAAAAGAAAAAGAAATTGGTGGCATTTGAATTTTGTGGTGGAAGCTATAACGTTTTTATTTTACACACACACACACAAAATGCCCTCCCGATGAGTCCCACATACTACACCTAATGTATTCTGGTGAACCCTGCCAAGACTTGAATCATATCTGTGCAGTGCCCTCAAGGTAAACAGCTCCCTAGAAAATCTCTATTCTGCATGGACATTTCACAGTATTAGCAAGCCCTAGGAGGCAACTCATCTTTGTGCCAATAATGCAGAGATTATAGTAAATCTCAAAGAGGCCCAGATCATCTGGGAAAATGCTTTTGCCTCACTCTCTAACCTTGCTATTGTCTTTCATGTGGGGGAGTGATACACTCAGAATTAAAAGGTTGACCATCTGAAACCAACCGCAAAGCGTGTGAAATCTCTGAGTGGTTTTGCTCATGACACCTCAGCTTGAAACAAGCTTTGCCCTGCTTCGTGGGCAAATCCCAACCAAAAACCATTTTAGCCAGACTGCTTTGTACCAAAATAAAATGATCTGAGGGAAGGCAGGGGTTGTCTTTAAGCTCCTACAAATACTTACAACATTTCAACATGGAAAGCACTTCAGTGTGAATTACCATGCTATCCACACACAAATTACCATGTGTGATTGCACACGTATACATGCAGGATGCATATGCTAGAAAGCTACTATCAATCACAGCTTCTGAGTGCTTGCACAAACGGTGAAAGATACATTTGCCACCAACACCTGTGACCATTTAACTGTGGGTTGCATGTTAAGATTATCTTTTTCCTTGACTGTTCTTTCTCCACCAGTAAGTATAGTCATGCCAGAAGGTAGGCAAAATAAAAGGAGATTATGAAGGCTGCTGCTCTGGGCTTTTGAAGTCCCTAAGATAAGGCCTTTGGGGGAGGGGGGATGTTTGAAAATACATGGGCCTTTCCCACTTATCATCTAGCCCAGAATCTAAGGGTGGCCCAAGGGTGGTGCAGGACAAAGTGTCCAAGAAGCAAATCAGAAGGCATTGAGTCTGCTTCCTATACACCAGTCTCCTCCTGTGCAGTTATTTAAATAAAACAGGAAGTGTGGAGCACATCCTAATGCCTTATCAACTTCCTGTTTTGTTTAAAGGGGCTACAAAGAAGGAGAAAGATAAGGGGGTAGGAGGCAGCTCTCTACCTTCTGCGCTGTGGGAGGAGGTGCAGGGTGGAGATGGCAATGGGCAGCAGAGCACCTTCCACTATCCATGCCAGAACCATCAGTCAAGGAACAAATTTAATATATCCCTATTGTACTGACTGGGATATATCCCTGTTGTGCTGACTGCCTCCAAGTTTGATCAACACATGCCCAAATAATGAACTGGGAGAGACCAGGAGGGAACATACATCTCTCCAGTGACTACTTATATTCTTACTACTGTAAGAAGGCCAGTCTCATATTCTTTTATTCTTAGGGCAAAACTATAGTTTCTTGATCTGTAGTGTGTGAGGAGCCATCCCTCAGTGGGCAAGCACCTGCTTTGCAGAAGGTCTCATGTTCAATCCCCGACATCGCCAAGTTTGGTTGGAAATGACTCCTTTTTGAAAGTCTGCAGAATCCTGCAGGTCAGCATAGACTTTACAGAGACAGCTGGATCAGTGGACTGACCCAGAATAAAAGAGCGTCATATCTTCAAACTCATCATAAGCACTGACCAGCTTAACTTTTCTTTTAGGAATAGCAGCCACAGTGGTAGTGCTGCATCCAGATTTGCAACCCAATCCAATGCTCCCCCCCCCCCGCTAATGAAGCTGAGCTAAAATAGCTTGTGCTGCATTCTGCACTAGTGGGGGGGGGGATCTTGGAGGTCTGGGTAATGGAACATTTATTCAATTACCTGGGGGAAGCCATCGAGGCACAGATGGGTCTACTCAAATCTGTGCCAGCAAATTTGAAGCCACAAGTCAGCATTGACCCAAGTTGGGAGATTGGGTTTAGGAAGGAGGTTTGGATTCAGTGGACAGCACTACCACCAAACCCGCCCAATCCTGAACCCAATCTGCTCTCCCCCCCATCCCTGTCACCACTCCCCCTGCCTCCATTCCACCCTCCCCTGCCCGTCCCATCTCCCCTGCTGGATTACTTGAGTCGGTGAGCCATCTCTGCACTATTGCCACAGATGGGGCTGCTGCAGCCTCCATGCTGACACTCCAGCAGCATGTGGCTTCATGCACTACTGGAGAATTTTTTACAGCTGCAATAAGGCAAGCTCCACTGGTGAAATGCTTGTTCCATCAGCATTTTCCCCCAATAGGATGGACTGTGAAAGTGCAATGGGATGAGTGTTTCAAGTATTGTCCCTGCTACCAGATGCTGCCAATGGAATTTTGTTCCTTGGTCACATAAAGCCCAGGGGGGCCCTCACCCTAATCAAGTTAAAGCCAGCCCATCAGTTCCCCCTTCCAGCCATGGCTGCTATTTTGAAAAGAAAAATTAAACCCAACTGATAATGATGGGCTTAACATGAAATCTTATTTGGTTGTCATACAACAGAAAAAGTCAGGTGCAGATGTTTCTGGCACCGATAAAACATTCCTATGTTGACACTCACCCAATCAGATGCTTGAAGGTTCTTTTGTTTCTAGAGTACAGTCTAGAGAAAGCCTTATATGGTCTGTGTTATAGTGTGTGCCTGCTTAAGTGATCAGTTATGTGGGGGTAAAGGATTGTCTCGCAAGGAAAGATTGTTCCCATTACCTTGGAAACTATCTTTATCATTCATGCTTCCCAAGGATGCTCTGGAGGAGGTAGGAAATCAGTGTCCCAGAACAGGCTCTCTTAACTTGATCTTAAACCCTGACAAAATATGAAAGCCCATGGCAGTGATGTCATTTCCTATCTTTGAGCAACAGCATAGGGTGAAAAGTTGCTGTTCAGGGAGTTAGAAGAATTTCTGGAATCTGCTCAATGATTTCTCGGTGGTTTGAGGCATGGACTGTGTGACAGAGTTAGAACCAACAAATGGTGGTGGTTGAGCATCAAATTCAAATGCAAACATCATGACCAGTTTTATACAAGGCCTAAAAATACAGAGAAGGTTTTCCCAAACAAGAAGTTCATAGTCAGTCAGTAACCACTAGCTGTATGCAATCTCTGTGGCAGTTCTGAACAGTTCATGTAAACAGGAGAGATCTAAAAAAACAACAACGAAAAACCTGAAAGATATAAACTGTTGGTTTATATTCCCTTGTCCAAGCATTGCTCCCAGGAATATGTTATCCACATGTATGTAGAAAAGACACTGTGGAAATGCAAAGGCACATCTTTTCATAGCCCTGATAATTGGAGTCTTCTCTAGACTTTACCTTGAGACAAGTCCATCTCAACTTTTGTAGACTCAGCATCCTCCATCCTCAGCATCCTCAGCATCCCCATGCTGGGGAGCATATAATCCAACCTGCTGTGTTCCTAGTTCCCTGGATCAGTACCACAGTGTTGTTACTTTTCTGCTAACGCATTAGATCAGTGTTTCTCAACCAGTGGTACTTGAGGTGGTATCTGATAGTACCCGCTGGACCCCTGAACCTGATGCCTGACAGTGAGACCAAACATGACACAATAAACAGTGGTAGGAGGCTCGGCTCATCAGGCAAAGCTCCAAAGCATGTTTTTTCATGCTCAAAAAAGCTGCCCCCCATCCCCCTGGAGCCTCTTACTGGTGTTTGTCATGTCACATCTGGCCTCCCAACCCAGAGGTAACTGGCGATGATGTCATTATCAGTTACTTCCTGTGGAACTTCAAAAAGGTGAACCATCTGAAGTGGTACGGCAAAGGACAAACGTTGAGAAACACTGCTTTAGATGGATTGAGAAAACCATATAAATAGAGCATTAAATTGATGACTTTTTAATCACGCTACAGACATTTATTGGGTGCCCTTTAAAACTTTATCATCCGCTCTGAAATGCTCTTGAAAGATGCTCTGAAAGGCTCTTGTGAAACAGCTTCCTTTCTTTTCCCTTTGGAAGTGCTCAGAAATACCACTAACCCAATGCTACAATGTATCTTCTTTGAAACTGGAATATACAGCAGTGTGCATCCTTTCCAGAGGCGGAAGGAACTACACAGAAATGAAACAGACAAGAGACTTCAATGCAAGCAGCTTCCATGTGCTCTGTAAAGCAAAGACATTTCCAACTTAAAGTCACATTTTGTGGTATTGATTATACTGACTTCTAAAAGCCATAATTCCTGCAGTATTTTAAATGGCTCTGCATGGCTCATTTCTTTTACTGGCTGCCTACTCTTGTTAAGTTCATGAAACATTTAAATTGCACAGGTGGAATGTACATTTAGACAACCCTCTTACTGCAAGTATCATATCTCTAGAGATATTGGGTTTCAGTTTGTTGCATAATGAAGGTCAACCGACAGACCTGTCAAACTTGATTTCCACTTTTAACCTTATTGTAACCTTATAATTAATAATAATAATAATAATAATAATAATAATAATAATAATAATAATAATAATAATAATAATAACTTTATTTTTACCCCGGATTTTTGGGTGCTGGAGGTCTCCTTTGGGTAAGGGACATTTGTCCCCTTGCCCAGGGATAAACCTCAGCAGGTACAACAGGTCAACTTGGACCTGTGCCAGCAATATCACTGGTGCAAGTCCGCATTGATTGTACAAGCAGATCAAGCCCAGGAAGGGAGTTTGGATACAGCAGGCTTCACAACGATCACCATGCCATTGGGAAGGCTCTAGCCTTCTTGCCGGCACACCTGGGTCTTGCACTTTATGCCGCTTTTGCAGCAGCATGCGCCTGGCGGAATGTGTGCCGACACAGGCACTGAATAGGATTGGACTGTAATTCTGTATTCCATCAATGACTGAAGGCAATTAAGTTCATAAAGAAGAACTTTGCAGCAGAACAAAATCTCTCACCACAAAATAAAGTTAACGGCTGTTCTTAACTTGTTCCATTTGAGTCATCAACGATATGAGTGTAAACTACAGCAGATCATGTAGCTGAATAACATCTATGAAAACAAGATGAAGAGATGCCTGGGTTGGAGAGAGCTTTTAACACCAGCTCCTGTAGTGACCCAGTACTGACCTGAGAATTTTATTAGTGTATTGTACTTTTTAAATGTTGTAAGCTGCCTCAAGGGCCACTTCAGAGGGAGAAAGGTGGGATTTTTAAAAATATTTTTTTCCTTTTAATTCATTGTTTATTTTTTATTATTTTATTTTATTTATAAGGAGAGTGTCTAAAATTCTGAGGCATGAACTTAGAAGACATGGGGCACAACCCTAACCCCTGATGTCAGTGCTTTCCAGCACTGGCATAGCGGTGCCAGTGGGACGTGTGCTGCATCCTGCAGTTGGGTGGAACTCACGGAGGCCTCCTCAAAGTATGGGAATGTTTGTTCCCTTACCTCACAGCTGCATTGCCCTTATGTCAGTGCTGGAAAGAGGTTAGGATTGCACCCATGAAGGAAGAACCCATGCAGAGTGCATATTTGTCTCCATTTGACCACTGGAAGGTCTACTAAAGTTTGGAGCAAATTTTCAGATGGTCTGCAAGACTTCAAGGGCTACACATTTATTTTTGGTTTATGAAAGTTGAGATTCAGTTTCTCAGGATGTAAAAATTTGGCCCTAGATTTAGACACCTGGGATGTGGGCCATCATGAATCAAACTCCTACTCTATTTTTCTTATAAGATTTTTGTTTTGTTTTGTTTTTCATTGCTACAATATACAAGTCATAACAAAACATGTCAAGTTATATCAAATCAATATCATATACTGTGGGAATTATATGTGCCAGTTCTGGGTATTTTAATGCAATGAGGGTGTTTCTGGGAGACTGGGACCTAGTTTGGGATTATTGGCTTGATCAGCTTAAGCAGAATAACAAAATGAAGCAAATATTGGCTAAGCTATAGTAGCTAAGGATGATTCTAGACATTGGGAGAGAATACACGTTGCTTCTTAATACTGTCTAGCATTCATTATACGATATATTGTATTGGCAACCTTCAGTCTCGAAAGACTATGGTATCGCGCTCTGAAAGGTGGTTCTGGAACAGCGTCTAGTGTGGCTGAAAAGGCCAATCCGGGAGTGACAATTCCTTCCACACCGGGAGCAAGTGCAGTCTGTCCCTGGTCTGTCTCCCTGGCTATGGGCCTTCCTTCTTTGCCTCTTTGTCTCAGACTGCTGGCAAAGTGTCTCTTCAAACTGGGAAAGGCCATGCTGCACAGCCTGCTTCCAAGCGGACCGCTCAGAGGCCAGGGTTTCCCACTTGTTGAGGTCCATCCCTAAGGCCTTCAGATCCCTCTTGCAGATGTCCTTGTATCGCAGCTGTGGTCTACCTGTAGGGCGCTTTCCTTGCACGAGTTCTCCATATAGGAGATCCTTTGGGATCCGGCCATCATCCATTCTCACGACATGACCGAGCCAATGCAGGCATCTCTATTTCAGCAGTGCATACATGCTAGGGATTCCAGCACGTTCCAGGACTGTGTTGTTAGGAACTTTGTCCTGCCAGGTGATGCCGAGAATGCGCCGGAGGCAGCGCATGTGGAAAGCGTTCAGTTTCCTCTCCTGTTGTGAGTGGAGAGTCCATGACTCGCTGCAGTACAGAAGTGTACTCAGGACGCAAGCTCTGTAGACCTGAATCTTGGTATGTTCTGTCAGCTTCTTGTTGGACCAGACTCTCTTTGTGAGTCTGGAAAACGTGGTAGCTGCTTTACCGATGCGTTTGTTTAGCCCAGTATCGAGAGAAAGAGTGTCGAAGATCGTTGAGCCAAGGTACACAAAGTCATGGACAACCAATGCATTATTAAATCATGGGTTATAATTAATATATGATTTTGTATCTTATAAATAGGGAGGCAGAGATATCTGTGGTTTCAGTTTACTGCGGGGGGGGGGTTCTGGAACAGAACCCCATGAATATGGGGTCATGCCTGTATTTTGAGGAGGAATTGGAAGGAAGTAAGAAAGGAGGCATCCTGCAAGTGACCTGAGAAGGGAAAACAAGGAAGGAGGAGTGTAGCCATTTGAGGAAATAGGTGTCCCAACGGAGAACACCACCCAGTACACAGCTTACCTTCTGCAGCTTGGTGACCCAGAAGTTCAAGTGTGATGTAAAGATATCATCATATCACCCCCACCCTTCTGGGCTATCACATTGCATTAAATGTAATCGCTCACCTCTGGCTCACCTCCGTTCAGCAATCTTCCGGTCCTAAATTCTGTGGATTTACTAAATCCACAGAAATGCAGAGTCTTCTCTCTGGCCAGATGTAATGTGATGCCATCTGCAGTCCTACTTGGAAGATTTCAAAAGATTCCATACAAAGAGAGACATTGTCAGTCTAAAGCGGGTGATACAAGAAAACTTTGCATTTTCTATTATACTGTCCAATTTATACCAAATTGTGTTCCAGGTACTTAGATCTGATTTTTACCAACATAAGGGGTTGCTCTGATTCCATAAAGAACCATTATCTACTGAATGATTCTGCTGCTGATATTATTGGGAAGATAGCAATCTTTATACATTATGTAGTGGAGCTACGAAACAAGAGTCTCAGTGTGTTGCCTTAATTTGGACACTATGTAGTTTGGGAAGTATCATAGTTCTTTCCCCCCTCTTTTGTATGATGTGTTTTATGCCAATAAAGAATTATGATTATAGATCTTCAGGCCCTGTCATGTTCTTGCCAGTGAGGAGCAAAAACATGAACACCAACAGGTGTGGGAGGTGCCTAGGCCTGAAAATAACCAAAGATCACTGAAGGGCATGCAATGCGGTCCCAGGGTGACCCCTTCTGGCCAGTACCTGGGGTGGCCCGTATCAGTCATCTCTACCTTGCTAGGCTATTATGAGGACGCAGAAGACTAGCAGGCATCAGAGGGTGGTAAAACTGGATGATTGAAGGTTGCAGGCAGGAGTGCAGAGAGATATGAGACTAGAGAGGTGAAGAAAGGCAAGACCATGGAGAGCATTGAAGGAAAGGACCAGGAATATGAGCTGGATCTAGAAACAGACATGAAACCAAAGCAGGGATTTAAGGAGGGAGCACGAAATGATTAGAGCAATGGAAAAGGTGAATGATTTTTTTGTAGCTGAATGAAGACGAGGGGACTGAGGTGAGATCAGAGAGAAGATTGCTATAGTTAGGCAAGAAATAACCAGGGCATGAACTAGTGTTTTTGCTGAAAGGAAGGGACATATTTTTGTTATGCTGGAGAAGTGACATGACCTGGTTACAGATTGTATCTGGGGAAGGAAGAGAAGAGTCAAAGATAAAACAAAGGTTTCAAGCCCACTCAACAGGGATGGTGACAATGGTGACAATGTGCATGCGGAGGGAGAGAGGACAAAGAGAGAAGGCCTGGGAGATAAAGATGAGAAGTTCTGTCTTGAACTACGTTGAGTTCGAGATGACAGCGAGGCATCCTAGAAGCAACAGCAGACAAAGATGTGGAATTTGACGGTAGGAGAATGTTCTTGGGTAGAGAGGCAGAACTGGATATCATCAGTGTACAGATCAGTGTACAGATGGTACTGAACCATGGAATCTGATGAGATCACACTCTCTACAAAGTGTAGAGAAAGAGTAACAGGAGGCCAAGAACAGATCCCTGGGGGATCCTGACAGAAAGAGGGAAACAGAAGAAGAGCTTTTCCCTATGGAATCCTTGACAGTATGATCAGTCAGGTAGAAAGAAAACCATCTGAGATTAGAATCACAGATACCTAAGGTGTAAAGGAAAGAGTGTGTGCATGTGTGTGTGAGAGAGAGAAAAAGAGAGATATCAATTCTCTTTGTTTACTTTTTTTACTTATTTATGCTCTGTAAACAGCTTTGTGAGCTTTTTTTTGTTGAACTAATACCAGTTGTATACCTGTATAAGTATTTATAATAATAACAACAACAACAACAACAACAACTCTCAACATTAATTGGCCATTCAGCATTGTTATTATTTATTATTTATTAAATGTCTAGATTGCTCTGTACACAACCATCAGGAAATTTAGCAAATAATCTTTTGACCTTCACTCAGAGAAAACATACAAGTCAACCAAGGAAGGTAGGAGGCAAAAGGATAGAGTGTGTGACACTAACAGCCCAAACCTAGGCATGTCTACTCAGAAGTAAGGCCCATTCTAATCAATGGGGCTTATTCCCAGCTAAGTGTAGATAGGTCTGCAGCCAAAGTCTCTTTTGTGAATAATGCTTCCAAAAAGAAACTATCAAATATGGAAAGAAAAGAGTCGTCTTCTCCTACGTTTATCCTCTGCTCTCTTCCCTGCTCTGATGAAGTCAGTCATGGAAGAAGGAAGCCCTTCTAAGCTTCTTCTTATCAGAAGAGGAACTGACAGCTTGTACAAAGACCTGGATGAATACAAGGCTTGGAGGGGATGGGCTTTGTGGCAGATCAGCGTCAAGCCCCCCCCCCGCCCCGCCCCACCGATCAGGCTCTTTGAACTGGTATTAGTTCAACTTGGAAAAAAAAAGTCTGCCCAAGTATTCAGGTCTGCCTCCCCAGGAGGATAATTACCCAGTATTCAGAGGGTTAACATTCCCTCCTTAGCCCCATTAAGCCAGCCCCACTGTAATGCAGACTGCTACCAAATTAGCCAATAATCGGATTAGGATAAATTGCTTTAAACTGACATTCAGAAGCAACAGCGCCTGTCATCTTTCTATGGATGTGGGTTGAAACTTCCCAGTTTACCTTGCGTTTTCTTGCTCAAGTGCCTAAGAAGTTGGCTTTTTCTTAACTGGCAGTGTTATCCCCTTAATCACGGCAAGATCTTTCATGAGGGTGGGGCAATCAGGCTTGCCATTCCCAATGTGCAAAAGAAGGAGTCCACTGCTTACTAGAGAAGAACTAACAGGATGACCACCAAAAAGACTATCCAAACCCCTATAGGTTGAAAGGGGGAGATTCCCAGGTAAGATTTAATTAGAGAAGGATCCTATTAGACAACTGGAACTAAGAAAGTGATCACCGTTAGTTTTAGGAGATATATATTAGCCTGATTCACAGACTACACCGCAGAAAAGAACATTCGTGCTTTATGTGCACAAATTTCTACAATGCACCCATTTGATAGATAATGTTCTATAGCAGGGCTTTTCAGACTGGGGGTCGTGACACCCCAGCTGTGGGCCCTGGCCTGTTTCCCCTTAAGGGGCAGGGGCAGGGAGGAGGCAGCAGTGCGATCCCCAGGATTGCACGGCTCAGGGAGGCTGCAGGGGCTTGGGTGCACTTACCCGAGTCTCCTGCGGCCTCCCAGGTGTGCGGGGAGCCCTACGTGGCTGTCCGCAGGGCTCCCCAAAGCTTGACAAAAGTGAAAGCTTGATCACTCCATTTTCACTTTTGAAGCATCGGGGAGCCCTGCAGACAGCTGCGCAGGGCTCCCTGCACCCCTAAAGGCTGCAGGAGGCTCGGGTAAGTGCACCCAAGTCCCTGCAGCCCCCCTGAGCAGCGTGATCCTGGGGATTGCACCACTGCCTCCTTCCCGCATGAACTTACTGCAGCTTTCAAACTCCCTGGGACGTCTGAACGTTGGAGAGAAAAAAGCGAAACAGCGCTTGGATTAGGGTCCCTGCCATCACCACCCAAAACTAGCTGCATCAGCCTTATACAAGGGGAAACATCAGCAAGAATAATGAGGCACACAGCTTTGTGGCCTACCTGTTAGTATTATCCCCACAGCATCCTTTTGAATGGATGGCAGCACATGTAGAACATTGGCTCACCCTTGCCAGTTCAATGCACTCCCAGGAGTGTCGTTTTGGAACCTCTCAAACAAAACTTATTTTGAGACGCTGTTCTCATAAAAAAACATTGAAATTCCAACATTTATGTATAATCTATTAGAATAATTTAAACTTCAGAAACATTTGCCCCAAGCAAGCAGAAGACAGTTTCATCATCTTCACTGAAGCAGAAGGAATATGCATTAAGGGAGTCAAATGCTACTAAAAATAAAAATATAAAAACTCGAATCCTTCCAAATTCAACTCATATTCTACAGTCATAGTTAAATTCTGAAACTCGGAACAGTTGTCCTGATCAGACAAAAAAATCACCCAGGTCTCATTAGTTGTGTAGGTCGAGGGCTAGCTCAGTGGGGTAGCTAAGGGGGTGCAGGGAGTAGCAATTGCACCAGGCAACAAGCTTTAGGGAGGCAACAGTCTGAGCTTGACACAAGTGGCCAAAATTGTGAAAACATCGGTATGTACAAATAATACCATCATTTTATATATCATTGGAAAGGTAATTTAATGCTGAATGCAATGAAACAAACCACATTGGAATATCTGTATTCTATTAAAAGTTATGGCCAATTAGCCAGAAAACTATTTATTTATTTACTTAATAAATTAAATTTGATTTCATTGTGGGGGGGGGGGCTACAAAATCTTCTTTATCCCCTTGTAGCAGATGCCTTAGCTATGCCAGTGTCCCATTTTTCACTTTTTAAAAAGTCTGGGTGTGATGTCACTTCCAGAAGTGACACGACTTCCAGGGCATCATTTTGCACTCGGCACTGGGATACACCTTCATTAGCTATGCCACTGGGCTAGCTTTTCCATAAAGTGACCTGAAATTGTCACATGGAGCAACACTGTTGGAGGAGTGGCAAACAGATGAACCTGCCACCATCAGCCAGCCAGCCATTCCACCATCTTCTGACTTGCTGAGAGCAAGTCAGAAGAAGATCACAGCAGCCCCCTTCTCCCTCCAGAGCTGTTGGAGAGAGAAGGGGTGAAGCTGTTGCCACTGCTCCAAATCTGCCCACCCGGTGTGCTTACACAGTACCAAGTAGGAAGGGAGAGGGGAGTTGGAGCCCACTCCCTTCCCTTCCCCATCCTTTCCTTACATACTTCCCTTACCTTAAGCAACTATTGACTGTGAGGCATGCAACCTCCCAGCTCTACACCACTTCTGTTTCCAATGAATGGGATTGATGCATGCTGTGTTTCCAGTAGTCACCACTTCTGTTCATTGGAAATGGCATGGAGGGGCTTGCTCACCCATCTCTCCAGCTCACCTGCCATCCCCCTCATCCACAGGGGGCATGTTTGCACAAGAGTGTGCAGGCATAGCACTTTGTTGGTGGAATCAGGTGGTGCAGGGGTGCAGGGCACCAGGTGGATCACATGTGCTATCTGATCTTAGACCTTACCAGATATTGGATCCCTTCTGAAGAAGGTCATCTGTGTTGCATTTTTTGCTTTTGCTGTGTACACTTCTTAAAGAGCAACCTTTTCAGTGGGCAGGGACACTGTAGGGCAAGGAGTTAGCAACCACCAGCTGCTGGAAGGTTGGGGGTGAGTGCAGACACTCCCCTCCCCTAACCTCTAGCACTCTGTGGTATGAGCTATTCAATGTTCTGCTGGGCTCTAACAGATGCTGTAGTATTTGATAACATTTCTTTACTCTTTCAGAAACAAGGGTGTAGCCCAAGTTATAGCCTTCTCAGTGATGGAATCAAGTTCCCTTTTGTCCTTGGAGGCCTGACTGCTGTCATCTCTCTTTTCCAAGACAAGCAAGGTGACCAGATACAATGGAAAACGGAGTGCCTATACCTTTAACCATGGTATAGAAGAGGGAATTTTGGCAGGTGCAGCTTCACATGGAAGGGTTTTAAATGTTGCACCTGCTAACATTCTGTCTTCTGTACAATGTTTAAACGTATAGGCATTATGTCCTCCTTTGTATCTGGTCATCCTGGAGACAAGGTAAACGTGTTTTTTAGACACACCTGCTCATAAGCTGGCTCTTGGACTATATCTATTCTTGTATTTGGTTTTATTTTCCCCATTATTTCAGTTTTTCATGTTTTGATGCTGTTCTGTTTTATCTAGGTTTTCTTTAGATTGTTTTATTAATATGTTCATTTTGATTATGATGATTCGTTCCTAGAAGGCCCCATTTAGGATGGAAAGATGGGATATATATATTTTAATAAGTAAATAAATACTCAGTGTCAATGATCAGCATATTAGAATTCCTTTTTTAAAGTTTCGGTTACAAGGAGAAGACAATCTGAGAAGCCTTCTTGAACTGAAGAGAGCAAAACATGGTTGTTGTACTCTAACTCCTCAACAGGGGGGATTTCCAATGGAAGAAGCAAAACAGTCACATGGGAGCATATATTATGAGCTTTTTTGGTCATGAGTAGATAATAGTATTCCCTGTGGTATGGATCAAGATGTTATGACTTCTTACAAAGGCTTGTGTCAGTGGATCATTACAGCCAGGGGTCAAGGGTTGCTTCCCTGAACATGATCTCTCCTTTTGGAAATAGGACGTTTATTTGTTCTAAGATAAAGGAGAGCGCCTGGCCTCCTCCCGCTTAGATCAACCTGACGTCTAGTTCAGAAATGTTATGAAACACTCTGTGAAGCTGCCAAGCCTTTGGATGTTATGATATTTCAACCAGGATGCCGTTCGAATGACCTTCCACCTCGATGTGAAAACCTGAGGGTCAAAAAGTGAAATCCAGACCACATCGGCAAACCTTTCATTGGGTCAGACCTTTCCCTGACATTGGATGTTGAAAAATAATTGCAGATGGCATTGCTGTAGGTGGGGAGGGGGAAAACAGGGCAGGAAGAATATCACCTGTCATGAAATTTCACCCCCCAGCGAACATTCATTTGTTAGAAGATCATAAATCATTCTGCTTTGATGGAACCACCGAACACTTTCTGGTTGTGAGTTGGAGGAAAGGTCACTCTTGTTAGACAATGGTATACCATGATGACTTGTTTAACTACAGGCAATTACAGCATTCTGTTTGGTATGCGTGATGGTACAGGCATCTACCCACTATCTCCCATGGCCACCGACTCACCAATACATATTCATCTGCTCTTACTCTCACCAAAAAATGCAAGAGCAAATTTTTTTTATTATCACAATGACACAGATGTTGCATCAGTGCAGGGCACTGTAAGGAAAAATGGTGGCTGTAGAATATTGTGATATTATGTCTTTCACAGCCCAATCCTATCCTCCCACCCACAGTGGCGTCACTAGGATTTGCATCACCCGGTGCAGGAGGCCTGCGTGTCACCCCATGCAGTGGGCGTGGCAACACCCCAGGTGGTAGGCATGGTGATGTACCATCGCCCTGCCCCCACTGGTTTTTTGGCAGTACCTTTCGATAGAACACAGATATTTCAATGTGGGTTGTTTCATTGCATTCTGCATGAAATTACACATTGATTGATATATAACATGATGAGATTATTCCTCCAAATTCTGATTTTAGTGATTTTGAAAACTTGTGGAGTCACACACACACATACACACACACATACCCCTGTGTCAACTTACTAACACCTTATTGCAGCAGTCCTCATACTTTTAGCACTGGGACCCACTTTTTAGAATGACAATCTCTCCAGGACCTATCGACAGTGATGTCATGGCCAGAAGTAACATCATCAAGCAAATTAAAATAAATAATAGAAATAGTTAAATTAAAATTAAAGAAATAATTAAATAAGGGGGGCCAGTCCTGTTCCACCAAGTGAATTTTCTTTGTAGCCTACCTGCAATAACTCTCCCCCCAAAAGAATCAGTGAGATTTTCAGCCCTCCCCAGCGCCCAGTTTAAAGTCCTTCTATTTCAAGCACATCAATACAAAGACCCACCTGGCTTTACAAGTCTGAGGGCCAAATCCTATGCCTGTCTACTCAGAAGTAAGTCCCATTAGAGTCGGTTGGGCTTACTCCCAGGAAAGTGTGGGTAGGATTGGGCTGTGAGGGAAACTTTGCAAGTGCAAAATAGAAAACATTCCCTTTACCAGTTCAAGCCTCTTTGTTGCTCCTTTCTAGTGGGGGGGGAGGCTGCCTTCTGGGGCTTTTGTTGCGTTCCAGTCCCATCAGATAGGGAAAATTCAGGTGTCTTCATATTCCCCATTGCCTGGCCTGACCACCAGCCAAGGCATGTCTGCCTACTCGCGAGTAATGGCTACCATGAGGCTGCTTCACTTCCCATAGGGCTCCATGCAGCTGGGGGGAGGGACCTCCTTCTCGAGTTTTTTGGGGGAATGCATTTACTGGATCGGGACTATTCTGATGTCGTTGGATTCCTCTCAGCCTGCTCTTTCCGACGGACTATGGCAAGTACGCTTACTCGTGAGTAAACGCACAATACGGCTCACTTTCACTTTCCATAGGGCTCCATGCATTTTTTCCTTCCAGTTTTTTGGCCATAACTTTTGAACGAAAGGAGCTATTTCAATTCTGTGTTTTGCAGTGCACTCCGCCAGCCATTCCACACCCAATGGTGTATGGCATGACATGGTAGCTCCTAACATCGCGATTTAGCACATCACCTCCCCCAGGCCGCGTCACCCACCCCGGTGCGTCTCCTGGTGCAGCCCGCAGACCCCGCTAGCAATGCCACTGCCCACCCATCCCCACAGGTGCAGCCTCTCCAAAAATGGACTGCTGTATCCAGTGAGGGGGCGGATTTGGATGCTTTGGAGGGGCAAGATGATTTATCCCCTTATTCCACCATAAGCCTCTCACTCTGCAATGGGTCTGCACAGGCCTGTACCAGCTCATTAGCTGGTGCTAGTCTAAGGAGAGAAAGGGAGAAGAGAGACTGCTGCTGGAAGGGATAGGATCCAGTGTGCACCACCACCACCAGATCCACCCCTCCCTCAGCCTAACCACCAGATCCGCCCCATTCAACCCCCTCCCTGCCCTGTTTAGTTCCATAAGAGCCAGCAAGTGAAGACCCTGATCTGCCCAGAGGTAAAAGCATGGGAGACAGTTTGTTTGAGCAACACAAAGTGAACTCCAAGATGGCCCACAATGCCAGTGACAGATCTACACAGTTGCTGCTCCTGGACCAAGGTTTTGTTTTGCCCTGGGCTTCCACATTCACTGTAAATACCAGAGGATGCTGGGGAATAAGAATGAAGCAGGTAAACTGAGCAGGAATACAGGATTCTCAGAACACAGAATCTACAGTATTCTCAACATTCTATGGACACTGGGAACAGCAGAATATGACTGGATGTTTATTACTGAGGTTACCTAAGAAGATCTTTGACTGAGAATTTCCTGCCAGAATCCTCTGTAGTTTGGCTCCACTCTCATCTTATTTTTAAATTTTCAGAAGTTTTGTTCCTTATTATCAACTTGGAAGAGCGTTTTTCCCCGTTGGTGTCTTATGCTGAATCCAATCCCTAGAAAAGTGATTTTCAATCTTTTTCATCTCAAAGCACACTGACAAGGTACTAAAATGGTCAAGGCACACCATCCGTTTTTGGACAATTAACAGCGCACACCATGTTGTTGGTGGGGACTTACATCCCCTAATGGCCCTACTAATAAATGACACTCCCCCAAACTCCCGTGGCACACCTGCAGACCATTCACGGCACACCAGTGTGCCACGGCACAGTGGTTGAAAATGGCTGCCCTAGAACATTATCTTACCGAACCAATTCAAAGTTATCTTACTGTAACAGCCATTTTCAACCACTGTGCGATCTGCAGGTCTTTCTTTATTCTTAGTTGCCATACAATTGTGTGTTTTCTAGTTTTTGCTTTCAAGATATGCTTGCATTGTTTACTGTAAGGTTGAAAATGTAAAACTCTAATAAGAACTGGACATTGACATTTGATCTAGTCTAACTGATATATGTCCATGTATTATATACCATACGCTAAATAAATAAATCTCATAAGAATTAAAGGGGTTTTTTTTAAAGTTGCTTTTTCTGTCAGTGAGATAAATCTAAGCCCAATTTGGGGGGGGGGGTGACTCTTACAAATGTTTTATGACATGTTACAGCTAACGAAACAACCTGAACAATGTCTCCATAAATGCATACAATCAAGAGTTTTTAATTAAGATTCACAGAGGGTTTTTTTTAAAAAAACAAAAACAAAAAAGTAATATAATGCATTCATTCATTTCAGCCCAGAGCTCTCCAATCCTCTAATCTCTAAGGTACAATAACAACATTTCTGTTCTCGCCTTCACTTCTATGGCTGGAAGGCAGGGGGTACAGAGTCACTTTTGAAAACCTCAGCCATGTAAGCAAAAGGCATACAAGGGAATGTGTTCTGACTCTCAGATTATTGTCCTTCTGCTGGAGTCTCTGGGAAAACTTACACAGTATGAAAGTCTGCAAAGAGATGTCCCCAAAGAGGTTTTGATATGCAACCATGTCTCCCCCATGTTTATCTGGTGTTTTTTGAAATGAACAAGGCACCCAGCAAATGCCCAGGGGAACACTCGAGTGCGTGTAAATTATAAGGGAAACTGAGTGTGTTTTTCTTCTGCAAGCTGTAAAATAAAGGTTGGTGCTTTCATTCTCTTTCCTTGTTTTTCTTAAGGGTGAAGAGACTATTCTAAGAAGGATTAACAGTTCAGCTTCATTACAGAGCTAAAGTTTCCAAAGTCTGAAATCCTACTTCCCTGCTGAAACTATGTTTAGTAATGAATTTACACACACTCAGATTCTAGACAGTGCTCAAATCATGGCAGGAAATGGACGGAGCCCTTTCTGAATCCACAAGCTCCATTACTCATGCCCCCACCATTTTTAGACAATTATTATTCCTTGGTAAACTTTACAAAACAGTAGCTTAGGGGGTCATCACAAAAGGCAATGGGGCCTTTCACGGTATCAGCACTGGAGCTACCATAACTGCAGTATTATCACTGTCTTCATCTGTAATCATTCACTTAGGGCGCAATCCTAACCCATTTTCCAGCACACTGCCATAAGGGCAATGCAGTTCCAAGGTAAGGGAACAAACATTGCCTTACTTTGAGGAGGACTCCGTAAGTGCCACCAAACTGCAGAATGCAGCACACATCCCATTGGCACAGCTATGCCCGTGCTGGAAAGTTGGTTAGGATTTGGGCCTTGGTTGTACTAGAAGAAACTGGTATGTTACAGTCCTCAGTGTGACTATAGCTGTCAGGCATGTGATTCATCATGCCTATCACTCAGAATATCTTCTGAAGTGCTCAGATAAAGCCCTGTACAATAGCTGGGGTGAGGATCTCTAGTGACTTTGTTCCGTTTTATGAGTATCATCACAGTCGAGTAGCTATGTTGCCTGATCTTCTGTGCCATGAAGTCTATATAGTCAATCAATTGTCTATGTTTCTCTTAAAGCACAGAATTACATGCTGTGAAAGGCGCAGGACTGCTGCTGAAAATGGAATGCCTGTGCTGACTTCCCCTTTTCTCTTCCTTTAGTTCAATTTACCACCTGTCCCAACATTGTTATGCTATGCATTTCCATGCCCATGCTGTGGAGCAGGGTGTGAAAACACTCTGAATATATCAAGGCACAAAAGAAGTTGAATTGCCCATTATGGGGGGACGGGACTGGGTGCAGAACTTGACACAGAGCTCGCATGCATTTTCAGTGGCAGCTCCGTGAGTGTGTTAAAAAAAATTAATTCCACTTAGAAAGCGTGTCTTGAAAATAACTTTTTCACCTTCATACTTCCTCCAGAAGTAGCCCCATGCACCCAAGCAAGGTGTGCCTACCTGCCTTAGTAGGCAGTGTGACTCCTGAGCATGCACAAGGCTTTGGACTGCAAGCACTGGCAGAAGACACATCTAACCAGAATAAAAATGTTCATATATTAATTCTGAAGTCAAAGTTTGTCTTTACAGCAAAACTATGTAAAATCCTGTTAGAAAAATGGCAGCCCAATCTTTGTCCATGCCAGCAGAACATGGGGGTGGGGGCAAGGTGAACAGGTAGCCAGCAAGAAGAAAAAATAACTTTTACTTACCTCCCAGTAGGCCACCTAATCACCAATAGATAGCCTCAGATCCATGTCAGCTATTTTGCTGGTGTAAGTCTGAGGAGACAAAGGGAATGGATTTGGGCCAGGAAAGGGAGATAGGATCTAGCATGCACAACTTGCACTGAGATCCTCCCACTGTCACCCCCTGAACCATCATATCATTTCCCGAGTCACCCATGATATGTCCTCACCGCCATCTTACCTGCTCTAGCATGGTCTGGTCCACGGGTGGTGCAGAGCTGCCAGCCATTTGTGCTGGTGGATCTGCCATGCTAGGCACTGATATACCAATTGCAGCACCCCTGTGGCTTTTACAACAAAGGACATTACTATAAAGGACCCATAAGATTGGGCTATAAGCTGTTAACCAAAAGGTGATATCATCAATATCAAAGGCAGTTTCACTGAACTTTAGGTGATATATCTGAAGCCAAAGACCAAGTCTACAATTAGTGATAGATATTTCAATAGAATATCTATTTCAATAGAATAATCAGACTCTGGATATCTGTGTTTTGGGTATCCAGCAATAAGGATTCTGAAGTGGGTTTTAAACAGAGTTATATACATAAAAGCTGAAGCCGATATGAAAGGAAGAAAATCCCTGAGGCATGAAAAAAGGATACTTTGAGATTATGTTCTGGTTATTTAACATCTGGCAGGATTCCAGTGCTACATTTGCCTACTTTTATTTGTGCTTTCTATTGAAATATCAGAATTCTGAACATGGGAATATGAGGCTCTTTATCAAAACTTAAATAATGGAAGAGGGAGGGAGAAAAAAATACCTTTGGATTGAAAGTCGCCTGCAGGTGTGATTTTTTTAAGGGGAGCCAAGAAAGAAAAAGGGGGAGGGTGGTAGTTGTGAATGCAGCCAAGTTAAACACCACACAACGAAGTCCAGAGCGGGCTCTACTGGGATCCATAAACCCACATTTGGGAGCTGTGGGGGGCATATTAGGCCCTAATTGTGTCTTGTTTGACTTGGCTACTTGACTAGTAAGTGTAAAACACACACACACACACACACACACACACACACACACACACACACAGTTGGCTAGTTTATTCAACTTGACACCTTACTAGATGTGTTATAATTTTGCAGCTACCAACCCAGCAACTTTATTTCTTTTTCTTTTTTTGTGCATATTGACTACATTTAATCAAAAACCCCACAGTTACTTTTTAATGTAAATAATGTGTAGCTATGTGTTGACCTAGCAATATCGTAAAAGTCAAAACACTGGAGGTTAATGGATGAGTTGATTGACCTTGGCCTTGGCTTTTGGGGCAGAGCTGTAAGTAGAATTTGTTCTAATGGACTTCTGCAGCTGCCTTATTCTGAGTCAGATCATTGGTCCATCTAGCCAGTACAGTACTACATACTTCTGCTTATACTCTTCTTCTGAGCTTCCCATCCTTTTGCCCCTGGCCTAGCAATGAATTTTACAGCCCAGTCCTAACCTGCATTGGAAAAGGCAGGCCGACGCTGTATCCAATGCAGGGGTGGAGCTGGCTGTGGCACAACCCGTGGCAAGGAGAATCGATTCCCCTTACCCAGATAATGTGGCAGCAGCCCAAATGGGACTACTCAGATCTATGCCACCTAAGGAGGTGGCACAGATCCAAAAAGCCCGATGCTGGACCAGGCCACCTAGGAGGGTGGTTAGTGCTGGATCCTAGAACTACTCCCTCCCACGCCTGATCTGCCCATTGGACCACCTGCCACCTACCTGCCACCCACCCTCCCCCACCCTGGAACGCCCCAAAACACCCTCTCCAGACCCCCACACTTGAATCACTGGTGCAAACTTACCTTAAATTGGTATCACAGATGCCAGATTTGGCCTCTGACTCTCCCAGTGGTGTAAAAGTGCCTTACACAACTTTTTTAACACATTCAGGCAAGCACAAGAGACTTGCGCTGGTCTAATAGGGGCTTTGCACTGGCCTAATAGGGGCTTTGGATAGTCTCTTACGCTGGCCTAATAGGGACTTTAGATTGCACTTTTACTCTCCATTCTCTGCGTTCCACTTCTTTGGATGGCTTTCTGACTGTACCCTATTTCTCCTCAACTCTGGCTCTGATTAACCCTTCCATCTATTGCTCTGCTGAGACCATCTTCCTGGCTCCTAACCTTCCTTCTTTTTGTCAGTTCACTTGTCTGATGGCTTTTGATTCTAACCAGAACCTCTCCGCTTCTTGATCAGGTACCAAAACCAAAGGATAATCTGTCAGGGTCTCAGGGACTCACACCTCACAGGTTTGAAGTGAGGTGAAGTGAGAGGTGGATAGAATTCTCCACTTATGGCCCAATTCTATCCCACTCTCCACTGACAGTGCCTGGATGTGTTTAAAAAAAGTGGTGTAAGGCACTTTTGCACTACAGGGAGTCAGGAGGCCAAATCTGGCATCTGTGATACCAACTAAAGGTAAGTTCGTGCCAGTGATTCAAGTGTGGGGGTCTGGGGAGGGCGTTTCGGGGGCATTCCAGGGTGGGGGAGTGTGGGTGGCAGGCAGGTGGTCCAATGGGCAGATCAGGCCTGGGTGGCAGTGGTTCTAGGATCTAGTGTTCCACTGGTGGAAGTGCAATGACATCAGCAGAAGTGACATCCCACTGATGAGTGCAATAAAGCCACCAGCACAATGACTGGCGGCTGGCTGCATGTGCCGGCTCAGGGGCTGGATCTGGTGACAATGATGCATGCCAGATCTTCTCCCCTCTTTTGTAAACCTCTCCACCCATTTTCCCTTTTTGGACATATGCCACCAAAATAGGTGGCGTACATCCAAAGAAACTGAGGACTTTCTTGGAGGTAATTACAGTTGTTTTTTACTTACCTTCAGTTTGCCCTTAGGTCAGCCCCCCCCCCCATAGCCTGCAGCATTTGACTCTTTAATGTGGCTGCATCCGCAGACATACAAAACACCCTGCTGTGCTCCTTAGGTCTAGTAATCTTGTCCAAACAGATGGACGTGATGGATCTGGCCAGGGTCCTGGGCTTACTGGTGTCCTGCCAGGATGCGGTGGACTGGGCTCACTTTCATGTGTGATCCTTGCAAAGAGTCCTTCTTTCCTTTCAACACAAATGGGGCTTCCTCCCAGGAAAGTCTGGATAGGATTGTAGTCTTTGTTACGTAAGCCACTTTGAGAATCTTTTTGTTGAAAAGCGATACATAAATACCTTAACAACAATAATAAAGCCTGTTCTTGGACCTAAAATGTGATGCAGCTCCTTTTCTTTCCATTCTTGCTTTTAACTGCCTTGAAATGTTATGGTGCTGTAGATTCTAAGTCCTTAGACCTGTGGCAACAGATGGATATTGTTTATATTTCACTAAGGCCACAGGGGACCTACCTAGCCAATGCTATTATCACTTAGCCTTCCACGCTTGACGCAGCATCTCATTCAAATATTAACTTTGGCTTCGATCCAACATTAAACTCCTGGCCTGAGGGGAAAAGGGGGCTGAATAATCCCCAAGAAGCACCCCTTGGGTGGGCACAACTATTCCTTGTGTTTATTTTCACTGTCCCCTCTTTCGTGTTCAGAAAATTGGGAGAATAGGAAAACATCCTGTCATGAAAAGAACCTTTCTCAGAACCGTCCTTCTGCTTTTTCCTCCATGAAAGCCAAGATCTCAAGCATGACTGAATCGTTATATCCATTACCAGCAACACTGCTCTCTAAAGACTGTTAATATATCCACCCTGCCATCGTCTAGTGCAGCCTTGCACACCTTGCCACAGGAACTCCCCAGAAATAACAGATGCCAAGACTGGGGAATTCTGATGTCTTGTCCATACATAGGTACCATAAGAGCATTCAAAGAAAGGGCCTTCTTGCTGGTGGCACCCTGATTGTGGAATGCTCTGTCCAGGATTGCTCATCTGGCACTTCATGGCCCAATCCTATCCGTTTCCCCTGCCCGCCAATCCTGTAAAATTCAGGAAGCACGCAACTCCACACATTTTCAGAAGACAGTTTGCAATGTTCAGAAAGCACACCCCATCACTGAAATGCTAGTTTCAGCAGCGGGGAGAAAAGATAGGATTGGGCTGTCGGTTTTAGGTGCCAGGCTAACACCATGTTTTTTAGTTGTACTAGATTTTAGTCCTCACCACTGCTCCCTGTTCAACTTCCTGATACACACAAACCCCTCTCCTGCCCCTCCCCCTGCATCCCGTCAGGATGCAGACAGGATGCAGGGGGAGGGGCAGGAGAGGGGTTTGTGTGTATCAGGAAGTTGAATAGGGAGCAGTGGTGAGGCAGACGGGATGCAGGGGGAGGGGCAGGAGAGGGGTTTGTGGCTATCACGAAGTTGAACAGGGAGCAGTGGTGAGGCAGACGGGATGCAGGGGAGGGGCAGGAGAGGGGTTTGTGTGTATCAGGAAGTTGAATAGGGAGCAGTGGTGAGGCAGACGGGATGCAGGGGGAGGGGCAGGAGAGGGGTTTGTGGCTATCACGAAGTTGAACAGGGAGCAGTGGTGAGGCAGACGGGATGCAGGGGAGGGGCAGGAGAGGGGTTTCCATCTAAGAGAAGGAAAACTCTGATTCCAAACCTCCACTGCCTTGTGGCTACATCCAGTTGTGGAAAAGGCTTCAGGAGTCAACCTCGAGGCAAAATCAGGAGCCGGAGTCCCTCAGGCAGTTCGTGGCTGCACACAGTCATGTTCTGGCAACTCCTGCGACACCGCTGGAACCAACCGTATTGGTTTCTGCCTTTCCATTGGATCATTCCAGCGACGTGGAGAGGGGGGATTTGCTGCATGGGTAACAGCCTATCCTCCATACCTTCTTTACCCAGGCTTCGCGCACTGGAGAGGACACTCCAACTTTGGAGTGTTGGAGGAATTTGCACGAGCGCTTGAGGAATCTCTTCCAGGCCCGGTCGATGCAAACGCATCCAACAGATGGGAACATTTCAAGAATGCCGTTTACAACACCGCCTTGTCCATATTTGGCAAGAAGACCAACAAGCCAGCAGACTGGTTTGAAGCCCACTCTAAGGAGTTGACACCAGTCATTGAGGAAAAGAGGAGAGCTCAAGCAGCATACAAGGCCTGTCCCAGTGAGCGCAACCTGCAGGTCCTCCGAGGTGCTCGCAGCAAAGTCCAGCAGACTGCCAGGAGATGTGCTAACGACTACTGGCTCCAGCTCTGTTCCGAGATACAGATAGCAGCTGACACGGGCAACATCAAGGGGATGTATGATGGTATCAAGCAGGCCCTAGGTCCAACACAGAAGAAAATTGCCCCTCTGAAGTCTGCAACAGGCGAGGTCATCCAGGATCGGGCGCAGCAGATGGAACGCTGGGTGCAGCACTACTCTGAGCTATATTCCAGAGAAAATGTAGTCACTGAAGAAGCGCTGAACAACATTGAGTGCCTGCCTGTGCTGGAGGAGCTTGACAGTGAACCAAACCTAGAAGAAGTTCACGTGGCCCTGAACTCCCTTGCCTTTGGCAAGGCACCTGGAAAAGACAGCATCCCTGCTGAAGTCCTAAAGTGCTGCAAAGAGATCATCGTCACTGAGCTGCATGAAATCCTTTGTCTCTGCTGGAGAGAAGGTGGAGTACCTCAAGACATGAGGGATGCAAACATCATCACGCTGTACAAGAACAAAGGTGACAGGGGTGACTGCAACAACTACCGCGGCATCTCTCTCCTTAGCGTTGTAGGAAAGTTGTTTGCCCGAGTTGCACTAAAGAGGCTCCAGGTACTTGCAGAGAGCGTTTATCCAGAATCACAGTGTGGATTCCGAGCCAACAGGTCCACCACTGATATGGTATTCTCCCTTAGACAACTGCAGGAGAAATGCAGGGAACAACGACAGCCACTCTTTATAGCCTTCATAGATCTCACAAAGGCTTTCGACCTGGTCAGCAGGGATGGCCTCTTCAAGATTCTCCCCAAGATTGGATGTCCACCCAGGCTCCTCAGCATCATCAGATCCTTCCACAAGGACATGAAGGGCACTGTTGTCTTTGATGGCTCCACATCACACCCCTTTGACATCCGAAGCGGCGTGAAGCAGGGCTGTGTTCTTGCACCAACCTTGTTTGGGATCTTCTTCGCTGTCCTGCTGAAGCAGGCCTTTGGAACTACAACAGAAGGCATCTATCTCCGGACCAGATCAGATGGAAAGCTCTTCAACCTCTCCAGACTGAGAGCAAAGTCCAAAGTCCAGCTGAAATGTCTGCGTGACTTCCTCTTTGCCGACGATGCAGCTATAACTACCCACTCTGCCAAAGATCTCCAGCAGCTCATGGATCGTTTTAGCAAGGCCTGCCAAGATTTTGGACTGAAAATCAGCCTGAAGAAAACACAGGTCATGGTTCAGGATGTGGACTTACCTCCCTGCATCACAATCTCTGCACATGAACTGGAGGTTGTCCATGACTTTGTGTACCTTGGCTCAACGATCTCCGACACTCTTTCTCTTGATACCGAGCTAAACAAACGCATCGGTAAAGCAGCTACCACGTTTTCCAGACTCACAAAGAGAGTCTAGTCCAACAAGAAGCTGACGGAACATACCAAGATCCAGGTCTACAGAGCTTGCGTCCTGAGTACACTTCTGTACTGCAGCGAGTCATGGACTCTTCACTCACAACAGGAGAGGAAACTGAATGCTTTCCACATGCGCTGCCTCCGACATATTCTCGGCATCACCTGGCAGGACAAAGTTTCAAACAACACAGTCCTGGAACGTGCTGGAATCCCTAGCATGTATGCACTACTGAAACAGAGACGCCTGCGTTGGCTCGGTCATGTTGTGAGAATGGATGATGGCCGGATCCCAAAGGATCTCCTATATGGAGAACTCGTGCAAGGAAAGCGCCCTACAGGTAGACCACAGCTGCGATACAAGGACATCTGCAAGAGGGATCTGAAGGCCTTAGGAGTGGACCTCAACAAGTGGGAAACCCTGGCCTCTGAGCGGCCCGCTTGGAGGCAGGCTGTGCAACATGGCCTTTCCCAGTTTGAAGAGACACTTGGCCAACAGTCTGAGGCTAAGAGGCAAAGAAGGAAGGCCCATAGCCAGGGAGACAGGCCAGGGACAGACTGCACTTGCTCCCGGTGTGGAAGGGATTGTCACTCCCGAATTGGCCTTTTCAGCCACACTAGACGATGTTCCAGAACCACCTTTCAGAGAGCGATACCATAGTCTTTCGAGACTGAAGGTTGCCAACTAGTAGATTTTAGTCCTGCTGTTTAATGGTGTCTGTTTTAATGTTCCCCATTGATTTCATTTGTGCTGTTGGTGGCTTTTGTATTGCAGCTTTATTTTTACTGGTCAGCTGCTTTGGAAATTTCAGTTTAAAGGCAGGATAACTTTTAAATAAATAAATAAATAAATAAATAAATAAATAAATAAATAAAATAATCCCAGGTTTTTCCTGCCACAACAGACTGTGTTCAACTGGCAGCCAAGCAGAAGACTCCAGGAATCATGCTAGATTCAACACGGCATATGAGCTATTTCAATTGTTTGAGCATTTAGATAACCAATTTGAAGAGGCACTTGGCCAACAGACTGAAGCAAAGAGGCAAAGAAGGAAGGTCCACGGCCAGGGAGACAGACCAGGGACAGACTGCACTTGCTCCCAGTGTGGAAGGGATTGTCACTCCCGAATTGGCCTTTTCAGCCACACTAGATGCTGTTCCAGAATCACCATTCAGAGCACAATACCATAGTCTTTCAAGACTGAAGGTTGCCAACATCTCTGTGATCCTTGTGGGGGTGTGGCCCTAACCCTTTATCCTTCCCTTCTCCTCTGAGCACTTCCCTCTCTTGGCCTCTGACCACTGACCTGTTAAGATGGCACACAGCAGGACTCTGGATGCCCACGCCATCTTGAGCACATGGCATGCAGGGCGAGGCAGCTCTAGGGCCTTGCTATCTAAGTAATAGCTGAACCTCTGATCCTAATCAGAGGCTGTAAATATACACTCAATGGAACTGTAAGCAAATAACTTCTTTTTGCAACTTTAACAAGCCATTGCCTCTTTGTCTTTTTTATTGATTAGCAGTCAGCTGGGTGAGGGAGGTTCCCTGGAGTGATACGCAAAAAGGGGACGTTCGCTGCTTCAGCTACTCTGCTTCCCCCCAAAGAGGAAACTACTTTTAATTTCCTCCAACAACACTGGGTTGGGGGGCAGGAAAAAAAAGAATTAATTTACATTTCAAATTTGAATACATTTAAATAAATGAAAATATTAGAGATGGAACTTATATGAATGAATGAAGGTCTTGCAATAGCTCAAGGCCTATAAAAGGCCTTGCATAAAGCAAGGCCAGCCTTTCCTTTGCTGCCACTGCTGCATCACAGATGTGAAACAGCAAGCAGTGGAGGGAGCCCTTGTCCTACAGCTCATCCGAGAGGTCAAACAGTTGACTGAGAGCTGAGAGCAGTTGCATCGGGCTAGTGTGGGCTCCAGCAAGGCTCCGGAGGTCCAAAGGCTCATTGGAGACTGGGGGCTCCCTGAGGGCCGGATTGGGAGTCCTCAAGGGCTGCAAGTGGCCCCAGGGCTGGGGTTTGGGCACCCCGGTCTAGCAGGACAAACCCAAGTAGGAAGCTTCAAGTGCTCTTCGACTTCCTCAAAAAATAGCCAAATCTTAAAATGACTTGACTGCCAGATCATTCCACAGGCCGTTTGGCACGCCCTTCGCCATTTGACTGGAAAATAGGAAGACTTGTTTCCTCTACAAAATCAAGGGATTGAGGGCCCAATCCTGTCCAACCTTTCAGTGCCGGTGCAGCCACAATGCAGCCTTGAGGAAAGGGAACAAATGTTCCCTTACCTGGAGGAGGCCACCATGATTGCCCCCCACTACCACCACCACCACAGGATGCAGCACATGCCCTGTTGGCCACAGGTGCACCAGCCCTGGAAAACTGGATAGGATTTGGTCCTCAGTGAGCCCTTTCCATAACTGACGGTGCAATTATTCATCCAAGAATGTTTGAAATTTGTGAAGCCTAGAATGAACATTGGTGACAAAATGCCACAAGCTTTACTCCCCAAGTGTTCAGAATTCAGAATCAATAATAAGATGGGAAGGATCCATTTCCAAGCCATACTCCATGGTATTTGACTATGCAATTGGCTAGTATGATCCAGCATTAGGTATACATCAAGCAACCTGTACATATAAAAAGAAAATGGGAACTGTGTGCTGAGGTTTATGCTTCAGGATTGAAAGAGGGTAGTTTATTGGGAGGGTTAGGCTATGGTGAGCCCTCTGCCATCAAGCTACAGACATCAATGCCTTCCCCTCTGTATGTTCCATGTATTTGAGCCTAAAGGCCTAACACTGTGGGGAGGGAGCCTGACAAGATTAAGTCCCCAACTCTCGACTAAGCCCTTTCAAGTGGCACCCCTGCTGAGCAAAGGCACTTGACAACTTCCTGTGCGTGATACCTCATTACTGACCAAATGAGCAGTCCTCATTACCTTTTGTGAAAGGAAAGGGAACTGTCAGCAGGGCAACTCAACCCGATGGAAATCAGGTGCTGAGTGACTGCAGTGGAGGAAGAATAGCCTCAGGAAAGGATTAAGCACATTGTGTCCAAGAAAGCATTGCCGGTGAGCCTTTCTTTTGGGATGAAGCAAACAGCTAGCGAAACGGGGTGCAACCAATTTTAGGAGCTGTGCTCATTCTAGAAAAGCATGAGGATGTTCTGGCCGTTTCCTTGATAAACAGAGATTGGATTGTTTCTACGCAGCTTTCTCCCATTTCAAATTCACACATCTCTCCCTATATTTAGCAATCTCTGTCAGGGTCACTTAAGAAAAGGAGCTGGGAGGGAAGCTATGGTTTTGAGTAGAGAAGCAGTAGGGATACCTGCTGATTCACCTGCCATTTTTTTTTTACTTTGCACCCCTCTCCAAGCTGCCCACACACATCTAAGCTTCCACATGGGTGTGAGAGTCAATGTGCATCTGGAATTTCTCAGGGGAAAAACAGGTGCTGGGGTGATGTGGAGCCTTCAGGCTGAACCTCATCTGCTCAGAAATACAGCCACTTGAACCTGCTTTCCTTAACCAAATAAAAAAGTCCTTGCGGGAATCATGACATGCAATGTGTGGCTTGCCTCTTATCAGGGCGGCTGGAGCATGCACTTAGTTGCAATCCCAGCTTTGCTGCACATCAGTCAATTCATGGAAGATAGGTCTATTGATAGCTTTCAGCCATGCTAGCTATATGGAATTTGTGTTCAGTTGCAGCATGCCACCACCATTTGTTGGTGGTCAAACAATGGAAGGCTTCATGCCCTGCCTCTGGTTGGCCACTCTAGGAAACAGAATGTTGGAACAGGTGGACCTTTGGTCAGTCCTAGCAGGGCTCATTTGTCATGATCTCCTTCAGTTATAATCTTCAAATGGTTATACTGTCTTATTAGATGGCACTAGTGAAAGCAGTCTTGTCGTTCATGGCAAGTGATTTCTGGAATCATCTTTTGTAGCTATGCCATGCCTTGTGAGCATCAGAGACACAGCGGCTTTCTGTCTATGGGGTTGTGTTTGTGCATAAAGTCACACCTGCTTAAAACAATGGAGATGAGAGGAAACTATGCCAGTTCCCTTCTGTGCTATGCATTTATCAACTGAAACACTGTCTGCAGCGCATGCCACCTTGAAATAGGCATGGTGTTGGCTGTTGCAGTTCACTGTGCAATTCTGTGCTGGTTATATTTCTGTCCCTCATTTTGCACACTCTCTCCTTCTATCTTTTCTTCTATTACTTTTGATGGGGGAAAAATGAATGGTATTACTTGAGATTCTTGAACTCATGCAATTCAGAGATCATAAAGGGAAAGTTGTCTGCTATAGCAATTCCATCTGTTTCTGAGGAATGTGATTGTATACAACATAGTTCCTGCCCAACACGTTGCAGACATTCTGGGATTATGTTGGGTGGAAGGCACACGTCTCAGTGCAGAATTCACGAGTTGGATGTGTGCCCAGATTGGCACCTGCCTGAAATAAATGCATTGTGCAGGCACAGCCTGAGGGCCTTCCTCTGTCAGATAGGATAGTGCCAACCAGAGGGGAAAGGCCTTACGATGGGAGCTCTAGTTGGAGACATTCATTTCTCCATTTAGACGACATCTTTTATTGAGAATCCAGACCACTTGTGAACCTGTATCCTTCTTGCTCCCAACCATAGCAAGAACATGTTTTTCATATTAAAGGCTAACTATCAGAAGCATCTTGAGGCAGATACAATCTTAAGCTGAGTGTTCCTTTTTTTATGAAGTGTTTACTATCCTCTAGAAATAGTCTGTCTGCTCCAGACATGGACAGGCCCAGATGCATGATCTCTGTAACAGATTCTTCTTCCTGGAAGGCCTTCTTGGGCTACAAAGAAGCTTCCAGCAGCAGCAAAGAATCTGGTGAAAAGAGAACAAATAATCAGAAAATTGAGATAGAGACAGGTATCCCACCAATGGATTATTAATGTTGGGATGAGTGAGGCTGCATGCTGAGAACTGTGCCCTCCAAATGCAAAATTGTAAGGGATATCTTGGGTTAGCATATTATTAAGTGATGCTAGACCGTGTCAGTCGGGTTTACTGTAAAGATGATGCTGGGCATGGCCTAGGAGAGGGGGCAAAGGGGGTAATTTGTACCTGGGCCCAGGGTCCAAAGAGGGGCCCAGGAGCCAAAGGAGTGGGCCCAGAAATTTCCTGGGATCTTATGTTTTCCTTTCTACTTAGACCTGTTGCCTGCATGGTATGCTGGAGACACTACTGATGCCACATGGGTTGGTAGACCTGGGCTCCAAAGACTTTTCCAGCTGTCTTTACCCTCCCCCTACCCTGTTTTGCCCCTCCCTGCCCCTTTTCTGCTTGCCTTTCACCACCCTCCCCAGCTCTGTTTCACCCCTCCCTCTTTGCACAGTACACCCTGATAAAATTCCTCTCAGAGGCCTGATGTTGGGTTTGTTAAACATTGTATTTATACTGCAGTCTTTCATTGAAGCCCAACTGGGCACAATAAGGCATACTAGGATAAACATCTAGGTCCTCAGTGTCATGTTTAAACCAGGCTGATGGTTCCTATGCTGAAATGCTAGTGCTGCACAGATAGGAGCTAATAACCTGGTTTGCCTGTGATTCTGAGCACCTAGAATCCCATAGGGGCAAAAGTCTTGCTGTGATATTGGTTTTTCCCAGTCTTTAAAAGGGAGCAAAGGAGCATCAAATACCATGATTAACAGCCCAATTCCATGCAAAAAGTTCCACTCTGTTCAATAGGGCTTTCTGTCAGGAAAGTGTATATAGGACTGCAGGCTAAAAGAGCAAAGATTTTGCAACACATGTTTCAATAGGAGAGGAAGAGAAGTATAATACTCTGAATGTGAAATTCATTTTAATTCATGCTTTGACCTTAGAACACTATGATTGTTTCACGCTTTGCAGTAAAGCCATCCTATGATTCAACAATCTGACATATATTTATTAGGGTGTGAAGACCATGGTTGTGTCAAAGAATTAGAATCTATGTTGTTAAAAAAAAGTCCAACGTTTTGTTCTGTTTTTCAGAACTTCATCAGGGAAAATGTGCCTAGACAGGACACACTACTAGAGAGCAAGCCAGAAAACCTAGCTTGCTTTCTAGCAAATTATCCTGTCTAGGTGCATTTTCCCTGATGAAGTTCTGGGGAAAAAAAAACAAAACAGAACAAACCTGCACCACCCTTTGTTTGGTAGGTTACCATTATTCCCACTGAATACATGAGACTGAGAAACAGCTTGTTGCCCAAATCCATCCCATGAGTTCCACAGTAGATAAAGGATTTGAACCCATCTCGAAGTCCAGCATTCTTCCCTTTGGACTGCACTGACTCTCAAACTCAATATCAAAATGCGGTCTTTGGCTGGATTTATAGCCCTCCTCAGAAACTCCAGAAACTGGCACCAGATGCTCCCTGTCTCCTCAGTGGGCCTGACAATGTATTTCTCTTTCTGCCATTTGAACATTATTGTGACCCATTTTTTTTCCCCAGTTTAGCTCCTGAAACTGCCTTGGGGTTGCTTTTGGAACTGAAATGGCTTTGGTCACCCTAGCTGATGATGAACACAGGAGTGAGCTGCTATTGGTTCTGCTGAATGTCTCAGCAGTGTTCACTACCATGGTGCCTGAATTACAGTACCTCTCGAGTAGGATAATAAGACTGGAAAGTAGGTTGTGTTTGTTATGCTGGTTCTGCTGCTACAAGGAGTTAGGATTTGCTCCATAGACCATCACTGAATGAGGCTTTAGGTCAGCATGTGGAAAGGAGCCTTCTCTTTGACAGCTTCCTGGATATGAAACTCCCTGCTTCAGGAAGTTCAGGAGACTCCTTCTCTCTTTGCTTTATACAAGCCTTCAAGACAAACCTATTCTACTAAGCTTTGGGGTTGTGAAGCTGAGCTATTGTGTCTGCTGTTGTTAGAATGTTGTGCTTTGATCAGTCTCTGATTTCTATTAAGCTGTTGCATTTGTTTTTATTACTCTATGCTTTTAATGCTCTTGTTAGCCACCTTTGGACTATGTAGTGAAAGGTAAGACAGAAATGAATGAATGAATCAAGCAAGGAAGCACACTATGCAGGTCTATGTAGACAATTTTGCAATGCAGTAGTATGGAATAAATGTAGTATCAGGGCAAGGGCCAAAAGATTCCATGGGAGGAGGAAGGAGAGGTTCACAGGAGGTATCAGTGCACAAGTATGCAAGGGCATTGACTATGAGAAGGTGATACTACTCCCTCCCAACCTCAAAGCCAAACCTTAATTTCACCTTTCTGTTCACATATCAAGCACAACTGTAATAACACAGGCCAACACACATTTTGCTTCTTTAAATGTTACACCAATTCCTGGTTATATTTGGGGTGCCGATTCAAAAAATGGTATCCATTTTGCCCTATCACGTCTAGTTTTGGAGACATGGCATCCCGTACAATCTGGCTTGTCCTCTTAGGTCATCGGAGAAGGCCTTTTTACAAGTGCCGCCGCCTAAGGAGGTACGTGGGGCGGCGGCAAGAAACAGGGCCTTCTCAGTAGTGGCACCAACATTATGGAACTCCCTTCCCCTTGACTTGAGAATGGCTCCCTCTCTTGAGACTTTTCGGCGAGGCCTGAAGACCTTGCTGTTTAAACAAGCCTTCTGACTTCATGGCCTTTTTAACATCTTTTATACATCTTTTAGTTGGTTTTTTACAGGCCTGATCCCTCCATGAACTGCTGTTTTATGCTCTTTTTTATTCTGACTTTTATCTGACTACTGTTTTTATGGTTTCTGTTAATGTGTTTTTAATATGTTTTTATCTGTTTGTTAAATTATGTTTTTAATTTGTTTTTAATATGTTGTAAGCCGCCCTGGGTCCCTTTAGGGAGAAGGGCGGGATAGAAATAAAGTTGTTGTTTATTATTATTATTATTATTATTATTATTATTATTATTATTATTATTGCATAGCCTCTTTAGTAAATGGTTCGAACAGCTTCCTCATGAGTAAGCCTACACCATGGCTTCCTCATGAGGAAGCTGCTTGAACCATTCACTAATGAGGCTATACTATATATCTATATCTATATCTATCTATAGATCTACTATCTAACTAGATGTGATAGGGCAAAACGGATGCCATTTTTGGAATCGGCACCCCAAACTCATATCATACCATCATAAAGTTTGGGAAAAACTTCTCTGACCCTCAATTTTGTAGGCCTGTGATCGGTTTTACTATCCTACGTCAACTGACCTTTCAAGGTTCATTACATATCCTTGAAATTGGGTTGCACCATATGAAAATTTACCATCTTCTGTGACAGTGTGACTACATGAGAGTGTATGAATCTCCCAAACTCATGCCTGTGGGTCTTCAGACAATTTGTTTATGGAAAACTCTGAGCCAACATTTGAGATTCATATTTATTCTTCTGGGAAAAGAAAACCACTTTGTAGTTTCTTTACGTCTGTTTTGTCTTCGTTTTGGGAGCTATATTTTTTAGCGGTAGTGTGTCTTCACAAAACTGAAGGCAAACGTTCAAAATTTTCCTTTAATAAAACTCAAATCCTTTTACATTTCTGCTCACAGAGCTTATTCTCATCCCTCTGTTCAGGTTCTCACTTCATTTTCACACTGAATAGAAAATGATTAAGTCACAAGATCAAATCTCTGGATGAACTGCTCAGAAGACGAGCAGGAGGACTGGATATTGTATCTGGGGCAAAGGGGCTAGTGGAAAGAGGAGTGACGCTGTTTTTAGTTTAGGGCAAAAAGTTTAATCCTCTGCTAAAAGAATCACATGAGAGAAAAACAGTCTCTTATCCATATGATACTGCTGACCCCCAACTTGATTTCGAGAGTGTAACATTATCTCAAGTGAGAAATCGGTGTTGGCATGTAACTTCTCTATATAGGCAATAAAACACAAGACAGCAAAATAAGAGCAGTGGATGAAAGAGGAAGAGCAAGCAATACTCACTCTAAGGGGAAATCACCACTTTTGATAAAACACAGTGTGTCGTTATTGATAAGTAAGAACCAATTGCCCTGCTACAGTTTGATCCATACAGTTCAAGAACAAGGCCAGGTTTTTGTCCCAATGCATTTGCTGCAAAAGCTTTCCTTTCCAGTTTGAATGAGAGCCCAGGTCTACCCACCTGGAATTGGTGGCTCCATAGGACGGTTGGAACGGGAGCTCAGGTCTACCTGGCAAATAGATCTGGGTTCCAAGTCCAGATGGGAGCTCAGGTCTACCTACCCAGCAAATCTTGGCCACAGAGACCAAAGTTCAACCAGGAACCCAGATCTACCCACCTGGGCTCTGAAATTAAGGTAGTGCTCATGCCCCCCTCCCCAAATACAAACACTGAATCTACCGCTACTGTCAGCCCCCAGGGTGTCTTCTTGCTAACACCTTATTGGTTCCATGCTGTGTCATAACAACATCTCATTAGCTCTTTGAACAATTAATCTCATTGGTCCATATTGAGTTAAAGGAAAGACCGGTATTTTTGTTTTCTGGTTTTTTGGACATAACTTCTGATAGAATTGAAATATTTCATTCCAGTTTGTTTCATTGCATTCTGCTGTAAATTACACATTGAATGGTATATTCAGCGTATTTGAGAGACTGCCTTCTTCCGTATAGTCCGGTCCGTTCTCTGAGGTCATCAGAAGGGGCCCTGTTGGTTGTGCCGTCATTGAGAGTGGTGAAGGGAATGGCGGCCAGAAACAGGGCCTTTTCGGTGGTGGCACCTGCACTATGGAATTCCCTCCCCTTTGAATTGAGAGCAGCTTCCTCATTATTAACGTTCCAGCAGGGCCTCAAGACTTTTTTATTCAGGAAAGTCTTCAAGGCGCTATAAGGGCTGTTTTTATAAATTTATAAATTATATCTTTTACTGTGTGCTTTTAATCTGCTGCTATATATTTTACCTTGTTTTAATTGTTTTTAAGTGTTTTGTATTTTTAATGTTTATTTGTATCTTTGTTTGTTTGTATTTTAACTTGATTGTTAGCCGCCTTGGGTGCCCTTCTGCGAGAAAGGTGGAATACAAATCTAATAAATAAATAAATAATATGATGGTATTATTCCAAATAACCACAATTTTAGCTAATCTGGTCACTAATGATGTCACCCCCAAGGGTGGCACCCTTGGCAGACCGCCCCCCCTGCCCACTGTTGCTGCTACTACTACTAATACTACTACTAAGTAACTGCAACCAGCTGCCACACATCTGGGTTTAGGTAAAAGCAGGAGCTCCAATGTTCCACATTCAAACTTTGATATAAAAAAGAGCAAGTCTGTATGTTTACACTGGTAAGTTTGGAAAAATTGTGAACTTAGTTCAGAAACAGCCAGAGAAAGATAATACTTCAGTTCCCCTCATCATACACATGAATAAAAACAGCATGATAAACCAGGCAAAACAAGCAAATATACAGACATTATTTAATTTTTGACAGTGTCAAATCTGGATTGGGGAGTTGAGGAAACTAAAGTGGTACATCTTTTATATTTAGCAGGAGAAAAGCAACTCCAGCATAGTATCTTTTCTAGTGGCTGATTGCATTGCCACACAAGAAGTTAGAACTGGGCCATAAATGTCCCATTAGGTACCATTAGCATTTGGGTTGCTGCTGGTGACATATTTTGCAAATCATTCCAGAGAAACAGACTGATTCCAAGTCTTATGTTGAAATACAGAATGACTGGCTTTAGTAAGCAGGAATTTTTAAAACCCATGAGGAATATGATAAAAAAATTCCTTAAATGCAAATTAAATGCAACCATTGAGGCAAATGTGTTAATACCTGATCCTGAAAGTACCCATGTTTAAGGAACAGCTGCCTTCGAGGACTAAAGCAATGGTTATTCCAGGTGTGAAAGACTAAGCAAACTGTGGGGAATTCTTGCCCCTTTGGCTAAAAGGGGTGATTGCTTTGACACACAGCCAGGGCACATTCTTGCCCTCAAAGTGAAGCTGTTGACTACTCTGTGGGCCACCTGTCCAAAGGAACAGCCACCACAACAAAGCCCCAATAATTAAAAGTAATTGTACAGATTAATCACTCGAGCCACCTGCCTCAGAGCCATAAAGGGGTCTTAGTCCTAGATATTTTTGAATTAACAGCTGAAGGAGATGAAACGATTGAAGCAGCCACTAATTCCTTCCCTGCACCCAGTTACTCAGTTTCAACCTTTCCAGCAGAAGCCTTAATAGTCAGCCCATTTCTGCTTACACAGTTAGCTGGATGTACTTATAGGCATAAGAGGATTATTCCATTATGGTTAAGTCAAAATGCAGAGTTGTTGACTTCCAGCTTACTCTCTTTCCTCACTAGGTGACATTGTTCTGTAACAAGTCTATAGCTTCAGACATTGCAATGATACTGTACTGTCTAGGTAGCCTTTCAATGTTTCAGCTTGGGTGCTTGGAAGAAACAAACCAACAACGTGCTTCATTTTACTATTATTACAGTGTACGCATTCAGTACGCATGTCACCTGGGACTGACATGAAATATGTCGACTTTTTGAGGTGTTCTTAGGCCAGAGCTTCTTAAATAACCCAGGGCAAAACTCACAAATATGTTTAAACAAGGGAAAAGGAGTATTTTGAAAAATGAGAAAAGAAGATAAAATCAGACATACAAAACTAAGCACACAAAAAACATTGCCTCTCATTTTCCCTAGAGTGCATGGAAGCCTCCAGTGGCTGGGGGGGGGGGCCTATGGAGAGCTCAGCAATGACATCATTATCATCACTGAGCTCTAGAGAGGGAAGATGCACTGGGCTTTGATTAGAGCTGTGTGACTACACAGCCATGCAGCTTACAGGGAAGGTTGTACACAAACTGATTTTCTCTTAGCTAAACTAAGTTACATGTACATGTTACATACATGTTACATGTATGTGCAAATGCATGTTTGCAACATGGATTTTATTTTTAAAGAAACAGCACCAGGAGAATTGAGCAAAACAAAAAACATGGAGGGTTGGGGCTGCTTGAATGCTTAGCCGTTGCATTTTCTAGGCTGATTGCTTGCATCCCCCCCCCCATCCTTGTTAGAAACTTTAAAAAAAAAACACATGTAACTACTCTTAAGCTCTAAAAACTGAGAAGCAGAACACAATTATTACCATTACCATCACTATAAGCCCATAATTGTGTAGGCCTTCCTCCTCTTAGGGTTGCAACATGCTTGCACGCTAGAATTTCCAACAAAAGAGCAGAACTGAAAGGGAACCTCTAGAAACAGACCAGCAATGCAGGAAAGCAATATCAATTTTCTTTTGGTCTAGAATGTTGTTCTACTTTCCAAAAAAAGGTGATCAATGGCTTTATAAAACAATACATAATCTGAGCAAAGAGGGCTCTCTCTCTCTCTCTCTCTCTCTCTCTCTCTCTCTCTCTCTCTCTCATAATAGCAGAACTCAGGATCATCCAATGACACTGAATGGAAGTTGTTGAGGAACAACCATGGGGAGATGATTTTGCTTTCTTGCCTAGTTAGTGAGCTTTCTGGAGTTATCGGGCTGGCCACCTTGCGAAGCCAGAGGCCAGCTTGCTGAGTTCTTCATATGCCAAATGTACACATGTACTATTCTATTTGACATTCTGACTGCCACCCCCTGTTGCCCAGCACTGTCTATTCCCCAGCAGGATTGTAATGTGTACCACAGCACCATCGGTACACCTCAAACCTCTTGTATATAAACCACATCAGGAACTTAGCATTCCAAAGAACCCAAGTCAGAGTTAACGACAGTAAATGACCTTGGAATTGCATGGACCTCCATCTCACCCCCTGGACACACTGAAAAATACCGTAGAAAATATTCACAATATATGGTTGTCATCATTACGGTGGGTTTTCTTTCCTGTTTCAATTTCTCCTGTGCACCGCTGTTGCAAGGGGAGGTTAGCATTGCTAAAGTGACTTGAAAACACATTTTAATAATACTAAATTTCAAGCCGCCCCTCCTCCCTGCCTTTTTTTTTTCTTTGACAGAACCATTGAAGATATCCATGAAATTATGAGAGATGCAAATCCTTTATCAACAGCTTGCAGTTGTTGACATGCAAGACCCTTCATATGTAAATAAATCACAATTCTGGCTTCGAGAAAAAAAATTAAAAATGCCAAAACAGCATTTCCTGGCAGATAAACAGCAGTGACGTGGGTCTTTGCAAGGGTCCCAGTAATTGGTTTGCTCAACTGGGGCATGCTTTGATGTGCACTTCTTTAAGTTTAGATGAGGGAGAGAGGAGGGATGGGGCTATAATGGTCACGACAGGAGTCAGAAATGAGCACCTGCTATTTCCATCGACGTCACCATGAACTAACATCGTACCAGATAAGAACAAGGCACCGGACAAGTAAAGGAGGCTCATCTGAAAGGTGAAAGAAAGCAACATAGCTATGAAGGGCCTGTATACAGAGACACAAACAAGCCGCTTATTCTCCGAGTATAAGCAGTGCCAAAAAGAAAAATTAAAGTAAAGGGGGGGAAAGACCCTGATCCCTAGAAATGTTCCTGTCTGCTGGTTTCTCGAGATAAGGCAGTGATATGTTACTGTTTGACACTAATCATATTTGGGCATATTAAATAAGGACAGTCCAGGGGCTTTATGCAGCAGGCGTATTCCAAGTTCAAAGCAAGAGCTCGTTACTGTGTTTTAAAAAATCCTCTTAACTCAGAAATGTGAGACAAAGGAGAAAAGAAGAAAGTCCTGGCAGAGAGGGGAGGGAGAGAAAAAGTGTCATTATCCTCCTTTTTGTTCTCCCAACCTAAGATTGTCAGAGACGTCTGGTGGAATCGGGGAGGTTGCTGAAGAAGGGAGAGAACACATCAGCCACCCAAAGTGGGGCTTTGTAGTGCGACATTCTTGGGAGATGCTTTTGTACCTTCCAATTCACTATCTCCTGTTCAAGGATTAAAAAGGTAATAGGGCAATGGAGGAGACATTAAGGGAATTGTGTTAATTTGTCCCAACTGAGGGTTAAGAGCAATGAGATAAACACTCCCGGCTTTGATGCTTGATTGTGCCCTTCCTTTTCAACCTCATGGTAACAGCATGGCAGCCTGCAACCAACAACACTTCTGCACATCCATCGACTTTTGCCTGACATTCCAGTGTTCCCCAAAGAGGAGAAGAAAGTGTCAGCTTTCTGTGTTGGACTCCGGTTCCTTGGCTGACTGTAACAGTAGCATGTTAGGAGTACCTTGCATGGGTTTACGCTTCAGTGCTGGCTACAATGAGACATGTCCAATGCATCAACAAACCCATGACAAAATGGCAGCCATGTGAAATTCTCTATACTAAAGTCAGGAGTGAATCCCCCCCTCATGTCCACCATGTGTGGATATCTTGTTTTGAGCTTGCCACATGTTTATCAAATACCAATAGACTCTATGGGCCCATTTCAACAATTTTTAAGAACTGGAGGAAACCAAACTTAAGTATACCATTGAATAAACCAAATGGAAAAAGACTGCTGCTTCCTTCACCATTGAGTAGAATATTCAGTGCTTTTTGGCCCCTCACCCGCTCAGCCCCACTACAGCTTTTCAGCTGCAGGCGCTCTGTGAACACGGCATATCCCGCATTGCCTCATTGATTGCCTTACAGGCCTAGCCGTTGGGGAGAAAATTGGTTTTGCCAAAGCCCCTGCCTACAACACAGCGGAATGTTAGGAATGAGATTAAAAGGGATTATGTATTACTTTCCACTTAATGAGAATTGATAGCAGTCCCAGGTCCTGCCTCGACGTAGTTTCTGTTTTTGAAAAAGTTATTAGGGAGCCTGCAGTCCCCCTTCTCCTTCCTAGACATCCAAACTGACTTCTCAGAAAGCAGCGGTTTGAGAGATGAGCCAGTTGCCACCTCATTAGCACGTTATGTTGGTTTCTTATTGTTACAGTATGAAGCCATCTTCCACATTGGCCTGTTCCTGCCATTTTCTGCCTTTTTGTACAGGGAACAATAATGGTGGCTTGGAGCCCACATACATGAAACAGAAGCTAACTGTGAGCAGGAGGTAGGGAGAGGAGAAGAAAGTCCCAAATCAAGAGAAATGCCTGAGGAAGGAATCAGTCAAGCACTTGAGCAATTTCTTCCATTTCCACAGGATCTTGCATGAACCCATTATGGACAATGGTGAGGTGAGTTATATATCCCCAGTGTTTGGAGAGGTAAGCACATCACTACCAAGACCAAGGTGGACTGGATGTCGGGAAGCTAATTCAGCAGAGAGTGGCTTTGTACCTATCAGGGTTGTGCTTTTCACTTTTTGTCAGAATCTGGGGCATCACAATACCTTTTGAATGTCTCAGAGGACATAATAACTTAAGAAGAGCGTTGCTGGTTCAAGCCAAAGACGCATCTAGTCCAACTTTCTGGGTCTCACAGTGGCCTACCAGATACTTCCAAGAGCTCACATCTGGAGAGCACAGGTTCTCTTCCTCCCTGGGATAGGTCTGCTCACTGTTATTTTGACCCTATCAGCTGTTACTTTGTTCCAGTTAAAGACTCAGGTAAGAACATAAGAACAGCCCACTGGATCAGGCCATAGGCCCATCTAGTCCAGCTTCCTGTATCTCACAGTGGCCCACCAAATGCCCCAGGGAGCACACCAGATAATAAGAGACCTGCATCCTAGTGCCCTCCCTTGCATCTGGCATTCTGACATAGCCCATTTCTAAAATCAGGAGGTCGCACATACACATCATGGCTTGTAACCTGTAATGGATTTTTCCTCCAGAAACTTGTCCAATCCCCTTTTAAAGGCATCCAGGCTAGATTCCGTCACCACATCCTGCAGCAAGGAGTTCCACAGACCAATCACAAGTTGAGTAAAGAAATATTTTCTTTTGTCTGTCCTAACTCTCCCAACACTCAATTTTAGTGGATGTCCCCTGGTTCTGGTGTTATGTGAGAGTGTAAAGAGCATCTCCCTATCCACTCTGTCCATCCCCTGCATAATTTTGTATGTCTCAATCATGTCCCCCCTCAGGCGTCTCTTTTCTAGGCTGAAGAGGCCCAAACGCCGTAGCCTTTTCTCATAAGGAAGGTGCCCCAGCCCCGTAATCATCTTAGTCACTCTCTTTTGCACCTTTTCCATTTCCACTATATCCTTTTTGAGATGTGGCAACCAGAACTGGACACAATACTCCAGGTGTGGCCTTACCATCGATTTGTACAACGGCATTATAATATTAGCCGTTTTGTTCTCAATACCTTTTGTAATGATCCCAAGCATAGAATTGACCTTCTTTACTGCCGCCGCACATTGGGTCTACACTTTCATCGACCTGTCCACCACCACCCCAAGATCTCTCTCCTGATCTGTCACAGACAGCTCAGAACCTATCAGCCTATATATGAAGTTTTGATTTTTTTTTTTTTGCTTGCCCCAATGTGGATGACTTTACACTTACTGACATTGAAATGCATCTGCCATTTTGCTGCCCATTCTGCCAGTTTGGAGAGATCCTTCTGGAGTTCTTCACAATCACTTCTGGTCTTCACCACTCGGAAAAGTTTGGTGTCGTTTGCAAACTTAGCCACCTCTCTGCTCAGCCCTGTCTCCAGATCATTTATGAAGAGGTTGAAAAGCACCGGTCCCAGGACAGATCCTTGGGGCACACTGCTTTTCATCTTTCTCCATTGTGAAAATTGCTCATTGACACCCACTCTCTGTTTCCTGGTCTTCAACCAGGTCTCAATCCAGGAGAGGACCTGTCTTCTAATTCCCATCTCATCCATCTCTACCTTTGCCTTTTCTTCTGTGAACTCCTATGATGGAGAGCTGCCCAAGCTTCTGAATTCATGACACCACAGCAGCTGTAGCCCCTATTCAGGCTAGTAGTGCAAAATCCTTAGCTCATACAATGTATGGGAATGGGTTTAGCCTTGATGCATGGAGGATCCACTTCTTTGAACAGGTTTGCCACCCACGCAAGTTTCATTTCATGCACATTTGATGAGATGCACTCCAGCAGAGATCTCACCAGCACCACCACCATTCTGTTTTATAAATTCCCTCCTGCTTCCTAATGAATAGATGGATAGAACTGCAAGCATAGCTCCTGCTTTAATTTTCCGCTGCTAAATGTGAGCGCTTTCTTATGCTCAGTCCCACTCCAATTTTTCACTGATAAATTACCATATTTTGTGACTAAGACCCTTCACAGTAGATTAGTTAACATTATGTTTTTATTAAAGCCTAAGTTAATATCCTAATTCCCTGAAGAAGGCTTCTGGGGATTTAGTGCTCTTTTTCTTTCTTCTGATGAGAGACCTTATCTGTAACTGGAAAAACACCAGCCATCCCTGAACGGTTTAGAGGGCCTCCTATGGTTAACCCTTTGGTGGGCCAGGCATCAAGCAAATGCAGGAATGCCAGATTTACATGATTCTTCATTCTCAACAGCTTTGGAGCTTGTTCCTGATAATAGGCAGTTTTAAATGCCTCAAAGGTTTTAAGGGCCTCATATGGAGAACAGTGCTAGAAACTTGTGCACATGCTCTGAAGTGTGGATTGCCAAGGCATATCAAACCTGTAAGACCTTTTCTCTGATCCCAGATGCCTAGCAGCAGGCTGAAATTATTCAGTGGTGAGAAAAAGCTCACTTTGCACATGCTTAGAGACACTCTTCTGGGACTTAGACATTGTATTGAAAATATCTCCTAACCTTAGAGAATTGTTTCTCAAACTGTGGGTTGGGACTCTCTAGGTGGCTCACAAGCCAATTTCAGGTGGGTCCCCATTCATTTCAATGTGTATTTTATTTTTAATATATTAGACTTGATGCTACCATGGTATATGACTGCATTGGGGGAAATGTTACAGATCTGTATTTTTAACAACTACTTTTAAAAGACTACTTTTAACAATGATAGTCAATGGGTTTTACTCCTGGGTAAATGGGGATAGGATTGCAGCCTTTGGGATATTTGGGGAATTTTTTTTAAACAGATCAGCAACTGCTTGGGAGGGCTAGGAGGGTTCTTCTTCATTTTAAATAAATTTTTAAACCTATATTTATTGTAAACTTTTTATTTACTTGATTGATTTCGATTTGATTTTGTCATATGGGGGTTTTAAAAATGTTCCTGCTTGATGATGTCACTTCTGGCCATGACATCATTCCAGGTTTATGACATATGTCCAGTGGGTACTGACAGATTATTATTCTAGAAAGTGGGTCCCAGTGCTAAAACATTTGAAAATGTTGCCTTAACATTGCCTTAGAGAGCCCTCAGAGCATACCTAATATAGGAAGTTTAAACTCACACTTTATGCAATGATAGTTACTAGTGAAAAAAAATCTATCCTTTCCATATAGAAAACTCAATATACAGACTGATGTCCATTCCTGTCATTTGGCCTTGAATAAATAAAACATTGATGTGTTCATACTGCTTTAATATATAAATATTAATGTAATGAGAAACAGCCCAATCCTATCTGGGACCTGCACTGACAGAACTCACATTCTATCAGCACGAGGCCCAGGCCACTGGCATGCAGATCTGAGTAGGCCCATTAGGGACCATGGCACAGGGGAGTAGGTAAGTAGAAAAGTTTTTCTCCATTGGTTGCTGCCTGTACCCCATCCAGCCCATAGCCTATAGTGGAGGCTACACCAGTGTCACTGCACGCTATGGTCCAGCCCAGAATAGGTTTGGGCTGTTAATCTCTTCATCTGTGGCCAATTTACCTGGTCACTTCAGAGGGAGAGGTGAGACAGTAAGGCCTTTTGACAGGTGAAAGGTAAGAGCTATTAGAAAGGCAAGAAGAATAGACCCAGGAACTGGAAGAGAGAGATTGATACTCAAGAAAGAACAAGAGAGATGCATAAAGTACTTATAAACTGGGCCAGTGGGTGAAGTCATTCTAACCACTGATGAGTACAGGTTCCTGATTTGGGCCCACGATGTCCTGATCCTGCCTCTACATTTGTGCTGTGTTGATGGAGATCTTGTCCACATGAGTAGACGCTTGGGAGGCATTTGGCTGTTCAGCATTTAACTGAAGACCTCTTTGCTGCACTGATCACGGCATTTGCTCATGGCTTTCATGGTGATATTGACAATGTGTGTATGGGGTTCTTTTCCTGGATCTCTGAAAAAAAATCTACCTTGAGCGCCCTATATTTCTGGAGGAAAGGCAGTATATAAATCTTTTGACTAAAATAAATAAATAAATAAACCATTAATCACAGAGTTGGCCCAAATACAGCATCTGCCTTAACTTCCTTCATTGTTGACCTGCTCCTGCACTGCATTTTTAATTAACCTTGGAACATCTAAGAAGGGTATTTTCGCCAAATTCAAGCCATATTTTACGAGAATGACAACAAGCTAATTAAGTTAATTCTTAAGACACTTCTTTGTGAGATGAGGCTAAGGTTGGCTTCCTCTTCAATATGCGGTGATGGGCTGATTAAAAAATAATTACTACTTTGCCAAAGACAAGAACATGAAGTTAATTAAAAGAATGGGGTGTAACCTTAAAGAAGCTCTTTGGATTGTACTTTGCAGTCAAATCCTTGCCTCAAAACTTAAATTTGATTTGTCTCACTCTTTACACGTGTTTGAGAATTGTGCATATACAAGACAAGGGCAGTCATACGTACATTCTCTTCCTTCTGCCAGCAGAGAAAGGAAAACCGAGGACACTGTTGGCATGTGTTTCAGACTGTTGTTTGTCTGAACAATTTAATCAATACTAATGTCCACTGGTAGACAAACAGTAGTTATTTATTGTACTGCCATAAAAGTTCAGTTCTTACATTCCTTAATTAAATCACCAACAGTGCAATCCTCTGCATGTCTATATGGTCATAAATTCCATTGTATTCAGTGGGCCACTGAAAGAAGCCATTGTATTCAATAAGGCTTTTTGCGATTGTAGCCTAAAATGAAATGGTGCCACATCATCTGATCTCAGCTGAATACATTAAACTCTGTACTAATTTGTCTCTGAAAGAAGGCAGCTAGTTCTCTGGTCTTTGCTAATCTATGCTAACCTATTAAGGAAGTTTGAGTCTGAAGCATCTTCCATGAGATTAGAAGGGTTACTCTAGAATGACTCTAGAATGACTCAGAATGACACTTCAATTATTGAGCTGTATTGTCAACCTTCTGGAGAGGCCTTTAGATATTTTTTTTCTGGAAAGCCTTTGGGGCCTTGCAGGAAGGTAGGAAGCGGGGAAGCCCCGCCTGAGCCGCCTTTGCTCACAACCACACGACTTGTATTCAGCTGCTGCCCAATGTGCTTGGCGGGGCTGCAGCAGCCCAAGGTAACTCGTGTGCGCCCCAATGTTGCCCCTCCAGCAGCCAGAGCCTGGTGCATTTGCTACCCCCTGCACCCTCTTAGCTACGCTACTGGTGCTTTTTAGTAATTTATTTAATATTTTAATTGATGGTTTTGTTTGCTACTGTTTGTCACAGGCTGACTTTTACCGTTCAAAGTTTGTTTTTGTTTTTTTAGTTTATGTTTGTTAATTGTTTGTTAGTCACCTTGAGTGGCCTTCAAGGAGAAAGGTGGAGTAAAAATCAAATAAATAAATAAACAACCCAATCCTATCCACACTTTCCTGGAAGTAAGCCCCATTGACTCTAATGGGACTTCTGAGGAGACATGCATAAGATCAGGCTGTCAATACTGTGCAACCTCACAATCATCACAAAAGTTTGCCAACACAAACTGGTTTCTCATTCAGCACAAAAATATTATTATTAAGACAGTGGCTTCTCCTGTGGCATCATTAGTCAAAACCATATCACCTATTGCAATGTTCTTCAGACTTGGGGTTGAAAAGTGGGATTGCAAGACCTTGGAGAGGTCACAGCAACTCAAAGGAATGAAATAATTTGAAGACCATTGGACTAGAGCACCACCAGGTAAAGGGGGAGGCACCTGGAGTATCCTTTCAGGTACCAGGAGATTGTGTCACAGTCCTGCTCAGGATCTTAAAAATTGTGCTAACGTGGCTTTCACTATTGCCAGGCATCATGGTAACTTTTTCTGCTCTCCATTAAGAATATTTGGTTACAGTAAACAGTGCTAGGAGGGCATAATGAGGGCGGGAAATAGGTGGTGACGGGAACAGAAAGTAGGCAGATAGGGGGACAGGATCGACAGTGGGTCCCCAGTCATATTGTTTGTTTGTTTGTTTGTTTGTTTGTTTGTTTGTTTGTTTGTTTGTTTGTTTGTTTGTTTGTTTGGGCTGTGGCCCAAAAAATGTTGAAGACCACTGAGCTATTGCAACAAAATCCATGACAAAGGAAGCATTGCTAGCCTCTTAATAATGTAGCTCTCATTCTCTTCACAGGAGTTTCTGGAGCAGTATGCAGTGGACGGTGCTCCTTCCTGGTTCTTTGTCTTCCTGGTCCTGCTGATCAAATTCACTCTTATTTGTTACACCAAACAAGCAGATTCTTTTGATGCCAGAGGAGAAAGATTAGTGATGTGATCAATTTACTACAAGGAAGTCTATTCTGCCTGCTATTTTATTAGTGATCACCACATCAATTGGCTTTATTTTTGTCTCTGAGCATGCATTTTGCCTCTGAGCATGCATTCTCATAGTGCAATGTTTGTACTTCATCAGGGAGGGCTTTTATTTCTCCTACTATGGCCAAAAGTTTAGCCAAACTATGGCAAGCATTAATGGAACACAGAATAACAGTTAGAGAGAGAGAGAGAGAGAGAGAGAGAGAGAGAGAGAGAGAGAGAGAGAGAGACTGATTTTTAGTAGTTGGTGCTGCTGAACATGAAGTAAGAAAATTACACTGGTGAGGCCAGTGGTCAGTTCCGACATGCAAGCAAGGTATAAAAGGAGGCAGAAAAAAGGAGGTTTTACTTGTTGGCAGACTGCTGCGGCCTTACTGTAGAATAGATAGAGGCAGTGGGTCTCTGTAGGGTTCGATGCCTGAGACTTGCATGCAACCTGTACTGGACAGGAGAACTTAATACACCAGAAGGTCACTTTGAAAAAACAAAACAAGAAAAGGTGACAGGAAGTGGTACACATACGCACACAAAGATTTTCAGATATTGTGGCATGTCATAACTTGACCATGACAGTCCCCAAAACTAAGAATGTCCAACTCTTATTTTGCCTGAATGGTGAGGCGCTGCTTGGAGACCAAATGGTAGCAAACATGCTGCATGATTGAAACAGGAGCATGACTTTCAAAAATGCCTTATTTGAGATTTGGAGGAAGGAAAGCCTCATCAGTGTAATTTTTTTACTTCATGTCCAGCAGCAGCAACAACTAAGAACCTCTCTCTCTCTCTCTCTCTCTCTCTCTCTCTCTCTCTCTCTCTCTCATTCTATGTTCCATTAATGCTTGCCACAATTTGGCTAACAATCTGTTAGCTTACTCATGTTTTTGTTTGTGGTCCAGTGCTCAGCCCTAAAGGAAGAAGAGGCTGCAGAAGCACAAGGAATAGGTAAAGCCAAAAGTCTGAAACCAACACCCGTTGTGCTCATCTTTCTAATACCCCATTGCAAGATGTCACCCTCACCAACACCCTAACTATTCTCAGCTAAGTTGCTCACAGCTTGCAGCCATAATGAGAGGAAACTCTGCCAGCCCCTGCCTTGCTCAGTTGGTGGAGAGAGGGAAGAAGTCATCAGGCTATTTTTCTGTCAATTTCTCATCTCTGGCTTCTTGGTGTCTGCAGCTCAAAGGCAGCATCACAGCTGCTGACAGGTATCATATCCAAAGGACCCGATCAAAGATGCCCCATCCAGCCTAAGCTCCTTTGTAATTACTGAGGATAAAAGGATATTATCCCTGTTCATCACTGGGGAGCAGGTGCCGTTTTCTGCAGGCCCCAGCAGGAGTCTTCCTTGGCTTTGAATGTGTGTGGGCCCCACACTTGGACCATGGGGAGATCAGATGGGGCCTCATGCTGGAAAGGTTTATACAACAATAGTTGGGCTGTCCAATTAATTGACATCATCACAAAGGGGGAATATATTTCAATTCATCATGGGACATATTAGGCTGTGGCTACTGAGACTAGCATCATTCTGATGGGCCTGTCATCTGCCTGACATGCCAAGCATGAGGTCCAGCTGAGAATCGCTCCACACAGTTCCTCTTGCCACACCCAGTGACCATAGACCATTCACGCCTCAGCTGCAATGGGGTGAGAGGAAGACGAGTCATTGGATGGGGTCCTGGCTTAATTGGGAAAACATCCAGTACCCAGCTGGTATATACAGCCATCTTTCTCACACATGATCAGTTGAGAGAGTTGCTCTGTACCCCACCCCCAAGTCCTGGGTGGACTTCAGAGATGCCACTTCTAGAATGAGCTTGTGTTCCAACATCAGCCACTATAAAGATGAATGGCTTTTGAAAAGTTGCATGAAGCATCCTCTACACAGGAGGGAACACATGTACCTCACTGATAAATATAAATGCGCACACATACATGTGCGCGTGTGTGTGCATTAATATTTATTTATACCCACTATATATATATATAGTGGCAGCTACTTATGATCGTCAATTAAGTTTTGAAAGCTCTTATTTAGATGACAAGGTTTTCTGTAGTATGTACACAGCAAATTTAGTGAATAATGCAAGTGCTTTAGCCTTGGCAATGTCATAATTAAAGACCCATAACACATAAAACAGCTGCTGCTGTTAATTTAACTAGCACATGATCATGAACTGTAATAATATTATCCCAGAAACTGGACGTTTCATTAAACACACTATTTTTTGGAATTCAGCATACCAGGATTATAACTACTGGTTCACATGCAAGCTTTTCTGCAAGGTCCTTTCTAGGACCAAATTTGGGTGGTCGTACCAGATGACAAATTCACCCACCTGTGATAACTCTTTTCTGCGCGGGGCAAACTAACAATGAATTTGCCCCAATGGAATTTCTGAATGTAGTTTCAAGTAAATTGGGGGGGGAGGATGAACTTCCCAACCTCCATGCAGGCTCTTCAACCTTTACCAATTTTGCAAGGTCTACTACTGCCACGAGAGACATTGTGCGCAGAAGTGGGCAGCTGACCCCAGGAGTGGGCTTTCTGTTGACCATCCTTCCCCAAACCACAACTCTTTAAAGTGCCATATAATTACACAACCACATCTTATCTACTACTGTGCTTCCCGTCCCCAAGCCATTTCCACTTCAGTAGGGTCAGGCCAGGCAGGGCAGAGTCTTGAGGTAGGCAGGACATTGGTGCCAAATAGCCCAATTAAATGTCCTAATCCACCTAGGGCAAGTTTCTGGGTGTATAGCCTGAGCTAGTTATGGAAGTGCATATGCAAACAGATTTTGTGCACCTGGATTCCGGAGCCAAATTTGGTAGCCAGGGCTGTATGAACATAGCCGTTTTAAAAAATGGGGATGCCACTAACCCGCTAATCAAAACAGGCAGTGGCTGGCTTTGTTCAGTATATTCCAGTGTTCTTCAACCTTGGGGTGCGGACCCCAATGGGGTCGCAAAGCCTCAGTTGTGGGGTCGCGGAAACTTATGGGAGTGAAAAAGGTTGAATTCCACTGGACTAGAGCACAAGGAGGTAAAGGGAAAAATATCTGGAGTACCCCTTCAGGTACCAGGAGATTGTGTCCCAGTCCAGTCCTTTTCAGGTTCTTAGCAATTGTGCTAAAATAGCTTTTACTAGTGCCAGGTTTCATGGTAACTTTTTCTGTTTCTCTCTAATAAGAATATTTGGTTACAGTGACAATGCTGGGATGGCACGACAGGGAGTGGGCAAGGATGGGATGGGGGTGGGTGGTATGGTCGCGGGAGGGACAGGATCAATGGTGTGTCCCATACTTGATTGATTGGATTGAGGTTGTGGCACAAAAAGGTTGAAGACTACGGGTTTATTCCATTCTTCCCCACCTAAGAGTTGTTCAGAAGGATTCTAGTTTTTTCAAAGGGTGTGTGCATGCAGGCTTGGCTGTTGTGTGCATGCGCTGTTGGACTGGGTCATAACTTGTGAGCTGAATCCATAGCTCCACTGATTTGAGCAGATTCTCTGATTTCTATCCTGATTTACCTACTGAACTTCTGCAAAAATTCACAAATTAGCACACTGCAAATCCACATATGGAAATGATTCAGTTTTTTCAAAGGCACTAGAATTATTTGAAGTCAAAAGACTGACATTTTTGAATCTGCTCTAAACTTGACTGCATTCTCCTCTGCAAGCCTGCTCTATAAAGTGAGGCTAGGGGCCCCTCCACTGCAGTCTCACACTTCTCAGTGCTAACACACCATCTACGATCTCAACTCTTCGTAACCTCAGAATGGCTTTATTTGTTAAAAAAAAAATTACTGAGGTACCAATTACTGAGTGGACAAATTAAAACTGTAAAGGATTTATTTTTAATAAGTAGCAAAGTAAAATACTCCTTCGTATTTAGAATAGCAGATGAAACTGGAGCTACGTTGATGTATAAAACCTTTATGAAAATAATAATCCTTGAATCAGCTGCTGCCAAAAAGGCTACATTTCTGCATCCAATTTGTATCGCATCTAGGCAACTGATGTTACAATACCGGTCCCATATATTATACAATTATGGGAATATGACTTTCATTATCTCATTAAAGTTAGAGTTGTTATGACACAGGCCATACTATCAACAGATGTTCAGCCATGGCAATTCTGCTGCTCTTGTAACCTTCCCTTCTGGTGGTGCCATATTACTTCTGCTGATAAAGGCCATGCAGGGTTAAACAGGAAGGGCTTCCAGGTCCCTTGGCTTGTTACTGAATGGGCTCAACTTTCAAGAGAAACTGGGCTTCAGCAAGGTCCTGCCAGCTAATGGTTTGTTCGCTGTCAAAATTCACCTCTTCTCATCAACAGAAGTATGGAAAACAGAAACCAGACAGGCAAGCAGGTAATCCCACTTATGGTGGAAAACAAAGCATATTTTGAAACAGTCCTTACACAAACATGAGCATACAGCAATCTGATAATGATCAATCTCTACTTAAAATGAGAAATCACTGTATGCATATTGGATAAGTGGCTTTCATGGGTTTTAGCATTTTGGGATTTTATATCATGTATGCTTTGCTCAGCATTTGTGTTGTTTATGTCACCATTTTTAAGAATCAGATCATCCACTTCAATGGTCCCCCCCCCCAAAAAAAAAAAAAAATCTCTCTAATGCCTCACGCATCCTGAGAAAGAGGAGACCCAAGGAAAAATGGCCAAGGAGTAGTAAGGATGTTTAGTAGACCAAAATGTGATATATGCCAAAAGTTCAGTTATAGCCCAATCCTATGACAGCAGAAATTGCCTTATGCCATAAATTCAGCAGTACCACCACAAATGGCATGCTGCTACCAGGTAGTTCAGAGCCACTGATGGAACTGATTGGCAGCTCTGTGCACCTGCCACTGAGGATGCTGGCCTGTGCCTCCCAGATAAGATGGCATTGGGGTGGGTCATGGGTGGTTCAGGGCATTATTGAGGTGAGGAAGCAAGAGGGCAGGGATCCAGTTGGAAGGGGTGGATCATGGTAGCAAAAAAACAGATCCTATCTCCCATTTTCCAACCCCCTGCCCATTAGATTTAAGCTAGCTACATAGCTGGCACGAGTTCAAGGAGACCCATAGGTAGCCAGAAGGCTTACCCAGAGGTAAATTTTTAAAAAGTTACCCTGGTTAGCCTTCTGGTCATTCCACACCATCACTGGATGCAATGTGTGCTCTACATCATATACGGGGGGTGGGAGGGTGGGAGTAGGACTGGGCTGTTAGTCCTGTGTCAAAATGATTGTATCCAATCTGTGTCAATCCATGCAAGTATATTTTTAAGTGGAATGATTACAATAATTCCCTGCCCTAAATAGTCACAAGTTCCCCCATGTGGTAAGAAAATCCATCCTGAGAACTGCCACATGAGGAAATAGAAGAGCAAAGAAGGAGCTCTGCTGCATCAGACCCAAAGTCCATCTAGTCCAGCATTCTGTTCCAACACAAAAATCCAGGAGGCAAATGGCTTTTCTTTCTCTTTAGAAAAGCTGCCACCCCTAAAGACATCAGGTTCTATCTCATGATTTGTAAACATTTCCATTTGGCAACTCTTTAGATATGAAAAATCAAAACTCCATGAGCCAGTTCTTGCCCTTGGATTTTGTATATTTCATTAGCCATCTCATACGGTCATAAAAAAGAAAAGTGGGATATAAATGCTGCAATTAACAAATGCATTATATATGAGTCTCTTTTTTCACTTGAGTGCTCTCAGACTCCTTTACGCCCTCCAGCTTGCTAAGAGTTTGCTTCCTCTACTTCGTTTCTGCAGAACCCCTATCAAGCATCAACAAGCCTAAAGACAGCTACTCCTTTATAAAAGCACTTGCTCCTAATAAGATGCACATTCCCTCTCCTAGCCCTCCCCTTCTCCTTCCCACCCACAAATGTGCACTGATGGTGGTTGTAAGTTTTCTGTGTCATTTGGTCAGCAGCCACCTTCAAAGTCTCTCTGACATATTATGCTCACTCAAGTCTTTGCATAAATCTGTCAACTACTTGTGAAAGTTCAAAATAACAGTCCTTATTAATACATCATGAGCATTTGCAACATCCCTGTTGGGCATGAATCAGAAAGACCTAATCCTTAACTAAACATTATTGGGGGGGGGGGACATTGACTGTCCCCATGATGCTATCACTCAGTATTCTCCTCAGAATAAACAATGAAGCAGGTCTGTGAACTATAGCTGACTGATCTGTTGTCAGGTGACTGATACCATTTTTTTATTCTCTCAAAAGAACCTGTGTTGAAATTTTCCTCCATGTTGCTTCACCATATTTTTCATTCTGGATCCACACATTCCTATGTGACCTTCTTATTTTACTACTTCATGACATGCCTGGTTTCAAGAGACGATACGCAGAAGATCTGTTGGAGAAGGGGGTCCATGGGTGTAAATTAAGCAAAAGTCATATAATGGAAGATCCTTTTTCTGATTGCTTCCCAGCAACCCCCGCTAGTTTGCAGTAAGAGGATTTTCAAGAAAAAACACATTTGCAAACATGTACATCTCTGATGATACCACATATCCTAGACTTTGAAATTGAACATAAGAACATAAGAACATAAGAACAGCCCCACTGGATCAGGCCATAGGCCCATCTAGTCCAGCTTCCTGTATCTCACAGCGGCCCACCAAATGCCCCAGGGAGCACACCAGATAACAAGAGACCTCATTCTGGTGCCCTCCCTTACATCTGGCATTCTGACATAGCCCATTACTAAAATCAGGAGGTTGCACATGCACATCACGGCTTGTACCCCATAATGGATTTTTCCTCCAGAAACCTGTCCAATCCCCTTTTAAAGGCATCCAGGCCAGACGCCATCACCACATCCTGTGGCAAGGAGTTCCACAGACCAACCACACGCTGAGTAAAGAAATATTTTCTTTTGTCTGTTCTAACTCTCCCCAATTGGGAATTTGCATGGGTGTATGTGTGAGCTCATTGCTTGGTGGAGTTCATGGAGGGAGGACACACATTGCAAGATCAGGAGGAAAGGCAGGGAGGAACAGAAGAAGCCATGTAGGGACCCCAGTGGCACTGCTAGGAGGTGCAGGCAGCACTGGGTGACGTGCACAGGGGGGATATCACTATTGGCCAAAATTCTTGAAATCTTAGTAGTTCTAAATAATATCATCATGTTATATATCATTTTGAGCGCAATCCTATCCTGCGCTGGAACAGGCAAGCCAGGAGGCTTGCGCTGTATCCAGCATGGGATAGGGGCCCAAAGTGGCTCAGCCAGAGACAAGGGGAAACTTTTCCCCTTACCTCTGGGTAAGGAATGCTGGCCCCTATGGGTCTCCTCAGACTTGCGCCACCTCCTGAGGTGGCACATGTCCAAGGAGAGTGGAGCGGCTTGAAGCTGCTCCAAACTCCCCGGGAATAGGGGTTGGGATCAAGCATAAGTGCTGGATCACAGCCCTGCCTTCCACTCCCTACCCGCCTGCCCGCAGATGTGCATTATGAAATTTTATTCTGACTTTGCACAGGTTTATAGGCTACACCGAATTTTGGAAGAAAATATTCATTTGGGGGACAAAGTTACATTGGTGATGCTCCTGTTCCTACTAAAGCCAATTACTTTGCATTACCACATGGCTATATCTATTTTCAAACCTTGTCTCTGAATATGATTCATGTTGGGCAGAACCCACTCCAACTGGAAAGGATCTGCATGGCCAGCTTGTGTTCTCCAGCTGACATGATCCAGCGATGACACTGGATCTGACAAAGATTCTGCACTTACTGCTGCACCTCAACATGAGATCTCCCCACTACCCCATCTCCCAGCTTACAGCACAGCAGCAGCATCTAAGACACCGCAGTGGCAACCAAGACACCAAGACAGCAGCGGCATCTAAGACACCGCAGTGGCAACCAAGACACCAAGACAGCAGCGGCATCTAAGAACACTGGGAACCATGGAAATCACCTTTCCCATGGTCCCCAGTGGCCCTAGAGGCTCTCTCCTTGCAGCAGCACCTAGGGCTTAATGGAGGCCCTGGAAAACAGGGAAAATTGGAAAAGGACAAGAGATCACATTGGGATAATGCAATAAATCTTGGCTTAGTCCTACAGAGATACAGGAATGGGTGACTCCAATCTCATGTCTAAACTCATTCTGTCTGGGGGCTTCATCTCCTAACTAGATATGACAGAGCCGGACTAAGCTCACAAGAGCTTTCCTTGACATTTAATCATTGTTTTTTGTACCAAAAACAACAACACAAGTAAAACACACTCTTCTCTGAAACCAAGAATAAAAGTACAATCAGCAATAAAAATATAATTGCAAAGAAAACAGTAAAGAACAGCATAACCCAGTCAAAACAATCATATTGTCAAAACTAAAACCACAGATGGAAACAGAAAACAGTCCTAATGTAAAGTAGAGTAGAAAAAATGACATAGCCAACTCAGGGCCCAATCCGATCCAATTTTCCAGTGCCCGTGCAGCTGTGCCAATGGGACATGCACTGCATCCTGTGGTGGGGAGGCAGTCAGAGAGGCCTCCTCAAGGTATGGGAACATTTGTTCCCTTACCTCAGGGCTGCATTGCAGTTGCACCAGTGCTGGAAAGTTGGATAGGAATGGGCCCTCAGCCTGCACCAAGGCCTCCTTTAAAAACCAGATCTTAAATGGACATACAAGGGGCGTCCAGTGTTGAGGTGAGGACAAGCTTCTTAGAGCAAAGCAGTGCATGAGACTGCCACTAAAACCAAAAAGGCCCTGCTTCTTATTGATACCTGCCATATTTCAGCTGGTGGATCAATCCACAGCAGAGCCTCAAGCGTTGAATGAAGTGCCTGGAGCAAATGTTTGTTGGTTTAAGAAATAATCCTAGAGTGCATAATCCAAATGGCCATTTTCTCTTCTATCTTAGTAGGCCACTTTCTGTCCCTGAGAAAGTACATCAAAGTGCTCGACTTGAAGTCTGACTCAGACTTGATGGAATAATGGCTGACAGCCCAATCCTATGGTTTTCCCCACCCTCGCATGCAGCTGTGCTAAAACACCATAAGTTCCTTGCTTGCCAATGAGTCTCCTTGGACCTGCACCAGCTCTTGAGCTGCTGAGGAGGCAAAGGGGGCATGTCAGCTCACCCTGGAAGGGATAGTATCTGGTGCAAATCACCTGCACCAGCTGCCACCCCCTCTCACCTCCAACATACCCCTCTGCCTCCCCCATTTCATCCTATTACACCCTCCCCTACCCCATATTGCCCACCCCGCTGACTTGCCTCTGTCCGCGGGATTTCTTTGCTCCACCCCCATGTATTGTCATCTCTGGTATGGAAATGGATGGCTATGTATACTTCCAGATCACCATTTATGATGGCCAGAAAGCACATTCCATTGCTGGAAAACTAGTTGTGGTGGTGGATCATTATAATAGGATTGAACCATAACTGTTATCCTCTCTACATTCCTTTTTGACCACCTATATTGTCAGATCCCCTTAGCTATGCTAATAGTATGAGTAATACTATTCATACCTCCTGGAGGAAGGCAAAAAGAGATCACAAGGAGTATCTGAGGGGCAGTGGCACATGGGGGGATTGGCTGGGGCAATACACTCACCCCCATGGTGCTCCGGATGTTTCCTGGGCTCTTTGCAGGGGTGCTCATAGTGCTCATCACTTAAAGCAGCACATGCTGTGATGTTGGGCCCACCTGCCCTCCCACATCTCCTTTTGGCTCAGAAATGGAGCATTTCCAGAAGAAGGGACTGTAGCACTCGGGTCTGGGGGCAACACAATGATGCAGGGGGGGGTGATGTTTCCTAGTCACCACCTCGCCTGTTCCTGGATGCCAGGAGGCCCTGGATGCCACTGTAGATCATTTAATTTCTCTAAGAACATAAGAAGAGCCCCGCTGGCTCTCCCGCCCTGGAGTCAAGCTTGGGAAAACTAACACAAGAGGAACCGAAAGGGAAAGATTGGAAGCAGACAATACAAGACAATATAGAAAAATTAATGGCGATGGGACAGCAGCACACATTAATTTTGCTTAATATTACCTTAGATATTATAGATAAAGAAAATGATGTGTATTTAGTTACTATGATACTATGATATTACCTGCTGCAAGGATTTTATATGTTAGATACTGGAAAGATATTAAAATTCCAATGAAAGGTGAATTAATAGAGAAAATAGTGAATGTGGCGGAAATGGATAGGCTTACAGAGATTTTGGATCAATAGCGCAAACCGACAGAGATAGAGCAATGGAGACCATTTTATGCGTGGTTGAAAATGAAGTTGTAGATGTATAAGATAGGGCATTTAGATGAATATATTGTATACATGATATATTATACAGGATAGATAAATGATATTAAGAGGCTAAACTAGAAGAGGAACAAGATTATTATTAACAGTATTTATATACCACTTTTCAACTAAAAGTTCACAAAGCGGTTTACAGAGAAAAATAAAATAACTAAATGGCTCCCTGTCCCAAAAGGGCTCACAATCTAAAAATTAGATTAGAAGATATGTATTGATTGATTAGATATATTGATACATGATTGCTTGCACCCTCCAACAGTGTGTTTCTGTGTTTGTTTTGTGTTGTGTATTGAGTTTGTGCTTGTTATGTGTTTGTTTATATTTGTTGTTTGTTTTTATTTTGAAAAATAATAAAAAATTTAAAAAAAAAAAAAGGAAGAGCCCCGCTGGATAAGGCCAGAGGCCCATCTAGTCCAGCTTCCTGTATCTCACAGTCGTCCACCAAATGCTACAGGGAGCAAACAACAACAGACACAACCTGCTTCCTGGTGCCCTTCCCTGCATCTGGCAATCAGAAGCAGCCTACCTCTAAAACCAGAAGCTTGCACATACCTGTCATGGCTTGTAACCCGTGATGAACTTTTCCTCCAGAAATTTTTCCAATCCCCTCTTAAAGGCATCTAGGCAAGATGCCATCACTACGTCCTGTGGCAAGGAGTTCCACAGACTAATTACATGCTGAGTAAATATTTTCTTTTGCCTGTCCTAACTCTCAGCTCTAGTGGATGTCCCCTGATTCTGGTGTTATGTGAGAGAGAGAAAAGAGTCTCTCTATTCATTCTATCCACCCCCCTGCATAATTTTGTATGTTTCAATCATGGCGCCTCTTTGCTGGACTGAAAAGCCCCAAACTGTAGCCTTTAGCCTTTCCTCATAAGGAAGGAGCCCCAGCCCAGTAAACATTTTGGTTGCTCTCTTGGTTGCAACCAAAAGACATTTTGGTTGCTGTCTGCCAAGCTCAGACAGCGCAAGGGTATGAGGGGGGTGTGGGGAGGGGAGGGAGGAGGTGGGAGGGAGGCATTCCGAAGCAGGGGAGTGTGGGCAGTGGGCGCCCCCAGGGCCAGGTGGGCAGGGAGCAGGAGGTAAGACCAGGACCTGTGGTTATGCCAGATCCTGACCCCCTCTGGCTGCTCCATTCTGCATGGATCTGCACCACCTCCTGAGGTAGCCCAGAACCGAGTAAACCCACTGGGGCCACTGCAGCCCAATAAGGGAAAGGATTTCCCCTTGCCTCCAGCTGTGCTGCTTTTGGCCCCAAACCTGCGCTGACTACAGCGCAGGCACACCAGCCTGTCCCTTTCCAGTGCAAGTTAGGATTGGGCTGTAATTCTGTTATTCTCCATATGGTACAACAAGAGGAATCCTCTGGGGCTTTTGACAAAAATAACTGTACATCCAGAACTGAAGCCTGATCCTATACATATTTATCTGTATTTACCCTCTGAACCAGTAGTAACTTACTCCAGAGGTAACTCCATTAGTAAAGTACCTCTGCACTCTCTGCATTGCCAACTCAGGGCCCAATCCTATCCAATTTTCCAGCACTGTTGCAGTCTCAATGCAACCCCAAGGTAAGGGAACAAATGTTCCCATACCTTGAGGAGGTCTCTGTGACTCCCTCTCCATCACAGGATGCAGTGCATGCCCCATTGCACCAGCACTGGAAAATTGGATAGGATTGGGCCCTCAATGTGCAATCAACTTTGGTGTGTCCACAACTACCAAAATGAAAGAGTTTGCTACTGAAGTTACTGTGGAGTAAAGTACTAGTGTTTCAGAGGCTCAGTGCATATATATATATATATATATATTCCTATTCCAAGTTAAGCCCCACTGAGGGCATTGACACTTACTCCCAGAGAAGCACTGGAATACAGTCTTCCAGTGCAATCCTGTGCATGCTTGCTAAGGAGCAAGCCCCCTTTGTGTTCAACAGGACTTACTCTCATGTAACTGCATAGAATTGCAGCCTAGAACTATCATTAGATATACCACCTTCAATGCGACACTTTTAAGACCCATTGATTTGAAGGAGAAAGATATAAACTGGCACTGAACCAGGGATTTCTCAACTCAAGTTGTGCAAAACCACTGTTTTTGACAACTCAAGTTGACTGGAGTCGTGGACATCATGGACACAGACCTGACTTGCAGCTCAGGGCCAGGGACTCTAAAAAAGAGTCAGGATTTGAAATGACTCAAGTTCCAACTCTCCTTTGTGTGTTTGCATGTGTTCTCTTCCTTTTTTCTACTTCCGTATAATGTGTAAGACCTCATGTGTGATCCAGAAGCAGGCATTCTAAAAGATAGCAGCAGACATCTAGATGGGAGGAAGGTTCTAGGAGGTAGGGACTGGGAGATTGAGGGGAGGAGAAAGGCTTTTTTTCCCCCTTTGGGCTGTGAAGTTTTGCTCAAGGAAGTCCTTGACTTGCAACTCAACTCATTTCTTAAAGCCACTCAACTCAAAATGACTCTAAGGCCTAAATCCTAACCAACACTGACACAGCTATGCCAATGGGTCATGTGCAGCATCCTGCAATTGGGAGGCAGTCACGGAGACCTCCACAAGGTTAGGGAATGCTTGTTCCCTTACCTCAGATCTGTACTGTCCTTACCCCAGTGCTGGAAAGTTGGTTAGGATTGTGCCCTAAATTTCTTGCGAGTTGAGTCATAATGGCCACATGCTATGACATGTGAGTCCAGTTGAGTTGCGGAGTCACTCAGGATTCGACTCTCAACTTGAGCTCTGTACGTTCAGCACATCCCTGCACTGAACTCCTTCACTGTGAGATTGATGTGCTAGGAACAGCATGGCAGGCTTAAGAAATTTTACAACCCAATCCTAACCAACTTTCCAGCACCGATGCAACTGCAATGCAACTCCAAGGTAAGCGAGCAAACACTCCCTTACCTTAAGGAGGCCTCTGTGACTGCCCCCCCCCCAGCAGAATGCAGCTCACACCTTGTTAGCATGGCTGCATTGGTGAAGGAAAGTTGGTTAGGATTGAGTTGCTAATGAATATGTCTTTGGTAGCCAGATTTTGGAGATAAGTAGACTCAGTTATGGCTTTAAAAAAAAGAGCATTTAAGGCATTGTCCTTGTTTTTTGCCCCAAGAGCTGCTTCCTTAATAATGTCAGATCAAAGGCATATATTCAATGTCCTAGTACTGAATATGCCAACAGCCCTCAGACTCACTGCAGCCAGTTTGGGACCCAGGTCTTCAAGGCTTAGGCAACCAATGTTTACAGCCCTCTTTTCTGAAATCCTTTAACTGGAAATGGCAGGTATCAAATATTCTTTCTACAAGACAGGTCCCCTGCCAGTGAGCGGTGCCCCCCACCCTTGTACTTCACAGTAAGACAATGTCATGAAGCACTCTCAGTGCCCTCAGCTGTGCAAACCATCATTGTCATTTTGAAATCCATGGGGCAATGCAGATTTAAGCCATCAGAGGAGTGGATCATCTCTAGCAGCTCAAGAACAAAAGGATCCCAAATCACATGATCCTGTAATGTGTATCAAATATATGCTCCTTCTGTGTCGTCAGTAAGTGCCCAGATGTCACTGAAATGGAGGTGATTACTGTGGCTTCAGTAGTGTATAAAAGAGGGGGAAAATGCATAATTTTTGAAGTTTGCTCTTTTTCTTTACATCAACACATCAGAGAACCTTATAGGAGAAAATTGCAAGCGAAGAAACAAAGCTGGACCAAAGCGACTGAGCCCTGTGCTTACAGAGCCCAGTGTATCAGCCCTGCCCCGTGTACAGAGCCCAGTGTATCAGTGTATTAAACAGAGGGTTGTGCAATGTTCTCCTGCAGTCCTCTGCAAGGCAAGCTGTGTCCTTTCTGTCTTTCAGAAACAGAGTTGTTGCTCAACTTCCACCACAGGAGGTGTAAATGTGACCCTCTAATGACACCAAGTGGGCAAAATGCAGAAGATAAACTAATGTTTTGATTGTCGCGTATTTAAAAAAAACAAAAACAAAAAAAAACCATTCTCTAATATTGGTACTGAAATTGCTCATCTGTTGATCTCTTCTGTGCAGAATATCCACCAGTAAGTCCTGGAGAATGTATTAGAAGTATATCTTCTCTTTTGTTTGCACTGGAATTCAAGGCAATGCTGTACATGGAGTTACCTCCCAGGCAATTTCTCATCTAGATCCAGGACCTGAAGCTAACTTCAGCAAGGTTGCAACTTTGCAAGGTTGCAGATGAGGCTTCAGACCAGACCCTGCGGCATGAATGTTAATCATAAAGTCTCCATTATGGTGGCTGTTTAATAGTTTTGTTGATTCTTTTCATTACCTTAATGTCTGAGAAATATTACTTAGTAATAATAATAATAGTACTATAATACTAATAATAATAGTCATGGTGAACCAGTAGCAACAAGTAAGCTAAACTGCTGATTGACAAAAGCCACCCTTACAATGTGAACCAAGACCTGAATGAAAAACAAGATCAAGATCATTCTGCTGTAAGAAAACCTATAGCACCATCTGCTGGTGGAAATGCTTAATACAGAAATGGCTGGAAAATTCAGCCACAAGCACTCTAAATTTACTTCTGGGCAAGGAAAGCATCCATCCAAGTTTATATTATAACTATGCCATCTCGCCATCGCTTTGTGAACTCTCCTCTTCAAATAAATAAATATTGGGAACCTAGTGGTTAGGAGCTGAGCTATGAGTACAGAAGTCCCTGATTCAGCTTTCACCCATGAACTTATGGAATGGACTTAAAGCGAAACACTATTGTAAAGCCTTAGTACAATTTTGGTACCATATACCATTGGTATATTTTGTAGGATTGTTGCAGCAGCCTTGACTCCAGCTTTTTGGAAACCCTCAGACACAAGTCCGCCCCCCCCCCCGTCCCCCCCTTCCAGGGCATTCTTCAGTTTCGCAACCGATACAGGAGTAATTCTCCATCACATTGCAATGGCAGCAGTGGTGCAGAGGAGTCCACCACAGTGATCCTTCCTCCTCTGTGCAGGTTCTTCAATGTCAAATTTCCAGGATACCCCATCCCAACCCAGATGTTTACCAGGTGATGCAAGGATGATGCAACAGCCACAGCAGGCAACAATGTAGAGGAAAACTCTTCTCCCTCAGGAACTAGGAACTGCCTTTACATCATCACAAACAGCACAATGCTGGTGGCTATTTTGGGGATGCCAGCACCAACGGTGGCACAGGGGCATACCTGGGGGTCCCAGCGCCCAGGGCAACCCCCAGTTTTCCATTCCCTCCCACCCCATTTCTGCACCCCCCCCACCAATGACCTGGAAGTAATTGTCGTGACGTCATCATCACTGCTAATAATTACTTCTGTGGGGCTCTCTCTTCCATTCCCTCTTTGGAAAAAAAGGGGGAACAAAGGAGGCCCCAACAGAGCTTTGGAGCAGTTTCTCCTTTGGAGCAGTCTATTTGGGGTGCCCGTCTATCTGGAAGCCCATCTATCCAGGGTGCTGCTCCCAGCAGCCCTAGACTGCTCCAAAGGCAACCTCCATGCTGCTTACAAGTGCCACAGAAGGCTCTGTCAGGACCTGGGAAGCCTAGATCGTCAGCAAGACAGGAGTCGTGCTGACACTCTAGGGTACCCTCTCACTTCTGGAGGAGGAGGCAAGAGGGAAGAGGTGCCCAGCCTAGAGCATATAGGTGCCCAGTCTATAAAGGAGGAGGGCGGGGGGGCAGCCCAGTCCAGCTCTGAGTCACTGGAGGAGAGGCAGCTTCTTGCTGCCTCTCTACAGCAACCCTGGGCACCCCATCTCTGTTGGGAGGCTTTTTTTTTTTTTTTTTTTTTTAAGGACAGAAGCCAGCAGAGCTGCCAGCTTCTCTCCCTTTAAAGAAAAAGGCGAATGGGCGGCAGGGGGTGAGGCTTGAAGAGGCGCCCCTGGAGGGACAGCACATGGGGCATTTACCCCACTTGCCCCCCTCCAGGTACACCAGTGGCGTGGCAATGACCCCAGAACACTGCCTGCAGAGGGAACCTGCTTTGAGGCAGGCAAGCCATTGCAGGATGCATGTGATGGGTGCAGCAGAAGGGAGGAAGGGGGGAGTTAAGGGGCAGGGAGTGGGACAGGGGGTGGAACAGTGAGGGAGGGGTGGATTCCAGCAGCACCAGTGTCCACCAGGATGCTTTCCCTATTCCTTCTCCATTCCCTTTCTTCTCCTTGGATCTTCACCAGTAAAATGGCTGGTGCAAATCTGAGGAGACCCACTGAGATAGCAGAGGCTTATCAGAGGCAGAACAAGTTTCCTTACCTGGAGGAGGCCTCTGAAACTGACCCTCTGCAGTATGCAGTGCTTACTCTGTTGGCACGGCTGCATTAGTGACAAATCTAGATCAGTGTTTCTCAACCAGTGGTATGGGTATCACCAATGGTACTTGAGGTGGTGTCTGGTGGTACTTGCGGGACCACTGGACACCTGCCACTCAGCAGAAAGTCTAGGAATGTGACACAACAAACAGGTAGGAGGCTCAGCTCAGTGGGCAGAACTCCAAAGCATGCTTTTATATGCATGAAAAAGCCTCGTCATCCACCCTGAGCCTTTTACTGGTGTTTGTTATGTAGCATCTGGCCTCCCAACCCAGAACTAACTGGCAATGGTGTCATTGCCAGTTACTTCTGGTGGTACTTTGAACAGGTGAACCATGTGAAGTGATACGGCAGAGGATTAATGTTGAGAAACACTGGTCTAGACAAATCTATAGACTCAGAAACCTTTATTGGCATCACAGACAACAAATAAAGCATACATCAATAAAAGCAGCCAACAAAATAACCTATAAAATAACCAGCAATCATACATCTTTCCATTCATGCAGAACCTCCCAAAACACACATAAATCCCCAGTACACGGTTTCTCAACAATCATAACTTATACATTATAAAGATCATGCAAATGTCCCCACCTACTAAAAATTAAACAAAGATATTTAGCGGTCATGCAAATGCATTCTTGTTCTCTTCCATCTAACAAAAAAAAGCATCATGTCTTACCCCTCCCACCCTGACGGGGTAACTATCTCATCCAAATATTGTTGTCGCAAATTATTATATAAGCGGCAAGTAAACATCATATGCGCAAGAGTCTTAACAGTACGATTATCACAAGGACACAATCTTCCACTTCTCTCTGTCCCCAAAAATCTGCCCCATAGAAGATTATATGGAAAAATATTAAATCTAGCTATAGTAAAGGCTCAGTGTTCCTGGGACAAATCTATATTTTTGTTAAGGGAGTGCCTGAGACTTTAAATGGACCCCCCACGCCTCCCACAGTAGGATTTGTGACTTTGTCTGCCAGAATGACCACTGGGAAGACAGATCATCACAGGCCTTTCAACAGAAATACATTAACTTCCCCTTTCAAATGAGATAATATAGTTGTTGACATCATTGTATGACATCATAGCTATTTCTTGTATTTGATTGTCATAAAGCTGTGAAGGATAAGCTTCACCTTTCTCAAAACTGTATTTCCAGAGGACCATCAGGAGACTTAATCACTGACGAATTGTATGCAGATATTTCTCTAAACGATTATGAGCATAACTACATCATGAACAGTTGTAGAAGTTCAGCCTGAATTTTTCTTCCAAGAGTAGTTGTTCTTAATGGACCTCTGGCAAATGGAAACACGTCCAGGATTTCTAACTAAGTTCTCCTCTACAAAAAATATGGAATCCCAGAAGTGGTTTTTTTGTGGTACAATAGTCCACGGCGTCAAAATCCAGATGTTTTGGTGTGAAAGAATATGGATGACCTGGGAATTAAAGCCAGGCCTCTTGGCTCTCTTCCAGATGTTCTACCAGCTGCTCGCCTCAGGTCCCCACTGGTCAATTACTTTACTTGATGCATCTAATCAACAATATTATATATGTGATGCTATAAACGTTTGTGTTTAATATTAGCTCATAACTCAGCATCCCAAACCAGATGTTTTTGGTGAGAAAGAAACTGATGAGTTATCAGAGGATTGGACCCAGGCCCCTTGGCTAACTTCCAGATGGCCCTACCAGCTGAACTGAAAAACTGGCGAGGTTCCTCCCCTCTGGTCAATTTCTTGACATGAAACGACAATAAAGGTATTCTTGATCCCCAGCATTGTGCCATCTACCAACATGTAAAAAGTTTTTTTTAGAATAACTTCTTGAAAAATACTAAAAGTACAGGCGCCAAATATGTATCAAAGACCCTACAGCATTCCTTTTTGAAAAGGACCATTTTAATCTCAACACTTCCCCCTTCTCACTGGAGCAGCCATAAAATATACTTTTACCACTATTTTCATGCAGTGGCAGCCCATTGAAGGAAACCCCTTTGCATTATTCTAAGGAACACTCAAAGTGGGCGTTCAGACACTCAAAGGTTGAGGGTGCAATCTTAACCCACTTTCCAGCAATGACATAGGGGCAATGCAGCTCCAAGGTAAGGGAACAAACATTCCTTTACTTTGAGGAGGCCTCCATAAGTGCCCCCAACTGCAGGATGCAGCACACATCCCATTGGCACAGCTATGCCAGTGCTGAAAAGTTGGTTGGGATTTGGGCCTGACACTGTGATTCAAATTCACATTTGTGCCGATACAAATGTGATGCTTTAATTCAGAATTTTTTTCTCACTCACTTTCATTAACATACATACACACAAAGAGAGGGGGGGATTTAGGGAAATCTGTTCATACAATAAACTTCACAGTTATGGACACGTTCTGCTTAAGCTTTAACAGTAGTGATTTTCCACTCCTGTTATAACTCTTGTCTCCCTGAAACTTGTTTCAGTGATGAAGTAGTTATAGGAAAACTGCATTCAGTTAGTGTGCAAAGCCATTTTTCTCCCTTGCAGCTCCTTATCAGCCTGGCACACTGATGGGGAAGCATACGTTTTACCTTGACATTTACAAATAATTTTTTTTCTTTTTCACAGAAGCTTCTGAAAATCAGATGGAGATAATTAGAACAAGGTGATCTCAAGTGGGGAGAAATGCAATTCAGTTACCATTTTCAAAGCAATTAATTAAAACAAGACCTCCCTGCAGAGGTAAATGTGTGCTTATTTCAGGGACAGAAAGAAACTAGTGCTTATCAAATGCAAGTGCTATCTTTGGTCTCACATTTATCGGCTGTATTAGGAGGGGCTTTATTTGAATCCTGTGCCAGCTGATTAGCCCATGATGTGAAGATCAATTGCCTTTTTTAAAGGTTCTCTCATTGGTTATCTCAGAAGTTGGTACCGCTTGATGGCATCTATGAAGGATCTTGCACAAGTACCTGGATCATATTGTCATTTACATCATTACTCCCCCTTCACAGGTCAAAGTGGACTTGCACCAGCAATATTGCTGGCACAGGTACAAGTTGACCCACCAGATCAGCAGGAGTTTGCCTCAGGGCAAGGAACAAATATTTCAGAAAGGCACTTCCCAAAGGACTAGGGAAACACCAAATGGGCCCTTTAGTGAGTAAGGACAGAGGTGAAATCTGGGTGGCAAAAGGCAATAAAGGCAGTGGGCAAAAAAATAGCATGGAGAGCATGGAGCTCGTTGGACCCTTCTCAGGCCTGACAAAAGGGAGTCAGTACTTGGGCAGCTACCAAGTGTCAGGCAGCTTTCAGAGATACTTACTGCTGATTGCTGGAACCACCTCTGTGCTTGTAGCTATTATGTAGTGTTGGTAGAGCAACTCAGAGCTGTCCTAGTAATAAGGGACCCATGGAAGGCAGTTTGCCAAGAGTCCTCTAAAACCTAGAGTCAGCCCTACCCCTGACTACTACATTCTTGGAGGGGGAGGGGCAAAACAAGTACCTGGCTGCTGGTGTAAAGCTGCCCCTCCTCCTCCGCACCTTCAGGGCCTTCTAAAAGATTTTGCAGCTGTGACTGGATCTGAAGGGAAGGAGGAGGGGCAGCTTTACACCAGCAGCCAGGCACCTGGAAAAAAAAACTTAGTGTTTCCCCTCCCCAGGAATGCCAGTATGTGCATTCTGCAGCAATAATTACCTTTTGCACAACTCCAGCTGGTTTAATGAAGTCACCCATGATACCCAGCACCATGGGAGATAAAGAACTATCAGGCTCAACTGGGAACTCTCTTCAGGCATGATCCCAAGAACGGCGATCACAGAGATCCTAGGCAAACACAACTTATCTCCATCAAGTTCTTCCCCAAAACTTGAGTATTAGCACTAGCATTAGAACCTGCCCATTCTGACAATTCATTTCCAGTTGTGGCCACCTCCAATGACTTTCCTGTACAAAAAAAATGCTACCAATATCTTTCAAAGGAAAAACAACCATCTGAAGAGGCCACCAAATCTTCTGCAGTTCTGATGATGCCACAGAATGACCCCATGCAACCTCCTCTTTTGGAACAAGCCTTCTTGGAAATCATTTTATCTTTGTTCTAATTTAGGAGCAGTATATTCTCCAAGATGGAACAGGGAAAAGTGGCATCATTTCGCTCCTATGTGTTTGCATGTGCCAAGGCCAGCTGTGGACAGCTAAGAAAGTAAAGATATGGCTTACAGTGCAGTCCTATGTGTGCCTACTCAGAATTAATCACGTTGTGATCAGTGGACTTACTCCCAAGAACATGTATATTGGATTGCAGTCTTATGGCCTGATCCTATGCAGGATTTATGGTGGTGGATCTCACAATTCACCACTATAATTCCCAGGTTAGCGGTGTGGTGGCCACTCTGTTGTTCAAAGCACCACTACTACCAACACATCCATCTGGAGGCTGCATGCAGGCAACAGTAGCCACTGAACCTCCTCTAACCACCATCACTGCCATTAAGTTGGCAGCAGGGGTGGTTCAGGGGAGGATTGTGGGTGAATTGGGGTGAGGAGTGGGCCCTGGCCCAGGAGCAGGAGGATATTGGCAGCAGCCATGCACACTTCTCCCCCCCCCCACGCACCCACCCGCCCCCAAGAGTCTTTTTAGACTTAAGTCAGCAAAAGAGCTGGAGTAAGCCTGAAGAGACTCACTAGAAGCCTGGAGACCTACAGAGAGGTAAATTAAAAAGATTTTCACATACCTCTTCTGGGCTATCTGGTCATACACACTCCAATGGCACGCAGTACATGCTCCTTCAGTGGCACTGCATGTTCTGGGCTGGTGGGGGAGGGATAAGATTGGGCTGCTAATGTCTTTGCCTGGCTCCACATCATATAATTTGCAACTGCTGAATTGGCAAAAGCTCCAAGTGCAGGAGCTGGGACCTCTTCAGCATGGTCTGCCAGGCCTGAAGAGCGTGGTTAGCGGGGATGGTTAACAGGTGCTTTTATTGCTAATTGAATCTGCAGCTCATTAGGGCTTCCTGCTTCATGCAGATCTTGAGAAATGGTTCATGGTTATTTATTGGGGTGGCAGGGAGCCTGACAATAAATTGGAAGGCATCCAATGATCTAAGTATTTAGCAAGGTTGCAGCTGAAGAGGAGTATAGTTTTAAAAAGAACTCGCCATCGTAGGCCTTATTTCAAGAGACGCTTTTGTCATGGGGTGACATGAAATACACAGTGAGAGATACATAGTTCTGCATCTTTACCCTGAACTGTAGAGAGCCAAGATTTACTACAAGACTGGGATAGAGAGTGGTTTCTGACCATCAACAGAGACCAGTCTACAGCTGTACACCAACAGTTGCTAGCCCAAGTGCATGGGTGGTCACAGTAACTTCCATTTCAGCAAGTGTCACAATCCCCTAGAGCAGTGGTTTTCAAACTCTCCAGGAGAGTTTGAGCCACTGTAAGTGCTTGCGTGGGCGGGGGGGGGGGGAGTCAGTGGGGGTAGGGGGAAGGCAACAGCGCGATCCCCAGGATTGCGCCGCCTAGGGGGCTGCAGGGGCAAGCGCACTTACCCAAGCCTCCTGCAGCCTCCCCAGGCTACAGGGAGCCCGGCACGACCTGCAGCAGGGCTCCCCGCAGCAGTGAAAGTAAATGCGGGGTGCAATCGTTCCACCCCACCCTGCCCCAGGCTGCCCCCGCCCCTTAAGGGGGCAGAGGCCAGGGCTCACAGGCTGGGGCGTTGCGATGCCCCAGTTTGAAAAGCCCTGCCCTAGAGCCAGTGCAAATTATGCAGCATTAAACTTGGATTTCCTACTAAGGGTAAAATTACATTTGATGCTTAAAACATCATTGTGCCTCATACTCTTTTTTCTTTCTTAAAGCTGCCATTTGGGGACCCCCAACACTGGTAGGGAAAATGCTATGGGGGCTAGTAATTTTCATTGGGAAAATGATTTTAAAAATTCTTCCCTTACATCAGGGATAAGCAACCTACAGCCTGTGGGCTGGATCAGGCCCATCACCCAAAATCATCTGGCCAGGTGTGGCAGGCAGAAGCTGGCTACCATGGTCCTCCTTCCTCTCTGGCCTGGCTGTGTTGCCCTCCTCACAAATGGCAGCAAAATGGCTGTGAGATGGTCATGCAGTAGTGAAGGCAACAAGGGAACATGTGGGAGAATCTGCTAGTGGTGGTCACAGCAAGTTCCTGGACACTGCCTGGGTAATAATCGAGTGCCATCAGGCCTAGTTTGCTCACACCCGTTCCTAGTGTGCTTCTGGCCCCTACACGGAAGAAGGTTGAGAAAGTGGAAGAAGCAGAAGTGAAGCGATTGCACGCTGCCTCCGCAAAACTGGAAGTGGAGCGCAATCACTCCACTTTCACTTCTTACGCTTTGGGGAGCTCTGCAGACAGTCGCACAGGGCTCCCCGCACGCCCGGGAGGCTGCAGGAGGCTCTGGTAAGTACAACCAAGCCCCTGCAGCCCCCTGAGCCTTCCCCCTGCCTCCTCGCTGCCCCTGCCCCTTAAGGGGGCAGAGGCCAGGACCCTCAGGCTGGGGCGTCACGATGCCCCAGTTTGAAAACCCCTATTCAAAGGTCTTGTCTTTCAGCACAGTCATTTTTGGTGCTGAACATAATAGGACTCTGCCTAGTAATGAACAGGAGCAGACCACCTAGTGATGGTTCAGTGTACAAAAACTGTCTGGACTTCAACTGATAGAGGTTTTATCTCTCACAGTGATGCCATGATTATTCATATGAATGATAACTAATGAAATTTCCGATGCAACCTTGTACTTGGCAGACAGTTTTTAAAAATTATTGACATCAAATTTGCAAAATGGAAATTTATTTTTCCATTCTCCTTGAACTGAAAGGTTTATTTCACAATCAGTCCAGAAAATTCTTTTACAAAAATGCATCGAGGCGGCATCCTATGAAGCATTTTAGTGTTGCTCCTCCCAATGTCACCAGGACAGCAGCTGCGGCTGCTTTACAGAGGCTGGACGCGCCACAAAGGCACTGCTCCTTTATGGCCACATTAAAGCATTTTTCTTTTGCTTCAGTTGTCAACCTGTTACATGCTGAATTAAGATTCGGTGGGACTTCTGCTTGGAGCCAGTCAGGCCACGCTAGAGGTGCCATCAGTTATTGCATTTTTTTCAACCAACACAACAGCAAAAAAGAATTGCTCTGTGCCTTCCCAAAGAACCCAAGGACAACCAGAGCTCTAAGCAGATCATTAGCAGCGTCCGCACAGCTGATAAAGGTCAAGCTCAGTCCTGGGCTCATTGCATCTATAGTAGTCTCACATATTGGCTACCTGGGACACAATAATCTAGCAGGGTAGGGAGGAAGGTCACACAGAGATCAGAACACGGAAGGCATTTTGCTGCAAACTGGTGAGACGTGCCCATTTGTGCATATTTGCATTCACCCATTGTGTGTGGCTTCCTTGGGATAACATGATCCAATGACTTTGGAAAGTCACTGTGTGTTGTGGAATACTTTTGGAAAAAGTATTATGAAAGATGGCAGAAGAGAAAGACCCTAAAAGAAGACAATGTCATTGTCAAAGTGATCTCATTTTTCTTGTTTTGTTTTTAACCCAATTTTCCCGGCCCACAGATGTACACATTTGGTCCCTGTTGCACACATGCAACAGTGGGCAGAAATGGCATAAGTATATTATACTGTAAGCAGACACGTCAGGCCTTAGTAGCACCAAGATCCTACTTTGTATGAAATGTTTGCTCCTTATTTCATATCACAATTCTATAATATGTAATGGATGCCTTGGACTATAGACAGTGCCAGAATACTAGAAATGTTGATCAGGCCACTCCTCTCCCCACTAGCTTCCCATCTCCCAATTACTACTTACACTAGCTCTCCCTACATTTTTGAGTAACAGACTTAAGGTTGATAGACCTCACTACTGCCACTAGATTTATTTCCCCTCTCTAATATGACGCGGTGATTGATCTTCATTGTCTCTGTGTTAGGTGTATGGGGATGCTATTTTATCCCTTCTGATCTCATAAGTCCCTTTCTCATAAGAATATCTGCTTTTCCTTTACTTTATTCAGAGTTACTCTGTACTGCTAGAACTGGAAAAATTGAGGTTCTTGTTCTATTGACTTAATCTGAGTTTAAATTGAAGACCTTGGATTGAATCTTGATTGGTTTAATGTTTTGTCCCTGTTTGTTAAATCAGGCACCAGTGTGTTGGTGCCTACCAAGAGGTGGATAGTAAAAACAGGATCTTTACTCATTGCCATCTGCTTGGCTGAATTACAAAGGCAGGAATGGAATGCCACACTGGAAGTGAGACTACACCAAAAACAAGAGGTAGTAATAGTGAGGGAATGAAGCAATTGCTGTATCAGAGCAGTGGTTGCTGTGCCACCTCTGCTGATCCATTTAGCTCCTCAGGGCTGGAAATGATAATGAAACAGACCAACAACACACAGTTGCCAAAATGACTACAGTTTTGTGAACAGTTTCTGGAGCACTACAAATGTCTCCCCCTTTTATTTATCTGCATTGCCCTCATTTGCCCTTGCTCTTAGTTTCCACTGAGTGCAAGTCCTCTGTGATGCAACCATGTACTCAAATCTGATTGGCTACAGAGCATTGCGACATCCTCCTAATCACTGCATGATCCCTGATTGGGCAGAATTGTCTGTTTGATATATTAAGTGGCAGTGAGGGTGCCAAAACAGCAGCTGCCAGGGAAATAGTACTGAACAATATTGCAAAAAGATAACTATTTACACCAGTGGTTCTCAAACTTTTAGCACCAAGATCCACTTTTTAGAATGAGAATCTGTCAGGACCCACCAGAAGTGATGTCATGACTGGAAATGACATCATCAAGCACAAAATTTTTTAACAATTCTAGGCTGCAATCCTACCCACACTTACCCAGGAATAAGTCTCATTGACTATCATTGTTAAAAGTATATACAGAATACCCTGTTAAAAGTATGAATCTGTAAATTTCCCCAGTGCAGTCACATACCATGGTAGCATCAAGTCTAATATATTAAAAATAAAATATTGAAATGAATGTGGAACCACCTGAAATCCCAACCTACAGTTTGAGAAACACTGATTAACACATATTGTTGTTGGCAACCTTCAGTCTCGAAAGACTATGGTATCGCTCTCTGAAAGGTGGTTCTGGAACATCGTCTAGTGTGGCTGAAAAGGCCAATTCGGGAGTGACAATCCCTTCCACACCGGGAGCAAGTGCAGTCTGTCCCTGGTCTGTCTCCCTGGCTATGGGCCTTCCTTCTTTGCCTCTTAGCCTCAGACTGTTGTCCAAGTGTCTCTTCAAACTGGGAAAGGCCATGCTGCACAGCCTGCCTCCAAGCAGGCCGCTCAGAGGCCAGGGTTTCCCACCTGTTGAGGTCTACTCCTAAGGCCTTCTGATCCCTCTTGCAGATGTCCTTGTATCGCAGCTGTGGTCTACCTGTAGGGCGCTTTCCTTGCACGAGTTCTCCATAGAGGAGATCCTTTGGGATCCGCCCATCATCCATTCTCACGACATGACCAAGCCAACACAGGCGCCTCTGTTTCAGCAGTGCATACATGCTAGGGATTCCAGCACATTCCAGGACTGTCTACAGAGCTTGCGTCCTGAGTACACTTCTGTACTGCAGTGAGTCATGGACTCTTCACTCACAACAGGAGAGGAAACTGAACGCTTTCCACATGCGCTGCCTCCGACGCATTCTCAGCATCACCTGGCAGGACAAAGTTCCAAACAACACAGATTAACACAACTAAGGGTGCAATACTACCCTGCACTGGAACAGGCAAGCCGAGAGGCTTGCGCTGCATCCAGCGCAGGATAGGGGCCCAAGGCGGCTCAGCCACAGGCAAGGAGAAACTTTTCCCCTTATCCCTGGGTAAGGCATCCTTGCCCCTATGGGTCTCCTCAGACGTGCACCACCTCTTGAGGTGGCAAACGTCTGAGGAGAGCGGAGAGGCTCAAAGCCACTCGAATCTCCTCAGGAACGGGGGTTGGGATCCGGCATAACTGCTGAATCCCATTCCCACCTCCCGCTCCCCACCTGCCCCCAGGGCCACCCACTGCCTGCCCTCCCCTGCCCTCCCCCATTGGCCTCCATTCCGCCTCCCTCCCACGCATCTCAGAGCCTTGTGTGAGCCCAGCCAGGTGCAGGCTGGCGCACCTCTGAGCTCCGGCCCAGCTTCATCCCAAGGAGGCACAAACATGCCTTATGGTACATTTGCAACTCTCCTGGGCCAGCGCGAGGGACTTGCGCCCTCCCATGGGCACCTTAGGATTGCGCCGTAAAGGCTGCAATTCTGTGCCTGGGATAAAGCCCTACAAAGCACGGTGGAGATTCCAATTCCTCAGGATTGTGCCGAGTGTGTTTTGGGGTAAAACAATATCAGTGCCATAGAAATGTCTAGTTTCCGCCAAAATGTAGACAGGTCCACATTGCAGCCCTGCCATGCTAATTCAACATGCTATTATCCCACAAAACTGTTTGTCTGGAAGGGCCATGATCAGCTTGGTTTTGCGCACTGCTCCAAAGGCAGCTGCTTTTTGTTTGCATGCATTTCTGGTTTTCAAAATGTCATAACACATCATGAAATTTCAGACTAGGGAGAGGGATCATAAACCACAGCAAATCTGTATATATGTGGCATGCACAGCCTGAAATATTAAAGAGGTGCCTTTTGATGATCCGATGCAAATATTTATAACTCCCAGCTCCAGGGTGCTTTAACTTTTGAGCTCAAATACATATACATGAAGGTACTGGCTTCCTCCACTGAGGAGTGGAGGTCAGGATGGAATGAAAACAACCTTCTCTTTGGGTGGCTACAGGAACCGGCCTCCGAGCTCCTGACCCGTGAGAGTCAGGAGGGTCCCCTTGGTGTAACCCACACACCTTGCCATGTGTGACTTTGACATATTCCATTGCACAGATGACATGTCAGCAGGGATTGGACTGGGGGGAAGCAGGGGTGGGGTGAACATTACTAATGAAGTGCCAAAGCTATCCAAGAGCCTCATGCTGGTTCCCCAGGCCTTCTGCTAATTAGGTGAGATGGGCTGGCACAAAGTCCTGCTATCAGTAAAGCTGAGGGAACGTAAATATTTGTAACCTTGGATTAGTGACTGCTTTTTTGTAGCCCAGACAGAAGTTGAATACCTGGGGAAGAAGTCTTTGAATAAAAAGAAAGTGATGGGGAAGGGCATCAAAGGAAAAAGAATTTGGGATGCAACACATATATATTTATCATAGGCACAGAGCAGAGTCAAATGCCATCCTCTTGTTTCTTTGGCTACAAATGGAGGGCAAAATTTTGAATATCCCACAAGTACAAAGCAAGGATGCTTTCATGACCTCTCCTATTCATCTCTTATAATCTGGCTGGGTGACAGGAGGTGTGGAGTGTTATGAGCCAGGGAGAAATAAAAGGCTCTGCTGTTGCAGCATACCTGCCCTGTCTGCGCACACCTCTTCCATCGGTCAGAACTGTCCTCTTTCATTAGTCTAAATAATGGGGTGGTGCCTCTACGGATGTCTGGTAACTGACTCCAGTTACAAGCTCATCTTCTACTGGCAAGAGTTTGTTAAGACTAGGGTCAAACCAAAAGAGGGGGCCTTTTTCTTTAGAATTGAGCATTGAAAAAGAACCCCTTTTTGGTATTTGCTTAAAATATTCACCAATTCAGGAATCATTCTTTTCCTCACTCTTAATTGACTTAATTTGTCCTTAGTGATGGCATGGTGTGGTCTTATGTTATTGGTTACCTAAGATTGTGATGTCATCCTGTACATGGTGTCATCCTGAAATGCCTGAGATTGCCCATTTGGCTATTGCCAAGAAGTCTTGTTTGGGCAGGAGGTCTGGTCTAGAGGGTAGAGCCTCCATTTGCCTGAAGATTAACATCCACAAGGTCGCCAGTTTGAGGCCTTGAAGCAGCCGGCAAGCTGCAGCTGAGCTGTTCCATCTGCTCGGAGCGTGGGAGGATGGAGGCCAGAATGTTAAACCAGATCGGAGTGTAACATCTTGAATGTGGTGGTTCTTGAAAGAGAGAACCTTCTTTCAATTTGTAAAAATCCCTGCGTGGATTTAATAAGCCTGCCTGTGTAAACCGCCTTGAATAAAGTCTTGAATAAAGACCAAGAAAGGCGGTATATAAATACTGTATATTATTATATATTATTGCTCTCATTCTTGATTGGCTTCAGTTGCCAGCCCGAACAGGGCCTGCCCATTCATGAAGCATAGAAGGCGGATCACATTGAGTGGTGGGTGGCAGGAGGAGTGTCAAAGTGCCCTTCACACCATGTCTGCCACTGCCTTCCTCCAGCTTGCATCAGATGGAGCAGCATTGATTAGCAGCCTTATCTTGCTTCTTCCTCACAGAGTCCTTTTCCAAAAAAAAAAAAAAACAGGAAGTATGGTACTTCCTGTTTAATTTAAAGGGATTGTGCAAAGAAGGAGCTACTTAAGTGGATAAGGAGGCAGATCACTGCTTGAAAAAAATGCAGGGACAATAGTAATTTACTTCCTTATCCATTCACCCTAATCCTTCCTTGCAGTCCCTTTAAATAAAACAAGAAGTCCTGAGCTTCCTGTTTTTGGAAAAGAACAGTGCAAGGAAGGAGCAAAGTAAGGGGTTTTTTTAAGAGGTGGATGCACTCGTATGTGTGCTGCAACAGAGGCAGCAGCAGTGAATCTGGGGCGGCATTGGGCAGCAGTCCTGGTTGAGCAATCCCTGTCTCAATAACATTGTAATATACTACGTCTGACTGGCTACAGAGCATCGTCAGACATCAGCTGTAGGGAAGAAGACAGGGTGGCTTCACCATGGTGGTGCTTGAGCTGGGAAACTCTATTTCAGTGACACTTGCACAGGAGAACTTCCTCATAGACTCTGCCCCATTGCCAGATCTCTTTCTGACTTCCTCTCCTCCCTTATTTGAACTATTATTACTCACATTGTTCTTATTAGACTGTACGTCACTTTGTCTTGTTTAAAAAAAACAAAATAGAAGAGTGGATGGAAAATATCTTAAATAAACAGTGCCTCATGTGCCTTCATGGTCGGGCCACATCTGGTAGGAGCAAAGTAAACCAGGCCAGATGCCCCTTGATGCAAAGTGTAGCAGATTCCAGGGAGACCCACATATATACTTTCATGGATGTGCACACGCCCTTGTTCCTTGTATCCCTTGTTTCTTCTTCCAACTTCTGTCTCTATATATCACTTCAAACCCTGAGCAAGGGAGGTTGGAACATGGACTTTAGCTTTAGGCCTGAATATCGCCTTTCGACCAACCCTGGAAGCCGAACCAAGAGAAATCTTTGAATGTTCACCAAACAGGTGAAATTCCAAACATACTTTTTCTGTATCACCTGGTTTTCCTTGCTAAAGTATTATGCCCCACAAACTACAATGAAACTAAAATATATATTCCTACTTAATGGAAATATTTTCATGAAAGTCAGTTTAAAATATAGACCCACTCTTTAGAAATGAGGAGGTGACTCAAGACATTTGCAGACCTGCTGTTCTTTTTGGTGACTTCCCAAAAGGCAGGTGCTGGCACTGCCCTTGCCCTCGCTTTATACATGCACCACATTCTCCCCCATGACTGTGATGTCACATTGGACATGTGGCCTTATTAATCAAAGCCTTAAATGGCTGCATTGTCAGAAGAGAGCAGAGCAGAGAACTGTGCTGCCAGATGGCATGGGCATTAGTTACTGGCCAGTAGAAGGTAAATGGTGCTGCTGTCTTTGCAACTTAAAGCTGACCTCAGGAAGACACTCACAAGCAAACATGTCAAACAGGAAGAGGAAACACGTCTTCAGAGTCTTGTCTTTCCATTTGCATGGGGACCCTGTTTCTACTCACTACTTGGCTTAGAAGCCTTCCAGACTCCATGAATGGAGGGTCCCCTTGGTGTAACCCACACACCTTGCCATGGAATAGCACTAGGAATAGGTTTCTCCAGCCTGCACTACCTATGATGCGACAGGACATCTTGGTATGAAGTAGGAGCACTTATGGGTTTTTCCAACCCATATCATAGCCTGTCTCCCTTTGCTATGTGGCCTTCTTCCAATATGAGCTATGGAGTGGCATCTCCCAACAGCATTTGATGAAACTGTAGCTTAGAGGCAGAGCACATGGTTTGAATGCTTGCAAAATGTCTTGGATTCAGTCCCTGGCATCTCCAGGTGGGGCTAGGAAATGCATTCTGAAAGCATGGAGAGAATCGCTACGCTTTAATGTATGAAAGTTGCTGTCCCCACAGGTCCCTTCCATTTCAGAGTTCCCCCAGTTTTGAGAAGGGGAAAGAAAAAACACCATGGCACTTTATGCATTTCATAAAACACCTTTGCAAATGGTGGTCCTTTTTGCACCTTTGCACCTTTGGTCTTTTGTCCATCCAATTACCTTGTAGTTCTGACAAAAGAACTACTTCCTTCTTGCCTGCTTCCTGGTAAGAAGGATCACAAAATTCAGAAGTGGCAGAAAGCATGTCTCTCAAATGAGCCCTAGTTTGCAGCATAAGAGCAGAGCAGGAGAACATTTTATTCATTCCTTTATTTAAAAAGGAGATTAAGTGTGCAGCTGAAATACCTTCAAGGAAATACCATCAAAGGAGGTAAAAGGATTATTCAAATTAGATGTAAGTGGCGAGACATGGGATGTGGCAGCCTGTACTTGAAATGGAAAATGTCAGACAAGATGCTAAGACAACACGCCTCAGCAAAAGGAGTGATTAGGCCTGCAAGTTAGTCCAGAGAGGAGGAGTCTCAGTCATAGGAGTAATATATGAACCAGCATTGGTGTGTCTAGGGTATGGCCTAGGGCACGTGCCCTGGGCACCACTTGAAGGGGAGCGCCAACTGCTGCTGCCTGCGCTCTAGCAGCTTTCTGAGTCAAGAAGCAATGGGAGCGCCTGCCACCTGGGCACTAGACACCTCCCTCTCTGATGCCACAGCCTGATCCAAATCAGGAGGCTGATGAGATAGAAAAAAATAATAAAGAGGACCAATCACCAAATTCCCACATAACATGTCATTTGGTTCAGAGACTGTAAGGACTGCATAAATTTATTGACGTTGGGAGAAAGAGTGACGGAATCATGAGGACAATTCATGCACTGGGAAAGATCAAGGGACTGAAAGCTGGGGTAAAGCAAAGCCATGGGGAGGGATCCACACTGTTTGTGAATCAAGGGTGGGGGGGTAGCAGAAGAACAATGCCAGGGTGCTACAGGGAGAGAAAGGGGACCAAAGCAAGAGACTGGGGGAGAGAAAGAGGCTGGGGAGGGGAGAGAGAGGGCTGCAGGAGGAGGAGGAGTTCTTCTCCAATGTCCTGGGATCATGTCACTCTGTGTCTGTGTCAATCCACACGTTTCTGTCAGCCTGCAACTATGTATCTGTGTTTATAAGAAAATAGGACATTGGGGGGGAGAGAAAATCTCCTTCCTCCCTCTGTGTCCCCTCCTCCCCCACCACAATTGCTTGCAGTTCCCTACTTGTGCTCTGGTGTGTCAGCCAGTTTGCGTACAGTCCCATTCCTCCCCCCCCTCCGCCTGCTCCAGACAGTAGCACCGTGAGGCTCTGATGACATTTTCAAGTCGATGGATGGCGAGGCTGACATCCAGGGGTGGGCAGAGCTGTCAATCGGGAGAAGTTGATGGCGTGCCGCAGATGCAGTACAGGAAACTCGTCACCCGGCCTCCTCGGCTGCTTGTACAAAGCTGTATATCTAAGGCTGATTCCTCCTTATCTCGGCTTTTCAGCACAGCATATTGTAAGCACTCGGCCGTCCTGTATTTCATCCATCACCAGAAACCCCAGTGGCAGGACCGGTCTGCTTCTATTATTTATCAGCTGTAATGCAGCCTCCAAAGCATAGCCTTCTCCCGAACAGATCAGAGCCTGTTGTTAGGTGGGGAGGGGAAGGCTGCACATTGAGTGTGCACAGACTGTGCTTTCTGGGTGCAGCTAGTTTGGCTCACAGCAAGACCAGGGCAGATGCCACAGTAAAAGCAATGCCCCGGCCTTATTGTGGCACCCAGTTTCATCCCCCTCCCTGGCACGCTGCGAACACATGTCAGCATTGCAAAGGAGAAGGCATTCCAAGCATGCACATATCTGGTTGGCAACCTTCAGTCTCAAAAGACTATGGTATAAGCCTACAGCAGCCACTATTCCCAGGTGGTCTCCCATTCAAGTACTAACCAGGCCTGCCCCTGCTTAGCTTCTGAGATCATCGGGCATCTGTAGGGTAACAGTTGCAAATTAATCTGACTCTGCAATCTTTCATCCAAGGAAAAGAGGTGCCTCCTGTTAACAGCAATGGTTGAAGAAGGAGACTTTCCTGGAGAGTAACACTTTCTCTGCCCACCACCCACCATTTACAGATTTCCACCCATTTTCCTCACAGATGGGGTCCAGGTTTCGACACAAGTCTACCTGGTTTGGGGGAAGTTTGAGAGAAGGATTGCAGGGGCGGTAACAGCAGGCAGGGAAAGGGATGAACCTCAGCTACCCTGCTTGCCACTTCTCCCTTGAAAATACTCATCTGCCCCTTTATTTCCCTTTCTTAAGCAGGCATGGCTTTGTGAGCCCAAGTCCACTGACACAAAGTGTAATTTCACCATAAGGGCAATTTCAAAAGTGCAGTTACTAAACCAGAAGTCTGACTTTTTATGCTTTTTGCATGAGTGAAGCTTCCCATCAGAAGTCTGAGTCTGCCTATGAGCCATTTTTTTCTGGTAGCACTTCCCCAAAACCCAGAATTTCTAAATGGTACAGGAATCAGACTTGAATTATTCTGATGTATATTAGATGAAAGTAATCATGCTGGCTGTGATATTTTGAGGAGCTCTATGTTTATTAAATGGCCAAAAGCCACTTTCCCCTTACAGTCCCCATGCTGAGTCACCTGAGAGAAGTATTTTTGTTTGGGGTCATTAGTTTTCTCATTTCCTCTTCTCCCACAAAGTACAGTGTCAGGTAAACAGGCCTGGAGCAACAAACACAGAAGACTTCATTTGTCACCTGCCACGAAGGGAGCCGGCCACTGCACCCGACTGCCCACCAGCCCTGATCCCAAGGCAACATCATCCCCAGGGATGGGAAATGATTGAGTCTCCATGTTAGCACAATGCAATGCCTGAACCAAGCATGGAAATGGCAAATGGAATTCAATAGAAGCAAATTCTACAGAACTCTTCTGGGGAGGCAGGACGTTTAGGAGATAGAAATAAGATTTTCAAATTGAGTTCAAATAAAGAAGGGGCTACAGGTCTTAAATTGAGAACTGGGGCCAAAAACCATCCAAGGTGAGGGTCACTGCTGGCCAAAGTAGACACCTTACAACATGCTTCGAGTGAACCTCACCACAAAATGGGTATTCATTTCAATTATTGCTGTTTAGCATGACAGATGTGTACTTCTAGAGTTTCCACCTTTGGCTCTAGGCTTTCCCAGACACCCACCCCAATGCACCTGAGGACCTCCATACACATGTCATGCATTAGGTCAGACATGACAGGCATGGATCAAATGTGTATCCAAATGCCCATTGGAGCATGGATGTAGTCTGCATCGTATCACTTTCAACAAGATGCACACTCAGTGCATGGGTGGTAGAAGGTGAGTCACTGCCCATCACTGCCTTCTGATTTACTTCCTGCTCAGAGCAAATTAGAGTGACTCCATCTGCAGGGAGGTGTCTGCAGACTTGAAGTGAAAAGCACCCTCAGTCTTTTTGCTGCTCTCCAAGCTCGCCACTGACGCAAGCGGAAACACTTGCCTCATTCTTGGACCTCCTCTGATCCAGTTGGATATGTTCTGTTGCAAACAGAAGAATAATGGAATAGATGGACCCCTGAGTCTGCTCCTGTGGTGTTGTTCTGACGTTCTTAACCTGTAGGTGGCTCTGAAGGACAGACAGACATAAAAATAGGAAAGGACAGAATTGGCTTGGGCCATGTTTATGTCTCGGTTCTGCCCTCCTCCACTGTCACTTAAGCAGGGCTTGGGCTAGCATCATTCATCTTTGACCACAGACATAGACTCCTCAGGAAAACAATGAAAACAGAAGCCCTTGCTAAGACAAGTGAGAGCAAAAATTTAGAACAAAAATGGAAAACATTGTCCTAATCCCTCCCTCCCTCCCTCCCTCTCTCTCTCTCTCTCTCTCTCTCTCTCTCTCTCTCTCTCTCTCAACTCTCAAGTGGAGCTGAACAGCACAAATACAAGTCCTCTGGGGGTAAGCCAAGTCAACAGCAGAGGAGAAGTGGGCAAACAAGGAAAAGCACTTCTCTAATCAATCTGCTCCCTTCCCCAGCCAATGCTAGATTGTGAGCATCTGGATCTAGACACCAAACATAGATCTTCAATTCCCATACTACTGAGTGAAAAACAGACAGATGGCAACCCTAAATACAGGCAAATTAACAACCATGTTAGAGCTTACAGAGAAAAGTGCAGATTTTATATAAAGGACATGCGACTGGGAAATAACTGTAAATGAATGAATGAAACCTGTTATGTTTAGCAACAGGTTAAGCACAATTTAAATATTATTATTATGGAAGAAGCAGTAGCACTAGGGAGCTTCTAGGGAGCTGGCTTGACTACTATCTCCATGTTGTCTATGAGGCTTTTTCTCCCACTACCTGGATGAAGTTTGGTAGCAGTGTTAGTGAGTTTCTATGCAAATAGACCACAAAGACATATTGTCCCTATCATTATTTGATCACACTTCCCCTGCTTGCATTTGAGCAGCTCCCAAGGACAAGAAGATACATCAGACCAGAACAGCTGAGCGATCCAACAAATGGAAGCCAACATCTGGAGCACACTCAGTTCTTACATTCCGAACGTGACCTTCAAACACCATATGAGTGCACACCCACTTACACACAAGCAGAGGCAAAGGCGACCAAGGCTTCAGATGAAAGATGACTTGGATTCTTGTTAAAGTCAAATTTTTAAAAACTATAGTGTGTTTAGGTTTAATGTTTATTGTAATTAAATATGCTAGAGAGGCCACCCAGAAAAAATATCACTCTAGACCTGTGTTTCTCAACCAGTAGAACTCGTACCACTGGTGGTACTTGGGGTGGTGTCTGGCAGTATACGCGGGACCCCCAGGCCCCCACCACTTGGCAGTGAGACCAGCATCACAATGCAACGAACAGCAGAAGGGGACTCGGCTTGGCTCGGCAGACAGGCAAAATTCCAGCATGTACTTTTCACATGCTCGAAAAAGCCCTCTTGTCCACCCTGAGCTTCTTACCAGTATTTATCACTTTGCATGTGGCCTCCCAATCTGGAAGTAACTGGCGATAACATCATCGCCAGTTATTTCCAGTGGTAATTCCAATAGGTGGACCGTGCAAAGTGGTACAGCAGAGAATAAACATTGAGAAATGCTGCTCTAGACAATCAAACCAGCCATCAGCACTGATTTCTGTAGGGACCTTCTCATGCATCAAGTGCCAGCAGTATGAAAACAGAGGGGGTGGGGTCTGGATCCAGTACATGAAGGAGATCCCATCAGGCTGAGCAGGCCTCAATCACACTTTAGTTCTGTAGGGGGGAAATGAGGCCCCAGGGAAGATCCCCCATCTTATCTAAGCACAGCACAAAATCCCTATTCAAGGTTATTTGCTGCCTCTGTAATAAAAAAGCCATTTCCATCAATTTGGGATGGTAAATGTCAGTTTAAATTAAATAACCCAGTTTACCAATGATGAAAATTATTCAGGACAAAACTCTTAACTGGGAAAAGTTGCTCTTTGGAGCGGAGCGGAGCTTTGGTTTATAGCATAAAAAGCAGCTGTCTTCATAAAAGCTAATAAAATACTCTGGGGATAATTAAAACTTTAATTAAAAATGTGAAGTCCAAATAGCTTTTTATGATAGCGAGAAAACTTGTTTTGACATCTGAAATTGCCGCACAAGCCGGGTCTCCCTTGTATTCTCTCCAGGCTATTTAGAGGCTGGCATTTAGCTCGGAATGTTCTCTTACTCCATCCAAAAGGGTCAATTTTTAGAGCGTTTTAACATGTAATGGGGATATTTGCTTTACAGCTCAGTTCGAAATTGATAGTCTGATCTGGTGACAGGCTTCCTTGCATGCCAATTTTTGCAAGATGCTTTCCCTAAGTATATAGAAGAAATAAATCACATCCAGGGAGTAAAACTCATTCCATGCCTTACATGCATAGGCAGCAATATAGGAGAGCAAAGGCGAGCCTGCATTCCCTTCAAACCACTCCCAACCAGCAAAGCACCTCTGGTTCTGTGCCAGATCCACCATTGCTGCTGTCCAGTTGCTGAATGACAAAACAAGCTTTCTGAACCTTTTGCCTAAGAGCTTGTCCACTTGTAGCAAAGCTTGCCTCTCACACAGCCCAGTCCTCCAGGGCCACAGCATTGGTCTAGCATGCACTGCCATGGGGACAGCTCTCGCAAAAGGGTCGGAAAGCACTTCGTGATGGCCAAGCGGTAGCAGGCGCTAGCCTATAGGTCTGTGCAGGGGCACGCTGGCCTATTGCACTGGTGGAAGAGGCACTGGGTGCTGAATAGGGTGGAGGAGCACTAGCATAATTAAGGGGGGGCCAAGGGGTACACAACCCCAGGCAGCACAATTGGGGGGGCGGCATGCAGCAGCAACCCTGCAGCAATCCTGCTGCACAGCGCAACTTGCCTTCATTCTTGTTCTGTGCAATTCTGCGGCTTCCAAGATGCTTTCATCACCATATCTTTTGCAGTCCCAGGACAGAGTCCTGTGCTGTTCGCTGCCACTGGCTCTCTACTCCAAGCAACTGGATCAATAATGCTGTACAATTCCATAGCAGTGTATGGCAGCAGGGCTACAGCAGCCTGATGGAAGTCACGCAGGGGGTTGTTGCATGTTATCACCCCCGTGCATTTTTGTCACCCCCAAGACTGGAGCATCACAACTTCTCTTTCTCCCCCTCCCCAGTCTATAGGCTCCACAACCTCTCTCTCCCCCCCAAGCCTGGAGCCTCCACAACTTGTCTTTCTCCCCCCCCCCAGCCTGGAGCCTCCACAACCTCTCTCTTTCTCCCCCCACCTCAAGCCTGGAGCCTCACAACCTCTCCCCCCCAGCTAGCCTCCACAACCTCTCCACAACACAAACACTCCCACCACCACCACCCGCATCTCTCTCACACACACACAGGCTGCCCCCTTCTCTCACACACACAGATGCTCTGTTCCCCCCTCTATCACACACACAGACACACACACACTCACACAGTGGGGGGTGCCTTCACTCACCTTATCCAGCAGCTAAATGCAAGTTCCCCCCCCCCCAAGCTGGCAGCAACCTGCCATCACAAAGAAAAAATGGTCTCCTTTGTAAGAATGCCAGTGTTTGCTTCTTGCATAAGCCCCAGGTAAGGCTCGGTTCTCACCATGAATCAAGAGGTTCAGTGTGTCTTGAGAATTAAAGTTGTGGTTAGACTTTCCACTTGTTCATTGCAGCAGAGAAATGTGAGCCCCTATTTTTTTGCGCCTCTGGACTCACTTTTTAGAATGAGAATCTATCAGGACCCATTGGAAGTGATGTCATGACTGGAAGTGACATCATCAAGAAGGAAAATTTTTAACAATCCTAGGCTGCAATCCTATCCATACTTACCTAGGGGTAAGTTTCATTTACTGTCATAGTTAAAAGAATATACATAGTAGCTTGTTAAAAGTACAAATCTGTAACATTTCCCATGTCACATACCATGGTAGCATCAAGTCTAATATATTAAAAATAAAATATTGAAATGAATGGGGACCCACCTGAAATTGGCTTGCAACCCACCTAGTGGGTCCCAACCCACTTTGAGAAATATTCTTTAGGGCCTAAAGAATCAGAGTCACACATTTTTACTAGGCTAGATAGCACAGTTTCTGCTCTCACCAATTCTGGTCTCCAGTTAGGAGATCTAGACAGTTCTTGAGTTCATGTGTTCTGTCCCACCCTCTCAGACATCCCTTCCCTTCTCTTTTCAGAGTAACTATGTGCAGCATTATGCCTACTCTGATCTTAACAACACTACCCATGTTAAGTTCAAACTAGAGTTTGGAAACCATGGTTAGTGTTTACATCAGTGCAGATGCTACATTAGGAGATCAGAAAAGGAATCTTTGCTACAGTAGGAAATTACTCTCTTCCTCCTGACAATACGAGTTTGCTTTGAAAGAAGTACATACTGTGTCTATTTGCTTTATTTTACTTGAGGCACAGGAAAGAATTTTATTCATAATAGGTACTAACTCACGAGTACACCACAGTGAAAACACACCTGTTATAGCAGTGGAGGCCCCATTTCTGCAAGTCTTGATTCTGCAAGTACTGTATGTCTATGAAAAGCTATCATCAATACACTGTTAGCACTGCAATCTTATTTATATTTACCTAGGCGTAACCCCTATTGCTCAGCAAAACTTACTTCCATGTCAACATAGATAAGATCAGGCTGCAAGAGAGGTCAACAGCTCTGAGCACTGCAACAATTGATCCGACTTTGTTGCAATGCTAAATTTAGGCTGAAAAAGTCCACTTCATAAACAGTCTACCTTCAACACTAAAAGTTATGTTGATAGACCTGACCCCAATGACAGCCTTTGAGAGATTCTGATCAGTCCAAAGGCGATGACATGTATATTTGGATTGATCTAAAATGGTCTTCTAAGACACTTGAGTACAGATTTTTCTGGGGGGGGGGGGGGGAAGTACATGAACTCAAACTCATGTGACTCATGAGTCATGAAGCTTGCAGACACAACTATCATGAAGCAACACTGCCCCCTTGTGGAAATCAGTCCTGTTTTTAGACATCCCTGAAACAGCTGCCTGTTTCCCGAGAACCCAAAACTTGGTCTTGTCAACCTTTCTTGAAAATAATCCTTGCCTTAAAATAATGTTGTTTATTCAGTCTTCAAATTAATATCATATATCTCAGGCCCTTCTTTCTTTGCAGTTAGTTATAATCCCCTCCCTTTGTTGTTCTCCTTCATGTGACCCCATGCAGAGGCCATTCAATGCTTTTCTGCCTTCCTTATGTTACGCCTTATAGCTAATCCCTTTCCTTGCACTTCACCAAAACAAACCTATACCCTACAATCTTTGTCAAATAGGTGCATTCTACATGAGGCGAGGAAACCACCCACAACTAGCCTGAATAATCAGACCTAATCAAGAAGTTAAAAATGGTAAAACTAAGCATTCCAACTTAATTTTTTTTAAATTACAGCCAGAAAGACCCAACATCTCATCCCACCCTGAAAATACTTGGAATGCTCAAACAGATAAACCATTTCCTATAATGGTGGGAGCACATTTCTTTATCCTGTTACTAGGTATTTCAAACAGAAACTTACTTACAACATCCTCTTTGGATATACAGGTCCTGTATATCCATAACAGCCTTGTTATACATGGATTTTTTATATACGAATTTGACTCAACACAAATGGCCACTGCAAATGAGAAGGAATGGGCTGCTCTCTGGAGAAGGGGAAAAATGCATCCCTTTAAAATCAGTTTCAAAAACTGAACAGTCCTTTAACAACAGCCTCGTTAATGAGAGAGAGAGGGCAGCTGGCTGACAATCCATCAATCCTCCTCTCTCCAGGCAATCCCTCCCTACCCCCTGAGCACAGCACGTGAAAGAAAGGTGATCGCTTTGTATTTGTGAAGGGAGGGAATGAGTGAAGCACCTTTGTAAGCCCTTGGAAGACAGCTGACTGATGGATTGTCTTCTTCATGACTCTTACCTTACATCACAAAGGTCAGCAAGGCTGTTTTTAAAACACCGGAGCAAAGAAACTTTGTTTTTTAAATTGATTTGCTATAGTGCGTTTTTTGCCATCCACACGAGTGCTTGGAATGGAATCCAAGCGAATAATGAGACTCAACATGTATCTTCTCAACATTCTTCTTAACACAGAAACTATGAACAGCCAAACAAAGGTATGTAACATTGAAATACTCCAAAAGGGATTTATCGGACGGAGATGTCCTACAGCCTTTTTGGCTACAACAGAAACAAGCAGGGGAGAGCACCAGGATGAGGTCTCTTGTTATCTGGTGTGCTCCCTGGGGCATTTGGTGGGCCGCTGTGAGATACAGGAAGCTGGACTAGATGGGCCTATGGCCTGATCCAGTGGGGCTGTTCTTATGTTCTTATGTTCTTAAGCAGAAGAATCATTACAGAGTTAGGAGACTCTTCTTGCACAGCTTGGGGTTTCCCTGGAACCCTGCACTGAGGATCAAGTAGTTTGTACAAAGACATGTTTCCCTTCTACTCCTGAATTTGCAACTTAGCAAAGATTTTTTTTCTGAGAGGGGCTGGCAGGGAGGGCATGGAATGGGATGGGACTATGGTGACAGGTTGGGAGGCTTTAGGACTTAATCCCCACTATGGTACTGACCGCAATTGTGTGTAGCTGTCGCTTGCCCAATAGGGCAATATTTTATGCAAAAAAAAAAAAAAAAAAACACTTCTGCAAGAAAGTGCAAAAAGTAATGGAAACTCTTTTTTGTTTAAAATACTGAGGGGAGGGAGCACGATCAAGATCAGAACTGTGGCAAGGACAAAGCCCTAAAGCCTCCCTACTTCCCTGCTACAACTTCACTGTTTTGCAACCAACACACTGTCCCTGTAAATAAAACAAATGTCCCATACTTCCGGGTTTGATGACAGTGTGCAAAGAGCATGGAAAGGAAGGGAACTGTCTGCTTCTTGCTTGAAACAGCTGAAGCAGATAATCACAGCTTGCAGCGGAGTCTTGCACTGGCAGCTGGTTGGAGGGAGGCAGCAGCAGCAGACTTGGGATAAAAGGCACCCCAAATTCGTCACCCCCCTCAAAGCCCTCACAATCGGCTTCTAATGCAACCTACATTAGCTGGCCTCATGGATGGGCCAGTCCTAAATGAAACCATCAAGTATTTTGAGTGATGTGCAATTTGGCCTTATGACACTACAAGGCTCCAGTTTGCTCCACTTTGAAGGGAGCTAGTTTTGCAATGTCACCACCTTAACAAAACAAAACAAAACAAAACAAAGGAAAACTTCAACCATTTGTTGCTTTGTTTCACCTAAAAAGGGATAATGAGGAATCCAAACTAAAAACTTACATATGGACAATTTTTTTCAGTAACATATTTTTACAAATGATGCATATCTTAGGTGTTTCCCATAGGTGTTTTCCATGATCACATCACACAGTCCATGGCACCATCACAAATCAACAGTCTTTGTACCTGCCACTGCTTCAGCCTCAGGTGCCGAGGACAATTTGGAAGAAGCAGAGGAGGGAGGAATAGGTGCTGGGTTCCGCTGTGCCTCTTCCCGCAACTTGACAATTTGCACAGAGTTCTCCTTCTTTGACAGCCAGAAGGCAGGGTACAGCGGTTCATCAAAGTTGCACTCAAATTTATGCAAGAGAGTCATGGTGTCAGAATCTATGCCATAAAAGGAAAGGGTGCCCCTGGGGTAATCCAGGTAGACTCCTATCCTGCCAAATCCCTGTATGTCCAAAGGTGTCTCTACATCACTATGCCAAGCTGAGAACGTCTTGCCATTCCATTTAATGCACCAGGAGAAATTGTTCCCTGAGATGCAGCTGTTGCTCTCGGATCCCTTCCGGTCAATGCTTTTGTATGTCATGCCAATGTAAATGCCAGCCCCAAATATCTCAACCTCAAAGTAGTAGCGCCCCATATACAAGCTTTTGTCGGACAGCACTTGGCGCCAGTGCTCAAATCTCTCTGGGTGATCTGGGTATGGATGTTCCCACGGTGTGGTGTTGGTGACCTTATGATTGTCATCCAAAAGTCTCAAGTAGCGATGGGCTGTCACTGGGTCAAATGTTAATGGGCAAGTATCTACACAGGAAAAAAATATAAATATTTGCAATCAGAAAAAAAAAATCTGCAATGAACCTGAGTACATAATTCTGCACTCAGAAAACTCAACTGGATTTTATAATAGAGTAAATTACACAGTTGTCATACTTTTTGTTTTAGATGCACTAGTGAGTGAGTGAGTGAGTGAGTGAGTGAGTGAGTGAGTGAGTGAGTGAGTGAGTGAGTGAGAACAATCTACCATTTTTCCATTTGTCACTGTGCAAGAAGTAAGGTTGTCCACTGCTAGGACCATGCCAAGACCAATAGCCTGTTTTAAAGTGAAAGCAAATTTCAATCTCTCGCTTTCATGCATGAGAGAGGAGCAGATGTGAGCCTTCAGCTCTCTTTGGTTCCTTCATATAGCTCAAAAACCATAGTTAACATTACACCTGACTGAGCCATTGTCTTCATCCTAGCATAACCTTGTCTGAAAGGCAATAATATGAGCAGAGCTAGCCCAGTATATTAAAAATGTGAATAGTGTCACCTAACTAATAGTGTTGCCCAACTGCCCAGTAGATGGCAGTGCAACCCATCTCATTAGTTGGTTGGAACTTATTGACTCTTTTTCCTGATCCAAGCAGCCTCCTCTTCAACTTCTTGATCTTACGGTGGACATCACTTGCACCCTCTTCTGGTCACAATGCAACATTGCTTGCAGTCTTTTGTTGCAGCTGAGGTCTTACAAAATGCAACTCTGCTAGGTGCAGGGCTAACAGATCTCCTTGACCCTGCTAACATGCATTCCACTGAGTACAAGCAACAAAGTTCTTGTCATACTGGTAGAGAATGGTTTGCCTTCATTCTCCCTTCTTCCTGCCAGATCTTGACACAGTACATGCAGCAATTTTCAATTTTTTTCATCTCATGTCACACTGACAAGACACTAGAATTGACACACCATCAGGTTTTTGACAATTGACAAGGCACACTGCAGTGACAGCAGGGGCTTGTATCCCCCCAGTGGCCCTACTAATAAATGACTTTCTCCCAAATTCCTGCAGCACACCTATGAACTACTCGTGGCACACCAATGTGCCATGGCACAGTGATTGGAAAATAGCTGCAGTATATGGAGAGAGGGCTTTTATGAATAATCACAGATCTACCAGAGCAGTAGAGACAGGTGCCCCAATCCACCCAGGACAGTCAGCTTCCATGTGACTATCCCAATTGGATAAAGAACAAAGAGGAGTTCACCCAGACCCAGCTGCCAGGAGTACATGCATGTAGCCACAAAATCACTGATAGCACTGGTTGAAATCTGGTCTCCTCCTTACTTATCAGTTGTTCAGTACAAATACCAACTCTTGGGTAGGGGTAAGTATATGCCGCTCCAGCTTGCTGCATGGCCAACTCTGGGATCAGAACCTCTGGACTAGCCATTTTCAACCACTGTGCCGTGGCACATTGGTGTGACCTGAATCAAGGCTTGGGGGGGGGGGTAAAGGGAACAATTTGTACCCAGGCACAGGGTCAAAAAGGGAGCCCAGGAGCCAAAGGAGGGGCCCCATAAATTTCCTGGGATCTGACATTTTCCTATCTACTCAGACTTATTGCCTGCACGGAATGGTGGGGACACTACCACAAGCATGCGGCTGCAGCTGCTGGCAAGCCATATATGCTGGGCTGAGGAATGCATACATGACACTCCTTAACAGAGCATCAAATCTGGAAGGAAACTGGCCTGCTACAGTAGCTCTTTGGCTTGAGGATCTGCTTACCGTGAAGGAGTGGATAGGAGTTCAAGGACACAGCTGCAAGACTACAGTTGCTGCAGAAGCAAGTTTAGGTATGCACAGTATGAGCTGAAATATGATGATGCTAATTTTTTTGCAATGGTTTTCTATATCTAAAAGATTTTAGAGAGATTCACAGCCCAGTCCTATCCAACTTTCCAGCACCAGTGCAACTGCATTGCAGCCCCGGGGTAAGGGAACAAAATGTTCCCAAACCTTAAGGAGGCCTCTGTGACTGCACCCCCAACACAGGAAGCAGTGCATACCCCATACGCACAGCAGCACCAGCACTGAAAAAATGGATAGGATTGGGCTGTCAGGAGTGTGTTTGGTTTTCCGTATTACTGTATTTAGCTACCGATGCCACATGGGTATCTGGGCTCCAAAGACATTTCCAGCTATCTGTTAAAGTGTTTTTAATATGTTTTGATCTGTTTGTTAAATTATGTTTTAATCTGTTTTTAATATGTTGTAAGCCGCCCTGGGTCCCTTTAGGGAGAAGGGCGGGATAGAAATAAAGTTTATTATTATTATTTTTTATTATCTCCACCCTCCCCCCACCCTGTTTCATCCCTCCCTGCCCCCATTCTGCTTGTCCATTACCACCCTCCCCTGCTCTGTTTGACCTCTCCGTCTTTGCAAAGGGGCCCAAAAGAAACTTTGTATCCCCTGACAAAATGGCTCTCAGAGGCCCTGACCTGAATGGTCTCCAGGTGTGCCACAGGAGAGGATTATTTATTAGTAGGGTCATTGGGGAATGTGAGCCCCCCCCAGCAGTGTGGTGTGTCTTGTCAATTGTCAAAAAACTGATGATGAACATTTTAGTGCCTTCCTAATGTGCCAGGAGATAAAGAAAAAGTTGAAAATCATTGCTCTGGACACTCTGGAATTGCAGGACTCTGCCACAAGGGAAACCTTTACAAACAAGGACATCTTCTCAGAAAGGGGACACTGGTGAGAGCCTCTCCGGTTTCTTCTGAAGTAAGTCTCACTATGTTTATTAAGGTTTGTTCCCTAGCAAGTTTTATGTTTAGGAATGCAACCATAGTCATAGACATCTACAAACCTAAGTACACCAGCAAGAAAACAATGGTAAGCACACAGCTCTAACCATCATTGCATATGGCAAACACAAAACTTAATACAACACAAAAGCGACTGGAGGGTGCTGGCACCATAAATCAGGTTGTGGCTTACATTCAAAGAAGTCACTCTTGCTCTTGGGTTCTGGAGCCGACAGGCGGTGCTTGGATGGGACAATGGCAGATACCATTGTTTTGATGCCAGCATCCTCTGCAAAAGCAAAAATAAATGAAGATTTGTTGTTCTTCAGGTCTACGCAAGATGGAGGAGAGGAAGACTGGGATAAATAAGCAGTCAGATGGGTACTCACCATCTTTGGCAAACTCCTGCAACTTCTCCTTATAAGAATTTTTGAAAAGTTGTAAAAGGTGTTCCGTGGACTCCAAGACCACCCTTCGGATCCCCGACAGTTTGTCTTTTAGACCAATGTACACACTGGGCAGGGTGTCATCCCCTGCGCTCTTCTTGAATTCACAGTATTCCTATTAATAAACACCCACATACACACATCCTCTTAGTTTTGAGTTAACTTCTCCTCATGTACACTATTTGAATACTGCAAAGCTTTCACACTGGAATGAAGCGCCCCACTGCCTTGCTCTTAAGTCCCAGAACAGCTGGGTATATCACAGAATAGCAGGATGTTGCACACCTTAGTCATGTCAAAGCTGTAGGCACTACTGAGGAGGAAGAGGAGCAGTGCTCAGCCCTCTCTTTCTCTCCCCCTCAACTCCAGTGCAACTGTCTGCACTTGTATAGAGGCTACAGGGGTCGGTGCCAACCATTGGCAGATCCGGGGGGGCCATGGATGCATAGTCCCCCCCAAACTGTCATGCAGCAGCTGAAGTTTTCCAGCAGCCACACACAGTTTCCTATGTGGGGCTTTGCTGGCCGCCTCCTGCTTCTCCGCAGGGACTTTCCTTGGCCAGGCAGCTCCCCCTCCCGCCCCATTCCTCCTCCCTCACCCCCCACAGATTAGATCAGTGGTTCCCAAACCTTTTAGTACTGGGACCCACATTTTTAAACAACACTCTATCAGATCTCACTAGGCTTACCAGACTTTTTAAAGAGAAGATCTCGTAAGAACTTTTAGTAGTTATCTTGCAAACTGCAGAAGCTGAGCTCTTTGCAGGGTAATTAGCAGCTAACAGTATCTGATTTTTGAATAGCTTGAAACAATTAGTTATCTGATCTTTCCATCATCCTTTGGGTGTCCCACCCAAGATCAAGTCATGACCCACCAGTGGGACAACCCACAGTTTGGGAACCACTGGATTAGATAAAACTCATGAAACGTTTATTTATTAAAGGTTATTGGGCAGGATGGATCTTTGGCTTGGCCTCTGTGGCCAAGGTTTGGTGGGTGGTTAGACCTGGGCTCCTGCTTGGACTTGAAGCCCAGGTCTACTGGCTGGGTATATTGGGCTCCCATTCCAGCCGAAGTCCAATCGGGAGCCAAGGTCAACCCAGCTGGTAGATCTGGGCTCCAAAGCCATGTGGGAGCCCAGGTCTACCCACCCAGTGAACCTTGGCCATGGAAACCTCAAGTTAAACCAGGAGCCCAGGTCTACCTGCCTGGTTGACCTGGGTTCTGAAGTTGGTAGTTATCGTGCTCCCCCCCTCGAAACACAAACTCTGGATCCGCCCCTGGTGCCAACACAGAATGCAATTGGTACAAACCATCATAGCCCAACAGTCTCTTAGGTGAACCCAGCCAGGCATCATTTCTGGTATTGCAAGCACATTTTCTCAGCACATTCTCCTATGGATTACTGTTCTCTCTGATAACTTCTGCGCATTCTGAGCTCAACTGCCCTGCAGGCCACCTCAGTCCCACACTCTTTGAGCCCACAGTTGTCGCGCTACAAACACCAGAGCTGTACCTCTGTTAAATGGAAAGGGATGGGCCACAGGCAGGCCAATCCTAACTAAATTCCCTCTCCTGTTGATGCAGCTGCCCTACTGGAGGGTGTGCTGCATCCTTCTGGGGGGGTGGGGCAGTCACAAGAGTCTCCTGCAAAGCTTTCAGGAGTAAACCTCCATTACCCCAATAGATCACTTTCAATCTGTCACTGCCACCACCTCTTACGGCGGCACTTGCACCATTTTAAAACAGCAGAACACGGTTCCACTGTCACAAAGCCCTCCATGTGCTGGCCAATCCTAGTTAAGATTGAGTCCTGAGACTAGTTTCCTGCTAGAAGCTTAGAACTTTCCTCACTGAGTTACTGTATGTGCATAGATATCTCCATTGATTGATCTTTTGGTAGATTTCTGCAAGTGACCCTAAGAGAGTCTTCCAACCAAATGATTTTCTAATAATCATAGTAATCTAATTCAAATGATCATCTAAAGGGCTGAATTTCATGAATAGTTTTAAGCCCAAACTTTTGCACGTTGATCATTATAGATCAGCTATAGTGATATGCCCTATTACTACTTGGGTTACCTTTAGGAAGAGGATGTCATTGGTGTGGGCGGCCATCTTCTCCAGCCAAGTCTTACACTCCTTCATGGTCATGCGCTTGTCTTCCAGGTGGATCTTGATTCCATTGGCATGATTAACTGCAGCCCGTTCCTTCTCCTCTAGGAAAGCGAGCACCTCAGAGCGGGCCTTCGTAAGTGCTTGCTGCAGCTCTTCAAACTGCCCTTCCACTAAGGCTTTGACTTCAGATACTGAACTCTGCAGGGACAACATTCACTACCTTTGTTAGCTCAACCTGACAGCACCGGGCACTGCTCCCCCCCCCCCATGACGCTCCCTGATGGCAAACTGAGCACTGCCACTGCCTTGCTGATTAGGTGGGTCCTTCAATGAGCACTGACCTTCAACCAGTGCCCAACCTGCTTCTGGTGCCAACCCTAGTATCCAGACTACTATTTCCCCGTGCTGTGTGGATTCCGTCCACACTTCAAGAGTTCATAACTGAATAATTCACGTTTCTCTTCTTGCTCTCACAATAGGAGCAGTAAATGCAAGATTCAGAGAAAGCAACAGGGCTGGGATTAAACAAACACCCAGCTCTGCAAACATGGCTGGTTACCATTCCAAGGTTAAAGGAACAGTGCTGAGGAAACAGAACCACAGGAGCTAGGCTAGATCTTTTCGATTGTTAGAAGGAATTACAAAGAACATGTGAGAGGAGCAGCATGGCAACAGCACACACATTCTCAGCACACACTTTCACCTGCATAGAGCTAAGCATTTGGGGGCCCTCTACGTATGTTATAATGTATCCATATCTGTCATGGAGGAGTAGCCTGCCCTCTCTCCAGCTATTTAGCTGGCACAGAATCAAATGTGCAAAATTGAGTAGCCCTGTATAAAGCTGGCAGGCCCAGACCAGAGATTCGGATGCGGCAGAGGCCTGCTCTACTGCCCACTGCCCCTCCCAAGTCCAATCCACCCCCATTCCACCCTCCCCTACCCAAAAACACCACCTTTCAACCTCAGGAATGCCCTCCCACCACCCTCCCCATGCCCCTCTGTTGTCCGGCACAAACCTTATCTGCCCCTGCGGCCATTGAGTGGGATGCAGTACTCACAGGAAGGCACAGGTTCCCCCATCAGCCGCGCTTACTTGCTGGGTGCCAAAAAGCACTTTATGGTGCTTTTACAACACCCAGCACTGGCATAGCACCAGGCGGAGCCTGAGGATTGCATTCTAAGTCAAGCCAATCATCCAGAACTCTGCCAAATTGTGAGGAGAAAAGTAACATTCTTATGACTACAGACAGCTATTTACCAAAAGGTGACTTTCTGCAGAGTTCACATAGGCACTTGGAAAGCCAGTCATCTGCAACATCCTGCTAGGTATGGAAGAGAACTTTGCCACATATCTTCAGCCAATCAGAAATTCAGGGAAGTGGTAGTTATATAATTTTCCTTCTCCCTTAGCAGGATGTTATAGATTATGAGTTTACTGGCTGATTTAATACACTGTCTGGCGAGTTGCCAATTGGTAAATATTTGTTGGTCTTCACCTCTGGACTGGTAGTGTGAGTCAGGCAGCCCTGTAGCCAAAAATATTGTGGGGAGGGGGCTGAGTCAGGAAAGAGACCTGGGATATCACTTGGTGAGCTCCCACTCACTGTGACCATAACTCTGGAACCAGACTGGATAATTTGCTTCCTAAATTGTTATGGGCATACTGTTCAGCATAAGATACTATTTGATGAACAAGAACATGAGCAGTACTTCATAGGATCAAAGGTGCATGTCGCCTAGCATCCTGTTTCCTACAGTGGCCAGTCAAATACCTCTGGGAAACCCTAGAGCAAGGCATGAAGGTGACAGCCTTCTCTTCTTGGTATTCAGAGGTATACTGCCTCTGAACTTGGTCAGAGCAATCCACCATGATTGTACCCAGTCACCTTCTAAAGCTATCTCTAAAACCATACGTTGTGTCAGTTCCATTGTGAGTGTGAAAAGAGAAAAGCTGCTGGAGGAGAGAAGACAGGCAGAATTGTAAAAGTGAAAAGTGCGCAGTGCCCTGAGAGAAAGAAAGGTAATACCATTTTTCACTTAGGAGATCCAGCTGTCCTGCTCCTGACCAGACCAGTCAGTCATATAGCAAATCTGACTACGTGGTCTGTTTTCAGGTGCAATTCGAAGTGCTGGTAACGACCTTCAAAGCCCTATACAAACTGAGGCTGAGGTATCTGAAGAACTGCCTCTCCCCATAGGAGAAGGCCTGTTCCTCAAGATCACCGGGGGGGGGGGGGACCACCACCAGCTGAGGTTTCTCTGGTGACACAGGAGAGGTCCTTCTCTGTGGTGGCACCACAAATGTGGAACTCCCTCCCACCTGAGCTGAGGCTGGCTATTTCCCTGATGGTTTTTGAGCAGTGCCTGAAGACCTTTCTAATTAACAAGAGATCAAGATCATTTGCTCCATCAGAGACCAAGCACCTAATACTTATCAGAGCTCAAATCAGAAACATTTCTGTTCAGGAGCCTCTCAAATGACAGACATTCTAGTCATCTTTGTGAAGAAAGGTAGGATATCTGCACAGGCTAGAAAGGAGAGCAAATTCCTCAGCACAATCCTCAGCAAAAGGTGAGGCATCACAAGGAGTTCTCTAGAAGCACAGAGGTCATAGCAGCAAAGGCCATTAGTCACGTCTCCTATCATCAAAATGTCTCCACAACAAACAAAAAAACCAACACAAGGATTGATCCTGCCACCTCCCATTTGAAAGTTCTATTCCTTGCAGGTGTTCTAGCTTTGTAAGAAACATGCTTGGTGGTTTTAAGGAGGAGAATAAATTCACCCAAAATATTTCTTAGGCGATATAGCAGCAAATTACAGAGAAAGAGGAACAAGTAAATGAAGAAAAACATTAGTTGGGGGAGGGTGTGAACTTATCTAAGGTGGATCACACAACCATCTTTGGGGGGGGGGGAAAGACAGAGGAGAGTGAAAAACAGGAAGAGAGACGATGGTAAGCCGGTAACTTGTGATGACTTAAAGGTAAAGGTAAAGGTCTCCCCTGGCATTAAGCCTAGTCGTTTCCGACTCTAGGGGCAGTGCTCGTCTCTTTTTCTAAATCGAAAAACCGGCATTGTCCGTAGATAGTTTTTGTGGTTATGTGGCCGGCATGACTGAACACCTAAGCTCATGGAACGCTGTTACCTTCCCACCAAGGTGGTACCTATTTATCTACATGCTTTCGAACTGCTAGGTTGGCAGGAGCTGGGACAAGCAACCCCCGCTCACCCCGCTCACCCCATTGCGCGGATTCAGACTGCCAACCTTATGGTCAACAGGCTCGTCGACTCAGCGGTTTAACGCACTGAGAATTACTGAGCCACAAACTTCAGGCCCTATTATTCTTTAAGGAAAGCCCACATCCTTAAGTGGTGTATTACCAAGGTCCATTGGCAGACAGGTTACCTATAACAATAAATTTATGTCAAGGGTGGACTACAGGAAAACCTTTTGAATACCATGCAGCAAATGTGATGTTACCACCATCAGACACTGATAGTAAAGCAAAGATAATTTATCTATTTAAAGTCTTACCACTATAGACTCTGAATTTTTCTGCAGTTTGACAATTGCATTTTCAGCTGCATTCAGTTTCCAATCATATTCTGCTTGAAGCCGAAGAAGTTCATACTGTGAATAGATGGATTGGGGGTTATTCATACAGACGACACAATAACAGGTAGCTTCTTTTCCCAAATTCATGAATCAAATTGGAATATCTTTTTTTAATAAACTCTGAACTTTGCATCCTCAACACACTTCAAATGAACTTTGACATTGAACAATGTGTTCCATCTGGAACTCACCACACATAAGATTTACTTAGAGATTTGGGGCCCAGCCCTATTCAACTTTCAAGCACCGATGCAGCTGCAATGCAGCCCCAGGCTAAGGGAACAAATATTCCCTTATCTAGAGGAGGCTTCCATAATGGCACCCCCAGCACAGGATACAGCACATGCTGTGTTGGATAGGATACAGCCCTTAGCAAGGTTGGGAACTTAAGCCACTAACTTGGACTCGAGTCGTCCAAAAATGCATGATTCTTGCTGACTCAGGAACTCATAAATCACGCACGTGTAAGACTCTGAAAAAGACTTGAGTCAAGGCCCCCTGACTCAGCACTCATCCCCACACATGCTGACTCAAGTCTGCCTGTGTCTAGGTGTGCTTGCTTACTGTTTTCATGGCATGAAAAACCTTGTGGGGCAGCATTCCAACCGGGGTACAGCAGGAAAGTTTCAGTCAAGAGGCAGGAAAAGATGAATATTTGCAATGAATAGGGGAAGACGGGACTGGACTCTCTTTTCCTGTCTCTGATAGGAAAGCAGGAACAGATGATCATTGGACAAAGGATGGGTATTCTGATATTTTCATTGACTGAGGGAGAGCAGGAGGAAGAGCCAAGTGTGTTGTTGCCTTACGATTGGCTTGAGAAGCCCAGGGAGAGGGAAGAGGCAGGGAAGTGAGTTCATAGCGAACATGCTTTGCACCTCATGGCTGGTGGGAAGGAGGGAGTCTCATTGAATGACCGGTGGGACTACTTCTGCGAAGGACTGCAAAGGATTGGATCATCCTGGTAAACCTTGCAGCTGCTGCTTGTGACACTCCTCTCTCTTGCCACTTCTGACCCCACTCTCACGCAGTCCCTCCCACCCCTCCCTCTTGAAATGAATCCTAAAATGAATCCTAAAATATGAAACAATAGTTATCATGATCTTATGAACAGGAAGACTGTCAGAGAAAAGGTGAAGAGCTCACACTCCCATGACACAGGTAGTCATAATGGCTATGACTGTCTCCTCCACCTACTCTATGATTCACAGCAGTTTCTGGAAATATTTTTGCTCATTATAATAACCTTCAGCTTGGAAAATCCTAGTGTGGAATCTGGGTCATGAGAAGAATCTTCCATGAGAATATCCTCAAAAACTGCACACTAATTTAAACATATGTACAGTCCCAGAGATGGATATGCCTAGGGTCCCAGTCCAGTTCAATTTCCCAACACTGATGAAGTCATGCCAACAGGGCATGCACTGCATTCTGAGGGTGGGGCAGTCATGGAGGCCTCCTCATGGAAAGGGTACATTTGTTCATGTATGAATAATTCACTGTTGTCCTCTATCCATCTCCTCTTCCCCTGTGATAAAGCCTCCAAAGACCTTTTGGAGCCCTTATTAATTTTCAAGGACTCTAATTGACCTCAGCAGACTTCTTGCGCAGCCCGCAAAGCTCAGCAGTTTTGCAGGTTTGATCCAGAGGGAGCCATTCATATGATCCACATGCTCCAGCAGAAGCAAACGGGCAAAGTGCTGGGAAGGAGAAAAGTAAAATATTTTCGCAATCAGAGACAGGGCATAACCAGCTTAGGAACTAATGCTACCCATAGAGGATGGACAAATCCTTCCTGAGGATTTAAGAAGGGTGCATTCACAATTCTTTAGGCTTGTGGCAGCTACATTTTTGTGTCTATCCATAAAGAGTTTCATCCATACTCTGGAGGCTAAGAACGTCATTGGAATGTACAAGCTGAACTCAACATGGTTTGCTTTTGACATTCGGCCGCAGCTTTTCAAGAACCTGTGTCCAAGTGCCAAAACATGATCCATGCCAAATTAGGCAGATCCAGTCAGCGATCACACAGCAGGTTCAGTCTTTGGCAATACTGCAGACTCCGCAATTGCCATGGTCTTAGGAGTAGCATGAGAGCAGTTAACTCTCATACTACTAGTAGTAGTAGCATGAGTAGTAATTTGACAATACAACCATTTTCTCACAAAAAGCAGGCAAGTCTCTCTTTTGCTCATGCAGATTTGCCAGATTTCCCTTGTATAAAGTGACAGAGCCTCCTTTTTTGAGATGATGAACCCTAGTTTCATAATAACCCAGCCCCATCATTGATCTGGGAACAAACAGTGACACTCCAGGATATATCACATTACAGAGAGAGCAAGCATGAAAGGATTTGTTTCACTCTCATTTGAACTGCAAACAACCCATGCCCATGACAAAGTTTTGAGTGACAAACAGGGCAGTCAAGTCCCATATTTTCCAGCAACTCAGCCTGCCATGACACTCCCTCTGTCTGTACCACCACATGTAACATAAATCTACTTACCTCCTTCTCTTTTCTGGCTACTGCACAGGTAACTGCCTTATGGCCCTGGTGTCCATCGACAAGGCAGTCTTCACAGATGCACACAAGGTCTGGGTGGCAAAACCAGCTGAGCTGCATCTTATGGGCCTCACAGCTCTGTATGTCAATGTCCTTCAGTGGGTCCATGAGCTTATGGGTCTGCAGTTTGGCATTCTCCAGATGAGGCCGCAGGTGATCCTGGCAGTAATTTACCATACAGGTCAAGCAGGATTTCACTGCCTTCCCCTTTTCAGCCAAGCAGAAATCACAAAGAACCTCGTCTTCTTCCACTGTGCCCCCCTCCCTCATCAAGTCCGCCATCTCTTTGTTGGAACCATTTTCAGTCAGATCGTCTTCCAGATGCACTCCATTACTGGGGGCATCTTTTCTTTCAGGTTCTGTCTGTAGTTCCCCTTCATGTTTTAATCCTTCACTCTCATGCTCTTCGTGTATCTGAGGGCTGTTGTTTGCCTCAGGGCTGGAGTCTTCAAGTATCGGTTCTTGAGGCAGTTCTTCAGGACAATGTGGTTCAGGGTCAGCCATGTTTTAAGCTCTCCCGTACAGCTCGCTTTCTCTGACTCCAGCAGCTGCTTTCTAAGGTGTTTGAACTGTAATTGTGTGCAGCCAAGAAATGAAAGAAGTCATACCTGAACGCTCCCCAGTGCCTCGAGATATTAACTCTTTCCTTCCGCCTTCCAGAATATAACTGAACTTAATGCAGTTTGTGAGCCAATGCAGCAAGTAGCTGGCACGCTTGGTCTGGTTTCCTGTTAAGTGAACTGTGGATAAGCGTGACTCCTCCCAAGATTTGTACAGTGATCTCTTATCTTGGAATGGGAGAAGGAAGGTTTCAGCTTCCTCTTCATAATAGACTGCTCTGTTGCTTTGGAAATGCCCTATACTGTTACTCATTCTCCCATCAAGTCTCTGCTTTTGTGAATCTGTCTTTGGAAGGATTACGTAAACTACAAATTAAAAACTGCAAATGAGTCCTCCCCTGTGTTTCATTACTTTGACATGTGAAATAGTCAACCAGTGGTTTTGTTGGGGTTTTTTTCCACAGACATCTGACAGACTGTCTAAAGGCAAATCCCTTTATTTAGCACCTGTAGTTTTTGAAGGACTTTATAATTCCCTTCCATTAACCTGTTGGGGTTCAGCCAGCTGAACTGCATTCTAGGGTTGCGCCCTTAAGCACATACTGTACATGGGTTACTTGGTTTATGTGATCCTGTTGCAGAAGATGTGAGCCTCTATTTGCTGGTGGTCCTGATTTTCTCAGAGCTCGTGGACATTTTGGGGATGTGCACAGCAAATTTCTCGAGCATAAAGGAGGCTGCTTCAGTTGCTAATACTTGTTGCTGTAAAGTAGCAAAAACAGTTCAGGTGTGGCTCAGAGAAAACTAGGTAGCACTGGTTGCTTTGCTTTGAACACCACTGATTTCTTGATAACAGAGCAAGCCATCCAGAGATCACCATATTTACAAAATTCAACAAGGTTTCAGAGATCCGGCGCACAGTCTCCTGTGCTTTCACTGGCTTGCTGATCACACTTTAAAAAATAAAACTTCTGGAGCACTATAAGCAGTCTGGCACAAAGTAACCAGTTCAGCATAAGTAACGCTTGATAAAGCTGGTGCTGTAAGGAATGGCCAATTGAACATGCCACAGACAGTCAGCAGAACTTTGCTTCTGTTCTGTGCTTTCTACATTATTGATTTCCTGGTAACAAGATCACCTTTCGGTATAAGATACCAAGGTGCTGGTTGACTCTCATCAGATTCTTCATTATGGCCCAATGCGGCCATTTTAATGATAGCAGCAAGATGGAAAAGAACTGCCTCTAGTCCATCCAGGTCTAAGGACTATTCAGGCCTATAAGGAGATCACTGAGACTCCACTACTCACACAGAAATATGCAGCAAAATTGAAAATCTTATTCCAGTTGTCTCATAGAACTTTCTCATCCTGAGGCCTTCTGAGCTTACCATTTAAAGAGGCAATGCACAACACGTCGCTGCTTTGGATTGCTCTAATCAAGGGGTGTCAAACACATGGCCCAGATGCAGCCCTGGAAGCTCTTTATCTGGCCTTCTGGCTCTCCCAGCGCTACCATCAGCTGTTCTCAGCTGCTGAACTATTACTGCTGAAAGGGCTGCCCACATTATAATTGGGCTCTTCCATATCCTGAAAATATGATCAAGATTTGTGCATTTTCTCTTCTGCCATGTGCAGCTAATGAGTTAAGTGAGAAAAAAGTACCTATTTCTGGTCATGACCTGCTTCCTGCTTTATGACATCAGTTTGGGCCCTCAGCAGGAATCATGAAAGCTATTTGGCCAGCTGTATGAAACAGGTTTGACACCTGCTCTAAGCTAGCTTTGTCATGGTTTTTGACACTTATGCTTACCAGAACCTGTTTTTTGAAGCCAGCCTTGCTGAAGTTATCTTAACACTTTCTTATTTATACAGAACAAATAACATGCTAAACTCATAGTGAGTTAGCAGTTTGTGATTTCACTCCCTGGACCTCTGAGTCATGTACCAAAAGTACTTTAGCAGCCAAGGGGAAAAAAATTCTACAAATTTTATGAGATTAAACAGTTTGCGCAAAACATTCATCAAGCCTTTTACCTGGAGTTCTCAGATTATTTGAACTGAATTCAAATTATTTAAGCCCATTGTCTATAGCAGCCGTTTTCAACCACTGTGCTGTGGCACACTAGTGTGCTGCAAGGCAGCCGCAGGTATGCCGCGGGGCCAGAAGCGGCAGGCAGTAGGCAGAAGCTGCAGGTGGGAGAAGCGGTTGCTTTGACCCTCACACGGCAGTGGGTAAAAAAGGAACAGCTGCAGCTGCTTTGCATCTCCTGCTGCTGAGCAAGAGGAAGGCTGCAACCTGATCCTCATTTACCTGGAAATAAGCCCCATTGACTATTATGGGGCTTACTTCTGAGTAGACACGCCTAGGATTGGGTATCAAGTCCCTCGACTGCCCTGCGTGCTGATTGGGCAGCCAGAGGAGCCTGGAGAAGGTCTGGGCGGGATGAGTGAGATCAAGGGTGTTATGTACGCAAGTTATGCAGGATTGAAATCCTGCATAACTGATTGGCCCAGACTTATGGCTGGCCAATTGGGTGATGGATCAAAATCCTACCATCTGATTGGCCCTCTAGTTAATGGTTCAATTGCTCCAATCATGGGGAGTCTGGGCGGAGCTAAAGGGTATAAAAGCCAGAGGTGTTTGCCTTGTGTCAGATTCATTGCCAGGTCCTGTTCTGAAGATGGAATAAATACAATGAGCTGTTATCGCTATGCCTGTCTTTATTCACATGGACCCACAATATAACAGAGGGAGCAGGGGGGCAGGCAAGCAAGCAAGCAGGTAGGAAGCCAGCAAGTCTGCTGAGGTCACCAGCCTAAGAATGGGTTGGCTGGGGGTTCATGAAAGTCCCTTCTCCTTGCCACCGTTGCCTGCAGCTCCCCAAAGCGACCCTCCCTGCCTTGCCTTTACCTTTCAGAGGAGGGGTGTTGGGCTACAATCCTCCCCATACTTTCCTGGAAGTAAGCCCCACTGACTATAATGGGACTTCCTTCTGAGTAGACATACCTGAGCTGGGCTGGGCTCTCAGGATCTTCTCTTAGTCCCACTTTCCTGGGAGTAAGCCCCATTGACTATAATGGGACTCAGAAGTGAGTAGACATGCCTAGGATTGGACTTTTGGTCACACATTTTCAGAAATACAGGAGCAAGCAATTGGCAGTGGGGGGGAAGAGAATGTGAGGCAAGTGATTCTGGACCTTTAAAGATGCAGACGAGTGCAGGGGAGGGACAGTAGGAGAGGTGCTAACTACAATTATGAGATTGGGGGGCTGTGCCTGTGGGAGGGAGCTGGGTGGGGGAGAGGAGGAGAGAGAAGTGCCAATTGCCTGCTCATGTATTTGAGAAAAAAGAGTGCTACCCAAAGCCCAATCCTAGGCATGTCTACTTAGAAGTAAGTCCCACAGGCACATTCCCCCCCCCCCAGTCTTTGGCTGCAATCCTAACCACACTTTCCTGAGAGTAAGCCCTATTGAACAAAATAGGACTTATGTCTGAGTAGACCTGATTAGGATTGTACCCTTTGTCATGTAATGATTTAATTGTATTAATTATATTAATTAAAAATTAATTGTAATGCAGTAGTTTAATGTAAGTAAAAAACTGGGAGTGTGCCTTGACAATTTTAGTGCCTTGACAGTGTGCAGTGAACAGAAAAAGATTGAAAATGGCTGGTCTATCGGGAAGCGTGCAACCCATTGTCTGAAGGGAAGTCTGAGAGTTGGCCCCATGTAGTTGTGTTTTGTTTTGTTTTCAGAACAAAATGTGTTCTGAGGAACCCTGGGTTTCCTTAGGGTCAACATATGATGTGGGAGGTCCATGAGCTGGGCAGATTTCCCATCACTTTCTCTGGTGGTGATCCTGATCTGTATTTGTATTTTTAACTTTAAAAGAAGCACAGATTAAGTGAAGGAGAAAACGTTGACAGGTTTAGCCTATTTTATTTTATTCTCTATGCCAAATTAAAAATATTAATAGAAAAACAAACAGGTGCAGGAAGCTTCAAATCTGATGGCTCTGCAGTGCTTGTAAAGGGGGTATTTAACTCTTTTCTTCCCTCTGATGCTGCTGCCAGCCCTGTAGTGGGACAGAAAATACATTTTCCTCCCAGTGGGTCTAACAGCTGCTTTGGTAGAATAGACCTTCTTATCCTGTGACAAGCCTGCCACCTCTAGTCACCATCTGAGGCTCTGCTGCAAATTGCCTCACAATCAGAAGTTTATTTGAGGGTGATATAGGACAGAACGTTTTTGGTTGCAGCCCCCAGGTTTTGGAACTTCTTGACCTTGGAAGTTAATTCAGCCCCTCCCTACTGACATATGACTTTTCTTTTTTTGACAGATATTTGACCATCATTTTTACTTGCTGAGTTGTATTGATTGGCTGTTGATTGCGGTTTTGTCCCTATTCTATTCTTGTCATTTGTTTTGTTTTTTTCTTAATTCTACATTGTTTTATTATGGCTTCATGGATTATGTTAAAATGTTTTATTGCATGAACCAAAAGGTGGGATACCTATTTTTTTGCGCACAAAAAGCAGGCGCAAAGCACTTCTGTTTTGCAGGAGGTGCTTTGCTCCTGCTGTTTCTGAACATTCCAGGCCTCAGGGAGCACTGCGGAGGGCTGCACAGGGCTCCCCGCACCTCCTGCAGCTTGCTGCAGTCCTGCCTACGTGAGTGAAAAGCACCCCCTCACCCCCCCCATACAGACACAATCGTGTTACTGCCCTAGCCCCGCCCCCACAAAGACTTACTGCGGGAGTAAAGCTCCCTCAAAGTTTGAGTACCACTGCTCTACATAAATAAATTTTCTGCAACATACAAGGATTCCATGAATCAGATGAATCAACTTTAAAAAGTTTCTTGTATAAAGAAAGTTTGAACACCATGGACATACAGGACTGCCACTTGGCAACTCAGAGATGTTGCAGATACCATTAAAGCTATGGCTTCTCCAAATAGCTCAGACAAGAAAGACAAGCCATGTAACAACAGAGAACTATCCCAGAGTTGGCAGTTGCTAATGTGACCACTGAGCTCTGGCCAGAGGAAGGAATATAAGAAAGATCAGTCATACCCACAAAAGCTACCCAACACCCAACAGAGTAGAACTGGCCATGTGGCAAACCAGTTGACAACTTCTGGTTGCTGACAAAATGCAACTTTCTCACAGCAAGAACCTGTGTAATAATATTGAGTGCCGACTGGATTGTGGGTTGGGGAATGTCTAATGCTCCAGTTAGATATAGCATCTGATACCATCATGATGAGTGACAGGTTCTGTCCTCTTCACACACATCCTGCCTGCCCCATTTTGGGTCCTTCTTGAAGTGTTCACTGAGCACTCCCTGCTAAACTACTCAAGCAAGAGTATGTATACGCTCTTGCAACTGCAAAAAATAAGCTGGGGTGGGCTTTATGTTTCCCCTGTGTGGCTTCGGAGCGCATATCTGTCCAAATGTTTTTGAAAAATGAGGTGAAGAGAGGAGGAGTGAGGACAGAGAGGAATCCCCCCCCACACACACACACACACTATCATCAGAAAAAAGGAACACTGGCATTACATGGAGACAAAATATAACAGATCCTTGCTGCACAGCTTTGGCAATAAAGGTACAATCTGGATTTTATCACCAGCTGGAAAGGCTCCCAGAATGAAATGCCTCTTCCTGTTTTAGTGCAAAACAGGGGGAACCAACATCTCCAGTACAAATCATAAGAGAGGCAAAGGAAACCAATAAGAAGGTTTCTAGGGATCCATATTAAATAACAAAAAGCGCCAACACTGCAAAATTTCAAATACTATTTTGAACATAAAAAATATTATGAATCCCTTGGCCTCATTACTTTGTTCTCATTATAGAATTCTGCAAAGGGAATGCATTTTGCATCTAACAGAATAAATCCTAGTGAGTTGTGTAGGTGTGGAGGTTCATTAATTCATTCACATTCATTTTTATCCTACCTTTCACTAGCTAAAAACTTATAATGTTAGTGTTGGAAGGAACCCTGGAGATCATCTAGCCCAGTGGTTCCCTACCTGTGGTCTGGGGCCACAGGTAGTCTCTGAGAAGTGGAGCAGATGGCATTTCCAGTGTCTCGTTGAGCACCAAATTGAATTGTATTTTTTTGAGTGGTGGGGATGGAAGGGGTTGCATGTGGTCCATGACAATTCCAATGTTTGCTTCAGTGGTCCGCAGGCTCCAAAAGGTTGGGAACCACTGATCTAGCCCAACCACCTGCTGCTGGCAAGTACTGCAGCATCCCTGACAGGTGGCCATCCAAGACAGCTAACACAAGTAGAAAGACAGAAAAGAGTAGAATCACATTTTTAAAAATTTGCAATCTAAGCCAACAATTTTAACAGAGTAATTAGAGACAGACAAAAATAAAATACTGCAGCAGCAGTCAGAGGAACATCTCACAAGCCAAAAGGCTTGGGAGAACAGTTGGATCTCAAGCACCGTTTCAAGAGCAAAGGGAGGAGGATTCCAAATTTCCTGTGAAAGGCAGCGCCTCTTCCAAGGATCTCAACAAATAGAAATGTTCATATACAGGCTTTTCTAAATCCCTGTAAGGGATTTTTATGATTACAAATTCTAATCTTCCATAAAACGCCTTCTTTCAGGTGGACTCCTTCTCAGTCTGGTATCTTTCTGGCTGCATTTGCCGCCCACATTTAACTGATGGCAACTCCTTCACTTTCACTGAAGGTGGTCATCTTGCTTTCCTTACCGGCCGGGATGACTCATCTTATCAATGCTGTCAGCAGCTGTCAGATACTTCCAGCGGTTTCGAACTGCATTCCCAGTTACTCTTCGACCTTCCATAGGCAGCAGCTGTACCACTCAGACAGACCTCTTGCCTTTATGCCTTTTCATGTCCATTCAGCTACATAGTGACGTAGCTGGCCCTGCTGACATCCAGGACCATGACTCATGATGTACCACCGGAAGGGCCTGATCAGGAAGTAATTGCAGTGACATGATGGCATCACTGCCAATTATTTGTGGGTTATGGTGCACTAGGAATGGTTGAGTGCCACTCAGAGTGGCACTCAACTTTGAGTGAATTTTTTAACTTTTTTTTCTCAGTATGAATAGGAATTAAAAAAACTAAATGGTCAGCCACTCAGAGCAGCTCAAAACCACTCCAAGTGCCCACAAGCGGGTGCAGGAGAAGCTACTGAGGTGGCACAGAGGCTCAGAGTGGCACACAAGCACTCTAAGTACCTGTGAAGGGGGGAACAAAACAGGAAGCTACCCCTGGCTTGACACCTCCTCAAGGCTTAGTACCTAGGGCCATGTACCCTCCCTGAGCTTTGCCACTGTGTCCATCACCGGGTGTCAGGGCAGCATTGCATTGCACCTTCACTGCCAAGGTGGTTGTTGGGGATTGCTGTTCAATTTGGACACTGTGTTAGCCCTATCATGTTGACGTTGGCTGCTTTTGCTGAATTGCTTTTATTGTTAAATTCTTTTAATTTCTTGTTGTTATGCAAACTTGAGCAGCAGGGAAGTAATAAATGACTTCCTAATGGGTCTAACCTAACGGGTCATGAGTCTTTCCCTTTAAAAAGCCAGGCATGGTTCCATGGAAAAAGGAGCTGCTAGCAGGGTGTATGTCAGAGTTCTCTTTAAATACTCCCCTGCTGTCCCCATTCCATCTGTAAAGAAGGTGGGAGGGGGTGGAACAGACTACATGAGAAAGGGGACAGAAGTGGCAAGAGGGAAGAAGGTCAAGTGCAGCAGCTGTGAGGCTTACCAGTATGACCCAATTCTTTGCAGCTCTACTCAGAAGTAGTCCTAGTTGCACCCCGCATTCAATGAGGCTTTCTCCTCCCAAGTAACAATGGAGCCCACAGGAGCCATGAGTTTGGAAAGCATGATTGCTATGAACCACTCCCCCCCCAGCTTCCCCATCTCCTTTTTCCCCTTCCAACCAATCCTAAGGCAAGAACCCCATTGGGCTCCTCCTTCTGCCATACCTCAGCCTTATCCAAAGAAAAAAAATCAGACCGCCCACTGGACCGTCATCCAGTGATCATCGGCTCCTTCAGAGATGCACAAGAGATCATGTTCCAGCCTCCCTCCCCCCCAGCTCAATGCAAAAACAAAACATTAACCCTTCCCTGCCACTTGCCCAGTCTAAATGATGGCCCCATGAGGTCTTTCACACCATGAAAAAGTAAGCAAACACACCCAGACATAGACAGACTTGAGTCTGCATGCGTGGGGACCAAGTGCTGAGTCAGTGGCCTCAGACTCGAGTCAGTGCACAAGTCATTGACACGCCTGACTCAAGTGTAATGAGTCAGCCCAAAACATGTTTTTTTGCAACTCAGACTTGAGTCATCTGACTAGAGTTCCTATCTCTGCTACACAGGAGAACCATTCATAGTGTCCAGTTCAAACATAAGGTCAATGGGCTAGATATGGCCTGGAGAAGCTCTTTATCTGCCCCCACGATATTGAGCTTTCCCAGCACCACCACCAGCTGCTCTCAGCTCCTGAGCTGAGATATGTCACATCAGCAGAAGCAGAACTGCTGAAAGGGCAGCACTGGGAGAGCCCAATTATCATGTGACCCATCCTTTGCTGCTTCTGCTGAGGGGTCACTGGTGAAAGAGTGGCCTGCTCTCCCAGAGCCACCATTTCACCAGGTCCACTTCTGCCAAGGCACTGGGAGGAAAAGATGAAAGGAGGACTCAGAAGGTGAGGATTAGAATAGGCAGACCAAGAAGGGTGAGAAAGGAAGAAGAGAGAACCTGCCAAAGTAATGTTGTGAAGTTATACTTCTACAAAAGTAGCACTGCTTAAAGGGCAGCCCATGTTACAATTAGGCTCTCCCATATCTTGAAAATACGATCAAGACTTGCATATTATTTCTTCTGTCATTTGCAGATCATTTGCAGATCACTTAGGGAGAAAAAAAAACTTATTTCTGGTCATCACCTGCTTAATGATCTCAGATCCTGCTTAATCACTTTCAGCTCTCAGCCAGTACCATGAATAATATTTGGCTCTCTGCATGAAACATGTTTGACACCAGCTATATGGTGTGACAGGCATTCTTCTGCCCCTTAAAAGAATAAATAAGTGGCCACAATGCCAGAAATTATCTTCTTAGGGCTCAGTCTTATGCAGAGCATGCCAGCTCACCACCAGTGCGCAGTTGCAAACATGCCTTGTGGCACAGGGGTTAGCGCCAGCCCAGTGACAGAGCTGGCCCAGCGTGAGCCTGCACTGGGACAGCACTGGTCAGAGGCCAGCAATCCGTCACCAGGCGCTCCATGCAAAGAGCCTATCAGTTGAGTTGAGGCATGGGGGAGGTGACATTCCAGGGCAGTCAGAGGGCAGGGAGAAGGCATGGCAGGGGAGGGAGCAGAAAGGAAGGGACAGGACCTGTGGAGCTCAGCTCTGCCAGATCCAGAGCCCCATGTCAGATCATGTGGCCTGACATGAGGCTTCTTGATTCTGCACCAGAGGAAGAGCCATTGCAGAGTTAAGTAGCCCCATTGAAGGGCTACTTCCCTTACTCAGGGGAAGGGGAAGGATGTCCCCTTCTCCTGAAGAGCTGCTGACTGCTGCCTAGTTGTGCTCAGGATGTCACAGCAGCCATTTTTGGCGCCACACAGCCCCATGCTCCGGGTAGCTCAGGATTGGGGTGTGAATGATCCTGTCATCATACTTCTACACTGCAACATGAGTCTCTTCTCCATATTAAGAAGCATGCAGTTTGAAAACATTTCCATCTCTGGTCCATTTCATGCATGATCATTGAGAATACTGCAGTGATTGTGTAGTAAATATAATTACCATGCACAGTTATTTTAGGAGCAAGCCGCATTGAACTCCATGGCCATACTGCATGCCAGTGCTGAGAAAAATTATATCAAAATTTTTTGCTTATTATGCTGCTTTTCAGAAAGAGGAAAAAAAAAAACCACCATAATAGTAGCTTTCCACTATTACTTCAAATGCAGCTATCTATTGAACATCTTTCGCTATGGGTGACTGTCTTGATCTACCCTGTTGTTGAGTTTGCTTCCTGACTACTGCAAGTCTAGGATCAGTTAGATCAAAAATAATTCCAAATGGAAGTCTGGGATTTGACAGAAGAATGTTAATGTTTCTTCATAACTCTATGGATGTTTCTTGAATGGGCAATTCATTCAACCTTCAGGAATGGAAAAGCATTTGGTAGATTGTGTGTGAGAAACAGCAATTGACAGGTGCGTGCTATTAATCTGCAAACAGGGAAAGAGGTTCTGTTGTTGAAATAGTACCCTTAGTGTGCGTAACACTATACATAGAATGAAAAGACAGCCCTCTGCCCCAAAAGGCTTACAATGATATTGACACAAGGAAGACAACAGAAGGGGAAAGGGATAGGGATGGGGGTAAACAGTGGAAGCTTACCTAATTCTTTCAGTTACCAGTACACAGCTCAGCTGCAATAAGGAATATTGACTATGGCTTTAAAGAAAAGGTGGTTCTTAAAAAGGGATTTAAAGGAAGTGAACAAGAATGTGAGCAATGATGAGAAGGCATTTTGAGAAGCAGCTCCATGCATAATGGACAGCAAGGCAGAATTTATCTAATCTCCTTTCAGAGTCACCTAAGGGCCCAATCCTATTCAATTTTCCAGTGCCCGTGCTGCTGTGCCAATGGGGTATGCACTGCTTCCTGTGTTGGACAAGCAGTCTTGGAGGCTTCCTCAAGGTCTGGGAACATTTGTTCCTTTACCTCAGGGCTGCATTGCGACTGCACCAGTGCTGGAAAGCTGGACAGGATTGGGCCCTCAATTGGTAACCATTAATATTTCTTGGAGTAGCAAATTCCAAGAGCTGATTATGCATTGGGTGATGATGTACTACTTTTGTCTGTCCCATTGCCAATCAATTTCATGAGGTGGTCTGAGTTCTCCTGTTAGAGAGAAGGGGAATAAAATTATTTATGCCCAGTTGCTGCATAATTGCATAAATTCCTATCATAGATATCTCTTTTAAACTAGAAAAAAAGCCCCAAACACTACAGAAGCAACCCTTCCACTGTTCTCTGAAGGTATGCTGAAACTGTAGTATGGTGATCTATTCCATGCTCTTTGCAAACATAACACTAGATGTCACTGAAAGGACGAGAAAAGAACATTGGGAATTTTTATTAGTCTTACTTGTTGGATATTTGAACCAGATCCCTGGAAAGAAGGAAACTACTTGATGAGAACTCAAAGCAAAGGTTTCAAATGTTCCTCTGTAGCTACATATTTTGTGTATAGGTATTTATTTCCTTCATTATCACAATTGCATGCTTAAAAAAAATCATCTCATTGGCACTGCTTGGCTTTTTGACCTCACTTTATTTAAACAAAGAAATCTTTCTTCAATTTGTGCACTCACTCTCACTCTCACACTCACACCCTACCCATTGGCATAATGCTTTAAGCAATGAAGCTTGTACCATGAAAGCTTATGCTAGAGTATGTTGGTTAGATTTTAATGTGCCTCCAGATCCTTTTTTGCTCATCTTATCTCAGTGATTGAGCAGTTAGATTTTTTTAAAGGCAAATCCTGCCTTTTTTGAAGCACCCTGTAGGGCTCCATCTTAGAAGTAAGCATTTCTCAACTCAGCCAACCCTCATATCCCCAGGTCTTCTGCTGCAGGTTTCTTAGGAGAATGGAGAATACAAATGTTTGGAGTTTGAGACAGAGTAGCAGTCTATTAGTAAATGATTGTGACATACTACACATACATTGACTCTATTTTCTCCACCTCCCCCCCCACACACACACACACACATTCTTCATTTGTATGCCTCATCACTTTTAAAAAGCCAGCAAGGCAAAGACCCACCATCAGCCCCTCTACCTGCTGGTGGCTCTTTAAACTTGGACTGTGCCCCTCCCTCTTGCAACCACCATAGAAACACCAACTATCCTATGAGGAGGTGGAAAGAAACAAGCAAGGCATATTGCATCTCAAAGAGGACATAGTGGAAATGGAAAAGGTGCAAAAGAGAGCAACTAAGATGATTACAGGGCTGGGGCACCTTCCTTATGAGGAAAGGCTACGGCATTTGGGACTCTTCAGCCTAGAAAAGTGGCACCTGAAGGGGGGACATGATTGAGACATACAAAATTATGTATGGGAAGTTTAGAGTGGATAGAGAGATGCTCTTTTCTCTCTCGCACAATACCAGAACCAGGGGACATCCACTAAAATTGAGTGTTGGGAGAGTTAAGACAGACAAAAGAAAATATTTCTTTACTCAGTGTGTAGCTGGTCTGTGGAACTCCTTGCCACAGGATGTGGTGACGGCATCTGGCCTAGATGCCTTTAAAAGGGGATTGGACAAATTTCTGGAGGAAAAATTCCATGAGAGGTTATGAGCTATGATGTGCAACCTCCTGATTTTAGAAATGGGCTATGTCAGAATGCCAGATGCAAGGGAGGCACCAGGATGCAATATCGCAAACTTAGGGGGGTTTGGGGTGCTCAGAGTTCTTGGTTCTCGAACCCTAAAGCCCTCAAGGCCCCCTGATCAGTAGTACTGCCACCACCCTGTACGTGCCAGTGTCTCAGTCCAGGGACACTGAGACCCTCTAGGCTTAATTCTATCCTTTGCAGGCACTGCATGCTTTCTCCAATTAAAGCTTCAGTCCTCAAGTTACCAGACCTCAATGAGCACTTGGTAGCTTGCTGAATGGCTAGGCAGGATTCTGAAACTTTGTCCCCAACAGACGATGAAACAACTTAGTAAAATAGATTTTAATTTATTAAATACATAAGGTTACATAAGGCAACTAATGCTAGAGGCATAAACATCTAGGAAACATATCAGCAATAAAATAATAAAGCTATCTGGCTATCTCTATTAATCCCTATCTCTCACCTGGGTCAGCTTCTTGTAGATCTTTTAGCTCCAGGCTACCTGTGAGGCCAGATGCCCATGTTGGACAATGGAGCTCACCACGTGCAGGATGTTGTGCCCAAAACCTCTGTCCAAGAAGGAACCAGACACACCCCTTGGGCCTCATTATTATACTTCTTATGCTAATAGTACTGAGGTGACTTCATACTTATTTAGACTGTCCAATCAGAAACTTTTGAGGACAGAACCTTCTCAAAGTGGGTCTGGTTGCTTATCCTCCTAGTTCTTACCCCTTCCAACTGGAGATCCACAGCTGCACTTGATCAGCTTGATAGGGCACCTTTCGGTCTGCAAAGGTGCTACATTCCAATGAGTTGTAATTCTTGTTGTCTGTCCTTTCTGGCCAGCAGAGGAGAGACAACAATCTTTGTTTACTCACATTCTTGCAGCTAGGAACTGCTAGCCACTTCTCCATTACTGACTTAGTTTGGTTCAGGCTCCACATGCTAAACAAGGCCTAACATGTACATATTCACAACATGCAGGTCTCTTGTTTTCTTGTGCACTCCCTGAAGCATTTGGTGGGTCACTGTGAGATACAGGAAGCTGGACTAGATGGGCCTATGGCCTGATCCAGCAGGGCTGTTCTTATGTTCTTTTTGTATGCCCCTCCCCCCAAAAATAAACACTTTTTCTGTTGTAACGTTTTCCTGTTTGGTTTTATGTAAGCTGCTCTGGGAGCCTTTGGCACAAATGCTGTAAATAAATAGATACATTGTATGACATGCACCTCAGACAAGCACCTGGGCTAGGTTACCACTCATTGCCAAAACCGAAAGTTATGCGAAAGTACACTCAAAGCATTTGTCACTGTACAGTAAGAAGCGCTAAATCTTGTGGCAGTGCTGTTGTGAAATACACTCCATGGTGAGCTCCAAGGGAAACTCAGTAAACTTGGTCTGAAGATTACACAAGCCCCTCTGTTGAGCAACCTTCTGTCCCGTTCCATCCCCAAAAAACTTCACACAAGTTACCAGTATTTCCATCAGAGATTTCTTTTCCTTTTTTTTGTCTTCCCTTAGGTTAACATTCTGAAATTGTTTCTGAGGTACAACAGGGCTAAGACGTTTACCACAGGCCCTTTTTGTCCCCTTCCCTCTCCTCCTGACTCTTTGGTTTCTGTTTTCCTTTCTTTTCTCCCTTAGATAAAATTGTCTCCTCTACACATTGACCTTTCAGGACACTGCTCAAAAGCTCTAACAGGATAAACAGGAAAAGTCACCCCCCCCATCTCTGTCTCCGTTGACATAGTTTCGGTCTAGTTCTTGGTGTCAAAGAAGTTATTCACCTCACCATCAATTTGCAGGCCCCATGCAAGGGGGTGGGAGGCTGAGGGTCTGCAGGAAGGAAAGCCTTAGACTTTTTGAGGCCTTCGTGTAAAACAAGACTTCTCTGTGTTTTTCCTGAGAATGTGTACACATCCTGTCAGAGATATACATTCCTGCCAGGCTGTGCAAAAGGGCACCAGGAGAAGTCAGAGCTATCCAATGGCAAATTCCACATTTTAATTGAGACATGAAGGGCGAAAGGTATTTATGTTCCTCCCCAAGCTCAGTGGGAATCATGCTGCACATCACAGTCCAGCTGCAAGAACAGGAATCAATTAAGCACAGTGCTGACTGCCAATGTAACAGCAAAACAAACATGTAGGGAATGACACCAAAACACCCCTGTGGAATACAGCCAGGTGATCTTCAAGTTAGCCAGACCTTTACCCATGGTCAAACTAGCATCTGCAAATCCAGGAACTGCCTTTCATGTCAGGTAACAAGCTGAGAGATTCTCAGAAGCCATGAAGGAGCCAAAGGCACCCCAATATAGCATAACATTTGGCCAGTTTGAGCCTAAGTACTGCCCCCCTGGACTGTTCCAGCAGTTGGAGGAGAATCCAATCAGGTCTGGTCATAGCCTGAGCCTGCATCTCTTGTTCTTCTTCTAGTCTTTTTGGATGAGCTTGTCAGGTCAGTGTTTGCTTCAACTCCTTCCTGGATTTCATCCTCCTCCTTGACATCCAGCCACTGCTCTGATGAAGTGTTTTCGTAGTGCCAATCAAAGGTCATGTTAAAGCAAGGAAGGTATCAATCAGAGCAAACCTGTAAGGCAGGAGAGTGGAGGATGCAGGTTGTGTCAGGAATACCCACACCCTTAGCTTTCAGTTCAGAACACCATCATGGAACAACAAGGATGGAGTGGATGGAGGAAGCAGCCTTAAATTGAGATCTCTCCTTGTTAAAGTCGCCTGTCGCCATGCTTCATAGCCATACAGCAGCTCACTTCTTTACAGTAGGACTGATTCACACCATCTAAAATAGCTTGCCATACAGGATATTATTATTATTATTAATTTTTGAATGCTGGTGTGGCATGGGATTATATGATTGAATGCTTCACTGCCATCCCAGTTGTTTAAGAGTCCTTGTTGTGATTCCTTAGTTATGCTTCTTAATAAGCAGAGCCATCTGTCAAAAGAGGTCAGTCATTTTTTTTGGAAAAGGAATGAGCTTTGTGCCTTTAATATACAATAGTCAATCAAAGTTGAAGTCAGTGAGTTGGTCAGAAACACAGGTGTTCCTGAAAAATAATGACACGCAATGCAGATAAGAGTGCCCCTTCAGTCTGTGCCTAATACATTGCTCTACTTTGTTTTGAAACTCAACCTTGTCCACAGACAGTCACCTCTGATCATCAACCTGATATCATCTGTCAGTCCTGCTTTTCATTTGCATTATAGCAAGGCAGCTGTTCCAGAAGAGAAGCCTAGTCAGGTAGGCTGATCCTATCTGATAGCCTCAATCCTATTTAAGGAGAGAAAGGAAACAAACTAGTAGAGATCAAGTCTGGTTTAGTTAAGAGTGCTAAACTTGGGGACAGACAAGTTCAAGTCCCCATTTGAGCCATAAAGCCTCGTCTACTTTACAGGGCTGTTGTGAAGATGGAGTGGGAGACAGTCACATACTCCACCCTGAGCACCTTTGAGGAAGGGTGGGATAAAAACAGTATTTTCATGCCTGAAAATAGTATTCCCTGAAAATTAGAACAATTTTTCAGATAGTAAACAGAATTTCCATGCCTGAAAAATTATGAGAGTGAGAAAGGCTGACTTTTCCCAGAGTTTAGTCTCTGCTTTTTGATTGGATGCAGGTCTCGTTTTGAAATACATTGTCTCCCCCTTTCCCCCTCACCTGAAACCAGACCTGTCACCACTCATCAACATGCTGATTCCACACATCTCTCATCATTGCCTCATTACTGTCAGCAGCCAGTGTGCATAGTAAATCTTCTTTAGCCCCACCCAGCCTTCAAGTCAAAAGACAGGAGGGCAAATTATGAGATGAAAAGGGAGAGAGAGAGAGAGAGAGAGAGAGGTTGTCTTTCCTGTTAAACAGGTTGAATTGCTCTCAGCAAGTGAGTGTGTGTGTTTCATAGACCTGGTAGGAGGGTGGCTGAGCCCTCCCAAGACACCTGTAGAGAGGAAAGATGAGAGCAAGTTATTTGCCAGCAGAGACACTGATGACACAAGAGTGACAGCAGATGAACAAATTCAGCTAAGAATGAGAGTGAAGCCTCCAGCACTGAGGGAACACAGTCCCTGATTTATGCTGTGAAAGTCTATGAAAACCTGGTCAGACAGAGAAGCAACTTGATGGAGGAGAGAGCATATATCATTTATCTGTGAATACACCATATGAACCTTTCTGCTACTCCTGGCAAACTTGCCAGCTCTTGACCTACAGACTAATGTCTTTAATACTTGCATAGCCAGGAGAAGTTCAGTAGGTGTGGTCTGTCCTACATCAGAAATGGAATGGTGGTTGAAGCAGTATGTACTGAGTCTCCATGCCTACCACAGAGCTACTTAAAAAAAAAAGCCCACTAGGACAGGAGGGTTTCATTTCTCCCACATAAAGAGAACCACCAAAAGCAAATTCCCGTCAACCAGTGGCATAGCTAGGTCATTTAATATATAGGGCCCATACATTTTTGTCACATGTGACAAAATTAATTTCTCAGCTGGTAAGACTGCCCACCAGGATGAGGAGTGAAATTGGGCATCAGTTAGAATGGGAGCCCTGGCAGGTAGATCTGGCTCCAAATGCAGATGGGAGCCCAGGTCTACCTGCCCAGCAAAACTTGACCACAGAGGCTGAAGTTCAACCAGGAACTCAGGTATACCAGCCTGGTTAACCTGGGCTCTATAGTTAAGGTAGTGCTCATGCCCCCCCACAACACAAACACTAGATTCATCCCTGGTGTCATCTCCCCAGAGTATCACCTTGCTAACATGTTATTGGTTCCATGCTGTGTCATAATTAATAACACCTAATTGGCTCTTTGAACAATCAGTCTCATTGGTCCATTTTAAGTTAAGGAAATTGTATTTTTTGTTACATAAGACGGTTGCATATTTGTTTTCTGGTTTCTTCCCTCTTAAGGAGGGAGCATTTGAGATGCCACCTCAGACATCAGGAGGTTTTGCGACAGCCCTGGTTTTGTCTCCACCACCACCCCCCCCCCCACCAAATTTGCTGTTACAGCAAGGAAGTTCAGCCCCTCTAACCTGACATTTTTCAATAGTTTTGCCCCTTCATGGAAAAAGCTCTCCCCCATTTTTGCTACCTTCAAAAGGAGCAGCAAAGGGGCACTCATAATCCTTCAAGCTCCCTTTTCCTTTCTTCCCACTCATTGAATCGGTAGCTAGAGGTGTTTGAAAATGGTGTTATTAATTTTACTCAGAAGTAAGTATTGTATTCAGTAAGACAGCTGTCCAATCCTAAGCTGCATTGGAGCAGCAAGGCACACAGCCTGCACTGCATCCAGTTCAACTTAGGAAGTGACTGGAGGTCAGGGGATATATTTCTCCTTATCCCAGTAATGCCCCAGCCATTCCTATGGGGCTTCTCAGATCCATGCCAGCTATATAGCTGGTGCAAATCCAGGAAGCCCGGTGTAATGCTTGGTGGGCTGAGAGGAGGGTTAGGATGTGGTGTGCACCGCCACTACTGACCCTATCCCCCTGCCAATCCTCCCCATGTTCTGACCTCCCCCTCCTCCCCCTACCCCAAAATGCCCCCTTTCCACTTCCAACATGCCCTCCCACCACCCTCCCCACACTTCCGCACTGTCCAATGCAATCTGCTTGGGCTGGGATGTGGCACCAGCAGGTCAGCACAACCTTTGTGCTGGCATTGCAGGCTCCCGAGTTGCTGCAAACATGCCTCAAAGCATGTTTGTGACACTCTAAGCAGGCACAGGGACGGCTGCACTGGCTCAAGAAGATTACACTGTTAGCCTGTAATCATATCTTACTCTCTGGAAACAAACACCTCTGCTGGTGGCTACTCTTCTGTGGTGAGTGGGAAGGAAGAAGGGAGGAGATGCCCTTAGGCATCTGAATTACTACTCCACCCCACCATAAGGTGCAAGGAGATTTGGGAAATGAAATTTTCCTAAAGGCTATTGCAGATGTCAGTGAAACAATTTTGTAGTTTCTTGTTCCTTATACAGGCGGGGCCTCGATATCAACGGGGGATCCATTCTCGAACCACCACCACCACCACCCCGCAGATACCGAAAATCACAGATAATCAAATCCACAATCTTCAGCCCCTTAAGCCCTCCGAAGGAGACTGGAGTGTGTCCGCCTGCTCCCTATGCGGGCTTCAGAATGGCCATTCCAACCAACCAAAAAAACACGCCACTTCCAGTTTCCTGAGGGAAATCAGAACTGACATTTTATGTCATATAAGGCATTCTGAGGTCCGAGAAACCCCTGGAGGGGCTTTGGAGAGTTCAGGGGGGCCAAGTCTGGCCCAACGCAGGTCTGGGGGGACCTGCGTTGAGCCAGATCTGCAGATGCAAAATCCACAGATAAACAGGTTCCACTTGTAAAGGCTAAAAAGGATGGGGTTTTCTCATTTACACCAACAGTTTAAGGAGATACCTTATATAGATGTAAAAAAAAATCCATGAGTAGTATAGACAGTATGATTACAGATGGATTATTCTATCTACAAAATATTACAGTGGCCTCCATGTGAAGACATACCTCTGCTGCCACCATAAAAATGAAACACTAGCACCATATTCTGCCTTTCCACCATCTGTTGCTTCTGTCCGTGCTAGCACCATCCACCACCAGGAATATGCAACACTGACGTGACAGTCCTCACCATGTGACATACTTGTCAATTCTTGCCCTGCTTTAGAAGTTGGGCTTTAGTGTATCGCTGACTCCGCTCATAACAACACTGCACCACCTGGCACTACTGCCTGGACTTCATTTTCCTCTTGTTCTAACAGTGCCAACTGCTTCCCATGGGAACAGCTGCATTTTTGTTTATTTTAAATATAATAAAAGAATATAAAGAGAAGAAATTGGGGAAACTGGCAATAGAGTAAATATATACATCCTACTTCTTCAATCCTTTATGTAAACAAAACTAATGGGTATGTTGCCAAAATAGAAATCCCCCCTCCCTTTACACATTCAGATCATGTTTTTCACTTCCTGATTCTCCATCTTCTCTTCTCATGTTTTTCCATGAATTTTCCCTTCCTCCCTGTTACAGCCACCCGCCTTATTCAAGACAGGTTCATCACATACTTACCCTGCTAACTAAGGGCCCAATCTTATCCAACTTTCCAGCACTGGTGCAGCCACAATACAGTCCAGAGGTAAGGGAACAAATGTTCCCATACCTTGAGGAGGCCTCTGTGACTGCCTCCCCAACACAGGAAGTAGTACATACCCCATTGGTACAGCAGCACCGGCACTGGAAAATTGGAAAGGATTGGGCCCTAAGCTAGCTGGGCACTTTTTTCAAGTGGTACTCCTCTTATATTTAGCAGGAGAAGAGTCATCGTCTCTTTTCACCCCAGCACATTGTCTTTTATAGTGGCTGTTTGCTGGTGTTCTTCTATATCTTTTATATTGTGAGCTGCTCATTATTTCATTATTTGAAATTAAATATTGTTTAAAAAATATGGTTTTCAAATATATATTGTGAGCCATTTCATTATTTGATTTTTGCCTGTAAACTGCTTTATGAACTTGTTTGTTGGAAAGCAGAATATAAATATTATTATTAATAATAATTCTAGAGCCTTGGGAAGGACCCAATATTCAACAGGCCAAATCCAGCCACTAGCATCTGGTGGCCTGTGCATAACAGCAGCAGCAAATGCGGACTTTATAAGATGCAAAATGGAACAGTCAACCATCAGGTCAGTGCCTGTAGTAAGATTGCCCAAATTGACTGTAAAGAACATCATGACAGAGTGGCAGCTACGGCTCATTAGAATCTTAGCAAACAATACAATGTACTTTCACACCAGAATTCATGGGATCATAAACCTGATATAATCACTGAGACAAACCAAGCCAAGATTCTTTGGGACTTCAGATTCCAGACTGATAAACATTTAGAGCACAACACGCCTGGTATAACAGCAATTAACAAAAAGAAAAATCATGTTTGGATCACTGATATTGCAATTCCATGAGCCTGTAGAATTGAAGATAAAGAACATGAGAAGATCAGAAAATACCTGTGAGTAGAACTTGGGTGTCTCTGGGAGAAGAAGGTCAATCTTGTGCTAATTGGCCTTAGAGCCCTAGAAGTCTGAAGAAGCACCTTGATATTCTTGGCCTTCAGCAAATCATATCAGCTCAGCCGAAGAACTTTGTAAAATGCCAATATTGTGCCACTAGATCAGGGGTCGGCAACCTTAAACATTCAAAGAGCCATTTGGACCCGTTTTCCGGAGAAAAGAAAACCTCGGGAGCCACAAAACCCTTTTGACATCTAAAATGAAGATAACACTGCATATATAGTTGTGTTTTGTTTTTTTACCTTTATGCTCTTATAGGTCCCATTTTTATAATGTAGCCCCCTCTTGTAGGTCCCTTGTAGGTGCTGGGGCACCTTCCTTATGAGGAAAGGCTACGGCGTTTGGGCCTCTTCAGCCTAGAAAAGAGGCGCCTGAGGGGGGACATGATTGAGACATACAAAATTATGCAGGGGATAGACAGAGTGGATAGACAAAGATGCTCTTTACACTCTCATATAACACCAGAACCAGGGGACATACACTAAAGTTGAGTGTTGGGAGAGTTAGGACAGACAAAAGAAAATATTTCTTTACTCAGCGTGTAGTTGTTCTGTGGAACTCCTTGCCACAGGATGTGGTGATGGCATCTGGCCTGGACGCCTTTAAAAGGGGATTGGACAAGTTTCTGGAGGAAAAATCCATTACGGGTTACAAGCCATGATGCTTATGCACAACCTCCTGATTTTAGAAATGGGCTATGTCAGAATGCCACTGCAAGGGAGGGCACCAGAATGAGGTCTCTTGTTATCTGGTGTGCTCCCTGGGGCATTTGGGCCGCTGTGGGAAGCTGCACTAGATGGGCCTATGGCCTGAACCAGTGGGGCTGTTCTTATGTTCTTATGTCCTTTTATTATGCAGCACCAAGAAAATATTTTTTTGATTTACTATTTACTTACCTTTACTCTGCTGTTGTCCCGGTCCCTGGATCTTCTCTTCTCTGCTCCTTCTTGGCGCGCTCTGTCAACTGAATGACGCTGGTGTGTGCCATGTCGTCAAGATGGCATCACCAGCAAAGCCCTGCTGAGTGCCACCTTGTCAGGTTCAGTGAGGAAGAGAGGGTGTGCTTGGAGCAAAGGGAAGGTTATAGGCCAGGGTCTGGGCCACACCCCCACATAGGTCATCCAAAGGGAACAGGTAAAGTGTAGGCCAGGGTCACTGGGCTATGGCTCACTTAACCCTTTCAGGACAGTATCCTGCCACCTCTGGACAGCAGACGAAGTTGCACCAAACTCCAACAGGTGTGACCCTAAGGTCCCAAGGGGGGAGGAGGAGGGGGAGAAAAGGGGCTTTGTGGGCACTGAGTAGTGAGCCCCACTGAAAAGGACATGGCTCCCTTCGTGCCCAGGGAGGCCCAAGACACCAGGCAACCAGCGGGGACCGTCCCTCGTGCTTCGTCTGAGGGGAGGGGCTCCCACCTGCCCCTCAAACCTGGGCTGCGATTCGCAGCGCCCTCCCTCAGCAGCCTGGGAGACGACCGCCTACTGGAGCCCTTCCTTTGATGCCCTTCCCTGCTGAGCCCATGCGCGGTCGCGCCAGCGCTGCCAGCTCTCCCTGCCCGGCCACAGGGGTCCCTGCAGTGGGCTGAACCTCGGGACAGAGCTGGCTGGGCAGCGGCCGAGGGGAAAGCACCCCGCTTCCAGCCCCCACTCAAGAGCCGCATCAGACCAATGAAAGAGCCGCGTGTGGCTCCGAAAACACAGATTGCCGACCCCAGCACTAGATGATCCCATGACAGCAACACCCTACTGAGACCTTCTGGAGAGAAGCAAGTTGTCTTGGCCACTTGGACCTGGTGGTCAGCTATATACCATCATGCACATTTGTCTAAATTCAGTGAACAGCCAATCTAGGGGATCTGCATTGCTTCTCCAGGGAACCTTTATGTCTGACCAATTATACCCCACTGTACTAACTTACTGGGCAGGGAACCATGAGGATTGCTGTATGGAGAGGAGGCATCACAGATGTGTCTGTTATATGGAAGGAAATTTATTTCTGTTCCTATCATCAACACCTACAAGAAAATTTGGCAATAGGAATATTAATTTTCATCAGACCCTGGATTTAGGAGCTACTGAAGGATATCTAGAAGTTCTTCATTAACCTGTACCCTATGACTTTAATTGTTTTATAGAAGGAACACCATTTGCCGACACAACTAGTACCATGGCCTAATGTTCAGAATAAGGTCACTGAAAACTCCACAGTTTAATTTGTAGCTCACTAATCTGACTGTACAGCCTATTAAAGATTAACCAGGGCTTCAGTTTATTGCTGATGTCAAGGTATTAGGAACACTGAAATCAGCTGGTTGGTGTGAAAATCAGTTCACATATATCATAAACCCTATTTTGACAGCCTGACACTTCCCTATTATCAGATTTGATTGTGAACAGTCATAAAATGTGATTACAAGAAACCCAGTTTGAGATGGGAGGTTGCAGAGTGTCTGTATGCAGGCATAAGACCTAGACAATATCTCACTTTTGCAGTAGTATCCACAGTATGTGGACAGAGTAAACCATTTCAAATTCATTCCAAATTTAACTTTTCTGTCCTATTTCAGAATAATATTTTCTGTTGACTCTTCCACACACTGGAACTCTTCAATCACCAGGCTTTCCCATTATTTAGGACTTCTCACTTCCACAACAAGCGCATTTTCTTTCCAGGTTGCTGAATTACAGACAATATAGCCCTCCTGCACTGAAAACATTAGTGTTCATTTTGCCTGGAGTAGGAGGTGGATAGTAGAAGTAGTGGCAGATGAAATACAAATGACTACCTATAATAATATCACACACAAACACACACACATGGGGGGGGGGCAATCCTAGCTGGGCTTTTGATGGATGGATTGCAGCTGCTGGGCATCATGGATGTAGTTTGCAGCATGCAAATATCATGCTTGCTTACGATAGGAAGGTGCCACTGGAGAATGTTTGGGTGTATGTTTGGTCTTGGATGAGGTTGGCACTGCTATTGCTTGCTTACCTGGTCACCGATTTTCTACAGGTACTACATCATTTTTAGGCTACCTGTTACAGGGAAGTTCTAGTAGCATCAGCATCCAGCTGGGTTTTTGAGATGTAGCCTGCGTCAGCCAGGTGAACATTCATGGGATTCTGTGGAACCAGATGCTATCAGTGGTCTAGGAGTTCTACAGCAGCTCCCCCCCCCCAAGCCATTTTACTTCATGTTTGAAAGCGCAACCCATGTGAGAGGACTTGAGACTATAGATTTGTTAGGCCTTGTTCTTCTCTAGAAAGGGATACCCAAAATTTTAATTCTCTGGCCTGATCTGCAACATAGAGTTTGGCAGGGGTCTGGGGTTAGAAAATTTAGTTGGTAGCAGGAGACAGGAAACTGTGACTTGGGGTGGTAGCGATTTAGGCAGTGGGAACTATTCCCCCACCCCCAGCCCATCATTTCTCACAGCCCATTTGTACAGGTGCAGTGAGGTTCATGCTCCTTGATAGGTAACAACAATCATTTGCTTTACCTGCAGCAGGTCCTGTGGGGAGAAGGGAAGCTAAACTGCACTCTAACTGACCCCCCCCCCCAGACATGTATGGTGCAGGACAGGAAGGAGAAATAGGGATTTGGTGTGCATCCTGATGTAAGCAAGAGTCATAGGTGAAACTAGAACCAAACTGGAATTACTGTAGACAATCTGCAACTTTGAACACAGGGTGGGAATGCTCAAAGGGAGAATAAACCGTTGTGCATGCTCTCCTTCAAGGTAGGTGCCTGCACTGAACAGGGAGAGTAGTGTATGGAGATAGGATCTACTGCAGTGTTTACATTTTGTTGATTGGCATAAAGGTGGCCCAGTTTTAATCCACACCTTGGTTCATGCATTCATTGTGGAATCTGGTCTAGGAATACAGGCCATTCAGAAATACTTACAGGTTCCAGCATAACAGAAAATGGATCCGATCATAACCAATAATGCAAATTAACTTTCAAAAGGTCAAATTAAAATGACTGGAGGATTTTCTGTTCTCTGAGAAATGAGTGAAGGATAACATCAGCAGAAGTCCAGTCCCCTTCTGAAAGAGCAAATGGCAGGTGGGCATCCATTGCAGAACTCTGTTCCAGCTACATTTTCACACCAATTTCTATGCTCTTGCTGATTTTTCTGGCAACTTTTTCTTCCACATGGATGGAAAGGGCAGGATTTTGTGTTCTTTTGGCTGCAGGGCATAAGAAGCTTGGGAAAATGAAATCAAGAGAGGCTGTTGGCAACAACAAGCATTCTTTTTGGAAAGCTTCGCTAATACCAAACAAATATGGAAATAGTCACTAAATTATGTCACAGGAGTAAATAGAGCATAGTAGGTACATGTACATGTGTATTAAATTAATTTGCATTTTTTGCTTCATTTCTTGTTTGCATGGACCTGTAAGTTATCCTTGAATGGCATGCGTCAGGTGATCGACTTACCCTGGGACGTGGGAGGTAGCCAGTTGACCCAATGGTCTGAGCTGCATAGAGCAAAAGCCCAGCTGCAGGCTAATGAGGAGGAGCCAGGAAGCAGGAAGATCGTATTGGGCAAGTCAGCCTTGGTAGAAAGCCTCTGACCAAGATTGAGGAGGCCCAAGAGGCCCCATGACACAGAGAAGGATCCCGGGGGCAGACCAGCCCCCTTCCCGACACTCCAGCTAGAAGCGCTGTTGCAAAGCACTTTAAACTTTTGGAACAGTGCATGCCAATGGAACACTCATTTGGCCAGTGCAGAGGGACAATAGGACCACAAATCAAGTCTCTGGGAATCCCCCTGTCCCCACTTCTCAAATCTTCACATATGCACACCAATAGCAAGAAGTGCAAAAGCGCTTTATGTAGCATGTGTGAAATCTGCTTAAATACTTCCTTCAGTGATGGCAGGTATCCACTAAGAAACTGGCAATTAACAGTAATCTGTTCACATACATAAATCTTTTATGGATAATTAGTGAATCTGTAAAGGCTTCTCACCAATTTTCTCCATGCCAAATCCTCAAGGTCTATATCTTCTCAGATTTGGCAGTATTTTTAGAAAGTTATGTCTTTCTTTCCTAAAGATCAAACATTTGCTAGATTAACCAAGATTAGAGGGTCCGGCTTTCAAGCTGTGCAATCAATAGCTTTTCAGAAACTAATTTATATCATTAGACTGAAATATGACAGTGCCATTTTGATGGTGCTGCAGTGCCTTACATTTCAACAGATGACAGTTCCAGAGAGTAGATCAGGAACAGAGAGACAGGAGCAATTACAGGTCAAGAAAGGATTGTGACTTGAAATGTTGGGCTCACAGTCTCAGGAAGCCAAGCAATGCAAAGTTCAGGTTATCAGAAGTTGATTGCTGCTCAGAGGTTCTTTACTTGGAGTCTGTATAACCTCCTTTGAAGAAAGGAAAAACTGCCAAAAGTGGGATCATAACTGAATCCTATACACGCTTATTCAGAAATAAGTCCCACTGAATTCAAATGGGTCTATTCTCAAGCAAGCATGAATAGGACTGCAGCGTTTGGCTCTTGACATTTATATAAACATGAAGAATATTTCACCAATTACCGCATGCTGGGAAAGAACATATTATTCCTTCCCAATTCTGCCATGTACTAATCCAGAACAATTTTTCTAAATCTAAAACAGGTCATCAGCAGGGGACATTTTACAAGGATTCCAGGCAACCTGTTCCAGGGCACCAGTTCTTCCTTTGAGGCATTGTCCATGTCAAATTAAATGCATCCTGTCTTCCTGATGCTTCAGAAACATTTGCCTATTGTCCTAAAATACATGGCTATCAAACCAATTGCTTCCTCTCTCCCTTAAAGGAAAAAAAAAATCTAAATAGTTCACATTCACCTGAACTCACTCTTCCCAAAGCTAAGTATATGCAGACTTGCAGATTTCTTATCTTTCCCATATTCGGAGAGCCTTTTAAACCCTTTCACATCTTTGCTGCACTCTGTGAAGCCTCTCTAGTTTGCTGATATTGGCCATTTATCTTAACTCAGAATCAGCTGCCTTCTCATTCAAAAAGAGAGCAGAGGGCTAGCTTGGGGTTGCCACACAAGGTGTATGATGGCTGACTCCCAAAGAACAGAATTCTTTTGCACCTTTAGCAGCTCAGTCAATACATTTGTCCAGTGACATCCAGTAAATCTCAATCTTCATTGCTTCCTGGAGTCATGTACCCTGCAGTTTGCAAGGAAAAGCTACTTTTTTTCCCCCCAGATACAGCTTCCATATTGTTTATCGGTAGCACACAAACTAGGGCATATTTTGCAAGATTTTAGATAGTTGTACTCTTTAAGTCCCAGGACTCAAGTTCACTGATAATTAAAACTATGTGCCAGTCACAGCGTTGCAGGATGTTCCACCAAACTGGGCCCACAGCATATCAACATAGCCAATTGGAACAAACTTATTCATAGGGTAGTATATCTGTCATTACCGTGTATCAATTACACTATCCAGATACCTCTAAAATTAGTTATGCTGGCCATAGCGAATTGCAAGCTAAAACCCTCCACTGATTTTGGAATAGTAATATAGTGCAATTTCTTCTTGTGTGGAGAGGATCTAACCTAATGCTTGTAAAGGCCCCCCCCCCACGCTTATTTCTCTCACTTAGAAGGAGTGCTTCTTATAACGAAATGCCTCAGCGACAGAAACAGCACTTGGAATCCAATTCACATAAACTTAAAAATCCAGTACGGGTTTTGCTTGTAGCTGTAGCAGGTAAAGGGAGTTGGCTAGCAAGTGTGTGACAGGTAGAAAAAACACCTCCTCATAACAGGTTAGTTCACTTAGAATAATAAGAACTGTACAACAGGTGAACTCAATTGCTGGGCTTCCCTGAGGGTTCCTTGGCCACCAACTGCTGCCTGTCACTACCACTATAATAGAGGATGATAAAATTAGTGACTTCACCACACTTATTTAGCTTTGCCAGATTGTTTTGCAACTTCAGCCCAGTGGTACTCAATGCACCCTGCAGCTCCAGGGAATGCAAGAAGGAAGGCAAAATGATAATAGCTCTGTCTTTGGTATGCAAGATCGGGTTCAAAGCACTTGCTCCTTCTGTGACCAATGTGGTCTACCACATCATCCACAAGAGGAAGAACTTTAGTATGCAACTGGATGTTGGGGTGGTTCAGTCGGGGAGTACACTGTGTTAAACAACTTGGAAAAGTGTTGAAAATGGGCTTGAAACTCACCCTGTTTTATGGGACAAGCTAAATCCTATATTTGGGTATAGAGTGGCACTTCTACGATTCTGATCCTTATTATTTGCCAGAACAAAACTTCTGTGGATTTACAGATAGCAAAATGCTGCTACTTGTGTTATCTGCTAGCAACTCCTCCAGGTCATGCTGCAGTGCCATGCGCACTATTAATTTGGAGTAATTAATTAAAGTGGATGAGGCTTACTTCCAACCGGCAGCCCAATCCTGAGCTTCCCGGGGCGCGTGGCTGCGGCGGTGCCCAAAATGGCTGCCCCCGCATCCTGCATGCTTTGAGTAGCCGCAGGCAATGGGGCTACTCGATTCACCACCAGCCAAAAGGTCGGCAGTGAATCAAGAGCCTCCGTGTAAGGAGGTAAGCCCACCGGTCCCACCTCCCTCCCTCCCCCCCCCGGCATGGCTCCCCCCGCCCTCTGCCTCCTGCCTCCCCATAACACCTCCTTCCTGCCATCTCCCCACCCTCCGCCTTCCCTTCTCCGGAAGGCCTTCTCCCCACATCCCCCCAAACCCCTGCTTACCTGTCCACTGCTCGGCAGTCTGCGGAGGTCAGGTGCCCACCCAGAAGTAGCTGGGCACCGACCAGTTTGCAACAGTGCACAACAGCAGTGAGCCAGCACACCGAGCACAGGATTGGGCTCCCAGTGTGCATATGAACACAACTGCCATCCAATGTATGTATACTCGGGGAAGAAATCCCACTGAACAAAGGGCCCAATCCTATTCAACTTTCCATTGCCAATGCAGCTGCAATGCAGCCCTGAGCCAAGTAACAAACATTATTTTATCTTGAGGAGGCCATCCCCCCACCAGTGGCATAGGTAATGAACGTGTAACCCGGTGCAGAGCTCAAAATGATGCCCCAGAAGTGATGTCACAACCGGAAGTGACGTCACACCCAGGCTTTTTAAAAAGTGAAAATTAGGGGGAAACCTGCCTCCTCCCCCCCAGCAGTTCACCACCTTCTTGATCTGCCACCCCCTCCCAGCCAGTGGCATAGCTAAGGCATCTATATGCTACCTGGGATCAAAGAAGTTTGTGTACCCCCCCTCCATGATAAAATCAAATTTAATTAAGTAAATAAATAAAAAGTGTGCCCCTTATTGGTTAGAGACACTGAGCTGGGGTGAAGAGGGATGGTTATTTTCGTCCTGCTAAATATAAGAGGAGCACCACTTGAAAAAGTGCCACTTTACCAGTTAGCAGTATTATGATACATGGAAATGTAACTGACTCATATTAATACCTTATTGGTTCCATGCTATATCATAACAACATCTCATTGGCTCTTAGAACAATCAGTCTCATGGGTCAGTTTTGAGAAATTCCACTTTTTGTTCCATAAGGCAGTTGCATTTTCATTTTCTGGTTAATTGGCCATACCTTTTGATAGAATACAGATATTCCACTGTGGTTTATTTCATTGCATTCTGCATTAAATTACCTTTTCAATGATATATAACATGATGGCATTATTCGTACATACCAAATTTTTTCACAATTTTAGCCACTAGTGTCAAGCTCAGCTTGTTGCCCACCTAAAGCTTGTTGCCTGGTGCAACCGCTACCCCTTGCACCCCCATAACTATGCCACTGCGCCCTACCACCACAGGATACACTGCATGCCCCATTGGTACAGATGTACCAGCACTGGAAAGTTGGATAGGATTGGGACCAAAGTGATGTTTACTTCTAAGTACATCCAGGCTGCATACTGAAGTAATTTACATTCAGGTCAAGCAACTAATTTCTGTGGTGTTCCTATTTTGTAGAGCAAACACATTATCATTATTTAGAACAGGGATGTCCAAACATTTTGGCAGAAGGACCACATCATCTCTCTGACACTGTGTAGGGGGCCAGGGGAAAAAAGAATTAATTTACAATTTGAAATTTGAATAAATTTACATAAATGAATATATTAGAGATGGAACTTATATGAATAAATAAAGTTCTTGCAATAGTTCAAGGCCTATAAAGGGCCATGCACAAAGCAAAGCCAGCCTTTCCTTCACTGCCACTGCTGCATCACAGACATGAAACAGCAAGTAGTGGAGGAAGCCCTCATCCCACAGCTCAGGTGAGAAATCAAACAGTCGTCCTCTTACTGACAGCAGTTGCATCAGGCCAGCACAGGCTCCAACAAGTCTCTGGAAGGCCAGAGTCTCATTGGAGACTGGGGGCTCCCTGAGGGCCTGATTGAGAGTCCCCAAGGGCCACAAGTGACCCCCCCAGGGCCAGGGTTTGGGCACCCCTGACTTAGAACCAAGAACATGGTAAAAAAACTAAGAAACCAGACGCAGACAATGCCTTTATTTATTTATACAGTTAGACCTCTGTATCTGTGGGGGATCCGTTCCAGTATCTGTCCCCCCCCCCCGCTCCCCACAAATAAACAAATCCATGGATCCAGTCCATAAGACCTCCAGACATAACTGGAGTGTTCCCCAGACACTATCTAGAGGTGTTCTGAGGCCCACAGAGGCCATTATGGGCCTTTAAAAGGCCTCCAGAGATGCCAGAAAGACACTTCTGATTTTCTATGGGCTTCTAAGCACAGCTTCTGCAGGCCTCAGAAATGCACCAGGATGCAACTGGATAACATCTCCAGTCACATCTAGGAGCTCAGGTCCAGCCTCCGTCACGAGTTTGGAACTTGTGGTTAGTTAAAACTGCAGGTCATGAATCTGTGTATACAGAGGCAGAACTGTATTTCATTTTTTTTTACCACCCTTCTTCCAAGGATCTCAGGGTGGTGCACCCCTCCTTGTCCCCTCAGGACAACCCAATGAAGTAGATGAGGCTGAGAGATAGTGACTGCCCCAAGGTCACCCAGGAAGCTTTATGGCTGAGCAGGAATTTGAACCTGGATCTTCCAGGTCTAAATCCAATCCCTGAACCACTACACCATCCTGGCTCTCTTTGAGGGATGGTTTCCAAGCAGAAGGCCTAACCCTGATCTTCCACCCTACAGAGTCCTCATTGTTCTTGCTCAGAAAGCTGCAGCATTAGCCAAAATGCAACTAACCTTAGCACCTGCCTTTTAAAAACAGGAGCATCATTATGATTCTTCAGTAGACTAATTGCCTTTATTTTATGGTTACCATCTTTGGAAAGTAACAAGTCTTGATTTTCTTGTAGGCCTGGGTCTTAGCTTTTTGTTGATATTTCAGTGACTCATTCCTCTCTTTCCAGTCTGACATCAGGTCTTTATTATTGAGTTAAGCTTTTCTTATCTATTTGGCAACAATGGAAAAAGAAGCAAATCCTATGTGCTAAATACCTCAGAGTCTGAGCGTGGAGACAGAGCATATTCCCAGGATGGAAAGCCCCCCAGGGAAAGAGCATACAACCAGTCTTCTTGGAATAGAGAACCTGAAGTACAAGTTTCGAGCATCAGAAAGGAATTCAGTATTGAAGTCTTGATTACCCTCCTATCCTTCACATCCTGAAAAGAAAACTGCACAACCGACCTTCCACTTAGTTAGAACCTGCTTACTGAAATATCCCAGTCAGGCACAGACCACCTATAGTCTGCTTTCATACATAATTCAGGCTGCTTTCATACATAAAAAGTTCTCCAAAAATTGCAGCTTGTGCCCAAAGTGCACCTGTGGATCTTCTTCTTGTAGATTATGTCCCAATGCATCAAGGAATGTATGACCACAGGCAATTTACAGAATTTGCTGTAGGTGCAAGACATCAGGGAGGCTCTGAATGCACTGAATAAAATAGATAAGGTTGTTCTAAACCATATACTGCTTTTCAGCAAAAAGTAGTTCACAAAGGGCACAAGCCTAACCAGGTCTACTCAGAAGTGAGTTCTACTTTGTTCAACAGGGCTTACTCTCAGGAAAGTGTGGTTAGGATTGCAGCCATAGTGGTTTACAAAGCAAAACAAACAAACAAATAAATAGTTCCTTGTTCCCAAAGGGATCACGATCTTAAAAGGACACAAAAGAGATACCAGCAAAGGAAAAAAAAACTGGGTTGAAGAGGGATAATTGCTTTCCCCCTACTAAATATAAAAGGACACCACATTAAAAGGTGCCTCTTTGCCCAATTAGCAGGGGAAATTGCTAGAAATTCATAGAATGATACAGCTGCAAAAGGTCCATGCATTCGTTTAATCCACATTCCCTTCTTCAGAAATACAACTTTGTGTACCACTAGAATCCCCAATAGATGCTTGTTTACCATTCACATAAACTACCTTCTCAAAACTCATTAATTGGCAAACTAGTCAATTTTTAATACAAAAATATAAATGAGATAAAAAGTGATAAATAAATTAGTAGTGTCAAAAATCTAATAATTTCAGGGGAAGAGATTATTAAAATTCCCTAAGCAGCAGTTTCCGCTGCAGAACAAATCCATGCAGATCAACAAATTGAATATTGGAGGCAGGTCTTATCCTATAATAATCAAGAATGCCTTTTGCTAAGGGCATTTCCACCAAGTGATACTAAAAACATTTTTAGGCTATAATCGTATGCACACCTGTAAGCCACTTTGTGAATTTTTGCATTAATAAGCAGCATATAAATATTTTTAATATTGATACCTGGGAGTAACCCCCCATTGAACACAATGAGACTTGCTTCTGGGTAACATGCGTCGACATTACCTGTTAAACACATGTGCATTAGGAACTGCTGTTAAAAGTCATAAGAACAGGACTAGAAAAACAAGATGACCCTTGTGAATGTAAGGTAGTAGACAGGAAAGCAAAGTTTTTTCTTAACCAAAAGTAGTCATTCCAAAACTGGCCAGTAGAGGGAGATAAAAGAGAAGCCTAAACAAGTACGTGATTGTCAAAGAGTTTAGCGCGATCTGGTTCTAATTCTTTGTCCTCCCACTCATCAAAACTTTTCAAAGTCGTGACAGTACAATAATTCATATTGAAAATGATCTGGATTGCATCAAATAGACAAATGAGTTGATATAGCTGAAGCATGCATGTGGGCTTTTCCTTTAAGAGATCCTGACTCCTATTACTCTAGCTGCTGCAGCGGGGACTTCTTGTCCCAGAACTTGCAAGGCAAAAAAATGGGTGGGAACAGTTTGATTATATACACTTTCCTTTTCCTTTTTTTTTTTTTTTTTAAAAGGGTGGTCAAAATCATCTGACCTTAGAATAGCAAAACCTTACTCCTAACACTATTCCATAGGATTGCTTGGTGTCCTTATTTAAGATGACCTGTATTGTGAAGATTTTGGTGAAGAGTTGACTGTCCTCCCAGAACATGATGCTTTTGATGCTCTCCAAGCTTTCCATCTCACTGTGGTGCCAATCACTCAATTTTAAAGAAGGGAGTCTAGTTGCCTGCATTCCAGCTGTCCCTATTGAGTAAGGCTGGTTCTCTTGTTCCTTGTTCCTGATAAAGAACACTCCCTATTTTGTCTTTTTTGGGAAGATTTTGGAACCATCTTTTACAAATGGCCTTGGGGTACACATCTGTGCACCTCCTTCTGTTCCCTACATTTCCACCCAGATATAGTCAATGTTGCCAAATGTGTACTGAGTTGCAAGTTATTCTGCAACATAAACACAGATCTGCTGTGAAAATCAAGTATTCAATTATACATTCTTAAGTTTGTATTTAAAGGAAACTGTTAGGGTGCATTTGCTAGCACACTCTGCTGCAGAAGCCAGTGTGGGAGTAGCTTTCGCCAAGCAAATGAACACAATATATGGCAGGCAGAAAAAGAGCCTTCAGCAACTTGTAATGGATGGAGGGGTAGGGGGGGGAAACTTGGGTAGTGAGCCTTGATGTAAGAAAAAGAGTGTCACAAGGTCATGGAGAAAATGTCCCTGATTTCTACCTGTGAAGCATTGGAGAGTGTGTATTTGACCAGAAAGTAAGGCCAGATGCTAGACGTGATGGGTACCACACAGGATTGACAAACTCCACCTGGTCCGCCTCTCTCACTCACACACTGCCTTATCATTTCAGGCCTGGGAGAGGTAATGATGGCTGCCTGTTGTAGACACCACCTCTCTTTCATTGTCTTATCACTGAATCTTCATAGGAACAAACCAGAGAAATTTCACAGGTGTCCTTTTATGCAGTGAATTTTAGCACGTTGTTGGACTCTGAGCAAGGCAGCAGTGTTTTATTGTTGTTCAGTGACATCATCTGCTAGGCCAAATATATCACTGTTACACAATGTTTCATTATGACTGTTTTCCCCGCCCCCCCCATATGTGCACCAAAGTAGTGTGCAGCAATCCCCCTTCCCAACACAAACACGCTGAGTGGATAGAGGGGAGTCGGACTCAGAGCTTAATATGGAAACCTGGGAAGCGACATCAAAAGTTCTTGCAGTGCAAAATAGCATGACTAAGCTGAAGTCTGGTGGATAATGATTAATCATCGTGATGGCACATTCTTGCCTGCTGCATCTGCGTAATTCATTTCTGTGACTCAGCAGACGAGACTACTAGAGCAACAGGCTGGTAATATCCCTCTGCAAGCTGGAAAAGCCGTTTCATTTTGGCAAAGCAAGAGTTGTTTTCTAATCCTGATGTTAGCACAGTCCATGAGGAAATTGCCTACAGAAGCCCCATACAAATGAAGGGAAGCGGTATAATATAAAAGCAATGTATAGGGGTGTTTGAAAATGGTGTTGTTTGTTTTACTCATTAGAAGGCCTATTATGTTCAGTAAGACTTAGGCCAGTGATTCCCAAACTGTGGATCAGGACCCACTGGTGGGTCCCAACCTGATTTTTGGGGCGTCACCAAAGGGTGATGGAAAGATCAGATAAAAAGATACTGTAGCTGCTAATCACCTAGAGCTCAGCTTCTGCAGTTTGCAAGCATGTGTAAATATAGGGAGATAAATGTTTGAGGGTCTTTTTTCTGGTTACTATTACTTATAAATGAATAAAACATTTCTTTCTTGATCTCCACTTTTTAACGTCAAGTAAACCTAGCTAGGTCCCGACCAGGGCCTCTGAGAGCAATTTCATCAGGGGGTACAAAGTTTCTTTGGGGCCCCTTCTGGGGGGTGGCAGCAGTGGCAAAATGAGCGCAAAACTGGCAGGAGGAAAGTGGCAACGGTTGGAATAGTCTTTGCAGCCCAGGTCTACAAGTCTTCCGAATTCAGAGCTCAGGTCTACCTGCCTGCATGGCGCTGGCAGCTAGACACAGAAAACCAAACACACTCCTAAGTCTCTCTAAAATCTTTCAAATATAGAAAATGATCGCAAGTGATTAGTATCATTGTGTTTAGGCTCACACTAGAATCGTAAGTATCCTGTGTATACCAAAATGGGCTTCTGCAACAGCTGCAGTCCCACAGCTGTGTCCCTGAGGTCCTCTAAGTTCCTTCATGGTTAGCAGATCCACAAGCCAAAGAACTACTGTAGCAGGTCAGTTTCCTCCCAGATGTGACATGGTTAAGGAATGTATGTATTCCTGGTGCGTATAGCTTCAGCAGTAGTCACTGTCATGTGCCCACGGTAATGCCCTCAGCATCCCTCATGGGCAGTGAGTCTGGGTGAGACTGAAAAATGTAAGATCTCAGGAAATTTCTGGACCCCCTTCTTTGGCTCCTGGGACCCCTTTCTGACCCTGGGCCTGGGTACAAATTATCCCCTTTACCCCCCTCTCCTAGGCCCTGATCCCGACAGAGTGTTGTTTAAAAAAGTGGGTCCTGGTGCTAAGAAGTTTGGGAACCAATGACTTGGGCTGTAATCCTCTCTTACTCACCAGAAACAAACACCTCTAACAATGTAACCTGAAAATGCAAAGTTTACATCACTGTCATTTCTACACATGCTGGATCCCTGAAGACTGTTGGATAGAGTAACTTCCAGAAGTACAGATCTGGAACATGCTTCTATATGGGATTTTAACTGATGATTCCTCACAGTTCCAATGCAGCAGCTTCACAACCCTGGTCCTTCTCTTGTGGAGGCTCCTCCACGGGAGAAGGAATGGGGGCACAAAGCCACCACAGCCAGTGCTCCCTCCTCCAGGGAGAACCCAGAAGTTATGTCACAACCTCAAATAACATTGTGATGTCACTGCCCTGGGTGCTGGGACAGAGAGTTACATCTCTACAGGCAAGAGATCTGTCTTTCCATCTCTCCAGTCCTGAGCCCCACCATTGCTGGGATTCATAAGTAAAGAGGCCAAAGGAGAAGGTAAGTGGGTAAGGCAACATGGGCCGCTCAACTCTGGACAGGCATAAGGCTATAATAGAATCTCAGTGCTCAGGGAGCCTCAGTGGGATTACCCACATGCTAGTAAGGAAAGCAGGCAGGGGTCTGTGGTACCACACCCTGTTGAAACCATTCTTCTGCCAAATTTGAGCACAGGCAGCTCTTAGGATTCTAATAAAAGTCTTGGAAGTATCCCAAGCAACAGGAAAAAATGTTATCAGGACTACTTTCCCTTTTTTAAACAGAGGACAGTCTCCCAGTGTGGACAGTAGAGGTGTTTGAAAATTATGTTATTTAGTTTACTCAGAAATAAGACCATTGTGTTCAGTAAGACTTAGGTTGTAATCTGTCCCTGGACCAGGGACAGAATGCACTTGCTCCCAGTGTGGAAGGAATTGTCACTCCCGAATCGGCCTTTTCAGCCTCACTAGACGCTGTTCCAGAACCACCATTCAGAGCGTGATACCAGAGTCTTTCGAGACTGAAGGTTGCCAACAAGGTTGTAATCCTATCTTACTCACTGAAAACAAATATCTCTACCTATAGAGCACATGGAGTCTTCACCCAGGATGCTGGAAGCCAACCCCAAGTACCTTATTTGCAGCACCACTATGGGGCCTGGGCAAATAAGGCCTGGCCTGCTCCCCAAGTTAGGTGGACACAAGGAAGGGTTGCAACTCAGGGACTCAGCAGTGACGAGATACAACAAAGGGTCAATAGGTTTTCACCTGGCCTTATCAGGCTGTGGTCTGTAAAGATGAGGCTGCTGTTAGGCCACCCCATCTGTGCCTTTGCTCCCCAACATCCCTGACTTCCTGGCCCATCAGCCTGCCTTGTGCTAGCTAACTGCCAAACTCAGGCATTTTGTGTGCTTGCACAGTGCCTGCCCTACTCTATTTTCTCAGCCGCCACAACTGGATAGTCCTAAGGAAGCTCTTGCTGTTTGGCGACCGGAGATCAATGAGCTGTGCATACTGAGCACTATGGCTGACAGTCATACCATGTCTACCCTACATCTAAGGGCCAAAGTAACTGATCCATGATTGGATCACCTATCTTTTTGTTTTGCTTAAAAGCAGTTATTGGGGGAGGAGGGCTGAGCTGGAGCAGGGTCATGAAGCTGTGAAAGGGAGCACTGCCACTTTCACCCATCCCCACTGCACTGCTTTCCCAGTCTAAATCCTTCCTCAAAGTTCCTATTAACAGTAGACTGGGCAAAAGACAGTTACCTCTGTCTTTGCAGCTAATAGTTTGGGGAGGATATTTCCCTTAGGGAAATGGCATGGGGGGAAGGGTTTAAACCCCCCTCCCTCAGCACCATGGTTTGCCCCAATCCAAACTGAAGCCCCCACTGCTGTCTTTAAGCCAAGAAAGAAATATTGGAAGATTCTCTTCACCATTCCACACCAGCACTGACCCCTGGAACAACCTAATGGTGTGAAAACAGCCATAGGGCCTAATGATGGCTTCACCCAGAACACTTTACTTGTGTTTTATTTGAGACTCCTCTATTTTCAGAGCTGGGAGTGGAGACAGTTGTTTTCTTCTTTCTTAAATCCTGTAAAAAGCCCCGTTTCTTCCATCTCATGTGGTTTTGCTGAATGGACCAAAGTATGATCCAGGAGCTTGCAGTCTTGGCTTCTGTCCATACCACAGCCCAAAGAACCATCTGGATCTTGACTTCTGTTCCAAAACACAAGAGCTTCCGTGCTTGTCAACTGAACTGGCCCAGAGACATAAGGCCTTGTGATTCATCTAAGCTGGTGTGGGCAGGAAAGGAGACAAGAAGCTCCAAAACAAGTTTTCCGAGGTAAGCACAACCCTGCAATACATTTCAAAAGATTTCAGTCATCTCTTACTCAATGAACACATTCCAGAGGGTAGCTGTGTTACAGAGCTAGCCTAGGCACATTTACTCAGGAGTAAGCCCCACAGTGTTCAAAGGGTCTTACTCCCAAGTTAGTGAGCCTAGGATGACAGCCTTTACCTGTTATAGAAAATGAGAAAAAAAGTCTTGCCATGCCTTAAAGACAAACACATTTATTTTGTCATAAACTTTCATTTCATCTGATGCAGTGGGGCTTCAGTCCACAATAGCTTATGCCACAGTAAGAGCCCAATCCTGAGCTCCTTACGCTGGCTCACTGCAAACCACCAAGCTATGGAGAGGTAGGTGGAGGCAGGGCCTCTGGGAGGACAAAGGGGCTCTGGGACAAAGGGGGTCTGGGAGGACATCAGGGAGTACAAAGTTTCTTTTGGGTCCCTTTGCGAAGGGGGAAAGAGCAGGGCAGGGTGGTGATGGCGGAGCAGAATAGGGGCAAAGCAAGGTGAGGGGAGGGTAGAAACAGATGGAGAAGTCTTTGGAGCCCAGGTCTACCTACCTATGTGGCATCAGTAGTGTCCCCAGCATCCCCAGTCATTTTAGTGTCCCCAGCATCCTGTACGGGCAACAAGTCTGAGTAGATCGGAAAATGTCATATCCCAGGAAATTTCTGGGCCCCCTCCTTTGGCTCCTGGGCCCTCCTTTTGACCCTGGGCCCGGATACAAATTGCCCCCTTTACCCCCCTCCCCTAGGCCCTGTGGGTGGAGGTGTGGGGGGAAGCAGGGAGGAGGCATTGTGGGGTGGGGGGAGGCAGAAGGAGTGTAGAGAGAGGGTGGGTAGGAGGTGTCCCAGTGGAGGGACTGGGGCAGGAGGGAGGCGGGACTGGTGGAGCGAAGCTGAGCAAAGCTGGCTGCCCAACATGGAGGCTCTTGATTCTAAGCCGACCTTTGGGTCATCGTAGAATCGAGTAGCCCCATTGTGGAGCTACTCGCTTTATCCAGGGGAAGGGGACGAAAGCCCCCTTCTCCTGAGGAGCCACTGCCAGCTGCCTGGAGTGTGCAGGATGCAGTGGCAACCATTTTCAGTTGCCCTGAAGCCCCACGCGCAGGGCAGCTCAGGATTGGGCTGTTAGTCTTTACAGTGCCTCAAAACTTTGCCCCAAAACATGATGTGCCTGGGCTGTATAAAGACACAAAGGCCCAATCCTATCCAATTTCCCAGCGCTGATTCAGCCCCGAGGCAAGGGAACAAACACTCTCTTACCTTGAAAGACCTCCATGACTACCCCTCTAATGCAGTGCATGCCCCTTGGATACGGATGTGGCAAAGCTGGGAAGTTGCATAGGATTGGGCCTTTGTGTCTTTATACAGCCCAGGCACGCTGTGTTCTGTTCTACAAAATCACTCCCCTTCAGTGAAGCATTGCTTTAGGAAACTATGCCAGCATAGCGAAACGTACAAACCACAGCAAACCTTTGCAAATTAGAGAAGTCCAACATTATGTTTCCGGAAGTTTTTTTGCAGTAGGGAGGCATTCAAAAATGTGATCCACCAGCTGCAGTCTGAAGTTGTGTAGTGCTGCTCACGCCCTTATTCATGCCTCATTCTGCCATATGTGTAGACCAGGTGGAAGCTGGGAAGTGCTAAAATTTCAGCGAGGAGAAAGTGTGTAACTCTTTCCAAGAGACTCCAAGGCAGGGGCATTTCCTTTCCCAGTGTTCCAGCTATCAGGGCATGCATGGAAGGATACTTCCTGTCAACATCAGGGTCTGTTCAGGAATGAGCAGCTGAGCCGGCAATGCAAATCTAAGTGAAGGGGTAGCAGAAAAGCTGCCCACTGTGTGGCAGCTGAGCAGGAGGGAACTGTAATTATCAGTCTTCTCACCCTTCTCAGCTGTTCCTTGCAGGGAGGAATACAGCACATTTGGCTACAGCTCTCTCCAGCCATGTTCATGCAATAGATCCTGAAATGAACACATGGACCAGAGAGGAGCAATATTGTACCTGCTGACCCCACCCATCTTCCCACCCTTGTGTTCACCTGAAGCTGCCAACAGCCACTTCTCATGATCAGGGATCCTACATTTTACTTTATGTAGCCCTAGCCATGAACAGATAGATTCCTCTGGGATAATTAGACCCTGTCATCTCCCAGGGGAGCTGAGCAGATGGAGGTATGTTTGCACAGGAACACCTGGGGTAGCAGTAAACACCGCACAATCTGGCAAAATGCCTTGTGACAAAGGAAAAGGATTTGTTTGACAGGATGGATGTCAGGGATTGACAGGGATTTACACCTGGAGACAGGAGAACAGGAAAGGACCAAGCTGGCAAAAGCTCCTCACCAAGAACAGCACTCAGAGAAACTTCTTGTATTTTTTGAAAAGTAATATCTCACATAAATACACGGCAGTGCACAGGTGCATTTCTTGGCTGCCATGACTTTGCAACAGCAAAAAAAGCCTCTAATCCAACCCAAGTGAAGAATCAAAGGGCTTGCACACGCTTGTCACATCTCTCAGAACCACAGGCCCAGAGCCTCCTCAAATATGGACACAGCCTTTCAGAAACAACTGATGCCTTAAATCTCTAGCATGTTATTATGAAGCTATGGCTTATCCCAGAGCCTGCTGGCAGACCTGCAGTGGAAAGCCCAGCAGCTGACAGCTGTGTCTAGCTCTTTGGAGGACCCGTAGATGCTGGTTATGGCTACTTAAATTGCAGGAACCGGCTAACGTTTGCCACAGCAGCTGGCTATGCAAGTAAGGCATTGCTGGAAGATTAGACAGAGTCTTCTGTAGCCACCAGTAATTGCTGCTGTGACAGCACATTCATAAGGTCTGCAGTGACCATGGATGTTGTGGAGATCAGCCAATGACTCTGGTGAGGTCCCACAAGAGAGGTTGAAATGTGGTTTTGGAAAAAAAAAAAAACTGTCCATTAAATCCTTTAGATTCAAGAATAGTACTCTCTGGAAGTGATCAATACCTAAAATAAATAATGTTAACTCAAATCATAATTACCAAATTAGTGGAATAAGAACATTTCAAAACCAATAGTTTAATCTGAAATCTAGAAACAAGATCAACTCCATAAACAATTTCATAATCAAATGCACTTAACATAGAATCCACAATGTAGTCATGTTAAAAAAAATACTCAATTGTACTAACCAAATAACAACAATTCATTCAGAAATAATCTAGAAATGGGGGGGGGGGATTGTTGTAAAAGCAACAATGAAAAGAGCATACAAGATCATACTCTTGCATTTCACATTAGTTAATCCAAATTAGCCCTAAAGCACACACCTGTACCTGTCATCACCTATGCAGTCAATCCCTTCTTGACTCATGCACAGGCATTGGAAATGGGAGGAGAGATACACCTTTTAACTATCATTATATTGAGAGAGAGAGAGGAGTTGGTTAAAAGGCCTAGAGGGATAACCAGGCTGCATTCAGTAGTCTTGAGTATGCATCCCTTTGATAAAAGGCCAGTTCCATCTCCTTCCATTGCCCATTAACAGGAGTGTGGGGGGAGGAAAGCTCAGTGGAACTTGAGGCTGCAGTAGGGTGACCCAGCTGATGAAATGCAAAGGAGAAACTGACCATTGGGGGCGGAGGTGTAGAAACTAAACGGAGGAATACACGTTTTGCGGTCAACACACCCTGTGCATTTGGGTCAGGCTATACATGGATGAAGTTCAGTTCCTGCACAAGCCACCTGGAAGCTTTGAAGTTAGAGATGCCTTAACTAGATAGGATTAAGAGGACTACTTCTGCTCTTCGGTGTCAAGAAGAGGCACAAAGGAAGAGCGAGTGCTGGCTTTGCTCAAGGCGTGGGCTGATCCCTCTTCACTGTTACGCCCTTCCGTTCCTCACACAGCCTGTTACCCGACCACAATAAGCTGCTGCCCAGCATTAGATCACAATGAATCACTGGTGACCTCTGCCTTCTGGAGTGCTCAGTTTCTAATTTTATGGCCTGTATCAACTGGATTATTGAATCCAGATGTCTGTGAAATGCAGCCATCTAGCAAAGAAACCAAACCCACATGGAGCAGAGCAAAGGGTGACAGCCAGAGCTGGTGGATGCTCACTTTTCATAAGCTAAATCCTGGGTTGGGGAGGCAGAGATATGCAGTTCATTGCCCTGGCCATCTCTTCACCTCTTGATAACCCATCCAGAGAAATGATCTATGCTAGTAGTAAATCATGGAGATAAATTTTTGGGTGTTTAGGATGTTCGTGCCTGGGTCTGTGATTGGTCCTTGAGTGGGTTATACAGCAATAACACTTTGTCTGATTTGGGTGCATGAGTTGAGGAGAATCAAATATTTGAATGGAACATCAGGAAACTAATAGCACTATTAAGGAACTCATGATATTTCAGCTCAGGACCATGTTACCGGTAGGAACCTCAAGAAGCATCTGCCCTGGTTTTCATGAACAGCAGGATATGGATCTCCTAAGCTTCAGCCATTTAGGGATGGCCATCTATCTGTCCCCTGTGGTTCTTGCTCTAACCATGCTCATGCAACACAATGCTAAAGAAAGCTAACTAGTGTCTGTCTGAATGCAGTCTGCAAATCTCAGATGCAAGCCTGCAATAAACCCTTGGCGTCTTCTGGAGCATCCAAGATCCTTCCCATGCATTCACCACCCAAATCAAGCAGAGGCGGGTGCTGCAACAGATAGTGGAAAGCATGAAGTTCAGGTCCAAGTATGTTCAGGTTCCTGCTGCGGCAAATGTTAGCTGGTCAGTTAATGTCACTTGTCCTTTTTTATGTTAAGGAAAGGCGCTGGGCAGGGTATGGCTCCTGCCTTTAGAAGCTTTCTAAAGCCAAACAGTCTTCCAGAAACTCAGCTCAGAAACTATGCTATGCAATTATTTTGGGTTTTTTAAATGTTTTTCTCCACTGTTTCTTTCCATTACTTTGAACTGCACTCTTCCATAAGAGTGACTTGGAAGACAAGTCCGGATTCAGTTTATTGTAACAGGTGTCAGAAAGAGCCTGGCCAACAGAACACAAGGGTCAAAGGTTGAGACAACAATGATACAAAGTGAGGGGGGGGGAAGAGAAGGTCCTACTTTCCTTCTTCAGAGGCATGTTAGTTTTCTCCTGTCCAGCTCTCTCAGAGGGGAGGGCTGCAGAAATAAGGAATCGCTCCATTTCTTCCATTTCCCTCTAGCTTGCCGATTTGATGTGGTTCGAGCATAGCAAGTATTTCAAAGAGCTGTCTGCAAATCCCAGACCTCAGAGACTGGATTTTTTAGTGCATAGGTCATTTGAAGTTTACTGTTCTGAGGCCAGAAAGCAGATTCAAATTCAAGCAGTATTGAAGCAAGAGGAATATCTAGACTACGAAAGGGTGAATATATGAAGGGTGGTTTGTTTCATCTTTAGGTTAAACAAGGCCTATACTTGCCAACAGTTGAAAATCCAAAAGCGACAATTTAAACTGTAATCCTAAACACATAATTGCTGAGAAGTATGCTTGATTGAAATCAATGGGATTCATTCCCAAGCAAATGAGTTAAAAGGAAAGGAGAGGTCAGATTCTACTGTTCTTCCCTGTGATTCCAAAGTTCTAACCCCAAGATCTTCCACCTTGGATCCAAATGAAACCAAGAAAGCTGTGGTTATGATTTACTCTTTGAGACCCATATGGAAGGGCACATCAGACAGATAGCAAGTTGGACAGTGGCTGAAGTCCAAAGCCTTTTAGATGTAGGCTACCTCAGAATGCCAGGAATAAGGGACTGGCACCAGAATGCAGAACGTTGTATGGTGTGTTCCCTGAGGCATCTGGTGGGCTGCTGTGAGATATAGGAAGCTGGACTAGATGGGCCTATTCCTAGGCCCAGCATGGCTCTTCTTATGTTCTTTTGCCTATCGGGGGGCCCACTAGTTGGGTCATCCCCTAAAACCTTAGTACTAATTAGCGTGGTAGCACCCAAAGTACCATTGGGGGGTTGGCAGAGGTGCTATGGGGGGGGGGCTGAGAGCAGGACTTTGCCCAAGTATCCCAACTATTAGCACTTGCAGTAGTAGCAGAGCCCACCAGGCATTTACATTGTTGATGTTGCTTTGTTATTGTTAAATATTTGAAATATTCCTAAATGCTGTAGGAAGAGTAGAACAGTCAGGTCCCTGTCAATCATAATCACCTGCAAACCTATAGATTGTAAGAGAGATTATCCATATTTGTGTAGCAGCAACTGTTACCCTGCACATGCCCAGTTTTGTCTGATCTCAGAAGTTAAGCAGGGTCAGGCCTGGTTAGTACTTGGATGGGAGACCACCTGGGAATACCGGGTGCTGTAGGCTTATACCATAGTCTTTCAAGACTGAAGGTTGCCAACCAACCAATAGCGATGATACACTAGGAAAAAAGAATGAAGCAGGAAGAATAAAACCAACAAATCTAGTTACCAACCCTTACATAGTTTTACATAATTGGTATAATGACCCAGTAGAATGACCACTACAAGAGCTAGAAGAGGAAGCAAAATGGCTGTCGGTCCCAGTCAGGCCAATAGTAGGAGACTTGCTATCCCCCCTGCTCATATGAAATACCAAGTAAAATGCAGAATCATTATCCTAGATTGGGGCTAGAACCATCAGGCCCATTAGCCCCGAGGGAGCCTGTTGGGTCCTACAACTGTACAGTGCCTGCAGAACCTGGGAATAAACAAACTGCCCAGGGAGATGACTGAACTTGCAAGGAAAGACTGAAGACCCATCTGTCAAGGATGTTGAGTTAGACAAATTCTCTTTAAGAAGCAAGATATCATGCTGGATAACCCATCACTTCTCCCTGGTTCTCTAATTCCCAGACCCTGATTCTCCTTGGGATCAGCCATGTGTTGGATAGCTTCCCTTTCTCCAAGCAGTCCAACAGAGACAGTTGGGGGGGGGGGAGAGAGAGCAGATTCTACCCATGGAGCTGCACTTGATCAGGGAGGAACGTCTTTATTCTTCCCCCTGCTGGATGCAGAACATAAAGGGAAGGAAGCTCATAGGACTAGTTGGCTAAGGATTACATGTTTGCTTTCATGTTTTTTATTTTTCTTTCAGGGACAAAATTTAACAAGGAAATAAAATGAGGCAGAAAACAACCACCAAACACATCAACAAAATTTGAACAAAAAATCAGAGTGGTTTGCATTTTGTTCTGGCATCCCCTTGTATGTACCTGCTGAATCATTATGGTGCTTGGCTCCATTCCGTGTTGCAATAATGTCCCATTGTCTCTAAAAGCCATAAAAAGCAATTTAAGGACTTTGCATCTGTGCTGATAATTCTCTGGTGTGAACGCTGCACACACTCTGCGAATGCTCAGAGGACTGGAAAGGAGATGGTTTTTACAGATGGACGGCTCCATGCCAAGCTTCAGCCTGATGTGAAATCAGAGCCACTAACTTATAATGGCTCCCTCTTCCAGACCGGGGTTTATTTCGAAGACATTTCTGCCAGAGTTGAAACTATAGCAACTGCTGTTTAAAAGACGAGTATTGCAGTGAAAATGTAGAGTTGGTGCTGTTTTTATACTGCTGCTTTCCAAGCTGCACAGTACAGCACAATAAATCCTGTCAGTTTTCATTCTCTGGAGTTGATGAAAGTTATCAGAGGAAGCAGTCAGTTACTCTGCAAAGACAGAAAAACTGTCCATACCCAAAAGCCATGGGCCACACAGTCCTGAATTCAATGTGGATGTGCCTATGCCTCATATAGATCAATGGACTTTAACCACACCTTCTCAACTGGTAGCTGGTGGGCCAGCAAGCCAAATGCACAAGCCACGCATGTGATGGCCCATCAGAGACTCAATAAACCACTCGTTTTTGCTGCCTGCTCTAGACCTCAGCAAAAGGATTATCCCTATCAGGCACTGCAGGGCATGAGAAAAGGCGGGTGGGCTGCACTAGGTGTAACAGATCACTAATTGTGTAAGCTTGGACTTAGGTGTAACAGAGTGCATGACTGTAACTTTCATGTTGACTTAGGGCCAAATCCTATCCAATATTCCAGCGCTGGTGCAGCCACGCCAATGAGGCATGCACTGCATCCTACAGTAGGAGAGTGGCCGCCTCCAGGTAAGGGAACATTTGTCCCCTTTCCTCAGAGCTGCATTGTGGTTGCACCGGCACTGGAAAATTGGATAGGACTGGGCCCTTAAACATCCGTTTCTTTCCATGGATGTCATTGGGACAACCATTACATTATTACATTCAGTTTGTTTGCACATGGTAACCCGCCCTGGGTCCCGTTAGGGAGAAGGGCGGGATAAAAATAAAGTTTTTTATTATTATTATTATTATTATTATTATTATTATTATTATTATTATTATTATTATTAACCAAACCCAGCATGATCATTATGTTTTTGTGTATTTTCACATGGCCACTTTCAGATAATCTTTGATCTCGTTATCTACAGCATGAAATTGGTTTGACTGATAGAATTATTTTCCCAGCTTTGCCGTACCTCACGTGACCATCCCTTAAATTTCAGTACTGCACTGTGTGATTAAAAAACAAACTGTGAAATATGAATAATATGGCTTTTCTGTGGGTTTGGAAGTCAAAGGTTGGAAGAGTAATAGTCCTATGATTGTGATGATTTTGTGGAAACTGAAATTGCATTTTAATTTGCAGTTTCCTCTTTTTTGGGGTTTTGCTATTGCTAAGTTAAAAAAAGGCTGACGTTTTAACAGATGTATAGATTTTAAAAATTGGAAACCAACGTGCTGCAGTCTACAATTTAGACTCTTTCAGGCCCTAAAATCAATCTATGAACTTGAAATGTAAGGTTGGTTGAACTTGAAACTAGATTTTAATTCTGATATGCTATTCTGAATTCAGGAAAGACATTACATTAGAGCTGCAGATCAAATATTCTGTTTTACATTAGATGTTGACATGTGATCAACCCTGTCATTTGCAAAGTTAATATAGTGTCCCCATGGGGGCTATGCAAAGAATTCTTTGGCATCCGAAATATTATATGTGAAGAAAATTGAAATTTTCTGGAGAACACTCAGCACTCTCTCTTTCGAGTCTTATTTACACTACGCTTGTTATGGACAATAATAAGCACACCCCTCCCAAAACACATACTTGGCTTACCGCATCCATTATGTATCTTATCCCCCATTACTGTGAGGGAGGTGGAGGGAACACAACACACTCCCCTGGGGCACCAATAGCTGCTGCCTCCTATCCCCAGGAATATAGTCTTTGAAGTCAAATTTACAGAGAGCTCCATCTCTGTGACTGAAGAAGGCTAAACATGGAGTACAAGTGTCCAGGTCTCAACAGACCCAGGGGAGACACTAGCTGGCAAGAGTGTTAAATCACATGTCATTACTGAAGTGTGAAAAGCTGACTATAAAGAATCCATTGCTCTTGAGTGGTGGTTCTCACACGTCAGCCAAATACAGTTCCTGGGAGGTAACCCACAAGTGTCAATGAGCTGCCCTAATTCCTGTGAAATCTCCCGGAAGAACATTGTTGTCTTTACAAATAACAGGACTCCAAGGACCTGATCCCACCATTTGTAAACAAGCACACCTTAAGTGGCATGGGGATTAAAAAAAAAAAAAGAAGGCAAAGCATGTAGACATGCACATCAATATTTAATGAGGGCATACCCAGCCCACCCTCTTAAGCAAATCCCTGCATCATTAGTCCTGAAGAATAGAAAAGGTGAGCAAAGTGTTTCTCAGTCATTTGCACATGACTCCATTACTATAGCTACACAAACATGCAAAAGTAGCAATTGATGCTTGTGGTGTCAGCAAAGATAGTTTTCAAAGAAACCAGTTTAAGACCATGTTCTTCACATGACCCTCAAGGCATTGAAGAGATTGTGCTTTCTACTACATGCCACTTCTTCTTTCAGCCAGGATGAGGGGGGGACACACACATTCACATCCGGGCCATGTGAGAAGAATACCTGCTGCTCTTCCCCACTTCCAGTGCACCCGGGTTTTCAGAGAGTTGCTGCTGGTGTAGAGAGGAGCTGCAATGACTACCACTCCACAAGGAAAACCCTCAAACCATTCTGCACGTAATGCAGAATGTGGTGAGAGGAACCAGGTGGTAGAATTCTGGATGGTGCCATTTCATACTGCAGGTGGAAGGTCATATTTTGAAAGCTTAATACAAAACATTTAGCGTAGCTCTCTCTCCTGCCATGCCAGATTTATGGCTTGCAGGAACAAATCCACATAGAGGACCTCCATCACCACATGCAATCTAAAGTGGTAGAGTCCCAAATCCAGCACCTCATTCTTTGTCATGTGTGCAAAGGTTCTAAATGCTAGGAGGTCTCCTTTGTTGCTACATCATGTGCTATCACTGAAACAGGTTTGAAATGATCAGAACCCGCCCGGACCCACCCCACCTCTCAGCACCTGAGACCAAGAGACAAACCTGCCCAGGTTAGAAGGGCAGAACGTTTTGCTGTTAAGACATACAAGTTGACCAAAGGCTATTGATATTGATCATGCTGTTTTTTATGCTCATATTTGGAGAATATGATTTGAAATTTGAATATATTGAGGGTGGAGTCAATTGCAGTTGCTGTTAAGTCTGCAAAAGAAAAACAAAAGAATGAGAGGAGTTCTATTGTAATTCCATTATTTTGTTCCAGTGCTTATTTTATACCAGAGATTGCCCTTGGCTCTGTGAAAATCATTGCGAGAAGGGGAGAGGCTGTACCAACACAAAAGGCTCTGGTACAGTGGCATCATTAGGGTTCACGTCACCCGGTGCGGGAGGCCAGCACATCAGCCCCCTGCAGTGGGCGGGGCAACACTCTAGGTGGTGGGAATGGTGATTTACCATCGCCCCGCCCCCACTGGTTTTTTGGCTGTACCTTTTGATAGAATAAAGATATTTCAACATAGTTTGTTTCATCGCTTTCTGTATGAAATTACACATTGATTGATGTATAGCATGATGGTATTATTCCTCCAAACTCTGATTTTAGTGATTTTGGTCACTAGTGGTGTCACCTCCCCCCAGGGTGTTAACTTACTAACACCTTATTGGAGCAGTTCTCAAACTTTTAGCACTGGGACCCACTTCTTAGAATGACAATCTGTCCAGGACCCATCAAAAAGCAAATTAAAATAAATAATTATAAATAAATTAAAGTAAAATCAATAAATAAGGGAAAGCCAGCCCTGTTCCATCAAGTGAATTTTCTCTGTAGCCTGCCTGCAATAACCCCCCCCCCCCAAAAAAAAAAAAGAATCAGTAAGATCTTCACCCCTATCCAGTACCCAGTTCAATTTAAGTTCTTATATTTCAAGCATATCACTATCAGGACCCACCTGGCTTTGCAAGCCTGAGAGCCCAATCCTATGTTTGTCTACTCAAAAGTAAGTTCCATTATAGTCAGTGGGGCTTACTCCCAGGAAAGTGTGGATAGGACTGCAGCCTAAAACAGAAAAAAATTTCACCTCACCCTGTCAAGCCTGTTTCATTCTTTTTATGGGGGGGGGAGGCTGCCTTCTGGAGCATTTGTTGAGCTCCAGTTGCATCAAATCAGGACCATTCTGGTGGCCTCACATTTACCTTTGCCTGACCTGCCCAGGAGCCAAGGTACGTTTGCTTACTCGCAAGTAAACGTGACCATGTGGCTTAGTTTTGCTTTCCATAGGGCTCAATACATTCACCAGCTTGGAGGGAGGGACCTCCTTCTCGGGTGTTTTTGGGGGGCTACATTCATTGGATCAGGACCATTCTGGTGTTGTTGGATTCCTCTCAGCCTGCCCTTTCAGATGGACTAAGGCATGTTCACCTACCCACAAGTAAACACGCGATACCCCTTGATTTCTCTTTCCATTGGGCTCCATGCATTTTTTGTTTTCCGGTCTTTTGCCAATAACTTTTGATAGAAAGGAGACATTTCACTCCTGTTTTTTGCATTGCATTCTGCTCAAAATTCCACATCCAATGGCATATCACATGATGGTATTACTCCTAACCACCACGATTTTAGCGCATCACCCTCCCATTGCACATCACCCCCCTTGCACATCACCCGGTGTGGCCCGCACCCCCCCGTGCCCCCTAGCGACGCCACTGCTTTGGTATGTTTCTACTATTTAGAAAGCCTGTTAATTGTAAGATAAGACAATCCAGAATAGGCAAATAGGCAATAGGCAGGCAAAAAAAGGCATTCTCTTGAAATAATTTAAAGTTGACCTTGGAGTTGTGAAATACTGACCAGAGATGGCCCAGGATGCAGAGCACATCTAATTTATGCTCCATCTCCTTCTGTTCTGCCAACAATTCAGTCAGCCCAGAGTGGAATATGCAACAGGCAGCAGAAGCCTCTCCAAAGCCAAGGGAGTATTTCTTTTCTCTGGCCTGACATTTTTGCTAATGAAAGAGAAAAGTCTGGCAGGGTTGAAGGCAACCTCAATTTGTCATTCCTGCCAAAAGCTGTTCAGACAACCACAATCTTAGTGGGGGTGGGGGGCATTTCCATTATGTTCTTCCAAGACAACTCTCTGGAGATGAGACACAATCCAGCCTTCCTACTATGATAACTAGGTGATGGGTCCAGCAAAAGCTGTGAGAAGGGATGAGTCATTCCAAGGTTAACTTGCTGCTGAATGGCTCTGAATTGCAGTTTGCTCCTCTCTGGATTTCAGCTTGTTGACAACAATTGTTGTCAATTGTTGGGCCTGAAATTGAGGCAACGTTCAGTTACCCAGAAGCAAACTATCAAATGGGGTTTCAGTTACTCAGTTAATTCTTCTGTAGTCTATTCAGCCAACTGAGATTGTGGAAGAAAGATTTAATTGCAGCATGACACATAAATGCTAGATAACTTACTATCGCTGAATAAGGCACTATTTTGGAATGCTATGAGCAGTTTTCTCCTTGCCAAGTGGCATTTGCCCTGATCCAGCAATGGTCGCTTGATCACTGTACAGATTAAGTGAAACGCCAGACATTCTCGGAGGGGGGGACGGGACATTTTTTCTTTCTCCCTCATTTCAGCAACTTCCCTGACCCCAGTTTCAATTCTGGTGAAAAAAACTGAAATTGGCCAGACAAACTACAAGTGGCTTCTAGTCTAGCCAATTTCACTACTAAGAGAAGTATTGAACTATTTCTTTCCTTTAAGGGGGGCTGTGGGATCCTGGTGTCCTTCAGGTTAGTGCAAGAAAGAGTGTATTGCTCATCACAGTCCCTATCCAATAGCCCAGACCCAGGCCACTTATGACTTATTAAACTAACCTCAGCTGACATTGTACTGACTTTGTATTGTAGCTTCCCAGGTGCTTTACAGCTCTGTGTTTTTGTAATCTCAGGACCCAATCTTCCTGCTTTGATGCAGCTGTGCCAATAGGGCATGTGCTGCATCCTGCATTAGAGGGGAACAATACCTTACCTTGTGGTTGCATCAGTGCTGGACAGTTTGTTAGGACTGGGCCCTTAATACGTTCTTGCCAATGTTAAAAGTCTGCATGGACATCCAGTGAGTGGAAAGAGGAACAGGCACAACCCATCTAGCTGAACCCCTATCCTGGCATGCCACTTGTCATGCCCCCAGGCATTTCTGCATTCAGCACTTTTCTGCAGAGGCAAACACAGAATGCAGAACGATGTGGACTAAATCTAAATTTCAAGGACAGAACCTGAAAGAACTGAATGTAGGGATGCTGGGGAGGGCATGGCTAGCTTGTGTGTCAGCATGGAGTGCGTAGCTAGTGACCACTGCCCTCCTTGTGTCCTACCACTGCCCTCCTGACACAATTGTCCTACCCACTTAGATGTTTGTCTAAAGAAGGCAAAAGTGTGTTGTGTTAAGACTTTGATGGCTGGTGGGCTGCATTTTGCTTGATTAGTCACAAGTTGTTCAAGCCTGCAGTTGCAGCTCAGTATCCCAAGCTGAGCAGTACTTTCTGCTCCATGAACACATGCATCACCACTGGGAAGGCACCTGCTCAAAGACTTTGGGATCAAGTGGGTACAGAAAACAAATCTAAATTAAAATAATGAAGTCCTGTTACATCATTGACCCTAAATCTCATTGATCCTGCTGAAGGAAAACATGCTTCAGATAGGTCTCAGTGTCAAAAAAGTGCCTACCTATTAACTGCCTATAGCTGTAAGGGATGTAGAGAGATACTAGAGAGCATCTGCTTTCAGATCAGGACTGGAAAATATGGTTCTTCTTTTGTCACCACAAATACTTCATGCAAAGTGTCAGCAGCCATTAACCCTCAGCTACTATTTGCCCCAAGTCATTAGCAGACACAGCCAGAATCTGCTTTGTTTTCTCTTGTAGCAAATGATGAGAAATCTGGAGGGGCCAAGACTGAGACCTAGAGATGCTGCCAAGTAAAACACTGTCCGGGGATGACATCCTAACAATGCAGAGTAGTCAACACCATAGAATAAGCAATTGGAGAGATTAACAGGAGAGGGTGCTTGGAGCTACCAAGGAGCTCAGCCAAGAGTTTGCTAAGGCAAACAAAGGCCTATCAAAGCAGGATCCTTGAATTGGTGTAAATCTCTCAAGGCCATCTCTCTTCAAAAACAGGCAGAGCTAATGCAGGGCAATTTCAGACGTGACACTGAAAGGCCACTGAGCATTTCTCACACTCTTTTTGGGCAGAGGTCAGGCATCACAATTTGAGAGACTTGGACACCAAAGACACTTTCCAGATTGCTCACTGCACCACCAGGGCAGCTGGTCAGATGAGGGAACGGAAGACATTTGTAACTGGCTGGTCAGAAATTGCTTCTTGAGTCCAGGAAATGGTTCATTGTGGAGAACCAACTGACTGTGCTGCAACAGGATGACCTGTGCATCACTGAGGAAAAACCACTGGAATCCTCTTCTGGCATGTTTGACAGGACTATTATCCTGCCTTCCTCCTGCATCTGCCCATGTACCTGCCTGCCTATTCTTCATCTTGTCCTGCTTTACCCTTCCTTACTTTGAGGTAAGGTAAACCCCTTACCTAAACTCCTGTTCTTTCATGCAGGCCCTCCCCTTTTTCCACCTCAGACTTATGCCAGCTATAGAGCTGGCCTACATCCAAGTAGACCCATTAGGATATAGGGGGGCTGACCCAAAAGTATGATCTGAGGAGACCCACAGGATACCAGAGGGCTTACTTGGAGGTCAGGAACCAAAAGTTCCCTTGCCTAGAAGACTTCTACTCACCCCCCCCACACACACACACCACAACCATTAGATTGCACATCAATGCCAATGTCAGGGGATAGGATTGGGGCACTATTGTCTTCCAGACTGCTGCCTCTGCTTTGGATGTGTGCCTGTCCTGCAGATTTTGCATCATTACACTATTCAGAAGCTCCCTATTACCACTGGAGTCCGATCTTGCAAAGTCTGACACACTAGTGCAGTGGTTCCCTAGAGGCTGCTGCCTGATTGATAAATGCCAAGGGGTGTGGCTATAATGGTGATTGCGCTGTAGTGCTTCACCGGCCAGTAGCAGCTTGTTTAACACTTGATGATGCACATAGCCTAATCTACCCTGTCAGTGTCACAAACCACCAAAAATTGGGTCACAACCCACTGATGGGTCCCAGCAGGCCCACAGCCTGCTGCACGAGTGAATCCATGTCACTATTGTTAAAACAGGATTCGAATCAAAAGAGAGACATTCTTAAATTAAATGGTGGTGTAGCCAGTTAAGTGCAAAAACCATTCTCAGTAACTCTGCTGGAGCGTTTAGCCAGTGCCCAGGTTTAGGAAAATAGGAGCATGCCAGCTAGCCATGTTCCTTCCTGCAGCAGCATATCCCATGGTAAAAACACCCCTGCACTCAGCACTTCTCTGCCGAATCTGCGAGAGGTGTTCTCCATGTTATAGAATCCTGGCGGATTTTAGAATGCAGAGCGGAAATGAAAACTCTCCTTGAGTTTGGCACTTCAGTCTGCAGATCAGCATTAACCTCAGAGAGAGCAGGGGCTTGGCCTTGGAGCATGTTGGCACTGCGGCGTGACTAGGCAGCACATTTTCATTCACTCTCTGAATGCTGAACATAGCTAGTGATATATGAAAATGGCAAGAATGTCTGAAATTGGTTCGATTTTCTCCTGGGTTTGGCTTGAGCTATTTATTTTACTACTTGGCTAAATGAGGCCATCTTAGAGCAGCTGGATATGCATATGGGTAGTACATACATCTATTATAGTGCCAGTTCCTAAGCAGACAGTAGTTGCTTCTCTCAATGATTATCGACCTGTGGCTCTAACTTCGGTAATTATGAAGTGTTTTGAGAGGCTGGTGTTGAAACATATTAAGTCTGGTCTTCACCCACCTTGGATCCTTGTCAATTTGCATACAGGAGTAATAGGTCGACTGATGGTGCCGTCTCTATTGTTTTACATACAGTCCTGCGTCATTTGGAACAATGGGGTACATATGTACGGCTGTTATTTGTGGATTATAGTTCTGCTTTTAACACCATTCTACCTAGCAGGCTGTTTTTTAAAATGACTAGTTTGGGCATACAGCAAGACATTTGTCTGTGGATAAAGGATTTTTTGACAAATAGGCCACAGTCAGTTAGGATGGGCTCTTATCATTCTTCCACTCTGATATTAAATACAGGCGCTTCCCAAGGCTGTGTGCTGAGCCCCTTCCTCTATTCCCTGTATACACATGATTGTACCCCATCACATAACACCAATGAAATTATAAAATTTGCAGACGATACTACAGTGATGGGGCTTGTTAGCGGGAATGATGAGTCTGCTTATAGGAAGGAGGTACAGGAGTGGTTATTGTGGTGCAAAGAAAATAATCTCTCACTTAACATCAAAAAAAACTAAGGAACTTATAATTGACTTCCGGAAAAAGAGGGATGTACACACACCATTATATATAAATGGTGAGGAGGTGGAGAGGGTTGCTAGTTTCAAATTCCTAGGTATTTACATTACACAGAGGACCTCTCATGGACTATTAACACCAGCATGTTGATTAAAAAGGCACAAAAGCAGTTATATTTTCTGAGGAAGCTTGGGAGGTTAAATTTGTCACAGCAGCTGCTTGTGTCTTACTATCGTTGCACCATTGAGAGTGTCCTAACCTATGATATCTTGGTGTGGTACGGAAATTGCTATGCAAGGGACAAAAGAGCTCTGCAGAGAATTAAGATCGTGCAGCACATCATCAACCTCCATCTACCAGCTTTGGAGGACATCTATATATCTCGCTATCTACAGAAGTCACATAGTATTCTGAGAGACCCCTTCCATCCAGCTCATAAGTTCTTTGAACTTTTGCCTTCGGGTAGACGATAAAGAACTATTAGAGCACGAACCACACGATTCCTGAACAGTTTTGATCCCGCAGCCATAATTAAGTTGAATACAGCGATATAGTTGTTACCATGCTCCTGGGCATTATGGTCTGTTATACTGATTTAATATTATGATGCATGTTGTATAGAATGTGTGGGTGAGTGTGTAGAGTGTGATTGTTGGAACTGTAGTATATATTTATGCTTGTATCTCAAAGGTGCATAAATTTCATTGTGCTGTAGCACAATGACAATAAAATTACTACTAGTACTACTAGTACTACTACATGTCATGGATTGGCTTAAGGGCATCTTTTCCATCTATTCTCCCCCAGTTTGCTCTGTAGCGCTCAAACATGAGCATGGACACTGACCTTCAAAAACACAAGTACTTTTTCTCACATTGCCTCTTCAGAGCAGCACAAAATATGTGACTGGCAGGATGGATCAAGAATGGATAGAGACCTCCTCCAGAAGTCTCCTTGGCAAACACAGAATCTGACCTCTCGTTCCTTGTGCCATCAGTGGAACACCAGCCATACAAGGAATGCCAGACCAGGTCTAGGATTATGAGTGGTGGAGAATGGGGAACAATGAGTCCTCAAGAGCAGCAAACAAGTTAGGGCCCCAGTATGTGTCACCCCAAGTCCCGGAACACACTGCCAGAGTATCCACAACTTTCTGGTCCCTCCAAAGGGGAAGGTGGCAATCTTCTTTCTGAGCAGTGGTGTGGGTCACCCTGACAACTCTTGTCCCATCTTTGCATGACCCTGTTCAACCTGGGGCAGTAACACAGAAACACCTATGAAGGATTATTTCTTCTCTGATGAGAGCAGGGTTGCCAGGGTGGAATGAATTCCAAAACCTTAGATTTCTGAGATGGGGCCTGGTTATGTCACTGCCAATGACATATCCTTGAAAAGCAGGCGGGAGAAAGTGGGAGGGAGACTGCCAATCCTTGAAAAGTGGGAGGGAGAAAGCTGGTAGCAGACAGGAGTTCAGTGGATGGAGCCTATCATGACCTGAGCTTAACATTTTCCCCCTGACCATCTGAAAAAAAAAGGGGGGGGGACAAGCAGGGCTGTTGGTGCAAACTGTTAACCCTACATGGGTGGGTAAGAAATTTTACCATACAGTTTGCCCTGCTTGTATGCTCTTTGATGGAGGAAGAGTTGCAAAGCTGCCAGATGCCAAGAAGTGTGGCATAAAATATATTGTGTCATTTCCAAGGACACCTTCGGACTCCATCTGACAATTGAGAGAGTGACTGGGTGCTGCACTGCTGACTTTCACTGGGACCTTGCATTCATTGCTATTATCAATATCCAGATAAAGGCATGTCATTTGTGAATCCCAATGTGTCAAAAAGGAACTGAAATTTTTTAGAGGCCAGGGTTGGTTGTGTTTCCCCCCCCCCCCCCCGCAGCTCACATATTTAGACTCTTCCTTTCTTAGAAGTAAGGCAGATGGTGCAAATTATCTCTGCAACTTCTAAGCTGTAAACATTTCACTACAAAACAGAGACGAGGCTTCTGGGGATAAAGGAGGAAAGTGAGAGATGGTCCCAGCATAAAGCAAAGATTCCAATTAAGAGAGTGCTGGGAATGTCAAACATGCTTGACCTCCCAATCAGCAAATAAGCACATTATAAACAACATGATTAATCAGAACTGCTCTCTCAAGGGAATGGGAACCCTTCCGTTTGCTCAAGATAAGGCAAATAGGTTAGGTGGTGAATTGTTTTGTGAACAAACACGATTAAAGTAATTTGTGGGATTTATTAATATTGCATCGTGGCATGCTTCAGTAGCACAAGTTTTTACAGATGTCATCTTCCCCTTCCGGATGTGGGGAAAGGTGCTTGAAATGAAGAACCAAACCCATCAAGTTTTGTTTGCTACTGGCGTAAACACACTCAGAGAGAGATCCCGTAGACTTCCCTGAGCAGCAGCAGACTAATTAAACAAGCCTAAGCGAGCAAATTATTACCCACTCCAGATTCAGCCCTATTATGAAACAGACTGACACTGCTACATAAGGCAGCAGGTTTTCTTGGGGTCATTAGGGCCAGCAAACAGTCATATAATTATTATACTTTTTACTACATGGGGAGTTCAGGTGAAAACCCTTATTTCCCCCAGTTTTCTTTTGCTGTTCTCTCACTTCCCATAGACCTGTCCAGCACCTGAGAGACTTGAGCAAATCCTCTGCAGACTGCTGAGTCCAAGTGAATATTTTCCTTCTACAGTGCTACATGCTTAATGTCTTGTTATTTCTATGTGACTAATGGCCCAATCCTACATTAACACCCTCACAGCAATGCAGCCACACCAACAGGGTGCATGTTGTGTCCTGTGTGGGAGTTTCAAGCCCCAGAGGTCTCATCCAGGAAAGGGAACGTTTGTGCCCTTGCCCAGGGGTAAGCCCTTACCTCCTGAATGGGTCTACTTGAATCTATGCCAGCAATTTAGCTGGCACAAGGCCACATGAACCTGGGAAAGTGGATTGAGTGCAGGAAGGGGGGTAGGATACTGGCAGCATTGCTGCTACCACTTTGTTCTGCTGGATGCCCAGTCCAAGCCCCACCTGGAGAATTATACCCACTTTTAGCTAACTGTCTCCCCTTCTCTCCTCAAAAATGACCCTGGTTCTGCCCTGCAGTACTGCTGGACCCCACCACCAGGGTAGCTCTGTTTAACCTACAGAGGTTCTCCTTCCTGCCAGTAGCCTCCCACCACTACAGCAGCCCCTTGGTCCTCAGTAGGTCTTGGGCACAGCAGCCAAACACCAGTCTTAGCATCTCCAGTAGTTTCTGCTCCAGCAGCTTCCAAAGTCCATTATCCATCAATTCCTCAGTCTATCCTCAAACTTTCCTCCTTCTGCTACCCACACCAAACTCTCCCTTCATCAGGTGCTTTTATGCCTGAGGGCCCTATTGCCTTCAAGTGGCTGCAGCTGTGCAGCACATGCTGCTGGATGCCCAGGCTTTACCCTTAAAGGGGCCACTGCTGATACCACATCTACCTCCTCGTCAGATCTTCAGAGATTCCAATACACATCTCCTTTTCAGCATTGATTTGCCCTCCTCCCTGCTCCATTTTCCACCCTGTTCCTCCCCTTCCCCACTGACCTACCAGCGCCAGGGCTCCTTCTGGGTCTGCTGGTGCACAGACCTGTGTGCTCACCACTTGTGGCAGTGACCAGGCCGCATGTTATTTCAGTTTTCCATCTGTTCCTGGTTATAAACTCTGTCACCAATGAAGACATGTATTGCATTTAACTGCTTTTGAACCTGTACTGAATGCTGATAACCCATGGAACTCCATGCTGTTTTGAAATGAGGGTGTTTTTGAGATTGAAGATCTAGTTGAGGAGCACCAGGCATGGGCTGTCCTCCCATAACAATGATCTAGTTGGGAAATGTGGTGTTTCTCAGAGCAGCTCAAATAGTAAACAGAGCTGAAGCAACCAGAACTGGAGGAAGAACCTCAGACAGCTGAGGAAGAGTGTCTTGAGACCCTCTGAGGTGACTTGAGGAAGGTAGAATGGGAGATGCATCTTGCACTGGAGGAACGGTAAGCTTAAATGGCACATATCACAGACATAGAGCATATCTGGCAAAGGATCCTTTGCCACCTGTTCCTCCACCCATCCACCCCCTCTCTATGGGGGTGGGATAATGCAGAGACATTCCTGGAAAATTTCCAGTAGGCATGCATGGAGTCCCTGCAGGAATGTACACATAAATCATCGAAAGACAGAAATGGGACAAAAAAGCAAGCCTTGCGGATGGACCTTGCCAAAGAGTGCCTATACGCAGAGTGCAGGTGCATGGAAATGCAGCCAGAAACTTGCGTAGGCTCCTCTTCCTTGCCGGCACAAATTGCCTGCAGAACGAGTACTAGGGAAGGGAAGACGGCCAGAACTGGAGATCCCAACAGTTTCCAGTTTAGGAGAGGTAAGGGGTGAATGATGGTTCACCGTCCATCCTACAATCCCTAGGAAGCAGAGGCTGAGCAATTGCCATTTATTTTTGTGGGTCCAAAGAGACAGCCACAGAATCAAGTCTTTATGTATATTAGATGCTCAAGCCTCCTGGCGCCACTTCATGTCACGTTGACCTGGCATCCAGAACTTTGCAATCTGCTTTTGCCATTGGGACCCATCCAGAACAGAAGAAAGAACCAGTCGACTGGTTGGATCCAGACCTTGAAATTCGGGCATGCCCAGTGAAATCTGTGATTTCTTTCTTTGGGAGTGACAAGTCCCCATGCCACATCACAAGCTGCTTTTCACAATGTTGAAGAGTGTTTCAAAAGCAGCATGTGATTTGGCATGGGGATGCTTTGCCACAAAAGGAAGATGTCAGTTGTTTCACTGGGCATGCCCAAGCACATCTTTGGATCCAAGCCTACCCATTTGCTAAGAGTGGCACAGAGAAACTTCTTCCTCTTCTTGCTTATATGGACTCCATCTGGCTCCAGTAAGGGCACTGTATTTTATACGTGCACTTTAGATCCACCAGGATATGTGCTGTTTGCGGTTAATTAAAATGAGGGATGAGAACTCCAGGCCATATTTCCCCAAAAGTTTGGGGATGTGGGGCAGTTTATTCAACTGAGCAGCAGCAGATGAGAGCTGTTGTAGGGAACAAGCCCCAGACATCATTTCAAAGATGCATTATTTACTGCATTACCTCATTGAAACAGTAATCTATTTAAACGTGCAGCTGGATCTCCCAATATCTTCCTCTTCCAGAACTGTATCTTGCTCAGCATTAAAATGATTTATTATCCTCCTCTACTAGCCATGTTTCTGGCAGTTTATTCTTCCCCTCTAAAGGAAGAAAAACAGCTTAAAATGCTTACCCATCACCTTCACTTAGATTCCCTTTATGAGACACCTGGTTAGAGCATTCATTTCAACATGGACATAGGCAGATGTGGGCTTTTTCTTAACATATGTTTACTCCTCTGATTTGGCCTGCTCCTCCTGAAAAGCATGATTTGTGAGATCTACACCAAAAATATATAGCATAGCTAGAGGGGGGGCAAAACAGTAAGTACTGCCAGCACCGCAACGTACCACGTAAGTGGCCCCTCCCACTTGCTGTTGGAGCCACTCTGGCAATACACAGGACGACACCATTTGTTTCCGTGAGCACCTGCGCATTGCTGTCGTGCTTGGAATGCCTCCAATGGTGAGCGGGAGGGGGCGCTGGCACCCCACATTGCGGCACCTGCAGTACTTACCATTTTGCCCCCACCTCCAGCTACACTATGCCAAAAATCATAGGGGTGCCCAAACCCAATGTTTTGTTTTTTGTTTCTTTTTTTACAAAACCCTGTCTCTTCTCTCCCTTAAGGAGCTAGTTTAGAAAGGGGATTGTATTGCAACACAGTAAGAGAGGACTAGTCCCAATGCACTGACAACCTCCCCAACACATTGCCCTGTTTGTAACTTTTAGTCTTTATCATGATTCTGTGCAATAAATTAGCTATTCCTATTTTACAGATGGAGAGTGAAGGTATAAAGTAGGGGTTAATTCAACCTTACTCTGAGACTGAGTGGAAATCTGAAGCCAGGTTCAAGTCCAGCACAATCACCACCCAGCCACAGTGGCTAAAAAGGATGGCCTTGGCTACGTTAAGGGAGATAGGGGAGGGACTCCTTTGCAGAGGGTTTTGTCCAAGCACCAGGTTTAATAGAGAGATTGTTGGACTTGGAATGAGGAGACCTAGATTCAGATTAGAGCTTAAGGGCCCGATCCTATCCAACTTCCCAGCTCTGGTGTAGCCAAAATGCAGACCCATGGTAAGGGAACATATGTTCCCTTATCTTGAGGAGGCCCAAGTGACTGACCCTGCACAGCAGGATGCAGCACATAAGCCACCAGAACAATTGCACCAGGATTGGAAAATTGGATAGGATTGGGCCCTCAGTCAATATGGGTTGCCTTTCATAAATTAACTAGTCCAGCATCCTTTCTTCTTCTATGGCCCACCAGCTGGAAAGCTCACAAGCAGGAGAGAAATGCCAGCTTCCCTTGGGACTTTAATGACAGATAAATTTGAACAGGGCAAGTTATGCATTGACATTTATCTACTAAGGTTTTAAAAATAATACTCCCTAAAGGACTCAGGATGGGTAACCGAAGACATTGGACACCAGCCACTTGCTATGTTTAAAACAATATCAAATAAATCCAGTACAGCATCTACCAGAATAGAAAAGTCTTTGTAATATAAACTAAAATGATCCAATTCCAATGTAAGCTCAACTGTCAAAAGCCAGTTCAAACGAGAAAAGTTCGCAGAGCTTCTGGACAATGTTCAGGCTCAGACACTGGCAAGTCTCCAGGGATTGAGAGCTACAATGTCATGGGCAGGGCAGCCAGAAGAAAATGTGGGACTGGGTCTTCCTTCTCCAGACCCAGTGCATGTAAGTGTTGTACGCAGAGGCAGCCCAACCAGAGCTGCCACCTAATGCCACTACACTACTACCTCTCCAAAAAAAAACCAGGAAGAAAAAAAAGCAGCCACTTAGCTCACTCCTTCCCACAAGATCCTTTTCAACAAAACAGGAAGTGTGGATCATGCAGGGAACTCCCAGTGCATCCCACACTTCCTGTTTTATTTAAAGGAACTGCAAGGAAGAAGAGGGGTAAGTGGCTCCCATGCTGTCAGTAGTAAGCTGCCCGCTGTCAGAGTGGTTCATGTGATGGCAGGCCTGGTCTTACACCTGTGGATCCATCTGCATAAGACCCCAATGGGACTGGGCCAGGAGACTAGATCTTTTTCACCCATGCTGAAGCTTATCCTCACAACGGTATGAGGTGCGTTAAGCTGAGAAATTGTGTCAGGTCCCAGGTGACCAATGACCTTCAAGGCTGAGAAGGGAAAATTATTACTTTTCATTTCTACTCCTCTTTCTTGCTTAAAGTGTAGAAAACAAAGTGTTAAAATTACAAAATAAAAGATCAGTACTGTATCCAAAGAATCAGTACCACCCAAAGAAACATTCATTTTGAAAAAGTCCAATTCTGGTTACATGGTACCTTTGGAAGGAGTCACCATCTTCCACTGGTCCAGTGGTTCTTACACCTTTAGGACCGGAAGCCACTTTTTAGAATGAGAATCTGTCAGAACCCACCAGAAGTGATGTCAAGACCAGAAGTGACATCATCAAACAGGAAAAGTTTTAACAATCCTAGGCTACAATACTACCCACACTTACCCAGGAGTAAGTACCATTGACTATCTTTGTTAAAAGAATATACATAGTAGCTTGTTAAAAGTACAGGTCTGTCACATTTCCCCAAATGCAGTCACATACCATGGTAGCACCGTGTAATATATTAAAAATAAAATATTGAAATGAATGGGCACCCACCTGAAATTGGCTCGCAACTCACCTAGTGAGTCCCGACCCACAGTTTGAGAAACACTGCACTGGTCAGTTTGTTCAAGCAAAGATTCCAAATGACTCATGGCCTGTTTTCATTTCTTGCTCCTTGTTCCTTAATTATTACCAAGCAGGAGCTGAGGCCGTCCAGCTTCCCTGTGTCCAAACAGTGGGGGTCAGAAACTGCACCTGTGCACTTGATGACTTGGCAGTTTTAGCCCAGGCTCAAAACAGAGAGAGGTCATGCAGGGGGCCTTTTATATATGTCTTGTTCTGTTTTCTCAAAGGGTTTCTTTATGAAAACACAGGCTTCTACCAAAATAATAATGTTTTTACCAAGCTGACATAGCGAAATAATTAGTTTGGCATTTTGTACGTCTTTTGCTGCCCTGCTCTGAGTCATGAGCTGTGAATTCTGGGCTGGAGAACACCAGCAGAGGATGGGGGCGGGCCTGCTGTTTTTCTTGGAATGCTGCAAATGGGGCCAGTATCTGCTACACAAATCATATATACTCCTTCACCCCAGCACAGCAGACAAAACATGCCTCTGATGTTTGGTGCAGTTGGAAGAGAACTTGTATTAGAAGACAGCCCGGAAACAACAGCTCAGTGCGCCCCATACATTGAAAGAACAAACACACACGGTTCAAAATTGCTCAGCTTAAGGCCTGGGGTGGGACAAATGGGATTTCTGATGTGTTATATTTGCATGCCAAGGTTGGAAACCGTCGGACAACTGTTAGCTACTTATGATGTGATATTTTTGTTCTAAAATCGTCTTGAAACTTTTGTAAACAAATGAATCTCCACTGAATGCTTCCAGCAGCTCGATCCTAAAGAATCTATCTAAGCCAGCACTCTGCTTCCAAGTGCCTCTGGTAGATTGCATGGAGAGCATAGTGGAGTTGCATTATTGCATATAGCACCTCTGAACATTAGTTGTGACTGCTAGCACCATAAACATACACGTAACTCAACAGCAAGTTGGACAGAGCAACCCTATATGAACATATAAAGCTGCCTTATATAAATTCAATCTGTTGATACACCTAGCTTAGTCTGTGGCTCTCCATGATTTCAGGGACAAACTACAAAGCAGTCTATGTACATGGCCTGCCTGATATGCTAGCTTTCTACATACCTGGAGTTTTAAACAGAGAGGCATATTTAACTATGAGAATCCACATGGGATATCCTGAAAGAGTATACTCCTAGGAGAACTGTACTTCTTGTTTCTGAATGTGCAGTTGGGTTGCAAGCACATGGATGGAATACTGATATGGTTTATCTTAGAGCCTGGGCAAATCTTGGGTTGTTTTCTTTTGCCATATAAGACAGTAAGTATAAAATTTAAATATGGCGAGCCTTGTAGCTACTTGAGTTATAGGCACTAAGAAAAAGACCAAGATTGTGGAAATGCAGAAATGTTCAATAGATTCACTGAAATAAGCCACAATTGGATGAAGAGTGGCAAATTCAGCCCCTACTGAATGGATAAGAGTGCAACACGGAGCCAAGAATGACAAGAGTGGCAGTTGTATAGAAGACGTATGTTGACAAAATGCCCATTCTCCCTCCTCCCCACATTCCACAATGATATCACAATCCCGCAACTGAAAGCCCCATATAGTAACTATGAAGACAGTATACATCAACTATTCATACAAGAAGGGAGTTGAAGCACTGGAATACAGGCCTGTTTCCCAAGCTGCATATAAGCATGTCTGATACCTTTCATAATACTCTCATTAGGAAGCAATAAATCTAGGATTGTTGTGATGAAACCAGAGTTATTTCAGCATCCCGTCTCACTGCGTCCTACTCCCAGATGCTTTCCTGCCACACATGAGGCTGCAGCTTCCAACTTTAAGTGTCTCTTATTTCCTGATCCCTTCAATAGAAATTCTTTCTGCCCTGGGGCTGTTGTACTGACAGTGACTCTTTTATCTCATCCCAGTGTGTTAGTGACTCTGGAGGCACCCAGCATGGTGGGTATCAATGCCTCTCCTTGTAAACATGTGTAGGAAGCATCTATTCATCATTCCCCCTACCACCATTCTGTTCTTGGGCATGTCTTTTGACAGCCCATTCTCTATTGTTCGGCTTTCACCCTGTTAGTCCCTCTCTCTACTAGTTGAGTGACAAAACGGCCAAATGCCTGGCAGGCTGAAATGGTCTCTCTGTATTCCTCTTCCCACAACTGTGGGGGAAGTTTTAGGTTTGTGCTGTTTCCAACTTTATTTTGGAACCCACTGCCTTGAGTATGGAATTGATACAACCACCCGTTCAGAGACATTGTATTCAGAGACATTGTATTCTTTGACATTGTATTCAGGGATGTTCCAGTGCAATGTTCTGGAAATAACCAATGTAGAGAAAACGTGATGTCGCCTGGAAGAACCAGCACTGCTACCGGCAACTCTGACATGAGCATGCTGGGGCTTCAACTAAGTCAGACCATTGGTCTCCTTGGTCCAGGATCATCTATGCTAATTGGCAGTGCGTCTCCAGGGTTTCAAACAGGGGTGTTTTCCCAGCCATAGGTGGAGTAGGTGGAGTTTCCAGAGACTGAAACTGTGACATCCTGATGTGAAGCATGTGCTCTGCTACCAAGCCACTGCTTCCAAGCCATTCCCATTGCTTTCACAGATAAGCCCATAGCCCTATGTACCCTCATAGAAGGTATGTAGCCTGCAGCTGCTGAAGATAAGAGATTTGCTGGGTAAGAAAAAAGGTTTTAGCCCAGCATTCTGGTGTCAGTACTGGCCATCCAGGTATTTCTGGTAAGTTCAAAGCAGGACAAAGCAAAAATCATACTCTTCTTCCTCAAACCCAGCAGTTCCATTTAGCAGACAGCTAATAGCCATTCCCCACAATCTTATATAACCTTTTTCAAATGCCTTTCCTAAGAACTCCTGAAGGAATTCCAGCTGGTGCTCAGCACTCTCCCATCACTTTTCTTCTCTTTACTTAAGTATGAATGGTGCTTGCAAAAGATAACACATCTACCTGCTTTGGATTATGGCCAGGGAGCTATTCCATCTTCAAGCTATTCCTGTACCCTTTGTCACTTGCGTGTGCTATGAATAACATTGTCAGCCATGCTCCTGTTCATTGTTTATTCAGCACTTCCAAGTGTGCTTCATAGATTTTATTGCATTCACCCCAAATCAGTACTATTGCCATTTTACTGAGGGAGAACTGCAGCTGAATTACTTGTGGCCTGAAGTAACAGTGTGAACAGGGAGACCAAATGCAAAGGAGGGTGAGGATCCTGTATATTCAATCTGTGCACTCAAGTGGGTTTTTCAGAAGTTCTTCCTTTCTCTGATACTTACATGATAAGCTCCTTCTTTGTCATGGTTGTTAAGAAGTTGCATAAGAAACCACTGTCTTTTCTGTCTTTGCATTTGGTCACCTAATTGTGAGCACACAGCAAAAATACAGCTTGAAACTAGGGATAGGCCAGGCTGAGTGCTTACTAAGGTTCAATGTACGTCAGATAGCATGCCTAGCCAGACTGACTCCTGAACCTTCAGTGGCAGGGTAGTGCCCAATGTGCGATCAGGAGACAGACAAGGGGCACCATGGCAGGACTGCCCCAGAGTTCCCAGAAATCTGGCAGTGCTGGAACGACACCTCCCAGAGCCACATATCTCTGGAGGACCATGTTTGATATCAACAAAGACTGCTATGATTTGCACAGAAGTATTCGTTTTGGCAACAACAGTGTCTCCTATCATAAGTGTTGCAATTGCTGGAGGACAATAGAAAAAGTTTAGTTTTCTGTTGTAGTATGAACCAAAGCAATTTCACCTTGAAAAAAGAATACCATCGTGAATCATCAGAGACCCGCAAGTGTGTCAACTGGAGGGCTTTAGAACTGGGTGAAACTGGATAAAACCAACAGGAGGCTGATTGAAAGAGCGGAAACTATGAACTGATACTTACCTCTGTTGTAATGTCTGGTGATCTCCTTATATCGTTACTGTCTGCTCAGCAACAGGAGCTATTTCTGTACTGTAAAAAACCTTGTACCTCTTCCTCAAGGCAGAGCAGTTGCACTTCAGGGTATACATTGTCTCACTTTTCCATGGAAAATAAAGATCGTTAATCTTTCCAACCTGTTGTGGACTGACTCAGAGCACCAGGCACTAACGGCATACTAGGTGCAACCCAGAATTTGGATAATATTGTGAATGTTTTTATCTGCTGTTGTGAAGTGGGTTTGTTTGTTTTGTTTTTTGTGCCTGCTTGGGCTCCTGTATTTCTGATAGTTTTACCTCATTTTAGTGTTACTTTGATATTCTTTTTTTCCCCCTTTGCACACTTTCATTGATGTTAGCCACCGTGGGCATTGTTTCAATGCAAAGGTATGCATTTTTCCAATCCAAAAGAAAGAAAAAAATCAAAGAAAGAAACACAATGCCCTGCGTAGGCTCTTTTGAGCCTTTAACAAATTTTAAAATGGTTAGGATATGCAGGAAATGCACTTCTGGTTTCTGTACACTGTCTGGAGAACAAGGTGTCCCCTGAGAATACAGAAGTTGGTCATTCCTGGTGTAGGGTTGGAAGAGATGGAGGTAAAATCCCTGCTGCTTAAAAGAGACCTTTACACAGAGAGCTTTATCCTGTTTAACAGAAAGGCCCATTGTGGCATTGGCAGGCTATATCTGCTGTTCCCAAGTTAGAGCATAACTTTTTGACCCATTTAAAAGCTCTGCTCTGTGAAGTTTCATCTCAAGCTTTATAGAAGAGAAGGAAATGTATCCTCCTTGCATCATCGAGTGGGTGTTGTCTGGCAAAGAAAGAATAAAAAAGAATATGAGATAAGCCTTTTATCAGAGGGCGAATCTTCAAAACAATTAGCTACTGGTAAGTCAGGTTTAACCTGCAGTCATATTTAGCTTTAAGTGGGGATTATTTATACCCTCACAGTAGTGCCAGTGCCAGGTTGCTGGAGGTCTGGGGCAGTGCCTCTCCATCTCCTGGTGTCACATTAGCTGTTGCCATTGCAAGTAGCAATGATGATTTAGGACTTGACCTAGCCAGATCAGCCCTCTGATGGGCCTGGACCCTCAGCCAGGGCCCACCATGGCTGCTCCCGCCTGACAGAAGCTCAGTGACTTTGACAGTTTAATGACATTTTAGGAGATGCCACACTGTACCAAGAACATAAGAACAACCCCACTGGATCAGACCATAGGCCCATCTAGTCCAGCTTCCTGTATCTCACAGTGGCCCACCAAATGCCCCAGGGAGCACACCAGATAACGCTGCACCAGTTTAATTTCTGCCTCCCGTACAGCTTTTAAAGGCCCAGGCCCCCATGAGAGGAAAATATCTGACAATGGCTGCAATCCTAACTACACTTTCCTGAGAGTAAGCCCCATTGTACAAAATAGGACTTACTTATGAGTAGACCTGGTTAGGATTGTGCCCAACATTACTCATTTCCACATTCACTGACATTGGCCAAATAAGGGCTATTTTGCAGGATTTGTATTACAGCAGGCCAACTCAAGCAAATATTTAGGCAAAAGGAAAATGGTAATGCTCAATCTCTGCAGATGATTTCCGTTTATTCTGAAATAAAATGGCTATCATTTTAAAATCAATTGGTCATTCTGCTCAGTGTTGATTTATCGTTCCAGGTACAGTAGCAGGCCTCTTCCCAAATCAGTTTTAACTCCATCTGTGAGAGCACCCTCCCAACCTGTTTCTGTCTGTCAGGGATGTAACCATGCTCAATACATTCTGAAATCCATGCAGATCCACCACACGCAATGGCTTTCAAAGAGAGAAAGATACGTATTGGTTTCACATTTTATTTTCGATGTCTACACACACAGCTCGGGCTTCATCAAACGATGGTTCAAGGTTGCCAGTTTTTCAGTCAGTCTCATCAACTGTACCTGTAACAGCAGCTTTATGTGAAGACATTAGTGGGCAGAATCTTTCTCTCCATCCATGAGTCCAACTGAAGCAGTTGCCTCAGGCAGCAAATTGGCAGGGGCAATCACCTCTGTCATCCCCCCATTTGCCTTCACTGGGAGGAGCAGACACCCAGTAAGGACATCACCCAGTACATCATCCAGTAAGGACAGGGGTAGCATTTGGCACACTGTCTCAGGCACCAGGAGGTCTTAAACCAGCCCTTCTCCCCATGCAGTGAAAAACTATATCCACCAATATTTTTTTTACATAAAACTAGAGTCAAGGCAGAAAAGTAAACCAAGGCAGAAGTCAGAAAAGGCTAGCTTTTTCAGATTAATTGGCAGTTGGTCCCTCATCACAACTTCAGGACCAGCACAGGCAGTCTGCAAAGAGTTACAATTTTTTTCCTTGACAAAGTCTTTCTGCTTTTAACAACTACACAACCAACTTAACAGGTGAAGTTTTATCACTATTCTATCTGCATGCCAATAACAGCAGCTAAATTTCAGCATAGTGCAGACAGGCACACAACTATAAGCCAAAGCCTGTATCAGAAGAAAGTTTATCCATGGTCATGACAAAAATCAGCCTTTGAGCTCTCAAAAAGATATACCGTACCTGTTCTGTCCCACAGCCAGTTTAGCGCATAAATCTTGAGACAAGCGCAGTGGAAACTGCAGTCTGAAAGGTCCCTGTCCTTATTGACAAGAAACAGGGGGGCTAATTCAATATCCAATGTCAGTTTTCTCTCTTACACATTTCTCCTGAAGCACACAATCCTGGCTATTGTCTGTGGCAGATTACCACATTGAAATCAGAGGTTGAGAACTTCGGGGTCCCAAAGCACTTGCTGCCAAGTCCTTGCTCAAAGGAGTACATACTCTGATAGAGAATGCTAGCATAGTGGCAAAGAGACTGTGTTGTCACTCAAGATTTGCCCATCTCACCTCTGGCATCAACTCACTAGGTGGCCATAGACACGTCATTGCCCATCTGCAACACAGGGATAATAATCCTTACCTTACAGGTTATTGATGAAATTACCCCCAGGTAATGCATCATGTACTGCCTTTTGAACACACACATGCTAAGTGTTAATATATTGATGCAACAATTGCTGGTAAGCATAATTTGCAGTGAGAAAAAAATAAATGGTTTTCTTGCAATAGGAGCTGAACTTTGGGAAGTTGAAAGGGCATCCAATTCTGCTTATGTTTACAAGATCGTGCAGGAGTAATAAACCTGTCATGCTGCTTCTACAGCAGTGGGTAAACATTGTGCCTAAAGTATGAGCCACCCACCTAAGAACCCCCAGAGGTATGTGATCCTTATCTCTCATTATTCAGCTGGGCATCGTGCATATTTCACGGAAACATTTGGTGTGCCGCGTGCAGCTAGAATGCCAGTCCTTCCCTAGGATCATAATCTTCCGAAGCTAATAAGCCTTGAATGGCCATGCCCAATAGCTGGGCAGAACCCAGCTTGTCACAGTGACACCCAACAATTAGTGGGCACCAGATTTGGAAAAAACAAAATAAAAAAAGCCCTTAGCTTTATTTATTTAAGATGTCTTATTGTAATTGACTCTTGAAATTCAGAGGCAGATCAAAATTCCAAGGCATTCAGAGGAATGCAATATACAGGGCAATCCTACACATCTACTCCAAAGTAAGTCCCATTGTGTTCAATGAGGCTTACTTCCAGGAAAGTGTGTATATGATTACAGCCTATGGATGCAATCCTAACCCCTTATGTCAGTGCTTTCCAGCACTGAAATAAGTGCAATGCAGCTCTGAGGGAAGGGAACAAACATTCCCTTACTTTGAGGAGGCCTCCAAGAGTGGCACATGTCCCATTGGCACTGCTATGCCAGTGCTGGAAAGCACTGACATAAGGGGTTAGGATTGCGCCCTGAATCACATATGAAAACCTACAACCCAACTTTTGATTGGTTTGTTCAAATCAATACATATACAAACACACATTTGTGTTACCACCATTGTACAGACAGCTGTTAACAGAAACAAAGAATAAAGAATGACAAAGAATAACAAATTCAAAAGTGCAGCTTTTCACATCACTATGCCTTCAAATTGGGAAAGGACTAACCAGTTGAACTTATGGCTGTCGCGCAGCTGTTCCAGGCACAGGGCTGCTTTCAGGAAAGAGGCTATCACTCTACACCCTTTTGTCTCTTTCCTTTTGCTACCGTCATGACTCCTTAAACCACAGCAAGAGGAAGTGATGGCACATTGAAGATGCATAGGTAGAGAGATTGACAGCCCATCCCTGAGAGGCAACTACCTCAAGTCAGCCTCATGGATGGGCCAGCCCTCATGGGATTTTTGCTGTAAGGGTCAACCCTCTGGAATTGGCTGCCTAACATAATTAGAAAATCCTGATGAGCAATCGCTAGCAAGCAGGCTGCTTTGTGGCCCTTCAATATATAAAGACAGAGCTGGGATGGAGAAGAAGTTTGGCACTTTACTCAGAAAGGGGGTTGAGTGGCAGCCTGCAGATGGAGAGGAATAGCTGAAATATCTGCTGATTACTGCTCATATTTTCATAAAAGACCAATGGAAAGATTAGCCTTATGCCCTGGATTGAATTTCTTTAGGAAGGAAGAACCAGATCTGGGAGGTAGCAACACATGCCCGAAACGGTTAGCAGAGGTTAAAAGATGTTCAAACTAACAAGGCTGTCACTCAAAAGAATGCACATTTGATCCCACTTCAAGAAAGGGCAGACAGAAACCTGAGAAAGTTTGGCAACTTGAGGCAGCCTCAAGACGCTTGAGTGAAGCCTGTGTAAAGATTGTTAATGTAATGAATCCAGAAAGTTAACACACAAGTCTAACTGGACACAAGCAGCATATTAAGAAGGGCAAGGATGCTGCCTAGTCATGTCTCTTAGGGGGCACAGCATTGTCTATATATCGAATGGTAGTATATAAATATAGTATGTAAATGAATGGTCCAATCCTATCCTGAAGTTACAACAGCAGATATAACTCATGGTCCACTGTTATAAACAGTGTGGAGCTGCGATAAATGGCAGAGCAGAGAGCCCCCAGTGGAAACAACCAATGGCTGCCCATGTGCACCAATGGCTAACCCAAGTCGTACCAGAGCAGATAAGATCTTAGAGGGGATGGGCCATGGGCAGGGAGCGGCAGGGAACAGGCTGGGGGGGGGTGGATCTTGGCTGCAAATGCATACACCAGATCCTAGCTCTGATTTTCCCTCTCCCACCTCCTTCCTGCCCTTGTACTCACACCAGCAAAACAGCTGGCATGAATCAGAGGAGATCCATAGGCGATCAGGTGGCCTACTGGGAGATAAGTAAAAATGTGTTTTACTTAGTACCTCTCGGTCATCTGATCATCACCTTCACAGTAGGCAGCTCTGCTCTGTTGGTGCACGCTATGAAGCGGCAGGGGATAGGATTGGGCTGGAAATGCATGTCGGTAGTATGAAGAATGTCCCATTGTATAGAAGCAACTGATTAGAATAAGCTACACAAATGAACGCACACATTCATTTTAAACCTTCATCAGAGATGATGGGGAGAGGCAGCCGATAGAGATATCTGATAATCATCAAATAACAATAGCAGATGTTTTCCTACCAGTGAAAGCTAGAATGTGTTTTTGGGCTCAGTGGAGGAGAGAGTGATCCAACTCAACTGACAGAAAGCAAATGACCACACAAAATTTGCCATCATCACTGCAGGGAGATTAAGAAAAGCTGTGAGAGAGATGTTCTGTGATTGACGTCACATACATTTGCATATCCAACATCAGTAATACAAGAGACTGCTTTCAGTAGTCCTTATGCTAAGGGTGTTGCAGAAGAACTTTAATCTGGTGATTCATAGTATTCTGTGAGTCAAAAAGATGTGGTTTTCATTATGGAAGGAATTTAACCCACTGGCGAATGGGAATGGGCTTGTGAGATGGTGGCTTAATTCTAAGGAAGCTTTCGCTTAACTGTTCAACTGATGGGTTTTGCGTATATGTAAAGATTCTAAGTTTGCTTCACTAGCTGCAAAATTCTTGGGTTTATACTGCTGCTCAAAGCTATGCACACACCGTCAGTAGCGTCCAACCAATTCCTTTGCTTGTTTTTTAACATGAGCAGACTGGAAAATTCCTGTTCACACAAAAAAGTTGTCAAATACACAACAAGGCAAAGTGGTTTCCCTAAGCTTGGAATACAAAATCGCCTTCTTGCACCAGAATTCCTCAAGGTTTATCCTCGAGGTTTATACCAGATTCAAATGCTTCCTTGCAGTTGCTATCATTTTGCAATTTGATGACCTCTCCATGGATTTCATCAGGTGCTCCCTCATCATCTGGGAGCTCCTTTCCCACACTCTTGAATTATTTTCTACCCTCCACACCCCCAGCATACATCTTCTCACCCCCCATCCAACCAGGGGTGGATCCAGTATTTGTGTTGGAGGGGGCCATGAGCCTTAACTCCAGAGCCCAGGTAACCATGTGGGTATACCTGAGCTCTCACCCAGACTTTGAGCCTGGATCTGCCTGTGGGGTAGACCTGGGCTCCCGGAGTGTTTGCCACCAAAGGAAAGAAAAACCTCTTTACCTCTTCAAAGGAAAATAAAAGCAAAAAGTGCTATCTTTTTCCTTTGGAGAGGTGTCGATGGTGAACACAGTCCCTGGCTGATCTCCATCCCTTGCTCTGCTGCCTCGCCCCAGCACCAGCCTCCAAGCCTCGAAGTGTGTGTTGGCTCTCTAGCCTTAGCTGCACCTGCTGTTATGAGTCAACACAGACCCAAACCACAGGAAGGAGGAACCTTTGAACCCTCTTACCCTGCCAGAACTGAAGACAAGTCGGTCAATCAGATCCAGAGCAGTGAGGAGGTGAAAGGAGGGCCGTGGGAGGAGTCATGAGAAGCCACACTGTCAGCTCAGATTGGCTGCCGGCGCGGCAAGGTTTTTTTTTCCTTCTTGGATGCATTGAGAGTTTTCTTTCTTTTTTTCTTTTGGAGACCTCACAGACCATCTGGCAGGGTCCTGCAGACCACCTGTGGTCTGCAGACCATGGGTTGTGAACCCATGATTAAAGGGATAGCACTTGTCATCTCTGTAAATCAGGGGTCTCCAAACTTTTTGGCCAGAGGGCCTCATCAAATATCTGGCATGGTGTGGAGGGCTGGAAAAAAAAATTTAAATATAAAATTTAAATAAATAAATTAGAGATGGAAATAAGATGGGTGAATACATGAATGAATGGACTCATTCATTCCACCTCTCTGGCCCTCAGAACACCCTCCAGACACAATCAGAGCACAGTTCTGGTCATGTTCAGTTGAGTGGGCCAGAGGCTTTCAGGGGACAAGAAGTTGGCCGTGGGCCGGAAGAGGCTTGCTGCAGGCCACATCTGACCCCCCGGCTGGGGTTTGGAGACCCCTGCTGCAAATAAAGCTAGATGTCCTGCACTTCTGGCTTTAAGGAAGCTGCATGGGGAGCAAGCCAAAGAGGCAGATGATCCACTTCTCACTCGGACATGTGAGAAGTGGATCATTATAGCCAGGGCTGATTTTAAGCCGATTGGACCAATTGCTCCCAATTAGGCCCTGTACCTAAGGAGGGCCCACATTAGGGTAATCTACTCTTGTATGCAATTTTATATTAAAATGCACTTAGGTCAATTTGGTCCATTAACTCATATGCACTTTTTAAGCACCGGCCCTGACTGCAGCTTTCCCCAGCAGCAGGTTGGAGGGTGGAGGTGGCAGACTCGGGGTGAAGAACACCCTAAAACCACTGCCCACTTGGACCCCTCAAAATCCACTGCTGATGCCATCTGCTTCACCTTACCTCATGATTGGGATGGCAGGTCATCTACACCTCCCTGGCAACAAGTAAACTGACAACAAGGCAGTGGCGTTGCTAGGGGTGCAGGGGGTGCGGGCCACACCAGGTGACGTGCACGGGGGGGGTGACATGCTCAAATCACGGTGGATAGGATAACCCCATCATGTTATATACTGTTGGACACGGAATTTCAAGCAGAACACAATCTCCTTTCTTTCAAAAGTTATGGCCAAAAAACCGGAGAACAAAAAATGCATGGATTCCTATGGAAAGTGAAAGTGAGCCATATCGTGCGTTTATTCGTGAGTAGATGAACTTGCCTTAGTCCGTTGGAAAGGGCAGGCTGAGAGGAATCCAACAACACTAGAATGGTCCTGATCCAATAAATGCAGCCCCAAAAACACATGAGAAGGAAGTCCCTCCCTCCAAGCAGACAAATGTATTGAGCCCTATGGAAAGCGAAACTAAGCCTCACGGTCATGTTTACTCACGAGTAAGCAAACATGTCTTGGCTGGTGGTCAGGCCAGGCAAAGGGGAATGTGAAGCCACCAGAATGGTCCTGATCCGATAGAACTGGAGCTCAACAAATGCTCCAGAAGGCAGCCTTCCCCCCACTAAAAAGGATCAAAACAGAGGCTTCAGCTGATAAGGTGAACTTTTTTGAGCCTTGCAAAGCCAGGTGGATCCTGACAGTGATCTGGTTTAAGCAGAAGTTCTTAAATTGAACTGGGCACAGGGTAGGGCTGAAAACCTTACTGATTTTGGGGCGGGGGTGTTATTGCAGGCAGGCCACAGAGGAAATTCACTTGGTGGACCAGGGCTGGCTTCTGCTTATTTAATTATTTGTTTTACTTTAATTATTTACACTGATTTATTTTAGTTGGCCTGATGATGTCGCTGACACCATGACATCACTTCTGGTGGGTCTTGGACAGATTGTCATTCTAAAAAGTGGGTCCCAGTGCTAAAAGTTTGAGAACCACTGCAATAAGGTGTTAGTAAGTTGACACTTGGGGGGGGGGGTGACACTGCTAGTGACCAAAATCATTAAAATCATAATTTGGAAGAATAATACCATCATGTTATATCAATCAATGCACAATTTCATGCAGAATGTGTTCTATCTTTGTTCAATCAAAAGGTACAGCAAAAAACCAGTGGGAGTGGAGTCCATGCCCACCACCTGGGCTGTTGTCCAGCCCACTGCATGGGGGTGGCGCACTGGCATCCTGTACCGGGTGACGCGAACCCTAGTGATGCCACTGCAACAAGGAGAGTAAATTGCTGCAGACAAGGACAATTCACTGATCAAGTGACCTTGGTAGTCAACTACTGGTAGTGATAGAACGCCAGTCCCTATCTCTGTGATTGCTAGAGTAGGCCTAGCCCTGGATCAAATAACTAAGGGCCCAATCCTATCCAACTTTCCAGTACTGATGCAGTTGTGCCAACAGGGTGGGGGAACAGGCCTCCTCAAGGTAAGGAAACATTTATTCCCTTGGAGCTCCACTGCGATTGCATCAGTGCTGGAAATTTGGACCCTGACTGGGAACTGAGATTCCAGTAACTTACAGAGTAGTAAATTCTTGTGGTCTTTGGCGCATACATCTTGCCTCAGCCATGGAGCTGGCCTTAGGCAAGCCACTTACTCTCAGCCTCAGGAGTTCCCTGCCTTGCCTTCTGCAACTTGAGAATAATTACTGCTCTGCTTCTCAGGGTAATCCCTGGGGGCTGGGGGATAAGAATAAGCCCTCAGTTTGGCTGTACTTGTCGTAAGAGGAGACTAAACAGCCACCTGGTAGATGGGACTCCTTAGCCTGGGAAGGCAGCTCATCTGAGAGAAGGAAAACTCTGATCCCAGACCTCCACTGCCTTGTGGCTACATCCAGTTATGGAAAAGGCTCCAGGAGTCAACCTCGAGGCAAAATCAGGAGCCGGAGTCCCTGAGGCAGTTCACGGCTGAACACAGTCACATTCTGGCAACTCCTGCAATGCCGCTGGAACCAACCGTATTGGCTTCAGGCTTTCCATTGGACCATTTCAGCGACATGGAGAGGGGGGATTTGCTGCATGGGAAACAGTCCATCCTCCATATCTACTTTACCCAGGCTTCGTGCACTGGAGAGGACACTCTGTTCCAGAACCACCATTCAGAGCGTGATACCATAGTCTTCCAAGACTGAAGGATGCCAACACACATTCTAGTGTGAGCATAAATATGATGATACTAATTTTCTGCAATGATTTTCTATGATTTTCCGAACCACCATTCAGAGCACAATACCATAGTCTTCCGAGACTGAAGGATGCCAACAAAGCTTTTCAGGGTGGCTGTAACAATTACTGAGCTAATATATGTAAATGAATGCTCTGAACAGTCAAAAAGTTTCCATGCAAATGCTTATTATTTGTCTTGTCACATTTCCATAGGAGTATGAGAGGCAATCCAGCTGATGGTGAAATGATGTCTCTCTGTCTGCCCCTTTCCCTCTAGGACACAATGAAGAGAGCTTAAACGCAATTTGCCAGGTGTGAGGAAAACTTCAGTCCTCAGCTTTCTGTTGCGAAGCAGGTTTATGAAATATATGGGGGTGTTATGAATGATCACCATCATAGACTGGTGTACAGTGCTGATATTTTAGTCACTTTTGTGTCGACATGCCATCCTACTTGGACCATTCAAAGAGGGATGAAATCCAGGTCTCCATTTCAGGAAGAAGGGGCTTAGGGGCCAATCCTACCCCAACCCCTCCACTGTAGTGATGCCAAAAATGGCTTGTGCTGCATCCTGGGGGGGGGGGCAGTCTCAGAGGTCTCCCCTCTGTAAGGGAACATTCATTCCTTTATCCAGGGGAAAGCCACCACAGCATGGAGAGGTCTCCTCGAATCTGCACAAGCAAAATTGCTGGTGTGGGTCCACATGGACCCAGGCTGCAGGGTTGGGTCTCAGAAGGGGGCTAGGATTTAGAAGCTGCTGCTGCCACCAAATTTGCTTCCATCCTGGAGCCAACCCATCCTTCACCCGCCCCCGTGCTGCCCAATACCACCCTCCCCTCTCCTGTCGCAGCCTCATTCTGCCCTCTCCCACCCCATTCTGCCTCCCCCCCACCCCATCCTGCTTTCTGTGCAGCTTTACTTGCGTCAATGACCCTCACACACAACGATCCTCTTGCACACAGGGGAAGACTCCGGCCTTCCCACTGGCACTCCAGCAGTGGCTCCTTCACTATCCAAGTGCCTTTTGCAAGCATTAAAGCCCAATAGGATTGGTCTGTTACTGTCATAAACTGAAGGTATTATTTTTATATCATCTTAAATCACATGTTCCTAAAACTCCAAAATGCACTGGTCCTTGCAACATCCCTGACACTACACCACTGTTCTACAAATGAAGGAGCAAAGCAAAGGGACTTGCCTAAGTCCAAATAACAAGTCACTTACAGCCCAATACTCTCTGGAACACCCCTCTGGCATAACACACAGTCCACTGGCGGAAGCATCAGGATACAGGCAGAAGTGACATCACACATTACTTGACATCGTCATGTTCACCAACACTGCCAGCACAACTGCTGGTGGCTGCCCATGCTGGCGGGTGGTAAAGCCACTGTCTGCTAGTGCCAGGTGAGTTAACAACGGGCAGAGGCAGTGGGAGAGAGGGGGAGGGGTTTCTGGTCTGGGAAGGGAGCAGAAAGGGATGCGGAATGGGGTGGGTGGGCAGGATCAGTGGCTCTCATGTGCAGTTGTATCCTATCCCCCTTCTCTCTCCCTTTCCCTCCCCCTTACAGTCATCATTTCTGTGCCAGCAAAATACCTGGCACAGGACCAAGAAGACCCATAGGGAAATCAGAGCCTCTTTTACTCTGAGGAGACCTCTGTAACTGCCCCCTTCACCACAGGATGCAGCCGCACCTCCTTGGCATGCGTGCATTGGCAGGTGGGGATTTGGATTGGATTGGGCCTGACAGAGGTAGGACTTCCACATCAAACTTCCTGTTCATTGGACACCAGCTTTATGCAGAGTAAGATCATATTTACAGATTTGTGAAATTCTTAACAAAGGAATTAAGGGAATATTGCACAAAGCACATCTGGCCTTGCTAGACAATAGACTGTCTTGCCTCTCTTGGAGAATGAATGAACTCTGCACGTTCAGAATGATAAAGAAGGAACACCAAGATGTTTTTTGGAACATTTTGATAATGCAGGGAATGAAAAACAAAAAAAACAACCAGGCTATTACACCACTTGAAAGTTATGCTGGACTTTTCCAACAGCTTCTTCTGTGGCCTAAGTTCGGTTTTATGATCTATCTCCTTGGATGGCTCACAACCACATTCCTTCAGTCACTTGAATGCTCCAAAGATGTCCAAAAATACTGGGGCTATTTTAGGATCAAGGGAGTGATAAATTCATACAAATAAGAAGTGCAAGAATTCCAGGGCAGAGAGCGAAGTCTTGCAGGCAACCAAACAAAACCGTAGGAGTCTATTTCAAGGCACAAGTGTGGGAGAATGAATTACTGTCACAGGGATATTTTTGTCAGCTTCCTGGATATGACCCAGTTTAAAGCAGAAGCTCAGGGCAAACAGGTCACACTTCAGTTTGGGTTTCTTATTAATACCCTTGAGTCCCAGCTCTTCACTGTAGCTGCATAGATTCAAACCAATCCACCATTCACAGAAACTGAATACCCAGAAAGCAGCACATTCATTCAGATTTAAACCTTTTGAACTGAAATATATACACAGGTGGTCCTAAATTCAGGGAGAAGTGCAGGGATGTGCTGGAGCCGCCACCACCCTGGACTCGAGTCTCTGTCCCGCCAACTTGAGTTGCAAACAAGTCACAACCGGTGATCTTCACAACTCGTTCAAGTGCTGTTTTTAGAGTCACTATGATTTGAGACAGAGTCTTTTCAAAGAGCAAGTGAAGCCACAAGTCAGGCACAGCTCCACTGAAAAAAATGGAGGTACAGGTCAGAGTTCTCATTCACACTGCTCTGATGTTCTCATCCCATCTGACATCAGCGATGTGGTGAAGTCTGTCACTTCAACTACCCTTTTTCATGTTATTGATGTAAACAAAGAGCTTGCTCCTCTGTTATTTGAGCGAGTGCAGCAGTGCAGAAAGAAATAGGTTCCATATGAAACCCCAGTGACTACCTGCACTCATTCACATCACAATTCCTGACCCTTGTAAGGAGCACCAAGCATGGATAGACCTAAAGGGAGGTATCCAAGCCCAGCAAGACAAGAGGAGAAAGGCAGCGTGAGAGGACAGAAATGGCAGGCAGGCGGAAGGGAGGAAGGGTCACCCACTGCAGCCAGGAGGCTTACAACCCAATCCTTTGCAGCTCTACTCAGATGTTCCATTGCTGCCAATGAGGCTTCCTTCCTCATCTACTATTGCAAGGAAACATCTCTTTCTCCCTGCTTTGCCTGCCTCCTTAGCCCCCTTTCCTATGCAACCTACATCCATTGGGTTCCTCCTTCTTCCCTCCCTTGTCCAGACAGAAATCCCCCCCCCCAAAAAAAACCAGACCTCCCATTAAGTCAATTGATCATCTGTTCTTTTTTAGATGGACAAGAGAGCCTGCCCCCCATGTCCTGGCTCCTCCCCCAGCCTCGTGCAACCTTCCTTCCTCCTCCTCTCCACAGCCCCCACCTTCTGGAGCCAACCCACCCTTCTCTTACCAAGCCTGTTGCTTGCGCCACTTTGAATGCAGATTCCAGATCACCCATGAGGCCTTTCAGTTGGAAAAAAGTAAGTAGAAAATGTAAGCAAGCACACAGAGACACAGCTGACAGGGCTGGCATGCGATAGACTTGAATGAAGAACCTGAGAAAACAAGTCAAAACTTGTTTCTGAGAAAAACCTGAGTCAAGAGTAACTTCCTGTTTCAAAAACACGTGTAACTCAAGTGTGTACGAGTCATGAAAAATGTGTGTTTTCACTACTCAAGTCCAAGTCATCCAAGTCTCAGCCTATCCCTGAATTGGCTAAAGGCTAGTCATGCATGGTTATCCCATGTAGTCACAAGATGGACTGCTCAGTTTTCTCCATGTTTCAACACTGAGGCCCCCAAGTATGTGTCTGGGGGACGAAAAGTGTCCAATGTCTAGGAGCTGAATTCTATCTATCTATCTATCTATCTATCTATCTATCTATCTATCTATCTATCTATCTATCTGAAAAGTCAAACAGAAAGAAGCTAGCCAGTATATTGGGCTGCCTGCCATAACTACTATAACCCAGGACTCAGAGGCTTGGGAAATTTCAAGAGGGAAGTTGGGTGTGCATGCATGTTCTCAGAGAGATGCAAGAAGCTATTCATAAGAGATCATCATAGGATAGTGTCCAGAATCAGTAACTTTACCTCTATTGTTGTTTGACTTAATCCTATTTAACTGAACTATTCTGATTTACAATTATGAATTTGTAACCAGTTTTTAAACCAGTTGACCTCTAAATTTTGATTGGTGAGTTCTAAATGCTTTTTTAATATAAAAGGGTCTTCTTCTACCAAATAAAGAACCCCTAAGAGGCAAGTTTTGCATCCTTTCTCATGCTAAACAGAGGAACTTTGTCACACAGACGTCTATTTTGATGTGCCTACTCAAGGATTAAAATACTAATTAATATGAATAAGGGAGCTTTGAATATGGCCATACATGAGTGTTTCGTATTGGTAAAATGTGGGGATTCATGCACTGCTAAATCACCAGACGGAAGGGTGAGAGTGTTAGTGCATTAGATATATGACATGCGCTCTCTGGGAGCCATTTAAGGTTCTGCATGCTGATCCTGCTTTTCAGTTCCTAAGTCATAATGCAAACAGCTTATTTCTTCATTTTCCCCCCTGCTATTGTATGATTTTGACTGCCTTTCTCTTTCTGCCTATTCATTGGCTTCAGTTAGCTTCCTTTTTGATTTCAATCTTTCTCTGCTATCAGTGCTATCATTGTTTACCCACAATACCTTTGGTGTCTGCCACACTCATTTCCCATCAATTCTTGTGCAACCTTAGGAGCCCATCTGATTCACATCTTTTATTGTATTCTCGCTGTCTCTTTCCTCTCCACCCCACCGCTGCCGCCATCCTTGCAATTGCCATTCCAGTGGCACCGTTCCTAGTGAGACCCGGGATGTCTTCGCATTTTAAACTGCTCTCCCCAGGGCTGGTCAGCTGAAAAGGCCTTGCTATTACAAAAGAGAGATGACATCAGCTATTTGCAGAATAACCATGACAACCCTCTGGAGACCAACAGGGTTGCCACATGGGGCTTGAATAAAGAAGGAAAGTTTCATTTTCTCAACCAGATTTTAGGCAGGGCCCCAGGTTTAATTGGCATATGTGTGTGCACAATTTTGTGTGTGTGTGTCTGAGAGAGAGAGAGAGAGAGAGAGAGAGAGAGCACTTTGTGCCAGTTTATAAATGAAGATGTCTTTTGCTTTCACAAGTATTCTTGTGAATGAAACTGGCCTTGGGATCAACTGAGGTGGAAAATAATAGTTTGGAAGCTTACAAGTGTATAGGGCTTAAGAGTTACTGGAGAAGACTTTAAAAGGGTCAGACCATGAATCTTCATTGAAATGAACAGTTATGCCCAAGACTTTCGTGTAGAAGACCTAGTTCAGAACCAGAGGTTTCAACAGTAGCTTACAGCACAAGCCTATGTGTGTCTAAGTACCACTGTGTTCAGAGAGGTTTACTTCCAGGGAAATGTGCAAAGGATAGCATATTCTTGCAACTGTTACCCTGCACATGCCTGATCTTGTCTGATCTCGGAAACTACGCAGGGTCAGGCCTGGTTAGTACTTGGATGGGAGACCGCTTGGGAATACCAGGTGCTGTAGGCTTATACCATAGTCTTTCGAGACTGAAGGTTGCCAACCAGCATATTCTTTCAAATGTTGCCACAAAATCTTTTAAGATGTAAAGGTCTCTTTTAGTATTATTTTTAGGGCTACTTCCTTCTTCACTGCATGTTCCCAACCAATCGGGAATCCCATCATGAATGTGATAGCATAATAACACCACATAGTCAGTCTGATTTGGCTATGCTCACTCTGAATGCGGGAAGGAAGTAGGGTGTGTGCCTATTGCTTAGCCACTTGGGCTGATGCTCCCTGTCTTGCTGCACTGTGCTGACAGTTTCCTCACTGGTGGTTTCATCATCCTAATCTAAGCATGCAGCCACATTCTGCAACTGTTCACCCATATGATTGGATCGGGTTGAAGGAGCTGGACTGATTGCCTCAGCCACAGGGATTTGCGCCCTCTTCCCTCTGACACTTGCCGGTTGACAATCACTTTCCACACCCTTTCCAAAAGGAGTATTTGTGTAAATAAATTTCTGTAAACCGCTTTGTGAACTTTTTGTTGAAAAGCTGTATATAAATACTGTTGTTGTTGTTGTTGTATGAAACTTCAAAAGAAATATTTTGCAAACACCATTCCCAGTCTAGTTTACCATTAATCTAGACCTCTCTGCAGAAGAAACCCAGTATTTGTGGCATGAATTTGAACCAGCAGGAATTTGAACCTCACCTCACCACACTCCCAAACTGACACTTATTTGCACGTGAAGAGTGTATGGGAGCCTTGGCACTTGGGAGGTCAAATGAAACAGCTGGCAGGCTCCAATGGAGACATCACCCAGAGAGGCCACAAGAAGGACATGGGCCCTAACCTGCAAGGAAGTGGGAGGGGAAGAGGCCACTCTCATCAGGACATCAAGAATTGAGTCCTCCTGGGGAAAGAGGCACCCTGACCCACCAAAGACAGAGAAGGACATGGGGAAAGGAAATTGTGAGACTGGAGGGACTCCTATTACTGATCATTTGCTTTTCATGCTCTCCATGCTTTGGGGATGGAATGTCAGAAGCCCACCAATGCTTCTGTTTTGCATTTGGGAGGAAAGCACCCCAGCCAACATTCCATTTGTCTGGAAAGCTTACTCCATGATCCAAAGATGGATGGCAGCCATTAGCTGAGTGAATGCACCATGGCTAATTTATTTGCCATTATCCAACTTTCTCCTTATTGGCAAAGGCATAAAGGTTGAACTGAGCCAGACCTGGATCATTCAGTCAGCTTGATAAACTTTAGCACAAGGCTATTAATTAAAGAGTGCGGCTTCACAATCCAGCAAGAGCGTAACCATGGTAGTGCATGATTGTTTGTTTTATCTGACTCTTTGAAGGTTTGGGACAAAATCCTTAAACTAACTGAGCAGGCCAAGCTCAAAATAATTCTTCAAGGCACGACACTTCCCTTGCCTTTGGTGTCGCACAACTGAGTTATCATTCTGCAACCTCTTATCTGGTACTACCCATTATCCCAAGGGCCTGAAGATAGACCTTGGCCTGCCATGAATTCCAGAGCTTAATTGTCCCAGAGAAAGTTCTCAGCTCTTCACTTTCCAATGCAGGAGGTTCTGCAAGCACTCCAGGCACGCAGAAAATGGGAGTGAGAAAGGAGAGCTCTTGAGATGACAGCCACAGGCTAAAGAGTGATAATTGGATCAAATTATCAGCATGCGCATTCCTTGCACAGCTCTGAGAACAGCTGACATGTTTTGAAGTGAAGGCAGAAATCCTGGACTATCTCAAATAGCTTCCCAGCTTGGCCTGAATCCTGCTTTGTGCTCAGGTCTTTAGAAAATCCACACTAGCGGATTCATTATTTTCACCAAGGGAAGGGATACAACTGCAGGGAAAGGCCCATATAACTTATTTTGAAGAATGCATATATGTTGCAATGTTCCTTAATTTCCTCAGTAATATTTACTTAACCAAGATGCATGACATGGAACCATCACATTTGGAGTTTCTCCATTTCCACTCCACTTCTTCAACTGCCAGTTGTTTGTGGAAGGGGGAGAATTCAGAGTGTCGTGACATCATTTCACATGTTTTATTTAAACATTATAAGGGAGACATGAGGTTGCTGCTGTAGGCTGAAGGCTGCAGGCTACACATTCCTTATTAAGTGAAGTTTGAGTCTTCGATTATTGGTCCCTGTTATGGGCTGGAACGCAGAGATATCCATTTGTTTTGTTTACTGTGACTTTGTTTACCATTTTTTAAAAATGTACTTTGCCATGGAAGATTGTACAGCTGAGTAGAAAAATGTCATTGTTTACAACCCAAGAGCGGGAGAGCAGATGGCAGAAGGTTTTAGCTTTGCCTCAAAATTGGAATGGAACTTAAAATATTCCCAGACTTTTCCATTCTGAGGATGGAAGTAGAGGCAAGTTAGGTGACTCAAAACAGGTCACATACAACAATCAAAATGACCACAAAAGTCCAATGGCTTTTTTGAGTTACTTAAGTTCATGGCAGAATAGGGACCAAGTGTTATATTTCTAGAAAGCATGTTCAGGTTTTTTGTTTTTGTTCTTACCAGTGCTTAATTTCTAGAAAAAAAAGATGCTGGACTTCATGACCATCTGGAAATGCCAACATCTAATTGGGAAGCCTTCTCCTTCAATCCTTTATGCGTAGGGATTCTGTAGCCCTGCTCTCACCATCTATTCAGACTGATGGAACACACACAGAGGCTGACCTACATACATTCAGTTGAATTTCTGCATAGTGTGTTGAGCACACCACCACATGAATGGAGGATTCTTTTCCTGCAACTGGGTATCTCTGCTTTTTCAGGGTTCCAGATCATGGGGAGAAATCATTTTCATCACCAGTTGTATACACATACACTCCATGCAAGCTTTCAACTTAAACAGAAATAGATTGGGGGTGGGTTACCAACATGACCCTCTATCCACTGGTTGCCAGCTCAAGGTCTGGGGAACACAGGTGGCCTGCAAGACCCTGAGAAGTGGTCCATGAGGTCTCAGGAAAAAAGGTGCTTTTTATCACTTCCAGCATCTTGCTGAGGAGCAGACCCCCATGGACCACCTAGAGAGGACGGAGAACAGATCGCCTACAGCTGCAGCTGTCAGCAAAAGCAGCAAACCACAAATCTTCCCTATAAATAATATATCTATAATAAATATTTTTTAAATTACTGACGGCTTGCATTACTCGTGGGTTTGGGACATGCGGACTTCTCCTCTCGCCTCTGAAGCCCGCAAAGTTCATACACATCCTCCTGTGGCCTCTGCCTGTGGCCTCTACAGGCTTCAGATAAGCCTCTGAACTAACTGGAGCTGAGCTCCAGTTGGGTTTGGGGGGGGGGTGTCAGAAAATCACAGGTTTCGAATACCTGCAGAATACCCCTAACAGTGGGCGTTCTGGGAATTGAACCATCATGGATAATGAGGGCCACCTGTATTATTTAAATTAAATGTATTTTTTGTGTGCAGGGGTGAGGGGTTGCATGTGGTCCACAACAATTCCAATTTTTGCCTCAGTGGTCCACAGGTCTCTTAAAGGTTGGGAACCACTGCTCTATCACTTGCACAAGAGGAACCTGGCCGACGTTGCATTTTCTCTGGGTATGTCATGAGATTAGAGCTTCTGTAATTACTTTGTGGAGAGGAAAATGTACTCTGCAGTTGCACAGGAGCCCTTTTTTCTATTTTTATAGAGACCTGGCATTGAAAACAAATCTGGTAAAAATTAAAATTTAGTTCTTATACTGAATATTCTTATATTCTTATATATTCTTATATTCTTATTCTTATATAGTTCTTATACTGCACATCTGAAACTGACCTGCTGCAGCATCTCACTATGGAGAAGCAGGAAAGAGAGATGTCAGGAAGACTTTCTCCACAAAAGACATTGGTTGGCTAATCACAGTAATAATGACTGAACTGTTTTCATTCCCAGATGGACAGAGGGCATTTGAAAATCTGAAACTCCTATGCTCTTTTTAAGTCATAACATAATTTCCACATGGATATTTAATTTGGAAATTCAACATTGATGAGAGATCAAGTTGTAGCTCAGCTTCACCAAAGTCTTCCTACAGCTGAGATCATTGTAGTCAGTGTTCAGTTCCTGATTGTAGCCAAGCTATGCAAGAGAGAATCAGTCCAACAAGGAACCCAGCCTTTCTCCAAAGACTCAGCACCAAGAATGTAAAAAATAATAATCTGTCTTGCTTTGCTTAAATATTTTTCCATGGCTCCAAGCAATCCTGTGGCTTTGGCCTGTACCTGAATTGAAACATAAAAAGCCTTGTGACCCAGCCAAAGACCCCAAAATGAGTGGAAATTATAGAAAAGAATCGCTTTTTAGATTTCCAGCTCTCTTGCCAGACAAACAATTTCTGATGAATTTGGACAAACTGTGGATAACTGAAAACTTTCCAGTACTGATGAAATATCAACCCCAGAGATCTTAAGAGAAAATACAATGCTTATTCAACCCCAGACTTCTGAGAATATTTCTCTCCTTTATTGCTCTTTCTGCTGCAGTTTATTTATTTATTTATTTAATTTGCAGCAGAAAGAGCAATAAAGGAGAGAAATATTCAGCAGCAGAAAGAGCAATAAAGGAGAGAGCTGGAAATTTAAAGCCCAATCCAGCACCAGCACTAGGTGTTGTGCTGTAAAGCACACAAAGCTGTATGGCACAGCGGAGTGCCGGGCCAGTATCAATCAGTGCTGGGCTCAGCGTTGCAAGGATGCCAGCTGCTGGTAAGTGGCATGGCTGGCTGCTGGTACAGGGTGGGGAGAGGCATTCCAGGGAGGAGGCGGGCATAACAGGGGGAGGGGCCTGAGCTGGGGGGGGTGGCTTCCCTGGATCCTATCCTCTGTGTCAGGCTGCAAAGCCGGACACAAAGCTTCTCAAGACTGCACCAGCAAAATAGCCAGCACAGACTTGAGAAGCCCCATTGCAGCACCTGGAGTTTTTGTCAGGGGAAGGGGACAAAAGTGGCTTCCCCATTCCCACAGAATAAAGTGGTAGCCATTTTGGCACTGCTGTTCCTCCAGGTGCTGGGAAGCCTAGGATTGGGTTGTTAGTTAGCACTGGGCTGCCCATCATTAGTTTTTAAAGATCGTAAATTTTGTTGTATTCAAAGCTTCTAGTAACATTCACTGCAAAGTCATGACATTGCCAGAGATAGTTTGCACCAGTTAGTCATGGTTTATCAATGTCCTAGCATTGTGTGATAGTCATCGTGACTTACAACAATTTGTGGTTCATCTATGATAATCTGTCTAGTTTCACCCAGACTCAGTGTTGGTACCAATAACCATAAAGCAGGAAGATATGGATAGACTTATTAGGAGTCCACTTCTCTTGTTTGTCAATCCTCTATAAAGAGATAAAGTGCATAAAGATCATAAAGAGATACATTTGTCAAAATGTGCAGGGTCCTGTGGTCTGTGATCTTGAATGGTCACCAAGACCACTGAGGATGTCAGAAGAAAGTCACTTATGTGTTAAACATGCCAAAGCTTTCAGGGCTGGAATCCATATTGAACTATAAATTTTTTTTGGGGCTGGGTCCCATGGTCTAGCTTTTTTTTTTTTTTTACCTAATGAGCCTAAACCAATCCTGAAGGGGGGGGCTAACTATCACCACAATGAAACTAAGTTAAAATTGAAAACTAAAAATAACTAAAACTCAACCTAAAAAGCTAAAACTAAAAACTCTAAAAAAAAAAAAAAAACCAAAACCACTCTTGAAACGGAAATAACTAAGGATTAAAACTGAAAACTAAACATCAAATAAAAACTAGAACTAAACTAGTTCTAAGCAATTAACTAGTTGCTTAATACAGATTGAAAAATCAGCATTTGCAGAACACTCAGTGACAACAGGACATAAAGTAGATTTTGAACACACTGAGGGCTCAATCTTATCCAATTTTCCAGTGCTGATACAGTTGTGCCAGTGGGGTGTGCACTGCATCACGTGGTGGAGGGGCAGTCACTGGGGCCTTCTCAAGGTATGGGAACATGTGTTCCTTTACCATGGGGCTGCATTGTGACTATACCTATCCAATTCAGAGCTGGAAACTTGGATAGGATTGGGCCCTGAGTTGTTGTCTTATACTATACATTGCCATGCATTTATGTGTAGAGAAGCAATTGAAATATATAAGCATCAAAATAATCTGAATAGGAAAGAAGAAACTATGAGAGTTAATAATGCATAGATACCAGGCCTGAAAAATGTTACTCAGAGTAAGGAGCAGTTAGCTGGTGTGGCTGACAGCTGACAACAATGTTCCCTAATTCAATGGGCAATCAGTTACAACCCATATAAGAACAGCATCACTTTCCAGTGCCTGAGGAAAATGTGGCCTCTGAGGAAGTTTACCAAAGCTGTGGGCAAAATGTCAGGTTTCAGTTTTTAGCTTCTTGTTCCAATCTTTTTAGTTCTAGTTTTTATTTGATGTTTAGCTTTCAGTTTTAATCCTTTGTTATTTTAGCTTCAAAAGTGGTTTTAGATTTTAGTTGGGGGTTGTTTTTTTTAGAGTTTTTAGCTTGGTTTTAGTTTTAGCTTTTTAGTTTGAGTTGTTAGTTTTAGTGTGGTGCTAGTTAGTCGTCCCCCCTTCAGGATTGGTTTAGGCTCATAAGGTTAAAAATAAAGAAGCTAGACCATGGCACCCAGCCTGAAAAGCTGTTTATAGTTCACTTAAGTGTGATATTCATTTATTTGTAGAAGCATCCTCACTGGTCACTATATTACCATCAATGGAATGAGGCCTGAAAAGAAAAAGTTCAGGTAATAAACATTGTGATTGCACTAGAAGTGAAGCACATGAGTGCTATGACTCTCTTCTTTGTTTTGAGATAAACATGACATTAAAAAAAAACTGCTTGCATCAAATGTTATATGTAGAGGGGTTTGTTTGTTTGTTTGTTAAAAACACATAAAAATGCACAACACCACTTTTTGGTGTTTAAGATATTTTCCAGATATTAAAATAGATTACTTTTCAAGTTAGAAATTATACTGTGGTTGCATCTGCTGACACTATATCACCTACCTAGTACACTTTTAAAGTATTTAAAATTAAAATGAGAACTTGGAATAAAAACACACAACACCACTTACCACCTTTCAAATCACAAAATCTGTGAAAAAAAAAAAACAATTTTCAGACACCTCTAGTAATATGACAAAATATGAGAATCAGTTTTCTATCCTTTTGAGTAATTCTAGTGGTATCAGAAAAGCTGCACACCTGTGTCTGGAAGAGTGAGATTATGCAAGGTGCAAAGCTGAGTGTGATGTTGGTACATGACTGAAGCTGCAGAACTGGCTTGTGACGTGCTGCTGACTCTCTTGTTGGCAAACAGATGATAAATGAGTGGTTGTGAGCTCAATCCTGCAGCTGAACATGATCTACCTTGCCCTTTGTCTATAGCAAAGCTTTCTAAAATGGGACGTGAGGCAAGAGTGGTGTGGAGACAGGCAACAAGTGCATGCCTTGTTAAATGAAAGGCACAAGTCTCCACCATGTATGTATTTCTTTGCACTCCATTTTGGAGAATTCTTTGCTTTCGGCTTCTTGGCCAATGATGTTACAAGACTCAGTTCCACACTAGAAAACTTACAAGAAGTCAGTCCATTTACACCCATTTAAAAAAAAAAAATTACTACTTTCCCTTGAAATGTGTAGTTGTAACTTCTTACTCTTCAGGTCATCAACATGTGGGTCAGGACTCAAAAGTGAGTCACAACCCAAGCCCAGGTGGGTGGCAGCAGTTCTGTGTAAGCATGGGGTTTCTTCCCCCCCCCCATGGGGGCCACTGCATCTCAGAGGGGTTATGGTGCAACATGGTAGGCTGTGCTACAACAGAACAGGCTGCAGTCAAGGATGATGCTTGTTTGGTTTTATTCACACTCCAGAGAGAAAGAGAAGAAAGGGAGAGTAAATGTTACGTGAGCACCATGGCAGGTGGCTTTCATCAGGGCCACATTGCTCCATTCAACTGGAGCCATAGCCCACACCCTGCCACCACCATTTTGTTTTACAGCTCTGGTCTGCACAGTTTGAACAGTAGCTAGGTCTAGATGATGTAAATCCCACTTGAAGTTTCATTTTTCTTTGGTCAAGCCCTCTAATTATTAGATACCCTTTCAGTCTCCCACCCATTTTCTTCTATTGCAACACTTTCTCTGCTCACTTCTGTGCCCCACCCTTCTTCCTTGTTCTCTCCCTCCATTTTTCAAAATGCTGTTGCCATGCTACTTCCCCAACTCTTTTGCCACTTGGCCTGAAAGGAGAACCAAATCAACACAATGGCAGTGCACTCTTAGTTGCCATCATCAGGCAGAAAAAGAAGAGAGGCAATGACTACTCATTCTCCCACCCTTATCACTCACTGGGTTCTTGAAGATTGCTTCTTGTTACAGATTGGGGCAAAGGTGTATCCTACATCTTGACACATTGACACTCTGGCCTAGTCTGTGCATTGCTTCGTGAGGAGGGAGGCCTCTTAGGAGTGAAAACCGAATTGACAAAGCTGCATGACTAGGTTGCGCATAGTAAGAAAATGAATGGACATTTGGGTTTTGAAATCAAGGAACCCACTGGGGAAGATTAAAATAAAATATTAATACAGTATTTAATTGTGCATACATATTTATAGTTTTGAATGGCAAAAGCACTTCTCAGTAATGCTTAAGAAAGCCCTGTAAAGTAAGGAGGTGTTGTTTGTCCCTACCACGAATAGTAGGCTGAGTGGCTTGTTGAAGAAACTTTAATGAGGTTTGAGGCTGAGCTGGATGTTTTGGTGACTTAAGAAGACTGTCTCAATAAGCGGAACAACAGAAGGCTTTGGTAATGGCATGCCTCATGCTGACTTGGTCATGTCAACGTCTTTTGCAATACATAATACATTTCTACAGAAACCTGAGTCAGGTATGCTATAAATGAAGTAATGTTTCTATCCCCTCCCCCCCCTCTCATACACACACACACATACACACTCTTCCCACATATCAGAGGCAATTTGGATGAAATGATATATCACTTAGAAAGCCACTGAATTCCAAGTCACTGAATTTGGCTATGAAAAGAAGCAGAGAGCCAGCTAGCTGCATGGGTGCCAAGGATAAGTTGCTTCTTCCTTGTTTTCAGCACATGTAGTTTTCAGCCCTGGTTACAGTTTCATGTGACTAATACCATTTTATCAAAGAAGAACTGGCACTATTTTAAAACACTAAAAAGAAGAAAAAGTTTTGCTCAGAATTTGGGATAGAAATTGGAGAGGTAAATCATGAAGCTAGCCCATTCAGTGGCCGGGATTTCCTCAACCATTCCTGCTGGGTTCTTACGCAATCTAGTATTTTCTCTAAAGCTCAAAGGAAGGTGATTTTTCCATTTCCCCTTCCATTGCACAACTTCCCTTAATAGTTAAGAGAGTGTGCCCAATACCTTGCCTGTTGGCCTCTAGAACTAGCACTCTATGCAACCATAATTGGAAGGCCACATCAGACATACAGCTTCCATTTTCTGGATCATGTGATATGCATACAAAAATTGACGCCCATATACTGGGATCAAGGGCATCCTGAAGCTCCGGGGGGGGGGGGCAGACTAAATTTACAGTTCAAGAACCATGGCCACTGAATTCGGTTTGATTGGTAAGGGGGAGCAAGGATTGTCAGCAGTAATGACTGAAAGAACACCAACTCAGGGTGCAATCCTAACCCACTTTCTAGCACCGACATAAGGATAATGCAACTTCAAGGTAAGGGAACAAACATTGCCTTCCCTTGAGGAGGCCTCTGTGCCTGCCCCCCAATTGCAGGATGCAGCATATGCCCCACTGGCACAGCTATGCCAGTGCTGGAAAGTGGGTTAGGATTGTGCCCTAAGTCACACAAACATTTATGAAATAGCCAATGACAGTAAAAATGCCTACAACAACTCTGCACATTTCTATCAGTTCTTTGACAGTATTGAAATGTGATTCATACTAGTTACTAGTTGTCAGTTTGGTTCAACAACATTCTGATTTTCCCAGAATAATGTAAGGACTAAACTAAACAATACACCTGTTATTATTACCAATACCCTGTACTTATATACCACTTTTCTACAAAGATGTACATGTAACTTAGCAAAAGTACTGAGAAGTTGGCCCCCTGTAGCAAAAAGGCCCACTGTAAAAAATGTTAAGCTAGGATGAAGAGGGTCAGTTTCTCTCCCTCTACTAGCAAACAAGCCACCACTTTCAACAATATCTCCATGCCCATGTAGAAGAGGGAAAAATAGGTGACTGTGGGCTGCAATTTTTGTAACATAACTGTATGCCTGGGGGCCCCAATATGGTTTGGGACCACAGGGAAAGGGGAGCTTCAACCTTTGCCACCTCCATAGTCTAAATCCATATTGGGCCCTCTGAAGCTGCTATTAGACCCAAGTCAAAAGCTTCCATTAGCACCAGTGGAGCCACATAATAATTGGATTCTCCCAGCACCTTGGCAGCATCTCCCTCTCTCATCCCACATAGCCCTGTCCCTTCCCACATAACATTCCTTGCCTTCTGAGGCTTCCTTCTGTCTCTCCCTCCCAGAGCCTAAGCAGAAGTGACATGGCTGAAAGGGTAGCACTGAGAGAGCCAAATTATTATGTGGGCTGGATGAATTGCTGGACACTCAGCTCACCATATTTGGACACTCAGTGTCCAAATATGCCAGTGATTCAGATGAAGACTGTGGCAGAGGCAAAGGGAAGCCCTTTCCACCCCATAATAGGGCCCCACACATGCTATTTATATCAGAAAAGCCAAGCATGCAGACAGTGATCATGCAATAAGCTTATTGTCTACTCTGGTCCTAAGTGACAGTATTGGGAAAACCCAGCGTGGCTTGCCTTGAGTCGCCAAGTCATCCCCCCCCCACAACTCGACTTGGAAAAAGTAATAACGGGCATTTTCAGAGTCGCTGAATCACCCTTTAGTGACTCTAATGGACTCAAGTTGAGTTGTCCCCCCTTTAAAAAGCCCTCCTTTAAAAAGTGGAAAAAATGAGAAGTGGGTGCATGTATCAGAGCTCCCCTGCTGTCCCCACCCATCTGTAAAGAGGGCAGGAGTGGTGGAAGGGATTGTGAGAGAGCCAGGACGGAAGCGGCAAGAGGGAGGAGGGTCATGAACAGCAGCTGCAGGGCTTACCAGGATGACCTGATCCTCTGCAGCCCTACTCAGAAGTAGTCACATTTCAGCCATTCATTCAATGAGGGTTGCTCTTCCTCCTGCCCTCCCTCAGCCAAGGGAAATATGAGAATGTCCATCCTTTGTCCAATGATCATCCATTCCTTCTTTCATATCAGAGATGGGAAAAGAGAGCCCTGTCCCGCCTTCCTGCTCCTGCTCGCATTAACCCTTTCCTACCTCCCTGCTGGAACTCCTTGCTGGTCACTGTTGGAATGCTTCCCATGAGGTTTTCCATGCAGTGAAAACAGTGAGCAGGTACCCCCTAGACTAGAGTCAGCATGTGTGGGGATGAGTGCCGAGTCAGGGGTCTTGAGTCTTTTTCAGTCTTCTACGCGTGCAACTCACAGGTCGCCAAGTCAGCAAAAATCACGCATTTTCGCGACTCAGTTTCGAGTCACTGACTTGAGTTCCCAGCTCTGCTAAGTGAAGTGATTACTTGGATGAACTATTCCTAGATGTTAACCCTGTAGAAAGGCTTACAATCAACAGCTTTTCGTATTTCTCAAGTAAAATCAGTTCCGTGTCATATTTTTCAAGTGGCAGCAACATGCTTGTCTTCTTCTCAGTAGAGGAAACGTGCTTACTGTCCCCATACTCCTCTTCTAACACCTACAAACAGATGTTTAGAATCCCTAATATCTATTTTTGTCCTTCCTCCCACTCCTCTACACTTAATCCTGGAAAGTCTGGCTCAAGACACAGGTGCTGCTGTGCATGCTGGAAAATCTGATGCATCCAGCTTGAAGTGCTTCTTTCTTTTATTATATGCTGCATATTTTTCCTTCTGGTTCTCTCACCTGTAGGAACATTTTATACCATTTTGTTAGAGCAGGCAGAAAGGAAAATCCAAAGTCCCCTATTATTACCTGGTGGGCCATGAAATGAGCAAAATTAATGAACTGCATGTGGACTCTGAGTTTTCCATGGAACAATCAGGGCTTTTAACAAGCAAGCTGAAATGCTGAAATGTTACTCCTTGATCATAGCAAGCCCTGCTAGTTCACACTATTTGGGCTGGAAAATACAAGTAAAACTCACTCGACACACTTCCTTTTTTTCAAAGTTGACAAGGAAATATGATGTACAAGGGGAGGGAGGCAATAAACAAACTAAAAAAATGTACTGGTCTGTGTAAAGAAACTCGGAGCTTGGCTCCAGGGTAGCTCAAACTACAATAATAATTTTTTTACACAATACTTTTTCAGACACAATGAAACACACACCAGTCCCGTTCTCATACGAAGTATGGTTGTTTTGGTACAGCACAACAGAACCTATAGAATACAGTTCTATTTTTGATCAATTCTTTACCAGCGGGATTAGCAGCTTCCTATTGGATTCATGTAGATTTTCAACCAATTTGTGAAAATCTGAATGAGGGGATTGAAACAAATTTAAGGGTGAAAGATAAGGTCTATGCCAAGTGTCTCTGAAACAGATTGACTGCTCTCTGCATTCATATCCAAGGCTGCTTTATGGATAGGGATATCATTGCAGGGATCATTGCAGGGATATCCAAGGCTGCTCTATCACTGATAAAATTCAAATGGTCACATTCAAGCTGCTGAGGAAGACCAGGACGTCAAAAAATGACATTCACTTGACGGTTCAAATGAATTGTATTATTTAAAAAGTTAAGAAAATGTTGCCATTTTTATTGCCTTTTAAAAGTATTGCAGGATGATTTGCTACCTATCCTTGCTCTGAATTTCTTTGGGAATGTTGTGTATTACATTTTGATCCTGGTCTTCCTCCCAGTGAGTTCAAGGCAGCATATATAAGTCATCTCCCATTTTATCTTCAGAACAGACTTATGAGGTAAAGAGTGACTGGTTCAAGGTGACTTTCATGGGGATTAGACCCTGCATCTCCTTGTTCTTAGTGCACCACTCTAGCCATTACCTCACTCTGGTTGAAACAACTTTGACTGACAAAAGAAGCCAAACTTTTGGTTTTCATGGTCACGTTCTTCTCTGAAAATTTATAACCCTAATAGTGTTTATGCAGTGCTTTTCCTTAAGGGCTCTAAGCACTTCATGTGCTCAGGAATATTTACAGCAACCCTGTAAGATAAGTCGGTATAATCAGCTCCATTCAACAGATGAGAAGTGATTGTCTGTAAGGGCTATTCTGTAAATTTATGGCTGGGCTGAGAGTTGAACTGAAGTCTTCAGCCGCAAACTTCACACATTCTAAGGGTCTGATCCTACCCCCCTGCCTGTCCATAGCATGCAGCACTTCTGATGGAGGGCACACTGCATACCATTGGGGGAGAGGAGGCAACCAGACAGCCTAGGAGAGGTGAATAAAACTTTTTCTCACTTCCCCGTAGGCTGTCTGGCCTTCAATAGGTCCCCTCAGTCCTGTACCAGCTATTTTGCTTAGGGGGTGGTTCTGGACAGGAAAAGGGGGATAGGATCTTGGCATGCATTCTTGGCAGGGAAAGGGGGATTGGATCTTGGTGTGCACCACTTCCACTAATATTCTCCCACTTCCACCCTGAACCGCCCCTGAACCGCCCCTGCCCAGTCTCTGCCCTGATCCACACACAATCCTTCCCCAAACTGCTCCCACTGCTGATCTACCTGCTCTGGCAGGGCAACTGAGAGCCATGGTCACATGTGTGGGGTCTCTGCCCATTTGCGCTTGCAGCCCTGAAATGCATGACTGCAATATGGCTTTCATGCCACAGATATGGGGCATATGGTGGTGGATCACAATCCGCTGCTGAAAATTCTGGCTAGGATTAAGCTGTGAGGTTGCAATCCAAAACACACTTACCTGGGAGTAAGTAAGTAACACTGAACAAAATGAGCATTACTTCTGAGTAAATGTGTATCAGATTGTGCTATAACCCATGAAACTGCACAAGGGGTTGAAAATTCAAATAAATAAATAAAAGGTTCCATTCATTTGCATGCAGAAATGTGTTTTTACTTTTTCTCCTCAACATTTGTACTCTCACAGAGCACAAGGCTAATAGGAAGAGGTTTATCAGATTCTTTTTCAGATGGTGAGTGTTAAGGAAGCAAGGAGTTCCAGATTGCTTCAGCCTGGCCATATGCATTTATTTAGTGATGCATGCAGCCTACTCTCTGGCAGGTGCATCCTGCTGAAGGCAGCAATTTTTTTCATTATAATCTCACTCCTTTATTAGCTTTGGAACTATGTTAAAAATCCAGCTGACACGACACATTTTCTTCCTTCGGTGGATTTATGGGTTTGTGTTTTGAGAGCTACAGAAGCCAACTTTAATGGGCCTTTTAAATGCATGTTGTATTTTAATAGTGAAGACCTTTGAAAGTTCCTGGAAAAACACCAAGGCACCTTTTTTTTCTCTTTTTCTTAGAAGAAGAGAAAAATGTGACACGTATCAAGTACAGCTAGGAAAGCACACATAACCTTTAGGTCAACATACTGTGCCAAATGGCTGTTGTCACTTTGTCCCCAAAGTCAGAAATGGCCTGGGTTCCAGGCACAGCTACTACTTTCTCAACAATGGAGTGGTTGGCCTGACTTTGCAGCCCATACTGTAAAAACGGAACGGTAGAATGTGTGCAGGCATATCCTTGATGTTCTCTAAAAGGCAAAGGAGAGCGAGGCACTGAGGCAAAACAATCTGTACCATCTCAAGCAAGTACTATAATGTTGTTGGGAGAACTAGTGTGGAAAACTCTTGTTCCCTAGCAAATGCTCAGATGAGAACATTTTCCAACATCCCTTCCCTCCTCACCTGCATATATGATAGGTAAATGAGTATCCAAATTGTACCAAAATAACCTTCCCAGGATCAAGAAGATAAATTTTCAGATGTACTAATTTTTGTGCTAAACCACCAGGAATCATCAGCTATTGAGGGTCCAATCCTAACCTTCTAGTACCAATTCAGCTGCATGCAGCCCCTTGGCAAGGGAACAAATGTTCTCTTATAATGAGGAGGCCTCCATGACTGCCCTCCCACCACAGGATGCAGTTCATTGGCACAGCTGTATCAGTGCTGGAAATTTGGATAGGATTAGGCCCTGAAATAGATCAGTGTAACAGCCCAAACCTATGCAGGATCCTATGCAATTCTATGCAAGAGGCACAAATCCTCTTATGACAGTGGAAGTCACAGTGTCACAGACCGCACAGCAAAAAGTGGCAGCACCACAGCTCTGAGGACAGACCTGCTGCACTTGCCAGGCCAGGTAAGGTAGCAGTGGGGAAGGTGGAGGGTGGAACAGGGCAACGGAGAGCAGAACTGGATGGAACAGGGGGATGGCAGAGCATGGAGGAGGTTGGACTGGTGCACACAACCTCCACGAGTATGCTGTCCCCTTCTTCAACTTCAGGCTTGCCTCTATCTGTTCTCACACTTGCACCAGCTCTTGAGCTGGTACAGGTCCAAGGAAGCCCACTGGTGAATGGAAGGCTTACCCAGAGGTAAGGGAAAATATTTTTCCTTACCTCTTCCAAGTTTCCCACTCTGCCACTCCCCCCCTCCCCACAGGATACAGTGTTTGCCATGGCTGCATTCAGGATACAATGTAAGGCATTCAGGACAGATTTCACCCCATGCAGCATTTGCTAACACAGCTTGAATCTGAAACTTGACTGGGGACCCAGTCCTGTCCAACTTCCCAGCATTGATCCAACTGCAATACAGCCCCTTATTTTGAGGCCTCCGTGACTGCCCCCAGCCCCACAGGATGCAGCACACGCCCCATTGGCACAGTTGCATCCGCACTGGAAAGTTGGATAGGATTGGGGCCTGGGGCAGATAGAGGCTTCAAAAGCAGCTTTTCAGTAACAAAGTCTACACTGAGTCTCAGGACTAACAGAGCATTTGCATCTTGTTTACACAACCTCTGTGCCGTGGCCAAATACCCATTTTTGCTTCTTAAATACCACTGTCCGTTAAACCAAATAAGTATCTAACTATAGAAAGGTTCTCTCGGGAGATAATAAGCATGGAGCAAAGCAAAGTAGTAATTTTGAAAACCAGCAGAGGACAAGAGCCAATTGTTCTGACGTGTGTTTGGTTGGATTAATTTCCTGTGCAAAGGCACAACTCCTGGTTGGTTAAGAATTTGGAAAAAAAAGAAATAAACAAGTGGAAACATAATGAAGCTGTATAGAATTAATATTTTTCTTCTTATCATTATCAAACTAATTGTTATTCAGTCAAGAGTTGCTATTTTATTGCAAACCAACCTGGATTGATAAATTTGCTTTACTCTTAGCAAGCAGAACTCATTGGCTATTGCACTGAGTGCATGGAACAGGCCTGGAGACCTCAAAGCTGCTTGGCTAGACAAGACTAAATCTGGTGTCTTACGTGGAGAATGTTGTCCCCTTGTGTACTGTGTGCCCTCTCTGAACTTGTGCTTCTCAGTGGGTACATAAGCTATTGACACATTCATTTTAAATGTTATTTATCTATGGCACTTATGAGGTGCTTTTCTAAAATATTTAAAGTGACACACAGCTAGAAACCAAAATTCTATTTATAAATAAAATAAATGGAAATATTGGCAGCACTTCTTTTCCACAAAAACCAACTGCATTAAATTTGCAGCTTCATACCTAAAAAGCTATACTGTAGTGGGGTTTTGTTTTTGTTTTAATCATCTGATGGTGAAAAGCCTATAAGGACAGAGAAAGCCAAAATAATTCCAAAGGGCAGGTGCCACAACCTCTTCTATCCTTTAAGAGTCAGACTCCAGAAACCAGGAAACTTGGAGCAAGATCCCATTTTATGCGCTATAGGTGATATTACCTGTGCTAGGAGGTAACATTCCTGAAGATAGTAAAAGAAAAATGACCAGTAACCAATTCTTAGCTGCATGTATCCAAGCCATTTTGGTTATCCTCTATTACGATATACGATAGAATGGGAAACATTCAAGAGAGTCTTCTGACAATGAGTGGTAGCTTTTGTGTATTCGGTTCTAAGTCATCCTATGCTTCCTTCAGTATCTCAAAAGGATACCTACCTTGAGGTAATATGCAGTTTTATTACATTGTCAAAGCCTGAATTATTTCAACAGCCCTAAGAGAAACAGGGGCTGTCAGATGGGCTGGCCAGGGGTGTCCTTTAATCCTTGTGTGGGTGTTGCCTGCATTTGATTTTCAGTCTGTCTGAGTAAAATATGCCCGCTGTCTCCTCCTCCCGCATTGGATTTCCCCGCAAGAGGAGGGAAGGAGCAGAAGGAGGCCGAGGTCTCAGCAGTATCCATTTTCAGTGTGACACAAAGTTCACGGCAGTCAACAAACAATCCTAATGAGAACGGTTTTGCAGTTGTTGTACCCGGTGTCAGTTACACGGCTTCTTCAGATAATCCCAGTTCCTCCTCTGCAGCAACACTTGCAAGGGATGTTTCCTCACATGTGAAGCAATCCTGAAGTCAGCCACAAGAAGCCCACTAAGCTTTTGGAAACTCAAGCTTCTCCAAAGATTCTGTGTCTGGCAAACTGCTGAACAAAGGGCTTCCCACAACATTGTTTGTCCTTGACTTTTTCCTTGTTTGGCTTAGCTGCATACCATGACCCCGTTGTTCTCAGGCTTATTTTCAGGGGAAGATGATGTTTAGACCCACACTTAGTCCAGACACAGGCATTTTGCAGTGAAATGGCCATTCCACTCTTGCTTCCTTGATTAGTGAGACAGTTATGTGGAAAGCCCCAGCAGTACTAAATGCGGACAAAGCATAAGACAGCCATGAGAGACTTCAGAATCCACCTCCTCTGGGAGAAAATCTAGAAAATGTCAGTGCTATTTGATGTTTCCTTGTCTGTAAAGTATCAGAGACAAGGACTTTTGAGGAACTGATTTTTAATTTAATTGTCAAAAGATCCTCTTATGACATTTTTTTTCCATTTTTTAAAATTATTTTCCAAAATAAAAACAAACAACAAATATAAACAAGTACATAACAAACACAAACTCAATGCACAACACAAAAACACACAGTTGGAGGGTGCAGGCAATCATAGATCAATATATCTAATCAATCAATACATATCTTCTAATCTTGTTCCTCTTCTAGTTTAACCTCTTAATATCATTTATCTATCATAACATATCCTGTATCATGTATACAATATATTCATCTAAATGCCCTATCTTATACATCTACAACTTCATTTTCAACCAAGCATAGAATGGTCTCCATTGCTCTATCTGTGTCAGTTTGCGCTGGTGATCCAAAATCTCTGTAAGTCTATCCATTTCCGCCACATTCATTATTTTCTCTATTAATTCATCTTTTGTTGGAATTTTAATATCTTTCCAGTATCTAGCATATAAAATCCTTGCAGCAGTTAATATCATAACTAAATACACATCATTTTCTTTATCTATAATATCTAAGGTGATATTAAGCAAAATTAACTCTTTTTGTTTCAGCGGTATCATAAATCCAACAATCTCTTGTATTAGATTCCTTACCATTTTCCAATATACTTGCATTTTTTTACGTGTCCACAAGAACCTCTTATGACATTGTTTGGTCTGGAGTGTGCTCTGTGGGCAGGTGTAGCAAGCTAATGTGCTCCCTCCAGTATAATTTTGCCAAAGGTATGTTTGTCCAGATTTGGAAGAATTATTTGCTTTTTCATATGCCTGTTTGAAAGACTCTGTAATGAAGATTGTTCCTCTTCTCCACAATTTTGAGAAGCTTGGTTTCTAAGGTGGGCAACATCAGCTATTGTTTGGACAACAGTATAACAGGTTTCACTAGCCTTTGTTGAGACATCTTCAGTTTCTACACTGTCCTCTTTGCATGAATTGTTCTTGAAGAGTGCCAACAATGGCAGTAACTGTTTTTCGCATAACTCTGCCCTGAAAATTGTTGTGGACCTACCATTAGGTCCGATGGGGCAAATACCCTAGGCCTGAGCCTCCAGGACCCCGTGGAAGCCTCTCTGAGGCTCCCAATGGGGTCAGAAACTGTGCTTCCAGTTTCCTGAAAGCACAGTTTATAGCATCGGGGAACCTCAGAGAGTCTTCCCTGATGTAGCCCTGGGTTGCGTGAGGCTCTGTGAACCTCAGGTGAGTAGGGGGGGGTGGATTTTCATGCAGGGACGGCGACAGCCTGTGGGGGGCGCCATCACAGACCTTTGCCCTGGGCGCAGGGCTGGGGAGGTCCGCCGCTGCCTGAAAATAACACTTCTGTGTTGCTTTCTCTCTTGTAGCAGATACAGTAGATTCTCCTGAACCCAAGCTTGGATCACCCAAAGTGAAGTTTTCACCCGTAGCTCTACCAGAAGCTATGCTACCTCTGAAATGAGAGCGAGGCACTGAGGCAAAGAAATCAGTACCATCTCAGTCAAGTACGATAATGTCATTGGGAGAACTGGTGTGGGAAATTCCTGTTTCCTAGCAAATACTCAGATGGGAATATTTTGCAACCTCACCTGAGTGTGGTGGAACTTAAATATACTGTATGGCTTTTAGCAATTTTAGGTCCCAATCCTATCCCCTGCCACCAGCAGGGCCTAGGAGAGGTGGTAAAGGGGGTAATTTGTATCCGGGCCCAGCATCAAAAGGGGGGCCCAGGAGCCAAAGGAGGGGGCCCAGAAATTTCCTGGGATCTGACATTTTCCAATCTACTTAGACTTGTTGCAGGCATGGGATGCTGGGGACACTACCACAAGCTGGGCCAAGCATATGCTGGGTCAAGGAATGCATGCATGACACTGCTCAACGCAGTGTCAGATCTGGGAGGAAACTGGACTGCTACAGCAGCTCTTTGGCTTGTGGATCTGCTTACCATGAAGGCGTGTATAGGAGCTCAGGGACACAGCTGCAAGACTACAGCTGCTGCAGAAGTAAATTTTGGTACGCACAGGACAGTTTCCATTCTAGTGTGAGCCTAAATATGATGATGCTAATTATCTGCATGATTTTCTATATTTAAAAGATTTTAGAGAGAATAAGGTGTGTGTTTGCTTTGCCGTATTACTGTATCTAGCTACTAATACCATATGGGTGGGTAGACCTGGGTTCCAAAGACTTTTCCAGCAGTCTCCACCCTTCCCCACCCTGTTTTGCCCTTCCGTGCCCTTATTCTGCTCACCCATCACCACCCTCCTCCACTCTGTTTCACCCCTTCCTCTCGCAAAGGGGCCTAAAAGAAACTTTGTACCCCTATATAAAATTCCTCTCAGAGACCCTGGCCACCAGCACTAATACTGATTCATACGTGCTGAAATTCATGGTTTGCTGAGCTGCCACTGAAAAATGCTGCTGTTCTGCAAAGAGATCCAAACTAGCAAATCAAAGCATCATGGAGTTCCTGGTTTATTTGCTTAATTTTATCTCATTTGAAAGATTGTTGTCCTGCCTTTTAGCTCAAGCTCCCAAGGCTGCACTTCCATGCAGTACAAATGTGCCATTTTGTTGTCATTGCAAACAAAGATGTACAACAAAAGGAGACAGGCCTTGCTAGGTTTCCCCAGTTTGACAAGACTGGTGTATGGAAACCCAACAAGACCTGTCCCCTTTTGTTGCATTTCTCAGCAGGGTCAGAGTTCATTCTGTTTGCTATTTTATTGCTTTTCTCAGGCTTAGTTCCTCTGTTAATGACACAGCCAACAATCCCCTGCTCTAATTTGACTTTGGGTTCAGTGCAATTATTTCCTTATAGATCCTCGCCTTTTTTATTTGCTTACTAAAGAGCTATCTGTCAGATTTAGGAGTAGGCACAAAGCTGTCTCGGAGTTTTGAGAGCCTCCATTGATTCCGGGTGTGATCCCAGGCTGTGAAGGCTGCAATCTTATCCTCATTCTTTACCCAGTTTTAATTTACTTCTGACACCAGGAGTCTTAAGCTTAGGGGCTTCTGCTCATTGCAGATGCTGACCACTGCATTAGCCTTCCACTGCTTTCCTTGCACTAATGGAAAAGTGACATCATGAGAAGCAGTTTCTATGGGGACAGACAGTAGTCACTACTGGTTTCCATGGTGTTGTTTAAGCCATGTGCTGATGTTAAGGGAATGAAGAATACACACCCGCCAAGCTATTTGTATGCTGTCTAATCATTTTACAAGTTAAACAGTTTACCCTTATTCCTTCAATTTTCAAAGCCTGATCGACACTGATGAGTCTGCAGGCTCAGTGGGGAAGAAAAAAAAATTCCTTCACCCCAGTGCTTTACTCTAGTGTTGCTTGCTTGTGAACCAGAGAGGTCAAAGAGTACCCTGCTGTGCCAGACTGAATTGGGGCAAATCTTCTGTAATAGAATAGGTCCAGGTATATCTTGGGGCTGCTCTGTTCATTCCTGCCAAGGAGGAGGAACAATGCAAACCTGCTTTCACTGATCAGGCAGGCTGGATGACATAACTCTACTGTGATTATTTGGCAACTTGATGTGTTGCTGAGCCCTCCACTTGCTCATGTCATTCCTGAGAATGACTTCAGGACCTGTGCTGGACGGTGATGCTGGATGGAGTCATAGCACCAAGTCTGGAGTCGAGTCTTGAGTCGAGTCTCGAGTCAGTGACCCCAGAACTTACAATTCTTCACACACAGCATTGCAACTCAAGTCATGAAAAATTTCAAGTCATTTTGACTCAAGTTCCAAGTCATTTCAACAAATGAGTCAAGTCCTTGAGCCAAAAAACAAAACAAAAAACCGTTAAGCCTTTCTCCTCCCCTCAACCTCCCCAGCCCGCCTCCTAGAACCACCTACCCGCCTCCCACCACTTCTGCCACTGCATCAGTCTGAAAGATGGCTTCCAGATAACCCACAAGGTCTTTTGGGGCAACACAGAAGTGATGGGGGACAAATAAATAGGCAAGCATGCATGCACACTAAAGAGAGTCAGGACTCGAGTCTATACATGACTCATTTCTGAGTCACTGCCACAAGCCACCAGTCAGTGCCAGAGTCAGTGCTGCATGTGACTCAAGTCCCCTTGTGTATCCCTTGAGTGTATTCACAACTAGAATTGAGTCTTTGAGTCTCAAATCCCCATCTCTTCTGCATAGTATGTACAGCTGGCTTCCCACTGCCAATGTAAGGTTAAAAATGAGCTGCCTTGGGCGTCCTTTTTGGTGGCACACACATTTCAAAAATAAAATAAATAAAATATACCTGCTTGTTCTAAGGAAACGTACCCAGCTGGGAAGAGGGTAGCTGCAGTGCACAAATTAAATGAGCTTAATTTATCTAACAGGCCTCTGAACATTCTAAGACACAATCATCAAAAACACAATAATCAGCACAAAACAGAGAGTTCTCTCAGTGAGGAGTACAATTGTCATTCTCTCTCCACATTTCCCAAACTGGAAATATGAGAAGTTTTCAATAGAACCCTATCTTTAATTATCCAATATGCATCTAATGATGCTTATACCTTTAAAGCCCTATACTGCTCTGGGCCAGGATATCTTAGAGACCGCCTACTCCCGTACCATCTGGCTCGCCCTCTCAGGTCATCAGAGAAGGCCTTTTTACAAGTGCCGCCACCCAAGGAGGTCCGGGGGCCAGCTGCAAGAAATAGGGCCTTCTCGGTAGTGGCACCAACATTATGGAACTCCCTTCCTCTTGATTTGAGAATGGCTCCCTCTCTTGAGAGTTTTCGGCGAGGCCTGAAAACACTGTTGTTTATACAAGCCTTCTGATTTCTGGCCTTCTTAACATTTTTATACATCTTTTAGCATTTTATAGGCTTGATTCCTCTGTGATTTGCTCTTTTATTCTGTCTTTTATCTGACTACTGTTTTTATGGCCTCTGTAATGTGTTTTTAAATGTTTTTATCTGCTATGTGTTTAATATTTTTTAAAATCTGTTTTTTTTTACATGTTAGCCGCCCTGGGTCCCTTTAGGGAGAAGGGCGGGATATAAATAGTTGTTTATTATTATTATTATTATTATTATTATTATTATTATTATTATTATTATTATACTTCGTTCATTCAGGTTGGTCAAGCTGGCATGCAGCAAATGTCTGTGGATATTGGTATTTTAAAAAATCTGTTTCAGCTTTATTGAAAATGTCTATTACTTTCAAATACAGAGAACAATATAACTTCTCTTACTTGATCTTCTGTCTGATTTTCTCAAACTTCTAACAGTTCTCCAACATAACAGTTGTCCATCCTTTAAGATTTCCTTAATATGGCAATACAACTATGGGCGCAATCCTAACCACTTTTCTAGCACTGACATGGCTTCCAGCATTCTGCAGTGGGGAGGCACTCAAGGAGGCCTCCTCAAAATAAGGACATGTTTGTTACCTTAGCTTGGGACTGCAGTGCGGCTAGGTCAGTGCTGGAAAATTGGTTAGGATTGCACCCTATGCAAATTAAAGTCTTAAAGCTCAGTCTAGGCATGTACTCAGAAGCAAGTCCCATTATAGTCAATGGGGCTTACTTCACAATAAGTGTGGATAGGATTGTGGCCTCAGTTAAGTAGTTTAAAAGCTATGTCACGCAAGACATCTTTCTTAGGTGGAGAAAAACTGAATGTTCTGTATACTGTGACACACACATATGTCTGTTTTGCCATATGCCACACCTAGAAGAATTTTGTTACACAGTATAAGTTTTGTTATGTATAACTGCCCAATTCTATCCCCCACTATTACCCATTGGTAATGAAACCATGCTGATGGAGCGTGTGCTGCATCCAATGGTAGCAGGGGGAGGAGCAATCAGGAAGGCTGCCAGAGGTAAGTAAAAATATTTTCTGCTTACCTTTCTGTAGGCAGCCAGGTTGCCTATAGGTCTCCTCAGATCCACACCAGCTATATAGTCGGTGTATGTCAGAGGAAAGAAAAGGGACGGGGCAGGTTGGAAGAGAGGGCATAGTATCCTGGTGCACCATGGTTCCATCAAAATCTACCCCTTCCTTCCCCTCTTCACCAATGACACACCCCTGCCACCAGCTTACTGGCACTGACTTAACCTCCCAGGTTACCACGCACACTGTGCCTCTTGAGGTATTGGCACAGAAATGCATGATAGTAGACCAGATTTCACAGTAGCCCAGCCTTGCAAAGCCCTAAATTATATCTAGCAAGGAATAGTCTTCTGTAATGTAGCCCTAACTATCTATCTTGGATGGGCTTCTATTATAGTAAGGCGATGAGAAATAAATAAAATTAATTTACTCCCACCAGTTCTCCACAAAATTCTCTTTAGCAAGTGTTGGTATTCTCCAGATGTTCTTTCAGTGTGCACATATTGTCTCAGAAATTGCTATGCAATGTCAACATTTGTGATCTGATAGTTTACATTTTGCAGAATTTACAATAGATAAGCAAAGGCATTTTGTATGTGACAGTACTGGCAGAAGATACTCAAAGAAGCATTTAATAGGAGCTTGCAGAACATAGGAACTTGTATTTAATAGTATTTGAGGGCTAACATACAAAAAATTCATTTAAATACAATAAATGTATTTAACAGACATTATTTGTTAGTGTACATGTACGGTATTTTTCATCTTTGATGGATGCCATGCAATGATACTTAGTATTTGACAGCTGACAGCTTATGAGGTTTCATATCAGGGACCTGATATGTATGACATGCAATCAGGGAAGTCAGGGACGTGCAGTCAGGGGAGGCAAGGGAGGCAGAGCCTCACCAGACCCAATAAGTTTTTAAAAAAGCACACTGACCCATGTAAAAAAAAAAGTACCAAAAAAAAACATGAAAACTTTGAGAGCTACTGGTCTGAAGTATTTGAATTTTGGATTCTGACTCTAAGAAACGGAGTATTTGAATTTGGCTTCAGTATTTCTCATTCAAAACTCTAGGGTGAAATTGATGAGCTTTGAATATTTGCAAATATTTGTGAATTTTGGTCTCTAAGTTGCTGTCTTCGACAGATTCTTGTGCATAGCCTCACAGATTTGAAATACAACATTTTATACAGCTGGTGATGATGCAGTAAGAAAATGTCTCAAAACAACAATTTGCATATCAGCTTCAGTGCATTGGCTAAGAGACTGCACTACAAATCAGAAGTTCCCTGCCTCTGCCATATACTTGCTTGTTGGCTTACAGCCCAATCCTATCCACACTTTCCTGGGAGTAAGCCCCATTGACTCTAATGGGACTTACTTCTGAGTAGACATGTATAGGATTGGGCTCTTAGGTGAACCACTAAGCATCAGCCCCAAGCTGCACTATGGGAATACTAATACCTCAGCAGGCAAACTTGTTACAGGGACGACATTAAGATGATATATGTGAAACACTTTATACTACTCAGAAAGCACGCTATATAAATGTTAAGTATCATTTTGGTTTTTATTATTATTTCTATTGATGTTGCTAACTTTTGCAAAACTGCAAGATATTTCAGTAGAAGAGAGGCCAGTATTACACCTGTTGTTTTTTTTTCCCTTGGGCTTTTCCAGGAATTAGATCTGTTCATCACTTAACAGCCTTCCTGCTTTCAAGTGATCTCTTCCTCCCTTAAACTTTTACTCCATGGCTCAATCCCACTAATGGTGGGAATGAGCTATTGTCTATATAAACTCTACCCAGGAGAAGTGAGTGGTGATTGCTAGGAGATTAGACAAATTAAGCCTCATAATATATGGAAGGGATTTGAGACTCTTTAATCTCCTTTTCTCCTTACAAACAGTCTCAGATTTCTTTAGAGGAGTAGGAATCATGGATCTTCCTACAGATCATTCCAAGGAACAAAGAAGAGTTTCTAGAGGACTGTAAATTATGATAGTAAAGGAAGCAAATGTTTTGCATAGTCTGGAGTGCTTGATGGGCTGTAATAGCATCTCCAGCACTTTTCATCTGTTTCCTGCTAAAGTAAACAAATTGGCTGTTCAGATATGTATTTCACAGGCAGATTTTAACAATAAAGTATGGGCCTGCCCCTGTTTCTTTGAAGAGATTCCCTACATTCATGGCACCTAATTACAAGCACTTCTTATCAACAGATGGATGCCTCCCATAAGTGTGCACTTTCCAATAAACATTTGCATTTAGGAGGATGAGAGAGCAATAACAGCTGTGCCAAACAAAATCCCTTGCATTGTATTATATCTAGGGGCAATCTAAAATGGTAAACACAAAATAAAACAGACATATACCACCTATATGACAGTGAATACACCTAATAAAAATGCTTTAAAATTGAATGAAATGTTAATGTTGAATAAAAACATATAACTTTACTTTCACCAATTTTTTTGGGGGGGGGGATAACACTGACAAACCTGAAAAAAAATAAAACCATTTTAGATGGCCTCACATTCTCCATTTCCTTCACCAACCTATTTTTAGTTGCTGAGGACATGGAGACCAAGCATAGGGAGGATATGAAGTTACTTATATGGAATCCATCTAGGTCAGTGGTGCCATGGGATCTACACTGCTACAGGATCTACAGATTCTCAGGCAGGACTTTTCCTGTCCTACCTGGAAATGTTAGGGGCTGAACCTGGAACCTTCAGCATACAAACAGATTCTGTACTGCTGAGCTACAGCTGCATCCCCACATCCTCAGTTGTAAGCTTATAGGAAGTCCCACTGGATAAGTGGCAGAGTTCTTGCACTAACCACCAAAGTGCAAAGTGCAAAACCACCAAAGTGCCTTAAGTGTCACCTACTGTTTCCTTCCAAAAACTATCTGTCCCTGTCAGCCTAGCAGGAGACTTATTCCAAAACATGTGTGCTGGGAGAAGAGAAGTAGCAATCTGAAACTTGACCTTGAGCATTGTATGGATAAAATTGTTTCTCTGCCTTCTGTGTACCTGTATTTCATAAGCAAGACAGGCACGCACATGTGAAGTGAGGCAAAGGAGCCAACATGGAGAGTTTTCTAACATGGAATGACTCCAGAAAGTCCAGTGGACATAAAAAAGCTATGCAAGAGTTTTAAAGCTAAATGCGTGACTACAATTTGATGACACAGCTAGTAAAAATACAGCTTGCTTTCTGCAAACATAGATACATGCTTCTGGCTCTTAATGCAATCTTCTGAAAGCTTATTCAATGGGCAACAGAAGTCCCACAGCACAGTAATAAGAGCAACTTAGTCCAGCATACAGTGATTAAAGGGAAGGAACACTAGGAAGCCTCACAAGCAGGACATGAAAATGATTGCTTCCCCATCCCCCACCCACAACTGGTATTCAGTGGCCTCTGAATATGGGATGCGGCTTCTGAACAAGAGCTTCCACTTAGACATCGTGGCTAATAGCTATTGAGAGACTATTCTCAGAAACTTGCCATTTAAAGGCATCTAAGGGCCTCATTCATGTGATGGGGCAGTGGCATCACTAGGTGGATGTGGGCCACACTGGGCGACGCGCACGGGGGGGTGACACCACTGCTGGCCAAAATTTTTAAAATCTTGGTATTTTTGACTAATATCATCATGTTATATGAGGCCTCTTTGGATCCTTCCCCCAACTTCAGGATGTAACATCATGTTATATATCACTTGATGTGTAATTTCATGCAGAATGCAATGAAACAAACTGTGTTGAATCTCTATTCTATTCTATCAAAAGCTATAGCTAAAACACCAGCAGGGCTAGGGCGATGTGAATCACCATGCCTACTGCCCAGGGAATTGCCCACCGCATGGGGGGAGGTCCATTATGGGGGTGACGCACTAGCCTCCCATACTGGATGATGCGAACACTCGTGACGTCACTGGATGGAGGCAACCGTCCAAACTGATGTATGTGCTTGCCTCATTCATGTACAGAGCAGGAGGTGCCCGTTTATTTTGTATACAAGTGGCAAAACCCTCACAGCAAAACTCTCTCTCTTCTCTGCCTCCCCTCAAAGTACTCTGTTGCTTCAAGCACTTTTCTCCCCAGCTGGACTTCCATGTCACTGAGTCTTGAAAGGCGCCAAAGTCTTTTCCGGTTAAACCAACAGCTTCAGGTACTGTAGTTAAAAGGTCAAAGGTGAGCCACTCATAGGATGGGATACAAAGTGGGGTTATCACCTTTCTTGAAGGTATGTGAATTTTGTCTTGGGTTTTCAGCTGAAGAAAATACAGCTGAGTGGCAACAAAGCAAACGAACAAAACAACGCTGTCAGGCTTGTTTAAAATCAAACCAGCGATGATAACCTTAAATAAATTTAATCCCTGGAAAAAATAATTTGGGTACTGGAGAAGACAATTTATATGGGGCCTGGTTTCCACCCCCAGACCCCCTTCATCCTTCCTAGATAACCATCTCATTGAAAATTCCCTTCACAGTGTTCTAGTGTCCTGAGCCCTATAAAGATATCATAAAGCTAGGTTTCCAAATAGGTGCTTGGAGGAGGGGTAGTGAGAACGCACCAACAAATCCCATCATCACAGAGGTACACTTCAAATCCCCACCCCCAAAGTGGCCACAAATACAGTGTGTAACAAATGCTGTACCCAGCAATAGCTGTTCTCTGTTATTTGGAATGCCTGGCACCCAATTAAGCCATTTCTGCCCAACGTTGCATATACACAACAGGGATCACGTGTACACCTGTGGGCTGGCCGGAAATGGGTTAAGCTTAACTACCAGATTGACTCCATAGTCTGGCGCTAAGGCCCTAATCCTAACTAAATCCCCCTTCACCAATACAGCTGCAGGAATGGAGCTCAAGTTACATCCTGCAGTGGGGGGGGGAGTCACAGAAGCTTAAGTTCCCTTACCTTGGGGTAAGCCTTCACTTCCCCAATGGGTCTCCTTAGACAAGCCAGATTTCACTGAGGTAAGTACAAGGAGAAAAAGAGAAAGAGAAAGGGGACAGGGAACACGGATAGAATCCTGATGCACGCTGGTGCTGCTGGGACCCAGCCTCTCCCTCCCCGATCTGCCTCTGCCCTCCCTCAGTTCAACTTGTCATCTCCGCTCACTCCATCACTGCCTGCCTCGTTCTGCCTTCTCTGCCCATTCCTTGCCTCCTGTACTGCGTTACCTATGTTGGAGTAGGTTGCCAGCTGCGATAGCATACAGGAGTGGACTAAGGCCTGGGATGAGCTAATCTGAATAATACATCAAGGAGTGTAATAATATGTATTCTGTGACCGTGAATATACACTCTGTCAAACTACGTTACTTTCTACAGTTGGGTTGAGGGACGCAGTGACCACAGCACAGCACAATCCTACGCATGTCTACTCAGAAATAAGCCCTTTGGAATTTAATGAGATTTACTCCATGATAGATATGTTTAGGATTGCAGACCTAATTGTTTAAAAGGATTTTCCCTTCGTGAATTGGAAAATGCAAGGCATTGTGTCTAGCCTGTATTTGGAGTGATTGAAAAGCAACTCTGAAAAACACTGTGCTGGCCTCTGTGGCTTGTCTTGTCTATCATGTCACCCTGTAATTAATAACAGATACTGGCTTCTGTCACTTGTGATGTTATCATCAGGAGTCTTGTGTTTCAAAGTGAAGAGAAGCACGTAAATTAGGGGCAATTTGGTCTCTGAAATGGCCTTTATGGAGTGGAGATTTTAATGTTGTCTGGGGACTAAGTAAGATGCCTGAGGTCTGTTGTGAGAAACCCATTCAGGAAGGCAGAATTGAGGGCCAGGACAAAAAACCCCAAAAACCCTCAAAATTAAACTAAGAATCTGTCCTATTGTGTAATGGTGGCAACCAACACATCCACATGCCAGTCATTCTACAAAGTGTATACTGTATATTATGTTAGAGACAGCAAGTTTTATGACTCAGTTGTTATAACCCAGTATCCCCCCAAAAAACCTTCCTGGCAAACAATGATGAGAAATCAATGAATTCTTTTTCCTTGAAAGACACCAATAAGAATGTACAGTCTGCACTTAAGCTCTCAGTCCCAGAGCAGGGTCTATACTGCATATGTATGCAAAAGGTGGGAGGAGACCTCAAAGTTACCAAGGGTCTCATGTGGTTCCCCGTCTCCTTCCTTCTAGCTTATTGGTAGGACATGGCAGCTAAAGGTACTAAATGCATCTGTTTAGTTCCAACACTTTATCCCTTCAGCTCTTCAGACTCTGCTTACATTTGTTTCACTTTGTACAGCACAAAAGCGCACAGCAGGGAACAGAACCAAATGTTCAGCAGGGAACACACCTTGAAATAAATGTATGTGCTGTACACTGAACCCTCAATGTAAAGGCCTAATGGGGGCGAGTGTGCCCATTAAATCTGAATATACTTATGGCAATGAAGACAGATGTGCACAAAACATATTCAACAAGTGTTTAATGAAGCAGACAAAGTCCATTATTTCTGAAGTCTGTTAAATCGATGTCTTAAATTGAGAGTTCACCATATCTGCCTCTCAGATTAATGGTGTAAGCAAGTACATGCTCCTTTTGTATCATGTGAAGCGGACCTGTGGCAGAAATGGAAAACATGACTAGCAAGCAAACCAAATACCCAGGCTGCCAAAAAATTACAGTGCAGCCAGCAAAGATCTGCATGTACTCCACACCCGTTGTGATGATCTTTTTGAGCTGGCGTACATAGAGCTTTGGCCATGGGTTTGATCTCTGCGGCCTGGTTGATCTCCCACAAGCTCATCAAGTAAATAGACTATGAAAGAACAGCAAGGCTAACAGAGGGCTTGACACTTTGAAATGCAATCATCCCTTCTGGGGGGATTGTGGTGTCTGCTATATCTTGCTTCCTACTCATTTTCTCACCACCCAACTCTTCTTACATCTGTGAGTTTGCCTGTCTGTCAGACAAACTGAGAAATGTCCTCCCTCTGCAGTGTTTTTCCAGAATCACTTGCAGTAAGATGAGAAGGAAGGAAGATTCACTACTCAGACTGTGTTTTGGCCACCTGCAACCTGTAATATGGGAGCAAGGCCACTAAATGCACTTTCCTCCTAGGAACTGCATAGAAGAAAATCCCCCAAAATAGACAAAAACCAAAAGATGCCTTTGGGCTTATACACCAGTCTTATTTCTCATCTTACTATTTGCATAATTCTGTTCCACAGCACTGACTAACCAATACTGTATTCAAATATTGCTGGAACAACAGGCCCAGCAACCCTTCAGCCAATGAATCCACTAGGCTTACTCACGTGTACTCAAGGAAGGGGGATTTGAAACATGTCCTGCAAGGTGCAAAGCCACAGGGGAATAAATTTGGGCTGTAAACTGCATCTCCACTCAGAACATTTGCCAGTGGCATTTGCAGGTTTGAGGCAGATTTGCAGCAGCTAGTGAAGCTACACAGGGTGAGAGGTCAGAGAGTGTGTAAGAGGGAAATGCTGTTACTGCCTGGTCACACACAACTGAATGCCATCCAGGGATATGGAATAGGGTGCTGTCAAGAGGTTGATGATTCCTAGTTCTATTTCTCTTTAACATCTAATTCAAGGGAGGGGGTAGAAGTGCTGGTTTCCATCTGTAATATAGTTGTAGACCTACCATTAGGTCCGATGGGAAGCCTCTAGGACCCTGCAGAAGCCTCTCTAAGACTCCCAACGGGGTAGGAAATTGTGCCTCTGGTTTCCCGGAAGCACAGTTTATAGCATCAGGGAAGCTCAGAGAGGCTTCCCCAATGCAGGCTCAGGTTGTGCTAGGCTCCATGAACCTCAGGTGAGTGGGGGGGGTGAATTTTTGGGGGTGACGGCGACAGCCCATGGGGGGATGCCATCACAGACCTTTGCCCTGGGCACAGGGCTGGGGAGATCTGCTGCTGCTGTAATAGACTGGATGAGAGCCATTCTAGGCCCAAATGGCTTCCATAGAACATCTTCTACCAACTGAGGCTTGGGCACCACCTGTGATCCCTCCTGGACAAGAATGCCTGGTCACGGTTATCCATGCCCTGGTAACCTCCAGAGTAAATTACCATAACCGATTGTATGTGGTTCAGCCTTGGAAGACTGCACAGAAACTGCAGTTAGTTCAAAATACAGCCCCTACACCACTAATGTGAAACATTGCTTAAATAGCTTCACTGACTCCCAGCCTGTTTCTGGTCACGTTTCAAAGTGTGGGGGTTATCTTGAAAGTCCTACACAGCTTGAAGCCTGGGTGCATGAAAAAACATTTATTACTCCAGCTCAAACCTGCCTATGCATTGAGCTAATTAAGGCTGCAATCCTAACCACACTTTCCTGAGAGTAAGCCCCATTGAACAAAATAGGACTTACTTCTGAGTAGACCTGGTTAGGCTTGTGCCCCAATTCTCCTCTATATCTGAGGTGAGGTGGGTGATGACAGGAGGGAGGTCCTCTCAAAATGCTCTCTTCACGTTGTGTGCTCTTTTTGATGCCAAAGACAATTTTATTTTTCCAGACCCATTACTTTTTTGCTGAATATTTTAATGCTGCATTTTATCGGTTAACTTATTTTTGTGTTGTTTTATCATTATTTTAGGGTTTGGGATTTTCTTAGGTGGGTTTTTTTTTTTAATTTCGTAAGCCACCCAGAAAATATTTATATTGAAGAGCTGCTTGTAAATTTGTTAAATAAATAAATATAATATAAATATTAAAACTGAGGAATTAGGAAAGGAGTTTCTCCAGTATAAATATCCTTCCCTTGCTCATGACTGTACTCCACAAAATCATGTGCTCCTCACCCACCCTGCTCCGCTGCAGTTATTTGGAAATAATCTGGATTCTCATACCCAAATGGAGGGCCTCTGAGAGAAATTTTATCAGGGGGTACAAATTTTCATTTGGGCCCCTTTACAAAGGAAGAGGGGTGAAACAGAGCAGGGAAGGGTGGTGATGAGTGAGAAGAATGGGGGCAGAGAGGGGCAAAACAGGGTGGAGGGAGGGTGGAGATCGCTGGAAAAGTCTTTGGAGCCCAGGTCTATCCACCCATATGGCACTGGCAGCTAGATACAGTAATACAGAAAGCCAGACACGCTCCTAAGTCTCTCTAAAATATTTTAAATATAGAAAATCATTGTGGAAAATGAGCATCACCATATTTAGGCAAACACTAGAATGGAAAGTGTCCTGTGCGGACCAAAACTTGCTTCTGCAGCAGCTGTAACCCCACAACTGTGTCCCAGAGCACTTATACACTCCTTCATGGTAAGCAGATCCACAAACCAAAGAGCTACTGTAGCAGGCCAGTTGCCTCCCAGATTTGACACTGTTGTTAAGGAGGATAATGGATGCATTCCTCGGCCCAGCATATATGGCTTGTCAGTAGCTGCAGCTGCACACTCGTGGTAGTGTCCCCAGCATCCCGCACAGGCAACAAATCTGAGTAGATAGAAAAATGTAAGTCCCCAGGAAACTTCTGGGCCCTCTCCTTTGGCTCCTGGGCCCCCCTTTTGACCCTGGGCCCGGGTACAAATTGCCCCTTTACCCCCCTCTCCTAGGCCCTGCCCAAATGTGCACCGCCAAAAGTTTAATTTTGCTCTTAAGTGAAAATGATTCAGGCATCACTCATCATCTTTGATCATTCACATGGTCCTTTCCAAACACTGTGGTTAAGTGTGTTATCTGACTCTAAATGAAACTTAAGTTGTGTTTAGAAAAGAGTTAACTCTTGAACCCATTACAGTTGCAACCACATCCTCAGGACTGTTAACCGAAGACTGAACTTCCAACTAAAATGGAAAAGAAACCTCTAACCTTGCTCCTTTACAGGAGTCAACCAACAACTCTTGTTTTAATTCCTCCTTGGTTATCTTGGTTTCTTTTCAAGGGGAGACAGCTATTAAATCTTCTCTCCATTCCATTGCGCAGTAGCCTTCAAACTTCTCCCCAGCTGTAACACTTTCCCAACATTGCTGCTCTCAGTTAAACAAACATTATGACACATTCTAATAGCTTTAAACAAACTTTATTGTTCCATGTTCATGGTAGAGCACGGTTATCTCTCTCTCTCTCTCTCTCTCTCTCTCTCTCTCTCTCTAATAGGGAACATACTTTCTGAGTTGTTATGTCAACTGGGGCATTAGCCACCATTATAACATCTTCCTCATATTCTTTAGTATTCTCTGTTTTTGAACTTGGCAAATACACTATAGGCACTTTATTTCTGCACTTAAAAAAATAACATGTTGCACATTTACCTATGTTTACTCAGTTATATAAATTTGTTTCACTTACAAAATCTGAGGTTTTGCGAAATCGGGGGTAAAAAAATGACAAGGGCCGACATTGTGGAATGTAAAGGACTAATTCCTTTATTTATAATTTATAATAAATTATAATAAAGTATGTATTTATTTGGCTGCCATGCCACTTTTATCAAGAAACATCCCAAAGCAGTGTACAATCTGAGAAACCAAACAATACCCTAAAAAATATCTGAAAACATAATGCTACAATCACACTTTCCTTGGAGTAAGCCCCACTGAACTCCTACATAGGACTGGGCTATAAGATAATGAAAGCATAATAGCAATCCAGCGAGCACAATGATAATACCGCACGCCAAGAGACTTCCCAATTTCAAACACACACTGAAATACAGTAGGTGGAATTTGGAACAGGATGCTGGAAGAAGACATTGCAGTACCCCTTCTCACTCTTTCCTTGTTTTGAGCCTTCTGGAAGTTTGGGTTTTTGTCCCAAGAGTTGTAGGCCACTAGAAGTAGAGCTGGCAGCACAGTAAGACCTAAAGTAGAGGAGGCTTTACTAACCTAAAAACAGGATCATTAATTTTCATACAGGTACACTGCTCATTTTCTTTTGGATTAATTAATTAATTGGTCAGTAAACCCACTCATAGATATTTGAATTTCATAATCATATATGTATTGAGACAAAAATATTAGTATGGATACTTGTACAGCACTGTATGTGTGGCAGTGAGTGCCCAAAATGCAGAAACTCCTGACAGTACCAAGGGAATCCCGATAACTCCCTCTCACTTCTCAAGAATGTCCAAAAATAGAGAGAGAACATTGGATGCAGGCAGTCACTTAATGGTAACTTGCCAACATTCACTAATGTACTTCCAAAATTACAAAATTACAAACATTCACCAGACGTGGGTGGGATTGACAAGCTATATCTGCATCTTTATTCCAGATGCACTGAATAGCTCTGTGTGTTCTTTCACAAACAGCATTCAACCAAAGAAACCACTTTTTTATTTATTCAGCCAGTTTGTTAATCTACAGTCCTGGCATATTTCTGTAATGCTCACTCTGCATATGATAAGTGTTCCCTTGGGGAAAAGGCAATGGAGCTGAAATGCTGCAGGAAATGGTTCAACTCAATTCCTTGGAACCACCTTGAAGTGCAGATCCCCACCTGGAATAAAAAAAGCCTGCCTGCTCAAAAAGTACTAAAGGAGAGCAACAGCTCCATTATTTCAAATCCAAGCTGGCCAAGCAAAGAGAAGGAAGGACAGGCTTTTTCTATGACACAATAAATTCAGAAGGCATAGAGAAATGGTCAGTCTGGGCAGACTTCTGACTAAAATAAAGGGCATCAATGGAAATGCAAAGTGCAGCCTCAGACACTTCCATGGCTGCCTGGCCAGGTCTAGCCTGTGGAGAGATTAAGCAGTATGCAAAACCTGAGCTGGATATTATGGGGATTCTGGCACCCTGACTACTAGAAAACATAGAATCAGCTTCCTTGAAGCAGACTGAAAGGAGCATCACATATCATTGCACACTCTCAGTTGCTATAGCGTACAACAAAAAATGGAGGAAGCGTCCACAGAAAAAGGCTGATACCCTGTTCTCCTGGGACATCCACATGCAAATATCCCAAAATCTATCAAGCAGACTGCACTTGCCCGCCAGCGTTGTTCATCCCACTATCAGCTTGTCAACCACAGAAAGGGGTAGTGGCGGTAGAAAGGGGCCATAGGCTGAAGGCTGCACAGCCATTGGACTGCAAGGACTGGATGCTGCACTAGAGCAGGGGTGTCCAAAGTTTTTGGCAGGAGGGCCACATCATCTCTCTGACACTGTGTCGGGGGCCAGGGAAAAAAAAAATTAATTTACATTTGAAATTTGAATAAATTTACATAAGTTTGCATAAATTACTATACTTGAGGTAGAACTTATATGATTGAATGAAGGTCTTGCAATAGCTCAAGGCCTATAAAAGGCCTTGCACAAAGCAAGGCTGGCCTTTCCTTTACAGGCGCTACTGCATCACAGATGTGAAACAGCAAGCAGTGGAGGGAGCCCTCATCGCACAGCTCATGTCAGAGGTCAAACAGTCGCCCTCACACTGAAAGCAGTTGTGTCAGGCCAGTGCAGGCTCCAGCAAGTCTCCAGAAGGCCAGAGGCTCATTGGAGACTGGAGGTTCCCTGAGGGCTGCATTGGAAGTCCTCAAGGGCCGCAAGTGGCCCCAGGGCCAGGGTTTGGGCACCCCTGCACTAGAGGTCTCTTTACATATTATTGAGCCTGCAAATCCACCTATGTTATTTGGCTTTCACACCACAAAGCTGTCAAAAGTGGCCTGAGCAACACTTGGCACTACGTGTAGACTTGGCAGAGTTTCACTCATGCATGTGCTTTGCTTTGCTAGCTGACAGTTGAACGCATGAACTTGTTCCAGTGAAATGCTTTGTGTTTGAGGTGGCACTGAGCTACAGGAGCCATCTATCTGTCATGTTGACTCATTCATACACGCAACAAGTTGCTGTCATTGAATGAGAAGAATGCATATCAATACCAGGGTTAGAGTTCAATCCTATGCACGTCTACTCAGAAATAAGTTCCACTGTGTTCAATGGCTTATTTCTGGTAAGTGTGCATAGAGTTCTGCACCCTGCATGTCTGGATAGAAACTGTCAGCATTTGCTTACATTAGAAACTCAGGTAATATATCTGCGTTTATTTTTGTGATTAAATGCCACTTACAGAGCTGCAACCTAGATGTATCAAAGCAATTACAGGTCCAAGGACCAAATATAAAGCCAGTCAACCCACAATCCTATGAGCAGATAAAACCGCCAAGAACATAAGAAGAGACCTGTTGGATCAGGCCAAGGACTCATCTAGTACAGCTTCCTATAGCTCACAGTGATCCACCAGATGCCACAAGGAGCACACAAGACACATGATTCCTGTACCCTGTTGCCATTCCCTTTCATCTGGCATTCAGAGATAGGCTACCTCTAAAACTTGGAGGTTTCATACAGTCATCATGGCTTGTGGCCTGTGATTGACTTTTCCTCCATACTTCAGTCCAATCCCCTTTTAAAGACATCTAGGCTTGGTGCTATCACAACATCCTGTAGCAAAGAGTTCCACAGATTAATTACATGCTGGGTAAACAAATATCTTCTTTTGTCTGTTCTCCTACCATTCAGTTTTAGAGGACGCCCCCTGGTTCTGGTGTTGTGTGAGAGGGAAAAGAACTTCCGTCTAGTCACTCTGTCTATCCCATGCATAATTTTATGTGTCTCAGGCACCTTCTTTGTAGACCCTCAGGCACCTTCTTTGTAGACTAAAGACCCCCAAGCGCTATAGCCTTTCCTGGTAAGAGAGGTGTCCCAACCCGCTAATCATTTTGGTCACTCTCTTCTGCACCTTTGCCAGGTCCAGATCTGCCTAAACTAAGGCAGACCACCAAATGGCATTTCCTTCATGTTGCCATCCTTTTCTGGAAAGACTCTGACAGTGAGTGGGAAGGGCTGCTTACATGGCATGTTGCGGTGCCTGCAGTGATTATAGTTCCCTCCTGCTACACTACTGATTTAATTTCTCTGTTTATACTTTACTGGCAGAGGACTTTAGCTGTATTCCTTATGTACCTTATGGGCAGGAGGTCTGGTCTAGAGGGTAGAGCCTCCATTTGCCTGAAGATAACATCCACAAGGTCGCCAGTTGGAGGCCACCGGCACCGTGCGACCTTGAAGCAGCTGACAAGCTGAAGCTGAGCTATTCCATCTGCTCTGAGCGTGGGAGGATGGAGGCCAGAATGTGAAGCCAGATCGGAATGAAACACCTGAATGTTGTGGTTCTTGAAAGAAAGAACCTTCTTTCAACTGTAAAAATCCCTATGGGGATTTAAATAAGCCTGCCTATGTAAACCGCCTTGAATAAAGACCAAGAAAGGTGGTATATAAATACCTGTATTATTATTTATTATTATTATTACCGGTATGATCCTGTGACCAGTTGTTGAAAACTGCAAATAGGATTGCTTGCCACGTACCTAGAAAGGGACCAGCCTGAGTTTAAAGGTTTTCCACATGCCAAAATGCACCAGCTGCTTGGAATAATAATTCTGTTTCTCAGCCCTTTTTGCTGTGCTGAGAAAAGAAATAGGCTTTAAATAAAATAAAAAAAAGATAGCGGCCAAAAATAGCCCCGTTCCAGAGTGAAGTTTGGATTTCCATCTTGAGTCCATCCATTCACTAACTGCCTGACAAGTTCTGCTAATGGGATGGGTCTGCTTAAAGCATCTGGTTCCCAGTCAGACAGCTGAAAGAAGAGGGAGGCATGGAGAAAGAATAGGTACATTAATCTTCCAAATTGTGCCTATATCAATAGGAAGGAAGAAGCAAGACAAAATGAGAAGAGCTGGCTTGTCCTGAACACAATGTTTACCACTGTTTCGTACAAGAAACATCTGCCTTGAATCTCTTAATGTAAGAATCCTTCTGTCACAGTCAGGAGGAATAGTAACCCACCCCCCATCAAGCTGCAAAAAAGTCTTGCTTTCATACCAAGTAATCAGAATACAGTATAGTTTTGGTTTATAATGAGGACTTGTATGGCAACAAGTAGCATTTAAACGTATTTATCTGGGGATTTTGTTTTAACCATACATTTACTGCAGAAGCCAGCAAAATAACAGTTGTCATCAACTACAGCAGTATCCACAATAAAAAGTGGTTGGATTAAATTTTATATTCAGAAACAATGACTTTAATTTTATTATGGATTTTGTGTCCATGTGCACAATCTCTGCATGCTTAGTCCAAAGCAAGTCCCACTGAATTCCAGAGGCAACATGAGGGTCACCCAGTAAAATAATAAAGCAAATACTATTGTTTTGCTAGCTGCAGCAACAGAGATACAGCCAAGAAATTCTTTGCTCTGTTTGGTCATAGCCTCTAAAGGCAATGATGTTACTGCACAAAAAGCAAAGCACATGTTTTCATTCGCTTTTTGACACCAAAGAGAGAAGAGCAAGAGAGGATGGACAGAGCACTCACAGAGAAGCTGTTTGAGCAAGACAAGCCATGATCTCCAATGAGATGTGTCATTGGGAGCAGAGGGAGCAGATGAAAACCATCTGCTTTTCACCAGCTCTTCTTTAATTTGGAAAAAAAAAAGAGGGGGGTGGGATCACGCAAGCCTGGAAGTATCTGTATTTATTGCCAGCATCTGACCCACAATGGGAACTTTTTCTTCTAAGATTTATGATCTTATGCCTCATCATGTCGTGACATCATCCAGCATGATGGATTTTAGGCAAGATGCATTTACATCTTGTTGGGAGCCAGGAGAAGACACCCTTGCAGCACTGGGTCAGCTCCCCAGACTCCTCCGTTTCTGAGAATCACTCAGCACATCTGCCATAGATAAGGCCAAAGGAAGCAGCCTCCCTCCCAAGCTGTACTGCATCTCTAAGAGGGTTTTATGCAACGTTTGGTATTGTGTCTTCTTGCTCCACCCTGAATCCCAACATCTTCTTGCAAGGCAGCCAAACAGATTTGTGATCGTAGGAATGATTTGTATTGTTTTTCTTTTGGCAGCAAAGTGTAACCCTGCTGAGACTGGGAGGGAATCTGAAATACCACATCTCACTCACTCACTAAAGAACTTGGAATGAAATAGGCAATGGGTGAAACATTTGACACATTCCCTAGTGAGGACAAAAGTCTAGGCCAGGAGGGGATATGCACAGTTCCCAGAGGCCAGTAAACAGATGAACAGCACTCAAAGACCAGTATAAGTATTTATGCAGTTTTTGAAACCTTACATAGAGATGACAAGCTGAAGAACAATGAACAATGAAGAATATGGAATGCGCATTAAGTCACGAAAGTCTGAAGGAAACTACAAGTCAGTCCATCACACAAAAATGCTTCTACGTGTCGCTCAAGCACTATCATTATTTTGTATTTGTATTGGCAACCTTCAGTCTCGAAAGACTATGGTATCGCGCTCTGAAAGGTGGTTCTGGAACAGCGTCTAGTGTGGCTGAAAAGGCCAATCCGGGAGTGACAATCCCTTCCACACTGGGAGCAAGTGCAGTCTGTCCCTGGTCTGTCTCCCTGGCTATGGGCCTTCCTTCTTTGCCTCTTAGCCTCAGACTGTTGGCAAAGTGTCTCTTCAAACTGGGAAAGGCCATGCTGCACAGCCTGCCTCCAAGCGGGCCGCTCAGAGGCCAGGGTTTCCCACTTGTTGAGGTCCATCCCTAAGGCCTTCAGATCCCTCTTGCAGATGTCCTTGTATCGCAGCTGTGGTCTACCTGTAGGGCGCTTTCCTTGCACGAGTTCTCCATAGAGGAGATCCTTTGGGATCCGGCCATCATCCATTCTCACGACATGACCAAGCCAACGCAGGCGTCTCTGTTTCAGCAGTGAATACATGCTAGGGATTCCAGCACGTTCCAGGACTGTGTTGTTTGGAACTTTGTCCTGCCAGGTGATGCCGAGGATGCATCGGAGGCAGCGCATGTGGAACGTGCTCAGTTTCCTCTCCTGTTGTGAGCGAAGAGTCCATGACTCGCTGCAGTACAGAAGTGTACTCAGGACGCAAGCTCTGTAGACCTGGATCTTGGTATGTTCCGTCAGCTTCTTGTTGGACCAGACTCTCTTTGTGAGTCTGGAAAACGTGGTAGCTGCTTTACCGATGCGCTTGTTTAGCTCGGTATCGAGAGAATGAGTGTCAGAGATCGTTGAGCCAAGGTACACAAAGTCATGGACAACCTCCAGTTCATGCTCAGAGATTGTAATGCAGGGAGGTGAGTCCACATCCTGAACCATGACCTGTGTTTTCTTCAGGCTGATTGTCAGTCCAAAATCTTGGCAGGCCTTGCTAAAACGATCCATGAGCTGCTGGAGATCTTTGGCAGAGTGGGTAGTGACAGCTGCATCGTCGGCAAAGAGGAAGTCACGCAGACATTTCAGCTGGACTTTGGATTTTGCTCTCAGTCTGGAGAGGTTGAAGAGCTTTCCGTCTGATCTGGTCCGGAGATAGATGCCTTCTGTTGCAGTTCCAAAGGCCTGCTTCAGCAGGACAGCGAAGAAAATCCCAAACAAGGTTGGTGCAAGAACACAGCCCTGCTTCACTCCGCTTCGGATGTCAAAAGGGTCTGATGTGGAGCCATCGAAGACAACAGTGCCCTTCATGTCCTTGTGGAAAGATCTGATGATGCTGAGGAGCCTGGGTGGACATCCAATCTTGGGGAGAATCTTGAAGAGGCCGTCTCTGCTGACCAGGTCGAAAGCCTTTGTGAGATCTATGAAGGCTATAAAGAGTGGCTGTCGTTGTTCCCTGCATTTCTCCTGCAGTTGTCTAAGGGAGAATACCATATCAGTGGTGGACCTGTTGGCTCGGAATCCACACTGCGATTCTGGATAGACGCTCTCTGCAAGTACCTGGAGCCTCTTTAGTACAACTCGGGCAAACAGCTTTCCTACAACGCTAAGGAGAGAGATGCCGCGGTAGTTGTTGCAGTCACCCCTGTCACCTTTGTTCTTGTACAGCGTGATGATGTTTGCATCCCTCATGTCTTGAGGTACTCCACCTTCTCTCCAGCAGAGACAGAGGATTTCATGCAGCTCAGTGACGATGATCTCTTTGCAGCATTTTAGGACTTCAGCAGGGATGCTGTCTTTTCCAGGTGCCTTGCCAAAGGCAAGGGAGTCCAGGGCCACGTGAAGTTCTTCTAGGGTTGGTTCACTGTCAAGCTCATATATATCATTATATATATATCATTATATCATTATATATATCATATATCATATATATATATCATTATATAGCATTATATATATATCATTATATATAATATATCATTATATATAATATATCATTAATGATATAATATAATGATATAATATTAATATTAATGATATAATATATCATTATATATAATATAGCATTATATTATATATCATTATATAGCTCATATATATCATTATATAGCACCAATAAATACATCCTGTTTCCTTATTCTATGGGGCATCCGTACATCAGCGTCACACACTTTGGTGGGCATTGGGTAATTGGTGTGGAGCTGTTCCCATGATGAAATAAATGCACATAGCACATTATGTTATAGGCAAGTCATAATCACAAGGAAAAGTTTCTGTGTGCTAAACTGACAGCACCAGCCTCTGCATACCTATTCAGAAGTAAGTCCCGTTGTGTTCAGTGGGCTTACTCTCAAGAAACAGAAACCTGCATGGAAACCTCTGAGACTGAGAATTATGTTCTCCTGACAGAACAATGGTTTCCAACATAAAGGTAATCAAATTCACCAGTATATGAGAAGGCCAGTAGTGCAAAGCTCATTTGCACTAGACTTTTTAATGGATCATAGTTATGTTTCACCCTTCCTCCAAGGACAGAGTAGCACACATGAGATATTCCACTTATATGGAATAACCTGCTTCAGGATTCTATACAGCCCTGCCCCCACCTTGAATTCTTTATTTTTTTAGTTACGTATTGCTGATTTGGCATTATTGCTTTTAGAGGAGTTTTTTGTGCCACCTTGAATTCTTCTGATGGAGGAGAAAGGCAGCAAGTGTTTTAGTAAATAAATTAAATCCTTTTTAACCTCAGAACAGCCCTGTGAGGTAGGGCAAATGTGAGAGACTGTAATCCAGCTCCATGCAAGAGAGAGGTCTAGTTCTCATTGATGTGATAAGTCTGTGTCTGTGGCTTATCAATTCAGACTGCAGGCAAAGGCTCCTCACAAAACTAAAAGCTTCTCCGTATGTAGAAGAGCATTCAGTCATGTGGCGCACAGGCCTGTAGACTGAAACCACAGAGCGCAATCAGAGAATTACCATCTTTGCAAGAATAGGCCTATGAGTTGTTCAAGGTCAACCAGTGAACTTCATGGCTGAGCAGGCACATGAATAGGGATTTCTTTAGCCCCAATCCAATATTATATCCATTGTACCATACTGGTTCTTTATTTGCAAAAAAAAAAAAAAAAGTGAATTTCCAGCCCCATAGTTCTGTTTGTTTCTTTTTGAAATATTTTAAAATCTTTCCAAGATGGAGCTTGATCCTTGATGAGTTGAGAACTCCTCCCTGCAATCTTATGGAAACCATATGTGAAATGAGGTAAAGCAGCTCAAGGGATCCCGAGACCAAAAGTGAAGACCCTGCTGCAAGGTCTTTAGAAAAATAATCTTTCCATGTGGGTAGTCTGCAAAACAAGAGAAATGACTAGAAAAGATTACTTCCAGGATTGCAAGAGTATCTTATTATCCTCCAAGCCAAGTGGATTGTCCTATTCCTATCATCGTGGCTGGCCGGCCGGCTGAGGATGAAACATTTTGAGTGGAGATTCACAGCAGAATTATGTGCATGAGGCCCGTGGATTATTTCTGCAGTGTTCGGCTCTATCTCACAGGAAGAGCACAGGGACAGTTATGTACACAGACAGTCTTAGATTCAATTCTGTCCCTGCAGTAGCATTTGTGTCACCTGGTGCAGGAGGTCAGCACAATGCCCCTATGATGGACCTCCACCCATGCAGTGGATGGGGCAATGCCCTGGACAGGCCGTCCCGCTAATTTTTGGCTATAACTTTTGACAGAATAGAGAAATTTCAATGTGATTTGTTTCATTGTATTCTGCACGAAATTAGGCATTGATTGATATATTAACATGATGGCATTATTACAATATACGAAGATTTTTAAAATTTTGGCACGTAGTGGTGTCACCCCTCCCCCTTGAACAATACCTGGTAAGGCCTGCACCCCCCCTAGCAATGCCACTGCATTCCTGGCATCTCTAGCAAAAGGGCTCTCCAGTAGCAAAGCCACTACCTGGGACCTTGGAGAGACACTACTAGGCAGTGAAGACAGTACCAGATTCACAGGCCAATGGTCTGACTCAGTGTAAACTAGTTTCACATATCCCTATCTAAAACCACTTCTGTATCATACTGAAAGAGATCTTTGAGGAAACAAATGACATCTCAATGCTTCTGTTGCTCAACAAAGAATCAGACTTGGTTCTCCACCTTTTCCTGCACTGCTTCATTTTCAGATCCCCTGGCGGGAAAAAACATCCCTTTCGGCTCATGTATTAATTCGTGACCCCAGGATTTACAAGGCATTATTAAATTTTAGCTGATAATTGCATCTACGACAAGGAACTTCTGGTTAAGCATTTGACCCAAATATAGCACCCTAATCAGGGGCACAGAGGCTTCTTTTTCCCTTTAAAGTCTGGCTCATTTCCATCTTCCTCCCAGGTCAATAAACATGGTGAATATAAACACTGTGTGGCTTCCAGAAGGAAGGGGGGGGGAAGGAAAGAGTATTACAGTGACTATAAAAAATGGTCCATGTCTCCTCTCGTGTCTTTTATGGCCTGCACAGAAAACAAATTGATGTAGCCTGCCATCAGCATTGTTGTTGTTTTCTTAGAAATTTGCTTCGTGTTACAAATGAGCAGCACCGCATACAAGTCATACTTCTTAGATTACATGACATGGCCTGCGAGAGCAGCAGGGAAGGTTTAATCAATGCTGTGTCAAGTCACCACATTCTCCACATTCCTTGACTTCCCAGTCTGTGTCAAATGTCAGATTTCTTTCTGCAGCAACACAAAGGAGATCTAGATCCACTAAGTTATGTGGGTTTTAACCACCAAGGCAACGCTTTTACAACGAAGCAACAAGGTGGAGAATGCCACTCCATAGTTGATTTTGTTTGACCTGCACCATGATAATCTGACTTCACGCCATGGTATCTCAGTTGATGTTGCAGCTAAAATCTCACCCCACTTATGGTTTACATGTGCAACAACTGGAATTTTAATAAGCATCATCAGTCTTATTAATATACCAGTTTGGATTTGCAAGGTCTTCTACTAGCTTTTATCTTGCTCATAAGACCCCTGTTGGATGAGGTCAAAGACGCATCTAGTCTAGCTTTCTCTATCTCAGAGGCCCACCAGATGCCTCAGGAAACACACAAGGTAACATGATACCTGTGTCCTCTTGCCACTCCCATTTATCTGGTATTCTGAGCTAGACTACTTCTAAAAACAGGATGTTGCATATACCCATCATGGCTTGTAACCTGTGATGGACTTTCTGCTAAAAATTTGTCCATTTCCCTTTCTCATTCTCCCCAAAACCCTATGAGGTATATTATTAGGGGACCTTAAGCATATGGTTCTTCAGTATAGAAGTGATGAACCAGGACTCTCCAGTCCAAACCTCAGCTCTACCACAAATTTACGTACATCCCAATTCTTTCTGGGCCTTGTGCTAATGGAACTCATGTTCTGTCAGAGCAAGGCCTGGGCTGCTGACACAGCAGCCGCTATGTCAACACACAGGCCCGGACCACCAGCACAATCAGCTGGCACATGCCAATCACCTCTGGAGCCCCCACCAGAGGAAGTAAGTCCGCAGAAGGGGTGGCTGGAGTGTTCTAAGGGAAGATTGGGGTGGGGATCTGGACCAGTTAGGGATATGTTAGGGTGGGCTGGAGGTGGCTATTGTCAGCAGCTACAGCATTGATATCCTCAACACACCATTTTGGACCCACTTGGATTTATACCAAGAGCTGGTACAGATTTATTATTATTATTATTATTATTATTATTATTATTATTATTATTATTATTATTAACAGTATTTATATAAGTAGCTCCCTGTCACAAAAGGGTTCACAGTCTAAAAAGATGCAACACCAGCAGGCAGCCACTAGAAAAGACACTGCTGGGGTGAGGAGAGCCAGTTACTCTCCCTCTGCGAAATAAAAGAGGAGCACCCACTTGAAAAAGTGCCTCTTACTGAATTAGCAGAGGTAAGAGGGGTAGCAGATCTCAGTAGACCCACTGGGAACAAGGTAGCAGCAGAGTAGGGAAGTTAAAAAGCTTCTACTTCTCTGTCGCTGCCTGGTCCCTGGCTGGCCTATAGTATGCAGAAGAGGCTGCACCAGTGCTGCTTCATGCTCTGGACCGGTCCAAGGTAGGATTAGGCTATTAGTAATTTGGTGCTGCAATCCTTTACACCAGTATTTCTCAAACAGTGGGTCAGGACCCATTAGATGGGTCATGAGCCAATTTCAGGTGGGTCCTCATTCATTCCAATATATATATTTTAATAGATTTGTTGCTACCATGGTATGTGACTGCATTTGGGAAATATTACAAACCTGTACTTTAAACAGTCTACTATGTTTATTTTTTTTAACAATGATAGTAAATGGGACTTGCTCCTGGGTAAGTATTGGTAGGATTGCAGCCTACAATGTGAAAAATGTTCCTGCTTGATGATATCATTTCTGGTCATGACATCACTTCCAGTGGGTCTTGACAGATTCGCTTTCTATAAAGTGGGTCCCAGTGCTAAATGTGTGAGAACCACTGCTTTGCACACTTTGCAGTACCAGTAAGTCCCATTGAATTTACATAGGGTTGCACTGTTAGACAAGATTCCACCCTTCCCCACATCTGTAATACAAAGATAATAGCCCTACATTGTATAGTACTTGAATGATTTTCAAAAATAATATATGTGAAAGCATTTTGAATACTTTGCAGAAGTGCTAATGAAGTATTTCTCATTTTACAGTATGGATGTTGAAAGTGAATCTGAGAGATGGTATATATTGCCTGAATTCACAAAGGGGAAGGAGCTCACTGAGCTAAAGTTCAGGTCACAGGAATTTCAGTGAATATACTCAAGATCCCTCAGCATAGATTACTTGACACTTTAAAGGCCATAGCACCTGACTCTTGCCTTCATCCAGAGTCTTTGTGCGAGGACCTTCTCCTACCTAGGCCCATTACTGAATTTTAGCAGATATTTGTGTCTATGGCAAGTAACCTGCTTAAGCATTTGGCCCAAATATCGTGTTCTACTCAAGGACATGAGGGCTTCTTTTTCCCCATAATGTCTGACTCACTTTCATATAGACAGTATGTAGGGATAGGCCCACACCTGCACAAAATTGCTGGACTGGGGCAAGAGCAATGTGAGTGATAAAAGGATTGATTTTTCCACCATGAAATTAATGTTAATGGATGAGTTTATCCATGTGAATAAAGCAGAGGTCCTTATAGTTAATCCAGGTTCATAAATATGAAACACAATGGTGCATGTGCAGCATCTACCCAACACACTTGGGATATTTCTGGCTCTTATCGCCATTGGTAACACTGGGAAGAGTAATCCGGCACTGATCCCATTTTCCCACCATGAAACTCCTATGCCCCCAAGACAAGCACATGTGCTTTGCCTGGACATTCAATTATGCTGCACTCCTTCTTTTTCAGATTTTCAAAACTTATTTGTGAAACGTATCCCATCATACAGCCAGATTTCAAAGTCAAGGATTTGCTTTTGAGCCCCTCCTACTAAGAATATCTGCTTTAAGAGCTGGAGACCAAAAGGCACAAGGGAACTCTAAGTTAAAATCTAGTCAAAGCTTGGGGCCAAGAACCTCCATTTCAGGTTGATGTTGTGCCTAATCCCACCTCAAACAAAACAACGTCTCTCATTTCTAGCCCAAAATGGGAGAAAAGTGCTTGCACCTGTGAGGGTGGTTTTATTTCTTAATTTATTTTTTTTATAAAGGTCTCCATTACCATTTGGTTGCTGCATGTACATTTTTTGAGGCTTTAAAAAAAAGAAAAGAAGCAGCAGCAGTGGATGTTGAAAGCGCACTGAATAGTTACATCTGGAACCATCTCATTCCTTGTTGAGTTATGTGGGCCCACATTACAATTTCAGCAGAACTAGAATCCAGCCACTTTGGAAGTGGGCCCAGAGTAGGAGAGGTGGGGCTGCCATATGAAAGAAAATAGGAAGACGGTGCCATTTCTCTTTCTCTTGCATTCTTCTTGTAGAAAAAAAACAGTTGCTGAAAGTCCTGCACCAGGCAACCTTAAAAATCATGGGGGAGGCTATGTCCCTCTCTGCTCCTACATTCATTTACTCATTCAGGAAAAGCAATCAAGAGAGGGTTAATTTACTATGTCAGTTTCATTTCAAGAAGCTTAAGAAACCACAAATAAGTCCTGTGGATTTAGACTTCAAGGATTCTGACCAGCTGTGACCAAGAGAAAACATCTGCAGGGGAAGGAACTGCCCATTTACTTTTTGAAATGTCAGTGAAACCCAAGAGGAGTAGAGCCGTTTTGCAAACCTCTTGTAACCCTTCTGCTGGAGTAGATGAACGCAACTGATTTTCAGTGCTTCATTGCTGTGTTTTAAAGCTTAGCTGAAAGGAAAGTGGGAAAGGAGTGTTTAACTCTTTGCTCTCATACCATGTTCCTGATGAAAATCATGCCCCCAGAGTTGTGATTAGCCTCAAGTGGGAAGTTTTTCTTAATAGCAATATAATAACAGAAAATGAATTCGGAACAGAATAGAATCAGGTAGAACTGCAGCACTGGGGGAGTGGAATTTAACCCTTTCCCCTGTTCTGTTTTCCTGATTAAAAGTTTTCCTAGCAGGACAAATAGCAGCTTCAGAGGTCATTTCAGATCAGAAAAATAGCACAAGGAAAAATAGCACAAGGTTAATAGCACACTGTTAACTGCTGCTTTCCAGTCCTGCAGCCCCAATCCAATTCCCCACTACCACGGTTTAGTACTATAAATCATTTTCCTAAAAGCAGGGGAGCCAATCACTGATCTTCCTCCACATTGTGTTAATATGCCCTGAGGTTGACATTTGACTAGTTTCAATGCCACTTAACTTTTTTTCCCTAGAGCAACTTCTTTCCTGGACAATGCATAATTTAAAATGTTGATATATTTAAATGAACCAACTTGCAGAAATGACTATTAGGTTGGGGTGCTGTTGAAGATGTCAAAATCCTTCCCTTTGTAAAATTAGGCCTTCTAGAGATCACAAGGCTGTAGATTCTGATGCAATAAGGTAGCAATTTTCAACCAGTGTGCTGTGGCACATTGGTGTGCTGCAAATGGTCTGCAGGTATGCCACGGGAGTTAGGGGGAGGGTCATTTGTTAGTAGAGCCATTGGGGAAAGTGAGACCCACCACCACCAACAGCAGCATGGTGTGCCTTGACTATTTTAGCACCTTTTCAGTGTGCCATGAGATGAAAAAGGATGAAAATTGCCACAATAATGTTATGGGAGAAAGGAAAAGCAGCATAAGTGCAAGCAAGCTACCTGTATACAAATCTGAACCTTAAGTGAATATTGATCAGAAATGACACCTCCTCTGTAAGGAAAGGGCGTGAACGTATTCTGGATGCACACGGAATAGATCAGTTAGAGATAACAGTGGAACACCTGCTATTTGGATTGATACAGCAGGAGAAAGTGCTTATTGTTCAATGTAGTGAGCCACACTACGTGGTGGCCAGTGTGCAAATAAAATACAATAGTTCTGGCTACTGCATTTTGCAAACGATTTAATGGTAATGAAAAAGAGAGAAATATAATACTTCCTTGGAGGAGTTAAGATAAAGATGCCTCAACTTAGCATTGCATTCCAGAACTCCTATCAAAGTGGGCTCAGCCACTCAGTATCAGGAATGGAGAGCAAGTTTAGTCCTCACTGCAAGAAAATCTCAAAGTGCAACACTTTTTCCATAAGAATGAGTGGTAGCTATTTACTTTACACAGAAGAAAGTAAATGGTTGGGACACTGCTGGAATGGAGGTTCGACCTGCCTCCCGGTGACCCCAGTCGCTGAGAATCAAGCCTACTCATATCTGCAAAAATACAACTGAGTTCAGTTTCTCGCAGTGCAGTCCTATGTAATTGACTCAGAAGTAAGTTCCAGTGTGCCCAGCGGGGCTTACTACTATCTCATGTGTGTTTAAGGTTGCAGCTTTGGCCATCCTAAAATGTGATCAAATATTGGGAATTGGTTTTTATAGGAAAAAGAACGTGCCTTATATATAAAATTAAAATTTGGAGTTCCAGTAGCTCCATATATTTGGGGAGGCAGAATTCACACCTGCAGCTGATTGCCCTGTGTTTGGGCAATCTGTGTTTGCCCTGTGTTTAGGCAATCCCTGTGTGTCTAGTCTGGGCATTTAATACCTGTTGCCGAGCAGTCCTAGAGCGTGTATACAGACTCTCTTGAGCAATTTGTAAACCTTGTACGAACAAGCCCTGAGTCTTATAATTTGAAATATCAAAGATGAGAAGATGTACAGATTGCCTATTATCTGCCCCTGCAAGATATTTACATAGGATGAACCACCACCCTATCAAGGCGCCAAGAAATTACAATTCAGATTAGGCATAAAGCACAACTATGACATGATTAATAATTGAAAAACGCTGCCAAAGGAGGGGGTGGATTAGCCATCATTTTGCACCCTTTGTATCTAGATGGGGTACTATTAGAAAGGTAAAGTGATTCTACTTGGGTACACTTCTCGATCCTGCCCTTCACCTTAGTGAAGGAAGTGTACACTCAAGACATGGTCTGTAGCAGGGTTTCTCAAAGTGTTTTCCTAGAAGCCCTGGGGTTCCACAAGCACACCATAAGTCACCGCTGTCCTCTCGGTGCTGCTCCACTCCATGCATGCACTGGTGCTCTGGGGCTCCCCAGGACTCCATGCATATGCCGGGGGGCTCCCCAATACTCCATTTGGGAGTGTATAGGGCTCCAGAGACCAAAAGGTTTGAGAACTGCCGTTCTCCAGAATGCATGTCTCTCATTACTCCCTTCTAAGGCACTTTGGTACCATTTTAGATTCTTGTTTGGAGCTTGAAGATCTTGACATTCAAAAATGCATGTTTCTGGTCCTACTGATTCGTAGAGTTGAATTTCAAAATGAGATTACAATTGGGGAGGAGCCATAACTCAACAGGAGAGCACAAGCCTTCCATGAAGAAGCTCCCAAGTTCATCTCCTGTTGGAAGGATCTCAACAGGCAGCAGGAGTCAGTGCCTGAGACCTTGGAGATCTGTTGCCAACTGAAGTAGACACCTGGACCACATGAACCAATGGTCTGGCTCAACATAAGACAGCTTCATGTTCATTGTGATGGTTCTCAAAAACAGAAAGCTGTTCTGTTCTGACAAAATCCAATTACCTGCACTGAAATCTCATTCATAGGATAAATATAGATATTAGCACGATAAGGCTTGCTTTGATTGTCCAAAGAAGCAATTGATGCAGGATGAGTGTGTTGAACCTCAGTGAATATGAACAGGCATGTCTATTTACAGGAGGAATCAAGGTAGTCACTTTTTCCTCATACACCAAAAACTACACAAGAAGTAGCATGACGATGCACAGATCTGTTTAGTCATGACTATCAGGTTCATATCCACATGCTATGATCTAGGGCAATTACATTATCATTATCATTTTTTGTAAATGTTTATGCAAATTAGCCATGATCCAATCATTTGTAGTGTGCTTCCTGCCCCATAACTAAAGGCCCCATCCTGTTTGACCCTAGTGTTGGTGCCGAGATCCAGTGGCAGTGCTGAGTGTTTTAAAGATGCCATAAAGCATGTTTACAGCACCATCAGAGTAGGGAGTGATGACACGAGGCCAGCACCGGCAGGGCACTGCCCAGAGCAAGGCAAGAGCTCCAATGGCAGTGCAAGCTTTTGGGGGGGGGACGCTCTTCCTGTCAGGCTGAAAAGCCTCTGCACTGGCAAAATAGCCAGTGCAAATGTTAGAACCCCCATTGTGGGGTTGGGCTTTCCTTGGGGGAAAGAGTCAGACCAAAGTTCCACCTTGCCCAGTATCATACTTCTTTCAGTAGCCAGAGCTGTTTGCCGTCAGAGGAAATGCATGAAGATGTGGAGAGTTGTGAAGCAATCACTTCTTACTTTCTCACTACTTCTATCAGCCTGCAGATTCACTGGCAAGAAAAGGAATTGGGGAGCTAACTTCACACCTAGTGTGAAGGAGGCTTTCTGCCTATACCAACCTAGCCAAAGAAGGGAGAGCAGGACAGGAAAAAGAACATGAAAGGCTATAGGGAGGCAACGTTGGTGGCCGCAAGTGGAAGCTACAAGTGGAGACCTTCCAGTGCCTTCTAACATGCAACACTGTGAAGTCAAACTCATATTGTTTACCCAAGCTGGGATGAAGAAGCACCATAACATTGGGCAACTGAAACACAGGAAGTCCAAACCTGAAATCGCAGTTGTACCCATGCCAGCCTTTACTTGCCTTTTAAAATCAAAGTTAAGCAGGCATGAAGAATCTGAAGTCCTCATATCTCTTTGAGCCTGATTCTTCAGTCTCTCTACATTAATTGATATGTTTAAACTGCATTTGGGAGTATAGAGAGCTTCCCAAATTGAGATTGACAAAAACCCCAATTTCTCCCTTGTGTTTTGCTGTTTTTTGGCTCATCCATGATGCCAGCTGTTGTGGGCATCAGTGGCAAATTGTGAAGGGTCTGAGGGGGCAGTGGATTCTCCTGGCTTACTTCTTCAGTTACCTTGTTCTTTTTCAACACAGAATGATAGAGCAAGGACAGAAGAACCAGGTAAGGAAGAGATAGCGGAGGGGCAAGCTAGGGGGCCTGCCTCCAGCACCACTGCCTAAGACTGTGACAATGGAACTGGAGGACAAGCTGGAGGAGAAAGGGGAGCAGGAAGAGGGAAGAAGTAATTGCCAACACCACCCGTTCCTGCCACAATCCCACCACTTTTGGCTTTCCTCCTCTGCCACTTATTCTAAACCAGCGGTAGAGAAGGCAGCAACTGGGGGGCTGTGGAGCAACTCATCTCTGTATGTCAATAGCATAGACCTCTCCGCTCCTTTCCCTTGTTGCTGAAGGCAGAGCAGTGGAGTATAAATGTAGTGAATAAAATAAATCAAGATCTAACTTAGGTCCCAATCCTAAACAGTGCACAGCGGCTTACCGCCAGCATGCACTGTTACAAGCATGCTCATAAAGCACATTTGTGAGCCCTCTGTATTGACCCAGCACCTGAGCTAGCCCAGCACCATCCAGTACTGGGCTAGCACCAGTGGAAAGCCGGTGCTCTGCCACTTGATGGTCACTCGAACCACCAGGTGGCAGAGAGGTAGGTAGGGGAATGGAGGGAGGCAGGGAGGAGGTGTTCCAAGGTGGAGGGCAGGCAGGGAGAGGGCGGGGAGGAAGCATGCTGGGGGAGGGAACTGGGCAGGAGGAGGGTGGGACCAGTGGCGATCAGCTCCACCAAATCCTGAGCTCCATGTTGGACCCTGTGGCCCAAATGTCCCCTTCTCCTGAAGAGGTGGTGGTGGCTACCCAGGGTGTGCTGGATGCCACGGCAGCTGTTTTCACTGCCATGGCAGTCCCGCACCTCGGGCAGCTCAGGATTGGGCTGTTAGCTCACTGTTTCAAGGCAGGTTTGGGCTGCCTTCAGAAGAACATTATGGCAGCTAATGGTTGGTTGGTTGGCAACCTTCAGTCTCGAAAGACTATGGTATAAGCCTACAGCACCCGGTATTCCCAAGCGGTCTCCCATCCAAGTACTAACCAGGCCTGACCCTGCTTAGCTTCCAAGATCAGACAAGATCAGGGATGTGCAGGGTAACAGCTGCTAAGGCTACAATGAATTCACTAGGGGGAAATTGTATAGTGCCTGTTGTCTTTGTTTAGTTGTTTATACTGAAGTAATATTTGCAGATTCTCCATAATCAAAGTGGATTTGGATGTTGTCTCCTATAGGGAATCCCTATATGTTCTTTATCTCCTAAAAACAAATTCAGGCCTGATCGTCCATTTGTGCTTCGAGGAAGAGCAGCTTCTGCAAAGCAAGACTGCTACAGGATTGGGTATGCAGGCAGAGGCTAGGAATAGGCTACTGCGAGGTACAGCTTAGGAAGCAGAACTGTCACGGAGCTCGAATGTGGCTGGTTCTAATTTGTACTTGTATTTAGATGGGGTCAACTAATATTGAGTTTCTACAAAAGATTGTAAGGTGAGAGAAGAAGAGAAAAAGTCATCTGGTCTCCACCATTGTTGAACAACTTCACAACGTATGCGCTTCCCATTCTTCAACTCTGACTGACTAGCTGAGTTGAGTCTTTTTAAAGTTCTCCTAAGAAATGCAAATAAAATCTTGACCCAAACTGGTTTGTCTGTGTTTGACTCAGCACTTCTCTAATGGACTGGAGAGACCTGTTTTTTGGATTGGCTACCAGCAACTGGCAACTCCCACTTACCCACCCACCTCCTCTCCCTGGTACGGTAATTGCTGCCATCAACAGACATGACTGCACAGGAAAGCTGCTACTTCTGGCTTGGCTAAGCACATGAATATCGCCCAGTGATTGGCTCTGTGCCAGTAGCACAGAATCCTGGGGTGTTCTTTTCTATACAGTGCAAAAAGTGCAGCAGTTGTACTATAGTCTAATATTGTGTATTATGCTCCTCATAATGAATCTATCAGTGGAACAAACTGATGTCTGTGTCAGCCAGAAGTAGGAAATCCCATAGAGGTCTCCTGCCAAATGGGGAAAGCCTAAGGAAAAAAATAATGAAGTGCCTGGTGCTACCTTCCCCCCAGGCTTGGCACTCCAGGCACCAGGGAGGGTAAGAGGAACAGGTTGGGTTACAGAAGAGTTACCTACGCTTATCTTCACTCTTCTGCTCAGCCCCCCCCCCCCGTTTCAATCAGAAAATCAGAGGAGGACAATCAGTGGAGGCAAGTGGGCAGACAGAAGTAGGCATCCCCCCACCGAAGGCAAGCACTTCCGCTGGCCTCACAGATGGGCTGGCTTTGTTCATATTGAGATTTTTTTTTTTCTTCAAATGGCCCCTGCTTGAAAAAACAGTGAAGATCACAGTTAGAGGTCATATGTGATCATTCATTCAAAGCACTTGCATCTCTGATTCACCTACAGGTTCAATACAGAGACCATTAACAACACAGTCCAGTGCATGACTAAGTTGTTCAAAAATAAGTTGTTTTCACATTTTTATACCACCTGAAGTTTATACTGCTTTTTCTCCAAGGAGTACAGGGTGGCCTACATAGTTCCTTTTGTCCTCACAACAACCCTGTGAGTTCCATTGTGTTACATGAAGCTTACTCTTAGAAAAGTGTATATAGGATTGAGGCCTAGGTGGACTTAGGTGCTTGCTATGCCTGACAAAAGTACACACCTTTAAAAAAAAAAAAAAAGAGTGAAAGAGCTGGGTTGAACACACTGTTAGAGGTATTTTGAGGTATCAAAACCAACAACAATATTCTTTGTATACTTCTTTTTCATTTTCATGCCGCGTCTATCCAGACACAGGATAACCTCACTGTAAACCTCGTACAAAATCTGAATGGGAAAAAGAGCAGCTTGGTTCATCCTGGGCCATGCTCAAAGTACAAACTGGTTAACACGATCTATTTGCAGTGTGTAACTAAGGCACAAACAAGTTCCTTAACTTTAGAGGAGAGTGAGAGCTGCTTTCCTCAGTCAGTAGGCTGAATTCAATGCTGGCCCACCCATGAGGCAGGTTGAAGTAGCTGTTTTTAATGGTGGGAAGTGATATATTGACAAGGAGTGCCTATTGCTTCTTTCCAACTTGCCACTCACCCAATAGCTTCACCCTGTCCTCTGGATCCCATTCTTGTGAAAGAGTGAGCAAGAGGAGGGTAGGGGTAGTGGTGGTCCACCTCTCCTTCCAGCACCGCTGCTGCAAGCAATCATACTGGCAATGCTAGAAAAAAAGAAGAAGCAGAACACTGTGCCAAGCTTGTTCTGGTCACTCCCCTTCTAGGACAGTAATCTAGGACAGGATCCCTCCAGCTCCACTGCTTCCTCCTTGCCCGGCAACAAACAGGCCAGACAAAGCATGCTGGGGGCAGAGGAGAACTCCACTCCCAGCATGTTTCTCTGAAGAAGTGGCTGGGTGAGAGAGAATAGGGAGGTGTTGGAGGTACAAAAACAGAGGTAAGGGGAGCCAGTCACTCTGGAATCATTGTGCTGCCATGCCCCTTCCTTGTCTGCTCAGCTACTTCTTTAAACAGGCTGCACAAGCTGTCCCAAATAAACAACTGGGTGGGAAGAGGTAGCAGAGAGGACAGTAGTATCTGGATAAGCACCGGATCAAAAAATGGGAGGGGGAGTTAAAATTGGGGTGGTGATTCAATTTGGGCTGAGCTTGGCTTGACCTAGCAACTTCATTTGTGTAGCACTTTTCAGGGAGCAAAAGTGCTTGACGAACTTCTCACAATGGTGGAGTTTGCCTTTGGATGACTGATGATGTCCACAATGAACAAAGTGTTGCTTTTAATTCATTGAACAAAACTAGTTTTGGAATTTTATGGCCAATATACCCAGAGATTTTAACTATAAGTGAAACATCTCACAATTTCCTTGTGAAGTGGGTTGCACTGAAGGCAATTATTTTTCAAAGCCCAGTCTGTGGCTATTGTAGGATTTCAGAATCAGTGTCGAAGCTCAATCTGTTATCCATCACCCCATAAAGATTCTTTTAGGCCCTTTCTAGACCTACAGTACTAGGGTTCTGCATGCTGACACACATGATGCTTCAGACAGACATCCTGACTTTGTAGTTTTGCTCTGACTTGTGCATATATGGCATGTCTCCCTAAATGAAACTGGGTGGCTCCAGCAAGCCTTGCAAATCAAAGGCAGAACTTAGTGCCCTGATTCATCCATTTGTTTTAGGGCACGTTACATCATTCAAAATATTGTCCCAACCCTGTCTTGCCCAGTAATTAAAGTCACTCCAGGATGGGTGGTGTGTACTTCTCTCGGTGCACTTGTAATGTGTGCAGTCTCTCAAGTATTTTGCAACCAACCGTTTACAGGACACAGGAGTCTCCAATCTTAGCTGCTGTGGTCACAACCTCTCTCACACTAGACTATCCAGGCTTTTAGACTGGCACATTTTGCTGTTATTTTCCATTTTCCATCTGCTGTTATTTTCCATAGTAGTTCCATTGTACAGATTCCCCAAACTAGAATTCCATGGTCACCCCAAATTTATATAGGAACACATAAAAGAAAGACCCAGAAAGCCTCATTGAATGGCAGGGTCTAGATTTAAAAATCGAGTTTAACTCCTCTTGTGTATGTTTCCCTGAATGAAAACATCACAACAAAATTGGTTACTCATGCAGGCTTTCCAAGGATTAAATCTGACAGCAGATTCCTGTAAAGTCCTTCTCTGAAAAACAAGTTCATCAGGCTGTACCTACAACCATCCTGTGAGCAGGTGCAAAGTTTGTATGCTACCATCCCATGCCTGAAAGCAAACTTTGATGCAATGGGGACATGAGTGCTAGGAGATCCCATCAAGAAAGGTGATAAATCAAGTTCTCCATGGATAGCAAGTTCCAGGAAAGCCCAACTTCCATTTTCTGTTGTAATGCTAAAAATATTTTTAGAAAGGAAGTCCAGAAGATACCACTAGGCAATTCTTGATTTATTTTCATCTCCACAAAATCTTTTTAGTGTAGGCAGCAAGAGACAGGATGGTCTGACAAGGCCATAATGGATATTTTCTGAGCTGCCTACTTTATTTATATCTCATGTTTGTATTCCATCCTTCCTCCCTAGAGCTTAGGGTTGCATTCATGGAAATTAGCTCATTGTCACAACTCTGTGAGGTAGCTGAAATTGAGAGAAACCAGCCATGGTGCACCTCACTGTTGACCAAGGATTAAAATGCATGTGTCTCCCCACCCATCCATGTCCAACTTGTTGTCCATTACACCATGCTGCTTTCACTTGGCCCTGGTCTATACTTCCTCAAAGCATTTTGAGTTGTTAGCAGGCATAACTGAGGCAAAATGCAGGGTACAGAAACTTGAGTGAAATTGCAAAAGACTTCTTTTGTCCACTCATTGCTATTCAAAATCTGAATACATTTGGATCACAGCTGGTTATAGCTCACAACCTCGCACTTTTAACATTTGCCCATCAGATGGAGTTGCTACTTGGACAGAAAAATATGAAGTTCACTTGGTCTGCTTCTGTACATTTAAGAAATTTTTTAGACACAGAAATCAGCTTTCATGGCATGAAACTAAACATTACCACCTAACAATGGTAGAACTAGAGATGGCCCAACTGGATCACCTGCCTGATGTGGTTCCTGACCCACTGCTGCCATCACATACACCATCCTCCTTAAAAAAAACAGGAAAAAAAAACAATGCAGCCATTGACTTTGCTTCTTCCCATGAAAACAGGGAGAGGGGGTCATGTAGGGAGCCCCCAGCATATCCTGCACTTCATTTTTATTTAAAGGAACCACGTGTGGAAGGAGTGAGCTGTCCGTGTTTTTTGAAACACGGGCAATGGCAAACCTTCTCCCTACTCCTTCCATGCATTTGTCCCTTTAAAAGGGATCTTGTGAGGAAGGAGTGAGATGAGGGGGTAGGGAGGCAGACTGATGGCGTTCCATCCACAGCAGGCTGGAAGGAGACAGTGGCAGACTTACCACTACCCCACCACCCACTGCTCAACACAAGTGCCATCATGTATGGGCCAGCCCTGCTATTGCTAAAAAAGCAAAAATGGGCAATTCTACCATCCATCCCAAAGGTGAAGGTATTATTTTTGTTGCAAGAATAGTTCAGGAGAACCAGCATCTCTGCTGCATATAACTTTTACTGGTATCATGGTGCACATTTCACCGGCTGCTGTTCAACAAGCACTGGCTGAACAGGCCAAGCATTCATTAAAAGATCATGAGGTTGCATCTCAGCTGTTAGCAACTGCGCCCAGACAGAGCAAGATGTTAGGAAAGCCACCAGCTTCAGCTTTTGCAAGCCTGTCTCATCTATCTGAGCTGACATGTTGGCTTGGTTTTTAGCGCGGGCAAACTGTCCCAACGGCACAGGTTAAGATAACAAGTGTGTCTACCCACAACATTTGTAGGGGCTATTCTTCCCCAATTCTCACTTTAGAAAGGAAGGGCATGTGCTGTCTTGAACATCAGCTTCACATCTCTCCTGCTGTTGCTTGAGAGGGGAAGTTCAGTAATGTAGGGTTTAGAGACAAGGTGCAAAAGCTGTTCCGTCTTTGAGCTTGTATTAGCTCAGGATTTCCTTGAAATTTATGTGCAGAAATAATGAAAGAATAGATAGAACAACAAAGCAGAGTTATATTTCATTGCTGAATAGTTCCCCTCCCCCCAACATGAAGTCTTTAAGTTTACTAAAACTCCATCTTTCTGGCAGCAGCTTTATTCCTCTCTCCAACTTTGCTGGAGGAGTAATGAGCCTATTGATGTAATGCACAAAACAAGTCTTTTTGGCTGAGGTCAAACTATATCTTAAGAAGTTCATGAAAGATGTTTGCAGGAAAAGTAGTCACTTTTATCTACAATATCCACACAAACAAACAAATGATATGCTCCAGATCTACCCACAGGAAAATGTTATTTGCCACACCCTCAATTTTTCAGTTCAAGGGGAATTCCACACATAAGGATGTCAGCACAGAAAGCCATTCATCTCCTGCAATACAATCTCTAGGCTCCCAATCAGAAAGCAAATTACAATTATGGCAGAAGCTATGTTGAGGTGGTTCCTGGACAACCAAACTTTTTCTTTGATCCTAGGCTTCCCAGTTAAGAGGTCGCCTGTCTCTTCAGGGAATTGCAACCTAGTTGATCAGAGAGACAAAACTGCAATTTGTGCTCTCTATAACCCAGTGGTTCCCAAACGGTGAGCCGTGGCTCCCTGGTGAGTAGCAGAAACCAGGCAGAGCAGCAGTGGAATCCTTGCGAAAAATCAGCCACCCTATACAACATATAGGATTGTAGCCCTAATGGAGAGCTGTGGCAAGTGGCCTGGTATGTCAAGGGAGCCGCCAGTCAAAAATGTTTGGGAACCACTGCTGTAAAACCTCATTACTCCATATGGGAGTAGTTCACACAGTTCGATTAGCCACCATAGCTCACCTTCAGCCACAAACTGTTCTATAACCAAATGAAAAAAAAAAAAAGTTAGCTTGACCCAAACTGTACACAGGCAACACAAAGAGTGATTTCCACTATCCTAGTAGTGCTTCTCCCTCCCAACGTTCTCCATCATTGATACTGACAGGTTTGGAATTCTGAATCTAGCAAGTAAAGCCTTCTACACACCCTTGCTTGCACTTGATGAACCAGAACAGTGCAATCTAATCAATGAACAGTGTTTTGTTTTTAAATACCCCTCAGATTCAAATTTTACAGGAAATGAATGGTTGTGATTGAAAATGTTAACACTGACATTTTGCCCAATGTTTCTATCTGCACACATTTCTATTCCAACTCAAGTAAAAGAAAAAAGAAATTGGCAAACGGGTACTCTTTTATCTACTCCCAAGTAAGTTGCCATTCAAGTAGGCAGAGCACCATGATTTCCAATTTACTGTCATCAACTCCTTTTTTAAACTGATCCAAGCCTGTGCTTGTTTATAAAGACACCCTCAAACATGTGCATGGACCTAAGGTCAGTAAGTAGGTAGGAGATGCTATAATTAGACAGCACACTGTAAAATGCACTGGCCATCCAGTGTAGCCCAAGACCGTGATACTCCCTCTAAAAGAAATGATAAACACACATGCACACACAGGGCTGCCTATTAAATTATTCTGCCTTTGGTCCCTCCCTCCTGCAGTCTGTAATTTTTGTGTGTGCACCTGCCAGTATTGTGATAATAGGCATGTAGCAATGCATGTCAGCAATTTAAGAACTACCCACACAAAAGAAAACTTGCCATGTGGCAAAGCATAAGACATAAGGGAGGACAAAGACCTCAGGGACATTGCTGGCAGCAGCGATGCAACTACCAGCTGCGTGCGTGGCGTGGCTAGCAACTTCAGAAGGAAAGCCAGTCTCCAGCTAAGATTTATAGGAAGAAGTCAGAATCCTCCAAGCCATTGATATATTCTGGATAGGCTGGGAGGCAAACAAACACACTCTGGAATATGCTCTTTCTGGTATAGAATAAGGGTAGGCACCTATCTCCATCCTAATAAGAGAAGAGAAATAGATCTAGAGAGGGTTAGCATACAGGTTTCTCAAAGAACTATAGAGTGCAAATTAGAATATTTAAACATTACCTTGAATGAGTCTAAAGGTTCATGTAATCCTACAATACTATTGTTTAGACATCCATGAAAAAAATTCATTCTTGGCTATTTATTGGCCACCGATTTGCTTCCAATTTTTATTTTTTTTTCCTGAACTTATGCATTATTTTTAAACATACGTCATGAACCTCAAAGAGACTGGCATTTGGCCAGATGTAGGATACAAGTACTTATTTAATAAATTACCCAACATATCATATGGATCTATTCTATCTGTTTCAGTGGAGCTGTGAAAACAATTCCATGCACAGTGTACAGTATTCCATTCACAACCAGCACACCAGGATGCAGCTTATGCATGGCATGACTATGCTATAAATGACTCAGTTTGAGATGGAAGGCTGCAAGCATAGCTTCTGTGTCCCTGGATTTGGGAAGCATCTTGTTCATGTTCAGGTATCGTGCCATGGTTCTAATCTGGATTCTTCCTGCCCACTTTTCTCTCTCACACCATGATGAGTGTCTCTTCTAGTTTGGGCCAAGATCAAGAAGACCTCAGGGGAGAAAAAGCAAGTTCTATAAATGGGGAAAAGCTACCACCAATTTCTTTCTATGTGCCTTCAATTACACAGGCCTACAAAATTGAGGGTCAGAAAAGTTTGTCCCAAACTTTATGGTGGTTTGATATGAATTTGGGGTGCTGATTCAAAAAATGGCATCCGTTTTGCCCTGTCACGTCTAGTTTTGGAGATATAGTATAGCCTCATTAGTGAATGATTCAAGCAGCTTCCTCATGAGGAAGCCATGGTGTAGGCTTCCTCATGAGGAATCTGCTTGAACCATTCACTAAAGAGGCTATACTATATCTCCAAAACTAGACATGATAGGGCAAAAGGGATGCCATTTTTTGAATCAGCACCCCAAATATATCCAGGAATTGGTGTAACGTTTAAGAAAGCAAATGTGTGTTGGCCTCTGTTATCAAACTGGGGAAAGCTATGCCTGCTCAGGTGGCACCTTAGCTAATCTTAGAGATGCTAAATGGTCAACAAGAGGCAGTCCCTCAAGTTCAGTGAGGCATTTTTGATGTTCCAGTTCAAAACTAGCTTCTTGATATGTAACAGAAGACAAAGTTGGTGCAGATTTTGGAATATGTGCAAATACTGTACATGAAAAACACCAGCTGGGGTTAAAAGGAGCAATCTCCCCCTCCCCCAATAGAAGATAGCACCTGTGCACTCTCGTAAATGTGATGCCAACAGGAGAGAGAGAGAAAAGATGTGAAACTCACAAGACTTGCTCAAATCCAGGAACTTTTTATTTCTCTGGAATGGAAACAACTCACCAGCCTGAACAAAAACTGCAGGTGGCAATTGTACATTCTTTTAATTTTTTTTTTAAGAAAAGCAAAATGTTTGGTTTCATAAATTTCTGTCATAAGAAACAATTTCAAAATTGTACACCAAGCTTTTTACAAAGCATCAATGTTAAGATGTTTCACCGGCGTCTACCACACTGTTGTCCATTTATACCATGCAAAATGCTACACCTGCTTAACACATTTTAAAACATTAGTATTACAAAGGTTCATCAGTTGATTGGCATTTTTAAGACATGAATGTTTTCTTGCATTTCTGTCTTGTTTTTCCTCCCTACAGAAGTTGCAAAAATAATTTAGTTCACATGGACAAGATGTGGGATTGCATTCAGCAGTGGCTTCTTTAAATTCGTACCTCAGTCACTTCCAGGAGTGTAACAGTGCCATTGGCCCCAAGGGTTGGCTTTCGTGGTTCTTTTATTCATAAGATCACAAACTTGGAAGGTACCATGAGAGTTATAAAGTTCATTCTCCTGCAGAAGGAGTCCCTAGACTTAAACCCTCCCTGAAAGATGCTCATCCAGTATGCTCTGAACAACCTCAAAAATGGAGAACATTTCATTCTTGACATCAGATTCTTCCACTCTCAGTTATTAGTGTCCATTTAGATCAGCACATCTGCAGCAACTACGCATTAGTTCTGGCCAAGCCCCAAGAGTGATCTACAGTTGAAGAGTGCCATTTCAGTCTGGGCCAATTTCACATGGATTTAGCCCTTTGTCCTTGGCTTCTTTGTACATCCTTTGGAAGTCTTTGAAACGAGGGGCACAGCCTAACCTGGCCTCCCCAAAGTGCATTCGGCCCATGAAGAGGAAGTCACCTGCTCCTGGTTTCACCCCACATTGTAAGAGGGTCTTGATCTGTCCTTGCCATCTACCTCCTTCTGCAGGCTTGAAGATCTTTGTCTTCTGCCTATAGATTCTATTCACGTTTATATCGATGATGGAATCTTGCTGTTCCTCTTCATTGATTACATTTTGGATAGTACCTCGGACAACTGGAAAGAGCATAAGACAATTAAGTTGAAGAGTCACAAATTAAATCATAGAAGACATAAACCCACACTACTCCTATTTAATATTAATGGAATAGTATTGAATAAGGATTATGGGTGGGGCTATTGGCTCAGCAGCATCTGCTTGAGGGGGTGGACAGACGGCAGCACCAGATTCCAAAATTAAACTGAAAACTAGATCAATTTCAAAATATGCCACTCAAAAAAAGTTCATTCTGTTAGGCTGCAATCCTATACACACTTTCCTGAGAGTAAGCCCCATTGGCCACAATGAGATTTACTTCTGAGTAGACATGCATAGGATTTTGCTCACAGTCTCATTGTGTATGCCTACACTGACATCTTAGGACAACCAGGCCTTTCTTGATTAAAAGGTTATTATTTTAAATGATGTGTATGCGCAACCTCCTGATTTTAGAAATGGGCTATGTCAGAATGCCAGATGCAAGGGAGGGCACCAGGATGCAGGTCTCTTGTTATCTGGTGTGCTCCCTGGGATTTGGTGGGCCTCTGTGAGTTACAGGAAGCTGGACTAGATGGGAACTATGGCCTGATCCAGCAGGGCTGTTCTTAATTAGGAAAGGGGTGTGTGTAAGTAATTGTTTATACAGTCGCCTAAGATGGAGTTCTACTCAAAATGCAGCATGCTCAGTGAGTCTTCCATATTGCAGTGACTCAATATAATGGCTTTAATGTCACTTTTCTAGATTCACTTTATCAGATCAGTGGCATCTTGGATCACACAATGAACAGCAATTCCTTTTAAAATTTACAAATCCCTCAATGTCAACAGATAATCAAGGTCTATTTTAAACTGTTGTTTAAAAAATGACCCATTGTTATTATGGCATCATGCGCTCTTGGAGCTACAATGGAAAATGGTTAGCATTTACGTAGTATGGAAAATAGAGTCCTCAGGTATGCCTTATGAACATTGAAATCATTCTGCTAAGGAAGACCATAAAATAGAGAATACAATCATTTCTTCCATTGGCATACCAGTAGGATTTCATCCTATGGAAGGTACCATCAAATGAGGTAAGCATTGTTAAGGTAATTAAAGGTAACTGTTATAAACCCACACCAAGGCCCATTGGAGACACTGCAGTTGCATTCTATTAATGGCCCAGTAACATTTAGGCTGAATTCCCTGGCACATGGCCATGAAGAAACACTCTCAGCAAGCAGCCACCTGTCCAGACAACATTTTCCATCAAGACAAACTCAGAGCAATCTCACTGCAATTCCTGAACACTACATCCTCTTGCCCCCATTGAATATACGGTCCACAATTTTCACAACACTGAGACTGTATTTATATCTACAGCACATGTCCAGGACCAGACATGCCCAGCTGTTTCATTTCAACATTTAGTTTAAATTCCAAGTGTGGGAAAATTGCTTTAATGCTATTTAACTGTTATAAGCAGAAGAACAGCTACCGCACAAGTTATGCTGGTCATAACCACTTGTCTCTTGGAGATAATGGAGCCAATAAGACGATACCTTTTAATAAGTCCGTCTGAAATTTGCAAACTTTCAATCACTTCAAAAGCAGAAACTCTTTCAGGCGAAAGCTAGTCAGTGCAAAATGAGAGAAATACACATATGTATCTGCACCAGCCCATTTTTTACAAAAATGATAAGCACCCATTTTTAGTGTAGCATTTTCCATCCACCACTTGAATTTTATCGGGAATTCCAGTGGATGCATATACACATGAACTTTTTCTGATCTCTCCAATAAGAATATTTGGTTTCAGTGACCAGTTATGGGAGGGCATTATGGGGGTGGGGAGTGGGCAGCAATAGAGCACTGGTTCCCAACCTGTGGTCTGTGGACCACAGGTGGTCCATGAGACCCTGAGAAGTGGTCCATGAGATCTCAGAAAAAAAATCGCCTTTATCACTTCCAGCATCTCACTGAGCAAGCTCCTTCTCATGGAGCACCTGAGGGGTAAAGATAAAGGACTACCTGCAACTGCAGCCAGTACTAAAGTGTTGACTATGGTTGTGGGCAGTCTATTCTCTGCCCCGCCCCGATAGTCTGTGGGGGAGCACTCACTTGGGAGACACTTCCCCATGGATCAGAGAGGGCAGAGAATGGACAGCCCACAGCCAACAATGAAAACAGCAACTCAGAAATCTTCTCTAAAATAAGGCTAGTATCTTCTCTAAATATTATAAATTTAATTGTATTTTTTGTGTGCAAGGGGGGGGGTTGCATGTGGTCAATGACGATTCCAATTTTTGCTTCAGTGGTCCACAGGCATCTAAAGGTTGGGAAACAATGCAATAGAGGCAGGGGTGGGAGGATCAGGTCCTAAGTGGGGGGGGGCATGGATCCATGGTGGATCACCAGTCTCATACTATATGTATTGGGGTCGTGGCATGAAAAAGGTTGAAGACCACTGCTGTGGAGCAATAAAGCCTAAAAGGTATCACACAGTAATACGGAGAAAGGTTGCATCCAGACCTATGGCATCCAGAGTGGGATTACATGTTAAAAAACCTTCCTTTTAAAAAACAAAACAAAAACATCTATACATAAAAACATGCATTAGAGTCTTTTGTCAAGGGTCTATTTAGGGACATCAAGAGGGAAACTCCTATTGCTTGCCCCCTGCAAAACCTTTGAACTTCTATCTCTATTATTGCTGCTCAGTCTCGCTTTGTGCATTGCAGAAAAGAGTTAGCCAAATACAATGGAGTTAATTGAAGCTCTTCAGTACTAAAACCCATAAAGCTTTTCCCTCTTTTGTACCCTTTGTATTTCTTAGACACACTTTGTTTATCCCAAATGGTGAGAAACAGCCTCCTTGTTTGTTGCAATCTGGGGTTTTCAGTTTGTTGACTGTTTGCTGAGGTTTCTGCAGGTTAAATCCAATCACAATAAGGGAAAAAAGGAGTTAGAGAGTAATGAGGGACAGACAAATCAAGTAAACTTACCAAAGTCACTAGTGCAGACAGCCAAGAGGACTTCTGTGTCACTACAAGGTCGGCAGGGAGCTAAAAGAAAGAAGGACAACTTAATGTCTTGGAAATGTATATTCCACAGAACATGCAGGTTGAAAAAAATGCCATAAGGGTTGTGTCCCATGCACAATTTAAAATAGCAGGCAGGCAATTCGCATCTTGCAGGCTGATATGCCTAAGAAATATTAGTTAGAGACCTTTTAAAGAGCAAACTATACAATTTTCTTTTTCCAAATTCAGTTTTCTTGGGTACAAGATACTTATACTATAGTCTTGCCCGCCCCCATTTTCTTTAAACATACCTGACTCCTAAATCAAATCATATTGAAAGGTGGACAATACAGAAAGAAAGTGGTACGGCAGGGAGAGGGTATCCCTACCAGTTGCCATGGCGCAAATCATTCCAATGTCACATTCACAGTTTGTTAACATCTTGCTGGTTTCCCTTTATGAATTTAGACCAAGGTCACTCCCAAGCATAATTACTCAGAGCATACAGAAAAGCTATGAAATCACAGCATGGAAAAGGTCAATGAATATAAACAATCTAGCAATTAAAGGGTGTGTGAGGTTTTTCAATGCTTAATAACACAACCATGCCAGTGTATCACCTGGACAGGCCCTGCAGGTTTGCAACACAAGTCCAGGTTTCACACTGGTTTTTTTGCCACCAAGGTTTTCAAAGAGATAATTCTCTAGCACACCCTACAAACAACACTTGTGTAGTTCTGTTCCACATGGAAGGACTCTCTACACAAATCATTCCCACAGGGAAGAAAGCTGGTTGAGAATGTACAAGAGAACCCACATTTAGTTCCCTGGGTAACATTCATGGCACTGGGCAGTACAGAACTCAAGGTGCTTTGTGGAAGATTTTGAATGTCAGGGTTGTGTACTGTAAAAATTCACATGGCAAGATCTTGTGAAGTTGGACTGCTTCAAAAGTAAGACAAAGTATCAGTGTTACAAGAAAGCTGACACATGTGTCTGAGGACAAGAAGATCAAGTGAAAACTCAAGGCCAGATCTGTTACAGCCTGAAAAACTATGTAGGCTGGAAACAGGAGAGACCCTACACTAATCTAATCAAGGTCAAAAAAATGCTCTGCTGTTTGTACTCAGTCAGCTACTTCTGCAGAGAAGGTAGTGCTGTTAGAAGTGCAGATGTTTCTATAATACCCTATTCAGTTATGGAATTCCTTTTCTCTCAGTGGTCTGCCCTATCTAGCAACATGCTAATTAAATCTACCCACTGGAGGCCCAGAGATCAGGAAAGGGAGGAGGGAGGGGAAAAAAACATAACCTTCATTGTCATCCCCCCCCCACCCAACAAAGCATTTCAACCTACCATAAAAACTCATCAACTGTGCTAATGCTATTACAACCAGAGAATCTAGAATAAGTTATAAGCTTTTAAAAAAAAAATCACAGCCTGATTGATGGTTATCACTATATAAAAATGATAAAGTGTTTAGACTGGGTTAAAGAGCTGCAAAATTCTGACTATAAAGTACTCACCTCTGCACAGCCTTCAAATCACAAACTGAGTGATTTGAATGGGGAAAAATCATCACATTTTTCCCCATTCAGGCAAAGAGAGAGACTGTACACTGGCATCCCAATCCTAGAAACATCGAGGACTGGAAGAAATCCCACTAGTTTCAACAGAACTACAAACATAAGGTGTGAGTCGGTTGTCTCTCATTTTCCCCCAACACCTTTTAATGAACATTGCATTAACAGCTTCTGCAATCTATAATCAGACATTACTGATACCTGGATGAGTAAGCCTTCTGGCCAGCGCCACTTGCTCCCAGGATGTCAAAAAGTGCTTTACGGCACTTTTACAACCCCCAACACCAGCGCTCAGTAACTTTAGGATTGGCCTGTCATGCATGTACACATCCCTCACTGGAGAAACAAGTTAACTGGTCAGCACCATGTTTGTTTGAACATAGGATCTTGCAGATCTGGCACCCATTCCTGAATCTAGAAGAACTGATGTTCAAAATTAAATCAAAGGGGCATGCTTGTTATGCTCTCCTTGGGGGTGACAAGGCATTTCAGATCCTAAGACTAGATTACATTTTATCCCTGAGTACTTTCTGACTGTACTAGCAATAAGCATTAACTTGCAAACCTCAACCTAGAAAGTTCTGACATTCTGTAATAAGCACTGACACAACCTGCATAATCATATCTCTAAAATCAACCAGTTACTTCAGTCAGATGATTTATTTATCTCATTTCATAGGCTTGTAAGAAAATACCGTACAACATTATTGTTTCAAGGGCAGCAAAGTCTGTAGAGAGAATTTGCCCTTTTCTGAGGTAATGCTGATTCATTTTCAGACATAAGGAACAAATGATAGGTAAAGCATGGAGTGAATTTTTCTTTTGAGTTGCGCTACACATTTTTAAAATGCAGTGCATTCCTTTATATGGCTCTTTAATACATTATTTGTCTTGGCATCATCAATGGACATGGTACCTTACACAGAGTGAGAAGACCTTGTCCCAAGGAGCTTACAAGCCAGTATTGATACAGTGGACAGGGTCCCAAGGGCTTAACTAAAAATATGAGCTATACGAAAGGATTTGAAAGAAGTGAGTAAGGAAGCCTTTCACAGGTGGTTCTAGGAGCCAATTCCTAGCATGGGGCAACAAGGGAGAAAGGACAGAATTGTCTGAGGAAGCAAGAGACCTTTTCAATGGTGGAGAGTGGTGGTAATGATTTCTAATGTGTCTTCTAAACGTTTGCGTACCGCCACAGGGAGATTCATAACTTGCTGCTTCAGACATAATGGGGATGGATGAATCACTACGTCTATCCTGCACTAATGCCTTCAGCTTTCAGAAGCCTGATTCATACAACAGGTAGGGTGGGAATAGTCAATGCCACTATTAAAATAATTGACAGCAAGGCAAGAATACAAGAGCAAGTTCCCTCACTCTTCATTACCTTGCAGTGTAAGAGCCCACAGCACGCCAGGCACAATTAGTGTTAAGGGGAGTGTTAAGACTAGTGTTAATTAGTGTTAAGGGGAGTGTTGGGAGAGGCACACTAAACACGGAGTAGCAAACTCAGGAATTCAAAGTCCCAATCATTCAGACTGAAAAAAGGCACCGTTCTTTGTGCTGAAGTACTTTCATGAGGAGGAAAGATATCTATTGAAGAGCATCTTTCTTTACAGGGATTTTTTTTTTTAATTCAGTGTGTTACTATACATTTCATCTTACAAGTAAGATGTATGAACGCAGACTTTTTGTACTGTTTGAGTAAACCTGCTATATGCTTACAAAATTGAGCCTTGCTTTTTACAGTGTTGGATAACATTTCCCCACCCCCACCCCCACACACAGCCTTATTACAGCATTTTCTGTTTTTGGTGGCAGTTCAGATCACCCCACTTTGATGTACAAAAAACAAAAAAATGTATTCCATAATATTCTAATTTGGAAGAGATGATAGAGCAGTTTCACTGTGTTCCCAAACCTTGGATGCTCACTCTGCAGAAGAGGCCAAGGCATAATGCTGGCATTGTGCATGCCTGCCGACAAATCAACTGGGAATTCCTTTGATGCAGTGTCATGACCTGAAGTAACCTAAGGTAACCCTTACCCCCACTTGCCACCCCTTGACCCCCCAACTCGAAGACCTTCTATTTCCTTCCCAATAGCAGGGAGGGAGAGGAAGCAGTACTATTTTTACATGCTTAATGAAACAGCAGCATAGGTTAGTCTTGGGTCCAAGTATTTCCCTGACTGCCATTAGTAACCAGAAATTATGTTCAGGTGGAAAAACTTTTTTGTTGGGCAGGTGGGGTGGGAGCCAGGGCTGCCTTGGAGGTGCTGCCCTTTCCAACCCAGCTCCCACCCAGATCGGTGTGTCAGAAGACAGATACCATCCCTGTCTCTGTGATGACCAGGGGTTGACAACTAGGTCGTACAAGTAGAGCTCAGCTGGAACCCATGCAGCAGCATTAGCTGTGTCAAGGTTGAGCGGAAGGCAGTGAGTCAACAAAACTCTGGGCCTATTTTACTGAGCAGGAAACTGGAGAAACAGACACTGGTCTCCACTGCCAGTCCAAACGCTACCTCCCTATGCCTGACCAGCTGCCTCACTTACCTGCCTTCTCTTTCGCTGTGGTGTACATGTGCACATGCTATAAATTCACTGGGGAGAAGGGCAAGCACTAGTTATGGCCACTCTCGTTTGAATGCAGGAGCAAGCTTCACCTCCAAACTTCCCTTTAGCAGTTTTTGGGGATTGCCAGAACTTGGTGGAACGCCCTTCGCCTTCCTTTCCAATCCCAGAGGACATTGCCTTAATGGGGCTAAACATAGCCTTTGCCAAGGAGGGAGCAAGGCAAAGGAGGTAGGCATCTCACTTGCCTTTCCTACTGTTGCTCCCAGGCTCGCAACCACTCAGTTGGGGTGAGGGGGAAAAAGAAGAGAAGCTGAAAGCAGAGGAGAAAAGCACATGAACAGGAATAATGGGTTAGGCTTCTTCTGCAATAGTAATCAGACAGAGAGATCTTCTCTCTCATTGTCCTCTACTAGGACCAGTTAAAAATGCAAAGTGGAGTGACAGTGAAAAAGTGAAGTAGAATTTTCTGGCAGAAAATGAACTATGACTTAGCTCTACCCTGGAACCTTCTCCTCCCCTCTAAATTTTAATGGTGGGGGAGAGATCAGGTTACTGCAGCTGCTCAGTGGTGAGGGGGATGCTCTCTGTACATGCTTGGAAGCAGATTATTTTATTCATGCATCATATAGTCCAGGATAAGGTTCAAATGAAGCTGGGGGGGGGGGGGAAGGAGAAGAGAAACTACGAGCTTTCCATGAAGACATTGCTTATGGAAGAAAATGAAGGACAAAAAAGTTAGCAGAAATGGCCTGTTTTGGAGAGAACGATTAAGGCTGCAATCCTAACCACACTTTCCTGAGAGTAAGCCCCATTGAACAAAATAAGACTGACTTCTGAGTAGACCTGGTTAGGATTGTGCCCCAAGAGTGATTTAATTCTTCTTTCAAATCAATCCACCCACACTGCTTCGTCTACTCGAAAGTACTTCTGATATCTTTTCTACAACTCTAGAAGTACTCAGGGATCATGCTTTCTCCCTTTTTTTTAATTATTATTTTTTGTACTTGTGGCTTTTTTGGACCTTGAGTACATCCTACCCAAAACAACTCCCAGCTGTTCATCGTTCTCCCAGTTGAGGTTTTCATTCCAGTCAGATTTGATCATAATTGTTGTCAACCTTGGAGAAAATTGGACTTTCTGGACCCATCTGTAATTATCTGAGAACTACTACTGTTGGAACAGTTTTCCTTCCATAATGAATATAAATCAAGTCCTGACCACGGGTACAACACAACTGCCAATAATTCCACAACTGATGGAATTTGACTCTGTCTGCATTCTGGTCCACAATCATTGCTAGACTTTGGTTTAAAAGGCCTATGAACTTGTACCTGGAAATTGGAACATTAGCTGCATTGATTTTAATGAGACTTAGAAAGATCCTGTACCATTATATACTGTATCATAGCTTTGTAAAAATGTTGCCATTTTAGGAATATTCAGGACACATCACTTCAGGCTTCCAGTATGTTTCTTCCTGACAAATCTTATGATTTCCAGATCTTTCCCTAAAGCTTGTGAAATAACTAGTTCATTCCATTTGCTAAATGGGACTTTTTTCTTAACTGTAGGATTGTGAAATAGTCAGGATTATGGAGTATGGAATAACAAGTTATGGTAGACCAAGGGAGAGACTATACAAAATATTTTTAAAATGTTGTATTGTGGATGCAGAAGTTAAAAAAGGAATCTGAATTCTCCTTTACTTTTTTTTTTTAAGCAATTCATTGATAGTTTCAGAAAGGAGCCACTGTTGAAGAGAACAGGCTAGGAGACAGACTTTTGTGAGGACTTGTCATGTGTGCCTCTCTCATGGTTAACAGTGTCTCTTGCTATATAATCACAAAATACCTGACTGGAAAAAAACTTACAATTATTAACAAGGCAAGATATTATTGTTTCTTAGGAACACATGGAATGAGGATAGCCATTATATTGAATGCTTTGGTTGTTCTTCCTAGATGTCATGGCAAGCCTAACTCACAGCAGTTACTAAAAGTAAATCACTACTGGCAAGTGAGGGATTGGTTAGCCCTCACCCTTGCTGCTTTTGTACAGAACCCCTTCCCCCCACGACAGTGGATGGAAGAGGGACTGGTCAGGTGTAATCAGGTGATTGGGGGAGCCAACAGGGGCACTATTGGCCCTATGTAAAAACTCTCTCTTAGATTTGGCTCCCCAATTTGAGTAATTTGTCAAACTAAACAACTTTCTAGACTTCCTCATCTTGCCTGATGATCAACCTTTCTTTTGCCTTTCTTTTGTCTTGCGCCCTTATCACCCTTGTCCACCTACTTTGGAATCTAAGCCCTCCTCCAGCCTTTTCCAACTTCATGAGCCTCTGAGCTCCAAGATGGGTTTTCATGTTTGTTTGCTAACAGTGCATGTTAGATTGCCATCCTTTCTTCAGTAACAGCAGGACTAGCAGTGATGAGGGCTACAATCCTTTATATGCTTACCTGAGAGTAAGTCCCACTGAACTCAGTAGGGTATCCTTCTGAGTAGACACGCTACTGTATATTCTGCTTAGCAGGTTGCACAGTAGGGCAGCTGGGCCTATACTAGGCATGTCACTAAGTCCACAGAAGTTACAAGCCTGCAAACATTTTTAGCAGCCTGCTTGTGGCCAGAACAGAATTGCAAATTTCTTGTTAGCATCCCATACATTTGAGACATAGCCTATTCTCTAGCACAGAAATTCATGCCAGCTTTTTGGTTTTCTTTTTAAAGTCACTAAGTAACAAAAGATTTCTAAGTAATCAAATTTCCCATTTGCAATCCAGATAGTTCCTAAGTCACTTGTAGCGCCTGTTTTCAGGAAAGTCAATTGGGATATAAATGATAGGATCAATACAAAATAAACCAGACTTGCATACCAATTAGTTTCTATAACCATTAAAACAATTATTTACAACTTTTACAGGTGGGCAGCCCAAGGCTTTTGAGCTCCGACTTCATGCCTTTTGCACTGTTGTATACCAGCTGTTAATAGAGACAATGGGGACCAATATCCTAGGGTTCATTTTGGACGTTCTCCAAAAAGATCAAAAGAAAAAGCCATGCATCACTCCACTTCTCACTATGCTTCAGAGCTATGCCTCAAGCACTCAGGGTGGGGTGAAATATACTCATTCCTCCCCCATGCCCAGAAGATGTATGCTGTGTCCCTACATTGGAAGAACCTGTCTCTGAAATCCACCCACTTCAGAACTGATTCAGACCAAGGAAAAAGTTAGTTTACACAAAGTGGTCCTTTGCCTCTCAAGTGAGGGATTGTTAGCCCTGAGCCTTGCTCCTTTTGCACAACACCCCTCTGACAGTGGATGGGCTAGTCAGGCCCAGAGGAATCTGCCTCCCAAAAGAAAAAAATCTGCTCCACCACATCTGCTCCCCTCCTGGGCCAACCTCCCCACCCCATCTCTTCCCTGTTCCACCCCGTTCCACCCCTTGCGCAGCCTTATCTGCTCTGGCAGGCATTCCTCTCATAAGGCATGGCAAGTGCTGCAGCAAGCCTCAGGAGAACTGAGGAGCTGGAAGGCAGATGAGCTATGCCATAGACATGATGGCTGGTGGACTGGCACCAGTCTGCGAGCCACAGTTTCAGAACTGCTTTACATAATGCAGGAAAAGCTAGTATGTATGACTGGGAAAAGCTGGGATCAAACCCTTACTCAGCCTTGAGGACATTGGGCAAGTTACTCTGAGCTGGGTCAGATGCAATGGCTAACCCTGGTTTTGTGAGCAAGACCTAGATTTGCATACTTTCTTCTCTCCCAGTTCCAATTGTGCAGAAAATCACTTTGTCCTGTTTCAAAACAATGGAAAACACTGGTTTGCCTGAAATCAAAAACCCAGAGTACATAAGGGGAAGAAGGAATCTTAGGGCCCAAGTCTATCTAACTTACCAGCACCAATGCATTTGCAATGCAGCCCCGATGTAAGGGAATAAACATTCCCTTATCTTGTGGAGGCCTCCATGACTACTCCCCCCCCCCCACAGGATGCATTGGCATGGCTGTGTCAGTGCCGGAATATTGGATAGGACTGGGCCCTAAGGCTCATACATCACACCATGAGAGGGCATTAATTCTGAACCAAGACTATGTTCAGAGTTAATGCCCTCTCATTAATAAGACTATGTTTCAGTTGAATTTCCCTCAAAGGTTTGCCATGAAATAAACAGGGTGGCCCCATGGACTTCAACATGAACTCCCTTAGAATGAAAATGAGCACAATGGGTTTCCACTTCAATAGCCTGTGTGTCGGTCTAACGATAGATTACTTACATTAAAGAGTCTGGTGGGGGAAAAGAATGAAGTTCTGTTTGGCCCTGGCACATGGTTGTTCCTCACAACAGCCTGTGAAGCAACGCAAGAAGCTGCTGACAAGGTAAAAACTCCTCCCGGTTCCCTCCCCACTTAATTTCCAAGCATGTCTTGACAGCACTCAAAGGAGCAGTGTGCTCCAGGGCTACACAACTTGTGACCCATCAAATGTAGCCCACCCGCAATGCTGGACGGTCTACCACGACTTGATAATACTGTCTCCTAGCTTTGTGGTCTCCTTGTGATGGTTGACAGCCCAGCCAGACAAAACTACTCCCCTGTTAGTTTGTTGCCTCCCCGCCTATGCTCCCTCATTATCTAGTATACTGCAACAAAGCACATCAAACTGTGCTCTGCCACTTGGCTTATATTTTCTGTATCAGGGTCCATTTGCAGGGCCATGTGGAGGTGGTGGTGAAGTTTGAGGTTGATGCTTTTTCCAGTAGTGCTATAAATGTGCTAGCATGAGTCACCACCTCCTGGCTCAACCTCCATTTCAGAAATTGGGAACTTCTAAACCATGTTATACTTCCCTTCAAAGATCTTTCAGCAACCAAAAGCCTCCAATTCCATTTAGCAAGAAGTGAAAAAGTCTCACTTGAAGAAGGTAGCTTACCACAAGTTTCCTGTTCCTTTATACACGCAAAAGTTCTTATCTGGTATTCTGCTCTAGCCCACAAGAATAACTTTCCTTTGCCCTCTGGTATCAGGACAATAAAAACTAAAAGCTGGTATATATTAACCCAGGCTGGACCCCAGCCAGGAAAGTGTCTCAACTCCATATGGAATCCAGATTGGAGTGGAATTGAATTAAATGACTAGGAGCTGGTTAAAGTTAAACTTAGAAAACAAGTTAGTGACAGAAGATCAAAGATGAAAGGAAGCCTTTAAAAGTAATCTAAAGAATTCCTTATGAGTTGTTTCTAAACAAAGGTATAGGTGCAAAAAAAAAAGTATGAATTTTGGTTCTTTTCAGATTTTTTTCTTTTCCGTTTGCTTTGGATTAATGTATTGCAACATTTGGAATTTCAGGTCAGGAACACTGAAGGTAGTACCTGAAAATATTGCAATAACTACGGTGTCCCAACTCCAGTGAGGAGTTCTGTGCATTCCCCGTGGAAGCCAACGAGAACTGAGCAGATCGCTCTTCTGCAGTTCCCATTCACTTCAAAAGGGGTTGCAAAGTTTTTAGTCAGCAGAATTCATACACCAAAAACAGCTAGACCATTGTAGTGGTAGGTATTATTTTGTCACAGAAGACTCTTCAAGAAATTGCTATTAAATCCATGTCTTCTTATGGGTGCAAAATGCTATACATGTAGCATTCCCCAACTTATGTACAGGCTCCGTTCCAAGCATCTGTCAAGAAGACAGAACCAACGCAAGTCAGTACAGTGCTATCCAAAAGAAACAGGCCTATGTGTATGATCCACAGTTCAAACTCTGGTGCAAAGTAGAACCTGCAACCTGAATACATTATAAAATTAAGCATACTTTGTCCTTATTAAGCATAACTTATTTGGTTTCTGCTAGCCTCAGGGACAAAAGATGGTACAAAGAACCCCACTGAGAATTATCATTTTCTGGCAGTTCTGCACTCATTCTAGCAGGTGCACATGTCCAATCATAAATGCTGGAAAACTTGACCTTTTTAAAAATCCCTTTTTAATTAAAACTGTTCCTGTAACTATTGCAATCTAGGAGAACCAGCCATGAAGCTCAGTATGCACCTTCGAGAAAGTCAATGAGGCAGTTAAAAGTTAATTTACTCATGAAAAGGATCAGAGCTTGAAATATTTTTACTGCTAACTGCATATGAATTTATGGCATTCATTCACAAGAGTTATGGTGGTAAAGTCACAATATAGCTTAGGGTAGCCACTGACTGCTAACCAGACCTATTAGTGGACTTTCCTTCAAGAACCCAGCTCAGATCCTTGGGTGATTATAACTGCACACCAAATTACAAAGAGCAGTGTTTCTCAATGTTTGTCCTCCACTGTACCACTTCACATGGTCCACCTATTCGAAGTACCACCAGAAGTAACTGGCAATGACATCATTGCCAGTTACTTCTGGGTTGGGAGACATGCAACATGACAAATGCCAGGAAGAGGTTCAGGGTGGACGCAAGGGCTTTTACGAGCGCGGAAAAGCATGCTTTGAAGCTCTGCCCACCAAGTCGAGCCTCCTACCGCTATCTGTTGTCTCACTGCCAGGGATCTTGTGAGTACTACCAGACACCATCTCAAGTACCACTGGTGGTACCTGTACCACTGGTTGAGAAGCACTGAGAGAGATAAGTGGCTATTGGGATAACTGTAGAAGATGCAAGGAAGCCGATTATATGACTGAAAGAGGAACAACGTAAACATGTCAGAAATGACCATCATATCCTGGGTATAAATACCATATATTTCTGGATTTTTTTTTCCTGTAGTTAATTACCAGGGAGAGGCGCAGGGGAGAAATATTTATCCTCGCAGTGTGTTCTGAAGAAATACATTTTTGCTAAGAGCAGCAGCCTCCTTCTTGCCAATCAGCAGACCTATCCCCATGGTAAATACACTCTGCTCTCCATTCCTGCTAACTTCAAGTTAGATGAAGGCTCAAGGAATTATCAGACAAGAGGGATTTTATTTTAAGAAAATCGGATCACACGCATACCTTCTCCCATAATAAAAGCTTATGCAAAAGGGATCACAAGTGACCAAGATAACACATTTGGCTGCTTTTCAGCTCTGACCCTGCCAAATTAATAGCAAAGTTGGATCTCCTTAGTGGTCAATTTAGCAAAGACAGGTTTTTCTCATATTCATCCTTTTGCTGTGCCTTTTTCATAAACCACTCTTGTCACCTTTGCAACTTTCTGAGAGTTGCATGCTGCAACTTGCAAAAGACATTGCAAAAGACACACTGAAGAACCATTACAGAGGCTGCCCTGACACAATATAGTCACAAGAAACATGAAACATAACTATTAAATATCCTGAATCTGTTTTTGAAAAGTGTTCTGTAGCTCCTGTGTTTTGTTTTGTTTTTTGTTTGTTTTTTTTTTGGGGGGGGGGAGGAAATTATGTGATTCTCCAACAAAAAAAGTATATTATGTGATTGCTTTTTCCGGAGTGTTCTAGATACAAGGAACAGTGGCATTGCTGGGGGGTGCAGGCCGCACTGGGCGACACGCACGCAGGGGCGACACTCTAAAATTGCGGTGGTGAGGAGTAACCCCATCATGTTATATACTGTTGGATGCGGAATTTCGAGCTGAATGCAATGTAAAAAACCTGAGTGAAATGGCTCCTTTCCTTCAAAAGTTATGGCTAAAAAACTGAGAACAAAAAATGCATGGATCCCTATGGAAAGTGAAAGTGAGCCATATTGCGCGTTTACTCACAAGTAGGCAAACTTGCCTTAGTCCGTCAGAAAGGACAGGCTGAGAGGAATCCAACGACACCAGAATGGTCCTGATCCAATGAATGCAGCTCCCAAAAACAACTGAGAAGGAACTCCCTCCCTCCAAGCAGATAAATGTATTGAGCCCTAGGAAAGCGAAACTAAGCCTCATGGTCACGTTTACTCGTGGGTAAGCAAACGTGCCTTGGCTGGTATGGAAAATCAGGTGAACGAGTGCAAGGCTACCAGAATGGTCCTGATCCTATGCACATGGAGCTCAACAAATGCTCCAGAAGACAGCCTCCCCCCCCCCCAAAGGATCAAAACAGAGGCTTCAGCAGATAGGGTGAACCTTTTTGAGACTTGCAAAGCCAGGTGGATCCTGACAGTGATCTAGTTTAAACAGAAGTTCTTCAACTGAACTGGGCACTGGGTAGGGCTGAAAAACTTACTGATTTTGGAGGGAGGATTTTGTTATTGCAGCAGGTTGCAGAGGAAATTCACTTGGTGGAACAGGATTGGCTTCTCATTATCTAATTATTTGTTTTACTTTTTTATACTTATTTTAATTTGCCTGATGTGACTTCCACTATGACATCACTTCTGGTGGACAGATTGTCATTCTAAAAAGTGGGTCCCAGTGCTAAAAGTTTGAGAACTGCTGCAATAAGGTGTTAGTAAGTTGACACCCTGGGAGGAGGGTGTGTGACACCACTAGTGACCAAAATCACTAAAATCACAGTTTGGAGGAATAATACCAGCATGTTATATATCAATGAGTGTGTAATTTCATGCAGAATGTGTTCTATCTTTGTTCTATCAAAAGGTACAGCCAAAACACCAGTGGGGACGGAATTATGGTACATCACCACGCCCACCACCTAGGGTGTTGTCCCGCCCACTGTATGGGGGCTGACACACTGGTATCCCGCACTGGGTGACGCAAATCCTAGTGACGCCACTGACAAGGAAGCTGGCTTTCTTTTTGTTTGTTTTTGCACACCTGTTATCACACCTCATTAACCTGGTTTTATTTTCCAGCACACCTCATCCATGTGTCTATATCCAATTTAACTCCGGTCCATTTGATATACTCAAAACAAGCTGGTCCAAATGTCCCTCAAAGCCAGTTGGTTAATGCACAAACACATGCTCCATTTTACGGGCAGTTTCCTTTCTGACGTATTAGGCAGAAATCCTGCCATCTGTGACCCCAAGTGCTCCCATTTCAGCATCTAACCATTTGGCATCATATTCCAACTAACATACATCTTAGTTTGTCTTACCAAATGAATGTCTTGAGATAAGCACATGTTTTACTCAACCAGTCAAGGAAACATTTCAAATGATTAGATAAGGAGTCGGCTCTAGCTGGCTCAAGACTGACAGAGATCCTTAAATAAGAAAGGGATATAGGGTTCTGGTTCCATTCTGGTGCTTTATCTGACTCGCATTATCTTGAATACTGGTTCTACCAGCTATCTTAAGATTAAATGCATGCATTCGTGAAAGATTAGCAAAAGAAAGCATTCATTTATTATTTTTCATAACTTGCTTTACTCCTACAGAATGGGATATGTCACTATTGGTAGGTAAGATGGTGGTTGTTTTTCTTTTTCCCTCCGTCCATTGCTTTTGGGTGTAACCTTGCTTTGGCTCTGAAAGTGCAGCTTTTTAATGAAAAGGTCATTATGTGCCTTTTGGCAGGCAAAATTCTGTAAAGCAGGTTCCAGGGCCTGCGCAGCTTCAAATAAGCCATAGCAAGTGACTCCTTGCTCACACATCCTTCCGCCCTTTCCTCTCCGGCCAACAAAATTTAAGTCCCAAAGAAGGGGAAAGGGGGAGAAATAATAAAACAAGCCTCAGTAGGAGGTCTGGTTGACATTGGGAAAAGGCTGCATCGAGGAAGAAAGGGAAATCAGCTTGACTGAGAGAACTGTAAGGCATGAAGGGACTTTAAGGGCACCTAGGGCTTGTTCAGACATAACTCTCTCTCCTCCCCCCTCCCAAAGAACCTCCAAATGGATTGAAAATGGTAAAATGTTTTGGGCTCATGTCATCTCTTGCTCCCCTCTATAGGACGTCATGCTTGACCTAGGAGATACTGCAATACGAGGCCAGACATAATAGTGCTTTCTCAACCAAGGTGAAGAGATTGAAATCCGGCTGTGCGCCATCCTAGTTCCCCAGCTGTCAACTCTGACCAAGGTGAAACATTGCATATCCACCAGTGCTACCTCCACGGTTACAAGATTAACAGGAGGCCATTGGGTTGTATGAAGGCAGGAACTCCGTGACTGCCTTGCCTTCCTGATCAGATGTTGTGTTCCAGCCTATGGATCTTGGGGGAATGGCATTTAAGTTCAAAACCCATTTCCAGTATCACCATATGCAGATTGGCTGGGGGGGGGCACTAATTATCTGCAAAGGTCTTTCACCCCTCCCCCCCAACCAAAGAAAATGCTTTCCAACCCACATTAATAACATCTGGGAAATAGGCGCTTGTTGCTTTCACTTAAAAGCTTGCTCTGTGTTTGAATATCGGAAAGCACTTATAAAATGTTTCCAACTAGTTACCAGACATTAAAATATAGGAAACCCATAAAACCAGTCCTATAACAAGCAGATCTCATCAAGATAGGAGAAAATGTTTGTTAAAGTTTGACTCGTAGAGCGGGCCCTGAAGGTAAAGGGGGCTTACACTGCTGTATGCCAGTAAATTAAGTTTGCAGATCTTGGCTAAGGCACAGGGAAGCAGTTTTGTAGTGAAAACCTAGACCTAGGAGTTTAAAGCACTTTGAATAAATGGAGCAATCTCTAGTGGAGTGAAGTGCTTTTCAACATGAATAAGAGGATTGGAATCTTTGCTGAACAGCTGCAAAGGGAGATTATACAAGCTCAGTGAGGGACCCCAACTTTCTTCCCTTTCACATAAATAAAAGAAAAAGAGAAAGAAAGATGTCAGGCACCACTTGTTTTTTTTAATGCAGTGGTTACCTATTTGAGTAAGCTTTTGCCCACTAAACACCTTTGTTTGTTTATTCTTGGCCTGTTTGATAAAATGTTGATTCCTGATCTATGAAAATGGATGAAATGGGAAGTATGTATAGTGGAAAGAGCTGTTTTTAATTATATTAGGGCACAATCCTAACCCCTTATGTCATAGTGGTGCCAATGGGACACGTGCTGCATCCTGCTGTTGGGTGTTTACTCATGGAGGCCTACTCAAAGTAAGGGAATGTTTATTCCCTTACTTCAGAGCTGCATTGCCCTTATGTCGGTGCTGGAAAGCACTGACATAAGAGGTTAGGATTGCACCCTTAGTTGCCTTCAGTTGATAGGTGTACTATTGGAAATGCAGTCTTTATGCTACTCTGCTGAACATTTCTGTAAGCACCTTGTAGCAGAGCCCTAAGATGTCCTTTCTGTTAAAAACAAGAAGTAATCCTGTAGGCAGCCCTACTCCTCATCCTCCAGAACATATAGCACAACAAATCCAGCCATCACTATGGCAAGTTCTTCCCTCTCCCATCCGCAACAGGAAGACATGCCAAGTGGGATGTAGATGCACGCATCATGATGCACATTGTACCAGGTGTTACAGAACAGGAACTTTACACAGCACTGCTGTGTTACTGGGGAAGCCCCATGTCGTTTCCATTTTTTTTTTAATATATAAGCTGTATGGCAACCCTCAATGCAGCCTACAATCATAACAAAATTTTCAACAAGTAGCTCTGCCTTGGATATTATTATTTATTATTATTATATAAATAATAATTATATATAAATTATATTAATATAATAATAATAATAATAATAATAATAATAATAATACAGGTATTTATATACCGCCTTTCTTGGTCTTTATTCAAGACTTTATTCAAGGCGGTTTACATAGGCAGGCTACTTAAATCCCCATAGGGACTTTTACAATTGAAAGAAGGTTCTATCTTTCAAGAACCACAACATTCAGATGTTTCTTTCTGATCTGATTTCACATTCTGGCCTCCATCCTCCCACGCTCAAAGCAAATGGAATAACTCGGCTCAGCTTGTCCGCTGCTTCAAGGCCGCACAGTGTCAGCGGCCTCAAACTGGCGACCTTGTGGATGTTATCTTCAGGCAAATAGAGGCTCTATCCTCTAGACCAGGGGTGCCCAAACCCTGGCCCTGGGGCCACTTGCGGCCCTCGAGGACTCCCAATGCGGCCCTCGAGAAGCCCCCAGTCTCCAATGAGCCTCTGGCCCTCCGGAGATTATGTTGGAGCCCTCACTGGCCCGACGCAACTGCTGTCAGCGTGAGGGCGACTGTTTGACCTCTCGTGTGAGCTGTGGGATGAGGGCTCCCTCCATTGCTTGCTGTTTCACGTCTGTGATGCGGCAGCAAAGGAAAGGCCATCCTTGCTTTGTGTAAGGCCTTTTATAAGCCTTGAGCTATTGCAAGACCTTCATTCATTCATATAAGTTCATCTTTAATATATTCATTTAAGTAAACTTATGTAATTTTTTTCAAATTTTAAATGTAAATTAATTTTTTCCCTGCCCCCCCCCACACAGTGGGGGGATGTGTGGCCCTCCTGCCAAAAACTTTGGACACCCCTGCTCTAGACCAGACCTCCTGCTCAGGAGGTCACAAGGAGAAGCAGAAGAGTTTCACACACCCCAAATTAACTTTACAGTACTAATGCAGTTGCAGTGTAGACCTGCGGTAAGGGAACGAACATTCCCTTACCTAGAGGAGGATTCCATGACTGTCCCCCACTGCAAAATGTAATTCACGCCCTGTTGGCACTGCTGCATCAGCGCAGGAAATTTGGGTAGGACTGGGCTGACAGTTTCTGATCACATGTTGCATGGGTCCTTTCAATTTACACAAATGCCAGCCTTAACTTGGCATACATCAGTTAGTCAGCTGTTAATTTTCAGTCTGTAGAACTGGTAGAGGACATTATTCACATTTTCACAGCCAATACAAAGCAGATTTTCAGAGCATCCAAAGACTTTACCATCCTATGCTGGCAAGAGCGGCTCACTGTAGTCCAGGAGTGAGTCCATGTCAATATTTTGTTGAGAAAATTTGTTGGGGTGGATTTGGGTAGAAGTGGGCTGTCAGGTTTATTGCACACAGTGTTCGTTGACTGCACCAAGAAGCTTGTGCAGAAATGTTCATTTTCCATGGGGTTATTTACAAAACCCAAACTGAGTGCAGAGGAGGAGTGTAAGCTAATAAAATGTTGGATCTACTAATTAAAACCCTGGCACACAAACAAGCACTGCCTATGTGTAGATGCCCTCTGTAACATCATAATTCTGGGGTCAAAGCAGGTCATTAAAGTATTAATGAGATGTTTGGTGAGCTTTGATCACAACTAGCTTAGGAGAGGAACAGAAAAAAATTAAGGGCTGAGTTCCATAATACCACTGGGGTGAAGGAAAACATGCATTCCTTTGATTGATGAAAGAACATGACAGCAGGGGGAAAAAATAGGTAGCTCAATAAATGAGAAGCTTTGCTAAATGCCATCTGAGACTTCACAGTCACATTCTTTCGGTCCTAACTCCTAAAGTGATATGTTCATTACCCACAGATGTGAGATACTAACCACATATTTGTCAAGCAAAGATCAATGCAAACCTTCCTTGCACAACATAATTCAACACTCCTCCAATGTTCGGAAAGACCAAGATTAAAGAAGGTTGAATCTAGTATATCTGAACCCAAATGTCTAAAATCTAAAAGCAAAGGGTCCCAAGTACCTTTACCAAGAAAAACGTGCATCTCCAAGCAAATCAGGAGATCAAATTGTAGATCTGGAGAATGAGGGATAGATTCTTGACAAATGATGATTTCAAGTCATGCTTGCAATGCACTGAAAGCCAGAAAACCAGTCTCTGATTTGCAGTTAGAACACATATGGAAAGAGACTTCAGATTTTCCTAATGCTTAGGGAACATTGTCCTGCTAAGGCAGTTTGCAAGAACTGCCAAGACTTTGAAAAGATGGCATCTTTACACACTGTGACATTTAAAGAGAGAAAGATTTGATTCGTAAAGCAGGTTCAGTATAAAGAAATCATCAGGTGGTTAGGTAGCATACAGATCATAACGTGCTAAGGAATTTTGTGGCATTGATGATCTCTGTAGAAATGGTCAAGATTCCAAAAAACCCAACTTTAAAATATTGTATCACAGACCATGCAGCAAAACTTCTGAGAGCAGAACCTCTTAACGTTTAGCTGCCATGGTAGATGCGCCACCTATCAACTGCAGAAGGGAGTTGCAGCTGATGTAGCAGCTGAGCTACATCAAGACGCTTACCCTTGAAAGGTCACCAAGAAGCAGACGTTTACAGTCAGACACTTTGAACTGTCAGAAGGAGCCAGCAGTATTTCGCAAAACAGAAAATATCTATGTATATTACATCTCAGACAAACAGTTCTTGAAGGATGGATGGGAGGCAGTCTTTTCAAAACAGATTGCCACAGAAGTTTGGGCAAAACTGATACAGATTATCAGCTGGGACTGCAGAAACAGTACTTCTATTATGTCCCATCAGAATCAAGAGACACCAGCTGATTGAACAGGATATCAAGTTCAGGCTCTGGAGTGCCAACTTGCCTCAACAAAACTGCCTGAAAATGGATTTGTCTGAAAGTAGGAGGCAGTGCATAGAAGTCTCCTGATCCTTTCCCACTTCTGCTACATAAGTGGAAACAATGTGCTCTGAGTTTGCAGTAAGTCATGCTACACTCAGGCCCCAGACCATTTTGAAGCTGTCAAAATATTGGTACAAAGGTTTGGAATTCTTAAAAGGATTAGCTGACATTTTGCCCACCCACATGAGATGGCTTAATGTAGCATTGTTAATGGCACTGCATGATAAGGTGCATCATCACTGCAGTGACAAGGAGGTGATAAGACAAGCCTTGCCCTGAAGGGGAACACCAGTCCTTTATAGCAACAAACAATTGGGTCAGTGAATAGATGCACCTATTGGAGGCATAAAAGTAATCCAAAAACAATAGGAGCAGAACAAGGAAGTGAGTCTCCACCCAACATCAGCAGCTCAATTATTTACCAGTCTACCACTAGATACAAAGCACCACTGACCCTATGTGATCTGACAGCTGGGTAATGCAACTTCAAGAGACATAGCTGTGTGACAAACCTAGCCAGTTTGCCAGAGCTCATGCAGCTGCATTACAGCCCTGAGGTAAGGGAACAAATGCTACCTTGAGAAGGCCTCTGTGACTTCACCCCCAGTGCAAACACACAGCTGCGTTGGTGCTAGAAAGTTGGATAAGATTGGCCCCTTCATTTGTTGCAGCAAAGCAAGAGCCTCACAGCACCTTAAAGCCTAACCAATTTATTTTAAGAAATGCTTTCATGGACTACAGTCAACTTAGGTCACAATCCTAACCAGGTCTATTCAGAAGTAAGTCCTATTGTGTTCAATGAGACTTACTCCCAGGAAAGTGAAGTTAGGATTGCAGCCTTAATTGGGTAATGCAGTGCCTCCTTGGAAGGAATATTCATTTAGGAAATCAATCATGTGGAAAGCAGCCCCACCGTTTACACCCAACAGGCGTTATGACTCCAAAATGCTGCCTGCCTCACAAGTCACACCTATAGGCAAAGCAAAGGGAGACAGAAAGCAACTAAAAATGGGTCTAGATTGCCATCTCAAGGTAAAAACTGCAAGGAACACAGTTTGTCAGCTTCAGGATAACAAGCAAGTTATCCTACATCCACTTTATACAAGGACAAAGAAGAGTTAGAGAGTTGTGTTTTATTCTCTTTCACCTTCCTCCTGAAAAGGAACTCATTTTCACTATGATCAACTTGTTTAGCAGCGATTAACCTAGAATACTTTCATTTATTTATGACTAAATATTTCTTCTATATCCCCTTCTTCACACAGCCAGAGGGCAAATAATAAAGTGGAGGTCCCCACATTTGTTTTGTCATCTGTTCAGGATCTAAGACGCAGCAACTGCAGACAAGTTGACCCAGAGTGTCTATATGTAAGGCAAATTTTTTAGTTGGTTTAGTTTTTTGTTGCGTTGGCTCTGAATATTGTTGCTCTGTTTGTTCTACAACTGCTCACATTTTTAAAAATTTCACTTGTTTAATTGATGTGTTTATTGTTGTTTTCTTGATATTGCTGCTGAGATTGTAGGCTATCTTGGTCTCTCCATAAGGAGAGGAAAGGAAGGGGGGCGAAATCTAACACAAATGCATGTCTCATTACTCACCAGAAACCATGTGCAAATCAGATGCTGTCCCCTTGTTTATCAGTTCATACTGGAAGCCCGTAATCTTCCGACTAATGTCCTGCTGAGGAGTAGCCTCGACAAAGAGTCCGCCCTGTTCAAAGTTGAAGCAATGCACTCTAGTGGGACTGTGGTCTCCATCTTGGATAAGCAGTTTCAATTCTCCAGTTTTTTCCAAATAAATATTTGCTCCTGCAGAGTCCTTAAAGGGTTTTATGCAAACAGTCCAATGTTTGGAAGAGGAAGATAAAATATTGGGTCGTAGATTGACTATTAGTGCTCCTGTGGGATACATCCATTCTATGGATCCTTCAGAACAGCGGAGGTAGACCTGTTCAACATCTTTTTTGTGAGACTCGTGTGTTAATCCACTAGGGAAAAGAAAGAAGACAAAGTTATTGTATAGATTCCTCGCATTTATTTTAAGACACTGAAAAAAACATTGTGGGAATTCATGTGAAGGCCATGGAACACTGCTCTCAAGTGTAGCATGAGACAAGATTGCAGAACTTCAAAAAGGCTTTTTGTTACTTTAAAAAAAAAATCACAAAAATAGTTTCAAAAAACTGAAATTTTGCAAAATTCAGGTTAACTGAATTTTATTCAGTTAAATAAGAGGTAAATGACAGACATTCTTTGGACAAGGCAGAACTTTGAGTTCAGTTCTAGTCCTATACTGTGAACGCAGCAACTATCATGAACTCCTTGTACACAGATAAATGTTGTGGAGTTTTATTGACTAGAAATTAGAATATAGGTCTGGCATTTCCAGTAGGGGAATTGGAAGTTTTGATTGTTTTAAGAAGTGTGAGTGGTGCACTCACACTTCAGGCATTCCAGGCTTTCATATGAAAAGCACATTATGTTTCAGATCAGCCAACGTTTAAACTAGTTGCAGGAAAGACATCATTGCAAAAGGAGGGAAGAGAGAAAGAGAATAAGAAGCACCCTGGCCAACATATGGCTCCCTTTTAAGAGCAAAGTGACTGACATTACTGTGAATGTCAGTGTAACATACTGTGTAGAGGTTACTGCGGAAGCTTCAAGAAACTCAAAGTTTAATAACCACCACCATAATATTGTCTGCAGAATAATCTTGAAAGCCACATCAAGAGCAGAGAGGCTTGTGGGAGAAGAGGTTGTCTCTTGACCTCTATGCTTTTGCCCTCCAGCACAAGGAAACACTTGACATATTTGAGCAATGCAATTCTGGATAGGACATTTGATGTAGACTATTTAGTTTGCTTTGTACAGAAAGTAAAATTAAAACACAGCGGTGAGCAGCTTGCTGGATGGTAATAGTGCAATTCCCAGAATACCAGCATAGGGGTCTGCTAGATAATGTATTTAACACCAGGTGTACATTCAAATTCCTTCTCAAAAGGACCTACTGGCTGCCCTTAAAGAGGTCTGTGTCCCTTATCTCTCCCATCTATAATATCAGGAGCTGCAATTACCTTACAGAGCTGTTGTGTGACTGAGCCAATTTTTAAAAAATTAAATATTTTTTGCATGGGCAACTTAACAACCACTCTCACTGCTTATTTTCTAAACCATGTCTATCTGGAAGCCCTGAGGTACTTTTTTATCCCAACATGGTGCTGTCATTACTCAGGGGTGAGGGCAAAGCACTTGGTATACACTCAGAGATACTCTTCCAGCACATATTACAGTACTGTACACCCAGGAGTACTCAACCCTTTTAAATCTCTGATTAGCTGCATTTTGTTTTGCTGTGAAGGGAAGAGGTTGCTGAATTTCCTCCTAAATATTAACGCCATAAGAAATAGTAGTATAAAGACCAAATATCATATTGCATTTTGGGATTAAAGGACTTGCAAATGGTATCTCTTCATAGAGATTAAAAGTATGCAGAAAGGGAAGTAAAAGGTCTTTAGAGGGGAGAAATGAAAATTCTCTTTGAGGTTTCTGCAATAAATAACTCTGACATTGAAATAATAAATTTACACATGAAGTGTATATCTTCTTGTTGCTAAAAAGGGAAGTGGGTATACTATATAATTTATCTTTGAAGCCAATTGTACCCTACAAGCCCTAAAGTTCCATAAAGGGGAAAAGAGATGGGAACAGCAAAGAGTGAGGGTATACACCAAAACACTGAATGCAATCAAAACACATGACTTGGCTTAGCTAAATAGTCACAACCTCCTTAAAGATGCTACTCACTAGAGTTGGTTGAGATGAGACACATCTCTGCACAGGAAGGTTGGAAGACTCATTACCAAAAGGTGTTAAACATGAAATCAAACTAAGTTATCCAATGTGGAAGAGATCAGAGATTATTTTAAAACAGAGTATGGAGGGTTGTTTTACAGTTTCCATGTCTGGCAGAAAATAGTACTCAGAGAGGCATTTCTCGGACATCCCACTACCACCACATAATCCATTATTATTGCCAACCAATCTCACATTCTTCCTAACCATGACAAGAGCTAGCCATTTGTTAACCCTAGTAGCTTCCCTATCCTGAAGCATCCCACATTCCATTTCATTTAAAACAAAAATCTCCACTATTAAAACCCATACATCAAAACCTTACACATTCAGAGGAATTTCTATATCATTATAGTCAAGTTGATGCAATGGATAACATTTTGGGGCTTCAACCCAGAAATCAGAGTCTATGCTATTTTAGCCAAAGACTCCCAGAAAACTGCGGATGGAAAACAGTACATGGGCCATTTTCATCTGTGTGTAGATAAGCAATCATTCCAGTGGGTCGAATAAGATAGGTCACAGATCAGAACCATTAGCACAAATGGGCAACATTTTAGAACTGCTTACTGTCATAGAAAAGTTCCATTGTTTGTCATACAAAATGAAGCCACCAACATATCTCTTTCGTAAAGACTAGTGTGGTCATGCATATGGAAGTGAAGCTTCCTCATTTTGTTCAGGTCAAACTTTGTCATTTTACAACAAGCAGGAACTAGGATGTGTGGCAATGAAACAGCCTAGAAAGGTAGGTAGATCAAGCTGCTGGGGCGGGGCTATGAAACGTGAGCATCATTGATTGGTCGCTCACTGACACACTACAGATGCCTAGGCAACTCTTAGGGCCAGTTCACATAGTCAATAAGTGAGTAGCTAATTTTTCCAGGGAATTCTATCCTTGTGTACCAGCAGTACATGTTCATTCCACAGCAGTTTCTGCCATGTCAAGAGCACTTTAGGAGCTGTAGCAGTCATGAGAAATGCCACAGAGTGAATGCATGCACCACTAGCACAGGTAAAACATTTCTCCATGCAATCCTGAATAAATGATGATATTCCATATAGAAACAAGCTACTTTGACTATGTGAAGATCCTCATGTTCTAAGGAAACAAGCATCTTAGCAAAGCAGACAACTGGAATAAAGACTGAAAATGCCAGGCTGGGTACAAAAAGCCCTCTAGATTCAAGGAATTACCTGATTGCCCCAGGATATGCGAGGCTCGATTGCCCCAAGCTAAAAAAGAAAGAAAGAGAACTAGCTTACAAAATCCACCAATTCTTAAAGGATTACTTTACACACAAGTATTACATTTATACCCAACTCTAACAAGAATCTCAGCAGAGGAGCACTAGCCCAACCACTATCCTAAGAGGTAGGCTGAAAGAGTGCAACTTTGCCCAATAAACTTTATAACTGAACAGAATTTTTTAACTGGTAGTCCCATTTGCAAACCCATCACTCTAGTCCAGGGGTGTCCAAAGTTTTTGGCAGGAGGGCCACATCATCTCTCTGACTCTGTGTCAGGGGCCAGGGGAAAAAAATAATTAATTTACATTTAAAATTTGAATAAATTTACACAAGCTTACATAAATGAATATATTAAAGATTAACTTATGTGAATGAATGAAGGTCTTGCAATAGCTCAAGGCCTATAAAAGGCCTTGCACTAAGCAAGGCTGGCCTTTCCTTTGCTGCTACTGCTGCATCACATGAAACAGCAGGCAGTGGAGGGAGCCCTCATTCCACAGCTCACACAAGACAGCAAACAGTTGCCCTCACGCTGAGAGCAGTTGTGTCAGGTCAGTGCAGGCTTCAGCAAGTCTTCGGAGGGCCAGAGGCTCATTGGAGACTGGGGGCTCCCTGAGGGCCGCATTGGGAGTCCTCGAGGGCCGCAAATGGCCCCAGGGCCGGGGTTTGGGCACCCCTACTCTAGTCACTGATCACACTGGTTCTCTGCTGAAAGGCAACTTTAAGCTACCAATTAACAGGCACAGTGATACATAATTATACTACAGCATCATTAACCAGCCCTGTCTTTAAGACCAAAAGGCAAATTGTTGTCTGTGTGCTGTTCCACTCCTGTTTTCTCAGATTGGTAGCCTACAGTATGGACTTAGACTAGAGCTACCTGTTTTGGTCAGTTTCACCTAGTTTAAGAAGACAGAGTTCTCTCCTCTTGTGCAACTGCAAGTGTCAGCAAGAATGTGTCATTCCCCGAAACTAAAATACTTGATGACAGACTGGGGGGACTGTTGGGTCAACCCCACAGCAGGGAAGTGAGTCATGTTGCTCACAAACAAATGCTTGTGGCTGGCATTCAGAACATTCAGCAGCAAAAACATGAAGTCCAGAAGAGGGAATTCATTCATCAGTTCAGTAATATTAATGAGAGCTGGTCATGGGGCTGGAGCAAAGAGACCGAGTTACTAATCAGGAAGTCCTATTTAATCTTGCCAGGATTTTAAAAGTCTGCCAGAAATTCACAAGATAGCCCAAAGCTCCTTTCAGTGAGCTCCCACTCTGCATATGGGGATAAAGCTGGCCTTCATTACAGGGTTGTTGTAAGTAAATAACGTAAGCAAAACATTTAAGGCTATAGTTTTATACATACTTTCCATATATCATTATAGAAACCAACTATTGTTCAATTTGTAGGGTTACATGACCTAAGAAATAAAGAAGATTCAAGCTTTGCATTCAGTGACTTGGGAGCCTGCCATTGGTCCCAGACAGCCTACTCTGTATAATGGTAATAACAATCATTTATCCCACAGGGTCATTAGGAATACTTCTAGTTACATTCACACATACACATGTAATTACATAAGTGAATGTACAGAGACATCATTTTATATGAGCCCTGGAAAGTAGGAACTTTCAATTCAAGATGTGCTTAGAAAACCTATAGACTATGTATTAGTAGCAAGCCACACTGATGTCAATACCAGTTTCTTCCAGGTAGATAGTATTATGAAGCTGCAATCCCAATACATCAGGTAACATCAGGCTATCTTAGCAAACTACACTATTAGGAACATGGCAATGAAACTGTTAAACATGTTCAACTCATCTGGGGCATAGTTTAGGTCCAGGTCTTCTAAAGTTATCTGACAGCATTCAGCATGTGTCCCATGTCACTATTTTCAGTCATTATCTTTCTAGATAATCCAAATATTTGCCACTGTACATGTGACTATTCTTGACACTTGTGATAATTCTTGACTATCTGAATTCCTCCCAAAGTAAACTGTTAGAAGAAGTATCTCGGTTCTCTCCCCAATTCAAAAGAATGCAACACTATTCTACAAACAGTCTGATATTCCAAGTTCTGGCAATTGAAAACCAAGGATAAATTTAATAAAATCATGTACTTTTTTTAAGCCAAAGAAGCCCAATCTAGGTTACAGATGTACCCCACTGAGCAAGGGTGTCATGTCTAAATGAGAGCTTTTTTCAAAGCCATGAGCTATACAAGATTACGAAAACCATAAAAGGCACATTAAAATTACAACAGATTAAAGGGGGGAGGGGAGAGAGAGAGAGAGAGACTGTCTGTTCAGGAGAGAAGGAGTTTTAAACATTTCACAACCAGAACAATTAGCATAGTTGTGGCAGCCAAGGAATACTGGGTAAGAATTTGCCACCAGCAATGCTGATTTACATCTATAGTAGCGTGTGTGCGACCTTATGCCACAAGTGTAGCACCTGAGACCAGACTTCAGACCAGTATCTTTGGGGATCAGTATTGTACTGCAGCAGGTGCTGCAAGGAAGGAAGACAGGGATCAGGGGAAACCCTCCTTGCCCTTACACCAGTTCTACACTATCCAAGGATCAGCAAAAACCTAGACATGGTTAAAGCAGGCCTCACACCTTGATGAGCTCTCCAACACCCCACCCCACCCCACAAAAAGTTAAAAGTCTCCAACCCAAAATGACAAGGGGGGAAAAAACACAATCCAACATCAATCTGGTGTTTCCAAACAAAGTGTTAATGTCAAGGGCTGGAAAAAGCCACTTAAGCAATTTCAACAAAGCCAGCCGGTTCAAACCAAGCCATAAAAACAACATCACAACGTCAAGTGTGTACAATGCTCACAAAAAAAGCTGGCAACTTTCCTCGTAAAAAGGAGAGCTCACCAGCCTACCGCGTTACAATGAAGTTAGCGCTTGAAGGCAGGAGGGTCACCAGCCTAGAGTTCAACAGTGAGAATGTGCTCTTCTGGTGTTGGGTTGCACAGATGTGGAGGGTGTTGTGGTCAGCAGAAAACGCGCTACCTTTGTCTGTTTAAAAACCCAGCCACCTTCCGCTCTCTTTCCTCCCCCCCCCCCCCCAACCCTGGGCTGTTGCTTTGGCAATCCTCATCCTGAACAACTCTGGAATGTTAATCAAACTGTTCCCTCTCCTTCCCCCTTCTGAGCAAACAGCGGAGGAAGAGGGTTCTCTCTTTCATCCTTCTGCCACAATCGGATCCATGTGCCCGGGGTGATCCGCTGAAAGGGCGCACCAGGCACGGGGCTGGGCGCCTCCTCCCCTCCAGAGCCCAACTTTACGCACAACATTGGGAAGAAAATAAGCAGAGCCCCCCCGCCCCCCTCCGATACACACACAAGGCTGCTCCATGGCTTCTTCTCCACCTCCACATCTCCCTGTCTTGCGTTGGTTTCGCGATCCACCAGATTCCCCACTGGGGTTGCTGGATTCACAGTGGAAATTAAAACTTTGCCGAACTTGGAGGGGAGGGGAGTGGGGGGGTGCAAGTCAGGCACCAAGGCACCCAAAGTGGCACCCAAGATCTTCCTTGCCCTTTCCGAGCCCCCTCCCGGATCAAAGGGGGGGCACCCTCCCGAAGTGTGCCCGCTGCATTTAAAGGGAGCACAACCCGCTCCGAAGCGGCAGGGAGGAGGATGGGAAGCCCACCGCGAGAGAGCAAGGCAGCCCGCGTTTGCCGCGCTCTCTTGGAGACAAGACGCAGGAGCGCACCTTGGGAAGAGACTCCTTCCCAGGCTGGCTGGGGGATATGCCCGGACAAAGACCCAACTCTTGGCACGGCGGATGGGGCGGCGGATGCGCTGCCCCGGCCCCGCTCCCAGCTCCCCTGGAGCCCTGGCCGGCCTTACCTCCCCCTCCAGCTGCACAGATCGCTGGAGTACTGCGCCGCGCAGCCCCTGTCCAGGACCAGGAGTCCGAGCAGCAGCGGGAGCGGCAGCAGCCCGGGCGCCGGGGCTCTCCGCATGGTCCCCGCCGGGCTGCCAGGGAACGGATCCACCAGGCCAGGTGAGAGGAGAGCGCCCGCAGCCTGCGCTACATGGCGAGGAGACGCCCGACCCGGACGGAGCCGCTAGCAGGAGCCCATCCCCGCTGACCAGCCACCTCGCTCTGCAGCGCACCAGCCTCTCCTGCCCGGCGCTCGCTCTGCGTTCCAGGCTTAGCAGAGGGCGGGGAGCCTCCTCGCCACGGGATCCACCCACTCCAGAGCCGGCCGCCAAACCCCGCCGTGGAGTCTGCACGGAGCGGAGCCTCCTCTTCCTTTCCTGGCTTAAGGGAGGAAGATGGTTGCAGGAGTGTCGAAGCCAAAGAGGGCGACTCAGGCTTCCCCAAGAGGCTCTAGAAATGCCAGGGACACTCTTTCTGGTAGCAGCACCCTGAGCTTGTAAGCAGCTGCCTGACAGGCAGGCACTCAGCAGGTGAAGTTTGTCCTAGAAGTTATAGTCAGGTAAAGCACCACCTGCAAATGCCTACCTGGCAGGATGCTGCAACAGGCACAGCACCCCCTCTCCCAAATAGGCAACCCCATAGAGGCTGCTGCAACCACATTTTACTATTCCTTATGGGCTTCCCAGAGGCAGCTGTACCACTATGGGAAACAAGATGTTGGACAAGATGGTCCTTTGGCTTGATCCAGCGAGGCTTTTCTTATGTTTTTTTAAATGCAATTTCCTTGCCCCAATCTTTCTGGAACTTAGCATGGTATAGTACCCCTGAAGTGGCAGTCTGTGTTGGTTTGAAACAGGACCATGGGGGGGGGGGGAGAGAAACAGGGGAGAGGTTCTGGAACTAGGGCACACATTACTTTTGCAATCACTGAGTGTGATTTCTGCAACTGTAGAAGATCACAGCCTTTAAACAGGAGCAGTGACGGCTGTAAGTTACCCTATTCACCTGCTAGCTAGCCCTACTAAACTCTGGCCCTCTGCAGGCATAGCTTGCTGGTGTGACCTAGATGTGTATTTATTACTGCAGCTCTTCCACCAAATGAGCTTATTGTAACAAGCAAGTGACCAGGCTTCTCCAGAATATGTGCACAGTTTTCTGGTATATGCTGAACTGGAAGTCAGTGAAAGTTTTCATTTTTGACATGGAGCTAGGAAACCTTTCTAATCAAACTGGACAGGGACCTCTGTGGGCATAGGCTCAATTTCCTGTTTGGAGAAGGGGAATGATTATGACCCAATTCACAGATTTTGTAGTGAAAGCCCTTTAAGAAAAGAGTTGTACCATGACTTTGTGTACCTTGGCTCAACGATCTCCGGCACTCTTTCTCTCGATACCGAGCTAAACAAACGCATCTGTAAAGCAGCTACCATGTTTTCCAGACTGTGAGTCTGGAAAGAAGTCTGGTCCAACAAGAAGCTGACGGAACATACCAAGATCCAGGTCTACAGAGCTTGCGTCCTGAGTACACTTCTGTACGGCAGCGAGTCATGGACTCTTCGCTCACAACAGGAGAGGAAACTGAACGTTTTCCACATGCGCTGCCTCCGACGCATTCTCGGCATCACCTGGCAGGACAAAGTTCCAAACAACACAGTCCTGGAATGTGCTGGAATCCCTAGCATGTATGCACTGCTGAAACAGAGATGCCTGCGTTGGCTCGGTCATGTTGTGAGAATGGATGATGGCCGGATCCCAAAGGATCTCCTCTATGGAGAACTCGTGCAAGGAAAGCGCCCTACAGGTAGACCACAGCTGCGATACAAGGACATCTGCAAGAGGGATCTGAAGGCCTTAGGAGTGGACCTCAACAAGTGGGAAACCCTGGCCTCTGAGCGGCCCGCTTGGAGGCAGGCTGTGCAGCATGGCCTTTCCCAGTTTGAAGAGACACTTGGCCAACAGACTGAGGCAAAGAGGCAAAGAAGGAAGGCCCATAGCCAGGGAGACAGGCCAGGGACAGACTGCACTTGCTCCCAGTGTGGAAGGGATTGTCACTCCCGAATCGGCCTTTTCAGCCACACTAGATGCTGTTCCAGAACCACCTTTCAGAGCGCGATACCATAATCTTTCAAGACTGAAGGTTGCCAACAATAAATATGTACCATCATACCCAGGAAGGGGTATGCTGGTTATATAAGCATATTTATAGGTGCACAAATGCAACCACACGGATAATCTGGTCACTACAGACCTTGTTGAAGACATTATGGCAGATCTGACTTCACCTGCCTTGTTCCAGCATAAATGTAAGAGCTGGCATGGGATGGTGAATGTGAGCAGATCCAGGAAGGGATACAGAACCAGCATAAGGCATAGCAGTGTATTTCCAGAACGTTGCCTACAAAGGTAAGTGCTGTTCAACGATGGCTGTGGTGCTTAGTTTCTGAACAAAGCAGTATCAGAACGTAGGCCTGTACAGGAGCCCTTCCACCTGCTCTGGAAAGAAGTCTTACCCTGTTATGTATGTAAGTTATGCAGGATCAAAATCCTGCATAACTGATTGGCCCAGACTTATGGCTGGCCAATTGGGTGATGGATGGAAATCCTACCATCCAATTGGCCCTCTAGTTAAGGTTTCAATTGCACCAGCCATGGGAAGTCTGGGCAGAAAGGCTATAAAAAGCCAGGGGTTTGCCTTGTATTTTGCTAGGTTCTGTGAGCTGTTATCACTATGCCTTCCTTTATTCACACGGACCCACTATATAACACCCCTTAATTCTGAGCATATGAGGAAAGCTGGGAAGGCAAATGCAATCTACATGTGCTCCAATATTATCCAATATGTTTTCCTATCGTGGCTACAGATAGGAGAGGACAACACTAAATGGGCATGTTTAAAGGAAGCAGAGTGGGAATTCAAGAACAGGACATGCAAGAAATCGTCTCTTTTTACATCCCTGCAATCGAATTGCTGGGCAGGTTTTCTTTGGATAAAAGGAGGGTAATCGGGGGACATTACCACTCTCAGGAAACCTACTTCTGAATTTAAAGAAAATAATACATATCAAATAGTATAGTTGGCAACCTTCAGTCTCGAAAGACTATGGTATCGCGCTCTGAAAGGTGGTTCTGGAACAGCGTCTAGTGTGGCTGAAAAGGCCAATTCGGGAGTGACAATCCCTTCCACACTGGGAGCAAGTGTGGTCTGTCCCTGGCCTGTCTCCCTGGCTATGGGACTTCCTTCTTTGCCTCTTAGCCTCAGACTGTTGGCCAAGTGTCTCTCAAACTGGGAAAGGCCATGTTGCACAGCCTGCCTCCAAGCGGGCCGCTCAGAGGCCAGGGTTTCCCACTTGTTGAGGTCCACTCCTAAGGCCTTCAGATCCCTCTTGCAGATGTCCTTGTATCGCAGCTGTGGTCTACATTTAAAATTCGTGATGTGATTGTGAAGTGGGGGTATTACCGACTCACAGCCCAATCCTGAGCTGCCTGGTGCGAAAGGCTGCAGCAGTGCCCCAAATGGCTGCTATGGCATCCTGAACATGCCAGACAGCCAGTGGCAGCTCCTGGGGGAACATTTGTTCCCTTCCTCCAGGTAAGGAAATTAGTCCCGCAGTGGGGCTACTCAACTCTTCACTGGCTATTTAGCCAGCGCAGAATTAAGACAACTCATGTTGGGCCGCGAGGCCAGACACAGGGCTCTGGATCCGGCAGAGCTCTGCAGGTCCCACCCCATTCCGCCCTGCTACCTCCCCCATCACCATCTCCCCGCCTTCCCCTTCCTCCTCCCCCTCCAGAACACCTCCCCCCTTACCCCCACTCACCTCTCTGCCACCCAGTGGTTCTCACAGAGTGCCAGGTGGTGGTCCACCAGCCTCCAACTGACGCTGGGCCAGCACCAGTGCTAGGCCAGGACTAACAGTCGCAGGCCTGCTTTACGCCATGTTTGTGACCATGTGCACCAGCGCTGAGCTGGCGTGCATTCTACAGGATTGGGCCCTCAGACTCCATGGCCACCCAAGCTCTGGATAGGGACCCCCAGTCCAGGCTCTAGTTTGTTTGGCCCTGCCCTGTTCAACAACTCCTTAAAGTGAAGAGGGGCCACAGGAGGGCTGGAGGATAGGGGTGGAACGCCCAAGTCATCTGCTGAGTCCTACTGAGCTCAGATGGGCTCACCTAGAAAAGGCTGGGTGGTCAGGCCAGGACAAACGTCTGGGACGATGGAGACATGAGTTTCCCTGTCCATCCAACTGGGATTTGACCTCTCTATCTTAGGTGACATTGACCAAAAGCCCAGGGCATCTCTTTAGTGACCCAACTGTCTTTGCCAGGGCTTGTCCCTCTTGGAGAGCAGACGAAGGCAGCGGTTCCTGAATTGGTCACTGGATGGCTAGACAGTGGCTAGAGGGTGGCTTGGAGGAGGCCCTACCATTTGCCAGAGTATAAAGGCATTCCATGTGACTCACCCTAGAGCAGTGTTTCCCAAACTGTGGGTCGGGACCCACCATAGGGTTGCAAGCCAATATTTGGTGAGCCACGAAAACTTTTTGAAACGTAAAAAAGTTAAACTTTGCAAGTATCCTCGCCTAGTTTGCAGAAGAAAATTGTTAGCTGAAATGCTTAACCTGTGGTATGAGGTAACCTTCATATCCCCAAATTAAAATGTCACATTTTCCTATTTTTTCTAGTAAATGGTGTGCTATAGACCACGTGTGAACCAAGTTTCAGCCTCTTGTCTGGCTTGGAAATCCCCAACTGCACATCTTGCTCTCCAGTTGAACCTTCTGGGTATTCTGGAATGACTGTGAAGGTTTGGGGGAACAGTCAGGTAGTTTTTAGGGACTCCATTTCTAGGAAAGTCGAGCAAATGCCTACACACAAACATACATACATAAGGTTTCTAGCAGTCTTGGGATCAAAGGACCAAAATTATTAGTAATTAATGGTATTAATTAATAATAAACAAACATGTTTCTCTGTAGATTTCTTTTTTTGTTTAGTGGTCATGATACAGTGTCATTTTAAAATGTTGGTCCCAGTGCCAACAAGTTTGGGGAGCACTGCCCTGGAGGATCAGCTGGTCCCACCCAGAGAGAAGTGATTGGGACGAATGTGAACTTAGGGGACACCCGATGCACCCAGGTTCTAGTTTGTATTGGTATCTACTGTAAAGCCATCTGCTAGCATCATGCTGGTGGTAAGCCTTTCTACTTGTGGATCCGGCCAGAAAAGTACCCAGGGCAGCCTCGTGAGAACATTCAATCCCTTTGACATAGAGTTCGGCCCCTGGGAGGAGGTGGACGCCATGGGTGCTGCTGCTGTGGTCCTCAGACAGAGGATGCTTCTATACCCATATTTAAATTGACACACGCTTGTTAGCTATGGACAGTTTTCTCCTTTAAGAGCAGGCACAACACTCTGTGAAATGTCAACAAGCAGGGCTGGTTTTAAGCCAATTGAACCAATTGCTCCCAATTGGCCCTGAGCCTAAGGGGGCCCCATACTAGGGTAAGCTATTCTTGTCTTGTATGCAATTTTATATTAAAATCTTAGATCCATTTAGCCCATTGACTCATGTGCACTTTTTGAGGGCACATTTTGATTGCTTTCCATTCTACCACAGACATATAAAGTCTATAATAAATTTTCTTTATACCTCTAAGATTCTACAAACATTGGCTGTGAACCTTTGGGGAGAAAGGTGGGGTAGAAATACAGTAAATAAATAAACCTGGGGTTCCACAAAAAATGTTTCCTTTTGAACCCCGCATCTTCTATGGCCAGCTCTGTCCATGCAGGAACCTCTGTGGCCCACTGTATGTTCCAATGCAATTGAATTGGTAGCTGGGAACTTGGAAATCCCCACACAACAGGGATCATAATTAGCACCCCATGCCTACCATCCAGTTCCTGATTGGTAGTCCATCAACACTGGTATTTCTTTGAAAAGACTTCTTTACAAGCCTGCTGGTACTGTAAATGCTTGTGAAACACACACTGACACATTCATGTTCGGAGGTTATGTTCCCATAGTGCTTGTGATGGAGAAGGTTTCTTACAACTGTATTACCATTCATTTGTGGATTTTTGTTTTTTGTTTTTGCCTTGTCAATTTTGCTTGGCAAATTACGGTTTTTGTTTGTTTGCAAAAACCATGTAAGCTGATTGCAAAGTTCCAGTGTGGCTATGATAATTACATAAAATGATGATGCAGGATCTGAAAACATCTAATTACCACAGTGAAACAATACTAAGCAGCAGCATTCTGAGATTTAATATTGCAACATTCTTTATTTTCTTGGGCATGTACAATAATGTGAACTTGCATTCTCAGGGTCCTAACTTTGCTTACAGGAATGTTTGTATTTCCCAGAAGATTCTAGTTGCAAGCACTGCAGAAAGAGAGAAAGAAGAATAAAAAATAAACATCATTTCAAGAATGTCTCTATACTGGCTTACCAGCCTCTGTTTCACTGCAGTATTATCAGACTCCACAAATAATAGGTTAATTTTGGGTTGTGATCTTTGATCACAAAAATCAGCCTATGTTTCTTTATGAAACCAGAGCTTGATCGCCTGCATGCTAGACACAGTGGCTCTCATGTTTCTATGACTGACCACATCATTTCATTCCCCATATCTGGGAGACTCATCACTGCAGCCACTAGTAAAATTAACAGCGCAACCCTAACCTGTGCTGGTATAGCACTGGATCCAACACAGGCAGGTTGCTGCTGAAAGTCACTTCGAGGTAAGGGGATATTTTCCCCCTTACCCCATTTAACACCCCAGCCTGCCCTATGGAGCTGCTCGGATCTGTACCAGGTATTTAGCTAGCACAAATCTGAGCAGCTTGTGTAGGGCTCTGAGGCCCAGGAGTAGGGGTTTGTTTGTTTAAGAGATTTAAGATATGGCAATATGGATTGGGCTGCATGGGGGGCAGATCCTGATCCATCTGTTCTCAAACTTTTAATGTGTTGCTTAAGGTTGCTAAGGAAATCACTGGATCCATTTACAACCCAATCTTAGGACCACTCTGGTCCTAAGGTTGAGGGGATTGTCTTGTGACCCAAGACTTTAAGCCCTACTACAGGCTGACCGATGAAGAAGAAAGTATCTAGTTTCCAAAAACCATCTATATATCACTCCACAAATGCTACACTGCTCCCCAAATCTGGATGTGTATTTTTTTCTCATTCTGGGTTACTTTTTGATTGCATTTGGCTAGGTGACGTTGCTGTGAGTTGCAAAAGAGCAGGTGTAGATCCAAGGAGGCCCACTGGGGTCCCATATAAAGAGGTAAGTAAAAAAATATTTTTCCCACTCCCGGGCCATCTGGTTACCCTCCCATAGCATGAAACTGCATGGTCTGGGCTGCAGGGGATTGGACTGAGCTGTTAGTGACTAGAACAGTGGAATGTTCTTCCTTTGTGGACTTTCAGCGAGGGTTCAAAAATGCTCCAGTTTTGTCTGGCATTTAAGTTGTTGTCTGTCTCTCATCTGTCTGTATCTCTGTAATAATGCTGTGGTCTGTGAGCCCAAACCTATGTAGTGTGTGCCTGCCCACTGCTGGTACACACTGTCTCAAATGTACCGTAAGGCTTAGTGCCAAGGGATAGTTGTGTGCCGCCACTCAGCCGTCACCCAAACCAGCAGGTGGTGGAGAGGTAGGTGTGGCATGCGGAGAGGTGGGGAGGAGACATTCTGGGGTGGGGGAAGGAGGGCGGAGGGCAGGGAGGGGGCATGGCAGGGGAGGGAGCGGGGTGGGCAGAGGGTAGGACCAGTGGAGCTCAGCTCCACAGGATCCTGAGCTCCGTGTTGGGCCACATGGCCCAACACGGAGCTCTTCGATTCTGCACCAGCCCAAGAATTGCCACAGAATTGAGTAATCCCATTGCAGGGCTACTTTCCTAACTGGGAGAAGGGGACAAACATCCCCTTCCCTCAATGAGCCACCGCCGGTTGCCCAGTTGTGCTCAGGATGCTGCAGCAGCCATATTTGGCACCGCGGCAGCCCTGCACTCTGAGCAGCTCAGGCTTGGGCTGTGTCTCTCTATAATAATGCTGGGCCTAAATAGTTGCACCTCAATTGTTCTTATTATGATTTATGAAATCATAAAAGAGTGTACATTTTAATGTAATATTTGAAAGCTGCCTTTGGCATTTGCTTTGGCATGGGAAAGGTGGGATATAAATCTTTTAAATAAGTACATTAAATAAATGTCCAGCTGCTTAGACATTAAATAAATCTCTGAGCTTGCAGGTCAATTCTTCATGCAACCCACTCACTACTGGCAAAATATAATCTTAGAGATCGCCTACTCCCGTATAATCCGGCTCGTCCTCTTAGGTCATCAGAGAAGGCCTTTTTACAAGTGCCGCCGCCTAGGGAGGTACGTGGGGCGGCTGCAAGAAATAGGGCCTTCTCGGTAGTGGCACCAACGCTATGGAACTCCCTTCCCCTTAAGAATGGCTCCCTCTCTTGAGACCTTTCGGCGAGGCCTGAAGACCCTTCTGTTTAAACAAGCCTTCTGAGTTCTTGGCCTTTTAACATCTTTTTAACATCTTTTAATATTTTTACAGGCCTGATTCTTTTATGACTTGCTGCTGCTCTATGCTCTTTTTACCTAGTTTTTATTCTGACTGCTGTTTTTTATGATGTATTAATATGTTTTTATTTGTTTTTAAATTATGTTTTTAATATGTTGTAAGCCGCCTTGAGTCCCTTCGGGGAGAAAGGTGGGGTAAAAATAAAGTTATTATTATTATTATTATTATTATTATTAATCTGGCTTGAAAAGAAAATATGAGTGGCCTCGTACCAGTGATGTGGTTCTGTGTATTGGTTCTGACTTACACTTGTGTCATTTCAAACCCGTTTTGGAGTTCTTGATTTCACAAGGAAACAGGGTGAATACAATCATTATCTGGAACAAAATTATCTGGTACCTCATTCCTAGACATGAGCAGATATAAGAACAAAACTGGATCAGGCCATAGGCCCATCTAGTCCAGCTTCCTGTATATCACAGCGGCCCACCAAATGCCCCAGGGAGCACACCTGATAACAAGAGAACCTCATCCTGGTGCCCTCCCTTGCATCTGGCATTCTGACATAACCCATTTCTAAAATCAGGAGGTTGCGCATACACATCATGGCTTGTACCCCGTAATGGATTTTTCCTCCAGAAACTTGTCCAATCCCCTTTTAAAGGCGTCTAGGCTAGACGCCAGCACCACATCCTGTGGCAAGGAGTTCCACAGACCAACCACACGCTGAGTAAAGAAATATTTTCTTTTGTCTGTTCTAACTCTCCCAACACTCAATTTTAGTGGATGTCCCCTGGTTCTGGTGTTAAGTGTGTAAAGAGAGTGTAAAGAGCATCTCCCTATCCACTCTGTCCATCCCCTGCATAATTTTGTATGTCTCAATCATGTCCCCCCTCAGGCGTCTCTTTTCTAGGCTGAAGAGGCCCAAACGCCATAGCCTTTCCTCATAAGGAAGGTGCCCCAGCCCCGTAATCACCATAGTCGCTCTCTTTTGCACCTTTTCCATTTCCACTATGTCTTTTTTGAGATGCGGCGACCAGAACTGGACACAATACTCCAGGTGTGGCCTTACCATAGATTTGTACAACGGCATTATAATATTAGCTGTTTTGTTCTCAATACCCTTCCTAATGATCCCAAGCATAGAATTGGCCTTCTTCACTGCCGCTGCACATTGGGTCAACACTTTCATCGACCTGTCCACCACCACTCCAAGATCTCTCTCCTGATCTGTCACAGACAGCTCAGAACCCATCAGCCTATATCTAAAGTTTTGATTTTTTGCCCCAATGTGCATGACTTTACACTTACTGACATTGAAGCGCATCTGCCATTTTGCTGCCCATTCTGCCAGTCTGGAGAGATCCTTCTGGAGCTCCTCACAATCACTTCTGGTCTTCACCACTTGGAAAAGTTTGGTGTTGTCTGCACCTTTACAACCTCACTGCTCAACCCTGTCTCCAGGTCATTTATGAAGAGGTTGAAAAGCACCGGTCCCAGGACAGATCCTTGGGACACACCGCTTTTCACTTCTCACCATTGTGAAAATTGCCCATTGACACCCACTCTCTGTTTCCTGGCCTTCAACCAGTTCTCAGTCCAGGAGAGGACCTGTCCTCTAATTCCCTGACTGTGGAGTTTTTTCAGTAGCCTTTGGTGAGGGACCGTGTCGAACGCCTTCTGAAAGTCCAGATATATAATGTCCACGGGTTCTCCCACATCCACATGCCTGTTGACCTTTTCAAAGAATTCTATAAGGTTCGTGAGGCAAGACTTACCCTTACAGAAGCCATGCTGACTCTCCCTCAGCAAGGCCTGTTCATCTATGTGTTTTGAGATCCTATCTTTGATGAGGCATTCCACCATCTTACCCGGTATAGATGTTAGGCTGACCGGCCTATAGTTTCCCGGGTCCCCCCTCTTTCCCTTTTTAAAGATAGGCGTGACATTTGCTATCCTCCAATCTTCTGGCACCATGGCCGTTTTGAGGACAAGTTGCATATCTTAGTCAAGAGATCTGCAACTTCATTCTTCAATTCCTTAATAACTCTTGGGTGGATGCCATCAGATAGGGTTTGCATACAATATGTGAGGCTGGGTCTTTCCTCGATGTGCCCACTCTTGATTCCAAGCTACCAAATTAGAAATGGGGGCTTAAAACAGAACTGGCATTCCCTTTATTGCAATCCAATTACAAAAAAGGAATAGAAACTAGAAATAAGTATTTTACATTCAGAAAGAAAAAATATTCAGAAACAGATCTTGCTCTTTGATCTTGCTATAACTTTCAAGGACCCCTGGGACTTTACAGAAGGAAAGAATCAGACCTTAAAAAGCTACTTAGTGTAAATTTCAGTTTCATTATTTGAGGGGAGATTCTATATATTCGCCTCCAGAAATGTTTTCCTTTTGAAATACCCTTTTTAAATAACTCAGCAACTCCCTTTCAGGAAAGTTAGTACTTAAAGTGAAGATGAACAACAGCTTAGCCCTGCATCAAATGAACATTAATTTCCTGTTTTAAAAATCTATATTTATGCCACTGTGGAGGAAGATATTTATCTTGATGCACATCCTCTTGGCAGGCTTAGTTTTTCATTTGCTTCAGACCCTCTGGCCTGCATGCACAATGCAACCTGTGGATTTCCACCCCTAAGATCAGAACAGCTGCAAATAAACCATGTTCTGCCATGTCACAGCAACACTCAGCAAGGGCCTCTCATAGCAGAAGACCTCTGCCCAAGGCCCACAGCAATCACAACCCCTACAGTTACAATGACAACAGTGTGCTCAAAAAAATCCAAGCCATGATTCAGACAAAACAAAAGCAACCGTAAGCTAAACAAATGTGATACTTAATCAAAATAGACAGTCACAACAACTGTGGAAAAATAATCTTGAACTATAGCAGTTGCTAAGTTACCAGGAAGGAAGAAGAAATGTTTTTTGCACCCATGATGAGATGTGGCATGTAAATTTGTTCATTGCCTTTCAAAGTGCACACTTCATTTTCAAGAGTATATCTGAAGAGTATGACTGAGAGATCTTGTGCCTTATAGGCTCCTGGGTGCCTGAAATCAATGGAGATCTCTTGGCTCTTGGGCTGGTTTTCAGGCAGAAGACTTCCATTCTAACTTTGTATCTGAGTATCTGCTTTTTACGGTTGGTCTCTTGACTTGAAATGACTCGATTCAAGTTGTGAAAAATGCTATATTTGGTGACTTGAGTCATGGACGTAACTGACTGACTCGACTTGCAACTCGGAGCCAGTGACGTGGGAAAGATTTGAATAGACTAGAGTCCATATCTAGGGTCGTGTGTGTGTGGTGTGTGTGCTTTCTTGCTCGCTTGCTTTCTTGCTCACTTTTTTGACCTGGTGGAAGGTCTGGAAGTCAACCTTCAGATCGATGGCAGCAGCAGACATGGTGGGAGGAGGGTAGGTGGTTCCAGGTTGAAGGTAGGAGGAAGGCTTAAGTTTTTTTTTTTACTCAAGGATTTGACTCATTTCTCAAAACAAGTTGTGACTCGAAATGAAATGTCTCAAATTTTTGTCAAGTTGCGATGGTGTATGCTATGACTTGTGACTCGACTTGAGTCATGGGACCACTGACTCGTGACTTGAGCTGTGACTCGACTCAGTGACTAGAGAACATCCCTGCTGCTTTTGAAGCCACCCCTGAGGTACAAGTGACCCTGTTTACCCAGCAGTGAGTTGTCCTGTGCCAAAAAAGCTAACCATGAGATTTGTCAGCGGTGATTTGTAATCCCTCCTCATCTGTTGATGTGCTCCTTGCTTAACTGCTATCTCCATTTTCTGTTTTGTGAATCACAGAATTGCACAACTGAAGTAACAACATGGAAGAATCAGAGAAAATGTTCTATGCAGTTGCATTGACTAGGTGGAGAATTAGACTTGCCTTGTAGTGTGGGACTCAATAGAGCCAGTGACCAACAACCAGACCTACCCAAACTGAGAAGCAAGTTTGACCTGGAAGCTTTGATAGGGATCAGGGATTGTTACCTGGCCCACACTGGATTACTGTTGAAAAGGCACTCTCATACCCCATCTCCCTGAAAGTATTTACCCTTTGGGAGTGCTTCAGATGCCTGTGGGTCTATCAAATGAGCTTCATCCAGTCACTGAGGCCCCACTGTTAACTTGACAGGTACATTAGCACCTTCTGTGTCAAGCAGTATTTATTTTTTTGTTTGTTATCAAAGAGTTCTGTCCCACAATTTGCAACACAAAATGACTGACAACAGGATAAAAACATAACGCAATGATCAAAAAAAGAAAATAAACTACAAATTCAAAAGCAGAGCAGCAGAAGACAATGTCTTACAGCAGACCCAAAAACAGCAGCCGTCTATGTAAATCAAAACCTTACAGAAGAGTCAAGTCTTCAGAAAATGTCAGAAAGAGAATGTCTTTCAGAAAATGTCAGAAAATGTCAGAAAGGGTGGACACCAAATGGACCTCCAGTGAGAAGGAATTTCAGTGTTTCAGGATTGACAGAGACAGGAGGGAGGTAAAAACCTAAGGATGACTACAAAGCAATTGAGCTGAGTCATAAGAGCTGACTCATAGAACCTTCACGATGGGATTAACTTGGACATTCATATGTCAGCATTTGTGGCAATGGTAGCATCCAATATGCCATCAGGAGGTGGGGGTGCCCAATACTGAGTTTTGTCCCAAGGTCCCCAGCAATTTGGCACCAGCCCTGCATGCAGGCATTAAAACTTCTATAAGGAACTGATTAAGGAAAACACACTGAGGTCTTGGAAGTTCTATGCTTGTATTTTCAGATGGATTATATGAAACTGAAATATTGCTTCAGTTTTTAACCCCTGCTCTGGAAAGTTTATGAATGAAAAGTGACATGAATGTCTACAAGAAACAAGCAGAAATATAGGACACAAACAACAACATCCATGATTTAAAAAAATCACATGAACTGAAACCACTAACACATGATCTTTGAAAACTACTACCACTACCCTTCAAGGCTGGCCCATCCATGAGACCAGCTGAACCATTTGCTTCCAGCAGAAGACTAGTGGAGGGCACCTATCTCTGACCACCTATTTACCTTCACTGCTATTTCTTCTCTGTCCACTGCCTGGACTGGAAAAGGATGAGGGAGACAAAGAAGAAGAGGAAACGTGAGAGAGTGCTGAGCTAGATCATTGGAGAGTTAGAGGAACGGGGGTTGGCATATAATCAGGTAAGGGGGGCAAAATTTGGGATTCTGTGCTAAAGATCAGGAGATTTTGAGTGTTATTTCACTTACTGCTAGAAGATTCCAAGACTCTTGTCAATCCAGAATTATACAACCCAATTCTATGCCTTTCTACTCAGAAGCAGGTCCTCTTTAATTCAATGGAATTTACTTCCATGTGAGGATGCAAAGGATTTCAGTCACACACTCACACTCTCTGAGTGATTTACTCACTCAGGGAGGTATCAGAATTGATAAAGTATTTCCACATAACCTTACAAAAATGAAATGTGGTATGCAGGCACACACAGAGCCCAAGGTAGCTTCATTACTAGAGATGTAGTAAAACTAAACGTGTTCATTTTCCCACAAAAAGGGAACTAAAAGTACAGTATATCCCAAATTATTAAGGTGCTTCCACACACCTTGCAGAACTAAAATTTGGTATATATTTACCAAACCTGAATAATAACTGAAAACATAATATATCCTGCAAACCCCAAACCCAAAGAGGGTTTGCGGGGGGCGAGCAGGGAGGAGGCAAACGGAAGTATTGCTCTCCCTTGCAATACCGGGTAGATGGGACTCATCAGCCTGGGAAGGCAGCTCATCTAAGAGAAGGAAACTCTGACCTCAAACCTCCACTGCCTTGTGGCTACATCCAGTTGTGGAAAAGGCTTCAGGAGTCAACCTCGAGGCAAAATCAGGAGCCGGAGTCCCTGAGGCAGTTCATGGCTGAACACAGTCACATTCTGGCAACTCCTGCGATGCCGCTGGAACCAACCGTATTGGCTTCTGCCTTTCCATTGGACCATTCCAGCGATGTGGAGAGGGGGGATTTGCTGCATGGGTAACAGCCTATCCTCTATACCTTCTTTACCCAGGCTTCGCGTCAGCTACCGCCCGCCTTAAGCTGGGCAGTCCCCAGCCAGTAAGGTGTTGCCTCGCCACGGTCCGTTAACCTCATGGGGTGTGTGGGGTTTAGGGTGAAAACCGACAAGCGGATCGACAACTCTGCACCATGCAACAGAAAACAGAAAACTACTGCCCTAAAGCTGGGCACCTGGAATATATCCTGAATACCAAATAAGTCTGAAGATTCTCCCCCTCATAAGTAAAGCATGAAGTAGAGATGATGTGGAATCAGTATCATTTAACAGCTGAGGAGGGTCCAGGGTCCTCAGAAGGACCCACTGTTTATCTTTCAACCATCTGTCGCCAGGGGTCTCTTCGGGTGCCACGGGTCTCCTATTAAATCAGTGTGGCCCCCTGTGAAGTAACAGAGCCAATGAATGTGAAAGCAGTTAATAAACTGCTTGTGCCGACCTCTCCAGAGGCTTTCTTGCCTCCTTCTTGAACTAGGTAAGTCAGGAAAACACCAAACCTTTGACAGTAGAGCCCCACTCCAGGGGAAGCTGAACAGGCCCCCACCATAGAAGCAACACTACCTCTGCACCCATTTCTTTTATCTTTCTCTTTACTCTTTGGTATGGAGTAGCTCCTACCCAGGTAGGAAGAGGCCTATGGAAAGAGGTTTGCAAAGGGCTTCTAGAACCAGAGTTGGCCTTTGTCTTGTATACCTCAAAATAGTCAAGCTATTCACTACTAGTTAAAAATTTGGAACATATGTAGCCAGAGATTGAGTGTTGGGAGAGTTAGGACAGACAAAAGAAAATATTTCTTTACTCAGCATGTGGTTGGTCTGTGGAACTCCTTGCTACAGGATGTGGTGATGGCATCTGGCCTGGACACCATTAAAAGGGACACATTTCTGGAGGAAAAATCCATTACAGGTTACAAGCCATGATGCGTATGTGCAACCTCCTGATTTTAGAAATGGGCTATGTCAGAATGCCAGGTGCAAGGGAGGGCACCAGGAGGCAGGTCTCTTGTTATCAGGTGTGCTCCCTGGGGCATTTGGTGGGCTGCTGTGAGATACAGGAAGCTGGACGAGATGGGCCTATGGCCTGATCCAGTGGGGCTGTTCTTATGAGGTAAACTAATTAGCTTAAATGTCTGGAAATGGGGCCTCTTACATCTGTGAGTCCAAACTCAGGACATATATTTGAATAACCTCATAATAAATTGCGTTATATTAGGTACTGCCTTACTGGTACATGCTTACGTGGGGAAACATAATGTGTGAACAAAGTTACTATGGTTAAGAGTTGGCAACAATTTCTGTGATCATGGTGACACTTTCAGTTATCCACTGCAAATTGCTGCAAAAGGTGCCCTTCATCATCCTGTTCAGACACTGCATTTGTGAGTGAGAATCAAATCTGACAAAGGGCGAAAGTGAATGAAAATCCCAGCAAGGATTTAAAAAAAGTCACTGTGTGCAACACAATCTTCAAACTAGTCTAGTCAGATGAATAATTGTTAGACATTTGCATCTAAAAGCAAAAGCAGCACCTCTTTCTCATATCAAATATTTCCAAACCTTGCCAAGACTACTTGAGCCAATTTCTGAAAGTTGTGGCCTTTTGATGAACAGGAAACCATTACATGATGGCGAAGAATGAGAACAGTTGCCTTTATCTGATTGCTCCACTACCCCATATTTCTTGAGGGATGACTGCTTTTACATGCAGTGTAGTCCAAGAAAGAACCTTCTCTCAGTAATGTGTGGCTAATTTGCTGAAACCTGAGATTGGTTGGCATTCAATATCAGTTTGTATAGAAAAATTAATACTGGCACCACCTAGTACATTTGCCACAATTTTCTAGCTAGACTGTGTTTTTCTAGTTATTCTTTCACTGGGCTTCACCTCCTGTCTAATCACTTCAGCTCAATCTCTCATAGACTCGACAATGTTTGATATATGTCATATAATATTGCTCTGTGGTTTCTACTGCTTTGACTTCATCGTGTCTTCCCAAGAGAATATTGAGAGAATGCTTTGCATCATTCTTTCCTAGACACAGAAGTTCTCTTAATCTCCATGCTCAGGCATAAAAGCTAGTGGCAATTATAATTCTATTTTCACAGAGTAAACTTTGTTCACATTATATATTTTTTAATCAAAAAATTACTTAATAAACATGACACAAAACAGGTCCCAGGTCTGATGTGGGCCATGCAGATACCTCAAGCTTCAAACGAATAGGAAGGGCTGAAACTGTGTTACAGCTGTTAATTTTTAAAGTTGTTTTCAGAAGTTATTGTTTCAAGAATGGAAATATATATACATATCATGCTGGGATTCACCCTTTATCTTTTACTGCATTTACGCAATTCTAAGCCAACCTGCACACATTTACTTATATAGACCCAGTGATGCTTCTTCTCAGGTAAGCGTAAATAGAACTGCTGCCTGACTGGATTCCACAGATACCTGATGGGAGCATTTATGCAGAAGAGCAAATACAGTACCATGCCACCCATAAGAAGAAATCGCCAATCAATCTGCCAACATGTCCTTATACGTCAGCTTGCGGTCTGAGCAAATAAGCCAGTGTCTCTGATCAACTATATGCATTGGCTGAGTGCCAACTGCAAACCCTTATGATAGGGTAAAATAGTGACCTGGAGGTACATATATGAGCCTAATGCACCCTTAGAGGATAACTAATTATGGTCAGTGGGTGTAACTGGGTGAAAATATTTTTAATAAGCAATAGTCCAGCACCTCCCCATACTGTTTTATTAGCCAATCTTATATTCCATCAGCTTGCAATGTCTCAATTTAATTAGAAGTTAATTACATTCTGTGCAATACTTAGGAGAGAAGTTCCCATATCCCCCTGGTTTCTGATGGCTGATTCAGATTGTAGTCTCGCCTTTGAAATGCATTCAGGAATCCTGTAATCTCTCTTTCTCAATGGGGCATTATTTAGTAGGCCACGTACCATGGCACTACCACCCTATGCCTTACTTAGTAAATACCTTTGAATGAGTCATTTAGTTTAATATGAAATTAAACACAAGTGCAGCTGATAGCATTCTGGGTGCACCTTCCAGAACCTGCAGCTACCACAAGCAGCTGCAATCTCTTCAAAGGTCATTTCAGAAACGAGATGCTTAATTTGTAAGTACCATTCTAAAAACACTTGATTCTACTTCAGTGGCATGACTTTCTGTCAGTACACATGGTTCCAGAAGCACTGAACTACAATACCTATCCCAAGTTTGCTTCCAGAGAAATCTTCATACCTAGAAAGATGTCATGCTCCCTTCCCTGTAGTTATGCAACAGGGAAATACAGATGTTGCGTTTGAAAAAAGCTATCCCTTCCAACTGTTTGAAATATGGAAATTAGACTTGGGGTGCAATCCTAACCCCTTATGTCAGTGCTTTCCAGGTAAGGGAACAAACATTTCATTACTTTGAGGAGACCTCCGTGAGTGCCCCCCAACTGCAGGATGCAGCACATGTCCCATTGGCACCGCTATGCCAGTGCTGGAAAGCACTGACATAAGGGGTTAGGATTGCGCCCTTAGAATTAGTATGGGGCCCTATGCTATCCCCCAGTGCCAATGCAGCCACGCCAAAAAGGCACACACTGCATTCTGTGGGGGGTGGGCCCGACTCAGAGTCACCTCTGCATAAGTTCTGGGATGACCTATGGGTCTCCTTGGACAATGCTACCTATGTTGGAGGAATATGTCAAAGAAAGAAAAAGGGGCAGGAAGGTTTTTAAAAGAGCAGGTAAGATCCGGTGTGTGCCATTGTGGCTGTGCCCACCCTCTTGCTCCCTTTCCCCTTTCCCCATCCCCCTGTTTCTCCCATGGAATGCTCTGACATACCGATGCCAAGGGATCTATTGAGGTCACTGCCACATGGCCAGAGCCACTCACTGTTTCTGGCAGCAGCTCAGCAGTGTGCTATAGAAAGTCACATTTTGTGACATTGTTAAGTCAGGCAGAGTTTTGTCAGTTCTGCCCAATAATGGGATTGAGCTGTTAATATGAACAACCCCCTACCCCAGCTTAGTTCTGTAGCTCATTTCAAAAGTTACAATATATGAAGATTGCTTCTGATAATTCACAAGTGCCTTTTCTTCATGTCCAAGTAACCACAAGAATTCCCTACACATTTACTATTTATTAGAAGGTTAGAATTCTAAGGCAGGGTTTGTTCCCATCAAGACATCCTGAGGCTAATACTTCTTATTTAGATCCTAGGACTGTTGTGTGGGTACATGCAAATAAGAGCTAACCTTTGCAATTTGTTCATTCTGATCCCTTTCTAGTGCAGTAGTATTTCACACCTAGCTCCCACATTTTTCAGTGTCTACACTCTTTGATTCAGTCTCTGTGATATTCTGAACTTGCTCTGTTGATTATGGCTTGCTCATTCATTACTTGTTGGCTCAGCTGGGCATTAGAAAAATGAGCCTTTGTTATGCCTTCTGACCATCTGAAGTCATAATATTGAAGCAGCACAAGGTCGACTTCCTCTGCTGTTATCCTTCTTCAACACAATTCCTTCCTTCTTCTGCAGTTCCTTAGCAAATTTTTAAAAAGTGAAATAAGGAAGTTCCAAAAAATTAATGGCAACTAATGACACTCTTCTTATATTTGGTTGTATAATGGATTTGTTCCCACCCACCCATTCCCCCCAAGAGAAAACAATAATTAGAAATTTAGGTTGCCAAGAAGCCAAAGCTGCTTTTATCTTTTCTTAACTGGTCAGAGAAGGGAAAGGTTTGTTTACTTTGTAGATTTTTCAGGTTTCATTTATTAAAGACTTGCATGGAGGCAGGAAGTCACACTTCGCTTTTAGGTCTCTCACACCATTTATTTCTTTAAAAAAAATTTATAAATTTCAACCAAAGACTATTTCAGCAAGGCAGATGACGTCCAACAGTGAGTAGGGTGAGAGGGTACAAGACTATGCATCTCAATATGAAATGAAGTTCCAAACAGCAAGCAGAAACAGGGCTTACTGACTTGCTTTCCCATGTTATAAGAAGGTTTTGTTTTTTTTTCAGAAGTAGTGCTTAAATTAGTTCTGCATTCCCTGTGTATATACAGCAAACAAAGTTACCTGTGCTGATGAGAATCTAAACATGATTTTTAAAAGAAAAAAAAAATCTTCATCTTTGCTTCTATTCTCTTCTTCTGCAGGAACAATATTTACAAGGGGCACACCCTGGGCTAAAAGATACCATTAACTGTACTTGTGAAAATGCCTTTTGCTTTTAACAGCCCAATTCTACCCCCCCTCCCCCACTGGTGCAGCCATGTCAAAAATCCTGCAAGGGGGCAGTGGAGTGAGAGGTGAAATCACTAGCACAAGTCTGAGAGAAAGGGGATGGGGAGAATGCTGCTGGAGGGGATAGGATTCAGCTAGAGCCATCACCACCAGATCCACCCCCTCCTGCAGTCTCTCCTAGCATAATTGGGCTGTCTCAGCACCATCCTTTCAACAGTGCTGGACTTTATCAATAAGGGAAAAAAAGCCCTGAAAACTACAGCAAAATGTGCCAGTGTCGATTTATATAACATCAGCAACATACATTGTGCTTTACACATAGTAAAAAAGATAGGTCCCTGAGTAAAAAAGATAGGTCCCAAGAGGTTTACAATCTAGAAATTGACACAAGGGAGAGAAAAGAAGGATAGAAGAAGATGGCAGCAAGGGTAAGCAGGGAAGCATATGCGGTTCTTTCAGCTTCACATATTTAATTTTAGTTACAGTAAGGAATGGAGACTAAAAAATGGTGCCAAAGGCTTCACAGTAAAGATTGGCTTTTAGCTGGGATTTGAACATTGTGAGAGAGCATCCTATGCCTGGAATGAAGTTCTAGGCATAAGGGGATGGCAAGGGATGGCAAGCGAGAAAGGGTGGAGTTGTTCAAGGAAGCAGGAGACCTTTAGGTGGTACGGGTGATGTAGCTGGAAGTGCTAAGATCGTGAACAGTGGTGTAACAGAATATGAGAGCTGAGAGGTAGGCCATAAAGGATTTTGAATGCAAGGATAAGGAGCGGAGCGATCATACCCCGCTCTGCTAAACCAGAAGCGGAGCGCGATCACTCCACTTTCCCTTCTGGCGGGGCTGCAGGGACTGGGTGCACTCTCCAGTCCCTGCAGCAGCCGTCCCTGGGTGTGGGGAGCGGTGCACGAGCACCTGCAGGGCTCCCCAGGTCAGGGAAAGTGAGAGTGGAGAGATCGTGCCCTGCTTCTGGTTTAGCGGAGCGGGGTGGCATTGCCCCGCTTTCGCTTTCCCTGACCTGGGGAGCCCTGCCAAAGGTCGCGCAGAGCTCTCTGCACCCCTGGGAGGCTGCAGGAGGCTTGGGCAAATGTACCCAAGTCCCTGCAGTCCCCCTGAGCGGCGCAATCCTGGGAATCGCATCGCTGCCACCTCCCTGCCCTGCCCCTTAAGGGGAAAGGGACCAGGACCCTCATGCCCCAGTTTGAATACCACTGCAATAAGGCTTACTTTTAAGTAGACATGCATAGGATTGCACTGCAGTACAGGTATATGAATTATTTTCTTTTTGGTGAAGATGGGTTAGTTGTTACTGACTCACACCCCAATTCTCAGAACACTTAATTATGCCAGGCCCAGTGAGACTATCTATTTGTGCGTCTGACTCTTTGAAGTCCCTTCATAACTTATTTTCCTGTCTGGCTTTATATCTTATAAAGATGTGTATTCAATACATCTTGTGGACTTCTGCTGCAGATTTGTTTCCAGTTGTGTGTACATTCCTTTGTCAACAGATTTACAGCTTTGATTTTCCGTGGTTACAGGATGCTGTCAGAGGCAGGGAAAAAGGATTAAAGGTTAATTCAGCTGCCTGCATCAGTTTAAGCTATTGCCTTTTGTGTCATCACTCCAGATCTTCTAAAGATCTCCTGTTATAGCACATAGGCCACTTCTTATTATAGATTATTAAAAGCATGATCCTATGCTTGTTTACTCAGAAGAAATCCCACTGACTTCAATGGGGTTATTCCCAAATAAGAGCACACAAAAGTACAGCCTTAGGAACAAAGTAAGCTATTCTCTTCAAGATGACAACATCTGTGTGGTGATCTACTTCTACCCTTTCCCAAGGGGGGAGTTTCACATTCATGGAGGTTGGGAATGTCATACTGAAGATGAAGAGACAGGCTGCTGCCAGAAAAATGTTTTACTGTCGGGTTAATTTTACATAGTGAAGTTGGTGGACAGGAGTCAGTAGGTTTCCAAAGCCTTGTGCTGACTCACACAGATCCTTTTCTGGGACCAGGGCACAAGAGCTGCCTGCTACTGTTTGCCACAGTCTGTAGGCCTAGGTGGTCCAGGTGAGGGTTAGGACAGAGGCTGGGAGCTGGGGTGGTCCTGGGTCTCCTGGATCTTCCTGGCCTGTTCCCATCTCTATTCCCCATCTACAATGGTGCTTCCTCTGCTGTGCTCCCCTTCCCCACATCTCCTTCTTCCAGTCCTTGTTTGTTTTCCATCCTACCCCAGTACCCCAGTGTCATGTACTCACTCACTCTCTCCTTCCAGCTGCAGTCCAATGCACTCTTACCTAGGAGTAAGCCCCACTGAATACAATATTTACTTCAGAGTAAATATGTATAGAATTGTGCTGTTAGGCACTTAACAGATGTACAGACAGCTCTTCCTTTTTTTTCTTCCCAGTTTTTTCCTCTTCACCCCTCACTCCAAATTTTACTTCTTCCTTCCTCTTTCTGGTACCACCCTTCTCCTATCTCTGAATCTCCACCCTGCACTTTCCCCCTCCTTCCTCTTTCTTTCTGGTTTGATTTATATCCTCTCTCTTTGTCCTTCCCCCCCCCTTTTCCTCTACCCCAGGCTGTCCCACCCTCAATCATTTTAATTTTGGCAACTAATGGATGGCTCTTTCTTCCCCCTCCTCCAAATCTGGCTTCTTCTTTTAATGAAGGCTGGAACCACTGCTACTTCATCCAGCTCCTTCTGCTTCCCACACATGGTGTCTTTTGAAAAAGCAAAGGAGGCACTGGAAAGAAGAAGGAAACTGGTGACAGCAGTAGAGATTCAGGTTGGTGGGCTAGGCTGCCCACCAACTCTACTGCTCTCTGTATTTCCCTTCATCTGTTCTGAGACCAGCCTCTGCCTTTTCAAAAGACAGGGAAGCAAAATGGAAGGGAAGGTGACAGGAAAGGAGAGAGAACTGTTGCACTTCCCTTGGTAATGCCATGGACTTAGACACTTTTTATCAAGGACATGGGTGTCCACATGTGGACACAATGCCTACTCCTGCTTTTGACTTCATATGCCTCAGTTGTAGCCCTTTGAACAGAGTGATTTTTCTCTTTCATAGGGTCTTGAAAGGGTACAGAGATTCCTCACAGTAAGCTTTGTTTGACATGAGTTGGGGAATCAGTTTTGCTCATAGGGTCTGACTAATATTCAAGTTTGATGGGGTCAAATAAGACTGGCTGTGAACCTGGGGATATTTTGCCTTTCCTGACACTACATGTCTTCCTTACTTGCACATGTCATTTGGAGCTCTGGACTTATAAGTTCTCACTGAAATGCATCATAATTGCATAACAAATTGGTAAAAATCTGCTGGGCAAACAATTTTACCTTTAGCTAATAACCTGGAAGAGGTGGACTTGGGGTTCTTTCCAACTTTATAATTCAATGCAGACTCATACAAATGGCACATTTAAAGCACCATTGGTATTTCTATATATTGGCCTACTATAAGTGCATGATGCAACCCATGTTGCCAATAGCTTAATGGACTCTGGAAACCTATTCAAGTATGTTATGCATACCCAGGCCTAGTGCCCTTAGATTACTTCAGTGTAGTTACAGCAACACTTTTCAATCATAAATTGCAGAATAGTTTCTTGTCAACAAAAAATATCTTTGCCCATCTCCCTCTGATACTTCATTGTCAATTCCTCATCTCATCTACTACTATCCAAACAGGCACCATTAGCAGTTCTGTAGCCTGCCTAAAGCACTGTTAGTACTAATAAAATTGTAGACAATAGGTCAAGAAAATAAGTAGAGTTTGCATCTCAAATGGATGACAACAGTTACATACAGTTTCATGAAGCCCAAGATTACTACCTTTGTTCTTTTCAGGGACAATGTTTAACATAACCATTCCTGTGTGTTATGTTAACGTAACCATTACTGTGCTCAGCTCATGATGAGCTCCAGAGAGGAAGAACTAGGATAAAACAATCTGTGTAAGAGTGATATAATTCATCACAATCAGTTTCACCTATAACACAACTCAAGGACAAACTCCAACATGGAACAAAAAAGTCCAAAGACTGATAAACATTTCAACACATTTACAATGCCAAAAATTCAGTATAAGCAAGTGGTCTTATTTATTCCAATTTCTTTTTATTCTTTCCTCAAATTTTGCAAACACAGTGATGATGAAGACCAAACTACAACACATTTCCCCTCTCCTTTGGGAGCTTTCATCTATGCTGGAAATACTGCTAATTATATAATGTCAGTCTAGAATGGCAGGGCTTATTATCTGCCTGTCTCTTAATATGCAAAATCAGCTTGCCAGCAGTGCTCTTCAATGGTTTACATTAGTCAAACAAGACAATACAGACACAAGTGAATAGCAGTGCAGTCCTATACATTTCTATTCAGAAGTTAGTCATATTGAGTTCAGTGGGATTTATTCCCAGATAAGGGTATATAGCTGCAGTTTTCAAACTCTCTGGTAGTTTAAAGCTGCAGTAAGGGCTTGCTGAGGAGGGGAGGGAGGCAGCAGGGGGGCAGGAGGGAGGCAGCAACAGGATCCCCGGGAAGGCTGCAGGGACTGGGGTTGGGGCAGGGGCAGCCACGGACCTCTGCAGCCCTGCGCCAGGGGCAAAGCTCCATGATGGCAGCCCCCCACAGGCTGTTGCCCCCCCTACTCACCAGAGGCTCACGGAGCCTCACGCGACCTCCTTCCACACCAGGGAAACCTCTGTGAGGTTCTCCAGCACTATAAACAGTGCTTCTGGCAAACTGGAAGCACAGTTTCCACCCCCCTCAGGAGCCTCAGAGAGGCTTCCGCAGGGTCCTGGCAGCCAGCGCCTGGGGCATTTGCCCCAGGGAGCTCTATGGCAGGCACACAACTGGCAGGGGGAAAGGCAGCGATGCAATCCTCAGGATTGTGTCGCTAACAGGGCTGCAGGGACTGGGATGCACTCACCAATCCCTACAGCAGTCTTCCCGAAGTGCGGGGATCCCTGCACAAGCACCTGCAGGGCTCCCCAGCCTGCAGAAAGTGAAAGTGGAGCGATTATGCTCCACTTCCACGAAACCTCAAGCAAGAGATGGGCGGCCCAATTCTATTCAGTGCTGGCAAAGTGGGGCCACATGATTCACACCATTTCCAGTGCTGAAATTGGGTAGGTTGGAGGTCTTGTGGGAGCAAGGAACATTTGTTTCCTTACCCAGTATTGAGCCCCAGTCTGCCCAGTGGGGCTACTTGGATCTGCACCAGTAAAATCACTGGCATCAGTTAGCCTAGTGTAGGGTTTTCAGGCCCAGAAAGGGGGTTAGGATATGGTGGAGGCCCCCTCTATCATCTCCATTCCCCAGGCCTGAACCCACACCTCCTACTAGAAACACCCCCCCCCCCCCAAACTCACCAGCCCTGGCAGCCGGTCCACTAGATTCAGTGCTAGCAGAACAGCACCAGTCTTCCTGCTGGTGTTCCTTACTCAAAAGTTGTTGCATACGTGCTTTATAGCACATTTGTGCCAGCTAGCAACAGCGTAGCAGTTGCTGCGCTGGTGCTAGCCCAGATTAGGATTGGGCTGTTAATCCTACACACCTGGTAGCATCTCTTAAACACATGGAACTTACTTCTGAGTAATTATACATAGTATTGTTCTGTTAAACATGCCCAGTTGACTTTTTTTTGTTAGCAGCTGATTCTCATGCCACATAAAGAATATCTTTTGATACACCCCTCATTTTTCATTCTCACAAGCAGTTTGCCATGCAACATGGAGTGGGGAGGTCTGTTTAAGAAAAATAAGTCTGAGCTCCTTGGGCTCATGGATCTAGTTTTGCCTTTTGCAGTTAACTTGATTATCACACACAGACTGAGCAACTTCAGAGTGAAAAAACCCTGAAATAATTTACTTCTGGGCTTTTTTTCTGCTGAAAATAATAGCAGTTATGAATGTGTAAGATTACCACCACGTCATTTAGCTTCCAGCACTGTAAGTAAGAAGTCATAAAAACATATGGCAATGTCAGTATTACTCTCTGATAACCCGTGTGAGAAAATACATGCATACACACACACTATGACAGGGTGCAAATACACTTAACTGAATTCCTAACAAAAAGAAGAAGTGGAAAAGCAATTAGGCAGATAAAGTTACTTGGTACCTAACATAATACTCACCATTACATGCATGCCAAGTAATACTTTATGATAAGTTTAATCCATGTTCTTGTAGATATGTCTAGCAAAAGCAGAAATAATGTGTATTAAATTATAAAACAGCTTTTTTGTGATATGTGTACCCCACCCTATTACATAACCTTGAGCTTACAAATACTGTTAAGCAGTGTTTCTTGAAGTATCTTCCTAGGAGTCCTAGAGCTCCCTGAGACCCCTTCAGGGACTCCACAAGCCTCCATCTGCACTGTTGGATGGTCCATTCTTCCCACCTCCCTTGTTTGTGGCTCTCCTTCCTCATTCCCTTCCTTTTTTGGCTCTTTGCTGGTATTTGACATGGGGCTCAGTGCTGTGCCACTCTGTGCATGGACCAACACTTGGGGTTCCCCAAGACTCCATGCATGTGCTAGTGGGGCTCCCCAAGACTCCTTTTGGGAGTGTAAAGGGCCCCATAGACGGGAAAACTTGATAACTGCTGCTGTTAATGGTAATAAGAACTGTATCAGACCAAGGGACCATTTAGTTCAGCTTCCTGTATCCCACAGTGGCCCACCAGAGGCCTCAGGGAGCACTCAAGACAAGATACCTGCATCCTGTTGTCACTCCTTTGCATCTGGCATTCATAGATAGGCTACCTCTAAAACCCGGAGGGTGCATACAAGCATCATGGCATATAACCTGTGATGGACAGTATAAATCTGTCCATCAACCTGCATAAATCTGTCAAATCCCCTTTAAAGGGTATCTTGGTCAGGTCACAACATCATGTGGCAATGAGTTCCACAGATTAATTACCCATTGAGTTAAGAAATATTTCCTTTTGTATGTTTTAACTTTCCCTCCTGCCAATTTCAGTGGATGTCCCCTGGTTCTGGTGCTGTATGAGAGGGAAAAGAACTTCCTTCTATCCATCCTAAACATAATTTTTAATGACTCAATCATGTCCCCCCTCGGGCACATGATTCAAGACTCAAGAGTCCCAAATGCGGTATTCTTTCCTTGTAAGGGAGGTGACCCAGCCCACTAATCATTTTGGTTGCCCTTTTCTGAACTTTTTCCGGTATATCCTTTTTGAGATGTGTCAACTAGAATTGGATGCAGTACTCCAAAGTGGCCTCACTATATTGATTTGTACAATGGTTTAATAATATTGGTAGTTTTATTCTCAATTCCATTATAAATGATCCCTAGAATGGAATTCACCTTCTTCACCACCACTACACTGGGCTGAGACTTTCATCAAGCCGTCCACCCCCACCCCAAAATCCCTCTCCTGATCTGCCTCAAATAGCTCAGAACCCATCAACATATATGTGAAATTTTGATTTCTTGCCCCAAGGTGCATCATTTTACCCTTACTTACATTATAGCACATCTACCATTTTGTTGCCCATTCCCCCAGTTTGGAGAGATCCTTCTGAAGTTCTTCATAATCCCTTCTGGACTTCACTACCCAGAAAAGTTTAGTGGAAGTCCAGATATATAATATCAGTGGGTTCTCCCACATCTACATGCCTGTTGACCTTTCCAAAGAATTCTAAAAGATTTGTGAGGCAAGACTAACCCTTGCAGAAGTCAATAGGAAAGCACAATTAATACATTTAGAAAATACTGTTCTGCATCATTGCAGGATTTAGGACAACATTGTTATTAGATTGTAATTTATTTGACTAGAAACTCTATTTTAAAATATCTAAGTCGTGATATTTATGCCTTAAGTATTTGGTTGTTAATGCAAAATCACAGATTAAGGTCACATAGTAGAGAACATTGTTTTTCTAAGCAGAAAAATAATGGATTCTGCACAAAAAGATCTTGCGCAGGGTAGTTTTCAGGAAACTTTGGGGCAGAGTCTGATTAGTTAACCACCTGATAATATGCACAGGTTTTACTATACAATTCTATACATGTCTACTCAGAAGTAAGCCCCATTGATTTCAATGGGACTTACCCCCAGGTAAGTGTATATAGCAGTGTTTCTCAATCTTTGGTTCGGGACCCACTAGGTGGGTCATGAGCCAATTTCAGGTGGGTCCCCATATTTTTAATAGACTTGATGCTCCCCAAGGCTGTGTACTGAGCCCCTTCTCTGTATACACATGATTGTACCCCATCACATAACACCAATGAAATTATAAAATTTGCAGATGATACTACAGTGATGGGGCTTGTTAGCGGGAATGATGAGTCTGCTTATAGGAAGGAGGTACAGGAGTTGTTATTGTGGTGCAAAGAAAATAATCTCTCAACATCAAAAAAACTAAATAACTTATATTTGACTTCTGGAAAAAGAGGGATGTACACACACCATTATATATAAATGGTGAGGAGGTGGAGAGGGTTGCTAGTTTCAAATTCCTAGGTATTTACATCACAGAGGACCTCTCATGGACTATTAACACCAGCATGTTGATAAAAAAGACACAAAAGCGGTTATATTTTCTGAGGAAGCTTGGGAGGTTAAATTTGTTACAGCAGCTGCTTGTGTCTTACTATCTATCGTTGCACCACTGAAAGTGTCCTAACCTATCATATCTCGGTGTGGTACGGAAATTGCTCTGCAGGGGACAAAAAGTTCTGCAGAGAATTATTAAGATCGTGCAGCACATCATCAACCTTCATCTACCAGCTTTGGAGGACATCTATACATCTCGCTGTCTACAGAAGTCACATAGTATTCTGAGAGACCCCTTCCATCCGGCTCATAAGTTCTTTGAACTGTTGCCTTCGGGTAGACGATACAGAACTATTAGAGCACGAACCACATGACTCCTGAACAGTTTTGATCCCACAGCCATAATTACATTGAATAAGGCAATATAGTTGTTACCATGTTCCTGGGCATTATGGTCTGTTATACTGTTTTTATATTATGATGCCTGTTGTATAGAATGTGTGTGTGAGTGTGTAGATTGTGATTGTTGGAATTGTAGTATATATTTATGTTTGTATCTCAAAGGTGCATAAATTTCGTTGTGCTGTAGCACAATGACAATAAAGTTACTACTACTACTACTATTACTGCCATGGTATGTGACTACATTTGGAGAAATGTTACAGATCTGTACTTTTAACAGGCTACATGTATTTGCTTTTAACAATGATAGTCAATAGGAGTTACTCCTGGGTAAATTAGGGTAGGATTACAGCCTAGGATTGTTTAAAATTTCCCTGCTTGATGATGTCATTTCTGGTCATGACATCACTTCCAGTGGGTCTTTTTTTACTTTTGCAGTGATCACTAGCACAAAAACAAATGGAACTCACAGGTAAAGAGGAATACAGTACACAGGTTCCCTTCCTACAGCACTACTTACCACTTGAATAAAAGCAAGGTTGTTAAGAAAATCGTTAACATTCTTATCAGCACAGCTCCCAAGTTAGGAGGAACTAGGGGGAAGTCTTGTTTGGGATGTGGAGAAGGACATTTTATGAAGGGGACAGAGGATTGTGCTAAGGAAATACAGTAGAACTTCCAAAGTTGATCACATCTCTATAATGACCACCTTCTTAAGTTGACCTAATTTTCACAGTATGGACAGACACTGCATATACACTATGGGAGACCAACCTTTCTATAATGACCATCTCCCTGTATCTTGACCACTTGGATCTTTGCACAGAGTATTAATTTACTCTCCGTAAGTTGCCCACTGAACGCAATACTGCTTGTGCATAGTGAAGCCACTGTCCTTTCACTTTGGTTCCCATCACCAGTGCATTAGTTTACACTTATATTGAAACACAACTGCTATTTTGCTGCCTTTTCTCCCGGTTTGGAGAGATCCTTCTGGAGCACTTCACAATCCCTTCTGGTCTTCACCACTCAGAAAAGTTTAGTGTCATCCACAAACTTGCCCACCTCCCTGCTTATCCCTGTTTCCAGGTCATTTATGAAGATGTTGAAAAACACCAGTCAGAGGACAGATCCTTGAGGCACTTCACTTTCCACCTCTCTCCACTTTTTTTCTCAATTGCCCATTGACACCCACTCTCTGTTTCCTGGTCCTCAACTAGGTCCCAATCCATGAGAGGACCTGTCCTCTTATTCCCTGATTGCGGAGTTTTCTCAACAGCTTTTAGTGAGGGACTGTAACAAACACCTTCTGGCATCTAGTGAATCTGAGAAGACCCAGTGGAGGCCAGGCTGCCTAAGTAAACAAGGGATAGCATTGGTCTGCCTGTCTGCTATGAAACCAAGTATTTTTTTTAACTTACAATTTTTTTAAGCTTATGAATTTTCAGGGTTTTTTTTAAACACTGTTTGTGGGCTGTTTATTCTCTGACTCTTGATATAGATATACATAATATAAATAGTAAGCATCAGTATTAGTATTGTATTGGCAACCTTCAGTCACGAAAGACTATGGTATCGCGCTCTGAAAGGTGGTTCTGGCACAGCGTCTAGCGTGGCTGAAAAGGCCAATCCGGGAGTGACAATCCTTTCCACGCTGGGAGCAAGTGCAGTCTGTCCCTGGTCTGTCTCCCTGGCTATGGGCCTTCCTTCTTTGCCTCTTTGTCTCAGACTGTCAAAGGGGTCTGATGTAAGCATCACAAGAGGATCAATTCTCATTGATATTTGCAATAAAACTTTTTAAAAATCCAATCTCAGTAATAACTTGGCCTTGCATTTGTTGTCCTGGGAGCTAAACATGATAATATTTAAATGACTTTTTTTCTCTTATGTTGACCAATTTCCTCCAGTCCCTTGGGTGGTCAACTTAAAGAGGTTCTACTGTATTAATACAGCATAACCAGGGTGACCAGATCCAATGGAAGCCAGAGTGCCTATACTTTTAACCACTGTATAGAAAGAATTTGGGCAGGTGTAGTTTTTTAAAGCCTTCCATGCTGAGCTGCACCTGCCCAAATTCTATACAATGGTTAAAGGTATAGGCACTCTGTCCTCCATTGGATCTGGTCAACCTGGGCATAACTAACTACCATTGCCAATTTTGATAATTTGAGCTGAACACCTCTGAGTGTGTCCAAAATTCCTTTTCTTGGGGTGGAGGCAAAGTTTTGTTTTGAAAAAGATCCGATGGACAAAGTGTGTTGGTGCACATATAACCTTCAGGTACGAAGAAGTTGTGAAGAGAGTGTCTCTAGGCATGCGCAGAGGGGGCCACAGTGTGTTTTTTAAAAAAAAAAAATTTAATGTTATTTTAAAGCGCATTTGGTCACAGGGAGGAACATAAGCAAGAAGAACTCTACCGAGGCTGTGCAATTCTACGCGCACTTTCTTGAGAGTAAGCCCCACTGAACTCAGTGGGGCTTACTTCCGAGTAGACGTGCCTAGGCGTGTGCAGATGGCCAGCCCTTGCAACTCCGGACGACCCGCCGCCAGCCTCCTTCTCGCGGCGAGCATCACAGCAGCCAGCCAGCCAGCCAGTCCGCGCGCTCTCATCGTTCCATCGGGGAAGGAGTGCCAGGCTTGGCGCCTCCCTCTAGTCGCTCTTGCCTGCTGTCTCTACGCCTCCGCGAAGGGAAAAGGAGGCGGAGGAGAAGCACTGCTTTCGCTTTGGCCGCCCGGGGAAAAGCGGCACAGCGCGCGGCCGGGTCCAGCGGGAAGGCGCCCCGGGGGGCTGGCTGGCGGCGGCGGCTGCAGGCCTGAGCCCCACCCCAGTCCCTCCTCCTGCATAACCTTCTCTGCCTGCCCCCCTTGTCCTCTTTCCCTCCATCCTTCTACCTGCCCAGGCTCCAGCTCCCTTCTGATCTTTCCCAGAGGGGTAGCCCTGATACCCTGTGGCTGCGAAGGCTGCAAACCCTCTTGTGGCACCCCAAGAACAGGTGCCAGGAGGGCCTTGGTTGTGGCTTCCTAAGTTCTCCCCCCCCCCACTTTTCTGGGGTGTTGAACCTCCTTTTTCTTCCATTCCCGTTCTTGGTTGTGTTGTTATCTATTTTTGCACAATCATGTTATTTTTGACTGGATTTTGTACCTATCCGCCTATCGAGTCCTTCCCAAGTGCCTAAGATAGGCAGCTATTTTTTGTTTTTTATTGTATTTTAATATTATTATATTTTTGTACAGTCATGTTGTTTTTAACTGGAATTTGTTTATATCCACCTCTTGAGTCCTTCCCAAGGGCCTAGGATAGGTAGCTATTTTTTGTCTTCCTGTTGTTACATTACCAATGTTGCTGGAGCGTATGTGCTGTTTTCCAGTAAGGCAGCCTTTTGTAATTGGCTGATGGTATCTGTGCTCATCGCATTATTATTATTATTAGCACCCTCACTCTCATCCTTAATGTAAAATCATATTTTTTTAACCCTTCTTACACTCTGTTGCAAAAATTGTAACGTCTTGTATTGCCTATGCAGTAGCAGGACTAAAGTGGGCTATGCTTGATCATTAGGAATCCAAGGCCTTGCAACTGATCTTGCATCCCAGTGGGATGCCACATTCTCTTTATATTCGCGTGCCCTATTTTCTAACCCTGGATTTTGTTGAGCATAGCCACAAATGGACATGATGAAAACAAGCTTTGGAGAACCTTGTTGTCTGCCTCCTGTTTTCCAAGAAGACCTTTGTGCTGGTGGTCCTGGCTTGGCTGAGTGCAAGGGTCCAACCATTTCATCTCCTCCCATACTGGCCTGTCCTCAACTGCGGTCAGTTACACCCATGAGTAGAGAAAGCAGTAGGATTCAGGTGGTATGTTCAATCATGTTCTTACACTCTCTTTGATTGTTTTTATATGTTTGCAAAGTTTGTGAAAGGATTGCAAAGCTAAGTATATTTGACATCAGGTATGTTTAGGCCTCTGGGCTGCTACATAGCAACAAAAAGTTGTACTGCCTTAATGCCGCAAGCTGCTTGTTTGTCTGGTGAGTGGCCTAAATACAGTAGCAAGAAATTTAAGATTTTTTCTTACTACCTGAAGACCTGCTCTTGGGTGTAGACCAGTAGCACTAAAGCCTAAGTAAATGTTGCATCCAAAAGTACCAAAACCAATCCTGACAGCCATTATTATTTTTAGAAGGCTACATACTCTAAAAAAGAACCAGGGTTCTTTGAAACCCATAAATTTGCATGTGTGTGTGTGTGCGCGCATGCGCGCGCGTACACGCGCTAAACCCTTTCCCCACCTGCAGCTTCTCTGCTGCAAATCGCTTTGTCTCTAATCAGCTTGTCTTTTAAAAGAAGCAAGTCAGCCTCTGGGATTTTGTCACATGTTTTTGTATGTAGTGTTTAGTTAGGTGCTAATAATCTATTATTTGTTTTTATTTTCACATTTTTACACTACACTTTCTCCAGGGAGCTCAGGGTGTTGTACAGTACATAGTTCCTTCCCTCCTTTTGTTCTCACAACAGTCTTGTGAGGCTGAGAGATAATAACTGGCCCAAGATCACCTGAAGGTAGCATACATATCTTCCTGTGCAAACGTACCTGAGAACTTAGTGGGATTTATTTCTGAATAGTTGTACATTGGATTATACAAGCTTTTGAGTTACTTGAAAACTAAAGCTCATGATTTATTAAAGGTTTTTTTCCGTGTTATAGTTGTAATATAATCTACTAGAGCATTCCCATTGTACTAATGTACAAGAGTGACGTGAAAAACTTTTGTGTTCTTGAGTGTGCTCATAATATGAATCTTCTGCTTATCCTAAGTAAATCTTTTCAAAATTTATTTTAAGGTAAGATTTGTCTCTAAACTCTTTCTTTCTGGTGTGTTTAAACATGGTGGCTTCCTTGGGAAGATGTGTGTTGTTTGAGCTAGATTCCGGAATTTTGCTAAATGCGTTGCTTCTTTGCAAGATGGATATCGATATAGGCATCTGCACACTTTGGCTTGCCTAGTGTGCAATTGCCTTGACTCTGCCCCTCTTCCAGTTTGGGAGAGAAGTGGTGTCTTGTTTTGGATGTCATGCTGACCTTTGGAATCATTTTGGTGTGATTGCAAAGTATGCTATAAAGGTAGGGACGACTCCCAGCCCCAATCTTCACAGCTCAGAAGGAGGTCAAGGATTTCCCAGTGTCATGCTAAGCTCTGGAGGCACTTGGAGCAATTGTGAAGCACAGCACATCTGTAGGGGTGATCCCTTGCCTTCTTCCAAGGCAAGACGGGCAAGGGCTCATCACATGGGGAATGGATGCTTGCCCTTGTAAGCATGATAAGTAGATTTGTATATCCTTACACATATATTATCCAGGCTATGGTAAGCTTCTCCTAAAAGTAGGACATGCAAGGTCATGTTTTCGCAGAGGTTAGGTAGTCTCAAACTTACAGGTATGTGAGTTACAGACAGCTGTGCTGGCACTTTCATGTAGGTGCAGTCCATCTGTTTTGGTGCTTTTGCACAGGTGCTCTTGCTGGGCTGGCAAGTGCCAGCTGTTTTGGCTTCCTTATGTTCCAATGTCCAGACAACCTCCAGAACAGAATCAGAATGTAATCTGGGGAAGTAGTATACTTAAAGGCCTGTGTGTAAAGGTTCTGTACAAATTAAACACTGAAATCTAGCTTAAAAGGCAGCTAAATGAAAAAGAGGGGTTAGTTTTTTCTTTCCCCATAGGCCTATTGCATAGATTTTGCTTTGAGGCTATTTGGTTAGAAAAAGTTTGGGAGTAATTAAAGTGCAAACTTGTTAAGGCTGGATAGTCTGCCGCTAATATTACCGGTTAAGAAGATGACATATTTTCATACCAATATAATAATGTTAGGTTAATGTGGTTTTGAAAATAAGAAATCTAATTTTAACTAGAGGATTCTGAAATATTGAATTTGTTTACTATTACTGATTATGAACTGTGATAGGTTTGGGACAGCAGTCTCTGGCTGATATAATCTGAATGCAAGAGGTTGGTGTGAAATTAAGTCAGTAATTCTTTGCATGTATTTTAGTTCTGAATGCAGCCTCTGATATATCAGGGTGGGAAGAAGCTTGTAATAAATAGCTTTGTGGGGCTAGAGAGGGAACAGAACTAGCATGACCCCTCTGTGTCATGTTCTAAGGCTGGAAGAGTGGGGCTTCTGCTCCTACTATCCCCATGGCTTTCCTGCTGGAGGGGGATTTTCTATTGTTTTTAGAAATGAATGACTTGGGAAGGTCAAGCTCTATCCTAGTCCAGGATGCTAAGATAATGGTTGTGATCAACCCTCTGCATTGTCAAAGTAACAAGAGGATAGGATAGGGCTGTTCTTGGGTGATCACAGACGGTCTGGCTGTTTCCAGGTTCACCTCTAACAATGGAGTGAAGCTGTGTGGAATGGAATTTATGTATTTTAAAGTATGTTTACCCTGCCTGTTTAATTTGACAAGACAGATTAGACTTGCCAAGTAAGCAGAAATCCAAACAGGAACTTTCATATGTTTCTAAAATTAATACTTATTAACTAATATAAAACAAGACTTTAGTAAATGACAAGAGTCATTGTTTAGCAAGAGAGTGTTTAGCACCTTTTGTTTTCTACTTGATGACGAATGTGATGACCATGGATATAATAAATGAATTGTTATGTTGGTAATGCAGGGAGAAAACAGCAGTAATGCTTATTGACTTATGCTGTACAATATATTCTTATTCATTGTAGTCTGTAATTCTGCCCATTTACAATGCTGAATGCTGGCTGGACGAATGCTTGAAATCTGTTCTGGAGCAAGACTTCGAAGGTTCCATTGAACTCTCTGTTTTTAATGATGCTAGTGCGGTATGTACACTTTTTGCAAATAATTGTTTAGTTAGGCGCAGTATTTGTCAGACTATGACCCGTGGGCCACAGCGCTTCCCATCATGAGCAGCACTTACCATTCTGCCTCACTACTACTAATCCATCCAGCTGTATTTACAGAGTAATGCTCTAGGCCAGGGGTCTCCAAACTTTTTGGCCAGAGGGCCACATCAAATATCTGGTGTGGTGTGGAGGGCCGAAAAAAAAAATTTAAACATAAAATTTAAATAAATTAGAGATGGAACTTAGATGAGTGAATAAATGAATGAATGGCCTCAACCTCTCTGACCCTCAGAACACACTGCAGTCACAATCAGAGCACAGTTCTGGTCATGTTCAGTTGAGTGGGCCAGAGACTTTCAGGGGACAAGAGGTTGGCTGCAGGCTGGAAAGAGGCTTGCTGCGGGCCGCATCTGGCCCCCGGGCTGGGGTTTGGAGACCTCTGCTCTAGACAGTTGCATCTGCCCGGAAATCCAGACACAAAGCCTGATGGGGCGATGCAACAGACACGACTGCCCAAAGCGTTCCACTGTACAGATCAGCTGAACAGATTAGTAGCAGTGCAGTGGAGTGCTAAGTGCTGCTTGAAACAAGGATGGTTTTCTTGTGGTGCAGCAGTCATGAGTTCAGACACCGCTGGTAAAGAACATAGGAAGCTGCCTTACCCTGAATCAAACTATTGGTGTGTCTAGTTTATTACTATTGATACTGATTGATTGTGGATTTCCAAAGTTTGACAGAGAAAAAAAATCCTGTCTGGAGATTGAACCTGGTACCTTCTGCATGCAAAATAGGGGCTCTACTACTGACCTATGTGTGATTATAACTTAACACAGCTATCAAAGTCTAGGAATGTATTGTTAACCTGTTTCTTAAAGTACTTACGTTTTAGATGTTAAAATCAAACTTAATTCTTGAGTGTCCCTTCTTTCCAGGACAATTCAATAAGTATCATAGAAAAATGGAAGATTTTGCTGGAAAAAGTGGGCATTCGGGTACACATTGGAGGACATCATTCATCTCAGCCAAGAGGAGGTAGGTACCTTTTAAAGAGCAGTGGCTAATAGAGTAACAAGACAATCTTGTTCTCAGCATAGCAACTTGCCCTGTAGTCAGATGGCATTTCAGTAATATCTTGTTTTCACTCCACCTTTATAAATGTCAAATGTGACTACTGTATTTTTGAGGTCACTGATGTTTGTCTTTATGTGGCAAGACAGAATTGGACATAGTCCTAATTTCATTATGTGAAAGTGTATTCCACTGAAAATTAATGGGGCTTCTGCTTAATGGGTCTAGAATCCCACAATAAATCATTCTTTGTTGGCAAAAGAAAATAGTTAAGATGATCTATATTTTACATTACTAGTAATTAATATGTTCTGTCCCTCTGCTTTCTAGTCAGTTTCAGTGTTTGTAGTTTGAGAGGTAAATGATGTATGATGAAGCTTGGTTTAAGCAACTAGAAGGTTGTGTGAACTGAGAAGTACAGTCTTTGCTGCAGACTGGAAAAAGGCCAGGTCTGTTGTGTGCTAGTCCCATAGGTTGAAAAAGTACAAATAAGGTTAAATTTGGGATCTGTGCCTAAATAAATAGCTTGGAATTGTTGTAATAGGCTGGTAAGTAATGGATTCAAGTTGAATTGCCAAGTGTGACCACTCTAGAATGAAGATCAGCTCAGTGGGCTGTGAACTGTAAATGTTTTGTATTGAGTTTTAAAGCTTGCTGTCCTTTTGTGTGAGATGGCAAAAGAACAGTCTGTTGGTTTTATAGGGACGAAGAAATATAAGACTTGAGGAAAAGAATAAAATGCATTTAGGAAATGCTTCATTTGTATTCTAAAATATATTTCCCATGCATTCTTATTTAGTAAGTATTTGTGTGCTTCCCTTTCAATAAGCATATATAGTCAGTTCTTATTATCCGCTAGGGTTAGGTTCCTGGAAAACCTAGTGCATTTGAATTAGCAGATACAGAATCATTGAACCAATGGGGGAAATGGGGTTAGGTTCCAGAGGACCCTCTTCACCATACACTCTATGAACCTGAATCATATCTTGAAGTCTATGGGGCTGGGTGATAGCAAGGGCTCATCAACATCTGATGCTTCCTCCTCTGTGCTGGCTATCCCTTGACTCATTGAAGCTTGCTGGTCCACCAACGAGGTCTCATAGTTCAGCAATGGGGAGGGGGTTGCTTCACCCTTCTCCACCTGTCTCTTGACTCCTTCCCTGGGCTTGTCCCAGCCCCAGAGCAGCTCTCAGGTGGCCTTCCAGAGACCTCTCATCATTGGTTTCTCATCATCACTAGGGTTGTGAAGGCTCAGCTGGAATCCCTAAAATGGTGAAGCAAGTCTGGAAGTGGACACAGATGTGTCTGACAGTTCTCCACGGAGCAATCCCAATGCCTGTTCGATGTGGAAAACTGAATCAATCCAGACAACTATCTGAAAAACGAGGAGTATAATTGGCTGGATATAATTACCGAAACCCTCTCCCCTCCTTACCATATACTGTATACGCTCTCTTCTTCTCCCGCCCTGTATGGCTCTGGCCCTTTTTCCTGCTCATGAGGAGGCCACTGTCACTTTTCTTCCAGAACCTCTCTTGTCCCACCTGTTTGCAGATAATGAGCACAGAGTCACAGTTAATGAGAGTAGATGGCAATTCCCCCCCTCACAGATAAGTGAATTCTCAGATAAGCGAATTTGCATATAAAGAGAACTGACTGTAAATATCTCATGTAAGGTAAACCTGGCATTACTTTTCATTCATCTCTGTAGTTGCATTCATCTCTGTAGTTGGTTCTTAATCATGCTTATTTTGAAGTTGCAGGTTAAAGGAAAAGGGAAGGAAACAAAATTTCAGTTTTACTGTTTACTTTTTGTAAGGGCTGAAGTACATATTTTGTATACAAATACTCCTGGTGGTCTCCTCTTTTTAGAAGATAGCCTAGGGAGGAGGGGATTTGAAGTGGAGAAGTAGTGAATGAAGGGTGGGTGTTTAACCCTTTTCCTCCATTCTGCTTTTCTGCTGCAATTCCCTTTTCCCAGCTGCTTCCCCTGTAAAGGTTTCTGAATATATGTATTGACCTTGCAAAGACCTTCCTTCCTTCCCTCTGTTTCCAAACTTCCCCCTTCTAGAACTCTTTTCTTTAGATCTGTAGGCTCCAAACTGCGGTCTGCGGATGGGATCCAGTTTACAGAAAAAGACATCCCCTAGTGGCACTTTCTATTCCATGCTGCAGTGTCTTATCTTTCCAGCTAATCTGCTCAGAAACTCATGCTGGGCAGTTGCTTCCACCCAGAAATTGGGGTGCAGAGCCTACTGGGGCAGTGGACACCAGAAGTGGTTGCTGAGCTTGTGTTTCTGAGCAAATCAACTGGAAAGATAAGATGCCTGGGCATGGAACAGAAGGCGCTATGCTAGGACACCTTTTTTTGAATGTGGTGGTCCACAGTTTGGAGACCGCTGCTTTAGATGGAGTTCTGCTACTTGTATTTGTGTGTACTGTGCAGTTCAGTCCTTGGCCTCATCTAGGGATGAATGGCTCAAGTCTTCATGTGATTACATGGGCAGCAGCCGTCATGCCAGAAGGCATCAGTCATTAGTGACCAAGCCACTCTCCTTTTGTTTCCTATTTCTGTGTCCATCACCCCAATTTTATGTTCTTAGCTTTTTGTTACTTGCTTCCATCATCGTGGCATCTCTTATTCTTTCTATCCAAATCTAGTTTCGATTTGCTACATCCTTCCCTTTCTTTGTTCCAGTGTTTCTCAGTGGGTCAGGGTCATGAGCCAATTTCAGGTGGGTCCCCATTCATTACAATATTTTATTTTTAGCATATTAGGTTTAGCATATTAGCATATTAGCATATTTAGCATACTATGACGATACTACCATAGTATGTGACTGCATTTGGGAAAATGTGACAGACCTGTACTTTTAACAAGCTACTATGTATATTCTTTTAACAATGATAGTCAGTGGAACTTACTCCTGGTAAGTGTGGGTAGGATTGCAGCCTAGGATTGCTAAAAATTTCCTGCTTGATGATGTCATTTCCGGTCATGACGTCACTTCCAGTGGTCCTGACAGATTCTCATTCTAAAAAGTGGGTCCTGGTGCTAAATGTGTGAGAACCACTGCTTTATTCCCTCTGGAATTGCTGCTCTTTTGTCCAGAAAGCAGTCACGGTCCATGATCTCCTGTTCCCTTTACCTCTCATTCAATGTCCTCATTGAAAATGAGCTCTCTCCCACTCTGACACTGCCACTATTGCTGCTGTCTCCTTGGAGGGCTCTCCTGCTCCTATACAACTCTCCCTGAAGGTTATGGTAATGGTGTTGACTGCCTTCTCTCCAAGTCAAGCCAGTTTTAGACCCTGCCCACCCACACCCATCATGCCTTTGGAAGTTCACTGTTTGTGGCTTTACTCCTTTCTGTCTTGTATTGCTGTTACATGTCGCTTGCCTGGCCCCAGTAGTCTGTTCTTGGCCTCCACATCAGTGGTATCTCTGAGTACGCTTCACCCATTCTCTTATGGGAAAATATAAAGGACTACATATGGAAGCAGCACTGCAGTTGGGGCCAAACCTATCCACCACTTTTGACACTAGGAACCTGGCTGTCACCAGCAGGGATCCCATGATAGGGGGAGGTGGTGATCCTCTTGAAGGCAGCTTCAGAATTACACAGAAAGAAAAATATATATCTCATATTCCTTCTGTACCCCCCAAAAGTAATCTGTTTCTTTCCCTTTTCCTCAATTCAATGTGGAGTACTCACCCCCTAGCCCCAGGGAAAAAAAAGTATTTTAGAGAGTAGCTTTCTTTGTTCCCATTTTGGTGTTTGACTTGAGGACCAAATAGTTGGGTAGACTTGGAAAAGGAGACCTGGTCTAATATCTCTTTTTGCCTGAGGTAGTGAAAAGGTGAGAAACGGGTTTGGGAAAAGTTTTTATAACTGGGGGAACTTTCCAACCTTTCTTAGTATATAAAATATGATGGATCTGTAGCTACTCATAAATAAGTGCCCTTTAACTAGTTACAAATACAACATTGACAGGTGGTGATCTACATTTCAGTATTTTGGAGCTTCCCAGAGGCGATAGACTGTTGTGGTAATTAGGATGCTGGACAAGATGGGCCTTTAACCTAATGCAGCCAAGCTCTTATGTTCAGAGGGGTTTGCTTCTTTCCAATCTGTGTAGTATGACTTATCTACTCAGTGGCATCACTAGGATTCACGTCACCTGGTGCGGGAGGCCTGTGCATCACCCCATGTAGTGGGTGGGGCAGTGCCCCAGGTGGGCATGGTGATGTACCATCGCCCTGCCCCCACTGATCTTTTGGCTGTACCTTTTGTTAGAACACAGATATCTCAATGTGGTATGTTTCATTGCATTCTGCATGAAATTACTCATTGTTTGATATATAACATGATGGTCATATTTTAGAATGACAATCTGTCCAGGACCCATTGGAAGTGATGTCATGGCCAGAAGTGACATAATCAAGCAAATTAAAATAAATTATTATAAATAATTAAATTAAAATAAAATAATTAAATAAGGGGGAGCCAGTCCTGTTCCACCAAGTGATTCTACTCTGAAGTTAGTCCCATAGTGGTCAATGGGGCTTACTCTCAGAAAAGTGTGGGTAGGATTGCAGCCTGTGAGCCCAATCCTATGCATGTCTACTCTGAAGTAAGTCCCATAGTGGTCAATGGAGCTTACTCTGTAGTCTGCCTGCAATAACAACCCCCCCAAAAAGAATCAGTGAGCTCTTCAGCCCTCCCAGTGCCCAGTTTAAAGTTCTTCTATTTCAGACACATCAGACCCACCTGGCTTCACAAGTGCAAAATAAAAAACTTTCCCTTTACCATTCAAGCCTCTTTTTTGTTCTTTTTTTTGGGGTGCTGCCGTCTGTTGCACTCCAACTCCATTGGATCAGGACCCTTCTGGTGTCCTCACATTCCCCTTTGCCTGGCCTGACCACCAGCCAAGGCACGTCTGCCTATTCGCGAGTATACGCGACTGTGAGGCTGCTTTGCTTTCCATAAGGCTCCATAGACTGGGAGGGAGGCAGCTGGGAGGGAGGAACCTCCTTCTCCTTTGTTTTTGGGGGGCTGCACTCATTGGATGAGGACCATTCTGATGTCCTTGGAGCCTCTCAGCCTGCCTTGACTAAGGCAAGTCTGCCTACTTGCGAGTAAACGCTGCCACGTGGCTTTGTTTCAGACTCAGACCTGCAGCTGGGAGGGGGGAGCTTCTCGGGTGTTTTTTTTGGGCTGCATTCATTGGATCTGGATCATTGTGGTGTCGTTGGAAGCCTTCCCTTTCCGATGGACTATGGCAAGTATGCCTACTTGCGAGTAAACACGCAATAAGGCTCACTTTCACTTTCCATAGGAAAGTGCTCCATGCATTTTTTCCTTCTGGTTTTTTGGCCATACCTCTGAAGGAAAAGAGCTATTTCAATTCCATTTTTTGCATTGCACTCCGCTGGCTATTCCACATCCAACGGTGTATGGCATGATGCGGTAGCTCCTAACCCCGTGATGTTTGCGCGTCCTCCCCCAGGGCGCAACACCCCCCCCAGCGCGTCACCTGGTGCAGCCCGCACCCCCTAGTGATGCCAGTGTGTCTACTTCTGGTCTTTTGGCCCAGCTCCAAACGTGTTCTGTTGAAAGTAAATGAATGATATATTTATTATTTCATTTCTTCCTTGCCTTCTCCCTTGCTTAAATACCAAGGCATTATTTTGCTTTCTTTCTATGTAGATTATCTGTTACACTTGAAGGGGGCCTTTTGTTTGACTGTAATTTATCTTTGAATTTGCAAATAATTTCCTAAGTTTACAATGAACTATGAAGGTACAAATCTGCACATTTTTTCAGTTAGTTTGACACGAGATGGAAAAAAGCTACGTTTTGCTAAAATTGTATATCTTTTGAAAAGCAGGTTGCTATGCAGTTACAATTTTTTCACCTAAGAGCAGCTCATTTGTATTTGCATTTGGGGAGCCAATTTAGTTAGAAATTTTTGTGACCCCTTTGTTCTTAGTGATTTACTTTGCTGTGGTTAGGAGTAGTTAAAACTTGTAGGGAGTACTTCCTTTGAAAGGAGCAGCTCCAATAACGAAACAATGTGACAGTCTTCACGTCTTGGACTGTTTACACTGGATTAAGATTCATTTCTGAGTCTTTTCTGTCATGGAAAAGGAAAAAGGAAAACAAAAGGGAAAAACTCTCACAAAAGAAAGGGTCAGTGGCTTTGAAGAAACTACCACAAGACTACTTCTTTCCAAGAGTGAGGAATGTTAATATCTCACGGGGTCTTAGGTTTTTACTCCTGTGACCATGGTAACAAGCTCTTTTCACTAAGTAAGCAGGCCTTATGAAATGCAAAGCCTTGGCACAAACATTTGACTCTCATCAGTATGGCAATATTGGAGTGAATTCTTTGCTTATGCCAAACACGGGATTCATTGCATGAGACTGATTTTTAGTATCCAGTTTCAATACAAAATAAAATTGTTTTGGAATCCTATTCTTGTGTCTATCAATAAGGCACTGTTGTTACAAGCAGTTCATAACTAAAACTTGAGGTGCCATATGTTTAATCTAAGCACTTTTCAAAAACACTGTTGGAACTTAGAACAAATAAAGCTATTTCTTCTCTGTCCCTTTCTTCTCTCCATGACGTGAATTGACCTGAAACTGGAATGATCTAAAAGCATGGGGTAGCACCCAGAGTTTCTCTTTCTCTGGAGTAAGAAACTGAATGCTGACCATGTTGCTAATCCCTAAACCCTCATCTTGATTGATGTGTGCATATCATGACTTTCTCTGACTTCCATGTGTCAGAAATACTGACCAAGGTGGTAGTTATCTGTTGTGGCAGGTGATTTAAAAAGAGAGTGAAATTTAAATTTATCACTATGTCACCTCTTTATTTTCCCTTTAATTTATGAGTTGTAGTAGTGATGCAGGACTGATTTCATAGCATATGGTAGAGCCCTTAATTCCTGCATAATTTTGCCTCACCACATGCAAGCAAATGATATGTAGAGGTGCAGAGGCAGAGATGGACAGTTACTATTGTACAACTTGTCCTGCTGGAGCAGTTACTACTCTGTGGTGGGATTAGTTGTGTTGTTCAACTGTGGTCTGTTCATTTTCTTCCTTGGAAGATAATTGCTCAAAACTATGGATTCTTTCAGTAAGCATGTTCAGACTTGCTTAATCAGCTAAGGATGTGGTAATGTATTTCTGAGTTTGCCAAAAATTCAAATTTAGTTGTGACAAGCACTGAATTGTTCAAATGGTTTAGAAATTAGTGTGTGATGTCCAAGGACATGGGCGCATGATGTCTGTATGTAATGTTCAAGTACATAGATGCTTGAAAAGGAAAGGCTAGAACTGAGTCACTTTTTAATGTACTTTTGGATACCTGGCAATACTTTGTTGACAGGAGAATAGCTACCAGGTGGAACATACCAGATCAAAATTCACAATCTCCAAAAATGTAATTGGCATAAATGAAATTATACTTTTTACCTTGTGTTTTTGTGTCTTTATATTCAGTGCTCTTATTTTAAGGTAATAATAATGTTTGTAGGAGGTATCCTGAAACTGAGAGGTCAACCTGAGATAGAAGAGTCCTGACTATTGAATTAAAGTAATCTTGAGACATTCCCTCCCTTCCCCACCTCTACAATGGGACCAAAATGGTAGCCTGTAAGTGGTGCCCATATGTTTGGAGTTGAACCAGGTTTATGCCCCTGAAGGACTGATAATCTAGTTTATCGAACTTTCACAATAAACTGGTTTTATGAGGTATTGTCTTCTAGACCTTTCGATGCTAAGGGCAAAAGAGGATCTTTCACATAATTTGTCTTCTTTCTCTTGAATCTTCTCACTTTTTGCCTTTCTCTTTTGGGGGCCTAGTTAGACATGTCCTATTTATTACACAACTGCATGGGGGGAGGTTTTTAGGGGTAGAACCTGTGAAATGGAGCAAAATTGTGATAATGGAATGAGGCTCTAGTAGTTTTCCCTCTGTTACAGTTTTGAACCCGATTGTGCTTCTCCTGTACTATCTTAAAATGGGGGGAAAACCTTCCACTAAAATCCAATTGGTAGTTTTTGTGTGTGTAAAAATCACACATCTGTGGGGGCACATTGTACTCAAAATTAGTAGGAGCAAAGTACTGAAGCTCCTGTACTCCTGCCATGGTTTTGCTCCATTTTATGGCCTCCCTCATTTACTTACTTACTTGCCCCCATTTCGTGCCCCTCCCTGTAGGACAGCCCCTGCTGTTAAGTTGCGCAATTGAGTTCATGTCTGTTTTAGTTATCAGCCTCTTGTTTCTCTACCTACTGAATGCTACTCATGTCTTCCTCCCTCTTTTCAGTACATCTTGGAAGAGAGAAAAGACTCAGGGAGACGTATTAATCACATCATGAGGCCCTGCCCTTTTAAAGAAAACGTGAATAGCAGTGAATAGAAGCCCAAATCCAGATTGGTACTGCTGCAGGGGGAGGGAAGTTTTTGCAGTATCTTTTGCTTGTGTGGTTCTGGTGCAGCATGGGAGCACACACATGACTGCTGTGCTAGGCAGGAGGTCTGGCTCAGTTGGTAGAGCTGCTGCCTTGTATGCCTGAAGATCTGAGGCTGCCGGTTCAAAACAACTGGAAGTACCCAAGAACTGACGACACGCTGATATACTGATGAGCTGACCCTAAGTGGCAGAGAGGAGTTGCTGTCAAGTGGAGCGTGGGAGGTGAAGGGCCAGAGAGAGGCCAGACTGGGAAGGAATCCAGCTGGAAGAAGGAGTTCTATCAAAGACTAGAACTTGTATTGGCAACCTTCAGTCTCGAAAGACTATGGTATCGCGCTCTGAAAGGTGGTTCTGGCACAGCGTCTAGTGTGGCTGAAAAGGCCAATCCGGGAGTGACAATCCCTTCCACACCGGGAGCAAGTGCAGTCTGTCCCTGGTCTGTCTCCCTGGCTATGGGCCTTCCTTCTTTGCCTCTTAGCCTCAGACTGTTGGCAAAGTGTCTCTTCAAACTGGGAAAGGCCATGCTGCACAGCCTGCCTCCAAGTGGGCCGCTCAGAGGCCAGGGTTTCCCACTTGTTGAGGTCCATCCCTAAGGCCTTCAGATCCCTCTTGCAGATGTCCTTGTATCGCAGCTGTGGTCTACCTGTAGGGCGCTTTCCTTGCACGAGTTCTCCATAGAGGAGATCCTTTGGGATCCGGCCATCATCCATTCTCACAACATGACCAAGCCAACGCAGGCGTCTCTGTTTCAGCAGTGAATACATGCTAGGGATTCCAGCACATTCCAGGACTGTGTTGTTTGGAACTTTGTCCTGCCAGGTGATGCCGAGAATGCGTCGGAGGCAGCGCATGTGGAAAGCGCTCAGTTTCCTCTCCTGTTGTGAGCGAAGAGTCCATGACTCGCTGCAGTACAGAAGTGTACTCAGGACGCAAGCTCTGTAGACCTGGATCTTGGTATGTTCCGTCAGCTTCTTGTTGGACCAGACTCTCTTTGTGAGTCTGGAAAACGTGGTAGCTGCTTTACCGATGCGCTTGTTTAGCTCGGTATCGAGAGAATGAGTGTCGGAGATCGTTGAGCCAAGGTACACAAAGTCATGGACAACCTCCAGTTCATGCTCAGAGATTGTAATGCAGGGAGGTGAGTCCACATCCTGAACCATGACCTGTGTTTTCTTCAGGCTGATTGTCAGTCCAAAATCTTGGCAGGCCTTGCTAAAACGATCCATGAGCTGCTGGAGATCTTTGGCAGAGTGGGTAGTGACAGCTGCATCGTCGGCAAAGAGGAAGTCACGCAGACATTTCAGCTGGACTTTGGATTTTGCTCTCAGTCTGGAGAGGTTGAAGAGCTTTCCGTCTGATCTGGTCCGGAGATAGATGCCTTCTGTTGCAGTTCCAAAGGCCTGCTTCAGCAGGACAGCGAAGAAAATCCCAAACAAGGTTGGTGCAAGAACACAGCCCTGCTTCACTCCGCTTCGGATGTCAAAAGGGTCTGATGTGGAGCCATCGAAGACAACAGTGCCCTTCATGTCCTTGTGGAAAGATGATGATGATGCTGAGGAGCCTGGGTGGACATCCAATCTTGGGGAGAATCTTGAAGAGGCTAGAACTATTCAATTGTAAAAATCCCTACTGGGGTTTAGAACAGCCTGCCTATGTAAACCGCCTTGGATTAAAGTCTGAGGAGAAATCTGACAACCAAAGAAAGGCGGTATATAAATACCTGTATAAATAGTGGGAAATACGTTTTGTTCATTGAGTGCTAAGTTACAATTCACTGTATAGCCTGTCCCCAAGCTCCATTTTATCTTCACAATAGCCCTGCAATCTATGCTGCACAGAGAGATCGTGATATTGCAGCTTGTAGCAGCCAACAAAATATTGTCATGGAACTTGGATTCCAGGCCTGGTGTATGGCTCAGATCTCTGTGAATGCTTATTTGCAGGAGGGGCTGTACTTAGCAGGAGACCATGTGCTTTGTAGAGGACATTCAACTTCAATTCCCAGCATCTCCACATAGGTCAGTGAGAAAATCCTACCTGAAACCCTGGAGAGCCAGTGGCAGTCAGCATGAACAGTACTGAACTGTAAGGATGAAGGGGCTGACTCCATATAAGGAAGCTGCATATGTTTTCCTAATGAGGGCTGTACTTATACAGGCAAACCAAAAACCTTAATATTGGAAATGAAGCATCTTCAGTTTGTGTGCGCATGCAAACTTTCTGTTCACACTTAGTGTTGTTGAGCAGAGAAAATTAAAATTGGAATGGTAGTTGTGTGATATTGTTCCTTTCCTTTTCCAACAGTGGGCTTTGCCAAAAATTGTGCAGTAGATCAGAGCTCAGGGACCTACCTGTGCTTCCTGGATTCTGTAAGTTGAACATTTTTTTTTTAATTTTTATTTTGTGAAATAAACTTTTAAGTTTGGTAATGTGACTCTTAAATGTTAAATGTGTGTGTCTTCCTGTTCTTTGACCAATGATGTGGAACAGATGTGAGTGGGGTATTGTGTTTCTAGAAGCACCAAACATGTGGAACATGATGATCCTTATTTAAAAGATCCTAACCCAGGGTGTGCTGATATGCAAGGTATTTTCTTAGTTGATCTTTTCTGAGCTTGTATTTCTGATTTCATACCCTTTCTGGGAGGAACTTTTCATTTTTCACAAGGACAAAGTAGTTTTGATGACAGATCCCTCTGTCTATTCTGTAGATGAGTTCTTGATTACATGTGGCTGAAGTGATAGCACTGCCCTCTTGTCCTAAGCAAAGATGTTCTAAAGAGAAATGATGAGGCACGGTTGATAATTAAGTATAAATGTAATAATGCATACGAGATTTCATAAGTAGGATGGCATTTTAAATCTTTCTGACAAGGGGAAAAGGTTTCTATGGTCATTTTAGGCAAATGGATAAAGGCAAGCATTTTCCCTACCCTTTGGTCACATAATTTTCTGTTTCCTTTGAGCGTGGCAATTTTCTCCAATTGCAAAGTGGTTGTTCTGTAGCCTTCAGTCCTGCTCTCCATTGCTAGTCATCTGTGAGGCACCTAATATGGTTTAAGTATACTTCTTTATCTTCTACTGCAGACTAAATTTGTTGCCTCTCATGGTGCCTTTGGAAATAAGTCCTCCCAACAGGTGGTGCCTAGTAAATTTAGAGCACAATCCTAACCCCTTATGTCAGTGCTTTCCAGCACTGACATAACGGCAATGCAGCTCTTAGGTAAGGGAACAAACATTCCCTTACTTTGAGGAGGCCTCATAAGACCATAAGAACAGCCCCACTGGATCAGGCCATAGGCCCATCTAGTCCAGCTTCCTGTATCTCACAGCAGCCTACCAAATGCCCCAGGGAGCACACCTGATAACAAGAGACCTGCATCCTGGTGCCCTTGCAGCTGACATAGCCTATTTCTAAAATCAGAAGGTTGCACATACATGTCATGGCTTGTAACCCATAATGGATTTTTCCTCCAGAAACTTGTCCAATCCCCGTTTAAAGGCATCCAGGCCAGATGCCGTCACCACATCCTGTGGCAAGGAGTTCCATAGACCAACCATATGCTGAGTAAAGAAATATTTTCTTTTGTCTTTCCTAACTCTTCCAACACTCAATTTTAGTGGATGTCCCCTGGTTCTGGTGTTATGTGAGAGTGTAAAGAGCATCTCTCTATGCACTTTATCCTTCCCATGCATAATTTTGTATGTCTCAGTCATGTCCCCCCTCAGGCGTCTCTTTTCTAGGCTGAAGAGGCCCAAATGCCATAGCCTTCCCTCATAAGGAAGGTGCCCCAACCCAGTAAGCATCTTGGTTGCCCTCTTTTGCACCTTTTCCATTTCCACTATATCCTTTTTGAGATGCGGCCTCCCTGAGTGACACCCAACTGCAGGATGCAGCACACGTCCCATTGGCACTGCTGTGCCAGTGCTGGTAAGCACTGATATAAGGAATTAGGATTGCACTCTTAGTTGAAGATAACCCATCTGGGATGGTTTCTATTGCTGTTAAACATTCCATTTCAGGATACAGAAAGGAATGTTGGATGTACTGTGAAAGTTCATTCTCTTCCATGGGTGGAGTGTATTGTGACTCACTTTGGGGCCAACTGCCTCTTTGTATTGGAATAGGTTTTTTGGTGAGATGTCTCCATCACTTACAGCAGTGTTCTTCAATCTGTGGGTTGTGACCCCAAGGGAGTTGTGAAGCCTTATCTGAGGAGTTCAGTTCAGTTCAGTTCAGTTCAGTAAGACCTTTATTGGCATAAAAAACAGAGAAAAACAAAACAAAAATATACAAAGGCAACACAACATAAGCATCAGTCCTTTCCTCACACACTGCCCAGAGTTCTGCCTGGCTATTACCCCAGATAAAAAGGAAGCAACCTTATCCAGGGACTCAGATGTGGAAAGGAGAGACTGGAACATGTTTGAATCCTCCCAGCCCTGCATCCTAGCTAACAATGGGCCTAGATATTTCTTGTGTGAAGCATCATGCAATGGGCAGTAGAAAAAGGTATGTATTACATTCTCAATACAATCCCTACCACACGTGCATTTCCTCTCCGAGTAGGGAATACCACTGAACCTGCCCGTTAACAAGGCCAATGGAAGAGCGTTACATCTTGCAAGTGTGAAAGCTCTCCGAGCCTGTGGGCAGTGCAGATGATAAAAGGAGGCCGGTTTCCCAAAAGTGACCAGTAATCTGAGGAGTTGAAGCGCCCTTTCATAGCCTGCCTCTGATAGGAACAAAATGGCTCACACTTTGCTCTAAATTAATTTACACAATTATCCATGACAGGTTCTGGAGGGGGGCAGTGGGATAGGTGGTGGGTCCACAGTCTCATGCTTTATGAGTCAAAAAGGTTGAAGACCACTGACTTGCAGCACATTTCCAGATATGTTTACTCAGATTGTCCAACATGGATCCTTTATTTCATGAGGATCATAGAAGTGCGTCAGCTTGTTCTGTTCAAATATATCTAATTCAATGATGGAGAAAGTGAAGAAATTAATGTTGAGCGTTTGTGTAGATATGGTAATGAACCAGGCAACTACATAAATTATCTAGTTAATGCAATGTAATAAAAAGGCATTCCCTAATTCGTCTGTCTGTTCCCATTTCAGAAGCTCTGCTGAATGGGTGTAGCTTGTCTGCTGCAAGGATATTCTCTGTTCATTTCAGCAGTGCATTCATTTGCACATGAGATCTACTCCCTACTTTAAAATGAATAGGGAAGTCTGTACATGTTTGAGATCTGAATATGTATTTGCATTTCCACAGATTTTTGGATTTGGAGAGTTTGTTTATCAATGTACATCTGTTTCAGTTCTTACACAGCTGTTCTCATTACTATATTTAAAATGCCTGCACCTTTACAACAACTATTTACATTTTCCTTCCTTTTCTTCCCTGGAAATGTTCCAACATGCAACACTCCAGAAAAATAGAGGTGGAATAGTTGTTTGTGTCCAAAGTACTCAGATGGATGCATATTTCCAGCACAGACACCATCTATTTTGGCATATGTATAAGTGTATTGCTGTTCAAACCCTTTTGAAATTATTCCCAATAAAATATTTATAATTTGCAACACAACTCAGTCTGGAGAAATGTTCATTAGGTAGGGGGTGTGTCACCTTCCCCCCACCCCCACCCTCCACTTCTCTTTGCATGTTTGTCTAGTGGAAGAGTTTGGAAATACCAGAATGTTTAAGAGAGTTGTTTTGTGAAGTAATTTGAACATCTGTTAATAAACAAATGTGTGTTATGTCCCTTCTTTCTGTGTTTAATGGTGTTGATTCAATACAGAGGGAAAAAAGAAATTCCTGAAATTGATATGCATCTAGGAATTACTTGGGTTCTTGTTGGAAACTGTTTTTCGATGCTGTGTTTTTTACTGTTGAAAAACAGATGTTACCAGCTGTGTGACTTAGAATTGTCTGTGTTTGCTCCCATATACCTCTTTTCATCTTGGTTTTAGTTCATCAATTCAGGATCAAGTTATTCAGAAAATAAAATTGGTGCCAGCCATGTGGAGTGTGCTCAAATATTATCAAGAAACTGACCTTCAGGAAATATAGTTATACCTGCATGCTAAAGTTTGTCATAGACCAAAAAATAAAGTCAAGTTCAGTATTTCTTCTATTTGTCAAAAATGTAAGAAGGAACTGTGTGTCATTCATTTTGAGGATGTAGTAGGCATTTACTCACTTTGGATTGCATGCTACTAAATTGTTCTTGCCTGACTTGCGTGAGTTGCTAGCAGTCAAGATTTGTCTGGGTAAAGAAGCAGTAAAATAATATATCTGCAACTTCCAGAAGTGGCAATACAGTACTACATATACGTATGCTGTTCTAGCACTTCTTTTCTTTTCCTTTAGTAAAATGATGGTGGCAAGGTGGCTTGTGTTTCCCACTGGGTTGTTACCTTTGCAGTTCTGTTTTCTTGGTGCAGTAATAAGCCTTACTTCCCTGGGGGCTGGGGGATAAGAATAGGCCCTCAGTTTGTCTGTACTTGTCGTAAGAGGCGACTAAACAGCCACCGGGTAGATGGGACTCGTCAGCCTGGGAAGGTAGCTCATCTGAGAGAAGGAAAACTCTGATCCCAAACCTCCACAGCCTTGTGGCTACATCCAGTTATGGAAAAGGCTTCAGGAGTCAACCTCTAGGCAAAGTCCGGAGCCGGAGTCCCTGAGGCAGTTTATGGCTGAACACAGTCACGTTTTGGCAACTCCTGCAACGCTGCTGAAACCAACCGTATTGGCTTCTGCCTTTCCATTGGACCATTTCAGCGATGTGGAGACGGGGGATTTGCTACATGGGTAACAGCCTATCCTCCATACCTACTTTACCCAGGCTTTGTGCACTGGAGAGGACACTCTGTTCCAGAACCACCATTCAGAGTGTGATACCATAGTCTTCTGAGACTAAAGGATGCCAACATGGAATAAGCCTTATTTGCCATTTCTCTTGTGGAGATCTCTTAACCACTTGAGAAAACCTTCAGCAAATTATTGGAGGGGATCATTTCAGCATATTTGTTCTTTCATAGGTTCAGAAACGTGAAATTGTGATCTTTTTGAAAAAAAGTCTGTAGTTTACTCACTTGCTAATATTTCACACTGAATTTACTGACTGGTATTTTTGTATTTGAGTAGGAGATTTCTAATCTTTATCACACCTGGGAAGAGATCATTGCTCCTTAAAATATTTTTCCTTTCATGGAGTACTTTTAAGTACTTTCTAAACCTTTCTAAAGTTCCGTTTTCTGTTAGTGATGTAGGCACGTCGCTGTTTATACAGTTATGACACGTTTTTGTTCTTGTTCAGCCATGTGCTGTTAACTGCCTTTAAAAGTAACACTTTATTTTTATGCCCCAGAAGCAAATGAGTTTTTGAACACTTTTCCTTTAAGTCATGGAGGCTCAAGTTGTAGAAGGCAACAATTGAACTTTTGTATTTTATAGGCACTAATATTGGTGGCTTATAGTTTACCAGTATCTTCTTTCCTGCTTCATCTTGCATCTGCAGTTAGCTAGGGTTGAATTTAAACAACGAGAACTACACAGCAATAGTTTTGAAAAACCTGTATTGTCATGTGAAGATGATTGTGCATGGCCTCTGACTATGAAGACCAGCATTGCCACCCTTGCTTAACCTTAGTTTCCTCACAGAGGTAGACAGCCAGTACTTCTTGCAATTACAAGTGCCATATGGCAGACTTCTAAGTGATGATGAAATAGTTTGAGGTTATATGAAATCCACGTATAATATTTTGAAATGAGACACATCAAGGAAGCCAATTTTGCACCCTATGTTCATTCTCAGCAACAGGAGTTGCTTTTGTTCATTGTACTTGTACCAACCCATAATATAAGTATTTTGAGTCTTACAACTTCTTAAAAAACTTTGTTTAAACTTAAGGAAAGATGGAGCCTTTCCAAGCAAGAGATAACTCATGTAAAAATTTGTTAGGGCAATAGCACTAACATGTTTTGAGCTAGCAGCTCAGAATTCTGTCCTTGGTAGAGTTGCTCCGTTAAGTGCACCTTGAATAACATTAAAATGTTAAATCAGTGGTTTTCAGACTGGGGCGTCGTGATGCCCCAGCCTGAAGGCCCTGGCCTCTTTTAAGGGGCGGGGCAGGGAAGAGGCAGGTAGGAGGCAGCGACGTCGGGCTGCTCAGGAGAGCTGCAGGGACTGGGATGCACTCATCAGTCCCAGCAACAGCCTATCAGGGGTGCGGTCAGCCCTGCACAAGCTTGTTAGAAGAGAAAGTGGAGCGATTGCGCTCCACCCCCGCAAAACCGGAAGTGGGGTGTGATCGTTCCACTTTCACTTTTAGAAGCCTGGGGAGCCCTGCAGGCGCTCGTGCAGGGCTCCCCGTACCCCCAACAGGCTGCTGCAGGGACTGGTGAGTGCATCCCAGTCCTTGCAGCCCTTCTGAGTGGCGTGATCCTGGGTATCATGTCACTGCCTCCCCCCGCCCCCACAAGGACTTACAGCGGTGCAAACTCTCCTAGAGAGTTTGAAAACTGCTGTGTTAAATAGCTGTGTGCTTTTTTGAAAAATTTACTGTGGATGGAAGGATTGTCTATTTTGAATTCTTTTTATCTGCTTGAGATTGTGTATAGAATGTGAAAAACTCACTTGGTCACAAGTTAGCAAAAATAAGAAGACCTGAAGGTGTGATGGTGTGTGAACTGGGGGTCTATGGTTCCTCTTTTTGTGAGATCTGAACAGGTTAATTACCTTGGCATAATTAGCCTTTATTTCTATACTTAAAAGTGCCCTGCTTTGACTCTAAATACAGTAGTACAGTGTTTCTTAAACTGTGAGTCGGGACCCACCATGTGGGTTGTGAGCCAGTTTAAGGTTGGGTCCCCCATTCATTTCAATATTTTATTTTTAATATATTGGACTTGATGCTATCATGATATGTGACTGCATTTGGGGAAATGTTATAGAGCTGTACTTTAAACAGGCTACTATGTATATTCTTTTAAGCAGGACCTATGAGAGGCATTTTAGCAGGGGGTACAAAATTTCTTCTGGGCACCTTCCCAAAGAGGAAGGGGGCAATGGGGGCAGGCAGAATGGGGGGAGGACAAAGTGGGGGAGGTGCTGACAGCCACAATAGTCTTTGGAGCTCAGGTCTGCTAGGCTTCTTGATGCAGAGTCCAGGTCTACCCAACCATACGGCATTAGCAGCTAGATAAAGTAATGAAAACCAAACATGCTCCTGTGTCTCTCTGAAATTTTTGAAATATAGAAAATGGATTGCAGAGTATTAGCATTATCGTATTTAGGCTCACATTAAAATGGATCAAAATGAACTTCAGCAGCAGCTGTAGCCCCACAGCTGTGTCCCTGAGCTTCTATACACTCCTTCATGGTTATGGGATCCACAAGCCAAAGAGCTACTATAGCAGGCCAGTTTCCTCCCAGATTTGACACTGTTTTAAGGAGGGTCATGGATGCTTTCCTGGGCCTGGCTTGCAGTAGCAGTTAAAAGGCATGTACATGATTGTGCCCTAGCATTATGCGCTGGCAGTGAGTTCAGGTAAGATAGGAAAATGTCAGGTCCCAGGAACTTTCTGGGGCCCCTCCTTTGGCTCCTGGGCCCCCTTTCTGACCCTGGGCCCGGGTACAAATTACCGCCTTTACCCCCCTCTCCTAGGCCCTGCTTTTAACAATGATAGTAAATGAGACTTACAGCTGGGTAAGTGTGGATGGGATTGCAGCCTAGGATTGTTAAAACTTGTCCTGCTTGATGATGTCACTTCCAGAAGACATCAGTTCCGGTGGGTCCTGACAGATTATCATTCTAAAACGTGGGTCCCAGTGCTAAATGTGTGAGAACTACTGCAGTAGTATGTATTGGCCAATGTAGAGATATATCAACATTGGTGGGTGGAGATTGACAGGGTCAGTCTCTTGCGAAAGTAGGCAAACTTAATAGAAATGTATGTGGACCGAGTGCCTGCTTTCCTGGAAGGTGACTGAGATCATGGAAGGCCCCCCACTAGTAGAAACACATCTGGGCTTGTTTAGAAATCCCTGCTGGCTTTTTATGTGAAATAAAGATCTTTTCATTCTTTCTTCTTTCAACAAATTGTTTTCCTGCTCAAAATAGGCTTTGGAGAACAGGAAGCATGTATTTAATCATCACGTTCCTATAATTCTGGATTATTTTGGGTGTATGTTATGAAATGCAGTTTCTGGTTTAGTGGCTGTTTATAATGGTTCATTCTCTTTCACTTATTCTTATACCTGTGTTGCCAGCATGATTTTGTTGAGAAATGTGTTCAAATGACTTTCAAAATCATAATTCTTTACACATAAGAAAGTAGTGGGTCTGTTGTTATAATCATATGAAGGAGTATACCTTGTTTTCCCTGTTTTGTGACTCTGAAGAAAAACTCTGAAAAGCTCAAATGCTTAATTTATCTCTAGCAATGTTTAAGAAATACTGTTTTCTTAAATATAAGGAAAATAATATGTTGAAATCATCATTGAAGAAATATTCAAGCTCTTTTTAGTAACTTTAGATTAGTGCTTATTTTCTGAAGATAGTTTAAGGGTGATTTAAACTTTTGAGGTGATTTTAATTTTAAATTGTTTACAAACTGAAATCACCTCAAGTGGAGACCGAATGTGGACGAAGTAGCCTAATAGTGTAAACTAGTGTTTGAGAGAATAATTGAAAAACCACCATAAATGTGTCCCGGTCACTAAAACTTCAGTGGGTGAAATCTAAAATTTTGTCTCAGATACTGTTCCAGAGCTTTTGCAAACCATGGCTAATTGATAGATCATTGCATTATTTTGACTATAACTACCAGTAAGAGAATAAGAGAAACTGAAAATCAAAACTGCTTAGTCAAAATTAAGCTTGTCCTGACAATAAGAGATTTTAGAATATTCAGATAGGTGAAGTACTCTTTTTCTTGCATCTTTTGAAATTTAAATCTGTAAAAAATAAAATCTATTAACTGTGTCCACCAAATCCATGCCAACTTAGAGCCCAATCCCATTTGCGAGCCTCACCGCCAGGCTCCTGCCCATGCTAGCCTAGTGCCGGCTGATGCTGGGCTAGCGTGGGGCAGTTGCCCAGCTTCCACGGCTCGGCGGTCTCCCGGACCACTGAGCCACGACATGGTAGGTGGGGGCGGGGAGGAGGTTTTCCGTGGAGGGGGGAGGCTGGTGGGGGACGGAGAGAGGATGGGGGGCTGGGTGTAGGGAGGGAGGTGGGTCCACGGAGCTCCACTCTGCAGGATCCAAGGTGCTTGGGGAGGGCTCCGTGCCCTACCCGAGCGCCTTTACTGCTGACCTTTTGGTTAGCGATAAAGTGAGTAGCTCCATTGCGGGGCTGCTTACCTTACCCAGGAGAAGGGGACAAAAGTCCCCTTCTCCCGAGGCGCCTCCTACGTTAGCCCGGAGCACGCAGGATCTGGTGGCAGCCATTCTCAGTGCCACCGAGGCTGGGCGCCCCGGGCAGCTCAGGATTGGGCTGTTAGTTTCTTGTATGCTTTGGTGTTAATACGTTGTGGATATTTAGCTATATCCTGTATTTTTTCATGTCCAGGTTTTCTCCCTAAGGTGTCTTTAAAAATTGACGTTCCTAAAATGCTACATATGAAGAAAGATTTGTTAGTATATCATGCACTTTGGTACAATTGTTAAGCAGTTATGCTCTCCTCTTTTGTTTTATCTTTAACCTTGAGGTAGATTGATTAGATGGAGCCAGTTGCAGATATTTGTTTCCCAGCCTTTAGATTGTGCCAGTTTATTTTTGATAAATTGTATTGTTTGGTTAACTTCAAACTTATTCTGTTACTAGACTAGGCAGAGGCAGCTGGTAGCCTTAAAATAATGCAAAATAAGATGATAGAATTCTGGACTATTCCATTTTAGCACAGTCCACTCACTAGTATTTTACCACATACAGAGAGCTTTTTAGAAGTGGGAATTTTCAAAAATATGACCTTGTACCAGCAAATCTAAGAAGTATAGTCCTGAACATATGACCACCATTGTATTCTGCAGACCTTTTGTAGCAATGCTTAGATTTCCGTCTGAGTGACTACTTATATGATAAAGTGAGACACTTTCATTGATCCTGTGGCTTTTCACATAGGGGAAGGACGCAATGGAAGACTGTTTGTGTCTCAACCAGTGCGCTTCATCCTTTACTTAAGTTAGAATATGTGCTACCTTGGTTCAAATTCCAACAAAGCCTTTCTTAGCTTTAGTTAAGATCGGAATTACTATCTGCTTCTCATAATTCTTACAAAACCTTGTAGAATAGCAAATAATATTACTGGTGTATTGTTGAACCCTGGTTGGCTAGATAAAGAATATAAAAGAAAAAACTTATTTTAAAATAAAACTTTGGCAAATCAGAAGATGGTAAATTTTTTGGTTTTAAATTAACTTGGGCGTTGATTTTCTTTTTCTTTCAACCTCCATCACAACTTATTGCTTAATTTTTCCAAGTTGCTTATGCAGTGCAACCCTATGCATGTTTACTCAGAAGTGAGTTCCACTGATTTTAATAGAACTTCTTCTGTAGTAAGTGTGTATAGGATTCCAACCTCTGTTTGTGTTCTCCAGTTGAATTATGTTAACGTAGTATGATCCCTGCTACAATGTAGAAAGTATGGATTTTGCCTTCTGGTTCTAATTTATGTTAATTAGCTGTGGGGTTAAATTTTAATATCATGGTAGCCAGTGTTCCCTCCAAGGGGAATTCAAAACCAAGCTGGAATTAATTTGGCACTCATCTCCAGTTATCTCTTGTGAAATAACAGTGGCGAGCTTTTTTAAATGTTTAGTAACAGTGTGCCATTTATTACAGGATGATGTGATGATGCCCCAAAGAATACGACTGCAATGGGAAGCTGCTGTTCAACATCCCAAAAGTGTGAGTACTTCCCTCCAGTGTTGACACCAGGGTGCCAAGGGTAAAGTCTTGTACTTGGCCAGTCTTTATGCCTCCCACCCACCCTCTGATAGTGCACTGAGTGCTGCCACTATTGCCAGTACTAAGCATGTACTTAGTACTAAGCATATTCATTGTCAGACACATGAACTGCTCTGATGGATGTAGGCCCTTGACCAGTGCATTACCAGACCAACCCCTAATGCTACCCCTGCTTTCCTCTGTCCCTTCTTGAAGTAGCACTTCTATAGTGATTTCAAGTGTTCAAAGTACTTTACTTTGCTCAAGTGTAATCCTTACAATGGCCTTGTTGGGTAAGTAGTTGTATCCCTGTATTGCAGCTAGGGAGCTGAGGCTGAGAGGGGAGTGCCTTGCTGAAGGCCATGTAGCAAGTTCACGGAAGAGGGAAAACTTGAACTGGAAAATCTGACTCGCAACCCGGTCTGTAGTCCTATGCAATCCTGGGAGTAAGTTTCATTGAACACAGTTGAATTTAATTCTGAGTAGACATGCATAGAACTGTACTGTTAATCTCTTAACCACTGTTACTTCACCATAGTCTACTACTACACACAGTCTCAACATTGTGGCATGCAGTTTGTTAATACAGAAGTTTGGCAAAAGTTATGGTAGCATTGACAGTCATTGGCACATAGATTTTGTTGTTGCTATGCCTATTTGGTAGTTATTCTGTCCATGGTTTATCCATGGTTTCACTTGTTTGAGGTTCTCAGATTCCCCCCTTACATTCACAACTCACTTTTCTTCAGTTGTAAACACTTTGCAAAAGGAAGGAAGATTTTTTTTCCTTTCGCTTTGGAACAGAATGTAGACACTGAGAACCTAGACTCATTCAGCTGCTAGAGAAACGCTACAGGAGGCAACAGTGGGAACTCTAACAGGAAGTTCTCTGTTGTCCTCTTTCTGTTGTCATTCTCACTGTCACCTCCTGTGGTGTCCCTATAGCACAGCAATTTCCAACCACTGTGCCATTGCATATTGGTGTGCCACAAATGATCTGCATATGTGCCAAGGGAGTTGGGGGGAGGATCATTTATTAACAAGGCCATTGGGGATGTGAGCCCCCCACTGACAGTGGAGGGGTGCCTTGCTAATTGTCAGAAAATCTGATGGTGTGCCTTGACCATTTTAGTGCCTTGTCAGTGTGCTGTCAGATGAAAAAGGTTGAATAATGCTGCTTTAGCAATTATAAACCTAGGTTCTCACTGTTTGCTTCATGTTCCAGAGTGAAAGGAAGAAAAATCTTTGTTGCTATCTGCAGTTTCGGGTACCTGCAGTATCAGAAGAAACTTATCCCCTGTACATACGGGGGAACACATGTAATGCCAATAGCTGTTCTTAAGCAACATAGGAATGAATGGTTGGCTGATTGTCGGCAGCTGTGCTGATTGAGTTAACTGTGAAGTAGCTAATGAATTGTGCAGAGACTTTTACTTTATCTCTTGGATAGCTGCAACTATTGCTCAATAGGAAGGAGAACTGTACAGATAATAATAGGATTTTCTTATTTGCTTTCTGTTAGAGACTCTAATAACACAGAACATGTACATTTTATGGTGCTTTGCACTTCTGTGACAGATTTAGATCTTTTTGCTTAAGCGATTCTCTTTAACACACAAGTTGGATTTTTGAGAAGCTCTTCAGCTCTCACAACAGGTTCTCCTTTTTTTTTACTCTGGATTGTTCTCTGGAGGAGTCTCTGCTCCTAGTAGGGAGGCAGTGGTGTAAAATCAGAGTTACTATTATCTTAAGAACTAGATTGGCCGAGTAGTGGGGGATAAAAGAGAAGTAACATTTGTACAGAGAAAATAGGTAGTATTGGTGAAATACAACCACCTGCTAAATTTGATAGACAGAAATCACTCACACTGCATGATAAGGGACTGGCATTGTAATATGGGGCTGTTCTGTGCTTCTGTTACCAATAATCTTTGAGGCTGCACAAACTTACAGTGACAAATAAAACTTATTATTACTCCCAAGCATTGCTGCACTAATAATTTTGCTAAACAACTAACAAAAAACAAGTTGTTTGTTTTTTCAAACAACTAACTTGGAAATGAAATTCTGAAGTGAGTGACTTGAGGCAAGTTTTTGCTACTGCAGTATTTTAAGAAGACTTCAATTGTGCGATATTTAGTATAAGCCATGGGAGGAAATGCTGTGATTAATTTTAGTTTTCAGTGTTATACTTTTAAAAATAACTGTCATAAGTGAAAGTGCTTGGCACATGTTTGCTTCTTGGTATGGTGCTGTTTGAGAGACATAGCGGAGGGGGGGAAGGACTCTGCATGAGGCAATAAGCGGATTGGATCGGATGGATAATAATCATCCTCTTTTTCTTTGAACTAGAATGAAAACTATTGAAACAAATGGTTTGACCTTAATTTTTAGGCATGAATCCATACCACAGTATTACCATGCATAACTTGGCAAGCATCCTTGTTAAAGAGGCTTACAGCGGACTAAACTTTTAAAAAGAGTTTTAATGTGCACATTTGTTCTTTGCTAGTAAAAAGATAGATCTTATAGTAGATGCAGTATGTATGAGCTCATGCTCTGCCCAATTTCATGTCGCTTGTTTGGACTTGTTGCATAATTGTGAGATGTCAGTGAGGATGGAAATGGAACAAATACATGGTTTATTCATGACCCTGCAGGTGTCCTTAACTGGGGCTATTGCTACATTAGCAATGTGTACTTGGCTTGCGAAGGCAATTCATGGCTGACTTATGCCTTTGCTTTCTTTTCCTGGGAGTGCCATGTTTCTTTTTATCTTCAATACTTTGGTCCATTTACCCTCTTTTCAGTTCTTTAGCATCCATTCTACTAACATAAAACAAGGGGTGGTGTGGTTGCACTAGCAATGAAAATATATTTCTTCTTGGTTTATTTGGGAAGCTGAACAAATAACTGAATAGTTTCGGTCACACATCTGAGGGAGTTTCAAGATGCACTGTGTTATGTCATTCAGACAGACAGTGTTACACAATAGAACAACATACGGCAGTAACTTGTGCAGGGAAGCTTTTTGTTTTAATTTGTAGTGTTGTAATCAAAGTTAACTTTGCTTCTGATATTTGTTATTGCCATTAGCTCTGTGCTGGGCTACCATGGTGGGGAATAAAAGTACAACTGGGAGGATCACTGATGTTTGGCCCTGTTGCATGTGTATTTTGGTTGCAGTGGCAGCTTGATGCTGCAGCTTCTTCATTGATAGCTCAGTCCAAATTTGGTTCTCCCAGTGATGAACTAAAATGACATGTTAACATTTTTAAATTTCTTTTCTTCCACATGACTTCATGAAACTATAACATAGAGCCTGTTTACTCTTATATCCTGGCCTTTTTCTTTTACCTCCTGTTCATAAAAAGGTCTTGATAAGAATAATCTTCTAGCCCAGAGCTATTCAAACTGGGGCATTGCAACGCCCCAACCTGACAGCCCTGGCCTTAAGGGCAGGAGGCAGTGATACAATCCCCAGGATCATGTTGCTAAGGGGGGCTGCAGGGACTGGGATATACTGACCAGTCCCTGCAGCAGCCTGTCAGGGGTGCAGGGAGCCCTATGCAAGCGTCTGCAGGGCTCCCCAGCATCCAGAAAGTGAAACCGGAGTGATTGCACTCCACCTCTGCAAAACCAGAAGTAGAGCATGATCACTTTCACTTAGAAAGCTTGGGTCCCTGCAGACACTCACACAGGGCTCCCCACACCTCCGACAGGCTAATGCAGGGACTGGTCAGTACATCCCAGTCCCTGCAGCCACCCTTAGCAACATGATCCTGGGGATCGCATTGTTGCCTTCCCCCTGCTCCCCTCCCCTTCAAGGATTTACTGCAGTCCTCAAACTCCCTGAGAGTTTGAAAACAGCAGTTCTAGCCTTATTTTTCTCTTGTAATTCCAAGTCTGAGCCAGGATTTGGGGGAGACGTTGCCACACTCTTGCTTCATATCAGCAGGATTTCTTTATGCAAACATATTTCATTTAGAAATACTTTTTGTGACTTTCTGAGGAAGGCAAGACCTAAAGTATTCTTCTTTTGGGAGCTGATATGGATCAGATACTCTTTTGTCTTTGTCAGCATGCTTTAGGTAGTCACAAACACGTAAATTAGATATGTACTGACAGGCAAAATGTAAAGGCATAAAAATAACTTTATTTTGAACGTGAAAAGTATAGAATTTAAGAAGTTGCTTGATCAGTGGTATTTACTCATTTTCTGTTAATGGAAGGTGAATAGAGACATTTGGAACTACATAAAATGACCTGAAATGTAAAAACAGTGAAACTGCAAAGAAAATGACTGAAGACCTGGCTACTGCTTAGGACTGTGTCAATTTTCATTTATTTGAATGCTCTAATGTAAATTATTTCTCTGTCATTTTGTAGCATGGATACATAGTGTTTACTGTAGACAGAAACAAGTACCTGTATGCTGAGAATTTCTTGGCATGTGATGTCTGTGTAGCTCCAGGTGTAAAACCTTCCCATCTTATACTGTGGGATCTGTGATGCAAATTACCACATGGGGCTATTCACTTACCTGAAGGAGAGTTACTCATAAATACAGATGTCATAGTAACAGTTTCTTACATCTTGACAGGCTCAAGATCCCTGGTTTAATTTACTAGTGATAAAATCTGTGTGTGTTTTACTGGATGATGGGTAAGAAGATCTATTGTCCTTTTCCTGCTAAAATGGATGGGTTGCTGCTGACTTGAACAGTTGGTAACTTGCAATATATAGCATATTCATGTACAGCCGCTAATAAAAAACCTGGTTTAACTAAAATGAAAGAAGGCAGCTCCACAAAAACCTAACGGAGAAGTCACTTGGGGTCTCAAAGTTTAAACAGTGTTTGTTGAACAAAGAGAAAAAACAAGAGGAAGAAAGAGCGCTGTATTGCTGAAGTTGCAAGAAGTTCCTCATTTCTGCTTATTAGACTAGAAAATCTAATTGAAGAACAGCTGATTTGTGTAACCGCATGTCATTCAGAAATACTGCTGAGGACAGACATTCCAGCATATTAATCTGTTGACCATCAAGGTAATTTTGAATGCTGCAGTTATCTTACAGTGCAATCCTAGGCAAACTTACCTGGAAGTAAGCCCTTCTGTGTTCATTGGGGCTTATTCTAGGTAAATGTGCATATGACTGCAGTCTTCTTATCTTAAGAGTAATTAATTGACCACTTTTTCTTATACCTCTAGCTGCAGACAAACATTTCTTCAACTACATGCAGAACAGGACAATAGTGAAGTTTAGACAAACTGTCAAAACTGTAAAACTGCTGCAAAATATTTGCAAATATGGCATCTGAATGCAATATGACATTACACTGGAAAGCCAAAAAGAACTAAATGTGTGTTCTAGTCATTTAAAATTTTATAAGATTTTTGGAAACACTTTAAAATTTAAAAGATTGACTAAAATTGTGAGCACATATTTGAACAAGGGCATTTGTGGTTTGGTTTTAAGCTGAATTGTTGTTGGGTTCACTGTATAATTTTAATTATGTATGCCACCTTGAACTTTACCTCTTGAAATTGGAAAGACAGGATAATTCTCTAACAAAATAGCATTTTGGAATATTTATGGATATACAGAATGAGAACTATTTGTGGGTAGTGGTTAGATGTAAATATTAAGATTTCTACTACTCTCTCCTCTCTCTCTCTCTCTCTCTAGATATAGATATGCTGTCTAGATTTAGCACTTAACATTACATGGTATTCAATTCTGTACTGGACTTCCAATCTATGTTTAAACAAATCAAATTTAAATATACAGTATGTTGCTCCTTCCATTGCTTCTTTGAGGTCCCAGAAGAGTTGAAAGGCAGCGTATAAATCTTTTAAATAAATAAATAGAAAACAGCGGATTGCAATTCAATATTTAAAATAGCTCTGTTAGTTTTCATTCTGAAAAATAATCCACAAAAATCTGTTTGTATAATTTCAGAGATTTGATGCATGAATTTTGAATACTAGAGCTAGAAACTATATAACAAAAAGATGAAGTTGCTAGTATTCTGGTTTCTGTTCCACATGCTAGTGTGCTAAGACTCATACATAAACAAGGTGAAAAATAGTGTGACCTATCAAATCTCTTTCCTATAGGACATAGAATTGTAAGGTTAGACCTGAAGTAAGGCTCATGATGGTATGTTGCCTTGACATTGTTTAAGAGTTATGGTGTGACTCTGATATGGCCCCTCCTTCTGTTTTATTTTTTGTAAAGCAGTCAGTTCTGGCTTGGCACCACACTTGGCCTTCCAGTGTATCCACTTTTCAGTCTGACTCAAGACCTTTAGAGATGGCTTGATAAACCTGCTGGGTTTTAAGGCATGAGACAAAAGCAGCACCTAAGAAAATGTAGAAATCACAACTATTGTGTAAATGAAATTGTCATATAAGTATCTTTGTATTAGGAAAGGGGGGGAAGTTTATTGACTCTGAAAGCACAATAATTATGACAACTTTCATTAATTGAGTACTTCCAAATAAATCACTTGACACATGCAAGAATTCAGCTGTGAGTTTGGTTTTCATTAAACTGGTCTTTAGAAATTCTTTTAATTTGCTGTCTCTGAAAAACCGCAGTAGATTTTCAAAGCTAGTGTTCAAATCCGTTCTACATTTTAATGAAACGTCACAAATGAAAACCATCCCTACTGATACAGCTTTGTAATTAAATTTATATCCAGTATGGCTTCCACATGCCAATAACCACATCTAACAAAGGTTCTGTTACTGGAGTATTCTAATCCTAGATTCACGATATAGTTGCTAAATAGATGATCATATTTTATATTCTCATACACCTCATGGCTGGAATTACTAAATGTTAAAAAGATCATTTTCTCTTCCTCATGTGTCACGCAACTAGCCATGGGCACTGCTTGAGATGTGATATCTTTCATGGAATCCATATACATGTTTACTGTTGGAGTTTCAGCTAGAGTAGTTAAAAAAAAATCTAATTCCAGCTTTCTAGCCAAAGTTTCCCCTTTGTAGTGGTTGTTCATGGTTTGCATTTCTTGTTTCAGCAGCTTCTACAACTTTCACCACCAAGGGCTGCACTGGAATCTTGCCACAACTTTGAGGATTAATCTTACATAAAGTGAAAGTTTTGTATACTTCTTATGCCTTTGTTTTAACCCAAAGTTCAGCTAGCTGCTTGCATTGTAACCCTCATGTAGGCAACAAAAACTTTCAGTTTTTGAAATTTCTGTAGGGAAAGTAGCCAAAACAGAGAATATTGTTCAGATGATATTAGTAATTGCAGAAGGGTTATGAAAAAGAAGGCAAGGTGATTTTTGGGTTTTTTTCAGTAGCACTGAACTGCATGTATGGAAGTCTGTCTCACTCATTCTGTCACACATCATCATACACTGGATGTTGGGAAGAAGGGATAACAGCAGAGATGTCTGGTCAAAATATGTGACAAACGTATGTGACAAACACATATTTTGAGTTGGGTCGCTTGAATCCTTCTAAAGTTGAAACTTTCTCTGTAATGTTGCATAGGGGTACATGATACAGAGTCAGTTTTTAATGGCATAGGGAAGGTGGAGTGGTTCATTTTGGCAAGTGTGGGTATGGTTTAATTTAGATATCTCATCGAACAATGGTTAAGGAAGCTTAACCAATTGATGTAATTTCTGAATTGAGTGGTTTGCAATTAATTGACAAAACAGATGTGTAGAAGCCAAGGGCTGAACTGTGTTGGTAAATCAAGGGTTCTGCCAACTGTTCTTTGCTATGGTGTCTGAACTGACAAACCACAGCTAAGGATGTTGCTCTGCCTTCAGAAAACCCTGCACCATAGAAATGGGAATGCTAAGCAAAAGGAAAATGAAAATGGGCAAGAAGCTCTAAACCCTGGTTGAATACTGATTTCTAGTTAGTACAAAGCAGGGTTTGATGTGATGTCTGAATTATGTTTATATCCTGAGAATGTCGGTTTCAGATGAAATTCCTTTTGGGGAACTCTTGTAAAATCCAGAGTGGAGGTGCTGTGTAGGGGTAGCAGCATGCTCACACCTCAATCTTTCAAACTGCAGTAATGTACTCCAACAAGAATTTCAGCAATGAACTACTTTTTGGTAAGTGTAGAGACACCTATTGTGCTGGCAATGCATAGAGAACTTTTACTGCTCAAATAAACTACTAGTGAATTTCATAAGATAGGTTTGAATGTACCCTTGTAGGCATTTAGGCAAAGTGGTATGCCGTGTACTTTTGCAGAAGATAATTGTATTGCGCTTTCATTCTCTGAATAGATTTTTTTATTTATTTCTGGTGAAAAGATTATTTGGTAACATCCAAAAGATGATTATCATTAAGATACAAGACAAAAGCTACAATCCTACCTGCATTCTGTGTGATCAAATGGAGATAAAAGTATTGGTTACTACTACATACATATAAAACATTGATTATATTTTAAGATATTTATTATTGTATATGTTCTCATCCATTTTTATTTTCACCTTTTAAGGTCAAATTATCAGCGGTAGCTGCAGTGTAGAGATTGCCATGTTCTCCAAATGGACTTGAGGCAAAGGAAATTACTTCAAAGCCAGGTCTCTTCTGGAGTTGGGGGGCTGTTCAGATACATGACTTTGGCTCAGGCCCATCTCTGCAGCAGTCATTAAATATAATCATGAACACATGAAAACATGACTTTTCTTCAAAGCAAACTGAAAAAGGGCAGCTAGTTGCTGAAATTTTAGAACTTCCTTCTAATTTTCCTTTTGTTTTTACCTGCGGCAGCACTTCTGAAACTCATTTAATTTACATTCCATTATAATCTAATACAGCTTGCAACATCATGCAACTTCTCCATTCCAACTCACTATGGAATGCCTTTTGTATATTACTTTATGCTGTTTCTTTGAAAGTGTTGTGTTGCAAGTTCCTGTGACTTCCTTTGAATTGCAACATTGTGTTATACAGGTGTGCTGCATTAAGTTTTTTGTAAGAGAGGAGAAGCCTTGTTTTTCTTTCAGAAGCATTTCTTTCCTTCAGAAGCATTTCTTTCTTCTTTCAGAAGAAGTGTCTGAACTCCTATAGTGGGTTGATAAACTAGGGTTTGCTACAAATCAAGAAGAATCTGTACTAGTACATTTTCTGAAGTATTCTTTGAGTTTTTTTTATGCAGTTGCTTATTTTTTTGGATTAATGCAGTGGTTCCCAAACTGTGAACCGTGGCTCTCTGGGAAGCCACAGAATCCAGCCAGGGGAGCCACAGAATCCTTGCAAAAATTCTTATACACTGCATAGGATTGTAACCCTAATGGGTAGCCATGGCCAGTGGCCCAGTAGGTCAAGAGAGCCACCAGTTGAAAAAGTTTGGGAACCACTGGATTAATGGACCAGATATATTACAACAGGGGTGTCCAAACATTTTGGCAGGAGGTTTACATCATCTGTCTGACTCTATGTCAGGGGCCAGGGGGGAAAAAGGATTAATTTACATTTAGAATTTGAATAAATTTACATAAATGAATATATTAGAGATGGAACTTTTATGAATGAATGAAGGTCTTGCAATAGCTCAAGGTCTATAAAAGGCCTTGCACAAAGCAAGGCCAGCCTTTCCGTCGCCACTGCTGCATCATAGATGTGAAACAGCAAGTAGTGGAGGGAGCCCTTGTCCCACAGCTCAGGTGAGAGGTCAAACAGTCATCCTCACACTGAGAGCAGTTTTGTTGGGCCAGCATGGGCTCCAACAAGTCTCCGGAGGGCCAGAGGCTCATTGGAGATGGGGGGGCTCCCCGCAGGCCGGATTGGGAGCCCCCAAGGGGTTTGGGCACCCCTGTATTATAAGATTGCAGCTAACCACTCACCTCCCTGCCTGGAGTCAATCCACAAAGATATAGGAAGAGACTTGGAGGGTCAGGCCAAAACTTCATCAAGTCTATCATCCTCTTTTGCAGTATGGCCAACTACATGTCTTCAGGAAGCCTAGTGAACCTTATTTTACTATGGAGAGTCCATAGCTCCATCTCTTGCCTGCATTTTCCTACTTCCCTATCTAACAATCTCTGACCCTTTTTTGTCTTTCCACTCCCCACTCGCCCCATGGCTAGTCCATGCAACTTAACTCTGTACTGCTTCCCACAGTACTGGAGAATAAGCTTTGGACTATATCATAGTAAATATTTGTATGTTGATTTGTTCATGTTAACTAAATTGTTTAAAACAAAATAAGTAAAAAGGAATATTTTCCTTACAAAATCCAACACATTTACTCCAAAGACAAAAAATATTTAATTTGTGCAATTTTTAAGGGACAAAGTGGTAAGGATAACTGAAAATCACCTTGTTTGACTTACACTTAAAATCGCCTGGAATCTGCACAGCATAAAATAAGGCGACAGAGGAAGTTTACTCCAAGAATTCTTTAAGACCAAGACTGTTTTGAGACATATTGCGGCCATGTGTATATAAAGAACCAAATCATTTTCTGCCCTTAACAGAAGTAGTAAAACTGTAGGATGTTGTAAAGGGATGATAGTAGCAAATGTACTACTAAAGCAAATGTACAATTAAAAAAAACAAACATAATCCATATAAAATATTTATCTTTTTTTATAGGTTTGTTGAAGGAATAGGTAGCAGTATAGAGAGTTTACTTGTAAAGCAGTTTTTGAGTTTGCCGTTTGTTAAAGGATAGATTTTATGGCTCTCTTGATCTGGGTTCCATTCAGTGGTGGTAGCATAAGTGTAGTGAATAGCATAGGTCGGTTTGGGATGGCGTGTGGTATACTTGGCAGTGCTTATTTTATAGCTGAATTGCAAAACCTAATTAATGTATTCAAGGTGTCTTAAACCCAGTGGATACCTTATGTGTATGTATATATGATGGATCCATCATGCTTGAGAGACTTGTGTAAAAGTAAAAACCTTCCTTATATTCCCTGTAAATCTTCATTCGTTTGGTATGAGCCTGTATTGCTCCATACAAATCATGCATCCCTCCACAGGAGTGTAGAGCCCAATGTACATAGACCATATATGTGCACTTTAATTTTGTCCCATGCAGATTGTGCTACAAATTCTGGAGTCTACATATGTAGACCCCTTTGCAAATGTGAACTCTCATACACAGTGTGATCCAGATCCTCTGCTGTGTGAAGGACCTGAAAATTTGCATAGGGACAACATTTTCACTAGGCCTAGAAGCAGAAGTATTTTATGGAGTGGCTTTACAGTTCTCATGCACTGAGAAGAAATTTTATTCTTTCATTATGTAGTTCATAAACCCTTATATCTGATTACCAAAAGAGGTTGTTCTTGCACTTAAAGGCAAATTAGAGACAACTGGCTAAAACAGTGTTGTTCACTGTGGTTCAAGACCCCAGTGGGGTTGCAAAGCCTCTTTTGTGGGGTTGCGGCAACCTTTCAAGGCCTGCCCCATGACCACCTTTTCACTCTTTCTGTCCCTAATTTATCAGGAAGACGGGTGGGGTGGGTGGATTGGGTCCTGGGTCCTGGGAGAAGGGCAGGATTGACAATGGGTCCCCAGTCTCATACTTTATTTATTGAGGCTGTGGCATGAGAAAGGTTGAAGACCACTGGCCTAAAACATAACACCTTTAGACCATTTTTTGTCAAATTTCTGATATCCAAGTGCATTTTCTGATACAAAAATGAAGACTCTTCACCAGGGTTGGGAACTCGACTCGGATGACTCAGACTCGAGTCATGAAAATGCGTGATTTTGGGTGACTCGGCAACTCATGAGTCGTGTGAGTGGAAGACTCTGAAAAAAACTCAAGTCAGGTGCCCCCCTGACTTAGCACTTATCCCCATATGTGCTGACTCAAGGCTGCCTGTTCTGGGTGTGCTTGCTTACTGTTTTTGTGGCATGGAAAACCTTGTGGTTCCAGCATTCTGACGGGGGCGAGCAGCAGGGAGGTTCCAGCCAGGAGGCAGGAAAGGATTAATGTTGCAATGAATGGACTGGGCTCTCTTTTCCTGTCTCTGATAGGAAGGAAGGTATGGATGATCATTGGACAAAGGGTAGGCATTTTGATATTTTCACTGACTGAGGGAGGGCAGCAGGAAGAGCCCAAGGGGGTTCTTGCCTTATTATTGACTGGAGGGGGAAAAAGGTGGGGAGGCAGGGGAGGTCATTCATAGCAATCAGGAACCTCATGGCTTCTAAGGGCTTGCTGTTACTTGGGAGGAGCAAGCTTCATTGAATGACCGGCTGCAATGGAGCTACTTCTGGGTAGGGCTGCAAAGGATCAGGTCATCCTGGTAACTCAGCGACTCGACTCGGTCAAGCCCTGCTGGAGTTGCGCATCCCTGCTCTACTCTAGAAGCTTACATTCAAAAGGATTGTTTTGAGTATGTGGCACTTCAGAGAAGTACGAAAGGCTTCCTGTCTTCAGAGAAGCTGCCGTCTGTGTTTCTGCATGAGTCACTGGTCTGGATGTACCATCTGCCTAGAATGACACAACTAGAAGAATGGCTCATACAGAGATACAGTGAACAACCTCTGTAGGTGTGAGGAATGGTTTCTGTATTCAAGAACTTGGTCAGGTCAGCTTATTCGACAAGGACCTAGGATTGTTTCATGAATGCTGTCTTTTCTATTGCCATTTTCTGTTATTTTTCTACATAAATAAGTTCAAAACCCATACTGAGTACCTGAATAAATGAACATATTCACATTTCACAAATTTGCCTAATTTGATTAATTTGTTCCAAAATTTATTAGGATTAAATTTATTTGGGTTATTTTGGTTCAAATGCTTGATTTTCTGGATTTTTGCATGGTGACAAGACCACTGTGCTTGTGGTCAGCCACTTTTTCCTTTCTTTATGGCAAGTATCTTGTCTGAGTGGTTTATTATGAGCAGAAGCCAGCATTTTCGATGTTCTAGATCAGGGGTCTCCAAACCCCGGGCCGGGGGCAGCAAGCCTCTTTCCGGCCCACAGCCAACCTCTTGTTCCCTGAAAGCCTGTGGCCCACTCAACTGAACATGACCAGAACTGTGCTCTGATTGTGTCTGGAGAGTGTTCTGAGGGCCAGAGAGGTTGAATGAATGAGCCCATTCATTTATTCACTCATCTAAGTTCCATCTCTTATTTATTTAAATTTTATATTTAAATTTTTTCCCCCTGCCCTCCACACCATGCCAGATATTTGATGCGGCCCTCTGGCCAGAAAGGTTTGGAGACCCCTGTCCTAGATCCATGCATGAAACTGGGTAAGAATGTTTTACTTTGTTTTCCCTTTAGACCACTAGTAATGTAGCTTGTGAGGGTGGTTATATTCTGTTCTCATGTACTCACTTTTGAAAGGCAATGAAATTCTTCATGTGAAATTAATCCATCATAATTTGTATGCTTTTCTCAGTAACCCATGGCAAAACTTTTTAAGACATCTTGATTTAAATTCTAATGTGTGCTTAACTGGCACATGACTTAGAAATCTAGTCACACTCCCTTGTAGTAAGTGTGCACAAATTTCCATTCATATGCCTAATTTGAGGCTTAATACACCCAGTCCACTTTTTTCCTAATGAATGTTAATTATGCTTAAAACCTGGCACAAAAACTGTGGGAATCTTTTCTCTTATGTAAAAGCCCTACTTTTAAATTTTATAGCATATGTTAATGTAACTATGCTCTTGTTAGTTTAAAGTTAGGTGTAAACGCTGTATACTTTCATTTCAATTGAAATAAAATGCCAGGAGCTACTGTAACTAAAACAGTATCTTTAATCCGTGGTGATCCATTTCAGTATATATAAATAAGGATAAATACCCCAGTAAAGTAAGCCCATTAGAAAACTACTACAGCTTCTAATAATAATAATAATACCAAAAAAATGTGAGAGAAGATTGATTGTCCTGGAAATAACATCTTTGGTCTATATAGCTTCAGGACATGGCTTGCTTTCATATGGATATCAAAGTAGCACAGAATGTGTTTGCTGAAGTTAATTGTCCTTTCTTACTTCCATGTGCTTTCAGAATGGCCAAGAGAAATTTATTTATTTATTTTTCATATTTTTGTACCCCCCTTCCTCCAAAGAGCTCAGGGTGGTGTACACAGCTGCTCCCCTCCTTTTGTCCTCACAACAACCCTGTGAGGTAGGTGAGGCTGAGAGAAAGTGACTGGCCCAAGGTCACCCAGGAAGCTTCATGGCTGAGGGGGGATTTGAACTTGGATCTTCCAGGTCTGAGTCCACCTCCCAAACCACTACACCACCCTGGCTCTCAGGCCAGGAGTGCCCTGAGTGGCATCATTAAGCAGGAAGTGACCAGAAATAAGTACCTTTGTTCTGATCTAGCAACTCATTATCTGTAAATGACAGAAAAGAAAATACGCTCTGTTTCCCCGTCTCCACAGCCACCATCCTGTTCCTTCAATCCGGAAGTGAAATCATGACGTTGCATAATGTCACGACATCACCACCCCTGGCGGTTGGGGGGGGGTGTCTGCTGTGCCACTGCATGGTTTCAAGGAATCCATCAAAAGTTTTACATATGAAACTCTACTTTGAGTTTTATAGACTACAGAAGATGGCACATTTGCATGAATTGACCTAAGTGCTGGAACTCTTTCACTTTCATTGATTGGGTGCCTTTCAATTTCTTTCATTTGATATGTAAAATGGAGAGATTCCAGGCAAGTGGTAAGAAACTGCCTGACTTTTCTTCCAGGCTGTTGTTTTGATGCGAATATTTAGGGAAAAATAAAGCTGAGTCTGTCCTGTTGGCTACTGGGAAGATATACCATCTCAGATTTTGCCTTCAGAATAGCTTAACCCCTTTCTCCATCCTTGGGTAGAAGGGACACATGAAATATTTGGCAGTGTACAAAAGTGTAGTGCAGGGGCAAGATCCTGTGTCTCATGATGACACATGAGAAGCGAGGTAAGAAATTGGAGTGTACAAAGGGAGAAGGGAACATGCGAGTCTCAGGCTCAGTCACAAAGGCCACGTTTGAACCAAGGACAGTCTCTATTAATAGGGGTAAGTCAGCGTGAGTTGAAACCTAAGCAAAGCATTCTTTATCCTTCCCAACAAGTTTGAATAGTAACATAGGTATTAGCAGTCTTTCCCTTACTATGCCCCCTTGCTATTTGCACCAAGACCCAGTCAAAATGGTCTTTAACTCCCTCCCCAAATTAAGAAGTCCTTGGACTGCATCCAGGGCCTCTGCTTGCTATCCTTATTCTGGATTCTTCTGCTGCTTCCATGTACTTGCTATCTAAAAGTCAGAAGCAAATGTTTGTAAAAGGCAGTACATTGGGTTATATGGACCATTATCTGAGACAGGAATTTTCTTAGCAATTCACAGCTTAGTTTGGACATGCTGAACTATTAGGGTATTGCATACATGGGGCATGATTGGTGGTGATTCTTATATGGTTGCATTCTTCTGCTGTGTAATTACAGCATAGGAACACTTCGTGAGAGAGTGTAAATAATTTTTTCACTGCATGTAATCTTGCATCCAGTCCTTCATCTGAGACTTCTGGGTCCCTAGCAGATGCCTAAAACATACCATGATGCAACTCTGTGGCTAGGACCCATTGTGGTTAAAGAACCATCCATATTTTTTATTTATCTAATTTGATTTATATGCCAGTGTTTCCCCAGACTTGAAACAATCACTGCGTTTTTTTTCACATTCTAACCCTATCCTGAGAACTATGAATGAACACTCTCATTCTGCTCTGAATGAAAAAAAGTTTGTCTGTTGTGTGCAACAGTTGGAATTCATATACCTTAACAGGCATTGCTTATTTTGAGAAAATATGGGGGGAAAGTCATGAATTCATTTCTCTATCATCTTTGAAACCTAAAGAAAGTGATAGAGTTGTCCTCTCTTTTAATCTTCAAGCTTCTTTGTATGTTAATGACTGTGGCACTGAGGGCTGTTAATTTCAAAGGAGTTCAGCACCCACAGTTGAGGGTCAACATTTCAAAAGGCTTTGGTTCCCTTTAGCACATCAAAGAGAGTGGGCAGGATTTCAAAGAAGCTCCATGTCTAATGTTGTCTACTGAGTATATCCCTATTTATATATGGGTGAGAACATCTAACAATCTGCTGTTTATTTAGGTATTTGCTGTCTGTTCCTGACAAGTGTTAATTCTGTCTTTTAGGCACTGTTTTAAATAGTATTGGGGCCCAATCCTATCCAACTTTCCAGCACTGATGCTGTCATGCCAATGGGGCATGCACTGCATTCTGTGGTGTGGGGAGCAGTCACAGAGACTGCCTCAAAATAAGGGAATTTTTGTTCCCTTACCTCGGGCTTCATTCTGGTTGCATCAGTGCTGATAAGTTGGATAGGATTGGGTCCTTAGATATGTGGATTTGGGAAGCAGGTACATTATCATTTCATGGATCTCAGGCCATTGTCCTAACGTGTTTCTTAAGACAGCTTCAGGTGTGAGATTGTTGTACTCGTCGTGCTATTAAAGTACAGAATGAGTGTTGGGTTGGATGTGTACGGATGTGCTTTTTGGGGTGATGGGGTCATTGTCATTAGAGAAATATGCCTAAATACAGATTTGATCCTTTCCTGACTCTGGCTCACAAATATTTCCCAAGTTTTGGAAAATACATGTACTTCACATGTATATTTTGTACTTGGGTTTGGTACCAGACATACACATACACACGTGTGTGTGTGTATATGTATATATATCCTGCCTTTCCCATTCCAAAGCAAATGTCCAAGGTGGCTTACACTGCACATTTAATTTTGGAGCTTTGTATCACAACAATGAGTAAACATGTTAAACCCAAGAAGAATAACAACAAAAAAAACCAACACACATTGTTGAGGAATTGCGGGGGACGGACGATGACAAATTAGTCCAAGGAGTTAGTCAAGCCATTGCACTATGACAAATGTGCAGAGGGCAAGCACCTACCCATCACCCAAATGGGTTACCCATATATTAACTATAAAGCTGTCTTCTTTGAAATGGCTCTTGGATGATGTTGCTCATATAATACATGAGGTTATGTGATAACTTGAAATGTTTGGCTAATGCATTGTGATTTGGAAGATTCTTGGGCTACAATCCTGTGTGCGCCTTTGTCCAGGGGCTGAATGTCATTTCCGCTCGACTCAGTTTAGATAGGCTTTCATTGTGTAAGATGGTATTGCAAATTGGTATGTAGTTGGCATATACTATTTTTACCTAGTTTGTAGAAAAAGGCAGTGTCAGAACCAGGGTGACAAAGTCCAGCCCTGGCCTGACCACCCTCAAACCCAGAGTTATCTCTGGGTACTGGGGCATCAGAGGTTAATCAGGTGAGCCCTCTGATGGCTTTTGGTACTGAACCAGCATCCTGCATGGCTGACCCCTGATGCCACTGCTAGATCCAGAAGGGGCAATAGAGTTATTGAGCTTTACATAGTACTGTTGGTTCATGGAAATTTATTGTAACAGCACATTTTAAAATAACTTACATGAATTTTTTTTATTGTTTTTATCTAATTATTTGTCACCTGCCTATGTAATTATCTGATCTGCTTGGCTGAGATTTTTTTAAATGCACTATCGCAATGCTTCCCAAACCTTTTAACGTGGGGACCCACTTTTTAAAATGGCAATCTATCACAACCAGAATTAAAAAAGAGAACTAGAAATAAATTTTATTAATTAATAACAAATTATTACAAGGGTTGCCCAGAAAGTAATGCACCACATTTTTTTTTCTTCAACAATTATTTATTGAACACAATGAAACTTACACACAAGAAAGAATGATGTTTCTTCTACACTCCCTATTTTTCCACGTAATCTCCGTCCAGTTCTATGGCCTTCCTCCAGCGAGACACAAGGGCATGTATGCCCTGTCGGTACCACTCCTTGTTCTGGTCACGAAGCCATTTCTGCACTGTGCAAATCACCTCTTTGTCATCCTCAAAATGTCTTCCGCGAATGGCATCCTTTAATGGCCCAAACAAGTGGAAGTCTGAGGGAGCTAGGTCAGGGCTGTAGGGTGGATGGGGTAACACAGTCCAACCCTGTTTAGTGATGTGTTCCGAAGTCCTCAAACCTGTGTGAGGCCGAGCATTATCATGTTGAATCAAACATTCACCTGGGTTGTTATGGTGCCGAAGTCGCTGGAAGCGCTTCTTGAGTTTGGTTAATGTCTTCACATAAGCTTCAGAATTAATGGTGCTGCCTCTTGGCATCACATCAATGAGTATGACGCCCTCACAGTCCCAAAACACAGTGATCATGACCTTACCGGCCGAAGCAGTTGCTTTGAATTTTTTCTTCTGTGGAGATTGAGGATGACGCCATTCCATCGACTGTCGTTTTGTTTCGGGCTCAAAATGGTGAACCCAGGTTTCATCACCTGTCACAATCCTGGACAAGGATGCTTCCCCCTCATCTTCAAAATGTTTCAGCAACTCAGAAGAAATGTTTTTTCTGAGAGATTTGTGGTCCACCATAAGACAGCGCGGAACTCATCGTGCACACACTTTTGAGTAATCAAGAGCACAGATGATTGCATCCACACTTCCTTTGCTGATTGACAGCTTCAGTGCCAACTGCCTAGTCATTATGCGTTGGTCCTCGCGAATGAGCACATCAGCAGGCTGCGTCTTGTCAGGTGTGACAGCCGTGGATGGCTGCCCCAAACACTGCAAATCTTGGAGCTCTGCCGAACCGCCTTCTAATGGCCTCACCCTCTGTGCCCAGTGACTAACCGTACTTCTGTCGACTGCAGATTCTCCATAAACTGTACACAAACATTTGTGAATGTTCCCAACAGTTTCTTTCTCCGCAGTGAGAAATTCAGTGACGACACGCTGCTTGTAACGTACATCACTTACAGACGCCATTTCGAAACACTGCTGCAGCTACACTATCTGTCTGAAGAAACCAAAAATTTGTGTGCGCACTCCTGAAAATTCAAAGAATGTATATATAAAGTTTCGCATTCGTACCATTACTGTAGGCTGAGAAAAAAAATGTGGTGCATTACTTTCTGGGTGACCCTCGTACTAGAGAAAATAAGAAAATGTGACATTTTAATTTGGGGGTATTACCTCAGGTTATCGTTTCAGCTAATGATTTTCTTCTGCAAACCAGGCAAGGGTGCTTGCAAAGTTAAAAAAAAAAATTGAGAAACTTATCACAACCCACCAAAAATGGACTTGTGACCTACTGGTGGGTCCCAACCCACAGTTTGGGAAACACTCACTAACAAAATGTGAGGGTTAGACTGTTACCTAGTGTGATTTTCATTGTATACACCCTACATGTAGACCACAGCTGCGGTACAAGGACATCTGCAAGAGGGATCTGAAGGCCTTAGGAGTGGACTTCAACAGGTGGGAAACCCTGGCCTCTGAGCGGTCTGCTTGGAGGCAGGCTGTGCAGCATGGCCTTTCCCAGTTTGAAGAAACATTTGGCCAACAGACCAAGGCAAAGAGGCAAAGAAGGAAGGCCCACAGCCAGGGAGACAGACCAGGGGCACACTACACTTGCTCCCAGTGTGGAAGGGATTGTCACTCCGGAATTGGCCTTTTCAGCCACACTAGATGCTGTTCCAGAACCACCATCCAGAGCGTGATACCATAGTCTTTCGAGACTGAAGGTTGCCAACACAGACTCAGAGTGGCATCAGAGGTTGCCAAGTTGGCCAGTGGCCATAGGCCCGTCAGAGAGGGTTGATCTGGTTAGGGCAACCCCTAAACTCTTAGTACCAGTGGCTGTGATAGTGCCCACTGTATCATGGAGGGTCCATTGTAGGGCTTTGCCCTGAACCTCCTAGCAACATGGTACCAGTACTGTCTGCACTGACTCCATTTAGTAGGGGAGCTTAACCAATGTTGGTTGTTGTTTCTCTGGATGTACCTCTTGACCTGCTTCCTGTTGATCTCTCTTTGGCATGCAGTCTTGGTTTGGTTCTGCAAAAATAATGTTAAGGAAGAAGCACCCGTGCAAAACAAAGGGTACTTGTAATGGGTGTGGGCAGTGCTATTTAGTTAACATTCCCCCATATCTGCATTCCCCTTATCTGCCGGGGCCTCTCGGAAAGGAACCCCCACAGATACTGGGGCCCACCTGTACTTCAAAGAGATGGGTTCTGAGTAAAAGTATCTCATACTGCATATCTTGCTATATAAAATCCACAGCCAATCTGTTCATGACATCAACAGTGTGAATCACATCTGGTGGCAGGAGGAGCAGAAATCTTGGGGTGCCCTTTATTCCGCCTACCCCAGCCCTCATCACAATGAGCTGCATCATCCCACTTCTCTACCCATTCATCTCACTCCCTCTTTGGGTGCTCACTTCTAGCTTTGTGGAAAAGGATTGTGTGGGAAGGACTGAGATAAGGGGCTGGATTTGTCTATTTTTTGGGGGGGGGGGTCATGTGGCAGGTTGAGGCCACATTGGGTGGCAGATCATGTTGGCCCATCCCTAATAAAATTTTTGTTGGGTCTTGCATGTGGTTTACCAGAGTTGGTCAGAATCCTAACCAGAGCCCTTTGGTTAGGCAGAATTGATCAGAACCCTAACCAACTGTGGTTTGGGACTCTCCACTGATGTCTGTGGGAATATTTTCCTTTATGCCACTTTTTTGTTTGTATTATTGCAGGGGGCAGGGACAAGTCCTGGGGAAACATAGGATTCCTTCAAAGATTTGTTTCTCCTCTTGTGATGGTAGTAGCCTACTATTGTAAAGGATTCTGCCCACAGTCGTACAAGGGTATTAAAGAAGCAGTGTACATGTTGCTGTGTACATTTGCTATGTTGGCATTTCTTTGGATCCAGCGGTGCAGGGTGATTTAGAAGTGATCTTATTGGTGATCCAGGAGGCCTAAATTAGTATTAGGATAGCACTCAAAAGTAAATCCTGAGTTTTGTAGAAAAGAATAAAAGGGTTGGGTTATATTGAAAGATTGCTGTTATCTTCCCGGCTGATTTTTAATTGCCACTTCATATATTTTCTTAAATTCCCTCCAGTGTTTGTTTCTTGCTTCTAACAGGAAATCAAATATTGATTTTTTGCATACTTACTCAGAGAATGAATTTATGCAGGAGATTTGCTTTGAGAGTAATAATTCATAAGTTAGAAACTCCCATGATGTAGTGATTTCATTTTAAATGGTCCTTTAGTTTTTGGTTGACGCTATATTGAAAGTAAGGAAAGAACAATAATCCAAATCACTTTGGGTTGACTTTGGTTTATATTCTGCTGTGATGTTTGAAAAATAGGTTTCATTTTATTCCCCTTAAGAGCAAGAGGAGTGAGATCTTTGGGTTTCTTCATATTCATTTCTGAATTGCAAAATGGGATGACAATTTTTTCTATTCATGGGCTCATTTCGCATGAGCCAATTATTAAGTTAAAGGCAGAGCTTCTCAGACTGGGTTTTTGTGATGCCCCAGCTTGAGGAACTCTGTTTTTGCCTCTTTAAGGGGCAGGGAGGAGGGGAATACAGTGACACGATCCCCAGGATCATGCTGCTGCCAGGGGTGACAGTGGCCTCATTTTACTTACCAGCATCAGCCTCCCAAGATGCAAGGAGCTCCACGGAAGCCCCTGCAAGGCCCCCCAAACCTCAGAAAATCTAAAAATAAAGATTGAAACCCACGCCCAGTTTTGCGATCCTGGAGATTGAGTCACCGTATGCCCCCCTCCCCCAGAAACAGTTACTGAGGCTCCCAAACTCCTGGAGAATTTGGGAACCACTGAGTTAAAGATGAAGGGTGGACTTGGACATTTCTGAGTATCCAGCTCTAACATTTTCAGATACAGGTTATAAATAGTGACGTGTGTGGGGGGGGGGGGTTTCTCCCAGGTGCTAGTACAGTACATTTTTCTTATACAGTGTTCACAGATACACATTTATTGCTGTAAATGGTGATCAACAAAACAACCACATCATTCCATCTGGGCACATTTTAAACCAGTTTAAGTATATGGCTGCAGCTTGGGTAGATATGTTTTAAAATATTTACAGGGTGGTCCCTGTTTCTGTGGATCCCGTATATGCGAATTCACTTATCCATCCATGCCGCATCCCCCCACACCCCCTCTGGAGGTGTGAGGAGCTCTTCTCTCTCCGCCTCCAGAGGGTCCTCTGAACCCAGCAGAGGCTATAGACGGATGTCTGTGATCTCTGCTGGGCTCAGAGTGAGCTTTACAATGAAAAAACATCACTTCCGGTTTAATTCCTTTACAAGGCATTGGGAGGCCTGATGAAGCCCCAGAGGGGCTGTTAGTTGTATTGGTGATACTTCAAGGATCTGGACATAGTTAAAAAATTATTGCTTTCCTTTGCTGCTTTCAGGATCTGACTGGACACTGGGAGGGAACCATTAAGACAGTGTTATTCAAACTGTGAGGCGCAGCTCTTTAGGGAGGCGCAGGATGTCCTCTCCCGGCGATACAATCACACCCCTGGGCAGAATAGGAGCCTGTCTTCTGCCCGTCATCTGTGCTTTCTTTTAAAGCAGAAGAAACAGGAGTTGCTCAGCTGCAAGAGTGGCTGCCGCCGCCCCGCCCTCTTCTCCCTCCACTCCGAGGCTGCCGCCTTCTGTGTTCACTGCATGTTGTTTCCAAAGCTCTTGGACTCCAATCCCCATCTGGCAAGTACTGAGCATGCTCAGCTTGCAGTCCTTAACCCTCGCTGATCCTTGTCTGGTTGGTTCCTAGTTCCCAGCCTGGGATCGCTTCTCATCAAAGTGAAATAAGCAGCGCATCCTGGGGCATTCCGTGTACAAATGCTTTTATGCGAATGCCCGAAGTCTACGAGCAAAGGTGGGAGAACTGGAATGTCTGGTGACAAGGGAAAATATTGACATAGTGGGCATAACGGAAACCTGGTGGAATGCGGATAATCAGTGGGATACCGCAATCCCGGGCTATAAACTCTACAGGAGGGACAGGCAGGGGCGTGTTGGAGGTGGGGTGGCCCTTTATGTTAAGGAAGGGATAGAATCCAGCAAAGTAGAGATTGAAGGTGGGTCCGACTCCACCGTAGAATCTCTGTGGGTTAAATTACCAGGCTTGTGCAGCGATGTAATACTGGGGGCATGCTATCGTCCTCCAGACCAGAAATCGGATGGGGACCTTGAAATGAGGAAACAGATCAGGGAGGTGACAAGGAGGGACAGGGTTGTAATCATGGGGGACTTCAATTATCCTCATATTGACTGGGTCAATTTGTGTTCTGGTCACGATAAGGAAACCGGATTTCTTGACGTGCTAAATGACTGTGGCTTAGATCAGCTAGTCACGGAGCCCACCAGAGGACAGGTGACTCTGGATTTAATATTGTGCGGTACGCAGGACCTGGTTAGAGATGTAAACGTTACTGAGCCATTGGGGAACAGTGATCATGCTGCGATCCGTTTTGACGTGCACGTTGGGGGAAGAATACCAGGCAAATCTTTCACAAAAACCCTTGACTTCCGACGGGCGGACTTCCCTCAAATGAGGAGGCTGGTTAGAAGGAGGTTGAAAGGGAGGGTAAAAAGAGTCCAATCTCTCCAGAGTGCATGGAGGCTGCTTAAAACAACAGTAATAGAGGCCCAGCAGAGGTGTATACCGCAAAGAAAGAAGGGTTCCACTAAATCCAGGAGGGTGCCCGCATGGCTAACCAGCCAAGTTAGAGAGGCTGTGAAGGGCAAGGAAGCTTCCTTCCGTAAATGGAAGTCTTGCCCTAATGAGGAGAATAAAAAGGAACATAAACTGTGGCAAAAGAAATGTAAGAAGGTGATACTGGAGGCCAAGCGAGACTATGAGGAACGCATGGCCAGCAACATTAAGGGGAATAATAAAAGCTTCTTCAAATATGTTAGCAGGAAACCCGCCAGAGAAGCGGTTGGCCCTCTGGATGGTGAGGGAGGGAAAGGGGAGATAAAAGGAGACTTAGAGATGGCAGAGAAATTAAATGAGTTATTTGCATCTGTCTTCACGGCAGAAGAACTCGGGCAGATACCGCTGCCCGAACGGCCCCTCCTGACCGAGGAGTTAAGTCAGATAGAGGTTAAAAGAGAAGATGTTTCAGACCTCATTGATAAATTAAAGATCAATAAGTCACCGGGCCCTGATGGCATCCACCCAAGGGTTATTAAGGAATTGAAGAATGAAGTTGCAGATCTCTTGACTAAGGTATGCAGCTTGTCCCTCAAAACGGCCACGGTGCCAGAAGATTGGAGGATAGCAAATGTCACGCCTATTTTTAAAAAGGGAAAGAGGGGGGACCCGGGAAACTATAGGCCGGTTAGCCTAACATCCATACCGGGTAAGATGGTGGAATGCCTCATCAAAGATAGGATCTCAAAACACGTAGACGAACAGGCCTTGCTGAGGGAGAGTCAGCATGGCTTCTGTAAGGGTAAGTCTTGCCTCACGAACCTTATAGAATTCTTTGAAAAGGTCAACAGGCATGTGGATGCGGGAGAACCCGTGGACATTATATATCTGGACTTTCAGAAGGCGTTTGACACGGTCCCTCACCAAAGGCTACTGAAAAAACTCCACAGTCAGGGAATTAGAGGACAGGTCCTCTCATGGATTGAGAACTGGTTGGAGGCCAGGAAGCAGAGAGTGGGTGTCAATGGGCAATTTTCACAATGGAGAGAGGAGAAAAGCGGTGTGCCCCAAGGATCTGTCCTGGGACCGGTGCTTTTCAACCTCTTCATAAATGACCTGGAGACAGGGTTGAGCAGTGAAGTGGCTAAGTTTGCAGACGACACCAAACTTTTCTGAGTGGTGAAGACCAGAAGTGATTGTGAGGAGCTCCAGCAAGATCTCTCCAGACTGGCAGAATGGGCAGCAAAATGGCAGATGCGCTTCAATGTCAGTAAGTGTAAAGTCATGCACATTGGGGCAAAAAATCAAAACTTTAGATATAGGCTGATGGGTTCTGAGCTGTCTGTGACGGATCAGGAGAGAGAACCTGGGGTGGTGGTGGACAGGTCGATGAAAGTGTCGACCCAACATGTGGCGGCAGTGAAAAAGGCCAATTCTATGCTTGGGATCATTAGGAAGGGTATTGAGAACAAAACTGCTAGTATTATAATGCCGTTGTACAAATCGATGGTAAGGCCACACCTGGAGTATTGTGTCCAGTTCTGGTCACCGCATCTCAAAAAAGACATAGTGGAAATGGAAAAGGTGCGAAAGAGAGCGACTAAGATGATTACGGGGCTGGGGCACCTTCCTTATGAGGAAAGGCTACAGTGTTTGGGCCTCTTCAACCTAGAAAAGAGACGCCTGAGGGGGGACATGATTGAGACATACAAAATTATACAGGGGATGGACAGAGTGGATAGGAGATGCTCTTTACACTCTCACATAATACCAGAACCAGGGGACATCCACTAAAATTGAGTGTTGGGCGGGTTAGGACAGACAAAAGAAAATATTTCTTTACTCAGCGTGTGGTCGGTCTGTGGAACTCCTTGCCACAGGATGTGGTGATGGCGTCTAGCCTAGACGCCTTTAAAAGGGAATTGGACAAGTTTCTGGAGGAAAAATCCATTACGGGGTACAAGCCATGATGTGTATGCGCAACCTCCTGATTTTAGAAATGGGTTATGTCAGAATGCCAGATGCAAGGGAGGGCACCAGGATGAGGTCTCTTGTTATCTGGTGTGCTCCCTGGGGCATTTGGTGGGCCACTGTGAGATACAGGAAGCTGGACTAGATGGGCCTATGGCCTGATCCAGTGGGGCTGTTCTTATGTTCTTAAATCTCTCTTTTCAACCCCCTCCGTCTTCTACTCCCCCCTTTCGATCTCCAAACCTTCCTGCTTTCCTCCCCCTCCCCAGATAAAACGCTTCCTATTTTACCAGTCACCAGGGGTCTTAAAGTTGCTTCCATGCAGTTGGCAAAGGGGGGGGGGGGCAGAGACAAGCACACACTTTACTTTGCCAGGAGCAGAAAGAGGGTACTGTTTTTAAAGTGATTTATTAATCTTGTTGTTTAATTAGAGGCTGTATTTTTAAAGTGATGAATCTTGCTATTTGAAGGGAACACTTATCAGCCATTGATGAAGTGATTGCCAGTCCAATCCTATCCACACTTTCCTGGGAGTAAGCCCCATTGACTCTAATGGGAGTTACTTCTGAGTAGACATGCATAGGCTTTAGCTGTGCATCTCCTAGTATAGGAGACAAATCAGCTTCCTAACCAAACCCTTCTCAGCTCTGAATATATTTTCATGGTCTATTTTTGTTTTCCCCACCAGCTGCTGGAAAAATTTGATTTCATTAAATTAATAAAGGGTTCAATCCTATCCAAGGAGAATGGGAGAAATGGCTAGTTGGATTGGGTTCCTCAGGGGTGTGTGTGTGTAATGTTGGTCAGACTGGTTGTTCACAAAGTTCATTTGATAAAACAATTCTGTTGGTATGCTTACAAAGTTAAAAAAAAAAGAGTCTTCCTGGACCTCCTACAAAAATCTACCTACTCCAGCATCCTGTTTCCAACAGTGATCAGCAGCTTATAATTTATAAAGCATGTATATTGCTGTGTATTAATATATTTTTAATATCTGCATTTAATTAATGATATGATTAATATAATTTTAATATATATTTAATATTTAATATTTTATAATGAATATAATATTATAATATATTTAATATATTTAATATACTTAATATTTCTGGCCACTTTCTGTTTAATGATGTCACTTCCAGCCCTCAGGAACATGATGGGGAGTCATGGCCAACAGCTACAGGGGTCAAGGGAGCCACTGGCTGGAAAAGTTTGAGTACCATTGCATTAAGACATTCTGCTTTAATTGGAAAGCTGGTCATAAGAAAGCTAATACTAACACTGTTCTGTCACCTCCTGGCAGCTGTTCATTAATTTATATTTGTGTAGCTTTAGCCGGGTCAGTCTGCTTTGTGTACAGAAGCTGAGCTCTCTTATCTTTTATGTTATGGAATGCCTTTCAGTCAGACAAGATTGTGTTTGCCCAGCACTTCACATCTTTTTTCACCTACTCGGTTGAATTTGCCCGCATACAATTCGTCGTGTGCATAAGGCTTATTTTTTAACCCCATGAAATGAAAGAAAGGTAGTCTGTCTTGCTTAATATGTACAAGCAAATCTCTGTGTAATGCCCTCTTCTTAAGTGCAAATAACCCACCTACAATTAGTTTAGGATGGACCATGTTTCCAACCAGCTTTAAAATATTGCTTCTCCCAAATTCTGGATAATAGAGAGGTCTGCTTCTTTGAAATACTAGAAGGAGAATGAACTTAAATGTGTTGAAGTATTTAAAAAAAATAATGAACTGTGGTAGCATAGTCACACCTGTCTGGGAAATATTTTAACAGTTAGAAATGGCATGGAAATTTGCTTCATAAGGTGTGTCTGACACCAACATCCAGGCAATTGTTATTATTGGATACTTGATTTGACTTTTTCCCCCAGCTGACATTTTGTGTTGTAATGCAAATATGTAAGTAATCGTAAGAGCCTTTATGCAATCCAATTTGGCAATCCAAAATATATTTTGGACAACTTGTGACCCAGCCACGTGCTGTAGCTTGCCAAATGTTTGACAATCCCACTGTTTTTAAAGTCTCAGGCAGTGAGTGAAGAAAGAGGCTTATTGAGCTTCTGTCAAGCCATGGTGTATAGCGGTGTGAGCAACATTCTGCTTCATGGACCACAAATTGAGCATGCCTTATGTATACACATTTGCATTTTTAAAAATTTTTTAAAGGTACTTTGTGACTGACTGTGAACAAGACAGTAATATGTAAAACCAATGCTTGGAATTCAGAATGCACTAATATTAATGTTAATTTCTGGCACAGATAGAATCTGCCAGCTGCTCTAAAGAAATGACTTTCATATCCAAGCCTGAAAGAGGAAGGGTGCAGCAGGTGTGAAACATCAGTAACATTAGCCTGAGATCTCTTCTGCTTTCTTTGGATACATCATTACTGGGAACGGCCAAACTCCCTTGGAGGCCCTGCCAGCTACATAGCCTAGCAAAGTGGGGGAAGTATATCTGTGTATGCCATGCTAATGTTATCAGGTTGTAGTCCTGTCACAGCTGCTTGAATGAAAACATCTGAATCAAACAGTGTAGCACTTGTTTGAAGGTTTTCTTGGTTTCTAACATTACCAAAGTTCTGATGTCTTTTGTTTGCACAATTAGCTGATCCTGTATCAGCAAAGTCCTGGGTACTGAGAGCAACGGGAACTTGTATTCAATATTTAAATTTATTGCCTAATTGTCACCTCAGGACTGGGTCTGAGAATAGATTTGTTGAACTAGATCAGTCTCAAGTCCCACAGAAAGCATCCTAGTGATTAGAGCAGGGGTGCCTAAACCCTGGCCCAGGGGCCATTTGTGGCCCTCGGGGACTCTCAATCCAGCCCATGGGGAGCATCTAGTCGCCAATGAGCGTCTGGCCCTCTGGAGATTTGCTGGAGCCCGTACTGGCCCAATGTGACTACTCTCAGTGCAGGTGCTGACTGTTTGACCTCTCATGCGAGCTGTGGGCCAAGGGACTCCCTCCACTGCTTGCTGCTTTATGTCTGTGAAGCAGCAGTGGAAGGAAAGGAAAGGCCAACCTTGCTTTGCACAATAACTTTATAGCCCTTGAGCTATTGCGAAACCTTCATTCATTCATATAAGTTCCATCTCTAATATTCATTTATGTAAATTTATACAAATTTTAAATGTAAACTAATTTTTTTTTCTCAGCCAATGTCAGAATGATTATGTGGCCCTCCTGGAAAAAGTTTGGACACCCCTGGCTTAGAGGAGAAAAATCACATTTCAAACAGAGGGAGTAGAATTTCCAGGGCAAATAGCTGTATCTTGCCATATATAACTTTTGGTTTGGGGAGAGTTGGTAATATGATTCAATGTACATATAAAAGGTCAGTGTTAACTTCTTGTTATCATTCAGAGCAAAGAGTTTTCTTCAGACAACTCTGAAGTTCTTTCTGTTGGTTTTGTTAACTGCTACTGAAATGTCCTTATTTTTTTTCTTAGATTATAGGGTGCCAGGTTAGGAGAGAGCCAGCAGAGGCAACTGAGCGATACACTCGTTGGATCAATAATCTCACAAATGAGCAACTTGTAACTCAGGTATTTTTAGTGTTCCTCTTGATGTGCCAGAGGGCTCATTTTTCACCTGTATACTGTTTTATGTTAATTTGACTAAAGCATTTGGGAAATGCATGCATGATTGATGTAAATCCACTGGGTAACAGGATCTAGTACAAGTTATGTGTTTATTACTGACTTGAACAACACTTGAAGAAGGGAAAAAGAATTAAACTTGAATTCAAGGGGTATTTTCCATGTTTCTTGCTCCAAATTGTCTGTAGATTGACTTTTTAGTGGATTTTGTGCTATATACTCATTAGACTTCAAAAGCATTATGCTAGAGTTCATCATCTAGAAATATGTATCCCTTTGGCTTCTTTTACGAAGTGTTACACATGAGAAACAAGACAGTTTTGATTCAGGTTTCCAAAGATTACATGGAACAGTTTATTATTTTTTAAATTGCATTTGTAAACCAGCCTTTCCTGTAACTGAGGTTGTTACAGGATGAAAATTAGAATAAGTAACATACATGGATGAAAACTACCATATTTTATCCATACAGCAACCATGTGAGGTGGCCTACACCGAAAGAGAGTAGGCCAATTACAACTATTCTGTAATAGTTTTTTTCTGTGGGAGAGCCGGAGCCAATGTGATGAATGCTAGAATGCTGAATTTTGTCTGAAGAGATTAGAATTCAAATCTCCACCCAGCTGGGAAGCTGGGTCCACCATTATTGGTCTGCGTGATCCTGGACCAATAATATAGCATATGATAGCTTGCCAAATGTCTTAACTTGCATATTCTGCTTGCTACATGGAATAAGAATGGAGTACTTAGATAAATAGGTTAAAACTCTTATACAGGGGTGTCAAATATAAGGCCCAGGGGCTGGATGCGGCCCGCGGAAGCTTTTTATACAGCCCTCAGGCTTTCAGCTGCTGAGTAGTTCTGAGGTGTTACTGCAGGAAGGGCAGCTCACGTGAAAATTGGGCTCTCCCATATCTTGAAATATGATCAAGATTTTTATATTTTCTCTTTTGTTATTTGCAGCTAATGAGTTCCTAAGTGAGAAAAAAGTGTTTATTTTTGGTTATGACCTGTTTAATGACATTACTTCCCACCTAATGACATCACTTCCGGCCCTCAGCAGGCATCATGAATGCTATGTGGCCTTCCATATGAAATGGGTTTGACACCCCTGTTCTTATATGTATATAATTGCACAAACAGGATACATCTTTACAGTTCCATATTTTGGTACATGTGATTGTTGAGTAATACTGGCCTGCCTTCAGTAGTTTGAAGCTATTGTTATTTTATTTTTGGTTTCACACTCATTTTTGTTAGACTTAAAGGTTGTTTTGCATTTGTTGCTGTCAGTTCCCATCCCATCAGATCAACTACACGTTCATACTTTTATGTAAGAAACGAGGAAGAGAGATATTTTGTCATAGAAGGAATTTAACCGGTTACATAAATAATGCACATTTAAAAAATTGAAAACCCAGCTTTGTTCTTAAGTAAGATGCAAGTTTGACAACTGAAACCGTCAAATTTGTCTCGGTAAGTGTTTCATTAGGCTATCGCTGAACAAAAAGAGATTTTGGCAAAAATGAGCACTGTTGCTGAAGAAACCTCTCTAGTTGACAGAAAAGCACTGGCAGAACATGATGAGGAATCTAATGACTGGTTAGTGGCAGATCATCCCAGTATGCCTTAAGCAGCACATATTTTGGGCTTTGGTTTTGTGGTATTATGGCAGGAAGATATTTGCTTTTAATTTTATTGGGCTTAAGTTGCTGAGGAGAGGAATGCATCCTTGTTAGGTTTCATATTGTATAAACTCAGTTTCATTTCCTCTCTGCTCTAATGTTGCTGGCATCCTTGCACACTGCTAAAAGATAAATATAAATTTGTGGGGGAAAACCATGATGATGGATTTAAAATATGTTGTACATTACTTTAAAGGCACAGTTACAGCTAATCATTTGAATGAAGTATGAGACAAGTTATTTTTATATCTCACAATGGATAGTACATGAAATAGAGAAAGTCGATGGTATACATTAGCTTGTGTAAATGACCCAAATGAAGACTTAATGGAATTTTGGAATGAAAATGCAAGCTTGAAAGATCCTGCATATAGGCTGGTGTCAACTAGTGCAGAAGATATTTTTGAAAATGGTGTTCTGTAGAATGTCCTGCATTTCCATTTTGTTGAAGAGGTGTATTTATATATGGATTTGACTCAACATGAATGGCCACTGCAAATGAGAAGGAATGTGCTGATCCCTGGAGAAGGGGAAAAATGCACCTCTTTAAAATGCTTTTCTTACTTTTGTAGAGATTTTTATCTCAGCATGATGAGAAGTACCCTTTAAATGAAAGGAAAACAGTCCTTTACAATAGTTAGAGAGAGGGCAGCCATCTGACAATCCATCAATCATTCTCTCTCTAAGCGAACCCCCCCTGAACAGGTGAAAGAAAGATAATCCTTTCTAAGGGCCTGGAGAGAGGCTGATTGTTGGATTGTCATCTTAATGACTCTATCTTAGCATCACAAAGGTCAGCAAGGCTGTTTTTAAATCACCTAAGGAAACAGACTTTGTTTTTTAAATTGATTTGCTATCTTGCGATTTTTTGCCATCCATGTGAGTTCTGGGAACCCACTCGAATAATGAGACTCAGCCTGTATAGAGAAGTTCCTAACAACAGCATATCCACGTTATTTTTGCAACAGAGGGATGAACAAGAAATAAACAGGTTTGAGCCATTTCTGCCCAACGTTGCATATATGCAACAGGGACCAAATGTGTACATTGTGGGCCGAGCACAAATGGGTTAAAGAAACTTCACACGTCATAAAATGGGTTGCTTCATTTTAAAAAGAAGTTGATATGAACTTGTGCAAGGTCTATAGGAATGAGGATTGCTATATAAGGATCTGGAAATCCTGAATAAAGGCTTCTCAAAGCTAATAACTTCCATCTTGAAAAGGATACTTTATCTTCCACTGCTGTGCATGGATCTGGTTTTATTGGTACATGCTTGCAAGGCCAAAACTATGAGTCTCCTTTCCTTTGGTTGTTTTCTTGGCTGCTGCCAATTAAGTGCCATAATGCTTTGGGAAGCATATCTTGGTTGGGCATAGCTGCCTTGTTGATTACCTAGTGTGCTTCTAGAATGGAAAGTTATACATTGATGCAGAGCTGGTTGGAACAATATTTAGCCCACGGGCTTCTGTTCACACATTTGTGCTGTGAACATCCTTCACCTACTTCCCAACACACAGGGGTTTTAATTGCAGGGAAGTGCTGCTAATTCTGGTATTAATGCTAATAATGCCATCTAAAGTTCAAACTTCTCCCTTCCATGTGATTAAGTTAAAAAGCCTGGCTGTGCCAGAAAGTGGGCAGAACATGTATGATCACAGCATGCTCTCACTACAAATGTGCAGAAAGGGCTGGAATATGAAGTATAGTCTGAACTGAGTACCATCGGCCCACAGTTGCTGCTAGCCACCTTGACTTGGAACTGGATGTCTACCTATTTTCAGACAGGCAGGCAGGCTATGTACTTTGAAACAGAAATAATTTCAATAGCATTCAGTGTACAGTAACTCTTTCCTTCCTCTTTACAATTCTATATGGTAAGTAATTTACCAACGATATGTCACCAATCCATTTTACTGATGAATAATGATAGCTCAATCCTAATCACATTCCCACATTGTGGTGCATCAGGGCTGGTGCAGCCTTCGCCACATCCAGTATGGAAATTGTGACTGATGGAGTCTCCTTGAGGTAAGGGGACCTGGGTAAAGCTGTAGCAGTCCCTATGGGGCTACTAGGATCCACACCAACTTTATAGCTAGTGCAAATCCAGGTCGCCCCATTTCAGGGTTAGGAAATGGATCAGATATTGTGGGATCCTCCTTTACCATCCCCACCCCTCCCAGGCCTGATTCACCCGCCTGCTGGCCTCCCCTCACCCCGTTGCACCCTCTTTGTCCCCATTCTGCTCTCCTTCCGTCTTGTGGCGCACCTACCTGCTCCAACAAGTGCTGACCTCAGGTGTTGGCCTCCTTATGGCATGTTTGTGACAGTGCACATGCTTGTCCTGCCGGTGGAGGCTGACATAGGTTTGGGCTGAATCTAACAGTTGTTAACTAGGCCAAAAAACCATTGGCTGAAAGGATTTGAATTCTGCCCAAGTGGTAGGACATTTTTATATTTCCTCTAAAAATTAAAATGCAATATTTACTGTTAGTTGTTGTGGGAGGAATTTACACACACACTGAAAAAATTTGTTTTAAAAGCTCACAAAGTGTGTGTGTGTGTGTGTGTGTGTGTTGTAATATACACTATGAGTTATATCTGCAGAGGAACCCCTATGAAACTTCTGAACTTTACCCCAAAGCACAGAGGTATTAATGAATTGCAATTGATACACTTGGAGCATAATGTTTATCAGAGGCCACAGAAGAGACAATTTCATAACAAATGGTGAATATTTCTGAGGATAGGTACAGTATTTGACTTTTGTAAAGTACACGTTTGCTGCAGATTTTCTTATCAAACTTTTTAGTTCTTCTAAAAGCCTAATGTGCAGATACAGCACGTTTTGAGAAGTAGCTTGATCACAAGCAGAGGGAGGTAGGGCACGCACGGGCCCTGTGGTTAGCAGAATGTTAGCCAGGCCCTAGCCCAAGCGGAAATGTGAGTGGTTGTAAGGCATCCGGTGCGTGAAAAGAGAAGGAAGTGGTCTGCATCAGGCTGCTGGGGAGCTGTTGGGCCTCTGCCCTTTCCGTGGATGAGCTGGCTTCTCTGATGTGGGTAAATGTAACCTTTTACATCAGATCTTGCAGAAAAACATTCAGCTTGCATCCTTCAGAGTAGCTTATCACAGTTAAATGGTTAAGTCCAACAGCGTGAAAGGAAATGCCATGTATGAGTTGCTACTGTCTTAAAAAGGACCAGTTATTGAAACAGAAACTATGCACAATGGTGGGAGGTTTTGTTCTTTGAGGGGAATTTTTTTCTTTAATTTTCCATGCTGGAACACATTTAAATTGTTTCATGGTTAATAATCTGCACCTGTTATCAGAAGGAAAATATGCTTATAAAAGCACTTTCAGGACCTGTGAAACGCTTAGGTACAAAATGCTATTTCTGCTGGTGGTAGCCCAGCGTGTTTAGAAGAATGTCATTATTCTCTATGACATCTTAAACTCCTGTGAGTCTTAAAACATGGTGATGAGAGAGGCTATTACAATCGGGTATTTCTTCGGTCCAGGAAAGTCAGTCCCATGTCCATACCCCCTCGCACCCAAGGGTTATTGCACACTGAGGGCGCCATCCTAACCAACTTTCCAACCCTGGCATAGCTGTGCCAGTGGGGCCTGTGCGTCATCCCACAGTTGGGGGGCGGTCATGGAGGCCTCCTCAAGGCAAAGCAATGTTTGTTCCCTTACCTCAGAGTTGCGTTGTCCTTACCTCAGTGCTGGAAAGTTGGTTAGGATTGAGCCCTGAGTCTGTGACAATTTAATATGGGAAACCACTAGAATAGTGGTTCCCAAAGTTGATGATACCACTCCTTGTGTTAGAGCTACCTAAGGCAGCTCTAGGAGGCATGAGAGCGGTAGGGGTGCTGGAGGTGGTGGGATTACGACACCATGCTGGCAAATGGCACTCCAAATTTTTGCCTCTGTATAGTGCTAAAATCCAGTGGAAAACATTGAAATTTTTAATGAATAAATCACCAGAGCTCTAGTCCAAGTATACCATGTGTTGAGAAACTGTCATTGCTGTGTGTGGTTTTTTTATTGTCATTGGGTAGAAATGGCAGAAGCAGAAAAATTGACGAAATATAGACAATACTTTGAAGTGTGGATTTATACCAGCACCAACAAATCAGCAGCTGCCGATGTGCCTAATATGTGGAAAGGTCTTTTCTAATGAGACTGATTGAACATTTCAAGAAGGCACAACCTGACAACTTAACATTTTTTCCAGTTACTTTGTGACAAATTTCAAAAGTGGCCAATGCTGTGTAGCATGTTTTGGAGTGTTTCGTGATAGTTTGTGTGCATCATACAGCATTTCATGGTTGATTGCTAAGTCTGAAAAGCAACATACACTTGGTGAAGAATTCATCCTACCAGCAGTTAGTGAGGTTCTGAGCGCTGTTTTGCATAAATCACCACACAGTATAATTAAGACAGTTTATCTCGGCTACAATTCAGTGCAAAGGCACGTGGTTGAAATGGCTGAAAATGTGGAAGACACATTGTGCAGCATGCTAAGGGCAACAGAATGGGCATTACAGCTGGATGAGTCATCTTTGGCAGGCAGTGAATCTTTGCTTCTTGCTAATGTGTGCTTTAAAGTTTGACTCGAGTTTTTTGCAAGGCAACTAAGAACAGATATTAAAGAGGGGGGATTTAATATTTTGTGGTGTTGAGCAATTCTTCAAGGATAATGATATTCCACTTACTAACAGACTTGCTTGTGCACTATGGGTATTGTGCTTTTCTGAAAAAGCAGTACCATGTGTTTTTACCATTCACTGTGTCATTCATTGTCCACATCTGGTTGCAAAAATTCTGTGATCACCTGCACAAGTCATTGCAAACTGTCATTACTGCAGTGAATACAATCAAGTTCTATCAGAGCTCTCTGTTGAGAATGAGTAAGATTTTGAACATTTGCTGCTTTATACTAAAGTTTTGTTGGCTATTAAAAGGTGACTATGCAAGATGTTTGTGCCTTTTTCACTTGGTTGTGGAGTTTTTGAAGTCACAAGTGCATTGCTCAGTGATAAAGAGATCAAGCATGACAGTACTTATTTATTAGAACTATTTGCAAAGTACAGTGAAATGAATTTGCAGTTGCAAGGAAATGAGGTCAATCTTATTAAGGCCAAACCTGAGACATCTCTATGTTTATTTAAAAAGTTAACTCTATTCAAGAACAATATAGGCTGCCATGTACTATACCAATTTCCAAGCCTATCTGAGCTTGACGAGAAAGATGGGATAAAAGATGATGATCTGCAACTTTATTTGATGACCATTTGGATATGCTTGAAGATATGTCTAAGTGATTTGGTGACCTTTGGATGGAAATTCCAGATTGGATAAATAAGTTGATAAATTAGTTTTCAGTAGTAGTTGTGGAAGAGCTAATTATGTTATAAAATAATATTGAACTGAAGCCATGGTATGATTAAAAAATTAATCCATGAGTTTTTTTACTCCATCAGAAAGGAAATTTCCATCAGAAAGGAAATTTCTGATTGCTGGGCTGCACTATGGGCACTATGCACTTATGAAGCTCCTTGTTGTATTTCCAGTATAATATTTGGTGGAACATGGTTTTAGTCCATCCAACTTCTCTCCAAGCAAAAAAATTGACTCCAAATTACTAAACTTAGTGATTTAAAACTCCTGCTAAGTGACTTTAATCCAGACATAGAGACACTGGGAAACTGGTATCACTTAACCCATCCAATGTATTTAAGAATGTACTTAATGGTGAAATAATTACTGAATGTAATATCTAAGATTACTGCTAAATGACTGTCAGATTTTGAAAGCTGTTCTCACTGGATCAAGTTCATCAATTTTGTTGAATAAATTAAAAAGTTGAATTGGATTTTGTATAAATATGCAGTTGTTGTTGTTTTGAATTTGTGTTCAAACTCTTTTCCACCCAAGACATTTTTTAAAAATAAAAATGCAAGTACTCAGAATTCTGTTCAGTCTTCCATATTTTGAACAAGATTATACCCAGTGACTTACAGTGCAATCCCACATCAGCAGAGTACTACTTAGAGGAGACATGGTCAGGTGGTTGAGCTGAAGGCTGCCCAAAGAATGTTAAGCAGGAGTTGTCCTGGTTGAAAATTGGATGGGAGACTAGAAAAAAAAGCTTGACACACTGTCATGAGAGGACAGAGCCAGGAGAAGTTACTGATGTGAGTGTGAGAGAGGTTCACAAACTCATAAACAATGCCATAGGAATGAGAAGGAGTATGGAGAATCGGCTTCCAAGAAAGAAAGTTGATGTTGCGCCTGCTGGAAGCTCAAAAGGCATACCCAGATGCCAGATATGATGGCCACACCATGAAGGATTCCATCTGGCTCTACAGGTGTTTCAGTAATGGACCTGCCCTGCTATACAACCCGGGGCAAAGGTCTGCGATGCTGCCCCCTGCACCACCCGGCCCCCTGCTTACCCAGTGCAATGGAGCCTCGACCAACTGGGAAAGCATTGTGAGGCTTCCCTGTAGTCTTAAACAGTACTTTCAAGAAACCTGCATAAGAATTGCATTGGAAGTCTCCGAAGGCTTCCAACATGATCTGGAGTGTTGGGGCATTTGCCCCCTTCCCCCCCCCCACAGGCCTACCACTGGAGTATTTGTAGAACAATTATTGTAAAAACTCATTTGAAATAATGATGAGTTTAGTACAGGTGTGGCCTACTATCCACAAGGGTTCAGTTCCAGAAACACCCCCCCCCCGGTGGTTAACTGTAACCACAGATACCAGGGAATGCCCCTTATGCCCTATAAGGCATGAAAAATGACACTTCCAGTTTCATGGAGCAACCAGAAGTTTTTTGTTTTTTTTTAACAATTTCTGCTCAACGATGCATGTACCCAACAGAGATCAAATGTGTACATCTTGGGGCTAACTGTAAGGCTTGGTCTGAGCCCAGAGGAGGCCACAGACAGACATGTGTGACCTCTCTGGGCTCAGAGGACCCTCTGGAGGTGCATGCTGGGGGGCCCCCATGGACCAAATCCACGGATACAGGGGGCCTCTGTATAGCCCTGCCTGTATGAGCAGCCTTGAGTCTGTAACACTCGCAAAATGTGTTGGTAAGACTCTCACAATGAGGGTCAGTGAGAAAGGCAAATCCTGCTGTGGCCGTCCCTGCCATCATCATCATCCTATCCTGATATGTGGTATTTGAGATTCAGCTATATGTTACTATTATAAGTTGCCTTGTAACCATTTTATAGCAAAACATGAGGGTGAAATGTGGTTATACAAATGCAACTGTGTGGATAAAGTCCAATGCTGCAAGCTGACATTTGTACAGTGGAAAAGCAACATCAGAAGTACTTAACACTTTATCAGTTCACCATTCAGTTTACATAATGTGCGAATCAGATATAATGTGCAAATTTGAGGAACTGGAATATGGTAACCCTATCTTTATTACTTGGTACTTTTACTAAAAAGAACCATCTTGCCAAGGGGGAAGAGAAAGAAGGCTTCCCCCTTCCATTTGAGGTGGCCCCTCTCCCAACTGTTACCTCAGGACAACTGGCAACTGTCCTAAGGGAAGAGAGAGAACCCAATTTAGAAGTGCAGCATGAAAACATTTTGGCTTAAAAAAAGTCTGCTGCTTCTCCTTTTTTGTGCAACTTGCCTGAAATAACTTTTTTTTTGAACCAACTTTTTTTTGAACCATTTTTGTGCAACTTGCCTGAAATAATGTGTTTCATGTTATGCGTTGGCAATATTTCACAAGGGTTTATTACTCTGTTTTGTTCTGTGACTGTAAGTTATCGGTTGTGGAAAGAGTAGACTGTAACTTTAAAACTAAATTACCGGTAAATAACATTTTTCTTCAGAGTGGCCATAGAAGTATGAAATGTAAAGATGGTCATATTAAAACCACATAACTTTTGCACTGCTCAGATATATTTCTATCTAATATGGATTGTCATTGGGGATAGTGTTTCCTTGCAAGACTTTGGTGTCTGCTTTCATACTATATAGCATTATTCTTGGTAGTGCCTGCTCCATGACTTTAGCTTGCAACTTTGATTGTGGCACAGTAGCAAGTGTTTATTGCAAGATGTCGTTCAACCTTTTCTTTCTAGAATTTTATTCCCTTGTAGCTGTGTGTGTCATTGTCTCACCACAGGCCAGCCACAAATTCACCACAAATGCAACCTGCAGTTTAGAAAGCAAAGGCTATGCTATTTTATTAGACGTAGATGTGTGTGTTTTGTTGTTATGATAAACCCAAGGAGCCTTGGATTTGGGTATATAAATTACAAGGTGGTGGTTAGAGCTTAGTGCAGCTTTTACATCATTAGCTGCAACTGCTGTAGCAACAATGCCGTTAGGACTCTTCTCAAATAATGTTCCAGAAGGCTGAGAGTCTCTGTCATTGTACTGAGCTGCATCAATGGCATGAACAGGAGAGGTGTTGGCAGAAAGCTGATTTTGGGCAATGTGTCACATTTCACATGGAAAACAGCCCTGCAGTTGCAACATCTATCTAGAAACAGAAAATGTTCTCTTACAGCTACGGTATGAAGCAGCAGCAGCAGCAGCCATAAGCCAATCATGTCTCTATTCCATCTCCTGTTTTTGTATGTTTCAAAATTTTAAGTTCAAACATTCCTACCGTTTGACAGGCATTTTACTACTCTAGAAATAGTGCAGGATAGCCACTTTTGTGCTTATTTGGCTACTGTATTTGAAAAGTTAGCAGCAAAGCTGCTGCTGCTACTCTACATATTCATTTTATGATTCTTAATTTATGAACAAAACAGAGCCCTTATTGAAGTCTGCCTCGGGTGACATGTACAGTGCAAAAGGGGAAAAAGAAGTTTGGCTTGGAGTGGAGAGGGGAGAGTTTTCTGTCATAAAATTATTCATAGATCTGCCCAGCAGATGTTGGCAATTGCCAAAGGGAACAGAGGCCATTCTGTGGTCAGCCAGCATGCTTCGTTTCACGTGGGCAGATCAAGGCTGAAGGCAGCAACTATTTCCTCTTAGCACGCTGGGCCGACAGTATGAGCAGCCTGTGTGGGCAACAGCCTGGTTAGTTATACAAAGTCACTTTTGTAATTGTATGGTTTTGTTAATAGGTAAGAAGGGACTAAAGTTAGTCTCGCTGTCTACTTTTTAATAAAAACTTGACTCTTGAGCATAGATGATGTCTGTATTTCAAGATTGAATGTTCTTCCTACTAACTTAGGATTATTTTTTATGCATAAGTATACTCATTGGCTCTGTGAAGTTAATGTTCCCTCTTTTGATTAGAAACAGATTAAAGACTAACTACCTACTCCTATATGTTTATTTACACACAACTCCCACCACGTTTAGTAGGATGCAGAGGCATGTGTCCAACTCCAAGTACAGGTCCAACCTTGTTATACACAGATTTGACTCAACACGAATGGCCACTGCAAATGAGAAGGAATGCTGATTCCTGGAGAAGGGGAAAAATGCAGCCCTTTAAAATCACAGTTTAAAAAGCTGCTTTTTACTGTTGTAGAGAGATAATCATGCAAGTGATTACAGATTTTAATTATCCACAGATTTTTCTATCTCAATGTGATGAGAAGTACCCTTTAAAGTAAAGGAAAACAGTTCTTTAACACTAGTCTCATAAATGCAAGAGAGGGCAGCCAGCTGACAATCCATCAATCATTCTCTCTTGAGGCACAAGGCAAACCCCTCCCTTCCCCCTGAGCATGTGATTATCACCTCCATTCTTTCCCCCTCACTGTGGCTCCTGGTGAAGGTAGGGATTGCTGCTTCCTAGTGAAGCCTAAGTGTCTGGAGAGAGACTGATTGCCTCTGTGTGCATTACAAAAGATCAGCAAGGCTGTTTTTAAATCACTGGAGCAAAGAGACTTTGTTCTTTAATTGATTTGCTTTAGTTTGTTTTTTGCCATCCACATGAGTCCTAGGAAGGGAACCTTCTAGAATAATGAGACTTAATCTGTACCAGTGAACAGTCAGAATAGGAGGGGAATGAGGAAGGAGAAGGGAGGTGGGAAGGATGGACAAGCATATTGGACTGAGCAGACGGTGGCCAGATGTGCTCAGGGGGCCCCTAAAGCTGTAGTTTGCAAACTCTCCAGGAGTTTGAAACCCTCAGTAAGTCCTTGCGGGGTTGAGGAGGAGGCAGTGGGGAGGGAAGGCAGCGACATGAGCGCTCCACTTTCACTTCTGCTGACCTGGGGAGCCCTACAGGCGCTCGTGCAGGGCTCCCCACACCCCAGGACGGCTGCTGCAGGGACTGGTGAGTGCATCCCAGTCCCTGCAGCCCCAGTAGAAGTGAAAGTGGAGCGATCGTGCGCCACTTCCGGTTTAGCAGGGTCAGGACGCGATAGCTCACTTTCACTTCTAAAGCTTCAGGGAGCCTTGCAGATAGTTGTGCAGGGCTCCCCGCACCCCCAGGAGACTGCAGGACACTCTGGTAAGTACAGCCAAGCACCTACAGCCCCCTGAGTGGCGTGATCCTGGGGATTGCACCGCTGCCGCCTCCCTGCCTCCTGGCTGCCCCCGCCCTTTAAGGCGAAAGAGACCAGGGCCCACAGGCTGGGGTGTTGTGATGCCCCAGTATGAAAACCTCTGCCCTAAAGGGATCTGGGGGAGCCCCAGGGTTCCTAGGGGCATACTTTGAGAACTGCTGGATTAAACTATAGACTAGGTATCTATATTAAATAAAAGCTGATATGGTGAAAGTGGTAGGATTGTAATTTTGGGGTGATCTGATATTTTACTTGCCTGTAGACCTGAGGAACAAATAAACATAGAATAAAATTAAGACTATAATCTTGATTTAATCCATCTTTTCAAAATGTTCATAATATCTGAGGGCTCACATTTACTTTTGTAATACTAAAGTTTGTTAGGATCTGTGCTAAGAAAATTTATGACCAATTTAAATAAGCAGAAAAACATATGGAACAGTACTACTTGGATTGTATTGATCAAACAAACATAGCTGCATGTTTGTCCTTCACATAAAACTCTTTCTGTATACGAAATGGTGTGTTGGAGAAAAATATAGGGTAAAAATTTTTCATCAAATGTGCTACTATTCCAATATTTTTTTCTTTAACACAGGTTCATTCCAACATGTTACCTCATTTACTGAGGTGGAATACTTCAGAAAGCGTTCTGCTAGTTGTTACGTGCACACTTTTAAATACTGTGTCTCACTTGAACTTCTGTGAGGTGGAAACAGCCCTGAACCAGATGTTTCCTCATCCCTGGATGTATTCCAGTCAGAGGTCAAAGTGTCAGTACTACATTGTCTCATCTTTGAACCATCTTGTGCCCTTTATGAATGATTTCAACCTTTCATTAATTTTCATTTTACTTGCGTTGCATGAAAGTTTTCACTCAGTGAAAAATAGAGTAGCAATGAATTTCACTCATTTCCAAGGAATTAAATGGCCCCTTCCTATACAAGGTCTTCAACAGTGTATCTTATAACCTGCTGCCATGAGTCTTGGTCTGGTGCCACAGAAGCTACACTGCTGTCAGGGCTGCAAGTGCAAATGAATGGAAGCTTTGCACATGTACCAGCAGCTCACCCAACCCACACCAGATCAGGTAAGGTATTAAAAATTTTAAATGTTGTTTAGAGTCTTTCAAGAGGTGTTTTCTTTGAGAAACTCAATACAGGGTACAAGCCATGATGTGTATGCGCAACCTCCTGATTCTAGAAATGGGCTATGTCAGAATGCCAGATGCAAGGGAGGGCACCAGGATGAGGTCTCTTGTTATCTGGTGTGCTCCCTGGGGCATTTGGTGGGCCGCTGTGAGATACAGGAAGCTGGACTAGATGGGCCTATGGCCTGATCCAGTGGGGCTGTTCTTATGTTCTTAGAAACAGCTTTACTAAAATGTTACTTTAGGTGTTTTCAAAGACATACATGTGGCCAGTGAAACTTCACAATCATTTTTTGCAAGGGAGAAGATCAAATCCTCAAGCCCTGTCAGAAACTGTTCCTGAAATTCTCTTTTCACATCCAGGCAGCCCAATCCTATTGGTCTGCCCTGCTGGCAGAAAGTGGTCCATTAGTGCTGGCTGCTGAAAAACACTAGTAATGTGTTCCTTATGTGGTGGAGCAGGTAAGCTAGTGGGGGTGACTGCAGTGGGGGGGATATGGAACAAGGGCAGAGATGTGTGAACCTGAGTTGGGAGAGACAGGGTGGGATGACTGTAGGAGGAGGTGGATCTGATAGCAGTTGGATCAGACTTAAACCTCCTTTTCCATCCAAAGCCTCCACCCTTCCTGCTGGTTACAGCATGTGCCTTTTTGGCATGGCTGCACTGGGGTGTGTGTGTAAGGATAGGATTGGGCTGTAAGTTTCCAAGGCTGTTTGTGGTATGGTACAGTGGTCTGTTTTTTGAGAAACCTTCGTAAGTCCCCTGTGGGCATATGAGACTTGTTTTACAATTGTCTGTATTGGGGCTATAGATTCTGGTGATTTAGGTCAGTTCAGATATTAGACTTTATAGCTGGAAACCAGTTGGAAATCCGAGAAGGGGGATTCACGGTAAGTACAAATCTCCCCATTTCCTTTCTTCAGTGAATGACTTATAGTCATTCTTTTACACAGTGAATCAGCTTCTTACTAGTTCTGCTTGTATGGATTCAAGACTAGTACAAGAATTTCTTATGTAAATATTTTTGTATGAGAAGTCATCTCCAGTTGTAAATTAACTGCACATTAATGTCTTTCTATTTTGTATGTCAGGAAAAAGGGAAGAATTAGAAGAATGAACTTTTTAGAAAATTCTATTTATTTAGCATGATTTATTTATATCTGGATTTCTGAATGCTAGAAAGTAGTGGTACAAGCCCCTTGGCTAAAATTTTGAATCAACTCAATAATTGCAAGCTTCAGAAAGCACTTGCCTTTTTCCTGAGCGTTCTCTTGCAGTACCTAAGGTCACACTTCTATGTTGATGATGGTGCAACAGTTATAGCTCTCAATACTTTCTGCCATGAAGAACTGCTGGGAAGTTCAACCCTTTCCCTCTGTACCATGTGCCTGCACACAAGGAAAGGATTTAGGTTTGAATGGGTGACATCTATTACATACAGTGTTCAGAAGAAGCAGTTGAGATACCGTAGATAGGTATAGTACGTGAAATTTTTGCCAAGTAATCAAGCCCCAATTCTCACTTCGCCTTATCTCTGGGTCAATCAGAGGGCAGAGCCTTTCAACTCTGAACAGGTTCTTTCTCCTCTAAGCTTAGGCAGGCAGCTGGTTAGTTGCTATAGTTACTTTCCTGGGACGTTTCAGCCAAAGTTAACCTTTTATTCCCCTCCGTTCCCTTTTGCTGCTGCAACCCGATTCCCTTTTGCAAAGACTTTGCATTTGGCAGAGGTCTTTTTTTTCAACACCAGGATGGGATCCCCTTTCCGTTTGAAACAACAATTCCCAGGCTACAATGCAGCATTACTTAAGAATAACACGCATGGAAAGCAGTTGGTCTACTTCTGAGTAAAAAGGATTGCAAATATATGCAGCTGCATCTCTCTGCTGTGAATTGAATTGCACACTCTCAGTTATGTGTTATGGGTTGTATGTTGTATGTTGTATGTAGAGCTTCTGGCTTAACATACCAGACACCTTAAAGGTGGATTTGATTCATGGTTCTCCTGCAGTGGTTGCCAACCTTTTTCACTTGCATATCCCTTGGCAATAATAAATTGTACCCTTCATATTAGCAAAATGTTTGTAATAATACAAGCCCTCATCTCCTCCATATGAAAACTCAGACTTCATGTATTCATCACAGTGTTTTCTCTTTTTATCTGTCTGAGGAACAGAAGACTCTGCCTTTGCACTGTTTTGCACCAGAAGTGTGCTGAGAAATTCTGGGTGATTGATCACTTTCCATATTATGTTTCAGCTTTTTTACTGTGCTGGTTTTCAATCACTGGTTCATACATGAATTGATGACCAAAAACTAGCTGTTGGTGAGGCTTTCAAAGCCAACTAGCTACCTCCCTTCCTGCCTTGCTGGTCCTTGCAAGGCATTCTGGAGCATGACCTGCCTTTTTCTACCATTATTCGATTCTTTTTCAAGTACCCCTAAAGGTCCTGTTGAGTGTCCCTGGGAGTACATGAATACCAGGTTGGGAACTACTGATTTATTGGTATGTTGTTTACAGTGCACTTACTCTGATAGTGTTTACAAAAAGGTGGTGAAGACCAGAATTTAAAAAGAATGAAAATGTATTTTATGATCTTTTACTATGTTTTTAATAAATTGGAGGCTACAGTTCTTAGGTAACAATTAGTAGTAGGTTATTTTTCAGGATCTGGCCTGGGGTAAAATCAGACAAAACTATAGTCAGACACCCCTCTAAGTTTAACCCCCGACTTATCCGAGGGTCATAGAAAATTCCATGATTGTTGGCTCAAAACATGCCCTCGACTTAACTGTGTGGTCGACTTATAGGCGAGTATCTGCGGTGATTGATCCAAGCAAAGGTCTTTTACTTGTGTTAATTGGGAGGCTGCTGCTTTGGCAGTTCTGTTGCTGAGCTGGGATTCACAGCTGTTGTATGGTTTAGGAGTATTTCATGTGCACCAGTACTTCTCTTTATCCATGGGGTCTTGTTGTTCCTTGATTTCTCCAGACTACACCCGATGTACATTTCCTTCCTAGTTTTGAGAAGCCCAGAGAATTATGTATCATCTAGTTTGTTTCTGCTATTTTATCTTATTTTTGCTGAATTCTCTGTTATTTTTCACTTAGTATGCAAAATTTGTACTTGACTGACTTCCTTTACTAATGTCTACCTCCTCAGTAATTTTCTCTTGGTGACTTGTCTAAATCATTTGGCTATAATGATGAGTAATTGTGCATTTCAGCTATTACAGTCAGTTGCTTCAGCAAGAAATTATAAAGTAAACCAGGGGGGTGCAATATAAACTGCAGCCTGGATTCTGTCAATCAACAAATTTTAAAGGTTGGCTTACTGTGGAACCAAAATGTAGCAAGGAGCTCCACCTTCCTATTTGTCTTTACAGTCAGCCCTCGGCATCCCAGAACCCCCATCGATACCGAAACCTGTTGATAACCAAATCCACACGTCAGGGTTCTCACCTGACCTCCTAACACAATCAGAAGTGTCTTCCAGTCACATCCAGATGTGTTTTGAGGCCAGGAGAGACCGCATGCAGCTTCTCCAGGCCTCAGAAAGCCTCTGGGATGCAACCGGAAAGTATTTCCGGCCATGTCTGGGAGATCAGGTGGGGCCTTCCACCATGGGTTCTGAACTCTTGGTGAGTCAAATCTGAGGGTTCAAAAATGGCTGATAAAAAGGGCCCACCTTTACTTTGTTAACTTTTCTCTGTAAATCTCACTGAGGTTCCAGTTCACGCAAACACATTTGGCCCTTTGTAATTGAATCCCCACAACATGCTGAATTTGTATAGAAATCTTATTATGCCTATTGCACAGTGGAGTGAATGGCTGATGCCTGAATGACATGGTAAGTTGTGAAAGAAGCCTAATGAAGATTCTGCAGGAGGGAACAATTTGCACGCCATTTTTAAGAATGACAGTGGTGATGACAATGGTGATGATTATATGGTGAGCCAAGTTATTCCATCTGCTGTGAGTGTGGGAGGATGGAGGCCAGAATGTGAAACCAGATCAGAAAGAAACATCTGAATGTTGTGGTTCTTGAAAGATAGAACCTTCTTTCAGTTGTAAAAATCCCTACAGGGATTTAAATAGCTTGCCTATGTAAACCGCCTTGAATAAAGTCTTGAATAAAGACCAAGAAAGGCGGTATATAAATACCTGTATTGTTGTTATTATTATAGATTATATGACTGGGATAGTTTAGCTTAAAACCCAGAAATGGTTGAGTTTGCTCAACTCCCTTTGTAGGTTTTGTGAATCTAGAAAGAACATAGAAAGCTGCCTTATACTGAATGAGACAATTGGTCTGTCTAGGGCAATATTTTCAATGCAGACTCACAGTGGCTTTCTTGGTGGTCTTGTTTCTCTGCCCTAGCCGAATATGCTAGGAATCATTTTGCATGCAAAGTGTGCTCTACCTCTATCCACAACCTTTCTCTTGTTGCTTAAGATGAAGCAGTTGGATAGTTTGTGCAAAATGAAAGTATTCTTTTACTTGAAGGAATACTTGAGGGGTCTAAGAAAGGACCCGGGTTGGAGGAGCAAAGCTAGGAAAGGGGATGATTAGAGGTGTTTGAAAATGGTGTTATTTACCTTATTCAGAAGTAAGCCCATTGGGTTCAATAAAACTTAGGCTGTATTCCTATCTTGCCCACAGTAAACAAACTCTCTATGGCAGTGATTCTCACACATTTAGCACTGGGACCCACTTTTTAGAATGAAAATCTGTCAGGATTCACTGGAAGTGATGTCATGACCAGAAGTGACATTATCAAGCAGGAAAATTTTTAACAATCCTAGGCTGCAATCCTACCCACACTTACCCAGGAGTAAGTCCCATTTCCTATCAAAGTACAAGTCTGTCACATTTCCCCAAATGCAGCCACATACCATGGTAGCATCAAGTCTAATATACTAAAAATAAAATATTGAAATGAATGGGGACCCACCTGAAATTGGCTCGCGACCCACAGTTTGAGAAACACTGCTCTATGGATAAGATGTTGGTAGTGCTGCCACCAGCAATACTGCCCCCTTCCTGGCCTCATCTACCCTCCTCCCTACCCCTATATCTGCCCTGTTCATTTATGTTTAAATATCAAGTGCTTTGCACCCTCACTGAAGCTTTTCCATTTTACTTTTTGATGCTTAAACGCCTCTATATATCACATTGCAGAATCTTATTTTTCTTAGAGCCTCCACCTCCTGTCAAACTGCTTAGCTGGCAATACGTGTCACTGGCCAAGGGAATGTTTTCTCATTTGGAGCTGATAAAGGTCAGATAGATAATTTTAAAGTCTGAAAAACAGCTCTGTGCTGAAGGTTAGGTTAAACTATTTCCAAAGAAAATCTTCCTCCTTCTTCTGGAATGTTTTTGTTTTTTAAAGTAAGATAACAGACCTCTACCCATCGGAAAATTGTGCTGGTCGCTGACAAAATGCTTTTAGATGATTTATAGTAAATCTTTGAGTAATATTTATGTCAGATTAACAAATATGATAATTGAAAACATCAATCAGCATAAGCTTGATGCTGGAATTGTGTTTTTGAGCCAATGTGTGACTGTCATCAAGAGTAGCAGTCTTGCATCTTGTCCAAATCTTCTTTTTCTGATAATGTTTGGAAATGCAAAGTGTTATCTCTGTCCCAAGAGTTTTTGCACCTCTTCAAGTTGAAGCCAGTGAAGTGCAGAGTGAAAGAGAATGGACAGACTGAACAAGTCGCAAATACTCTGTTTGTTGCGCTCTGTTAGTAGCAGGGATGGGAACTTGACCCTTGTTGATTAGACTTGAGTTGCTCTGGGAGTTAAGTGCAAGTTGGTATGTTATAAGTAAACGAACTTTTAGTTGTATGAAAGTTTAATGATTTCTTAACTGTATGCCAGTAAAGGTACTGAAACTGACTTGAGTTGACTTGAGTCATGGACTTTGCTGACCCTGACTCAACTTGTGACTCAGGGCCAGTAACTCTAAAAAAGAGTCAAAATGACTCAAGTCCCTATCTTGTGTGTGTGTGTGTGTGTGTGTGTGTGTGTGTGTGTGTGTTCCGACTCATGAGCGATATGGAAGCTGACTTTCGTTCTGATGGAAGCAGCTTACATGGTGGGAGTAGTTTCAGGAGGCAGGAACTGGGGTATTGAGGGGAGGAGAGAGGCCTTAAGGAGTTTTTTTTCTGTGATGTTTTGCTTGAGGAAGTACTTGACTTGCAACTCAACTTGTTTCTTGAAATGACTCGTGACTCAACTTGAAAGATTCTAAATTTCTCGTGGGTTGAGTTGCAACAGCTGTGCACTGTACAAGTTGAGTCACGGAGTCACTGACTCCAGACTTGACTCGCAACTTGGGTTCAGTGACTTGAGCACATCCCTAGTTAGTAGTAATTTGATCTGGATGGGTCTTCTCTGTTACTTATTCAAACTTCTCCTTTTTCTTATATATGTAAGTCAACCAATGTTTGAACTTATGCAAGCATTTGTGCAAACAACCTCTTCATCATGTTAAATGGATGTGGTAAAATCACCCTATTGTGATTTTATAGCGGCCAACAATACAACAAATGAATAGAGTTCCATGCAACAGATTTTACAGAGATCTCGTTTTCATGAACAAGATCTGCTATGAAACAGAGCAGAAAATAAGCACCAACTACAGACATGTGTGCTATGTTGCTTAGCAGTGGGGTTCTTCTCCAATATTTCACAGAATGTTGAGTGCATTTTGTGCATTCCTTAACTTTTTGCAAATGCATGACTGACAGCAGGTTTTCAGATGTAGCAGAAATTGATTGCATGCCTTGTGTTAGCAGACAATTGCTTATGTGAAAAACTTTAACTTTCATGAATTAATAGCCCTTAGAGAAAGAATGGAAGTGTGGTGCAGAGCTGTTCAATTAACATGAGGAGAGGGAGGAGGAATGCAGGCGTGCCCCCATAACTGCGGATACAGGGGATGCTATAAAAATAGAAGCCCCTGACACACACACCCCCGGCTTGGCAATTACCTTTGTTTTTTTGTAGCCATGCTGGTAGCACGGTTGTTTCTTACTTTAACTTGTTTTAACTTGCCTAAACTGAAGACGTGACATGCAGGCTGCTTGCCTGCAGGCTACAGGGAGAGTAACAACAATAACAGGAAGCAGGAACTCCTGTCAGTCTTCTTCTAGTGTGGAGTCAGTCAGCCTTCATGTCACATCTTCAGTTTAATCGAGTTAAAGCAAGAAACACCCATGCTGCCATTGGGACTATGAAAAAGCAAAAGGATTAGCAGTGCAGGGGTGTGGAAAGGGTCCCCTGTATCTGAGGATATGGGAACCCGGCTATATAGAGAAGTGGGAGAGGGATCATGCAGCCACCCCTTAAAAAAAATTGTTTGCATATGTACATTCCTTTTAAATCAAAATAAAATTTGGGCACTATAGCCAGCTGATTAGTATTGCTCATTGTGATGTTACTCAGGGGTGTGTGCTTGTACAAAGTGTCACCTCTGGAATGACAGAAGGAGAGATCATGTTGTACTGCAATACCATGTTTAATGAATGGTCAACAGTCTTGCTGTTAGGAAAGTCATCTTTCATATGAGAGAGGCTGAAGAATGCATTGGGGAGGCATAGCCGCAGTTGTAAATTGCCACATATCTTTAAAAGTGCTGAACAGGAAGCTACATAGGATTAATGGGACTTTCATTTGCACGTGGAGTTAATGAATTCTTAAGGAGCCTTCTAACAGTAGCTACTTTGTGGAGCTTGATGAACATATCTTTTTTCTTAACGCATCTGCTAGCATATATATTATTACTAACAGGAAATGGGGTCCTAAAGTTTATTTTAAATACAGAAATCTAACAGAAGATCAGAATTTAAAGAAATGTAAAGGCATCATCTTATAAGAGGGCACAGCATCAAAATCTTTAGTCATCACTCCTTAATTTATATACACAAGTTACAGCAAGTTATTTTTTTACTACATTTTTCAGTTTTAAGGACAACTGACAAACTCAAAACATTTTTTACCAATTACTTTGTAGCTTAGGTACAGTCCGAATCAGGTCTACTCAGAAGTAAGTCCTGTTTTTTCAATGGGGCTTACTGTCAGGAAAGTGTGGTTAGGATTGCAGCCTCAGTGTCTTAATATCAAAATAATGTTGATGTAAAATACAATGCTTCTTAAGAATTCTGTGTGCACCTTTTCTCTTTTTGTTTTAAGTCTGTACATACCTAGTTTACAGGAAACATTTAGTGGGTCTCAGCTGTTCTGCTTTGTGTCTTACATATTGTTTGTTTTGGTGAGAATAATGAAGAAATAAAAATATATTCTAATGCTGTTTGCATTTGAATACTGCAGATTTTAATACTGGTGTTTTTTTTAAAAGCATTATTTTGTTGTACCACTAAAAATAATTCATAATATGCCAAGTTTGACTGTGTTCCTCTGGATGCGTTATTTCATCTGCTGATCTGACAGCAAGAGGAGGAGGGGAGAGAAATACTTATTTCTAAGCATAATAGTACAATTGAGCACATGTTTAGCCAGATGAGTTTGTCTCAAATTCAATATCAAGTTCAAAGAAATAGAGGAGACAGACAATTTTTTGTCTGAAGTGGGAGAGGGGAGAGATGTTGCGGGAGGAGTGTGCAGGTGAGGTAGGAATCTCGGGATATGCTTGTCTATACTTTGTGTTCTGACAATCTCCTCTTGGACCTTTCTTGGCCTTGTGTAGATATTGTATGTAAAACATGCTTGGGAAGTATACATAATAACTCTGTAGAAAAATAGGAGGTTTTGTCCATAGGAAGAGCACAGGCTGTGCTTTCAGGGCATTTCTCCGAATAAAAGTCTCTCATGAATAAGGCCCTTAGTCCTTAACAGTTAACAGAGCCTTTGAGTTTTCCAAGATGAAAATGCCATTCGGGATTTCAGTATTATGAGGCACATGAGATAAGCCTGTTCAGTGCTGCGGGTGTCAGTGCTCTGCATGTAGTAATGCTTGTTCTTCTTTCTGCCAGCTGCGGAGAATTCAAGGCCAAGATACAATGAATTTTAAGACTGCAGGGGGTTTGTTCTATTCTGTGATACAGTTTTCTGGTAAACGGGCACACTGCTTCATTCCTATTCCACTGGCAGTTAAGGACTAAAATAGAGCAGTTTGTATTAGCCCAGAGTTCCCTGCTTGGGTTTGGCCACATTCATGCACAGTACTTATTGTGAGGTGGATTAATTAAGATTTTGTTTGTGGCACAGGCACTGAGCCAGTTACTGTACACTATGTAACAAATACAGAAACATACAAAGGGATTTCCTCTCTTTAGTCCACCTGTCACAAAGCAAATATCACTTGTGGGTATTTTATGATAACACAGTAAGAAACAAATAGAAAAGAATACCTGCATAGATGGATGCTTATAGAAGACATTTGGGCTAACAATAGAAGAATAAACTTTTAATCCTTTTTTCTGAAACTTTTGACTTCATTTTCCAGAAGGAGCTGAGCCAGTAAAAGGAAAGAGCAGTGTTGTGTGACCGACAAACGGGAGTCTAGTTCTAGGAAGAGAGAAAGTAAAGCTTCAAACTTGGTCTCTGATTTTGGCTCACAATTAGTAGCTTTTCTGATACTCTTCTGTACAGCCTTGCACAACAAATGCCTATTGAGTGTTAAGTGAATTAGCAGATTTCTCAAATCAGTGTGATTTTTCCCCAAATCTGTATGTGTATTTAGACCCCAACCTCTCTGATGCTATGACTTTTTTTAAAATCACGTTGCTGTTTTTTTAGAACTACAGTTCGCCAACTTCCTTTTCCTTTTGGGTTTGACTTCTAAGAAGATGTTTCTTTATGAAGGAACTTCAGGTTTCCAAGTTTCAGGTTTCCAAGCTACTTTCTAAGCAGAAAGTAGTCTCTTTATTTTGTCTAAGCTGGTTGATGGGCATGCATGGCTGATCATATTTCATGAAAAGTAGCTCCATTTGGGGATTGAACTATACTTTGGAGACTGGACTTTGAGCTGTTGGGGGGGGGCAAGTCTTACAAATGCAGTGTGGGGGGTAGATGCTGAGAAGGCCTCTGTTGTCAGAAGTACTGTTTCAGTTTGGAAACTTCCAAAACTCTTTTTCTTACTTGAATGCTGGCAGTATGTTACTGACACATTCATTGGGCGGTCCATTGGTGTCCATTTTTTTTTTTTTGCGAGCTTCTGCCTTTGGCTGTCTTGTACTGTATAACTTTGTACACTTTTCCTTCCTATGACTGGTAAATTTAGTATCTGTTGAATTACATTTGCCTGTGATAGCCGAGTTCTCCAAACTAACACAATGATTTTGATTTTATCTCTCGCTCTCACACACACAGTCACATAGAGAGAGGTGTCTTTGTGTGTGTATTTAAACATTTTGTGTGGATCTATCAAAATTACTGGGGGGGGGGGTCTGTATTGTTCAATTAGTATTTCTTCAGATCAGAGGTCTCCAAACCAGATGCAGCCCGCAACAAGCCTCTATCTGACCCATGGCAAACCTCTAGTCTCCTGCAAGCCTCTGGCCCACTCAATCAAATGTGACCGGAGCTGTGCTCCAGTTGTGTCTGGACGGTGTTCTGAGGGCCAGAGAAGCCTTGCGCCTCCCCTCAGCATGCCTTCTAAAGGCTTAAAAACATCACTTCCTGGTTGTCCTGTAAAACCAGAAGTGACTTTTTGAACCTTAGGCTTTCTAAGGTTTTCTAATGTATTTATTTAAATTTTATATTTAAAATTTATTTATTTTTATGAACCTTGACACCATGCCAGATATTTGATGTGGCCCTCTGACCTAAAAGTTTAAGACCGCTGTTTTAGATACCTGCAGAACAAGTATACTTTGGTGTATTACTTTTGTTTTGGCTTATTACTTTTCTAAATACATAAATGTATTTTACAAAGCACTTTTCTGCCTTTGTTCTGTGTTAGCTTTATAATGACGTTCTATTTAGACGTTGCAGTTCTTCAACATGATCAGCATTTATTTTTTGTGTTGTAATTTTGCCTTTGAAATTGACTCTTGTGTTCAGACAAGTTTCAGTAGCCATCTGAGAGGGAGGCTTTCATGACTGAAGCCAGTGCGACATTGCAGTTTTTCCCCAGTGATTTTCATGCAAAGATTACCTAAATTATCTTGCACGCTTTCCAAGATCAGTGCGTATTTAATGAAGGAGACTTTTATATTCCTGAAACTGTGGAATGATCTGCTTTAAATGTGCAGTAGGAGCACAGTGGTTGGCTCTGTACTGAAGCTTCATGCTCAAGGAATTTGCTTTTCAGGGTGGACACTTGCTTTTTCTGGCATTTCATGAAAGGTTCCAGACTCCATGGGCATTAAAGAATCTCCCGTTGACTTTACGGCAGGAGCCTTCTGTTGTAGCTTGCATAGTTGAGGGTCACCTTGTATTTTTTCTTCTTCATAGTTATGGGAAAGCTGGAGGTGGGTCCTTTCTAGTACAGGCTATGCTGGAGTAATCAGCCTTTTAAGATTAAAGTTTACTTGTTTTTATAAAGTAATGTTTTGTTAGCATATACGGGCACCCTTCCTGCTACTTGTGTACAGCTCTCTCATGTCAATGCAGCCAGATAATAGCCAGCTGTGTCAGGGTAGAGTCAATAGACAAGACAGCAGACACTGATTATTGTGTCCCTGGACCCTCTTTCCCTGTTTCATGTTTGTTTCCACATGAATATGGAGAGCCTGGTGAATGGTTTTACTATACAGTAGATCAGGGGTGCTCAGTACGTCGATCGCGATCCACCGGTCGATCGCGAGGCAAAATGAGTCGATCGCAGGCTTCTCTCCCATCCACGCATCCCTGGGAATGAGCCCCGTCCTGGGAGTGATGCATCCCTGGGAGTGAGCTCCTGTCCACACATCCCTGGGAGTGAGCCCCGTTGACTCTACTGGGGATGACTCGTGAGTAGACCTGGAGAGGAGCCGCTGGCAGGCTTCTCTCCCGTCCACGCATCCCGTTGACTCTACTGGGGCTGACTTACCTTTCCCCTGTTTTTGCACTGGTATGTATGGAGATCTGCCCCCCCCAACCTCCATCTGTTGGTTCTGTGTGCAAGGGGTTTTGCACTGGTCTTGCTGTGATGTCTATATAGAGATCTTCCCTCCCCCACACCTTTCCCCTGTTTTTGCACTGGTATGTATGGAGATCTGCCTCCCCCCCCACTTCCATCTGTTGGTTCTGTGTGCAAGGGATTTTGCACTGGTCTTGCTGTGATGTCTATATAGAGATCTTCCCCACACCTTTCCCCTGTTTTTGCACTGGTATGTATGGAGATCTGCCCCCCTCCCCAACTTCCATCTGTTGGTTCTGTGTGCAAGGGGTTTTCCACTGGTCTTGCTGTGATGTCTATATAGAGATCTTCCCCACACCTTTCCCCTGTTTTTGCACTGGTCTGTATAGAGATCTGCTCCCCCCACTTGTATTGGAATCGAGGAAGATCTGGTGAGGAGGTAGATGTGGTGTCAGCAGTGGCCCCTTTAAGGGTAAGGCCTGGGCATCCAGCAGAGTGTGCTGCACAGCTGCAGCCACTTGAAGGCAATAGGGCCCTCAGGGATATAAGAGCACCTGAGGCAGGAAAGGCTCCACTTATTTATGTGAGTCAGCCTTTTCCTACATGAAGATCATTAAGTCCAAGTACCGTTCCACCATGACCGATGAACATTTGGAAGTGTGCTTGAGGCTGGCTGTCAGCAGCTACTGTCCGGACTATGCATCCTTGGCTGATTCACTTCAGTGCAAGTCATCAAAGTAAACTCAAGTAATTACAAAAAATGTTTATAGTTAATTATGTTATGTTGTGCAATATTGGCTCATGCGGTTATGCAAGGTACACCAACATACATTGTACACATAAATGTTATATGTTATGATGGTGCGAACATTGTAAAAAAACTGGTAGATCTCCGGGCCTTGCTGGGTTTCAAAGTAGCTCTCGAGCCAAAAAAGTGTGAGCACCCCTGCAGTAGATGTTTGGGTGATCACTCTGAGGTTTAGTGTAGCTTGTTAGCTGATGGATTACTATGATTGATAGTGATTTGCATATATGACCTAGTCACTTCTGAATGCAAGTCAAATTTATTTTTTATTTATTTGAAGACATTTGTAATCTTCCTTTCTTTTTTGCCAGGAGTAACCCAGGTTGATTGATCCAGAGAGAGGGTGGGGAACAGATCATGAAAACACACTAAAACAATTACAACGGCTAAAGTCAAAACCTCCATAACTAGAAAGAAAAGCAATACCTCCAACCACTAGTTAGGTCTTACCCTCTCCCAAAAGCAGAACAAAAAATACATGTTCTAGTGCATTTCCTGAAGCAGTATAAGGTAGGTAATAACTAGGACTCTGTGGGGATGGCATTTCAAGGAGTCAGTGTCATTAACCAGTAAGACCTTATTTCTAGTATGTACCCACCATGTCTCAGTGGGCACAGGCACCTGGGTTATTGGATCATACAAGAGAGCACATGTGAATGAAAATGGTCCTTTAAAGGATAGTAACCAATGTAGACAGCCCTTCTTGCTCTGATCCAGTGGGGGAAATTCTGGGGGAAATTCTGGAAGAGCGCAGAAGATATGGCAACTGATCCAGTGCACATTTCTGACCATTTCCCCCACCCCTCCACAGGATAGGGAAAGCTGAAGTTGTTGCCACATGCTGACACCTGGTGCAGTCCGCACTCCTTGCACCTCCTGTTGATGCCCCTGTCATGATATACACATTTTCTTGAAGACATTGGTATTGTGGATTCTGTAAAGAAGGCAGTCTACTGCATAGGAATATTGATGCTATTCCTGTATTGCCTGCAGGTTGCTGCTGCTTGTCTTACTCTAAAAATAAACACAGGATATGAAAAGTATGCTAAGCACAATTCCAATTAATCATAGTATTGAAATAAACATGCAGAGTATATTCCAAGTTATTTTGGGCATTTGTGGCTCCAGAGATGAGTAAATGCAACGGATATGGGCATGGCTTGTTGTTTTCACCTTTTATTACTGAAAACATCCAACAGCTTATTCTTACTTTGAAGGACACATCCCCTGTCTCTCATAGAATTCATGATGGTACTTTATTGTTTGTGCTCTTCTATACGCACCATTGAACTTCAAACAATTCACGATTTTGATCAAAGTTCTTCTTTCTTGGTTTATCATTTTCTGTTCCTCCTCAGACCATTCCAGGGAAAGTTGCATGTGTGGGCACGGCATACATGAGAATCAAAGGTTGCGAAGAAGTCTGAGTCAAATTACTAAGTAATACCTCCAGTCCATTTCAGGAAAAGGATGCTGCGCTAACAGATCATTTATCTAAGTGATGATTCACACATTTCTAAGCTACTCATATCTTTGTAGTGTGAACTTACCACACACTTTTGACTCTTAGGACCAATTCACATTTACTAGAAATAACAGCCTTAATAGTGCTAAAATGTTGCTGCTTTTCCCAGGGATGTATATCTTGACTATCTTACTGGAACTTTTATGATGGATTACCATGGTCATTTTTAATATGACTTTGATGTATCATTTTCATGTGGCAAAGAGATATTTCAAAGGCACCCTATGTGGTGAAATCCGAGATTTACCACATCCTGCAGAGTGCATAAATATAAAGTTCTGTGCCACATAGGGCTATGCTCAGAAGAAAAGTACACTGTGTGAATATGGTGGGTACAAGCCAAGTAGCAGATCAAACAGGAATATGAGGCACTTGCAATAATGCTTGCATTGGCCCCTCCTACATCCTCACAGGATGATGCTAGCAGCAGCTTCAGGGCCCAATCCTATCCAAGTTTCCAGTGCTGGTGTTGCTGTGCCAATAGGGTATGCACTATTTCCTGTGTTAGGGAGGCAGTCTCAGAGCCTCTTCAAGGTATGGGAACATTTGTCCCCTTACCTCGGGGCTGCATTGAGGTTGTACTGGTGCTGGAAAGTTGGTTAGGATTGGACCCTGAGTCTACTTTGCCCTGCAGAATCTTAATATTGCACATATTATACATACATTAAAATAACTATTTTGTTGGGTGGGTCTTGAAGCTCATTTCTTAGAAAATCCAGTAGCTCAGAAAGTATGAGAAAGTTTGTCAGATGAAGTAAGTTCTACTCCATGCAAGTTTTTTTTTTTAAAAAAAACTAAAATCTGTACATCATTAAGATGCTACAAGACTTACAAATTGACCATGACTAATGAACTAATAACCTATAGACTAAAATGAGTACTCTTTGGGGATTTGTTACTAAGAGAAAGAGCTGGAATGTAAGAAATTACAAGGAGTAAAAAAATCTGCCAAACAATGCTGGTGAACTACTCCTGAATTTAATTGATAGAGGTTTAAATTTATTTCTAAAAAATTTTTTTTCATTCTTTTGTCCCCATTTTGATGGCTTGGCTGTGGAGAGGAGAGGTCAACTAGTGCAAGGAAATCTCAAATCTTAAAAAAAACCAAAACAAAAAAAACCCCAAACCACCAATCCTGGTTGAACTTCTTACTAAACTGCCCCTTTGCTGATAAGATTTGACTAAAATGGTTGGAAAAAAATCTTGTTTATATTTCCGTACTGCATTCAAGAACTTTGATCTTGCATAAGAGAGACTTCAGTGATACTGGGAACCTCTTTGTTTTTCTTGTATCCTTTAATAAGAAGTTAATTATATCTTTTGTGTCAACACTGTTAGCATTTTAAGAATGTCTGAAGTGAATGCTTAGTACTAATGAAATTTGCTTCAAAAGAAACACTGAAGTTGAAGACTTATTGTTTGCAGGAAATCTATATTCTCTTCTTAAGTCGGCTCCATACCATGGCAAACATCATTATAGTTACTTTTAGTGTTTCTTGCGACAAACAAGTGTGGACAGCATACCTGTATCTTTAAATAGCTGTGGTTAAGGTATGGATTTTGTCTCATTGCCCTGTGATAAGGAAAGCACCTTTGTTTTCATTGTCTTGTCTGGTGTGTGAGATGACAGGATGTAACTAAGATGAAGACTGATCTATGAATTATTAGTTTCAGTTACTGGAGAAAAAAACTTATCAGCAAAGTACTTTCAAACTGTACTATCTGAACGTTCACAAATCCAGCAATTACTGAGAATAAGTTACAGTTCTAACTTTGCTAGAAAAAGAGAACCACATTTCTCCCACACTTGGGAATAATTTCAGTTTTAGACGTGGTGGTATTTGAAATTTTAATCAAACTGTAAAAGTGTAGCTAGTCTGCAGTAATGACTTTGAGTTGATTCCGCCTTATTGCTGTTTGCAAGCCCATTCTAACTGTGGTTACATTAACAGCAGTGCTGACATAAGGCTAATCGTAAATTGCTTTATACCTGAAGGGGCGGGATAATGCTGTGAGAGTGTACACAAGGACAATTAAGATGAATGTTCTACCAAGAATGCTATTCTTGTTCGAAACAATTCCTGTTTTGACATCTGATATACCATTTAAACAATGGCAAAAAAGATTTATCCAAATTTATCTGGCAAGGGAAAAAGCCACTGGTTAAATATAAAATTCTACAGGATGCTAAAGAGAGAGGAGGGTTGGGATTACCTGATTTAAAATTATATTTCGCTGCTTGTTGTCTGACTTGGATGAAGGAATGGGTAACATTGAAAAACAGAAGATTACTGGAATTAGAAGGACATGGTTTGAGGTTTGGCTGGCATGGGTATATATGGTATGACAAAGCTAAGATTAATGCAGAGTTTAATAACCACTCTGTTAGGTGTGCCATTTTGAGAATTTGGAATAAATATAAAGTTAGATCTTGCCCAAAAACTCCATTGTGGTTATCACAAGAAGCTTTGCATAGAAAAGAAATGGTAACTACACATAATTGGTTGACTTATCAGGATGTGTTAAAATTTTCTCAGGGAGAAAGTACATTAAAATCAAGAGAGGAAATATTAGATGAAGGATATGTTTGTCAGTGGTTTCATTACTTGCAAATTCAGGAAGGGTTTAGAATAGACAAAAGAACCTTTGGTATTGAACAACACAAATCAGAATTTGGAAGGGAATGATGTTTAAACGATAAACCAATTATCACTAAAATTTATAAACTCTTATTAAAACTTGAAATGGATGAACAGGTAAAAGACTGCATGATAAAATGGGCTCAGAATTTTGGTTACAATATTTCAATGGATCAGCGGGTGGGTTTGTGAACAAGAGGTTTGAAGTTTACTTTAAATATTAATCTTAAGGAAAATTTCTATAAGATGATGTACCGTTGGTATTTGTCTCCCATGAAATTGGCTGAAATGTATAACACAATGGGATGTTCTTGGAAATGTGAACATCAGGAGGGATCATTTTTTCATATGTGGTGGTCCTGCAAATTTGCAAAAAAATTTTGGACACAAATTCATTCACAGATGCAGAAAATTTTAAAGATTAATATACAGTGGAAGCCAGAGTTTTTCATGTTGGATTTGATGGACAAACACTTGGAAAGAGCGCATGGTGTATTATTGCTGTATATGATAACGGCAGCAAGGGTACTCTATGCACAGAAATGGAAGTGCTCCTGTATATCAACAGTAGAGGAGTAGCTGGTGAAGATGCTGGAGTTGGCGGAGATGGCAAAGTTGACATCTTTGGTTAGAGAAAAGAGAGTGGATTTGTTTTTGACTGAGTGGAGGCCATTTGTGATTTTTCTGCAGAGGTTGGATGGTAATTAAATATATATTTGTGGATTTGGCTCCTCCTGAATTGAGGAGATGGATGTAAAGGAGATCTAATATTAAGTTTATTGTATTAAATATTGTAGAGATAGATATTATTATTATGTTTGTGAACCTGTAGTAGAGATAAGTGGAAGACTTTTAAAATTTTGTGTTAGTTCAATATTGTAATGTAAATAATATTCTTTTAAAAAAAAGAGTGTACACAAGGGCCCTATGAACTGTGGTTAGGCAATTGGGCAGTGTTGCATCTACACCTGGCACCTGTCAGTATGCCCGTTGATTCCATTCTCTGAAGCGCCTCAGGTTAAGCGCTGGTTTATGCAGCAAGGTTTGGGAAACTTCTGTTAGGAAGATCAAGGAGTGTGGTTATAAAGAAGAGGAAATACTTTATGAGAACTCCATACTTGGACTGGGGAGGGAGAGGGAGGGTGGGAGGTCTTGCATGCTAGTTACTGTATCTACAGTAGTTGGAAAGGTGCTTCTGGGAAGAAGGAACGATAGCCTAAGATTAGCAATCTGCTTGCCGAAGAGACCTTCACTGAAAAGTAAGAGGGGAAATCCTCATAATTCATCTGGTTAGTTTATAAACTGTGTTGTTCCCCTTGTATACAGGATGCTTGAACACTGTTGTCGTACCTTTCTCCACTTCTAGAATATTGGAGATCAGTTGTTTGTGGCTTGGGCATGTTTTGACGATGACAGAAAGGGCAGGCAAACTGTTCCTCTACTGCAGGGGTCGGCAACCTGCGTTTCTAGAGCCGCATGCGGCTCTTTCAGCTGTCTGCTGCGGCTCCTCCCGGTGAAAGTGGCAAAGGGGTTAACAGGAGGCACCTGTGCTGGGAGGGCAGGCTGCTTCCCTCCTCTCCCTTCACCCCCACCTGCCCTGAGTTTCTTTCCCTTTTCAGTTTTGCCCGCTCTGCAGGCTTAAGCTCCCTGTTTTTCCCTTCCCCAACTCTCCAGCAGGCTCAGCCAATCAGCATCCAGCAGGCTCCTGGCTTTTTCAGTTGGAATGGCTTAGGGCCCTTCACTGGCTGACCACCAGCCAATCCTGAGCTGCCTTCCTCCTCAGCCATTGCAAGCCCTTGCAGCCGGACTTTCCCTGAGCAGGTCCCCACTCAGTGCAAGGAGAGGCTTTTCCTCCATAGCAGAGGAGACATCCTGTGTGTCTACTCAGTAGTAAGCCCCATTACAGTGGATGAAGCTTACTCCCAGGAAAGGGTGCCTGGGATGGCAGCCTTGAAGCCTGCTCAAGGCCAAGCGCAAGGACGGGTGAGTGGGAGCCCATGCAGGTCTGTTCCAGAGTAAGCCCTGATGTCATCCCTGGGCTACTCCCAGGAAGGTGTGGAGGGCTGCAGCCTCAGCAACCTCCTATGCAGGTCTACTCACAAGTAGTCAGTGAGGCTTCCTCCCAGGAAAGTGTGGAGAGGACTGCAGCCTGAGAGCTCCAACCAACTTGTCTGCTCAGAAGTCCCATTGTAGTCAATGGGGCTTACTCCCAGGATAGTGTGGAGAAGGTTGCAGCCTGAGTGAGGGCAGGCAGGCAGGGCAGAAGCTGGCCTGTGGTTCCCCCCTTCCCCCCCCCAGGTCTGTTTGACCTTTAAGCCAATGGGGCTTACTCCCAGGATAGTGTGGAGAGGGTTGCAACCTGAGTGAGGGAGGGCAGGCAGGCAGGGCAGAAGCTGGCCTGTGGCTGCCCCCCCTCCTTCTCTTCCCCACCTCTGGAGTCTGTGTCCTTTGTTCCTTCCAGCAGGGTGCCCCTGGAAGGTGGACGGAGTTCTTTAGTATCCATGTAAGATAAGCAGATGTCATAACCGCCATATGTATTGGAATCCTGGAAGATCTGGTGAGGAGGTAGATGTGGTGTCAGCAGTGGCCCCTTTAAGGATAAGGCCTGGGCATCCAGCAGAGTGTGCTGCACAGCTGCAGCCACTTGAAGGCAATAGGGCTCTCAGGGATATAAGGAGCACCTGAGGAAGGGGTGTGGGTTGTAGAAGGAGTGCAGGTTGGAGGTAGGAGAGGAGACAGACGTGACTGACTGACTTGGCTTATTGACTTTGACTTGGATACTCTGACTGATTTGACTTACTTACTTTGGAATCTGATCTTGGACTATGACTTGGCTTATTGACTTTGGACTCTGCCCTGGATGCTCTGACTGACTTTGTGACTAATGGACTGCTGGAGACACTGGAGTTTGGTGTGTGGCTGCTGTGCCCAAGACCTGCTGAGGACCCAGGGGCTGCTGTAGTGGTGGGGGGCTGCTGGCAAGAGAGAGGACCTCTGCAGGTTGAACAGGCGAGCTACCCTGGAGGTGGGGTCCAGCAGGACTGTAGGCAGAACCAGGGTTATTTGTTGAGGGAAAGAAGGTGAGCTAATTTGCTTAAAGTGGGCCTAATTCTCCAGGCAGAGAATGGCCTTGGAATCAGGCAAAGCACCATAGAGGACCAGGTGTCTGAAAACACAGGACAAGAATGTATGACAAAACTAACTAAAAGCTACAAGAGGGGGCTACATTATAAAAATGGGACCTATAAGAGCATAAAGGTGAAAAAAACAACTATATATGCAGTATTATCTTCATTTTAGACGTCAAAAGGGTTTTGTGGCTCCTGAGATTTTTTCCCCTCCGGAAAATGGGTCCAAATGGCTCTTTGAGTGTTTAAGGTTGCCGACCCCTGCTCTACTGCATGCATGGAGCAGCAAAGGAAATCTATAGTTGCTGCATTATTTTCTAAGTGGTTGAGATGGTCTAAAATTAGAAAGAGAGAGAGAGAGAGAGACTTAATGCTTTTGTAGATTAAGAAAACATTGATTTTACAGTTGACAAGGGCACTTGCCTTGAAAACAGTCCAATCTGCTTCCAGTGTTTAACATATGTGATCACTTTCCTGTTTTTTGTGGCAGACGAACTTGCCTGTCGTTGAATAGCAACTCATTATCATATGTTTGCATAGTTTCCTTTACAAAGGGCGGTATATATGTGTGCTGAAGAACTTGTAACATGGGGCACAAATCTAAGGACACAGTCTTCAGCCAAATGCCCAATGCTTTTGGGATTGGATTGGAGGGAAAACTCTGGGGGATTTTCACATTGCCAGAACCAGTGATTCATTCAAAACTCTAGTTGACAGGCAGCCCAATTCTAACATGCTCTGGAGCAGGCAGGCCAGCTGGCCTGCACTGCATCCAGAGCAGGGCTGGGCTAGGTTGCAGCACAACTGGGAGTAAGGGGAATTCATTGTGGTGCCAGGACAGTGTTCATTCACTGTGGTGTGGGGAAGCTGATGTGCATCCTTCTGCCAGCTCCCTGACTCTCAAGGACGTGCAAATGTACCTTACGGCATGTTTCCAACACTTCCAGGTGGGTGCAAGGGACTTGTGTCAGCCCAGCAGCAACCCAGAATTCCACCCTGAGTCTGGTAAGTCTGGCCCTGAACATACATGAAACTGCTGGGAGAGGTTTCCTGAGGATGATTTGGAGTTGAATGGCACAAATATGCAAATGACACCCAACTCTTTCCTTCCACCAAATGTTGGGGAGGTGGTTGATATCCTGGACCATTGCCTGGAGGCATGGGAAAATGGGGAGCTAGAACTGGATGTGGGGTAACAAGTTGAAATTCAGACAAAACAGAGTTTCTCTTGGTCTAGAAATCTAAAATGCAGGAAGTTCTCCTGAATTCACCCCTGCTCCTAGATTGCCTTATAAGATTCTCAGAACTTAGCAATCCTTTTATGGCCACTAGAGAAAGTGGGAGCAGTGGTGCTCAGTGCTGACAAAGTGAGGTAAACCTTCTGACCCCTGCCCATTTCACTTATCTCGCTCCCTCAAGGTCCTCTGTTTTTACAGCATTCCCTCCACTAACCATTAAAGGAGATGGCAGCAGCAGTGCTGGACACAGAGAGAAGGATGGGTGGGTTCCCAGCTATGGTGAATGTTCTGTTTTCCTCCCATTTTTGTGTGTTTTTGGACATGTTTAACTCCTCCCTGTGCAGGCATTCTTTGCAAGCAGCTTTGTTTGAAAATGCCATTATTCCAAGCTTGTGTGTATTTAGTTTCTCTTCCTCTCTGGAAAGGCTATAACCCTCCCCAAAATTTGGCATGCATTTAGCAGATGGGGAGACTGGGAATTTTTTGAACAATGTAAATAGCTTATGCTAGGGACTGGTGGTGGTGGGAATGGGATGGTAGCAGTGGATACCAAGTACCTAATTTTTTCCCCATTTGGTTGCTGGTCAAGTAAAGGAAAATCGGGAGCAGGAAAAGGTACACATGTGCTAACAACTAATAGGTACAACTCCCCTTGGTTAACTTGCCTTCCCCCAAGAGTCCCTTTCCTTGTCACCAGAATTCCCTCCACTGGTTATTAGAGGAAGTGATGGCAACAATGGCACTGGAAGACGAGGGAGATAGGTTAGTGAAGCAGGCAAATGGTTGGCAACCTTTAGTCTCAAAAGACTATGGTATAAGCCTACAGCACCTGGTATTCCCAGGTAGTCTCCCATCCAAGTACTTACCAGGTCTGGCCCTGCTTAGCTTCCAAGATCAGACAAGATCGGGCATATGCAGGGTAATGAAGCAGGCAGGGGTTGGGGGACTACTCTCCCCATTGTTTGAATTAAGAACTTGAAGAAAGTGTGGAGAGGAGAAAGAAGAACATGCAGGCCCAGCAATTGTAAAACATACATATTTGGGATGTCTGTGTAAGAGCTCAAGGAGTAAGAAGATATGCAGGCAGAGGCAGGGCTACAGCAGTAAAATATGCAAGTGCGGAGAATTGCTATGCCTGTTGTCTGAAAATGTTGAGGACTTAAATGCAGGGAACACAAAATAGGGAGACCTATAAGAGGAACCCCCAAACCTAGCAATTCATTTAAATTAAACTGAAAACTGGAATTATCAGAGTCTGTTCAATCCATTAGACTCTGTGATCATGGCCATACAGTAAAAAGTGACTGTGCTTACAGTACAATAGATCGTTCAGGCTGTGCTCAGCCAAACATTTTAATGACCAGCTGCTTTCTGTTTCATGCCAAAAACTGCTGAGTGCTGATTGAGACTTACAAAATTATGCAGAGGATGGCTAGAGGGAGGTTCTTTTCCCTCTCACACAACACCAGAACCAGGGTCATCTACTAAAATTAGTAGAACAGACAAAATAGTTAGAACAGACAAAAGAAAATATTCTTTTCCCAGCTTGTAATTAATCTGTGGAACTACTTGCCAGAGGATGTAGTGATGGCACCTGACCTAGATGCCATTAAAAGGGGATTGAACAGATTTCTGAAGTCCTTCACAGACACCCATCATGGCTTGGGTCTCTGCAACTTCCTGGTTTTAGAAGTAGGCGACCTCATAATGCCAGACGCAAGGGTTAACACCAGGAAGCAGGTCTCTTGTTGTCTTGTGTGCTTCCTGAGGCATCTGGTGGGCCACTGTGAGATAGAGGAAGCTGGACTAGATGGGCCTTTGTCATGTTCCTGGGCTTTTCTTATGTTCTTGTGACTTTCCATAGCTAGGGTAAGGATGGCTTTTGCCTCCTGTTTTCCAGTCTTGGTGCTTTTTTTGTTTTTTGTCCTACAATGCACACATGCATCTGACTTCTTCCTCTATATGAGACTTGGAGAGGAAAAGGTGTTAGTAATAGTAGTAGTAATGAACTGAGTGCACTTTGTTCAGCATATCTCTAAATCGCAAATCAGTGATCCCACAACTCAAGTTGCAAGTCATAGTGGCCATTGTGACTTGACCAAAATTCCAGCTCTTGAGTTACGGGTCATAGTCAGTTTTGGGTCAGAAGTCTCAAATCCTTGAGCCAAATTTCACCAAAAAAAGAGAGGTGGTGCTGGATTGGTTGTGTGGGCGGAAGTTGTCATTTAACACCCCCCCCCCAATGTTCCCATCCCATCTGCACTCAAGTCAGCTATGAGCAAAGAACAGCGTCCCTCCTCATTTGCCTACCTCCTTTTGCCCCTCCCTGGCTTGTGCTGGAAAAAAAAAATTGAAGCAGCTCTTCTTTATATCACAAAGAAGATATAAAGACCCATCCTTTGGCTGCCTCCTTCACTCCCCTCTCTAAGCCATTCTCTCCTATATTGCTGCTGCCACCACCTTCTGGTCCCTCCCACAGCCTCATGCAGCCAAAAAACACTTAAGCCTTCCTCTTCCTCTCATTGTGTATCTCCCAGCCCCGCATCCTGGAACCCATCCTCCTCCTACCATGTCTGCTGCCATCCTTTTCTGGATGCCTACTTCTGGATCTCCCAGGATGTCTTGCAGCACAATATTGAAGTGGCAAAGAGAAAAAAGCAAACAAGAGAACACGCATGCACACACATGAAAGATAGGGCCTTGAAGTCCATTTTCAGTTTTCAAGTCACTGCCTGTGAGTCGAGTGCACAGCCACAACTTGAGTGAAAATTGAGTGTGAATTTTCAAGGGTAGTAACTTAAGTGCGACTCAAGTCAAGTCTCCTGAGTTAAGTGTCCATCCCTGCATTATAGTGGCATCAGGGTGGGATGAGAGAATTAGTGCAGAGTGCTGAGAGAGATGTCCAAGGAAAGCTGGAATTGCTTGCAAAGCAGCTTTATGTTAACCTTCTGTCATTTCACATGAGCCCTTGTTTGCTGGGTATCATAGTTACTGTGTGTATATATGTGTGCCATTTTATTTTTGTTTTAGTATTTAGTCATGCCTCTTAGAATTCCAGTGAGGTCTTCTAAATCTGGCCAAAGTTGCCAATTCCTGATTCCTTTGTAAACTTCTAGAGTAGGGCTAGTAGGGCTTCTCCTTCATCCTGTTGGAACTACATGAATGATTCTGTCTGGAGCCTGTTCAGTACTCGAGTTGCTGTAATTTTTCAACTGTAGAGGTGTTTTTTTTTAAACAAATTTTTATTGCTGTAGGATGGAATCCTGTGTGCACATTTCCTGCTGTGAAATCTGATTGTGCATAGCTTTTATAAACAGAGCAGGATTAAAAGGCCTATTTGCAAAATATTCTCATTGGGATAGAATGATGAAAGTACGAAGATAAAACATAGCTGAAAGGCTGATGTAGCAGACATGGTCGTGGTGTAATTGCATAAAGAAATGATTTAAATGTTTGGCCAGAGATAAGATGATTCAGTTAACACCTTTTTTTGTGAGTGCTTTAGACATGTATATTGGATTAAATAATATTGACTAGATATATAAAGCAGGAAGCTTGTCAATTATTCTCAATTTCACCCTCCTCCACTGGTGTTCTCCTAAAACAAAGTGGTGGCCCTGCATATTTTATACTGGCAATTCATTTTCATTGGAGTCATTGCTCTTAGAGTTCACATGCTTTATGTCTCTTGTTGCTCTTTCAGTACATTACCTTTTAAGCCAATCTGCTCCCGAAAGAGGCTTATGCTACAGAACAATCCTAGAAGGAGAACTTGCTAATTGGACAGATCCATGCCTTTCATTTAACCTCGTAGATATTGCGCTGGAACGGACAAAGAGCAGAGTCATGTGGTGGTGTCTCTTGTATTACAACCAGTGCATCCTAATTTTCAGGTGGACCAACTGATTGTCAGCTGATGACAGAAGCTGTATAGGAGACTTGTTCTAACAAGCAATAATTGTGTAATTAAGGGCTTTTAATCAAGTCAAGGAATCCAAGTTCATTCTTGGTCTTCCTTTCGTTGAAAGTTAATGTCATCTACATTGAATGAAATCCATCAGCAATCCTTTGTTCTCGAAAACATTTGCAAGTGCTTTTGGTGCAGTCAAGCTTTATTTGTGTATGAGGCAGACAAGTGGTAAAACCTGTAGTAAGCTAAGAACTCCTATCCAAAATGAAATGATGGGTGCATCATGTTAATCCCTGCCGCAGCAGGTCACCACGCATTGAATTTTAAAATTCTAACTTTTGGGGTTGTTCTCAAAGTGAAGAAAATCATCCAGCATGGGAGCTTCCCAAGCAACTTTTATCCCCTGTAGTCCAATAAATATATGGTAAGATAACAAATAGGTGATGACAGTTTCGTGCTTTCTGTCTCTCCACATGCTGTGCATGGCCAGTCAGAGCACTGAATATATAGTGTCTGAATCCTGCAGTTGCCTTCCGGACAGGCAGGAGGGAGGCAATTCATGTCAGTAGAGGGCCCAGCAAGACTGTCTCTTTTGCTTTGCCCCCGCTCATATGAGGAAAACATGATGTTTTGTACTTGGAGGTGCCAGTGGGGTACCTTTGTCCCCCCCCAGCCCCATGACATTTGTCCCCCCCAGCCCCATAATCTGCATATCTAGAATGAGGGGCAGGTTTTGATCCTTGTCAGCTGTGTTCCAGATTATAGTCTTTTTATTTTGCCCCATGTAACTTGGTGAGGGCCATTGGGGAAATGAGCCAGCACATATCTGTAGAACCCTGCATTCTGTTAGAAACTAGCTTCTCCCCCTCGCCCCCCCCAGCGAGGGGGGTCTACTTCAGCAATAAAAACTACCAAGAGTCTTGTAGCACCCTAAAGATTAACCCATTTATTCCAGCATATGCTTTTATAGACTGCCGTCTGCTTCAACAGTTGCATGGAATGAAATTCTCAGTTACTTTCTTCCACACTGCCAGTTCAAGCTTGATTTAGATGTGGTGTTACATGTGTAAAAGAGGAATACTACTTACCCATGAGGCTAGCACCTTGTTTAAACTATGCTTTATTGCCCATGCGTATAGGCATGCCATACGTCTGTAGCCCACATGAGTATCATGTTGATGTGCTAATACTGCAGACATAGCAGCTAAGGGCCCAGTTAAATGTGAAGCCAGCTGCAGCTTCATGTTTAAATTGGGCCCTAGGGAAGAGGCAACAATTGCTGCTGTTCTTTGCTTTGTCCTCAAACTGAAAGAAGAAGAGTGGCTGTCTCACAAGCCTGGGATCCTCAAATGTTATGTTATTGTGCCACCTTCTCTCCCCAATTTACATGATTTCCTCATATTACAAATAGTTGCAACCCACATTTTGAGAACCTCTGTTATAAGCCCCTGGAATAAACAAAGGGAGATGGAGAACTCTCCTTTTCAAAAGGACTTTCTAGGTTGGGGTGTCAAACATAAAGGCCTGGGGCCTGGATATGGCCCATGGAAACTCTTTATCCGGCCCCAGACTCACCCAGCACCACCATCAGCTGCTCCCAGCTGCTGAGATGTGCTGAGTGTCACTGCTGAAAAGGTAGCCAGCATAATAATTGGGGTTTCCCATATCTTGAAAATATGATTGAGATTTACGTATTTTCTGACATTTGCAGAAACATCCTAAGTGAAAGAAGTGCTTATTTCTGGTCCTGACCTGCTTAATGATATCACTTCCGGCCCTCTGCAGGCATCATGAATGCTATATGGCCTGCTTTATGAAACAAGTTTGACACCTGCATTCCTGAACTTTTCTCCTTTTCTCTTTCAAATATATGATTTGGTGGTTCCACTCATACATGTTAGGTAGGTTAGAGAAGGTAGGTTGGGGGAACTGCTGCTCAGCTGTTTGGCCTATGAGGTCCTACTAGGTTCCTTTCCATTTTTTATTCTGTTCGTTACCTGTATGTATGAAGGTGACACCCAGCTCTATCTCTCTTTTCCTTCTGAGCCTAGGGGGGCAGTGAATGTTCTGAACTGGTGTTTGGCTGAGGTGAAGAATTGGATATGCATTAATAACCTGAAACCCAATCCAGGCCAAAAAGAGGTGCTGTTGGTCAGTAAAATGGCTGGTTTAAGCTTGACAGTGCAGTCTGTCCTCAATGGAGGTTGTGAAGGACTAGGTTTTCAGACAGTGCTCCTAGGTCAGTCTTTGTCCACTGTGACCAGGAGTGCATTTGCCCAGCTTTGGCTGGTGAGCCTTGTTATGAAGCTGTGCCAGTTCACCTGTGTTCTAGTTATGACGAAAGCAGATTTGGCCATGGTGGAGACTTTTTTTTTTTTTTGCACAGCAGATTTGGCCACAGTGGAGACTACTTTTTGCAGAACCTCTTCCTGTATTCAGTGCAGGACTTCTTCCTGATCTCTGATTTGTGGGAGAGGATTAGATAGCCATCTGGGAGTGAGGTCTGGCTCCATGCTGCCCTGTAGGAGGAGCCTGATAACATGGCTCGCAGCCGAAGCAGAACCACCTGTTTGGATCAAGGGATCCTCTGCACACCATGAACCTCTTGCCACCATCCTCTTTTGTGTGTTACAAAGGGAGTCTACAAATATTCAGTATAAAGTGTTTTTTGTATTTAGTTCCAAGTTAAAAGCGTAAGTCATGTCAGCTTTACTCATTGGCAATACCTGATAGTAATACTTTTGACTAATAATACATTTGACTGTATTCTTTATGAAGCAATAAAGGTATGGCAATCCTCAGACACTTTAAATTAGCCTATTTATGAAGGAGAAATAAATTCAAGTAGGATCCAAGTATGGCCAGCCATGTAAAATAAAGATGATTGAGAGTCCAGATGGCAGACACCTCAATTCCAGATGCTTTTGATATGAGTTCAGTGAAGAAGTATTTTCGCTCTTTTTGCCAAGAAATATTTAGTATTTGGCAAAGCACATAATTACAGTGCTTTTGCATTTGTAGTATATTTGCAATTGTATTATTCAAAAACCTGCACAACTATGTATTCTGAGATTATTGAACATAAGTTCTTCCAACTGCCTTGAAAACATTCTGCTGCATTTAGAAGCATGAAAGGGCTGTTCTCTGAGCATCCCTATCCTGTATCCAAGTTTCTTCAGATTCTTCATCAGCTGCATCCATCGTCATAGGTCTTTATTGAGCCTCGCTGTTGGATCTTAAATGAATCTTCTCTTATGCTCTTGTCAGTGGAAGTGAAAAAGAAAAACAATTTATTTTAATTTAAGGAAGTGGCAGGCTTGTAGTCTACAGCAGAGCACTCCAAACAGGCTGGATCTGGGGCCCTTGCTAACCCCTCTCCCACATGATTGGAGTTTACAGGTCCATGGGGGAGTCTGCTATTTTCACCTCTGTAAAAATCAAACATTGGGGGAGATTGGAGGTGATGATAACAGTCTCCCCGGCGGATCAGTAAGGTCCAGTCATGCCAAGTAGGCTGTTTTGGGTCTACAGTGAAACTTATCTACAGTCTCTACTACAGTGCAAGCTGCTTATGATTCTGTTGCCAATACGGGTTTTGCCACCTTATCCATTTCATTTATGTAACAATTGCCATGTTACATGCTCAGATATTTCTGTATAGAATTTTGTACTGTACAGGCCACAGGAATTCCTATATTAAAGTGGAGGGAAAAAACAGCCTTATAAGTCCTGAATATTCTACTGGTCATAAAATTTGAACCTCTCATTCAATTCTTCTGAAGAGGAGAAAACAATCTCTTTTTAGATTATTGTTCTTATAAATATCTATAAAAGTATCATTTGGTTGCTTGAGTAAAAAGGTTCAATATGGAAAGAGTAGATGTGGAAAACAATTTTACCTCATGAACTTGATTATATTTTCAGAGCAGAAAAGTAGGCATATGTGCCAAGACTCAATCTAATTTGAGTTTGGCCTAGTTAATGGATGAATACTGAAGATCTTCCTTCAGAATTTATGAAAAGAAATGTCCTAATGCATTATGAAATCAATCCCAAAGCTTCTGACAATCATTCATAAATGATGCCTGCCTGGCAGAGTTTATTTTGCTGCTGATGTGCTGAAGACTTTTGTAATTTGTCCATTGAAATGTGTCTAATCTGAAATTAGATTCTTTTACACTATTCAAGTTTTATCCTAAACAAATAATAAGTTTTTTTCAGTCTGGAAGCCCTAATTTTTCAACGGGTCATTTTACAGGTTCTGTAGGAGTTTTTGTACAAATGTCTGGTTGAAAGTACACTTAGCTAAACGTATTCTTAGTGTTGTCCTTTTCTTTTTCTTTTATTGTCTTTTTCTGTCCTTTTTTATTATTATAAATAAATGACATACCCCCCCCCCCAAAAAAAAGACACCCTGGTGTGTCATTTCAGTTCAGTTCATGAAGGTGTCCTAGAATGCTCTCCAGTGTGCCTAATAGTGATGGGTGGAACCCTCTTCTCTAATTCTGTGCAGAATTGGGTTTGGCAAATTAGGCTATCCTCTGCCAAAGTTGAAATCTGCTTGGTTTATTCTACGTTCAGGTCAGACTACCTAAGCCTCACCCTTAAACCCCTGCCCACACTTCTTCCTACTTCTCTGGTAGAGTAGCAATGGTGGCTGGAGGCCCTTATCCCTTGCCTGTTGGAATGCTGCTAGAGTGGTGTTCTAGGTGCCAGGAGCCATGGGAAAATATAGTTTCTCAAGGTGCCTGAGTTATTTAGGTGAATGCTAAACACCTGGAAATGATACCACTTTCTTAGAAAGGACTCTGACTTGGGAAAATTGTTAACCAGAGTCCCTGGCTCCTAGGACTGCTTTCCTAGTGTTTCAGCAGATGTGAAGAAGCCTCCAGCAAAGACCTGCTACTGCTGCCAGAAAGGTAAGTGGGAAGGCAGGCGGGAGGAAGTTCTCCTGTTCTGATCACAAAGTGAGCTGGAAAAGAACTTAACAGGGCCTCAGTGCTCGCCTTGCTCTAGAAAGTGAGCATTTACAAGTTGCCAAGGTCCATATTCTGAATCAGGAAATCATGAACCTCAACAGCATCAACCATACCAAGGCTCTATGGCAGACAAATTGAGTGAAAGTGTTCATTGAGGGGAGGAGGTTTTGCAAACCACTCCTGTAGAATAAGGAAACATATGCTGCACTGTGTAATATTAACGCAGGAAAAAACTGAGAATTACAGATTGTGAGGTTTCGTCTAAACTTTTTCAGAAATCTTGGAAATTGATTTGAGTTTATAAGAAACGTGGTTAGATTGGGGGGGAAAAAACACAAAGGTTTATGCAGTGATGGCCAAAACTGGTTAACAAAGGAGCTTTAATTTTATGTGTAATACTTTCTTAAGGCAACTTGGTGGGTCTGGCATAAATGTAAAGTTTGCGAAAGATTCATTGCTCTTCATTGCTTTGCTTGTTGCATTATTACTTATTGTTTTGGTTTGTTTTATTACTGTATTTTTATTCATCTGTAATAATGCTCCTCTTAAGGGTGGAAGGGCAGGATAAAGTGCTTTAAATGAAGGATTGTATCCAGTTAATTGTGTCATGGTTTGTGTTTAATTTCTACTTAACTTTTAGCCTCCGTGCTACCTTTTGCAACATCTTACCCCCTCCCCCGCTCAGCTTTTTCATCTTTTGCCCAGTGATCAGTGTCTTACTTACCTCTCTTGGCTTTTTCTATCCTTTGTTCTGATTCTTCAGCCTTTTAATCAACTTGTTAGATTTTTTACGCTTTGCCAGCCTCGTCACTCTGGAGGGGATTGTCACATCTCTTCTGTGTGGGCTTCCTAATCCTAGGTGATGGCAGTGAAGAGACTGCCAATTTCCTACTAAATCCCATCTCCCCAGTAGAAGGGTGAACACACAGCAAATAGCTGGAGTAAGCACTATTTAACTGGTAAGCACTAGCTGTGAGTGGCCTCCTTGGGACGAAGTGCCTCCTGGGGCAAAGTGCCAAGGTAAGACAGAATGAGTTAAGCATCTGTGCCGGTTTAGCAGCAGAGTGAGGAAGCCAGGACATCAAACATTGCCCTTCACTTGAGAAAAGGGGCAGCAAACCAGTTTAAGCTTTCTTAAGTGTTTCCCAAAATAAAATACAAAACTATGCAATCAGGCAGCCAGAAGCAGGGTGGGGGCTATCTGGGTTTTTGCACCTAGTGTCACATGTCTGACTATATGCCTCTGGGCATTAGTTATGGATGTGTCCTCAATGCAAGGTGCTCTGAGGGACTTAGGGAATGGGTCTGCTCCTTTGAAGCCTTGGCTGCTGACCTGGAGAAGCAGAGGCAGAGAGTGACCACCATGAGACTTCTGGATACATCCAGGCATAGTCCCACCTGCAGGTGGCCTGCTCCTCAGCTGCCAGGGTAGGAAATCTTAGGGCTGGAGGCCATCATTCTGAAGAAGAAGAAACAATCCCCTAGGGGGGACCCCTTCTTCAGGGGACAGGCCCATATTCAGTTGCACTAAGGCTGCTCCTCAGCGGGAGGGGGTCCGGCGCTTCTTGGTGGGTGATTTAATTGTCATTAACATGGGGGGGGGTCTATGATAGATGTGAGGATCACATGGTGACTTGCCTACCTGGTGTGGCAGGATATAACAATATAATAATATCATCCATGTTGATTTTCCACTCTGTCCCATTGCTTTTAATGTGAAAAGCTCATCTTTTGCCTGTGTTCGGCAAACTTCAGCCTGCTCTAGGCCCAGACACTTTGTGTTTGCGCCTAGTGAGCAAGTGCTGACAAAAGTCAGCGAGAGCATGAGGTGGCTGGGCCTGGAGTGGGCTGAAGATGGCCAAATGGAGGTTTTTAGGCGGTGTGGTTTCACCCTCCAAGGGTGACACCCAGTGTGGTTGGCACTCACTACACCCTCCTAGTGATGCCACTGGTAGGCAGTGCACCCATTTACCCTCTGTCCCTTTCCTTCACAGCATCTTTGATCTGACATATGCCATATTTTGTCACCTGATCACCAGCACAAAATGAAACTTTGCATTGCTTTTTGGATCAGTGTTTGCTTTTAAAGAAGTGTCAAGCCGTATATAAACATTTTATAAATAACTGCATTTAAATGTGTTTGGTGATAGAATATTCATTTTTAAAATATCTGTTGCTCATAATAATAATAACTCGGCATTTATATAACACCTTTCTGGTCATCTGATTACTCCTCTGACTTTATTCAAGGTGGTTTACATAGGCAGGCATTTCTAAATCCCTCAAGGGGATTTTTACAGTCATAGAGGTTCTCTCTTTCAAGAACCAGCAACATTTCAGTGAGTTTGGTCTTACTTCTGGCCTCCAGTTCTCCCACGCAGGCTGACAAGCAGCTCCAGCTCTCACATGGAGGGCAGCCAAGACACTTCTTGCTCACACCAAGAGCTCAGATCAAGAGTGCTCATGAATACTAGTGGGTTTGAAACAGTGTACTGAAACTCATTCTGTTGTTCTAATGGTTTGCATTTCATGTTTGCTTAGATTTCTATCTCAGAAGCTAGCTCCTTCCTGTTTTCAACAAGGCAAAGTCATGGGTAAATGTTCCTTGAGTTATTGCTTGTTGCTGCCATTCATGATGGTGCCTTTTCATATTTTTGTTCCATGTGCATGGCTATGATCCTTGACCCTACTGTCTTGATAGGAACAACCTGTGATGAGAAGTGTCTGGAGCCTGAGATGTATAAGAAATTCATTCATCCATTTCCAAAAAAAGTATTTGACCTGAGGGCAGGACCACCGAGCATGCAAATGAGTCCCCAGGAGTGCTTAAGATATAACAGTTCTCCTTGACTTGTTTTTACAGCTCTTTTTACAACTTGCTTTGCTGTATTATTTCATATATTAAGGTGAAATTGAAACTTGCATGTGTGATGCTGGGGCACGCTATCATATGCTGAGATAAATTTGACAAGGCAAGTGTGTCGCTGCCCACTGTCGAAGCATTTATTCATATAAAGTCTTTTTACTCTGGTTTTCTAAATTAGCTTGCTATTAATTTTTTTTAAAGAGTTATAGAGCTTTGAACACTTAACAGAAGCTTCTTTCCCATTTTGTTTTTCCTTTTGTTTGCCCAGTTATTTCTGAGTATCTGTTCTTGAACTGGGCCAATAAAATGTGAATGTTGGAAAATATATTTTAAAATTTGTTTAGTTTTTGTGTACCCTTTTGAGTTCGAGATGATAGCAATAAAGATCTGGTTGCTCTGAAGATCAAAAGGAATGACAAAAATGAGCTCCGTTTAATGGTACCTGAGATTTATGAATCTTGTACCTTTGGGACTGGCTTTGTTTTACAACTCCATTTCTCAGTTTGGCAGACAGTTTTCTCCTGAGGCTTGTCTGGCTTCTGATGAAACCTGTCTTGATGAGCAGCAATAAAATTACAGGCTTTCAGTGTGTGGGATGGGTGAGTTGGGGAAATGTTTGTTGTAAGATAACTTTCTTAGGAAATGGTCAATAGCAACAGGCCTGGTGAGCACCACACAATTATGCAGGGAGTCTATAGCAGTGTTTCTATAGCAGTGTTTCTCAATGTTTGTCCCCTGCCGTACCATTTGGCATGGTCCACAAATCGGAAGTACCACCAGAAGTAACTGGTGATAATGTCATTGTCATCCAGGTTGGGAGGCCAGATGTGATGTGACAAACACCAGTAAGAGGCTCAGGATGGATGGGAGGGCTTTTTCAATGATACAGTGATACAGTTTATCACTTTTTCAGTGATACAGCATGTGAGAAGCACGCTGTATCACTCTGCCCACCAAAACAAGCCTCCTACCACTGTTTGTCGTGTCACGTCACTGGTCTCACTGCTGGGCGGCAAGTGTCTGGGGGTCCTGTGAGTACCACCAGACTCCACCGCAAGTACCACTGTTGATACCTGTACCACTGGTTGAGAATAACTGTTTTATAGTTTGTGACACTGGAGTTTGTGACTCCTCCATGATGGCATTCGGAACATCAAGTATGTCTGTTTAGCTCAGGTGAGCGGAGCATATATTTTAAAAGAAAAGGTATAGATTTTTTTTCTAGTTAAAGGCCCAAGTTTATTCACACAGGCATGTGAAGACCCATATGGAAATGCTTCATTCCCATTCTGTAAGTGTTGGAGATAGTTGCTAGTTGCAATTATTTGATTTTTTTTGTCTCTGATTTTTGTTGTCATCTTTGTATGTGTTTGTATAACTGAAAATTCACACAATGTTGCCAAAGTTTTTATATATACATGCTCTCATGCATGCACCACTGCATCATTTTACATGTATGTATGTGACTCTGTATTTCACCTGAACTTGGAGCTTCTAGTTAGCTATTTGTGAACGGCAGATAAAACAGCAGCTCTGGGCTTAGATGAAACACAGAGCTTTTTTAAACTAGCTAGGTTAATAGTGGTGTGTATACTAACTTGTAGACTAGTGTTGTGTAGGTGGAGAGGGTATGAGGAGGAGACAGTGTCAGACTTGGGAGGCTTGAGGACTTGTTCACATCTCAAAAAAACTTTGATGGGTTGAACAGGCTCAAAATTGTAGATCCACAGCTTGACCAGGAGAACTTAGAAATAGTTTTGAAACCCCAGCATAAAATATTTTCTCTTTATTCTTTGGAACAGAACTTCTAGTTAGTTAGTGGTTTTTGTTTTGTTTTGGGGCAGTTATATTGTATTTTCTTGATTTTAGGGATTGCTAGTTCATTTGATTTAAACATTTCTCATGGGTGAAAGTAGCATTCACTCAAGGTTTCTGGAGAAGAATATTCTGTGAGAACCCCTGTACAGTACTGGCATTTCAGGGATCAAATACATTTTACGAAGCTGGACTCTCCTTCCATTTTATTTAACCTTCAATTCACAAATGGATACTATTAGAGTTTCAAATATGACTAATGACTCAAAGATGTCCCAAAATAGTTCCTTCAGCAACTGGAGCATGATTCATCAGAACCATGTGATAAATGTCTCAGTTGGGAAAATAATCTTAACCTACTAATTTTCTATTTTGACCTGCAACCCTTCCCCAATCTTGGTCATGTTGCATTAATATAGCTATCTTTTGAAGACTTGTGTATTTAGATAATATGGCTTCATGATATTGCGTGGGCTATGAGCTTGTCTCTGGAGAGGAAGTAATGAGAAGTTTGGGTTAAGGTGGGCGGAAAAGCAAGCATTGAAAATGTGGTGGGAAGAGGATGAATGTGGAATGCTGAGAGGAAAGATTGCAGCTGATGGTGGGGGAAAAAAGAATGAGATTATACAGAAAGAAGGTAACGGGACAGTAGGTTAAAATGGGTCGAATGGGACAAGGCAAGAGTATTGATGGATTTTATTAGTGCTTTGAGACAGGAAAGAGGCATTCATTGGCTAAGAAGGAGAAGATCAATCAGTTGAATAGCTGTGGAGGAGGAGAGTTAGGATCTGTGATGAAGACTTTAAAAGATTTGCTTCATCTTTTCAAGTTCTCATGACACATCCCACATCTCCTTCTCCACACCTACTAAACATTCTTCCTTCAATAGAATATCGATTTAGGAATAATTTTATGAAAGCTGAGATGAGGTATTGCTTGCATAGAGTTATCTGAATATTAAATGTGTATATATTTATATTAAAATAAGTGCATCAATAAAATTGAAGCAATTTCACATTCATGCCTTTTATCCCTTCCCAATACTCCAACTCTTCTTACTTTCAGCCTTCTGTAAAAGTTTGTCCCTGTTAAACATTTTTGGATCTTCTTGGAAATCTTTTATGTGTTCATTGTCACTGACGTACTTTGAAACATACAGCTGATTTGAAAATCAAATGGGCACAATAGAAGAGACAGAATAGTAAAGAAAGATAGAAGAAAAAGCAGAAGAAATAAATATCTCTAATAGACTTTAAAGGTCTCTTTACATCGTGTCTGCAGAATTATGCCATATTAATTTGTACCTTTTCTTCCATTTATTGATGTTTATGCACCATTTATTCTTTGGCAGTTAAGCTTCATTGATTCAAAAGTTTATGTATCTGTGGGCCAGGGCATTTCAAGAAAATGGTACAGACACTTCATAGTGTCAAATTTATTCTATAATTCACACATATACTGCAATGGTATACACAGAAGCAGTTACTTGGCCCAGTTAATTAATTAGTTAATTTAGTCGAAATGTTTGAAATGTTCCCCATTGGCATCTCTACACCACTGACGTCACTGACCAAGGATGCGCAGACATCCACCAGTGTGCATGCTGGAATGGTTGCGCACATCTTTCCAACTGCTTCTCTTAGATCAGTGCTTCTCAGACTGTGGGTCGGGACCTATTAGGTGGATTGAGAGCCAATTTCAGATGAGTCCCCACTCATTACAATATTTTATTTTTAATACATTAGACTAGAATGTGACTGCATTTGCAGAAATGTTACAGATCTGTACTTTTAACAGGCTATTCTGTATATGCTTTTAACAATGATAGTAAATGGGACTTACTCCTGGGTAAATGGGGGTAGGATTGTAGCCAAGGATTGTTAAAAAAATTTTCCTGCTTGATGATGTCACTTCCAGTCATGACATCACTTCTGGTGGGTCCTGACAGATTCTCATTCTAAAAAGTGGGTCCCAGTGCTAAACGTTTGAGAACCACTGTCTTAGGTTTTTGAGTATTGCATGTTTTATACAAGGAAGTATGTTTGAATCCATACAGCTCCTGAAGCCTCCAATTCACTAAAAATAGCAATTGGAAACCACTTCTAGTTTTCTAATATGAAACTGGAAGTTTTTTCCAATTGCTATTTTTAGTGAATCAGCAGTGGTTCTTACACATTTAGCACCAGGACTCACGTTTTAGAATGAAAATCTGTCAGGACCCAACAGAAGTGATGTCATGACTGGAAGTAACATCATCAAGCAGGAAAATTTCTAAGAGTCCTAGGCTGCAATCCTACCCACACTTACCCAGGAGTAAGTCCCATTTACTGTCATTGTTAAAAGAATATATGTAGTACCTTGTTAAAAGTATAGTCACATATCATAGGAGCACCAATGCAGTCAAATGCACTCACATATCATAGGAGTATCAAGTCAAATACATGAAAAATAAAATATTTAAATGAATGCAGGCCCACCTAAAATAGACTCGCAACCCACCTAGTTGGTCCTGACTCACAGTTTGAAAAACAGAGGCTTGTGGAGCCCTGTGAAATGCCCCATGGGGTTCCATGCAACCCACCTATAGGCTGGCATGACCAGCTGATATGTAAACCCTCCACCACCACTTTTGTCCCAGCAGCAGCACAATCCTTGGGATCATGTTACTGCCTTCCCCCATCCCTTAAAGGATCCTAGGCCAGTGCTTCCCAACCTGGTGGGTCACAACTCACCAATTTGGGAACTGCTGTTCTAGTGCCAATGAACCTCTTGTTACTCAGCTGCCTCATCTTCTTTCCCTATTACTGCCTTGTAGAATTCAACCACGTAATGTCCTGGATTAGACTACTGTAGATCACCTGACTCTGGCCCTTCTATATGAGGCCTTTGCAATTGATCTCTCTTCTGCTTTAGAATAAATTACTTGCTCTTGGTCTTGCTGATTGTCCATTTTACAGAATGTAATGCGTGCTTGACCTAGTTCATATACCAGCAGTTCTCAAACTCTTGTGTTGAGTCTGAGCTGCTCTGTTTGTGGGGGCAGGAGATGGTGAGGTGATCGGTACAATCACGTAAGTGGGTAGCAATTGCATTTCTTCAACGTTCTGAAGCATGGGGAGTCCTGCAGAGGGTTCCGTGGGGCTCCCCACACCCTCTGGATGCCACATCAGACAGGGTTAAGTAAATCCAAGCCCCCGGGTCCCTACCGGCAGCATGATTATTCCAATCATGTGATCTCCAACCCCCTGCCCCTTAAAGGGGCAAAGAGTTTCTCAGGCTGGGGTGTCATGATGCCCCAGTTTGAGAACCTCTGCCATATACTCGCTTCTGCTCACTTGGGCTGAACACTAGGGACCCTCATGGACTAGGTCTGACTCTGTTGGGCCCGGATAAGTGGCGAGAACTATAAGCTTTTCTTTCAGTTCTACTGTTACTACAGTTCCTTACCTGAGTTGGATTCCATAAGCGGAGATAATCTTGACTCTGGTTTCTAGAGTTGATCAGTCTATCAGAACAGTGACTTTGGTAATTTCTGAGCACAGTAGACCTGTTTTCTCAGTGCCTTATTTTCTCAGTTGCAGTAATATATCTGGAAACAGATCTGATATAATTAGCACATTTGAGGCTGAGCAGCAAGTGCTGTGAGCCACAGATTACTCCAAGCAAGCTTTGATTACTTATATTCTAGAAAATACTATTTTAAAGGTTTGTTTATTTAAAAAAAAAAATTAAAAATCTTCATGGCTGGTTTAATAGAAAAGATAGAACAAAACAGTGCCTTCTGCCGAACCACTGCCACTTGGCCAAGAACACTGCTTGTAACCTCTAAGACCCTGCCTCCCTACCTGGAGGTGCCACTATCCCTGGTGTGAAGACTGTTCTTTGGATGCCTCTAAGACTAGGATTCTGCAGTAAGTAAAACAATTCTTGTTCGTCCTGTAAGATCCACAAGTCATAGAATTAGAAGGTACTCCAGTGGCAAGTATGTATTTGAAAAGGTAATAACAATCAGATGGTGAACTTCTTGGGTAGAACCAAATGTGGTGTTTGCTTTTATTTTATTCATTATGTAATATATTTTTAGATTGTAAATTGCTTCATCAGATATTAACCTTTATAACTTGAACAGTTTATTATTATACTACTTCATCACAGCCCGTCCTGGACTAGTTATAGTCTGCAACTTGGGATCTAGTCAAGGTTCTGGGAATCACAGAGATATCACTGTAGAATTCTCACTGTTCTAAACAACATTTTTTCTGGAACTGAGCTGGTATAATTCACTCAAGGCCAAGAACGTTGAGGTGCTTCTTCAGACTTCTAGGCACTGGCTCCAAAGCCTCCAATGAAAATTGGCACAATATTGACCTTCTTCTCCTAGAGACACCCAAGTTCTTCTCACAGGTCTTGATATCTTGTGATCTTCTCAAGATATCTTGAGAATAATGTTATCAAATTATTATTGTTATAATCATCATCAGTGGTGTCACAGCCCACCAGATGTTTGGACTGGGATTTTTGGTTACTCGCTAGTTTAAACTCTACCCAAGAGTTTAAGAACTGGTGAGATATTGCCATATGATGTTTGATGTTATAGTAGTGTGGCTCATTGTATTGGTTCAACTGTTACCTTGTCAGGTAATTGTTATTGGTCAGATGTTTCTGAAGATCCTTGGGGATTGCACCTAATGCACCAATGACAAAATAGGTGGTGGTGGTGTTCTTTCCCCAAAGGTACTGTATTTCAATTTCCAGGTTTTTGTATTTTGTAATCTTTTCCAATTGTTTCTGCTCAATTTGATTATCTCCTGCTTTGATTACACAGGCCTACAAAATTGAGGGTCAGAAAAGTTTTTCCCAAACTTTATGGTGGTTTGATATGAATTTGGAGTGCTGATTGCATAAATGGCATCCGTTTTGCCCTATCACGTCTAGTTTTGGAGTTATAGTATAGCCTCATTAGTGAATGGTTCAAGCAGCTTCCTCATGAGGAAGCTGCTTGAACCATTCACTAAAGAGGCTATGCCATGTCTCCAAAACTAGAAGTGATAGGGCAACATGGATGCCATTTTTGGAACCAGCACCCCAAATATACCCAGGAATTGGTGTAACGTTTAAGGAAGCAAAATGTGTGTTGGCCTGTGTTATCTTATGCTCAGTCTGATTATCTCACTTGTTTCTTCTTAACAACTGTTAAGAAGACATGTTGTTAACATGTTAACTGTTAACATTGTTAACTGTTAACATCTGGCATGTTGTGTTTCAATTTTTTATCTGTCTGATTTTTAAGTTCCACAAGATGTTGACCCGTTCATTTTCTACCACCTTTTGAGGCACAAACTCCTGCCACTTCTTTATTCCATATTTCTTCCATATGCTCCAGTGGAGCACAGCAGCAACTTTATTCACTGTCTATTATTATTGATCTGACAATCTTTAAAAGAGACCCAGCAACAGCCACTGGAAAAGACACTATGTTGGAAGGGACAGTTGCTGTCCTGCTTCTAAATATAAAGGACACCACTTTAAAAGGTACCTGTTTGCTCAGTTAGCAGGGACGGGATAATGTTTAATGGAATGTTAAGTGCTTAATGAAAATACTTGAAACTGATGCATGTGGAAAGTACTAGAATCTATTCTAGAAGATAATTTTCAATAGCTTTTTTTCTTGAAACCACCTTTTAAAAAAATCTCTTGTGTGTAGGATATTGTATACTTTTGTAAGGCTCTTGAATGTAGAATATAACTTAAAGGCTTTCATTTGTGAATGTTTGCCAAAGACATATGGAACAGCTCTTTAATTCCAGTGTTGTAAAAAGGCAGGGTTTAATATGAGCATGTTTTATGCATAATTAAGTACGTTTTGATAAAAATGTTTATATTTCTGAGAGGAAGAGGTCATGTTCAGACTCCTGTTATTTGTAGCCCCTCAGAGGTTAAGGGAGTTAGATTGCAACACTTTTCAGTTGGGTTTGCTTAATGTTTTATTTATGGCCTTGGAGTTTGTGTAGGTTCTGAAAGGGTTAGGGGTCAAGTTGCTTCAATCTTTCAGTCGCTCAAAAGGATAAATACTATATGAAATTCAAACTCACAGTGGCTTGCCCCTTGTCCCCTGGGGGCTGGGGCTAAGAATAGGCCCTCAGTTTGGCTGTACTTGTCGTAAGAGGCGACTAAACAGCCACCGGGTAGATGGGACTCGTCAGCCTAGGAAGGCAGCTCATCTAAGAGAAGGAAACTCTGACCTCAAACCTCCACTGCCTTGTGGCTACATCCAGTTCTGGAAAAGGCTTCAGGAGTCAACCTCGAGGCAAAATCAGGAGCCGGAGTCCCTTAGGCAGTTCATGGCTGAACACAGTCACGTTCTGGCAACTCCTGCGTCGCCGCTGGAACCAACCGTATTGGCTTCTGCCTTTCCATTGGACCATTCCAGCGACGTGGAGAGGGGGGATTTGCTGCATGGGTAACAGCCTATCCTCCATACCTTCTTTACCCAGGCTTCGCGCACTGGAGAGGACACTCCAACTTCGCCATACGGCGTCGGCACAACACGGGAAGCAGCAGTTTACCGGTTATAAGTCTTTGCTCGATTGGCGTAGAGCATGACGCCAGGGGCTGCTTCCGACGGTGGGAGAGATCATTGCATCTCATTGGGCAGCTACCGCCCGCCTTAAGCTGGGCAGTCCCCAGCCAGTAAGGTGTTGCCTCGCCACGGTCCGTTAACCTCATGGGGTGCGTGGGGTTTAGGGTGAAAACCGACAAGCGGATCGACAACTCTGCACCATGCAACCGAAAACAGAAAACTACTGCCCTAAAGCTGGGCACCTGGAACGTTAGGACAATGACACCTGGCTTCTCTGATGACCTGCAAGAAATAGACGACGCACGCAAAACAGCTGTCATCGACATGGAGCTGAGCAGACTGCAGATGGACATCGTCGCCCTTCAAGAGACTAGGCTGCCAGATTCCGGATCTGTCAAGGAGAGAAATTTCTCATTTTTCTGGCAGGGAAAACCACCAAACGAAACCAGGGAACATGGCGTTGGCTTTGCGGTCAGAAATACCCTGCTGAAATCCATCATCCCACCTACTGTGGGAAGTGAAAGAATTTTGTCCCTGCAGCTCCAGTCATCAGCAGGACCTATCACTCTCATCAGTGCTTATGCACCGACTCTGTCGTCTCCAGCAGAAGCCAAAGACAAATTCTATGATGACCTGGCCACCACTGTCAAGAAAATCCCTGTAAAAGAGCCATTGTTCATGCTCGGCGATTTCAATGCTAGAGTTGGTGCTGATAACAGTTCATGGCCCACTTGCTTAGGTCAGTTTGGCACTGGGAGGATGAACGAAAATGGCCAACGCCTGCTAGAGTTTTGCTGTCATCACGGTCTCTGTGTCAGCAACACGTTCTTCAACACAAAGCCCCAACATAGAGTCTCTTGGAGACATCCAAGATCAAAGCACTGGCACCAGCTCGACCTGATCCTCACCAGACGCTCCAGCCTTCCCAGCATCAAGATCACACGCAGTTATCATGGTGCTGCCTGCGACACTGACCACTCCCTGGTGTGCAGCAGAGTGAAACTGCAAACAAAGCGACTGTATCACACGAAAAAGGAAGGAAGACCTCGCATTGATACCAGCAAGACCCGGGATCAGAGAAAAGTGGAGGAATTTGCACAAGCGCTTGAGGAATCTCTTCCAGGCCCGGCCGACGCAAACGCATCCAACAGATGGGAACATTTCAAGAATACCGTTTACAACACCGCCTTGTCCATATTCGGCAAGGAGACCAACAAGGCGACAGACTGGTTTGAAGCCCACTCTGAGGAGTTGACACCAGTCATTGAGGAAAAGAGGAGAGCTCAAGCAGCATACAAGGTCTGTCCCAGTGAGCGCAACCTGCAGGTCCTCCGAACTGCTCGCAGCAAAGTCCAACAGACTGCCAGGAGATGTGCTAACGACTACTGGCTCCAGCTCTGTTCCGAGATACAGATAGCAGCTGACACGGGCAACATCAAGGGGATGTATGATGGTATCAAGCAGGCCCTAGGTCCAACACAGAGGAAAATTGCCCCTCTGAAGTCTGCCACAGGCGAGGTCATCCAGGATCGGGCACAGCAGATGGAACGCTGGGTGCAGCACTACTCTGAGCTATATTCCAGAGAAAATGTAGTCACCGAAGAAGCACTGAACAACATTGAGTGCCTGCCTGTACTGGAAGAGCTTGACAGCGAACCAACCCTAGAAGAACTTCACGTGGCCCTGGACTCCCTTGCCTTTGGCAAGGCACCTGGAAAAGACAGCATCCCTGCTGAAGTCCTAAAATGCTGCAAAGAGATCATTGTCACTGAGCTGCATGAAATCCTCTGTCTCTGCTGGAGAGAAGGTGGAGTACCTCAAGACATGAGGGATGCAAACATCATCACGCTGTACAAGAACAAAGGTGACAGGGGTGACTGCAACAACTACCGCGGCATCTCTCTCCTTAGCGTTGTAGGAAAGCTGTTTGCCCGAGTTGTACTAAAGAGGCTCCAGGTACTTGCAGAGAGCGTCTATCCAGAATCGCAGTGTGGATTCCGAGCCAACAGGTCCACCACTGATATGGTATTCTCCCTTAGACAACTGCAGGAGAAATGCAGGGAACAACGACAGCCACTCTTTATAGCCTTCATAGATCTCACAAAGGCTTTCGACCTGGTCAGCAAAGACGGCCTCTTCAAGATTCTCCCCAAGATTGGATGTCCACCCAGGCTCCTCAGCATCATCAGATCCTTCCACAAGGACATGAAGGGCACTGTTGTCTTCGATGGCTCCACATCAGACCCTTTTGACATCCGAAGCGGAGTGAAGCAGGGCTGTGTTCTTGCACCAACCTTGTTTGGGATTTTCTTCGCTGTCCTGCTGAAGCAGGCCTTTGGAACTGCAACAGAAGGCATCTATCTCCGGACCAGATCAGACGGAAAGCTCTTCAACCTCTCCAGACTGAGAGCAAAATCCAAAGTCCAGCTGAAATGTCTGCGTGACTTCCTCTTTGCCGACGATGCAGCTGTCACTACCCACTCTGCCAAAGATCTCCAGCAGCTCATGGATCGTTTTAGCAAGGCCTGCCAAGATTTTGGACTGACAATCAGCCTGAAGAAAACACAGGTCATGGTTCAGGATGTGGACTCACCTCCCTGCATTACAATCTCTGAGCATGAACTGGAGGTTGTCCATGACTTTGTGTACCTTGGCTCAACGATCTCCGACACTCATTCTCTCGATGCCGAGCTAAACAGGCGCATTGGTAAAGCAGCTACCACGTTTTCCAGACTCACAAAGAGAGTCTGGTCCAACAAGAAGCTGACGGAACATACCAAGATCCAGGTCTACAGAGCTTGCGTCCTGAGTACACTTCTGTACTGCAGCGAGTCATGGACTCTTCGCCCACAACAGGAGAGGAAACTGAGCGCTTTCCACATGCGCTGCCTCCGACGCATCCTCGGCATCACCTGGCAGGACAAAGTTCCAAACAACACAGTCCTGGAACGTGCTGGAATCCCTAGCATGTATTCACTGATGAAACAGAGACGCCTGCGTTGGCTCGGTCATGTCGTGAGAATGGATGATGGCCGGATCCCAAAGGATCTCCTCTATGGAGAACTCGTGCAAGGAAAGCGCCCTACAGGTAGACCACAGCTGCGATACAAGGACATCTGCAAGAGGGATATGAAGGCCTTAGGGATGGACCTCAACAAGTGGGAAACCCTGGCCTCTGAGCGGCCCGCTTGGAGGCAGGCTGTGCAGCATGGCCTTTCCCAGTTTGAAGAGACACTTTGCCAACAGTCTGAGGCTAAGAGGCAAAGAAGGAAGGCCCATAGCCAGGGAGACAGACCAGGGACAGACTGCACTTGCTCCCGGTGTGGAAGGGATTGTCACTCCCGGATTGGCCTTTTCAGCCACACTAGACGCTGTTCCAGAACCACCTTTCAGAGTGCGATACCATAGTCTTTCGAGACTGAAGGTTGCCAATACATAGTTGCTTGCTGAAGGTGAGACACAAAGATTTTGTTCAGACTTTCAGGAATGTGTTATTGCCATTAGAAAAAGGAGCATCAAACTGTTTTTCAGACTCTAGTTTTCTGCAAATGAAACAAGGTCACATTCTTTCCCATCCATGCTTTATGCAGTATTTAAAACCTGTAAAATTTGTTTCAGAACCATTGTATTCACTGTAAATTTAATGCTGTTTTTATACCAGCACTTATCTGGCTGTATGCAACAGATACAAGGAGAAAAGTTTAATAAGAGCAAGAGTTCTGCTTATATTTACTGGCTTTTTAAAATGCATGAGGAGTTAAGTGTGGTTCCACAGTGACGAAGGGGAGAGTGTAACCTTCAAAGAAAGGAAAAAAGGTGTAAACCAAAGATCCAAAGCCATGTCTTGTTTTTCTTTACTTCTCAGATTTGTATCCCACTTCTCCTTCAATGAGCTTGGAGTATATCTTTATGTTTGGCATTTAATCTGCTGATTTTGATGATTATTGAGAAAAACCACGCACAACATTGGGGGTGTCTCAATATTTGTCATTTATTAAATAAGAAGGACTTATAATTTGTAAGCCGTAACTATCCTGAGCATGCCTGGAAATGCTGCAGAAAGCAGTGGTAATTTTAATGTTAGACCTTCTAAAGTCCTAAGCTTCTTTTGTTGCTTGTTCCCCATGCAAGTTAAATGTCTTGAGAAAGAAGGGATACTGAAGTCAGGGAATATTTGATATACCTGGTACTGAATCAGACAGATTATGAATGGAATTTTGGAAGAGAAATTAGCTTGATTTATAACTAACCTGGCTTTTCTTAGCTAGTTTGTTTTTAGACTTGCTCAGTTCCAGAATTTAGGACCATCACAGCTTGGCTTTATTGCGTGTGAGAATGGGCCCATGAAGCACTGCCTTGAGGCCTGGTTTGTTAACTCTATGCTTTGCTATACATGTGAAATCCATTTGCAGTGCTGAAACTATGCAGTAGATCTGGGCCCTGTCATATCGTTGCTGACATGTTGCTGACACAACACAGCATATAAAGAACTTAGAACAATTGCATGTTTGAAGTAGCTCATGGTTCTGTGCACAATCCAGATCATCGGCACATTCAGAAATGTATGTGCCACATGTGTTTGCTTTTTGTAGTGGTTTTGTGATTACTTCAGCTAATTAATGTGAATGATACTTTTCTCTCCCCCACCCTTTAAGAACCATATGCTGCAGTGCCAAAGTAGGAGGAATAATCCAATAGATACCCTTATTGGTTTTAGCCCCTCCTTTTCTAGCAGGGGAGCTCTGTCTCTAAGTTGTGATACAGTTATTTTACATATACAGGTATCCCCAGGTATCTGTGGGGGATACATTCCTGGCCCTCCATGGATACTAGAAACCACAGATAAGGGGGAACCCAATCTCTCCACTATCTCTGCATTTCCCACATCCCATTACTTTTGTTTATGTTTGACCTTCACAGGAAGGGAAAATGTTTCTTGCTTTAATAAACAAATGCTATAAGCACAAAACTTACAGCAAGTGAAACGGGCAAGCAGCCTGCAGCCTAGAAGGAACACTTAGAGGAAGCAGGAAGCAGTGTCTCTTCTAGGCTGCAGGCTGCTTGCCTGATCTGCTTGTTATAAGCTTTGAGCCTATAGCATTTGTTCAAAGCAAGAAATGTTTCCCCTTCATGCAGAGGTGATAGGGTACAGGGCCTGCAGGGAATCATGGATCCATGAATACCTAATCCATGGATACCCATGGGATGACAGTATTATGAGTCCTGGAATTGGTTTATTTTCGAAACAGTGTATCATGGTTGGAGTGCAGGTTGGTTTAAGGGCAGCAACTTTCAGCCTAAGCACAATCTGGCACAAGGAAAGAAGTCTTGGGGCTATGGAACCTTTTCTGTCATAAAGTTGTGCTCCAACAGTCCAGGTTAAAGCTAATGCACAGAAAGTAAACTTGGTTCCAACTATTCAAATCCAGTATTGGAGGTGAGGGTAGGGAAACATGAATTGCGTTAATTATTTAGTTCAAAGGGTACATATGGATAAGTTCTAATTGTTCATGGCATTAAAGTTTATAAGTACCTCTCTTGAAAAGAGAGCCAAGCATTCTTGAACATCCAGAAAGCTGGTTGAGCAATGTTCAGACTAAGGGAATGATGTGGTTTTGTGCACTATAGGCTAATATTTCTGAAAGCTCTGCTTGATGCACTTCTAGAGCCTGTTCTAGCTAGCCTCATGTAATTACTGTGAATAAATGGATGAAACTAAGTAGACTAAGTAGACCAATACCTTGAGTTGACATCTCTGAGTTGTTAGCATGTTGACAGCTCTGCTTGTTGTATTGTCACCCAGTTCTAAGCCTCATCTACATGAATTAATAATGCAAATGAAATTTCAACTGCTTTAAATATAAATGAAGCCTAGATATTCACTTCCTAGGTTTCAACACAATCATGTTTATTTTTGTATGAGGCAAATGATTGCAGAATTGTAGTATAACTAGTGAAAGTACATTAAAATAAAATAATTTAGTTGCTAAAACTGGGCAAACAACCCAAGGTATAGTTCCAGTTAGGTTGTAGAGAAATTGGATGTTAGATATTCTAGACCAGGGGTGCCCAAACCCTGGCCCTGGGGCCACTTGCGGCCCTCGAGGCCTCTCAATGAGGCCCTCAGGGAGCCCCCAGTCTCCAATGAGCCTCTGGCTCATTGAGATTTGTTGGAGCCCACACTGGCCCGACGCAACCACTCGCAGTGTGAGGGTGACTGTTTGACCTCTCACATGAGCTGTGGGACGAGGGCTTTCTCCACTGCTTGTTGTTTCACATCTGTGATGCAGTAGCGGCAGCAAAGGAAAGGCCAGCATTGCTTTGTGCAAGGCCTTTTATAGGCCTTGAGCTATTGCAAGACCATTCATTCATTCATGTAAGTTCATCTGTAATATATTCATTTATGTAAACTTATGTAAATTTATTCAAATTTGAATGTAAATTAATTCTTTTTCCCCCCCGACAGTGTCAGAGAGACGATGTGGCCCTCTTGCCAAAAACTTTGGACACCCCTGTTCTAGACCCTTGTGTTTCCTCAAGATACATGCTTTTCAAGGGTTAGAATGTCAGTTCCAGTGGACCAGCAGTGGAGTAGAATCATGTGCAATATACCTATGTGGGGTTGTACATGTGCCTCTTTAGATGCATGTGTTTTACATCTTAACATTTGTGTTGTGGCCAAAAAAAGCACGTCTTTTTTGCTTCTGAAAAGTACCATTGCTTGACATTCATAACTGATTTCCAACAGACATAAAATCTTTCCCACACTTCTACTATATTTAGAAAGGATTTTAATGCATTAATCTTCCAAATGCAAGAGGTGATCCCCTTTCAGTGTTGCTGGTTTCAGCTGGAAGTTTTTCCTGATGGAAAGTATTCATCCTAATACAGTTTGCAGCAAACTTTGCATCTTTGAATAGAAATTTTAATGGAGTTCATCATGGATGCTTCTTCTTGAGTGAAGGGCTTTAAAGGTCAATACCAGCACCTTGTATTGGGACCAGAAATGAATGGGCAGCCAGTGCAGTTGCCAAAGCAGCAGTTCAACAGAATCAAACCATCTAGCTCCAGTAACCGCAATCTTGGTTGCTCTGTTGGATGATTTTCACCAAGGACTAGACAGAGGAAATGCTTCCCTGCTGGTCCTTCTGTATCTCTCAGTGGCTTTTGATACCATTAATCATGGCGTCCTCCTGGGACAACTGTCCAAACTAGGGTTTTGTGGTGGTTTTGCTCCTTTTTGGCTGACAGGTCCCACATGGTGATGGTGGGGGCCCCTTGTTCAGTGCCCTCTCATTTAAAATGTGGGGTGCCACAGGATTCTAGTTCTTAATGTGGGATATAATTTTTTTAAAAGAAATTTATGTATACACAGGGGGAAGGGGGTACAGAGGATCACAATGGTAAAATTTTGTTTAAATATGATGAAAGAGCACTGTGCCACCACATGGGGTACATAACTACATAAAGTTGGGTTCTACATCCATTATAGTTTGTGCATTATTTGGGGCTAGTGCAAGCGATTGTAAATGAGTATACATAATCATTGTACTCTGAATGTAGTACTAAATCTGTGTAAGTTTTCCTGGTGGAAAGAGAACCAGTGAGACAGAACAAGTCTTCCACATTTTATAGCTCTTCCCTATCTTTCAGTCTTAAATATCTGGTTGAGTTTGAAATCAACAAAAGTAGATCTGTTTACTTTCTTGGGTGGGCTAAGAAGTCAAGCCAGTTCAGTAAGGATTGTTTGTGGACTTAAGCTCTCTTGGTGTGTCTTTCAGACACAGGGCACAAAATCTTGCGGGTTGTCTGTAAGCGGTGGCTGTTAAATTATTTGCATCGCTGCTGACAGATGTGAAACAAAATTGGATATTTTAAACCAAGGGCCATTCCTCCCCAGGTGGTGATTTTAAAGATGTTGACATTTTGATCTTCAATGATTTCTTTAAATGCTGATACTGAAAAACTTTATAGGCATTGGTAGATGATGTGTGATTCTGACTGTTGCATCTATAAAAAACCAAGAGCAACTGGAAAGGTGTTTTAATATTTATTAAAAACCAAGACGTGTAAATACTGTATGTTGAAATATAAAATCTCTAATTCTGTATGCAAGATTTACAAATTACAGCAGCAAAGGGAGAGATGAGACAGTACAATCCACTTTATCAGCTCAGCTGGATCAAGCTGCAATTTGGTTCCTCACCTCCCAGCACTCGTCCTTGATTATCCATTCCACTTGGTGAGTGGTTCCCAACCTTTGTGTTACTACACCCTGGAGCATAGTAAGGCACTTGCTTGGGTATCCCTCTCCCTGTTCCGTTTTCATTTGTGTTATGTCTGCCTGTAAGCCTGTAGATAGGATCTGTGTAATTTTTAAATCTATGTGCAGTGCAGAACATTTTATTTACAAGTAAATATGTGATTTGATAATATGCTTGAGGGCTAAGACTAATTCACACACCGCCGCAGCTTTTACATGATGAACCCTAAACTTGGGAATGACTCCAGGTATCTGGAGGTCCCTTGCCAACCTCCCTCAATGAACCCCCTACCATCTAAGTAGACTCTGAGAGAGTTCACCTGTCATCCCCATATGAAGGCACCATATGAGAGAGTCCATCTGTTATCACCATATATGGACAGAGAGGTAGACTCAGGGATCCATAGGGTCAGTGAAGGCCCGAGGCCCTTGACAGCTGTCCACTGATGTTGAACCCTGATACCAGCCCTGTCCAGACTCAAATCTGTTCTTCCCTAGGTGAGCATGTAGGATGTAGTATGTGAACTAGAATATCACCTGTATATCAGTAATCATGACTGATATAAACAAGGGGTAGCATTTCTTTTCATTTTTGACGACATGTGTGTACACTCCTTTTGCACATGATAATCATCTGTGCAACTTAAACCATGTGTATACCAGGTATTTTTGTGGTGATTGTATAGAAATGTAGCAGTTGTAAGAATCAATAGTGTTCTGCAGCATCTTTCAAGGACAATTCAGAATTTCTGTCCAAGAAAATCTAATTTCTGTTAATATGGATAAATGTTATTAACCACTTGTTCAGCATTTCACAGTTCCTGGTAGTTCCAGTGGTATTCATTGTTTCACAATACCTTTTTTGTGTGTTGGCATCCTTCAGTCTTGGAAGACTATGGTATTGTGCTCTGAATAGTGGTTCTGGAACAGTGTCCTCTCCAGTGTGCAAAGCCTGGGTAAAGCAAATATGGAGGATAGACTGTTACCCATGCAGCAAATCCCCCCCTCCATGTCGCTAAAATGATCCAATGGAAAGGCAGAAGCCAGTACGGTTGGTTTCAGCGGCGTCACAGTAGTTGCCAGAACGTGACTGTGTTCAGCCAGGAACTGCCTCAGGGACTCCGGCTCCGGATTTTGCCTCGAGGTTAACTCCTGAAGCCTTTTCCATAACTGGATATAGCCACAAGGCAGTGGAGGTTTGGGATCAGAGTTTTCCTTCTCTCAGATGAGCTGCCTTCCCAGTCTAACGAGTCCCATCTACCCGGTGGCTGTTTAGTAACCTCTTACGACAAGTACAGCCAAACTGAGGGCCTATTCTTATCCCTAGCCCCCAGGGGTTATACCTTTTTTTATACCTTTTAAAGGTAAAAAAGGTTTATACCTTTTTTACTGCATGATTATCTGATATGAATTAGCAGAGTTTCATGCTAGAGACTGTCATATGTATAAGACTGCAGTCATTTTACTGTTTGTGGTGAAATCAGCCTGTGCACCCTATTCCGTTAGTTTTTGGCTCTCCACAGGCAACCATAGGATTGGACCTTAAATTTAATTTTGGGTTAGAGCAGGGGTGCCCAAATCCCAACTCTGGGGCCACTTGAGGACTTCCAATCCGGCCCTCTAGGAGCCCCCAGTCTCCAATGAGCCCTCTGGAGATTTGCTGGAGCCCTGCATGCAACTGCTCTCAGCGTGACGGCCAACTGTTCAACCTCTCGCATGAGCTGTGGGACGAGGCCTCCCTCCACTGCTTGCTGTTTCACATCTGTGATGCAGCAGCAAAGGAAAGGCTGGCCTTACTTTGTGCAAGGCCTTTTATAGGCCTTGAGCTATTGCAAGACCTTCATTCTTTCATATAAGTTCCACCTCTAATATATTCATTTATGTAAATTTATTCAAATTTGAAATGCAAATTCTTTTTTTCTTGGCCCCTGACACATTGTCAGAGAGATGATGTGGCCCTCCTGCCAAAAAGTTTGGACACCGCTGGGTTAGAACAATCAGTTATATTTGTATAGTTTGGGATAAAGTTATGTGACAGAGAATGTATGATTGAGTTAGCCATTAGAAATTACCCATAGGAAGTAGCCATAGGAACAAAAGAGTTTATTTTGCTCTGGAATGATTGGATGAACTCATGCTTCATATGATCTGATTCTGGTGACTCAATAGTGGCTATTGAGATCAGAAGGGCTTGTTGTTTTGGTTTCATTAAATACTGCTTGTACTTTCTTATTCTTCTGAGGCATCACATTTAGCAGCAACTAGGAATATGACATCTGAATGAGCTTTAATAGAAACTCATTTGCTGGAAGGGAGGGGAGAGGAGGGAAAGGGCATTGTTCTTCTGTGGCATTGTTCTACACTGCTTGGCACTAGTTTGTTCTCAGGTGGTTTGGCTATCCATTCATAAGGTAAACCTGAGGTGAGGCATTTTATTTGGTCATGGCATGTTTAGAAGAGGCTACAAATAGGTTGGAGAGGATTCTGGAGTAGAAACAAGAGTAAGAAGAAATGATATAGGACTGAACATATCCTAGGGAAAGGCAGAAGGCTCCAAGGCTCTGAAATTGTCGAGAATGAGAAAAAGTTTTGTTAACTTACATGTACCTCATATATTATACAATAAATTTTTTCTACAAAAATAATTAATGAATACCAAAATAGTTCCAATATCTTTTGGCATCATATTCAGATATGTTCTACCTTCCTTCTTCCAAAAAGAGCTCATAAATTTGCTGTGTTCTTCAGCTTACAACACATTTCATAATCAAAAGAGACAAAACTTTCTGAGCTTTGGCAAAATGCACAATATCTGCCCCATGTGCTTTAAAAACTGACATTTTAAGATTATATAAATAAATGCTGTCTGCCCTAATCCAAGGATTCATAAAAGAATGTGAAAAGGGTGAGGGCCAGTCCGTTTTCAGACAATTCTGCTGGCTCCTACAGTGAATCCCTTATTTTATAGTCTGAAGCTACTTCAAGGGTTTGAAAGAGGAACTGTCACTGCCTCCACTTGGCTTGTTCTGTTGTGCTGACTGGTAGTATCAGTGTTGGGCAGTTCAGTATTGCCTGACTCTGAATTGGTAAGGATAGGGCTATGCATGTTCATAACTGAAGAAATAAATACAAAAATACCAACAAAGCTTAGTGAGAGACCTGCCCAAGAAATGCAGAAAAAGGAAAAATGGTTCTCATCTACTTTCTACCCTGCATTAAGAATTTATGAATAACTTATTCAAGCTAGAGCCAATTGGAAAAATATCCTCATTACCTATAAATATGTGCTGTTTGTCCTATGCTTCTTCCTTTCCAGAGAGGCACTTTCAGCACAGTATAACAGCAACTTTCTGATACTGATAGACCAGAAGGCACCAGGATTGCTTTTGCAATTTGATGGAGGTCCTTCAGGGAAGTTTGGCAATCTTGCCTTTTCAATGAGAACTTAAAATAAACCTTGTTTTATAATTCACTGATTCTAACTGATCTGCAGTCTCAGGGATTGAGGCGGACACTGCTAAAAAGATCGGTGCAACCTCTTAAAATGCATTGTCTTTTTCCTTTCAGGCTACACAGTGCACCCAGAATCGCTGAAATTAAGTTATAATTTACTGTTAAAGAAGAGCATAATGTGACAATTTTGTTTAATATAAATTTCATTAACTACTGTCTTTCCAAACGTTAAACAGAATGAGTGCAGAAGCCCTGGTATTAATCCTTTAGTAATGAGTACCTAGCAGTACGTGACATTGAGGCCAAGCTGTATGATAAGAGAATATGCATGCTCTCTTCCCCCCACCACCACCATGCACAGCTTGTTTCTGTGTATATTTGTAAAATACTCAGTTCATGGAAGATTAAGTTCAATCAGCTGTGATATTTCATGAAAACTACTGTGGGTTGGCAACCTTCAGTCTCGAGAGACTATGGTATAAGCCTACAGCACCTGGTATTCCCAGGCAGTCTCCCATCCAAGTATTCACCAGGCCTAACCCTGCTTAACTTCTGAGATCAGATGAGATCAGGCATGTGCAGGGTAACAGTTGTGAAAAGTACTGTAGTTGTTATCTGATTTCTCACTAAGCACCATGCTGTAGTGCAAGAGTGTCCAAAGTTTTTGGCAGGAGGGCCACATCAGTTCTCTGACACTGTGTCAGGGGCTGGGGAAAAAAAGAATTAATTTACATTTAAAATTTGAATAAATTTGCATAAGTTTACATAAATGAATATATTAAAGACGAACTTATATGAATGAATGAAGTTCTTGCAATAGCTCAAGGCCTATAAAAGGCCCTGCACAAAGCAAGGCTGGCCTTTCCTTTGCTGCCACTACTGCATCACAGACGTGAAACAGCGAGAAGTTGAGGGAGCCCTCATCCCACAGCTCATGTGAGAGGTCAAACAGTCGCCCTCTTGCTGTGAGCAGTTGTGTTGGGCCAGTGCGGGTTTCAACAAATCTCCAGAGGGCCAGAGGCTCACTGGAGACTTGGGGCTTCCTGAGGGCCACATTGAGAGGCCTCGAGGGCCGCATGTAGCCCCAGGGCCGGGATTTGGGCACCTCTGCTGTAGTGTCTACTGCTCTTTACAGAGTGGCTGAGCTGCAAATCTGGCCTTCCCAGGTAGAATCTCATTTCTACTGTGAACTTGCTGACCTTGGAAAAGGCACTCACTTTCAGCCTCAGTGTAGTATGGGGATAGCAACGCTTAATTCACTTTAGGGCACAATCCTAACCCCTTATGTCAGTGCTTTCCAGCACTGGCATAGTGGTGCCAATGGGACATGTGCTGCATCCTGCAGTTGGGTGTCATTCACGGAGGCCTCCTCAAAGTAAGGGAATGTTTGTTCCCTTACCTCAGAGCTGCATTGTCCTTATGTCAGTGCTAGAAATAAGGGGTTAGGATTGCGCCCTTACAGGGTTAGTGGAAGGACAATAGCTGAATAATACATGTTAGAACTTTGCACACTTAGAAAGTGCTCTGTAAATGTTAAGTATTTTATTTAATAAGGTTGCATTGTAAGGATACAGCTTAAAGCATGATATCCAAAGTGTATATGACAGAACATTGGGATTGACTTCTGTAAAGATCCATAGGAGTTTGCTGTAGAACTCAAGACATTGCTTGCTTGCTTGCTTGTTTAAGAGATTTCTATCCTGCCTTTCCCATGCCAAAATCAATGCCCAAGGCAGCTCACAAAGCTTTATTATCAAGTAAAAAGTATCCCAACAGGTAGAAAACATCAAATAAGGCATTAAAGAAATTAATTTTAACATTACATAGTGGGATGTCACCAAAACAGGGCAAAAACTAACAATTATCATTGGTGAACAAGTAAGTCTAGGGAGGCAGTCACAGCAGCATTTCAAAGGCATTGAGGGTTGATATTCACTCAGCAGCCAAATGCCAGATGAAATCGCCTATCATATCAGCCTGTCTAGCCCCTGAGATTGGCGTCAGAGACCGTGGTCTCTGGCTTGCCATAGACAGAGATCCAGTTGGTGGCCACAAAAGTCAGGGTCTTTTCAGTGGTGGCTCAACTATTGTGGAACTCCCCAGAGAGATGTAAGCAGCTCTAAAAGCTAAGAAGGTATTTGGCAATGCCTTCCCAACTGTGTAATTATTTATAGTTATGGGTGTTTTAGTACCCTGTTTCCCCGAAAATAAGACCTACCCCGAAAATAAGACCTACCCCAAAAATAAGACCTACTTGTGATCAGGGCCAGGGCAGGGGGGGCGGAAGGGGTCCTCGGGTGGGGGGGGCGTAGGTGTACAATGTGACCAGGAACACTGCACTCCCACGTGTGCCACCTAGAAAGCGCCTGCTGTGCTACTTTGGGCAGAGGACACTGAGGAGGAGCTGTGGTGGGAAGCAGCAAGCGAGGCAACCCTGCCTACCAGACTCTGAGACTCTCCACACTTTCCAGGGAGTAAGTCCCATTAACTATAAAGGGACTGACTTCTGAGTAGGCAGGCAGGCAGGCATCCTCCTGGGCGCTAAGGGGACACCCTCTCCACACCTTCCAGGGAGTAAGTCCCATTAACTGTAAAGGGACTGACTTCTGAAAATAAGACCTAGTGTGTTTTCTTGAGCCAAAAAAAAAAAAAATATGACAGTGTCTTATTTTCGGGAAAACATGGTATTTATAGATTTTGCACTAATTATGTAATTTTTTGCACTAATGTGTTGATTCTCTTGATCTCGTCTTTTTGTAAATTGCTTTGATATTTGAGTATTCTAAAGTGTTCTAATAAAATCCAAAATTAAAGTTTTGAATTTATGTTCCTCACGTATGAGCTCCCACAGGCTTTAATTTTCTGAGGAACTTAGGTCCCTAGAGAGCTGATTTACTGACTGTATGACTGACTTTGGTTCCCGTTGTCCCATCATAACAACAGAAGCCATAAATACAAATCTGTGAACTGAGATGATGCATACATGACATCAAAATAAGTATGTTTCTGTAAAAATCTAAAAGAAAGGACAACTTTCTGAGACAATCTCAGATTTTCCATATTAAAAATATGCCATGAATATGCAAAGGACGACAGCTAGTACAACCCACTTCTCCTTGCTTGGAAACTGGGTTTTTGTCCATTTAGTGCAATAAAAGATGACTATATACTATAACATTGGCCTGCTTTAAAGAACTTCTAATTATTTTCAGTGATTGACTGAAGTTTTCTTTTGTCATACCGTAATTACTAATTATGGTTACCTACATATGGAAAAAGTTGCCAAATGTAATAGTTTCATTCTGGGGGTCTGCTATGTGACTTCCCTGGTTTACCTTCTCTCTCCTGATCCTTCAGCAATTGTTGCAAACTTAGAGAAGGCCGTGTTTTGCTGAAATCATTACTGTGGTCATTTTTTCTTAGGGTATTTTGGGGGTGGGGGTGGTGTGTGTGAGGATGCCATGTTTGGGAAGGCTCTTAGTTCAATAACTGAGCACATGCCTTGTATATAAAAGATCCCAAGCTGAATCTCTGGCATGTTCCATTAAAGGATCTCGCATATCAAGTTTGGCAAATGGACCCCTGCCTAAGATCATGGAGCAAACTGCTACCTGTTAGAAATGGGCTAGATGGGCTGCTGATGGGACTCATTATAAAGTAGCTTCATGTGGAGTGTTTGAACTTGTGCTTTCATACCTAAGTGGAAAGCATCTCACAGTCCTATAGCCATGTTACTTCATGATCCCATTCTGAGCTTAAATAATTAGCCTATATGAGTTTTAAAAATAAAAGCACCTAAAATCCAGTTGGATTGGACTGGAAGCATTAGGGTCTAAGCTAATTTGTTAGCCTTCTCTTGATAAACACCTGGCTTTCATCTTCTGTCAGGTCTCAGGATATTAAGAGCTGGTTAATGTTGTCAGCATGCTCATCTGATCAATGGTTAGAATTATTTACAAATGCAGTGATAGGGAATCCTAAGGACAAATAGTACTGAAAGCAGGAATAAACACTGCTAGTGATTTGAAGACTGGAGGCCTGTATCCTTCTGTAGTAGATGCTATCTTCAAGCTATTAATGCCAGGAGCATTTCTTTTTTGGTGGAGCAAGTAAACAAAAAGAAATTTTTCAGCCATGCTTCTGAGCAAACAATAGTGAATGAAGCTGGAAAGCTAATCCTGTGAGAGTAAACCCACTGAAGGTTATTAAGGCGGTTGACACAAGGGAATGTTGATGGGCTTTTTACTCCTCAGCCCTGGCTTTTCTTAGGCCATTGCAAACTAATGGGCACTTTATATTTATTTCCTGTTCATTCAGAGGCATGGTTAAAGACTTGTAAAGCTTCACCTCTTGCCCTATTGCAGAACAAGCTGCTGTAACAGATCAGAGTGTTCTTGGCACAGATTATGCCCTCTCCCCATGGACAAAAAATCCCTTTGTTGAAACGCTTGGTTTCCTCTCATTGCCTTTTCTCTATGATATTCAATATAGAGCTGCTTTGAAACATAAACTAAAGAAGTATAAAATGTTTCCACTTGACTATTGCTTATTATACTGCCTGTATGGAAGGAAGTGGGAATTTTTTTTTTACATGTCCTACGTTGTTTAAAGGGCTTCCTTTTTTACTTTCAGCTCTCTTGCACTACGAATGATTATTTTAAAGTGTTCACCAGGATATGCAAATTTCCCTCCCTGTAGCACCTTGGCATCTGTTACGTAGACACCAGGAAGACTTTAAAGCAAAAACCTGCTTCACTTTTCCTGAAATAATAATGAAGGTCAAATATTTAAAATCTTTTGTCTCAAATACTATCTGTATTAATTCATGTTTAGAAAGTTTTTTAGAAAGGAAAAAAGAACCATAACCTCATGCAGAATCATGGTGTATTTATAAAAAATAAAACTGAGCAATTCTTCTATTTAAAGAAGAAGCAATTTCAGTTGTTAAGCAGGGAAAATTAAATTTGCCTCCATTATGGCCATATCATATTAATAAGTTACTACTTCTTGAGCTGACCAGAATCTTTGAGTATCTTTTCTTCTGTAAACCCCCCACTATACTATAGTACCCAATGCTGACTGTGCTGTGGATGAGTAGCCTTGGAAAGTATATATGTCTGGTCTAATTATGAAGGCCTACAAAATTGAGGGTCAGAAGTTTTTCCCAAACTTTATGGTGGTTTGATATGAATTTGGGGTGCCGATTACAAAATTGGCATAAGAAACATAAGAACAGCCCCACTGGATCAGGCTATAGGCCCATCTACTCCAGCTTCCTGTATCTCACAGCGGCCCACCAAATGCCCCAGGGAGCACACCAGATAACGAGAGACCTGCATCCTGGTGCCCTCCCTTGCATTGGCATTCTGACATAACCCATTTCTAAAATCAGGAGGTTGCACATACACATCATGGCTTGTAACCCATGATGGATTTTTCCTCCAGAAACTTGTCCAATCCCCTTTTGAAGGCATCCAGGCCAGATGCCGTCACCACATCCTGCGGCAAGGAGTTCCACAGACCAACCACACGCTGAGTAAAGAAATATTTTCTTTTGTTTGTCCTAATCCTCCCAACACTCAATTTTAGTGGATGTCCCCTGGTTCTGGTGTTATGTGAGAGTGTAAAGAGCATCTCACTATCCACTTTATCCTTCCCATGCATAATTTTGTGTGTCTCAATCATGTCCCCCCTCAGGCATCTCTTTCCTAGGCTGAAAAGGCTCAAACGCCATAGCCTTTCCTCATAAGGAAGGTGCCCCAGCCCAGTAATCATTTTAGTCACTCTCTTTTGCACCTTTTCTATTTCCACTATATCCTTTTTGAGATGTGGTGACCAGAACTGGACACAATACTCCAGGTTTGGCCTTACCATAGATTTGTACGACTGCATTATAATATTAGCTGTTTTGTTCTCAATACCTTTTCTAATGATCCCAAGCATAGAATTGGCCTTCTTCACTGCCGCCACATGTTGGGTCGACACTTTCATCGTCCTGTCTACCACTACCCCAAGATCTCTCTCCTGATCTGTCACAGACAGCTCAGAACCTATTAGCTTATATGTGAAGTTTTGATTTTTTGCCCCAATGTGGATGACTTTACACTTACTTACATTGAAATGCATCTGCCATTTTGCTGCCCATTCTGCCAGTTTGGAGAGATCCTTCTGGAGCTCCTCACAATCACTTCTGGTCTTCACCACTCGGAAAAGTTTGATGTTGTCTGCAAACTTAGCCACCCTGTCTCCAGGTCATTTATCAAGAGGTAGAAAAGCACCGGTCCCAGGACAGATCCTTGGGGCACTTCGCTTTTCACCTCTCTCCATTGTGAAAATTGCCCATTGACACCCACTCTCTGTTTCCTGGTCTTCAACCAGTTCCCAGTCCATGAGAGAACCTGCCTTCTAATTTCCTGACTGTGGAGTTTTTTCAGTAGCCTTTGGTGAGGGACCGTGTTGAACGCCTTCTGAAAGTCCAGATATATAATGCCCATGGGTTCTCCCGCATCCACATGCCTGTTGACCTTTTTAAAGAATTCTAAAAGGTTTTGAGGCAAGACTTACCCTTACAGAAGCCATGCGGATTCTCCCACAGCAAGGCCTGTTCGTCTATGTGTTTTGAGATTCTATCTTTGATGAGGCATTCCACCATCTTACCTGGTATAGATGTTAGGCTGACTGGCCTATAGTTTCCTGGGTTCCCCCCCCCCCTTCCCTTTTTAAAGATTGGTATGACATTTGCTATCCTACAGTCCTCTAGCACTGTGGCTATTTTGAGGGACAAGTTGCATATTTTAGTCAAGAGATCAGCAATTTCATTAATTCCTTAATAACTCTTGGGTGGATGGCATCTGGGCCTGGTGACTTATTGATCTTTAATTTATCAATGAGGTCTGAAACATCTATTTGACTTAATTCCTTGGTCAGGAGAGGCTGTTTGGGCAATCATAGAGGTTCTCTCTTTCAAGAACCAACAACATTTCAGAATGGATCTTCCTGGTTTGGTCTCACTTCTGGCCTCCAGTTCTCCCACGCACGCTGACAAGCAGGTCCATCTCTCACATGGAGGGCAGCCAAGACGCTTCTTGCTCACACCAAGAGCAGGTGGAATCACTCAGCTTGGCTTGTCAGCTGCTTCAAGATCTCACCATTCTCAGCCTTTCAGGGAGCTGCCGGTGTCCTCGAACTGGTGACCTTCTGATGTTATCTTCGGGCTAATGGAGGCTCTACCCTCCAGACCAGACCTCCTGCCGGTTTAATTCATTTTATTAACTCATTTAATTTCTCTGTCATTTCTAAGTTTCCTTTTATCTCCCCTTTCCCTCCCTCACCATCCAGAGGGCCAACTGCTTCTCTGGCGGGTTTCCTGCTTCTAACCTATTTGAAGAAGCTTTTATTATTCCCCTTAATGTTGCTGGCCATGCGTTCCTTATAGTCTCGCTTGGCCTCCCGTATCACCTTCTTATATTTCTTTTGCCACAGTTTATGTTCCTTTTTATTCTCCTCATTAGGGCAAGACTTCCATTTACGGAAGGAAGCTTCCTTGCCCTTCACAGCCTCTCTAACTTGGCTGGTTAGCCATGCGGGCACCCTCCTGGATTTAGTGGAACCCTTCTTTCTTTGCAGTATACACCTCTGCTGGGCCTCTATTACTGTTGTTTTAAGCAGCCTCCATGCACTCTGGAGAGATTGGACTCTTTTTACCTTCCCTTTCAACCTCCTTCTGACCAGCCTCCTCATTTGAGGGAAGTCCACTCTTCGGAAGTCAAGGGTTTTTGTGAGAGATTTGCCCGGTATTCTTCCCCTGACGTGCATGTCAAAACAGATCACAGCATGATCACTGTTCCCCAACGGCTACATAACATTGACATCTCTAACCAGGTCCTGAGTACCGCACAGTATTAAATCCTGTTCTCTGTGGGCTCCATGCCCATAGTCACCTGTCCTCTGGTGGGCTCCATGCCTAGCTGCTCTAAGGCACAGTCATTTAGCATGTCAAGGAATCTAGTCTCCTTTACGTGACCAGAACACAAAATGACCCAGTCTATATGAGGATAATTGAAGTCCCCCATGATTACAACCCTGTCCCTCCTTGTCACCTCCCTGATCTGTTTCCTCATTTCAAGGTCCCCTTCCGGTTTCTGGTCTGGAGGATGATAGTACGCCCCCAGTATTACATCGCTCCTCAGGCCTGGTAATTTAACCCACAGAAATTCTATGGTGGCGTTGTATCTGCCTTCCGTTTTGCCCTATCAGGTCTAGTTTTGGAGATATAGTATAACCTCATTAGTGAATGGTTCAAGCAGCTTCCTCATGAGGAAGCCATGGTGTAGGCTTTCTCATGAGGACGCTGCTTGAACCATTCACTAATGAGGCTATGCCATGTGTCCAAAACTAGACGTAATAGGGCAAAAGGTATGCCATTTTTGGAATCAGCACCCCAAATATACCTAGGAATTGGTGTAACGTTTAAGGAAACAAAATGTGTTGGCCTGTGTTATTTGCATAACTGCTAAAGTTGTTTGAATCTTTTTTTGTATCTTTAGCTAGGGATGTTGACACTGTTTTATGCCAATAAAGTTTCCATACAATAAAATACTGTATGATTTTGTGTTTTAGAAATATCATTTCTAGTTGATAAGCTCCCTTTCTTCTCATGTACCTTAATGTTGGCAAGCTGTGTGGTAATGTTGGTCTTACCATGCAGCTAGATGCTCTCCAAGTGATCATATAGCTCTCCAAATGATTAGGTACCATCTGAGTATGAGGTTGAATGCCTTGAGCATAGCTAAGGGTGCCACTTCCATGCATAATACAGATGCAACCTATTTATCCACTGATTTTTTTATCTGCTGATTTATCTAAACTCAAATTGGGTGGGGGGAATTTAACATAGCACACACCTTTGCCCTGTGCTGGTTTCAAGGCAGCCCAAACACTGCAAAACAGCTCTGCCTGGCACAGGCAGGGAAATAGCCCTGGAGCCATGGAAGAGGTTTCCATGTGAAGGAACAGTAAGAATCCTGGAACCCCTGAGCCATCAAAGAGGCTGAAGAGGGGAGGGGGGTAGAAAACCTCTGTAGCCAGAGCATGTGCAGCAAGGTGGAGTGCGCGCGCACACGCGCTCTCTCTCTCTATACACACACACACACACACAGACAGCAGTAACAGAGGGAATTGCTTTAAAAAACAACCAGGGGGTGTTTCTTAATTCTCCCCCCTTCAGATGCAGGCTCTCCTGCTCCAGCCTACAAAACAGCTCAGCAAGCAAGTCTTCCCAGCAAGCCAAAGCATGAGATTTAGGCTACAATGCGATCCACACTTTCCTGGGAGTAAGCCCCATTGACTAGAATGGGACTTACTTCTGAGTAGGCAGGCATAGGACTGGGCTTTCAGGCTACAATGTTCTCCACATTTTGCTGGGAGTAAGCCCCATTGACTAGAATGGAACTTACTTTTGAGTAGGCAGGCATAGGACAGCTCTCAGGTTACAATCCTTTCCACACTTTCTTGACTACAATGGGGCTTACTTCTGAGTAGAAATGCATAGGACTGGACTCTTAAAAACAAAGCATCCCACCTGTGAAAGAAGCAGGGACAGCTGGCAACCAGGAGAGCTGAGTATGAAGCTGAGGCAGGGGAGCTGAGGGGGAGGTGATTAAGTGTCAGGCTGTAGCATATTTGCGTAACTCGGTGCAATTTGTATAAAACATGTCATTTCCGTGTGTGATTTAGCACAACCCTTTTTTCCCCTTAATTGCAGTGGGCCAGGGAACGGAACCCATGTGCATAAAAAGGCTCCACCTGTACTATTTACCAAAACAGTTGGTGGGAACCTTTGTGATATTGGTTCAATATTTTTTACAGCAGTGTCAAAATGAGTTGGCTCGAAACAGAATATACTGCTGCATTTTTTTAAAAATAATCTGCACTCTTTGTAATTCATTTCTCCATTTTTTCTCTTCTGTAGCTAAGGATTGGCCAAAAACCAGATTTGATGTTTATAAACCATAATTAAGCATTATATCTGTACCAAACTACAATTAAGGCAGTTTCCTTTTACTGCAGCCTCCCTGCTTGCAAACCAACATACAGCCCTCATATGCTGTTAGTCTTTTATCTGTTAACCTTTTTATGGTATACATAGGAAACACATGCAAGTATATGCGTATGTGAAATTGATTCGGTATGTAGAGGAGCATGATCCAGACTGGCAATGTAATTATTTCTTGGAATGATGCTGAGGCCTCAGATCCACAGGCCAAGAGGAAGGCCACATTTTTTACTAATGGAACAGTACCCCCTCCCCACGCACCTATTTGTTCAGACTTTGATGGAGCTTTGCCAGCTCCAAATTCAAATGAGGTACTGCACCCTGTTGAAGCAGCCAATTTTACGTTGTGGCCATAGCTACCTCTTAAGAGCTTCTCCTGACTCCTGGGGGAAAAAGACAAATTTTAGTAAAACTAAGGAAGTGTTCCAATTCTAGGTCAATACTCTCCAAATTGGAGACTGCTATGCACCTGGAATGCCTTCCCCACCACAACCAGCACTTACATTCTGGTGCACCACAACTCTTTTGCCCCAGATTGGAACGATGCGATGCTCAGGACAATCGCATCTATGGTGCAATGCCCCAGTGGGCATTGTGCTTGGATTTCCAGGCGGATGCAACTGCCCAGAGCGTCTTGTTGTCTTGATCTGGGGTGAAAAAGAGCCATAGTGTGCCGCTCATGGGCGGAAGGATTTTTCCAAACCATGGATCTAGCCCACAGGCCTGGGTTTGGAGGGACGTGCTCTAGGTCATCACCAACCCACTGGTTAAATTGAGTCAGAGGCTTGTTAATGAACCAACAGACCTCTGAATCTAGCTACCACACCCTCAGCCAGGCATAAAGACAAAAGCACCACTCACTAGGGGGCAATCACCTAACTTAGAAAAGTCCCTTGATGATTCCGCAAAGCATCCCATAAGGCTTCTATGAATGAAAGGTCTATAAAAACCTGGATCACCAGGCCGTCATATTCATTCTTTTCATCCATCCTTCTTTGCTGTAGGGCTGTTGTACTTTTAACTTGCTGATACTGTGTGAAGCCAACCCCACTCCAGCCATTCAAGTGATCTTGAAGCTATCCAAGGACCACTGTACCAGCTGCCATTCAGGATTGGTCACCCCCCTCCCCTTTTTCTTTCCACCATTTCTCCCCTTCTATCTCTCTTGAATGCAATTCCACAGCAGTGCCTGTGTGCTGATAGCTAACTTTTGTGAGACAACTCCCAACATGCAGCTTCTCTCCAGGAAAGCAGCTCTGGCTCTCTAGATCTGCTTCCCTTCTTGATCAAGGCCACTGCCTAGATTTGGGGGCTTTCTCCGCAGCCCTCTTTCCACCTTAATCCCACCCCTTTTACTCAGGAGATTTTGTCCATCTGGGCACCCTTGTCAGGCTGCTCCTGCAGTGCATTGCATTCAGTTCTGCAGATATGAAATGATAAACTTGGTTGTTGCTGTGTCCTTGCAGTAGACCCGCAAACGCCCTACTACCATTATCTGTCTTGTATGTGGTCAAACTGACAACATGCCAAGTGCTTGTGACTACCATTTGATTTGGTGGAACAGACAAGCTCACCCACAGCAACTGGATGAAGTGATTTTACAGCCTGCTGGTAGCCCTTAATTTGGGTTACAGAGACCCACTCTCCAGCCTAGCTGTGGTGTGAACCACAGGCACGTTTCTTTCTTCTTTCTTTGGAGTGGATCCTCCAAGTTTGCTTCCTTCCCTGCACCCTAAATCCTCCATTTGCTTAGTGACAGGTTTCTCCCAGAAACTTACATAATTTCCTTTCGCCCCTTCTTTCCTTCCTTGACCCGCAGGCTTTATAGAACCTGGCAATGTGCTATATTTGGTGGTTGGGTAAACTGGAATTCTATCTATTGCAGCTGTAGGAGCAGAAGGAAGGAGATAGGGTGCTGGTTATGTATGTTCATTGAATTTAGTAGAGCTGTATTAACACATGCTACTTGTTTTATGTTGCACTGTCACAAATGGGCACTGACAAGCTCTCAGTCAATGCAAGATCCTGACTAGTCTCTGTACATCGCACTTTTACTGTATCTGCTTCTTGGCCTGATAATATTCTGCTGGTGGAGAGAAATTACTGGCAGGGCTGTGATGCTTTGCTGGCATAAGCCTGTCTGTCGCAAGTGGATTGAAATAGCTCCATTAGAGTACTTTTAAATATACTGAAAATAAAAACAAAAGCTATACTTACTCAAAAATAAAAATTGTGGCACCTCTGCAGTGATAGAATGGAGCAATTATATTTAGCTGTTTCAACCTTCCAGAAAGGTGTCAAACCAACAAGCCAAACCACCCTCTTTGCAGGACTGCAATGCCGTTTCCTTACTTTTATGTTCTTTTCTTTTGTTTTTGTATCCTTTAGCTTTGTGTGGTTACCCACCCAGTGCTGCAGTGCACATTTCTTTTACTTAACTGAAAAATAAACAAATGAACTAGCCAGTTGGGGCTTTGCCTACTGCACAATAATCTCTCTGTGTAGCTCAAATGCCCCACTAAGAGGTGTTTAGCATATTTTTAAGCATCTAAAAAAGTCTTTATTGGTATCAAAACTGTCAAGATTGAGATGGTGGTTGTATAAGGTATGTTTGAGGTATATGGAAACAGTTTAATAAAGTTATGTACAGATCAATCATCTCCTGTTTTCTTCTTCTTTTTAATCTACTTTTAATATACTGTATATCATTGTTGAAGTTAAAAATTTAAAGCAAAGTTTTTGCCTTACAAGCTTGTTTTGCCTTTACAAGATTATGGAGGCAAGCTTTTTCTTGGTCAAAGTGGTGTCATAATTGGATGAAATCCTGATAATTCCTCTTCTCTGCAATTGAAACTTCATGGAAGCAGTATTTGCAGTTTTAGAACTTTGATTGTTTGAGTTACTTGGATTGAAATCCAAGCCACCAAGATAAACAAGGGGAGAAGCTTGAGCTTCTAACATAATGCAATGGTTATATACAAAGGATTTCCCGAAAAAGGGATTGAATGTAGTACAACATCACTTTCTATTTTGGGGAAACGAGAAATCACCCTCTTCAAAACAGTCAGCTAGTTATGGGAGAAAGCTTGTTGTCTGAGACAATCAAGGATTTTGCAGAGTTTCTAAGAAGCAAATAGTAAAGTTCTAGTTTGGGGAAAAGAGAAAAAACAGTGCCTTATTCTTTAGGAACAAGTGACATTTAACCACACAAGGAAATGCTAGCTCCCATTGACTGTGTTTTGCCTAAGAGTAACATAACTGGGGTGGCACTTTTCCAGAATTGAGTGGCACCATTTGGATTTGGGAACTAAGGAATTAAATGTTTTAAATTCTGGTTATTTTTTCCTTGCATTGTGCACTTAATAAAACAAAAGTAAATTGCTGTTAGAGCCAAATGCTATCCTGTGTGATATAGTTTATAGTACCATTTGCACACACAGGTTTGCAAGGAAAGAAGTGGGAAGGGGTTTGAAGCAGGGAAATGCCAGGCAGGCAGGAAAAAAGTTAAGTGCCCCTTCAACTATAGCCTCACCCTTCCCCAAAGTAATGTTTTGTTCCAAGCATATTTGTTTGTAACTTGTAGTTTTTCTCTGAAAAGAAAGTGGTACTCCTTTCTTACCATGGTCTGTCTGGGTGATACTCCATTTGACACTTTCCCCTTTTAAACAATTGAGGCAGGAGTGTGAATATGCACATCTCCCCACCTCACCCCTGCCACCTCACAGCCCCTCATTCTGCACTGGGAGGATGGCTATTTGTCAGAACTTCTCAGTATATGAATTAAATACTAGTGCACGTACAAGTCATTTGTCCAAAATGTCCTCCCACATTATTATGTGCCAGCAGGCTGAAGGGAAGAGACATATCCACCCATGCTTGTTTCCCACATGTTAAATGGTCTGTGGTTGGTGTCTCATGCAGAGCTGCCCATTGTGATTATTGAATGCATGATAAGAAGGGTAATTTGCTTGGATTGAAGGGAATTGGGTTAAATGGGTTTTAATTGGGTTTTAAATCACACCATAAGGCCCAACAATGCAACTAACTGTTACTTTGTAAAACACCTAATATAGGATTGTTGTCCTCACCAATCAAAGCTATTGAAAACATATCAACTAACCATCTCTGGCAGAGTGACCAGCCAGAACCCATATGTTCTAAAATGCTCACCTGAGCATTTGCTTTTTAAATCTGACATATGGGTAAACCAATTCAAATAGTTTGAGTCATCACATACTTTGTGTGGTAGTTTTTGAGAACAGTATGTCCTTATATTATGAAACGAGTTTGTAGAGCAACCTTTCTGTTTATTCCCATGAAGGTTTTATCAGCAGGGGAACCGTAACCTCTGTTAGAATGTACTGAATCTGTAGATTTTATGAGCACAGTTCACAGGCTTGTTACATTATGAGCTCTATAAAGGAAAGTTACTGTATATTCTTATGCAGCTTTGCAGACTCCAATGCAGCTTAATACTTTGCATGTGATGTAATAAAAATGTGTAGCCTTGCAAAGAATTGGATTTATTTTGGCGAAAATGGAAAACAGGCAAACTGTCTAATCATGTGTGGACAGCAAATGCATTTTCAACCAGTTACTTGTCTTCACTCATTTTTGTTTAGCATGGATTTAAAACTAAAGCTCTAGGCTCTGTTCTTTATTCCCAGCTCAAAGAATCACTTTTCCCTTTAAAGAGGCTGGATTTAAAAACCAAGTCTTGTTTAAATAGAAAGAAGTTCTTGATGATTTATTAAGCATTTAAAGAATGCTGCATGTGGTAAAAAAAATTAATACATTAAAGACTAAGCTATGACTACACGTTTGCAAGCAAAACGCAACGCAAAATATGAGCAGAGAATGGAAAAGAGGAGGACACCAGTTAGTTAAAGCCAAGGAAAGTGGAGGCTCTTGTGGTTTTTAAAAAGTTCGATACAAGGAAGCTGTCAGAATATCGAGGCAGAAAATCCCAATATGGAAGCAAGAGACGTTACATGGACGCAGAAGTTGAAAGCACATAGGTGAGAAAGTATAGAGCAGGGGTCTCTAAACTTTTTGGCCAAAGGGCCACATCAAATATCTGGCACAAGTGTCAAGGGCTGGAAAAAAATTAAATATAAAATTTAAATAGATCTTAGATGGAATAATGAATAAATGAATGGACTTAAATGTCCAGGATTCCTCCAAGCACCAACACAGCCCAAGAAATAAAGCACACACTTAAATGGACCCCCATTCCTGCACCCCACAAGCACAACTCCAGTTGTGTTTGGTCATCTGGGCCAAACTGGGCTCTCAGGGGATCAGAGGCTGGCCGTGGGCCGGATAAAGGCTCTCCACAGGCCGCATCTGGCCCCTGGGCCGGGGTTTGGAGACCCCTGGTATAGAGCAATGAGGCTAGCTGAAGCAACCTCTCATCAGATAGACAGATAAGGTTAAGCATGACTTTTTAAAATCTACATTTTATTTGTTCACTTTAAAACATTTGTATCTTGCACTTCTTGTCGCCAATCCAAGGCTAGTAGCAAGCATGTATAATAAAAATAAAGCATCGGGAACCACTTTTTAGAATGAGTATCTGTCAGGACCCACCAGAAGTAATGTAATGACTGGAAGTGACATCATCAAGCAGGAAAAGTTTTTAACAATCCTAGACTGGAATCGTACCCACACTTACCCAGGAGTAAGTCCCATTTTCTATCATTGTTAAAAGCCTATACATAGTAGCAGTGGTGTAGCTAGGTCATTTGACACCTGGGGCCCATAAATTTTTGTCACCCCATACAACATAATTAATTAATTTTTCAAGTGATGTCATGACTGGAAGTGAAATTATTAAGCAAATTAAAATAAATAATTATAAATAAATTAAAGAAAAACAAATAATTAAATACGGGGAAGCCAGCCCTGATCCATCAAGTGAATTTTCTCTGTAGCCCACCTGTAATAACACTCACTCACAAAAAAAACAGTGAGATTTTCAGCCCTGAAATTGAAGCCAATTGAAATTGAACCCAATTCCCAGTTCAATTTAAGTTCTTATATTTCAAGCATATCACTATCAGGACCCACCTGGCTTTACAAGTCTAAGATAGAAAACATTCACCTTACCAGCTGAATCCTTTATTCTTGGGATAATCCTTTATTCTTGGGGGGCTGCCTTCCAGAGCATTTATTGAGCTCCAGTTCTATCAGATTGGGACCATTCTGGTGGCCACCCATTCCCCTTTGCCTGAGCTGACCAAGAGGCAAGACACAGTTGCTTACTCTTGAGTAAATGCGTAGTTTTGCTTTCCATAGGGCTTAATACATTCATCAGCTTATAGGGAGGAACTTCCTTCTAGGGTGTTTTTTTTGGGCTGCATTCATCTGATAGAGACCATTTTGTGTCATTGGATTCCTCTCAGCCTGCCCTTTCCAATGGACTAAGGCAAGTTTGCCTACTCATGAGTAAACACGCAATATGGCTGTTTCACTTTCCTTAGGGCTCCATGCATTTTTTTTTCGGCCATAACTTTTGATAGAAAGGAGCTATTTCACTCTTGTTATCTTGCATTACATTCTGTTGTAAATTCTGCATTCAACAGTGTATAGCATGATGGTATTATTCCTAACCACTGCAAAGTTAGCAATTTTCGTAACTTGTGGTGTCACCCCCCCCCAGGCTGGTACCTAGGGTGGACAACCCCCCACCCCTTGCTAGCTACGCCTTTGCATAGTAGCCAGTTAAAAGTACAGATCTGTAATATTTCCCCAAATGCAGACACATACCAGTCTAATATATGAAAAATAAAATATTGAAATGAATGGGGACCCACCTGAAATTGGCTTGCAACCTACCTAGTGAGTTCCAAACTGCAGTTTGAAAAACACTGACATACAGTATATATACAGTATTCTAAATTTGTTGTGCTGGCTGTTTACAATAGAAACAACATATTTGGACCATTTCCTGTGCAGACCTCAATGAACTGGAATTAGGCAAGATTTTTTTATCTATATAGTGAGTTTTGTGTAAGAACAATTAGTGGTAAATTCAATCCTATATATATCCTTAAGACTGTGCTCATTTATAGCTTCTCTCAACAATATACCATGTATTGAAATCAATTGAATAAATATATATCTTGAATTTAACTTCTGCTGTCCCTCTTTAAGGTAGGTGTTGGGCTCCCCTTTCTTACATTCTTTCTAACTTATTCACATTCACCTCAAGAAAATGCTACTTCTGATATTATTTTGGTGGTCTCATTGGTTAGTTGCAGCCAGTCTCTATTATTTCCATTCCTGTTAGCATCATGATTTTAATGCACTTCTTTTAACTTCATTCTTTTCTTCATGTTAATGCTGATTGTGTTAGACACCATAGTTAAATTTTAAGTGAAAATTCATCCAAATATGTTGTGATCTGAAGCAGCCTTATAACATTTTAGACCTTGTCAGACCCTCAGAGTGAAAGGGTCAGCCAGAAGTCTCACTCCTGGTGGCATCATCAAACTTGTGGCACCATCAGACTTCAGCATCTTCAGCCTCCAAATGTTTTCTGCTGTTCAGTAAAAAAAGCATTGACTCTTATGACTGGAAGTCCATTCAAGTCCATTCCAGCATCCATTGTCTCTTGCTTCCTTCAAATTCCCCCTTGAAAGCCACCTTTTCCATGAAGCCATTGGTGTCCCTGTTACCAGCAGTGTTTTTTAAAACACTTGTAATATGCATACACTGGGGAAAAACAATCATGTGTAGTTGCCCAGGTATATAATTGGGTGGGAAAAGGAAAATGGAAATGACAGTGTAGGTGAAAAAAGATTTTATGTTAATGCTCAAAAACAAAAACAAAACTGTTTCAAACTGGGTAGTTCAAACTAGGCCTAACTAAAATAGCTAGCACTTAGGCAAGAGAAGTGAAGAACTATTTAGAGCAGTGGTTCTCAAACATTTAGCACCAGGACCCACTTTTTAGGATGAGAATCTGTCAGGACCCACCAAAAGTGATGTCATGACCGGAAGTGACATCATCAAGCTGGAAAAGTTTTAACAATCCTAGACTGCAATCCTACCTACTCTTACCCAAGAATAAGTCCCATTGACCATCATTGTTAAAAGAATATACACAGTAACCTGTTAAAAGTACAGTTGTATAACATTTTCCCAAATGGAGCACCCATGAGACAGTGTAAGTCCCTCGCTCCGGCCCAGGAGGGTCGCAAACGTGCCATAAGACACATTTGCGACTCCTCGGGAGGAAGCTGGGCCGGAGCTCAGAGGTGTACCGGCCTGCAGAGACTGACAGAAGCCTCTGCACCAGCTTCCTCTGCTTGTCTTGCATCAGCCCAGACTCTGGGGTAGGCAGGAGGGAGGCATTCTGGGCAGGGGGAGGGCGGGCAATGGGTGGCCCTGGGGGCGGGTGGATGGGCAGCGGGAGGCGGGACTGTGATCCGGCAGTTATGCCAGATCCCAGCCCCCCCTTCCTGGGGAGATCAGAGCAGCTTCAAGCTGCTCTACTCTCCTCAGACTTGTGCCACCTTAGGAGGTGGCACAAGTCTGAAGAGACCCATAGGGGCCAGTGTGCTTTACCTAGAGGTAAGGAGAAACCTTTTCCCTTGCCTCTGACTGAGCTGCCTTGAGCCCCTATCCTGTGCTGGATACAGTACAAGCCTCTGGCTTGCCTGTTCCAGCGCAGGGTAGGATTGTGCCTGCAGTCACATAGTATGGGAGCATCAAGTCTAATATATTAAAAAATATTGAAATGAATGGGGACCTACCTGAAATTGGCTCAGGTCCCACCTAATAGGTCCCAACCCACAGTTTGAGAAACACTGCTTTAGAAGGACAAGGGGCAGAGCGATGAGGGCAGCCATTTTCAACCACTGTGCCATGGCACTGGTATGCTGTGAATGGTCTGCAGGTGTGCCACAGGAGTTTGGGGGAGGGTTATTTATTAGTAGAGCCATGGGGGAAGTTAGCCCCCTGCTGGCAGTACAGTGTGCCTTGTCAATTGTCAAAAGACTGATGTTGTGCCTTGACAATTTTAGTACCTTATCAGTGTGGCATGAGACAAAAAAGGTTGAAAATCACTGGATTAGGGGAAGAAAATGAAGGAGAAGAGACATTGGGAAATTAGCTTGGCTTCCTGGGAGAATCCAGGGGCAAGAAGTAGTGTTTAGGGAAAGGAGAAAACGGGGAGATGGGGGAGGGGGAGAAAAGTGAGGTGTCCTGGCTGTACAGTTCTTTTCAATATTGCAAGACTTTTCCGTCATATTCTTCATTATCTGCCAACTTTAGGTCAAAAATTGTACTATGGCACAACAGTGCAGAACACTTTATGTGGCAGTGTCATGTCCCGGATCAGGGCAAGAGGCAAGCACAGCAGCTCAGGCTATGATGCCGCATTGGCAAAAAAATTGTTCTGACTGATCTTGAATATTTTAGTTTTTATTGTGGCATTGAAATCTCTTCAGAAACTATGGAGCCATCTTCAGTAATTCTTCTTACATCCCTATACTTAGTATAGGAACAAAAGAATAATTTGATATATGTGTGCACTGCTTTTCAATATTTCTTTGTATAAACATTTGGTTTGTCTCAGTTTCACAAACCTTAGTTAGTCCCCTATAGTTTATATCTGCCCAGCCCACAGGTGTACACATTTGATCCCTGTTGGGTATATGCAATGTTGGGCAGCAATGGCTTAGTGCTTGTTACGCTTAACCCATTGAATTAAACCTAAAGCATAACATTTTTTTAAAGATCATCATTATGAGATGATGAATGATTATGAGCATCATTCTGAGCAGGGTAGGCCTCTGCTGCCAACCAGCAAAACTAGATTTCTTGAAAACATCACACAGCTGGGAGCAAAGGTCCATTCAGTGTGTCCTCCACTTTGAATCTTCAAAAGCAAATAAGCTCTTGTAACAAAGGACTTGCCACACACACACCATCCAACTCTATGTAAATACTAGGGAGCAATCCAAGCAGTGGGGGGGGGGGGAAGGGGGGAGTCACCTACTGCTTCCACTCAATTGCCCACCTGTTGACGGAGACCTGTTACTTTCACACAAGCTTACTGAAATGACTGGGAGAGTAAATGCTTGATGAAGCATAATTTTTCAATTACATCATTTGTATGGGTGTGCTTAGCCTCTATGGCAGCTGTTGAAAAACTGCCAGATGCTAGGATCTAATATGGTTAGCATTTGGGTATAACAGTTGTGGTTTTTTTTTGTGCATTATAAAGATGTTTTCGGTTACAGAAGAGTGGGGTTTTCTGACAAATTTTAATATTATGCCATTGATTTGTGGAAAAGATATTTTATCAATAGATTTGAATTATCTTCATGTTAATCATAATTGCATGGTATTTGATTTTTTTTAGTAGTAAATAGAAAATTGGCAATTCTTATTATATAGAGTGCTGTTTTAACATGGGGTTTAAGATAAGGCACTGAAAGTCCATTATTTCATTTATTGTGCTCTTGGCATAAGTTCCGAAGCACAGGACTGCCTGCATGCTAGTGGTGCAGTATTTTATAACCAAAGAGAACATCAAGCAGACTTCTCAGTGAATCTTTGTTAAAGGCATTGCTTTGCAACTTTCTGCTTCCTCTAAAAATCATAATGGGTTTAGGTAATGTTCCTAATCCCCATGGAGATTTTTCAGATTCTTCCTGTTTCCTTATATGGTTAGGATTCCTTTACTGAAGAAAGGAAAGGGGACTGTAGTGAGTTACAAGTTCAAAGAGTATGCATATGGCTCTGATAATGACTTTAGTGAGATGAAGAATATTAAGTAACTGGACTTGGAATTTCTGAAGGCTTTTGTAGAGCCACACATAGCACAATTATATTTATGTATAAAATTTACATGCCAGGCACCCAGAGACACATACAACACAATGAGATAAACATAATTAAGCAGCTGAACTGCTTAGAAACAATCAATGAGCAGTCGCTAAGACTGCACAAGCACTTGTCTAGGAACAAGGTCCATTGAACTTAATACAGCTTTTTTTCTGAGTTAGATGTGCATGGATTGCACTGTAAGCTAAAGAAAACTACAGATCAAGGGAAACGAATCAGCCACTGAAGGCCTGCAGAACAAGACTAACTTCCAAGTAATTAAAATGGGAGGAGCTAAATGAGCATCGTCAAGGAGGGGGGATCTGAAATTTAGGTGCCCACAACATGGCCTTTGGATGAGAGTCTAATGCAGAGCAGAGCCTCCCCAAAGTTCTCAGTGGGAAGGAAGGGTTGAGTGATCCTTTCAAGTTACAGTACCGTAAAATAATATGCCATAATTATGCTACCAACAACAGTTTAAACCAGATTTCAAATTTTTGATTTTGAATGATTTTGGTAATTATATGATGGTGTTAAATCCAAATTACCAGTGTAAGTCTATCGGTTACTATACAAAAATAATGAGTTTGTGTCAGATATTTACTATGTAGTTATTTGTTGGATCAGATTCTTGACAATTGTGGGGGCGCGGGGGGGGGGTTGACAACAGGTGAAGACGAATGCAAAGTCTGTAGAACAGATGTGGGTTGAAAACCAAGAAAGCAGTCCTCAGGGCTTGAGGAATTGGGGGCAGGGAAACAAACAAACTGACAAGGAAGGGAAGGGAGCTAAATGGGCAGGCAGGGAACACTGGCAAGCAGAGAGACAGCCAGTGGTTTATCTACCATAAGTCAAGACTGAGAAACTGTCGTTGAAGTTTATAAATCAGAGATAAAGTTGGCTCCCGTATGAAGCTGCCTTATGAAGAGTCAGACCACTAGACTCTCTATATTAGGGGCACCGGACATAAGGCCCACGGGCCAAATACAGCCTACAGAAGCTCTTTATCCAATCCCTGTGATAATTGGGCTCTCACAGTACAACCTTCAGTTGCTGGGGTGTGAGGTGATACATTGGCAGAAGTGCACTGCAGAAAGGGCAGCACAGGGACAGCCCAGTTATTTTGCAGGCCACCCTTTTAGCAGTGTTGCTTCTGCCAAGGCTGTGGGAAGGAGAGAGAAGGAAGCCTCAGGAGGTACGGAATGGAACAGATGAAGAGACAGACCAAGAGGGGTGAGAAAGGGAGAAAGTGCTGGGGTGCTTGGAGAGCCCAAATTATCACATAGGCTGCCTTTTCAGCAGTGACACCTCAGCAGACGTGACACTTCTGGACGAGTGGCCTGTGCAATAATCTGGCTCTCTTGAAAATATTATCAATATTTGTGTATTTTCTGTCATTTGCAGCCGATGAGTTCCTAAGTGAGTAAAACATGCTTATATCTGGTCACATGCTCAGTGACGTCAAGTCTTACTTAATGACATCACTTCCAGCCCTCAGTCAGCACCATGAATGCTGTTTGGTTCACTGTATGAAACAGGTTTGACACCCCTGCTCTATATAAGGGTCTGTTTAGATGAACAATAGCTTTTTCGCTGTAGTTATGTTTCTCTTAAGAGGAAATACTAGGGAATTAATGCACAGTCCACATGTGCTCTAACACTGAATTGTGACCTTGTCCCAGGAGGTCTTTTGTTACCTACAAGAGATTAAGGTAGACAGATACAGCTTCTATACATCAGATTGAAGGTAGAGACTGGGTAGTGGCTTATCAGGTCACCCAGTGAGTTAATGGCTGATGTTAAATTTAGAAGTTCAAGGTTTTTCACTAGCTCCTTAAGTTTCCTAAACTATTTCCTATGGGACCTCACAATACTATGTTATGTTCTGCTTCTATATCAAAACATAGTCTCCCACCGCTTCAGATGTTTCTAAATCTGCAAAACTTATCTCTGGCACAAACCATGTTCACTTAACTGACTTTAATCTTGAAGAATTCTTTGTGAATTAGCTGATCTTTTCAAGGTCTGCTCAGGGTTATTTTTTGCTCATTAGCACCACCTGTGGAAAAATTCAAGGTAGAAGAGAAAATGGGAGATTTTAACCACTTTGAATTTTACACATCCTAGATGTTATTGGAGACTCATCTTTGCACCACTCTGGTTAAATGTGATGTTAAGAAATTCAGCTTATCCATTAACCTCTTTATCCAAAGGGTACCACAGAACTATTTATAATTTTGTCATGATTAGAACTGGCTCTGTGGCTGTGGTGTAGAAAAATAGCAAGGAAATATTAAAGTCCCCCCTCCACAAAAGTCTGTTAACTTCTTTAAATTTATTTCTAAAAAATCATTTGCCTCACCATTATCCTACTAAAAATATGTGTTTGAAAAAAAGCAGGTAAACATCAGTTACTGAGTGACTAACTATATTGGATGGGAAAATTTCAGTTTTTTTAATTCCCTTCAAACTTAGAGTCTGGAAACTTTCCAAACAGTTAGGAAACTTGTTGAGACGTGAAAGCTACCAGCCTGCTTCTTAGAAGGCTACAAGTGGTACATCCCTTTTTCTCCCCAGTGCCAGACTCCTTGAATCATGCTTATTATTATTTTGCATAGATGAGTCCTATGACTTTAGCACCAAATTAAGGAGTCAAAATGATGCCAAGTGGGCACAACTAGATGTGATGGTGGATCAACACCATGCATTTCCTACATGGTGGCAACACATAGGTGAGAGAAGGGTTTTATACCCTCATTTCTTGTCTGTGGTAACAGACAAAAAACACTTTTATTACAAGCTATAAGAAGAAGAAGTTTAATAAAAAAAAACAAAAACCCTTTTTCTTCCCTGGCAGGTGTTACTTCAGGTATCTTAAACCTCACTGGGAGAAAATGACTTTGGGAAGCATGAGGGTGGATAGAGGTTCGGCTGCCTCCAGTCTCTTTGTACTGTGCTTTAAATTGTACAGTACTACTTCACCACCACCCCCAACACAGGAGGATTTCACAGCAGACCTACTTTTACAGTATTGCTCCGCAGTCATCACGTATAGTTGGGCTCTTAGAGGGTGATGGTTGGATGGAAAGCTTGTGCTGTGAATTGATACAGCCCTGGTCTGGATCACAGACACTTTGTTATATTTTCCTAGCTATGTCGTATGTAAACGTGTATCTTTGTGACTGTTTAACTCCAGTAGATATCAATGCAATTATGTGGGAGATCAGAGGCCAGGGTGAGTGTATGAAATACTTCTGCAGAAAATAATCTCTCATTTGGATAAGCTTTGTCTTCTTATTCAGTGCAATGGGAGCTGTCTGGTACGTTCCAACCCTGTTAGAATTTTGGTGTGCATCTGCCCATAAGGAGGCTTTCTCAGTGATGACCCCTGTATTACAGAACTCCCTTCTTCTGGGGGTATGTCTGATACCCTCTGCACAAACTTTTCACTGCCTGTTAGAGATGTGGCTTTTTCACCAAGCTTTCAGTAATGCTTTACAAGTTCTCTCTATCTCTCTCTCAGCTGATTGTTCTCTCTAATGTAATGTTGCTTATTGTACTATTGCCCTTTTGTTGTTGTTCTTTGATTGTTATCAAAAGATTCTAATATTGTTGCTAGCCACCCTGAGTCTTTATAAGTGGGATCTAGGTTTTTAAAATAAGTATTCATTTAGGGCCCAATCCTATCCAACTTTGCATCACCGGTGTAGCTGCAATGCAGTACCAAGGTAAGGAAACAAATGTTCCCTTACCTTGAGGAGGCCTCTGTGATTGCCTCCCCACCACAGGATGCAGCACACGCCCCATTGGCACAGCAGCACTAGCACTGGAAAATCGGATAGGATTTGGCCCTTAGTTCTCTGTTAATCAGCATGTGCATAGTCCTGTTAATGTACCGTAGTTGGGTTGAGGTTGCCTATGAAAGTTGCCATCAACAAAAGTATTTGTCATTTTAAAATGGCCTTCTAGTCTCGCAGCCAGCTGTGGGTAGGGGCATCACTTATGCATCCTGTTCAGTCTAGACATTCAGAGCACAATCCTAACATTGTGCTGGGCCAGCGCAAGTCCCTTGCATCAGCCCAGGAGGGTCGCAAACATGCTGTAAAGCACATTTGCACCTTTCCAAGTGTCAGCTGGGCTAGCTCAAGAATGTGCGCTGAGCCATGGGGGCTGCATCCAGCCTCTGCACTGACAGAGGATGGTAGGTCCGTGCTGGCTGAGCTCATCCGCTGCAGAAATTTGGGGGGACATAGGGAGGGCAGAGAGGAGGTGTTCTGGGGAAGGGGTGAGGGCAGGCGGGCCCGTGGTCAGACAGCAGGAGAGTGGAGGGTGGGGTCAGAACCTGGCAGTTATGCCGGATCCTGACCCCATTCTTGGGTAGCCTGGGAAAGCTCCAGGCTGTTGAGATCTGGGTGGCGCAAATCTGAGTAGACCCATTGGGGCTGCAGCGGCTCTCCCCAGGGTAAGGGGAAGCAACTCTCCTTGCCCAAGGCTGATCCGCCATCAGCCCTAAATTCACGCTGGACACAGAGCAGGCCCTCTGGCCTCCCCATTCCAGAGCAAGTTAGGATGGCGCTGCCCAGCTCATAGCTTTAGAGCTCCTGTATCTCACTCTATCTGGAATACTGTACTCCATTGACTGCCTAGCAGAGGTATTTTCCAGAGAAACTCATTGCTCAAGGCCAAATGTATAGATTTGCTTACATAATTCCTTATGTAGGTTCCTTATTTTCATAGTAAGTGTTGCTGGTTTCATCAGTGGCTAAATCTGCAGAATTATTAAGAAATGCAAATGGATGAGGAGGAGTACTCATCTTCTGACTTCCACGCGCAGTGCAGCAGTTCTGTGCACTGAGCATTGCGATGTGTAGTTCTCAGCAGGATTAGCGTGAAGCCAGTAGACCAAGTGAAGAGGCACTATTGAGAAATGACAGAAGGACCTTTGTTATATAGTCATTTCTGCATAGCAATGCAAACTTAGTCAATAGACTGATACATGCTGCACAGCGCTACTGAATAAAGACACCCACACACTGCTTTCAACGACACGAGTCAGTTTATCCATGTAGTCAAGAGTGCTCTGAAATGCTGTCAGTTGGTATTTTCTCTGTGAAGCTCTAGGAAATAAACTTTAAGTGGCTGACCAAGTTGCAGTTTGCTAAAAATATGACTTAAGGTTCCCTGAGGCAAGGCAGAAAATGAAGGATTAACTCATTATCTCACCAAAGAAGCCAGCCACCTACAGATTAGTTCCCGAACTGTATTTCTTAATGCAGTTTTACCAGTTTATCTTGCTGCCTGAAGAACTTGGCGTAACTTACGTGTGTACGAGTCTCTTATCCACTTCTCATGATCATCGCACAGACCTAGAGTGTTCCCATTGCTCTAGGGTTTGGCAGTAGCTCTAAATAAATAAATGTTTGAGATGCTGGGGAAAGTGTTATTCCCAGCTATTTAAAGAAGAAAAAACCTCCTTTCATTTTTTTTAAAGCTGTGGAGATGTGCAAGCCTGTTTTGATAGCGCTTTCTTGATTAATATATATATTTTTTAATGTGATCGGAAGTAAGCATGATAATGAAAATCTCAGACCAATTCACATGGGATTTTTCAAAGCGTAGTTAAGAGCTTGACTCTGTTGGGAAGGTGTATGAAGGCATTTCTCTTTCTGGGTTGTTTCAAGTCAATGTGTGTGTGCGCCTGCACGTGTGTGTAAGGGTCAATGCACCTTATCTTTGGGCCAGATCCAGATTTTTGGATAATAGCTTCAGGAATAAAGGAAAAAGCAGAAATCTTAGGTTCTAGTTAAGGGAGGTCCTGTCTGGAACTGTGAAGTTTTCATTTGTGTTTGCAGGAACTATAAGAAAATTGCCTTGTGTTAGAGATCTGGTTCAGTGTAGGTGGCTAAGAGCTATGAACCAGGATGACTCCCCTGCTTTGAATTACTCCTCTGCCATGAATTCACTAGGTAGCCTTGGGCAGGCCACTCCCTCTCAGCCCTAGCTCTCCAGAAGGAATCAAGTTTCCTTACTTTTCCAGGTTGTTGGATTTGTAAGAATTCCATCTAGATAAGACACATGAAGAGCCGTGCACACTCAGAAAGTAATATATAAATGCTAAGGATCATTGTTACTTTCTGGGGTTGTAACAAAATTGGATTTGGACTAATTTTTTGAAATGAGGAATGCAGAGCAAGTATAGCAGCACTATTCTATTTGTGATACATGGGACACAGTTCTAACCAACTTTCCAGCACTAACATACCTGTGCCAACGTGCTGTGCACTGCATCCTGCAGTGGGGAGGCAGTCAAGGGGGCCTCCTCAAAGTAAGAGCATGTTTGTTACCCTGGGGCTGCATTACGGCTAAGCCAGTGGTGAAAAGTTTGTTAGGATTATACCCATATTTGTGTCTAGTTAGATTGTGGAGATTAGTGGCATGATATTCAGATCTTGAACTGGGAGTTAGTGGACCAGAGTCGGGTCCAACCTACTTCCAGACTGGTAGCCATGTTTGTCTGTAATAGTAAAAAATGACAGTGACACCGTAAAGACCACCTCATTTATTCCAGGATAAATTTTTGTTAACTACAGTCCACTTCATCAAACAGGAACTGATGAAAGCTGGACAGGCGCATTTAAGCACACGCGCACACGGAGACAGATCAGAAAAACTTTGAGAATGGCAAAGCCAACTGCAAGAGGAAATGAAACAAGGCTGACATTATAACAAGCTTATAGCCCAATCCTACTTAACTCCCTATGCGGTGATGCACCTGTGCCAACATGGCACACGCTGAATCCTGCAAGGGAGTTTCTGCCTCTGAAGAAGTCTTCAGGATAAGGAAACCTTTGTTCTCTTGCCCTGGGTTAACTCTGCACCAGCCCGCTGGGTCTACTCAGACCTGTGCCAGCTCTATTGCTGGCACAAGTGTGCATGGACCTGGGTTGGGGAATAGAGGCTGGAAAGGAGGGGATATTGGCATGCGCTGCTGCTACCTTACCACCCCCTTCCTGTCCATATCTGCCTGCCCCATCACTACTCCGTTCCTTTCCCTCCTATTCCATCCCGCCTCCTTTTCACCCCTTGTGCTGATTTGCCAGTATTGGTGGGTGTCCTTGGTCTACTGGTGTGTGGAGCCAGCTACTTACCAGACTGCGCTGTATGGCATGTTACCTTTTGTGACAGCTATAAAGAAACTTACACCGCTGGAATGAGCCTCTGGCAGCGTAAGGCCCAAATAGGATTGGGTTGTTAAAAGCCAAGCTGAAATTAAATCCGGATAAGACAGAGGCTCTCCTGGTTCGGAAATCCTCGATGCAGGTGCTGGATTATCAACTTGCTCTGAATGGGGTTGCACTCCCTCTGAAGGAGCAGGTTCGCAGCTTGGGGGTCCTCCTGGATTCGCAGCTGCTCCTGGATTCCCAGGTGGCGGCTGTGGCTAGGGGGGCCTTTGCTCAGCTTCGGCTGGTGCGCCAGCTGCGACCGTACTTGGATCGTGCAGACCTGGCCACGGTGATCCATGCCACGGTGACATCGAGGTTAGATTACTGTAACGCGCTCTATGTGGGGCTGCCCCTGAAGACGGTTCGGAAACTACAATTAGTACAGAATGCGGCGGCCCGTGTGGTCACCGGAGCCAGGCGGTTTGACTCTGTTAGCCCGCTTCTCCGGGGGCTGCATTGGCTGCCCATTCGTTTCCGGGCCCAATTCAAGGTGCTGGTTTTGACCTTTAAAGCCCTATACTGCTCTGGGCCAGGATATCTTAGAGACCACCTACTCCCGTACAATCCGGCTCGCCATCTCAGGTCATCAGAGAAGGCCTTTTTGCAAGTGCCGCCACCCAAGGAGGTCCGGGGGGTGGCTGCAAGAAATAGGGCCTTCTCGGTAGTGGCACCAACATTATGGAACTCCCTTCCCCTTGACTTGAGAATGGCTCCCTCTCTTGAGAGCTTTCGGCGAGGCCTGAAAACACTGTTGTTTAAACAAGCCTTCTGATTTCTGGCCTTCTTAACTTTTTATACATCTTTTAGTTTTACAGGCTTGTTTCCTCGGTGATCTGCTCTTTTACGCTTTTAATCTGACTACTGTTTTTATGGCCCTGTAGTGTGTTTTTAAATGTTTTTATCTGTCTGTATTAATGTTTTTTAAATTTTATTGTTTTTAATATGTTGTTAGCCGCCCTGGGTCCCGTTAGGGAGAAGGGCGGGATAAAAATAAAGTTTTATTATTATTATTATTATTAAAAGCATACAAGGTAAGCACAGTGGAAGTTCACAACTGGTGATGATAACCTTGTAGCAATGCTCAGTTAATGAACTCAAGAGTGATTTAAAAAAAGCCCCCATTTCAGTTAAGACTTCCTCCTGTGATGCTGTGAAGTCTTGTTGTAGCAAAACTCTTTGTTATAAGCTCCCCTGTACTGCATGCAGTGTGGTCCCAGAGTTTGTCAGGGAAAGAAATATCGCAATGGTGGTGGAGCATCAACCATTGTGATTAGTAGGCATTGTAAGGCTCTGGATTGGCTAGGCCAGATGTAAATATGAGAAGCCTAGCCTTTTGCCATTTCCTGGTCTGTAAAGGAAAAACAGCTTGCTTCCTTGCATCCCAGGGTCCAGGCCTAGATTTAACTCAAGTCCCTAGCTCAGGAAGGGACCCTTAGTTTATGCTTGGTTAGATAGCATGACAACTAATCTGCACTCTTATTCCATTGTCCTGGGCAAGCTTTCACAAATCTTTTTACCATGGCCAGTTGATCTTGGCCATCTAGAGAGGCAGGACACCCGGTAGCAGCAACAGGGATCTCATTTCATGAGTTCTCCAGAAATTGCAGTGAATTAAGGGTGTGGATTCTTACATCATGCTGAATTTAGGAGCAGGCAGAAACCTTTCTTCCCGGTCCAAAGCTCCATGTGGCATGAGAACTTTCTCCTCAGTGCAAGAGGAGTATAAAAGGCAATTCTCTTTGTTACACTGACGTTTAAAGCAAGTAGAAGCTGCCTGCTGGAAAGATCAGTGCAAGAGAAAATTGCTCCGCCTCCCTATTCCTGAGCTTTGAAGCAGGCATGCTACAACTTGGCACATCAGAGAGAATTGCCCTTCCCCTATCCCACAAAGAGGATTGGGGAGTGGTGGGGTGTGTGTGGCTCGCATTGCACAGGGCTTTGGAAAAGGAAGGGAAAGTGTGTGAGATGTATACTGCCTCTTTTGATCAATAGGCATGTGCCCAAGTTTTCTGGTAGAAACAAAGTACTTAGGAAAGGGAAAGGGTCAGTGGTGGGCACAACCAATGTCTGGGCTAGGAAACCATGCCAAAATTTGCAGACCCTAATCTTGGAAAATCAGGACTTCTGTAGCAAATGTTCTAGATCTCCTAGACTGCAAGAAGAAAGGGAACACAGCTGGCTTAAACCAGGGGCATCTGTGCCTTAGCAGGCCCTTGGGATTCCCTGATGTGACTCACAGGGCCCTGTACACAAGTTATTGGACTATCCTCAGGGCTAGAAAACTGCTACCCTTAGTTGTTATGAATGGCTAATATTGCATACCATGGAATCCTCCTCTCTTTGTCCCCTGCTTTTTCCTTTAAAATAGCTTTGGGAATGGCAAAGAGAGCAGAATGCAGTGAGTTGGAACAAAGCTGAATGACCACCACCCTGCAGTTAGTTATTTGTTTGGTTCATTTGCTCTGGTGGAATCTGTATACTAGGTAACGAAGCATAGCATTACAACCTTCATGTTTATGCATTGGAAAATATTGTTATTAGAGTGCGCTTTGTTGTTCTGGCAAGTGTTTTCAAAACATCACTGAATATTCTATTAGGTTTAGCCCACAATGAGATAAAACTTAACTGAGACATACTTTGGCCAAGACTGGTTTCATTGAACTACCCTGTCAGGTTCACCAGCATGCCTGGCTGATAAAACTGCCCCCTTTTGTTCACTCAAAAGCATACCTAAGTTTGCAATTATTATCCAGTCAGCCATATTAAAATGACTTTGTGATGAAAAGAAAGTTCTAGAACTGTACTTTAACAAATTTTGATTGGTATCTACTCCCCGCATACCCAGAGAGTTTTAAAAAATCAGGTAATTTGTCAATTCTTTAAAAAATCTGAAATGTGGCTGTAGTTTCTACCTTCATTCTTGGGTATGCCCCTGTCTTTCTCTTCTGTGTATTCGCTCTCTATACTCATTTTTGGTAGCCTTGTGTGTCTTATTTCTGAACTTGCTTGTCTTCCTTAGTTGCTTCTTTGCTTCTTTACCGGTTTGCGGTGTCATCTGTGTCTACATTTTTAAATGGGGCATTTATAACTATAATAGATGAATGGATGTTAAGGTTCATGATTGATCCCAGTGTTGACTTGATCAGTGATTTCAGGCCACCAAAGACAATGCAGAACATAAATGGTATTTACAAGTAAATTAAATGACATATAGGAGTCCCCTGGTATCTGCAGGGGAGACATTCCTACCCCCCAGGCAGGGGAGGGGAACAGCAGATAAGGGTAACCCTATCTCCGTGCCCCCATTGTGCCCCATTACCTTTGTTTAGGTGGATTACATTCACACAAAGTGATAAGGTCTTTTGCTTGAACAAAAGCAAAAAGCTTATAGCCAGATGAGCAGGCAAGCAGCCTGGAAGGGAGACTAAGAGCAGATGTTCACTTCCTGTTTCCTGCTTCCTGTTGCTCTTAGTTTCCCTTCTATAGACCACAGGCTGCTTGCCCATTTGTCTTTGAAGTTTCAACTTCCTTCAAGTCTGTTATAAATATTGTTTCCCGTACTTGCACTTTCCAACCTAGCAAACCTCTGACAAAGCTCACATGGTCTGTCATTTTGGCTTTACCTAATAACAGTCCTATGTATCACCCACAAATAACTTATTTATGCATATGTAGTCTGCTTAACCAATACTCGACTTTGATATGCTTGGCGACACGTCTTATGTTTTTGTTGAACACAGCCTAATGAAGTATCACACCACCTGTATTTACCCTATTTTAATTTATGCTTTGATTATGATCCTCTGATTAAATGAATAGTCATCTCTCTGTGCATTAACTGTAAACAGATGAACGTCACCGACTGTGCTTAAACTGCCTTTCCTTGAGACGCGATTACATCACCTCAAGAGACACACCTGTGTGGCATTCAAGTATGTTATGAGTTGCTAATTGTCTTGAGGCAGTGAAATTTCACAAGGCCTGTTTCTCTCAGTGGCTCTCTGAGGTTTAATACCATTGCTATCTTTTTCATCCTAGATTCTGAGCGTTCTCTGTTAGGGATTATATTGATTCCACTAAGAATGATTAGTGTGCACAGACTGTATTAAACCATAAAACCAAAGAATTGCTGCTGCTCAGTCTATAAGAAAAAACACGCTGACAACATGAGATTGTTAGGTCTAAATGGTTTAACAGATTATGACTCTCTGTTGCTGGAATTGTCTCACAATTAGACCATTTTCTTCTTGGGAAGTTTTGTCTCTCCACGTTGCAGTGTGAGGATACACCAAAGACCAACATGGCAGCCAAAGGAGAGCAGTAAGTGGGGCATTCAATCAATATCATTAAGTGATGATCAGTCAATATTTTATTCTTCTCAAACAAGGAGGTAAAGCCTCAGAATGCTGAAAAATAGCAATCGTGACCCATTTTCGGTTTCACTGTCACAAACCGGAAGCTTGTTTCGACCGCTATTTTTCAACATTGAGGTGTCAGCAGGCTCCCCACCACCTAGGAAGCTGGCGTTGCCCCTGGTAAGTTCCAAAAAAACCCTTTCGTCCCTGGCAGTGGCATGATCCTGGCAATTGCACTCTTGCTTTTGCTCCCCTCCTGAAAAGACTTACAGCAGTTCCCAAGCTCCCAGAGAGTTTGAGAACCACTGCCCTAAACTCTGTAATCAACTGCAGTTTACAACTTTGGGAGATACTGTGTGTTGTATATCACTTAAAAACTAAAAGTGTTCATGCAGATTTATGAGAGTAGATTTGGGCCCGAGTCTGAAAGTTTTAAACAATTGAGAAGTTATTGTACCATGAAACCAGATGTATTTTCACTAATGAATTAAGAATGGGCAGTACTTTTGTTTTCTATGGGTGTGTGTGTGTGTGTGTGTGTGTGTGTGTGTGTGTGTGTGAACCTTACCAGCTTGAACAAGTAACTTTTTGTGTAGTACTTTAAGACAGGGTGCAGTATGCTCCTTTAACTTCTTGTCAACAAGATTAGCTGACAAACTTGCTTGACATTTTGTCCTGAATTAATGGAAATAATAGGTGTACCTTACATAATCCGGATATTCTGGTTTATTTCAACACTAAGTTTGAGACATATTTGTTTAAAACAGAAAAGGGTGACTATAAACAGTTCCTGGCTTTGTTGGTATTACTCACTGAAGCTGTTATCATTCAAAAATATACAAATTAAGGGCCACATTCATTTTAATTTCCCAAAATACTGGTTTCCTTCATATATATTCTTACCAGGTACCAGAATGCTACAGCAGTACATACGTGCTACTTATAGTTCTGTGTAAATAGAAAAGCACCCAGGTGTGCTTCATTCCCAAGGGCTCTATTTCGGCTCCATGTTCCTCAGGTCTTAGGGAGAGCCATGCCTCAGAATAGCAAGTATTTTAATTTATTTGAGCTTTATGCCTGTGTGTGAACATCATTTCTACCAAACCTCATTTTCAAGTTATTGGAAGGTTGCTTCTAACTGAAAAATTAATCTTTCTGTCGAATATAGCATGTGTATCAAAACCTTTGTTTTTGTGGTGTGAAGCCTGCAATTTTAGTGCTGCAAATCTGATTGTGGAAGCTAAGCAGGGTCAGGCCTGGTTAGTACTTGGATGGGAGACTGCCTGGGAATACCGGGTGCTGTAGGCTTATACCATAGTCTTTCGAGACTGAAGGTTGCCAACCAAACAACCAAATACATGCATGCCTGAGGGTCAGCGTCGGTGAGATTATCAAACCTTCTGTGTTTTAAGATCAAAGCAGCTATAGGGCAGCGTTTCTCAAACTGTGAGTCGGGACCCACTAGGTGGGTCGCAAGCCAATTTCAGGTGGGTCCCCATTCATTTCAATATTTTATTTTTAATATATTAGTCTTGATGCTACCAAGGTATATGACTGCATTTGAAGAAATGTTACAGATCTGTACTTTTAACTGACTACTATGTATATGCTTTAAACAACCGTAGTAAATAGAACTTACTCCCGGGTTAGTGTGGGTAGGATTGTAGCCCAGGATTGTCAAAACTCTTCCTGTTGATGATGTCATTTTCGACCACGATATCACTTCTGGTGGGTCTTGACAGATTCTCATTCTAAAAAGTGGGTCCTGGTGCTAAAAGTTTGAGAACCACTGGATTACGGAAAATGTGATTGCATGAGCAATGCTGGGGGAAGATGTATTTAACCTCCCCCCCTACTGTTTTCATCTCATTTTCAAGTCTCTCCTACACCCAGAAAGCAATTGTTATTTGTCTCATGGTGGAAAACAGAGCCAGCATACGTGTATCTGTATGTTTCTTCCTGCAAGGCAAGTAGTAGCTTCAGGGTTCTATTCTGGAAAAAAAACAGCACCGAGGAAAGGGTTAAGTTTTCCCTCCAGTACTGCTCACCCCATTAGCTTTCCTGCTTAACTGCTCTGATGAACAACCACAAAAGCTGGGTTCCCCACCATCTCATCTAATTTTGCCTTATACAGATCCTCTCTTATAATGCCCTGGGCTTTTGGGTCTGTCTGTCTCCAGATGCCTGAGAGAGGTGGGCAGCTTTCTGCTGCAGGAAAATGTCCAGCAAGTTCAGGATGTGCTCCAGGGGAAATATTGTGTGTTCCACATCTCAACCCTTGCAAAACCCTCCAAGGTTGAACACCTGCTTCTGCTACCGCATGCATATAATTTCTGAAACAGAGATTAACATTTGTATAAGAAATGATAGCATTCAAAGTGACCCTATGTCTTTAAAGAAAAGATTTTGGTTTATGGCAGGACTTTTCAAACTGGGGTGTCACGACGCCCCAGCCTGTGGGCCCTGGCCTTTGCCCCCTTAAGGGGTGAGGGCAGCCAGGAGGCAGGGGGGAGGCAGTGGTGCGACCCCCAGGATTGCGCTGCTCAGGGGGGCTGCAGGGGCTTGGCTGTAGTTACCAGAGCCTCCTTCGGCCTCCTGGGGGTGCAGGGAGCCCTGCACAACCTTCTGCAGGGCTCCCCGCAACTTTGAAAGCGAAAGTGGAGCGATCACGTCCCGCCTCTGCTCCACTTTCACTTCTGAAGCTGTGGGGAGCCCTGCAGAAGGTCACACAGCCCGGGAGGCTGCAGGAGGCTCTGGTAAGTACAGCCAAGCCCCTGCAGCCCCCCTTGAGCAGCACGATCCTGGGGATCGCACTGCTGCCTTCCCCCATCCCTGTTGCCTCCCCCCTGCCCCTTCAAGAACTTAGAGCGGCTCAAACTATCCCCAAGAGTTTGAAAACTGCTGGTTTATGGAATATATTTGTTTAAAAGTGTGCTTCTTTCATAGTAAGAGTGTATTTTGTCATGTTTTTTATAGGTTTTTACCTCCCATGGACCAACTGTAATTATGCCAACTTGGTTCTGCTCCCGAGAATGGTTTTGTCACGTGGGCAGATTTGATGAAGGGGGAAAGGTAAGTACTGTGGACAGGAACATAACCTTTAATGTGATGTAATGGATCTCAGAGTTGTCTCTGCCATACACATCTGAAGTGCAGGCAGCTTTTTTGTGATACCCCCCACCTAAGAGAGAACATGAATGGTGGGAAATTAAAATACTTACTGGGTTTTTATACTAGAATGGGCACACCAGCCAAGAGTCAAGGCAAGAATTGCACTAGCACCACAAATACATTTCCATGGTGTTGCAAGTAGTGGTAGTATTAAAACCACCCTGCACACAATGATATAAATGCTATATAATATTGTTGACATTGTCTTGCACTTCACAGCGTTCTGACATTTTTTCAGTGCGCACAGATCATTGGTGTGCTTTGCAGCAACTGTCTGCAAAAAAACTCTGCTTTAAAATGTTGAAGCATAATTGACAAGAATTTGCACATTTGTGGACATTATAGCTCTTTCTGAAAAATGAGACCCTGAATTGCATTGATTACACAACAGCATTTTCACCAAGCATTAGAAAGCATTAATGTGGAGCACAGCTCACCCATACCTCAGAGATGGCAGGGAAGGGGCAAGAACATGGATTCATTTCTGACCATTACACAGTGTTGATATACACTTGCTTTGAATGGCTCCTACCAATATTCCGTTGGTAGCAAATAAAATAATCATACTTGTGCAAAAATTGGTGCATTGGGTTGGTAATGCTGGAGTTGCCTTTAAGCAGGAAGCTGAAACACGGCACACATAGACAACGGCTCCTTCTCAGAAGGCAGTTGCTTCTCTAGGAAAAAAAGAATGCTGCATAGTGCTCCTCTATCAACATTTCAGTCACTCTGGGTAATACTAAGAGAAGCACCATTAAAGAAAAGACACTACCATATGAGAAGGAAAAACTAGTCCAATTTACCATCTGCCATTTGAAGTAAATGTATCCCTTACCCCTTTCAGTATCTAGCAGAGTAACTTGGAGGTGTCATGTTGTTGCCAATAAATTCAGAAACAGATCAAAATGTCTACATTCCAGTATTTGCATGCACCAAGTCTCTATAGCAGCAACCTGTTTTTCTCATTTGTGACTAAATCTGTACACCTGCTCTCCAAATGTCAGAATAAAAGGCAGACACCAGAGACATAAGTTGAAGTTCTTATTACTTAATTCACCTAGAATTCACAATCAAAATTTTTTGAACAGCTCTTAGATAGGATCTTCTGTCTTCCCAGGAAGCAGGAATGGAACATTCTACAGCTACATATAGTTCCAAGTTCCAGAAGAACAGCCATGTTAGTCCATTACAGCAGTAACAACACAAAATCTTGTAGCACTCTTAAGACTAACATGGTATCCGCATTCATCAGCTGATGAAGTAGGCTACAGCCCATGAAGGCGTATACTACAAGTTAGTTGTTGAGGTGTTGAGAGCCTGTGGCATTTATGTCATTCCAAGCTTTTGGTCATTAAAAACTCCACATCTCCTCTTAAATAGGCAAAAAGATGCACCTCACTTGAAAGCTTTCCTCTATATCTAGGCAGACTGAAGAATGGAAGTGGTAGAGACCCTTTCTTACTTTTGCTCTGGGAATCCACTCAAGGGCAGGGCTTGAGCTTTGTGTGATGAACCTGGCTGAGGAAACGACTTTCCTTGCACAATAATTTTATAGTGTTATTGTTTTAATACATACACTACACTTGGGAGCCTGGTACTGCATGGCAGTTTATTAAAAAAAATCTAAATAAAATAGGAAGTGTGCATTGCAAGCTTTTGATCCGCTTCTAGGTTGGATATATTTGTCACCTTTCAGATTAATTCCAGAAAGCATTGATCATGTCCATGTTATATTCCTTTCAGATGAAAATTTTTATAAAGCATGTTTCTAGCCCACAGTTTCTAGCCCACAGTTCTAGCCACAGTTCTATACCAGTTCAAGATATAGGCTTGAAAACATTTGGGCAATGATGAAATCTCAGGTCTGTGTATTTGTGCATTTGTAGACATTTGTGCATGGGGACTGGGTTCTGTGTCCTGCACAATTCTTTTCTCCTTTGCCAGAAGCAGAGTAAAGCCCAAATCCTAACCCACTTTCCAGCCAATGGAATGTATGCTGCATACTGGAATTGGGTGGCACTCACAGAGGCCACCTCAAAGTAAGGAAATGCTTGTTCCCTTACCTCAGAGCTTCATTGACCTTATGTCGGTGCTGGAAAGTGGGTTAGGATTGCACCCTAAATTATGCAAGGTAGGCAAATATATGAATTTTTTATTTATACAAGTGTGTATTATTGAGATTAAAATTTTTAGGAGCTAAGTATGCTCAGCCCTCAATTTGTGGTCTCCCTTAGCTAAACAAAGTAGGATAGAATGAAGGAGACTATTACAGCATAGTAAGAAGAATAGAAATGTGCAACAAGAAATACATTAATTACATAATTAAAGGCTCCTTTGGGCCCAAAGTACCCACCCAAGAAGAAGCTGTCCACATCTCAGAAGGATTTGGTGTTCTAGTTTTTGTCTCCTTATCAACCTCTAGTGGAGGAGCAAACTTTCTGGGGGGGGGGGTGAGATCTTCTGATTCTTATTCATCTGAAAAGTTTTATTATTAGATTGAAGCATGTCTCCAATTTTAATTCACTTCAAAATGTATGTATCAGATATTTGGGTAACATTGGTGTTCACCAGAGGCCTTTATACAATATATCTTTGACTTTGTAGATAACAAACCATTGTCTGGTTTGCACTGCTGTAAATGCTTTCTCTGACATGTGTGGTCTTAGTATTTTCACATAGGAATGTCAGACATGTCAGTTTTAAACACACTGTGACAGTGATTCTCAAACTGTGGGTCAGGATCCACTAGGGGGTTTACAAACCAGTTTCAGGTGGGTCCCCATTCATTTCAATGTGTATTTTATTTTTAATATGTTAGACTTGATGTTACCATGGTATGTGACTGCATTTGAGGAAATGTTACAGATCTGTACTTTTAACAGGCATACATATGCTTTTAACAATGATAATCAATGGGGCTTACTCCTGGGTAAGTGTGGTTAGGATTGCAGCCTTTGAAAGGTTTGGGGAGTTTTTTCTGAACAGATCAGTGGCTGCTTGCGAGCGTAAGAGGTTTCTTCTTTATGCTAAATAATTTTTTAAGCTTATACCTATTGTTAACTTTTAATTTACTTTCATTCTTAATTTTGTCATATAGGGGTGTTAAAAATTTTCCTGCTTGATGATGTCACTTCCAGATTAATAACATCACTTCCAGATTAATAACATCACTTCTGGTGGGTCCCAACAGTTTGTCATTCCAAAAAGTGGGTCCCAGTGCTAAGAAGTTTGAGAACTGCTGCGCTAAGAGAAACCTATTTTTCATGAATTGCAGGAAAAATATTGTAATAGAAGCTGTTAATTTTTCAAACAACCTGGAGATAAAGTGTCTTTGTGCTTGATTTTGCTTCTCTTCCCCCCCCCATGCCCCAACCCAGGGGTGTCAAACTCGTTTCATACCAAGGGCCGAACAGCATTCACAGTGCCTGCTGAGGGCCAGAAGTGATGTCATTAGGCAGGAAATGATGTCATTAAACAGTGATGTCTTTAGGCATGAAATGATGTCATTAAACAGGTCATAACCAAAAATAAGCACTTTTTCTCACTTAGGAACTCATTAGCTGCAAATGATAGAAGAGAAAATACACATATCTTGGTCATATTTCAACATATGGGAGAGCCAAATTTTCTTGTGGGTTGCCTTTATAGCAGTAATACCTCCGCACTGCTCAGCTACTGAGAGCCTGAAGTCCAGATAAAAAGCTTCCATGGGCCACATCCGGCCCCCAAGCCTTATGTTTGACAGCCCTGCCCCAACCCGTCCACTAGTGATATGAAAGCAATTCAGGAAGAGTAATCTGCAGTGGTAAAGGTACAGGGTATACTTCAGTATGGATCACCAAGAACCTCTTAGAAGTTAGCAAATGAATGTGCTCACATTTCTCAGTCAAAGTGAGATCATTTTTTTTTTATACTCCGGAAATGGGAAAAAAGTTAGTTCCAATTTTTTGCTTTTGTAGGAGTTAAATTAAAATATTGTAAGGTTGTCAAATGATTTGTCAAGGTGCTCTGGGGAAAAATGAAGACAAAACACAGACTCTGATATTCTTGGCGCATTATGGGTAAAACTCGGCAGAGATCTGTTCTTGAAAAGTGTCCAAGTAAGTAAGTGCTGGAGCCAATGATAAATTAGGCTTATAAACTCTTTTAAAACGAGCTCTTTCTTTTAACAACATGCCTTGATAGTATGTTACTAAATATGCTGAGGTAATCACCCCAGTCCCATCACTAGGTTTTCACCCCTTCCCTGTTTAATTAGAGAGCTCTTTGCCAGGACTGCTCACATTTTTCTGTTTCAGGAAAGTAATCCTTTAACTTTATTTCCCAAACAATAGAGCAATTATAACGTCATCACAGATTTCCTGTTTGAGAATTGGGTCAAAATGATTTAAAGGCCCATCAGGACATGACCAAGGGCTTTGGTCACATCGAAAGCAAGAGGCTTAACTGGATTTGTATAATTCTGGGAAAAGCTGTTTTAAAAATGATCTAAGTGTTAAATTAATGTGTTGGGTTCGAGCAGGTCCTCAAGCATGTCTCTGGAAACTATTTTGGGGAGACAAATCTGATTTGAAACACCTATGAAGCTGAATCTTGGTATAAACCTACGTGCTTGAATGCTCGTACAATAAAATACAGTAGCAGTACTATGAGGCCTCTCGCATACAGCTCTTATTTAACATGAGGTAGAAATTTGTCAGTTCTGATCCAATAGTTAGACAGCATGTATGAGGCAATTATCATGAGTGCCATCAAGATCAAGCCCTTAGCTAGAGTATATTATTGATCCACTGGTGATAATGACTGCAGATTATTCCAGGAGGACTGCTGTTGCTTCAAGACATTTAACTTGTCATTTACAGGGCTTGCTTGAGTGAGCCAGTTTAGGGTACAATCCTAACCACAAGTTAGGAGGGACCCTACGAGGGTCACAAACATGCCATAAAGCACGTTTGTGCCTCTTTGGAAACAAGCTGCACCAGCACACAGAGGTGCGCTGGCCCATGGAGGCTGCATCCGGCCTCCATGGCGGCTTGTGAAGGGAGCCTTGCGTAGGCCGAACTCAACTGATGCAAAGCTCTGGGGTGGGCAGGGAGGCGGTCCCACCCTCAGGAGGTGGCACAAGTCTGAGGAGACCCATAGGGGCTGCAGTGGCTTACCCGGGGAAAGGGGGAAGAGTTTCCTCTTACCTCTGGCTGAGCCACTTTGGTGCCTTATCTCACGCTGGATACAGCACAGGCCTCCTGGCTTGCCTGTTCCAGCTGCAAGATAGGTTTGTGCTGTTATTTGTTTAAAAAACAAAAGGTTGGATGTGCTGCCTGGCACCCCTATCATTCATTTATGTGCTATTACAGATTTTCAGGGTTTAGCTCAGGTTCCTTGAAATACTTTTGACCCTTATACAGTGATTCCCAATATATGGATCAGGACCCACTGGTGGGTCACAGTCGGATTTTTGTTGGGTTGCCAAAGGGTGATGGAAAGATCAGATAAGTAATTGCCTCAAGCCCTGAGGCTATTCAAAAATCAGATACTGTTGCTGCTAATTACCCTGCAAAGAGCTCAGCTCCTGCAGATTGCAAGAATGTGTAAATATAGGGAGATAAATATTTGGGGGTCTTTTTCTGGTCATTATTACTAATAAAATAAATAAATAAATAAAATAAAAATGTCTTTCTAGATCTTTTTGAAAAGACTGGTCCTGATACAGTGTTGTTTTAAAAAATGGGTCCTGGTGCCTTCCTCTGCCTTATAGGAATGAATATCAGAATTCATTCCCTAATTCTAACTGTTGAGTTCTAAGCATGTTTACTCAGCCCCTGCTGAACCTAGTGGAACTTATTTCTTTCTCCCAAATGAGTGTGCATAGGATCTTAACCTGAGTCTCTTAAAATGAACTTCAAGTTTGAAAAAGTGCCATTTGAAGCACTGCCTGCTATGAATCCCATTCATGCAATGCTACACTTGATAGCGCTACACACTGTTTTCCTCTTCCCTGCTTGATCTGTCTCACCCAAAAGCAGTCAAGAGTCTATGTGTGTATATGTTCAGGCACATGTGCTTGTGTCTGTTGCCGTACTGCCATTTTTTCAAATATGTGATATGTGGGTCTGTTGCTTAGCAGCAAAATCATAAAAGGAGAAATAAATTGCTCACATGTAAATGTGAAAACTGCAGCAACTTCTTTTTCTTGCAGTGTCCACTTGTTCCTAGAACTGAGAAATTTGATTCCTGCATCCAACCTTGACCAATATTTTTTCACCAGCTGTCAAATTCCTGCCTCTCTAGAATTTAAAATTTTGAGTCCTGATCACAACAATTTAGGCCTTTAAAATTTTTCTACAAGCTTTTCTACTACACTTTCTACTAGACTTATTTCTCTATTATGTTATATAAATAAAAATTATGTCGACCAGATATAGTCAAACCAGTGATTGTAACTGGAAAACATACCTGAACATGAATGAATGAATGAATGAATAAACCTTTATTAGGCATAGATAGAGAAATCATAAAAGCAAACATAATTAGTCCTAATCCCGTTTATCAAAAATGGAGTTAAGATACTAAATTACTAATAAAACATTTACAGTTCAACATAAAATATCAACATTTTTGACAAATTACATTAAGAAGGCTTGGAAATCACCAAAAGTAAAAATTTAGAAATTCCCTCTAGCACATCTGGTGAGCAGTCATTTAGGAGACACTTCAGTTTTGCCTCATCCGAAAGCCCATTCATTTTGCCGAGAAGTGGAGTCATGTAAGTGTGGCAGGATCTAGTGTGCCGAGGACAATAAAAAAGAATGTGTATGATTGATTCAACATTTCCCAAATTACAAGTGCAGAGGCGTTCTTTATATGGTATTTGCCTATATCTGCCTTCTGTAACCTTGGAAGGAAACACATTGAATCTTGCCAAAGAGATTGCACGACGTTCAGAGGGGTTGATCAGAATACTCAGGAGCCATTTGCCCATACTTTAGCGGGATAGAGAAATTAAGAGGGGAGCAAATTCTAGAAGCAAGTTCAAAGAGGTTTTGTGCCTCAATGTCTAGCATTCTTTGCTTTACCCTTTGATAAACTTCAGGGAATGGATAGAAACTTAAAAAATCCAGTGAAAAACCAATTGATTTGATTTTTGATTTAATTTGGCTATACCATTTAGAAGAACCAGACTCAGATAGCATTCTGGATAGGAGACTGCCTGGTTTCACGTTATAATGTAATTAGAGCCAATAGCGTATGGTTAAAAGCCATTCTCTTGATACTAAGAGCGATTGTCCAGTCTCCAAACATAATGCAGAGTATGGTACAGATTTAGGTAAACCCAGGATAGCCCTCAAAAATTTAGCTTGGATACTCTCAAGGGTGTGATTTATAGAACTAATCCAGATAGGGCACCTGTACAGGAGCTGTGCCGATACCTTGGCATTAAATACCTTGAGAGCAGCTGGTATATAACGATTGCCCTGACTAAAAAAGAATTGATTGGTGCTCTGCAAAGTGACATGGGCCAAGTTGGTAACCAATTTTTGATGAGTACCCCAGCAAAGATTGTAGTGGAAGTGAATTCCAAGGTATTTAAAGCTTTTGACCTGTTCCAGTTTCTCCCCTCCAATAGACCAAGTACCTGGGCTCCATGATACATGATACCTGCGCTACCTGAACATAATATCTGAGGACTTGTGACTTCAAACTTGTGTTCCAATGCACAATGTATATAATTGCACAATGCACAATGTTTATAATGAGACTCCCCCAAGATCTCTTGTGGTGATCAAGAAAAGCATTTTGTAGTAGTCTTAGGGCCCAATCCTATGGTCCGCACCGCACCTCCGTGGCACAGACCATAGTCGCAAACGTTTGTGGGGCTTACCACCGGGCTCCCGCCAGAGGGGCCTCAGCTCCGGCTGGCGCTGAACCACTGCCCGGCAGGCGCCTGCATTCCGCAGCTTGGCGGTGCTTGCGACCGCCGGGCTATGGAACAGCAAACGGGGCGGGGATGGGGGCGTTCCGGGGAGGGGGGAGGCCAGTGGGGGGCGGGGAGGGGGCGGGGAGGCTGGCATGACGCAGGGAGGTGGCGTGTCAGAGGCATGCCTGGGGGCAGGCGGGAAGAGGATCCGCGGAGCTCCGCTTTGTAGGATCCTAGGCGCTCGTGGAGGCTGCATGCCTTACACGGGTGCCTTTACTTTAGTGGAGCCCTTTTGGGTGCTGCTAAAGAGAGTAGCCCCATTGTGGGGCTGCCTCCCTTACTCAGGGGAAGGGGACAAACGTCCCCTACTCCCTAGGTGCCTCCCCGGTAGCGCGGCAGGCACTGGATTCGATGGCAGCCCTCATGGTGCCGCCGAGCGGGGGCGCCCTGGGCAGCTCAGGATTGGGCTGCCCATTAGGAGTGGGCTGTTAATTATGTCAAAATAATATCAGTGAAATTAGCACAAATTCTTGTGAAAAAGTCACGGTAGATACCCTTTTGTTGTTGGCAACCTTCAGTCTCGAAAAACTATGGTAAAGAATGGTGGTTTTGGAACATCGTCTAGTGTGGCTGAAAAGGCCGATTCGGGAGTGACAATCCCTTCCACACGGGGAGCAAATGCAGTCTGTCCCTGGTCTGTCTCCCTGGCTATGGGCCTTCCTTCTTTGCCTCTTTGCCTCGGTCTGTTGGCCAAGTGTCTCTTCAAACTGGGAAAGGCCATGCTGCACAGCCTGCCTCCAAGCAGGCCGCTCAGAGGCCAGGGTTTCCCACTTGTTGAGGTCCACTCCTAAGGCCTTCAGATCCCTCTTGCAGATGTCCTTGTATCGCAGCTGTGGTCTACCTGTAGGGCGCTTTCCTTGCACGAGTTCTCCATAGAGGAGATCCTTTGGGATCCGGCCATCATCCATTCTCACGACATGACCGAGCCAATGCAGGCGTCTCTGTTTCAGCAGTGCATACATGCTAGGGATTCCAGCTCGTTCCAGGACTGTATTGTTTGGAACTTTGTCCTGCCAGGTGATGCCGAGAATGCGTCGGAGGCAGCGCATGTGGAAAGCGTTCAGTTTCCTCTCCTGTTGTGAGCAAAGAGTCCATGATTCGCTGTAGTACAGAAGTGTACTCAGGATGCAAGCTCTGGAGAACTGGATCTTGGTATGTTCCGTCAGCTTCTTGCTGGACCATACTCTCTTTGTGAGTCTGGAAAACGTGGTAGCTGCTTTACCGATAAGAGCCTTGAAAAAGATCTGCTATTTCTAGAACACATGTTAGCCAGAATCTTTCCATGCAATCTTCTAAAGAATGTACCATCTTAGAAATGTGGAGTGGGAAGGAAGTCTCATCCTGAAAAGTAGCAAGAATATCACTGTCAGATTTATCCAGGGTTGCACAACCCTGCTCTTCAAATCCCCCTTTTATTTTCAGCAGGCCATTTTGCCATGATTTCCAAGCATGAAAACCCATTGACACTGAAATAGACTGATGAATGTTTAAATCACAATATTCACAATTATGGAACCTGTTGGAAATATTGCTTCAGATGAAGGAAAAAGAAATTTACCTTGAGCCTATAGTATACTATCATCCGTCATCTGACACAAAGGTTACGTTTGTTACACAAAGTAACGTTACGCATGTAACATTAAAATTGTATATACTCAAAATTGCCTTGAAAATACCATCCATCTGGAAAATACACTGTCTATAAAATTATGAGAGGCAGGTGGGAACTGAGACACACAGAGGGAACAGCAGCTTCCTTCTCTGATCTCACTGTCAGACATGTATTTAGTAAATTGAGTGGTGGGCAGAATCACCTGCACTATTTAAACTGCCTTTTGTTTGTTTGAGTTGCTGACTTCATGAAGTTGAATTTGCGCAAGTCAATTGCATGTAAAACTTGGGACGACTATTTAATGTAATGAAATCTACCAGTAGGCATGTGGCCTTGGGCAGAAAATGGCTTGATAATGAGAACCATGTGGCCGCTTGGCTTAGCGTATTGTATGAGGAACAGGAGCAGGTTTAAATTTTGCCATTGACAGAAATCAACACCACAAAGTTGGGCACAAGGGAAGGATAAATCTGGCTAGATAGTAGGGTGTAGGAATTCTGGTTTTTTCTTACACCGTCTCACTACCCAGATCCATTACAGCAGCATCTATTTGCACAAATTATAGAAAGTGAGGCAAAATTGTTCTCTTCAATCTTAGACTGTCAGGATGGCTAATGGGCAGCTTTGAAATCTTTCTCTGGTGATGGTGGGGCAGTATTACCATCTGATGACAGGATCTGAATATGATTGCCTAATGAATTTACAGGAAACTCTCCAATTTAGAAGAATACAGGATGAGTCTCATTCCCTTCCCAGAACCCAGAACTTTTTGGATGGCAAAAATCACACTATAGCAAATCAATTTAAAAAACAAAGTGCCTTTGCTCAGGTGATTTAAAAACACCCTTGCTGGCCTTTATGATGTTAAGTTAGTCATTAAGACCACAATCCAACAATCAGTCTCTCTCCAGACCCTTAGAAAGGATTTTCTTTCTTTCACATTTTCAGGGGGAAGGGAGGGGGTTGCTTGGAGAGAGAATGATTGATGGATTGTCAGCTGGCTGCCCTCTCTCTAACTATTGTAAAGGACTGTTTTCCTTTCATTTAAAGGGCCCTTCTCTTCATGTTGAGATAAAAATCTCTACAACAGTAAGAAAAGTATTTTAAAGGGGTGCATTTTTCCCCTTCTCCAGGGATCAGCACATTACTTCTCATTTGCAGTGGCCATTCCTGTTGAGTCAAATCTGTGTATAAAAAATCTGCGTATAACAAGGTTGGACCAGTATACTTAACGCAGTAATGCTTCTCAGGGTTAGGGTACCTCACAATGGTATCACTAGGATTTGTGTCACCCAGTGCGGGAGGCCTGCGTATCATCCCAAGCAGTGGGTGGGGCAACAACCCAGGTGGTGGGCGTGGTGATGTACCATCGCCCCGCCCCCACTGGTTTTTTGGCTGTACCTTTTGTTAGAACACAGATATGTCAGTGTGGTTTGTTTCATTGCATTCTGCATGAAATTACGCATTGATTGATATATAACATGATGGTCTTATTCCTCAAAATTCTGATTTTAGTGATTTTGAAACTTGTAGAGTCACACACCCCGTGTCAACTTACTAACACCTTATTGCAGCAGTTCTCAAACTTTTAGCACTGGGACCCACTTTTTAGAACGACAATCTGTCTAGGACCCACTGGAAGTGATGTCATGGCCAGAAGTGACATCAGCAAGCAAATTAAAATAAATAATTATAAATGATTAAATTAAAGTAAAAGAAATAATTAAATAAGGGGGAGCCAGTCCTGATTCACCAAGCGAATCTACTCTGAAGTAAGTCCAATTGTGGTCAATAGGGCTTACTCTCAGGAAAGTGTGGGTAGAATTGCAGCCTGAGAGTTCAGGCCTATGCATGTCTACTCAGAAGTAAGTCCCATAGTGGTCAATGGGACTTACTCTGTAGTCTGCCTGCAATAACAACCCCCCAAAAAGAATCAGTGAGATTTCCAGCCCTCCCCAGTGCCCAGTTTAAAGTTCTTCTACTTCAAGCATATCAGAATAAAGACCCACCTGGCTATACAAGTGCAAAATAGAAAACATTCCCCTTACCAGCTCAAGCCTCTTTTTTGTCCTTTTTAGTGGGGGGGGGGGATGACAGACTGCCTTCTGGAGCACTTTTTGCACTCCAGCTCCATCGGATCGGGACCATTCTGGTGTCTTCACGTTCCACTTTGCCTGGCTTGACCACCAGCCAAGACACGCCTGCCTACTCACGAGTAAACACGACTGTGAGGCTGCTTTGCTTTCCATAGGGCTCAATAGACTCACAGCTGGGAGGGGGGACCTCCTTCTCGGGTGTTTTTTGGGGCTGTACTCATTGGATCAGGACCATTCTGACATTGTTGGAGTCCTCTCAGTCTGCCCTTTCCGATGGACTAAGGCAATTTTGCCTACTCACGAGTAAACACAGCCACGTGTCTTCATTTCAGGTTCAATAGACTCGCAGCTGGGAGGGAGGGACCTCCTCGGGTGTTTTGGGGGGCTGCATTCATTGAATCGGGACCGTTCTGGTGTCATTGGATTCCTCTCAGCCTGCCCTTTCCGACGGACTATGGCAAGCACGCCTACTCACGAGTAAATGCCTGATATGGCTCACTTTCACTTTCCATAGGGATTCATTCATTTTTTCTGTCCAGTTTTTTGGCCATAACTTTTGAAGGAAAGGAGCGATTTCACTCTGGTTTTTTGCATTGCATTCCACTGGACATTCCGCATCCCAACGGTGTATGACATGACAGGGTAGCTCCTAATGCCATGATTTTAGTGCGTCACCCCCCAGGGCACGTTATCTCCCCCGGCGTGTCACCCGGTGCAGCCCGCACCCCCCGCACCCCCATAGCGACGCCACCGGTACCTCATGGTTCACTCTATCCTACATAGTACACACAATAGTGGGGAAACAGCACCCCAAATACAAGGACTTAATCATTTCTAAGAAAACTTAAACCTTGTGTCAGTACTCAAGCCCACCAGTAATCCCTGATCTAAAGCATCAGACCCAGTTTCAGGCAGTGATTTTGGATATGTGCTACAACTAAGATCTGATCAAAGTAGAGTGCTTCAGGTGTAACTAACCAGGTCAGCTAAACAGCCCCTTCAATAGCAGTAAGATATAGAGCTGGTCATATTAGCAAAGCTTGAGCCTTTGCCTGCTGTTTGAATATCTTCCAACAAGAAGATATGCCTGCTGCAGCTTCTTTGCTTTGCTCCTAGGACTGTGTTTCCCTACAGTATCTGATGCCAGGATAGAAACAGTATAACTGAACATTTAAACATTCATCCTGTTTTGAAATTAAACAGATAATAGAATGGAAAGAGATGCAGCCCCTGCAAAATGTAGTGCATCCTACTCCTTGACATCTAAATGCACCCCTTACAAAGTAATCTGATAAACCAAGAGTTTGGGTCCCTGGCGTAGCTAGCTGCATGATTCATCCTTCAAGTATAGTAACTGCTGCAGGCTCATTGTCTTGTTAGAAGAGAAGAGCCTCTGTGTGAATTTTTCTTTACTGTATATGACAAAGGGCAGGGAACTGTAGCTGAGACCAGAAGGAAGGGGAAGGGACAGGCCCAGATTGGGAAGGTTTATTCAGAATTCTGTTTCCCAAACTATAGGCGGAGGCTGCTGAAGGCATCTAGGTCTGCATGCTTGGTAGTACTGGAGTGTAATGTAGGGCAGGATCCCGCTAGGGGTCCTGCAGTGGGGAGCTGCCCTCCCTGGGATGTCTTGGGGCACCTGGGGGTCACTACAGGCAATATGCTAAAAGTTCAGATTAACATTACAGTAGTGTTAAACACCACTTCAGTAGCTATTAACAGTGTTTTATAGCTTCTGAAGTCAAAGTAGTACACTGAAACCATCATTCAATGGGCTCAGCAAAGACTTGAGCTTTAAATTAGTATGTCTGGCTAATGTTCCAAGGTTCTGTGTCCCAGTAACAGCTTTATAGCAACAGCCCCAGGCAAGAGACCTCCAAGAGGGGAAAGAAAAGAATATGTGTGAATATTTGATCAGCTTTGACCCGAGTCAGAGGAGTGACTCCAGAAGGAATGAGAGAGGCAGGTTACTTTAATATCTCTTGTCTTTGAATTATTTGAAACTCAAGAAACATCGAGTAAAAGGACACCATCTTTTTTCACTGTGGTACTTAAGTTCCCTGCAGTGATAAAATAACTTGTAATAAAGTTGCATGCTCTGGCCTACTGAAGTGTTGTTTCTCAAGCTATCTGGCATGTGTGTGCTGTTGTATGGTACATTTTCAGCATGATGCTGCAACGCTTGAATGAAGATCCCCTGCTGTGTGTATCTGTTGTGTATTTACATCGTACTATCATATGACTTCTTAGTAACAGAGACCGAGATGGGGAAATAAAATACATTTTGGGAACATTTGACAATTGAATAGGTTGTTTTATATTCTCAGGAGACTGCAGTGTTGCTAAATTCAAACAGATGTTGTTCAGTCATCACTTTCAGTTGCACAGCATAAGGGGACAGGATTTTCGAGATCTGTTTCTGTTGCATGGCCTACTGAGTAGTAGAATTGTGCAGGGTCATGTAAAATGACCTACCCACGAATGCTGCACATCACATCCTGAAGCAATCTTGTAAATTTCAGGAAACTCATATGATCTTTTTTTTTTTCTTGTTAGAAGACCTCTTGCAGAGAATTGGACAGTCATGCTTTTGGTCACTTTCCAAAACAACCCTTTCTCTGTATTCCTGATAGTTCCTGTGTTGAGAAGTGATCTGCAGTGTATTGTGTATATTTGTTAGGGTATACTGCTTTTTCATAGATGCCCTGTGCTTTATATCTGGAACTCTAGAATGTGAGCTGTTCACGTCAAGCAACATGCACATGTCTGTGGTATTTGCATAGTACAGCAAACGCTGCATGGAATGGGGTCTAGGAATGTCATTTGAAGCAGCACCACAGAGCTCTTATTTACCATCTTATTTACCAGAGTTCACCATTTAGAGTTGTGATGTACTGAATGCCTGCTTAATTAATTTTTCAGGTGTGTGTACTTTTTGGTCTTACCATTTAATAAAACTATGCACTGCTGATCACGAAAATTAAAACCAGCCAGTCACAACAAACTGAAATGAAGAGCCATTTCAAGACAGTACTATCAAATGCATGCCAAATTATGGGTGTTTTCTAAAAGTCAGTCGTGATGCAAAAATTCGGGAGAGCGGATTGTAAAGGGTTCCAAAGTGTCTACTTAATTTTTTCAAAGTGGTGCCCATTCGGTAATCCTTCCTTTGAAATGGAAGACATTGTCGGAAAGGTGGCATAGGACAGCATCACCTTCCCAGGCATTTTCTGTGCTCCAGCTTGACAGAAATAGGCAGTCTGGAGAGCAGAGTGGCATTGGGGTTGGTCTGGTCAGGCATTTACCCAACAGCTATCAGAAAATCCACCTGGCCAGACCTTCTAGTTGAATTTGCCAATGACACAGGCCAGTGGTGTAGCTAATGATCATGTCGCCCAGTGCCAAGCTCAAAACTTGCCCCGGAAGTGATGTCACAACCGGAAGTGACATCATGCCTGGGCTTTTTAAAAAGTGAAAATTGTGGGGAATCCACCTCCTCCCCCCAGCAGCTCACCACCCACTTGCTCTGCTGCCTCCCCCCAGTCAGTGACATAGCTAAGGCAACTATCTGCTACCCGTGGTCAAAGAAGATGTTGTAGCCCCCCCTGCATAAAAAGTAAATAAATAAAAAGTTATTGGTTCCATGCTGTGTAATAATAACATCTCATTGGCACTCAGAACAATCAGTCTTATTGGTCAGTTTGGAGTTAAGCAAATCCACTTTCTGTTCCACAAGACAGTTGTGTTTTCATTTTCTGGTTAATTGGCTATAACTTTTGATAGAACGCAGATATTCCAGTGCGGTCTGTTTCATTGCACTCTGCATTAAATTACCTTTCCAATGATATATAACATGATGGTATTATTCATATGTAGCGAGATTTTCACAATTTTGGTCACTAGTGTCAAGCTCAGCTTGTTGCCCCCCTAAAGCTTTATGCCCAGTGCAACTGCTACCCCTTGCACCCCCTTAGCTACACCACTGACACAGGCTCATGCTGTCACTGTGCCTGGTATCTCCATCTACAAATAGGAACATCACAAGGTCTCTACAGGATGCTCCCGCTGGCTGGTTGGAACTGGAGCTTTCATGAGTCTCCAGATCGTGTCCTGCAAGGATGGCTATATGCAGTGGGGACTCTATGTTTTGAGGGCCCTGGGGCAAAAACTTGTGAGGGTTCCCCAGAAGTGTCCTTCCAATCATTAGGAAATCATGTGCTCATCCCAGCCTCCCCCTCCCCATGGTGCCCAGGAAGCAGGCAGAAAGTGGCTGTAAATCATGCTCACACTACCACTTTTATCTACAGGGACAGCAGTGAAAAAACAATTTTTGCCTGTCTGCTACCCAATTCCCCAATAGTTTATCTGATTGAGCACCATCAATTATGTGAAAACTGGCTGGGAAAACTACCAGTAACAGAGCTAGATGAACTTGCACCTACTGCAGGTTCCTGTTGGACTCTGGCTGGCATATTAGGTAACAAGGAGCAGCAGCCTCACAGCCTTAGGGGTTGGCCAGAGATGGTTGTGTACCCTTGGGTAAGCATGGTCCCCAGCCTATGCCCCACCTGTGAAGCCATCTTTGCTATACACTACCTCTGGGTTCAGATGCAGTTGCGCCCTGTTTTCAAACTAGCTGAACTAGCTGAATGCTGCAGCATTAACCCCTGCTAACTGGTTAAGAGGCACTTTTTCAAGTGGGTGCTCCTCTTTTATTTAGCAGGGGAAGAGTAACTGGCCCACCTCACCCCAGCAGTGTCTTTTCTAGTGGCTGTCTACTGGTGTTCCTTTGCATCTTTTTAGATTGTGAGCCCTTTTGGAACAGGGAGCCATTCGTTATTTGATTTTTTTCGGTAAACCATTTTGTGAACTTTTTGTTGAAAAGAGGTATATAAATAATAATAATAATAATAATAATAATAATAATAATAATAATAATAATAATAATATTCCATACTTCTAAAGACCCACTGATTAAATGCATGCATGAGTTATAGTGCAGAGTTTTGTAGCTACCTTTGAACACAGTAGTATAGTATAGTCATTGTTTTTTATATGACCAAGGTGTGCTTAATTTCAGGGCACCCCAGAAGACTTGATGTTCTTTTATGAACACATCCGAAAAGGTGGTGGCGTCTTTCGAGTTGATGAGTGCCTTCTTCTATACCGTTACCATCCACAGGCTGCAACACATTCCGTTCTAGAGTAAGTTTTATCAAAAGCTGCTTGGAAGATTGGATGGCGTTTGTGGGTAGGCAGTTGCATTCCCAACAACATGTGCATTTGTTATGTATTCAGTAATTTGTAGTTTTCAGTATATGTGGCCTGATGCCTAGGGCCCTGAAGGTAGTTCCTTCTATTTTCTGTACAGTCTGCGCTACAATGGTGCAATACATGCATCTTGAATTTAAATGTCCGAATATTTGTGCCCCAAGGACAGATTCCAGTCATTGCTTTTTGAGTGGCGTGGTGATTTGGTTTTGGCGGTATTTGCTATAGCAAAACCAGTTTTTGGAGGCTTTAAATCTTGATTGAGACACGCTCAAATGCTGTCATGTTGAAGTCCTCTTCACGCCACAGATGCACAGTGTTTTCACAATGGACTAATTCCAAAAAGCCACTGCAGAGTAAGAAATTGGTTGTCTAAATTAACTGGGAGAAAAGGTGGGCCGCGTCAATGAGGTATCTTTCAAAAGGTACCAGAGGAAATAGTATGGATTTGTATGGATTTTGCTTGTTTGCTCTGGAAAATGAGAAACAGATGCTACCCTTTATTAGTAAAAGCAGTCCAATTTAATATTGCTTCTAACACACTTCAAACAACATTGTCTCTCAGAAGCAATGATTTCTTGTCATTTGCAAAGTTATATAGGGAAGCTAGGAGTTTCTTTTTCTGTCAGTGTTTTGCAGATGTGAATTTATTGGGTTTTTATTTTAAAAAATTTTTAACCCACTTTTTGACCAAAATAGGATACAACATAATAAAAATGAACTGTTCCAAATTTAAACAATCAAATTTAACTGCCCTCAGATAATGTAGACATAAAACAGGAAAACATATTTCAGACATCAGCCACCAAAACTGTTTAACCAGGAATGTTTTGACAACCCTCCAAAAACAACCAATCAACTCCGATGAAATTTTGAAGGGAGGGGATTTTAACATTTGCAAGGCCACCACTTAGAAAAGCCCTACTACCCACAGAAACTACGCTTTGGGGGAAGTGGCACCTGTAAAGGAGCTTCATTTCTGAAATGAATTCACATGTTCATATCATCCAAACTACTCGTACATAACTTTGTGTCTGAACCAGACATTGGTGATATTATCCCAGGCACTTGCATCCACTTATGTGTGAAAGCACATTTTACATACCTTATGCTATAGTTCTGTGCATCTTGAAATAAGCACTGGAACAGCACAGTATGGGAACCCCTTCGACTCACTATGTAGTCTGCAAAAGCATATTAAAGCATTGCACAAAAGTTTTCCTTTGTAAGCTTTTTCAGCACGAAACTAAAATTTTATCCCATGTGTATAGATTAAATATATATTGAAAGTTGCCCTGTGAAATCATATATAGAGCCAATATGGGGCCGGTTTTACATTAGAGAGGGTGCATAAGATTTACTTTAAAGATGCTGAGTCTTTAGCGACAGCACTGGAATTCATTATAGAGGCATGTACTCATTTATGGTGTGTATCAAATTGTTCTTTATTATCAGAATGATGGAGCGCAGGATAGGGTCCTTGTTAGTGATTTTGAGAATGGCTGGTTGTTCCGTGTGTTAATGAATGAAGGCAAACTGGCTGTTGACCAGACTGAGGGCCCAACCCTATCCAACTTTCCAACAATGATGTAGCCGCAATGCAGCCCCTAGGTAAGGGAACAAATATTCTCTTACCTTGTGGAGGCCTCTGTGACCCTTCCCCACCCCCACCACAGGATGTAGCACACACCCCACTGGCACAGCTGCATCAGCTCTGGAATACTGGATAGGATTGAGCCCCAATAGAGAAATGAAATATTTTCTGATCCCACTGATGTTGATGTGAAGCTGTTGGAATCAATAATAAATAAAATGCAGGATAAAAAAAACCTTATTAGATAAATTGAATTATATTTTTGACAGTTTATTAAATATTTCTCACCCTGTATTATGACACATCAAACTTTTTGGAAAAGTGTTGCTAGTTAAAATGGGAAAATGTATTCTTGGAAGGCAGTTTCTTCTATATTAGTAACAAACTTTTGCTCATTCCAATTTGCAAGGAAGTGTGGCAGAAATCCTCTTAGACTGCAACATATTCTGAGAATGTGGAAGTGCCATAAAGCAGTTTCAGATGGAGCAATTCAAATAGTCAAACAGGACACACACACACACACACACACACCCAATCCAGATTTATTTCTGAATTCTGAGATTATGTTATTAGGGCACTCTGAAAACTGGGGAACAAGCACCTCCTCCTGGTGGAAAGCAGGAGTTCTAGTGGAAAGGAGTTCTTGTCCTTCCAGACTTGCTGTTTTCTGGCTAGTCACTAGAATCGCTGACAAAGTTGCTTAGCAAGTTATTTAGCTCTTCCAGTATTATTTTTTTCAGAAGTGTTCATCTCATTTCACTATGCTATTACCTTGAAGGGATAAGCATTTCAATGGAAGGAAGCAAGAAAAACTTGCAGCAACAGTCAAACCATAGGGCCAAAAGTGCAGGGTGTTTGTCTTGCCCTGAGATAATAGTAAAGCACTTTCTGAGGCATCACGTCTTTGATGGTGTCCTACCATAGCAGCTGATACAGGAAGGCATTTAACTGCTCCCTCACATGTCCAGCTCCAGAGCCTTATACAGGTTAGTCTCATTATTTTCGAGGGTTCTGTTCCCAGAACCTTTTGCACCTGGATGGCGAAAATTGCATTAAAGCAAATCCATTTGAAAAATAATGTCCCCTTGCTGGGCAATTTAAAAACAGCCTTGCTAACCTTTGTGATGATAAAACAGAGTCATTAGGCAGACCATCCATCCATCTGTCTCTCTCCAGGCTCTTTGAAAGGCTTCACTCCGAGCCAGCGACCCCTCCCTTCACCAATGCAAAGTGACTATCTTTCTTTCAGGTTCTCAGGGGGAAGGGAGGGGTTGCTTGCCTTGGAGTGAAGCTATTTTAAGTGCCTGGAGAATGATTGATGGATTGTCAGCCAGCTGCCCTCTCTTGCATTAACAAGACTATTGTTAAACAACTGTTTTCCTTTAATTTAAAGGTCCCTTCTCATTTTTGAGATAGAAAAATCCATGGATTCAATCCAAGGGTGAAAAATCTGTGGATAATTAGGTTGTCTCTCTACAACAGTAAGAAAAGCAGTTTTTAAAACTATGATTGTAAGGGATGCATTTTTCTCCTTCTCCAGGGATCAGCACATTCTTTCTCATTTGCAGTGGCCATTTGTGTTAAGTCAAATCCGTGTATAATAGGGTTGGAGCTGTACCTCCCAGTGCATCAGTGGAGGCAGAGTGTGGTAGGAGGATGCCATAAGGTGATGGTGTCACAGCCACACTGTCTCCTCTTCCTTCACAGCTGTGCAGAGAATTGCTTAGTACAGTTAGCATTCTTAGTTTAGAACAGTGGTTTTCAACCTTTTTTGTACCAGGACCCCAAAATAAAAAAGTATGAGACTGGCGCCCCATGCAGTACAGTTTCCAATATATATGCTAGTAACCAGGAGCAGGCCTTATTCAATTTCACTTTGTATCTTGCTCTACTGGCAACTTACTGAAAGGGCAGACATGCTGGCTAATAAGCATTAGCTAATTAGCATAACTTTCTACTAATGAACTTGTGTTGCATCAATCAATCACTTTCTGCTGCTGGAATTTGGGTCACGCTCTAGCTGGGCAAAGATGGCATTGCGTCACTGATTGGCTCCCTGCTGGGAGGCCCTCAAAATAGTCTTTGGGAAGCAGGTACTCTTCCGTCCTAGCCCCCCTGGCCACCCATATGAGATGTCTTGACTCCAGGGGGGACGCGATCCCAGGTTGAAAAACACTAGTTTTGGAAATTGCAGTTGTGACAAGCAACACTCTGATGCCTACAAATTACATATTCAATTATGGGCTCAGAGATTGAAAGCGGAGGGTTCATAGATTGCTCTTAGCTCTTCAACAGGTATTCTGAGCCTAAGGCTGCGGTTTTCACACTCAGAGGGGGTTTGTAGACCATAGTAAGTCCTTGCAGGGAGGAGAGGGAGGCAGTGGGGACAGGAGGAAGGCAGTGACGTGATCCCTAGGATTGTGTCACTATGGGGGGCTTACCAGGGATTTACTTACCAGTCCCTGCAGCAGCCTGTCAGGGGTGCAGGGAGCCCTGTGCGAGCATCTGCAGGGCTCCCCAAGCTTCTAAAAGTGAAAGCAGAGCGATTGTGCTCCACTTCTGGTTTTGCGGAAATGGAGCGTGATCACTCCACTCTCACTTTTGAAACGTTGGGGAGGCCTGCAGGCGCTCGCGCCGGACTCCCTGCACCCCCAACAGGCTGCTGCAGAGACTGGTAAATACATCCCAGTCTCTGCAGCCCCCCTTAACGCAGAGGTGCCTTCCCCTGCCCCGCCCCTTAAGGGGGCAGAGTTCAGGGCTGTCAGGCTGTGGTGTTGGAACGCCCCAGTTTGAATAGCTCTGGCCTAAGGAGAGACCAAACATAGACTAGCAAATTCCTTACCAGTGACAAAGGAGGGCTTCTCCCTTAGTAGGCTATTTTGCTTATTCCAAGTTCTTAAACTAGGTTTAGAAACTTTCTAGTGGGGAAGACTATGAAATCCTACTCAGGTCTGTTCTAGCCACAAGCATGTCTTCTGTGATTTGTAGATCCTCTTCCAGTAGTTTCTTGAACATCAGTTTCACCTAGTGTCAGGAATCAGATTTTGGTGAAGGTTAGAAGTTGGACCGCTATCCTGTTATACCTTTGCATTGCATTATAGCCTGGAAACATATTTCATATGTGAAATATGTGAGTGTATATTTGTGGGTGAAATATGTGGGGGGTGTGAGTGTAAATTAAAAGCTAGATGCAGAGAGGTTGCAGCAAGATGCAAGTATCTTGTGGTCTTGTGTGTGCTCTCTGAGGCATCTGGTGGGCTGCTGTGAGATACAGGAAGCTGGACTAGATGGGCCCTGGGCCTGATCCAGCAGGGTTCTTCTTATGTTCATTTAAGACAGCAGCTGTCAAACCCAGCCGGCAGGCAGGATCCAGAGTCCTGGAAAAGCTATCCCCATGCAGCACAGAGCTTTCCATTCTGCTCCTCAGTGTTTTTCATCACGCCTGATCTCTCCCCAGCCTCACAACAGCCAACCACTTCTGTTTCCTGTTGCTCCAGGCGCCTCTGCACCCCGATGTCCAAGGGAGCAAGGCTGGCCAGCGTGAGGCTGGGGGAAATTGGGTGCGACAAAAGAACGATGTGGAATGGAAAGCTCCTCACCATGCGGGGAGTACTTTTTTTTAACACAGCGGTCTGCAGTTTGGAGATCACTGATCTAAGAACAATTGAATTGGAAGCTGTTGCTCTGGAAGGGCCTCCAGAGGCATGAGCAGATCGAGGGTCACAGTTTGTTGCCACTTACAACGAGTCGCTCTTTTTCATAAGCAGAATCTTGACCCATGGCAGAGAGGACAGTTCCTTTTTCTTGGCCATTCCCTAGCTCACTTTGAGATTCATCAAGGCTGCTGTCTTAAACACAGTTGCAAGAGAATAAGGTTGTCTTTGACTCTGGGGCTGAAACAAGACTAGCACAAAAGCATAATCAGCCATTTCTCTCCAAGGAGAAAGCCAGATCTTTTTCACATAGCTTTTTAAAAGTATGGGTGGAATAACCCAATTAAGAAATAATGCTATGTAGTCTCTAAATTATAACAGTTATTGTGTCCTAGCTGACAACATAATGGAGTAAAAATGGAATAAGAGCTAGGATGGTGTAGCGCAGGGGTGGGCAAACTTTCAGCTTTAGGGTTCCTGGAACTTTAACAATAGGAGAGAGAATTTCAGCAGGTGCAGCTTGTCATCTGCGAGATGGCAGGCTACACCTGCTGAAATTCCTTCTTCTGTACAATTGTTACAGGTCCAGATCCCTAAAACTGAAGGTTTGCCCATCCCTGGTGTAATGGTTCAGGAGTTAGACCTGGAAGATCCAGGTTCAAATCCCTCCTTAGCCACAAAGCTTCCTGGGTGACCTTGGACCATCACTGTCTCTCAGCCTCATATAGCTCACAGGGTTGTTGTGAGGACAAAAGAAGGAGAGGAACTATGTGCACCACCTTGAACTCTTTGGAGGGAGAGCAGTATAAACATCTGAAAAAAAAATTAATTTTAGTGTCTCCCTGGTGGACACACCAGTGGTTGCACCATTCTTCAATTCACTTTGGCCCACAAGTAAACCCACTTTGGCAGGGTTTTGAGAACGGACTTGTGAAAAAACCTTGTTTATAACTTCTAGATTCTATAATGTGAGGGAGATATCGCTCCTCTTTTATGTCTCTCAAAACGAGTTCATTCACAGTCACTCTGCTCATGATCAGCCAATTTGCTCTCTTACTAGTACTGGATTCATTTGAAATCATTTCCAACCAACATAGGCTTCTGTTTTGCTTGACACTTCATATCTTCCAAATGACATTAAATTGCCTTGTTGATAGTTAAATTCTATACAGGTTGAGTCTCCTTATTCGCAAGGGATCCGTTCCCAGAACTCATGTGGCTGGCAAAAATAGCATTTCAACAAATCTATTTCAAAAACAATGTCCCTTTGTTAGGCAATTTAAAAACAGACTTGCTTGCCTTTGTGATGTAAGACAGAGTCATTAGGCAAACCATCCATCAATCAGTCTCCCTCCAGGCACTTAGAATGGCTTTACTCTGAGCCAGCGACCCCTTCCTTCACCCAGAGCACAGCACTGGGAAAGAATGCAAAATGATTATCTTTCTTTCGCATGCTCAGGGGGAAGGAAGGGGTCATTTGCCTTGGGCTTAAACTGTTCTAAGTGCCTGGAGAGAGAATGATTGATGGATTGTCAGCTGGCTGCCCTCTCTCGCATTAACGAGGCTATTGTTGAACTACTTTTTACCTTTAATTTAAAGGGCCCTTCTCAGAGCCAGGGTGGTGTAGTGGTTTGGGAGGTGGACTTAGACCTGGATGATCCAGGTTCAAATCCCCTCTTGGCCACAAAGCTTCCTGGGTGACCTTGGGCCAGTCACTTTCTCTCAGCCTCACCTACCTCACAGGGTTGTTGTGAGGACAAGAAGGAGGGGAGCAGCAGCTGTGTAAAAATGCCCTGAGCTCTTCGGAAGAAGGGCGGTATAAAAATGTGAAAAATAAAATAATAATAAATTGCATTGAGATAAAACTGCAGGTAAAAAATTCATGGATCATTAGGTTATACCTGTATTTTGAAGTAATAAGCTATATTTTATTCCAAGAAATCACATTCAGAGTATGCATATTCAGATAGGAAGATATCAATATAGATATATAATTTGTCTGAAAGCACTTTAAGATGAATCGTATGACTCATAATGCTATACCTTAGTGTCACCATTCAAGAAATAAGTGTTCATGAAACTAAAGAACATGGCTGGCTTTAAAAAAGGTGTGTCAGCTAATCTTTTCAGCAAAGGCAGCAATCGCTCTAAATCTTTAGTGAGGTGATCACAGTTTGTCAAAGCCTACATACCCCGCAGGCAGAAACTCAGTAATGTTCACCTAATTTTGCAACTCTCATTATGGGGAGTGGGGGAGGACCTTCACATCTGATTGGTTTGTGGGAGTTTGTTCTATACATTTTGGTGACATTTAAATGTAAGAATTAATTGTTGCTCTTTTCCCCCCTGGGTGATTCCCATAATTAATTTCCCCTACAGAATAGATTACTGAAGGGCAAAAGGAATCTGTGAAGTAGGAAACAGACTCACTCCCATAGTCTTCTGTGCCAGAGGCATGGGAATACATTATTAAATGATTTGTGCTGTGTGATATAATCTAAATGATGTAGCATATGTGTCTCTAATAGTAGCAATTTAATGGTAATAGACATAGCAGCCTGTTTACAGATTTTTTTATGTTGTCACCTACCAATATGAAAAACAAAATGATATATTTTATATCTTTGTCCCTGCTAATGGGGCAAAGAGGCACCTTTCAAAGTGGTGTCCATCTTATATTTGGAAGGGAAAAACAACTGTCCCTCTTCACTCCAACATGGTGACTTTTCTAGTGGCTGATGCTGGTGTCTCTTTTGTGTCTCTTTTAGATTGTGACCCCTCTGGGGACAGGGAAACATTTACTGATTTATTTTACTATGTAAACTGCTGTGTGAATTACTCCTTTTGAAAAACAGTATATAAATACAGGTCCAGCCTATTTATACACAGATTTTTTATGCACGAATTTGACTCAACATGAATGGCCCCTGCAAATGAGAAGGAATGTGCTGATCCCTGGAGAAGGGGAAAATGCATCCCTTTAAAATCAGTTTAAAAAACTGAACAGTCCTTTAACAATAGCCTCCTTAATATGAGAGAGAGAGAGCAGCTGGCTGACAATCCAACAATCCTCCTCTCTCCAGTAGACCCCTCCCTTCCCCCTGAAAGAGATAGGTTTGCATTGGTGAAGGGAGGGGCTGAGTGTAAGCTCTCAGCTCTTTGTAAGCTCTTAGAGGAGGACTGATTGATGAATTGTCTTCTTAATGACTCTTAGAGTCAAAAGATCAGCAAGGCTGTTTTTCAATCACTAGAGCAAAGAAACTTTGTTTTTTAATTGATTTGCTATAGTGCGTTTTTTGCCATCCACGTGAGTGCTTGGAACGGAACCCACGCAAATAATTAGTCTCAACCTGTATTCTTAATAATAATATTTAGATTTGTTAGCATCCCAAATCATAGAGGCTCTGAGCCGGTTGCAATACGTTTGAACATTCTTTATTACAAATTAGATAAATTATGTTGTTGAAATACCTACATGGAAACTCAAAGAGTAAAATTTCAAAAACTTGTTCTTGATTAAGTTCATTTTGAGCCATGTTATTCATCAGGCTAAGACTGTTGAAGGGCATCAGTTTCTATAGTAACAGTTTGCAAAGTAACAAGATATTTCTTAACCCTTCTCTACTTCTCTAGCCATGTAGTTATTTCGGTACTAGTTCTCTTTTGGCCTTGGGGAATTAAGACCCCCTAAACCTTTCTGTGAACAGAGAAGTTCTACAATTGTCTCTGACTCCAGGAGTATTTGTCAGAGCAGTCAATTTGTCAGAGGTGCATTTTGAGGAGGAGACTGTAATTTTTGAATATGTAAAACAATATAATTTTTCTTAGATAGTGCGAAAGTGCTGTTGAAGTTATGTTGCAAAATAAAGCAGTATGTGAAACAGAAAGAAACCTAATAGACAGATTTGTTATCTGTATACAGGTTTGTCAGATTAAGAATGGTTCATCATTCACAATTTCAGGGAAGAAAAAAAGCCGGCTTCTTTTAACAGAATTTAAATACCATTTCTTCAGGGGTGTGAAACCCCATCTTGGCAGTTCCCTAAGCCTTACAGTTCTCTAGAGTTGCTTCTGGCTATGAACTTGTAGTTAATGTGAAGACTGGAATTACCCGGTGAGAATCTTTTGTGGGAGGTGGTTTATGTAACTTTTCAGAACTGCTTGTAGTTTCATTTGTTTCAGGCAGTTTCTTTAATTGCTGTTTGCAAGTTGTTACAGTTCTCTTGCCTGCACCTGCCTTGGCACTCCGAGTCTGGGAAAATGGCATTCCCTTATCCTCCAAGGCAGGAATCCCAGCTACTGACCCTGGGAACATCCCAGCATACAAGACAGCCTAGGTGAACCGGAAATCTAAAGGGGAAAACCAAATATCATCTCTCTTGACACTCCTTAAGCTACATATTTCTTGCCTATATTAGTAACATTATGTTCACATAACCCACATCTGTAATCACCACTTAATTAGCTTGAAGGCATAGTCACACACTTTTCTGCATGAACCCAGCATCCACCCACTGTTTTGTCCTTATGACACAGCCTGAAGCTATGAAAATATTCCCAAGGTAGAGCTTTACAGTTCAGACTTTCTGACTTAACTCTCCTTCAAAGGGGCATGTAGGAGCTAGAGCTGCTATTCCCAACCATTCTTTTTTCTTTGTTCTGGCTGTTTGATATCAATATATTGAACCCTAATAGATGGCCTCAGTGTTGAACCTAAATGTACTATGAAGTAGACTTTTCCAAACACTGTATTTGGGTATCAGCAATGGGGCATCTAGTACACAAGCCCTACGTACTGAAAGAGCCAGTAGCCCAATCCCACCGCCTCACAAATCCAAGCTGTTACTTCAGCTACCGAGGCCCCAAACTTTTACAGATGCAAATACAGAAGAGTTTGTTCAGTAGCTGAAGGCCATGGCAGGTGCTGTGCTACTCTTTCTGGATGTCACCTGTGCTGTGCTGTGCTGGTTGAATGAAAGCTGCTTCTGTCCCTGACGTGCAACTGGGATCAACTTCTTGCACACTGTTGCAGCTGCTCAAAAGCTGTGATTGCAATAACCTTTTAAAATACAATCTATGTGTGGTGGGTGATAGTAGGCATTCTTCACTTGATGGCAAAAGCCTGAGGCAGCACAAGTAAATTGATGTGAAGCTGCAACTGCCATGCAGTTATATACGCACACTGACAGTACGATCGTTGGTTGTCCCCTTGCCCCCCCCAAGCATTTCCAGCTTAGATTTTTCTTCCTTTTTATTATACGTATTTGGCTGCTATATAATAAAATTGAGCCAAAATGTGCAGCCCCATGCTTCTGTTCCCCTTTTCTCAACCTTTTCACATGGTGCGGTGTGGGAAGTGGCATTTTGGCAAATGTGGGTAGGTGAAAGGGCACCAACACTGGTTGTGAACTTGGTGGTGGTGGTAGTGGTGGCGGCGGCGGTACTCCCTAGCACAGGGGTGCTCAATACGTCGTTCGGGATCGACCAGTCGATCCCGAGGCAAAATAAGTCGATCGCGGAGCCCTGTCTGTAGGCGCGCGTGCGCACGCGCACACACACACACACACACACACACAGAGGGCTGGCAAGCCGCAGTCATCCAGCTGGGCTCCCCCCCCGAACTCTGCCCCCTCGCAGGAGCCCCCGAGCCTGCGAGGCGAGGCTGCTCAAGGCGTGCGAGGATCGCACTGGCCGCAGGGCGGAGGATCGGGGCCGAGGCTGGCCGGGCAGCTCCGGGCGCCTGGCAGGCTCCCTCCTCCGCCCCATGCTGGCTGCGGGGCTTCCTTGGGGGGCATCGGAGAAGGTGACGCCGGAGGAGGAAGAGGAGGAAGCCACGGGAGTCTGCAGAGCCGAGGACAGCCGGGGAGGAGGGAGCACAGCCCGGCAGCGGCGTGCCCGAGGAAGAGGAGGAGGAGGAGGAAGGAGCGGACCCGAGGGGATGGGCTCCCCCCGCCGCCCACCCCTGTGGGGCTGTCACAGGAGGCGATTGTGAGCTGCGCGCTTGGGTCACTGAGGCCGGCGATCCATGCGCCGCTGAGCCGGGGGGCGCACGGCACTGCTCAGGCGGCGGCCAGGAGGCGCTGCCGGCCTCGGGGGGGGGGGAGCCAAGACCCAGAGAGAGGTGGGCATGCGTGGCAAACTTCGGGCACAAAGTTGGACCGGGGTGAGGATGAGGAAGATGGTGGTGGTGGACTCCCAAATCAGACACTGGGGAGGAAAGTTCAATCGGGGGGGGGTCCTGGCTTGGAAAAGTCCCTGTTCCCCTCTTGCCTTCTTGCTCCACTCACTCTGCCCCCCCACTTGTGCCCCCCCCACTTATCCCATCCCCTCAAGATCCATTCCCCTGGCCCTCATTCATCTATTCCCCCCCCCAGCCACTTAAGCCTGAGTAAGAAGGATGGCTTGGCTAGACCACCCTAGTGTGCCACTAACGGTCCTCAGGTGTGCCCTGGGGGGTTTGGGGCAAGCTCAGGCATTACAAAGTAATTACAAGTAATTACAGGTTTAAAATAAATAAAATGTATTATTATTGTAAAATAAATAAAATATATTGTTATAAAACAATAAAATATTGTTTATTTATAAACAATAAAAATGTTTATAGTTAATTATGTTGTGTTGTGCAATATTGGCTCATGCGGTTATGCAAGGTACACCAACATACATTGTACACATAAATGTTATATGTTATGATGGTGCGAACATTGTAAAAAAACTCTGGTAGATCTCCATGCCTTGCTGGGTTTCAAAGTAGCTCTCCAGCCAAAAAAGTGTGAGCACCCCTGCCCTAGCATATCAGTGGCTAGTACCTGGCTTTTGTTGTTGTCTCTTCCTCCCACCCCCATTATTCCCTAAAGTTAAGGCAGGAAGCATTGCTCTCACTCTAGTTGATGGCAAGGCAGTGCAACGTGATGGCATAGTGTTCCTGTAAAACCAGTTACAGTGAGAAAAATACTTCCTGCCTCATTCTAGGGAATGCTGGAGAGAAAAAAAAAGGGGGGGGGAGGGACTGCCAACCACCAAGACTTTCAAGAATGCTGTCACTGCCAGGCCCTTAAAAGAGACAATGGCAGCAACAGAAAAATCCAAGATGGGGGAGAACAGTTTCAACAAAAGATTCTTTTTGGTGGAAAGGAAAATTTAATCTAAATTTTAAAATAAAGAAAATGAAGGCCTCTGAAGCCTGCTAGTTCACCCAAATAGCAGATGACCTGTATGTAGTTCCTAGAGAGTATCACTTCATAGGTGAGCAAATATCTTGATTAAATGTTGTTCTCTGTTTTTTTGTTTTTCAATGCACCTCAGTGTCAGAGAAGGATACTTGTTCAACTTTCACCAGGATATTCTAGTTTTGTGTGCACAGGGAATGTTTTTTTTCCAAAGGAGAAATGTTCATTTCCCCACCTGCAGTCTGAAATGGTATACTCCAGCAGCTCTGTTACACCACCTCGGTTATTTGTATTAATCAAGTGAAGACTGTCCTGAGAGGAGAGTCTGGCCATACAAACAATTCTTAGTTCATCCCGTATTTGAACCACATCCAGTCATGCTCCAGTTATCCAACCCATGGACCAAGCAAACACTTGTAGCTGAGTGATGATAGTTGTCCAGACTTTTATCCTCAGCCTTTGGGAATTTCATGACAGTGTAACCAGAGTGGGGAATCTGTGATGTTTTTAAAAACAGATCCTGCCCAAGCACACCCTACATGGATTTTTGAGATAAACTTTTTCTAGTGATAATTCTTCTAAACTGTTAGAAAGGTTAGACATTTTCCTTTTTAAAAAGCTTTTCTTCTTTTTATTGAATCCTTTCATTTTAACCCATTTTTGCCAAATTTTACACATTTAGTCCCTGTTGTAATGTTGGACAGAAATGGCTTAAGCACCAGCATTTATAAGGTTATGTCCTTCTGTCTGCATCTCCACTTAAAAGCGTCTCGTGCTTCAAAGTGTCAACTTATAATTCTGATAAAATATATTCATTATTAATTTCATAAAACTCTGTGATGGATAGAGTTATAAAAAGTATATGACACAAGTTGTTTTTTTTTTAAATATCCTTGGAAGTATGCAAACATTTTGGGATAAATAGGATATCTCAGAAGTCAGAACTGCGTGGATACTTGAGAGTCGCAGGTTGTTTGCATGTGTATACATGCCAGGTACTAGTTGAGAGCCCGCTGACCCCTCAGTACTAGTAGCAGTGAATGTACCATCAGGGAGTGAGCAGGGGAACTGTAGGGGGCCAGTGCAGAGTTTGCCCAGGGACTCAAACAACTTTAGCATCTCATTTTTTTTTTTTTAAAGAGAGGTTTTTCTGTAGCCTTTTATATTGTATCTGTCTTTTCCTGCATTTCAAGAGAGGGTGTAATTGCATTTACTTGCCAGAATTTAGCAATAACGTTTTATAGTTTTGCTTCAAGTTTGACTTGCAAGAGTTTTAGACATAAAACTGAAGTTGTTATTCAGCTTAGTTCTGGGGTCTGTTTTTGTGCTAGCATATTCAAAACCTTGTTGAATCCTAGTCCTAAGTTCTATTTTTACTCAATCAAAAGACTGAAAAAATGTGGTGGACATGTGTGTGGAGAATGTCCTGGCTGCTAAGTATGGAATGAGGGAGTGCTATAGCTTATTTTAATGAAAGTATAATTGGCGCTGTTTCAGCACAGTTCTTTTACATCAAGCCATTCTACATTTTTAAATTGTGAATGGAACTGTCACCCAGCCTCTGGCTCATGCAGTGAAAAACTGGGCGTTAATGATGCTGAATAAGAACATCAGAAGAGCCAAGCTGGATCAGGCCAAGGGCACATCTAGTTCAACTTCCTGTATCTCACAGTGGCCCACCAGGTGCCTCTGGGAGAACTCCAGACAATAAGATATCCAAATCCTGTTGCCACTCCCTTGCATCTGGCATATTGCAAGGAGGCATAGAGGAGGGCTGGCTGACTGATGGCATGGCCAAAAGGCCTCACATTAGGCCGCAACTTTTTTTGGAGGAGCAGCAAAATGATAAGGTGTAGTATGTCACACCCTGTGTCTGCCCACTGCCCCTTCCAGCCCACCACTGATAGAGACATTCTAGTCCATGGTTTGATCTCCTTTTGCACTCAAAGTTAGCAGGAAGAAGATCTGGGCAGTGGCAGCCCCCTTCTTCCTCTGGGAAAAAGAGGGAGAAAGCAGCCCACCACAGCGGCATTCATCTGTCCCATCTCCATACCTCTTCATGGGAAGGAAATGCAGAGCCTCCACCCCACCCTTTCCCCCTTATCTCCATTATCTGCTGCTCTGGGCACAGCCACCTTGCTTCTAGGACCTGTTTGCAATTACCCAAAAGTACAGAGTTTGCTGGACTCCCAGAATGCTCTGCAGTTCTGGGTCACTTCAAACAGGACCCAGGTAGATCAGAATATCCAAAGCTGTAGATAAAGGAAAGGGGTGGAGAGCTCTGTGCCTCAGTTGAGTTCCGCAAGCTGTATGGAGGGGCAGGTAGGTTGTCCATTAATGAACATGCAAGTGTGTTGTTTTTTGTTAATGGCAGGAATAGGAGTAATATTTTATGGCTGGCTCAGCCAGCATGCAAACACCAAGCAGGTCTGGCATAGAGATTCTGAAAGATCTTTAACTGAAGTTACCTGGAATATTGTTAATACCAGCTTTCACTCTTCAGATATTTGGTCAGCATTATCTGTTGCTGCATCTACCAGATTTTGGGGGAATATTTTTTTATGCCTTATATATCCAGCAGCACTCTAGTTTCTATGTCTGTCTAGTGCTGGACACTCTTTCTCTCGATACCGAGCTAAACAAGCGCATCGGTAAAGCAGCTACCGCGTTTTCCAGACTCACAAAGAGAGTCTGGTCCAACAAGAAGCTGAGGGAACATACCAAGATCCAGGTCTACAGAGCTTGCGTCCTGAGTACACTTCTCTGTGAACTGTGTACTCTGAGTACTACTGCAGCGAGTCATGGACTCTTCGCTCACAACAGGAGAGGAAACTGAACGCTTTCCACATGCGCTGCCTACGATGCATCCTCGGCATCACCTGGCAGGACAAAGTTCCAAACAACACAGTCCTGGAACGAGCTGGAATCCCTAGCATGTATACACTGCTGAAACAGAGACTCCTGCGTTGGCTCGGTCATGTCGTGAGAATGGATGATGGCCGGATCCCAAAGGATCTCCTCTATGGAGAACTTGTGCAAGGAAAGTGCCCTACAGGTAGACCACAGCTGCGATACAAGGACATCTGCAAGAGGGATCTGAAGGCCTTAGGAGTGGACCTCAACAGGTGGGAAACCCTGGCCTCTGAGCGGCCTGCATGGAGGCAGGCTGTGCAGCATGGCCTTTCCCAGTTTGAAGAGACACTTGGCCAACAGTGTGAGGCAAAGAGGCAAAGAAGGAAGACCCATAGCCAGGGAGACAGACCAGGGACAGACTGCACTTGCTCCCGGTGTGGAAGGGATTGTCACTCCTGAATCGGCCTTTTCAGCCACACTAGACGCTGTTCCAGAACCACCATTCAGAGCGCGATACCATAGTCTTTCAAGACTGAAGGTTGCTAACACCACTAGTCCTGGAATGTTATGCAACATTTATAACTTCTGCATTAACTTTTCCTTCTGGGAATAATGTACCCCGCAAATACTGAGTAACAGGGGTACGTCAAAATATGCCAGCAGCATCTGAGCTCCAAATCAGAAGATCTTGTAATTTTGTGGTTGTATTAAAATGGCTTTTGCATCAACTCCAAGATTCCATTGCTAGCTGGAGTGGCAGTAAACATTACAGCCCTTGGCCTCTAGACACTGTTGAAATTTCATCTGCTGTTCCAATTGGCTGCATTTATTTATGAAGACTTTCCAAGTTGTGACACCCGTCTTGGTGATGAAGTGCTAGACTGCCATAAAAGGAACTGACTGCACTCACAGATGCAAAGGAACAAATGTTCCTTCAACTCCTGAGATCCAATTAATAATTCCCACCAGAATTCCTGACACCTTGATGCTCCATTTATTATTTCTTCCTTTACAATTCTCCTGTCATAATTAGGAAGGATGTGAAATCATGACTCATAAAAGTTACAGATGTCTTTAGTGTTTGAGTTTAGAAGAATATTTTCCTTTAAACAGTTTCATTTCCATTAAAATATTTCCAGAAGTTTCAAACGCTTCATACAGAAGGTGCTATCTATGGACAATAAAGAATTAACACCTGGATTCTGGATTGCAGGCAAGAGAGTATTTCATAAATTACCTGTTCAGATCAGCTGCTTTCACAGCCCAATCCCGCTCGTTATGACAACAGAACAGCATTCCTCTGTTGTAACAGGTCACACTGTTTGTTGTGTAGCCATCAACTGTTTTGGATCTATCTCTGCTAATGGCGATGGTGGACACTGCCAGTGACCTGATCCAGAGCAGGTAAGCTGGTGCAGGGAGGGGCATATCATGAATGGGGAGCAAGGCATTCCAGGAGAGGAATGTGGGGGGGGGGCAGGGAGGGACCAGGAGGAGGTAGATATGGCAGCAATGGCACATGCTAGATCTTATCTCCTCTTTCAAAACATGTGACTATGTAGCATGCAGCTCTCTCCTTATTGGTGCAACTGCATCAGCACTGGTGGTGGGGGGGGATAGAACTGAGCCTTAGGGCCCAATCCTATCCAATTTTTCAGCACCGCTGTGGCTGTGACCACTATGTACTATATCCTACAGTGGAGGGGCAGTCACGGAGGCCTCCTCAAAGTAAGGAACATTTGTTCCCTTTCCTCAGGCTGCATCGCGATTGCATCGGTGCTGGAAAATTGGATAGGATTGAGCCCTTACTGAGATTTCCACTGAATAAATAATGTTGCTTTGCATCACCTATATTTCTATGTCCATTTATATGCTTAAATAACATTGAAATAAAGAGTTTTAAATATGTGCAACTCTGTACAGGATCACAAGTACAGGTGTGTGCCACTTAAAGACAGGGATACATTCTCCAATCCCTGTTGTTATGCAATTAGGTCATTTAGTGAACATTCAGTCCAATCTATTGCCTTTGTTGTATAAACAGACACTCCTTGCCAGACACTAGCTGGCTACACAGGCTACTGGCAATAGATTGCCTCTTCTTTGCTTTAAGATCCTCTCTGTTGTCCAAACAGACACTCTGCTTCAGGCTATGGGAGACCTGATTGCCTCATTAAGAGCATCTTTATTGTGCTTTAACCACTGTCATATATGCAGTCCTGTCCTGAAGTGAATGGTTGTTAAGCGGTGGACACCTGTGAGAATGTGAAATACTTCAGCAAATTGTGAGTGTGTTGAGAAAAGGGGTTGACAATGGTTCTAAAATGTTTAACGTCTAATGTTGTCCCTGCTTATGTCTAGGCCGTCACTTGAGTTTTGATTTTACTGAATATGCAATAGGTGCAAAATATACATCTGTTGGGCTTTCACGTGCCTATTTTTCCTGTATCGAAGTAGGGAAAAGTTACACCTGAATGTAACTTAAACCAAGTTCAAGTACCTATAACTGAAAACATCATGTATGCTTTACTGTTTACTGTAACAGAAGTTTATCGTTTACCCTATCTCCATCCCGCTCTGCTTTCTCTTGGCCCAATCCTATTTGAGCATCACACAGATGGTGGTGTGACACATCTGCCAAATCCAATGCATGTCCTGGCAACTCAACACAACATCAGTGCACTGATGCTGGCCAAATGCCAAGCCTGGCTTAGCGGTGGAACACTGGTGCAGCCCTTCCTAGGAACATCTTCAAGCTCCCATGGAAACGCCAACACAGCCTGTTATCCATGGAGCAGTTTCCTGACACTAGCACATCATCTGTGTGACATCCATTTGTCATAGGGATGATGTCTGTGGAGCCAGTCAGTGCATCCAATCAGCCCCAATCAAGGACGTGCCAAGGCAGAGGGGGGTAGGTGCATGGTCAATGAGAGGCCAATGCTAGGGAGACACCTCCTTGCCAGCCATTAGGAACGAACAGCACAGCAGAGGGCTCCATCGCATCAATGGGGAGATGCCCCAAGAACACAGCTCACACACACACCCCACAACGAAAGATACCACATCTCCCCTACCTCCTACAGAAGTCACAGTGGCATCAGCAGCAGATGAGGAAAAGCTAAGAACTGCTAGATACCCTGCACCGAAAGTTCAAGTCCCCTCATCCCACCCATATAAATGCCCACAACCAAGGGAATACTTTTTGAGCAGTGCAGGGCGTAGGTAGAAAGATAGAACCCTTGAAAGATCACAGTCACTTGGAACACACGCACCAGTGGCGTAGCTAATGATAGTGTAGCCCAGTGCCAAGTTCAAAATGTTGCCCTGGAAGTGATGTCACAACTGGAAGTGAAGTCACGCCCGGGCTTTTTAAAAAGTGAAAATTGGGAGGAACCCACCTCCTCCCCCCAGCAGCTCACCACCCACTTGCTCTGCTGCCTCCCCCAGTCAGTGGCATAGCTAAGGCATATATCTGCTACCTGAGGTCAAAGATTTTGTAGCCCCCCCTGCATGACAAAATCAAATTTAATTAATTAAATAAATAAATAAGTTATTGGTTCCATGCTGTATCACAACATCTCATTGGCACTCCGAACAATCAGTCTCACAGGTCAGTTTGGAGTTAAGCAAATCCACTTTTTGTTCCACAAGGCAGTTGTGTTTTCATTTTCTGATTAATTTACCATAACTTTTGATAGAATACATATATTCCAGTGCCATTTGTTACACTGCATTCAGCATTAAATTGCCTTTCCAATGATATATAACATGATAGCATTGTTCATACATACCAAGATTTTCACAATTTTGGTCACTAGTGTCAAGCTCAGCTGGTTGCCCCCCTAAAGCTTGATGCAGCTGCTACCCCCTGCACCTCCTTAGCTATGCCACTGACACACACACACACACACACCCTCCATGGTAAGGGTGTCAGTTTCTATGGTGATAATTTCCTGCTAGAAGGAAACCTTTTATCAGAGTAGGGATTGGGTTGAGTCACAAGGAGAGCATGAACAGTAGCACTCCGGCAAAGCAAACTGCACAAAGGCACAAACTGGGAGCCAGGCAAGACAGGTTTGACCCCAGCCAAGAACCTTCCCCTTACCATTCTTTTACCTGTTTATGGATTCTTACAGTAAATCAGCTACAGGCCAGTATTTAACTCAACCTAGTACATGAGTTAATGTACTGATCACATGACAAACCAGTGATGCTGTGATAGGCAGATATAGGTGATCACTCTGCAAACACCTCTGCCTGATTGCCACTTTGCTGTGTAATGTTTATTCTTCAGTAATCTGTATCATAATGATATTGACAGAGATCAGATGATATTTGAACTTAAATAATTCATTACCAAGTGTGCTATGTCACACAAGTTTTGGCAGTTTTCTTTAAGACTTAACAATGATTAATGACTTGGACTTTCTATTCTGCCAACCAAGTATCCCAAGGAAAAAAGGACCTTAACTGTCAAATGTGAAAGTAGAATAAGGATTCCTGTTTTAGTTAAGCCACACATGAGCTTGGCTTTTTAGCTCTTGCGAAGTCATTTATAGAACTTGGCTAGCCAACAGTGCAATAATCAATCTGTCATCTCTGGAGACCAAGCTGCTACAAATCTTAGTTTAGGTGAAAAGTTAAAGAATTTGATTAGTTGGTCTCAACTCAGGTCCCATTTTCCCACAATGAACAGTTTGGCACAAGCTGTAGTCTTTTGTTATGAGAGGCCCAAATTTGAAATGGGGGAAATTTCTGTTCACAATCAAAGTATCTTGACAGTGCTAAGTGTGCTGGCTTAGACATGTCATTCCCGTGTCTAGCAAGCCCTGTTCTCCATATAGTGACAGAAGCATAGTCTTAAATCATACGGACCTTTCCAGTCAATGTGAATGCTTCCAGCTGAACAAAATGTCATCTCAACAAGAATGAGGGCATAGGAGAGCCTTGCTGGATCAGGCCAGAGGCCCATAATCTAGCATTCTGCTTCCAGGAGTGGCCAACCAGATGCCTCTGAGAAGCCCACAAGCAGATTTAGGCTTCAATTCTGCACTTACCTGAGAGTAAGCCCACTGAACATAGTGGGACTTCTGAATATACATGAATAGGATTGCATTGTTTGGCAAATTGCTCTCCCTGTTGGCTGTCCCCAGCATTTGACTGTCAGCAGTATGCTGCCTGGGAACGTGGAGCTTCAATATGGCTTTTACATTTTTGCTTTCCTTGTACGCCTTGGTCACGTGATTGCCCACTTACATTTTTCCCAACTCGCTGATGTTCTTTTGAAATGTGGAGAGCAGAACTGCATGTGGCATTCTGAGTGCAACTACACCACAGAGTTATAAAAAAGCTTTTTTCTGTTTTCAGTGTCTTTCCTAATAATACCTTGCATGGAATTTGTCTTTTTTTCCACCATGAGTTTGTTTTCATTCTCCAGTAGAAGCTCAAGCGGAGCAGTAACTTTCCTCACCAGGCAGCGGGGAGGCTTTTCAGGACAGGGGGAAGGTGGGGTGGGGGCAGAACGGGGTGTCGGGAGGGTGGAACAAGGGGAGGATCGAGCCCATGAGGGGGTGGGGATGGCAGCAGAGGCTGCCGCCAACTCCTTTACCCCCTCCCTAACCATGGAGACTGACATGAGTCTCCTTGGTTCTGTGCCCAAGTGGGTGTAGATCAGAGTAGACTGATCAGGATCACCAAGGCACAACATGGGGTAAGGAAACTGTTGTTCCCTTACCCCGAAGAGACTTCAAACAACATCTGTGTTCCCACAGGATACGTTGGTGGCCATTTCAGCACTATTGTCTTCCTGGGCGCCAGGTTTAGGATTGGACCCTTAAAGTTCTCAGTGGGTTCTTGGAAAGTGCAATTTTAGGCTATTGCTCATAATCATATGCACATAGAACTAGTTCCCAACTTGGCCTTTAAGTCATGAACATTAAATTAACAAGCAATCAGTTTATTTTATCTAGCAGTGACAGGTTAGTTTTAAACATAATTTGGAATCTTATTTGAAATATGGTGAAATAATCCTCAGTGTAAATGTATGTTCTCGGCTATGATCATTTTTCTTTATGCTATAGCAGGCAATAACTTTCTGAAATATTACTTTTAGTGGGATGATTGCTTAAGAAAACACACAAAACATAATAGAAGATGGTGAGAAATGGTCTTAAAAGGAGAACATAAATTGTTGCAAGCCAAACAGAACTTGTTTTACCAAATTAGACCAAAGGGACTGGATGTGGTGGAATGTGGTGGAAATGTGTGCCCTGGATTTGTTAAGTGCACAAGTTGCTAATCCTATCTTCTTCTTTGAATTTGCAGATGTTATGGTGCCATAACCATGTGGCTTCAACATTTCAGATAGGTCTAGTAGTATTTGCTTATGTTATCTGATGTGTATAAATGACATATTGGAATTTTATTTTGAAAGTGCAGACATAAAAATGCACTCAAGCATTAGGACATCTGCTATTCTAAACCTTCCATGTTAGCTATACTGTCAGGTTTACAGCTGTGTTGAAGAGAGTTATTTTCCACTCCAGCTTTTCTCTTTGGCTTCTACAACAGTTGGTGTTTTATTCATGATAGATGTCTGTGTGTCCATGCTGAATTTTAATCTTAATTGAAGAGGTCCGTTCTGTGATGTTTCAGACCCATTACGGATATGTCCTTGCAAGGTTGATCAAGAATTTAATTTTCAATGGAGCTTTGCCTCCCTCCCCCAATATGGTGAAAAGTAGCAAGTTCTCCTCAGCACTCCAAAGCCCAGACCCATGGCTCTCTCACACCCATACACCAGACCATCATCTTCATGCATCCTTGCCTAGAGACATGTAACAACTTTTTGGATTATTTTGTCAGAGAGATCATTAATAAGGTAAGAACATAAGAATATAAGAACAGCCCCACTGGATCAGGCCATAGGCCCATCTAGTCCAGCTTCCTGTATCTCACAGTGGCTCACCAAATGCCCCAGGGAGCACACCAGATAACAAGAGACCTCATCCTGGTGCCCTCCCCTACATCTGGCATTCTGACTTAACCCATTCCTAAAATCAGGAGGTTGCGCATACACATCATGGCTTGTACCCCATAATGGATTTTTCCTCCAGAAACTCGTCCAATCCCCTTTTAAAGGCGTCTAGGCTAGACGCCAGCACCACATCCTGTGGCAAGGAGTTCCACAGACCGACCACGCGCTGAGTAAAGAAATATTTTCTTTTGTCTGTCCTAACCCGCCCAACACTCAATTTTAGTGGATGTCCCCTGGTTCTGGTATTATGTGAGAGTGTAAAGAGCATCTCCCTATCCACTCTGTCCATCCCCTGCATAATTTTGTATGTCTCAATCATGTCCCCCCTCATGCGTCTCTTTTCTAGGCTGAAGAGGCCCAAACGCCGTAGCCTTTCCTCAGAAGGAAGGTGCCCCAGCCCCGTAATCATCTTAGTCGCTCTCTTTTGCACCTTTTCCATTTCCACTATGTCTTTTTTGAGATGCGGCGACCAGAACTGGACACAATACTCCAGGTGTGGCCTTACCATCGATTTGTACAACGGCATTATAATACTAACCGTTTTGTTCTCAATACCCTTCCTAATGATCCCAAGCATAGAATTGGCCTTCTTCACTGCCGCCGCACATTGGGTCGACACTTTCATCGACCTGTCCACCACCACCCCAAGATCTCTCTCCTGATCTGTCACAGACAGCTCAGAACCCATCAGCCTATATCTAAAGTTTTGATTTTTTGCCCCAATGTGCATGACTTTACACTTACTGACATTGAAGCGCATCTGCCATTTTGCTGCCCATTCTGCCAGTCTGGAGAGATCCTTCTGGAGCTCCTCACAATCACTTCTGGTCTTTACCACTCGGAAAAGTTTGGTGTCGTCTGCAAACTTAGCCACTTCACTGCTCAACCCTGTCTCCAGGTCATTTATGAAGAGGTTGAAAAGCACCGGTCCCAGGACAGATCCTTGGGGCACACCGCTTTTCACCTCTCTCCACTGTGAAAATTGCCCATTGACACCCACTCTCTGCTTCCTGGCCTCCAACCAGTTCTCAATCCATGAGAGGACCTGTCCTCTAATTCCCTGACTGTGGAGTTTTTTCAGTAGCCTTTGGTGAGGGTCAAACGCCTTCTGAAAGTCCAGATATATAATGTCCACGGGTTCTCCCGCATCCACATGCCTGTTGACCTTTTCAAAGAATTCTATAAGGTTTGTGAGGCAAGACTTACCCTTACAGAAGCCATGCTGACTCTCCCTCAGCAAGGCCTGTTCGTCTATGTGTTTTGAGATCCTATCTTTGATGAGGCATTCCACCATCTTACCCGGTATGGATGTTAGGCTGACCGGCCTATAGTTTCCCGGGTCCCCCCTCTTTCCCTTTTTAAAAATAGTACATATGCATGTTGCTTTTCTGCTTCTAGTTTGTTTGCTGGTGTTGTTTAAGTAGGATTATTTTACATGTTAGCTTTTAGCCAAAAGGCAGGCTATAAATATTTTAAATTAAAATACTGCACAGATTGATTTGGAGACATTCAGACAGCATGCAACCCCCACATTTTGTGGTGATGCCAATTTATGTTAGATTTTAAAATGTCCTTACTGCCTTTCCAAGCACATGAAGAAGCTAACAAAATAATAAAAATGTCTAGATAAAACAGCCACAGCTTTAAAAAAAAAAAATCACAACTATAGTAGTAGCAACCATCTTACTCAGGCCTTCTTCCAGGGGCTTAGGACAACTAGTATAAGGCCCTGCCTTTCCCCACTGACATTTCCTCTCAGTGTAAGTATTTCCAGTAGGTCCTACCTGGAAGAGCTGAGCAGGGTGGTGTCTTTCAGGACCAAATGCTCCCTGGAATAAGCAGTATCCAGACCATGAAAGGCTTGATCAACAGCTTGAATTGGGCCTGGTTTCTTGCGAACTGCCAGTGGTGTTTCCACCCCCTAGGTTAGTGTGTTTCCACCTCCCTAGGCTAGTCAGGTGTTTCCATCTCCCTAGACTAGTCAAAAGACATACTTTGAGTCAGCTGCAGCTTCTGAGTTATCTTCAACAGCAGCCTTACGTGATATTGCAAACAAGAGGATGATCATAGTTAGATATTTAATTTCCAGGAGAGGTTTGGGGTAATGTATCACAAGTCACTAGTGATATCACAAGTCACTGGTGTATTACAAGTCACTGGTGATGGTATAGTGCTTGATCCAGGTTCAGATTCCCGCTCAACCATGAAGCTTCCTGGGTGGCCTTGGGCCAGTCACTATCTTTCAGCCTAACATACCTCACAGGGTTGTTGTGAGGATAAAAGGAGAGAAAGAACTATACCTTGACTTTCATTGCTTAGTTCTTTTCACCATTATCAATTAAACCACATTTCAGATTTTGTCCACATGCTTCCTCTTTCACCTGATATCATCCAATCTTCCACAGTGTTCATTGATGTTCTTAAGTTTGTTTATCTTTATTTCTGTTCATTTAGGTTTTGCACACATTCACTTGTGCAATATAGATATTTACATTTTTCACTAGCCAAAATAAATTTGCATGAGGTTCTGCTTTGACATTCCCCCATTTTTTGACTTTCATCCATGCTCTGGTGTCTAACCAGATGAAAGTGCAAGATATTGCTGTTATGTACACCACCCTGAGCTCCTTGGAGGAAGGGTGGTATAACATCTGAAAAATAAAATAAATACATATTTAAATATGAAAGTGCAATCTAGAAACTACACTCCAAACTGCACATGTGCTCTAGTAAAGCAACAGGGACTTCATTGATAACTGGTTCTTTTCCAAAGCACTCAGGTCTTCTGTTGAGCATCACTTCCATTTTATCTGGATCCAGACCCAACCTACCTCTCATCACGTAAGTGATCTTGACTATAGAGGGACCATTTGGGCCCACCCAATTGTTCTCCTTCTCCCCCCATCCATCAGAGTCCAACTTCTTGCTTTCAAATTGGGTAGATGGAGTTATTTCAGTTTCTGATGTTTTCTGGGGTTGTATCCCTGTTTATATGTAGGTTTGGTTGCAGGCATTAAAAGAAGACTAATAACTTATATTGATTGAGCAGTGACAGAGCATTGTTTTGTGAAGGGCTGTAAACTTACTGGAAAAGCAGTGTGGGATAACATGGCATATTTGGGTGCAAAGAATGTCAGCTGGAGAATGAAATTCCAGGCAAGATGATGTGTCCCTGTTTCAACTTCCATGGGAAAATGAAATGAAGCAAAGCTTGTGATGAGTGGGTGTGAAACAAGTAGTAAAAGATGTTTCAGATCATTACGGTCTTGCAAGCCTGTGTTTCTGTTGAGAATGTTGCTCATTAACTATGAAATGCATGTGTAGAGAAGTAAATTAACATGGACATTTTACAGATGAATTGTTTGGCATGATGGTAGGGATGAAGCAGTCATACTTTTGACATGGAACAAGCGTGTCTGTTTAGCTATCCTCTCGCCTCTACTCAAGTCAATGTATCTATTCTGTCAGAAAGTATTATCTCTTCCATAAGACATTTTCTGAGCATTTAAGAACCGAACCTTCCATTTGGTGTTACTTATTTTCTGGCAAGCGCAATTTAGGACAGAAGGGAGATGATGAGCAGAGGGGCCAAGGAAGTTGGGCCCTAAAGCGTTGTCTTGATTGACAGCTCTTGTGCCTCTCTCTGGTAGGAAGAAATTCTTTGGAGGATCCTAAATTTAGTTCTATATGTATTTTTTTTTTTTAGTTATTCATAACTCTGCAGGTTATGGAAAAAATACGCCAGTTTTTTTCAGGGACAAGAGAAAACCCTCTGTTCAGTTTTCTGCCTCTAAAAGTCATTTAGATTTCTTAAGAGTCCTCCTCTAAAATAGAAATCCATGAATAGCCCCAGCAAATGTGCAGTGTGTTAACTTGTGGAAGACTAGCCTTTGGAAAGAGAGTACATTTTATACAGGGTCCAATTAGTTCTGCTATATTTGAGCACTTAAGAAACAAGCAATTACACAACACCTCAGGCTGGGGAACGCATTGTTGGGTGTTTTGTTATTTTTTTCCCTGTCCTTTCCCTTTCTCCAAGTCTCCAGTGAAATGGAATCTGGTTTAGTCATAAAAAACAAATATTGGTGTCAGATGGTGGCTAATATTTTACAGTAGTGCCAATTTCTGAACTGGAATGTACCAGCGTGTAAAGTATAAATTATTGTGCAGTAGCAATTTCCATGCAGTGTTATTTCTTGGAATGTGTGCTAGGTTTTCCAGCATTTCACAAGCTGCTCAGCGTATCAGGGGTTGGGTCAGCAGTGTGTAGGTTACTCAACTCTTTTCAGTTTCAGATGTGAGGTATTTTCTTCCCTTTTTAAACTATGAGTAGAGGTGTTTGGAAAGGGTGTTATTTTGCTTACTCAGAAGTAAGCCCATTGTGTTCAGTAGGACTTAGGCTGTAATCCTTTTTTACTCACGGGAAACAAACACCTCTAGCTATGACATTTCAAATATCTTTCTTGCAAACTGTGAACGTTAAAGATATTATGCAAATATGTTGGTTATGTCTCAGTTCACTTGCAAAATTTGCTTTATTGGAAGTGTGAGTTTATGCATATCTACTCAGCAGAGTTCCCCATTGAGTTCAGTGGGACTTACTTCCTAAGTAAATATGCATCAGATTGCAGCCTCAGAGCACAATCCTATGTGTGTCTACTCAGAAGTAAGTTCCTCTTATTTCAATGGGACTTACTCTCAGGTTACTATGAGCCTTAGGCTTCAGACTTATCCACACTTACCTGGGAGTGAGCCCCATTGACTACAGTGAGACTTATTTCTGAGTAGGTACATGTAGAACTGGGCTCTTAGTTTGCTTTCTGAAGGATTGATTGTGTTCTAAGGCAGTATCACATTGGTAGCAGGCACCAGCAGGCAGTGTTGGGAACTCAAGCCAGGTGTTTGCTGACTGTTTTCATTGTGTGAAAAACCTTGTGGGGCCAGCATTCCAATGGCAAGCAGTAGGGAGTTCCAGCTGGTAGGCAGGGAAGGGTTAATGAATCAAGCGGGATGGAGGAGGCAGAAGTGAGCTCTTTTTCCCAATCTCTGATTGGATAGGAAGGAAGGAGCAGATGATCATTGGACAAAGGATGGACATTCAGATATTTGTATTGGCTGGGGGAGAGCAGGAGGAGGAGCCCAAGGGCCCAAGCCCAAGGGCCTCCTTGGGCCCAAGGAGGAGCCCAAGCTTACAATTGACTGCAGAAGCCCAGGGAGGCAGGAGAAAACTCTTTTGCCTGATTCTGCTTTCCATCCTTATAGCTTCTTGGCTCTGTTGTTACTTGGGAGAGCAACCCTCATTGAATGACTGGCTAAAGTGGGACTACTTCTGAGTAGGGCTGCCAAGGATCGTGTTGTCCTGCTAAGCCTCCCAGCTGCTGCGTGTGACCCTCCTCCCTCTTGCTGCTTCTGTCCCAGCTTTTACTCAGTCCCTCCCATCCTTCCCACCCTTACAGATGGGCAGGGACAGCAGGGGAGTGAGTAAAGAGAACTCCCACATACACACAGAACCCAGCAGCAGCTGAGTTCTTTCCATGGCGGACTTTTTAAAGCAACTCAACTCATTAGAATCACTCAAGGGTGACTCAGAGACTCGGAAAGTGCCCCTCGTTAAGACTCTTTTTCGAGTTGAGTCGCGGGGGGCAATGACTATGCGACTTGACTCGAGTCAAGCCCTGCTGGTTTTTCCCAACAGAAGGGTGGACTCGGAGTAGTAGTCTTGACATACCGGTTGTAGATTCCCATATCTGGCATGTTAAAACTAGTGGCACAAAGTTGCAGGTCTTGAGAATGGTGAAAATCTACAACTACCGTGCAAACCAGTTACAGAAATTCTGATGCTAAAATCACCTCATCTAGGCCTGAAGAATACAGCTCCCCTGTATCTGCAGGGGATACTTTCCAAGACACTCTATATATACATTGTTTTTCATTTGCCCAGGCACCCGCACAACCTTACTTGGACAACTTCTCCACAACCAAGTGAGGTTTCCCCATAACTTTTCCTGTTGCCGCTTCCACTTCCCCTCCTCCCATTGATCACTTTTCCCAGCCCCAGCTGCTTTTTCCAGTGGCTCCCATACACCAGGGAGCGCAGAACCACCTTCAACCAATGGGGTGAAAGCAGGAAAGCCAAAATATGTCAGAATGAGTGCTGGAGAGACGCACCTCACTGCACTGGTAAAATGCAGAAAATTTTTTAAAAATATTTTTGATCCATAGAAACTGGATCTGCAGATACTGGATGGGGGGCTGCTGTAATTGATGTACTATCTGATTTCCTACTAGTTCTATGAAACTAGTTTTCCACTTTTATTTTTTGCAAGTACATACCATTCCACCCCATGAGCCACTGCCACTGCCAAATATCACCTTTACAAAACTTTTCCAAGTACCATGGCCACCAGATTGCCCCACAGTTGTCCTTGCAGTAATGAAATGTAGTTGTGGAAGAGCTAGTACTGCATGTTGTTTGGTGCCAACATGGGATGGTTGTTTGGTCTTTTTCTAAGGAGCTCAAAGCAACTGATATACAATTCTGAGGGGGAGGGGGGCTCTCATCCAGACCCTGTTCAGAGCCAGATTCCTTTCAGTAACTGAACTGTATCATTTGCCTTCAGACAGTTTTCTTGGCCAGAACCCTTTGGGTCCCATGCATGTATTCTGTTCCAAGAAGAACTCTAGGTGTTGACTCCAACTAGAAGGATCTGTGCAGTATGAGCTGAAAGTATCCTAGCAGCTACATGTCAGGAGTCTTCATCTCCCAGAGACATCCAGTTTAATATTTAAACAGGAGAGTATTTCCCCAGTGACAGCTTTCAGCTCCTCTGGCAACGCTGCTAGCCTGTGTTTTATGTGCGAGTCTGTTTGGAATGCACTGTGCCTCGCTGAAGTTGATTCTCTCCCTCTCACTTCTCTTTCCCAATTTCTCAGGGGAACCATCTGGACACACCGTGTCTTGTTTCTGGAAGAGAGAGTCCTCAGTCGCTGGACAACCTTCACCATTTGGAATGCTGGCAAGCAAGGCAGGAGGCTTTTTAGGAGTTTATCTCCAACTAACCAGAAAAAAGTGAGTTTGTGAGAACAATTGGAAAAGTGGGTCCCACACACACTAATGTCAAAGCATGTGGCTGTACACTCAAGTTTGAAAGAAAACTTGTCTCTTCTGTCTTGGTCTGCTCCCCCCTTTCTGGGTGCTTTGTTCCCATGGTTTCAAAGGCCCCAGTGTATCTGGATCGTTCTGGCCCATTGCAACTGCCCACCTCCCAGCCACGCCACCTTATTCTCTCCCTGTCCTGACCACTTGGGCTGTTCCCACGTTCTGGTTGAACAGCTCAAACCCCGCCCAGCCTTGAACTCATGACCCACAAGCACTTGGCTCCTGAGACACTGAGGTCCATGCAAACACAGCCACTATGTTGCTAGGCCTGTCAGGGTTCCCTCCACCACTCAGGAAAGCTGGTGAGCCTGGCCATTTACAGTAATATGAGCTCAGCTAACCGTCACAGTCTTCGCCTAGCCTATCTCACAGGGTTGTTGTGATAATAAAAGGAGGGGAAGGAGCCGTGTTCACTACCTTGAGCTATTTGGAAGGGTGGTATATAAATGTGATAAAATAATTCATTCCTTGTCAAATGCATTCTTTTTCCAATTCGAAGAATTTGAATATGTATATAGCGTATATAACATCTCTTGCAGATGGAAGGCTATTAATCTTACATGAGGGGATGTGGGTAATGTAAATGGGAGCCAATTTCTTTCTAAGTTTATGTATAGGCTTTTATGTGCAAAAAAGGATCATTTTGGGAAGCAAGCCACCTCTCATTGTCACTTTATTTTTTCTTATAGCTTTAAAGTAAAGGATCCAGGGCTAACATCAGTGGGCTGTTTCCTAAGAGCAGGCTTGAAATGTTCATGTTTTCTCAAATAAGTTTGCTTGTTGGGAATGGACAAACAAGGAGAAAATGTGAGAGATTAGACTTCCCATTCAGAAAATGAAATGTACGTTCACAGATAGACCACTAGCTGCAGCATTGCAAATTTTCTATAGATGGGTTTATTTAACAAAGATATATATGCTGTATCACTTGAGCTGGATCCAAGGATGGGTGCAACTCTAAAAATGAAGGTGACTAGTGCACTGAGATCTATAATTTATTCAATAATATTTATTAAGCATCAAAGATGCATGAGTCTATATAAAACAAAATGTTAAAAGACCTTGTCCACAGACTTACAGCTATGGTCCAGCTGTAGTAAATTCAGCTGAAACCTGAATTTTTCATCTCTTTAGAAAGCATGCTTTTGTATAGGGGTCCTTGCTTTTATTGTAATTACATCTAAATATATTTTGCACCAGAAAATTCAGTTCCATATAGTGCTAGCACATTGAAAGCTCTTCTGTCCCTCAAAATTTCGTTACAAAAATCTTTTTGATTTTTCCATTGCCCATCCATTGGTCTTATTATATTGTATTCTTCAGTTTGTGTGCTGACTTCTTGGAGCCTTCTGAATCAGCTAAAAATCTGATGCCACACATTTGGATTTGCATGTTGTTCACCCTAACTATGAGCTATTTTAACATAAAGTTTTTAGAACATACTTTGGATAAATATGTGCTCATCTGTTTTCGGGACCCACACATGGGGAGTGGGGGAAGGAGTCAATTTATTTGGGCCGGGAGATAGGGGGGGTGGAAGAGCTCACACTGAAATAAACTGAGGCTAAACTGTAGCTCACACGTGAGGATATGAATTGGAAACTTATTTCTGTGTGTCTATGTCCAGCTTGTATGTATGTATCTATGTCTTATTGTCCAGCTCGTGTGACATTTGCTGGAGCCAGTCAGAAGCCGTGTTGGAGCCAAACAAGCAACATTGTAAACAGCGAATTGCTGACCTAGGCCCCTCTCTAGAATAGAGAGGCTGTTCTTGTGCTGCAGTTAAATTAGGATTCGTAGTTGGACAGAGAGATTGGTGCTTTCTGTTGTGACATAATCTCTGAAGAACTACAAGTTCCAGAGGAGTTCCTTGGGCATAGTCACGTGAGAGGAATAGCAGATGAGAAGGACAAAGCACTGTAATAAGGGATATTTTTTTTTAAATTTACCTATGTTTGGTGACAGTGTCAGCAAAACCTGGAATGACCATGCTAACATCACCTATGGGTCCCCGGTCAGGTGTCTACCCTCCTTAAGAGGGTAGTGCTCAATTGAAAGTTGGGAACTGCTAGTCTAGGAGAAGGAGGAGCTGTGTAAGAGTGTATCTATGTATGTAACATATTTAAGACATTTTTATTCTGACTCTTCCAAGCTCGAGGTAACCCATACAACATCCATAATTGCACATGTAAATTAAGTCATTATATTCTGTGCTTTCTTGCATGTCAGTAGCATATCTGTATATTGAAGTGATGAACTTTGGACCATGGAAAAGGAATTAATTTCTGACCATCTGACTATTTCTGATCACTGAAGCAGAGAGAGAGAGAGAGAATATGGTTTGACTCGCATCTTACTTGTACAAGTACATGGATCTAGATCTGGTGAAAGCTTGTCCAGTGCTTTATGTCCAGACCACCTCCCTGGTCTGCAAAATATAGCAACCAAGGGATTATTGCCAGCATGAGAAACTGAAGGGCTGAACACATGCAAATGATTATTTCTTTTAAAACTGACAGACTTGTCCACTCCAAAATGTTGAGTCATCTTAGTCACTTGAGTGCAGTTTGCAAAATTGTTTGATGTTGCTATGGAAATTTCATCATTTTTCTCCTTTGTTTCGCAATGCATTCTATGAAATCCCTTCCTTTGCTTTCATTTGTCATGGTTTCCAGCTGATGAAACTGTTTAGAGACGGAGGGGGAAGGGTGCATCTGTTGACCTTGCACAAGGAAAGGTCTCTGAAATGCAAGGCAGCAACCCATCCCCGGGCTCTCTTTTGCAGCCTGTTGTTTGTTTAGCTTTTCACTTATCAGTGAAAATACTGGCAGCTGTGAGAGCAAGGCACAGTTTTCCAAGCCTGGCTTGCAATTGGTGCAGTGGTCTCTGACAAATAGTTATGTCTTGTATAACAATACATGTACAACATCCAGGGAAGCCACCCATGGAGAGGTGATGGTGCAAGAGTGGAATGAGGCAGCTGCCTGTCTGTGGTGTGTCCATCAGCCGCGTCAGCTTTTCCTGCTGCTACAGAAAGGAGAAGCCCTTCCCACTGCTAATGTGGCTCTGATTAGCAGAGATGCTGACATTCTTCCAAGCTGCCCTTTGCATAACATTTGCTTTGGCAACCCTGCAGTCCAGGATATCATTTTGCTTCTGTCAAGGTTGTAATTAGGCTTTTCCCCCCTTTCTGCTGCTATTGAAAATGACTGAGAATATTAACCAATTCAGTACTGAATATTTATGTCTTGCTGCATTCTGTGGAAAGCAGCTTGTGCCTCTAGCACATGTATGAAAGGGAGAGAATCTCATGGCATACTGGCTTTGGCTGCAGCCCTGTGCATGCTTTCCTGGGAGTAAAGGAAAGGGAGTAAAGGGAGTTCATTGGGTTCAGTGGGACTTCTGAGTATTAGATTGAGCTGTAAATCAGGATGTCCCTGGTTGAAATCTTATTTGACTTTTCATTGATTGATTGTATATTCCATGCTTAAAAATTAAAAATGAGGAGCAAATGAACACCTTCAGCAAAGCTATTGTGCAAGGCTTCCATTGGCTATCTCTGCTGCTGACCCAGCTAGCTCAAATTGGCTCAGCAGGAGTTAAGGACCACTCTCCAGCCGCCAAGTGTCAGTAGAAGAGAAGGGAACCCAGGTTATCCCTCCAGTGGTCATCCCCGCAATAGCTTCTCAACATCATCTACCAGCAACAGATATAAAGGGGAACCTGTCATTTCTATATCCTCTAACTTACTAAAGACTTAGTTCTATTGATAACATTTTCTATTAATAAGTGTAAATATTTGGGATACACTAGTTGCAACATTGATTTTGTTTGATGCACTGAGCACACCTAATGGAAAAGTGAGCTATAAATTAAACAGAGAATAGCTACAGGTGGAAAAAGTCATATTGTGCCCACAGAATCAGTCTTAGGTAGGTTCATGTGTGTAATCATTTTAGTCACTCTCTTTTGCACCTTTTCCATTTCCACTATGTCCTTTTTGAGATGTGGCAACCAGAACTGGACACAATACTCCAGGTGTGGCCTTACCATTGATTTGTACAACAGCATTATAATATTAGCCGTTTTGTTCTCAATACCTTTTCTAATGATCCCAAGCATAGAATTGGCCTTCTTTACTTCCGTAGCACATTGGGTTGACACTTTCATCGACCTATCCACCACCACCCCAAGATCTCTCTCCTGATCTGTCACAGATAGCTCAGAACCCATTAGCATATATGTGAAGTTTTGATTTTTTGCCCCAATGTGCACGACTTTACACTTACTTATATTGAAATGCATCTGTCATTTTGCTGCCCATTCTGCCAGTTTAGAGAGATCCTTCCGGAGCTCCTCACAATTGCTTCTAGTCTTCACCACTCGGAAAACCTTGGTGTCGTCTGCAAACTTAGCCACCTCTGCTCAACCCTGTCTCCTTGTCATTTATGAACAGGTTGAAAAGCACTAGTCCCAGGACAGATCCTTGGGGCACACCACTTTTCACCTCTCTCCATTGTGAAAATTGTTCATTAACACCCACTCTGTTTCCTGGTCTTCAACCAGTTCCCAGTCCATGAGAGAACCTGCCTTCTAATTTCCTGACTGTGGACTTTTCTCAGTAGCCTTGGGTGAGGGACTGTGTCAGACGCCTTCTGAAAGTCCAGATGCAGTAGGGTTGATTGGCATAGCATTGGGCTCCTAGTTTCCTAGCTATACTCTGATTCATGGTGTTGCATGGTGATAGCATTTCTACAAGGGTGAAGTTGAACAGACTCTTTTTCTGTTCACCTCAGGCTTGCAGCTGTAGATGGAAACCAAGCCATTTATGGGATACTTAGAGGGTCTACTTTGTTTTTCAGTCCATCCTCAGCAGCATGAATGTCAGGGTTACTTTTCTGAGTTTATTCCCCATCAGTTCAACACAAGCAGTTTTAATGAGAAAAGCACAAAATAAGCCCCATCTCTCACTGAGCTAATGGCACTGCTGCAGGAGAATAAATTGTACGCCTGGGAACCTTAAGTCCATAAAAATGTTCCTGTACTGGAGATACCATGCAACCAGATTCTTTTCAAACATGTTTGTCCTGTGGGTTCATATGAATTAACAAAGGTAATATGGACTGGCTCAGTGTGTGAAAGCCAGAGACGCTGTACACACAGTAATGCAGTTGAATGTGTCCAAGTGGCCCCAGTCACATGTATGATGTAACATGTGGTACATGTATACACAGACACATCCAGACTGTATCCTTCCACTAAATGGATGGGAGAACAATAGTCCAGTTTTGGAAATGGACTATTTGGAAATGGAAATATTTGGGTACCAAAGGATTCATGTCATATACTACACTATGTCATACATGACATAGTATATTGCTGGCAGTGGCGGTGGAGGCATACATAGAGTATTTCTACACATTTCTTCAAATTGGTGAACTGGCCTTAGAATTGCTATTTTATTTTGGAAACGTTACCAGTTAGTTTCAATGCACATGGTACACAGTCTGCTTTTGCACATCTTGAAAGTTGAAAACAAGCATGGGCATGGAAACAAACTCATGTGTCTGCAGAAATGTATAGAGGAGGATCGTTTGCATATAGGGAGAAATCAGAAGGACAAGATGAAAAAGCATCAGCCTCAAAGCATAAATAAAATTTGTGAGGGCTGCTACAATCGAAAAGGTGTTCCATGCGTCACATGGAGAATCATGCCTGAGTGAGTAAACAGGCCGTTGAATTGGGAAGAAAGAAAAATTGGAGTTTCTTCTAGAACAAAACTTAGAATAGAATAGAATATTCTTTTCAAAGCAAGTGCTGTACTGCTATGACCTTTCCTCGTGAACAATTCTCTGGTTATTGGTTAGTTTCATTCCAAATATCACGCAGTACTTCATGCAACCTTCGTAGGAGACCAGGCACTGGGGTCTATTGATGGGAGGGAAATAAATAAAGGATATGGATTAATCCTGATATTCTAAAGTCAGCAGTTCATGTAAGCTTCTTGCGCAGAGCTCTACTTATTGCATAAACAATTAGGTATAAATTCTCTCTCCTGCTTCTGGATGCATGCTTTTTTCCTTTTCTTTTTTTTAATTAAAAGGTAAATAGTGATGGCACAAAAATAAGCAACTTAAGACTAGACCACCCATGTGTATATAGGTTAGTGTTGGAAATACCTATTCCAAGACTATCTGTTTTTGCAGTACTGTAAACAGTTTAAGAATGAGTTAAATCCATGCAGAAAGAGGCCTTATTCATTTCCCTGGTGGTGAAATTCATGCTAGCTTTATCTGGCACTTTTAAAAAGTGGGGCCAGATTTTTCTCTGAATGTTAACACTTCGAATTTTGCTTTTGTAAATTGGATTGGGGAAGCATAGATTAAAATGTCAGCTCAGACACACTGTGGCCAAGAGGTGGGAAGATGGTGGGTATACATGCATGAGTCTCTTAGTTCATGTTCTCTCCCTCTTCCTCTCTCAGCCTCAGTTCTTCAGATGTAAGAACGGGAATGACAGTGACTTGCCCACAACACTGTCTTTTCTGGTGAACCGTCAGGAATAGGGCAAGCTATAAATCCAGAATGAATAAACACAGCTGTTCTCAGTGTTCATATTTTCTGCTTTTTAAGCTGGTGTTAATCAATTTAATGGTTTTGAAATGACCGCAGGGTAATGGATTTCTGCAAGATTGAACAGATATACAAAATATGGAGCTCATCAAATTCAATGAAACTGCCACATTAAAAGAAGTGCTGGGCCATGAAAAAATTAAAATGCACAAAATGCAGAAAGCCAATTAACAGAGTGCTCTTATTTATGTGCCTCAAGGACGAGATTCTGCTTATATATTTGTGTGCAACCAATCTTATTCAAGGGCACATGTACTGCTACTTGTATTTTGTTTTCATTATTTTCTGAACTTTTCTGGGTCTGGTCTAGACCAAAAGTCACAGTGAAGTTTGAGTGAATAAATAAATATGAAATGTTTCATCCTAAGTGCAAAAGTGAGCTTCTAACATCTGCTAGCCTTTTTTATTGCTGTGCTTGTGCAGTCCAATCCTATAAACAAACAGATTGGTTTTACCAGAATAATATAAATGCTGCAAACAGTTATCCTTCTAGATCTCTCTGGAAAAAATCTCTTTCCATGCTGACACATCTTAAAGCATATAGGACACTTTTCCTACACAGAGAGCATCAGGGATGTGTACTGGACATGCAAGTGCATGTGTGGAGGGGGAGACCTGGCTGCAGATAGCTCCCAGCTGGTGTGTTGCTACCTGTACATGCTTTGAACGTCTCTGTGATATTTTAAAGAATTCACACGACGCAAATGAAGAGGCACATTTTAAACTGTATCGTTCAGCAGATCTCATGACAGTGATATTCTAAGTCAGCACAGAAATATTTAACTGTTAATGAAGCATTGTTTATGGATGCAGTCTTGCCAAAAATTTGAGATGATTTCTCATTGTGCATTCTTTTCCAGATGTGCATTGCTAACATCATTTTCTAGAAGCTTCCCGTGTGTTTTTCGTGCTCATTCCCTTCTTGTTTGTTCCCACGTTTCTAAGCTGAAGCATGATTTTCACCTCCAGTTTTATTATCTACTGTGGTCTGGCATCCAAACAGTGGTCTACTGTAGCACCACCCAGTTTGTTGAAGGAAGAAGCCACTAGCCAGAGCAGGCCGTATGATTCCCCATGACTGTTATAGAAGCTTGCAGAACAGACTTGATCATTGATATGAGCAACAACTACTCCACTCCTCTTTCCTTATGATGGACCACCCTGACCCTCTTCCCTGACCTTGCATTTCCCTCCTCCGCAGTGTAACAGGAGCTATGTTTTGACTCTGATGGGAAAAGAAGATCAGCAGGGGCCCCTTGTGTGTAACTCATTCGAGAAATAGCTTCAGTGTCTTAAAAATGGAGCAAAATAGCCATTTCCCTAATTCTTTTCCATCCTACTCTAGGTGGCTGCATTTTGTGACGTGGACCAAAAGAAAATCACAAAAGGATTTTACACTTATGAAGATTCTAAGGTTGGTAATGGTCCTGTTCTATAAACATTATCAAAAGTTCTGTCTGTGCATTGTGCCTCTGTAGCTGCTGTCGAAAAGTGCATTATGCTGAGCCATCAATTCTTCATACAGTGAAGTTGGAAATGTGGGAGGAGTTGCAAATTTTGCATGGGGGAAAATGGTAAATATTGCAGCCAGGAAGCCAAACTGTTATTGATAGACGTGTTTGTTTTTGTTGACAACTACCGTAGATACTCACCTATAAGGTGATCTCACAGATAAGTTGAGGGCAGGTTTCCAGCCAAAAATCATGGAATGTTCCACGATCCCCAGATAAGTCGGGGCTAAAACTTATGGAATAGTGCTTGTGATGAAGTGCTGCAGCTTGCCCTGGAGCATGATTGACAGGGGGGGAAGAATCTGAGCTGCACTACTGTTTTTGAAGACATTAACAAGGTGCTTATGCAGTACTGTGTGCCGTTCCCTCTTCTGTGTATTGGAATAGCCAGGAGGGAGGGAGGGAGAGTGCCAAATCAGTGGTCCAGAGTAGAGAGACTGGCTGGGCCCACTGCTGTGCATTAACTGGCATCTTTCAGGCTCCTTTTGAGTGGTTGTTGTCTTGGGTGGGAACAAGACAGAGAAGAATGAAACACGTTGAGAATGAAAACTCCTTTGTTTCAAAAGGTTGCCATAGAAATATAGAGTGAAGAAGAAAGAATGGGAAGCAAAACTATGTTTCCAAACCAAACATTCCCCATCAGGAAATTTAGTTCTCTTGCTTCTTTCCCTCCTCCTACTAAACAAAGATCCTTCATAATTGGCTGTAAAATTAATACAGTAGAAGAGGGAAAAGAGGATGGTGTGGGGTTTTGTGAATTAGCTTCTCCTATGACAATAAATTATACCAGTAAAAAAGGATGATGCCACTGGGGCTCAATTGTGCTCCCACTGACGTCAGTGGGAATTTGTTACCCATTTACAAGGGATAAGGATTTTTTTCCATCATGTGCAGAGACCAAAGCAACATTTTAAGGGAAGTGGGAAATGGGGGGGGGGATATAATTTGTATCTGTTTGGGAGAATAGCAACCCTGTGTGACCTTTGCTCTCAAAATGGCATTGCCAGAGGCAGTGACACTTCCACTTGCCTCCAGTTAAGATGAGCCATAGAGAGCATAATTAAACTGTGGCCCAGAATCCAGGGAACAACAGAAGGTAAGAGCGCAAGTGTTACTGTATATGCTTTTCTGAACACGTCTTTACATGGGCACACAGTGGAGACATATTTCTGGTGCTAGGATTCTGTACAGTGATCAATGGTTTGGCTAAGGAAGGAACTCTGCATGTGTCTTTCTAGGAAAACCCCAGACCCAGAATCCCCATCCTACATTTCAGAGATGCTTCCCCACCTTTCATTATTTGTGTGAAATTGGTGAGTATAATTCGATGTCTAAGCAAAGTGTATGGGATTCACAACAAGCTAAAATTTTTGTTTTTATTTATAGCAGGGGTGTCCAAAGTTTTTGGCAGGAGGGCCACATCATCCCTCTGACACTGTGTCAGGGGCCTGGGGAAAAAAAGAATTAATTTAGATTTAAAATTTGAATAAATTTACATAAGTTTACATAAATGAATATATTAAAGATGAACTTATATGAATGAATGAAGGTCTTGCAATAGCGCAAGGCCTATAAAAGGCCATGAAACAGCAAGCAGTGGAGGGAGCCCTCATCCCACAGCTCACACAAGAGGTCAAACCGTTGCCCTCACGCTAAGAGCAGCTGCATCGGGCCAGTGGGGGCTCCAACAAATCTCTGGAGGGCCAGAGGCTCATTGGAGACTGGGGGCTCCCTGAGGGCTGCATTGAGAGTCCTCGAGGGCCGCAAGTGGCCCCAGGGCCGGGGTTTGGGCACCCCTGATTTATAGCAACACACTGCAGGGTTTTATCATAAGGTGGTGCTTCTGTTCTATTCTGCTTCTGTTGTGGTTTTCACTAACCCCTTTGCAACTCCTTTCTACCCCAAATATCTCCTCTTAAGGATTCCCCAACCATTAGGAGCAGATTTTTCTTTCTTTCTTTTTGAGTGAGGCGGGGGGGTGGTGGGGGTGGTGAGGGAAGCTGGAGAAGAAAAGGAAGGTTGGTAAAAATCAGCCCTCCCTCCTTGTGCAAACAGAACTTCTACAAATGGAAGACTTCACAAATCTGTGACTTCACAAATGAGAACTATTTTTTTTTGTTCCTATTATGAGGAATAACTGTAGCATTGAGGATCTGTGTGATGAGCGCACAGCAGTTTGTTGCTCTTTATCCCTCACATATTACAGAAACTGAAAGAAGATGGTCCTTGCTGTTTAGTTGTGTGATCTCTTGACTGAGCCCTTGTAGTGAGCTTAAGGCATGCATTAACTAAGGACCTAATCCTATCCAACTTTCCAGCACCAATGCAGCCATGCCACAAGTTCCCACAGTAGAGGGACAGTCACAGAAACCTCCTCAAGGTAATAAAATGTTTGTTCTCTTACCTCGGGGCTGTATTGCAGCTGCATTGGCACTGGAAAGTTGGATAGGATGGGGTCCTTAGAATGATGCTCAGTCAAGCCAAAATTACCCGTGTGCTTTAGTTTTAATTTTCATCTTAAAAAGTACCATACCAAATTCACATTCTCAAGTAAACTCTTATTTACTGAACCTCTTTATTATTGAACAAGCAACTAAAATGGCATTTTTTAAAGATCATTCTGGTAAGTTTCTGAACAGTGCCAATAGGTAATAAATAAAAAAGCCCTCTTACAGAGGAGATCTGTTGTAGTGTTGTGTCTAAGTGTGAACTGGGAAGACTTTGCTTGAAATCTTCTCTTAGTCATGCACAAAGTCCCTGAGTACTCTTATGCAAGTCAGCTTCGGTCTTCCAACTGCTAAGCTTATCTGCCTTTCTGGATTCTTTCCGCATTTTGTGCAACACTCTGAGCCCTCTGAAAGTGCTGCATCAGCGTTAAGCAGTATTATCAATTATAAAACATGTGAAGTGGATATTTAAACAAGGGAGGAGGGCAAATGAAGATTCCAAAAATCTGCAGAGAGGTTCAGTATCCTTGAAGCCTTTCCCCACCCCCACATATCAAGTCACACATTGATGTCTACAAAATGGCAGCTGCTCACTGTCTTGAATAGTGTATTGACCATCACCTGTCTTTGGATTAATTCACTGAATGTTACATCCATTCAGTCATGTCCAACTCTTGGCGACCTCATAGGTGAAAGCTCTCCATACTATCCTGTCAAAAATCCTGTCAAAAAACAATGACCAAATCAGGACATTGACAATGTAACTAATAAGATGCAGGTAGTTATCAATGATTGGTAGAACAGCTTAGAGATGAACATAAGACAGTTCAGATATTATTCAAAAGTAGAGCATAGATTAATCACTGCTTCACCTTCTCGAAGCATTCACTGCCTTTGATATCAGTTGTTCATAAAGTCCCCTTGAAGAAACACTCATATTTTCTGTTGATGTTGATGACTTGAAGAAAGTCCCCTTGAAGAAACACTCATATTTTCTGTTGATGACTTGTCAACTGGGAATGACTCTTTTGTTTTCCCCCCTTCTCGTTCTGCATGAGACAGACTGCATTTTGCTTTGCAGCACGTTTCATCAAGATTCTTCAATTTAGCCTCCCTACCCTAGCTTACCACCAAGAAAAATTCACAGTGGTTTCCCGTGGTTAGAGAAGTCCTCTTACTGAAGGCCTGATGGCTGAGGAAATAGTTGCTAAACCGGTTAAAACTTGCTCAGAGAAGCTGAACTTTTGTTGCTCTCTGATGATATTGTGCAGACTAAGGATAAATCCAAGGATTCAGACTCATTTCTGGGGCCCCTGAACTTTCATTTCTGCATAGGCCACATGTGAAAGAAGAGATGAAAAACAAACTTACCACACTGCTGTGTATTTAATTTCCCTCAGATATGAGTCCCTCCTTTTCTCCCCCACCCCCAGTTTCTGCTGACAGTCCTGAAAGAGATGAAGGTGATTGTCGAGGAGATGCATTATTCTGAGCATTGCAGTGAGTGCTATAGAAAAAGGCGAAAGGGGGGAAATACCTCACAGGCAGGCTTATTAACATTAAGAAGTAGGTAGCCATGTAGTGATGTTGTGATCTTATGACGTAAAAGCCACTGCTGTTGTGTATCATATCTGAAAGATGTTGAGACAGTAGCACTGTTATGCTCAGGACAGGTAAATCCTGAGTTGCAGTGATGCACTCCATTTGGGGCACCACAATTCAAGAAGCATGTTGGCACCCAGAGAGACTTAAGAGCTTTGAAGCAGCTAAGTGGCGCATAAGGCCAACCACATGAATACAAAGTGAAGAGATGGGCTATATTTTACCTAGAGAAAGGAAGCCTGGGAGAGAAGGAAATACATTGACAGTTTTCAAATTTTCTTTTTTTAGTGTCCAAAAGATTATGCTGGAGGATAATTGCTCACTTAGATCCCTTGAGGAGCAGATGAGAAATGGTGGGTTTCAATTACAGGAAGGCAGGTTAATTGTGAGGAAATGATTTGTAAGCTCTTCAGCAATAGAACAAGCTGCCTGCAAGCTCCTTCCTTGCTGACTTTAAAGCAAAGACTGGGCAGCCAATTGTAAAGGATGCTGTAGCTGGGTGCTGGGGATTCTTCTCTAAGCAGTATATTGGCCCAGGGCCCCTACCACCTCTGTCACCCAAGTTGTGTACAAAGGTGCTCATTTTTGAAGACACAAGATAATTCAGTGATTCTCAAAATTTTTTGCATTAGGAACTACCTAAAAAAGCCTCTAAAAAGCTACCTGCTCAAGCCTCTGGGGCTGTAATGGTGAATGGGCAGCAGTGCTCCCCCCTAGTAGCAGATTGTTTAACCCTTGCCTTAACCCAGGGCCTGATCTGCCCTGTCGGTTTTGCAAGCCACCAAAAAGGTTGTGACCCACTGGTGCATCCCCAACATTGGGGCTGAGGCCTGTTCCTCCCCACTCTGCATGCTATGACATATCCCAGACATATCATGAGCAGAGAGCTATACTCTTAGACTATAGCCCCAGACCAGATATAGGGCCCTTTTTTATCTTACAATAGGGAGTTTTTACTGACATTACCAGCATAGGAGCTTTGCTGTGCGTATGTCCTTTAGCTGCTCAGGCCACACTGAAGAAACCTACACCAGATACACCTTCATCTAAACCTTCCATTGTAGGATCTCACATCTGGATCCAATCCATAAAATAGATTTGTAAACACCACCTTTTTATATTGCTCTAGATCCAACCAAATCAGTCCTGTCTATTCTCCTGTGGAGATCTCTTCCAGCTCTGCAACCAAGGATCCCTTCTACATTGTTAGTGGGAGTGCTTTTTAAAACATGTGTAATATGCACACAAAATTCCTGTGTAGGGATCCTGTGTAGTGACCAAGGGCAGAGCTGCATAATTCAGTGGGGAAACAATGGAGGCAATAGTGAAATGTGCAGTGGAAGAATTTATTCTAGTGAATTTATTCCAGGCTTTTGTGAACTAGAGCCTTCCTGAACTTACTCAGTGAAGGCTGTTAGAAGGAGGGGTAACAGAAGAAGGGGAAGAGAGAGGAATTCCTTAGGAGGAAAAGGGCAAAGCAGCAGAGAGGGGGAGTTAAGTGACATAGGGAGATCAGGCGGGTTTCCCAGAGGAACTCAGGGGCAGAAGCAAAGGTTTTGGGATGCAGGAACAGAAAGGAGGAGGGGATGCTTTGGGGGATTTGGGAGGGGGGAGGATTCCAAGCTTCAGTCTGTTGAGGAAGATAGAGAGCAGCTCTTTGTAGTCTGAAACAGGGGCTACAGGCAAAGGGGATGAGCCTGTAAGTAGGTCTTAAACTTGCTTGCGGTGGGGATGCTAGTCTCTCCTATTCTACATGGAATAAACTGTAGGGGTATATAACTAGAATCTTCTACTGGGAAACCCTATTTTGGGGGACTTTCCAGCTCCAGGAGTACTTGAGGGATCAGTTACCAGGTTTCGTTCAGGGAAGGAGACTTGAGTATGCCCTTGAGTTTCCATCAAAACAGCTGAAAAGTGGACTAAATTTACTCATATACACACACAGAGGGAGACAACAAGCATGTAGCCAGTATGAGTAACTTGAGGCAGACAAGGAAAGATAGAGGAAGGTTGGTGGGTCTTTGGCGAGGCTACACCAAGGTTACCAATCCATTTTCTGCAGGGCTTGAGCATGTTGTGTTGTAAAGGTCCATGGTGGCAAGGGAGCTTGACCAAGCAAACTGCCCTCAGTAAAAGCCAGGGGTCTGACAGATGAAGGAGCTATGAAGAAGCCCTCACATCCAATCAGCAATAGCCTTTAATTAATGAAGGATGCAGGGCAAGCAGGCCAAAGCTGCTGTCCCAGTGGGGAGTGGTGTGTAGTGAATTGGCCCACAGTTGCAGTCCTGGCTTTCTTGCCGCCTGAGTCAGGACCGCAAGTGCGTCACCTGGGAAGTACCGTAGATACTCGCCTATAAGGTGAAAAATTTCTTTCCAGAAATGCAGCCTGAATCATTGCCTCGCCTTATCTCCAGGGCATGCAAGCATCGAGGGTGGAGGGAAGCGAGTGAGCCAGCCAGCCAATCTCTATTGTGGGAGGAGGGAGGGAGCGAGGGAGGGAGCAAACGTGGGACGAGAAATAAAGTGCTCTCTGCAGACGTGCACTCCACGTGCTCCTTCAGGCTGTTGCCCAGCTGCAGGAGCTCGATGTGCTGGGCTGGGCAGGGCAGGACAGAACAGGGGCATCTGCCACTGCAGCCATCAGCAGCCCCCCCTCGCTCAGCACCAGCGCCCATGGAGGCATCAGGCACCCAAGACAGAGCAGGAGCGCAGGAGACAATGAGCTGTGTGGGAGGGGGTGTGAGAAGCAGTCTTTTGAAACAGCTGAGTCCATCTTCTCTTTCCTTCTTGTTCCCCCTTCGCCCCCCCTTCCTGCTGTATATAAACTTCAAGCACTCCCTTGGAAAGCCCAACTTGCTAACCCCCTTCCCATCTCCTCACAGATGAAGCTGGACAGGGTGGGGGAAGGGGGGAGAGTGATCTTTTAAAAAAAAATAGGAGAGAGAGAGCGGCAGCCTGCAGAAGACTGTACCTTTGTTTCTCAAGCCCTCTCCCCGTAATCATTCACCACTGATGAAGTTGTACTGGGGGGGGGGGAGAGGAAGAGTTAACTTTTATAAAAGGAAAAGTGTGTATATGTGTGTGTGAGAGAGAGAGCGAGAGAGAGCGAGCACAAGCGAGTGCGAGAGCACTTAAAACAGTTAAGGTCATGGGAGTAAGCCTCATTGACTATTAAGGGACTTGCTTCCAAGTAGGCATGCCTAGGATTGGGCTCCTAGTCTATTCCCTCTTCTTGTTTTCCTCTCCACCTCCCCCCCTTTACTGTATACAGTCACACTTCAATCTCTCCCTTACAAAGCTTGTTGCAAACCTCCTTGCTAGCCTGATTTCCCCCTATCCCCACCAATGAAGTTGAACTGGAGGGGGGAAATCCCTGCATTTGTGTATGTGGGGGGGGGGGGAGCATCTGTGAAAGAGAGAGAGAAAAGCAATCTCCCTGTGTGTGGAAAAGACCTTGCAAAGATGCAAAACACAGGAAAAGCAGAGAATAGAATTTAAAGTAGAATTATTCTGCAGCAACAGATATTTTAGCCAGAGATCTTAGCTGCATGCTGGCAGGAGCTATAAAGCACTTGCAACTGCTGCTTATGTGTAAGCTTTGAGGAGAGCCTGCTTGCTTCTGCAGTATCCACAGGCAATCAGGCATTTATGCAGCAAAGTTTAGCTGCCTCTGAGATCCCATTGCAGTGTTCTGTGCCCATGCAGGAGCCACCGAAACCCTCCTGGGGGAGAAGTAAGGGATTAACTGCCATCCCTGAGGTCCCCACCCCCCCACTTGGGGTTGTGTGTGAATAATCTTATTGGCTTGCTTTATTGAACTTCACACTTTGGCTTTTTACTAGTTGTGTTCTTGCAGCCTTGCTAGTTGTCTGTTGTTTATTATAATATGGGTATTTTAAATTAAATTCTTGTATATGTGTTCCTAAAGGCTTTTGATGCTACATTAACCACCAGGGGTGTGTGTGAATAATCTTATGCTTGAGAAATTATCTCTGAGTATTTTCTTGATCCTTACTAATAACACATTAAGGTTTGAAAGCGGCAGGAGAGAGAATAATTCCTTTAGGTGGAATAGGTGCTTTGATGGCTGCTAATTCTTGCCTATTTCCAGTGGTCTTCCTTCACCTCGCCCTCTTTCAATAGTCAAAAATGGAGATAAATTGTGAGGTCAGAGCATGCTGAATTTCATAGCAAGAGATTGACAGTGTATTAATGCTTCTTAATAATATATTTGAATTAATTGTAGAATATATTATTTAATTTTTATTTCATTGTATGGGACATGCCAAAAATTTATGGGCCCTGGTTGCCAAATGGCCTTCGCATGCCACTGAGTCAGACACCCCCCCTAAGTTTAGCCCCTGACTTATCCAAGGGTCATAGAAAATTCCATGATTTATGACTCAAAACCTGCCCTCTGCTTATCTGTGAGGTCGACTTATACTTGAGTTTCAGCAGTGATTGCGGTGATGTGATGATGTCACCACAATTACTGCTGGCCGCCCAGCCACTTTCTTTTTTTAAAAATGATGGAAACTGGAGCTGCCAGCTTCTGCCTCTCTGGAAAAGGGCAGCTGGTCAGTATCATCCACTCCAAACAGCTGCCTCTTTAACTTTTTTTCCCAAAGCCGATGGGGCTGCTGCTGGCTTCTGCTGCTCTGAAAAGAAATGGGGAGAAGGGCAACAGGGAGGGCAGTAGATGGCTCTGCCACCCAGGTATGCCAGTGCTGGCTCACAAAGGTTAGCTGGCCAGCCTGGGTTGGCTCAGCAGATTCAGTTGTGCTTGAAGAGAGAGATTGAGAGAGGCTGAGAAGAAAGGGGTGTGCAAGTTGCTATCAACCCTAGGGACCAGCTGGCATGCAGTGGTTTTTCTATGGTGGCAGCTTAGTGCAGCACCAGCAGAGATTCCAAGATGCAGATCAGCCAGGATGAAGTCAAGGGGAGTGAGAGGTAGAACACAAGGCTCTAGCACCCAGGGTTTTTATAGATTCTTTTCTCCATAGGTTGGGTGAACTCGCCAAGGGATACTTCTTTGCTAGTTGAGGAGTCCTGCTGGGTGCTGCCTTTGTCTTTTATACTTCCTGGTCTGTGAATCTGAGGCTTCTTGCCAGCAGTCCATATAGTAGCCATGTTACTGGTCTGGTCCCTGCTCTCCTGGCAGGCATTCAGCACCAAATAAAAGTAACAGGGGTACATATCTTAAATACAGAGGAAATCAATTGGTTGGGAAACAAAATACTAGGGATGGAACCTGATATCATGTGTGTATATATATGCAAGAAGAGAGTAGTTGATGGACAGCCCCTTGTCTCAAAATGATCTGCCTGTGCTGGTGGTTTTCACAGACTTAGGATCCAATGGCTGGAAACCCTGAGCTTTCATTTCATGTGACATTCTAAGCAATATCTACTGGTCTGAAGACCAAATTGAAATGTTGCCATTCTAAATGTGAGGCTTTTACGTGCAGCCTTGGCCACATGACTAGTGTTCCCTTCCTGGTCTGTAATATTTAGAAGAACTAAATACTGTGATGGTTCACTGCGCTGTAGTTCCCCTACTTCATGTCATTGGCAGGAAATGCAGATAATCATCAAGACACAGTTTTATCTACTAGATCAGGGTTCTCAAACTGGTGAGTCGCAACCCACAAGCTTGTGTAAAGCTTCCCCCATCCCTTTAAGGGGCGGGGAAAGGAAGATAGTGACATGATCCCCAGGATCATGTTGCTAACGGGGGCGAAAGGGGGCTATTTTTACTTACTGAGGGCTGCTGGCAGCTGCAGAAGTTGCAGGGAGCCCCGAGCAGCTCTCTGCAGGGCTCCCTGATGCTTACAATGTTGACGTAGAATGTTGAGAAAAACCCGGTCACCAAGCAACCAGGATGTACTTAACGACCGGTTTTTCTCAACATTCTACGTCAACGTTCTAAGCATCAGGGAGCCCTGCGGAGGTTCCCCGCAACTCCTGCAGCTGCCAGCGGACCTCAGTAAGTTAAAAATAGTCCCCTTTCACCCATTAGTGACACAGTCCTGGGAATTGTGTCGTTTCACTAGCCTCTCCCCTGCAAAGGCTTACTTAGGGATAAAACTCTCCCTACATTTGAGAACCACTGTACTAGATATTATGGAGATGGTGGGAAGTTCAAAAAAATGAAAAAGCAATCAGCTAGCAACAAATTAACACATGTGAAGGAGGTTGGATTTCAGTTAATAGTGAAACTATTGGGCAGGAGGTCTGGTCTAGAGGGTAGAGCCTCCATTTGCCTGAAGATTAACATCCACAAGGTCGCCAGTTCGAGGCCACCGGCACCGTGTGACCTTGAAGCAGCCGGCAAGCTGCAGCTGAGCTGTTCCATCTGCTCGGAGCGTGGGAGGATGGAGGCCAGAATGTTAAACCAGATCGGAGTGTAACATCTTGAATGTGGTGGTTCTTGAAAGAGAGAACCTTCTTTCAATTTGTAAAAATCCCTGCGTGGATTTAATAAGCCTGCCTGTGTAAACCGCCTTGAATAAAGTCTTGAATAAAGACCAAGAAAGGCGGTATATAAATACTGTATATTATTATTATTATTATTATTATTATTATTATTATTATTATTAATACTTGCCATTGCAACAGCAAATGTTTCCCTTCTGAAGGCACCAAGGAGCTGGACTGAAGAGCCCCACCCTTGTGCATCCTTGATGCATCACCTTGACCACAATAGGCTTGTGTGCAGAGATGGTGGGGAGTGGCTGGAATGGCACCAGACAGGCCTAAAAAAAGTGTCTTTTACACACTTATGTCATTTCAATGCTATAGATCACACAGAAGCAGTTTGCTAGAGGTGTCCTCAGACAGCAGAGATGTAATAAGCCCCCAATCATTCTAGCTCTTTGCAAAGTTACAAAGTCTGTTGTCCTGGTCACATTTAAACCAAAGTGTGTTTTGAGAAATGTGACAAAGGCAGCAGGTTTCCTTTTGCAATACACTCTCCAATGAAAGCATTGTTAAATACTGGCCATGTTTGGCATGGCCCAAGGGTGTGTGCTTGGGTTAAGGCTCAGTTTAGCTCTGAACTTCTATAAAGGTGGAATAATACTGGCTTGCCGTGTGATGGTAAGGGTTACTGAGAAAATGTACAGGTGAAGTACTTTGAACGCTTGGGAACAGCTTCACCTATATACTTATACAGATCTAGGACTATCTTCGGTTTCTGCACAAAGGCAAAGGCTTCTTTCTTCTTAGTGTTCTAAATCCCGGAGTATTGTTTGAGACTAATCCCACTGAAAACATGGATTTAAGACTACTGTAATATTAAAGGCTCAAAAGAAATGCTGAAATGCAGGTGACATCATTCTAAATCACAAAGGGGGGTGGGGTGGGCATGGGAGACATCTTATTGCTCTCCACCGTGCAAGACAGGCAAGTAGCCGTCATGTCGCTCTTTGTTCAGTAATAGGATCTAGAGGAATCCCCTGTAACCACTTAATTTTCCAGTTACTTGATGAAAGTTTTCTCACCATGGAGAAGCCATTCATTACGCAAAATCCACCAAATCTGTACTGTGTTGTCATCTGTTTGTTCGAGTTGCATGAAATGCATTTTAAAAAACATAATATTGCTGTCAGGGTTTTCTTCAAGCGCGTCTAGACCTCATGTTTAGAAACATTTTGCCTCCTCATCCATAGTGCAGTATAGGGCAGTGAGGTATGTCTCTCTCATCTTCTCCCCTTGTTAATGTTTCAGAGTCTAATATCTACACTGAGGATAAAGTTTTTCTTTCACCTTACTTTAGCACATTATCCTCTCAGCTCTAAGTTTTTAAACTCCAGTTTCTGTATTCTTTGCCTTCACTTCTGGTCATTGTTTACCCTGCTCCAATTATGCACACTGTTGTTCTTGCTGTCATCAAGGTTTCTGTTGGCCACCTTCTGGCCAAAGATGAGCTGGAGAGCTTGCCACTATTAAGCAGGTGATCCCTATGCAGTTGTTTCCATCCTCCCACCACTTTGTACTGTTATCTGACCTAGGGCACAATCCTAACCAACTTTCTGGCACTGGCATAGCTGTGCCAGTGGGGCATGTGCTGCATCCTGCAGTTGGGGGGCAGTTACGGAGGCCTCCTTAAGGTAAGGCAGTTTGTTCTCTTATCTCAGAGCTGTATTGCTCTTATCTTGGTGCTTGAAACTTGGTTAGGATTGTACCCCTAGAGGGGGAGAGAGGCCAGCCAGCACTGAGCAGACATGCTTTTCTCTGGCTCTTGAAAGGCGCTCTGTTTTTCCCCAAAAACTGCAAATCCGAGGAGATCCGAGGATTGTTTGTCAAGAGAGACAAACTTCTCCATGTGATGGCATGATTCCTGAGGAGATAAAGCCTGGCCAGGGGGCTTTCCCAAGAGTTTCTGCCGTCTTGGCAGCAATGGTGAAGAATTCATTTTGAATCAAGCTGAAGGCCCCTGCAGGGAAAGACGTTGAAAGACTTAAGTAAGTGTTATTCCGTTTGTGTATGCCTGGCGTGAACTGAGTAATTTGATTGCCTGATTTGGTTCTTTTTTGCCATGAGAAGAAGAGGAGGGGGGAGATTTTCCCCCAGCTGTTTATTGGTGTGAGGAGAAATCGTAGAAGAGATTTACCAAGCTTGTTATGGTTATCTGAAAAATATAATTACAACTTTGACTTTTGGTGGATTATAAATTAACTGTCCTTGGATAAAGTTTGTGCATTGGAGCGTTTGCTACTATCGTTTGGGAGTGTGGCTGGATGTTTTGACATTCTTGCATATTGAGGATTGCGGTTGCCAAGGCTACAAGTATAAACACAGTAGATAAGAAACAAAAATAAAACAAGAACAGTGTACCAGTGACATCTAGTGGATTTAAAAAAACATTGCAAGAACTGAATTTGTGTTTATAAGTGGAGCAAGGAAGATAATACACTGAGAACATCTAGTGGTCTTAAAGAACATTAACAAAGATGGGGGCTAAAACAGCAAAAGTCTGAAGGGTGAGGATACAAAATATACCAGAAGAGAAGGGAGAAGATATGTCACGACAGATTGCCAGATTATTATTAGAAGGGATTGATACATCGATGGAGAAGAACTGGATCCAGTGAGAAGAGTGAGCACTTTTTATCTGAGAAAACACGAATTACCAAGAGAAACTTATGTGAAATTCATCAGAACCGTTTACAGAGATAAATTACTGAAGGCCTCACGGGAAAAGGAATGGATAGCGGATGACAATAAAGTTAAAATTTTGAGATATGTTCCATGGAGAGTGAGGAAGAAGAGAAAGAGAAAATAATGAATGTGGTGGAAATGGAAAGACTTTCAGAAATTTTGGATCACCAACACAAATTGAGCAATGGAAACCTTTTTATGTTTGGTTGAAAATGAAGTTTTAGAAATATATGATAGGGCATTTAGATGATTGTATTATATATATAATTTGATATGATAGGACAGATGAATGATGAATGAAAAATGATATTAAGAGGTAAATTTAGAAGAGGAAATTGATTAAGATATGTAATGATTTATTAGTTTTAGCGATATATGATGATATGATATCCTGCACCCTGTTTGTGTGTTATGTTTTTTGTTTTGTTTTTTGTGTTGTGTGTTTGTTTATATTTGTTTTTGAAAAATATTTAAAAAATTTTTTAAAAAATAAAGGATTGTGCCCCTAGAAACCTACTGTGCCCAACACATATATGCAAGGGCTGCTGCTGCTATCCAGTATATGATGGTTCATAAGAGGCCTCAGCACCCACTCTTGAGTATTCTGTCTACACAGATGGGAGCCTCATGAGTCATTCAGAAGGGTGGGAGCCTGATTAGAATGATTCAAATTACAGCAAGCTCTAAGGCGCTGGGTGATGTTGCACATTCCTGACAAGTCTAGGATTGTGTATCAACTCCCTCCTACATGAAGGCTGCAAGGAAAACCCAGTCCATGCTGGAGAAATGATGGATCTCGATCATCCCTAATTAATGGCTATGATTGGATTTCATGCCAGTTACTTTTGTAACCATGCTTGTTTGCTAAGGCCTGCTGCTGGCCCTTTCACATTCAAAAGAAAAGTAAATGGCAATGTGCATCAAACTTTTAGGTACTGTAACTTGTGTTTTTTGTGCGACTTACACTGATGGACTTTACACTCCAGATTTGTGATGGCCAACCTAAACACAATTTTAATAAAGCTTCTTGCTCATCTGGGTTTAACATGCCAAAAGACAATCCTACATATGATGACCTTAGTACAATTGACAACTGTTGCTGTGACTAAATGGTGTCTATATAGCACCAGCAGTATATGTGCTGAGATCACGTTATGTCTCAGTCCAGATGGCCCACAAAGTTATGAGGCAAGGACAGAGGGTAAAGGGAAGGATGGCATGGCAATGAGACCAAAGCATGAATTGCTTCTTAGTCCAACCTGAAACAAATCCTGTACAAAAGGATACTGAGGAATTAACTGCTGAATACCTACCACCCCAAATATTGCAATCTCAGCCTGGTTTCTTTTAACACTAGCAAGGACTGGGATATCTTTGGATCTCAGTGATGGCATGTCTTTTAGTCAAACAAATCACTCAAATGATCTTTTTCTTTCATCCTACAGGATCTGACAGGAGGACAGTTTGAGGAAAACCTCAACCTGCTGAACCTGAAAGAAGGTGTAGATTATCATCATTTCAACTGATGCTTGTGGGACACACACCTCTCCGTGTACACAGAGGTTACATTCTCAGAAACTAGCACGTGTGTGTGTAAATTTAAACTACTTTTCCTATAGGAACCAATGTAATTGGTACAGGTTAAGGAAAAAGTTATCAAACATTTACACTGTTGATTGGCAATTTGAGTGGTCAATTTTGATGGCTGAGATAAAATAGCCTGGCTTGTTTGATGGTGTACACATTTTTAAAAAACCTCAGTTCAATTACTTAGCCTCAGTTTCCCCACCTTTCCTCCCCCCCACCCCCCTCCACCTTCCTCATGGCTGTCCCTTTCCCTACTGCAGTTTGGTCTGGTCTGGGCTATCACTCACTCCTTCCCTGTTTAAAGGGACAATTCTCTTATGATTTAGTTTACCAGTTGCCTCTCTATTGTAAAAGTGTTGCCCTGTATTTCAGGCCATCCCGGCCCCAAAAATATTGCATGTGTCTATGCTGCCAGCCCAACATGTGCTAAAGCTAGCACTGTAGGGATCATATAGCCGATTCCATTTGTGATGTCTTTCAGAGGGAAGATGTAAACATTATGGAAGGTGCTTTATAGACATTGGATCTAGAAGTGGTTTGGGCCCTGCACTTTTCTCAGCATTGGCAAGAACAGCTGAGCTTTTCTGAAGTAAAATCCTTGCTCTGATGCATTCATATTTAGAGATTAAGGAGCCTTAAACCTGAGATAGGTTAACTCTAGCATGAAAAAAGTTTAAAAATTAAAGTACAGTTTATACAGAGATTTTTGAAACCAGTCACCTCAATGCTTATTTTCCTCCTATAGTCAGTATATTGTTATTTAAGATACCCTTCTCTGTCATAGTACCAAGGTCCGCTATGGTAATATGAACTGTTTAATCCTACTAGTGGACTAGTAGCAATGAGTACCCAACAAAGCACTAAGTGCTCAAGACCATCTCAACACAGTTCATATAGTGTCAATCAAAGCATACAAAAAGCATCCAAACAACCATGGTGGAAAATGAAACAGAACTAGGTTTACAGTCAGGTTAGTCAGTTGTACTTCCTGTTTATAAAGGTGGCATGCGTTCAGTTTTCCAGTTAAAACAATCACACATTGAATTTAGGTTATGATCCCTTTGTTTTTGATGTCCTTCACATATGCCAAAAACATCAATAGTCCCTTTCCTGAACATCACTGTGTCGCTATACGTATTAGTATGGCAGATAGACGAAAACATGTTTTTGGCCTTTTCCCTCTTTCCCTCTCCACCCCATTTTTTTTTTTTTTTTTTTGCTAAAGAGCAAACTGCCAACTTTGTGTGCACAACAACTGGAGTTGTAGACTGACTCTTCTTACAGAACATGCTACAGGATGCATATCTGAAGTGCCTCACTAATGTGTGAAATATTTCAGTGTGGGCTAAGCTAATGGCCGGGGCAGGTATAACATACAAAAACATACAGTCATGTCTTAAACTTTCCAAGAGATATTTTAATTCAATTTTGAGCAGGGAACACACACAATCAGCAATCCTACAGAATTTGAAAGACAAGGGAAGAAAATGTGGCCAAACTGCCATCTTGTGGTTATAGATTTAGGGGGTATGCACAACGAGGCGTTTTATATCACGGTGTGACTGAAAACCATCTTTCATATACAGAGTTTCTAGAAAGAACAGACATGCACTATTAGTTTTACTTCTTAGCTTGTTCAGAACATATATATAAATATATATTGGCTGCTTCCTGTAAGCAAGCAAGTCCCAATAATGTTTGTTTGCAACAGCAATGGGGGTTTTCAGTTTGATGTTCTGTAAAAAAAAAAAAATGAATAAAGCAGATGATTAACTTTATGGCATGCTGTAAGAGTTCATTTAATATCCAAATAAAAGCAACACCAATCCATGGGGATAAATGAACCATTTAACTTGTTTTATATCTTCATTTTAAATTCATAGATAACGGATGTTTCCTTGTGAAAGGACACTGGAGGAATTACAATTGTCACGATCCAACACATGTTGTTTTACCTGCAGATAATGAGTGCCTTGTATGCACCCTTCCATTGTGTAGATGTGGCTGGGACAGTGCACAGGGGTTATACTCAGGTTACTGGGAGCCGTACTTGTTCCCTCATGTAGCAGGTCTTTACATACCCAGAACAAAAACCCATTTTTATGAACTGTTTTCTTTTTAAATTGCTAGTTACTTCATTCTGACCGATTCTCAGCATTATAGCAAGACAAGAATGACTTTCATGAATACAAGTTTATTTTATGGATTCAACCGTAAGCTTTTTTCTTCCCCAAAAGGTGACTCAAGTTCAAGAGGCTTGGTAAAAGAAACACACTTCAGATGTATTTTCCTGGCTTTAACAAGGCATAGTGTGTTTCTCTCTCTGCCCTTGTGAAACATGAGCTCTTCAAGCTGGATAGTGCCACATATTTTCATATGTCCCCTCTGAAAAATAGGTTAGTAGGGAATCTAACTGCTGTGAAAATTCCTTCAACTTGTGGCGAGTGAAGCCTTCAGCTAGAGTACAAAGAGCTGCAGATGTGGCTGTCACTCTTCAAGCTGAGAGCCATGAAACCACTTGCAAATCTTTTGATAGCCAGGAAATACAAAACAGCTTTTAGGACTCAGCAATTCTTGTTCTAGTAAATATTATCAAGAAGATTTTCTTTCGAATTGTTACCCAGTCATCACTTATCAGTAAGTGAAAGGGGAAGGAAAGCAGAAAACAAACAAGTGTACATTTTGGGGGATGCTACAGCTAATATGCACAAGAATTTGGGCCCAAGCCAGAGCCCTGTGTGCTGGCTGACGGCTGGTGCACACTGTTGCAAGTGTGCCATAAGGCATGTCTGCGATCATTACTGCGGGCCCAGCACTGGAGCTTGCCCTATAATTGCTGTTGACAATCTACTGTCTCGTGTCACATGTGTTCTTGCAGACCTACCTTACATCACTCAAGCACTGCGGGTCGATACCGCTATGTTCAGCCAGTACCCTAAAACAGAGGAAGGCAGCAATAAGATCTGCACAAGTTTCTGATTCCCAGTTGTTCAATGCCAACAAAAAGGTGTTGTCCCCCACAAGTTATGCTGCTAAAACGAAGACACCTTAGAGGAAACATTCAGGAGAAGATGTCTGTGTGAGAAGGCTCTCATAAGCTCAGCTCTGGAACAGAGAACAAAGTAGAATCCCTGCTCTGCAGTAACTCTCTAGATTTGTTCCTGTCTATAGGTTATCTGAAGCCACCTTCAGACATCATGCCATATGTGGATAGCTTTCAGGAGGGAAACAGATGAGCATGCTGGCTAGCCACATACCACACGTGGTGCTTGTCTGCACAATGCCAACCGCATGATGCCCTACAGAGAGTGTGACCAGCAGGCATGCTTCCCTTCCATGCATGTACCTGACTTAGGGGGATAGCACTAGAGGAGAGCTCATATAGGACTCATGGGATATGGGGTCTGCTTAGTTCTGCCCAGAGTCTCTTTTGTAGCTGGCTCTAGTGAGTGAATCTCAAGGTTTTAATTAAAAAAATAATTCTACAAGCCTGAAACCAGCCCATCTTGCCCTCCTAGGGACCACTTTGCAAAAAAGCCCTATAAGAAGAATGTAACTGCAGTTGCTCTTAGAACTTTCCAAGCTCTCTAATGCAGGAAGAAACTCTTAATGGAATGTAATACGCTTCTTTGTTTTAAGTGGAAGGCGATTTGTTGCAATGTTCATACTATCTTATTTTAGATTAAAATATTGAGTTAGCAGAGTGCTAAACTAATTCATTGCTGAAATTTGGCTTTACCCACAATCACAGTTTAAATCTACTTAGAGTTCTAGAAATTAAACAGGAATAAAGAATCACTTAACCTTTCCTTGTTCTGCATAATTTCCCATATGAAAAGTTGAGACCAAGAGAGGGATGCTACATTTTCCTGTAAAATTCAGAGTGGAAATTCTAATCACTCGTTTCCATTAGGCCCACTTTTACAGCCAGCTGCACTCTATTAATTCATGCTCCCTGTCTGGTAGCTGACCACCAGAAGTCTGGAAAGTTTTCAACAGACTGGGATAGGAGGGAATTATAAAGCACTTGCGTTTTGGCAGTTCTACTTATGCACGTTTTGAAGAGGTCTGGGCTTGGAGCTCAACCCTGAATATCATAGCCTAAAATCTTAGAGTCTGCTGAATATGCAGCATGCATAAATCATTTCTGAAACAATCCCAAAACACATTTAGGATGAGTTAAATGGATCCTTAAGAACTTTACCTTGGTTACTAGCTGTGGTTTGGGCACTTCCATTAAATCACAAAGGTAGTTACGTTGCTTCCTTATATATGACAATTCTGCATCCCTATTTGGAGGGGAAAACAGCATCAAGAATAAAGTTAGCTTAATAGATTTAGGGTTTCATCTAAAAGCACTTATCCCAGTGTGAGGGGTGCCCCAAAAGGGGGGGGGTCACCCAGCAGGGTGCCAAGGGTCAGCTGGATGGTCTCTTTGGACATCTGGGTGGGGTGTCCACCTCTCTGGGGTTCCTTGCAGGGGAAGCCCCAGGGGGAGGGGGTTCACGACACCCTTGTCCTCCTCCCTGGAGACAGGACCTGAGGCCCTTGGTCTTCAGGCAGGGGCAACTGCCTGTCATCTCAGGCTTCCCTGCTTTTATCCTCCCCAGCCACACCCTCGGCTCCTCCCCTTCCTCCCTCTCTAGGCTTAAAGGGGCCCTGACCCTGGCCTGCTTCCCTCCTCTCTGGTGGTTAATGGTGACCCGGCCCTGCTCACTGCTCTGGTCAGGTGAGCTCTGGGGCGGCAGTCTCTCCCACCCAGCTGCCCTGAGTCTTGCTTGGTCAGCTGGAGAGGCGGTGGTGGCCGTGGCCAGACAGTTCTGCCCCTGGTCTGCAGCCAGGTAAGGACAAGGGCTTGACCCCTGACACCCATCATACTCAGATAAAATCCCATAAGGGCAAGTTTGCTAACTTAAGTAGTTTGAGAGATGTTTGAAAACAGTGTTATTTTACTCAGAAGTAACCCCATGTGTTCAGTAAGATGTAGGCTGTAATCATACCCTACTCACCAGAAACGAACACCTCTAGGTATGATCCATGAGATAGAAGTAACTGAAAGTGCGTATCTCTGCTTGCCTATTTCACTCTTTGAACGTGTTTATATTTCAGCTTGGTGCCACTTTTGTTTTGCTTAAAACTTCTCAGGTCCCCATTACAACATGTAACTATCTGGAATAATCAACACTTGTGGCGGGGGCAGGGTTCAAGCACCAAGTTACAAGTGTGATTGGGGTTAACTCACCAGTTAGTGTCACTTAGAATCGTCATAACTTCCTCTATAACATCAGGATTGGCAATATCACTATAGGTTATTAGCATTTCATAGATCTGACTGGCAGTTGTCTGTCTTATCTAGAAGCAGAAAAAAGGAGAATGTTTCAGCTGCTCAAAAGAGAAAGCAATTCTCACATTTGGCTAACTAAATCTTTGAATAAAGCTCAGAGTTGGAGCCATTAATTACAGAACACCTAGTAGAACTTTGCTTCATATTCTGAACATCAGAGTACTGTGGAGCAGCCAACCAGCATGGTAGCATAGAATTTAAACAGGCAAATGGTCCGTCTCTGAACTGGGAAGTCCACGCATATCTAAGATAAATTTTAAAGCTGGACAATTCTGTGTTTTGAACAACAGGATCCAGGTAAGAAGTACTAATAGCAATATACAAGGAAGAAAACAGTCATTTTCTGTTAAAATATTATGTGAGGGGAAAAGTTGTCTTCTAGGCATCCTTTAAGCCAGAGGTTCAAGCCTGAGAAGCTCTGACCCTGCACCTTAAAGGCGGGGCGACCTTATCAGCAGTGCCAGTACTTCTGCATCACACTGGCGCTGGGGACATCAGGGCTAATTTTAGACTTACCAAGGCCCACAGATGCCTTTCAGAGGGTAGCGGAAGCCTGCGGGGCAGTCAACAAGCCTCCCCGCACCTTAGAATTGTTAGAAAATGCTCGTGTGACCACTTCCAGTTTCAAGATGAAAACTGGAAGTAGGTCACATGAGCATTTTTTCAACAATTCTAAGGTGTGGGGAGGCTTGCCAAGGGCCCCACAAGCTTTCCGTACCCTCTGGAGGATATCTGCGGGCCTTGGTAAAGCTAAAATTAGCTCCGATGTCCCCTGCACCAGCGCCACCCCCTTCCCTCTGCTGCAAGGACTTACAGTGGCCCAAATTCTCCCAGTGAGTTTGGGAACAGCTACTTTAAGCCTATAATATCTAGCAGCTTCTCCACAATCTATACAGATGACAAAAATCTCTAACCTCCAATACTTACAATAGGAAATGGGTGGCAAAGAAGAAGGAAGAGCTGAAATAACACTTTCTTTCTCATATCACCTGGAAACTGAATCAGGCCACAAAACCTACAAAAATAAGTATCATCTCATCCATAGATGTCATTTGAAATACTGTCACAGACACACATTTACAATCAAGTCCAACATCAACTCTACAGTACAGAGAAGCACTTCATTTTTAATTGCGGCAGCACAATTTGAACAAGACATGAAAAATAATCAGAGAAACCCTTCTTACAGTGGAATGTGCCAAATAAGAGTGTTTACACATTAACAGATAACGATTTAACATGTTTTTCTGATACCACAAACTGAATAAGGCTCTCTTGCATACCAGAAAGACCAGTGTTTACCAGTGGGGTTTACTTGGATATTATTGCTTATTTATAGCCTACATACTTGAGGCAAAAAAAGTGAATGGATGACACTGGATCAATTTTTTGAAACTGAAGTTCCTTAATGCATCTGCCCAGCTTCACCCCATCTCACTTCTTGTTTCTAAGAGTAGTCAATACTTTTTTTACACTTTCAAGATTAGATACTTCTTACAAGTCCTCCATTCCGAAGTGCTGCCTACTTCTACAATTGTATCTGATATATATCCCAAGTACTGTGTTGCTATATTAAATGTGTTATATGCAAGAAGCTTTAGAAAAACATTTTTCTAAAATACACAGACCATTAGCAAAAGTCTAGGAATTCCAGTCACATCTTTCTTTCATGTGCACACACACTCATCCTGCCCCAAACGCTTCCGTTACTTATGAATTTCATTTCTAACCCACTGACTCCCCATAAAGCTAATGAGGAGATGGGGGAGGGTTGTAACTCAGTGGTAGAGTGCATGTTTTGAATGCAGAAGGTCCCAGGTTCAACTCAAGCAGACCTGGGAAAAAATGCCTGTCTGAAATCCAGGGTAGATAATACTGATCCAGACTGACAAATTATCTCGTTTAGTATAACGCAGCTTCTTATGTCCATATCAGTTTATCTGAAATATCAACATCCAAACTGTGCTACAGTTTTATAAAGTTTAGGATATATACCAATAGTGTGTGGATGATCTAGTTAGTGGTATTTATTTTACAAAGATCTCCTATATTCACTATGATACCAATATTATGCCCCTTTTTATAGAACACACATGGCAAAATCTCTGCATTTTTCCATTTTCATGCAGATTACGCTACTGAACTTTGGAAATCCTACAAGTCCTTCCTCAGCACACTGGTTTAATTATGCCCACTATTTGCTCATTCCCCCCTTTCTTACGTTCCCAACTTACACTGCAATGCTGGAGCGGAGTTTTTGAATATCTTTAGATTTCCTGCTCTCTTCTTTAGTAAGTGTAAGTAACTTCATGGGAAAGGGGTGGCTGAAAAAAATTGAAAAGAAGTTTTTAGCAATCTGTTTTTCAGAGATGAACAATTCTCTACATGCAGTGAAATGTACTTGGCATTACAGTAGTTGCCAGGACCCACCATACTGCAAATTACAGCAGCATTGCACTTGACTTACCCTTGTCCTTGATTATATGAGAGCCATCTCTGGAACTGAAAGTAGGAAGAGAATTGTAGCTTTGGCTACAATTACCATAGCTCAGAAATCCCATACTGGGTCAACATGGCATAACTCAAGATACATGGAAGCTTTGTATATAATTAAGATTTTGTTATGTTTAGATTTTGCCTAAACATTTTTCATGTAACTCAAAAACTTGGTTGGTCTTTTCCCAGCAAAAGCTGACCCAACAAAATGCATGCATATTTTGTGGTGAAGACTTATTCAAATTCTCCTTGCAGGAGAAGATAAAAACTACACAAGCTTGCAAGTGTGCAAACTACGCCCAAGAAAACATACCCCAACACTGTAAGGGAGGAAAGGAGAATGTTCCCTGCATTATTTGTTTCTTGCCTGGTTCACTTTCTTCACAATTATTACTGTTCACAGACAGGATGGAATTTATTAGAGATTAATTCAGTTACAGGGGTGCTTGTTGCTTTTCAGCACAGGACAATGGCAATATGGGGAATGAGGTGTGATATCCAAAGGAAATGACAATACAGGCATTCAGCAAAGAGGCCAATTGCAGTTGAGCATCTGGAAAAAATTTAGTACATGTAGTCTTATGTGTAGGATTCTGCATTTGAAATAGACCTGCTTTGCTTTCTGTCATCTGCCAATTCAACATTTGCAATAACTAACTCTAACCTACGCTGATCTCAAATAGCACAACCTCTCCAAAGGAAATTGAGAAAATTCCTTCTCCTGTATGGCAGCACTCCAGTAGAAACAAGATCAGCGCCAGGGGAAAAGGGATCTGCCTAAAGGCTCTGTGTTATGCAAATAGGGCCACGTGTTCCTGAAAATGGAACTTTTTCTAAAAGGTGAGCTGCATTTTAGCCGGATCAACCATAGCATCACTCATGGTGGTCCTTAAATCAAGGGCAAGACAGTCTGAAGAGGAACTAAAAATTGATCCATCTATAGCAGGGGTGTCCAAACATTTTGGCAGGAGGGCCACATCATCTCTCTGACACTGTGTCAGGGGCCAGGAAAAAGAAGAATTAATTTACATTTAAAATTTGAATAAATTTACATAAATGAATTTATTAGAGATGGAACTTATATGAATGAATGAAGGTCTTGCATTAGCTCAAGGCCTATAAAAGGCCTTGCACAAAGCAAGACCAGCCTTTCCTTCACTGCCACTGCTGCATCACAGACGTGAAACAGCAAGTAGTGGAGGAAGCCCTTATCCCACAGCTCAGGTGAGAGGTCAAACAGTTGTCCTCATGCTGAGAGCAGTTGCATCGGGCCAGCATCGGCTCCAGCAAGTCTCTGGAGGGCCAGAGGTTCATTGGAGACTGGAGGCTCCCCAAGGGCCTGATTGGGAGCCCCCGAGAGCCGCAAGTGGCCCCAGGGCTTGGGCACCCCTGATCTATAGGTAAAGCCAAAGAACCACCAAAGCTGCAATTCTATTCCCACTTTCCTGGAAGTAAGCCCTATTGAACACAATTTTTCTGCATAGACATGCATAGGGTTGCACTGCAAGTTGTTTAAAATCTCTAGTGACAGGCTTCATCTGATGGGCACATTACTGAATCTTCAAACAAATGGCTTTCTTGGAAAACAAATAATTTGTTATTTGGGAATAACTTATGTAATTTGGGAAACCATATCCTCTAGGAGACTCCCATGCATAAATACTTTGGAGTATGAAACAAATGCATTGGACAAGACCCTAGTTCTAGTAGCAAGTATTTTATTTCTGCAATAACAGGAATTTTATAATCTTGATTCTCAGATATCAAACAGGGAAACTGATCAGGCAGTTTTGCTGAGATAAGGTACAAAATGCTACAGTACATTGGAATTATTCCTACATAGAGATTGCCCTCACAGCAGATTATTATTGGAATTTCATAGGTAAACTGTTAGTATTTGAGGACCAGATCCTGCATCCACTCAAAATTTTCAACATCACACCAGGCATCCAGATTTGCTCTTACGCTTCATTCGAGTCACATTATCATTACTGCACTAATTATACACCGTTTCATAATTTATGACAATTTATGACAACCTTGTCACAAAATCTGGAAAGGTTGTGAGTTATTGGGTTGCTGGCAGGCAAGTTATTGGATGCTTTGGGAGAGGTGGAAGAATTATAAGTGCATCAGATGTTGCAGCTAGAGTTTGATTTCTTAAATGTAGTTATTGTGCTACATGCGGTTACCAGAGATATTTGATAGGACCAACAAGTATGCTCCCCTGAGCCATGGCATGGAGATAAGACAGAGTAGCAGATAGAGATGTATGGGGGAACCACAGCAAGTTAGGCAGGGCTTCTGAGCTGTCACCATATAGGAACTTGCTTTTTGTTTTGTTTAATGCCAGATGACACTATATCAGAAAGTCAGATGCCAAGAAATGCACTGACTTGATGTTCATCAATCACTAGGCACAATCCTAGCACTGGAAACACTACCCAGAATAAAGATTTCAGATCTGGATATTCCTCAAGCAGACTTCCCTTATCTAAGCTTTTACAAATGCAGACAGCAGGCCCTTTGGAATCAGGCCACTGCTGGGAAACAAAAGTGATAATGTTGCCAAATTTACATTGCAGGAGATGCACCTACAAAGGCAGAAGCTTTCCAAACAGGTTTGTTTACTGAGTCGGTTGCAAACAGAACTCACAACTCAACTCAAGAAATAGGAAATTTTATTTGGGTTTCAACATTTTCTTTTGCTAGTAATATAAATAAGGGTGAATGCAGCTCTCTTTCTCTCTCTCTCTTTCTCCCCCAGCAAAGGGAAGAAAGATTCACCATCTGCCAATAACCACTTACTTGTCTTCTGTGAGGAAAGCATCAAAGCAGCCATTAGCCAACATCTGGTCCAGCATCTTCAGAAGTGGTACTGAAACCCTAGCAATGAAAGCATATTAAAAGATAAATCAGGTCAACAACTGAATGACTCAGGGTTGACTTCACAAGAAATAATCAAGATAGCAATTGGATGATAATAAGTATTCCTGTCCCTATGAACTTTCCCTACAAACTAAAGTTAAAAACATAAGAACTATCCTGCTGGATCTAGTCCAGCTTCCTGTATCTCACAGTGGTCCACCAAAGGTCTCAGTGAGCACTCAAGGCAACACATTACCTGTATCCTGTTGCTACTCCCTTGCATTTGGCATTCAGAGTTGGGCTACTTCTAAAATCCAGAGATTGCATACAATCATCATGGCTTGAAACCTGTGATGGATTTCTTCTCCATAAAACTGTCCCATTCCCTTTTAAATGCATCTAGGCCAGATGCCATCACCACATCCTGTGGCAAGGAGTTTTCAGATTAAACACTTGCTAGGTAAATTTCCTTTTGTATGTTCTTACTCTTCCACCTCTCAAGTTTAGTGGATGTTCCTTGGTTCTGGTGTTGTGTGAGAGGGAAAAGAATGTTCCTCAATCCTCTCTATCCACTTTGCATACTTTTATATGTCTCAGTCATTTCCTCTCTTAGGCACCTTCTTTCTAGATTGAAGAGCCCCAAACGCTGTAGCCTTTCTTCATAATGGAAGTGCCTCAGCCTCCTAATTATTTTGGTTGTTCTCTTCTGCAACTTTTCCAGCTCCACAATGCAAGTCGTGCCTCATTATCCCCTGGGTTCTGTTCTGGAACCCTCAGTGGATTAAAAAAATCAGTAAATACCAAATCAGTGGAAAAATAGCTTTAAAGACCCACTTCCAGGTATCTTGGTCCTCCATTGTTGCCCCAGAATGCATTGGTATAGACGTTATACTACATTTAGCCACTAGATGGGGTGAATAATGGAATCTAATGAAATAATTCTACTGGCTGAATACAGTACAGCATCTATACCAATGTATTCTGGAGCGACAATAGAGGAGCAAGAAATGCAGAAGTGGGTCTTTAAAGCTATCATTAACACTGAAAAGCTTGCAATCAGTGCGGTTTAACAGCGCAAAGGTAGGAAACTGGATTTTGATGCTTTTTTTTCCTTGTGACAAGGCATTTAAAGGTGGACCCTAGTATCAGTGGTGAAGATCAGTGGATGCCAAATCAGTGGATACCAAGGTCCCACCTGTGTCGTTGAGATGTGGTGACCAGAACTATACACAATACTCCAGATGTGGCCTTAACATCAATTTGTACAAAAGCATAATAATACTGGTCATTTTATTCTCAATTCCTTTTCTAATTATCCTGAGCATAGACGGCCTTCTTCACAGCCACTGCACACTGGGTTGACACTTTCACAGAGCTGTCCACTAGCACCCTAAGCTCTCAGTCCTGATCCATCTGATGATCCATCATAAACAGCTCAAAATCCATCAGCATATAAGTGCCCCATTGTGCATTAAAGTTAAATGCATCACTGGGTCATACTTAGCTGTTACAAGTAGTGTTTCCTCTAAGGTGCATGGCTGCTCGGCTGTGCAACTCTCATTCAAGCTCCAGGTAGTGTGGAGCTCAAGAACCTGGCAGTTTGGTAATGACATGAGCAAGGCCAGCTGGTTGGGTTGCCCTTGGTATTACAAAATGCCACCCAGTAGCACCTAGAGGCCATGGATGCCTGGACAAAAACAAGGGTGCCATAATTAACTCTCCACTAGGGTGCAAAGAGGCTCCTTCCATTACTTGGCTTTTAAACTCCATCAGTGTTACTAGCAGTATTATGATTACCGTATTTTTCGCTCCATAAGACGCACTCCCCCCCAAAAAAAAGTGGGGGAAAAAGTGTGTGCATCTTATGGAGCGAATACTGCAAAAAAAAAAAATCCGCCCTGGCCCCGCCCCCTGCCCGCTCTGCTCTGCTCGCCTTCCCAGGAAAGTGTGGGTGGGATGGCAGTCTTGCTGAGCAAGCCCTCCTGTCTACTCAGAAGTAAGTCTCAGAGTCACTGGGGCTCACTCCCAGGAAAGCGTGGGTGGGGTGGCAGTCTTACTGAGCAAGCCCCTAGAGCAGGGGTGCTCATTATGTCGATTGAGAGCTACCAGTTGATCTCCAGGGGAAATGAGTCAATCGCAGGCTTCTCTCCTGTCCAAGCATCCCTAGGAGTGAGCCCCTGGCAGGCTTGTGAGCCCAGGGAGGGAGCCTAGGGAGTGAGTCCAGGGAGCCCAGGGAGTGAGCACCTGACGGTTCTGTGTGGTTCTGTGTGCAAGGGGTTTTGCACTGGTCTTGCTGTGATGTCTATACAGAGATCTTCCCTCCCTCACACCTTTCCCCTGCTTTTGCACTGGTATGTATGGAGAGCTGCCCCCCCCCCACTTCCATCTGTTGGTTCTGTGTGCAAGGGCTTTTGCACTGGTCTTGCTGTGATGTCTATACAGAGATCTTCCCTTCCCCACACCTTTCCCCTGCTTTTCAACTGGTATGTATGGAGATCCGCTCCCCCCCCCCACTTCCATCTGTTGGTTCTGTGTGCAAGGGGTTTTGCACTGGTCTTGCTGTGATGTCTATACAGAGATCTTCCCTTCCCCACACCTTTCCACTGGTCTGTATAGAGATCTGCTCCCCCCCCCCCCTTGTATTGGAATCGAGGAAGATCTGGTGAGGAGGTAGATGTGGTGTCAGCAGTGGCCCCTTTAAGGGTAAGGCCTGGGCATCCAGCAGAGTGTGCTGCACAGCTGCAGCCACTGGAAGGCAATAGGGCCCTCAGGGATATAAGGAGTACCAGAGGCAGAAAGGGTTTGTGGGTTTTGAAGGAATGCAGGTTGGAGGTAGGAGAGGAGACTGACTGGGTTTATTGAATTTGGAATCTGACTGTGGATTTTGACTGGACTTGGATACCCTGATGGATTTGACTGACCTACCTGGAACCTGACCTTGGACTGTAATTTGGCTTATTGGCTCTGGACTCTGATTTGGTAACTCTGATTGATGGGACTGATTTACTTGGCATCTATGGACTGGAACTGGACTCACTTTTGCTTGCTGCACTGGTGAGCTGCACAAGGGGGACTGATCAGCCTTAAGCGGGCACGAGGCCCAGTGGTTTGGAATTTGGCAGAACATCACTGCAGCAGAAAGATAATGTGATCCCCTATTTGTGTGCACCTGCTTTTGTGAGCTTCATAAATTCTGACTCTAGCGATGATGAGTTCTTGGGGTTTCCAGAAAACTAGAGTACTCAAACCTTTAAGTCTCTCCATTTGTTAATGACAGTGATAATGGTTCTTAATGCCACTGTTGACTGCTGTTCACTTTACATGGTTCAAATGTTGTTCTGTTATAGTTTATTAAATATTTTATTACACTATTTGGTTCAGAATATTTTTTTCCTTGTTTTCCTCCTCTAAAAACTAGGTGCGTCTTATGGTCAGGTGCGTCTTATGGAGCGAAAAATACGGTAAGATTATTAAGAATATTTAATTTTTTTTAACACAAAAAGCTTAAAAGTGGTTTACAGAGAAATTCCAGTAACTAAGAGCCCAATCCTGTGTTTGGCGGCGCCTCAATGCCGGGCGCCTGCCTGTGCTAGACCAGCACCAGCCAGTGCTGGGCTAGCGCGGGGCGGTTGCACAGCCTCCGCGGCTTGGTGGTCTTCCAGACCGCCAAGCCATGGCACGGTAAGCGGGGGCGGAGATGGAGCAGGGAGGAGGCATTCCGGGGAGGGGGTAGCCGGTGGGGGGTGGAGAGAGAACGGGGCAGGCATGACATGGAGGCATGATGTGGGGAGGGGGGCAGGCTGGAGGCATGCCTGGGGGAGGGAGGGAGGCAGGTCCGCAGGATCCAAGGCACTCATGGAGGGCTCTGCGCCCTACATGAGCACCTTTATCTTACGCCGACCTTTTGGTTGGTGGTAAAGTGAGTAGCCCCATTGCGGAGCTGCTTCCCTTACCCGGGAGAAGGGGACAAAAGTCCCCCTCTCCTGAGGCACCCCCCCCCCCCCGTGGTAGCCTGGGGCGCTCAGGATCCAGCGGCAGCTGTTCTCGGTGCCGCTGAGCCTGGGCGCCCCGGGCAGCTCAGGATTGGGCTGTAAGTGGCTCCCTGACCCAAAAGGCTTAGAATTTAACCTAAACTAAACACAATCCAAGTATGGTTCTTCCACCTGCATTTCCCCATCAGTCTGCATCTTGACAGAGATTGCACATGCAATCTCAGGGGAGTGCTGGTGGCTGTCTTGTCCTCCCACTGTGCAGTGTCACCAAAATAGTACTGTGAAAGAGGGGCACCGTGACCAGGATATGTTTGGGAACTACTAGTTTAGGTCCTGTTGCAAACCTTTTTCTTAGCAACAGCACTTCAGACTGAGTTAGTGATGTGTGTGTAGGGAGGGAAGGAGTGGGGAGCATCCAATGGTCCTTCTGAACTGCACTTCCTCTCTCTCCCTTCAGCCTCTCAGGACAGCTGAGTAAGGCTTTAGGAGACAGAGAGGCAAAGTTGCTGTTTAGGTGAAAAAGAACCAGGTAGGTTTGTTTAATCAAAAACAAAGAAAAGGGTTATTGGAAATAAAAGTAGAACAGGGAAAGACAATCAAATTCTATATAAGATGAGATGGAAAGTTCAAAAGAAATTCAAAATAGTTTCCAAGTAAAAACATCTGACAGAAAGAAGTCAGCATTCCCTGATGCCAGAAAGGAATATTTTCCTAGGAATTAACCCTGTCCTGGCTGGAAGGTTTCATCCCGACTTGGCTGGCATCTTGCAGTATAACGTACTGCTAAATTATAAATTGAATTAACAATATAAATTAGCTAGTCAGTTTTCTTTTATCCTATTTTAGAGAGACTAGCTCCCAAGTTCTGATAAGCAAGCTTGAAACTAACAGACCTTTAAATTTATCACTTCCAAGTCTAGTGGGCTGACTAGACTACTGTCAGAGGTGAGCTAAACCCAGTGGGGATCTAGAAAGATTTCAGTCAAAGCTGTTTTCCTGGTGATGCCAGACAGGCATTCCTTATTTATTTTGCTATGTAAACCACTTTGTGAACTTTATTTGTTCAACAGCAGTTTAGAAATTTTCTTAACACATCTTAGGGGAGAATGCTATGTGTGATACATGACCCAGAGCTCTTGACATAATGCAGTATGTGACAGGTTGATTCCTAGCTAAGTCTCAGAGAACCCAGATGGCTGTCATTTAGGGGAAAGCGGAGTGGAATGGTCCTCAGGTGAGGAGTGCTTGCCCATGACAACACCTCAGGAATATGTCTAGCATGGCCATTTATCTAAACACCCTCTACAGAAAGAAACAGGTTACCTGTCATTCAGCAGATTGTTCTCAAAGACCTGCTGCAGTGTTTCACAAAAGCTGCTCATGGCTGCCACATCACTCTGAATTCTCTTCAGATAGTCAAGCAGGCTCTGGGATGAACAGCGCACCTGAAAGAGAGAACAATTCCCAGTAAATCACTCTTGGCAATGAAGAAGGATTTCTCTATGTGACAGTTATTTCCAACTTTCACTGAGTATCTAAAACCTCAAAAAGCAAATGCTGTCCCCCCGTTAATGATCAGGAATTCTGCATGAACAGCAGACAACAGAAAAGGCAATTAGATTTCCTGTATAACTTAGTATTCAAATAACTAAGGCTGTAAGAACATAAGAGGCCTGCTGGATGAGACAAAAGGTCCATCAATTCCAATACTGATTTTTACAGAAGTCAACCAATGCTGTTTGGAATTCCAGATGTACAGCACAAAGGCCTGTGGCTGCTCCTTTCAGCATATGGTATTGCTGAGATACACTGTCTCTGAACATAGCAGTTCCACAAAGCCATCAAGACTAATAGCCAGTGATGGACCTATGTCTTGATTAGAGTGCCCATTTTGGACTCATCAGTATATATGTGAAACAGGATTCTTTTGCTCAATGTGTATCATTTAACACTTATTTACACTGAACTTCATTTGCTATTTTCTTGTTCATTTCCCCAGTCTTGGAGCTTGTCACAATCCACTTGAAATTTCTCGTTAAGCGAGATAAGTTTAGATTTAAAATAATTCCATTTCTGTAATGTCGTTTTTGTGGTTCTGTCAATATTATAGAACTAAACTAGACAAGTGTTTCCCTGTCTCCCTGACTTCTGAAAACTGCCAGACATTTTTTTTCTGAATTAAATTTGAGAGCACACTTCATTCACATCAGCACAACAGATTCACATTTAGAGTGCATCAGAGCAAGAATGACTTGCCTTCAGTCGAGCCAGTTGCTCCGATACGTCAGCGTAAGAATGTGCTGAGGATGCTGCCTCTAATAGCAGGTAAGTCTGCTGTATTTCTAGCATGTAAGGGCAGAGCAGATCCACCTAGTCTAGCATCCTGGATTAGCAGCCAACCAAATGCTATTCTGGAGTCCAACAGTATTGCACAAGACCATTTCTCTCCACCATCTGCTCCCAGTAGCATACTGCCTCTGAACAGATACTGTTCAAACTGTAACAGCTAATAGCAATAGACAGACTTGTCTACTTCCATGTATCTATCTAATGCCTTCTTAGCTAACAGTTATCAGAGAGCCTTGTGGCAGCAAATTCCATAAATGCATTGTGAAGAAATACATACTTCCGCTGTATGAGGAGAGAATGAATTCTCCAAATTAGAGCAGAATTTCCTGAATATCATCCAAAGTTTATTAGAAGAAGGCGAGACCAAAACATTCAGGGACTCAGAACCCAATCCTGGGCTCGCAAACATGCCATAAGGCATGTTTGCGGGCCCTACTGCCGGATGAGCACCGGTGGTAGCCCAGTGCTGAGTGGGCACCTGACCTCTGCTGCTCAGCAGTTGTGCGGACCGATGAGCAACGGAGAGGTAAGCGGGGGCATGGGGGGAGGCGGGAGGTGGGCAGGGAGGAGGTGTTACGGGGAGGCGGGAGGCAGAGGGAAGCGTCCAGGAGGAGGGAGTGGGGAGGGAGGGAGGCGGGACCGGTGGAGTGACATCCACCGGATCCAAAGCCTCCGCGTCAGGCTCACTGCCCAACATGGATTCACTGCTGACCTTTTCATTGGTGGCGAATCGAGTATCTCTATTGTGGGGCTACTCTCTTTACCTGGGGGAAGGGGACGACAGTCCCCTTCTCTGGAGGAGCCGCTGGCAGCTGCCCAAAGTGTACAGGATGCGGCGGCAGCCATTTTTGGCACTGCCACAGCCACGCAACCTGGGCAGCGCAGGATTGGACTGCCCATGTGCAGCCTCACTGGTAGATAAATATTTGGGCTCACAGGAGCATTCTCATTATTTAATACATTTCCTAAACACACATGCTAGCATTTCTTCCACAGCATGCAGTTTGGAAAATACTGGACTACAGTCCAACTAAACTATTGAGCAATATTTTAAAGAGGCTCACAAATCACTAAGAATTCAACATAATATTTTTGAAAGCAGAACAGGAGGTTCTTCTCTTAAGCAGATAGATAGAGTCAACAATAAGATGGGAGCTGGAATCAATCAAACTGTTTACACTTCTGAAAACCAAGTGTAACGAATTCTAAAACTCCAATAGGAAAATATTGGGAAAAAAGCCATTGTTTGACCTCTTTGAGTAACTCTGCTACGTTTTTCCGACTATGAAAATTTGGGTAATTAAAAAATATGGGTTAAAGCAATTTACTGATATGAAATTGAATTTCATCTCTAAGTAATTACGAAAAACCACAAGAGTTTGGCATCATGGATTGAAAATGTGCAAAGTTTCACAAACATTAAAATGCAACATATTTCCCATTCAGGCAGCCTGCTTGCTGTGCAAGGCAAAAAGTACAAGGTTTATATGCAAGAACTCTTTCCCCAGAGTGCTTTTCCAAGTCATAGTGTTTCAGCTCAGTCAACTGCATCTGAATTATGCAAGGCTTTACACAGATCAAATGCGGGCAATGACCATGGCGTTGTGGGGGCAGGGCCAAATAGGTAGTTTGGTCCCATACCCATAAGACCAAGGATACAGCTACCTCAGTGCCAAGTTGCAAGGACAATACAAATATTACGCAAAGACAATGAGCACTATGGCCCACACTCTAACAGCCCACTGCAACACTGTTAGGTATATGTGAGAATAGAGAGTGTGAGCCCTTTGGGAACAGGGAACCATTTATTTTTATGCAAGCTGCTTTGTGAACTATTCTGTAAAAAAAACAAAAAAACAATATACAAATATTCTTATTATTCAAAAGAAGAGGAGGAGGCTATACATTGGCCAAGGAGCAGACCTACAAGATTACACAGATTTCAGCACCATCAATGGCTGTTACAACCAGAAGATCCACAGAAAAGACAGCGAGTTGGAAAGCACAATGAACTATGGCCCATGCAGCCAATGTTGAACCTCTAATGAGCAGAGGGTCATTGCAAGCTTATTAATTTGCAACAGGGTCATATCCTAGTGCGAGGAGCAGCCCTGAATAGGAACCTACAGGACTATACTGCAAGACAGCCCCCTATCCCTTTATACGTAATTTAGCATACTGTGACTATTGCCTGTAGTTAAATTATAAGACGTGACAATCATACAAATCCTTCATCTTAGTTTCTATTTTGGAGGCAATTGATGGGTATAAAATTATGAGCAATACAAACAAACAAAGCACACTAGACAAGTTTAAGTATCTACTCTCTCTAAGGCCAGAAACATTTTCTAAATAGCTGAAGCAAGACAACATCTTCGGATTTTGTTTTGGATTTTAAATGTTCTTCTTTATATTTATATCTTGTATGTGTTATACTAATTTTGAGCATTGTAAGCAACCTTGAACTTGTGGAAAGGTGGGTATATATATATTTTTAGTATATAAATAAAATCTATGAGCATAGCTCCAACTGCCTTAAATAAACGCTCCTCTAGATTTTAGAACCCTGTCATAAGCAATATCCATAAAACAGGGGTGTCCAAAGTTTTTGGCAGGAGGGCCACATCATCTCTCTGACACTGTGTCGGGGGCTGGGGAAATAAAGAATTAATTTACATTTAAAATTTGAATAAATTTGCATAAGTTTACATAAATGAATATATTAAAGATGAACTTATATGAATGAATATAAGTCTTGCAATAGCTCAATGCCTATAAGAGGCCTTGCAAAAAGCAAGGCTGGCCTTTCCTTAGCTGCCGCTGCTGCATCACAGATGTGAAAGAGCAAGCAGTGGCGGGAGCTCTCATCCCACAGCTCACACGAGAGGTCAAACAGTCGCCCTCACGCTGAGAGAAGTTGTGTTGGGCCAGTGTGGGCTTCAACAAATCTCCGGAGGCCAGAGGCTCATTGGAGACTGGGGGCTCCCTGAGGGCCGCATTGAAAGGCCTTGAGGGCCGCAAGTGGCCCCTGGGTCGGGGTTTGGGCACCCCTGCCATAGAAGAACTGTCGTGGAAACATGAGGAAAACAGAGAATGTCATAGGGATAGTATCACACACCAGGCCTAACGTGATCTGATTGTCCATGCTCATACCCAACCACACCCAACCAGTTTGCTGCAGCTGCTGCTTTCCTCCCTGTGGGGTGGGTGAGTGGTTGGGAAGAGGAAAACAGCCACTGCTTTTCTTCCTTGCCTGAAGAAAGTTCTTCCTTGTCTGCCTGTCTTTTCTGAGTAGGAGAGTTCTCCTACCATCTCCTGCCCAGAAAAGCCAGGGAGGGAGCAGAGGACAGTTCTTTGCACCATGCAGCTGCAACACAATGGAGAAGTTTTCTCCTCTCCCTCACCCAGTTTCTGAGGATGGATCTGGGGTAGATAGCACATGTGCACCTGCAGGGAGGTCCCACAAAGGCCTTATCCCAAGGACTCTGCCCAGGCTCTCACTGGCCCAGGAATGCAGGCCCCCTTCTCATGCTTTATTTATGAAGTTACCTTTGACTCTTCCTTATGCTGGCATTGGTCGAGTTTATACTAAGGATGATCTGGCATGGCAGGGGGAACTGCAGTGTGAGTTGCTTGTCATATGGTTTGTGATGAATATCACATTACCAAAATGGAATGGAAAGAAGCTATGTCCTAAAATGGAACAAAGGAAGAGATGCAGAGAAGCGGCAGCAGTTGTTTTATGGAGATTACTAGAGATGCAAATCAAATGTCAGGAAACTGCTTCCCAAAACTGATGGCCAACAGAACTGATAGTATAATTATAATTTTTAACAAAATATACTATGTTTCAACAAAATGTATATACACAAAGCAGTTTACATAGCATAATAAATGGCTCAACACTCATTCTGTGCTTAAGTCAAGAACTCCTACTATCAAACATGTTTTTATTCACCCACCGTTGATTCGGTTAATCCACCAACAGACACAGTCAAACCCATGAGAACATGGTATCGATATTCTGGGAAACCCAAAAGCTGCGTGATTCTGGGAAAGGCTTGTGATGGTGCATTCCAGTTGAAAGTTACTGCCTCTGACCTGTGAACAAGAGACAGAAAATGTCTTTCCTAAAGCAAAACAACAGGTAGCACCTAACACAAGCCTGCCTTGCAGGCAGTTGCCCATTTCACCCAAAACTTTGATGAGCTTTGGAATTTCAATCATTTGTTCAAGCAGATAGCTGTTGAAATCAAAGTTGAAAACCTGTGACAGCAAGATTCAAAAGTGCTATTGGCCAAGAAGTAGAACATACATATTTTAAATGAAACATTTTGCAATGTTGTGCTAATTTAATATCCTGCAAGAGCGCATTAACCATATTATACATCTCAAATCAGTATGTTAAAAGTTTAATTTAAAATGTTGGACAAATCATGCTTGAGACGCCAAGTTAAATATTTTCTTATTTTAGTGAGGCCCAGAACACAACTCACACACAAATGTTCACTTCAAAACGGGGGATGGGGGGGGACATGGAGCTGGGAGTCAGCAGGTTGGGAAAGATTTATAGACTATTAAGCAGTTTACATTAAACCTCTGCTGATTCTCCTCTCCCAACCATACCCACTGGAAGTAGCTTTTCCTTTTCAAAACAGGCCATTAAGCTACAGTTACACAGATTTGCTAGTCACCTGTACTTTGAGCTTATTCTTTAAGTTCTCAGTTACCCACTACTACATTATCTATTTTCCTGTGAATCCACTGATATCCATACCCCAAATAAGGGTAGTGGACTACAGGAACCACAGTCAATTTCAAATGCATTTCAGTTTTGCTCCTTTTTATTAACAGAAACAGTTAATATAAGTCACAAAAAGCTAAATTCTGAAAAGGTAGATTCTTTTTAAACATATTCTAAATATACAGAAAATCAAATAAGACCGGCTTTTTACAGATAAAAAACTCGTCATGCAATCTTGAGTCCATTACACATGGGTTACCTTGGGAATATACACTCTAAGTCTTCTCGATTGGGAATGTGTGGAACTGGAGGATTGTCAAAGTAGAGAAGTGTGAGGAACACAGATCCTGCATGGGCTCGAAATCGGTCAATTTTTTCAGCTGATTGTTGAGCTAGGCAGCACATAATCTGCTTGGACCTGAAATTTAGCACACAGAAATCTCAAGTCATTGAGACCTGCATTATTTCAGACAGCACTTCTTGTATGACTAACAAAACCCTTTTGCTAACTCCCCCAAATTAGTCTTCTAGACAGGCCCTGCTAAGAATTTCTTCCCTTCATTCTTTCAGCTGTGTGAAGATACAGACCCATTACTTCAATTGTCCCTGAACTGTGGAATGATTCACCATAAAAGAGCAGACTGTGTTCCTCTCTCCTGGTTTTCAAGAAGAAACAATAAGACATTTAGAGCACAATCCAGAGGGAGTGCTCAGCCGCCAGACCAAGACTGTCGCGAACATGCCGTAAAGCACATTTGCGACTACTCTTGAGCTGGCTAGGCCGGTGAAAGGATGTGCGCCAGCCTGTCTGCACCAAATCCACCCCAGTGCAGGGGTGGGTGGATGGTGGGAGGATAGGAAGGAGGCATTTTTGAACAGGAGGGGTGGAACACTGGGGAGACTGGGCGCGGCTGCAGCACCACAGGCCAAATTCTAACTCCCCCTCCCAGCCAACCCGGCATTACACAGGCTGCTCCGATTTACACCAGCAATTTTGCTGGTGCAGACCTGAGTAGCCCCATAGGGGTGGCTGGGGCATGACATGGGATAAGGGGCAAAATATATCCCCTGACTCCGAGCTGTGCTGCAGCCAGAACCTACCTTGCCCTGGATATAGCGCAGGTCACTCAGCCTGCCTGTTCCAGCACAAGTTAGGGCTGGGCTGTTACTTAGATTGTCTTCTGCACTGTAGGCAAAAAGCTATATCAGGTTTCATTCTGCTGACTCTTTTCAGTATGATTTTTAGAATAATAATTTAATTTTTTATTTTAATTATCACATTGTATTCTTATTGATAGCTGCTTAAAGCATTTGGTCTACAGGAAGTCTAACACTTATAAATGCAGTATTTCTCAGTGCAAAAAAAGAACCAATATCTATTTAAAACATAAAAGACTATTAACGTAAAGCAGTTTAACAAGCAACCAAAAACACAGGCCTATAAAATTGAGGGTCAGAAAATTTTTCCCAAACTTGATGGTGGTTTGATATGAACTTGGAGTGCCGATTCAAAAAATGGCATCCATTTTGCCCTATCACGTCTAGTTTGGGAGATATAGTATAGACTCATTAGTGAATGGTTCAAACAGCTTCCTCATGAGGAAGCCATGGTGTAGGCTTCCTCATGAGGAAGCTGCTTGAACCATTCACTAAAGAGGCTATGCCGTGTCTCCAAAACTAGATGTGACAGGGCAAAATGGATGCCATTTTTGGAATCAGCACCCCAAATATACCCAGGAATTGGTGTAATGTTTAAGGAAGCAAAATGTGTGTTGGCCTATGTAATCAGAAACTGCAATCAGCATTCTCTGAGCTCACAACAGAAGCAGGACAAGTTATACTTGAATTTTTTCACTGACACTTATAGGGACATTCGCATCCTAAAGAGGCATTACTGAAGCTATATTGCTGATCACCTAACTATGCAACAGGGAGACAACAATAAATTGCAAAGTACATACACAGTTGCGTCTATTAACTCTGGTTCATTCTGTGTTAGCAATAGGGTCACTTCCATTAAACTGGTCATAGCAGCTTCTCTCACCCTGTAGAAGTAAACATAAAAACCAAATTCCCATTGTTAATTTCTAGTCTCAAATGGACAAGCTTTGCATGCACATCACTATCCCCACTTCAGTGGTATATTTTTCAAGATAGAAACAGTGCAGAAACAGAAACAGGACAAGAACAAACATCCCCCTTTCATGGGTTCTCTTGTTCTGGTGAGTATTGCTAGCTCATGTAGAAATTTTAGAAAGGCACTTCCAGCTAGAAGGGCATTTTAGCATTTGCAAGTTAGGGCTGCAGTCTTAATGCTTCTAGCCCTCATAAAAAAATTAAATAACCTCATTAACAAAAACAAAGACAGTTGATGGGATTTCACATATATCTTGTATAGTATTTTACTGTTCCAACCATTCTAGTCATTTAACAACTACAATACAATACAATAGAAATAGGTTAATCACATTTGCCAAAGTACGGGTAAGTCTGAAGTCTGAACAGCAGGAAACACAATTTTAAATCTTGCTACAAAGCACTCTTCTTTAAAAAGCATTACATAATTACAGGCTATGGTTACAGTAGTGGTACAGTACAAGCGCTGCCACAGAATCAAATGTTTAACTTGCTCAGATTTAATCAGATTTGGTGCCTTTAAATATAACCTTTACATACTATGCATACTATATGTGCTTTAAATGCACACATTTAATGCACCCCAAATTTTGTAATCAGAACCTTATGGAAGAACTTTATGTGTATGTATCTATTAAGCTTACATAATTTCTTCTAACTCACAGTTCAAGACGTTACAAGAATTTGTCATTTGTTGATGAATGAGAAGAGGAAAACATATGGAAACCAAAAATAAGTGAAGTAAGGAAAACTTAAGCTAGAGGTCACAGAATAGTAGATGTGATGGCATTGTCAATCCCTCTGGCTTCTGAGGTTTTCCCAGGCACTTCCCACACATTTCCAATTTTGTTTTCATAACTTGCCTTTTAAAAATAACAGATGGATTTTGAAGGATGATTACTGAAAGGCAGATCCCAGAATAACTTTTCTCTCTCCCTCACTCATGCGCGCACACACACAAAATATGTAATAAAGAAGGCCTACAGAGTATCTGAAAACTAGAAGATCTAAATGACTACAAAACCTGAGCAAACCAGAAAGACTCTACCTGTTGACTAAAAATGTATAAAGTGACATGGAGGGCTTGCTTGAAGAGACTGTTAAGAAGTTGCAGTTCCTTTACTGAAAAGGCCCTAGAAGATTCCACATCCCAAATATACAGAGACAACAGGAAGGCATGCCTGGTAAATCTTAAAATTTAGAGATCATAAGCCATACATTTGTTCATACATGTAAGCTAAAGCTTGGTACATACATGCAATGTTTCCAAGGAGTGTATAGTTTATTGAAGGTTAATTCTAATCTGCTTTGGTAACAAGTGAGAACAGTTGATGTTAATTAAGCCAGATGCTGAAAGAGGCAAAGGATAGTACTGCAAGAGCAGCCTTATAAATATGCACTGAAGAATGAGGAAGAGGAACCTTTTAATGGATTAATGAATGCAACTTTTTTTAAAGTGTTCAACTCAGCTCACTTCCTATAAAATACTATTATGCTAGAGCCCTCAGAGCAATGTGTTGCTTTCCAAGATAGTTACGTAATTCATTCCCAGAAGATCCACCTGTATTTCACCACAACAAGCCCTTTGTAATTGTGCACTTCTTCCAAGGTCAAAAAAAGGTGAATGCATATGAAATCTTAACTTGGATGGACAAGTGTTTTAATAGAAAAGTAGGCTACTAAAGGGAAAAAAATATATAAGCTGCATCATAGCAGTTCAACAGTCTTTCACCAAAGAATACTTTTTCCTTTTTTCATATTGCATCTTGCTATCTAGGCATTCATATTTAACACCTGTAGACAGTTTGGACAAGTCCCAACAAACATTCTGTCAGAAGGAATGTTAAGTTTGCATATGGAAAATACAGTTGGTTAACTTTCCCACAAATCCTTTTCAAAAAAGAATGAGGTTTTCTTCATGTAGAAATGCAGTTCCTTCCTACACCTCTTCAACTTTGCCAATTCCCAAGAGTTATCAGTGCCAGGCCTTCTCAGACTCTTTGATAGGCCCCACAATGCATTTGGCCAAAGGAGGGGGCCAAGTTTGCTCATCTTGCCCTGCAGCCATTGTGAGGGCTTGTAATGTGCTCAAGAGATGAACATGATAAGAACATTTCTCCTGACTCCACAAGACTAAGAGGAAAGGTTGAAGGAACATGGTATGTTTAGCCTGGAGAAGAAAAGCTAGAGAGAGAGTATGATAGCGCTCTTCAAATATCTGAAGCGCCGTCAAATAGAAGAAGGGACAAATTTGTTCTCAACTAGATCCAATGGGTACAAACTGCAAGAGAGGAGATTCTGGCTGGACTTCAATAAGAAATTCTTGATAGTCAGAGCAGTTCAGCAGTGGAAAAGATTGCCAAAGGAGGTGGTTGAAGTCTCCCACACTGGAAAACTTCAAGCAGAGGCTCAATAGGCACCCACTAGAGATGCTCTAGGACATCGGTTTTCAAACTCTCTCGGAGTTTGAACTGCTCTAAGTTCTTGCGGGTGTGGGGGAGAGGCAGTGGGGGCAGGGGGCTGCAGGGGCTTGGCTGTATTTATCAGAGCCTGCTGCAGCCTCCTGGGGGTGCCGGGAGCCCTGCGCGACCAACTGCAGGGCTCCCCGTAGCTGAAGAAGTAAAAGTGGAGCGATCATACTCCACTTCCAGTTTTGCAGAGGAGGGGCAGACTCTTTGATAGGGAAGTCACTCCACTTTCGCTTTCTAAGCTTCAGGGAGCCCTGCAGCCTGTCGCACAGGGATCCCCACACCCCCAGGAGGCTGCAGGAGGCTCTGGTACAGCCAAGTCCCTGCAGCCCCTGAGCGAAGCAATCCTGGGGATCACGTCTCTGCCTCCTCGCTGCCCCCGCCCCTTAAGGGGGAAGACTACGGCCCTCAGTAGTATAAAGTAGACATAGCTATAAAGTATATAATATAAATGTACAGTATATCATATGTCCATAAGAGCACATGTGTGCACACACCAGTCTTGAGAATATAATATAGACCAGGGGTGCCCAAACCCTGGTCCTGGAGCCACTTGCGCCCTCTGGGGCTCCCAATCTGGCCTGCAGGGAGCCCCCATTTTCCAGTGAGCCTTTGGCCCTCTGGAGACTTGCTGGAGCCCATGCTGGCCCGACATAGCTGCTCTCAGCGTGAGGGCGACTGTTCAACTACTTGCATGAGCTGTGGGACGAGAGTTCCCTCCACTGCTTGTTGTTTCATATCTATGATGTGGCAGCGGCAGCAAAGGAAATGTCAGCCTTGCTTTGTGCAGGGTCTTTTATAGACCTTGAGCTACTGCACAAGGTCTTTTCAGCCACACTAGACGCTGTTCCAGAACCACCTTTCAGAGCGCAATACCATAGTCTTTCGAGACTGAAGGTTGCCAACAACAACTGCACAACCTTCATTCATATAAGTTCCATCTCTAATATATTCATTTATGTAAATTTATTCAAATTTGAAATGTAAATTTTTTTTTCCTGGCCCATCTCAACAGGCACCTGACCATGAATGGCATCCATCAGTCAGATTTTTTTCCTGAAAAAAAATAATTCTTTTTTCAAGTTAGCTTGATTCGTGATCAATTTTCTGACTTTGTTGCATGTGTTATGTCAAAAGGATACTTTGGTTTTTTGTACCAAAACTATAGCAACTCATTTGCTTTTAAAATAATATGCTGAAGTCTTGTTTATAAGAGGTGGTAACAAAAATAGGAGAAGTCAAAAAACTTCTTGCAGTTTATACAACTGCACCCTCTGCTGGTCAGTTACTAAACTGTGACAGCAAAGGAGTCAATCTATCTTTTGAGACGAATAAAAAGAAAATTTTAAAGTAGGAAGTAAAAAGATGGAAGAGTTCATGACTCTTTAAGCTTCCCATCTAAGGAAGATGACCTATGCAACAAGCTTTCTAACTCCCATGAATGGCACCCATCAATCAGATACATTGTAAGAGCCTAGCTATGAAGCTCTTGCAGTTTAAGATTTTAATTTTGTATAATACCATTTTTAAAAAAGAGTTGAAATGGTACCTGATTACAGAATCATACCACCACTTTACGTTTTGCTTGGACTGCAGATCACAGAAATGGAACATTAATCTTGAAAGACCAAACAGCTTACCATGCTCCAACATCACCCCGACTGTCTGTTGTATAATCATTCATTCCATCCAGCAATATGTTGTATATCTCTGCAACATTATCTCTGCACACAAATTCAGTTGGTGATCCTTCCCCTTTCACCCCTACTGACAGGCAAACCCTGCAGGAAGAATACAAATACATACATCCAGAAATGAATAATGTGGCATATAATCTTAGGATATGCAACGTTTGTGTATTAATAGCAATGAGAACTCTGTAAAGATAATCTGTAAAGAACATACTGAAAAGATACTGCTATCTATCAACAGACATGAAATCCACCTTTTAACTGATGGTAGCCTAAAACTGTAGACCATTGCAAGTGATTGTCTAAGTCTGTAAAACTTGATTGTTGCTTTTTGGTAATACATACTAGTTGTGTATAATTAACTTCTGGTCACAAGATAGCAGTGAGGGTGGACTAGATGAACTATCTGGCTAAATCAGTGTTGGAAAACCTTTTGGGCTCAGCATGTCAAAAATTTGGAAAATGTCTAACTTGACTCTGCTAGTGTGTCACCCCCCTCCCCCCAGAACAAAAAAGAAATAGTTATTTACATATTTATTTATTTAAAAAATACAGTCCAGTCATGTGTGGTGCTATGCATTCTATAAAGAAACATCAAACAATTAGAAAAATGAAATACATGTAAAACAAACTCAGTTGTTGGATATTGGTGAAAACTGGTGCATCACACAAAACACTGTGGTGTTCACCTTTCACATGTGTGTCATATGTTCTCTATCACTGGGCTAGATGGACTAGATAAACTATCTTTATCAAAGATTGTATCAAAGAAAGTGTGTCTGGAGACAGGTTTGCCTGCACCTGAGTGAAACTTGCTCCAATTGAGAAGTCAGGTCAAAGTTAGCAGCTTTAAAAGAGGCGAGCTTAATGGATTTTATTGGGCTAGAAGCTGCAGTACCAGTAATGCTGGCTTGCTGCTGTGGCGATGCTGCAGTGAGGCAGAGAAAATGCCAGAGGTTCCTGCTGCTTTTAAGCTACCTCAGTTGTGCAGGGATCTGTGGTCAAGTTCCTGATTCAAGACTCAAAGAGTGCTATATGTTGTAAGTCTTGATGTACTATGGAAACCATTACTGAAGATGAAATCAACCTTTGATTTCTACGTTTCCAAGCTAGAGACTGTCTCTCCCTGAAACCTGTGTGGAAGAAGGCATGATTCTGGAAGAGAGGTCTTGGGAATGTAACATTAAGGGGGTAGAGTTTGGATGCACTTCAGTTTGGCCATAAACACAACCTCAAACCATGACAACAGTATGGGACTAGCAAGTCATGTCATGGCCAAGTTTGAATTTTTTTGCCCCCTTACCAGACTGGCTACTAGACAGGATTGATATTTTTAATCCACTTCACAGCTGAATCACTGGTCACAACTGGCAGGTGTTCTATGGGAAGGAGGTGTATTATAGCTTGGTGAGCATCCCGAGGCACTCAAGAGGATTCCAGACCACCTTAGAGAATAAACTAGGGCTGAGAGCAGAGATAAACATCCCAAATTCTGAAGGGCTTAGGGCCGAAGAGGTGGAGTTGAAACAGGATTAGTTAGTACCCATTGCAAATGATTATTCTGAATGTTATGTATTTGAATAAAGTTGTTGTTTGATCCAAATTAATGCCTCTTGTTTTTTTTTTGGGGGGGGGGGGAGCTCCATCTTTCTAAGACAGACATTCTTGATACTCAAATGCAACAATACCTGTTCCAGATGAAGCCGACAGCCTCAAAGGCTGATTAATTATCTCTTAAAAGAAGAATTCAAAATATTCTTTCATTATCCAATGAAGATACAAAAACTACAATCAAACTTTCAAGCACCACTGCTTTATTTTGAAATAAGATCCTGCAAATGCCTTGCCAAAAATCCACAGGATGATTACAGACTTAAACCAAAGTCAACTTAGTCAACTTTCACTGTTTTCATATATTCCAGAAAAGTATAAAGTCATATGCAAAGCAAACTGTCAAACATACTTTGCAACTGCTTTTAGAGCATCCCTTCTGGATTCAGCGAAGCTCACATATTTGGGTGAAATGCTAGCGACCTTCTTTAAACCTTCTAAAACCTGGAACAAGAGACGGCAATTAATATTTTATTAGCCTTTCTTCTGATGACTTATCTCCAAAATTGTGGAGGCTAAAGCGGCTTGGGAAAGAGGTTATAGAAGAAAAAATCTCACACCCACCCCTTCCACACAGATGACAGAAAGGGAAATGGAAATCCCATATTTGCCACTGAACATCTAGTTCTAACCTAAATTCATCATTTATCTGTTTAGATAACAGTTTTAGAATGCAGGGATGATCTCATGCAAGCCTCTTGATACTGCACCATTAATATAATTTATTTCCCAAGCAGTGGCATAGCTAGGTCATTTGACACCCAGGGTTCATAAATTTTTGTCACCTCATGCACCATAATTATTTAGTTATTTAATTATTAAATAATTATTTCACTTTTTTATACCACCTTCCTCTAAGCAGCTCAGGGTGGTGTACATAGTTCCTCCCCTTATTTTATCCTCGCAACAACCCTGTGAGGTAGGTGAGACAGAGATAATAATAGTCATGACATGAGACGAATAATAATAAGGGCCAGAAAATAAATGCAGTGAATATTTTCTCACAAGCAATTTATTTATTTATTTATAGTATTTCTATCCCACCTTTCTATCCCAGCAAAGGGCACTCAAGGCAGCTCACAAATAAAATCATATTAAAAACATAAAATATATAAATATGTATAAAAAGACAATTAAAAACAATAAAACACAACAAAATCTGGATCCCGAGATTGAAATACGTTAAAAAATGGATGAAATTCTGCATCAAATGGTATATAACATGATGGCATTATTCCTAAAGCCAGAATTTCCATAACTTTGGTCACTAGGGTGTCACCCCCCCCCCAAGGACGTCTCATTGGTTCATTTTGAGTTCTGGCAGTGGTTCCCAAACTTTTAGCACTGAGACCCACTTTTTAGAATGACAATCTGTCCAGGACCCACCAGAAGTGATGTCATGGCTGGAAGTGACATCATCAAGCAAATTAAAATAATTATAAATAATTAAATCAAACAAAAAGAAATAATTAAATAATGGGAAGCCAGCCCTGCTCCACCAAGTGAATTGCCTCTGTATCCTGCCTGCAATAACACCTCCCCCCACAAATAAATCAGTGAGATTTTCAGTCCTCCCCAGTGCCCACCTAACAGCTCAAGCCTGTGTTTTATTCTTTTGGGGGGGGGGGTGTAGCCTTCTGGAGCATTTGTTGAGCTCCACTTTCATCAGATCAGGACCATGCTGCTAGCCTTACATTACCCTGTGCCCAACTTGACCAGGAGCCAATGCATGGTTGCTTACTCGCAAGTAAACACAGCCATGTGACTTAGGGCACAATCCTAACCCCTTGTGTCAGTGCTTTCTAACAGTGACTTAACAGCAGTGCAGCTCTGATGTAAGGGAACAAACATTCCCTTACTTTGAGGAGGCCTCTGTGAGTGCCACACAATTACAGGATGCAGCACACGTCCCATTGGCACTGCTATGCCAGAAAGTACTGACATAAGGGGTTAGGACTGCGCCCTTAGTTTCGCTTTCCATAGGGCTCAATACATTTATCAGCTTGGAAGGAGGTACCTCCTTCTCGAGTGTTTTGGGGGGGGGCCTGTGTCCATCAGATCAGGACCATTCTGGTGTCACTGGATTCCTCTCGGGTTGCCCTTTCCAAAGGACTATGGCATGTTCACCTACTCACGAGTAAATGCACAATATGGCCCAGATTCACTTTCCACAGGGATCCATGCATTTTTTGTTTTCTGGTTTTTTGGCCATAACTTTTGATAGAAAGCAGATATTTCATTCTGGTTTTTTAATTGCATTCTGCTGGAAATTCTGCATCCAACAGCATATAGCATGATGGTATTATTCCTAACCACTGCAATGTTAGTGATTTTGACCACTTGTGGTGTCACCCCTCTTAAGGGCAGACTGCACACCCCCCCCCGCCCCTTGCTAGCTATGTTATGCGTTTTGCCTGTTATGCGTTTTACTTCTCTGAAATATTATTTTTTATTTTCCACTCAAAGTGTTGTCTGAGATTTGTAGATGTAATCAAAGGTAACAAAAGATCTCACATTTATATTTAAATATCAACATGCTTCCTTTGCTACAGAAAAATACTGTAGACCACTGATGAAGAGCTTGCCCTTGGAACATTACAAGGAGCGTTCATGTATATTACAGAAGGACAATATGAAAGAAAACTATGGCAGTCTTCCACTGGTCTTGATTGGTGATATCCCATTGTCCATTATTTAGTTATATATCCTTCATACTCCTGTTAGTTACACATTTGCCCACTAGCAAAGGATGTGTAAGTTTGCCTACAGTAACCCATTAGAAAGCAGAGATGTGAATGTCCCTCAACACAAAGTTGATCATCTTAGCTCCATACATTTCAGACCACATACATCAATGATACTATGAGTGCTAGAGGTTTGATTATAAAAAGCAATAACAGTACCCATTATTATACATTTAATTTAGCAGTCAGGTTTAATTCAAATATTCTTTCAAGCACTTACAAAACTATAAACTTCAGGGTTAAAGACTACATTTTAGCTCACCTCCTGGAGCTTGCCTCTTAAAAGAAATCGAGGAAGGGCACCCAAAGCTAGGGAGAAGCCACAACGAATCATTTCCTCAGGGCTTTGAAGGTTTGAAATGTATTGCTTCACCAGGTTATCTAGAAAAATAAAGTAGTCACAATATCCATATATTATAACTGACAGAAGTACTATGGGCGGAGGGGAACAAACCCTAAAAAAATGGCCTTCTAGAGCCCCAAAACTTGCATAAACAAGAATTCCTGAGAGACAGACCTCAAATTATCACAATGTTTTGCTATGTTTCAATAAAATTCATCAAATAAGGACATATATGCAGTGGTTCCATCCTTGGTCAAAGTATTTACTATGATGCTTTATTAGCAAAAGCTTTTGCAGTTATGATTAGCTCTGAAGGGGAGGGGGAGGGGCCACTTTACACCAGTAGCCAGACCCCCTCTCCAGGAACACCAGTGATGTATTTTGCTTAAGAAATATTAAATTGTGGGATTCTCCCATTTTAATTCTGCTTGAGGGCAGATTCAAATAATCACTGTGCACATGCCAGCCACCTGAAACCAATGTGCATGTGAACTCTCAGCTAGTTACCAGTTACCATCAGGCATATGAAGCTACCACTGTGATCAGAATGAGGCTGTTTGCACACCATTGTTCACCCCATTTCAGTGGTCTGTAAATTCTGCATATGGCAGCAGTTGGACATTGCTGGCTGGGTACAGACAGCCACTGTGTCCTGTTTGTATAAATAAGATTTAATTACACCAGGAGAAGCTCAAACAGGTTTTGGATGTGGCTTTTTTTTCCCTTTAGAGAAGTTCTCTTCGATAGCATCTGAATCATTTAAAAGTTCCAAACTACAGGGGCATATATAAACACAGGAGCCTGAAGACACAGTGACACCCTATTTCTGCTTAAATGTTTTCTGAGAACACCCTAGATAATGAGATTGCAGCAGCACTGATACTAATTTCAAAGACATTCACTTAGTAACAAGTCACCAAATTAAAAGGTGGCAGAAAACTAACCAGAGGATAGTTCTTGATAAGCACCCAACAATGCCTAGCAGAGCATAACATGACAGGTGCCCCTGAGAATCAAAGCATGAGAACAGGATACAATTTATCCAGTCTACATTATTAATTTAACAAAACTAATGGCTACAAGCTAAAGTGTTGAAGAAAAAACACTGAAACAAAGAAGAAAAAAACAATTAACAGGCAAGAGGGCGCATAAACTATAAATAGAAAGGGTGTGACATGGGAAAGATTATTCAATATAAAAAGGAAATATAATTACAACTACATGGGAATTTTTCTTCTCACTGTCCAGTGGTGAAGGTGCAAGCTAGGCCTTCACTCTATTGTTAAATTCCATAGCATCAAGCTCTGCAGGTCGACTATCATGCCTGGTAACAATGAGAAGCCAAGTATGAATGCTGTTTTGCTTATTGAAGCGTATGGGCACAGGCTTTTTATCACTGGTGAGAGAACGCCTGTAAATCTGTTCAGATCAGACTACTGAAATTGGGATGCCACTTCCTGTCCGCAATCTCACTTCCACAAACCACACTCCTTTAATTCCAGTTCCTAAGATACTGGGGAAGGGAAAAAGGACAGCACATATGGCAGTGTCTACATAATATGATATAAAGAATGTGGCTGGATACCAACTAGGTATTGACATTTGCTGATTTTTGCGACTTGCAATTTTGAATGGATGTTGCACGATCATGTCCATCTAAAATTTTTTAATGTAAAAAGCTCTGATCTTTGTACACTTCCTATGAAGTACTGTTTTTATTAAATTTCTATCTAATCTCACAGGACAACACACAATTTGTCTCTGAAATGTAAATAGCTAATCTTTATTAATTTCAATGTGCTAAACATGAAAATGGCAATGAAATCTGGCGATTGGCTCTAATTTAGGAGAAACTAAACACTCTGCATACATAGGTGGTGGAAAAGGTGCAGACATTTACAAGTACATGTCTTTTGTGTCTATTGTGTCTGTCTATTGTGTCTATTGTGTCTGTCTATTGTGGATCTCTCACAAACTTCAGCCAATTTTTCATTTCCATTGTCATATTTGGGTTCAGCACCTCAAAACTGATAAGAAATGACTAATTTAATCTTGGGGTATGACCTTTGTAAACATTCGCTGTCCAGTGTTATTTATGGGAATGTCTTAAACAACCCACTGAAACGATTGCAAGGTTTCATCTTCAAACAGCACAGAATTAAGGGCGGTGAAGGCAGCAGATACGGCAGTGGGTTTAATTCAAATGAAAACTGGGAGTGGTAATTTGTTAGGGACATTACAAACAACATTGTCCAATGCATGTGCGAATCAGAATTCTTTCGTTTCTTCAAGACATTTCCCCAGCAGGAGTAAGCAATACATTTTAACTACCATCAACTCCAATTAAGTGCATCTTAAAAGCCTCCACAACTGGGCCGATCCTGAGAAGCTGCTAACCACTTTAGTGTTTATGTAAGTGCTATCTTTGCCTCTATTGAAATTTTTCTAGCTAACAACATCACTATAGGTTATCCCTTAATGAAGACAGAGACAAAACTGGTGAGTCATTACCTTGTTGAGCTGGATTTGCTCCTCCCTCTTCAATGCAATAATATTCATTACACAGAGCAGCTAATGCAGAGATTGCGGATTCCTAAAACAAAGGCAAAACTCTATAAGAATTTTTTTTTTTTCAAATTGTACTCTAAAGAAGTAAATAGTTATTTTGCCGAAAAAAGGAAGTACCTAAATCTCTTTGTATTCATTTAGGGCTCACTGACACAGCCACCACATCTATGTCATTTTCCTTGAAGAGGGAGCTTCCATATGGTTGTGCTTTGTTTAATTATTTCCTATGCATCTATAATAGGTGCTATGACAGCATCTATGACAAGTGCTTTCAGTTCCATATAAGTTTAAAAGTTAAGTTTTCTCTCTGATATTTCAATTATGTAGTCCAAAACTTTTTGAAAATATGGAATTACTTCATTCATACCTAAAATGAAGGCAGCCTCCCATTATTTCTGTTCTTTCACAAGTCAATTTCTATTGCATGGAAATACATGCTAAAAATGATACTTTTACAACCTTAAATTCTCCTGTCACATGTTACACAAGAAAGTTCAGCAATTACCTCTAAAAGAAATAGGTAAAACATAACAATGAAAATGCTTGCTTTTGAGAATTATGTTCAATAAACACAGGAAATAACAATAAGCACCATACTTTTATTTGCTGCCTTGCATTGCTGGAAACAAGGTGAAGATTCTGTAAACTGTCATTTATCAGCCACTGCCAGCCATCTGGAGGGGAAAAACCATATTTGGTAGTACACTTGTTACTTAATATTCAATATTTGTCTATTCTTATTTTTAACTCCAAATTAATATAAATCAATTAATGATTAAGAATAATAATTTATTAGAATAATGATTAGATTAGAATAGAATTAGATTAGATCTAATTCTAGATTAGATCTAGAATTAGATCTAATCTAATTAGATTAGATTAGATTAGAATAATAATTTTATTCTAAATTAAATGAACAGATTTTTAAGAGATTTCTGTAAGTCTTCATAGCAGTTTTTTTACCCAGAGTTACACTTGATTTTAGAGCTAAGTTATTTATTGCATGCTTTATTTCAATTTATTTCACCATCCAGTTACACAAAAGGTGCTTCCAGCAATAATATTCTATATATATCGTGTGTATGGCAGAACAAGGTGCAGGGCACAAAAGGATTTTGGGTTGAGTGATATTGCTGCCACTGCCACACCCTCTACTGTCTCCATTACATTCCATAGTAACCCCCCCCCCCAAACATCCTGCTGCAATTATATTCTACAGCATCATGCTGCCAGTGACAAAAGGAAGTAACAGGCAGAATTACTGGGTCAATTACAACCATATCAGGAAAGTACAGCCCTAAACAACAGCCTTTAACAATAGGAAACAGGAGCATCAATGTCAGCCACACTTCTTAAGGCAAGGGAAATCAACACAACTATGCCCTGGAATTGGGCTATCATCTCCAACAGACAGGATATAGTTGAAACAACCTACCAATAATGGGGTCTTCTCTAAAAGGCATTTTTGAAAGTGACAACTTTTCAATTAAAGTGCAAACTAGAAAACAAAAAAAAATTACATCATTTCTGAAGACATAAAAAAATACAGTTCTTTGTTGGTATATTTCTCTGAAGTCCGTGGAACTTGTATACAGATATTCTGACTCACAGTTGCAGCTCATGCAAATACAACTGTTAAATTGGTATTGTTACACATCATGTACTTTGGATGCTTAACAATTAGCACAGAAAGAATTCTAATGAACATTCTAACACTAAAAATGTGAGCTATACATTACTATACAGGTGCAGCCTATTTATTCATGGATTTTTTTATCTGTGGATTGGTCTCAACGCCAATGTCGTGGGGGGAACTGAAAGTCGCACACACCTTTGCCTTCTTTGCCCTGCTGGCATCTCGATCTGTTTCCAGGCAGCCCAAAACACTGCAAAAAGGCTCCACCTCGCCCAGGCAGGGAAATAGACCTGGAGCCCTGGAAGAGGTTCCCCTTGCAAGGAACAGTAACATTCCTGAAGCCCCTGGGCCAGCAAAGAGGCTGAAGAGGGGAAGGGGGGGTCGAAAATCTCTGTAGCCAGAACATGTGCAGCAAGGTGGAGCTCTCTCTCTCTCTCTCTCTCTCTCTCACACACACACACACACACAGGGACAGGTGTGGTAGCAACAGAGGGGATTGCTTTAAAAAACCCAAGGAGTGTTTGCCAAATCCCCCCCCCCCATTGAGATGGTGCAGGCAATCACCAACACAAGCAACCCCCCCCCCATGGTGCAGACTATCACAGACACAAGCAAGCCTTCCCACCAAGCAAAGCATGAGATATAGCCTATAATCCTCTCCACACTTTCCTGGGAGTAAGCCCCATTGACTACAATGGGGCTTACTTCTGAGTAGAAACGCATAGGGCTGGACTCTTAAAAGATCAGCATCCCAACTGTGAAAGAAGCTGGGCAGCTAGCAACAGGGAGGGATGAGTATGAAGGGGGAGGCAGGAGTGGGAGGAGAGGGGATTGTTTTAAAAAACCCAGGGAGTGTTTGCCAAATCCCCTCCCCCCGATGATGCAGACTCTCCTGCTCAAGCAAGCCTTCCCAAGCAAGCCTTGGGAAGCCTTGGAGAGACAGGTGAGGGTGAGCAGAGGGCCGGACTGCAAGTCCCATGCTCTGGGGCAGAGGAGCTTCCATGATGGCGGCGGCCAGGGAGGGCTGCAGGAGCGGCAGTAGCAAAGAGGAGAAGGATAACCTACAGTGCTGTTGGGAGGTTTCCCAAGCAAGCTCAGGATCCCACCTGTGAAAGGAGGGGGAGGTGGGGGAAGGGGAGGGGATTGATAACAGCTGCCTTAGTTTCCTTCCATCTGGAAGTGTCAGGCTACAGCCTATTTTCGTAACTCTATGGGATTTAGCAGAATGCGTTTTTTGTTAATCGCGCCAAGTCACGGAATGGAACTAACACAGATAAATAGGCTCTACCTGTATAACCAAAGTTACTCTCCAAACACCCACAATAACAGTTGCATATAGAGACACCAAACTAAACCTCCACATGTGTTCATTGCAGTGAAGCATTTCTTAAATTAAATCAATGAGAGACTTCTTGAGAAGGAAAGCACAGAAGCAAAGCTCCCTTTTGCCATTGGAGCCCCCAGATGAGTAATAAATAGAAGCTTATGCTCCTAAAAACAGTTATGGGGAGGCGGCAGTACACCTTGATACAAATCAGGGCAGAGAATAGGGTAGGCCTATTCAAGCTTTTTCCCCACCATGAACCAAGAAGATGAAAGAACTAAAGATGAGAACTATCAATAACACAAACAGCATACAGATCTCTTTTGGTGGACTACAAAGAGGGCCTTCAGAGATTATTAAGAGCCCAATCCTGAACAGTGCATGCTGGCTTAGCATTTGCAAGCCTAAACATGTTTGCAAGGCTTAGCGCTGGCCAAACACCAGAACTAGCCCAGCAGCAGCTGGCACTGGGCTAGCATCAGTGGAACACTAGTGCTCCACCACTCCGCAGTGACCCGAACCACCAGGCAGTTGAAAGTTAGGTGCGGGCATGGGGGGAGGCGGGGGAAGGGCGAGGAGGAGGCATGCTTGGGGAGGACATGGGGCAGGTGGGAGGCCAGACCAGTGGAGCTGAGCTCCACTGGATTCTGAGCTCTGTCAGGCAGCACAGCTGACATGGAGGCTCTCAATTCTACGGCAGCCCAAGGGTTGCCACAAAATCAAGTAGCCCCATTGAGGGGCTACTTCCCTTACCTGGGGGAAGGAGACGAAACTCTCCTTCCCCCGAGGAGCCGCTGGCGGCCGCCTTGGTGTGCACTGGATGCCATGGCAGCCATTTTGGTGCCACGGCAGTCCCAGCAAAATGGGCAGTTTAGGATTAGGCTATAAAACAATAATCCAAGTGCTAGAAATGGAAAGGGTTGCCTGCTAAAGGAGGAAAAAAACATCCCTCTAGAGCAGTGGTTCCCAAACTGTGAGTCATGGCTCCCTGGGGATTCACAGAAACCAGCCAGGGGAGCCTTGGAATCCTTGCAAATAACCCGCTGCCCTATACAGTATATAGGATTGTAGCCCTAATGGTGACTGTAGCCCTAATGGTCCAGTAGGTCAAGGGAGCTGCCAGTTGAAAATGTTTGGGAATCACTTCTCTAAGGCCAAAGCTAGTTACCAACTGAACTCTACCCAAGGCCCCACTCCTTGTTTTGCAGTTATAAAAGGGAAAACTGGCTTGCTGGTGGCTGCTGGAATAGTGCCAAAGAGCCCAGCCAATTTGGGACCTGTTGGTGTTTTATCTGTGTATTTGAGTTTCTGGGTAGGGATGCTTTATTGAATAGGGACTTTTTGAAAGAGCGAGGGGAAACATGAACTCCACTTGCAGGATCTTAACATGGGACTCACTTTCCAAGTAAGTTTATTGCTAGCATACTTAAGAAATCAGAATGAAAAAAGCACAGAATCCATGGTCATGTAATATGAACATATAAATTAAAAACAGCACCAACATACATATGTCAAGTAACATACCAGCTGATCTCATTAGCTCTCCACCTAAACCACTGAAAAAACAAAAGGAAAAATATATCAACTGAAGAACTAAACTTATTTTCAATCCTTTGCAGAACATGAGGAACAGAGGTAAAAAATAGTATGATTCTAAGCTTTCATGTCTTGTCAAAATCCACCTTAGTGGATACAATGCATCAACTCTGTCTTATTTTGCTTCTTGTTTATATAAAATGTGTTTTAGCTACAGGCAACAAATTAATGGGTGCTACATGGACGGCAGCTATGACATCATTTTTACCCTCTACAACAATTCCCATTTCAACTTTTCCTTCAGTGCTCCTAATCAGCTAATTGAATAGAGCCCATAAGATGGTATTCAAACCAATTGTTCTCATTCCACTAAAAGACAGAGATTATGTGGAAGCATTCTGAAGTGCAAATGCACCTATGGCTCGTATATCGTCAATGATGCTGGGAAAGATATAGAGGCTTTGGTATAACAAAAGGGGCTTGGGGGGAGGGAAGTATTAAATTATTTAGAGTATTTCTAGACCACCTCTTCAACAACAATGTGGAAATTTCAGTGGTTCCCAATAAAATCAGTTTATAGGTGAATATTGCCAAACGATATATTCCATGAAGTGCATCCAAGCATCAGAGAAGATATGCTCTCAATACTGGTACGTTGCAAGTCGGAGAATTCCTGAGACAAGACAAATTACTTTCAAGCAATCTGTGTTCTGAACATCAGGTGCTGTTGATGGTATCAAATGAAGCCAGACTGACATCTAACTGCCACAGCACTAGGCTCTACTCCCCTACAGTAGCAACAGGAACAAAGACAGGTACCAGAGAAACAAATATTCTTCAGAGCCCTCTCCCCAGTCCTCTAAGAGTTTTAGCACTAGCTGGTGCTGCTCCTGAAAGACATTATTACAGCTTCCAGAATTTGCAGTATTGGCAGCTGTTTGAGGTGTGGGAAAGGGGGGCAGAAAGTCGTCAGCCTTCTTGCTGTGACTGCATTACCAGATCTGCAACCATGTGCATGGGGAAAAAAATTCCTCCTCCACTTTCTAGAAAGAGGCTGCTGGGTCATGGCCAGAATTTTTTTATTTTACTTTATGGTCTCTGTGATATCAAGGCTTCTTCACTCAGGCTGAGGTTCAATTGTCACAGTTCCTGGTTCTGTTCCTCCTCAAAGGTAATGTTCTTCAGAGCCCTCTCACCAGTCCTCCAACTGTTCCTGCCACTATGACTAAATCAGTGGATATTATACCGATACCAGTCCTTATAGGCTCATTTTTTCAGTGGCCTAGAACAGGGGTGCACAAACCCCAGCCCTGGGGCCACTTGCGGCCCTCGAGGCCTCTCAATGCAGCCCTCAGGGAGCCCCCAGTCTCCAAAGAGCCTCTGGCCCTCTAGTGATTTGTTGGAGCCCGCACTGGCCCGCTGCAACTGCTCTCAGTGTGAGGGCAATTATTTGACCTCTCGCATGGTCTGTGGGATGAGGGCTCCCTCCACTGCTTGCTGTTTCACGTCTGTGACACAGTAGCGGCAGCAAAGGAAAGGCCAGCCTTGCTTTGTGCTATGCCTTTTATCGGCCTTGAGCTATTGCAAGAACTTCATTAATTCATATAAGTTCATCTTTAATATATTCATTTATGTAAACTTAAGGAAATTTATTCAAATTTTATATGTAAATGAATTCTTTTTTCCCCCTGGCCCCCAACACAGTGTCAGAGAGATAATGTGGCCCTCCTGCCAAAAACTTTGGACACCCCGGCCTAGAAAATTTAATCTCATCTGAAAAAATATGAATCTTCAACACATGCTTGTTTAAGATTGCCATGACATTAATTCCACCAAGCCAAGGAAGGACATAATCTCTGTATTAATGAACAACAAAATATTACATTCATAGGATTTTAAAAGGCTAATTCCATAGTAGCTATAACTTTACTTTCATTCCACTTCAATCTGTGGTTATTCAAAATTTCAACATACAAATCCTTGTTATCGGCAGGGGTTCGGTTCCCAGAACCCCCACAGGTACAGAAATCCACAAATGCTTAAATCCATGGATTAGGGCCCCCCAAACCCTCTGGATGCAACTAGAGCATATTCTGAGGGCCAGGGCGGCTGCATGTGGCCTCCCTGGAAGGACATGTCATAAGTCTTCACAGCTTCAGTCATGTTCGGAAGGTCTAGGTGGGGCCCCTGCCATGAGTTTGGAATGCAAGGATGATGAAATCTGTGGGTTCCATACCCACAGATAAGGCAGCCCACCTGTACTAAGTTCTCTTTAATGCTACTGAGAACCATACCACATGCTTATGACAGACACATGAAGGTTTCCCAGAACAGTTCATTTGCATTTGCATTCTACTCTCTTCTTCTATACAATTTGGTTTACCTGTGACATAACATTCTGACATGGTCTGTTTTCCTACTAATGACTGTCAATTATGTGGAACAGGACAAGAAAACTTATCACATAACATTATGTCACAGGTAATGGCAGCTATTAGAAGGAGAAAGGGAAGGATGACATGGGACGACCATTTTCAACAGCCCCTCATGTCTGTTGTAATGTTAAGTTCACCCTTGAATCATTCATGATGCCAATGGGCCATAGGCTGTATCCCTATGATATACAGTTTAATAATAGAATTGACAAGGAAAAAATTGCAGCAAAGTTCCAGAGGGCAGACAAGACTTTTAAAGACATGTACGAGAGTGTACTTGTTTTAATTGGCACTTGAATGTTAAGGGAGAAGCAAGGTACTGGTAACCTGGTACCAAAAGCCTTCATTTCTTGCCTAATTGAATCATAGGTGGCTATATCAATGGCTAATAAAATCATAGGTGGCTATATCAATCCATTAGAAAAAATTCAAAAGCAAGGCAAAAACTAGGGAACTCTTCCTCCAGCTAATTGTCAAGATAAATGACAAGAATGAGAAAAAGAAAGGTGGGCATGATGAAGAAATCCAAAAGTCTGTATTTTGTACAGCACCCTTTGTTTGGAAAATACTACATTCAATTGTCCAGAATTTCTAACTCATCACACAAATTATGTAACTTTATTGTTTTAGTCAGACTCAGAGCCCAATCCTGAGGTCCGCAGCACAGCTCCGCACCGTGGACCTCAGTCGCAAACGTGCTGTAAGGCACATCTGTGGGGCTTACCGCCGGGTTCCCGCCGGAGTTAGCCCAGCACTGGTCAGTGCTGGACTAGCGCCCGTTGATCACCCGGGTTCCGCAGCTCCGTGGTCCCCCGGACCCCCCTGCGGAACGGGAGGCGGGGACATGGGGGAGGCATTCCAGGAAGGAGGGAGGCATGGCCGGGGGCGTGGGGGAGGCATGTCGGGGGAGGGAGAGAAGCGGATCCGCTGAGCCAAGCTCCGCAGGACCCAGGCAGCTTGTGCAGGGCTGCTCACCCTACACGAGTGCCTTTACTTTAGTGGCGACCTTTTGGTCGCTGCTAAAGTGCGTAGCCCCATTGCAGGGCTGCTTCCCCTACTCAGGGGAAGGGGACGAATGTCCCCTTCTCCTGAGGAGCCTCCCGCAGTAGCGCAGGAGGTGCAGGATCCAGCGGCAGCCCTCCGTGGAGCCGCCGGGTCCGGGACCTCCGGGCAGCTCAGGATTGGGCTGTCTCTCCTGATTTACCCCACAAACAGAAATATAACTCAGGTTCAGGTAATCACTTGGTCCTCTGAAAAGGTGTTTCATTTTACTGTAACGGAAGTCTCCATTCCAGAAATTGGTAAATAAAAGCATGGGGGGAAAAAAATATGTTTTCTGATGCTCCTAGACAAATGGCTGTTATTTTCTCCAAAACCAAAGAAACCACTTTTCTACTGAAAACCTTGACTGCTTCTTCAGAAAACCAGTTCAACTTGTTCAACATAGTACTTGCATATTAAAAATGAAGGTGACTGGCTAATACAGAACAAGCCAAAGGGAAATCCTTCATACCATTAAAAGGTATTTTGATATCCTGAAAGTATGTTAACACACTCAGAAATGAAAAACCCTATTAAATAAAATAACTGAGGAAAAGAATGATGCTAGTTTGAAGACTAATTTTAAGTATCTTATGAAACCTATAACGTAAACTTGCATTTGGTGAAAAAATGCATTTTGTAACTTTTGTGACTGAAGCTCCACCCAGGCTTTAAAAGAATTTACCTCAACCACAATAGGCACTGTAAGGCCTCTATAAATATGAAGTATTCAAATTATACACTCCAGCACAATAACTAAAGCACCAAATGAATCTAGCTTTCTTTCCCCAAATAAAGGGCCATATTAAAACTAACTATCTTGCTCTTACAAAATCAGTTCAATAGCACATTTCCACAAACAATGTAATACATTATACAGAATCACCAATTTATAGCCACAAGATAAAAACAGGTGAATGTCACTTTGTGACATTCCGACCAGCGATGACCTGCACAAGCAATGGCTGCCACCAATCCCTGAACCCCTCCCCCCACAAGTCTCCGAAGCCGAGAGGAGCTGTGCTCCCCTTGCCTCCAGGGGCTTTTCTGAGCTCCTCTGTGAGGCTCAGAAAGGCGGAAACAGCCGAAAAGACATGACTTCCGGTTTCCAGAGGAAGGCTCAATTCCCTGGGCCTCCGAATGCGTTATAAGGAAAAAAAAAACCACTTCTGATTTCCCAATGGAAACCGGAAGTTGCATTGTCTTGGCTGTTTGGGCCATTCGGAGCCTTGCAGAGGCAGTGTGCAGATGCCGCTGCCTCTGCGGGTATCAGAAAAGCCTCAGCTTCGGAGGCTTCGTTTAACATCAAGCCCAGCTTTGATGGCAGGGGTGCCGGTCTGCATCCCTGTCGTTAAATGATGCACGACTGTACATGTAGTGTATTTTCTTCACAGACTGAAAATTGCCATTAATAGCAACACATGTTGCTTACATAAAAAGAAAGAAAATGGTTTAATAGGTTCTTCTCTGTATATCTTCTCCCAACAAAGGCTCAAATCTTTTCCAAACCTTTAACAGCAAGCACATCATGGGTGAAGTGAGTATTTTAATCATGGATGAAATGAGCATTTTAATTTTAAGTGAGAATTTTAAAGTTTAGGCTTTAGTAATTTTAAGTACAGAACCAGGCAACAGTAGTTTTAAAATGATGATCCTTTTCAGTTTAGCAAAGAAGGGCAATGGTTCCTATATATCCCAATATAGCATCTTTTATAGCAGCTGTTTGCTAGTGTTTTTTAGACTGAGGTTTCTTTTAGAACAGGAACCATTCATTTCAAGTTCATATTTAGCTATGTAGACCACTTTTGTGAAATTTTTAAATGAAAAGTAGTATATAAATATTTTTAATAAAAATAATCATTAATTGTGATTTAATGAAAAGTGACTACAAGATAGTGGTAACTGCAGGATAGTCATCTTGAGTACATGAAGTCAGAACAGTAGCTATTACTAAAGGATACAATTTTGCATATGAAGTGTGTCAAATGCAAAATATGTGACTGACATCCTACCTAACTCCCTGCGCAGCAACGAAGTCTTGCCAATAGGGAACATGCTGTATCCCACGGGGGACTTTCAGGCCCCAAAGATTTCTTCTAGGTAAGTCAGCCCTTGCTGCCTGAATGGGTCTACTCAGACCTGCACCAACAAACTAGCTGATGCAAGTTCAAATGGACCTGGGAAGGAGGATCAAGGCAAGAAAGGGGGATAGGATCTCAGTAGTGCCACTGTAGCAATACTTACCCCTTCTTGGCCTCAATCCACCCTCCTCCTGCCCTGATCTCCACCCCGTTCCTCCCATTCCCCACCTCCCTCCCACCCCTGCAGTGACTTATCAGTGCCAGGGGATGTGGACGGGCACTGGTGTGCAGACCTGGTTGCTCAGGACGGTGTGTCACACTTTGTAACAGCCATAAAGGGTCTTACTGCTGTCAGAATGCTTATTCTAGCAGCTTATTCTAGCAGCAAGAGGCCCTAATAGGATTGGGCCATGAGAGTATGATGGGAGTTTTCAATTGCTGTGCTGTTTCATTTCTTCACTTTTTCTGTAGCAATACGTTATTAGGAATAAAGCATTGTAAGATCTTGCCTTAACAACTTCTTCATGTTATTAACATGCCTTAACAACTTCATGCCTTAACATGTTTTTAGTTGAATGGTTGGAACATTAATGCAAGACCTGGTCATAATCATCTTTCCTTTCCAATCTAAGTTCTTAATTTTACAATTCATTCTATTTATGACAAGGCATCAAAACTACGTTGGAAGAGAAAATTTTTTTGAATGTCTATATTTAACCTGATAATATTGCTCCTAATACAGGGATCCATGGGGGTTCTGTTCCCAGAACCTCGACGGATGCCGAAATCTGAGGATAATGAAATCTGTGGATTTGGGCACCCAAAATCCTCCAAATGCGACTGGCCTTCCCGGCCCTCAGAAGGCCTTCTGAGGCCTCTGGAAAGCCAAAAACTGTGACTTCCAGTTTTCAGCTGATGAAATGTTTGGATGAAATTGGACAAAAGAGGAAAGCATGTGGATGGAATTTGAAATATAGTTCTAACTGAAAGTCGCTGAAAGAGCAAAGAGATAAAAGTCAAGTGGATGAACGTTAAGGTGCGCCTGTTTCTTTTTTTGAACACATTCTGCTTCCTAAGCCATACTCTAAATTCTGATATGATCACATACCATCCAAGCTATCCCTACTCTTACGGAATAAAGCATAAATGTAGGCACCTGAACACTTGCTGAGATGTTATGAATTATCATATATTGCTTGTTTGGTTACATATATGAAGAGCCTTTCTATTTATCCCCCAAATCATTGGCACAACTGAAACAAATCTCTTACCGATATAGCTGACGACGACAAAGCTGCAAAAAAAAAATTGACACTGAGTTTTTCAAGAACAATTTCCATTTTGCCCACATTCCACCTAATTTTTCTCTTTTGGTATTATATAAATGCAAGTGCTAATCATATATTTCAACTATATATATCTAAGAAAGTGCTATGTGATTTGGTACTGTTTCACCTGTTTTTGAGAAGACATACAGCTTGTTATATCCATCAAAACAACATCTATTGTCATAAAAAATGATGATCACTTATAAGTCTGCTTAAGAAGCTCTTGTAGCGAACCTTAATTTCCTCTCAATATGCTGTAACAATTCTGTATGTGCTGATGTTTCAAATTGCATGTGTAAGAAGTTTCCATCCTTTCCTAATTCATACAGACGTTCATATACCTCAGGCAAAAAGCTGTGATTACTTAGAATTAATTGTCATTCAGAGTACATCTCAAAAACCATTAATGAAGGACCCTAGTAAACTCTGAGGCAGTGTTTGTCAAACTGTGAGACAGGACCCACGAGATGGGTCACGAGCCAATTCCAGGTGGACCCCATAAGAATATAAGAACAGCCCCACTGGATCAGGCCATAGGCCTATCTAGTTCAGCTTCCTGTATCTCACAGCGGCGCACCAAATGCCCCAGGGAGCACACCAGATAACAAGAGACCTGCATCCTGGTACCGTCCCTTGCATCTGGCATTCTGACGTAGCCCATTTCTAAAATCAGGAGGTTGCACATACACATCATGGCTTGTAACCCGTAATGGATTTTTCCTCAAGAAACTTGTCCAATCCCCTTTTAAAGACATCCAGGCTAGACGCCGTCACCACATCCTGCGGCAAGGAGTTCCACAGACTGACCACACGCTGAGTAAAGAAATATTGTCTTTCCTAACCCTCCCAACACTCAATTTTAGTGGATGTCCCCTGGTTCTGGTGTTATGTGAGAGTGTAAAGAGCATCTCTCTATCCACTTTATCCTTCCCATGCATAATTTTGTATGTCTCAATCATGTCCCCTCTCAGGTGTCTCTTTCCTAGACTGAAGAGGCCCAAACGCCATAGCCTTTCCTCATAAGGAAGGTGCCCCAGTCCAGTAATCATCTTAGTCACTCTCTTTTGCACCTTTTCTATTTCCACTATATCCATTTTGAGATGTGGCGAGCAGAACTGGACACAATACTCCAGGTGTGGCCTTACCATTGATTTGTACAACGGCATTATAATATTAGCCATTTTGTTCTCAATACCTTTTCTAATGATCCTAAGCATAGAATTGGCCTTCTTCACTGCCGCCGCACATTGGGTCGACACTTTCATCGACTTGTCCACCACCACCCCAAGATCTCTCTCCTGATCTGTCACAGACAGCTCAGAACCCATCAGCCTACATGTGAAGTTTTGATTTTTTGCCCCAATGTGCATGGCTTTACACTTACACTTACATTGAAACGCATCTGCCATTTTGCTGCACATTCTGCCAGTTTGGAGAGATCCTTCTGGAGCTCCTCACAATCACCCCCATTCATTTCAATATTTTATTTTTAGTATATTAGACTTGATGCTACCATGGTATGTGACTGCATTTGGGGCAATGTTACACATCTGTCCTTTTAACAGGCTACTATGTATATGCTTTTATCAATGATAGTCAATGGAACTTACACTTGGGTAAGCATGGGTAGGATTGCAGCCCAGGATTATAAAAACTCTTCCTGTTGATGATGTCACTTCCGGTCATGACATCACTTCTGGTGAGTCCTGACAGACTCAAAACAGGCGGGATGACAGAAGGTAGCAATGCGATTGCCAGGATCAAGCAGCTGCCAGGGGTGAAAGGGGAGATTTTGTACTTACTGGGGCAGCACTGGCCTCCTCTGGGGGTGTAGACAGCCCGTGGACAAATCTGCAGAGCTTTCTAAGCCTCAGAATGTCTAGAAATGGCAATCGCAAAACCGGAAGTGGGTCGTGATAACTATTTTTAGACACTGAGATTTGGGGAGTCCTGTGGAGGCATCCACGGGCTCTCCGCACCCCCCAGGAGGCTGGCACTGCTCCTTGAAAGTATAAAACTGCCTTTCACCCCTGGCAGCAGTGCAATCCTGGCAAAGGCATCACTGTCTTCACCTCTCCCCCACAAAGACTAACCTCAGTTCCCAAACTCCCAGAGAGTTTGGGAACCACTGGAAGAGGGTTTTGCATTTAAAGTAGTGTTATTCGTACCACTGGTGATACTTGAGGTGATATCTGGTGGTACCTGTGGGACTCCTGCTGCCTGGCAGCAAGAACAGCAACACAATACAACAAGTTTGGCTCCTCCTACTAGCGGTGAGATGGGCATAGCTCCAATGTGAGCTTATGTGTGCTCATAAAAGCCCTCCCATCCACCCTAAGCCTCTTACCGGTGTTTGTCACGTTGCATCTGGCCTCTCAATCTGGAAGTAACTGGTGATGACATCATCACCAGTTACTTCCAGCGGTACGTCTGATAGGTGCGCAATGCAAAGTGGTATAGCAGGGGACAAATGCTGATTTAAAGCATATATTTGGAAAAAGAAGGGACGGTTTTCAAGTAGATAGAATCTGCACCAACCTCCACATGAATCTGCTTGAGTCCTTCCATGGTTCTCTCATCCACATACAATGTAATGGACCTGCAAGGTTAAGAATGATTTGAAGTCCTTAATATAGCATTGCTTGAATTCCATATAAGCAATTACAAGTCTATTTTGAAATAGCCTTTCTGAATAGCCTTTCTGAGGTACACGCATAAGGCATGATAAAAGACCTCCAAGGTTCTTTATTATGCATTCTAGGAAAATGACTTGCTAAACTAGCAGGTACAGAAATACTTCTGGTTTCCAGTTCTCAGAAAGTTCAGTTACTTGTTACTTGGAAAAATGCCAACTTTCAAAGTAGGACCTGGAAACCTCCATAGCAAGGTGCATGAGAAGGCCAAATATTTCTCATAAGTTCATATCAAATAGAAATAGGGTTTAACAAATCCTGAAGTTGGGGAGATGATGCGTATCCAATTATCGATTTATGTCAATACAGTGATGCCTCGCAAGACGAAATTAATTCCGCGAGTCGTTTCGTATTGCGAAAATTTCGTCTTGTGAAGCGAAGCGCGGTTTCCCATAAGAATGCATTGAAATTTAATTAATGCGTTCCTATGGGCAAAAAAAGTCAGAACAAAGTCAAATTTGGTTTACAAAGTGTTTATTAAGTGCTCTTTAAAGGCATACATACTGTACAGAGGATTTCAAAAATTTCAAGCACAAAACTTCAATGCATTCTGGGTATTAACGGTTGTGCGATTTAAAACAAACCAAAACAAAAAAAAATGCAAAAAAATTTGTCTTGCGAAGCACGGCCATAGAAAAATTTGTCTTGCAAGTCACCAAAAAAATCGCAAAACGCTTTCGTCTTGCGAGTTTTTCGTTGCGCGAAGCATTCGTCTTGCGAGGCATCACTGTATGTCACATTCACTATGTTCTCTTTGTTGAACAAACCGAATTGAATGTTGCAGCTCATTTCAGAATGGAAGTTAAGTCATGTAAGTTCATACTCAACTATTAAGCAACACTTTCAGCTAAATCTTGCATAGCTTTGATTAAATTAAAGAAGTGATCAAGCTACACTGACAGGAACAGATACATTGTTCCTCTTTATAAATTACTCTCGCTATCCAGATTTTCACTTATACATACGGCATATCCCTTTTTATCCATACCAAGATTTTCAATATAAAGTCCTGGAATGGTAAAAGGGGAAAAAAACCAAGTCCCTCATGAAGGTCTACCTTCCATTTTACCCAGTGGTTACATCTCTCCTCTGCTTTGAGTTCCAAAAACAGAGAAGAGGATGAATTTGCCTCACATGCCCAAGAAGGAGTTCTAGGAAGCTGGATCAAATTTTGGATTTCTCCCTTAGTAGGACAGAGGTCCAGGAGCATCCCCTTTCTTGGGTGAGCTCCTTTGTGCCTAAGAGGAAATGCTCTTCAAGACCTTTAGAGGATGGAGCACAGCCCCACAAAAGGTGTCCTCCTTTATGTGAAATGACTGCCTGATGGGTAGTGTGTCCCCGCACTTTCAAGATACATGAATTACATGTTCCCTTTTACAGTGTATCTGTTTAAGTGCTGTGTTTCTACAAACTACTGTTAATATGGCTCCTAAAGAGAAGATGAAAAAAATCATGAGAAAAAATGGGAAAAAGAGATGAAAAGTAAGAGAGTTGCTCATAGTTTGGCACGAAACCAGAAGTGGGTTGTGATTGTTTTCAGGTGCAGTTCTGAGATTTGGAGGGGCCTGTAGCAGGAGCTGCGGGCTCCCTGCATCTTCAGGGAGGCAGAGCAACCCCCTGGATATGTTAAAGAAACCCCTCTTTTGCTGCGGCGCCACAATTGTGGAGGTCCTGTTGCTGCCTTCGCCCCATCCCCACCAAGACTTACAGCAGACCCTACTTTCTTGTAGAGTTTGGGAACTGCTGCCTTATACTATTAGGCATTTGGGGTAATTTTAACGTGAACTTGGAATGCCTTTAGAATGATAATTTTCTCCCACTGAAATTAATGTGATAATTGAAGTTATTATCCTATATCCTATCAGTATAAGGGTTGCTTTCAGGAATGGATTAGGTGCGTATAAAAAATATGTTTGACACTGGTGGAAAAAAAACATACGAAATGAAGCTTCCATGAAGGTTTACAGCCCAATCAAATGCTACCCAAAGCTCAGGGCTGCAGCAGTGCCAAAATGGATACTACTGCAACCCATGGCTCCTTTATGCTTATCCCTTACCCTGTGTAATTCCAAGGCAGCCCCAACTGGTTTCCTCAGTTCTGTGCCCACTATTGAGCAGGCGCAGATTCAAGGAAACATGTGTTGGGTCACCTGCACTGGGAGGGGGACTAAGATATGGTGGCATAGCCTGCCACCATCTCCGCCCCACTCCCTCCCTCTGCCCTGGAATTCTTCCCCCCTTGCCCAGACTTACCATTTCGCCACCCGGTAATTGCCCAGAGCTCGGGGTGGCAGTCCACAGTCTGACGCTGGCTCAGCTTGGGCTCACACTGAGCCAGCTCCAGGGCCGAACTGGCACAGACTGTCACAAGCGTGCCTTACAGCACATTTGCAACACTATGCGCTGGCACAGGGTCAGCGTAAGCCCATCTGGATCTGGTCTTAGCTCTCTAAATATAAGATTTACTGCATATAACAGAAATGGTTTAACAGATTAAACAAAAAAGACTACACTGCATATTTATTCTTTTTACCTCTTATTTTGTTCTGCTAGTTTACTTAAGGAGTGGATGATCTCAGCACAGGCCAAGATTGCTCCATGGCGAGTGTGTAGATCTGTGCCCGCTGCCAGTGGTAGAAGTTTTGGTAGAACTGCAAGAAATGAAATATGAAAAAAATTACAGATCAAATTATTAAACAGTCTAGAAAACATTTTCTATTCAGGACATTTTTCCCAGAAGAGAAAAATAAAAGAGGAACAGCACTTCAGAAATCCCATTTTAAAAAGGAGCAAACAAACTTAGTTAGTCACAACAAATTATTCATTTCAGTGTGATGCATAAAAGCTGAAATCTGTAATACTTCTCAACCCCTATTTATTCCATAGCAGTCACCATAATATCACATGGAGAATGCTATGAAGTGGAGGCAATAAGTTATGTTTAGGACTTCTAAACAGATATGGAAACTGCAGATATGGGGGAACCCTGTCTCCAAGGCCCCTAAATACTTGAAAAGACTAGACAGACGTTAACAGGAAGCAGGAATTAACTGCTTCCTGTTAATGCTGATCAAGTCTTTTCAAGCATTCAGGCTGTTGGCAGTCTGCCTGCAAATCACTATAAGCTTGAATGCTTATAGTGCCCTGTAAAAGGAAGAACATTTTTGCCCCAGTTATGATCTAAACTACATTAATGGGTGTAGGAGAAAGCCCCCCAGATCTGCATTTCCGAGGATAACTGAATTTGCAGATCTGAGAACCTGCCTGTATTTATTTATACTTAACCCTTATACTTAACCCTGGAGAACTGTAATTCTGATTTGCAGGCACCTAGGGACAAACTAGGTGCAAGGTTAATCATACAGTTTGATGTTTTTGTTTTTAAATATAAATAGCAGCCACACTAAATCCATATCAAGACCACAGTATAAGGAGGCTGAGACTTTAATCTTAGGTTCCTGCTATGGTCACAGTTCAGATTGGGCACCCCTATAGCTTTGCTACTGACATTAAAAAACCATGTTAAGACCAAACTATGTTACAAATATCAATGTCACATTAACCAACCTCTGGTTACCTCATTTGCTGGCAATATCTAGCCTGTTTATGTCCTTATCTAGCAACATAAGATTTAAGAGTGGATTCTTATTGAACTGTTGTGGGTGCCTCAAAACAACATTAATCACTATATTAAGACAAACTCATTAGTAACTCACCTTTGTTCATCATGTATTCAGGAGCCTGCGGTGTAAGATTATGCAGAGCTTTGGTTGAAAACTCCCGAATAACTCTGTAATATTGGTGGAAAGAAGTGTGAGTGTAGATAAGGGACTATGACATGTCACATGACAACTCTTGCCTTTCTTCAAAATACGAGTGGCTAAAACGATGAAGAAATTGTCATACAACATATCCATACAATGACAGAGACTCATATGAAGCACGGAATTATTTTATACCTTATAAAACCACTACCAGGTGGCTAGAGCGCTCCTGGACAATTTCATGACATGTCTATTCACTAAATGCTATACAGAGTTTGAAGATGCTGGGCATATTGCTTAGTTCCTTGAAACTCTGTGAAAGACGGTGAATCAAAAATTTTAAAAAATAATGGTAGTCCAAAAATAATGTCCAAAGTAGGTTAAACCCAAATGCATTTACACCAACACGCATGTGCAAAACATACATGACTACGTTCTAATGAAACAGAAAACATCTGTTATTTCCAAAGTCAGTTAAATCAATGGTTCTCTGTGAATTGAATCACACAACTACCATAGAGACCTTTCAAAATATTTTACTAAATTAAAAACTGCAAACTTCCAGGCTACTCAACAACTGCTGTGATGAGATCCAAAAGTGCACGCTTCAGATAAAGCTGGTGGAGGGACTAAAATCATGGTTTAGTACAATAGGAAGTTAGTGATTTGTTGGCATTACATATGAAAAAGTGAACTATGGTTTCCATGTCTACTCAGACATGATTAAACCTACCCATCCCAGTGGTTGATCTTCAGGTTAACAAGGTGATCAATCATTGGCTGCGTATACTCAGGAAAACCAGCAACATACACACTGAGTGAGAAAGATGCACAAAAACTATTAGCAGAAAAACAAGTTTCCTTTCATGTCATTTTATGGTTAACAATTGCTTATACTTATAGTTACTTTTCACCATTTAGTGAGATATTAATTGTCCAAAGCCTTGGCTATTGTGGCACAAACCTCTGAAAGAACACCATGTATTTCTACTGTGTGTGGTGGAAGCAAGGAAAGGTTCACCAATGTTAAGTCAGTAGAGTGGGTAGAACAGGGCGAGGGGGTGGGAAGATCAGGGTGGAAGGAGAGGAGCATGTTGAAAGTGGGAGGGGGTGGCACCCACTATAAGAAACTTGCACTGCATACTATCCTCTCTGAAGCCTGCTGAGACACTCCCTTCGTCTCCTTGGACTTATACCAGTTAAAGAGCTGGTGTAGATCCAAGGAGACCCACTGGTGATCTAGGGACATATGGAGGGGTAGGAGAAAATATTTATCCTTACCTCTCCCTAGATAGCCGCCTCCCCACGACAGCATGTAGTGCAGCCTATTTTGGCGCAGCTGCATGTTATGGGGGAAGAAAGGATAGGATCGAACTGTTAGATATGCATACGAGTAAGATGTGTATGGAACGCATACATAACGTGTGTCAACACAAGCACATTTAATTAAAGGGATGCTTGCAGACTAACAGCCCAATCCTGAACTGCCGAGGGCGCGCAGCTGCAGCGGTGCTGAGAACAGCTGCTGCTACATCCTGCACGCTTCAGTCTTCCGCAGGTGGTGCCTCTGGAGAAGGGGACTTTCATTCCCTTCTCCTGGGTAAGGGAAGCAGCCCTGCAGTGGGGCTACTCACTTTACTGCCGACCAAAAGGTTGGCGGTAAAGTAAAGGCGTTCGTGTAGGGTGCCGAGCCACACACGTACACCTTGGATCCAGTGGAGCAGAGGTCCACGGGACCCGCCTCCCTCCCTCCTCCCACCCCTCCTTTCTCTGCCTTCCACCTCCCCGTCACGCCTCCTCCCCACCCTCTCTCTGCACTCTGCCTGCCTGCCTGCCTCCCTGGAATGCCTCCTCCCTACCCCTGCTTACTGCACCCCGGCTCAGTGGTCCGTGAGACCGCCAAGCAGCAGAGGACAGGCACCTGCCCAGTGCTAGCCAGCGCCAGCCAGTACTGGGCTAGCACGGGCGCTAGCTGGCAGTAAGCCTCGCAGATGTGCCTTACCGCACTTTTGCGACAGAAAGCCAGAGCGCCAAACTCAGGATTGGGCTCTAAGATTTCTTTTTAATTACTAGTTTTGGTTTAGGATTGAAAAATGAGTTCTAGAGACCATATGTTATAATGGCAAACCAAAGAGACTGCAGCTGAAACCTTCAAGAGCTTATGTGAAACAGAAGCAACTGAAAATTTAAACTGCATCTCAGATGTCCTTAAAAACTTAACAGTGAATTTTTACATTTACGTATAAGCATTGTGTCTTTAAAAAGAATGGTTGCAGTTCTTTGAATGTTCAGACTCCATAGTTGCTACTGTTTCTATAGTTGCTACACTTTTTCACTAGGAAGGATTGTATTTCCTTTCTTGTCCTTCTGATGGTCTGGTTACTCTTAGATATGACAAAATAACCATCATCTATTAATCAGGAGAACCTAACCATTTGGTTAAAAGTTTAATATCAGGCTTTTATTTGAAAGGATGGCTTTCTTTTATGGTTTAGTGCAGGGGTGTCAAACTCATTTCATCCTGGGGGCCATATTGGATTCAGGGCACCTGCTGAGGGCCGAACTCCAAATGTGGCACCCAGAAGTGACCTGAACACAGGAAGTGATGTCATTCGTGATACCACTTCCTATTTTTTAAAAAGCTGAGGCTTCCCCCTCACTCTGCTACTGCACCCATCCCAGACCCCATTCTACCACCAAGTATCCTTTGCCTCACTCCACCCTAGACCCTATTCTACCACCAAGCAACCTCCACCTCCCCCACCCCAGACCCCATTCTAACACAAAGCATCCTCCGCCTCAGTCCACCCCAGACCCCATTCTGCCACCAGCATCCTACGCCTCAGTCCACCCCAGTCTACCCTAGACCCCGTTCTGTCATCAAGCATCCTCTGCCTCAGTCAACCCCAGTCTACCTCAGACCCCGTTCTGCCACCAAGCATCCTCTGCCCCAGACCACCCCAGACCCCATTCTACCACCAAGCATCCTCTGCCTCCCCCCACCCCAGACCCCATTCTACCAAGCATCCACTGCCTCACCTCCCCCCACCCCAGACCCCATTCTACCAAGCATCCACTGCCTCACCTCACCCCACCCCAGACCCCATTCTACCACCAAGCATCCTCTGCCTCCCCCCACCCCAGACCCCATTCTACCAAGCATCCACTGCCTCACCTCACCCCACCCCAGACCCCATTCTACCACCAAGCATCCTCTGCCTCCCCCCACCCCAGACCCCATTCTACCAAGCATCCACTGCCTCACCTCACCCCACCCCAGACCCCATTCTAACACAAAGCATCCCCTGCCCACCAGCCAGTCAAGCCTCCTTTGCCCCCCAGTCCCGCACCCCCCTTCTACCACAAAGCATCCCCTGCCGGCCAAGAAGCCAAGCCTTCCAGTCGCCCCCCCGCCCCACCCCCATTCTACCACAAAGTATCCCCTGCCCGCCAGCCAGCCAAGCCTCCCAGTTGCCCCCCATCCCCCATTCTACCACAAAACACCCCATGCCTGCCAGCCAGCCAAGCCTCCCAGTCGCCCCCTCCACCCCCACTTACTTGCCACTCGTCAGGGCCAGGGAAGCCACGCACAGCAGCTCCGGTTCCCAGGCCCCCTCTGACCGCAACCGAAGCCCAGGAGAGCTCTGGCAGCAGCTGGAGGGAGGACCAAAGGCTGGGGATGCTGCGCGCAGGTGCTCCAACCATCAGTCGCCCTTCCGGTCGCAGGTGATCCCTGCTCGCGCCCAGAGGGAGGACCAAGGATCAGGGATGCCGCACACAGCTACTCCAGCCCTTGGAACTCTCTCTGGCTGCAGGCGAGCCCTGCTCACACCTGGAGGGAGGACCAAGGACGCGGTGCACGGCTGCTCCAGCCCTCACCTGAGTGCGTGGCCCGCTCACAGCTGGAGGAAGGGCCAGGGGCGACAAACGCGGCTGTTCCAGCCCTTGGAACTCTCTCTGGCCGCAGAGCTTCGCTGGCGGTTGGAGTGAGCAGGGGTGGGGCAGCCCCAAACTCCCCCAAAGCCCGGGGGGCCGTCCAAAATGGCTCTGCGGGCTGGATCCTGCCCACGGGCCTTATCTTTGACACCCCTGGTTTAGTGTCTCAAGCAATGTTAAAGAGGCTGCACTCAACAACTTACTATGATTTTCAGTCAACAAGGAAGATCAGCTTTTTCTAACTGTGACATGATGGTAATACTTGCTGCACAAATTTAACTGCATTTCATTTTAGTTCCTTTGTCACCATTTTTACAAAGTTTTGAATCTTCTAGATCTGTAAATAATGTGCCAATTAATTACAGCATTAGCTTTCAGAACAGTGTGATGGTTTAAGCAGGAGGCAGGTTTAAGATGGAGGGCACCAGGATGAGGTCTCTTGTTATCTGGTGTGCTCCCTGGGGCATTTGGTGGGCCGCTGTGAGATACAGGAAGCTGGACTAGATGGGCCTATGGCCTGATCCAGTGGGGCTGTTCTTATGTTCTTATGTTCTTATGTTCTTAAGCATCTTTGAATTAATGGGATGAAATGGCAAACAAACAAAAAGTGTATGTATATCAAACATCACAGTATAACTCTTTAATGTAGGCATCTAACTAATCTTATCATGGTAGGAGAAAGTAACGAAAAAAATTAATACTGAAGAGCAGACCCTCAGAAGGAGAGAAGTAAAGAGAAGAAAAAAAGCCTTTCCCTATTCTCTCTGCTGATATAATAAACTGAATTATTCCACTGTCTTTAGTGGAAGAGCATTACATGGAGAGAGCAAAAATAATCAATACTGTAAGGCTAGTAAACATTAAAAAAACCATCAGTCCAACCTCCTGCACTGCAGCAGAGCTTACTGTAACCTAACCACTTTGTGAGATAAATCTGTATCAGACAGATTATCCAAAGCCACCATGCCAGAGTTATCTCAGGGGCAAGAATGTGTGGAACACATGCAAATAACTGAATACAGCCAACTAACACTATCACAGGAAGCAATTTCCCTCTGTCATCTGTATCGTCCATGAAAAAAACGCTTACAACCCAAGTCCTATTAGCCTTTCCATTTGCACTTCAGCCCAGGTCAAACTCCCAGTACTTCAGCTATGGCCATCTCCTCTGGCATCTCAGGAGAAATCCTGAGAGGAATCCTGAGAGGAATCAGGAAAATATCTCAGGATCTTAGAAAAGGGCCTCCCTGACCCATCAGATTTCCTCGTTTTTGTTAAGCAACAGAAAAGGGAGTTGGGAAACTGGTTGTATGTAGGAGGAAGGTGTGTACAATGGAAAGCAAAGAGCAAAGGCAGGGTGGAGCATAATGGAGGTGTGTAGGATGAACAGTTTAAGGATGAAAGGGACCATCAAAAATAAGATAATTTAGGAACAAAAACAAAGGAAGTATTCTCACATGACATATCCCTAAACCTGTTACTGTCTTCAAGGCCTACAAAACTCCAACAAATATCCATTTGGTTCACAGTTACTTGACTTGCATTCAGTGAACGTACTATTTGTACTATTAGATTTTAAATTCCAGAGGAAGTAGAAGGTTAGTCTGTAGAAGCAAGAACAATGAAGAGTCCTGTGATGACATAAAGACTATTTATTGCAGCATAAGCTTCATCAGATGCATGAAATCCTAGGCAGGCAGGCAGGCAGAGGTATACACACAAACAAAATTCTAGTGTAGCTTTTATAAGGTAGCAGAGTGAAACAACAATACCCATTGTTACTATATCTATGTGTGTATATCTATATTGGTATATATGTATACACACTCTCTTGCTTGCTGAAGATTTCACTTCATGAAGTTGATGAAGTGAACAGTGAATCATGAAAGCTTATGCTAAAGTTAATTTTTTTAGTTTTTATGGTGTCCCAGGATATTCTTCAAGCTGATGCACAAAAACACATTTGGACTTAGAGCTGACCTACACATCACAGAATGAGGTGGTAAAATTCTGAGCTATACTACAATGGACTGGAAGAGAGAGGATTTTTTAAAATTCTACCTCATGATAAAAAGCAGCAACTACTCCCTGCATGCAGTAAAATAACACAATTAAGAAAGATGTTAAATCCCTCTGATGTGCTAATCTACTGCAGGCATGAAATTATATTTATTTAAGGGAGCACTATAAATGATTCCTTCAACACTTGCAGCAGTACAGATGAGAATTCTATAATTTAATTTATGCTTAACATGTAGAATGGCTTTATAGGTTGTGAGGCAAGAACCTAATGTACCATGTTTCAAAGAGATTGTTTACAGAGGTATCTCCAACTATAGGACTACTCAGATTAACCCATGTTAAATCCTGTTTTCCTTTTTATAATCAGTGATTACATTATTTCACCAATGAACACACTTACGTGGTTGAACAGGTGTGCATTAGCTCCAGGAGGTTCAATGATTTAAACTGAACTTTGGACTGAATTATACGCTTCCAGTTAACATTTTCGAACATGTGAGAATACTGGGACTTTGTTCTTACTTCCCCATAAACAACGTTGCAGAAGTGTCCTGTTCACATTTTTCTCAAACTATCAAAAGAAACTAGAAAAGCTTTTATAAAAATTCAAATTATTCATGTGTTTCTTAGAATTCAGATACAACAGGTTTAAATTTCAAAGAAAAAAAAAAACACCCCACCTTATATTGAGGTAACAATTAGCTCTACTTCCAACAGCAAAATAATCAGCTGCAGTCAAAATGTCAATTCCATGTGGGAAAGTACCCTATCAAAGTAAGGAGAGAAAACTAAGTGTAAATCATTCATAACTGAAGACACATAACAAATATGAGTTGAGAAGATATACAGAGCATCATACCAAGTAGAATCACTGCATCTGGAAATGAAAGTATTAAAATGAATTCCTGATTTCTTAGATTAAAAAAAAATACTCTACTTAATAAACTATGAGTACAAAGAAAAAAGAGAGATGGTAAAGAATTATTAAAGAATTGACACATACACAAACACTGTACATCACTTGGAGCACTGGGAAAAGTGTTGTATTCAGTCAGTTCTCTGAGATTTCACTTATCTTCGAGGGGCAGAATTGCTACTTTCGTTATCCGCGCCTCTGTTATCATTATCCACAATGCAGAGACCTTACTAGAGGCTGCAGGAACCTTCTGAATGGTGCCTGTGACCAATATGAACCCCTTTAAAATAACCAGCAGAAGCTTCTGCCAGTCATTTTAAAGAGGTATATGCTGGTTGCCATTCTGAAGGTCCCTGCAACCTCTGGAAGGTCTCTGCAGCATTCTGAGAAATTTGGCACTTCTTGCTGCACTCTGCTGGTTTCCTGAGTGTTTCTGCTAAATTCTTCAAGAATGGCAGGGACAGTGTCTCTTCCCCCTCCCTCGAGTACCCCTTGTACCTAACCCCATTGATCCCACAAGATCCAGGGTTCATTACTGGCAAATTCACTACCCACTAGGGCAGGGGTTTTCAAACTGGGATGTCGTGATGCCCCAGCCTGGCCTCTGCCCCCTTAAGGGGTTGGGGCAGTGAGGAGGGGCCTCTGCCCCCTTAAGGGGTGGGGAGCATGATCGCTCCACTTGTTCAGCTTGGGGGGGCCCTGCGGATGGTCGTGCAGGATTCCCCACATCCCTGGGAGGCTGCAGGAGGCTCTGGTAAGTCCAGCCAAGCCCCTGTAGCCTCCTGAGCTGCATTCTCCCCGCAAGGACATAGAGCAGTTTTCAAATTCCCTGAGAGTTTGAAAACCGCTGCACTAGGGTTTGGAGGAACCTCTGCCTCCCAGTTGCACGTGCCTGATCTCGTCTGATCTCAGAAGCTAAGCAGGGCCAGGCCTGGTTAGTACTTGGATGGGAGACCACCTGGGAATACCAGGTGCTGTAGGCTTATACCATAGTCTTTCGAGACTGAAGGTTGCCAACCAACCCTTAGCGGATAATGAGAACTGACTGCAAACCTTTTTTTAAAATATAGTACAAAGTGGTGTGTGTGTATGTGAGAATTAAAAACAACAACAAAAAACCACTAGTTCCCAAGGTTGCATCACACTTTAGCACCACAAAAAGAGAATAAACCCAAAGGGAAAGATATGCAGATAGTATCTGGTTACGACTCTCAGCAGCTCCTATTGAGCTCTATGGACAGAGGTTAAGAAAGAAAAATCACACTGCACACACTAGAGTTTTTCACAGTCCCTCCACTGTCTTTGGAGAATCCTTCAGAGCAGCATCTGGAACATTGCATGGGGCTGCACACTCTCTACATGTACAGTTGAATTAGTATATCCTTTACATGCATAGTAAAGTGCTTTAGGGATACATGTGAAGCCTTAAAAACAAAAGCAATCAAATAAGCAGCAAACTGGGCACAGCTGAGATGGGAAAAATTTTCATTCCAGACACTGAAGTCACCAAACAAGTATAGCTTTTTCTAAGTCTACCCTTTTGCCTTCTCACAAGTGTCTGCCATTCACTCATATTGGAAAAATATCGTTCTGGTGATGTTAGTGGGGATGCAATACATCTTTGTGCGCAGAATGCAAAAAGAAACATGATGTAGTGGCTCTCAGCTTGGACCTCTGCAACTATACAGGCCCTACACACAGATTCTCATGATAGACATTTCACTATTAATTAAAAGGCAGCAGCACAACTGTATGCCTAATTACTCAGAAATTCAATGAAATTTACTCCCTGGGTTTAAGATAGCAGGCTTAAAAATGCAATTAATATTTTAAATACTTCTCTTACACTTTTGTTATGTAGACAGCATTGTAATTCTTTACTGGAGTACTGCTCCTTCATTTACACTACTTATATGTCCCATTTATATTCTACTTTCCCACATATGTAGTTGGTTCTTCTACTCACTCATACCATTCATGTACAATTTACTTTATATGCAGTTCTTTTCTTAATTATCCTTGTTGAAATTTGCTGAGAAAAAGGCAAATGCCATTCTAGAGGTAATTAAGAAAGCAACCGAAAATAATGCTACTAATATTGTACATTGTGCCCCTATACAAATCTATGGTGCAGTTACAATTGGAATACTACAGTCACCACATCTCAAAAAGGATACTGTACAGTTGGGAAGGCAACCAAAATGATTATGGCACTAGCGTATTTTCCTTATGAGTAAATGCTACAGAGTGGAGGGACATGATTGAGACTTACAAAATGCTGCATGATGCAGAGAAAGTGAATAGAGAAAAGACTTTTTCCCTGTCTCAAAGTGGCCATTCAATGAAATCAAATGTAAGAGAAAGTACTTCTTCACATAGCACATAAATAATTTATAGAATTTGCTACCACAATATATGGTGATGGTCACTAGCTTAGATGACTTTTAAAAGGGGATTAGACAAATTCAAGGAGAAAAAGGGCGCAATCCTAACCAACTTTCCAGGACCAACGCAAGGGCAATGAACCTCTGAGGTAAGGAAACAAACATTGCCTTACCTTGAGAAGGCCACCATGACTGCCCCCCAACTGCAGGATGCAGCACATGCCCCACTGGCACAGCTATGCCAGTGCCAGAAAGTTGTTTGGGATTGAGCTCTAAGACTAACACAGGCTACTTGTAATGCTAAATTTATGTGTGTCTAGTTTCAGAGACAATATGCCTCTGAATACCAGTTGTGGGGAACAACAACAGGATAGAGAAATACCTTTATCCCTTGCTTGAGGGCTTCTCAGAAGCATGTGATTGGCTGCTGTGAGAAACAGGATGCTTAACTAGATGGGCCTTTGGTCTGAGATAGCAAGACTCATGTTCACTTTTAGGCATACCTATTCACACTACTCAGCCATACAGTTAACCATTTGTGTCAGGACCGCTTCCTCTGTTCTCTGCAAACATTCCCATTAACATTTTCACCTGAACCCTAGTTGCTTTGGTTTTGGTTTTATTATTTTCCCCAGAAGCTATGAGATCTGTCTTTAATTTGATTTGTCCTTTGCCTCCACGTGACCACATACTTGACTTAATTATCCAACACCAGCTCTCACTTTGAAAATAATTAAGAATATTTTAAAATGTGTATAAAAATGTTTAAATTTCATGAATGTCATATCACACACAGTACAGGATATACATGATCATATAAACAAGGAGATATGTGCAAATGAACATTAATTAAGGCTGTGTGTGCAAGAACACCTCAATACTCAATGCAACATATAAGGAAAACCAGAAACTTTGAGTTCAAATCTATAGTTTTGGTTCCCATCCCTACCTTATTAAAGGCTTAGAAAAAAAATCGAACCTGCCTTATACCAAGTCAGACCACTGGTCCATCTAGTTCAGTACTGCTGACACTGAATGGCAGCCAGTCTGCAGGGTTTCAGACAAAAATATCTCTCTGCCCTATGCTCCACCACTAAGCTGCAGTCCCTCCCTTTGTTCAAAGCAGCAAACATCTAGCATTTTAGAGCTGCAATCAGCCTTTTCCTTGCAGGAGTCATGTGGATGATTATTGTTCTCAGGATGAAACATTTGGTTTTCAACCCTCAATCTTCTAACACACCTTGGCGTATGTAATCATTGCTTGAAAATTCACTGTGTCACTCCTAATGGTTGATATGTAGGTCAGATAGCTGACATTCTGATTAGCTGACATTGATTTGCTTCATGATCTTATTATGGAAAAATAAACCATTCCTGCTACAAGAGACATTACGCCACCTTTAGACACTGTGGTCATATTTTCCCAGAGCACTCCCCCAAGCAAGATCGCACAGAAGAAGAGTCAAGAGAAATGAAAAGTATCTCATGGCAGTGGTTACTAAATGTCGTTAGATAACAACGAAAGAAACTACTATTCCTTGCATTTTTGTTAATCTGTGGCGAAAATCCTAACCAAATTTCCAGCACTGACATAAGGGCAATGCAACTCCGAGGTAAGGGAACACACATTGCCCTCGTGACTGCCCCCCAACTGCAGGATTCAGCACATGCCCCACTGGCACAGCTATGCCAGTGCTGGAAAGTTGGTTAGGATTGCGCCCTGAGTGACTTTGACTTCAAAGATAGATAACATAGGTATGGACACATATGCTCTCTGGTTACTTACTCCATCTCTTTGCAGACTTAAATAAAAGGGTAAAATGCTTGAAGGGTACCCTTGTACCCTGTTAATAATAAAGTGCTTTCTCTCCAACTAGTCCTTTGCAACCAACGGCTTCTTCTGTTTTCATGTGCTCATGCAAATACTTCAAACTAATTGTTCCTCTTTTTCAACCTCCAACTCATTCACAAATGACTGCTCCTTTCCCCCTCCCTCCTCCTCTTCCTCCCAGGCTGTCATTTCTGGGAAGAGGATTCACCACAATAAGCACAATATAACACAACTGTGCAATCGAGTATAGACAATTAGTACTGTAAACATGTCCACAACAGAGAAGTGTCTGCAGAGAGGATTATACACATATAAACCAAAGCAGAGCTGCACATATAGGAGCTGAGAAAACCACTCACTTGAAATACAATGAAGTCAGAACAGGTTGTTTAGCCAGTGCTAAATGATGAGACAAGCAGTTTTGTGATTGCTAAAATATCTGGAGTGACAACACAAATCTGAATGTTCTACACCTTTGCCAGAGTTCTATTGGGACAGACCTCACAGAGTGCCCTCACTTCTTTCTCCCCTCCAATTCAAAAGTTTTCTTCACTACAGCTTTCAAGGAAAAGACAAAAAAACCTTTTTTTAAGCGACAAGGAAACATTTTTATTTGGTTGTAATAATTTTTTTAAAAAAGAAGAAACCCAGGGTACATGTAAAGAGGACATGATATACAAGATTCCACTATCTACCACTTCCAACATACAACGTGGCTGCAAATGGTATCTAGATGGGACGGCACATGTTTAAGTACAACAAACAAAAGGGAAGATCTGCCAATACGGACCAAATGGGTTAAGCCACTTAGCTGGAAAAAAGAAATGCCAGAGTTTATGTTGGGAGAATGAAGGGCTATGCTAAACTGCATGCTTAAGCAACATTTCCTCACAACGTGGTGTCACAACCAGCACAAGCACATTCACCAGGTGAACCAGACTGTTTTGCTACCTCAGTAGGAAACCGTCAATGGAGGGTGTGGTAAAAGCCACCCCAGGGTGCAGAGACACTTAAGGGAGTGGTTTGAGTTTCAGACCCAGTGGGAGTCAATTGATATTAAATGCAAAAGTTGGCAAAACCCTAAGGCAGCAAGAACTGAATGTACCAAGCACGAACAAGTACTAGGGGAAAAAACAAGAGTCAAACCTGGGGTCAAAGGTGGCTAGTCAGAAGAGGTACAGGATATCAAATCATGAATTTTGCTTCAACCCATATGTTCTCTTTGCAAACTTCTTGGTTGTCAAATTTCTTTCCAACAAAACCAAAGAATAATGGAATGGCTGTTAGTACTCAACATATTAGCTCTAGTTAACTTATCTTGGCTGGTTAGCAACACTTCCATACCCTATTATGGACAGCCTGAACAAAACTCCACAGTCATAAATCAAGTTGAACAAATTCACTGGTATGGCCTTATAAATGACACCCCTTCTAGGAAACACATTACTGGGATACCTCAAAATATGTCACGGATATTGTTGCAGAGGAGTTCCACTCCTAGGAATACCACATTCCTCTTGAGCAATTATGTAGGCTATGTTTAGTCTCCAAAAATGAAGCATCTTGCCCTAGTCTCACAACTGCTCTCTTGAACACAGGAGAAAAAGATCACTGCATACTCAACTCACACAGAAAGCATATTTAAAGAGGATCCTACTTATCCTTTTGCATCCACACACAGAAATCTGAACTGCAAGTTAGTCTCACTAAACAATTTCATTACTAGTCAAACACATTTAAAATTTACCATAACAAAAATATGCAGACAAAATCACTTGCATTAGTTTGCTGTATTTTTTATTTTTGTAAGTATTGAGACAATTTTTTTTTTAATAAAGAGGTTCAATAAGCTTTCAGATGTGGAGTGATGAAACTGACAGAATACTAAGGAATTAAATTTCAAAAGTTGTCATGCTGGGACTATGCTTTTGGGGATGAGTTTGGGTTTATTTTTAATTAAAACAACCGTAGGCACCTCAGTACTTGTATGCTGAAAGGCTAAACTCTTATGTTAAATAAATGATTCACAGAGGAACAGGTGCCCAAGAGGAAGAGGAGAACACAAAAACATTTCAAATTCTCATACTTAATTATGGAGGTGGGGCACTAATAACACATTACAATAGTACAAGGGATTAGTAAAAAAAAAAATGGTACTCCTATGAAGAACAGAACTTACTTTCAAGCAAGCATAGATAGGACTGAAGTGCATTATTGCACTGCAATCCTACTGCACTGCATAGGATTGCACTAATTATTGCTAGTTATTAATTTACAAGGACATCTAAATCATTCTTCAAAAAGAAGTGGTTTTCAACACTACTGCTCTCTATCTTCTCTTCAAAATTTTGAACATATGCTCTAATTTCCTGAAAAACCAGAAATATCTTTTTGTGTCCTCTGAAGGTCTTAGAAGGCTGTCTGATGGTCAGGGAGGCTTCCCCAGCCCTCAGAACACATTCTGGGGGTTTCCAGTGATGTGCTGGGTCTGAATGGGAGTCCATTTGAGAGTGAGCTTTATTTCTGCGGTGTGTGTTGCTGCTTGGAGAAATTCTGGAAATCTGAGCCCATTCATTCAAGTTCCATCTCTAATGCATTTGTTTAAATTTTATATTTTAATTTTTTTTCTGGCCCTCAATACCATGCTAGATATTTGATAAAACCCTCTGGCCAAAAGTTTAGAGAATCCTGATTGTCTGTCTGTTTTCCACCAATAGATTATCTAATAAAAGGAAGATATGTACTGCATATTTCTTGCTCTTTGGGGCAAACACTTCATTGTCATCATGGATTCAGCCTCTACAATGTCAGGTTTATCCCTCAAAGCAACCACTGGGAACAGCAACAATTGTGAACAATTTGCAGGGAAAGATCCAATAAGCAAGTATATGGGGTGCTTGATAAGCATGCTTGCCAGTTTGAAAATTCCTAATTTTGAATAATTTTGAAATTCTGATACTGTGTTTGTTCATTAGGTGCACATATGTTCCAAATGATGAGAAATAATGAATGCCTGTACAGTTTCTTTTTCGCATATCAGAGCATTTAAGAACATCATGTAGTTTTATTAAGATTCAGACTGTCTAGTGTACCCATAAATTGCTTTCTATGTTATTAGTAAGAAAATAGCCTCTCTGACTGCCCAGAATGTTCCAGTGAACACACAACTGCAGCAAGTACAGTAATACCTCATAGGTTGTTTCACTACAGTGTTCTTCATCCTGGGAGTGACTGACAGCTACTGTAGCCAATGAGAGTAGTGTATTCTGGATAACACAAGGCCAATCAGCATCATATTCCTGCCTCATGGGCAACAATGTCTCCCACAGAGCTGTTTCATGGAGTGCTCTACTTTCAGGAAACATGCCCTGGAGCTATTACAGTACAGACAAGATTTCAAAAACAGGAATAACTCCATTTTACCCTTGCTGTATTGTCATACTTGAATAGTAATTACAAAGAATTTGTAGGCAACATAACATACTTCAGAACATATCTTTAGTTGGAAGTATCACATACATGTGGATTTGAGCATGAATAGGATAAGTATGGGTTCCCTCCCCCCCCCAGATTATAATTATTTTTATTATTTAATAATAAAATATTATATTTAATAATACCATCACCACCACCAGTATTTACATACGGCCTTTCTGGTCATTGCATTGCTCCTCCTACTTTATTCAAGGTGGTTTACATAGATTTAATGTACTTCTCTACCACAGAACCAATAAAAGGATATAGGATTTGCAAATCATAGACACATTCATGGCTTTTACAAGTCACAGTGTAGATCTTCAGGTGCTATTAGATTAAACAAAAATCAAAGGCTATGTAAAAAGCAATAACAAGCAATTGTGTTTATAAAAAATGTAGGTTTAGCCTGCCGCTAAGTTCACAGATGTTGGATGGAAAGTTAGATGATGATGATACATCATCATTTTGATACTATTTAAGATGGGTTAAGCTTACGGTGCAGAGACCAGTTTCTTATTCTTTTAATGAACATTTTACACAGTCTGAAAGACAGTTTGTATAACAAAAATAAAATCACATTTAAACTATTTCAGATGCCCAAACAAGAACAGCAGAGAAAAAGAACTTTTAAAAAATGCCAAGGGTCATTACCCTGTAAGAATAAAAAACATTTTTCTGTAATCTTAAAAGGATAAGGGAAAACAGAGATTCAGCTCTGGAAGAAGATGTTTCCATATTATAATTAATATGTTATATAGCAACACCAACGTACACAGTGACTCAGACAGAGAGAAAAAACCAAGTCCAACTCCAAGGGCTTACAATTGAGACAGACACAAGGGAGCTAGTGGAAGGGGGGGAAGGATGAACATTAAGGGGTACATTACATTATCAACGTATCCACATTAAGAGGTTTGTCACAGCTACAGGCTAATAAATACTGTTAATAATACTTGCTGACAAGAAATGATAGTAGGATCACCTTAAACCGGTGGTTCTCACACATTTAGCACCAGGACCCACTATTTAGAATGAGAAATCTGTCAGGACCCACCAGAAGTGATGTTGTGACCGGAAGTGACATCACCAAGCAGGAAAAGTTTTTAACAATCCTAGACTGGAATCGTACCCACACTTACCAAGGAGTAAGTCCCATTTTCTAGCATTGTTAAAAGTATATACATAGCACCAGTGGTGTAGCTAGGTCATTTGACACCTGGGGCCCATAAATTTTTGTTACCCCATACAACATAATTAATTAATTTTTCAAGTGATGTCATGACTGGAAGTGAAATTATTAAGCAAATTAAAATAAATAATTATAAATAATTAAATTAAAGAAAAACAAATAATTAAATAAGGGGAAGCCAGCCCTGATCCATCAAGTGAATTTTCTCTGTAGCCTGCCTGCAATAACACTCCCTCACAAAAAAATCAGTGAGATTTTCAGCCCTACCCAATGCCCAGTTCAATTTAAGTTCTTATATTTCAAGCATATCACTATCAGGACCCACCTGGCTTTACAAGTTTAAGATAGAAAACATTCACCTTACCAGCTGAATCCTCTGTTTTATTCTTTGGGGGTAGGGGGCTGCCTTCTGGAGCATTTGTTGAGCTCCAGTTCCATCAGATTGGGACCATTTTGGTAGTCACCCATTCCCCTTTGCCTGACCTGACCATGAGGTAAGACACAGTTGCTTACTTGTAAGTAAACGCTTAGTTTTTCCTTCCATAGGGCTCAATACATTCATCAGCTTGGAGGGAGGAACGTCTTTAAAAAGATGGTCCCTTGCATGTTTGGTAGCAAACCACCACCTTTTGTGCTCAAAGAAGAATTTGCTATAGCAACATCTACCAACTTTGTTCCTCTGTTTCAGGCACTGTTTGCCTGCATTAGAAAATCAAACCCACTTTTCTAAGGGGTTTGAAACATGCTCTTCCTAATGAGATTAGTTTAAAAGTGTTTCTAGAAGGTACTTTTTTGTAAAAGCAGGTTGAAAATACCCTATTTTTGGCCTTTTTACAAAATTCATCAACTTTACACTTAATTTATAAACAAATGGAAAGAGCTAGGAGGTTGAAATTACATATTTGAAAACAAAGTTATATGGGGATATTATGCACTAAATTTCAAAATTATTACTTAATTATTGCTGGAGCTATTCAACATTAAACTTTGGATTTTTTTGGAAAACTGGTTTTTTTCAGCCAACTTTGCTGCAATTTAACCACTTTGGACAAGCTCAACAAAAATTATTAGTTTCATTAAATAGAGCGCAAAAAGTTGTATAAGGTAATATAAGCTAATATAGTATAAGGTTTCATTTGTTTTGAAATAATAGCAAGGGAGATATTGTCTCAAAGTTGTCAAAATCTCACGATCGTACTAAACATGGTTGCAGTATGAGGTCACACAAATGACTATATCTCCACAAATATTCCACCGGCAAACCTAAAACTTTACCAAAGTTCGTTTGAGACATGTGGGACTCAACAAACAAAATTTCATTAAAATCTGTCATGGTCGCACAGGGAGCTCTAGACCACTTGACATGGAATGACTTAAGTCCTAAGAAAGAAAATGTTGCAATCTACTTTCATATAACTACTCACTATTTCAATAGTATTTTTATTAAAAAATAAAAAATTCATTAGGATACACACTCCCTTTCTCCACCACATCCAAGAACATTTTATTTTCCAGGCTCTCTTAAGAATGACACTAATTGGAACAGAGGAGGCTTGCATTGTGGTCTACTAATTTTCACAACTATTGATTTGTATGAGACCAGGGAGGTTCCTCCTGCTCTTTTGAATTAGGAAAAAGTATTTTTCTTCTCCAAGGAAGTTGCCCACATACCCTCAAAACACACCTTGATGACATTGATAGTTACATTAACCAGAGGCCTAGTGCAACAGTAGCAATAAGGGGAAGTTGCTCTGCAGGAATAATTTTCTATACACAGTTCTAGACAAAATCCATTAACAGCTGATTTCAACTTAGTTAAAGCTTAGTTAGCTTTAGTACTGCACTCATTTAAAGGATCAAGTTATTTGGTATACAGCAAGTCCTAACTTAAAGTCATTTTGTTATAAAGTTGATTTTAAAAAATTGATTCCTGGTCAGGGCCACTGCCTATGCGGAGATTGCGTGTTCTCCCCATGTCCATATGGGTTTTCTCCAGCCTGGAAAGCTCACATTTATTTCGTTGTTTAATATTAGCAGTGCTTTGGGTCTTTAATTAGAAGTGATTTTGTGACCAGAAATGTGCAGGAACTCTTCTTTATGTATATCAATTAGCCTAAGGTAAAATTGGTTTCGTTATAAGTTGCTTCGCTTAAACTTGCCATTTACTAGAACCTATTGACAACTTTAAGTGAGGACTAGCTGTACTGCCTTTTAAGAGGCTGAAGGCTCTTTCACATAATTATGTAAAAATCATAATTACATTTTTAATAGGTACACAAGGAGCTTCACTATGAGCATTTTAAAATAATTTAACAAATTCACCATGCCTTCCCCACTCTTCTACAAGAGACAAAATGCCTACAATTAATTTTATGCTACAGTAGATTCACAAGAAATTAAATGAAAAGGGTTTTTTTTTTAGTTACTGTACCTGTCTACCAACATTCTCCTGGAAGGCAGCCTAGGAACAAAGATAACAAATGTACAAAAATGAGTCAGGTTTGCTTGCAGATAAACACCAGATCATGAATTCAAAACAAACATACAAAAGTATAAATGACCCATGGGCTTTATTTCAAAAAGTAAAGTTGGCTTTATTGGCTGACATGCACTCAATAAGTTGTTGTCACTGCTGCTTTATGTGTTAATGCTCTTTTAAATCCACATGTTGCATGCCAACATTTTAAGAATGTATGTTTATTAAAACTAGTCACACCCACAAAAATGGCCTTTATTGCTGACACAAGGCTTTCCACCAGAAACGAAAACGCAATGCTCTCAGAATACAAGTACTGAGGCAGGGTGGTTTTCTAACTTACTTCCGGAAAGCATGTGTGTGGTAAATCTTAAGTTTTCAGGTTTCAACCTTACTGACTCTCAGGCACTCCTTCTCCTTTCAAAAACAACATGAGAAGATTGTTGACAGTGGTTTGGCTGGAATGTGCCTTCTTCACAGCTCTCACTAATACATTTTGGTACTCAAAACCAAAAGTTTTGTGTGTGTATTTGGATTTGGAAGAGTGTGGGTTTGGATTTCAAAATGTGTAAATTGCCAGTCTTTGAGATTTCTTCCTTTTTAATACAGAACTTTTCTTTAGCTTTCAAGACTCCAAAAGAAAGGACAAAAGAAGATATATAACAAGAAGAATACTGAGGGTTCCATAGAGCTACCAAAGTCTTGCAACCCCTGACAGTTCATGTAGACCCTCTTCACTGCTGGAAGAGGATACTTCCTGGTCCTAGTTCTGGTCACCCCATCTCAAAAAGGACATAGTGGAAATGGAAACGGTGCAAAAGAGAGCGACTAAGATGATTACTGGGGAACCTTCCTTATGAGGAAAGGCTATGGCGTTTGGGCCTCTTCAGTCTAGGAAAGAGACACCTGAGAGGGGACATGATTGAGACATACAAAATTATGCATGGGAAGGATAAAGTGGATAGAGAGATGCTCTTTACACTCTCACATAACACCAGAACCAGGGGACATCCACTAAAATTGAGTGTTGGGAGGGTTAGGAAAGACAATATTTCTTTACTCAGCGTGTGGTCAGTCTGTGGAACTCCTTGCCGCAGGATGTGGTGACGGCGTCTAGCCTGGATGTCTTTAAAAGGGGATTGGACAAGTTTCTTGAGGAAAAATCCATTACGGGTTACAAGCCATGATGTGTATGTGCAACCTCCTGATTGTAGAAATGGGCTATGTCAGATGCAAGGGAGGGCACCAGGATGCAGGTCTCTTGTTATCTGGTGTGCTCCCTGGGGCATTTGGTGGGCCACTGTGAGATACAGGAAGCTGGACTAGATGGGCCTATGGCCTGATCCAGTAGGGCTGTTCTTACGTTCTCATAGTTAACATCTCCTAAAAAGTCAATGACAGACAAGCTATGTTGGGCTTGGGCAGAAATTTCATTCAATGGTATGAGTTAATGAGACGTAGCATGGTTGTACTGTCACCATCAACAATAAGCTTTTTCCAGCTCCTCAGTAGAGGCAACACATACACAGTTCACAGATTCACTGTCCAGTAGTTATTACAGGTGACTACACTACTTGCAAGAACTGGGCGTCTGAGAGCACAATCCTAAGTAGCCACTCTGCCGGCACAGCAGCCTCTGGGCAGGCGGAAGTTGACAGAAATGTAAGGCATATTCACAGCACCACAATAAGTAGACAGCACTGGCAGGGAGGTCAGGGCCACCCCACTGATGCTGCACTCAAACCTAAGTTTGAGTGCAAACACTATGTTTGCATTTAAACATCAGCTCAACGCTGAATCCAAACCCTACGACTGAGGTCACACTGGGCAGCAGAGGGATGGGGGGGGTGGCTCAGAGATGAGGAATGGCATTTTGCGGTGGGAGAAGGTGGTACAGGGGCAGATCAGGCCCAGAAGGGGTGAGATCAGTGGAGCAGGCCTCCGCCATAGCCTAACCCCCTTTCCAGGACTGCTGATGTTACACAGAGCCACTCAGACTTCCTTCTGCTATTTAGCAGGTGCTGATCCAAGTACCACAAAGGGCAGGTTTGGGTGATATTCGGGTAAGGGGAAAGCTATCTCCTTACCCCAAGGAGAACTCCAGCCTGCTCCTGATGAGTGCTGAATACAGCAAAAGTCATGCAGCCCCTGCAGTGCCAGCACTTGTTAGGACTGGGCTGCCCATTACTTGTGAATGCGAAGAGACTGAAGGACTGTATTAGAATTTATATAGCCTGCTGCAGTTACAATACAAGCAAAGTAAGAATGGAATGGCAGGGAGAATTCTGAAGCTATTTCAATATGGAGCTTCAACACACTCTACAATACATTTCAACTGGAATATCTGCCCACAATATCAAAGCAGCAGCCTTGAAAATGCAGCCTAGTACTAGTGTTTGTCTATGATGAAGTAGCCTGGAGTTAAACAGTTAGGACAAAAGTATACCATTGGGTTTTGAGTTACCATCTTTGCAGTACAGTAAGAAGAGGCAAAGTCATTTGTACAAATAAAGACATTTTCAAAAATGTTACTAGATACAGAGAGTTTTAGAACTGCTGGGTTAGGCAATAGCTTTTTCTAAGAAAAAATTTATGATTAATAATTTGGATTGAATAAATCACAATTATGCTTCAGGACAGCTTCTCTTTGAACGTGCCTAATTTAACAACAAACACAGTTAACTCCATTTACTATGCAGCAGAAACTGCCTTCAGCTAAATTGCTCTGCCATCACATGGTACTGAAAATATGGCAACTCAGCTCATTTTCAACTTTTCACACGAGATCAATTCCCACAGACTTCAAAAGAAAACTGAGCTCATTTTTAGGACAATTCAGTGTATTTTTAATTTCACAGTACAGCTGCCTATCATTTCAATTTAACAAGTCTGAAATTACATAATTTATGTTCATCAATTTGTTCCATTCTCTCAGAGTGACAATTTTGGGAGAAAAAATTAATTCAGCAGGCATATAAAACCATTGCAATATGCAGATTAAATCTGAATGAAACTATGACTTTGTTGGGAAGATGAGGGAGGGAATTGGTTACTAAGTTAATCTTTATTTTTGGTGTTGAGTCATGTTAAATCTGTCTTAGCTTGAACTGCTGGGAGATATCCAAAATGCTAGTGGGTACTTATTTCTACCTACTGTCTTTTGTTATGTCATGGAAAAAAGCTACATTCTTTTTAAAAAACCTAAATAATTGCAATCTTTTCAGTTACTGGCTCCTGATTGAACAATTTAATAATAATATAAAGGGAATTGTACTTTCTAAATTAAATGTGCAATATGCCCACAAACCAAGCTGCATATGGGCATCACATGGGTTTTCATTTTATACATATTCAGAAAATGTAATTCTATGATCTTTAGAAAACTCCTAGTACTAGAAGTTGTAAACATCAAACTTCTCAACCATGAGATGTACCAGATCCCATACAGTGACATTTTGCTAGGACTTGCACATAATTAATACATGCAGGGATTTAAAAAAAAAATGAATCCAACTCCACACAAAGCTCTTTTTGTAGTTCTCCTCCAACACCTGCCCTATTGTTGAGCAAACTGCCTTCAAAACTCAGGGCAAATTCATATGCATCTTGCAAGTACAACATGAAGTAAGCTGTTGACAGGGCAAAAAGATAAAAAAAAAAAAGCTACTAGGTTTGTGCACCTAAATCCCAGGTGTTCATTGGGTATCATTCCTGCAGCTTTATAGCAACATAAAGTGCTAACAGTTACAGATTTAAAAGGAAGGAATAGGAAGACAGAAGGAAAAATTCACATAACAAAATGCAGAGTAGTGCTACTAATACATTTACACATAACAGATAATATTAGCAAAACAAAACATCCTGATCATTTGCCATAAACAAATGGAGATCAGTTACAACTTTCAGTGGTGAAGAGTATACAGGTCCAGCCTATTTAAGAACATAAGAACAGCCCCACTGGATCAGGCCATAGTCCCATCTAGTCCAGCTTCCTGTATCTCACAGCAGCCCACCAAATGCCCCAGGGAGCACACCAGATAACAAGAGACCTCATCCTGGTGCTCTCCCCTACATCTGGCATTCTGACTTAACCCATTCCTAAAATCAGGAGGTTGCGCATACATATCATGGCTTGTACCCCATAATGGATTTTTCCTCCAGAAACTCGTCCAATCCCCTTTTAAAGGCGTCTAGGCTAGACGCCATCACCACATCCTGTGGCAAGGAGTTCCACAGACTGACCACGTGCTGAGTAAAGAAATATTTTCTTTTGTCTGTCCTAACCCACCCAACACTCAATTTTAGTGGATGTCCCCTGGTTCTGGTATTATGTGAGAGTGTAAAGAGCATCTCCTATCCACTCTGTCCATCCCCTGCATAATTTTGTATGTCTCAATCATGTCCCCCCTCAAGCGTCTCTTTTCTAGGCTGAAGAGGCCCAAACGCCGTAGCCTTTCCTCATAAGGAAGGTGCCCCAGCCCCGTAATCATCTTAGTCGCTCTCTTTTGCACCTTTTCCATTTCCACTATGTCTTTTTTGAGATGCGGCGACCAGAACTGGACACAATACTCCAGGTGTGGCCTTACCATCGATTTGTACAACGGCATTATAATACTAACCGTTTTGTTCTCAATACCCTTCCTAATGATCCCAAGCATAGAATTGGCCTTCTTCACTGCCGCCGCACATTGGGTCGACACTTTCATCGACCTGTCACCACCACCCCAAGATCTCTCTCCTGATCTGTCACAGACAGCTCAGAACCCATCAGCCTATATCTAAAGTTTTGATTTTTTGCCCCAATGTGCATGACTTTACACTTACTGACATTGAAGCGCATCTGCCATTTTGCTGCCCATTCTGCCAGTCTGGAGAGATCCTTCTGGAGCTCCTCACAATCACTTCTGGTCTTTACCACTCGGAAAAGTTTGGTGTCGTCTGCAAACTTAGCCACTTCACTGCTCAACCCTGTCTCCAGGTCATTTATGAAGAGGTTGAAAAGCACCGGTCCCAGGACAGATCCTTGGGGCACACCGCTTTTCACCTCTCTCCATTGTGAAAATTGCCCATTGACACCCACTCTCTGCTTCCTGGCCTCCAACCAGTTCTCAATCCATGAGAGGACCTGTCCTCTAATTCCCTGACTGTGGAGTTTTTTCAGTAGTCTTTGGTGAGGGACCGTGTCAAACGCCTTCTGAAAGTCCAGATATATAATGTCCACGGGTTCTCCCGCATCCACATGCCTGTTGACCTTTTCAAAGAATTCTATAAGGTTTGTGAGGCAAGACTTACCCTTACAGAAGCCATGCTGACTCTCCCTCAGCAAGGCCTGTTCGTCTATGTGTTTTGAGATCCTATCTTTGATGAGGCATTCCACCATCTTACCCGGTATGGATGTTAGGCTGACCGGCCTATAGTTTCCTGGGTCCCCCCTCTTTCCCTTTTTAAAAATAGGCGTGACATTTGCTATCCTCCAATCTTCTGGCACCGTGGCCGTTTTGAGGGACAAGTTGCATACCTTAGTCAAGAGATCTGCAACTTCATTCTTCAATTCCTTAATAACCCTTGGGTGTATGCCATCAGGGCCCGGTGACTTATTGATCTTTAATTTATCAATGAGGTCTGAAACATCTTCTCTTTTAACCTCTATCTGACTTAACTCCTCGGTTAGGAGGGGCCGTTCGGGCAGCGGTATCTGCCCGAGGTCTTCTGCCGTGAAGACAGATGCAAAGAACTCATTTAATTTCTCTGCCATCTCTAAGTCTCCTTTTATCTCCCCTTTCCCTCCCTCACCATCCAGAGGGCCAACCGCTTCTCTGGCGGGTTTCCTGCTTCTAACATATTTGAAGAAGCTTTTATTATTCCCCTTAATGTTGCTGGCCATGCGTTCCTCATAGTCTCGCTTGGCCTCCCCTATCACCTTCTTACATTTCTTTTGCCACAGTTTATGTTCCTTTTTATTCTCTTCATTAGGGCAAGACTTCCATTTACGGAAGGAAGCTTCCTTGCCCTTCACAGCCTCTCTAACTTGGCTGGTTAGCCATGCTGGCACTCTCCTGGATTTAGTGGAACCCTTCTTTCTTTGCGGTATACACCTCTGCTGGGCCTCTATTACTGTTGTTTTAAGCAGCCTCCATGCACTCTGGAGAGACTGGACTCTTTTTACCCTCCCTTTCAACCTCCTTCTAACCAGCCTCCTCATTTGAGGGAAGTCCGCCCGTCGGAAGTCAAGGGTTTTTGTTAGAGATTTGCCTGGTATTCTTCCCCCAACGTGCACGTCAAAACGGATCGCAGCATGATCACTGTTCCCCAATGGCTCAGTAACGTTTACATCTCTAACCAGGTCCTGCGTACCGCACAAAATTAAATCCAGAGTCACCTGTCCTCTGGTGGGCTCCGTGACTAGCTGATCTAAGCCACAGTCATTTAGCACGTCAAGAAATCCGGTTTCCTTATCGTGACCAGAACACAAATTGACCCAGTCAATATGAGGATAATTGAAGTCCCCCATGATTACAACCCTGTCCCTCCTTGTCACCTCCCTGATCTGTTTCCTCATTTCATGGTCCCCATCAGATTTCTGGTCTGGAGGACGATAGCACGCCCCCAGTATTACATCGCTGCACAAGCCTGGTAATTTAACCCACAGAGATTCTACGGTGGAGTCGGATCCACCTTCAATCTCTACTTTGCTGGATTCTATCCCTTCCTTAACATAAAGGGCCACCCCACCTCCAATACGCCCCTGCCTGTCCCTCCTGTAGAGTTTATAGCCCGGGATTGCGGTATCCCACTGATTCTCCGCATTCCACCAGGTTTCCGTTATGCCCACTATGTCAATATTTTCCCTTGTCACCAGACATTCCAGTTCTCCCACCTTTGCTCGTAGACTTCGGGCATTCGCATAAAAGCATTTGTACACGGAATGCCCCAGGATGGGCTGCTTATTCGCTCCTTTGTCCCCGCATCCTCTCATTGTGCCAAACCGTCTATCACATCCCATCACCCTACCTTTCCCAATTTCTTCTCCTACCCTGCCTTTGTCTTGTTGTTCTCTAACCTCCCCATCCTCATCCCATAGGGATGAGGAGTCCCGAACCGGATGCCCCTCGGCTCCTGTCGGCCTTCCCCCAGGGATCAGTTTAAAAGCTGCTCTGCCACCTTTTTAATGTTATGCGCCAGCAGTCTGGTTCCATTCTGGTTCAAATGGAGCCCGTCCCTCTTGTACAGGCCCCGCTTGTCCCAAAATGTTCCCCAGTGCCTAACGAATCTAAACCCCTCCTCCCTACACCACCGTCTCATCCACGCATTGAGACCCCTGATCTCCGCCTGCCTAGCTGGCCCTGCGCGTGGAACAGGTAGCACTTCAGAGAACGCTACCTTTGAGGTCCTGGCTTTCAGCTTCCTGCCTAAAAGCCTAAATTTGGCCTCCAGGACCTCCCAGCTACACTTGCCCACATCGTTGGTGCCGACATGCACCACAGCCGCTACCTCTCCCCCAGCACTGTCTACCAGCCTGTCTAGACGAGAAGTGATGTCCGCAACCTTCGGACTAATCAACCTTCGGACTAATCTATTTATAAATGGATTTCTTATACATGGATTTGACTCAACACGAATGGCCCCTGCAAATGAGAAGGAATGTGCTGATCCCTGGAGAAGGGGAAAAATGCATCCCTTTAAAATCAGTTTTAAAAACTGAACAGTCCTTTAACAATAGCCTCCTTAATGAGAGGGGGGGGGCAGCTGGCTGACAATCCAACAATCCTTCTCTCTCCAGCAGACCCCTCCCTTCCCCCTGAGCATGTGAAAGAAAGGTGATCATTTTGCATTGGTGAAGAGAGGGGCTGAGTGAAGGGCTGATGGACTGTCTTCTTAATGACTCTTACCTTACATCACAAAGGTCAGCAAGGCTGTTTTTAAATCACTGGAGCAAAGAAACTTTGTTTTTTAAATTGATTTGCTATAGTGCATTTTTTGCCATCCAAGTGAGTGCTTGGAACAGAACCCAGGCAAATAAATAGACTCAACCTGTATCTGTATCCACTGCAGATACAGATACAGATACAGATACCTGTATCTGTATCCACTGCAGAGGGGGTGGATCTGTATCCACTGCAAACATTCACAAACCCTTTCTTTGCCCTCTTTCAACCTGGGGAGGTACTTTGGTGGTGGAAGGAGAAGCTAATGGCAACTGCTTTCCATTGTTCAAGCAAGGTATACTTGGGTTTCTTTTTAGAAATGTTATGGACAGAGCATGTCAAAATTATTTCAGTCATATCATGTGCTTGGATCAGGCAGACCTAGCTCATCTATGAACTTGCTTAGCAAGTCATTCTTGGTTCCTTATCTGTAAAATGGAAATAGCCTCTCTCACAAGAATCTTTCAACGACAAAACCAAACACTGTAACACTGCAGATGTAAAAGTGCTATATCAGTTGTGAAAAATGACTACTGTATGTACAAATATTTTAAGAAAACACATTCTAAGTTTTATTTTGTAGCAGTGAGTACCTAATTTGCACAGACTTCTTCCTAAGCAGTTGCAGTTTTCAACCTTGTACAATTATTTGTTGCAACAAAGAGTACTGGTAGAGTCAGACATGAAAACCTGACTATATTGTACAACATAGCTGCAGCAGTGTTAGCCTGCAGCTATGATTACAACACAACCCATCATGGAGGAATAAGTATGAGTAAAGTGCCAAAGACAGATTTCTTCAAACGAGATTTTCTCATCCTCAAGCTATAAGAGAGCCTAAATGAAGTTTAAAGAAGCAGCACTTGAACATAGATGTTTGGCTCTTGTGCATATGTCCCTGTGAGAGCCCTGTGAGAGAAAACAGCTTAACAAGATACAAGACAAGCATGGACAACTTATTTCCATATCGAATACATATCAAAGACAAAAGGATCCAGATAATGTACATGTTTGATAATCAAAGGGCGCAATCCTAGAATGCACTTCAGCCGGCGTGGGAGGGTTGAAAATGTGCCATAAAGCATCTTTGCGCCTCCTCGGGAGGAAGCCAGACCGGTGCTCAAAGAAGCGTTGGTCTGTGGAAGCCGACGCAAGCCTCAGCGCCAGCTTCCTCCTTGGAAGTTCCACCCACCTGGGCTGACACAAAGAAAGGTAGATGGGGGGAGGCATTCCGGGGAGGGCAGGCAGTGGGCGGCCCCAGGGCAGGTGGGCAGGGAGCAGGAGGCAGGACTGGGATCCAGCAGTTATGCCGTATCCAAGCGATTTTCAACCTTTTTCATCTCATGGTACACTGACAAGGCACTAAAACTGTCAAGGCACACATCAGGTTTTTGGTAATTGGCAAGGCACACCATGCTTCCAGTGGGGGCCTCATATCCCTATTGGCCCTACCAATAAATGACCTTCCATCAAATTCCTGTGGCACACCTGTGGACCATTCACAGTACACCAGTGTGCCACGGCAGTGGTTGAAAATGGCTGCCGTATCCTAACTCCCGTTCCTGGGGAGAACAGAGCGTCTTCAAGTCGTTCCGCTCTCCTCGGACTTGTGTCACCTCAAGAGGAAACTCACTGGGGCAAGCAGCCCTTACCCGGAGGTAAGGGGAAATGTTTCCCCTTAACTCTGGCTGAGCTACTTATGGCCACTATCCTGAGCTGGATACAGTGCAAGCGTCCTGGCTTGCCTGTTCCAGCGCAGGATAGGATTGCACCCAAAATCTTATTATTTGCACAAACACAATAGGAATTAAATTACAGCTGACAGGCAGAAAGAAAAGAGGACACCCTAATTCACCCTACTCACTGATAAGAAAGGGATAATGGATTTAAAACTTAAATGTCACCTATTCACTTTTATTTTGTATCCTTAATTTCCAAACACAAATTGTGCCAAAAGAGTAATCTGCTAAATATTTCAATATAATACATGCATACGTATCTCAAAACAACAACAACTATTTTTAAAAAGACTGAAATCTTAGGCACATTAACTTCCCAATCATATCACTCGACCATTAGCACCAGCATAGCCGTGCAAACAGAACACACGTTGCATCAAATGGGGAGGGGGTATGATCGAACAGCTAGCAGGAAGTAAAAATATTTTTATTCCCCCCCCCCCCGTAGACTGCCTGGTTGCCCACAGGTCTCCTCAGATCTATGCCAGCCATTTTGCTGGCATTAGTCCAAGGAGAGAAAATAGGTGGGGTAGCCTGGGACAGAGGAGATAGAATCCTGGTGCAAGTCACTGCCACCAAGATCTTCCACTGCCTTCCCTTCCGCACCCTTAAATTTCCCCTCCCTGCCTCCTGCCCTCCCCACACCAAAAACTCTCCCTGCCTCTTCCCACCCATGAAACATCTCTGCTGCCAATTTATCAGCACCAGTGGAGGCTTTGGGAGCTACTATTACTCATGTTGCTTCACTTCCTGTATGCAGTAGTAGCCAGGAAGCATGTGATGGTGGATTGACTTTCACACCCATAAGGGGCCTCCTGTTGTTGGAATGCTAGTTCTGACAGCATTCTGATGGTATTGGGACTAGTGTTCCCTCTAAGGGGTCCACACCAGTGCATGGACTCCTTTTACACTGTAAAGAATTGCAATGGGCCGTGATGTTGCCTGCGGGCCATTCAGCAATGGTATCCTGATGTCATTACTGAACTTCTGGGTTACAGTGCTCCATGCTGTGCGGAGCTTGGCTGGGAAGCACACAACTGTGCCACCATGCACCTTAATGGGAACAGTATTTGTCATCATAATTTATCTATGAGGAAAACCTTCCTATCAACAGAAGGTACTGCTCAAGAAGGTTATATATTGTAATACCATATATGAAACAAGAAACTTTTAAAGAAACATGTAAAGTCACAACTTACCGATGCAGCTCTTCTGCAATTAATATCACGGTCAAATATTGCAGCTATAACTAGAGCACTAAAAACAGAAAATAATAATCATTAAAATAGTGGCATTATCCAAAAAGCGCAGCACACAGATAGTCTACTACAAAAACATTCTAGTAAGTGTTCAAGTTACATTCTATAAAGTTTGAAGAGAACTTCAGAACTTTTCAGAACTGAAAAGACCAAAAAAAAAATCTCCAGAATTAGTTTTCTGTTCACACTATAAGCAAGTTTGTTACAATGATGCACTGCTCTAAAGAAAAGAATGTTACCAGCCATTTGGTCTGTTTTGAGATCAGACCAACTCTCTTCATGAAATGTTTGGGAACTCCTATAGTGGTATTTTTCTTTCAAGCAAACAGAAGAACTTGTGTTTGCCATATGATAAAGATGAAATTCTAATAAGTACATGCTGGAAAGTTAGTTGCAAATGTGCTGGTACAAACAGAAACCAATCTGATTTACTCAGAGTAATTATAAAATGTTCCTAAAATTATTTGGGTTAACAGGACGTGATTGATAGCCTATTAACCTGAATAATTTTATGAACGTTGGTCATGAAAGTCTTAATGCTTAAATTATAAAATTATTTTTAAAACCTAAAAATATTTCTAATGCTGGCACATTTTAAATATACACACCCAGAAGACAATGAGATAAACAAGCAAGTATACCAGTCTGTAGATACAGTATTTGGTTAAGATTATCTCCCACTATTTACTTTTATCATGGAAATTTACATGATACTCCACCAGGATTTCCCAACATAAAGGAAGAGTCAAACTGGGATTTCTTTCACAAGCAAGGAATGAAACATGTTTTGACATATCTGAAGTTAATTGCACCTGATTTCTAACAGGTATGGCAAAGAATGGCTCACCTCTTCAAGTGTCAATGAGACATCTTTTGTAGTGTCCTAAAGCATATTAAATCTTTTGTCATCACACTGTATCATTTATCTTGTATAATTCTTGAGACAAAAGGATATATTGGTACTTGTACAACAAGGATCAGCAATGTATACCATACGGGTACATATTTTTTTTAAAAAGAAATCTGTCATTTTCAAGGAGATAAATGGCAAACGGTCAGGGCAAGGTGTTTTAAAAAGAGTATCATATCTTACTATTTTTACATCCAGTGTTAAATTACAAGAAGTTAATGCATTTGAAAAGGACTTATACAACATCCATGAGCTACTCTGTCATCAGGTCAATTTCATTCAAATTGTTGTGTGAAAATTAGATACAACTAATTTAGTTGCAGTATTCTGGTTTGTAACTCTGAATTAGATACCTCTCAGGCAGAATCAAACCAAGCCAAGCCCTGGGGTACCCCAAAACATTTATTTCCTAAGGAGAAGGTAAGAAATGCTTCTGCTTTCCTAATCCAGGTAAAGCAGGAGTACCCTGCCGGGGTACCCCAAAACAATTATTTCCTAAGGAGAAGGTAAGAAATGCTTCTGCTTTCCTAATCCAGAGTCACATTCCATATAGGACTGTATAAACAATGCTCCACTATGATCTTCAAACTATGATGCCCCCCAGGCCGGGGTTTGTCAACCCCTGCAGTAGTGTGTAGCCCATATACATTTTCTCATAGAATTCAAAAGAAGACACAAAGAACCAGGAAGTGCCCGCGTCTATAGTCTTGTCCTATGATTTTGTTTCTTGGTTATGCCAGAGGGTGATGACATTCTCAATTCCATCACACCGCATGACCAGGAAATATCTCACTAATAACAGAGGAAAAACTCCTTCACAGCGTTGTAGTGTAACAACTAATATTAAATTCTTAATATTAACCCAAGAGTTATTAAGGAATTGAAGAATGAAGTTGCAGGCAACTTGTCCCTCAAAACGGCCATGGTGCCAGAAGATTGGAGGATAGCAAATGTCACGCCTATTTTTAAAAAGGGAAAGAGGGGGGACCCAGGAAACTATAGGCCGGTCAGCCTAACATCCATACCGGGTAAGATGGTGGAATGCCTCATCAAAGATAGGATCTCAAAACACATAGACGAACAGGCCTTGCTGAGGGAGAGTCAGCATGGCTTCTGTAAGGGTAAGTCTTGCCTCACAAACCTTATAGAATTCTTTGAAAAGGTCAACAGGCATGTGGATGCGGGAAAACCCGTGGACATTATATATCTGGACTTTCAGAAGGCGTTTGACACGGTCCCTCACCAAAGACTACTGAAAAAACTCCACAGTCAGGGAATTAGAGGACAGATCCTCTCGTGGATTGAGAACTGGTTGGAGGCCAGGAAGCAGAGAGTGGGTGTCAATGGGCAATTTTCACAATGGAGAGAGGTGAAAAGCGGTGTGCCCCAAGGATCTGTCCTGGGACCGGTGCTTTTCAACCTCTTCATAAATGACCTGGAGACAGGGTTGAGCAGTGAAGTGGCTAAGTTTGCAGACGACACCAAACTTTTCCGAGTGGTGAAGACCAGAAGTGATTGTGAGGAGCTCCAGAAGGATCTCTCCAGACTGGCAGAATGGGCAGCAAAGTGGCAGATGCGCTTCAATGTCAGTAAGTGTAAAGTCATGCACATTGGGGCAAAAAATCAAAACTTCACATATAGGCTGATGGGTTCTGAGCTGTCTGTGACAGATCAGGAGAGAGATCTTGGGGTGGTGGTAGACAGGTCGATGAAAGTGTCGACCCAATGTGCGGCGGCAGTGAAGAAGGCCAATTCTATGCTTGGGATCATTAGGAAGGGTATTGAGAACAAAACGGCTAGTATTATAATGCCGTTGTACAAATCGATGGTAAGGCCACACCTGGAGTATTGTGTCCAGTTCTGGTCGCTGCATCTCAAAAAAGACATAGTGGAAATGGAAAAGGTGCAAAAGAGAGCGACTAAGATGATTACGGGGCTGGGGCACCTTCCTTATGAGGAAAGGCTGCGGTGTTTGGGCCTCTTCAGCCTAGAAAAGAGACGCCTGAGGGGGGACATGATTGAGACATACAAAATTATGCAGGGGATGGACAGAGTGGATAGGGAGATGCTCTTTACACTCTCACATAATACCAGAACCAGGGGACATCCACTAAAATTGAGTGTTGGGCGGGTTAGGACAGACAAAAGAAAATATTTCTTTACTCAGCGTGTGGTTGGTCTGTGGAACTCCTTGCCACAGGATGTGGTGATGGCGTCTAGCCTAGGGGATTGGACAAGTTTCTGGAGGAAAAATCCATTATGGGGTACAAGCCATGATGTGTATGCGCAACCTCCTGATTTTAGAAATGGGTTATGTCAGAATGCCAGATGCAAGGGAGGGCACCAGGATGAGGTCTCTTGTTATCTGGTGTGCTCCCTGGGGCATTTGGTGGGCCGCTGTGAGATACAGGAAGCTGGACTAGATGGGCCTATGGCCTGATCCAGTGGGGCTGTTCTTATGTTCTTATGTTCTTGCAAGGACTAGTAGTTTTTCCTCTGTTGGTAATTATTCATACTATATCTGGTGGCAACCCAACACCTGGAGAACTACATCCAGTTCTGGCCGCCACATCTCAAAAAGGATATAGTAGAAATGGAAAAGATGCAGAAGAGAGCAACCAAAATGATTACTGGGCTGGGGCACCTTCCCTATGAGGAAAGGCTGCAATATTTGGTCCTCTTAAGCCTAGAAAAGAGGCACCTGAGGGGGGACATGATTGAGACATAAAAAATTATGAAGGAGCTGGATAGAGAGACACTCTTTTTCCTTTCACGTAACACCAGAACCAGGGGACATCCACTAAAGTTGAGTATTGCAAGAGTTAGGACAGACAAAAGAAAATATTTCTTTACCTAGCATGTAATTAGTCTGTGGTACTCCTTGCCACAGGAAGTAGTGATGGTATCTTGCCTAGATGCCTTTAAGAGGCGATTGGACAAATTTCTGGAAGTTCATCACGGGGTTACAAGTCATGGTAGGTATGTGCAAGGCAGAGGTAGGCTGCCTCTGATTGCCAGATGCAAGGGAGGGCACCAGGACGCAGGTTGTGTCTGTTGCCTAGTGTGCTGTGCATTTGGTGGGCCACTGTGAGACACAGGAAGCTGGACTAGATGGGCCTTTGGCCTAATCCAGTGGGGTTGTTCTTATGTTCTTATTTTCTTATGCCCTGATTTGAACCTCAAGTACACAAACAAACAATGAAGGAAGAAATAAAGCCAGAATTATTTTCCTTATCACAGGTGCTCCTTGGCTGTGCAAATGAGCCATTAGTGTCAAAAGTATTTTCAAAGCCATTACAATAAAGCAATATATAGGTAGGCAAATAAATATGCCTGTTGAAATACTCCACTGAACCAGTTAAAGCATGAACAATAAAGAACAGGCATTAAATTATGTAGGAAAAAGTAAAAGGGATACTACTTGGGTATGAAGCAGCTATTGCTCCCTTCCATTGTAACCTATACTGTAGGGTGTAGTCCATATGCATTTCCCCTTGAAAATGGGAATATAAATATGTCTGTTGATATAATTCATTGTACCATTCAAAACATGAGCAAAAATTTTATTTGTGCACCAAAAGTAAGAGAACCAGTTATGAAGTTAAGGAGTTATGAAGTGCAAACATTACCCAATATGTAACCAACAGAAATTGCTCTTCAGAATGAAGTCGTCAGGCAACAAATAAATTTTTCATGGGGAAATTATTCCCAGCATTTCATCAGAGCACAAGATGTAGCTCTGAGCAATATTCATATTTCCTGATTCTGCAGGCTAATCTTGCCCTAGAGCTGTGGCTCCATTTATATGAGAGCCACACCTTCCTTTTCTTCTCACCACGCAGTACTCCAGGGAAGACTAAACTGCCTGCACTCCCACACTGTCATCAGTTTCTTCTGTTGAAAAATGGCACAGTTCTGAAGCACAGCTAAGAGGAGGAGCTTTCTGGTCTTAGCAAAACTAAGCTTCACCTTCCAGTTACTCCTGTCATCCAATAAAATCATCTAGCAATTCAGCTAAACAGAATCTCTTAACAGATAAGTGAAGCTCCCTGTAAGAACTACAGAAATGGTGCATGTGAAAGTTCAGATCATACTAGTTTCCTGCAGAAGTTTTTAAATTAACTGTCAGAACATTTATTTTGTATGCAATCATTTGTTGAGGCTTTCTCTAGGCTACTAACAAAACCTCAAGGCTTTGTCTGTAGCCACTCCTATTTAACTTTGCAAGAGCATCGTATCTAATGTTCAAGTCCCAATTTCAAAATCCTTCTTCCTTAAAGATGCCTAGCTCTGTATGAACATATAGAAAGGGTAAGTATGTTGCCTAGGGGCAAAAAATGAACAGAAGGAAAGTTTTGTATCACAGAAACACCTTTAAATTCCCTTCAGGATGTCCAATTATAGCTTCTAATAGTCATTGTTTTGAACAGGATAATGGCAGCTCCAGAAGATTTTAAGAATCTAGAACTGGAAAGTCTCTAAACCATGGATATGTTAACAGACTACTTAGATTTATAGTGTAGTTCATATTTACAAAAAAAAAAAAAAAAAAAAGGCAAGGTCTTTTCTATTAGTATCTGAAATTAATTACTTTTTAACCAGTTTTCCAAATGCTTCAAGTAAAAAATAAGGTCAACAGCACCATGTGAATTCATATGAATTGTTACACAAAAGAAAGGCTAGTTAAATCAGCAACCGTTCTTGTACCTTTCCCTTAGAAAAATGATGTAAAAGTATAAGAAATGTGTGTACATGAACTTCCATGCAATAATAGAGCCTATTAGCCAAGATAATGTCAGTCCTTAGCTCAAAGAGCCACCTGTTCTAAAGGATAGCAATGACAGGGTGATGAAGGGAATAGGAACTCTTCTTGTAAAACCTTTTGTGTTAAAATAGGACAGGCTTGGTTTAGGCAATGTGGTCAACTCTACTATTCTGGCCTCTGTAACTCTTATGGCAACTGAAAGACTCAATACAGATCATGAATTTGCAGTGGTAGCAGCAATAGGGCTGACACCTGTCCCTATGGAAGAATGAGACAGAAAGGATGAACTCCTCTGGGATCTGCTAGCTTCCTCCATCTGACTGTGGTATAGGGCAGGTTCAAGCAGCTGAGTTAGAAATGTTTTCTGGCCTTTGAATTAGCCAACAGAAAGTATTGAATCTCAACAGCTAAATCCCCATGAAAAAGAGTGGGTGGGTTAAGACAGTATGTACTTTTTGTCTCAGAGTTAATGCTGCTCACTAACACACCCCTCTAGAACCAGGAGGTGAAAAATGGAACTGCAGTTGGTATGCTTTCTAAACTAGGTTACGAATGGCCACTGCAAATGAGAAGGAATGTGCTGATCCCTGGAGAAGGAAAAAAATGAATCCCTTTAAAATCACAGTTTAAAAAACTGCTTTTCTTACTATTGTAGAGAGAGTCATGCAAAGGATTACAGGTATAACCTAATTATCTACAGATTTTTCTATGTCAGCTGGATGAGAAGGGCCCTTTAAATTAAAGAAAAACAGTCATTTAACAATAGCCTAGTCATTTAACAGTCATTTAATAAATTCGAGAGGGGGCAGCCAGTTGACAATCCATCAATCATTCTCTCTCCAGGCTTCACTACAAGGAAAAGTAACCCCCTCCCCCTTCACCCTGAGCATTGAAAGAAAGATTGATTTGCTCTGGGTGAAGGGAGGGGTCCCTGACTCTCCTGGAGAGAGACTGATTGATGAACTGTCTGTCCAATGACTCTGTCTTAACATTACAAAGGTCAGCAAGGCTGTTTTTAAATCACAGAGCAAAGGGACTTTGTTTTTAAAATGGATTTGCTTTAATGAGATTTTTGCCATCCACTTGAGTTCTGGGAACAGAACCCTCACGAATAAGGAGACTCAACCTTATTTCTTTCTATTTTCTTTTAAGAAAGAAAATCATACCTGTTTTCAAGTACCTACTTCCTGTCTCATTGAGACAGGAGCTCAGACATAGCGCCTCTTTCCTTTCGGACAGATCCTACACCAGGATTACTAATCTAAATTTTACAGCAAACTATCAGCTTTTCTGATTATAGTTTGACTTACCTTTAAGAATCGTACTGAATGCCAGCTGCAACCAAAGGTTACAGAGGAATTATTAATCATTCTGCTCTAACTGCAGCAAGGGTCTGTAATATGCTCCCTTCCAGTCATCTTTTTTCAGATGCAATTATTTGTACAAAAGCTACACATCCAGTTAATTTTTTATCCATTGTGGCAAGGAACTCTGAGCTCTGATGACATCTCAGGACAGCAATATCACCACCCCCATGATTATTCTTCTTGGTAAAAAGTTGTGTTTATTTAAATGATTTGATAAGAGCATACACTATTTAAAAAAATAAACATCATATTGTTCACAGCTACTACAAATGGTATAGAGATGGTGCAGTGAAGGCACTAATTATGGCAGTAATTTAGGAAACACAAAGAGAAAAGTGATGGCAAGCTGAAGCAAACATTCCAGTCCATGATTACTTAAGAGAAAACCTACAAGTGACCTACCTTTTGCCAGAGTAACTTCTATGAAAAAAATGAGGCATGTAGTAGCATGGAAAGGATCATGAAGGACACTTTTCCCATGAATTTGGGAATAATGAGCAAAACATGAGATGCCCAGTACTGAAGTACTAATAATTCTTCAGCCAGCCAGCCAGCATTTTAAAACACTCAATTTGGTTTCCAGTACAGCCACTGAATGTCACAAACTGTGTACGAGCAATGAACTGATGACAGCATTGTGATATTCTATGCATTGCTGCACAGGCACAGAACCATCATGCATGGTATAAGACCACCACCACCCCAAAAAAATGCTAGCAAGACCAGATGACAACATTTGCAAGACCACTGACAAGGCAGAAGGATCTCAAAAAGAATCTAGAAAAGACACAAAGCAACAGGAGCAGTACACTATTTCAAAACCTGTACACTTAGGCCTATCTACAAAAAACCATTTCTGTTGTTCAATCCATTTCAACAAATTTGAAATTTCAACAAATTTGTTCTAAGATGTTGAAAGGTTCATTTTCAAAAAGACAGCAACAATTTGATTGTGGGCTAAACAGATGACTCTCCTCAGATTGGAAGAGTGACACACCTAAGGCTAGAACTGAGAGAGAAGAAAGAGAAGGCATGCAATTATTGTGATTGGCTGTAAACCAAGATGTGCTAATACAAGTGAAACTGTGTGTCATGCTGCAAAGATTCCCGATTTTTAGAGTGCAGCTGCACTGCTGACCTCCCACACGAAAATATTACAAATGGAAAAAAAGACAATGCAGCTTTAGGACACCACCAAAAAATAAACATTATTTTTTGAGAAAGAGCATCAGTTGAAGCATTTTAATCTAGTGAAAATCACTAAAACCCTGCAAATAATTTTGGTTTAGCCAGATCTCATCCAGTATAGGTGGGGCCTCAGTATTCACAAGGGATCCATTCTCAGACCCCTTGCTGATACCAAAAATTGTGGATAATCAAATCTGCAATTTTACACCCCTTTCTCCCTGTGAAGAGGACCAGAGTTGTGCTCCAGTCCCCTCTGAAGGTCTTTCTGAAGCCCACAGAGGCAATGCATGTCTCCCTGCTGCCTCTGCAGGTTTCAGAATGGCCCAGAGAGGCGGAAAAATGCCACTTTGGGTTTCCTGAGAGAAACCAGAAGTGACTTTTCTGCCATATAAGGCATTCTGAGGCCCAGGGAATCACCTGGAGGGCTTTCCCCAGGCCTCAGAATACCTAATACAGCAAAAAACGTTTCCCTTGGGAAACTGGAAGAGGCTTTTTTCCGCCTTTCCAGGCCATTCTGAAGCCCACAGAGGCAGCAGGCAGACACACACTCTCTCTGAGGCTTCAGAAAGTCCTTTGGAGGGAGGGCTCAGGTGGAGCCAAGTCTCGCTTAACGCAGGTCCAGGGGACCCATGTTGAGCCAGAACCATGGATGAAAAATCCACACATAAGCAGGCTCTACTTGTACAAATGCTAGTTCATTTATCCACTGTGAAGCTCTTCCAAATTATATCAGTAGATCAAGCATTTACTGCATTCTGAATTTGAACTCTTGTATAAGGTGATAAAAGATACACTATGCAAAACTTAGACCATCTAAAAATGTTATGGTGCTAGTGGTAGAGATGTGCACACCAGGATCTGTAAATGTGCTTGCTTACTATGACATGAGAACTAAGCATTTCCGTACTCTTTCCATAAGCCCACAGCTGATTCTCAAAGAATGAGGGTCAAAAACACCATCATTTTGGCAGCTCACATCATTCAAGCCAGATGATCCAAAAACAACATGATTTCTGACATACAGCCCAGTCCTCAGCTGCCCAGTGTGCAGAGCTGCTGTGGTTCCAAAAATGCCTGCTGTGGCATCCTGAGCGCAACCTGGCAGCTCCAGCCAGGGGCTCCACAGAAGAAGGGGACATTTGTCCCCTTCACCCAAGTAAGGGAAGTAGCCCTCAAATGGGGCTACTTGACTCTGCGGATGCTCTTTACCCAGTGCAGAATCAAGCCTTACGTTGGGCCGCACGTCCGACACGGGCCTCTGGATCTGGCAGAGCTGAGCTCCACTGGTCCTGCCCCCTCCCATACTCTCCCTCCCCCTGCCAGGCCTTCTCCCTGCCCTCTGCCCACCCTGGAACGCCGCCTCCCTACCTCCCCCCATGCCCTGGTTTACCTCTCCGCGACCAGGCGCTTCACACGGAGTGCCTGGCAGCAGATTGCTGGCCTTCAACTGGCACTGTCCCAAAGTGAGCTCACGCTGGACCAGCTCCAGCACTAAGCCCCACAAATGTGCCTTACGGTCTGTTTGCAACAGCGCGTGCTGGAGGTAAGCTGGCGCGCACTGCAAAGGATTGAGCCCATAGTCCATAAATAAGTTCCTTAATGATTTTTTTTTAATTCATAGTTCATTTTCTGAAACCTATCCCATCCACATATGTAAAAAAAAGTTTCACTATCATAACTTACCTTGAAATTTGATTAACAAACGGTCTCAGCTCCAAGGGATCATAGGCACGAGCAAAAGCCCAACACACATAGCAAGCGGCATCCCGTACATTCGAACCAACACTGCAAGCTCCCCGTTTTTCATCATAGGACAGTCCTTTTAAAATCACAGGAACAACTGTGGAGAATTTTTGAAATAAGAAATATGAACCATAAATGAAATAATTCCATGTGAAAACTGTGCAAATGAGAAATAAAGTTTGTTGAATAAGAACTCGTACAGTCAGTAATTTTTATGGATCACCGGGAGCAATTTCATTTGAGGTGCTAGTCTGCATTAGCAATGTGATATGGTACAAACATAATGGGGCATGAGTAGTTTTGTAAGGATGAAAGCTATTTTGAACCTGTATGTAACAAAAAAACAACAACTATACTAATAGGAGTTACACATTCTGGTACTCGTGAGGAGAAAATGCACATCCTTCAAAGAAACATTTCATAAATAGTGAAACCCTGCTGCAAGGGAGAAAGAGAGCCTTGCTTACCAAATTTTCTACAAAATTTGATAGCAAAAATTGTTAAAGGATTAGGAACACAATTTCACATGCCAAGATTATTCAAGAACTATGTTTGTACAGTTCATGATGATCATTTCAGAACACCACCAAGTGTTCAAGCAGTGTAATTCAGAATCAGCCAGATTCCCAATAATAGCATTAAGGTTATACTAACAGCAATCAGCTAAGCTTACTACTTCTGGTTCTTGCATTCTTCAGTGCTGGACAAATTGTCTATTCATGAATTAAAAATCTTGTAGTTGAATACATGTCATGCATTCACCGTATAGTTGATGAAATGATTTAAATCAGCGGTTCCCAATCTGGTCACGACCCACCAAAGGAACCAGAAGTGAGCCATTCCTCTTAAGGGGGAACACGAGCAACCCAATGGTGCCGCAGAGACTGCAGCGCCACAGGGATCCAGGGTCATTTTCAACGTACCAGGGGATGGTTGTAAAGCCTCCAGGAGTGTCCTAGAGGTTCACAGCCTCCTCTCCAGCGGGGGGGGGGGGTGAATTCTCATGCTCTTATTCATCCTCACAAAATCACTACAAACTAGGTATTAATGTTTCCATTTTATAAATAAGCTCATTTGAATGGAAAAACAGAAACTTGGGAAAAATAATACAGGGTGCACACTTCAGGTATTATCTGAGTTTTAAAATTTTAATGTCCTTTTATTCATTCTGTGTTTTAAGAAGAATTAGTTTACAAATCACAGCCATTTAGAAGAAAAAAATATTTTTTGATATTTTTGAGATAAAAAAACAGGATTCATACAAAAATGACATTTAATGCATAGTGCCCACAGTTCTGGGTCAGACCCAGATATAGTAAAACCAGTGCTGATTATGATAATATAACAGTAGTGAACTCACTTCTCATGAAAAAGGGTTTTCTTTCTACTGCTTTCCTGCAGATCCTTTAATTCCTTCTAACTACAAATATCCCAAGCAATACTGTTGGCAAACTTTGATGCACAGCACAACTTAAAATGAGGTTCCTCAGTTAAGAGTCATACATTTGATTGATCAAAGGATCCTGTAAATGTAGCTACTACAAATGAAATTGCTCAAAATAACATAACTCCAAAAAACATAATGGACCATAAGATTATCCAAACTTCTATCTCTGTGTTATAAAAGACAAATCATTGTAGCAATATGATAACAGTTGTACAGTATTCTAATTTTTTGCAAGAAGGCTGAAGAAGCTTCTCAATAAAATCTTTCACAGAGTTCCAAGGGTACAATGCCAAAGACTTCCCTAGAAGGCTTCCTCTTGGCATCTGCCTCTGAAGTGATATAATTTAAACACACTGCTTATTAAACAGCAGGTAATTTGAATCAACTGCTGTAGCCTACAAAAACAACAACCTGCAGGAAAAGATAAGTTATTTAACTCTTACACTTTCTTTTCTGTCAAGATCTGCAATCCAAATATTTCTATAGTAGATACAAGGTGATAAAAATATATCTGCATTCCTGATGTTATTCTTTTTGTAAGTACATAACACAGGTCTGAAATGTATTCCATTAAAATAGGAACAAGCGCTCTCTCTCTCTCTCTCTCTCTCTCTCATTGGTACTATTAATTCACCTATTTAATTCTTCCCAGAAATTGTATTTTCATATTTCCTGTTGTCAACCTGTCTTTATAAAGGTGCTGGTTTGCTAAAAATTTTAGAGCCTCCATCACAACAGCATCGTAACACAGGTAGGCATGAACAGAAAAATTATTATTGTCCCACCTGATGAGGAAAAGTGGTCCATGATGTGGATAGTGACAGTGCATCACCACAATGTCTTTTTTTCTTGTTTTTCCTGTATTAACTACCTGTCATTCACTGATTTCCTTCTTTCCTGTCCTCCTCAGTTATAGAAGTGTCCTCTTAATGTTATTTCTATAACACTGATGTGCTACAAAGATGGTGAGAATGCTTGTTAGTTTAATTTTAAACCACATTCCTCTTTGAAGAAGAAGAAAAAATTCCTCTCTTTAGAGCAGTAGCAATGTTCAGGGACAGGATAGGTAACACTGGTCCTGAAGGGCTTCTTTTCCCAGGGTTGGCAAGATAGGCAGGAGAGAGAGAGAGAGAATATAGGGACTAAACATAAACCTTTGTAAATTACAGCACACCTGATAAGTGATATAAGAGAAAGAAATGATCAGATGACGCTTCTTCAGCTGCCACCTCGGTTGGCCCTTTGGTTCAGGGAAAAGGATGTTTCTGCAAGAATAGGGGGAAAAAATTCTCTCTCTCTCTCACTAGGGGTGTCTGGCAACTCCAAAGTCTGAAGAACTGCTAAATCCAAAGAACTGTGTCATAAAACAAGCAAGAGGCACAGACTTCTCTTCGTGGGAAAGCCATATAGCAGAACTAATAGTTTGGTATTCCTTTCTATATTTTGTGAAAGGAAAAAAAACCAACAGCAGTAATGCAGACTTGAAAAATGTAGTTTAACTTGTTTTCAAACGTGTTGAATAAACTGGTGGGGGAAAAATGAATTTAACTGGTTATACAGGAACATGGAAACAGCCCCTGGAGGCAGTTTTTGAATTTCTTCTTCTTGTGAAGATTAAGCATTCCCACTACTGATATTACTGTTTTTGCTATTCTTTTAACCTCAAACCAATCAGCACCAGGGGAACAGGCTAGTTTTGCATATGTATAGAAAGAAATTCATCTTTTAACCATCTTCATCAGTTCTTCGCTTTGGGAAAGTAAATGAGATGCCAAAGCAGCTACTAACTTTTATAACCCAAGAAAGCGTCAGGTATCATAGGAGGCAATTCCACATCAGAATAAAGAGAACCCAATCATGACACCAAAGAACAAGTGGCACAGTGCTTTTCAACAGTAGGAGGAGAAAGAATAAGACACCACATACTATTTTAGATCCACCATACAGGTTAGGTTTACTACATTAAGGTATACAAAAGGTATACAATTAGTTTTAAACATCTGTAGCAGGCCGGAACTTGGATTGGGACCACAGACAGAAGTAAATGGCATCAAACTCTTTACTTCCATGCTGTTTTTCTGTATGTTTTTCTGAAACATACACCCTCCAGCAGCCATTTAACCTTTAAAGTGACACTGTAGCAAATGGCACTTCAAGGGCTAAATAGTTGCTTCAGGGTCATGATTGTCAATAGTAAAATAGATTGGTGGTAAAAGATTCAGAGTCCAATCCTATTCATGTCTACTCAAAAGTAAGCCCCGCATCGTCAATGGGGCTTACTCCCAGGTAAGTGTGCATAGGATTGTAGCCTAAATAGCTTCTACCTCTGTGCAACAGGTCCAATCAAATTTGCAACCTCATTCGGCTGATACAGATGAGTAAAAATAATATATATACTATATGGTCATGTTGTAAACCAACATGTTTACATATACTATATGGTCATGTTGGACCCAACTTCTGACCATAGTTCCAAAAGCACATGCAATTTTCCTCTCTACCTTTTTGAGAACAGAAGAAAAAAAGGAAAGGAGTATTTTATTTCTGCATTTTTAAGATAACTCCCGTCCCACCCCCAGACATATGACTATCAGCTTTCACATGGAGAGAAAATTAGAGGCACTATTTATTTAACCAACTGTTCCAGTTTTGAGCTTACTCTCTGCTATTATATAATTGATATTTGAATGTAAGAATGAATTTAGTGCAACTCCTTGCCCTCTCATATTTTGACATTAACTAGTACTAGTCAATTCCAGTCACCTACATCAAGCAAGGTCATCTTCCAGTTTACATTATGCATCTATCAATTTTGTCCCACTTTTTAAAATCCATCTGCCTTTTAAAACAAGGATTGAGCTAAAAATTATTGGAAAATTTAGAGCCAGGGTGGTGTAGTGGTTCAGGAGGTAGACTTAGACCTGGAAGATCCAAATTCCCCCTCAGCCATGCAGCTTCCTAGGTGAGTCACTTCCTTGGGCCAGTCACTTTATGTCAGCCTCGCCTACCTCACAGGGTTGTTGTGAGGACAAAAGGAGGGGGGCAGGTGTGTACACTGCCCTGAGCTCTTTGGAGGAAGGGCAGTATAAAAATGCTTTCCACTTCCTTAACCTAGGATGAGCTTTACCTTTTTCAGGATACACTTTCAAAAATCAACACTTTGGGGCCCGATCCAATTCCAGGTAAGTGCCCGTTTCCCACGTGCTGCCAGGGAGACGGCCATTGCAAAAGTGCCATAAGGTACATTGCAGTGGCCAGAACAATGGAGGCACTGGTGGGAAGGTCAGCATGGGTGGGGAGGCCAGCACGGGCAGGTGCAGGGCCTTCAAGCTGGTCAGAGGAGCCCTGGGAGCCATCAGCATGTATGATGCCAAGTGGTGGGGAGGCATTCCGGGGTGGGGGAGGACAGAGGGAAGGCACAGCAGGGGCAAAATGGGGACAGGGGAGAGTGGAGAGGAGGTTTCTATTAATTTTAACCAGATTCAAAATAATAGCATTAAGTTTCAAGGGGTAGATAGAATACACAATCAATTTACAGTAAACAAACACGTTACAATAATGCTTTCAAATTTAAAGAACTGCTATATAATTACTGACTCAACTGCAATTGTACTTGGAAAATCAACAGAATCCAGATCCACCTGTTGAGTTTGGGCACATTATTTTTTTAAAAAATGTAGTCATCTGTAGCTGTAGCCTAGAGGTAGTAATGAATACTTATTCTATCCCACCCTCCCTAACTTAACAACATTAACTACAGGTTGCAACAGAATACTTTGCTTTGAGTACTGTAAAACACAGACACAACTTCCGTCTTCCCATCAGCAAGGAGTTTAAAAGGTACTTTTTGGTGCAATAATAAAACCATCCTACTACTATAGGCTAACTTAGGACCCAATCCTATCCAGCTTTCCAGCACCAATGAAGGTGTGCCAGCAGGGCATGTATTACATTCTGTGATGGTGGGGACAGTCATGGAGGCCTCCGCAACCAAAGGAATATTTGTTTCCTTATCTCAGGGCTACACTGAGGCTATTTCAGTGCTGGAAAGCTGGATAGGATTGCGCCTTTAATTTTTGAAGAGTAATCAACCGTAAACATCACATATTTTTTCTAAATAAAAGTATCAAAGCCAAAAGAAGATTTGTTATTATTTAAATATTAAACAAAGAATCCATGTCAGATGTTTCTATTTCACTTTGTTCGTCTAAGTCAGACTCACATAAGTTGTGAATAAACTGAATACAGATTACTAGCCATGTGTGGTTGCCCATCAAGAGTTTAAAACACTTCCTGCTTTTGCTGCCTGCCTAGGACTGCAAAAACAGGGAGATTGTCAAACTCCTGGAAAGGTACAAAATGGACATTTGTCTTGATGGTTCCCAAGTTGTGAAGGCACAAAAACACATCAGGCAGAAATGAGAAGTTTTTAAATCTTTGTTTTGCCCTTTACTATCTTCAAATGCAGCACAACATGTACAGTTATTATAGGAGGTAATCAATGGTAACAAGCAAATAGCTATACATCAGTATCATATGCTAAGTAGATTTTTCTCCCATTGTGCAAAGTACAATGATTAGCTACAGCTAGAGGGCAATAATCAAATTCCATTGGTGTGCTTTCCCACAGCATGGGAAATAACACCAATCTCAGAGACTGCAGAATGGTTTTTCTCTCATTTATTGTTTCACACCTAGTACATGACAGAGGAAACAGATGAAAACACATCCACATAGTGACCACACATACAGCCATATCTCACTGTTGACCATTTTACAGCTAGCAGAGCTACATGAAATGCCTTGAAAAGAATTACAAATGCCCTGAATGTTAAAGAGTTATATGAAAGGGGAAAAATAAAAATAAGAAGCTTGCGCAATCAAGCAAAGGAAAGGCTGATATTTATACTGCTCACATGTACAAAGGGAACAGTTTTACACACCAGTGCTACACAGATTGTTCAAGGCTGCTTACTGACAGGCACTTCCACATTAGCACTTTGATAACTCTTTGGGACACTTGTTCTTTATATAACCCCTCTTCAGTCTGGCACCAATGTCACTTTTTACAAATAGTAAGGAAGCCAAAGATTAAGATACACTGCTCTGCAACTATTAAAAGAGTATCATGTTCATGCAAATTAATACTACAATAAGGAAAGAAGGTAGCAAGAAACTCTCAGAGATCCTTTAAAAATTCACTTCATTGTAAATCACTGCTTCATTGTATATCTTCACAGCAACATCCTAGATTGCAATATTGCAATTATATGCAATATCCTAGATTGACACAGAAGCCTACCAAACTCACTAACACACTCACATCATAGGTAGTCAACCTACTGACATTTCTATAATTACAAGAAAAAATGACAAACAACCCCCTTAAGAACAGCACTCCTGAAAGTCTCAGTAATGCAAATAATTTCTTGGTTCAAATTCTAAGAGTTTAACAACCATTAAAGGAACCCATTTTACCTGTTTGGAAATAAGAATTCTAGAGTTTTTAGTCAAAAGACTCCTTTTGACTAAAGATCATTCAACACCCAATCTTGGGACAGATCTTGTACAATACAATCTCTTCCCAAGTATGTCCTATACTACCAGGTCTCTGGTATCTCAGAAAGGTAGGACTTCTAGAGGGCATACTGTTCCATCTCTTCATCCATGTGCCAGGTTCCATAAATTCAATAGCCTTCTTGGCAGCGGCAAGTACCCTTCTCTCTTAGTTGCTTCTTGCTTTAAAAGCCAGAAACAATCATTGGATAACTATTTATCCAATAGGCTTATCTTCCTTTTTAAAGATAATATCAAAGGTTCATCTACTTTCTCTTGCTTCTTTTTTCCTCCAGGAAGAGCCCTGAGAAGGGAAATGTGGATAGGGGTTCTAACCAGTTCATTTTTGCAAAACCCCACCTCACTGCACTGTCTCCTACAAAAGCCTGGTGGTAAAGGAGAATTACCACCTCTCCTTTCCAAGCTACCAAGCCAAGCAAATATTTGAGGACCCCAGTGCACATGTGCACTAAACCTAGAACAAACTTGAATGAAAATAGTTTATTTACAGGCTGCAATTCCTCAGACAAATCTAAATATGAGAGCAGGGTCTACTAAAAAATTCTGAATGCTTTTTCTCAAAGTACACTGAATCTCAGAAGCTAGACTGATTTAAGTAGTTTGGGTACTTATTTATACATTGCAAGTTATTAGCTTTAAGCATGACAGCTATGAAGAAAAGAAAAAGAGAATTTTTCCAAAAGACAATTTAAAATATGCTGAGATCATTTAGTGCTGTGCATAAAACATTGTTAGGAGCATAACAATGATAATGATCAGTGTTACATCAATCCGGGAATTTTATTGCCTCCAATGTGACTACTGTACTCATCGCCTTTTGAAGGGTGTTACCTATCATACGACCGGACTATATGTATGTAATAATTATACAATACCACATGAGAATACCATAAATACACTTCAATACAGCTGCCAGGTTTTCTAGGTCAAATTGACAAGGACCAGTTACATCTATTAATGAAAAAAACAAGAAGCATCCTGCCTCCAAGGCTCTGCTCCCTGAACTTGCATATCCAGGTATTTTACTCTATTGCCTCCAGTTTTAAACAATGCCTACTACACCTGCACATTCTGCTCTACTTCAGCTTTAGCCCAGTTCAGCAGGTCTGCCTAGCAGCAACCACTTCCAGGGAGTGGCTGGTTTTTAATAAGCTCTTTGCTGCACTAGGATCATGCCCACGGGCCAACATCACTACCCTAGCTTCCCTCAGATTCACCCATACAAAAAACGAAAACTAAAACTGATCAACTTTCACAGAGTGTATCAACCATAGCTCAGGCACTTTATAAGGCCCTTTGGGTCACTAATCACAAAGTAACAACACAGAAACATTGCAGACATGATATTAACAGGGTAAGACAACTCCATTCATTTAATATTAAGTATACCAATAGCAAACCCAGGTAGTTGAGTACCTGTCAGCTTACAGAAGAAACACAGCCATTCACAGACAAGGTTGTGGTCTCTACATACTTGGGAGGCTCCCTAGATATGCCAAAATCAGACACGTTTGTAAATTAAAAGAAAATGCACACAAAAACTAGCTTGGTGTAGCCTTAGCATAGTTCAGTCGCCCTCCCCATAAGAGCCATGGAATGTTGAAGTGTCATTTAGAATAAGACAATACCAGAACATGGGGACAGGGGTACAAGGAGAGGGACCTGGTTCCCTGGGCCTCTTACAGTCAGAGGCAGACATAAGAGTTGGGAATACTGCAATTTTTTTTTATAGGTCCCTCTCATTAATGTCTACAATAATAAAATGGATCTAAGCCTAAAAAAATATTTACAAAGATTTTTGCTTTATCTGTATATGCAAGCAAGGGAAACCACTATCCATTATTATGATCTTCTATCTTATTATACTATCAGCTTTATTTTTATTTTTATTTTTTTGCTTCCATCTTGCAGCCACTTAACTTTGCTTTTCATGTCAGCTATCAAATACTTTCTAAGAGTTGGCATTTTCTCTTGTTTCATGTAACCCAGAAGAAGCAGGTCTGGGTCAGGACTGCTATATGGGTTGCTATATCTTTAACATATTTAATTATATTTGCCCAGAATTGTTGTATCATGGAATCAGCCCACCAAAATTAAAGAACTGTGGGGGAAACCACTTCCCCCACAAATACTAGAACCATCATAAATTAATTCATCCCCACACATATTAATGGAAGTTAGCAGGTGAGAAGGGCAAAAAGAAAGTACTATGTTTCTCCCATGAATAGAACTTATATCACATTTTTTTTGGAACTATGTAATCTGGCAAGGAAGAAAAAATATAAACATTCTGGCTCAAGCAAGGATATTAGACTTGACTGATAGGTTCCATCCAACTCTAGAATTATATGAGATGGTGAAGGATGACTTGCATGGATACTGAAAAACAAAATGATTAATTACTAAAATGGCAAAATGATATAATTTACCATTACTTTAATAGAATGGTAAATAAATAAAGCTCCCAAATATTAAATAGCATTAATGCTGATATAAGACTAACATCCCATTTAACCAATTTCAGGATAAAAAACAACAATGAATACACAGCCTCACCAAAAAAAAAAAAAAATCTCAAAACAGAACATTCTGTCCATGGGTACAGTCTCCTCACCCATATGAAAAAATCATGTGAAACAAAGATAGTTTACTCTCTGTTGATTACTGTGGGTTTGCTTCCAGTATATACAAGATATACTTTAAAGTGCAAGCAGTCACAGAAGAAAGCACAGAATATGAAAATGGACACTAAATTCAGCCTTTTACACACACACACACACACACACAACACACACACACACACACAATTTCTGACCATTATGGGTAAGAGATGTGTGGGAAATGCCTGTTGAAATCACAGAAGCCAAGGGGCAAGGGCTCATATGTCAGTGCTCTGCACATAACCCTGCTCCTCCCCAGAACAAATTATACAAATATTTTTAAAATTGCTTATGTCATACGGACTTCTGTATGCAAAAGAGAGATTTTGGCCTCAGCTGGGTTATAACAGAAGAAAGTAAATTAAAGTAGCAAATTAAATTAACTGCACTGTCTTTTCACACTTAATAGCGAAGTACACAACCCACAATTCTGCCCTATATGCTGCTTTCTTGGACTTAAAGGGAGTGTTTGACTCCATTAATAGAGATATTCTTTGGTCCAAATTGGGAATCTTGGGAATGATACAAGACTGCTCTTTTTAATTAGGAGCCTTTACTCAGACACCTCTTGCCAAATGAGGCTTTCACCTAGTGGTAATTTGATGGGTGTAGTATTGGTAAACAAAGGTGTCAAGCAAGGCTGTGTGTTGACCCCAACCCTTTTAAATTTGTTTTTAAATGATCTGGCCCCTTTATTATGCTCAGTAGACACTCACCCCCCTAAAATTGGTCAATTAGTCCTACCTCTACTTCTTTATGCAGATGACATGCTTCTGTTAGCAGGCACAAAAATTGGTCTAAAGCAGTGGTACTCAAACTTTTCTGGCCAGTGGCTCCCTTGACCCCCGTGGCTGTTGGCCATGACTCCCCATCATGTTCCTGAGGGCTGGAAGTGACATCATTAAACAGGAAGTGGCCAGAAATATTAACTATATTAAATATAATATTATATTTATTATAATATGATATTAAATATTAAATATATATTAACTATATTAATATTAATTATATTAATCATATCATTAATTAAATGCAGATCTTAAAAATATATTATTAATACACAGCAATATACATGCTTTATAAATGATCAGCTGCTCATCATTGTTGGAGATAGGTTGCTGGAGTAGGTAGATTTTGTCTGGTCCAGGAGGACTCATTTTTTTAAACTTTGTAAGCATACCAACAGAATTGTTTTATCAAATGAACAACCAGTCTGAACAACCAGTCTGACCAACATTACACACACACACCCCTGTGGACCCCAATCCAACTAGTCATTTCTCCCATTCTCCTTGGATAGGATTGAACCCTTTATTAATTTAATAAAATTAAATTTTTCCAGCAGCTGGTGGGGAAAACAAAAATAGACCATGAAAATATATCAGAGCTGAGAAGGGTTTGGTTAGGAAGCTGATTTGTCTCCTATACTAGGAGTTCCTATACTAGGAGCTGTGCATGCGTAGGCTTGCACAGTTTAAGCCTACGCATGTCTACTCAGAAGTAAGTCCCATTAGAGTCAATGGGGTATACTCCCAGGAAAGTGTGGATAGGATTGGGCTGGCAATCACTTCATCAATGGCTGATAAGTATTCCCTTCAAATAGCAAGATTCATCCCTTTAAAAATACAGCCTTTCCTCTTCAGTCAAACAAGATTAATAAATCACTTTAAAAACAGTACCCTTTTTCTGCTCCTGGACAAGTAAAGTGTGTGCTTCTCTCTTCCCCCCCCCCTTTGCCAACTGCATGGAAACAACTTTAAGACCCCTGGTGACTGGTAAAATAGGAAACGTTTTATTTGGGGAGGGGGAGGAAAGCAGGAAGCTTTGGAGATCAAAAGGGGGGAGTGGAAGAGGGAGGGGGTTGAAAAGAGAGATTTCACTTTGATGAGAAGCGATCCCAGGCTGGGAACTAGGAACCAACCAGACAAGGATCATCGAGGGTTAAGGACTGCAAGCTGAGCATGCTCGGTACTTGCCAGATGGGGGTTGGAGTCCAAGAGCTTTGGAAACAACATGCAGCGAACACAGAAGGCAGCAGCCTCAGAGTGGAGGGAGAAGAGGGCGGGGCGGCAGCAGCCACTCTCGCAGCTGAGCAACTCCCGTTGCTTCTGCTTTAAAAGAAAGTGCAGATGGCGGGCAGAAGACGGGCTCGTATTCTGCCCAGGGGTGTGACTGTATCACACATTCCGCGCCTCCCCTTTGAGTTCCTGGTGCCTCCCTAAAGAGCCGCACCGCACAGTTTGAATAACACTGGTCTAAAGCAACTAATCTCGGCATGTCTAAAATATTTTGAACAAAATAAGCTGACCCTTAATTTTGATAAATCGAAAATAGTGGTATTCAGCCACTCCTGGAAACCAACAACGTGGATCTTTAATGGGCATTCCATTCAACAAGTGAAAATGTTTAAATATCTAGGAGTCCTATTCCATTTTAGGCACTCATGGACTGCGCATCACCAATCAGCAATTCATAAAAGCTGTATAACAGCTCAAGCAATCAGTCAATTTTTTATTCTTGGGGGAATTCCTTTATACCTGCAGCACTCCAGGCATTTAATACTAAGGTAATGCACAACTCCTATACGGCATTCCCATTTGGATCTCTGCCTTCTGCATGATAGTTGAGAGGATTCAGTCTCTCTACCTATATAAAATCTTTGCTGTACCTCGATGAGTACCTTATGCTGTTTTATGCCTGGAAGCTGGCCAAAATAAAGTGGAGTCTCTAGCTTGGCTTCGCTCTATCAAACACTAGTTCAGAATTGGCTCTGCTGCAGCTAAGAACCCCCTATTGAAAAGTATTTTAGAAGACTCTTTCTGTTCTCCAAGACTTGCCTTACTTAGCAAGAAAGTTCAATCTCTAGGGCTTTCCCTAGATTTGCTGGGCACGAGGCCATGGGCATTTGCGTTTAATACCTTATGTACCCAGCTAAGGGAAATTGAAAAACAAAAGCTTTTAGCTGAGGCCAGAAAAACCTGCTCCCCATTTTATTTTGGACTATCTCGGGCAGCTGATTCTGGCAGGAACTATTTAAATTTTTCTAACAAAACAGCAGGAACCAAGAGTGTTTTCCCTGGCCAGATTCAACGCTTTCCCCTCGAATGAGATGAAAGCCAGGTTCAATGCTCAACAATCCAAGGTATGTCATTGTGGTTCAGGTTCTATCGAGACACTCCCTCATATTTTATTAAACTGTGATTACTCTTCTGATTTACAGAGCCACTATTTATCCCCTTTTAAAGTCTTTTAACGGACCTGAAATTGACACGGTTAGACAATTACTAACTGGCAGGAATGAGATTTTAACAACCAGCATGGCAAAGTACTTTTATTGTACATATACAAGAATTATCTCAAGAAGTTGAGTCTAATGTACATGGATATTTTTTCTGTTTTACACCCTGGTTTTACTGATAATGCCAATAAAGGTTCGACTGATTGATTGATTAAATTAAAGCAGATGACTTATAGCTAATTCCAATAACATATCTAAGCCATTTCTGCCCATCGTTGCATATATACAATAGGGACCAAATGTGTCCACCTGTGGGCTGGGCAAAAATGGTTAGGCAAAAAGTGGACTTTTGATGCAATCTTGACTAATAAGCTTGCTTTTTTGTCAAGCCACTATGCAGCTCCAATATGCTGTTGATTTCTTATAAGTTTTAAGCCTTTTCTCCCTTCTCCACCAAGTGACAATTAGGAATAACATAGTGAATATGATGGCTTCACGATATCACTTGGTCATCCAGATATGGCAGCATGACAATGTCACTGTGAGCAAACTAAGGGCCCAATCCTATAGGTGTCAGCACTGTTGCTGCGCTCACAACGCCCATGCTGGGTGTCATAAAAGTGCCGTAAAACACTTTGCTACCGAAGGGTCCCATGCCAGTCATTGCTGGCCCTCTGTGCCAGGACAACGCAGGTTAGGAGTGCCAGCCAGTGAGGTCCCTCACCAGACAGCAGGGAGGCTTCTCAGAGTGTAAGAAGGTGGAAGAAGGAGGGGAGGGGGCAGAACTGGGAGGAGGGAGGGCAGGCAAGGGATGGTAGCAGAGGCTCAGGAGCTGCTGCAGATCCAAGGAGACCCATCTCCTCATTCTACAAAGGGTAAGGGCAGTGTCACCCCAGCAGTGTCTTTTCTAGTGGCTGTCTGCTGGTGTTGCATCTTTTTAGATTGTGAGCCCTTTTGGGACAGGGAGCCATTAGTTATTTTATTTTTTTCTGTAAACCACTTTGTGAACTTTTTGTTGAAAAGCAGTATATAAATACTGTTAATAATAATAACAATAATAATTAATAAGGGAACCAATGCTCCCTTACCCCAAGGAGGCCTCCAGTGGCTGCTCCGTCCTCGCGGGATACAGCAGCAACCATTTTGGTTCCATTGTACCATGTACCTATGCCAGGACAGCATAGGATTGAGCTGCCCATTGTCCACACTGCCTTCACTCTGGAGGGAAGGGATCTGCCCATTGCCAAAGTAAGAGCTGACCCTCCCTGACTAAGTTGCGTTGGCAATTTCAGCCTTGTTCAAGCAGAGTACTGGATCCTTAAGACACACTCTTTGAGAACTCAGAGTGGTCAATGTCATCCTCAAACACTTTTAAAAATTAAAAACAAACACCTTAAATCAATATTCTGTATGATGAGAATGTTTAGAATCTGAAAGTCTGTTTTGCTATCTACAGTTTAAGCTGAGGGTTGATCTAAAAACCAATAAAACACCTAGCTTTAATTATTCATAATGACAGCCTTGTAATTTAGTAGTCGCATGGGCAATGTTGTCAAGCAACCAAGCATATCACATCAATTCCAAGGAGACAGAGCCCTAGCCATAATTGTCAAAACACTGTCAAACTATTCTGTGCTATGATGACTGCACAGACCCAGGGTCCTTAGGATTAGAAAAGAGGAAAGAGAGACTTTCCATAGCCTCCATTGCGCCATCTTAGCACAAAGTTGTGTTTGGCTGTAGCTGTGGCTCTATCCCCACTGCTAATTTCAGAAAGGTAGCTGGGATATCCACAACATCACAGTGAAAAATAAAAATAGGTACCAGCAGCAGCAATGTAGGGTGGGAAGGGAAGGAGTGGTATGGTCAGAGGACAGGTGTCCAACCTCTGAGCAGTGTTTACAAGGCTGAACCACCACCCACTCTCTCACATGTGGTATAAAGTAACCAAGCAATAATACTAGCAAGCGTGCTCAGCATCGAGAAAGTCAAACTGCTGAAAAGGGAGAGACTAAGTAGATGGGATAAACCAATTTCCGACTGAGGTGACTCCTTTGCATTTACAATTCATATGGATGCTGACTACTAGCAAGCTTTGGCAGGTTTCTACAGCAAGCAAGCTTGGAGTTACTTCAGTCTCGCCGTTCCCAGACAGAAGCTATTACGAGTACAAATGTATCAGCAGGGGGAGGGGGGAAGAACATTGCAGCACACAGATATTCTCACAGAACCACCAGAGCTAGAATATTCAAATTAAGCAGAGCCATGTAGTGCAGCCTGCAATTTCTTTTACTATTTTATCAAGCTTTAAAGTCTTCATTACAATCTATCTCTCACTTAGAAATGATTTAAAAGATCTTAAACTGAGAAACATGTCTGTACTGTGTTCTACTCCCCCTGACAGCAGATTATTAACTCAGTGCGAGAAACAAAAACTTGCTTGTTAGAGGGCACGAACATGACAAGGGTTCTGCTCCACAGCTCTGATGCTGAGGTAACATCAAATGAAGGCAGTGGATGGAAACGCATGAACTGTAGCTTGAGGCTGAAGTAATATCAGGTGCATCTCTACACCCTCAGGGCTCAACTCCTACACTTTTAAGTCCCTCCCATTGAAACAACCTCCTTCAGTTTCACTTAATCAAGCAGCGAACAGGTACTTCTCTCTCAACACTGACAGCAACAGTTTAACAACCCTGAACATCTTGGACCTCTGCTACCAAACTCTCAGGTAAGTGGACTTTAAAACCAGCAGCTAAAACACCAAAAAAGTTTTAAAGGAAAAGCAATCAATTAACTAAAAGAATGCCCACTAGCTCTATTTGTTAGTCTGCTCCTGTCCCTGCACGACAGGGAACTCCTGATTTAGCAGGTGCATTACACAGGAAGTTTGTATCAAAAGAAAAAAAATATGTGATTGCTATTTTAATAAGTACAAAAAGTTTCTGTCACTTAATCCTATTCATTGTTCACTTTTAAACACTGTTGTAGCAATTTTCAGGTTGAAATCCCTACTAAGAATCTATTTTATTTTTAATTTAGATGTATGTATTTTAGCTTCCTTGCTTAATTTATTATATTCTCTTCTACTGGACTATTTAGGGCCACTTAAAGTTTTATATAATCATAACTCTTTCTAAGTTTTTAAATGTTTAATCAAACTCAAGTGCTATATCAAATGTTTAATCAAATACTAAAGTGCTATAGTATTCAGTTGCTGTATTTGTCCAGATTGTGTTTTCAGATAATTAAAATGCATATTTTTATACAGTGGGGGGGGGGGGTAGATTTTAGCTTTAGTACCAATTTAATGATTTTTTTAATATGAACAACTGTCATCTCAAAACAGTGAGAAGGTACTCTAAAACCACAATTATTTTACTGTCAAAAACATTGGTCTCAAATGTTTGATATTTATGAATCTCAATTCCTTTTTCTTACAATCCACCCTGACCTCTATAAAATATAGCCTTCTGTTCTTTTCACCTGTGCCCTTTTTATACGCCCTAAGTCCTATTTTAGAAGCATACGTTTCATTTTAAGGATTAAAAAGTCCCGGATGGAGGAACAATTAATCACTATAAAGAAGTCCAGGACAGAGGAACAATTAATCGCTGGAAAATTTAAACTGGACTAAAACTCACAAGTCTTGTTCTTGCAAAATGCTGGATAGGTGACAATGGCATGATCTTGCCTTATGCAATTTGTCCAGATTGTGTTTTCAGATAATTAAAATGCATATTTTTATACAGTGGGGGGGGGGGGTAGATTTTAGCTTTAGTACCAATTTAATGATTTTTTTAATATGAACAACTGTCATCTCAAAACAGTGAGAAGGTACTCTAAAACCACAATTATTTTACTGTCAAAAACATTGGTCTCAAATGTTTGATATTTATGAATCTCAATTCCTTTTTCTTACAATCCACCCTGACCTCTATAAAATATAGCCTTCTGTTCTTTTCACCTGTGCCCTTTTTATACGCCCTAAGTCCTATTTTAGAAGCATACGTTTCATTTTAAGGATTAAAAAGTCCCGGATGGAGGAACAATTAATCACTATAAAGAAGTCCAGGACAGAGGAACAATTAATCGCTGGAAAATTTAAACTGGACTAAAACTCACAATTAATCACTATAAAGAAGTCCAGGACAGAGGAACAATTAATCGCTGGAAAATTTAAACTGGACTAAAACTCACAAGTCTTGTTCTTGCAAAATGCTGGATAGGTGACAATGGCATGATCTTGCCTTATGCAATAATGCCACATCACAATATTTTAATCACAGCATTAACCCTTCAAAATGCTCCACCCCAGTGAGGACTCACTGTCAGCCAGATCAATATCACCCAAAAGAATGCTGCAACAGCAACTGAAGGTGTGCTTATTAATGTACTTAGAAATGGTTGCGCAGCCATTCATAGCTATCACCTATTAAGCAAGATCATTACAACACTAATATATATATAATACGCTCCCATCAAATTTAACTTAACAAGGTACTGCTTGGAAGGCCAGTGCAACAATTACAAGTATTTGTACAATAATAAATTCAAAAATATTCCTTATTTTGTAATCTACTAATGTGTGCAAATAGAAATATGGTTACTGGTTTTGCTTCTTTAAGAAAATTTATGACCAAACAAATTCAGTTCCTTGTGTGTGCATCTTTGTGTGGGACTACTATGCAAAAAGACACAACTACCTTTAGCAAAATGTGAAATATGAATTGTGGGGGTTGGGGATGATACAGAATCAGACCATCTCATCTATCCAAAAGTCACCCAACAATATGGTCAGCTTACAGTGATTTACCTAAAACAACTCTGAAACATCCCTACAAAATTCCATATGTTAAACCTAAAAAAAAAAAAAATTCGGTACCAGGCATAAATCGGTTTTAACAGTTAAGTCTGTTACAATCAGTCTGGATCCTATTTTTGTTTCCTTAAGAGTGAATCCCACCAAATTCAATGGGGTATACTAACAAGTAAATGTGCATAAATGTCTACTTTGTATATATTTCCCTTTTACTTCTTGAAACTGGTGAGCAATGAAACTAAACTTTCAGGACAAGTTTCATTACTGGCCTTTCTAATATTTGGAAAGATATCCCTCAATCAATTCTGAGGAAAAATGAGCTAGGAGGGATGTTTCCTTTCTTCTGAAAAACATTCACAAGGTTATAATGAGGCAGAGAAAATTCTAGGTTTTACATGTTTTACTAGATAAATATAAAAGAAAACAAATATTTGCTCAATCTGCTCAATGCATTTTCTTGTTCTTAGAGAAACTGTGAGATCTTAACCTTCAAATTATGTGTCTGTTATATACACAGGACATAAGAAATGTACATACCCTTTGCCTCAGAAAACAAATTCAAACTGTTTATATAGATAGCTTGAACTCCGTAAACCTAGGGATAGTTTGTTGTGACAACAGCAGCTTCAAGCATTATTTGCACTGAGACTGACAAGCCAGCAGAAAGGTACAACAGGTACAAACCGAACTCACCAAGTCTGTAACGAGTCTTCCACTTTTGGTTATTCGATAGTATCCAAACTGCACTCTTTGAGGACTGACTTTTTAAATTATATATTACCACAGAACTGTATTTTCCCCTGATATTAACCACATAAATTTGTACAGTATACTGAAACTAATCCCAGCAAGTACATAACAATGCTATTGAAATTTATTTACTATTTTAAAATTTCATCTTCCAAACTGCAATTCTATTCTAAATCATGTTTATGACTGGGATCCAAAGAACCATACACCCGAGTTCTGCTACACAAGGAGGCTTAGGATTTGTGCTCTACAAACAGCACTCCCACACACACAAACTAAACACACTGCTTGTAAAACTGGAGGAATTCTTAAAAGAAGCTTGTACAGTCAGTTGTACAAATAAAAATAAAGAGTAAAAAATCCCATTGGGCATGTTCAAGTCCTGGAGCAAATATAAAGTAGTTATTTTGAAGTAGTTTTCTTAGTGAACTACATCAGAGATCACTAAAAATTGGAATATACTGCTTTAGAGAAAATAAATGGTGTGCTTTATTTCTAATGATTTGCATCAACAATTGGTTCAGACATAAGCAATTAAATATTATTTAAAAAAATAACAAAGGTTCAATCTTATACACCTACCTGAACTAAATCTCTTTTCACATAATGGAACTTACTTTTGAGTAGACAAGCACAGAAGTGCACTGAAAAATGAACAATCTGAAATTTGTCATGAAACTTTTAAAAAGTATCAACTAGTTAACAGACACTTGCAGAAGAGTTGCCATGTTGAGCTTTTATATTTTTAGTAACAAAGTAATGAAGTGCAGCATAGCACTTAAAAGACTAACATTATTGTGGCAAGAGCTCTTCACCAGAAATATGAAGTAACATTGTAATTCCTATAAGGCTAAGGACTTGCGAAGTCTTGTATATGAAAACCCATTTGAAATAAACTGGCTCCACTGATGTCTTGTTTTTAATCATAACTTATAATACCCTGCACCTGAATACTTTTACACTGAATACATTTAATATATTATTTTAATTCATAATTTCAGCAGCAACTTTTTAAAAAAACTTTTCTGTTAACAAAGAGTATTAGTGTAGTTTCAGGTAACTCAGATACAGTATGTGGTTTTGCAACAGTCATCATTCTGATCATGGTGCTTACAGTTCATGATGAAATCATCACTTTTTAGATCTCTGCCGTAACACATCCTATAAAATCATGAGAACATGACTCTGAGAGATTCTCACGCCTTCAGAATCAGTAACATAATGGAACAAGTCAATACAAGCCCATCTGACTTATCTGCCCAGAAAATCATGAGCATGTATTAGAAGTATCCACTTGTTTCATTTTCAAAAAGAAAACGAGAAGATCATGCCCCTATAAATCAATGGCTGCTTGATCCATATCTGGCAGCCAATTAACAAACACATACTAAAATAAGTTACACAGCAAAGAGTGTAAGGTCATTTCAAATACTATGTATTCCAATAATCAACCATGAACATGAAATTGGGGAGTGGGTGATATTTTAAGCTTCTAAAATCTGGCTTGTTATGGGGTGTTGCAAGTTATTCACACTAGTTAGTACTTAAATATTTGCTTAGGCTGCTCAAAAAGCCTGTTTGCTCTCTAGCAGAGCTAGGTCAGCTCTCCAGGATGGAGTCAATCCCACTCCACCCAACTTCTCCCCAGCAAGGAATCTCTTCCTCTTTCCCCAACTGGCTGGACCGGATTGCACTCAAGCTTCTGCTACTATTGCCAGGGCCTGCCTTCTCTTCTTCTTGTCATCTACCTACAGCTCCCTCCTCCTTCTTGCTTTCATCTCTCCCCAGTCACATCCTGAATGGTTGGTCCTCCGCTGTTGTTTAAATGAGCTGTCTGTAATTAATTCAACAGGAATTTCAGGTAATAGGCACCCCTGAACTTCAGGTCATTTAATTAGAACTCTACTTACAGGAATGAGTGCTTTCCCTAAGGGAAAGTCATGTTTGCAAAGTCTTCTATGATTCTACTACATTAAATTCATATGCTTATAATTTGTGAATGTTGGGTAGGCAGTCAAGTATGTGAACATGACCAAATGACTCAGGATAGTGAAACCCAGAGCAAACTAAAGAATTCTTCAGACTGGACAAATAAGCAACAGAATGGGTAATGAGACTGAAAGCAAATACAGAGTGATGCAACTTGGGGCAAAGAATTCTCAATTCTTCTTATACATTGACAGAGTGTGAACTAGCTGTGACTTCTCCAGAAAAGATAGTTTGGAGTTGGGGAGCTGAAAACATCAACAATTTTGATAGAAAAGCATTTGAAAGAATATGTATGTGTCTGTTCCAGTTCTCAAATTCCAGTATTTCTAACATTGATTTTTTTATATTACAGTTTCCTGTTGTGAACTCTATTTTGAACTGGCTTCAAATCAAGTCTTTCAATAATTTCTTATTTGAGCTAGAAGACAGCTTGGAAAACTTAAAATATAAATATTTAAATCAATCAAACAACCCTTGAATTAGCATAAGGGGGACCCAAAGACTTATCCTCAAAGCAGAAAAATGAGTCTCCTCAAAGAGCGCAAGCCCAAAAAACCTCATTACATTCCAAGGCCTCCAGGAAAACCATTTAAATACAAGTGCTTTCAATGCCCCTTCACTTGCAATGAGAAATCACACCTTTTCAATCATATGAAATACGGGCTCTGCAAAAACTCAATAACTTTAGTGTCCGAACAGGATCGTGTCATCAAATGTTCAAAGTCCAATTCCTTAGAGTCTAAGCAGATCAATCAAGCTGAACTTGCAACAAAGCCAAGTTCCTCTAAAGGCCTCTTAAATCTTGAATCTAAACCTCAATATGGTTTTGCCAAAGACGATGCCAAGGAAAACATGGAAGTTCAAAATCAAGCAACAAGTAAATTGGTACACGTGCAAAAACCAGCAATTCAGAAAGAACTAACTCCTGTTGGTAATGAAGAAGGAAGCACAGCCAACATGCAGCCTAGTCTTGAAGGCATCATCAGACCCTCTGCATTTGTACCTGTAGGAGAGCACCGGCACAGTAAAGACAGTAATGATACATCTCAGTTGACTTCTCTTTCTGATTCAAACAAAGGCTCCCCCTTCCACACAAAGTCAGCATTTCATGCTCCAAATAACCCATGGAAAACAGGTTCCACACTCCTTGCACCAGATTTTACTCATAAAATTCCACCAGCAAAAGGCTTCACTTCAATTCCATCTTATATGCAGCCTATGATTCCTGAGTATTCACCTTCATTGTATGAACACGGATTGGCTATCTACGCACCTTGCTTTCTTCCAGGTAACTCTCATGAGTGTGAAAGTTCAGTGCTCTCTGTCTACAGCACTCAAGATCAAAGACATTTCCTTCCCCACCCAGGTCCACTTCCTAAATCAATAAATCCAGCAACTTATGAACACTATCGTTTATTCCAGCAGTATCACCCTACTCCTCCAGTACCATACGGATTTTGTAGACCAACAGAATCAGCTTTTTACAGACTTCCACATATTGCAAGTATTAACAGAGATACAAGTTCTCATTTAATGGAGGAAACAACCTTGCTGTACCCAGCTTCTTCAAATCTGGCCAGGTCACTTTCACTGAATCCTCACAAAAAAACAGCTGATGATGAAAAAGAAATTCCTCTGCTGCATGTCAAAAATTCAAAAGAGGAGCAAAATGAAAGAGAGAATGCCAAGATGAGCCCTCGTGCTGGAAGTGCAGCAACTGGGTCCCCAGGCAGACCTAGCCCAACAAACTTCACACAGACAAGCCATGCTTGTGAAGGCCTTTTTGATCTTTCTAACAAGTCATCTTCCATTAGTATAAGCAATTATAACCAATCTGAGGAGAGCTGCACAGCATTCAGACCACTGAGGAAAAATTCACATCAGTCTGCTCTGCCAAAGGAAGACAGAGGCAACTCACCCAGAAGGTAAAAAAAAATTACTAGTTCCATAGAGAAAGCAAACATGCCCTTAGAATACTTCACACAGGGACTCTCAGGACAGATTTTATTACATGTCATACACAGGACATGTAGGAAGAGCACAGGTAACTTAGAAAAACCAGATTGAACAAAAGAGAGAATGGGATATGTGGGAAAATAAAGAGCAGGTACTAGAACTTACTGTATATAATGGTATTTTGAATCTTTAAATATATATTGATAACACTTTTTGAACTTTGTCTTATTTTCTCTTTGAACATGAATGTGATTTGATTTACAGCATCATCTTATGCATGTTACTTGGAAGTAAGTTCCACAAATTAAATGTGAATTAACCCAAATAAATGTGCACAAGATTTCAGACTTAAATATGCAGTTGTTGAGTGACAAACTCCTTATTTTATGTAAATTACAAAAAAAAAAAATCAGGGTGAGCTCTATATCTAAAAATAAATTACTTTGCTTTAGAAAGCACATAGGGTAATGTAGTGATCTGCCCGCTTCCCTATCAACATTATACCTTGTTTACTAACAATGCATTACAATCTTAGAACAAGAAAGCCCTATGATAGCCTAGCTTGAGACAATTTTCCTTGAGAAAATTTTCAATTTACTAAAAAATTCAGCTAAATGTTAAATCACTTTAAAAAGCTGCTTATATTACAAATATGCAATACCTAGAACACAAAATTGACTACAGCCTGCAACCATATCCCTCAAACCGTCCTTCAAACTCTATCTCGGGTGGGCTACAACTTATTCATCATCATGACAACCATATAATTTAGATAAATTGTTTGTGGATAAAGGATAGAAATCTAAGAGCCCAATCCTATCAAATTTTCCAGTGCCGGTGCAGCCATGCCAGCGGGGCATGCACTGCATCTTGTGGTGGGGAGGCAGTAAGAAAGGCCTCCTCAAGGTATGGGAACATTTGTTCCCTTACTTTGGGGGTGCATTGAAGTTGCACCAGTGCTGTAAAGTTGGATAGGATTGGGCTCTAAGACTCCTATACTGAAACCAAAACTTCTATCAGATTAATTTTCCTTCAATATTTGATTTAATGTATTAAAATACTTATTTTATATCTTATTTACAATCAGCTCATTGCATTGCTTTTTCTGTTGTTAAAAAAACCACACTAGTCCTATTTTAACTTTTATTTTGCCGAAATACAAAAATTAAAAATGTCAATTTTTTTTTGCTCAACAGTGATATCGCTAGTGAAAATGAAAATATAAAGCATGCAAGCGACAGTAACGACGACCCTTCATACAATTCTGATGACAACACAGGAGTAGCACCACTTAATCTTTCCAAAAAGTCAGATGCAAACATTGTTCGTGATCATATGTACAATACCATGCCCCAGACAGAAAGCCAGAACTTCATGGAACTCCAAGAAATGCCTCTGAATCTCTCAGTAAAGGACAATTGTAATATTAAATTATCAACCCATACCTCATCACATGAAGCAGAAGACAGTGAACCTGTAAAAACTGAAAATGAAAGTTTGGGGACAGAGGCATGTGACTCTAAGGATCATACTGATGGGGGGTGCTGTGATAAGACTCTTGTTGCGGTGCAAAGTGAAGAAGCCCAGAAAATCCGGACAATTGACAATTGTGATGAACAGAAACAAACTGCTGCTGTTGCACTTTGTCAGCTAGCTGCTTATAGTCCTAGTAAAATCCAAATGGATAGTGCAGAGAAAAGTAACAAGGATAGCAATTCTCAATATCCTGAACCTGCCCCTGAACCTTCCGATATTCAAGACAATCACTGTAGTCAAAAAGCAAAAGGGCAAAAAAGGACAAATCAAAGAGAAGTGGCAAAACAGCAGCAAGGAGCAAAAAGAGTAAGAACAAATGACTGCAGTAGAGTGTTTACTCTGAGAAAAAGAACTAGAGTATGCTAATACTTCATTTTCTAATGCACCACCAACAGTAAACAATGCTGAAAGCCAAAGCATTACAATAGATTTTTTAACAAAAATTGACCTGACATATTTGATCTGTTATATCATGTAAATATAAAGGGTCCTTAATTTTGTATTTATGTTTCAAAGTAACTCAAATACCCCCTGATTACAAGCTGAATTTCTAAGTGAACATTTAAATGTAAACTGAAGCTAATTGTTTCTTAAGTGCACTGTGGTGGGATGACTTTTACATCCATTTTCACTACCAAAGGTGACACCTTTGCTACATATCAGTGTCATACGACGTCTGTGAATTATTTCGCTCTCAATTTTTTTAAGATTTATTGTTCAGTATGTTTTATTGATTTACCTACAATTTAGCGTGTGAACATTCCACTTGCTTTTTAAAGTTTAGCGCTAGTTGTGTTTTAAATTACATACTTCAGTCGCTAGGGTGGGGAGCACTCATTAATCCATGCTAACGTACTGATTTGATCTGCTTTTTCTGAGGCCATCTTTTGTGCCTTTTGTGCCAACTTTTTGAAGGTTTAAATGCAATTTGTTTTATTTAAAACTCATTAAACTGATATCACTTTGGTTTAATACCCTTCTATTACATATTTGTGCAGCCAAACAAATTTGCTATTGATGAAAAGTCACCTGCTACACTAACATAATGTGTGGAATTATGTGAAGCTGTGTTGACAAAGTAATGGCACACTAAAAACAGTTTATCAGCTGAGGAAGTGTATACTGTATGCCTACACTGATAATGGTGGCACTACTGGAGTCTGCCTCACCTAACTGGGGCCAAACACATCTTTGCACATCTTTAGCAAAAGATAACCCACAACTTAAAATAAACCAATTCTAGTCCTGGGACTGGAATTTTCAAAGGAGTTTCAAGCTTTAGATTCAAAAAATGATGCTCCCACATGAATGCTTTTATGTTTGTCAGACAACATACTTGGACACCAGGCACTAAGAACTCCAAACCTAGGGATTATTTTGTATATATTAGAAAGATAACTGCTGGTGATGGAGTTAGTTCTATAGTTTTATCATTCACATTAATTTTTAAGCATCTGAACAGTGACACACTAAGGTTATTTTGTTTTGCTTTGTTTTTGCAAAATTGCTGAAATTTTGTTTTGTGAATTGTAAGTCTGGCATGTTTTCCTAATTTTCCAATAAAATGCTATGTACTATACTTTCAGAACAATGAATCATGGCACAAATAAAGTGTTTATATTGCTTCTGTTTTATTATGTGTCTTGCAAGCAACCACAAAAACCTGAAAACTTGATTATTTTCTACAGCACATTTATCAAGCAACTTTCAAACAATCTCTAGAAAACTACAAGTTCATAAGTATACTGCAAATATTCCTTGTATTATTTAATACATAGAGTTAAGATTGTGCTAAGTAGAGTTCAAAACACATTATCTCACCTGCTATGCTGCTGTACAACAGCAGAGAAGAGCTCACAATACCAGAGGATTGGCAAGGATTAACTAGTGCAGGGGGGCCAACCTTTCAAGTTTAGGGCTCCAGTACTTTTAACAATTGCGTAGGGCAGGGAGTTCAGCAGGTGAACTACACCTGCTGAAATTCCCTCCTCTACACAATTGTTCAAGGTACAGGAGCCCTAAACTTGAAAGGTTGGCCACCCCTGGACAGATGAATAGTGGAGGTAACAAAGTGTGTAGGTGAGATGAAGCTAGGGCAGACTGCTAAAGAAATACCCTTGCTAAATAGAGCCAGTATAAGCGCAGTGAACAGAATATTGAACTTGGAACAGAAAGACTTGGCATAGTGAATAGAGGTGGTTGGGGCTGTTCATAAACAGAGATTTTGAGAAAATGTCAGAATACAAAAAAATGATAGAAAGCTTATAGAAGACACTGAGACTTAAGGAAAGAAAGAGAATGTGGACATGATAATGAAAACAGAAAAGCAGATTATAGCAGAGGTGTTCTGAATTATTAGTGAAGTGAAAGCTGAGCACAGGAAGCCGATACAGTTATGTATTTTACAATTATCCAAGCATGCTCAACAGTTTTATCTGAAGGTACAGAGAACAAAGGATGGCTCTAATGGGGTATACAAAGACCAAGTTGTGGAGCAGGACATCCCTAGTTCAAATACTGCTTCTGCCACAACCTTACTACACTACTGGCCAGGATCTGTCAGGTTCAGTAAAATGCAGGTAATAATGACCATTATGTGGCTATTATCAGGATTATTGAGGTAACTAAAATGAAAGAATCTCTGAATATTGTAAAGTGCTATACAAATGCTAAGTGTTAATGTCATTATGAAAAGGGCTTGTGGCAGGCTTTGGCAAACACAGTATAAGTAAGGAAAACTGAAAAGTCAAGGAGGGTGGCAAGTTTACAAGTTCCCCTAACAGGGGACATATCTGTGAATAGAATGAGATGGCGACAGAATGAGCATTAGTTTATTAAGTCATTCCGAAGACTAAGTGCAGGCAGTAACATCTAAAGTCTTTCATGAATTTAACTGTGTTTGATAGTCACCTTATCATACAACAGACCAATCATTTTGTTTCATGCAATATATGAAGTACTAATCAAATTGCAAGGAACTTACCATCTGGGAGTCGGGAAGGTAGCAACAACCCTCTTCTTCCTAATTCAGCCAGAGCCAAACATCCACCATGCCATGAATTGTCAGTTTCCTGGAAACTATAATTTTAGAAAAAGAAAGTCTGGATGCAAGCTGACATTTGACTTTCAAGTTTCAGTGTGTTTATCAAATACTTTTGTCAAGGTGCTCTTCAAGAACTGCTCTTATACTGTGTCGTAGCAGAGCAGAGGCTAGAGTTAAAAGCTCTCAAAGATTATTCAAGTGTTAGAAAGCATTATCCAAGGCATCACAACCTTAGCTAGGATATCATTGCCCATCTCCTCAAGTGTTTTTGCAAGTCTGAAGTAAACTTTTTTTTTAAACTTTAATGCCCAACTGCTAAGTATACCCTCATCCTCTGAGGAAAAATAGGCATTATAGGAGTCTGAAAGTATTGTGAGTAACCTACAATAGGAATAAAAACAGGGGTCAAACCAGAAGGGCATAGGCAAACATATATGAGAGACCTTACACAATAGATAAGTGTGCACAAGACCTGTTGTCTTTCAGAAGTATGACAATACAAATTACTGCTTGTATTAAAATCTAACGAACAAAAAATATACTTTCAGCATGGATCAGAAGCCTTCAATTCCGTCCGGTGAAAGGGAACTAGCGGAAATATTAAGAACTGTTTATGCTTGATGATTTATAAAACAGCTCCTACAAAACCTGAACTGCAAGAGAACAGGCAAACTATCAATAAGGGACACATCAGTTTGGAACATATGTCAAAACTTTTAAAAGCATTTGCTGTTTATGTAGTTTTCATTTTAAGAAGTATGCTGCTCCCAGGAGACCTCCTATTCTAACTATGCACTTGTTAGAAATTTATTTTCTCAAAAATTCTCCCTGCTGCTAATAAATACTGATTTACTGTCAGTAATGTGCTAGGAACTATAAAGAGGTAATAATATCTGCACCCAATAAGCTTATAATTCAAGATCAAAAAGGAGGAGAATAACACAATAAAAATAACAATAACTGGACTTTATAAAACAAAATGGTGAAGATAGTGGACAAGTTAACTGGTATCTGGCTGCACAGAAAATGCAATACTATGAGAGGAAGGCTTTGTGGAAGAGTTGGGTTTTGAGGAGGAATAAGTGCTATGCTGTCCCCAAGAGCAACTGTCAATTTTCTATTTTCCTATAATACAAAGAGAGTTCTGCTGGATAATCATACAGAAAGTTCATAGTCCAGCATCCTTCTTCCCAGAGTAGCTAGATCATTACCAGTGAAAAGCCCACCAGAAGAAGAGTAATAGCCTTTCCTTGGTATTCACCACCAAGCAACTGGCAATAAGGGGCATACTGACAACAAACTTGGATGGTCCATTTAGCTTTCATGGCTAACTGTTATTAAATAGACAGGTCCTTGAAGAAATTATCCAATTCCCCCTTTAACATAATACAAACTAGTGGCCACTGCCATGTCTTATGGAAGCAAATGCCATAAATTACAAACTGTGATTTTTTTTATCTTGTCTGAATCTGCTGCCAGTCAAATTCATTAGATGACCAAGTACTAGCATTAGGAGACAGAGGAAAAAAATCCATTCCCCTTGTCCACATCATGCCAGATTTTTTAAACCTATAAGTTCTCATTCAATTTTTCTCTCAACTAAAAGCCCCAAACACACATTTAAACTTTCTCATAGGAAATGTGCTCCAACTCCATTATCATTTCTTCTATCACCTTTTCTAGCTCTATAACGCCCTTACTGAAATGAAGCAATTAAAATTGCAAAATGTATTCTGATTCTATTAGGTAGACTTCAAATCTCACCAGATTAAGAATTATTCTCTTACTATGTTTTGGAGTAAAGGATTTTGAAACAATCCTTTAGACATGTTTTGCAACAAAGTGTTCAATTAATCCATAACCAAGGATTGATCCAAACCAAGGTTAATTGTTCAGTCTGCTCATGAGGCTGAGTGAAGCATTCACTTTGAAAGTTGGGCTACAGGAGACACAAGCGTGTCCTGCACCTGCCTGCTACCCAACCTCTTGCTGCTGTCATCGCAATCCACTTTATCCTTCCCACAATGAAAATGAAGCAAGCTATAAGAAGCAAGCAGAAGTGGGACCCTACATCTTTCTCCACAACCACCATCACCACCACTCTTACACATTCGCTTTCCTTTCCACAAGGCATGTGAGCAAGAAGAGGCTCACACTGCTGGAGGAGGAGGTGGTGTTAGGGTGGCAGTACAGTCATTCTCTTCTTGCTCAGTTCCCTTCCCTTCTGGGAAGCAGAGCAAATAGAAAAAAGAGCATACTGGTAACAGAGGCATATCTCATCCTCCAGCACTAATGCTCTTTCCAAACAGGCTGGGTGGACAAAGCCTCAAGGAGAGAACAGAAGAGGAAGCCTTCCTCTTCTGCTGAATTTCAAGGTTCTGCCTACCCAACCTGCCTGAAAAAAGAGCAAGAAATAGAATTGCAAGATGGCTAAGATGGAGTGGTGTGTACATGCAATTCCTAAGTGTGTACGCAATTAGAAAGTTATTCCTTTGCTAGATAATATTTTATTCCTTTTTGCAGTCTTAGCTTCAATCTTCACAAGGATGCACATTTCCATGGTGCTTTCCCACACTTCTGAAAAACCCTAATGTTTTAAAGGAGATTTTCTATCCCTCTTCCATGGAAGTGTTTTATACATGTTGTTTGCCTTCAAACAAGAGCTGGATATATTTCATCTACAAGTTTGTATGAGTTTAGAGAACCTTCTCAAAACGTTAAATATTACCTGAAGCAGTCCAACACAGATCCAACCACCTCATCAGCGAGCTCTTTTGGTAACCTTCCAGTCAGTCTACCAATCCTGAAAAAATCAAAAGCAATTCATAAAGATTTTTTCACATTCAAAGTTGGCAACATCCAGTTCAAATCTGTATTTTGGAGTTCAACTGAAAATAAAATTTGCTGTATTTCTGAACTCAAACTTTCCAGGTCACATAAGACTATCATTTTAATTATTCTAGGGGAAAAAATGTCAGAATTTAATAGGAGAATTTTCCCTAACATTTCAAGTTGGAAGGTAGGAAATGGTTAACAAATACAGGGATCTGCTTGGAGTCATTTTTAATTGTACAGCAGTACACTACATCCCTCTGCCAAAAAGGACTGCTGAAAGGAAAAAGAGTCAAATCAAGTTTTTACAAAAACAAGAAAAATAGGAGTACAAGACAATCTGGGTCCAGAAGTACGCGTACTAATGTTCCTCTGTTCTGAACATTAGTGAAAAATGTACAGTGTTATTGGAGAAGATATAGACTAGAACCTTGTTGCTTGTGTTGCCTGACAGGTGCAAGCCCTTCCTAGCCATTGATTGAAGATGGGCACACATTACAAAATTTTTTCAGAAGGGAAGATAAAAGCACTCTCTTTGTTACCCTCCGCATGTGTGCTGTTCATATCTGCAGAGAGAGCAGTAAAGGAACTACTCATAAGCAACCAATCCAGTTACTCATATCAAGCAGAAGAAAGAGCCTCTTATTCATGAGTAGATCCTCACACATGGTCTATCTCCTTTCTAAATGCGAGAGATACAGCACAGGAATTACCAATGCATTCTGGGGCAAAGCTAGGCAGAGACAAAGGCTTCTGTGCGACCATTGGGCAAATTACTGTTTTTTGGTTTTGGTTGTTTTTTTTTAACTTGCTGAATATGATTGGAGTGGGTCTCCTGGCATCCCCAGCATCTGCGGAAAACTGAAACCATGAATATCAGATCCACTGGTACCAGAGCACACCTGTATTTCACACACCTATTCAAAATAATCAGTGCTGCTGGTCTAGACATCTTTGCTAGGAAAAAAGCCAATATGATGCTCCCTTACTCCAGACTGGATCTCATTTTCCTCAAATTACATAGAAACAGATACTATAAGCAATAAAACAATGCCACCTCTAGAATATACAATGTGTCTGCTCCTCAATTCTTCATGGTAAGAAGGGGCAGCCCAATCCTGCCTGGCATGTGGAACTGCTAAGGCACCAAAAATGGCTGCCATGGTATCCTGCATGTAACCAGGCAGCTCACTGTGGCTCCTCCAGAGAAGGGAACTTTCATCTCCTTCCCCTGGATAAGGGAAGTAGTCCCACAATGGGGCTACTTGATTCTGCGGTGACTCTTGAGCTGGCTCAGAATTGGAGAGCCCCATGTCGGACTATGCGGACTCTGAATCCGGTGGAGCAGAGCTCCACTAGTTCCGCCCTTCTCCTGCCTCACTCCCTCCCCTGCCTCCCCGCCCTCTGCCCACCTTCCGCCACCCCAGAATACCTCCTTCCCACCTCCCCCTACACCCCCCATTTACCTCTCTGCCACAGGGCAGTCCAGACAACAACCTGGCAGCAGAATGTGGGCCCAGCGCCAGAGCTGACCCAGCATGAGCTTGCGCTGGGCTACCTCCGGCGCTAGGCCCACAGTAAGGGCTCACAAACGTGCCTTATGGAATGTTTGCAACAGTGTGCACCAGTAGTGAGCCAGTGCGCAAGGGTCTGGATTGGGCCCTCAGATCAGCCATATACCATATCACTGTACCATGTAATATACCTTTGGTACAACATGAACAACTGTAGGCTCCCAAGAACCAAGGGAACACAAAGGCGAAGAAATAATTGATGCTGAATTTCAACCAGGCAGGAGGTGTAGCCTACAAGTTCAGCTGTCATCCTGCTAAGGTGACAGCTTGCTAAGGTGAAAAATCCAGCGATGGGAACTCAAGTCACGAAAATGAGTGATTTGGGGTGACTCTGCGAATCGTGAGTCACACACATGGAAGACTCTGAAAAAGACTCAAGTCAGGGCCCCCCTGACTCAGCACTCATCCCCTCGCATGCTAAGTCTGCCTGTGTCTAAGGGTGCTTCCTTACTGTTTCTGTAGTGTGGAAAACCTCATGGGGTCAGCATTCTGAGGGTAAGCAGCAGGAAGTTCCAGCTGGGAGGTAGGAAAGGGTTAATGAATCAGACAGGAGGGGAGTAGATGGGAGTGAGCTTTTTCCCCCATCTCTGATAGGAAGGAAGGAACCAATTATCACTGGACAAACTATGGACATTCTGATGTTTTTACTGGCTGAGGGAGAGCAGAAGGAGGAGCCCAAGGAGTTTCTTGCCTTACATTTGGCTACAAAAGCCCAGGGAGGTGCTGAGAAAACTCTTTTACCCGATTTTGCTTTCCAACCTCATGGCTTCTTGGCCCTGTTGTTACATGGGGGAAGCAATTTTCATTAAATGACTGGATGCAGTGGGACTACTTCTGAGTAGGGTTGCCAAGGATTGGGTTGTCCTGGTAAGCCTCCCAGATGCAGCACATGACCCTGCTCCCTCTTGCCAATTCTCTTCCAGCTCTCTCATAGTCCCTCCCACCCCTCCTGTCCTGCCTACAGATGGGCAGCAGGGGAGTGAGTAAAGAGAACTCCAACACACACATACTCCTTGGCAGCAGCCCCATTTTCTCCATGGCTGGCTTTTTAAAAAAGGGGGCACGACTAGACTCAGGTCCATTAGAGTCACTCAAGGGTGACTCACAGACTTGGAAAGTGCGAGTTGAGTCGCAGGGGCGTTGACTTGGCAACTCAACTCAAGCCATGCTGGGTTTTCCCGACATTGGAGAAATCTACACAGGATCAGCTGCCTGGATGGGAAACTAGGAGGCCACTGGTCTATCTGCTCGGAGGACTGGAGTTTGGAGGAGTCAGGTGGCGAAAAAGTGGATACTGCAACATCTCTGAGAAACCAGTCTAAAGCTTGGATGCAGCTGCCTGATAGAGACTTGGAAAGTGCAAGCCAGGATGACACCTGTACTATGAAGGGAAACATCTGGAGAACTGAAGGTTCTGTGAGATTTTCTCATGGAATAATACTTGTAAAAATCTCATTGAAAAATGGATTTCTGTTCAGTCTCCCTATGTAAACCACCTTGAGTCTATTGAGAAAGATGGTATATAAATATAAATATATTTTGATTTGGCTGCAGGTCTCAGAAATAGCCAGAAATATTTGCAGATTAAGCTTTGTAAAGCCTGTAAGCTTTCATTTGAAAATACATACCCCTTTGCTGCAGACCACCTAACAATGGTGTCTTTATCTTTCAGTCCAATCAGCAATTGCTCTGTGAAAACATAAGTTTTAAAATACAAATCACAGTAAGAAGGAAAGACTATCAGGATATTTTCTTAGGACCTCTCTTTTTTACAGAGAGGTAAAAAACATACCTCTTTTTTACCTATTCTAAAGCAGGTCCTCCCTGTGCAGAATGACAGCTGAGTTCTATTCACACTTTACTAAATTTGGCCACATCAAAAGATATCCTCATAGTTTTATTTTCATAACTAAACTTCATAGATATCTTCATAGACCATGGCCAATAAGCCTGAACAGTTCTTACTGCGACACTAATGTTCTTACTGCAACACCTACTACAACAACACATGGCAGGACCAGCCATGAAAGTCTTAGATTATATGACACACCACTGCTTAATCAGTAACTCTTCTGACCAGGATAAGGACAAATTTTATAATATGTGATTTTTGAGTGACTTATCAGTCTCAAAATTAAAAAAAAAATAGCTGAGCCCTACATCTAAGATTTAAAAGAATAATAATAGTCCCTAAGCCAACCATTACTGATAAAGTGACAGCAAGGGAGGGAAGACCAGCAATGAAAGGCATCTAGCAGCAACACAGCAATATTTTTCCTATAGCATTAAATAGATCTTAGTTGAAACTGTTTACATGTTTACTTCCCAAATTAGTTACAAGAAAAAATTAGAATGTTAAATGCAAAAGAGGAAAACATGTTCAAAAACTACAGTGACTATAACATCAGATTTTATACTGCCTTCCCCTTGGATCATACACATACCTACAACATTTTCAACCTCTCCTGGGATGTCATATTCCTCCTCCTCTTCCTCTTGAGTGACAGCAGCAGCATTTACTGCTTTCTGTGCAACAGGATCGCCAGGAGAAAACTGCAAATTTGCCGCTAAAGATCGGAAACCCCGTTGATATCTAAAAGACAATGTATTATGCTTACCACATTTTAAGCTTGGGTTTTCTTGGGTATGACATACAGTGTACATTCTTCAAAACATTCTAAAAGTGTACTTTGAACAATAAGTATTTTATATTTATTTTTAGCTCATGATAAAGAGCTTCCTTAGGTATATTCAGGGGCCCGAGCATGCCATACAACGTTTTACTCCTTTGTGATATGGCAAAAAAATTATTCAATCTCCGCATAGTTTCAAAAGACACTTGCTATGTGGTGTATAGGACAGGGGCTCTTGCCTGAGAAAAACAAGCTCTTTTGGGCAAGCAGAACTTACTGTATTATTCCTTGGATCTAGGGCATACTGAATTAAGCTGTGTTCAAGTTCAAAGCATTATGTTTGAATTTTGTACAAATTAAGAGAACACAGATCTACAAAACAATGGCAAAAATTATGAACCTGGGCTTGGCAGTAGAAAGGTCACATTCTTCAACAAGAAAGGAATTTCTTAAGACAACTCTTAAGGTAAAAGATCCAGCCCAAACGAGCGAAAAGAAACTAAAAACAGCAGCTTATAACTGACATCAGTACAATAAATGTAAGGCAGAAAGAGTGTCTGCCCTCCAATAATAAGGAAAATAAAGCAATATAATTTACCAAGATCCTGAAACAGAATGAGATAATCATTATGTTTAAATGTTAAAATAAATTCAAATATAGTTCTGCCTTTATTTAAAAGGGAGAAGGAGGAATACATTATCTGATAATGCAGTGGTTCTCAAACTGGTGGGTCGTGACCCACCAGCTCATGTAAAGGTTTTCCTATCCCTTTAAGGGACGGGAGAAGGGGAGAGGCAGGTAAGTGACCCCCAGGATCGTGTCCCTATGGGGGGTGAAGAGGGGCACTTTCATGCATATTCAAATAGGTAGGGCTGCAGCAGATGGCAAGAGGTGAGGGTAGCACTTCGCAATCCTCCACAGCACTCCCCAAGGCTTGGAATCCTCAGTAAAAGCGGGCGTAAAGCACTTCCGTTTTGCAGGAGGTGCTTTGCGTCCACTTTAACTGAACATTCCAAGCCTCGGGGAGCGCTGTGGAAGGCTGCGCAGGGCTTAACACACCTCCTGCAGCCTTATCTACATAAAATAAGTAGAAAGCACCCCCCTCATCTCCCCCCTCAGCAATTGCATCGCTGCCCTAACCCTTCCCCCACAAAGACTTACTGACGGAGTAAAGCTCCCTCAAAGTTTGAGAAACGCTGTGATAATGTATTCCTCCTCTCCCCTTTTAAATAAAGGTAGAACTATGCAAAAGATTGGAAATTCTGTAAAACTGGACATCCATTACAACACAGATATAATTCCTTAAATTTATACTATAGAATTTTCCAGTTTAAAAATATAACATATTTATGTTTTGTTCATAAAACAACATAGGATTTTGCTTTCCTTATGATGCAAAGTTTATTTCTGAAAGTAGTAATTAGGTGAAGAACAATATATAGAATATACTAAATTGAATTAAAGTACAAGAAGGAGTAAGCTACTTATACATGGGGAATTCAAAAGGTCCTGTGCCAATCTGCTTAAACCAGAAGTTCTTGTCACCAAATGAGCATGTGGTATCTATTACTCATCACTCCAACAATGACAAGATTTTCAGTTCAGGTTAGCCCAATAAAAAAAAGAAGGCAAGTAAAAACATGACTGTAACAAGAACAAACCTCCACTTTGCCACCTTCGGCTTAAGAAATGTCAGGCCAAGTCGTTGAACAAGTTTCACTCCCAGTTTGCGAAGGAGAGTTTGGTTACTTTCAGAGAGCTTGCAGTTATCAAGGCATTCAAGCACAGTAGAAGCTGTAAGAAAATAACGTGTGCTGCACTTAATTTCTCCATGAATAAGCACATCCTACTTCTTTTTAATACAGTGTGCCCCCATATCTGCAGGGAAGGTTCCATTTTGGAAACTCCCATGTTTAAGTGAAACCAAGGATATGGGTAAACGCCTCCCCCCCACCCTCTGAAGCCAAGGGGAGGGTCCTCTGAGCTCAGCAGAGGCTGCTGACATCCTCTTATCCTCTTAAAAAGTCACCTTATAAGACATTAAAAATGTCACTTCGAATTTCACAGAAAAACTGAAAGTCATGTTTTTTCCATTGGTTGGGTTTAGTCTGGACATCCGCGGCCTCTACTGGGCTCAGAGGACCCTCAGGAGGCGAGTAGAGCAGAGTTCCCCCTGACTCCAAAGGATGGGAGGAGGCGTTCGCCTATATGGGGCATGCGTTCAACCAGAGGGGTCACATGGGGGTGCCTTGAACGGATCTGCAGATAAGTGAATTCACAGATACGGGTCCCTCCCCTGTACATCATAGGAATAAGGTGGTCTTGTAAAATACTTTTTATTTTTGTTCTGTAAAATTTACACCCAGTTTCTAATTCCCAGTTTATCAACAGTTCCACAAATAGCCTTGAAGAAAGAAAATTGATTTTGAAGCGACAACGTACAAATGGAAGCTACGTGTGGTTTAAGTACTATTGGCCCCAAATAGAAGTGGCCTGAAATGTTATGACCTCACAGAAAATGTACTGCATTACTTCCTCTTGTTGTTATTACTCCTCCTCCTCCTCCTCCTCCTCCTCCTCCTCCTCCTCTTATTAGACGAGTACTTCCTCTTTTTAGAGGAAGTATCCTAAGCCATGTTTTATTGTCAGAAATACTGTATTCTGCATTTATTGTTGTATTTTAATAATGTATATCCCACCCTATTTACTTATTTTATTATAATAATATATATCCCACACCTTTCTATAGTAACTCAGGGATTCTTACAAACAAGAATAAAAATGAACACAAATTAATACTTTGCAATTTATGAACTTGTTGCAAATTTTATTACAAAATGAACAGCAAATTACTCTTTGCAAAGACAGTGTTAGAATAAAATAAAAAAAAATTAAAAGGCACTTGCAATGAAGCTGACATTGTTAAGGTCCCAAGGAAGAGGAAGAAAAGACTGATTATATTTATCACCTGAAGCTATGCTTGAGTACTTTAAAGAATGACCCTAAGGTTACCATATTAACAGAAGAACCAGTAATCCTGCATAGTTCTGTCACACAGCAATGATTCTTCCAGAATACTGAGTAAATGGAAAGATTTTAAAAGCTGCTTTAGAGTTTGTTCTGTTTGGCTTCACCTCATGGCTCAAAAAATTATACTGAACCTTAAACATACTGACAAAGTTTGAAAATAAGAATTCTTACAACTTCCATTAACAATAAGCAATTTCCTACTTTTATATTATACAATAAAGTTCTGCAAGCTGTAAGAAAAAAATGTACATTAAAATATTGTTCTTTTCCCATTTGCAACAAAAAAATAGCAAAGCTGTGAAATTATTGTTCCTGAATTGTTTCCTTTTCCAGCTTAATTGAAACAGTTTCCAAAATGTTAGTTGGCAACCTTCAGTCTCGAAAGACTATGGTATCGCACTCTGAAAGGTGGTTCTGGCACAGCGTCTAGTGTGGCTGAAAAGGCCAATTCGGGGGTGACAATCCCTTCCACACTGGGAGCAAGTGCAGTCTGTCCCTGGTCTGTCTCCCTGGCTATGGGCCTTCCTTCTTTGCCTCTTAGCCTCAGACTGTTGGCAAAGTGTCTCTTCAAACTGGGAAAGGCCATGTTGCACAGCCTGCCTCCAAGCGGGCCGCTCAGAGGCCAGGGTTTCCCACTTGTTGAGGTCCACTCCTAAGGCCTTCAGATCCCTCTTGCAGATGTCCTTGTATCGCAGCTGTGGTCTACCTGTAGGGCGCTTTCCTTGCACGAGTTCTCCATAGAGGAGATCCTTTGGGATCCGGCCATCATCCATTCTCACGACATGACCGAGCCAACACAGGCGTCTCTGTTTCAGTAGTGCATACATGCTAGGGATTCCAGCACGTTCCAGGACTGTGTTGTTTGGAACTTTGTCCTGCCAGGTGATGCCGAGAATACGTCGGAGGCAGCGCATGTGGAAAGCATTCAGTTTCCTCTCCTGTTGTGAGTGAAGAGTCCATGACTCGCTGCAGTACAGAAGTGTACTCAGGACGCAAGCTCTGTAGACCTGGATCTTGGTATGTTCCGTCAGCTTCTTGTTGGACCAGAATCTCTTTGTGAGTCTGGAAAACGTGGTAGCTGCTTTACCGATGCGTTTGTTTAGCTCGGTATCGAGAGAAAGAGTGTCGGAGACCGTTGAGCCAAGGTACACAAAGTCATGGACAACCTCCAGTTCATGCGCAGAGATTGTAATGCAGGGAGGTAAGTCCACATCCTGAACCATGACCTGTGTTTTCTTCAGGCTGATTGTCAGTCCAAAATCTTGGCAGGCCTTGCTAAAACAATCCATGAGCTGCTGGAGATCTTTGGCAGAGTGGATAGTGATAGCTGTATCGTCGGCAAAGAGGAAGTCACGCAGACATTTCAGCTGGACTTTGGACTTTGCTCTCAGTCTGGAGAGGTTGAAGAGCTTTCCATCTGATCTGGTCCGGAGATAGATGCCTTCTGTTGTAGTTCCAAAGGCCTGCTTCAGCAGGACAGCGAAGAAGATCCCAAACAAGGTTGGTGCAAGAACACAGCCCTGCTTCACGCCGCTTCGGATGTCAAAGGGGTGTGATGTGGAGCCATCAAAGACAACAGTGCCCTTCATGTCCTTGTGGAAGGATCTGATGATGCTGAGGAGCCTGGGTGGACATCCAATCTTGGGGAGAATCTTGAAGAGGCCATCCCTGCTGACCAGGTCGAAAGCCTTCGTGAGATCTATGAAGGCTATAAAGAGTGGCTGTCGTTGTTCCCTGCATTTCTCCTGCAGTTGTCTAAGGGAGAATACCATATCAGTGGTGGACCTGTTGGCTCGGAATCCACACTGTGATTCTGGATAAACGCTCTCTGCAAGTACCTGGAGCCTCTTTAGTGCAACTCGGGCAAACAACTTTCCTACAACGCTAAGGAGAGAGATGCCACGGTAGTTGTTGCAGTCACCCCTGTCACCTTTGTTCTTGTACAGCGTGATGATGCTTGCATCCCTCATGTCTTGAGGTACTCCACCTTGAATCCAGCAGAGACAAAGGATTTCATGCAGCTCAGTGATGATGATCTCTTTGCAGCACTTTAGGACTTCAGCAGGGATGCTGTCTTTTCCAGGTGCCTTGCCAAAGGCAAGGGAGTCCAGGGCCACGTGAAGTTCTTCTAGGGTTGGTCCACTGTCAAGCTCCTCCAGCACAGGCAGGCACTCAATGTTGTTCAGCGCTTCTTCGGTGACTACATTTTCTCTGGAATATAGCTCAGAGTAGTGCTGCACCCAGCGTTCCATCTGCTGCGCCCGATCCTGGATAACCTCGCCTGCGGCAGACTTCAGAGGGGCAATTTTCTTCTGTGTTGGACCTAGGGCCTGCTTGATACCATCATACATCCCCTTGATATTGCCCGTGTCAGCTGCTATCTGTATCTCGGAACAGAGCTGGAGCCAGTAGTCGTTAGCACATCTCATGGCAGTCTGCTGGACTTTGCTGCGAGCACCTCGGAGGACCTGCAGGTTGCGCTCACTGGGACAGGCCTTGTATGCTGCTTGAGCTCTCCTCTTTTCCTCAATGACTGGTGTCAACTCCTCAGAGTGGGCTTCAAACCAGTCTGCTGTCTTGTTGGTCTTCTTGCCAAATATGGACAAGGCGGTGTTGTAAACGGCATTCTTGAAATGTTCCCATCTGTTGGATGCGTTTGCATCGACCGGGCCTGGAAGAGATTCCTCAAGCGCTCGTGCAAATTCCTCCACTTTTCTCTGATCCCGGGTCTTGCTTGTATCAATGCGAGGTCTTCCTTTCCTTTTCGTGTGATACAGTCGCTTTGTTTGCAGTTTCACTCTGCTGCACACCAGCGAGTGGTCGCTGTCACAGGCAGCACCCTGATAGCTGCGTGTGATCTTGATGCTGGGAAGGCTGGAGCGTCTGGTGAGAATCAGGTCGAGCTGGTGCCAGTGCTTTGATCTTGGGTGTCTCCAAGAGACTCTATGTTGGGGCTTCGTGTTGAAGAACGTGTTGCTGACACAGAGACTGTGATGACAGCAAAACTCTAGCAGGCGTTGGCCATTTTCGTTCATCTTCCCAGTGCCGAACTGACCTAAGCAAGTGGGCCACGAACTGTTATCAGCACCAACTCTAGCATTGAAGTCGCCGAGGATGAACAATGGCTCTTTTACGGGGATCTTCTTGATAGTGGTGGCCAGGTCATCATAAAATTTGTCTTTGGCTTCTGCTGAAGACGACAGAGTCGGTGCATAAGCACTGATGAGAGTGACAGGTCCTGCTGATGACTGGAGCTGCAGGGACAAAATTCTTTCACTTCCCACAGTAGGTGGGATGATGGATTTCAGCAGGGTATTTCTGACCGCAAAGCCAACACCATGTTCCCTGGTTTCGTTTGGTGGTTTTCCCTGCCAGAAGAATGAGAAATTTCGCTCCTTGACAGATCCGGAATCTGGCAGCCTTGTCTCTTGAAGGGCGACGATGTCCATCTGCAGTCTGCTCAGCTCCATGTCGATGACAGCTGTTTTGCGTGCATCGTCTATTGCTTGCAGGTCATCAGAGAAGCCAGGTGTCATTGTCCTTACGTTCCAGGTGCCCAGCTTTAGGGCAGGAGTTTTCTGTTTTCTATTGCATGGTGCAGAGTTGTCGATCTGCTTGTCGGTTTTCACCCTAAACCCCACGCACCCCGTGAGGTTAACGGACCGTGGCGAGGCAACACCTTACTGGCTGGGGACTGCCCAGCTTAAGGCGGGCGGTAGCTGCCCAATGAGATGCAATGATCTCTCCCACCGTCGGAAGCAGCCCATGGCGTCATGCCCTACGCCAATCGAGCAAAGACTTATAACCGGTAACTGCTGCTTCCCGTGTTGTGCCGACGCCGTATGGCGAAGTTGGAGTGTCCTCTCCAGTGCGCGAAGCCTGGGTAAAGAAGGTATGGAGGATAGGCTGTTACCCATGCAGCAAATCCCCCCTCTCCACGTCGCTGGAATGATCCAATGGAAAGGCAGAAACCAATACGGTTGGTTCCAGCAGCGTCGCAGGAGTTGCCAGAACATGACTGTGTGCAGCCACGAACTGCCTGAGGGACTCCGGCTCCTGATTTTGCCTCGAGGTTGACTCCTGAAGCCTTTTCCACAACTGGATGTAGCCACAAGGCAGTGGAGGTTTGGAATAAGAGTTTTCCTTCTCTTAGATGTCTCCCTATTCAACTTCCTGATAGCCACAAACCCCTCTCGTGCCCCTCCCCCTGCATCACGTCTGCCTCACCACTGCTCCCTGTTCAACTTCCTGATACACACAAACCCTTCTCGTGCCCCTCCCTCTGCATCCCGTCTGCCTCACCACTGCTCCGTGTTCAACTTCCTGATACACACAAACCCTTCTCGTGCCCCTCCCTCTGCATCCCGTCTGCCTCACCACTGCTCCCTATTCAACTTCCTGATACACACAAACCCTTCTCGTGCCCCTCCCCCTGCATCCCGTCTGCCTCACCACTGCTCCCTGTTCAACTTCCTGATACACGCAAACCCCTCTCGTGCCCCTCCCCTGCATCCCGTCTGCCTCACCACTGCTCCCTGTTCAACTTCCTGATACACGCAAACCCCTCTCGTGCCCCTCCCCTGCATCCCGTCTGCCTCACCACTGCTCCCTGTTCAACTTCCTGATACACGCAAACCCCTCTCGTGCCCCTCCCCTGCATCCCGTCTGCCTCACCACTGCTCCCTGTTCAACTTCCTGATACACACAAACCCCTCTCCTGCCCCTCCCCCTGCATCCCGTCTGCCTCACCACTGCTCCCTGTTCAACTTCCTGATACACACAAACCCTTCTCGTGCCCCTCCCTCTGCATCCCGTCTGCCTCACCACTGCTCCGTGTTCAACTTCCTGATACACACAAACCCTTCTCGTGCCCCTCCCTCTGCATCCCGTCTGCCTCACCACTGCTCCCTATTCAACTTCCTGATACACACAAACCCCTCTCCTGCCCCTCCCCCTGCATCCCGTCTGCCTCACCACTGCTCCCTGTTCAACTTCCTGATACACACAAACCCTTCTCGTGCCCCTCCCTCTGCATCCCGTCTGCCTCACCACTGCTCCGTGTTCAACTTCCTGATACACACAAACCCTTCTCGTGCCCCTCCCTCTGCATCCCGTCTGCCTCACCACTGCTCCCTATTCAACTTCCTGATACACACAAACCCTTCTCGTGCCCCTCCCCCTGCATCCCGTCTGCCTCACCACTGCTCCCTGTTCAACTTCCTGATACACGCAAACCCCTCTCCTGCCCCTCCCCCTGCATCCCGTCTGCCTCACCACTGCTCCCTGTTCAACTTCCTGATACACACAAACCCCTCTCCTGCCCCTCCCCCTGCATCCCGTCTGCCTCACCACTGCTCCCTGTTCAACTTCCTGATACACACAAACCCTTCTCGTGCCCCTCCCTCTGCATCCCGTCTGCCTCACCACTGCTCCGTGTTCAACTTCCTGATACACACAAACCCTTCTCGTGCCCCTCCCTCTGCATCCCGTCTGCCTCACCACTGCTCCCTATTCAACTTCCTGATACACACAAACCCCTCTCCTGCCCCTCCCCCTGCATCCCGTCTGCCTCACCACTGCTCCCTGTTCAACTTCCTGATACACACAAACCCTTCTCGTGCCCCTCCCTCTGCATCCCGTCTGCCTCACCACTGCTCCGTGTTCAACTTCCTGATACACACAAACCCTTCTCGTGCCCCTCCCTCTGCATCCCGTCTGCCTCACCACTGCTCCCTATTCAACTTCCTGATACACACAAACCCTTCTCGTGCCCCTCCCCCTGCATCCCGTCTGCCTCACCACTGCTCCCTGTTCAACTTCCTGATACACGCAAACCCCTCTCCTGCCCCTCCCCCTGCATCCCGTCTGCCTCACCACTGCTCCCTGTTCAACTTCCTGATACACACAAACCCCTCTCCTGCCCCTCCCCCTGCATCCCGTCTGCCTCACCACTGCTCCCTGTTCAACTTCCCGATACACACAAACCCCTCTCCTGCCCCTCCCCCTGCATCCCGTCTGCCTCACCACTGAGGTCTAGACAATACATCTATTGCATGATTGAGGGTTATGTGCTTGATTTTTCTAATTTAAAAAAAGTTTTTTTAAATTTTTTTTTCTAAAAATTCTAATTTTTTCTAATAAAAAAATTCTAATTTTTTCTAATGAAAAAAGGCATTCCCTACTGTGGCAGAACACACACACCCACCCACAAAATAAGTAACTTCTAAAGAAAGCTGGTGCCTCTATAGAAGTTGTATATTAATATACCATATCCCCAACAGTGCAATCAAATTGATTTGGTCATTTAATCAATCTGATCAATAAATACATATTTGCAGTTTTTTCCTTCTTGTAAGAGATATTATTGACAGAATGTTGTTCTAACTCTAAAAGATCCACTTCTCTCTAACTGCAAGGTATTTACTATATACTAGCGCCCCTCTTTCTAAAAACAAGGCTCCACATTAGTCACACACAGATTCCATGTGGACTATACATTGTGATCTTTGTCCCACCTGGGGAGCTTAGATCACAAAGAAAGATGACAAATGCATTACATTCCAAGGTGTCTCATGGCAGAGCTTCACACCACAAGGGGCAGGTTTTAATTTGACCAGAGGTCACCCCCCAGAAATCATGCTCAGTGCCAGGACTCAGTTTTAAAACACGTAATGAAGACAAGAGCCTTTGAGCATGTGCAAAGATCTGGCTCCACTCGTTTTAGAAATTAGTCATGGGAAAGAAATTACACGTCCATTTGATTTACAGAATGGCTGTCAAAAAAAATTCTGTCAATAACACATAGCTTAGTTTTTTGACCAAGGATTTTTAAAGGAGGATGCCTATGCTTTCAGCCTTCCTAAATCAAGACAAGTGTTGTATAAAAGCAATATTCATTCCTGTTAATGAGGGTAGGCAGGTTGGAGAGGGTAGGCAGGTTTGAGAAAAGTGCCATGTGGTCCCATGGCATCCTTCCAAGGTATTCTGGGTAGGGATTCTGAAGATTCAAGGCCTGAGAACAAGGGCTGCTGTCATGGTGGAATCAATGTAGAAATTACCATAAGGCTCATGTGCATTGGATATTGCACTGCTTGGGAAGGGATGAGCTGGCACTCAATCCCTAAACCCATAAACAATTCCCTGGGGCATTTGGTGGGCCGCTGTGAGATACAGGAAGCTGGAGTAGATGGGCCTATGGCCTGATCCAGTAGGGCATGTTCTTATGTTCTTACAATATGACTATATGTGTGTAGGGCAAATGAAGTGATAGAGTGAACTCCTTATTACTACTTAATTACTATGTAATTACTACTACAACATCATAATTGCTATTATGTCACTTTGGAAAAGCTTCCCTGTGTAAAGATTGTTTTTAAAAATACATCGACCTACAAATAGAAAACTAGCATAGCAGGTAAATGGTTAGGCTAGAATCCTAATCCCCTGATGTGCTGGCTTCCTATTTCTGGGGCCATTTTAAAAATGTGATCTTCCATTGGCAATCTGAACTGGTGCAGTCACTCGACCATCTCAGCATTCTACGATTTTCATCTGCTCTATGTGTAGACTCTCTTCCTCTATGTGGGAAGTAACAAGACAAAGTCTGCAACCCCGCCATCACATGTGTGTGCTTGCATGCATACACAAACACACCAGTGCTTCCTTAGCTACCTTGCACTGTGGAAAACACGGAACAAGATCACCACCAACGAATCACAATCACAATCTCTCTCATGCATACAAACACCCAAGGAAAAGCATCCAAAAATGTTGATTCATCAACTCAGTTCTAACAATTTGGTTTGTTTCTTATTTGGGCCTGGTATAATTATTAACAACCTACAGAACATAGTTAAGCTTCAAGCAGCCCAATCCTAAACTGCGCTAGCACAGCAGGGCCACATGGCCTCTGCTACATTTAGGGATACTTCTCCCCTTAGCTGGAGGAACACCTCAGTTTGCCCTAAGGGGCTATTCAGATTGCTGCCAGCCGGCACAAGTCCAAGCAGCCCCATGTAAGGATACGGAGCAGCCCCGTGTAGGATACAGTGGAGGCCTGTTCCTCTGATCCCGCGTCGTCCCAGGCCTGATTCACCACCCCTTTTTGCCCCGACCCAGAAAAACCCACTCCCAGTGGCGTAGCTAAGGAGGTGCAGGGGTAGCAGTCGTACCAGGCAACAAGCTGTAGGGGGGCAACAAGCTGAGCTTGACACTGGTGGCCAAAATTGTGAAAAAATTGGTATGTACAAATAATATCATCATATATCATTGGAAACGTAATTTAATGCAGAATGCTAGGAAACAAACCCCACTGGAATATCTGCATTCTATCAAAAGTTATGGCCAATTAACCAGAAAATGAAAACACAACTGCCTTATGGAACAAAAAGTGGATTTTCTTAATTCAAAACTGACTTATGAGACTGATTGTTCTGAGAACCAATGAGATGTTATTATAACACAGGGTGGAACCAATAAGGTGTTAATATGCGTCAGCTCTCATTTCCATCTATCATAACATAGCTACTCCTGCTAACTGGCTTCCAAAATACATAGAAATATTCTCAGCTTTTAGCATCTACACAGCACAGCTCAACAGCAAATAAATGGACACATTCAGGACAGAAGTATAAAAAAAAATTATGTCAAGACCCAGTGGTGTTGTACATCTGGGGTAGAAGATGGCCTCCACATGGTCTCCACCTTGTGATACCCCAGGTGAGGCCAGGTCTACACAATATTTGAGGTGATAAGCTCGTGATATGGGCACCCTCTTACTGCTGGCACCTGGGGCAGACCACCCCCTGTCCTGCCCTTGGTAAGCCACTGTCAAGACCCAATGATGAACTCAGATATGCATATATGTACATATGTTTTTTTCCCTTCTATCCACACTGAAATATTTTGTGTTGATGCAAGTACTAGTATATTATCACTGTATAGTGATGAAATACCACTGGAAAACAGGCACACTTCAACATCTGATACAGACATTGATACACACAAATATGCATATCCATGTGTGAGATGGACTGGTAGGCACAGAAAAAGAAAACAAGTTAGGTATATTAAGATTGCAATCCTAAGCACATTTACTAGGAAGTTGTACTGAGCTCAAAGGGACTTAACATCTGAGAAAACAAGTTTATGCTTGTACGGCATATGTATGATCAGAACCTGTATAAAAGAGTATAGTGTGAAACAATGTCAACTCCCATTAGCCTCAAAGGAGAAGTAAAGCAGATACCTAAATCTCTCACACTGAAACCAACAGGACTTCATGGATATCAACTTTGGCTAGAATACGCCAATTGTATTTTCTCCCTAACTACTTATAATCCTATGAGCAATCTTACCATATGGTAAACAGTCTTCCCTCTTGCCATGTTTAAAAAGCTGTGCCTGGAAAAGGAAGGAAAAAAAACATTTTCAGAAGTAGTTCTCAATCACACTAGAATGATTTTAAGAGTAATATACAAGTTTAAAATGTATTTCTTTATAGCTATCAAGAGTTATTCATGAAGGTAAGAGTTGAGAAGGTTAAAATGAAGCAAGGCAAAATATTTTTTCAAAATTTCCATTATGAATGAACAAAACAATACAATAATAGAATCATTAAACAGAATATTAAATATAAAAGAAAAAGGGGGAAAGAATATAATCAATAAACATAAAGTGCAAATAGCCATATATAGAACAGATATAACTAAAGAAAATTTATACATAAATTTCTAAAGGCTTGCAAATATCCAAAAATTTATCCATACAAAGTTGTCTTCCACAAGCAATAGATTCAAATACAGACAGAGTTAAATGATCCTCTGTTCATTGAGATATAATCGGTGGGAACTTATCTTTCCAAACTTTCAATACAAGTCTTTTGGCTACAGTAAGGGTACAATGAGTCCTTTCTCAAGTCCTTCAGACAGTTTCCATAAAGTAGGTAAGTAATTCAAGAGGATATGCATATCCACTAACGACTATTGTTTTAACACCTCATTAATGCAACTAACAACCTCCATCCAAAAGAGTTATATCAATACACAAGACCAAAACATATGCCTGTCACATCAAATTCACCACAGTGCAGAATCTAAAAGATGAACCCAGCATCTAATATTTAATGGCTTGAATCCAGAGAGGTTTGTAAAAGAATCCAGACACACCAGAGAGGTCTGTAAGAGAGGTGTGCAAAGCCCAGCATTCACAGCCTCCTCCTCCTCCTCTGTCCCCACCTCCGTCCTGGGCCTGAACTGCCCTCCCCCCAAAAACCCCCTTTCTCCACCCCCATTCAGTGGGTAATGCGCCAACACATGTAGAAGCCTGCCAGCATAGGCCTCTCTGTAGGCGAAACTGGCCTCCACACGGTCACAACGTGCCTTACGGACGTTTGAGACAACATGCACATTTGTCCCACCAGCAGGAGCTGGTTTAGGATTGGGCTGCCCAAATTATGATAAAGGCAGAAGGGTCCCTTGAAGCAGAATGCAGGTCTTCTGTGATGAACTTGATGGTGTTGACTTCAGAGGACGCATAAACCCCGCCGGGTGCCCAAATCCCAGCCCTGGCACCACTCGTGGCCCTCAAGGACTCCCAATGTGGCCCTCAGGGAGCCCCCAGTCTCCAATGAGCCTCTGGCCCTCCAGATACTTGCTGGAGCCTGCACTGGCCTGATTCAACTGTTTGACCTCTTGTGTGAGCTGTGGGATGAGGGCTACCTCTACTGCTTGCTGTTTCACATCTGTGATGCAGTAGCAGTAGCAGCAAAGGAAAGACCAGCCTTGCTTTGTGCAAGGTCTTTTAAAAGCCTTGAGCTATTGCAAGACCTTCATTCATTCATATATATAAGTTCATCTTTAATATATTCATTTATGTAAACTTATGTAAATTGTAGGGGTCCACCCCTGGAGGGGTCTGGAGCAGGCTTGTTCCACCCCCAGGGAGGCCTCAGATTAGCTGAAGGGGGAGGGGGTTCCAGCACCCTTGTCCTCCTCCCTAGCAGAGCTGCCAGTCCTGGCCTAGGAGCTGTTTACCTCACAGCTCCCTGCTTCACACTGCCTGCCTCTCATCCCTGGCCTCCCTGTTTTATGGAGCGAGCAAGCCCCCTTTGGCCCCGCCCCTTCCTCCAGGTTGGGCAGAAAAGGCCTTTCCTGTTCCTGACTTGTTTCCTGTAGTGTTCCTTGTTTGCCTTGCCAGCCCCCTCTGGCTGGTTGGGGTGAGCCAACCTGCTTTGCCCCCTTCAAGGGCAGGGAAGCCTCCCCACCCTGGGCATGGGGTGCCTGCTCCAGGGTAAGTTGGGGGTCAGGGCATCTGGGAGGGGCCCCGACATAAATATATTCAAATTTTAAATGTAAATTAATTTTTTTCTCTGGCCCCCAAAACAGTGTCAGAGAGATGATGTGGCCCTCCTGCCAAGAACTTTGGACAACCCTGATCTAGATCACACTGTCATGTTGCAGGAGCTGTGTTGGAGTTCTCAGTATTGAAAAGACATGCTTATTTTTCTTTCAGTTTTTCTTTTTCAAATATTCCCACCTTTCTTCTTTTACTTTATTCTTCTTCCCTGTCCTCCATTTGTGCCTTCCCCCTTTCTAGCTTTCAGAATGCTTTCAAACATTCTACCTTAAAATACATATCATATTTTTAAAACAAAGATCCTTCCCTCCTCTGCCCCCACTCCCACCAGAGTGTAGGATCTCTCTAGGAATCTTCTTGCTCCCTTCAAATCCCTTTAACTCTCCATTTAGCAAAGTGTTTCTGAGGGGATTGTCCCTTGAGGTTTTTGTTTTTGCAAGTTCCTAACTTCTGGAAACACCTGGAGTTCAGCAAGAACTCAGAAAGTTTCACCTTTTTGTGGCTGGTCCAGGTTTGGTCATGCTCCTATCAGCATGATTTTTATTTTTTTTTAAATGGAGGAGAGAGATTCTGCAATCCTATTATATTCAAGCCTCCTAAAATAGACCTTCAAGTTTTCTGTTCCTCTGTCATTTCTAATTTTCATGAATGGTGGAACTCAACTCAAGTGTCACTGGTAACAGAATTGCCTATTTGCACCTATTAGATAAGTCATCACTTTGAAAATCTAAAGATTTGACTTTTGGGGGATTGCCTTGTTGAGTGATGATTTGAAAATCTAAGGGCCTACATATGCCTAACATTTACTAAGCTGCACCCAAGGATTCTACATCTACTGAACCTTGCAGAGATCAACTTAATTCCACAGGGAAAATATCTAATTTCTCATGTCCCTTTAATAATCAAATTAGTAGGGTTATCTGAAACAAATATTCACAACTCTAAGATCTGTTAAACTGGAGTACTCTTAATTTAAGCCAATGTAGTCCTATTTACTTCATTCAGAACCGTGCCTTAATATTAATATGTATGTTGAAAAGGTATATGGATTGAGTTGTTGGTGCAAATTCAAACACCAGAAAATATCAGTGTTGTTCAAGGTTGCATATTCCCAAACTCCTTGTCTTATAGAACAATGTTTCTCAGTCAGAGGTACCTTTGTCCCTGGTGGTAATTGAGGTGATGTCCAGTGGTATACACGGGACACCCAGACCCCATCTGGCAGCAAGACCAGCAACCCAATGCAACAAGTAAAGGTAGGAGGCTCACTCAGCAGGCAGAGCCCCAGTATGAGCTTTTTGCATTCTCAGAAAAGCCCTCCTGTCCAACCTGAGCCTCTTATCAGTGTTTGTTGAGTAGCGTCTGGCCTCCCAATCCAGAAGTAACTGGTGATAACATCATCACCACTTACTTTTAGTGGTACTTCTAATAAGTGGACCATGCAAAGTGGTGCAGTGGGGGAAAATATTGAGAAACACTGCTGTAGAACATTCTAACAGTGTCTACAATTGCATGCCTAACTATTACCTCTTAATGATACAGCCATAGATCTTTTTCACAAGAATCGCTACTCAATTAATGGTTTAATTAACTACCACTCATTACATTTGCTCCCTTACCTAGGGTAATGCAGCTGCAGTGCCAATGGGTCTCCTTGGATCTGTGCTCACTTTTGAGCAGGTGCAGACCCAAGGAGACCTATGTCAGGCCGCCTGGGCTGGAATGGAGGATAGGGTATGGTGGCAGACTCTGCTGCCACCTCCAACTCCTCTCAGACCTGACCCTTTTTCCCCCATCCTGAAAATAATCACCATCAGCTGGTGCTGGAGGAGCACCAGCTGGCCATCCACACAGCAATGAGTCCCAGCACTGACTGGCACTGGCGGCCCCTCCTCCCAAGGGGTCATAGATGTGCCTTGCTGCATGTTTGCAACACCAGCACCGGCGCTAAGGCCATATAGGATTGGGCCATAAGCTTCTAGAGTTTGAAAACTTTCCTGGTATGTGTTCTCCACATAAAGGAAATGCTAGCTAAGGAAGCAATGCAAAATACATTTATTTGCCTCACAACATACAGGCAATTGATACTGGGAACTCTAGGATCCCAGAATGGGATCACCCTTACAATAGCAGGTGAAGTTGTATGTGACATGGACAGGACTTAAAAAAACAAACAGGATACTTTATGATAGGACAGAAAATACTAAAAACAGAATCTGAACTTTCAAATGCCTCTCCCTTGGGTTTTATTCCCTACTGCTCAGGGGCAAGATGCAATCTGTACCACACAATATATTGTTATGATTGCTAAATAACTTTAGTCTTTCCCTGCTTTATCTAGCAAACCTGTCATCAAATATAACTATAGTCTCATAACCGTGGGGCTATGAAACACGCTAGCCAATGTCCACCCAAACTGCTACACCCAACACTCTTGCACAAGATGTATTGACTCAGAAAGAAAACAATAGTGGCTGCTATTTGGGACTTTGTGCTGGTAAAATATTTTTAAAACTTTGTTTTTACTAAAGTATTCTGTGGTTACAAATATTTTTGTTTAATCCAATTAACTGAGAATACAATCAGTCGCAATGAGACAAACCAGCTTTATAACATGTAATTTTTTAAAAAGACCTTCCCCTGCTCCAAGGTATTATTGATATATATTATGTTCTTGAATCTAGAGACAGTTATATTTAGCAACAAAAAGATTATTTTACCATTTTACATAGCTATTCACTGAATAGCTGAAATCAATGTAAGGCAGGGTCATGCTCTAACAAGTATTCATACAATAAACATGAAACAAAAAGGGTTCTGATTTTGAGACAATGCAGGTCATCTAAAAAACTTTTCATACCAGCTGCCCACACATCCAATTACTATACTGCTTATTACATGGTCAATATTTTATTTCCTTTTATTTTTAAGGCGTGCAGAAGACACACATCTACGCATGTGTACTTGGTGCTGAGCACCTGCCTGGGGAACATGGGCCAGACCTGTAACATGGCCATCTACTGGATTAATACCAAGAGGCCACAGATTCACAGGCCACTTTTGATGAAACAATGTAATCAAAGCAACTCAAGCCTCACAGAATGGTAGCCTTGGTCCTCAGGGCAGCCTCACAAAAGACCCAACAACTCCCTCTATCTTTCCTTGTGTTTGTCTTGTGTTAGTCACACTGATTGCACACTTCGTGTTTGCTACTTTCTTCTCTGCTGGTGATTGTTGAGTGGTCTGTGGCTGTGCACATTAGTCTGTTTCTCACTATTTTTATTGGGGACCCATGTCTTTGCCCCAAACAGATCTATTAAAAATTCAGAAACAAGGAGAATCTCCCATTCCAGTTACAATCTCTTTTCAGAGGCCTGGGACATTGGTTAAGTTTGCCTCTTCAGTGAGAAACTAGCTCTCCCACCTCAAGTGGGTGAAGTGCTTTCACAGCCTGTCTAGATATTTATTCCTTGCCTGTAGCCCTTAGTTCAGTGAGCCACTTCTCAGCTACATGATTCTAATACAGTCTGAACAATAGGAACCTTCTCTCTTCTTCCCCACTAACCTCTTCATCCTCCCCAAGCCTCCCCCCCCCCCCAGGGAACCCACTCAATCGCCCTATGTCCCTTCTCTCCCATTTTCCCTGTCTCACTTTGCCCTTTCTCCTTCTAAGGATCATCATTGGAACATCCTCCCCCAGGGCTCTATAGAGAGTGACTATTAGCCATACAATTTCCCTGTCTAGCGAGTAAGTTCAGCCAGACCCCAGTTTTGAATTTCTCTTTTTTGAAGCACTAAAATAAATCCTTTTTTCCAACTTTCACTCACCCCTCTAGTCGCCTTTCTCTGCTGAATTGTACAGCTGTGCTGCTGACAACTACACTGGGTCTTGCCACATGATAGTTTTCTCCCCTGTGTACGCATGTTACATGTGTTTGAAAAAGTACTGCCAGTAACATGCTACCTGTGTGACTGGATATACATGGCACTGAATAGTGAGCTTTGGTAAAACTATGACAAAATACTCTTTGTATTCAGTGCCCCACATATACATGCACTAGAGACAGCATACATAAATCAGTGCTGAAGCCTGAAATGATAACATTTCACATTTGAATGCAAGTGTTAAACACTAAACTGGGCTGGATCAGGGCCTCTTAAATCAAAAGAGAAATTACTAGAGTTATGCAAAGAATAACCCTACACAATATATTTTTCTTTCCAATTTACTTAAGCATACCCTAGACTTCCACCTTCTATTTTGTCACCTTCAGTAGGAAGAAGCCTTTCAGATAAATATGGCCAGGAGTTAAGATAAAAGTAACATAGCCCAACCCTAGAAATATTTCCACATATTCAACAGCTATTTACAGACTTAAGTACGTAATTTCAGCTATGGTGTAAATGCAACAAAAACTCCCTGAGGCTATGCACCTGCTTTGTTTCAGATTTTAATGAACTGAATTTCACGATCAAGCAAAGCATTAATGAACCTTAAGTCAGAAATGTACACAGAGTACATTGTGGATTAGGATTGGTTGATGATTTTCAAATAAAATGTACACTAGTACCAGAGGACCTTTAACATGCCTCGATTTTTCCCTGTGAACAAAGGAGAAGTTCATTCAAAGCAAGTGCTAAGTACACTTGTGTTAGAAAAAGAGTACTCTCCAAAGTCAGGAGTGCTGTGGAAATTAATAATATTTTCTAAGAGCCATTTTCCAGAATCTTTGTTGATCCTTTGGAGGAACATTACAAACACAGTTGCATAACTGGTACTGCTTTCTATAAAGAAATTTGTTCAGTCACAAAAATCTGTACAACAAAGTGTGTGAAGATGCTCTCACAGAGTTGACTTGATAGCTTTAACACTATATGCTTTGTGGAAACTGACTGTGCATAGACCAAAATACCTTGACTGTCTGGAAGTGGTGACTGTGTATCACCAAGGAAAGGCTGAGGCTAGTTCCACATGTGCACTAGCCTCCAGGCTGGAAAACAGACACAAGGCCAGGGAGCCATATCAGGCCCTTTAGGGGTTCCCAAAGAGCCCAGTTTCCCTTTTCATACTCCACACAAATTACTCAACCATCTACAGACTGAGCAATCAGGTGTTTACTATTAGCCAGATACATTCCCACCTCAATTTCCTTTACATTAGAAACTGTTTAGCACAGTTCAGTATCTCTCAGCAATGATGGTGTGAATTCTGGTTAATATAACATTCATTCATATAACAACTGGACAGCTGTCAAATGGGGAATGTGAACCTCAAGTCCATTTAATTTGTACATCCCTAATATAATGGAGTGAAACAAGGACCATCAAGTTGCAACGGTGTAATATCCACCTCATACTGTATTTCAGGGTCAAACTAGAAAGTATTTTTAAAACGCCTCTAGTAGATCTGTTTAAAGCTGGGGAAGGGGGTTTAGAGCCCTTATATAAGGCCCTTAGAGGGCCACATTTCTTTTTAAAGAAATAAGATTTTTCACACTATCTTCCTCCTAAAACAACAAAAGGTATGCAACCCCTAAACTGAAGAAATCTATTTTTAATGAAGTAGCCAATAAATATGCTCACTTTGCCTCCTCTTTAGAAACTTTAAAGGTGTTCAGCATCTCATGTTGAAAGTAGGAAAGGAGTCTATTATATGCCTTGGGCATACCTAAGTTACACCACGTTCCTTCCATATTAATGGGCCATGTAATATGTGCCCAACTAAGCAACCTGTTGAGAGGAATGTAGCTACCTCTCCTTTAAATAATTGCACCACCTACAAATTAAAGAAAACCATTGGCGTATCCTAGCGATAAAAGTGTCAGGTCTGGTTTTGTTGCTTTTGAAATAACATGGTGCAAGGTACAAACAAAAACTAGTTTCTTAGTAATCAGGGAAAAACCTGACACACCCCCTAATTGTCTGCATAACCCACTTAAGGCTTTGCCTTTGTAAGATGTAAGAATCAGCATTACCTCTGGGACACCTTCCTCAAGCTATACATATCATCACTATTAAGGGTGGCATGACTGCTTGGAAGGAGGCACATCTTACTGCCAAGCAGATGGAAATTTGAATTTACCCTCTGGCTCTAATAAACTATGAACAATGGGACGTGCCCATACTTGAGGGAAGATTGAAAACAGCATAGTCAATTGCTCTTCAGCACCCCTCAGAGGACAGACAGGCAATTCACTCTATGACCATTTGTCCTTCTCACCATACTACTGAATGCCCTAAAAACTATTTCAAAAGGAACCATGCTGTAAAAAACAAAACCTCCATCTAAATCTAAATTAGGGCATGTCTCAAATGTTGCATGCAGTCCCTAGGCATTTAAGCCTACCTGTTAGATTCCTGAGGCTCTCAAGTTTCATTTATATGGGTTTTTAAATATATTTGCCTGCAAAAAAGTGCAGTATCCAAGAAGAAAAGAGAATTAAAAACCCATATACGGTATATTGCTTTAGTTTCGTTATTTGAAATGGAATACTAGAGCAATTTTTCCACATTTGAGCTTACCAGTTCCACAATTACAACACTAGTGACTCAATGAACAATACAACACATCTACCAATAGCGTCTTGGTATAGTTCAAGTAGGCACACAATCAAGAAATTTAAGCAATCTGCAGAGATTTTTATGTGAGCTAAAACTGAACCTAAACAAATATTATTACAGCCAAACTAGATCTTCAAAATGGACTGGGGGAACCTTTATACATTTCTTGTCCCTTTCTACCAATTCCAGGAAGCAGCTCAGAACACATCTTGCATCTAACTAACCAACACACATATGAACTAATTATATGTAAAGGCAGACAGCACAACATCAGTTCAACATGTCTGAAGACTAGATGTTTTATATGGGTGAGACACTTCTTATAATTCTGCATGTCAAATACAGGGACATGAACAATAACTGAAGCTACACTTTTGTTGTTGTGCCTCTGAGACTGAAGAACTGTAGGAGGCTATCTCTTACCTGGGGCATAGTCCATCAGAGCTGTTACCAAACAATACCTAAAGTATGTACAGCTCTCAGGAAATTATTTTTTCTTAAACAGAAATAAACAAAGTTCTGAGAATCTCCAGTTTCACCAACTTGCTGGACAGGGTGCTTTATTTTAAACTTATTACTCACATTTGTATACTGTATTGCTTATAAAAGAAATTAAACACAATTTAATAAGTTTCTATGCCCCAGGCTACTTCAAGATGATGACATTGTTGCCATGCAAGAACTAAGCATGCTACGCCCTACAGGGCTAACAAAAATTTGCTGGTTAAATAAGGGCAGGCTTAATAGCAAACTTCCCAGACAGAAGCATTTATATCACAAAATTGTCAAATACACTCTTTTATAGACAATTTTTGCCACCAATTCTATGTCAATGCAACTTCAAATCATGCATTTATCTACATATGCAACATATACATATAACCTACATTTAAAAGAGTCTTGGAGCACCTTAAAGGCATAGAAATGTATTGAAGCATAAGTGATCACAGGCTGTACTGCACAAAAGTTTATGCTTTAAAAACTTTGTTTAGCCACAACTTGTACTACAAGACTCTGAGTTGCTGCAAAAGCAGCAGACTAACACATGTACCACAATGGAAGCTATTACCTACAGAAAACCTCAAACTTTTAACTAAGGGGATCACATCAATACAACTTTGTGCTTTGTCACAGAATCATCCCAACACAGAATAAGTTCTCAGAAATGTTCTTATGCTATGTTGTTCCTAACATTCCTTGGCAATACAATGGCTACCAACACACAAGAAAACACAGATCTATCTCAGATAGCCATTTGGAAATTACTGACATGGATACTTAATGTAGATATCTTCATTGAACACAAAGAGTACATATCAGCATCCAGTGTGTCCTTTCTCTTACAATACGGACACAATGTATTTCAAACCTGCATTTGAAAGAGAACAAGCAATGCTACCTGTTAGCACACCTGTTGTGAAATGATGTATTGCTATCAACAGGTGCAAAAAAACAAGCCCATAAGTGGAATCAAGTTGTGTAATATATACTGCATGTTTCAACAAGAACTATGTCAATGTTAACCACTGTGCATAAAATGATTAATTAGACAGTAGCATACCAGTTTGCTTGAACACATTCAAGAAGAAACATTTAAAAAATCAGGACCTATTCAGAGACCATTTCACTTCTCCCCACCAAAATGCAACACAAAGGTAAATGGGGAATGGATGCAGGGTCACATGTTCACTCCTTATCTTTTCATCAAGTACATACGTAATGACAGAGCAAATTTTGCATTTATGTGGACACAGGATCACTATGACCCTGTAATACAGAACCTACTTTTCTAGTGGTTTCAATATCACAGGATCAGGGAGAGCAGATAGTTGGCACAAATCTGAGCAGCCCTGTGTTGGGAAATCAGGCCTGGGAAGAAGGATAGGATATATCAGAGTCCTGTGCCACAGTTCCTGCCCCCTTCCGGGGACTAATTCACTCCCTCCCAGCCCTCTCCTGCCCAATTACACCTCCTCCCCACTTGCCCGTGGAGACCTTACCTTCTCTGGCCTATCACTGATGCAGGCCTATCACTAGTGCAGGCATAGGCCTTTGCACTGATGCCACAAGCCTCCATGCTGCCACAACGTGCCTTGTGGCATGTTTGCTACAGCATGAGCACTTTTCTTGCTGGTGGTTGCCGGCATAGGATTGAGCCATAAGATATCTATTTCTATACACACGGAAAGAATATCTCCACAGGATTTAAGAGCCTATTAAGTAAACTAACCTATTAAAAGCGAACCATTATTTACATTTAAGGGGCAAGTCATATTCCAAAATTCAAAATAAGCATTCAGGTAAGGTCTGTTGATCAAATCTCACTTCATACAAATATTGATCCGTCTACCCCAGTACTATTTACTTCAATTAACAGCAAAGTCTCTAAAAAGGTTTTTCTAAGACCTGACACCCGGGACTTTTTTAGCTGGAGATGGCAGACTGACAGTTTGAGATTGAATTTGCTCTGACAGGATAATCTTAAAACAAGTTGCCCATTCGCAACTTCAGCTCCATTCCGTCCAAATCCCATCTCCAACATGGCTGTTGTAAGGATCATCAATCTAATGCACAAGAAATTTGGTCAGTTTTTTGTGTTTTTTTTTTTGGGGGGGGGAGGCAATGGACGGACAGACAGACACTACTTTTCTCCCATCTTTAAATACTACTTACTAGTAGAATACCCATATAGCCATTCTATTAGTACCCAATACTAGTAGAATATCCATGAAACTTCATGGATTAGTTAAAGAAATTTTATTTTTTATTTTTTTGGGATGGGGGAGCTATAACTATTCTTCCTTCCCATTTTCCTTGCTTCAGACATTCATAAGAACATAACATAAGAACAGCCCCACTGGATCAGGCCATAGGTCCATCTAGTCCAGCTTCCTGTATCTCACAGCGGCCAACCAAATGCCCCAGGGAGCACACCAGATAACAAGAGACCTCATCCCGGTGCCCTCCCTTGCATCTGGCATTCTGACATAGCCCATTTCTAAAATCAGGAGGTTGCGCATACACATCATGGCTTGTACCCCATAATGGATTTTTCCTCCAGAAACTTGTCCAATCCCCTTTTAAAGGCGTCCACGCCAGATGCTGTCACCACATCCTGTGGCAAGGAGTTCCACAGACCAACCACACGCTGAGTAAAGAAATATTTTCTCTTGTCTGTTCTAACTCTCCCAACACTCAATTTTAGTGAATGTCCCCTGGTGCTGGTGTTATGTGAGAGTGTAAAGAGCATCTCCCTATCCACTCTGTCCATCCCCTGCATAATTTTGTATGTCTCAATCATGTCCCCCCCTCAGGCATCTCTTTTCTAGGCTGAAGAGGCCCAAAAGCCTTTCCTCGTAAGGAAGGTGCCCCAGCCCCGTAATCATCTTAGTCGCTCTCTTTTGCACCTTTTCCTCCTCTTACTTCTGCCCCATTTTTTACTCTCCTCCCACATGTGCCAGGACTGGAATGCTCCATGTTGCAACTGAGATGAGGGAGCCACGGGAAAGGAGACACTTCTTGCCTTCTCCACTATTCCCAGGCATTCTGGAATTGGATGCTGCATCTATATAGACTAGAGCAACTGTCGAAAGGTCAGATAAGTGAGTGAAAGGGAAGGAAGAATCACATGGCTCTCAAACTATTCCTCCATTTCCATCACATCAGTGTGATAAAACCGCAAACACTGGGGCATGCCAAAAGTGGAAGTACTAGATTATTATTCTACTTAGACATGTTAATTCTTTTAGGGAGGAAGTTTGTTCCCAATGAACAGATTGCACAAATACCAATTCTCAACGTTTGTAATACAAACAATTCATTTTCTTTTTTAAAACATTCACAGACTATAATAACATACTTATTTGTCATTTGCAATTTCAAGTCATACAAAAAAAGGAAAATAATCATTGAGGACATTAGACAACTAACAGCCCAATCCTGAGCTGCCCATTCCTCCAGGACTGCCGCAGCGCCGAAACAGCTGCTGCCAGCGGCTCCTCAGGAGAAGGAGCCTTTGGTCTGCTGTAGAATCAAAAGCCACGGTGCTCAGCCATACACAGAGGATTCGGTGGAGCTGAGCTCCACTGATCGCGCCTGCCTCCTGCCCTGCTCCCTCCCCCCACCCAGAATGACTCCTCCTCACCTCCCCCTCATGCACCCACCTACCTCTCTGCCACCCTGTGATCCACATGACTGCTGAGCAGTGGAGCACTGGTGTTTCACTGGCACTAGGTCAGCGCTGGTTGGCTTTGGGCTAGCTCCAGCACTGGGCCGGTGCTGAGGGCTAGACGTGCCTTATGGCACGTTTACAACACTCAGCGCTGGCAAAGAACTAGCGGTAAGAGATCATGATTGGGCTCTGAGGCTGCAATCCTATCCACACTTATCTGAGAATAAGTCCCATTGACTATAATGAGACTTACTTCTGAGTAGACATGCCTAGGATTGGGCTCTGAGGCTGCAATTCTATACGCATTTATCTGAGAACAAGCCCCATTGGATATTGTGGGATTTACTTCCATGTAAACATGAACAAGATTGTGCTGTAATGCATGCACCCTGGATTCAAGTAGTCTATCACAAGCAAAGAAAACAACAAAATCAATACATTTGCTACACACTAGTGCCCTTTCTGTAAGGAGAAGGAAAACACATGCAGATAGGCAGTCTTCTGTTTCCAAGGAAATTATATCTCATTCTAGTTTCGATTCAACTTGTTAGGTTTTCACCTGTTTCGCCTAACACACGCTAATAACAGGTGGAATAAAACCGCATTCAACAAAGGAATTATGATGAACAATAAAGCAATACGAATCCTACATGTTTTATCATGCACAGGCAGCAATGATTAGAGTCTGACAAGCAGACAAGGAAGACTCGTCTACTCCTAATTGCTTTGCAGACAGGAACAGACTTGATTCTTATTGGCTGGGGACACTACAATGATGCCACGATGTATACCCTTCAATTTTTTTTCCTGTACAAGTAAATGATTGTCATTCGTTCCTATGGGGGGGAAAAATCATGACACTATGCAGGATATTGCGTGCATGCTACAGGGATTCTAACAACAATAACTGCTTCCTATTAACGTCATTAGTCTTCCTATAGCGTGCAGGCAATAGCCTGCACATTGCATCTTCTGTTTAAGCAAGTGAAAGCAACTTAAGGGCAGAAACTCCTGTGCTGCCCTCTCACCAATTGAAAAACAAAGGAAATGGGCAGGGGGGCACACAAGGGGGTTGCCCGTAGCCATGGATAAGACCCCCATACCTCCATGCATGCAATACCTTTGTTATTTTGTCATCAAAATGGCAGCATGGGTGTTTCTTTCTTTAGCTTGCTTAAACAGAAGACATGATGTGCAGGCTACTGCCTGCACACTACTGGGAGACTAACAACGTGATGTTGTTAGTCCCCCTCTAGTGTGCAGGCCAATTGCCTGCATGTCGTGTCTTCTGCTTAACAAGGCTTAAGTATCTATAATGGTGACACAGATGGAAGAAGTTGGGAAAGTGCCACTTCTCATACCCCAGCACAGTTAAGATGAGAAAACTTGCTCCTACTGAAATCTTACCTCCTATGCAACTATTAATAGCACAGGAATGTTGTTCCATATTATATCAGGAAGCTACATATAATTTAATACAGCTATAGTTCTAAATATCTTCTGAGCTTAAGGGATGGGAAGGTAGCTAAGTGCCAGCTAGTGAGTTACTGCCAGTAAGAACATGTAAAAAAAAATGGGATTATCGTTGAAACTAATAGCATTGTTTACCAGAGCTTGAAGCATGCCATCTATTACAATAGTCCCCTCAATAGTCTGAAAGGAAGATTTAGATAATGTTGAAAGGGTCCAGTCCAGGAAGTCTGCCATTCTTTTTTGTTTGACATCAGGGCGGGTAATAAACCTGTCACAGAAAAACACACTGCAAGTTACCTATTCAGGGTAATTCAGTTGGTAAGTCATTTTTCCTGTTAGTCAAACTGGTTTTTGTTCCTAGAGGCAATTGTCCAATGGATGCTTTCCGACATATTTTGGTTGGGAACATTCCAACTGTCGGCTCTTTAACCCTATCTTTTTCTGAAAAAGGTCATAACCCCAAAATTAATTTACAATCACAGTTTACATCACAGTATATGGATCACATTCACAGTATATGGAAATGGGGGAGGGGAAAAACACACTTAAACAGCATAATCACTATTGGGAAATTGTAAAACAAAAACTAACATTTCCTGTCTTCCAACAGCACAGCACTTATAGACAAGGAATAATAGGAAAGCAGGGAATACAGTACATTATCTGAAAAGCTAGTAGTAAATTAGGAAGAAAGTGCTTAATTAGGAGTTGCTGAGGAAATCATTGAATCACCAGAAGGGTAAAAGATTGTAGACTGATCCCAGAAGCAAAGGATACCTTTCTTTGCTTTTTTGGGCAACCATTACTTGAAAAGTACAGGTTTCTCTCATTCTTATCATGATTTTTATTAATACTGTAAGCTTTTAAATGTCAGCATGCACAATAAGTGAAAGGGTCACCAGAATTTTGTTTTGTACCTTGGCCCAGTGTTGTGTCCTCAAAATCCAATACAAAACTCTAGTTTAGTGTTTCTCAAACTATGGGTCGGGACACACTAGGTGGGTTGCAAGCAAATTTCAGGTGGGTCCCCATTCATTTCAATAATTTATTTTTAATTTATTAGACTTGATGCTACCATGGGATGTGTGCATTTGGGGAAATGTTACAGACCTGTACTTTTAACAAGCTACTACATATATACTTTTAACAATGATAGTAAATGGGACTTACTCCTGGGTAAGTGTGGGAAGGATTGCAATTTAGGATTGTAAAATTTTTTCCTTCTTGTTGATGTCACTTCCAGTCATGACATCACTTCCAGCGGGTCCTGACAGATTCTCATTCTAAAAAGTGGGTCCTAGTGCTAAATGTGTGAGAACCACTGCTCTAGTTGGTTTGTACAGTTGAGTCCCTACAACTTCCACTAGATGTCAGTAGAAAGTAAGATTTAACTTATTCTAGTACTCTGGTGAATTACTATAATACATATGTATTTATTTTATTACACTGATATCCCACCCTTTCTCCAAGGAACTCGGCAGCATACACAATTTTATCCTAACAACAACCTGTGTGGTAAGTCAGAATATGGGTAGGTCACCCAATGCACGTCATGATCGAGGGAACTTTCAAGGTCTACCCAGTTCAGATATTCTGTGAATTCTGATGATTTATTTGCTATAAAAGATGCAAACTCTTAGTACATCTTCAATTCACAACATCTTTCTTCACAGCATCTTCTCCATTGGTTATTTGCTGATGAGCATCTTGCAAGTAGCCAGCAGACAATGAACACCGGCTGGGTGTCACCAGGGAAGATCACATACAGGGTGGGAAGGAGGTGGGGGAGTGGGCAGAACAGTGCAGCAACAGGGGTAGAGAGAAGGCCAAACTGGAACTGGGAAGGAGATGGGGTTCAGTGGCAGCAGTATCTGCTGAATCCATTCCCCCTTCGTGGGCTTGCTCCATCTTCACAGTCCATGCAGTCTTGCACCACTCATATCGCTGGCACAGGTCATCCACATCAAACCACCAAGCTGACAGGGGCTTACCCCGGGGCAAGGGAACAAATGTTCCCTTGCTGCAAGGAGGCCTCCAGAGGCCCAAATTTCACTATGGGATGCAGCAGATGCCACATTGGTAGCTTAGGCTGTAAGGAACCTTTATACCTTCACTTATCAACTGTTGCTTCATTTCATGTGACTGGACTGTTTAAAAAAATGAGTCCCATAAAACTACAGCATGGAGCAGAAATTTGTTCTTAAGACTGCAACAATCCTTCACACAAACAAGAACTTTCTTCAAATGGCTCATCGTATCACCATGATATCAAAAAACCCTAAATTTATATGCATACTAATCCCAGGAGGCAATTCTATATATACTTGCAGGAGAGTAAGTCCTGTTAGAGAGTAACTAACAGCCTGATCTTGAGCTGCCTGGAGCGTGCGGCTGCCACAGCATCTAATGCATCCCAGGCAATCACTATCACCTCTTCAAGAGAAGAAGATTTTTTACACCACCAATCATCTTTCCACAACTAGGCAGTCCAAGCAACCACCAGGCAGCAGAATGCGGGCCCAGCACTGGAGCTGGCTGAGCCTGGGCTCTTGCGCTAGTTCCCGCGCTGGGCCCACAGTAAGGGCTCGCAAATGAGCCGGTGTGCACTGTTCAAGATTGGGCCCTAACAGGGGCTTACCTCTAAGCAGATGTGTCTAGTATTACACTGTTAAACTATTACACATAATGTTCAAACACTAGATACATGCTTGATCAATATCAAGAGAAATGACTTACTTTGAGACCAAGACAGCAGCTGCATCTCGAGCCTTGTCACTTACAACCAGATAAGACTAAAAACAACGCAGGGAAAAACAGTTAGAAGAGGTTGTCACATTCAAACTTAATACACACTCAAGGCTTGTATGAAGGCTTGTATGAAGACAGGGTTGAGCAGTGAGGTGGCTAAGTTTGCAGACGACACCAAACTTTTCCGAGTGGTGAAGACAAGAAGTGATTGTGAGGAGCTCCAGAAGGATCTCTCCAAGGTGGCAGAATGGGCAGCAAAATGGCAGATGCGTTTCAATGTAAGTAAATGTAAAGTAATGCACATTTGGGCAAAAAATCAAAACTTCGCATATAGGCTAATGGGTTCTGAGCTGTCTGTGACAGTTCGTCAAACTGTTTTGGTCCTAAGACGTAAGTTCCAATGATTTCAATAAGACTTACTCCAAGGCAAGTAAGAATAGGTTTCCAGTCTAAAGCAGGGGTGCCCAAAACCCGGCCCTGGGGCCACTTGTGGCCCTCAAGGACTCCCAATCCGGCCTGCAGGGAGCCCCCATTCTCCAATGAGCCTCTGGCCCTCCGGAGACTTGCTGGAGCCTGCGCTGACCTGATGCAACTGTTCTCAGCGTGACAGCCAACTGTTCGACAACTCGTGTGAGCTGTGGGATGAGGGCTTCCTCCACTGCTTGCTGTTTCATGACTGTGATGCAGCAGTGGCAGCAAAGGAAACGCCGGCTTTGCTTTGTGCAAGGCTGTTTATAGGCCTTGAGTTATTGCAAGATCTCATTCGTATAAGTTCCATCTCTAATATATTCATTTATGTAAAATTTTTTTTCCAGGCCCCCGACATAGTGTCAGAGAGATGATGTGGCACTCCTGCCAAAAAGTCTAAAGCATGGACAACCAGGGCCAGGTCTGAGCAAGTCACAAATAGATCAGCTCGTTAATCATTGTGAAATCATGTCTTTGAAAAAGGTTTGAATATTTCATCAAATAGTTTGATTCTTACTAAGGACCAAAAGAGAAGATTTGGAAGCCTTTATAAGGTAAGAAATTATACTAACAACAAAGGAACATTGCTAGTTAAAATTCAGTGTTATAAGGAGGACGGGGTAAGATCTCTCCAGAAATAAGCACAGCAGTTTATGCATTTCCTATACTGCTTTCTATTACATTGCCAGTGGAGGATAATATCAGCAGTCCTTCAAGAACTGACTTGAGAGAAAATATTGTTAAATATGAAACTCAAGGCTGAAGAAAAATTAAGTATAAGAAAAGCATAAAGGGAAGTTCCTGGTAATTACAACCTATTAAATAACTAATAAATATCTTGGCTTGATCATGAACTGTTGTTTAAACCAGATGGGTCTTGCCAGATTTGGATGTCACAACAAAGCCCATCTTGTCCAAAGCAAGCACTTGAAGTAGACAACTTCCTTTTGCCATGTAAAATTTCAAGATTTGCAAAAGTTGCATTAAGCCATGATTAAACCATAGTTTTGCATGATGTCTGAATTGGGTAGGTGCTTAAAGTATAAACAGAATTGTATTAACATTGTTTTATAGCCTTTTTCATTTACACAGTACTTTACAATGCTTATCTTCTTGTGATGTGGGCTACTAGAGTTCATATTTTACATGAGATACTCAGACTGTATGAGATACTCAAATTAGGAAACAGTCTTAACAAAAAACATCCTAGTATAGCGGATCCCAAACTTTTCAGTGTCACAGCCCACCTTTGCAGTGGGTCACAACACTTGTGGTAGTGCCAAAGGCAGCTTCCAGAGGGTTCCTCCGGGTTACATCAGGCTACAGACCCACTCTTTCGGCCTCTGTGGGTCTCAGAATGGCCTGTAGAAGCCTCAGGAAACTACTTCCAGTTTTCAGAATGGCTTCAGAAAAATCATAAGTGGTTTCTGGAGGCTTCTGCAGGCCATTCTGAGGCCCACAGAGGCCAATATGATTTGCAGCCAAGAGCAACCTGGAGAAGCCCTTCAGAGGTTCCCGGCAAGTCATTCAGCTTCCAGAATGGATCCTATTTGGAGCCATTCAGGAGCACGGGTAGGTAGAAGGGTCCAACCTGCACTCCACAGTTTGGGAACTCCTGCCCTAGTTCATGGCTAAGACATTTTTGCCTAACACTGCGTATATGCAACAGGGATCAAATGTGTACACCTGTGGGTTAGGCAGAAATGGGTCAAACTAGGTCTCATTTAAATTGAGCCTTTAAACTAAGCCCAAGAATCTCAACTGGCAAATTATAAGGACAATATAATAAGATGCATTCCACTTTCACAAGAAAGCTGCAATAGATCTTAATGTAATCAAACACTCACTTTTGCCACCGTGAGAATGCGATCCATTATTGGCACTCGAGTGCCTCCTTCAGTGGAACAGATAGTTCCATCTAACCGTGCCAAATCAAAAGGGATCAGGCATGTTACAGACAACCACAGCAAGAGCAAGTAGCGAGTCTCCCAGGTCTAACAAGACAAAAAAAAATTCAATTTCCTTTATCACAGAAATACAGTTAAAAAATACAGTTTGTGCTCAAACAATCACGTGTGAAAACCATATGCAAAGTCCAGACTACTTTTAAAAAGGACAAAAAGGTTGATGCAAGAAAACGTCAGAACTGTGTTTGGTTCTACCAGAATTCAATTTTTATTGAAGATGAAAGTACCATCTACTTAAATATAATTGAGAAAAGGTTAAGAGACAGTATTTTAATCCTTCACAAGCCTAAGCCCCATCTCCATGGACCCTGTCAAGTCCTAGGTTTCTGCAGACAAACATAAGAATTATGTTACTCAAGAGATTCAGTATGGAAAGTCTTTGCTACTCCCCTGTCTTTTTACCAGTTAACTACTTGCCATTTTCAAACAACAAGTGAGTTAATGGAGAATAAGCCTTCAGTGAAAGAGCTTATATTGCATGCAGATATAATATGCTTGCATAATTGTCTAGGACAGGGGTGTCAAACATAAGGCCCAGGGGCCGGATGCGGCCCGCGGAAGCTTTTGATACGGCCCTTAAGCTTTCAGCTGCCAAGTAGTGCTGAGGTATTACCGCTGAAAGGTTGAAAATTGGGCTCACATGAAAATTGGGCTCTCCCATATCTTGAAATATGATCAATATATTTTCTCTTTTGTTATTTGCAGCTAACAAGTTTCTGAGAAAAAAGTGTTTATTTCTTGTTATGTCCTGTTAAACGACATCACTTCTTGTCTAATGACATCACTTCCAGCCCTCAGCAGGCATCATGAATGCTATGTATAAAATGAGTTTGACACACCTTGTCTAGGAGACAATGTAAGGGAAGTTACACTTGATCAAATGTGTGTTTGAAAATGCAACCCACTGGCCAATGCTCAATAGGCAGTGTGATCTTGAAACCAAAAGCAATTTACTACATATTTTCCATCTATCTGCTTAAACTTTCAGTTACACAGTTCAGCTGTTACTTATTTCTTTTAGATGTGTGAAAGACAAAACTCACCTCATAGTCTTTTGGATTCTGACGCACAAGCATATCTAAAACAGGTTGTAAATCAACTACTTCATGAGGAAATAGTCTCAGAAAAGTTTTATATCCTCGCACCTAGCAAAGCAAAGAATTTCTAATTGATTTTCAATTATAAAATAGTTTGGAACTATTTTGCAAAGTAATAAGAAAAATACAAAAAATACATTATATGCATAAGTTATAAACTTAAATCACAAAATAAGAGAGATCAAACAACATCTGGTTGGCAACAGATTACCGTGGCCCATAGCAAGTCCCACAATTTTAGGGCTCATTCCAAGCTTCTGTGGAGGCAATCAGCAGGGACACCATCACAGCTCACCTCCGCAACACAGCTGTCTGATAGCATGCTGCCTACTCCTCTAAGTGGTAACAGCTAGGTGCTACTATCAGCCCATAAAAGGGGTGGCAGGAAGAAGGGGCAGAAGCAATGAGGAGCCAAGAATGAGAGACAGAAAGAGTCAACAGAACAGACAGAAAGGACGTGAGGGAAGTGGGGTTCAGAGAGAGAGAGAGAGAGAGAGAGAGAGAGAGAGAGAGAGAGAAGACACCATAGCTGGAGAGAAACAGAAGCAGGCAAGTGGGAAAGAAAAGGAGCAGACTGGGAAGGTGCAGAAGAGGACCTGGAGCTAGAGGGATCAGGAAAAGAAGCAAGTTGAGAAGGAGAGACTCCAGTCTAGAGAGAGACAAGTCCCCTACCTGCCCCTGGGGAAGCCTGTGACAGGCCTAAGCTAGATGGTACTATATACTCTTAATATAGTATATACCTTATATATACTAGGGTATATATATATATATATATATCTTTATATACCCTAAGCAGAAGCTTCCAGAGTCCTCCCTTCATGAGGGCGTCCAAACATCTACCATCAAAGGGAGAAGAAAGTTCAAGGGACTAGTCCATCTTGCCAGTTGGAACTTAAGATTCTCCCCTGCAGGCTTTCCTGACCATCCCGGGGATGCAGAGCTTCCACATAAGCCACAGGCACCAGGAATAACCATGTAGGGGGAAATGGCAATTTAAAGGTAAAGTAACCAAGTATTTACATTTTCCAGCTGTGACCTTCTTCTAAGTTGGGTTAAAAAGATAGACTGCATTGGTGAGCCTTTTGCCCGTGTTGTGGGGGAGAAGTTATGTCATTTCCACAACCTGAAGATGTGGACATGCCCCCTTGTCTCAGGAGGAGCACTTGCCACACTACACCATTACAAAAGTTCATATCTTCAAACACTCTCCTCTATACTAGTTCAGAAAAACATACTTGTTGGCAACCTTCAGTTTCGAAAGACTATGGTATCGCGCTCTGAATGGTGGTTCTGGAACAGCGTCTAGTGTGGCTGAAAAGGCTGATTCGGGAGTGACAATCCCTTCCACACCGGGAGCAAGTGCAGTCTGTCCCTGGTCTGTCTCCCTGGCTATGGGCCTTCCTTCTTTGCCTCTTAGCCTCAGACTGTTGGCAAAGTGTCTCTTCAAACTGGGAAAGGCCATGCTCCACAGCCTGCCTCCAAGCGGGTCGCTCAGAGGCCAGGGTTTCCCACCTGTTGCGGTCCATTCCTAAGGCCTTCAGATCCCTCTTGCAGATGTCCTTGTATTGCAGCTGTGGTCTACCTGTAGGGTGCTTTCCTTGCACGAGTTCTCCATAAAGGAGATCCTTTGAGATCCGGCCACATTAAAAGCAATACTTTTAATTACGTTTAATACTCCACATTAAAAGCAATACTTATTACTTGACAAGAAAAAACAAATGTATAGTTATGGCACAGTTTTAGTGATAACTAGGCCTAGTATACCATATGTTAACACTTTTGGAGATTGTTTCAATTATATTATTAAGCTGCAATCTGATGTGCGTTTACTTGAAAGGAAGCCTCATTGAATTAGGATAGGGTTTCTTTCTGAGTGAGCATTCATAATATTGGGCTTTTAGTCAGCAAGATCTTCATATGACAGTTTATATTTTGAGAAATATTGCATGATAGGTCACTTGAAGTATGCAAAATATTTCTTTGATGAAACAATAACCATTAAGTATTAACTCTTAATTCCTTTTCTGATTTCTTATGGTATGGTCAAAGTTATCAGCTTTTATCTCCATGCTTTGATATTTTCTGTCAAGTAATAAGCAATCTCAGACTGCAGCTGGATGTTCACCTGAGGAAAACACAGATATGATCCTATATACAAAAAACTAAGATAGCTTAGGCCAGAACCATTCTCCCCAAATTCTATTTTTCTAAGTGCAGGAAATGTTTTGCATGAACATGAATTCACTAAGTGAGCCCCCACTTCCATACAGGCTTCTTGCACCCAAAATAGTTCATATAACCCTCTTATACAACATTTTAGTACGTATCATTTTACATATGCATATCATTTCACATATTGAAGATGTTATAATTCATTTCTACCTTTGAAATGATGTAAAGGAACTGAAAGGACAGGTGGACTAGAGATGGAGGAGATGCCTCATTTCGGATAATATCTAGTAGTAAAGTCAGCATCGATTCTAGAGGACGTATGGGCAAAGAACAAAACGAATGATTAATCTGCAAACTTGCACTGCATGAACAGTTTCATTCTGCAAATAAAACAGGACCAGAATGAATTTAACATATGTATGTTCACCTCAAAACTGACTTATGAGAGTTAACTTTGAAAGTAAGACTCTGGAAGCTGGATTTGCAACAAAACAGAGAAGTGTACAGTCCTTTAAGTGGCTGCAGCACACATCTTAAATGGAAAATGTAACAATGAAACACCCAAAGAGCATATTTGTATGCTCTTTAGTACATGCCATGGTAAGTACATGCCACAGACTAGATCTTCAGGTTAAGAGAGTTCAATTGCTCTCTAGTTCTTTGTGACACTTTCACAAGACTGCTGCAAAGTGGACAATTAGCCTCCCTATGGAAAATATGGATGGTCATTGTAACGTATTCCTACTGCAATATTCATTATGACTCGTTTTAGGCCAAATGTATTTACAATATCCTTTAATCCAACCATACTAACTCATGATGGAAAGAACAGCACAATAAAAGAAAATATGACAGAACAATTTTGTCATTTGTAATGTTCAGTTAGCATGAGACCAGCAGAGGTAGAGAATTAACCACAGATCTCAGTCAAGGAAAACATTATCCCAGTCAGGGGTGGGCAAACCCTGGCCCGGGGGCCATCTGTAGCCTGCAGGGAGCCCCCAGTCTCCAATACGCCTCTGGCCCATCAGAAAGTGTTGGAGCCTGTGCTGTTCTGTGACTTCTGGTTGCAACATCCGTAATTGTCCCAAGTGCATCAGTTCATGTCTCCATGTGCTTTCTGGTTTTTCCTTGGCATTATTTTAACTCATTCACCCCCATTACCTCTGAACAACTTGTATCCCCACGTGTTTCTGGCTTGGTCTTTATTTTTTCACTGTGCAAGAGGTGTGTGGCAAACAGTTCATAGTTCCCATGTGTTTCTATGTACATTCCTGTATTATATTTCTTATGGGTATTATAAATAAGCTCATTCATTTAAGTTCAGTCTCTAGTGTATTCATTTATGTAAATTTATTCAAATTTGAAATGTAAATTAAATTTTTTCCTGGCTCCTGATACAGTGTCAGAGCAATGATGTGGCCCTCCTGCCAAAATGTTTGCCCATTCCTTATCCCAGTGTACTTATTTTTTCCATTTTGGTCCCAGTAGGTTTAATACACTGAACAAGGACTAGTCAATTGATGGACTGCAGGCTGCCTCCAGACTTTGGTTTTTCTGGGGCCCCACCCCCATATTCCTGAACAAATCACATGTGAGGTGCAACAACAGTTTTCACCTAACAGGAGTTCCTTCAGTGCTTTCAATCCAGCAGTCAATTCCCTATTTGGAAAATAAGAGACCACCAGGATCTCTCTACACCAGTGACACAAACTGGAAGTGGGTTGCGATTGCAGCAAGGAGCTGTTCAGAGCAGCAGGGAGGACTGCAGAGGGGGCTGCAGGGGCCCCTACACCCTTCAGATGGCCGGCGATATTCCCAAGTACTTTAAAAAATCCCTTTTGGTGGCGCAATTGCTGAGGTCATGCCATCATTGCTGCAGCCACTCCCCTTAAGGGGGAATGTGGTGGTTCCAGTTTCCAACATCCAAGATGGGAACCACAGGTCTACACCATTACATAACACTTTGGGGTGAGTTTTCCAGGTTACATACACTGCTTCCCATTTTTTCCAAGGATCTTTCCCTGTCATATATTGCAGCTGAATGTGTGTAAATTTTTCCTAGCAAAGTTGCCAGGAAAGGGGGATGCCATTGTATTCCGGGGTCAACTGAGCAGCTTGGCTAGGAAGAATCTGGTTGCACATTCCTGAGGTTGGCCATTCCTATAATTAACATGCAGAAAAAAGCTTCTTCAACCATCCTAAAGTTTGGCACAATATTCTGTAAGAAAGCATAACTAAACTTACCTAAATGCGCATCCAACAGGTGAGGTTGTTCCTGGTATTTGTTCATTATAACTAAAAGAACGTTCAATGGAAATATAATTATGATTTAAAATATTTGTATACCACTTTTCAACAAATGAAGAGTTTTCAAAGTAACTTACATAGCAAAGGAATAAGAAAATTGTTTCCTGTCCAAAAAGAGCTCACAAACTTTTTGAGTTTTTTTTTTAAAAAGAGACAAGAAAGAGATTAACAAAAAGCCACTGAAAGGGATGCTATGCCACTATGAAAAGGGACAGCTACTCCTTCTTTGCTAAATATAAAATAGTCACCATTTAAAAGGCAGCTTGTACTCAATCAACTTGTACAAGGGGCAAGATTTCTAATATTTTACAGAAAAGTTATGACTCAACAATATTAGATATAATTGGACTACTATATCACTCTGGCTAAATGTCAATGTTAAAAACTAACGGGTTACAGTAAAACAATACAGAAAACAACAGTTGCTTAAAGCACTACTGCACTATTCATGCCACCTACGCTTTCAATAATATGACTTGTGATTTTCTATAAGATGTATATATAAATAAGTTGAACCGGAACTTCTTCTGTCTTGTACCTTAGGAAAAAATAATACATTCACAGCAAAATCCTCTTTTCCATCATTATGGTAAATAATTATTTTTTCATCATTATGCTTGCTTATCATTTCACTAGGGTGCCCCAATATTGGTAAAATTATCAGTCAATTTTTACAACTCAACTGCAGTACAGATGTTTGAAGACTAGAGGTCAGGCAGGATAGGAAAGGATCTTTAAGTTGACACTTGCTCAAAAAAACAAAGAAATTATCTTTGCCTCTCCTCCATCTCCCAATGCTGCTGTGGTATGAGGACTGCACATGTATCCTGTCCTTGATTTCAGATCCTGGTCAGTTAACCCCAAACAAATAATGGTAGGTGGGCAGTGATAAACCAATTATAATTAATTTGGATCGGGAACGCAGTGCACAGGCTGCCAAGACCACACACTCCCTTCTCCCTATTTTCTTACTTTCTCTGTTCATACACCATCAATATTGTGTATTCTTTTATCAACGTCACCCTCCTGATGAGGTCTAAAAACATTCCTTTTTCAACAAGCCTTCTGATTTCAGCAAGGTGGTTTTAGTGCTTGACATCTGATGGTTTTATTGGTGGCTTTCATTATTTATTATCATATTTTATGTGCTCTTGGTTTTTTATTCCTGTGACTTATTTCTGCAGATTGTTTTTTAAATATTTGTATTGTATATTATATATTTTGAATTATACAGTTTATTTATATTGCATGGTGCCCTTTCTGGAGAAAAGTAGGTTTCAAATCAAATTAAGAAATAAATGATCAATATTCCTCTGGGGGGGGGGGAAAGTGATTTACTTCTGAAAGTAATTCGCTATACATGTTCAAAAATGTTTGAAAATACAACATTTACAGAAGGTCTCAGCTGCAACCTTGCCTTTGACAAATGTCAAGGAACTAATTGCTCAAAGACTAACATACCTAATATTGATGAATATGAAACAACAATAACAACACATTTGCAGAAAGTCTAGATCTTGCTGACAGATATTTAAGAATGTATAACAGTAATAAAAAAATCAACACATTTGAATTTTAGAAAGTAATTAATTTTCAGTATCTTAAAATAAGAAAAGCACTATATTCCACATACTGCAGGTGGAAGCACAGGACTGACAGGTACCGGTATGACTAAGGCCTGAGAGCCCAATCCTGAGCTTGGCGCTCTGGCTTTCCGCTGGAGCGCACTGACGCAAACGTGCCGTAAGGCACATCTGCAAGGCTTCCCGCCGGGCCAGCACTGGGCTAGCGCCAGGTGGGCGCCTGTCCTCTGCTGCTCAGCAGTCTCATGGACCGCCAAGCTGTGGCGCGGTAAGCAGGAGCCGGGAGGGGGCGGGGAGGAGGCGTGCCAGAAGAGGGAAGGCAGGAGGCGGGTCCAGTGGAGCTCAGCTTCACCAGATCCTGTCCGCTCGTCCAGGGCTTGACGCCCTACATGAACACCTTTACTTGAGTAAAGTGAGTAACCCCATTGCGGGGCTGCTTCCCTTACCCAGGGGAAGGGGACGAAAGTCCCCTTCTCCAGAGGCGCCGCTTGCGGCAGGCTGAGGCGCACAGGATGCGGTGGCAGCCGTTGTTGGTACCGCTGCAGCTGCACACCCCGGGTAGCTCAGGATTGGGCTGCCCATGAGTTCATAAATGAAGTTATATTTGAAGCAGGGCCTTCTTGGCTGACACTCTTATCAGCAATACATACAAAATCTCATACCTAAAAATTATACCTGTAAATTTTTGAATTGCGGTTTCTCGCATTATCATGTTCTCATGCAGTAATATAAGGTTGTTAATCAACTCCCGTATTTCTTTACTCTCTGTAAAACTCTCAAGTACACTTCCCCTGGCAATGACATCAGGCTCCAAGCCCCTGTTGTCATCTTGGTCAATCCCATCACCATTCATCTCATTTAAAACCATCTCCAGCTCCAACAATAAAGTTCTTCTCTGTAAAATAAAGCACAGCAAATCAGAAAAGATCACTATAGGTCAGTGTTTCTCAGCATTTGTCCTCCACCATACTACTTCACATGGTCCACCTATTTGAAGTACCACTGGAAGAAATATTCCAAAGCTAAGCATTTTTTGCAGGAGGTCTGGTCTAGAGGGTAGAGCCTCCGTTAGCCCAAAGATAACATCAGAAGGTCGCCAGTTCGAGGATGCCGGCAGCTCCCTGAATGGCTGAGAATGGCGAGACCTTGAAGCAGCTGACAAGCCCAGCTGAGTGATTCCACCTGCTCTTGGTGTGAGCAAGAAGCATCTTGGCTGCCCTCCATGTGAAAGATGGAGCTGATTGTCAGCCTGCGTGGGAGAACTGGAGGCCAGAAGTGAGACCAAACCAGGAAGATCCATTCTGAAATGTTGTTGGTTCTTGAAAGAGAGAACCTCTATGATGGTAAAAATCTCCTCAAGGGGTTTAGAAATGCCTGCCTATGTAAATCCCTTAAATAAAGTCAGAGGAGTAATCTGATGACCAGAAAGGCAGTATATAAATACCTAGTTATTATTATTATTTATTATATGCAACGTTGAGCAGAAGTGGCTTAAAGCAAAAAATGCTTAGCTTTGGAATTGTGCCTTAAGACAGTGGTCAACATTCCCCCCCCCCATGCGGACCCCTTGGAAGTCCATTTCCATACGTTGTACCCCTTGTATTAGCCCTGCAAGATATTCCAATACCAACCCTGCAATGCATTCTAATACAGATCTGCCCTTTCCCGCCCTTATTCAATTCTTTTTCAAATAACCCTAAAGAACCTGTCAAGTACAAGGCAGGAGGTCTGGTCTAGAGGGCTGAGCCTCCATTTGCCTGAAGAGAACATCCGAAGGTGGCCACGCACCCTGCGACTCTGAGCATGGAAGGATGGAGGCCAGAATGTGCGAGCAGATCAAGAAAGAAACATCTGAATGTTGTGGTTTCTTGAAAGATAGAAACCTTCTTTCAAACTGTAAAAATCCCAAACAAGCCTTGAATAAAGTCTAAGGAGAAATCTGAGGACCAAGAAAGGCAGTATAGAAATACCTGAAATAAATAAATAATAATAAATACCCCTGGAACCACTGCCTTAGGGCACAATCCTAGGCATGTCTACTTAGAAGTAAGTCCCATTATAGCCTCAGTCTACATCCACACTTTTAAAAAGTCTCTCAGTGAGTTGCATTGAATTAAATGCAATTCAATGAGCCTGGCTGGATCAGGCTGGTTCTCAGGTTGCATTCCTATCCACACTTACCTGAGAGTAAGCTCCATTGTCTCTAATGAGACTTACTTCTGAGTAGACCTGCCTAGGCTGGGGATGTAACACATCAGGGCCAGGGGGTGCACTCCTTCTGCAGGAGGACCCCGCCCCACTGCGCTCCCCTCCACCCCCTGCAAGCCTCCCTCCCTCATCAACCCTCCTACTAACCGGTCTCTCCCGCCTCCCCCACAGCCCCCAGCCCGCTCTGACGCCCCCTCCGCCTGCTGGGGCCCCACGGCCTGAGAGGACCAGGAAAATCTGCCCATTACCGTGGCAACCACACTGCTCTTCACCTCCTGCGCAGGCCAGTCCTCTGCACTACGGCTCGCCGCGCGGGACACAAAGGCTCAGGGCGTCACAGCTCCGCGTTCGGGAGGCGGCGAGCGGATGGGGAAGAGGGCGAGGCAGAACGAGCAGGGAACACCCCATTGCGTCACAAGGGATTCCCTCCCCCTCCCGCCGAGTTCTATAGGAAGCGCTGATGCGACCTGGGGCCTGTTGAAAACTAAAGGCAGGGAGAAATCAGCGCCTGCAGAGGAAGGCTGCAACCCTTACCGCACTTTCCTGAGAGTAAGTCCCGTTGAACAAAACAGGACTTACTTCTGAGTAGACCTGGTTAGGATGTATACCACAAAAGAGGACGGGGCACCCCAAAATGTAGGACAGTCAAGAAAATGTAGGACTTGACCAGGCTAACCCAGGACTTCTATGTCCTCCTTTCCTCTGCCCGAACCCTAAACAAGTTACTCCTGGGGGGGAGCACTGCTGCCCAGTCACCACTAAAGCCACACCCCTTGGCATTTCTAACTCAGGCAGCAGCCTCAGTGGGGGGGCCTCTAAAGTGAGAACCACTGAATTAGATGGAACAAACTACAGCCCAAGCCTATGCATGTCTACTCAGAAGTAAGTCCCATTAGAGTCAATGGGGCTTACCTCCCAGGAAAGTGTGGATAGGATTGGGCTGTTAGATGTCACAGTTTCAAATCTAATAATGTAATATCATGTTTAAACTAACCACACAAAATCCATATATGAGCATTTTAAGCATTTATTTGGTCGTGTCCTACATTTTTCTTGGTTGCCCTACATTTTGGGGGGCCTTGTCCTCTTTTGTGGTTATGACATCTGGCCACCCTGGACATGACAAAATAAAGGCTAAAAACACTCGTATATGGATTTCATGTGGTTAATTTAAACACTATATTACTTTCTATTAAAGTTAAAGTTATATTACATATAATTTATATTTAATTTATTAGATATATTATAAGAAGGTGATGCACTGCCTGCAGGGGCTGCTCACAGGGAAAAGGAGGACACAAGTTCTTTTCCAGGACATGAGGTTAAAAAAGAGGACATGACCTGGAAAGAGAGGACATCTGGTTACCCTGCTCAAAGCCCTGGAGTCCTGGGAGGCAGGCTCAGAAGACACAGTACTAGCTGGGTTCTGGAAAACCATGGCCCAGCGATCACAACTAAACCAGGATAACTTTGTTTCCAACATCTGACAGCCCAATCCTAGCCACACTTTCCTGGGAGTAAGCCCCATTGACACTAATGGGACTTACTTCTGAGTAGACATGCATAGGATTGGGCTGTGAGTCTTTCAGGGTATGCTTATAAATGGTGATTAGCAATGGCAGCTAAAAATGGAACTTCCATATGCAAGAGCAGTCTACAGTAGCTTCAAGCAGAAAAAACTGGAGATGACTGTCCCTATCATGGATAATCCCTGCTAACTGGGTAAGAGACACTTTTTCAAGTGTGCTCCTCTTTTATTTAGGGGGGGGGGAGAGAGAGTAACTGGCTCTCCTCACCCCAGCAGTGTCTTTTCTAGTGGCTGCCTACTGGTGTTCTTTTGCATCTTTTTAGATTGTGAGCCCTTTTGGGACAGGGAGCCTTTAGTTATTAGATTTTTATCTGTATACTGCTTTGTGAACTTTTTGTTGAAAAGCGGTATATAAATAATTAATAATAATTAATTAATAATATTAATATCTTGTAAGTTTTCCAAGGACATCTCACTGGCCACTGCTGGAGACAATTAGGCTGGAAAGTAGATGGACTCTTGGCCTTCCAGCAGGGCAATTCTGACATAAGGGTACTTAAGTCCCCTGCAAGGTTAAATGAGTTCCATTTATTCTTCGGCATTTTCAAAGTACAGTAACCATTTGAGTTCTGACAGCTTCTTAATTTATATGAATTGCATATTTATGCGCAAAGTTGTATGATTCAAGACTTGCTTCAAGTTCAGTACAGAAAACATTACTACAAATGATGTGGACAATGTCAATGCTTTATTTGGATTCCATTGTATGATTCAAGACTTGCTTCAAGTTCAGTACAGAAAACACATTACTACAAATGACATGGACAATGTCAATGCTTTATTTGGATTCCATTGTGAGGCACACAGAAAATTAGTGTAGCACAGTAATTCCAGTTCAAATTCTATATAATGAAAGTGAATTTAATAGGACTAAGGTCACATGGCTCCTTTCTATCTTAAAGAAGGATTCCACCAACATTTCACTGAAGTCATAAACAGGAGCAGCACAATCCAGAACATCTGATACCACTTCTGCACTACAACAACAAACCCCTGCTCCTCATGCAGTTTCTTCAAATGCAGGACTTCTGATTTAAAGGGGCCATGAAATTGAACTCCTTTCCCATGGTACCTGTAAATAAAACTGGAAGTCTGCACTTTCATATTTGATGAAACCACATATGTAGCAAGATAAGGAGGTGGATGATCCACTTTCTGTTTGCTTTTAGCCGGTAGAAAGTGATCAACGCAGCTCATGTCCGCAGGAGGCTGGAAGGATGTGGTGGCAGTGACAGACTTAGGGTGAAGGACACTCCAAATCCTCTCATCTCCCCCACAATCTGCCACTGATGCAACCTGCATCACCTCACCTCATGGATGGGCCGTCCCCGGTCACAAAAATGTAGTAGTGATAAACTGAAGTGAGAAAATGTATGATTTCTACACTAACACTTTAAAATTCTACATACCATATTGCATTCCACATCCTATGAAAAGGTTTTATTTGACACCTTAGATTTCATTATATGAATCAAGCCAAACAAGAAAATCCCAATACTTATTTTAATAGATACATGATTTCTTTTTTATGTCAAGATACATACTGGCATTTTCTAGCCAAGCTTGACCGTGTGGATATTAGGATAAAGTGATTCATACTAAAATGCTTCCAACATTTCAATTGCTGTTAATTGCAGCCCTACGGAAGCTGTAGAATATTGGCCTAATTTTTTGCAACATTTGTGAGCTGATTCATGTATTTGTTGACTTTATAGACCCCATGCTGAGCAAGTTGCTGAAGCAAGTCTTAGGATTGGGTTATAAATAGATCATCTAGTTTCCAAACAGTGGTGAAAGTTAACAGGCATATGGTCAGTTATAAAGTACTGCCATACGACTTAGGGCTCAATCCTATCCTGCGCTGGAACAGGCAAGCCAAGAGGCTTGCACTGTATCCAGCACAGGATAGGGGCCAAAAGCAGCTCAGCCAGAGGTAATGGAAAACATTTCTCCTTACCTCCAGGTAAGGACCACTGGCCCTTATGGGTCTCTTCGGACTTGTGCCACCTCTTCAGGTGGAGCAAGTTCAAGGAGAGCAGAGCGACTTGGAACCGCTCTGTTCTCCCCAGGCAACAGGGGTTGGGATCCGGCATAACTGCCAGATCCCAGTCCCACCTCCGACTCCCCACCCGCCCCTGGGGGTGCCCACCGCCCACCCTCTCCCTGCCCAGGAACACCTCCCTCCTGCCTACCTCAGAGCCTTGCGTCAGCACAGCCAGGCCAACGCAAAGCACTCGGAGGAAGCTGGCGCAGAGGCTTGCGTCAGCTTCTGCAGGCTGGCACTTCTTTGAGCGCTGGCCCAGCTTCCTCCCAGGGAGATGCAAACGTGCCTTACGGTACATTTGCAAGCCCCTGGGCTGGCACAAGGGACTTGCACTGCCCCAAGTTGGCTGAATTGTGCCCTTAGTGATGTTATAGGCTCTCCACTATAAAAACTGTTTACAGTTTTCAAACATTTTGTCTCTCTTGTGAGAATGCTGTAAAGGGAAACAGGGGCAATGTTTAATCTCTAAAAAGAAAGGTACCAATGTGGGCCGGAATCATCTTCAGCTGCATTTCCTGCCCATAGGTCCCCATGAATGAGTGCAGGAATGATCTCCAGGTACGCAAAGTCTATGTGGAAGCTTTGCCCAAGACAAATCCTTAATTTTAAGCGTTAAATGGGGGTGGTGTTTGCAATTGCCCACACTGGGCAGATGACGCAACTGCCCAGAGTGTCTCTTTCCTCTGAAAGAGGAGGAAGTCATATGGAGCAGAATGCTCAGAAGCGGTCCCAATGGGGATCCCATTCTGGCCATGCAGCCGGCGCAAGTTTGAGTGCTGCTGCTATAGTATACTATATACTGTACTAAAAATATAATATTATTTCTTCAAAACCAACTATTAAAGAATAGCCTTGGCCGAAGGTGAGAGAGGCATGATCAAAAAATGAGAAGTATGGCTATAAGGCCAAAATCAACAGTAACTTCAAAAGATTTTTTTCTCCTTATACTACTGTTTTAAAGTCAGTATTTAAGCTATTCCACGTGGAACTTCGGGGACCACTTTGAAATGCACTTGCTTTTTCTTTTTCTTTTTTTAAATCTGAAGATTACAACTTCAAAATTCTAGAGCTATATTTTGCATATAAATGCTTATTTCACAATAAAACAGCTTCCATCTCAAAGTTGCAATAGTACGTTATGGCTGTGATACTAAAGTCCACGTGGTGAGCTGTAGCTATTCTACATATTTTAATGGGCTTTCAAGTTTGCAGGCTTCACATTTTTTCAGCTACTCTTCTAGCATTTACTGACTATTGTGGAGTCTCAAAACACTAATCTGCAGAGTGACTTTCAGCAATGAGAGATAGGACTGCTGACTAGAGAACCTGAATGAAACACTAGGTTGTTTCAGTGATGAAGTGTTTTCTACACTGTTGGTATATTGGTTACAGAATACACTCCCTGGGACAACAAACTGTACAGTTTCCCTACTTTCCCATCGCGATTATTAATATGCTAGTTAACAACAGAATGCAGGAATTATAAAACCACTGCAAGCATTTGGTGAGGAATCAAATGTGTACAAACGCCACCTTATTCCTTGTCTTTTGTAACTGTCAGGCAGCTACCCATCATTTTTGAAACATTTGATTTATTTTTCAGATAGCAAGTGTGAGGTCAATCACTCAGGATGACAATGTTTTGCAGATTACTTTAAAAGCTTTCGCATTACATTAAGAGTAGATCCCCGATATCCTGTCCCAAAATGGTTCCAGTGGTTAATATAGTTAAATAACTGGTAAAGTTTGTTGCGTTTTTCAAAACCTGGAGCCTTGGGGATTTTGCTATGATAAGCAGAGAAAAAAGAGCTGCTAAAACCACCAAACATCATTGCAATTGCAAGTTCAAATTCTGAGTGGCCATAGAAACAAGCAGGATCAAAGAGAATTGGGCCAGAATCATCTTCAGCTACATTTCCTGCCCACAGGTCCCCGTGAATGAGTGCAGGGACAATCTCCAGGCCACAAAACATCTCAGGAATCTTTGGCTGTAAAGAAGCATAAGCAAAAACAATTAAATTGTTTGCATTGAAAAGAAGTTGAATATTGTCCAAATTAAAGGACACTAGAACATACTTGTATAAAGAAAAATTTACTGGGGCCTGCAGTTCCACAGATACTGGGGGATGCACTTTAAAATGGTTTGAAAAGTAAATACCCTAAAATAACTTTGCCTACCATTTTGCAGTGCAAGTGCTACATTTTCAGGGCTCCAGGCAGCCTTCTGAGCTACCAGCAGCCTCTTCTTGATTGCGCTAGACTCCTCCTTTTCCCCAGTGTTGCCCCAGAATGCATCTCAATCAGGAAGAGAATGCATTGCAATGCCTTCTAAGGTGACATTGAGGAAAAGGAGGAGCCTAGTGCAACCAGGAAAGGGGCTACAAGCAGTTCAATAGGCTGAAACCTGAGATTCCCTTGCTAAGCCCCCCTATGTCAGTCCCCTGGACATGCAGGGCCTCCATTTGAGACCCCTCTCCTAGCCTAACATCCTGGCCCCAGTGCAGGTGCAAGGAAGAGATAAGAGGAGAGATGAAGCAACCCCATCATTTATGTTCAGGTTTTCCCAGCCAGTACTATGTTTTGAGTTACAATAAAGTGAAAGAAAGACTGCCCTTGAGTATCTGCTGCATTTGGGGTGACCATGTCCTTTGCTCAGCTTGAGGATGTATACCTGCCCCCTCAAGATGAACCCTGAGAAACATACCACAAAGACAAAGAAGAAAGCACTGACAGGCTCTAACATCAGAGAGGTTGGGGGTCAGGCAAAGGTGGGTTCACATTCCCATGAAACTGGGTTCAGCTCATATTCCTATTTGCATTCTACTTAAAAGATAGTCCAAGTGTAAAAGCAGCGTTGATATCCACTTCAACCTGGGAAGTTTCTAGAGCAAACCATACAGACAGAGCTGCAGAACAACATCTATGACAGAGAGCAGTGAACAAACCAATCTGCAGGTGTGGAGAACAGATACTGCTGGCCAGAGAAAGGGGGAAAGGGGGGAAGACCTAAAGCAGGTAGAAAAACCTTCCACCAGCATGACATGAAAAGAGATGTGGGAAGGCAAGCACACCCAGACTGTGCAGACATCTATGCAAGCCCATGCAAGATGGATGGGCTGGGCCTTCCTCCCCACCCTTGCATCTGAATGGCTCCAAATAGCCATTCTAGAGGCATTGGGCAGTCCTGGAGGATTCTTCTGGGTTGTGCCAGGCTGGTGACACACTCTGCTGGCCTCTGCAGGCCTCAGAATGTTCCACATAAGGCTCCAAAAGCCACTTCCAGTTTTTGGAGACAATTTCCAGTTTGCCTCTAAAAATCAGAAATGACTTTCAGAGGCTTCTACAGGCCATTCTGATGCCCACAGAGGTCAGCAGAGTGATTCACTGGCCTGGTGCAACCCAGAAGAGACCTTCCCAGCACCACCAGGAGCGTTTGCAACCCACCACAGAAAATGAGATGGGTTGTGGTGCTGGTAAGATTAGGACCTGCTGCTCTGAGGCATTTCTTCCCTACCTTTAGTCGAGACCACAACTCTCTTGCTTCTCTGTCTCCATAATCTCTCTCAATCAAATCCATTTGGGCTTGAAGTCGATGGCGCACAAAAAAAGTGGGCCAGTCACTTTGCCATTCATTCACCTACAACAACAACAAAAGTCAATATTTATTATCAAAAATCAGTGCAATGTATTTAGAGCACAAAGTTGCATCTTTTGGCGACTTCAACTGACCACTACCAACATTCTCAATAAGTTTGACTAATTCTTTTAAATGCTACTTCTGCCCACAGCCAAATATCCTATGGCAATAAATGCCTCCTGAGGTTCAGGCCCTGCCAAGCCTGGAATGTCATTTTAAATATTACATGCAGACGATACAGAAAGCTCTAGGCATTCTAATAGTTAAAATAGGTATACCCACATTATGCCGTTCACATTGAAACACATATTTGTGTTATATTACATATGTTTACAACAGAACAATATTGATATTTGGGGACATTTACTGGTTGTCAGCAATAATTCTAATGATGAAGGTCCCAGCCACTTCTTACACTGGACAAAAGAAACCCTAATCAATGAAGAATACAGAAATGAATTGTGCTTGATGTTGCGTCTTCGTCACTAAAAATGAAGGGTATGAAATGAGAGAAAGAGAGAGAGAGAGAGAGAGAGAGAGAGAAACCTCTCTGATTAATGAGGAGATACTTGTACCAACTATCTGTGAAATTTGTTTTAATAAACAAAATTGAATAAGCAAAAAATACAAAAGACTCCACAAATGGACAGCATAAAATATACAATTGAATTAAACATGCATTGCACATAAATTATACTCAAATCTCATTAACTCAAATCCCATTAACCATCATCTCAACATCTCACATCAAATATAATTTTAGAGCTTACCTGAGCTATATAACCACAGCAGGTGACAATGTGGAATCCAAACTTATCCACATACTGAGGTTCACATAGGCCTGCACCCTTCCCTGTCAAACATGATAAGCTGATCAATACAAATGCTTTCAGAAATATTTCCTCTCTGATATTAAAAAACTGTTTTTGCATCCTTCTTATCAACCCCAATGTCTATGGCCTTGAATTAACTTGCAGAATAGTTCAGCCACAAACCTAGAAGCAAATGTCTCATAGGATTTGCCTTAAGTCACAGCATGTTATCCAAACTCAGCTGAAGGCTCATATTTCATCATATAGCATATATCATATAGCATTCTGCAATGAATAGATTGAGCAAAATGGAAGAGTATACAGAGTATTATAGGGAAGAAAATTCTTTAAGCAAAAAACTGATTAAGGGACACAAATATCAGCAAGAGGAATATAACAACAGGTATATATTGCTTATTTATAAAATATGTGACTATTTTCAGCAGTGGTTTCTGAACATTACAGCCATGATCAGAAGGAAATTAATGATGCTTAAATCCCATTTGTTTAAATAGAATTTGAATGCAGCTAACTTTCTCTGGTCTGACACCACTATCTCATGCAGAATAGTTATTACAGTACAAAGTTATACTACTGCAGAGAATCTATATTCTACCAATACTGTACCAACTGTGTTTTCTTCTTTCTTTAATTTCTCCCCAAGTTTTTGGTTATGAAGGTGAAGATCTGCTACTTGCTCTCCAAGTTTTGCAGAGTATCTAGAAGAATAAAGAAACAAAACCCAACCTTATGGATTGGGACGTTTCCAAACCAGCCTGTAAGCATCCGCTTAATTTTATGCAGAAAACAAGTTCACCCCCTTCTAGGTACCCAGACAAAGGCAGTGAGCACCAAAGGGCCATTTTCTGTAATGCAGAAAGTGGAGGCTATGAAATGAGTGAATTTTGAATTAGCTCACTAGGGGTCTAACCCTAGGGACCTGCTGGGCTGCCCAAACTCATGTTCTAGTGGCGCAGCATGCTTTACAGCAGTCGTAAACAGGGAACTGCCATTCTGTGTAGCCAGCCTGCTGCCACAATCAGGAAACGGCCATGTGCCAGTGGCCTCCAAAGAAGCCCTGGTGCTAGTAAGTTGGTGTGGGACACAGAGGGTAGATGGTGGTAAATGAAATGGGGCAGGGAAAGGGGCTTGTCGAATCCAGGAAGGGTGCAGTATCAGCCTTCACTGTTATCCTATTCTCTTTCCCAGATTCACTGAGTAGACCAATCATGGCAACAGAAAAAAAAATGTTCCCTTATCTGGAGGAGACTGCTCCCCCTCCCCTCCCCCCCCCACTGGACTCAGGGGGAGAGTTAGATAGGATTAGGCTGCAGGAAATATAAAAACAATGCCTTATTGGTATAATCTTTTGATATGTGGCAGTAGGTGTAAGAAATCTGGTGTATATTAGAAATTGTTTTTCAAATAATTCTTGAGTTTTTTCACAGGGCCAGAAGGAAATGTCAAAGCTAATAAAGGTATTGTCCAAATGCTATCCCATTTTCCATCATTTACCAACATATATTAAAAAATAAGATTAATCGTGCAAAAGCTTCTGAGATTTCCTGCTAGACTCTCCTAAGATCTTAATAACTACCAATAAATTACCAGTAAAGTGTCAGCACTAAGAGGCTCTTAATGTAAGAAAGAGGCAATCCATCTCCAGTAGCCTACGCAGCCAACTAGTGTCTGGCAGGGAATGTTTGTTTCCACAAAAAAGGCACTAGATTGGGCTGAATATTCACTTAACAACCTAATTGCATAATCAGAGAACATATCCCTGTTGTTAAGTGGTGCACACCTGTATGTATGAATATATGTCTCATACAAAAAGAAGGTGAATTTGCAATACAATCTGACATATTTTTACTAATAAGTCCCTTTATCTGTAGTGTGGCTTACTCCCAGGTAAGTGTTATAGGACTGTAGCCTTATTCAGCACAGGTTACATATGCATAAAGTATTTTCCCCATCTTTTGACAAGTGACCAAACCACAGGTGAACCTGGATTCAGAGAAAGACTTCCAAACCTGGATTAACTTATTATGTTGATATGTGTTACAACAGTCATAAAGCTATGCACATACCAACCTGAGCTGAACAACAACAGAGGCTTGGGCTGAAAGGATTATTCTTGAGAACGAGCCCAAAGAGTCGGAACAAACATTCAATTATTGTTTGGGGAATTTATTCTCTTGAGACTCGTTCTGTGGTTGTTCTCTACCTGAAAATGCACTGAAACATTCAAAGAATGAAGTTGCTCACACATGGGAAATTTCATTCCACTCTGGTGTGTGTCAATCACCTTGTGGTTATACAGGTCTACTTCTCAATACACACACATAGCACTTTACTACATGAATTCCCTATCAATCGTTACTTGAACCACATGGAAAAAGGTAACCATAGTTCTGGGCAGTGGGAAAGAAGGACCCCTGTCAGCTTTGTGCAAAAACAAACCACTGATGAAACTATCCACATGGAATTGCAATCAGACAACCGTAAAAACCACAAGATAAAACTAAGATTTGTTCTGACTCTAAGGCCGGATGAATCTGATTTCTGTGAGATTATGAAGCCACATTCCTGTTTGGCTCGCCTTTGAACAATAAAACTTGTCTGTGCCTGGCATTCTTGAAGCCAGTTCATTCTCACAATATGCATGCTGCCCCCCCCTTTGGAAGTGGCTCCAAAGTTCAGCACTTCCACACAGCCCCTGGTGCATAACCCAGGCTTGATCTCCTTATACAGTTGTTCATATAACAGGTTGAGGGAATCACAGATTTAGAATAACTGCAACAATCCACCCAGGAGAAGAAGCAGCAGTAAAACCTTATGGAAAATATTCTTATTTTCCTGTAGTGTTTCCACCATTTCTGGTTTTGTGTCACATTTTATGATGGTGCTGTGACCTACAGAGCAGAAAATTCTTGACATAGCTACAGGTCATGTGTTACCAGCATGACCAGGTAAAGACTGAGTGACAAACCCACACCAAGCTCTGAAGATTTTATAGCTTTTAAGAACTGCGTGAACTCTGGAAGGCTAGCTGTTGATCCCATAAGCTACAAGAGGCCCAGTCTAGCCAAAACATTCCATAGGAAACAGATAAAATAGTATGGACATTCTCAGACCTCTGACAGATGCATATAATTGTCAAGATAGAGTACATGTTGCTACAGTAAGTAAAGAGAGGATGTCTCTGCTGGCATAACTTCACTGAAGTCATCCCATACTGTGACGTGAATTGGAGCTTGTTAATTCCCTTGCATTTATTTTACTTCCAGCAAGACTTTATGTAAAGGCAGTAAAACAGGACCCTTTCAGGACAGCTGACAACACAACACAGATGCAAATTCCCAAAATTGACCTTCTAACAAGGACAGCAACACGGCACTCCAACATACTTGCTGAGGCTCTTCATTTTCAGGTACTCCATAGCAAATGCTGCTCCACCTCCAGGAAGATCAATCACTTTAATAGGCTGTGGAACCCTCAAGGTGTGGGTTTGCTGAATAGCCTCTAAGCTTGCCATTTCTCCCTCAAACATTGTTCTAGCCTAGTTAGAAAGAATAATATCACTGAATGAGAACATTTCGGTTCTGTATTAGGTACTACATTCTGTATGAATACAGTATTAGGATATTGCAAGTAGCTGATTTCCTGAGAGAGAGAGAGAGAAAGAGGGAGAGACTTCCTAGAAATCTGTTTTACATTTTTAAGATTTTATGTATACAACTTCATCAGTTTACAAGACATATTACATTGACAGTCCAGTTTTATCTGTTCCCACCCCACTAGTGCTGCCACACCAGAAATGGGTGCACTATTTCCCACAGAGGGGGTGGAGACTTCAGCAGGGAAAGGGGATTTAAAGGTGATTCTGCTTTAATTTTGACTTAAAGGGATTTTGCTAGCCCAAATCCAAGTAGAGAATGGGAGTGAGGAGACTGCTGCCAGATGGGATAGGATCCAGCATGTGTCATTGCTAGCAGATCCACCCCCTCCTGCAGACTCCCTGCCCCCATTCCACCCTCTTCCCACCTCCACCTGCCTCTCCCACTAGCTTACCTGCTCCAACAGGCAGCAGGAGGGCCAATGACATGCTCTGGAAAGCTCCAGCCTTCCCACCCTGCCCCAGCAGCATGCTACTTTTCACTTTACAGTACTTTAGCAGCAGCTGCACTAGCAGAACATGTGTTCTGCTGGCAGTGAAACCCAGTAAGATTGGGCCAAGAGTGATAGGGTTGCTCCCTGCCCCAAGGGGCTTATAATATAAAGATATAAAAGGGAAACAATCTAAAGATATAAGGGAAACAACAGAAGAAGGGGAGGGAAATGAAGGCGGGTTAAACATGGAAAGAATGTATGATTGCTTCAATTATTTGTTAAATATAGTTACAATAGGGAAAGAGGACTGAGTGGCAATTCTATACACTTACCTGATAATATGCTCCACTGAATACAGTGGGACTTAATTCTGAATAAACATGTAGGATTGCACTGTTAGGCTTCATTTAAAAGTTAGGCTTTAAGAAGGGATTTGTATGAAAGAAGCATCACAGAAGTATTCTGGGAGGCGGCAGTTCTGGGCATAAGGGGCAGCAAGAGACAAATGGTGGAATTGTTTGAGGGAGCATGTGAACTTTGGATAGCTGAGCATGGTGAAAGTAACAAAGGTTACAAGCAGGAATTTGAGCTCTGAGAGGGAGAAGGGGGCAGGGCCATAGAGGACCTTGAAGGTAAGGACAGGATTGGAGCTTGCCCTTGGACAGAAAGCCTGAAGAAGGATTTAAGGGAAAAACAGTCATGTGGTTGGTGAGATGATTTGGCAGCGAAGTGTAGAAAGTGACTACGACAAGCTGAGATTTAATAAAGTTTCTCTGGAAATGTCATCATTATTTTGTAGTTGCAGCCTATCCCACTCCAAGAGTTCATATCAGGGCCTAGGAGAGGGGGGTAAAGGGGGCAATTTGTACCTAGGCCCAAGAACCAAAGGAGAGGGCCCAGAAATTTCCTGAGATCTTACATTTTCCTATCTATTCAGACTTGTGGCCTGCATAGGATGCTGGGAACACTACCACAAGCGTGGGGCTGCAGGTATTGCTGGGTCGAGGAATACATACACAACACTCCTTAACACAGTGTCAAATCTGGGAGGAAACTGGACTGCTACAGTAGCTCTTTGGCTCGTGGATCTGCTTGCCATGAAGGAGTGTTCCCCCACCCTGTTTTGCTCCTCACCTGCCTCCATTCTGCTCACCTGCCTCCCTTGCTGTTTCACCCCTCCCCCTTTGCCAAGGGGCCCAAAAGAAACTTTGTACCCCCTGATAAAATTCCTTTCAGAAGCCCTGGTGCATATGCATGTGATATAGATTCACACACATGCCTAGATTTGCCTAGATGCTGGTACAGAATTTACCAATGGGTAACAGGACCCTTCCACCTGAGAGTGTAGGCTCCTGGCACTGTTATCAACATCTTGTGTATGAACACATGAACAATTATTGTCATTTGAATTAATTTGGTCATATTGGTAATCAGCTTAAAGTTGGGATGAAAACTTTTTGAAATGTATCTGAACATTTATTCAAACATTACATATATCTAAAGATATTCAGATATATCACAATATTTTTTTCTCAATGACAAAAGAATCTACGAACATTGGCTATACCTACTGTACTTGCATTCATGTGCTAATTCATACCACACACTGACAGACTGGGGAGAGACAAGCCAGGAGATAGGGTTCAAATCCAAAAAAAGAGATACACAGATAAAATAATAGTAATTCACTATTTGGATGTTTTGCTTTGATTGCATATTGTACTGTTGAATTTCTAGTACCAAATCACAAAACAAAAAGATTTTAATTCAAGGCATCTTACAACTGAGGCAGGGGGCAACTTAATTGGGTTCTTACTCCAGTTTCCTAGACTGACTGTTAATGGGGTGGGTGTGTGAGCTTGGGTGTGTGAGTGATGCATACAAAACCAATTGCCCCTTCTGCTGTCAAGACATTTGAGAACCTGATTTAGAACAATATTGAGAAGCTTAGTGAAGGTCTCCTCACTTGATCCCCTTCCCCACTCCAACATACCAGAAATTGGCAAGGAGAAAAAATGCCACTCTGATTTCAGCTGTCAAAGGACCTCTTTTGCCAGCCAGATAATTCCTTTCCAACCTGCTTCCCTTCTGCAGCTATGTTAGGGCTCAATCCTATGCATGTCTACTCAGAAGTAAGTTCCATTGAGTTCAGAGGGGCTGACTCCCAGGAAAGAATGCATAGGATTGCAGAGTCCAATCACAGGCATGTCTACTCAGAAGTAATGGTTGGTTGGCAACCTTCAGTCTCGAAAGACTATGGTATAAGCCTACAGCACCCGGTATTCCTAAGTGGTCTCCCATCCAAGTACTAACCAGGCCTGACCCTGCTTAGCTTCCGAGATCAGACAAGATCAGGCATGTGCAGGGTAACAGTTGTCCTATTGAGTTCAGAGGGGCTGACTCCCAGGAAAGCATGCATAGGATTGCAGAGCCCAATCCTATGCATGTCTACTCAGAGGTAAGTGCCATTACAGTCAATGGGGCTTACTCCCAGGTAAGTATGGATTGGATTGCAGCCTTTGTAACGAGGAGACAGCGCCGTTAACCTGAGGCTTGCTGTTGATTTTAACAAACACTCGCCCATGGTCGGTTTCATAGCTCTGCCCTTGGCTGATGCACCCTCCTCCAGAACTCCCAAATGCCTTCAGAAGGGTCGTCTTCAGTTCGGCTTTCAGCAGCTTCTCCATGGCTGTTCGCTGTCCTGCAGCCTCCAGTATTGCAAGGCTGGCTGGCTGGCTGGCTGGATCTCTCTCTCCTCTTGCTGCAGTAGATTGCAGGCTGCAACACAGCAAAAAGGGATTGCAATGAGCAGCTGTCAAGAAAATAAATAAATAAATAAATACATTTTGCTAAATGCTTTAAAAAAAACCCACAGGAAAAAAGCCTTACTTATATAAAAACCACACAAGCTACAACAACCAAATAAGCCCCCCCTGAGTGCATCACGAGGACCTTTCTAGGCTGCCCTGAGAGCTTCTGGTATTTGTAGTTTGTCAGCCTGATTTTCCTCTTTGGACCAACTCTCCCCCCCCCACCTTCTCTATGTTTACATGGGCACCCAATACACAACATTTTAATAGCAAACCACTAGAGGGAGCTTCAATTCAGAAGCATTAAATCGGCCATGAAGACCATTAACCCAGTTCTGCCCTGCCCACAAGTGTACACATTTGATTCCTGTTGTGTATATGCAACGTTGGGCAGAAATGACTTGCATTGAAGCAGGTTGCATGCATGGAATAAAGTGGGCTGTGATGTAATAAGCATTGAGATCAAATCTGAGAAAAGGAAGATGGAAATAGCAACATTCCTACAATGTTTTCTCAAGTAAATCACTTCTGCATTTTCTGCAGCATTTGTCATTCATAAAAGTTCACATGGGTTATAGTGGATCTTGTACTGTATATATAAAAAGGCTCTCCCTTGCTAGCTACATGCAGCTGTGTTAACAGCACTCCTAAGTTGTGCATTTAAGACCCATGTGCTCACATTAATATTCTGTACTGTAACTGTCCTAAGGGCTGGATTCTTTTGTCAGACTCTGAACATTACTCTTTCCTAGAGTTGCTGTAGGAAGCATTATACGTGATATACATTCACACTTCTTCCAACCTGTTTAGGGAGAGTACCATTTGCAGCAATTGCAATTTATGGATTAGTTATCCACTGCACAAAGTTTGAAGGAATTTCAGTTCTGCAGACAAAAGTGTGGGGTGCAGAGTGTCCATACTTGAGCAAAAAGTGCTACGAAGTACAATAGACTTGAATTTCCACAATGCTTGAACAATCCTTATTTACGCTGCTGAATAAAGAGCACTGGGATCATCTCATGGAAACAACAAACTAGACTATATAAACATAGCCTTACAATGTATCCATGTGCCAATTCTGCAAATTCTCATTGCCATTTTAAAGGGCCAGAAAAACATTTTCCAGTGGGTCAGAACTGATGCCTCCTATCCTGGGGCTGACTTTGCTGATTCTGATTTGTCCCTTGTTCTTTTAACACCGCCACTTGGCTTAGGGCCCAATCCTATCCAATTTTCCAGCACAGGTGCGGCTGCAGTGCAGCCCCAAGGTAAAGGAACAAATGTTCCAATACCTTAAGGAGGTCTCTGTGACTGCCTCCCTACCACAGGATACAGTGCACACCCCCATTAGCATGGCTGCACCAGCACTGGAAAACTGGATAGGATTGGGCCCTTAGTCACTGGCCAGAGAATCAGTTAAGAACCCAATCCTATGCATGTCTACTCAGAAGTAAGTCCCATTACAGTCAATGGGGCTTACTCCCAGGTAGGTGTGGATAGCAGTGGGCTCTAAGTCTGTAAGTACACTTCATTCATGTATGGTATATCCATTCACTCTTTTCCTCTTTTATTCTTCTTCTCACTCTATTAATGGTGAAAGCTGAATTTTCAGCTTTCAAGGTGGATTCTGTTTTGCTTAATTACTGTATATTTGGATAGCACTAAAACTAATGATTGAAATCTAATGAAAAATGGTCAAAAACTGATGGAAAAACCTAATTCTGCTTCCCAGCTTCTGCTCCCCAACTGCTCTACACCTTCTTCCATCATTGCCTTTGGCAGAGTGAAGAGTAGGATACCAGCTGTTACAAATCTGGTCCTGCCTCTTATTTCCCCCCACCCAAACATGCCTTCTGGCCAGGACTCAGGAAGGTAAGGAGTGGATTACATCCTCCTCTCTTGATCTAGAAACATTTTCCAGGCTTGGAAATGGGAAATGAGGCAAAATGCTTCACTGCATCCTTTTCTCCACCCCCTTCCTAATCTAGAACCTTAGTTAGGAAGGAAATCATGTCCTGTCCTACAGTCTAGAAAGTGAGCTTGTCAGTGTTGTGCTGTGACATTGTCCCCAAGACTAGTGCTTTAGAATGAATGCAAGAGTGAATGGCAGTCATGAATGTGTACAGGAAAAAACAGAGCCTATTCCTCAGCCTTTAAGGATCAAACCTACCACTATCTGCACATCCCCACACTGGCTTCTATTTCTTGGTCATGCTTGAACCTGCTGGAAGGTTGGATGAATGTGACAGATTGTTGGAAACTTGAATGAATAAGCAGTCTCAGCCCAAGCTGATCCAGGGACCAAAGCAATGCCGAATTCTGCTGCCAGCTGCCAGTGTGTACACATGCACCTCCCTTCCATCCCCATCTCTGCCTCATTTCTCTTTACACTGGTGGGCAGGGAGAGGAGGAAGATTAGGAGGCAAGCCAAGACAAGTGTGCTCTCATCCTCTTCTCACTTCCTAGGGAGAGCATGTGAGAAGAGGATAGAGCAGCAGCTAGTGGAATGGCTGGGCACATGGTTAGTAATGCCCACCAGCTTGCCACCCCTCCCCCACCGGATGTTCAAAGCAGCTGCTTCAATTGGTTTCATGGATGTGCTGCTCCTGTAAATTATACCTACTAAAAATGCCTGAGGCACTAAAGAGGCACTTTTTAAAGTGATGCTCCTATTTAGAGGAGAGCAAGCCCTGATTCACCCTATAGTGTATTTTATGTTGACTGGTTTCTGATGGTTTTTCTGCATCCTTTTAAATTGCTGTTCAGAGACAGGAGGAAATCATGTATTTCTTTTGCTAGGTAAACCTCTTTGTGAACTTTGTGGAAGAGCAGTATATAAATATTCTTGTTATCTTAATAATAAGATAGAAGTGCCATTATGATCACCTATAGTACAATATGCCATGCAGATGCCAACAGACTTATAGAAAATGCAAACAGGCCCAGTGAACATCAATAAAGTATCTTGTACATTACAAAAAGGCTTGCCATGGAGACTGTTTTACTGCCCTCTACTGGCCATCTCAAACAAGGATGCTGGAAATCTGGCAACCAGTCAACCATTCCTGTATCACCTCCATAGGTTTGTGTCTGTTTACATGACCTGGTATATAATGCACATTTTCATGTGAGTTACTAGATTCTATGTATGAATTTGCTCAGCATATAGCCTGAAATGTTCTGAAATACAGTATAACTCTGTAGTTTCAAAGGCTTGGTGATTAAAAATAAAATTAGGATGACAACCAGATTCAAAGGGAGACAGGGTTGGTGGTGGTGTTGTTTAACCTCCTAATAGTTGTGTAGAAAAAGGAATGTTGTTATGTGCAGTTGTCAAGTATGGTTGGAAACGCCTACCAAAAGCCTGTTCTTCTACACAGCTATTAAAATTAATGGAGCACAAAAGCTGTCTGTTGGCAGCTGCAGGACATATTGTACTATAGGTGACAATAATGTCACTTCAAAATTTACCACCCCGGTGGTAAAAATTCCTGATTTTCTCTTCTTCTTTTTGTCTATTTTTTTCTATCCTTCTAAGCTGCCTCAGCCCAATACATCTGTGATGGTTCCTAAACCAAACTGCTGAGACTCTAGCTGCAAAAATCTGTTCTAATTCTGTACCACCAAAGTGAGGTCACATGGCAGGAGAGACAGGTGATTTTGCAGATTGCTTGTCTTCCTGTCCAATCCCCCCTCCCTGGAAAAAAGAGATTCTGGTGATCCCTCCTGCTGGGATTGGTATGCAAAACATTATAGGGCATCCAAATGCTACCTGACAATATACAAGTGGAGGAAAAGATGCTCCGGTGTTCATAAATCATCCATTCAGATGGATCTATTACATCATCAACCTATTTTTATAAGGTCACAAAAGGTATGAGTTGTCTGGTCCATTGCTGGAGAACAGATGCTGTTTTAAAGAAAAGAGTGCATCCACTCTCCTTACTACACCATAGATGTATGTTCCAGACCTTCTTCATGTTCCAGCATGAGGAAGTTGGCATAGAGATGGTGTTCAGTGAACTGTGTCAGAGAATTAGTTTCATTTTGCCATTTACCTTTTATCTCTCCTCCTTTGAAGCATGTCCACTTGGTTTTGATATATACGTTGCTGTGACCCCTTCGCAAATCCCTTTTTATTGTTTTCTTCCTTCAGCCCTTTAATATTCTCCTTATCTTTTTATTGTTTTGCCTGTCTGATCCGAGTTCTGTTGTGAGGAATCGCGTTTACCATGCCATCTCAGACTGTTGTTTTATGCTACTCTTTATGTTTTAAGGGGACCCATAAGATTTAGGGGTTCTTTATTGCTCTGGGAGAGAGACTTTCCCAGGGCAGCCTCGTTCTGTTGAGGGTTTCCCAGCCTTGAGTAGTAGTACTAGTACAGTTCCAGTAAATCCCAGTCCTGACCAATAAGAAGAGTGGAGTAGGAAAGCAAGGGAGAAAAAACCACAGCTAATCACTAGGTGCTGTGCCCAGACTGCCCTATTCGTCTTCCTTCACATACCCAAATCTAGACCTTGGAAGAAGACTCCATATGTGTTAAATATGCACCAGCATTGGAAAGAATAAGTGCTCCTTTACTATTCTTCAGTGGACTATGGACCTTTTAGTTTTATCAACACCAGATTTTTCTACACCAGACTTGCCAGTAAAATAATGATATACATCTGACTTTACACTTAAAGGATCACAATAGTAGAGCTGAGAAAGACTTCTGCCTGAGGTAATAGAGATGCTGTCAGTCAGAGCAGACAATACTGGGCTTCATGGGCCAGTGGTCTGACTCAGTATAAGGCAGTTTCATATTTCATTCGCGTTGTCTCAGTCTCCACACCAAAATTGTATTTAGTGTTCCTTCCTTATCTGATAGTTTCTGGCCCCAGTAGTTGCTTTGAGGTTGAGTTCATCATCTCCCCTCACTTTGTTTGGAAATTGCGGTGCAGACTAGACTATGGGGCAATCAATAGCCTTGGAAGACAGGCATGTACAGATCCTTGGTCTTTTGCTAATTGTTTGATGTGGTCAGCTCTAGTCTAATTTCTCCTAATCTTATAAGCTCACGCACATCAATTGTAAGAATAACTTCTAGTTTACAGAGTCCTTTTGGAATGGCTCCAGATGTTGTCCCAGGTCTGAAGGGAGAAATTTGGAATTTCTGGTTTCATCAGTACCTTAAGCAACAGTAATACTGAGTTTGGTTAACTAATTGACTTTGAGAGATAGCATCAGGTATATCATGGGCAGAGATATAAAAGTAATATCCCTCCAGATAAACCAAACACACAAGGAAGTTGATTATCCCTTTGATTCCAACCACCATTACCCCAAAGATGACACTGATTTTGCGATAAGTTTGCTAACGCCAAAGCTTCTGTATAACAGTGATTATCCAATATCCTTATAGTTTCGTTATCCTCCTTATCCTCATAACCTTTCATTACAAACAGCAGATGTAAAGTTAGATTAGATGAAATAAAGGACAATATAAAAAAGATTAGGAGATGCAGGGGGCAGCTAGACTGCTTATAAAAGTTGTTGCTTTGAAAGGACAAATGGTCAGGAGAGTGGGATAGCAGAAAAAGAAAGGTCATCCTAGAAGATGACTAGGGGGACACTCATTAAGTCAAGAAAGAGCAAAAAAGGTTTGTGTCTTTGTTATCTAATTGGATAAAGGTTATCTAATTGGAAGGAAATCTGCTTTACAGATGTGGCCTATCCCAGTGGTTCCCAGACTGTGAGCTGTGGCTATCTGAGAAGCTGTGGAAACCAGCCAGGGGAGCCACAGAACCGTCACAAAAACTCTACAGCCCTATAAAATGTATAGGATTGTAGCCCTAATGGGAAGCCATAGCCAATGATCCAGTAGGTCAAAGGAACCACCAGTTGAAAAGGTTTGGGAATCTCTGGCCTAACATTTTGACTTGACAAAGGTGAAAGAGTCGGTTTATCTAGTACTGGCAGAGATGAGAACAATTTCCTTGTTGTTTTTTTTCCCTTTCTAATAATGCCTGGACTCAGCAACCTCCTGAGCAAGGTCAATGGCATTTCTTTATTTGTTGTTCATGGATTTATTATTTCTATGCAGCTTCTTCTCTGCTACCATAGTATGGTTCTTTTCCACCTGATTATCCCCTTTCCTCCCAGGCTGACTCAAGACCGCCTAAGGCAGCAAGCCAAATGCAGTCCCCCTTACCTGATGATGTCCAGTCTGCACGTTCTACTCTCCAGTGTCAGTTCAGCACTCTCCTCCCTTCCACATTTCCTTTTTTTCTCTATCCCCCTCTTCAACCCTACCCCTAAACTGCAAAATTAACCATGTACCACACTGCAGGGCTGTTGCAAGTCACTCCCTCTCAGCCACAGCCTCATCAATGTACCAAATGGGCATAAGGAACTGTAGTGGCACTAGAATGGCAATTTTAAAATGGTGAAAGCACTTTTCTAAGAATCACGTTAAAAAAAAAACAAAATACCTTCAAATGGAAAGAGCAAGTAGTCTTGGTTCGACCTTTGAAAGACAGAAACTTCTATGGTTATAAAAATCCCCTCGAGGGATTTAGAAACACCTACCTATGTAAACCACCTTGAATAAAGTCAGAGGAGTAATCCGATGACCAGAAAGGTGGTATATAAACCTCTGCTAACTGAGTAAGAGGCACTTTTTCAAGTGGGTGCTCCTCTTTTTTTAGCAGAGGAAGAGTAACTGGCTCTCCTCACCCCAGCAGTGTCTTTTCTAGTGGCTACCTGCTGATGTTCTTTTGCATCTTTTTAGATCATGAGCCCTATTGGGACAGGGAGCCATTAGTTATTTGATTTTTCACTGTAAACCACTTTGTGAACTTTTTGCTGAAAAGCGGTATATAATTGTTGTTGTTGTTGTTGTTAATAATAATAATAATATAAATACCTAGTTATTATTATTATTTGGGAGGGGGAAGACACTGCTTTCCCATCACAACTACATTAAAACTTGAGATTCTCCATCTTAGTGTATGAGCAGCTCTCATCCTATCATACTGTCTAGTAGTAGTTACCATGTCATGATATCATGGTACTCTATGTCTCCCCACCTTACCATCCCATATTAATTTACTGTTGCTGGCACCAGCGGGACAATGCAAGCACTGTGATTTCACAAGATAGGTAAGTACCATAAGACATTACAGAAGCTGGAGCATAAGACTGCTGTTTTTAGTAGTGGGCCACGGCCACTACTGTGTCTTAAGTGGGCCTAAGGAACCAAGTCTAAGGTAGCCAATGGGAAAGAAATTAAGAGTAATGGCAGCTAATGTTTCCATGATAATGTATAACTTCCTTGAAAACACAACTTGAAATCCTTTTATTACACACTTTTCTCTTCTAAACCTACAACTTTGTTTTGCTTGGACATTGCTCCATGCTGACTGTGTCCACTTTCCTGAAGAAGCAAGTTGGTAACAAAACTAGCAACGGGAATATTAACGGTTGATGCATGCAGCAGTTTATTTATTAGAACTTCCCTTTGTACTCTACCCTCTGGTGAGTTTCCAGAGGGACCTGTTAAGAAAGCAGGGGTGCACAGGAGATGCACAGGAAGAAGATGCACAGGAAGGTGCATAGGAGGAGGAAAGGGGGAAGAGACTAGTCACAATGGAAGGGAGAAAGGTGCCTGTGGTTTTGGACTACAGCAAAACACTGTAGCTGGGGAGTGGCTCTCTGTAGCCTGAACCAGGGACCATAGGCAAGGAGTGAGCCTAAAAATCAACCCTTTGCTTTGGGGGATCTAGTCTTTCCCACCAAATAGCTCTTCTTAACCCATATCCCAAACCTCCAAACAGAATTGGAAGAGGGGGATCTTCCTTGTTCTAGAGTCCATGGTGAATTGGTTAAGGGAATTTGTTCAGTGAAGACCAAAAATAGAATAAACTCAGTCACATGCACCCAACACTTTCAAAGAGAGAAAGAGAGTCACAAGTCCTAAGGGCATCATTGGTTTGATTGCACGTGAGGTAGACTAAGAAAGATAGGAACTAGTCTGTGGGACAATGGCAAGGTTGTTCAAACAACCAAGTTTACCATTCTGCATCTGTTTAGTGTGCTGTGTTGCAGTAGCTGCAGGACAAGGAACCCAAAACAACATGAATGTTCTGTCAAAAACAGTGTCTTACAGACGGAAATAGCGTTAACATGCAGGCAGTAGTCTTAGAGCCAATCCTATCTAACTTTCCAGAAGCGATGTAACTGCAATGCCGCCCTGAGGTAAAGAAGCAAATGGCATATGACTCTAGGTAAATTTACAATTTGCCTCTTGCTGAGCCTGATCCTTTCTCTCACTACTGTTCTTTTTTAAAAAGTTTGAAAGGCAGTACCTGAGCACTCCTACTGCTGATGATTCTTCTTCTGCTCTAGAAGGAATCCCAGCATGGTATTCTCCTACCTGACCACACTCCTATGTGTCAGAAAAAAGGGCTTAGTCTAGCCTTCCCTCTAACATGCTATTATTTTTTTATGTACAGGGGCTTTTCTCCCATGGGGGAAAAATTCAAAATGTGAATCTTCACCAGCAAGCTGAAGTGGTACAGTCCACGGAAAGTGCTACCACTTGCTTCTACCTAGTACACAAGAATGGCCCTGCTGGATCAGACCATAGTTCTATCTGGCAATTTCCCCAGGATCATGCAAAGACACATGTTTTTGTGAAAGAGTGCTAAATTTGGAAGTAATTGTTTGAGACAAGCTAACAAGGCTGATTTAGTAATTAGGAGATGTGAAGAGATCCAATTGATAGTATTTGGGGGTTCCTAATTTCCAGTATTGACTCACCTGACCTCCTTGATATTTATTTTCAGATGAATTTATTGTGCAGGAATTCGCATTTGAAATATTCTCTGCATGGTGTTTGTAGTGCTAGGCTATTATGAGATTAGTCAAGTGCACAGGAGTATAAATAGCAGTGAGCAGAAGAAAGACACAATCACATGATCTCCTCCTTCCCTGCTCAGGCTCCAATCACCTCACAGGAGAAAGAGTTATTCAGGGAAAAACGGCTCCCTCCCATCCCCTTTCCCAGTACTAAGTCAGTGATGACAGAGTGTTTACAATGGCTAAGTACTCTTGTGGAGTGATAATGCTGGGTACTAAAAGGCTCTAATTTAGCAAAAGGAAGGTAGTATGAGAACCAGAATGTTCAGCCAATCCCAGGCATTGGAACAAACTACTTTGCTGCCCGTAGATGAGCACTAGATCAGGGGTGTCAAACTCATTTCATATAGAAGGCCAGAGTTAGCATTCATGGTGCCTGCTGTGGACTGGACGTGACATCAATAAGCACTTTGTTCTCACACAGAAACTCATTAGCTCCAAATGACAAAGAGAAAATATGCAAATCTTGTCCATGTTTTCAAGATAGATAATTGAGAGCACCCAGTTATCAAACTGGAAAAACCCAATTATAATGGGGGCTGGATAAATTGCTCCTGGGGGCCACATTCAGCCATGGGCCTTATGTTTGACCAGTGTTGTCACTAGAGCAGTGGTTCTCAAACTGGTGGGTCGTGACCCACCAGTCAGTGTAAAGGTTCCCCTGTCCCTTTAAGGGGCAGAGGAAGGGGAGAGGTAGGGAAGCGATCCCCAGGATTGCATCCATTGGGGGGGTGCTTGTCATTTACTTTTAGAAGGCAGGGCTGCAGCAAACTGCAGGAGGTGCGTAGCCCTGCACAGTGCTCCCCAAGGCTTGGAACTTTCACTGAAATCGGGTGCAAAGCACTTCCGTTTTGCAGGAGGCACTTTGCACCTGCTTTCAGTGAAAGTTCCAAGCCTTGGGGAGCGCTGTGCAGGGCTCTCCGCACCTCCTGCAGCCTGCTGCAGCCCTGCCTTCTAAAAGTAAGTGACAAGCACCCCCCCCCCTTAGCAGCTCAATCCTGGTTATCGCATTGCTGGCCTAGCCCCTCCCCCACAAACTTACTGAGGGAGTAAAGGTCCCTCAAAGTTTGAGCACCACTGCACTAGAGGGATGTGGACCGAAGTGGGTCCACACTTGGGATGTTTATGGCCAAAATTGTGAAATCTTAGTATTTTCAAATAACACCATCATGTTATGTATCATTTGATTTGTAATTTAATGCAGTATGCAATGCAACAAACCACACTGAAATATCTGTATTCTATCAAACGTTATAGCCAAATAACCAGAAAAGGAAAACACAATTAGTGGGCAAAACTTAAAACTGACCAATGAAACCGAGAGTTTCAAGAGCCAGTAAGGTGTTATGACACAGCAGGAAACCAATAAGGTGTTAGTATGAGTCAGCTCTCATTTCTATGTATCAGAGTTAGACCACTTAGAGCCAAATGCTGGGCTTGACGCGGCAGCTTACCGCCGCTGGGCTAACACCGGGTAGGCGCCTGGCCTCCACCGCAGTTGCACGGACTGATGCAGAGGACAGTGGGAGCAGGGGGGAGCAGGCAGGAGGCAGGCAGAGGGCGGCATGCCAGTTGGAGAGAGTGGAGAGGGAAGGAGGCAGGACCAGTGGAGCTCCACTTCATCAGATCCTGAGTGTTCATGTGGGGCTCGCCACCTGACACAAACATTCTTCCCTCACCACCAACTTTTTGGCCAGCAGTGAGTCAAGTAGCCCCATTGCAGGGCTACTTTCCTTACCCGGGGGAAAGTAGCCTTCTCCCGAGGTGCTGCCCGCACCCTGTAAAGGATAACACAGGCCAACATACATTTTGCTCCCTTAAACGTTACACCAATTCCTGGGAATATTTGGGGTGCCGATTCCAAAATAACACCATCATGTTATTGGCATTCGTTTTGCCCTATCACGCCTAGTTTTGGAGATATAGTATAACCTCTTTAGTGAATGGTTCAAGCATCTTCCTCATGAGGAAGCCTACACCATTTTTGGAATCAGCACCCCAAATTCATATCAAGCCACCATAAAGTTTGGGAAAAACTTTTCTGCCCCTCAATTTTGTAGGCCTGTGTAATCAGTGACCTGAAGGGGTGGAGGAAACTCAGCACCTATGCTATAGAAAGTGCAGCTGATGGACCCAAAATCTGACTGATGATTTGGGTACATCGGAATCCTCAGAGTCTCATTTAAAAATACATTTTTAATCAAATTTTCTATTTTCTATCAAATTTCTGTCCTTTATGTTTAAGAAGGTTTATGTTTATGAAGAAAGGTTTCCATAAAGGCTTTTTCTGGCTGAAAATCCAAAGCAAACTTTGTCTGGGAGAGGGTTGTGCTCTACATTTCTCTTGCATTTTCTTATCTTTACTGGTGTAATCCATGTACAGTGCATAGCATTTCACAAAGAATGAGGACAGGCCTCCTGCCCTGAGGGCTCACTAGCCAGAGCACAAGGGAAACAACAGAGGAAATGGAGGAGGGGTAAACAGGGGAAGAACATAGATTTATTTCAGTTACATTTACTTAGGGTATAAGGACTAATGTGCTTTGCCAATCCATTGAAAAAGGTCAGTTTTCCCACACAGTGTCTGCTCAGACACCAGCTGTGTGGGCCTGAAAAGGCAGGGCAGATGACTTGCCCCTTCCACACCATCTCCTTGTTCTTCCTCTGTGCAGGACTTCTTTAAAATGAACAGGAAGAGTCCAGGATGCTTGCTTTCCCTCTTCATTTTAAAGAAGCCCTGCCTAGAAGATAAGGAAGATGACAGTGTGGGAGGGGAGGAGGTAAGGGGTAGAATTACTATGCCCTGTCTCTCCCAGCTTGTAGAGAACAAAGAGGAGGTGATAGAGGTACCCATTGCACCTTTCCTTTTTCCCTTCTCCCTCCAGCTCCACTGGAAGGAAAGAGGGACTGTCACAAAGGGAAGGGGAATCCCCAGTGGGGAATCCCCACTAGGGTTCGTGTCACCCAGTAAGGTTCGTGTCACCAGTAAGGTTTTCAGCCCTACCCAGAGCCCAGGTCAATTTAAGAACTTCTGTTTAAACCAAATCACTGTCAGGATCCACCTGGCTTTGCAAGTCTCTAAAAGGTTCACCTTATCAGCTGAAGCCTCTGTTTTGATCCTTTTTAGTGGGGGGGGGGGGAGGCCACCTTCTGGAGCACTGTTTAGCTCCAGGTGCATAGGATCAGGACCATTCTGGTAGCCTTGCACTCTCTTTCACCTGATCTTCCACACCAGCCAAGGCACGTTTTCTTACTAGTGAGTAAATTCAACCATGAGGCTTACTTTTGCTTTCCATAGGGCTCAATACATTCATCTGCTTGGAGGGAGGGACTTCTCAGGTGTTTTTGGGGGCTGCATTCATTGGATCAGAACCATTCTGGTGTTGTTGGATTCCTCTCAGCCTGCCCTTTCCGATGAACTAAGGTATCTTCACCTACTCACGAGTAAACACACAATATGGCTCACTTTCCATAGGGATCCATACATTTTTTGTTCTCCAGTTTTTTGGCCATAACTTTTGATAGAAAGGAGATATTTCACTCCAGTTTTTTGCATTGCATTCCACTCGAAATTCCACATCCAAAGGTATAAATATGATGGGATTACTCCTAACCACTGTGATTTTAGCACATCACCCCCCAGTGTGCGTCACCCGGTGCGGACCACACACCCCTAGCGATGCCACTGGGAATCCCCTCCCGCTTCTCTCCTTCCCCTCTTAATTGGAGGGAATGTTTGGTGGGGTGGCAGCAGTGGCACCATTTGTACCCTGCCTCAAGCAGCACTTGGGGTCAGGCTGTGCCTATTAACACCAACAGCTCAGGGCCTTTACTGCATGGTTTCACCATACACTGCGCATAGTATTTCAAATTTTTACTGGCATTATGGTTGCCATTCTCCACCAGAAAAGGCCTTTATTCATGTTCTTAAAACAAGAACCCCCACCAGCCAGGTTTATAACAACTAGTTTGAGGCCATCTTAGCTGGAGTTCAGCAAGGGTCAAGGTTTATTATTCTGTCATCTTCTGGCCTCCCAGCTTCCAGAGGCCATTGCCTGTGCAGGTGTGCTGACACACCTTTGCTACAGTGGAATATAAATTGTTCCAAGAAGTGAGCCTCTCTTAATGAGACAAATGGACTTTGACATTTGTTAGCAAAAATGTGTCAGCTGTAAAGAATTACTCAAATGTCTGTTTACATAGCACGTGGCAGGTCCGGCAAAGAAATATGCATTCTGCAAAAACACAGAAAAGGCTAAATAAAGGTTTCCCATCCAAAGGCCAATACTGTACAATGTCCTTTTCTATTTTAGCTCTGTACTGCCTTGCAGTGCCAGTCCCAGGTTACTGGAGTCCACAGGGCAGCCCCCCCCATCCCTTAATGTTGCATTGGGTAGTGCCATTAGTATTGAGGGATCAGAGCTACCCCAGCTGGATAGGCCCTCTGATTGGCATGGGCCATCAACCAGTGGCAACATGGCCAACTCATGTTCCCATCCCTGCACTCTGGAGCTTCCAGCCAATAGCATTATTTCTAATGCAGGTTCTAGTAATACTATTATGTCCATTCATTTGTCTTTTTTAAATTGTCTGTTGTCTTTGGCAACAGACAATTCTTCTACATAAAAGCTGGTAAAATCTCATTCTTGTTAGAAAGACCTGTATACCTTCTTTGGACTATAGGAAGATAATGTAATGTGGCATACAATGCACCCAGTAAAGGATTGCTTTAAACTAGGTCCCACAAAGATTTTAAAAACATTTTTCCTCAAATTGATTTACTTCAAATCCGTTTTGTTTGATATTGTAATATGTGAAAACCTCTGCCCCTGTATTGAATTTAGGTAACTATACAATACTATATACTTCGAACACTTCAGTAATCAGTTTTTTTAAAAAATGTTGCTATAGTAGAAAACGTTTCCACTCCAGCGATATACAGTGATTGCATTGTTCTTTGCTTTTATTTTTAAAAACAATTTTTTTTTTCAAAAATGACATACTTCCTTGCATTTTTTCTCCCCATCCCCTGTGTTTTCTGATCTTCTCATATCTCTGACTGCTGTAAGAATCTTCAGTGTATCTGTTAGAGATGGGGGCAACCAGGGACGGGGTCTCTGCTTTAACTGAACGTCTAGACTTCTCTCTCCAGACACATTCTTTAGGTTTTCCTCCCACTGTGGATTAGCTTGTGTTATCATTGGTTCACTGGAACGCTTTCAAAAAATTAATAACAAACAATTGAAAGCGTGCATTTTGTGCGCCTACTATGTCCTTAAGGCTGCTTCACACATTACAGTTTTAGCAGAAAGACATTCCAGATTTAGCATGTATATGTACTGTGAACATCATACCATGAAAGGTAGAGTCATAGTATTTATTTAAACATATACACGAAACAATTCTTCTGGAGTGCCTTTTGGGGTACACACACTGTGGTAGTGAAATTGTGTATATTCGCTTTGCATATTACAGAAATGTATGTATACGCTAAGTTTCTAACACAGGGGTTTTCAACCTTTTTCATCACATGGCACACTGACAATGCATTTAAATTTTCAGGAAACGCAGTCGGTTTTTTGACGATTGATAAAGCACACCTCATCGCCAGCAGGGGGCTCATATCCCCCAATGGCCCTACTAATAGACACCTGCAGACCATTCACAGCACACCAGTGTGCCATGGCACAGTGGCTGAAAACTGCTGCTCTAACAAATATCTGCCAATTTTTTTCAAAAATGCCAAATTTTTTCCTGTGAAGGAACCATTGTCAAGCAACATATGAAGGCTCTTCAGCTGTCAAGGAATCTCTCATCTTAAGCCTTATGCAGAATCCAGCAGTACTGTTAGGAAATATGTTTCATTAGACTAAGATGTCCCCTCGGTATCAGTATAAGAGCCTATAAAAATCTTGGGCGGCTTGGAGTAGGAATGCTCTCCGTGAATTAGTCCTTGGCCTGTACTAGTTCCTTATTTCATTTTAGTACTATTTTGAGACACACGCATCGTACCCTACTGAAAATCCTATGGCTTCCCTGCGTATGTTAGTGCCAGTTTGAAGTGGAGTGGAATCTAAACACATTATATTTAACACACACTGTCAAACATTGTAACGGTCACCTGCACATGTTCTTCTTACTCTGTTGTACCATTATTTGTCCATTGCCTTGTTTCATAAGGCAAGAGGTTTACTATGCACGAACATGCAACTATAGGTTCAGCAGCTTTGCAGTCATATTCATTTTCTTAAAGACTTTTTAAAATTTCTGAAACCAGCAGGATAGACGAGGAAAAGCACTGGAACAGATTCTCCTAGCTGCTGCTTTTCATGTATGGTTCCCCGTATGTCTACCATCTCATTTTATATAGCATATTTCTGAATAGTACCGCACCCCTTTGGTGGGATAGGGGGAGAAAATGGGCAACATGGAAAGGTCAAGTAGGTTTTTTCAACTAGGTAAGTAAAGTTAAATAACTCATTTGTAGGTTGTAGCCCCAAGTTTACTTGCAGAATGTATACTGAAGAATCACTGTAGTTTGCAGAATCCAGGTTGTTGCAAAGTTTACAAGGTCCACATGTTTCTGTCTTCAAAATTCTATAAGAAAATCACAGTCCACTTTTTATGTAAGATGCTATATAACATACAGTTTACAAGGTGTCTTAGCTTCCTTGTATACCTCCTTCTGTTTGCATTGAGGGGGGGCAGCGGGGGGGGGGAGAGGAAGGAAGTCACAGCCAGGAGGGAAAAAAAGCCGTATACATCCACATTAGGGCCCCTACTGACAGCAATCCCAGAAATTATTAATTTAATATTAAATTAATTATTTAAAAGATTTATATCCTGGCTTTCCTATGCCAGAGCAAGTGCGCAGGCGGCTTACAATTTGAGACTAAATATACAATATAAAAAAATCATAAGGGTGCAACAAATTGGAAGAGGGCAACTATTTACAACCAAATCATTGCTATAGAGCAGGGGTCTCCAAAATTTTTGTAGGAGGGCCATATCATCTCTGTGACACTGTGTTGGGGGCTGGGGAAAAAGAATTTGTATTTAAAATTTAAATAAATTGACATAAATGAATATATTTGAGATGGAACTTATATGAATGAATGAAGGTCTTGCAATAGCTCAAGGCCTGTAAAAGGCCTTGCACAAAGCAAGGCTGGCCTTTCCTTTGCTGTCACAGTTGCATCACGAACATGAAACAAGCAGCAGAGGGAGCCCTCGTCCTGCAGCTCACACGAGAGGTCGCACACATGCTGAGAGTAGCTGTGTTGGGCCAGCACAGGTTCCAGCAAGACTCCAGAGGGCCAGAGACTCATTGGAGACTGGGGTCTCTCCACAGGCCAGATTGGGGGTCCCTAAGGGCTGCGAATGGCCCCCAGGCCAGGGTTTGGGCACCCCTGCTATAGAGACACAGGGGACAGACAACACATCACTCAAACACAAGACAGAGCAAAAATGTTTTGAGCCCTCGCCAAAAGACCATGAGGGAGGGAGCAGTTCCTTCCCCTGGTAGGGAATTCCATCGTTGTGGCACAAGTACAGAGAAGGTTCGCCACCTGTGTCACCATCCCTTTAGCTTGGGATAAAGGCAGCACTTGAAGGACTTAACAGCAGGGTCCAGAATATATGGGAGAAGGCGCTCCCTCAGATAACCTGAACCCAAACTGCGAAAGGCTTTAAGGGCCAATACCAGCACCTTGAATTGGGCCCAGAAACAAATGGGCAACTAGTGCAGTCGCTGGAGCAGCAGAAATCTGAGCAGAGTTACCTTGACTTATTGACATTACATCCTCTGCTGTGCACAGGACTATCCCTTCCCTACATCACCAAAGGCCACAAAAGCCATGACCCAGTCACCTCTCCTCACTAAAGCATATGAATATGTGTCCTGTGACTGTTTGGCTGTGTCCACCAAAACTATCTGCTTCATTCTAGCTCAGCTGTGTCCACCAAAGCTATCTGCTTCATTCTAGTGCTGGCAGGGAGCCTTGCATTCCCCAGTCTGAATCCCAACCAAGTCAGGGACGGCAAATCTAGAAATAGACATTTTTGTTCGCAAAGAAAAATGTGACACTCAAAATAACCTTTCAAAACTGCATGCAGAGGCAGCATTTGATCACACTCTCAAGCCATGGCACAGAAAGGATCAATTCTCCTCCCCCAGTTCAGGCACACTCTGGCCACCATTGCTCAAAGCAATAAATAAGATTCCAGACAACTCCTCACGTAGGACTTTCCCTGGGAAAGATTCTTGTCTCCAAGAACTACTCGTTGCCCTTGCCAAACCGGAATCGAGAAATGAGGGGATTTGACCAAAATATGCATGGGTGAAAAGCACAAGGGAGAGAGACCTGGACTTGCCAGGCTGACTGGGTACAAGCCAGAGTTAAATGGGTCAGATAAGTTCTCAGGGGACAATGCTCTGCGTAGTCACTGGTAGGTAGCCATTCGCTATAGGACAAAAGCAGCAAAATCCATCCTCAGATTTTATGAATAGCTTCTCTGTCATTAGGTGTCCAAGAATGGGTTTTCCATGTAGCAATTACAACTATTACCAGAAACCTTTACTGTGCCAATGCTGCTATCACATGTATGCATCTTACTACACCTCAGAGGTGAGCCATGTCAAGAAACTGAAAATTGTTTACCTGTGCCTGGGGCTAGCAAATTGGAAGCAGAAACCAATTGAAGCTGGGCACCCTAACATTACACCCTCCTCTTCCCTTTTGGCGATGCCCTCCACATCACAGAAGAGCAGCACACATACAGACAGATATGCAACTTCTTACAAATAAAACATCACCACCATATAGACACTTGACTTGTAGAAATCAACTACACTCTAGGGAAGTGTTTAGTCGATTTCCTGACTGTCCTGGGATTGCTAAACTACAAAGTGTTGTCTGTAGCCATGGAGAAAAGTAGGGAGATTACTAATGCAGGTTCTTTTTCCGCTATCAGTGCCATCTCTTAACTCAGCACAGCTTGGCCTTGGAACCTGGATCCAAAACCAGAGCTCAGCCCTGGTCCTGTGAAGGAATAACAAACAAGAACACTTCTGAACTTCACTAATAAGGATGACAACCACAACCAGTACCATTACTTCAGGATTAGGATGGAGGTCTTCCACCACCAATACCATTCTTTTTTCAAATCTAGTATCATCCATCAGGATACCAACTAGGGGATGGATAAGAGTGTCCAGCTCAGTCAAAAAGTCATTTTTTGCAGTGATTAAGGCAGGTTACTAGGTACTCCTCCAATGTGCAATCACTGCAAGCATTTTGATTTTCTATGAATTTACCTGTCATGACTTTCACCAGAGAATGCTGGAAATTTTAGATTGGGGAAGGTGAAAATGCTGTTCAAGTTCTCTAGCCCCTACTGTGGTTCCCAGGATTCCATTGGGAGAGAGTGCAGCTGTTAAACTAGTTGACGTGTGTGGGTATGCTTTGTATCAATCCCAGAAGGGAGACAGCTTGGCATTTACCAAGTCCCTCCTCCCTCCTGATTCAAGTTGCCTGTAGATGTATGATTCATCCTCTAGGTGGCAGCATTTACTATCTATTGGTTTAAAATTATTCCTATTAAAGCTGTATTAAACTTTAATAACTTTTCCTTTGGCCTAGGCCCAACCCACCTGCCCTGGCTGATTACATTTATGCAAAAGCGCAACAATTAGAGGATCACAATGCAGAGGGAGCTGTGAGACTTAGGCCACAATCCTAACCAATTTTCCAGCACTGACATAAGGGCAATGCAACTCCGAAGTAAGGGAACAAACATCGCCCTACCTTGAAGAGGCCTCCATGACTACCCCCCAACTGCAGGATGCAGCACATGCCCCACTGGCATATCTATGTCAGTGTTGGAAAGTTGGTTAGGATTGCACCCTTAGGAAGGTGAGCTCTGGGCCAGTTTAGGATTCCTAAAGCATTAATATTAAACATTCTTGGTGTTCTGCGACTAAAGACCAATCCAAAAATTCTTGCCTTTGTGGAAAACTTGCTTGTTCTTTCAACCTGGATTCAAGATATGATTTTGACCAGCTTCGCAGTTGCACCTGGAAAACAGCATGATTTCGGTCACTGCTGCAAGCCTTCTTTAGCAGCAGCTTGCAAAATCATAGACTAATTTTGTGATTAAATGTTTACATGTATAACACAAGTACATTTTAAGCTGGCAATTTTTAATTTTTAAATTTAATTGATTTTTAATTAAAAATGAAGCAGGTTACAAATAGGTTTAACCATAAGCATTATAGCTTTATGGTTTATAGCTTTAAGAGTAGAATTTCTGTTCTAGGGTCAGGGTTAGAGGACTGCCACAGGATTCTTCCTTGCCAATATTAGCCAGAATCCCAAGCTAGAGAAAAGCCTTTAGAACCTTTCTGCCAAAGGTATTTCCCACAATCAGTTGGAAGCCAATCTCAAATGCTTCTTTCACTCAATACCATATAATTTGGACATGTCCATCCCCCATAGCCTTCTATAAATGTTTACTCAAAACCAAGCACCACTCAGCAAAGCATCCCTGAAACTTTAATTAGCTGCTTCCTCCTTGAGACTTCTGCTTCCAGTTGCTTCTGCCTTCTGCTTTCTGTTCAGTGTTTAACTAAAATTACTGATGGATATCCTCTTCGTTCAGTTCTTGATCTCCATAGGATGGGGCTTTACCTACTGGTTTCTTCATTTTTAATTGTGAAATAGCGCCAGGGAAATCAGTAATTAAAGGTGTGTGCACACATACACATACACACACAGAGAGAGAGAGAGAGAGAGAGAGAGAGAGAAACTAAGACAATGGGTAATAATCTGTCCCTGCAGAACAGGAAACAGGTTCAGGGTAGAAACTTTATGGGATAGTATTCTAGAGAGCCATAGTAATTTTTGTTGGCAACCTTCAGTCTATCTCCGGACCAGATCAGACGGAAAGCTCTTCAACCTCTCCAGACTGAGAGCAAAGTCCAAAGTCCAGCTGAAATGTCTGCGTGACTTCCTCTTTGCCATAGTAATGCTTATGAGTTAACACAAGACACAGTTGCTACTGCTACAATTGCATCTTTAAAAGGGGGAGGGAAGAACACCATATCAGTAGGGACAGGTGCTCCCCTATAGTCACATCAGACTGACTTGGAAATAAGTCGCACTACAGCCCCCCCAAATCAGAGACAGTATGGCATATTTTCTGGCCCAACCAAATTCAAAAGAGTCCACCCTCCCACTCATCCAACCTCCTCCTAAAACCCACCTAGGCGTGTCTACTCAGAAGCAAGTCCCATTATAATGGAATTTACTCCTAAGCCAGTGTGAATAGGTTTGAAGCTTTTGGGGCCCAGTCCTGTCTAGCACTGATGCAGCCATGCCAGTGGGGTGTGCACTGCATCCTGTGGTGGTGGCAGTCACTGATGCCTCCTCAAGGCAAGGGAACATTTGTTACCTTACCTTGGAGTTGCATTGTGGCTGCATCGGTGCTGGGAATTTGGATAGAATTGACCTTTAATTTCCTGAACTCCTCCCCTGATAAAGCGCTTACTAGAAGCCACACTGAGATGAAACTGCCTTCCATCTCTGCCTTCTGCCTGCCAACTGCCTTCTGTCTGCCTTCCATCTCTGGATAGCCCCTACTAGCAGACCTTTGAAATGCTATCTTCCCAAGGACTGTCCACACAGTATGTTTCTGAGTGTTCCACTTCCAGAAGTCAAATACCAGAGGGTCAAATATTTGAGGATACTTTGGAAAGGAACACAGAAACAAGGAATTAAACAGCTATGTGGCCAGTGAAAAATTTGGCTTGCCTTCTTTTAACAGCACACTCTGCCCCCCACAGGCTACTTCTGAAATACCCTCAGCTTCAAAAGCAGTCTTACCATATAGTAAATGTGGTATTCTTTAAGAAATACAATCCTAGCACATCTAGGTACACAAGAATAATCACAACTTGCTTGAGGTCATAACTCAAGCATGCAACAGTTTGAGTACAGTTTTTGGCTCGTTATTTATTTATTATTGCTCAGCAGCAAAGCAGAACCAAAATAAGCTCAATAACTCTTACTGCCTGAAGATATAACATAATTCTATCAGATCTTATATCTTCCCAAGCAATCCATCATGCTCAGAGGAGGAGGGTCAGTATAAACCTCCTATTCCAATAAGAGACAGGACACACTCCTATACCTATGTCCTTAGATGCAACTCCTATAGAACATAAAAAGACTATACAGCTTTAGAGAGTACAGCAGAAACACATGCAGGAGCAGGTCACTATTGCCTGCCAGGAACTGCTGACCAGTCACCAGTGCATCCTGGAAAACCTTCAGGGGTTCTCCCAGTGGTCAAAAGCAAGTTCTGCAGCAGTTCATCCATATCCAAGAAGTCCAGAGTAATCTGTTGTTCAGTCCTTTCTGCCAACACGGGCAGGACCTCATTTAGGAGAGACAGCAGCTGGAACAGAATTGGCAGAGGGATGGCCCTGAGCTCATGACTGTCCATTTCTTCTACTATACCTCTGACCAAGCATTGTTCCACACCTGTCCCTACAAACATCCCTATAGCTACCTCCTCTGTTCCCATTAGGCTCATCCCAATTCAGTAGTTCCAAGTTCCCCCTCCCTGATTACTGTTAAATAGTGCCTTCCTCTTACCAGTTCTTCCCCCTTAACCTTCCCTTGATTCCTGTTCTCCTTCCATCCTGTGTTCAATTTGATGGTTTGAGGCCTACATTTGAATTCTAACTCCCTCCGTTTCAGCATGCAAGTGTCAGGCTTAGAAGAAGTCAAGGATAAAATCTTCTCTTGTAAAACATTGCTGCCTTATGTGACTGAGAGCAGACAAAAAAAAATTAGGCATTTAAAGAAAATATAAACACTGCATGCTAACTAAATACTAAATGCTGAGACAGCTACATAAGGCAGTAAGCCAAGGTCTAGAACTTGCAAAGAAGTTGTAAGGTCACATTCAATCAAGATCCAGGAATTCTAGATGGGAGCAGTGCCCTACATATTACAGCGCAGATAGCATCAGGCAATCAGGCAAAAGATACTTTGAACGTGTTTGTATCTCTTTCCTAGACAGAGATATTCATTCCTAACCCCAATTGGTGAAATACTTGTGATCTCTCATAATCTAGCTGTTTATAACCATTCCATTTTTCCCCCAGAGTTGTGTCACTATTAACCCCTTTGTTTAGCTAACCCAGTCCTATTTGCAAGAAAGGCTAGGCAAATAGAACCCCACCAGCGCAGTGACAGCTCTGCAGGCAGAAGGAAGCTACCGCCAATGGACACAAACCCAACACAGGCCTAAGAAGGACAAATGTGCTGCCACAATCCAAGCACAGTCCAGGCACCAGTAGAACCCTGGAAGCATGGAGAGTAGAGCCAGGGCATTCTGTCGGCATGGGGTGTGCATGACATGGACATGTCATAGAAGGGGCACCACAGGCATGTAAGCACCAAATCCTATCCATTCTCTGTATGGCATCATGGTTGGCAACCTTCAGTCTCGAAAGTCTTAAGCCTACAGCACCCGGTATTCCCAGGCGGTCTCCCATCCAAGTACTAACGAGGCCTGACCCTGCTTAGCTTCTGAGATCAGGCATGTGCAGGATATGCCTCATGTGACCAAATTTCACTTTTCCAGCAAGGGACCTGGTGCAGAATAGAGGAGTCTCATAGGGAACAATGTATATGTCACAAGCACGTGAACTTCACAACACCCTTCATTCCTCACAAACCACCCCACCCACACCATGGAGCAGAGGATTCAGGCATGTCCCCAGCAGCCAAGCATAGTACATGCACCCCACCAGATAAGCCCCACTCTGGCACCCACATTCTCAGAGCACAGGACTTGCAGCAAGGGGACATAGTGCTCTTCTCCCACAAGGTGGGATTTTGGTGGAGGGGGGCTTGCTGGAAAGACACTTGAGGCACAAATACCTCATTTCATACCAACAACCACACTTTGCACCTCACACCTAAACTTGCAAAAGCCACAGTGTAACTGCTAACTCATATCCTCTCAGACCTCTCTTTGCAGGCTCTCTCTCTCAGCAGCTCCACACAGGTGACTCAAGTGAGAATGCCACATACTCACTTGAAAGCTTAGTCCCCACAGGAGCAATGCCAGGATCTAAACAGAGTCATTGCAGCCTGCCTGGAAGGACAGGTAAGGACCCCTGTACCTATACCCACAACACTGCCCAAACACCATGGCATGAACACCTCTGTGACACAACCCACCCTCACAAAAACCAAGGAAACAGCCCTGCCTGGAAACAAGTGCCTCACATCCCTCATCAGTACCTTGTTACACTCTCTCTCTCTTCAGGCTGCCACCCCACACAGGTGAGGACACTCTAAGCCATGAGAGGCAGCTGAGAGTGCAGTAGCTGTTGCCAAGTCTTGCTATTCCTGCTGCATCTCCTCCCCCTTGCTCTCTGCAGGCTGCTGCCCCTCAGGTGAGGCCTACAGCCTCCTTGATGCAATCAGTGAAGCTGCCCCTAGATGAGCTTGCTGACAGACCTCTTCCAGCCAGGAGTCTGTGGCAATGCAAACCCTGTGGCAGACAATGACCCAACGGGCACTGCCACCTGTTTCTTGTGTGGGGCACACACAAAGGCACAGTAGCCCTCCTTTGCAGTTTTAGCTTCTTTGATGTGGACTAGGTGCTCGTTACTCAGGGACTTAACTATGATATTCTCAGCTTTGGCATCTATTTACCATTCTAGAGACAGCTTCAGAATCTGCATCGGTCTTCTTTGCTGATCAGGGAGAGCAAGAGAAAAGGTGGAGGAAGGAAATTGCACAAAGGAGCACACCTTCTACAGGTGTTACAGAGGGCAGGTAAGAGGGTCTCTGGAGTTTAGACCAGGGGTCTCCAAACTTTTTGGCCAGAGGGCCACATCAAACATCTGGTGTGGTGTGGAGGACCAGAAAAAAAATTTAAATATAAAATTTAAATAAATAAATTAGAGACGGAACATAGATGAGTGAATAAATGAATTAATGGGCTCCTTTATTCAACCTCTCTGGCCCTCAGAAGACCCTCCAGACACAATCAGAGCACAGTTTGGATCATGTTCAGTTGAGTGGACCAGAGGCTTTCAGGGGACAAGAGGTTGGCCACGGGCTGGAATGAGGCTTGCTGCGGGCCACACCTGGCCCCCGGGCCGGGGTTTGGAGACCCCTGGTTTAGACAGTACATTCCCCCCCAGTCCTGCAGGCAGTATTGCACATAAATTCCAACAGAAATCACACAGGAACTCCTTATTCCCACTCCAAATAGCCATGCCAACTGCACACTGACAGCTCTGGGCTCCAGAGGCAGTGGGGGCACTGGTGCGGGCTATAGGGCTGAGCCCTCATCTGCCCACTTTACTGGCAAGCACTACAGCCCCCAATAAAGTTGCCTGGGAGGTTGGAGGATATGCCATGGGACTCCATGGTCATGGCCAATCCATAAGCCAGCTTAGAGGGCGATGGAAGGCTATGAAAGTAGCCTTTTATAAAAGAGCAGGCATATCAGGCTGCCCATGGCCACCCAAGTCATAGACCCCCCTGCCCTCTTCAAACAGATGCTATGCCTCTGGGAGAGGCACAGCATCCCATCCATAGGAACTGCGATCACACAGGTAAGCTGCTTCATGGGAGGCAGGTGCCTGCAGTTGGGCATGGCCTGGCTCAGGCTGGCACAGCTCAAACTGGCCTGGCAGGGACTGGTGCAGGCCAGGGTGGCGTGGCTTGAGATGGCCTGGCTCAGGCTGGTGCAGCTGGCCTGGCACAGGCTGATGCAGCTTAGCTGCCATAGATAAGTGGTAACTAGGGCCAAGGCGGATGTATGGGACACCTCTGAGGTGATCCATCTCTTCACCTAGTGGCCATGGTAGAGGCAGACACACACCTGGCAGAGGCAGCAGCACAGCAGTCATCATCATAGGTGCCACAGCAGAAGCAACATCAGGAGCTACCACCACCACCACAGCAACTGCCTGAGGAGCAGGAAGGGATCACCTTCAAAGCACAGACTGAGGCTGAGGTGGTCCCCGAGGCCACAGTGGCTGTAGAGAAGCACGACCAGCCACAGCCTCAGGGGTGTCACTACCGGAAGTGCATCCACTGCCCCCATTGCAGCTGTGAGTATACCCTGGCGTCTCAACTGCTGGCCCTGCAGCAGCCCCCCAGCAATGCTGGCATGGCTGCTGCCTATGTAGAGTAGACAGGGTGATGGGAACTGGGATGCAGATGCAACATTAACCTGGGCCTCCCTTCACCCCCCCCCCCCAATTCATGCAGCGGATGGCACAAATCAAGAGGCAGATTGTGACTGGCCTCCCACACCGGCTCTTGATCAACCGCTTTATTCAGGTGGAGGGCCACATCCAAACCACTGTCCAGACCCTCAAAGAGCTGTAAGCAGCCACAGCTGCACTGACACAGTGGGGCATTACGGCAGAGGAGGCAAGACTTGCTGCCTCAACAAGGGCTTCCCGAGCAGGTGTTCAAGCTGCTCTGAGCCTCCTGAGAATTCCTCCATGACTCCCATCCCCATCCCAGAGCACTGCTGTGCCCCCACTGCCAGTGCTTTCATGTTTACCCTTGTACCCCTTGTCCCATGACGGAAGCTAAATAGTTTTGCTATGTTTGTCAATACGTATATGAACAGCTATGTTTTTAAAGAAGAAAACATTTATATAAACAATGTTATAATAGCAAAGGAATGTTGTTGTGGTCTATCTTGGATTCCTCCAGGTTCTTCCTGGGTTCTGTTCTGAGTGGGAGGGTTATTTCCCCTCATGGTATCCTCCGTTGATCCTCCACTGCGTGGCAGGTCAGTCCTGGGGTGGCACAGCCCCAGTCCAGCACCTGGTATCCACCCACCAGCCCCTGGCCCACCTTGCACTCGCCCAACCTGCCTAAAGTACTGGGCCATGATGCACTCCTGGGTGGCAATATCCCTGTGGTCCTACCCATGTTGCTGGGCTGGGTCATCAGTGGGAGAGATTTACATGGGCCCTGAGCCTCCCTCCTCATCACCCAAAGCAGTGTGTTCCTCCACAAGTTCATATTGTGGAACATGGCACATATGAACACCTTAGCCACCTCCTCAGATGTCCCCCAGATAGCCCCCAGATTGGTGCAGACATTGGAAGTGTATCTTCAGCATTCCAAAAGCTACCATGTATGTCAGTCAGTGTGCCATGTTGTACCTTACCATGGACCTGGGGGGCTCCACTGCATAGGGTGTCATGAGGGGATGACCACAGTTGCATGGAAGATGGAGGTAGGTGGTTGTCAGCCATCAGCTTGCATGGCCCTCCACCCCTGGCCTATTCCCTACCTAGCAGTCAGTGGTACCCACTGGCCATGTTGCCTGAGTGGCCTTGAGGGTGGAAGACCTAGCATCAAGGATGCTGCCAGGGAACTTGGCAGTGACACTGGTGAAGATTCCCTAATGCAATACATCCCAGGTGCATCATGTGGGCCAGCCATACCCACATGTGCTGTATCAATGACAGATTACATTGGGGAACCCTGCAATGGCATAGAACTCCTCATGCAGGTGACACAGATATGCCTTGGTAATGGTGGTTAAGGCCGCATTCCTAACCAACTTTCCAGCCCCAACATAAGGGCGATGAAACTCTGAGGTAAGGGAACAAACATTGCCTTACCTTGATGAAGCCTCCATGACTGCCCCCACAACTGCAGGATGCAGCACATGCCCCACTGGCACAGCTATGCCAGTACTGAAAAGTTGGTTAGGATTGCACCCTAAGTCAAGCAGGTGCACAAGTATGGCATCCTGGAACACATTTATGTACCAGTTGGTGGAGAATTGGCAGTGCCATGCAGCCGTGCAACGACTCCCTTGAAGTCCTCATTCCCAGGTAGTAAAGAACCATGAGGACCTTCTGTAGGATGGGGGTGCTGCTCTGGCTTGGCCTATGGGAGTGGAGCCTAGGGCCCAGGAACTGGCAAAGCTGCTCCACAGCCCCCTATCCAGCCAGTATGCTTAGCTGCAGGCGATGTCCGTGAGAATGGTGTGATGGTTGCGGGCCATGGTTGGTCTTGGCTGGTGTTGTGTATGCCATACCTGCTGTGGTTCTGCAGGAGTGGGAAGTGCAGCAAATTCTGGCATGGGGGGAAGGGATATCCCCAGGTAGAAGGATTCATCAGGCAGACCATTGACTCAATTGCCTGGGATGGAGCACATCCCAGGGTGGTGCCATGGGCCACTGCTCCCACTCACTGCCTGTCTGGCAATGTCTGCCCCATGCTCTGGTCCAGAGCAATTGCTATACTTGCTGCTGCCCTCTGATCTCTTCCTCTTGGTGCTGTTGTTGCTGCTTTGGCTGGTGCTGGTGCTCCATTGTGATCTCCTGGCTGTGTACACCAGGGCATCCTTATGAGTGATGGATGACATGGCAATACCTCTCCAATGTAAGGGCAACACTCAACCAATGAAGCAGTGTCACAGCTTCAGGCAGTGCTTTTCTGGCATTGGGTTTCAAAGGGCACTTGCAGGTGGGACTCTCGAGTGTCAGGTTCTTAGGGCTGCTTGCCTAATAGATGGACTTCCCCTGGTGCCCAAGGCTACAGCGTAATTAACTATGGTAAAGGTGCAGTCTTGTTTTGAATTGAGAGCCCAATCATGATCATTCTCTATTCCCACCCACACAGGAATTCCTTTTTCCTAACTTGATTCTGCATGAGTTCTTGTCACTGCTAAGCTATATGTTCTATGTTTATACACCTAACGTCCTCTTTGAGAAATGCCCCTTCCCCTTTTCTCTCTTGGGAGATTATATATATTCTTGTGAATAGCAGCTCTAATGTTATTACTTTTTTATTTAATATAGTTTTAAAGCAGGTACAGAAACATAAATTATTCATTCATTCATTCCACCTTTATTGGCATAAACAATCCAACAAGAAAACAAAATTAAAACATTCAGGGTAACCACCAATCATTGATCAGGCAAAGAAATACAGAGGAATTTATGCCTTGACAGTGCCTTAAATATATATTTTGCTACATTTGATGAGCGGCACTCATTTCTCTCATCTAACAAGTACTGGACCAAGTCTGTATCTGAACCATGAAAGCTTTCCAGAAATGGATATAGAAATCGATGGCATAAATCAGTATAGTGGGTACAGTACAGAAGTACATGGGTCAAGGACTCTTTTGAGATCAGGTTGCAAGAACATGACTAGGGACTTTCCAATGGTCTATTAAATGAAACATAGATTATTGGGCTTTTATAGCGTCTCCATGCTACTCTTTATATTTGCAAAGCACCTTTAGTTAAAATAGAACTTTAGGAACAGCTGCCATTCATAAAGCTGATATGTGCCTCTCCCTCTTCTAATACACACTCCCATTTCCTCTTCCCAGAGCCAAGCTGCTGGGGAACCCGGGGGGGGGGGGGAGGAAGGTCTGCACTGAGGCTCCCATGACACCCCATTTGCCTGCTGCTACTACCACCACTGTAGAGATTGGTCTGGTCTGGTGATTTGGCAAATGCCGAACCTGGTCAACTCTTGTCCCATGCCCACTAACCTGGCTTTGACTTTTAAAACCCTGCACCGCTTTGGACCAGGTTACCTCAAGGACCCTTACTTCTATATGAATCTGCCTGGGGGATGAAGATTCTCTTGGGACATCCTTGTGCTTTCTTTTTTGTATCAGGTAAAGATCTTTTTATTTGCCTGGGGATGTAAATATAATTGATGATATACTCTGACTTTTGTTTATTGTTGGCAGTTTCATTTTCCCCCCCCATGTATACTACTTTGTGAAGTTTAAAAAAAAACTGAAAAGGAGACAATATAAAAGCATCTAAAATAAATAACTACTTGACCAAGGCTCAACAGCTCCTTCCCCAATCCCTAAAGTTCCCCTGGAATTTTACACAGACACTGCACCTGAAATCCAAACTAACTGGTTGAAGAATGTTCCTGTATTAGCTCTTATAGGCACCAACATAAAGTTCCCTGAATATATGGGGCTAGAGGCATTTGGTTTGGGGCATTTGGTTTTCCCAGCCAGTTATGGGAAATCTTACTTCTGAAATTCTCCTTTATGGGCTCATCCCTGGTGTACTCTTTTTCTTCTCTTTAGCGATTCATACAAGCTTCTCTTATCCCAAACACAGGGCTTTCCAGCCACTATTCTATTTACTGTAATTTTAGCTCAGACGCAACCAAAGACTCCCACCCTGTCTGGAAGCCTCTGTGAAAAAAAATAAAATAAAACAAGACTAAACTATTTTAGTCTGCTTTTCTTTTTTCCTCAGACTTGGGTGTTTTCCCAAGTGGTTAACTCTCTGGAGCCATGGGGAGGATGAACCTGTCTTCACATATGCAAACTCAAGCTTGGTAAATATATTAATAGTCATGTGGGCAAACCTCCCACTGATAAGCCAGCTTGGCATCGCACCTGATTCTTCAAAGTGAGGTTGAGACGTGTTTGTGTGTGCATGCGTGTAATGTGCTGTTCTTTTGTGAGCTGGCAATATGGACTGTCAGAAAACAGTCTTACTTGGCATATTATGCAAAGGGACAAACTATTCCAGGCATGTGAAGGATCACGCTCACAGTTTTGGGCTCCTCCTAGACCCAGCTTTGCTCCTTGAATCTCGGGTGATGGCTGTGGCCAGGAGCACTTTTGCTTAACTTTAGCTTGTATACCCATTGTAGCCCTTTCTGAAGAAGGCAGATCTGACTATAATAATCCATACCTTGGTCACACTGCAATGGGTTCCTGTAACTGCAACTTATTGTACTTGGGCATGCCAGTGAAGACAGTCTGGAAGATTCAGATTCAGCTGCAGCCAGGGTGCTCTCTAGGTCTTGCAGGTTGAGCATATCATGCCAGTGGTTATCAAGCTGCACTGGTTTACAGTTTGCTTCCAAGTCCAATTCAAGATGCCGTGTTTACAAAGCTCCAGCTGGCTTGGGAAAGGAATACCTGAAGAACCACCTCTTGCCAAATGAATCTGTTTGCCTGCTATGCTTTTCCCCAGAGATCCTACCACTGGCTGAGTTACAGTTGGCAGGACAAGGCTTTTTTATTTAGTTGCATTGCCTAGTTATCTTTGGGGCTCAGAGTTCAAAAGCATGTGATCATGTATCCTTTTTGCTTGGCTTTCTGTTGAATCAACTGAGTTATATCAATGGCATTTCAAATAAATTGAATCAAACTGATCCAGTCTTTGTTTCCACTGAATCCATTGGATTTCCACGGAATCCACTGTCTTTGCCTTGGTGGTCCTTGAAATGGAACAAAATGGTAGTGAATACATGTTTTTACTAATAATAATCTGTGGCGCTCCATCATGAGTCAGGAAGTAACTCCATGTTGGCATCCTTCAGTCTCGGAAGACTATGGTATTGCGGTCTGAATGGTGGTTCTGGAACAGAGTGTCGTCTCCAGTGCGTGAAGCCTGGGTAAAGTAGATATGGAGGATAGACTGTTTTCCATGCAGCAAATCCCCCCTCTCCAATAGTCCAATGGAAAGGCAGAGGCCAATATGGTTTGTTCCAGCAGCGACGCAGGAGTTGCCAGAAAGTGACTGTGTTCGACCATGAACTGCCTCAGGGACTCCAGCTCCAGATTTTGCCTCGAGGTTGACTCCTGAAGCCTTTTCCATAACTGGATGTAGCCACAAGGCAGTGGAGGTTTGGGATCAGAGTTTTCCTTCTCTCAGATGAGCTGCCTTCCCAGGCTAACGAGTCCCATCTACCTGGTGGCTGTTTAGTCGCCTCTTACGACAAGTACAGCCAAACTGAGGGCCTATTCTTATCCCCAGCCCCCAGGGGAAGTAACTACTTATCTTGAAATTGTTCATGGAAGTGAAACATAGCCTCTGCCCGAAGGAGCTCACAATCTAATCTTTGATCATATGAGAAGACAACTAAAGGAGGGCATGAAGATCCACACTATAGTAAGGTATGAGCAGACTGTTTATAGCTCTCTGTATACTTCAGTCTATTGACAAAGCTGAGCTGAGAGCAAGTGCAGATTCAACAGAAAGTCAACAGTGCTGCACTTATTATAGCCATAGGTGGCATTGCCTTCTTTCTGGAACTACACCCAGTAGTGATACCCAAACCCACTCACTTGCATATATAGTGCTGAGTGAATGCCACTGCAAATGTGAGCCAGATCAGACTTGTCTTGCTTTGACTAAGGCTGATGACAAGACAGCATAAAGTCCCACAGTCTTTGTAAAAAGGTCAGCTCTGGTTGATTGGGGCAATGCTCCCACCCTCTTTTGCTTGTTTGCAAAAATACTTTGGAAAATTCCACAACTGGCTTCATCTTGCTTGGCCATCTTATTCAGGCTTACAAACAATGCCACAGCCTGACTCTGAGATAAACAGGACCATTTACAGTCACAGAGATGGTGCCTTCAGCTCCTGGCTTCCCTCACCAATGTTTTTAGTCAAGAGTTTCATGCTTTATCAGAATACAGCACTCTCCTAAGCACTCAAGGAGCACCAAGCCACATCCTTTAAAGAGTGTGACACAACAGAAAATGGTCATCTCCATCCAGGATAGGCAATAGGAAACCTATGAAGGATCATCTTGGAGCAAGTAACCTAAGAACCACCGTGCCATCAGGCACCCAGGACAGATACTTGTCTTCATTTCTTTCTCCCCTCCTGCATACAAAACAGTGACTCAGCTCTGCTGAATTGCTCTTCAAGAAACCGTTCCCTGAAAAGCAGCTTTCTTGACCTGCCTATAAAATTCTACTATTTGGCATATACAGTATATGAAATGTAAAAGTATGGAAGTCTTACAGTGCAATCCTATGCATGTGTACTCAGAAGAAAGTCCCATTGTGTCAGTGAGGCTCACTCCCAGGAAAGTGTATAGGATTGCAGCCTCACAGCCCAGTTCTATTGAAATTCCTCCATGCTGATGCAGTGGGGCCAGTGCAGCTTGTGCTGTATTCCATGGGGGAATTTAGCAGTCTGGAGATCTCGTCAAAGTAAGGAGAGAGAGAGATACACATGCCATATTTTCAGATGTCCTCTCCCTATTGTTTGTTTATTCCCCCAGTAAATTGTACTGTGATCTGTGTCCCACTGTATCTGTTTCTCTCATCTGTATTAAATGCCAGCCCACTCAGATGTGTCATAACCCAGAGCACCTAGGTCCCTGCACATGCATTCAAATCCTCTGCGTGCATTTGTTTCACGTGACCCAGAACACAGTTGAGACCATCATAAATAAAAAGTAAAAACACAAGAAGCCACTTTATCCTGAGTCACACTATTGGCCACAATCTAGCTCATGATTATTGATACTGATTGGAAGCAGCTCTCCAGGATTTCAGACATTTTTTTCTCTGCACTACCTGATAGTGTCAGGGATTGAACCCAGCATCTGCTGCATGCCAAGCACATACTGCACTGCTGAGCTACAGCTTTTTCATGAAATGCATGATCCTTGCTTATGAATAGCTTCACCTTCTGTCACCCTACAGCCCTTTCCAAATTGTCAGTATACAATAAATACATATGACGTCTTTGTTTCAGGTGATCCAGATGCCTTTCTACAAAATATGCCTTCAAATGTAGGATACTGCATTTTTCCAGCTATAGTTTGTTGATGGAAAAATGTTATTTTCCCACTTGCAAGTGCAATGCAATAGTGTAAAATGTTGTTCAGAGGTCATGGGACAAATGCTGTGTGGAAGAAAAAATGCCAGATTCAGCTTGAATCTGATATTCCCTACCTTGGAAGAGGGTGCCACACGTCTTTTCTTTTTGTCCATAAAACATGACAATATTCAACTACATACAAACATTAAACCCCATGCTTTATTAACTCTCTTTCCTCTAATCTAGCGTTCTCCCTATCCTTATTGCCTAGCAGCTCGTTACCATTGTAACGCCTAGATCAATAGTGCTCATCTGTCCACATTTTTCATTGTTTAGGTGCCTTAGCCCAAGCCACGCCAGTTCATGCTATTGCCCTGAATACAATTATACAAAACTATAAGACATTTGAGGCTAAAAGTAGAAGATTAATTTTCTAGGGAATGTGTGCATTTTGCCAAGCAACCAAATGGTTGTTTTCTGCTTGGATATCTTATGCACTGAAGATCTCTTTTAAACAGTCTAATAAGTTTTTTTCTTTTTTTTTTTAAACTGGGAAAATCTTTATGTTGAGCTTTCCCTTTTGTTTAAAGAAACAGAAACAATAAAGATAAAGCTGAGTCCGAGAGTCACTCGTCTCCTGCTACCAGAGGAGACGGGGGCTGCGGCTTGTTCCTCTTCACCCAGCAGAAGAAAAGATTGTTTTCCTATCAAGATGTTTGAAGATTAAAGGCAAAGAAATCAGCTTTTGGAATACTCTGCTGATGCTGCAAACACCCTTGTTAATAGATATGTCTCGCTTTGTTACCTCATTTTAATTAATCATAAAACAAAGGCAGCTGCCAAATTTGGGATCTGGCCCTAAGCCTACAACTGACTTGAAACCCTTAAAAATATACTATTTATGGTACTTGAGGTTTAAAGCTTCAATTTCTTGTATAAACCTTGCCTTCTCTAAGAATTATGCCATGAACGTATAAGCAGATTTATCTTGACTTTCAGAGGTGCTTCAGCCCTCCTACAAGCAAAATTCACATTTGTATATGTTTTGAAAAAGCAATGAGGTGGCTATGTTGCCTTTTCATACAAATGACCCTTGCTGTCACATTGAGCGAAACAGGTTTCATAATGGTGTATATGATCAAGGCAGGGCTTGCTTTGGATTACATAGGTCCCATCTAGCTGGTTTAGTCTTTTCTGATTTTTCCCTCTTTGTAAGAGACCCTGGCATGGTTAAACGTAAATAGGAAGATTTCTGGTAAGTATGGTGCCGATTGTAGCAAGAGAACTGCAAAGGAACCTGAAAGGATCAAGGGGTGGATCTGGAAGCAGCCTGTTGTGGGCCACAGCACAGTTGAACATCACAAGTTGGTTCTGGACAGTCCAGTGAGGACTACAGGTCAGAAGGTCAGGAGTTTGAGGCAGAACTGGAAATGTGATGCCAGAGGCTGGCTATCAGAGAGCCCACCCTGCCAGGAGAGCGCCCAGAATCTTCCACTCCCAATTTATAATTGCAGATTCTTTCCTTAGCTGAAGAAAAGGTTGGAAGGAACCACTTCCTGCCACTAGTAAACTGGGAAGAAGGGCAGTGTAGGAATTTGACCCAGAAACTTCAGCAACCTCACATTGGCACTGTCAGAAATATATTGCTTGCTCTAACACATTATTTTCTTACCAGGGGTCAGTTAATCAGAGACCTAGATATCTTCTGTTCTTAGGGTGTGTCTGCATGGAATCTTGGGTACCTCTGCTTTGAGCACTAAGAGTGCAATCCTAAGTGCTCTTTGGGCCAGCACAAGTCTCTTGTGCTGACCCAGGAATGTCGCAAATGTGCCATAAAGCAAGTTTGTTCCTTCTTGTGAGTCAGGGAGGCCAGTCAGCATGGAGAGGCTGGCACATGTCTGTGCACTGGCTTATCTCCCCTCTGAGTGGCGCAAAAGTGCTTTATGGCACTTTTGCAACACTCCTGGACCAGCACAAGGGACTTGTGTTGGCCCAAGCGCGGGTCTGGATTGAGCCCTTACTCTGTTTATGCCCTGGAGCAAACCTGAAGTGAGAGAATTAAGCTGCTGCCCTCTCAGTTCCCATGTGTCTCTCATACTGTGATTTTAGTTCTTAAAGAGACAATATGTAAATATTTGTTGGATTTAAAGGAGTTTCTACTATATGTGATTTTGACTTCAGCTGCTGACCTTGGAGTGTACACATTGCATAAGATGTGGGGCAACTATTTATGTGCGCGCGCGCACAGCAGTGGGTGATAATCCTTCATTTCCAATTTCATTCATATAACTGTTTAACTGAATAGCCATAGGCTGAGATGGCTGTGTGAAAGCCACCTGCTTTCACCTCCCACATGCTGAGCCTCAATTGGTTTTCACCTACCATTGCAATTGCTGAAAAACCTTCAGTTGTAATGGTGTGCAAATTGCTGATCTAGACTTCACTTGGCTCAGCTCATAAGTGGCTCTTACACAACCAGCTCCACTGAATCAGGCTGGGCTAAAACACCAAATGCTAGACTTAAAGATCACTGAAATCCTAAACACATGAACTTTGCAAACTTGAAATTACCTGAAATCACTGCTGGAGTTGCTTCTGCCTCAACATTTTAAGGAGTATCTTTTCCTTCTGCACAAATTAACGTTGAATTCTCATTATCAGCTTGAACAGCTTTCTCTTTCTTCAGCTTCAGCCTGTTACCTGCATCCCTTTTACTCCTTGGAGCCTATCCTCCTGTGGGAAGAGTAAGGAATGGAGCGTTGGTTAAATGCAACAAGAACACCCCTTCTCCAGCAGCTGGTTTTCTTACATGACAAGCTGGCATGCCGTTCAACGAGCACTTATCTTACTGGCAAGGTCTGTTGCCAAGGTATCCCATTGCAACCCTTTTGCCTTTCTCTCTTTGACATGCTGTTCCTTGATCTGTACAAAGAGGAGATATATGCACATCTAGCATCTTCAAATGTTGGAGGTAGCAAAGACAGAGCAGTGGGCTTGGGCAGAACTAAGACATCAAATGTTAAAAGTGGTAACTGGCTCAAAACTGGTTCATTAATAAATACATAAAATACAGGTTGCTTAGGGGTTGATGGTGAGGGCTCATCCCTGTTCTAGCTATAGGTGGAAAATATTTCCCAATAAGCCATCTGCAAGAAGAGGAGAAGGAAGAGGAGCAAGAGAAATGTTAGACAAGGCCCAGGCTCTTTGTGCTTAAGCAGAGTCTTCCCCCATCCACACAGGCTGTTATCCAGCAACAAGGCCTCAGTGTGGAGGATGCTGGATGCTTCTTGCATTTCCTTGGCCAGGGTCTCTGAGAGGAATTTTGTCAGGCGGTACAAAGTTTCTTTTGGGCCCTTTTGCAAAGGGGGAGGGGTGAAAGAGCGGGGTAGGGTGGTGATGGGCAAGCAGAATGGGGCAGGGAGGGGCAAAACAGGGCGGGGAGGATGCAGACAGCTGGAAAAGTCTTTGGAGTCCAGGTATACCCACCCATTTGGCATTGGCTGCTAGATACAGTAATATGGAAAATAAAACACTCCAAAGTCTCTTTAAAATCTTTTAAATATAGAAAATCATGCAGAAAATTAGTATCATCACATTTAGGCTCACACTAGAATGGAAAGTGTCCTGTGTGAACCAAAACTTGCTTCTGCGGCAGCTGTAGCCCCACAGTTGTGTCCCTGAACTCCTATACACTCCTTCGTGGTAAGCAGATCCTCAAGCCAAAAAGCTACTGTAGCCAGCCAGCTTCCTCTCAGATCTGACACCATATTGAGGAGTGTCATGAATGCATTCCTCAGCCTGGCACATATGGCTTGCCAGTAGCTGCAGTAGCTGTAGCCACAAGCTCGTGGTAGTGTCCCTAGCGTCCCATGTGAGCAACAAGTCGGAGTAGATTGGAAAATATAAGATCCTAGGAACTTTCTGGGCCCCCTCCTTTGGTTCCCAGGCCCCCTTTTTGACCCTGGGCCCAGGTTCAAATGACCCCTGTTATGCAGGATCGAAAGAGACCACTGACACCAAGCTAAGTTTTAAGGCTTTTTATTAGAAGGAATGGAACCTGAACCAAACAAATCAAAATGACCTCATTCCAAATTCCCTGAGGACCTCAGGCAGGCAGGCAGGCTCAAGGCAGTAGGACTTGAGGCAAAGGCTGAATGGCTGTTCCCTGGTTTTCAGAGGCTCTCCCAGGGGCTCCTTCCTGCAGCTCTCTCCTCAGCTCCTTTCTGTAGCTTGGTCTCTCCCAGCTCGCTCCTCACAGCGCCTCTTCCCTGGAGGTCACTCTTCCTCTGTAGAGCTCGCTCTCCAAGGCAACTCACAGCAGCTCTTCCCTGGTGATCTCTCTGAGCCAGTGGCGTCACTAGGGTTCGCGTCACCCCCCCATGCAGTGGGCAGGGCAGCACCCCAGGTGGTGAGCGTGTATAATAGAAAACATTCTGCATGATATTACGCATTGATTGATATGACACGATGGTATTATTCTTCCAAATTATGATTTTAGTGATTTTGGTCAGTAGTGGTGTCACCCCCCCCAAGTGTCAACTTACTAACACCTTATTGCAGCAGTTCTCAAACTTTTAGCACTGGGACCCACTTTTTAGAATGACAATCTGTCCAAGACTCACCAGAAGTCACGTCATGGTGGAAGTGACATCATCAGGCAAATTAAAATAAGTATAAATAATTAAAGTAAAACAAATAATTAAATAAACAGAAGCCAGCCCTGTTCCACCAAGTGAATTTCCTCTGTAGCCTGCCTGCAGTAACACCCCCCCTCCAAAACCAGTAAGGTTTTCAGCCCTACCCAGTGCCCAGTTCAACTGAAGAACTTCTGTTTAAACCAGATCACTGTCAGGATCCACCTGGCTTTGCAAGTCTCAAAAAGGTTCACCTTATCAGCTGAAGCCTTTGTTTTGATCCTTTTTAGTGGGAGAGGAGGCTGCCTTCTGGAGCACTTGCTTAGGTGCAGGTGCATAGCATCAGGACCATTCTGGTAACCTTGCACTCTCCTTCACCTGATCTTCCACACCAGCCAAGTCATGTTTGCTTACTAGTGAGTAAATTCAACTGTGGGGCTTAGTTTCGCTTTCCATAAGGCTCAATACATTCATCTGCTTGGAGGGAGGGACTTCCTTCTCAGGTGTTTTTGGGGGCTGCATTCATTGGATCAGGACAATTCTGGTGTTGTTGGATTCCTCTCAGCCTGCCCTTTCCGATGGACTAAGGCAAGTTCACCTACTCATGAGTAAACACACAATATGGCTCACTTTCCATAGGAATCCATGCATGTTTTGTTCTCTGGATTTTTTGGCCATAACTTTTGATAGAAAGGAGATATCTCACTCTAGTTTTTTGCATTGCATTCTGCTCAAAATTCCACATCCAACAGTATATAAGATGACGGGGTTACTCCTAACCACCGCAATTTTAGCATCTTGTCCCTCCAGTGCATGTCACCCCCCGTGCGTGTCACCTGGTGCGACCCAGACCCCCCTAGCAACACCACTGCTCTGAGCTCTCTGTGCTGGTGCAGCCCCTTTTATAGCCTCAGTGGCTCTGCACACAGCAGCCTCTACCTTTCCTCCAGTGGTACTGCAGCCTTCTCTCCTGCAGCAGTTTTCCATTTGGTCCTCCAACTCTCAAGGGCTTGTTACGAGGTACTCAGCAAGTGAGCCTATTGGCTCAGACAAAATTTCATAACTATTGGCTCAGACACTCAAGCTGGAGTTGGAAAAGAACAACAGTTAAATGTTAAAGTGTGTGCGTGCATGCGATAAAATAAAACAAATTGATAAAATAATTTCTAACAATGGCTGAGGCCTCCCTAGGTGGCTAGGCCTAAAGCAGCGGTGTCAAACTCATTTTATACAGAGGACCGAAGTTAGCATTCAGGGCACCTGCTGAGGGCCGGAAGTGATGTCATTAAGCAGAAAGTGACATAACTGAAAGCAGCTGATGGCCAGAAATCAGCATTTTGTTCTCACAAAAAACTCATTAACTGCAAATGACAGAAGAGAAAATGCCAAATCTTGATCATATTTCAAGATATGGGGGTCCCCAATTTTCATTTAGGCTGCTTTTCAGCAGTAACACCTCAGCACTATCTCAGCCTGAGAGCCAGGTAAAAAGTTTGGGGGGGGGGTCGCATCCAGCCCCCGGGCCTTATGTTTGACACCCCTGGCCTAAAGCTTTGCTCTGTTACCAGTAGCCAAGGAGACTTTCCTCCCAGAGTAGAACTGCTACATATTACTTGCTTGTTTATTTATTAGGGTTGTAGTTTTATGATGCAGGAGCTACTTACTTTGCCTATATTGTATATAGTTCAATATTGTTAGTTAAGCCTTATTAGGGAAACATAACAGTTCCTTACCTTTAGGTTCCTTCAATAGAACTGTCATAATCATACACTGCTGCAGTGTAAGTGCTGGCAAAGCCAGATCCGGGTTTCAGAAGGCCTTGGGCAAAGGGCCCTCCCAGGCTCCTTCCTATATCATGGGCTTCCTCAGTAACATAGTGGCAGCTGCTAGTTCTACTGTTTGGATCAGTACTCTCAGTACTGGCACAGCTGGAGGTGTCATTTTATTTCCCCACAATACCCTGATACCTGATATAGCATTGCTAGGAAGCATTTAGGGAGCCCAGTGATAGTGGTGGCTTCAGTGGTGGTAAGCTCTTCCATGAAGCTGGGGACGCAGCATTTGCCCAAAGATGCCATGTGCTAACACGGTCCTGAGTGTTAATGAAAAGGGTGTATAAAAACAGAAACATTAATTTCAATTATTTTATTACCATTTTCAATCAACTATGGGTTTGATATTATTTTGCACGAAAACTGGTTTACAATTAGTGCACAGTTTTCATGTGGCTGTCATACATAAGGGTTTATGACAGCAGAACAGAGTTTTAATGTCAGAAAATGGGAGTGCTGCCATTTTGGGAGCGTTGCCACTAGAGGTGGGAGCACTGCAACCCAGATAACAGACCCTGTTGCCTCCGCCAGACAAGATAAGGCAGTGGGGGGGATGGGGAGGGGCAAAACGGGGTGGGGAGGCGGCAGGAAGTGGTGGATCCAGCATCAATGGCATGTGTCGGATACTATCTCCTCTTTTTCAAACCTGCCCACTGCCTTCTTCTCCTCAGAGTTGTGCCAACTCATTGTGAAATGAGAAGCTTCTGGAGGGATAAGAGGAAATAATTTCCCTTTCCTCTATTCTCCCAAATTCCCCAATCCTTTCTGGTGTGGCTGCATCGGTGAGGGAGCGAGGAAAGAATTGGGCTCTCAGAGTGCCTCAACTGGCTAGCAAACCACTGTTTTAAGTTAGTGTCTGAACTGAAACTGAACTAGATAATTTAAAAAATACTAGAGAACCTAAAATAGACGGGAACCCACATTTTTACTGATTCAATTCCCTGCTTCAAAGATGGTGCCACATAAATGCATTGCAGTGGTCTAATTTAGAGTTTATCAGGCCATGGATAATAAGAACCATCCCTCTGTCCACGTGGGTGGTCACATTTGATGTACAATCTTTTAGAAAGCACTTCATACTTCAGAAGCTACTTGAGGTTCCAGAGACAATACTAGATCTATCAGAACCCCCCCTCAAAAAAAAAAAAAAGAAAAAGGAAAAGAAAAGAAAAACACCACTGTGCACCTGTTCCTTAAAGGAGAGAGTGAAATACCACTCAGAACAGGATGAATACTACCCTTCTGGTTGGATAAACCATTAACTAGCAATAGTTGCCAAACTTGTTGGGATTGAGCTTCAATTTAGTGGTCCTTGTCCTGTACATTACTGATTCTAGACACTGATTCAGCATTTGCATGAATGAGATAAAAGAATAAACAGAGCGAGCTGTCAGCAGGTTTCTCATGGCACCTCACTCCAAATCCCCAGATGATCTCACAGAGCAGTTTGATGTAAACAGTATGAAAGATAACATGGAGCCCTGACGCACCCATAGCTTAACTGTATTGAAGCTGCGTAGTAGTTTCCTTACACCCTTTAGGAATCAGCCGTTCAGCAAGGAGCAAAACTGCTACCAAGCAGCATGCCCCAGCTTGACTGCCCACAGTCAAGGAATGTAATGGTTGATAGTATCAAAAGCTATTGAGAGTCTCTAGAAGAATTATCAGAGTCACACTTCTATTCTTTTCCCAGTCTTAAGTTGTCCAACAGAGGAACCAAGACTGTTTAGGTGCCCAAAGATTTGGTAATGTGAATTATTCCTCAAAATGAATATTCTTTCTAACAGGATACCCTTTAAAGGCACAAGACAGCTGATGCTTTGCCTACTTTTAACTTTCAGCAGTAATCTAAGTCTTTATGCAACTTCTTAGGATCTCATCATGCTGTGACCTCTACCTCTGAGTAGTCTCTTTTTTTTTTCCTTTACAGCAGACAACTTCTCAGCTCCACTTGAAACTACTTCAAGGTTCAAGGATGCAACAAAAGGTAGCAGAATTTGAAAATGAATTTCCATACATGTTTTTCCCATAATTTTAGATGTCCGTAATTTTTGATGAAAAAATTGTTTTTTCATCAAAAAACAGTTCTTCCTATCTTTATTATAGAATCTCTTCCATTATGAACTTGAAACTTGTTTATGAATTTGTACCTGATTATGTCAAGTTCTATACCTTGTCTATACTTTACTATAGTATATTCTGTTCTGAACTATACCCTGTCACTGAGAGAGTGAATATGTCTGACATGTACGTAGTCCTAGTTTACTGAACAACTGACAGGCAAGCGGTCTGTTTTAAGTGTTGGGCTTGGGATTTTTTACTCTGAGTTGTGTGATTCCAGAGTTCCTCCCTCCCTGAGAATGTTATTGGATAATTCTAGAAATCCAGCAGGTTCTGCATTTTGTCACTAGCAAAGAGAGCAGGGGAGGCTCCTACAGTATCTTCCACAAACTTGGTCAGGAATTCCAGACAGTTGTTTGCTCCAATTTTTAAGTAGTGCTCCAAACTCAGAGCTGCATTTCCAAATACTTCTGTTCTCTCAATCTCCCCCTTGTGATTCCAAATGTCCTTATACCATGGAGTTCCATTTACTTTCATGTCAACCTCCCTGATTTTCAAGTTCATAATCAAGGCTACTGGGCAGAGGTTTTTCACAGCATCACTGTTTATGTGTGGAACAACAGAGAGGGAAACCCTTAAGCTATCTGAGGATGTTATTTGCCAAGAGGGTATTTCTCAATGCCAAGGAACGAACAGGTTTCATTCCTTGTCCCTAACTGTACACAAACCTTCAGATATGCAAAATGCAAAGTCTGATCCAAGCTATTGAAGCTATTAAAATATGCCAGACTCTTTACCCAGAATTCAAGATAGAATATTTATTTTTATGCAATTTAGGTCCCAATCCTTTCCAACTTTCCAATGCTGATGCAGCTGTAATGCAGCCCCGAGGTAAGGGAACAAACATTTCCTTACCTTGAGGAGGCCTACATGACTGCCCCTTTGTCAGGAGGATGCAGTACAATGCTACATCAGCACAGGAAAGTTGGATAGGATTGGGCCTTTTAAACACTTCTATGCTGCCATTCACAGTTTAAGATGGCTTACAGGAAAACCTGGCAGCAGATGAGAGTTATAGTGAGGGTTGGTGTTTTCATCCACTGGGCCACAGATCTAAGTGTGCAGATCTATTCAGTGGTGTCAAATGGCAAAACCATTCTGATTAGATCCTCATTCACTGGAGTGACAATTTGGCATGAAACCAAATGAAATCTAAAACCATTTAACCAGGAATGCTTGCAAAATACTGTACCACTTGGCCATGACAAGAGCCACACATGAATGTGGACTATCCATGATTCTGATTTAAACTAAAAAGATTCTTTAAAAAAATAATAACGGTAACTTTGAAAACACATCATATGGCCTTAGATATTTTGGCAAACAAACTTTTGTCCTCCTCCACACACTTTGTAGATTCCCGATCCTGTTTGCTCTTCCACATCTCTCCCTGCTTTTCTGATCTTACAGCATGGCATTGGATCAAACAGAATCAATTCCCACTCCCAAGTAACTCAGCCATCCCTCAGATGTGCCACTTCCTTATCTGCTCTTCTTACTGCATCCCAGTCTGCAGTCTTCGTTCCCAGTTATGTCTAATTCTGCCATCTCTTCCTGTTTGCTGTCCTAGTTGGCTATTTAAGTATACATACGGTGCAAACTAAAGCAAGTTTATTCATAACAGAAAGTCCCATGTAGTTCAATAAGACAATTCCAAAAGTAGCGATGATGAAAGGTTAATCCTAAGGCTCATAATGGTCCCCCATGAAGAGAGGGTTATCTGCCAGTATCAGGCAGAGAAAATACTCTGGAGGAGCTTGGAGAGTACATCTGAAGCAAAACATAGTGGCTTTTGCTGTCATTTGAGCCTTGGGAAAAGAGGCTCCTCCTCTTTCTCCTCCTTAACTCTTCCAAAGGCAAAGGAACTGCAGCTTGGTGATACATCCCGAGTGCTGCTGTAGGCTCACTCTGCACAGGCTGGACAGAGAAAACCTTCTTCCCAAACTTTCTTTCCTGATTAGGAACAGCCTTTTCCACTGCATGAAAGTAGGGGGATATGCCATTTCAGACTGCAGCTTCTTGAGTGTAGCATGTGTGCTCACTGTGTGCAATAAACAGACTGTGCCTTCCTACTTGCATGCTTGGATACCCTCCCCATCACCTGGTGACGTAGCCAAGGGAGGGAAAAGCAGTTCAGCTAGCCCCACTGCCACCTCCTGCCACAGGTAAGAAGTGCGTGCGAGGAAGATGTTCTTTTTGCCTTCGTTTAGATTTGGGTTGCAAGAAGTTAAGTTATTTTTGGAAAAGCAACTCCCAGCCTAATTCCATTTGCACCAGCTCCTTTCACTCTATCTTAGACCAGTTCTTACTGTGCTTCAAGTTTAAAAGCAAACATCACTGTTCTCTATTGAATGTGAGCCTTTTCTTTCATGACACCAAGAAGTTACCGTTTCAAGAGAACTGCTGAAAACTTTTAGTTCAGCTGAAAGTCCTCACAGGTAATTTATGCCCCCTAATTGTTTGTCTTTCTGTCCACTAGTTATTTTCTTTTTCACATTGGTACTATAATAATAGGCTTGCACTGTGCCTTAATTCTCTGGTTCTTCTGCATCAAAGTGAGCAGAAAACCAATGATATAAGTCACTTTTCTACCCCTCCCCCCCAGGCAGATTCATGAGCTGATCTACCTGATGCATTTAACACTGTGTTTGTACAAGTACATTTTATATGAATGCTTCTTTGTGGACCATGGACTAGCTATATATACACAAATATTATATATTTAAGCATACATGTATTTTGTATGTACACACAGTGTATATACAAAGATTAAGTATCTACATTCATAGTATCAGTATTTACAGCGATATATACCAAAATTGAAGACTTATATGTGCATGCCAAGGTTGTATATACCTGTTTCTGGGCTATGAAAAATAATGTGGCAAGCACATGGATGTAAGATGTGAAATGGATGCATACAAATACCTGTAATAGTATAAGAACAAACTGGGGAATCCATGTGCATGCATAGTGTAGGGGTATGTGGCAGGCTGGGGGAAAAAGGCAGCTTCTGCTGGGGGATGGTCCCTTTTTTGGGCCCTACAGGAGGCCTTAGGGGAAGGGGGCTGAGTCACCCTGGTCTTCCTCCCTGGCATAGCCCTTTAGACTGGGTCTTAGGCAGGCACAGTTGGAGCCACAACCTTCAGCCTCACCTGTGCTGGCTTTCTGCCCTCATCATGGGCCTCCTGTCAGTTATATAGGCTGCTTCCTCCTCCAGCCCCACCCCTTCCTTACTGGGGAGGGTGTAAAAGGGACCCTGCCCAGGACCTCTCTTTGTAGTGTCATCTCCTTTGTCTCATCCTTGTTCCTGACTTGTTACTGGGTCAGGTCCTTCTGGCCTTCCACCTCCTCCTGGCCACCAGGTGCTCCAGTCAGGGAGAGGTGCACTGTCAGCAGGTCTCTGCCCACAAGCTGGGGATGTGGGAGGTTGTCAGGCAGACTTGCCTGTGCTGGGTGGCTCTCCTTCTTGCCCGGCCAAGCTGCCTTCCCCTTGTGTCTCCTTGGCCCCTTCACAAGGTAAGTCTGAGTCTGGCAGGGAGGAGGGCACCCCGATACATGGATTATGAATTACTCTTGTATTTACAAAATGCACTCATGTCCATTAGATCACTAAAATGCGCATGCACATTATGCTTACGCATTGTAATGGAATTGAAGACAGAATATGGTGTGTGTGCGTGTGTGAATCTGACCTTGTAATAGACAAATGAGTCCTCAAGGTATTTTAAGAGTGCATTTTGAATTTCCCACGTCTGTAATGGCTTTAAAATTCTACATTGGTCAGAATGTAATGTTTGACCTAACGACTCTCTGTTCCCCTTCTGCTGAGAATTATTAACAACATGCAGGAGTGTCACTTTCCAGTCTAGAATACAATCTTAGTGGAAAACCCTTTGGAATTCTAGAACAGGAAGCTTTCTTAGGGCACAATCCTAACCAATTTTAACCAACTTACAAGCACCAAGGTAAGGGCAATGTAGCTCCAAGGTAAGGGAACAGACATTCCCTTACCTTGAGGAGGCCTCTGTGATTGCCACTCAACTGCTGGATGCAGCACACGCCCCATTGGCACAGCTACGTCACTGCTGGAAAATTGGTTAGGATTTGGGCCTAAATGTGTGGAAGTTGGGCTTTTAATAAAAGGTGTAGTAGATGTCTGTGGACATCCTTATAGGCTTTTGTTTTGTCAAAGGTGATTAACAGCTCAATCCTGTTTAAATCCCTGTGCAGCAATACATCATGTGACTTTTGCTGTATGCTGTGGGAATTTTTGGCTGCTGGAGGTGCCATTGCTCTTGCCTTGTGGCCTCAGCGGCCACAATCGTTCAACTTTGACCTGTGCCAGCAATATCCTTGCACAGGTCTGCAGACCTAGGAAGGTGGTTTGGATACGGCATGCACTAGTGCCACTATTCCTGTCCCTCCTGGGCCTTATCTGCCTACCCCACCCCTGCTCTGGACTTACCTGGTCCAGTAGGCCTCTGTTTTGCCAGTGCACTCTAGGAGGTTCTAGCCTTCCCAGTGCTGTAGCTAAGCCGGGTTGGGGATATGTTGTTCTCCTAAGGCAGAGTGGCATTTTTCTGCTATCTCTTAATGGAGATAGCAGAATGCACTTAATGGAGGTGCACAGCACCTGCTGCAAAATCAGCCTGCTCACCCTTGTCCCTGTACAGCTCCAAATGAGACTGTATCTGTGGCCAGAGTTGCAGGTGTGCAGTGGAGGGAGATGACAGTGCAGAATTAAGGCGGGGAAGTGATATTGCATGGGCATCATCATGTCACCTGGCCCTGGATACCCACTCTTCCAGCTATGCTACTGAGTCTTCATGCTCAGGCCTGCGTGCCTCACCTCATGCAAGGCGCACTTTTGTGACAGGATGCACTGGCTGAATGTGTGTTCTGCTGGTGCAGGCCCTCAGTGGGATTGGGCCCTAGGACTTCTCAAAAGTAAGGACTGTACTTCAATTCAGGCTCTTCTAAAAATGTCTCACCTTAGTAACTGTGCATAATTATTGAGTACGAGAAAATTGTTGTACATTGACTTCTGCATCATGGCCATCTGGATGCACAGGGCTCTATACAACCTGGCAAGCCCTTTTTATGACTCATAGAAGGAAAGCTGCTCTTTATACTACTCACAAATCCAGGGTTCTTGGGAACCATGTTGTTTTGTTATCTTCCTAATTCATGTTTTGCCAAAGGCTTGTCGAAATAACCTCTTGCTACCCACAGCTAAGAAGAAACATATACAGGGATGAGGATGCTGTTAGCTGCTTATGGAAGTTGGGTTGGTGACGCAGGGTTAATACTTTTGAAAGCACCGCTTCAGCAGCAGCTAAATATTTACATTTTACAAACAGTTCATTTGTGCACATAAGGAAATGTCAGGATGTGGAGTGGTGTTTCTGAGATCAGGGTCCAGTACACAGTGCCTATTCCTTTTGTAACCCTGTCCTGCTTTCTTTTAGGGGGGCTTTTATGGAGCTTGACAAATCCTCATGCAAGGCTCTACTTAAAGGGAAATCCACCTTTAAATGACTGACCTGTTTGCTCTTCTTAGCTAGAAGTACTGTACAGTATATGCAAGGATGGTTTTGAAGTTCCTGTTCTGTAGGCTGTGATTTTTCAGAATTGTATTTTGGTCTGATTAATCAGGAATGAACAGCATCTTCCAGTTCTCTTCTCATGAACATTATCACAGACCAGAGTCACTGTGGAAAATTTAGAGCATGTTTTCACCCTTAGTTTGCTTTTTCTTTTTCTTTTATGAAGAGAGTGATCAAAGATAGATTGTTTCTGGTCTTCCTGGCATATTTATGGATGTTATCTCTCAGAATTTGATATTATAATTAATTTTGTAATATTTTCACAATTACTGAGGGTATCTGTATGCTACGCATGTAGCATAGTGGCTAAAAGGAATCAGGACTTCCCTGGTTCAAACTTTTCCTCCATCACAAACTCACTAGGTGACCTTAGACAAATTGCCTTTGAGTCTCTGCTTTTGCAGCGTGGGGATAATTATACTTACAGTCCAGTCCTAACTAAACTCCCTGGTGCTGATGCAGTGACACCAGCACTGCATCTGGCGGGGGGGTGGGTGGGTGGGTGGGTTGAATTTTGCAGGCTAGAGGTCTCCTTGAGATTAGGAGACATTTGTCTCCTTGCCCTGGGGAAAGCCCCAGCCATGGCAATGGGTCTACTCAGACCTGCTCCTGTTAAATCACTGACGCAATTTCAGGAGGGTTCATGTCAGTGGGTCTTGCCCAGGAAGGGGGATAGGATATGGTGCCTGGCTGCACCACCAGTCCTGCCCCCCACCTGGGCTCCATCCATCCATTTCCCACCTCCTCCCTAAGAACATAAGAACAGCCCCACTGGATCAGGCCATAGGCCCATCTAGTCCAGCTTCCTGTAGGTCACAGCAGCCCACCAAATGCCCCAAGGAGCACACTAGACAACAAGAGACCTGCATCCTGGTGCCCTCCCTTGCATCTGGCATTCTGACATAGCCCATTTCTAAAATCAGGAGGTTGCACATGCACATCATGGCTTGTAGCCCGTAATGGATTTTTCTTCTGGAAACTTGTCCAATCCCCTTTTAAAGGCATCCAGGCCGGATGCCGTCACCACATCCTGTGGCAAGGACCCTGCTGTCCTCTGCCCCATTATGCCCCTCCCTGTCTTCCCTTTGCCCACCAATGCCTAGCACAGAGCTTACCTGCTCCAGTGCATGTTGAGGCCTGCACTGGAGCCAGCGGGATGGTGCAGGCCATTCTGCCACCACTACTATCTTCTACATTGTTGCAATGTGCTTTATGGCATGTTTGCGACAGCACATGCTGATGGAGCAGCCGCTTCACCGGCATAAGGTGAGTATAGGCTTGTGCTGTTAATTTAACTTATAGTATTGTTGTAAGGATGACATGAAGATAATACATGTGAAGTGCTTTACACATTTAAAAAGCACTATACAAAAACTAAGTATAACAATTATTTTGGCTCTCAACCAAGCAACTCTGGAAATTGTACTTCTAAACTTCTGAATAGCTGTTAGGATTGCAAATGCAAAATTCACAGCCCCAACCTAAAAAGACAATTGCCATGACTCTTTAGAGGGAGCTGTGATAATTAAAGAGCTTTCAAGATGGTTTAAATTTGGGCTAAAATGTATTTTTGCATCAAGGAATCATGAGAATATACTCTGTGGTTCCCAAACTTTTTAGCCCCACGACCCACTTTTTAGAATGATACTCTATCAGGATCCACCTAGATTTATGAAACTAAAAAAAAAAAAAGTTCACTTTACCAGTTGCTCAAGCCTTTGTTTTTATCCTTTTAATGGGGACGGACGATGATGACAACTGCTTTCTGGAGTGTTTGTTGAGCTCCACGTTCATCAAATTGGAACCATTCTGGTGGGCTCACATTCTCCTTCACCTGCCCTTTGATAAGAGCGAAGACATGTTTGCCTATTCCCAAGTAAATGCACACATGCGGCTCAGTCTCACTTTCCATAGGACTCAATACATTTTTCCTTATCAACTGGGAGAGGGGGACTTCCTTCTCAAGTGTTTTTCAGGCCTACATTCACTGAATTGTGACCAGTCTGGTGGCATTGCATTCCTCTTGGCCTGTCCTTCAAAGTGGTCTGAGGCATGGACACCTACTTGCAAGTAAACACATATGTACAGCTCAGTTTCACTTTCCGTAGCGCTCTATACATTTTCCTTATCAGCTTGACAGTGTCAGTTTGAGGACCCCACCAACAATCAGTTCAACAACCACTGGTGAGTCCCCACCCACAGTTTGGGAAACACTGCCCTAGCATTTTGTTTTTATCTTCTGAGACTCTAATGTTTCTTGCAGCATGGTTAACTGATGTTTATATCATCTCAGGCTTGGCTGCATTTAGAGATCTGTCAAAATCAGATGTTCTTCTCCCCAGGGTTAAATCAAATCTCCATCATTCTAATACCCAGAGAGAGGCATGGAGAACATCTGGGGCTTGCCAGTCTCTATATAAGAGCTGCCTGTTGACAGTTAAGTAGAGCTACTGGGTTGGCCTAAATATTATAGAAGATGTGTTGGTCGATATTTGATGTTGGCAGTGCTGGTGGGCTGCCTACAGGCTGAATATTCTTGCCCTCCAGGGTGTACTAGGCCAACAACTGCCGTTCCTTAACCATAAAGGGATTTGACAGTCACAGAAATGCTAAGAGACTAAATAACTTAGTTATGGCTTTGTTCTCCAGTTAACAATGAGTAGCTAAAAATATCTGACTTTATTTTATTCTATAAAGGGGAGATACTAAACTTGCAGTTTTTGATTTGCCAGATCCATGAATACACAGCCAAATAATTTCACATTTTCGCCAACAACATTTCATAAAACATACTGTTCTGGACGTCCAGGCTGTGCTGTGCGCTATGCCAGAGCATTCCCTCATCACACACAGGGCTGCCTACTGCCACTAGGCCTCAGCCCACATGCGCAGACAGACAAGCACAAATAGACGCATACGTACACACCTCATTTCTGAAGCTACTCAGGTTAGAGGTGCCAGATCTCACCTGTATATAGTTTAACATAGAGACTTGCACCCAATTCTTATCATTAATCTGCAGCTATGGATCACTGGAAGCATAAATGAACCCCTGTGTATGAATTGTATACATCCACTTACTTCCCGCATCAGATGACTGATTCATTGGTTTACTCCTCTCATTCTTAACAGCACACACCTCATTCCAATCCAGATTTGTCTCCACTTCTAACCAGCAGTGTCTTTAAACCATTCATTGTACTCACCAGTAACATAGCTTTAATGGAAATCTCTCAGAAAATAAAAAAGCGGGGCTTGGAAAAAGGGCCTGCTTGTCCTTTGTTTAATAGCATGTATGCAGGGCAATAATTATTTAGTGGGAAATTTATGCAAAGCATTTCACAAGCACATTCTCCCCATGATTGGCAACATTTTGATTTCTATTGTACGAAAGGGAGTAGAGACTGAAGGTGCTTCATCTCTGGCTGAACAACAGTTTGAACAATGTTTCTATACAGGTGCCCCCCATATCCACAGATCTGGTATCCGTGGTTTCAGTTATTGTTGATGGAATCTTGGTAACTGGGCTCACCCCAGACGAGAAGAAGGGCATAGGAGAGCACCACCCTTTGGTGGGGAGAATTTCCCTTCCTGGTTGCACTGAAATACGCATTGTGGGGCTGACTGTGTGAGGGTGCTGTGTCCATCACTGTCATCCCATGAGGTACCTGAGGGTGCACCGGTAGACCAGGTTCATGAGCTGTGTGCCTTATTTCTCCCCATCAGTGGCTGCAGCAATCTTACCAGGTCACCTCAATTGCATAAGGCACTTCCATTAATTTGTGGAATAGGGTTCTGGAGTATCTTTCTGTCACCCCTGATCTTTCTGTCACCCACGTCCTTTTTCATGACCAGCTCTAGGCTCAGGTTCTTGAATTGCATTATGGGCCCAACCTGTGTTGCTCCAAAAGTTCCAGATGTCTGTAGCTGCACAATGAAGTGTTTCAAATGATTCATGCCGTGTTTGTGCTTTAATGTATTTTCAGAATGTACCTGTTTTATTTCTTGGTTTGCTGTCTGATGCTAAATTAACCAACAGCCCAATCCTAACTAACTTTCCAGGAGTAATGCAGTTGTGCCAGCAAGGCTTGCCCTACATCCTGCGGTTAGTGGAGGCAGTCACAGAGGCCCCCTCAAGGGAAGGGAACATTTGTTCCCTTACCTCAGTGCTGCTACGTAGCTGCATAGGCACTCAAAAGTTGGTTAGGTTTGGGATTCAAGCCGCACTGCAAAGCATAAGAGAACCATGTGTCCTATCTGACCCCTCTCCTCTTTCTACCAGCACCTATTATTTTTGATGGAATACTGGGACTGTCTTGTTCCCAGGGACACACATTCTTCTATTCTTCCTGATGCAGTACTCTTATCAGAAGTTTACCATGAGAAACTGGTATATTTGTCAATATACAGAAAAAGCTGCCATTTTGTCTTGATGTTGCCGCAGTGGCATGTTGGTTTTTGCCCTACAACAAAATTAGATGCAGGCTAAGCAACATCTGTATACTATCTAGTTCAGTGCAAAGCCTGTATACAGTTAGGCTAATGGTTCATTTTCCCTATACTGTACAATCCTGAGTGGTAATGACTTTTTTTTTTTTTTTGATAGAAGTCTTTTTCATTTAAGATAGTACAACTGAAGATGCTGGGATTGAGTTTGCATGGGATTCAAAGACTGAACTTCGGTTTCCATTTTGACTTAACTGTGGTTTATAAACTCAAATTTAAACAGCACAATCTGTTTGAATTGACCTAATGTCTCTTGCAAAGCTGTTTTGTTTGTGAGGCAGAAGCAGTGATAGAGGATGCACAAATGATTCTATGTGAAGGAGAAACCCACAGAGAGCTGTTCCCACAGTGAAAGATGATGTGCATGCCACTTGTTTAACTTGCAAACTCATCCCCAGGGCATTTAGATATCACAGTCACAGAGACCCCATCATACTTTTTTAAATAAAGTACACCTTCCCATATTGACCCATTTTTGTCTGGCCCACAGGTGTACACATTTGGTCCCTGTTGTGTATATGCAACGTTGGGCAGAAATGGCTTAAAGATAGGTATTAATGTACCACTCTGGAAGTACCCATATCAGAAAGTATAGTGTTGTCTGTTATGAGACAGTCCTGTTCTTCTAAATGTGTTCTCTCTCTCTTTCTCTCTCTGTAGTCCCATCAAACATTGTTTTCTGTCCCTGTCACAGCAGAAATTGTCCAAAATAGTTTTATAAGTTTATAGATCTTTACTTCCTTTCTCTCCCATCCTCACTACTGAGAAAAAAACTTTAGAGCTGGGGTTAATATGTGCAGGTTCAGAAAGTAGGACCTGCAAGGAAACTTTCAGCTCTTACAGTTTTAAACCATTCTCATAATTTTACTTGGTTGTATTCTTCCACAAAGCACCATTTTGTCAGCTTTGTAAATGTCTTAGGCCACAGTCCTAACCAATTTTCCAGCACTGACATAAGGGTAATGCAACTCCGAGATAAGGGAACAAACATTGCCCTACCTTGAAGAGGCCTCCATGACTGCCCCCCAACTGCAGGATGCAGCACATGCCCCACTTGCCCAGCTATGCCAGTGCTGGAAGGTTGGTTAGGATTGCGCCCTTAGACATAGAGCATTTTGATACGTGCATTTGAATGTGTCTCAATGGTTATTAATACAGATTATAAAATAGAAGAAAGGGAATATGAGAGTTGATGTAGTGGGTAGCTCAGTGACTGAAGGCGCAATCCTGAGGACACCCTCAACCTGTGCAAGTCCCTTCCACCAGTGGAAGAGTGTTGCAAAAGTGCTGTAAAGCACTTTCATGGGCAGGAAGGTCTGGTCTAGAGGGTATAGCCTCCATTTGCCTGAAGATAACATCCACAAGGTCGCCAGTTCGAGGCCACCGGCACCGTGCGACCTTGAAGCAGCTGACAAGCTGAAGCCGAGCTATTCCATCTGCTCTGAGCGTGGGAGGATGGAGGCCAGGATGGAGGCCAGATCAGAACGAAACATCTGAATTGTTGTGGCTCTTGAAAGATAGAGCCTTCTTTCAATTGTAAAAATCCCTACGGGGATTTAAATAAGCTTGCCTATGTAAACCGCCTCGAATAAAGTCTTGAATAAAGACCAAGAAAGGCGGTATATAAATACTTGTATTATTATTATTATTATTATTATTATTATTATTATTATTATTAACTTTGGAGGAGGGAGGCCGGCCCAAGAGCTAGAAGAGGGGATATGCCTATGCTGGCTGAGTCAAGCCAGAGCAGGGGTCTGGGGGGCATGGGGAGGGTGAAGAGGAGGCATTATGAGGTAGGGGAGGTCAGGCAGCAGGTGGGCCTGTGGTTGGGCGGCAGGCAGCAGATATAGGAAGCTGGACTAGATGGGATTGGGCTGATCCAGCGGGGCAGTTCTTAGGTGAGGGGGGCAGGGCAGGTAGTTCTGGCAGGTAGTAACTGGCCCACCTCACCCCAGCACTGTCTGTTCTAGTGGCTGTCTGCTGGTATTCATTTGCATCTTTTTAGACTGTGAGCCCTTTTGGGACAGGGAGCCATTTAGTTATTTGATTTTTCTCTGTAAACTGCTTTGTGAACTTTCAGTTGAAAAGCGGTATATAAATACTGTTGTTAATAATAATAATAGTTCATTGGGGCTGCTGTGGCTTTATCCGGGGTACAGGGAAGCAATTCCCCATTGGATATGGGGCAGGCTAGCTGGCCGTCCCATGCCAGCATGGGTTAGGATTGGGCTGTGAGCCTCATATCTCACCTCTGTCATGAATTCTCACTAGGTGACCATAGGCAAGCTACTCCCTTTCAGTTTCACTCCCCAGCTGCAATCCTATATACACTCACCTGGGAGTAGGCACCATTGAATTCAGTGGAACTTGCTTTTGAGTAGATATACATATGTTTGCACTGTTTGTTTAATAATTGTATCTTTGGGCACAATTGGAATGGAAATGAACTTGCTTTTCTTTGTTGAATTAAAACACCTTTAACTGCTGAGTACTAGTTGCAGGAAAAAAATGTCTTCCCCATTCTTCTTCTCCCAATCCATCTCAATTGGCAGCTCGGACTAAAAAAGCAGGAAATGAATAGTTAAGGTTCATATTGTTCCTTTCCCAAGTTTCTCTGCTTTAACCAAGTTATCTCTCGCGATCCGTACCTCAGCTCTGTGCAGACATTCCAAAATAAATATCAAATCAAAGGGCAGCCTTGAATTAACTTGCAGAAGAGATCAGAACAAGCAGTAATTGAAGAACAGGAAAGCTAGTGAAATATATATTTTTTTTTCATAGAATGGAATCTTGTAATCTAAGTTAATACTTTAAGGCTGGCTGGTCCTTTGGGCCCGACATAGACAGTCTGCTTGTGGCAGCTAGAAATAAGGACCTGCCCTCTTCTGACTGGCAGCAGCTTGAAACATTCTCAGGCTGAATATTATTAGCCTGCTACCTAAGATCCTTTAACTGTAGAAGCCTGGGATTGAATTTGGGATCCTATATATTCAAAGCATGTGTATCAACTGATGGTCGCTCTTGCCTGGTATTATCTACTGTGACCAGTAGCAGTGAGGCCTTCTCCCTCCCCAGTTCCATGGAACTAGGGGCAAAGGGTTTTTCTTTTTTAATGTGCAGTTTAACAGATTTTTCTTAACAAACATTATTAACAGTACAGTCCATAAAGGGAATAAAATAGTTTGCAGGAAGGAATGGCTGGGAAGGTGGAGCTGTCCAGGGGAAGAGGGAGTCAAGGAGGAGAGAGGGCAGGGTTGGAAAGAGGAAATGGGTCAATGTTATTACAGTCCTTAAGCTAGGTATACCAGTCTTTGAGGTTCTGGCCAAGATTCACAGCAACAAAGTACTCAAATGTCTCCATGTATGCTGCCCAGATATCATCATAGGTGTTCTCCTAGATTGGATTCTAAAATGCAATCTGTCCATATGTGGACTGGAGAATGTGGATAGCTCTTCAGTGCACTGGATGAGGTAGATGTTTTGTCCTTCCATTTTGCAAGATAAGGTGCTTGGCCGGGACTCAATTTCACCTTGGGAAAAAATGGACTAACAGCAAGAACCTAAACATGCACAACCTACACTGAGCTACAACTGCATAGGCCATGTCCATTGCACTCTCTCTCATTTGTCTGGTGTAATTTTTTTTTCTTTGTCCATCATATCTCCTTGCTTGTAGGAAAGAGACCCCTTAGCACCTTTGCTGGAAGCAGATTTGTATTCTCCTAGAGACCTCTGAAAACCAGTAGAAGCAAAAAGTTCTGTATCATTCTAAATCAATTCTTAAAGGGAATTCTTCTTAAAGGGTCTGGAAATGCATCTTGTCAAAATTGATTTAGAATGATACAGAACTTTTTGCCCCAAAGTAAGGAATTGGGCTAAATTGCTTTGACATCCATTTTCTAAAATGGTTTCTTTATATATACTATTTGGGGACTAGGACCAGTCTCTATTGACTCACAAGCTTACTGAAACCGTGGGGCCCTCAGACAGATCAGATCAGCTAATGGTTATCAGATTCACCTGTTATCTTTTAGAGCAGGGGTGTCCAAACTTTTTGGCAGGAGGGCCACATCATCTCTCTGACACTGTGTCAGGGGAAAGGAGAATCAATTTACATTTCAAATTTGAATAAATCTACATAAATGAATATACTAGAGATGAAACTTATATGAATGAATGAAGGTCCTGCAATAGCAATGAATAGCAAGGCCAGCCTTTTCTTTGCTGCTGCTGCAGCATCACAGATGTGAAACAGCAAGCAGTGGAGGTAGCCCTCATCCCACATTGGGCTACCTTGGTAACATTGGTAGCTCTCATCCCACAGCTCACGCAAGAGGTCAAAGAGTTGGCTGTCATGCTGAGAGCAGTTGCATCAGGCCAGCGCAGGGCTCCAGCAAGTCTCCGGAGGGCCAGAAACTCATTGGAGTCTGGGGGCTCCCTGAGGGCTGGACTAGGAGTCCTCAAGGGCTGCAAGTGGCCCCAGGGCCGGGGTTTGGGCTCCCCTGTTTTAGAGCAACTCTTGACTTCTAGGTCAACTGATTGCTTACAGGCCAAGCACATGGCTTTTGAGCATTTTGTATTAGAACTATTTTGTACTAACAGAGCTAGTATATGCGGTTTACTAAACTTTCCTGTGCCTGGTGAGGGCCTGCCCACAGTATATATCTTGCTGATTTATGCAGCAGCACAGGCCAAAAATATACTGTCCCATTTGCTGCTTTATTTAAAGCTATATGTACTGAACAGGCTTATCTTGGGCAGCAAAGCTTTCCTGTTTCCTGTTAAGGATTAACCCTGCTCAGTTTTGCTCCAGTGATGGAGTGATCCTCTTACTGCCTATAGGATGCAGGCATGAGATCTTCTGGGGAGAGCCTGACTTCCATTAGCACCCATCAGTGGGCAACAACACTGCAGGATACACTATTTATATAGATCTCAATAGGAAAAGTATGTGTCTCATCTCTTTAGATGAGACAAACAAAAACCCAGCCCCTCAACTGCTACTAGAGCTTGTCTTGAAATCTTAGGCTACATTCCTATAAACATGTGTCAGAGTCCATCCTGAGCTCTTAGCAGCAGAGGTATAGCTAGGTCATTTGACACCTGGGGCCCATAAATTTTTGTCACCCCATATGACATAATTAATTGATTAATTAATTATTAATTATATTGATTAATTAATTCACATTTTTATACCACCCTTCCTCTAAGCAGCTCAGGGTGGTGTACATGGTTCTTCCCATGATTTTGTCTTCACAACAGCCCAGTGAGGTAGATGAGACAGAGATAGTAGTCATGACGTGGAATGAATAATAATAATGGCCAGAAAAATAAATGCAGTGAATATTTCCCCACAAGCAATGGATGAAATTCTGCATCAAATGGTATATAACATGATGGTATTATTCCTAAAAGCCGCGATTTCCGGAATTTTGGTCACTAGGTTGTCACCTCCCCTCCCCCCCGGATGTCTCATTGGCCTTTTTTGAGTTAAGGCAGTGGTTCTCAAACTTTTAACACTGGGACCCACCTTTTAGAATGACAATCTGTCCAGGACCCACCAGAAGTGATGTCATGGCTGGAAGTGACATCATCAAGCAAAATAAAATAATTATAAATAATTAGATTAAAGAAAAACAGATAAATAAGGGGAAGCCAGCCCTGCTTCACCAAGTGAATTTTCTCTGTATCCTGCCTGCAATAACACCCCCCCCCCACACACACAAATAAATCAGTGAGATTTTTCAGCCTTCCTCAGAGCCCACCTTACCAGCTCAAGCCTCTGGTTTATTCTTGGGGGGGGGGCTGCCTTCTGGAGCATTTGTTGAGCTCCACTTTCATCAGATGGGGACCATGCAGCTAGCATTGCATTCCCTTGCTTTCCCTGCATTCCCTTTCCTTGCATTTCCTTGCATTCCCTGGCCTTGCTTGACCAGGAGCCAAGGCACATTTGCTTACTCACGAGTAAATCCAACCATGTGGCTTACTTTCGCTTTCCATAGGGCTCAATACATTGTCTGCTTGGAGAGAGGGACTTCCTTCTTGGGTGTTTGGGGGGGCTGCTTTTATTGGATAGGAACCATTCTGGTGTCATTGGATTCCTCTCAGCATGCCCTTTCCGATGAACTGTGGTACGTTCGCCTACTCGCAAGTAAATGCCTGATATGGCTCGGTTTCATTTTCCATAGGGTTCCATGCATTTTTTTTTGTTTCTGGTTTTTTGGCCGTAACTTTTGATGGAAAGAAGATATTTCAATCTGGTTTTTGCATTGCATTCTGCTGGAAATTCCACATCCAATGTTATTTGGCATGATGGGGTTACTCGTAACCTCCGCGATATTAGTGACGTTGGGGCATTTGTGGTGTCACCCCCCTAAGGGTGGTACCCAGGGCAGACTGCCCCCCTGCCCCCGCTAGCTATGCGACTGCTTAGCACCATCCCTATGCCAGTGCTGAAAGTTGCAAACATGCTATAAGGCACACCCAAGACAGTCAGCAGTAGGTCAGCACTGGCGCTGGCTCAGTGCGAGCCTATATTGAGCCCAGCTCCAGCTGGAAGCCTACTGCACACTGCCCGGATCAAGGGAAGAGCTCTGGGCGGTGGAGTGGTTGGTTGGGGCAGGCGGGATGCATTCTGGGGCAGGAAGAGGGTGGGGGGGCAAGGAGAGAGGAAGTACTGGAGTGGATATGCTCTGCTGTATCCGCCGTATCCTGAACCTTGTATTGCGCCTTCTGGCCCAACATGGGAACTCTCAACTCTACGTCAGCAAAATAGCTGGCACAGACTTGAGTAGCCCCATTGCAGGGCCTGCCACCTTCCCTGGGAGAAGAGGACGAATATCCTGCTTAGGATGCAGCGGTAGTCATTTTGGCGCGATGCTTTTCTGGGTGCCCGGCAGCTTAGGATTGGGCTGTGAGTTATCCCTATAGCGTTATTCAGGAGTAAATACTTTACATTTGTAGTTGGCACTCACAATGCTATATATTGTTCTGTCGTCATCCCCCCACTGTAGTAGGTGTGATGAGTAGTCGCATGATATGGGGCCTTTTCAGTGAAGGCCTTGTGAGTGAAAGCTGTAGAACTCTCCCTAGGGAGTCCCATCTTAATGCTAGGCTACTAAACTTTATAGCAAGCAAAACATCTGTTTCAGAGGGCTTCAAAGGAGAGACTGATGTATGGTTCATTGACCACACAACTTTTGTGGGTAAGTGGTGCTTATTCTCCTACTGATTAGTTGTTTATGAGCTTCTACTGTGTTTTTCAGTCTTTTGCTTATTTATTGATTATACTGTGGTTGACATTGATTTCCTATTAGTTGGCAAGCTGTCTTGTGAACCTTTATGGGTGAAAAGGTGGGGTAAAAATAAAATCAGCATGCCCACTTGCACTAGCAAAAGGAGCAGGAATACTTTTTTTTTCTTGAGAATTACCTCCATCTGAAGACTACCAAGTCAATTAAGAATGCACCATTAGCCTACAGTGAATTCTTATTCTATTAATGTGCTTCTCACAGTGGACAGTCTGCTCCTTTGTTCCGTAACTGCTACACATCATGAGCAGGCCAAAGAACAGTTTGACAAAACAATTTTGAATGGAAGCTGGCAAGTACATTAACATTCTATATTTGGGAGGTTCATTAAAAAGTTAGAATGAGTCTTAATGAACATTCCATGACATCAAGTAGTTCAGCCAAATGCTGGGGATAGGCCTTGCTGAAAGATGTGCAGAAGCTTTCTGCAATACAAACCAGCTCAACATAATGCAGTACAGATAATATGGATTAATCTATAAGGGATGCTTAGCATGGCTGATCTTTTCCAGCCCAACAATTCTGTGATTCCATATGACATTCCATAGCAAAATCTGGAATACATGCTTATAAGTCAAAGAAAAGAGATGGACTATACAAAATAATATGCCAAGAGCTCTGGAATGATGATATGCTGCTGTACCATTACATTATTATTATTGTCAAACATGCTCAGATGTTCCTTTGAATGAAGATATTTTTCCCTTGTATGTCTGGTGCAGCTGCTTTTTTACTTCTCAGTAGTGGAGTTGCAGGACCTAACCTGGTCTGAAACAGTGTGCAGCCCCATCTCCTTACCAGTTTGTCATTGAGAAATTCTGTGTTCTGATGTCTCTAAGCTTGCTAAGAATAAACTTAATAAATTAGTGAGCGCATTTTAAGTGCACTACCACGGGTTGCTCTGGCATTTTAATCTGACTGTGAAGCTATCCAGAGTGTTTGCTTAGCGTGTGGCCAAAGGCTGAAGTATTTGCACATTGCTGTTGTCAGTACATTGTAGGACTCCTTGTGTGCCACTCTGACAGTCCGAGTGAATTTATAAGAATCTTCCACTGCTGAAGGTAGCAAAGCTGTTCCTTCTAACACACTAGATGGAGTTATCTCACTTAGATCACCTTCCCTTGTCTCGCCAATCTCGGGGATGAGAGATTATTAAACAACGCAGCTGTATTTTATGCTCTCCAGGGCTGTATATCCTATTCAGTGACACACATTCTTTGCAGGTCAGTTGTAAAACATGTTGGAGGAAGTTGGCACAAAAACACTCCTTGCAAATCCAAGCAAATCTTTCTCCTTGTACTTGGCAATGTTTTATAGAATGGCCTGTAACCTGTTAAAAGAAGCCCTGCCTAGGTGGTGTCATTACAACCCGTAATCTTTCTGGTCACTGGTGGAGGGAAAGTGAGCGTTGACAGTTGAAAGTGAGGAAGGGGACTGAGAGGAAGTGAAATAAAACATCTGCTGCCATCAGAGCTGGTTCTTTACCCAAATAATTCACTGTAGCAGCCCTTTTCTGCAGTCCAACCCCACCCACCAAGCACAGCATGTGGTGCTGCTTCCAGTAGGTAAGTTGTAGCATCATTCTCCATCAGTGCTCCAGTCTTTGTTTCTGCCCATAACATACAGACAAATGGTGGAGAAAACATAGATCAAGGAATACGATTGTGTAATTCCAATGGAGAAATACCTCTCTTCCCCCCCTTCTCATTATACATGGGGACAGAAGGAAACAAAACACCCAGCACCATAAATTGAGGAAACTGTTGACTTACACACTGATGAGAAGTACTTGGAGGAACACAGTGAATCACAAATTGAACATAAATAAGCAAGGTTGTTCTGTAACAAAAAAGAACACATTTGACATTTTGTGATGCATTAATACCAGCATAATAATTACAAATAAATTGTTACAATTTCCACTTAGGCCAAGAAGGGGAATAGGAAATTGGCAGTGGCGCTGCACTGATAATGCCCTCTTCCCCACCTTGATCGGCCCTCCTACCTGCCCCAATCTCCTCCCCCTCCTCCCTCCCACACCTTGTGCTGACTTAGCAGCGCCAGGAGACATGTACAGCCCATTGGTGCACAGACCTGGGCAGTTGTTTGCGACAGCAGTCAGGCTGACTAAGTTGTGGGTTGTGCTTTGCAATAACACTATGGAGGAAACATGGTAGCATCTTAAGAAAAGGAAGGGGTGGGAGGAGAAACATTGGCATCTTATGTAAAACTGTTTGTTTATCCATCAGAACCATAGGATTGGAAAATAAATTATAGACTCCTGGGCTGAAGGGGAGAAGGGGGAGGGAGAAGAAAGCCTGGAAAGAAAGTAGAGATTCTGGCTGAGGCACAAGGCTAGAACAGAAATTCACTATAACCTGAAACAGCAGCTGCAGGCAAGGAGTGAGTTCACTTCACTTGAGGTGGGAGAGCTATTCTCCTCCATGGTATGATTACTCTTGACTGATACTTAGAGTGAGCTGATCGCAGGACTTTGAGTAGCTGCAGTGTTGGTTAAGTGGAACTGAATGTTAGGAAGCCTAGAGCTGACCACTGGACTTCTGCCTTAAGGCGCAATCCTAACTTGCGCTGTAGCCAGTGCAGGATTGTGGCCAGCAGTGGCTTAGCCATAGGCAAGGGAAAACTTTCCCCCTTACCCCTGGGTAGGGCTGCTGGCCACAATGGATCTCCTTGGACTTGCGCCACCTCCTGAGATGGCACAAGTCAGAGGAAAACGGAGTGGCTTGAAGCCGCTGTGTTCTCCCCGGGGACAGGGGTTGGTATCCGACATAACTGCCGGATCCTAGCCCCGCCTTCCTCGCCCGCCTGCCCCTTGGTCTGCCCATCGCTCTCCCTCTCCCCACCCAGGAAAATTGAAAAAGGGGTCAAAATCCAAGGTTCTAGATCTGTATCTGCTGAGATGGTTGTAGTCAATGTCCTCGTACTTGAGCTGTGAGGTTAGGATGCCCAGCAAGCTCATGTGGGATGTGGAAAAGCTTGTGTGGAATGTGGAAAATACAAGAATGAATGCAAAGGGAAGCATGGACAGAGGGAACCTAGTGGGTGATAAACTGACAGCCAATCCTGTAGGCCTGCTGCTTCAACATAACTCATGTCTCTGTGCTCTGGTGGCGTGGCTGCATCAGCGGGGAGGACGACATGTTAGATAGGCTGGTCTGAGATTTACACGAAGAGATGGAGGGGTGACAATAAGAGATAAAGACAATGAGAAAAGAGCAAGCAAGCAAGCTACTTTCTTAGTTCCCCAATAGAACAAAGAATATGAGTGGCAAGTGCATGATGCAACATGGCACATACAATTCCAAATCCTTGTGGACTGTGCTTAGAAAAATGAGATTTTCTGGCCACACTCTTTTTATGGGTTTTGGGCATAGATTTAACAGGGATTCTTTTGTGTGATAAACCCATCCTGGACAAATCTATTACTCCTAAATAGAACTCGATGGGCTTTCCCAGTTGCTCAGGGTTGAGCGATTCTGTTTCTCTTATACTGAATCCTAGAGGGGTCAGGTGTACAACCTTGCAGTGGCTGATAGTGCCTGTAACTTAATTAACATAAAGCTCCAATTGAATTGACGTGAAGTTGGTGAGGAAGAGCCAGAGATAAAGATTATTTCTTTTGTGGTCTAAATGGTGGTGGTTGTCTCAAGTGCAGGATGGTCCAATGATTGTGGCATGGTCTTGCAAGCTTGAAAATGGCAAGTCGAAGGGTGCTTACTATGGAATTTTTCTATATTCAAAGAGGGTGGGTCTGGGATTTGTGTCAAATCCTAAGAAAGGTTTGTCTTTTACAAGAGGCTTGTGAGATTGATATACTGTCAACATCAACCTTGGTTAATAGAAACTCAAGTTCTGGTCTGGGTTGTGTGTCCTCCAAATATTCACCTTTCGCTCTGTATACCTACATTAGGGCCCAATCCTATCCAACTTGCCAGCACTGATGCAGCTGTGCCAACAGGGCATGTGCTGCATCCTGCTGAGGGAGGGCAGGCACGGAAGCCTCCTCAAGGAAAGGGAGAGTTTGTTCCCTTACTTTGGTGCTGTGTTGTGGCTGCTCCAGCAGTGAAGGTTGTGGATGGGATTAGGTGCTTACGCATACTGGGTAACAGTTCTGTTCTCTCACTCATTTAATCAAACCATCCTATTTGATCACTTTCATAGGTACCAGAGGAATCCTTATTCCTTTGAGTTACACCCCATCTCAGCATCCACATTATAGAAAAAACGTATGAGAGCTCTTACAGGCCAGTCCTAACTTGCGCTGGATCAGGGAGACCAGCGTGCCTGTGCTGTATCCCAAACAAGTTTCAGGCTGTCTGAGGCTCAGCCTGAGGCAAGGGGAAACTTTTCCCCTTACCCCAGGGAGAGCCACAGCAGCCCCAAAAGGATCTACTCAGATCTGCGCCACCTGACAAGGTGACACAAATTCAAGCAGCCCAAGACTGCCCTGGGACACCTGGGAACAGAGTCAAGTTCTGGCATAATTGCTGGATCCTGGCACCGCCTTCCGCTCCCTGCCCACCCAACCCTAGGAACGCCCGCCACCCCCTCCCCCTGCCCTAAAATGCCTCCCTCTCGCCTTCTCCCTGCCCTCACCACACACTCTTGATCCCTGCATACTTACCAGGCCTGGGGCTCATGTCATCGTGGGGAGACCAGCACACATCTGTGCACTGGCCTGTCTTCCCTCAGTGTGACACAAAAGTGCTTGACGGCACTTTTGCAATACTTCCAGGTTGGCGCAAGGGACTTGTGTTGGCCCAAGGGTGCTTCAGGATTGTGCCCTTGATGAATTTCACAAACACCAGTTTCTGACTTCCTTGGTTTTAGCCAACTCATGCACAATGTAGTCTAAAATAGTAGTTAATAGGACCATTTTGAAAGATAAGAGGCATGCCTCCTCCCTGTAATTTGAACATTCCACCACCTTTGGCTTTGTCAAAATTCTTAACATAGACTAGTTTGCCCTCCTATTAGGATTTAGTTCGCTGCATCACCATGGATTTCTTCCTTCTTTGCATCTTTGCTATGATGCAGTGCAGGACTGATAAGGAAGAAGGGAGAGCCAACCATGAATGTTTCTGGCTTTCCTGTCTTTGAGAGCTGAGGAATTAAAGCATGTTGCTAAGGTGCTTCTATACTAGTACCAGCAGCGATCAATCAGTCATTTATCTGATGGAGAATGTTTCTCTCTCCTAAAAGCCTATAGACTTTGCAGCAGAGGCCTTGCAGTGTCTTTAGGAAACTATCTAGCATTTTATTTCTTTTATCCCCAAGAAGACTGATTAATGTGTCCAACTCTCCTCCAGTCACAGCTGAAGAAAATATAATTATCCCTCCATTACTCAGATGTTGTGTTGCAACATCTCTTTCTGTAACGTCAGATCACAAGCAGTGATATTATTAAAAAATGAGAATTTTACTCCACACACTGAAATTCGGTCTGTATTTATTGCTTTTAACCGCCAGCCTCTAGAGTCATCCAGAATAAATGTTTTGAGTTCCCTGCAGGAAAACTCTGGCTTTTGCTCTCCAGACATTGTTAATTAGACTATACCAACTCCCTACCCCAATGTGCATATAGTAGGGATGTGTGAGTGACAGTAATGTGACATCATGTGAAGATAAGGTATGCCCATGTCTTGCACCTCATTATGTCTTGCCATGATGGAAAACCCAGCATGCCCTGAATTGGCAAGAATGTTTTTTGGGGTGGGAGGGAGCCCTTTTTGGAGCGAATCTTTCTGCCAGAATTCTTGGCAAACACTTGAGCAACCCCAGCACTCTCTGCGGGGCTTGTGAATAAGGGATGTCTGCCAAGCATTTCGTCTCCTTGGTATCTTGAAAAGAGGTGACAAGTCAGAAGCACAGTCATTTGGCTAAAGAGACTTTGTGACCTTAGGCCACTGCTCTTATTCTTAGAGGTACCACTCCATAAAATCTGCTCTATCACATCTCGGGTACCTACTGCCTCCTTTGTCATCTTTATTTCTCCACATTGGATATTATGAGGTCTCCAGATCTTTTCTGCAGCTAATGATCCCAAAGAGCTTCTGAAGGCTACCTCCCTGTCAAAATCAGCAACTGGCCAGTGATATAGCAGCTATGCATGGCAGTCAGAACAGTGCAGGTTGCAAACTCCTAGAAGCATGAACTTTTGAATAGGAAGAACCTTCAACCAGCAGTTCTCAAACTATCTGGGAGTTTGAGAACCAGGGTAAGTATGTGCAGGGGAGGGGCGAAGGAAGTGACACGATCACCAGGATTGTATTGCTGCTGGGACCAAAAGAGGTTTTTTTGCAACTTACCTCCAGTGCCAGCCTCCAGAGGGTGTGGGGAGCCCCTCGTACACCTCTGCAGGGCTCCCCAAGCTTCCACAAAGCTAAAAATGGTGATCAGAACCCACTTCCGATTTTGAGATAGCAAACCTCAGATTTCCTGAGGTTTGGTGTGAGAAGACCCTCCCCATGAAGATAAGTGGGTGTGTGTGAAGACTGCTTTGTGCCCTTGTTTTTCATCCCCCTTTTTTTTTTGTTGATCATCCCCTTTCTGTTCAAGTAAAATAAACCCCTCTCTGAAGCATATTTCAGTTGTATTTCAGTTGTAGCATGGTCCCTTGAGCAAAGAGAATTCCTCTCATGTCTTACCCCGTCCCACTGGATGTGAACCTTCCCCCTGGAGATGAGGTGAGAGAGGGGCAGGGGTGAGTGCAGGAACACAATTTTGCAATGTGGTAAATTGTAGCAAAGTACTTAACCGTTTTTGAAATAGCATTATTTGAACTGTGACAGCACAGGTTTCTTAGTACACCAACAGTTCCCAGATGTTTTATGTGCAGGTGCCACAGGCCAGTTGCATGCTTAGAACTTCTGCTCAGCACTGACCCACAGTAAAATTATACTATACGTAAGTCTTGATTTTTAAATCCGAATTCAGGAGAGCAGGTAATAGTCACCACTACCAAAGAACTTGAGTCCTGTGGTCATGCAGGACACTAATTCTGGAGGCTATTTGCTGTCTGCTGGAGCCTTGAGATGTATCTAAACAGAATATATGCTAGATAGTTGACAGTGTGATTTATGACCAGGGATTTCATAACTGCTCCAAGGTCTACCTGTCCTTCCTTGGAGCAACTAAGGGCTTTGGTGTGTAAAGTTGCATCATTCTGCTGTTGCAAGCCTCCAGGCTTGAGAAAAAACAGCTATGGAAAAAGCCCATAACATTCCTCAATTGGCCCAACCATGCACTATCAAAGCATTGCCCCCACTGTCTTCATCTTTGAATCTTAATCCAGTAGCTTTACAGGAATTCTCTAGGATAGGCTGGGGAAGTGTGGGGTGCGGGGGGTATGTGTGTCTGCGTGCAGTGGCTTTGGTTAGCCAAGTCTTGTCTGTGGGATCTGTGGGTAAATAAGTTATCTTTAATGGAGGAGTCTGTTTGGAACAGTCTGCCGCAATCTCTTGGGGGCTCCAGTACTTAGGATTTCCAGTTCTAAGCATGTGTTATCTGGGTCAGCACAGACATTCTTGTTACCTATGGACATCAGTGTTCCTTCAGGATAGCGTTTCAACTTATCTCCGCCTCTCCCTATTACTGCACTGCACCAGCCATCTAAGGAGCAATTCCTCTTTCAGTCACGTAGAAAGAAAAACGTTTTTATGATTCTCTGGGGTTGTGCCTTGTTACATACTGTGATTGAGCTGAAAAAGATGTATAGTATTGCAAGTAGGTTTTGCCTCCTGGACCTGGCAGTAGAAAGAGGGTAGTGCTTGTGCTTAGAAGCTAAGAACATTTTCTAGGGGAGGGGTAATTTATGCTGAAATCCTATATACACTTTTATTGGAGCAAGTCCCACTGATTAAAATAGGACAGTGGTTCTTAAACATTTTAGGACCAGGACCCACTTTTTAGAATGATAACACAGGCCAACACACATTTCACTTACTTAGACGTTACACCAATTCCTGGGTATATTTGGGTTGCCGATTCAAAAAATGGCATCCGTTTTACCCTATCACATCTAGTTTTGGAGACATGGCAAAGCCTCTTTAATGAATGGTTCAAGCAGCTGCCTCATGAGGAAACCTACACCATGGATTCCTCATGAGGAAGCTGCTTGAACCATTCACTAATGAGGCTATACTATACCTCCAAAACTAGACGTGATAGGGCAAAACGGATACCATTTTTTGAATTGGCACCCCAAATTCATATCAAACCACAATAAAGTTTGGGAAAAACTTTTCTGACCCTCAATTTTGTAGGCCTGTGTAATCTGTTGGGACCCACCAGAAGTGATGTCATTAACCTGGAGGTGATGCTGTGACCAGAAGTGACTTGATCAAGCAGCAAAATTTTTAACACTCCCATGTAACAAAATCAAATTTAATTAAGTAAATTAAAAGTTTGCAATGTATACATTTTAAAATTATTTAAAATAAAGAACCCTCCTAAGCCTCCCAAGCAGTTGTTGATCTGTTTAAAAAAAAATAATCCCCAAACATCCCAAAAGCTGCAATCTTATTCACATTTACCTGGGAGTAAGCCCCATTGACTATCATTGTTAAAAGCATATACACAGTAGCCTGTTAAAAGTACAGATCTACATTTCCCCAAATGCAGTCACATACCATGGTAGCATCAAGTTTAATACATTAAAAATAAAATAACGCATGGAAACAAATGGAGACCCACCTGAAATTGTCCTGGCCCACAGTTTGGAAAAAGAATGCAGTAGAATTTGCTTCTGAGTAGACATCCTCTTAGTTGTACTTTCAGTTGTTTTGTTTTGCTTTCAAGCTCGGCATCTGGCCAATCATTATGCCTGAGGGTGAAAAGGAGGTGTTTTTACTTCTGGGTGCTTTTTCACCATCCATTCTAGTATGTGGCATTCTTTCACACTTAGGCTATGATATGTATTAATTTATTATTTATCCTACAGTGGGATGTCTGACATGGGGGTCTTTTGCCTGCTCATGTTTTTCTGCGGGTGGGGGATTGCAGAACCCATAAAAATAGTAGAAATATGTATGGAAATTAGACCATAGAGATAACTATCCCTGAGTGGCAATGAGTGTCAGCATCAGTTTCTTTTTCTGAGAAGCTTGCTTGCCACATATGATTTTGACATGAGGATCTAAGTATATGGTAATACAGGTGCAACCTAGTTATCCACAGATTTTTTTTATCTGCAGATTTAAATTGCAGATAACTGTGGGGGGAATTCAACTTCACCCACACCTTTGCCTTATTTGCCCTGCACTGGTGTCTCGCTCTGTTTCAGGGCAGCCCAAAACACTGCAAAAAGGCTCCACTTCATACAGGCAGGAAAATAGCTCTGGAGCCATGGAAGAGGTTCCCCTTGCCAAGGAACAGTAAGACTCCTGGAGTCCCTGAGCCAGCAAAGAGGCTGAAGAGGGGAAGGGGGGGCGGAAACCTCTGTAGCCAGAACATGTGCAGCAAGGTAGAGCTCTCTCTCTCTCTCTCTCTCTCTCTCTCTCTCTCTCTCTCTCTCACACACACACACACACACACACACACACACACACAGGGGCAGGTAGTAACAGAGGGGATTGCTTTAAAAAACCCAGGGAGTGTTTGCTGAATCCTCCCCCCCTTCAGACTGAGATGGTGCAGGCTCTCTCCTGCTCCAGCCTATGGAAACAAAACAGCCCAGTAAGCAAGTCTTCCCAGCAAGCCAAAGCATAAGATTTAGGCTACAATTCGATCCACGCTTTCCTGGGAGTAAGCCCTATTGACTAGAATGGGACTTACTTCTGAGTATGCAGGCATAGGACTGGGCTCTCAGGCTACAATCCTCTCCACACTTTCCTGGGAGTAAGCACCATTGACTACAATAGGTCTTACTTCTGAGTAGAAATGCATAGGACTGGACTCTTAAAAGCTCAGCATCCCACCTGTGAAAGAAGCGGGGACAGTTGGCAATGGGGAGGGCTGAGTACAGAGTGGAGGAGGGGGAGTCGAAGGGGCAGAGGGGGAGGTGTGTGAGAACCACTGCCTTAGTTTCCTTCCATCCCCAAGTGTCAGGCTGTAGCGTATTTTCGTAACTATGCAATTTCTGTAAAACACATCATTTCCGGGTCTGACTTAGCACAATGCATTTTTTCCTAATCGAGGTGGGTTAGGGAACGGAACTCATGTGCATAAAAAGGCTCCATCTGTACTATAGTTTGAAACTGTACCAACCTTTACAGTTAGCCTGTACCGTCACTTTAAGATTAGGGTTCCTCAGGAGGTGCCCGGCGATGATTGCTGATGCCAGCCCTGTTCTTTGATCCTTTCAACCTCTCCTCCTACTGCCAAGAAGGGCTGTTGTTTTGGCCCATAGCAGCCACATAGAGGAAGGGTGGTAGAGGAGTGGGGCAATAGAAACTCCATTTGCGTTGACTGCAACTTATAGAGAGACCAACTTGATCTCTGTGTTGCAACATGGCAACCCTGCTGGAGGGACCTTTGCTGCTGCTTCTGCCTTCTCTGTTAGCTACCCTGACACTGAGAAAGTGCAGATCACTGTTTATTACTGTGCACCCTAGGCCTGACATTTAGACACTGCCAGGGCTCAGAGACGCTTGTTTTCTGGCTTAATTTATAGAATAGATTCACTTGGTGAGTCACTCTGCAACTTGATGCATTCTGTCTAGATAAAAGATACTTTTTATCCCTATGATAAAAGGGGATACATGTGATGTCAAAATAAAAGAATGTTTTCCCAGCCGAATAAAAGTTGAAGTTGCCTAAAAATGTCCCAAGAAAGCTGGAGTTTGGAGTTCTTACCATTTATAGTGAACATTACCAAATGAAGCTTAATAGCTTCTCTCTCTCCTCCAAAGCACAATACCAGCATCATGTGTCACCTTGGCTGAGAAAGGTCATTGCTGAGACACCTTCTTGAGTATTGTTGGCCACATGTACCTGCCAGTATCCATTCTGTTACCCTATTAGAGGGACTTGATAGTTGTCTGTGCAAAGCTCTCTCTGAAAACTTCAGCTTAATGTGCTGCAGTTGTCATAAAAGGCAAGTGTTAATACCTGTTTGGGGCTGGATGTGAACTTACTAGGAAAACTATCATAATAGCACCTTGTTATAAGTAAATGATGTAGCTCAGAGCTTTGCTTCTGTGAACTGTTTATATCACGTTGTCTTTGAGATGATATAAACATAAAAGTCATGAAGAGAAGGAAAATCATCCAAAATAATCAGATGGTTGAAATGGCTCCCTTGTGTTGACAGATTGAAAAAATATGGGGCACTTTTAATGATCTATGTGTAGTTCTCTTGCATTCTCTGCTCCATTTATTTCAGTGGATGTCATCACTGGGAAGAAAGGATAAAACAATGTCCTTTTAACATCATTGTTCTTTATCTCAAACTTTATCCCAAGCCCATGGCTATCATGGGTTACCGCTCAGAAGCAGCACTTGAAGTAACTTGCTGAGTGGAGAGGAGAAGGAAGGGGGAGGAATGACAATGCCTCATCCGACGCTTTGGCATTGCTATGTCCCTCATTTCTGTTGTATGTATGACAGCCCAATACTACCTAAACTCCTGTGTGGTGATGCAGCAGTGCCAGCGTGGCCTCCTTTGCATCCCATGGGAGAGTTTTGGCTGCTGGAGGTCTCTTTGGGGTAAGGGGACATTTTGTCCCAAGCAGCCACAATGGTCAACTTGGACCTGCACCAGCTGAATCACTGGTGCAACTCTGTATTAACTTGTGCATGCTGATCAGGCCCAGGAGGGGGGTTTGGATTTGGCAGATGCTACCACTACTGATCCTGACCCCCTTCTGGGCCTGATTTGCCTGTCCCTGCCCCATCTCCTGCCCACTTCTGTCCTGTTCCACCCCTGTCCTGAACTTAGCTGTGTTGATGGGCCTTCCAACATCCACCAGCATGCATGGGAAGGCTTCATCCTTCCCACTGGTGCGCAGGCAGCGTGCACTGCTGCAAAGCACTTCACAACTGCTTTGCAGCAGCCTGCGCTGTCAGAATGCAAGTTCCGCTGGTGCTAGTTTTTAGATAGGATTGGGCCACAAGAGTACTCAGCTTAGGAAGTAATTTGAGGAATAAGATGAATAGAAGCTTCTGAATGAAAGGAGAAAAGTCCAGAAGGTGATATTGAGGGACTCTTGTTCCATGCCCTGGCCTTTGGTTTGTGGCGTACTACAAATATCCATCTTGGGTCCCATGTTACTTAACATCTACATGAAGCCACTGGGGGAAATTATCTGAGAGTTCAGATTGGGTGCCATCAACATGCTGATGACACCCAGCTTTGCCTCTCTGTATCATCAAATGCAGTGGTTCTCAAACTAACTTGGGTCATGACACTCCCTCAGCCTCTTCCTCCTGGCTGAGCCAGGTGCCGCAATGGCACCTGAGCCAGGTGCCGCAACCAGGTGCAAGGTTTAGCAAGATCCAAGATGGTGGTGCCCAAATCTTTGCTGTCTGTAAATGCTAACAGGAAGCAGGAAGTGCTCACAGGAAGTGACTTGGAAGGCTGAAAAGAACACACTTACCATAGAGTTCAAATAGCTTAGCATAGCATTATTTTCTTTGAGCACTTCCTTTGAGCACTTTCTGCTTCCAGTTAGCATTTGCAGATAGCAAAGAGCCAGTGAGACACAGGTGACGGTGACAAGAAGGCTTCAGTCATAGGCAGATAAGTCATTTGCGTGATGGGGGGGGGGGTTTGAACCACTTTTTGAAGGGTTTGCTGCTATCTGAGGTTTTGGTGGCAGCTGGAACCTCTTCCCCACAGATACTGGGGGATGCCTGTATGCAACAAATTCTGCAAGCTATATCTTTTCCTTCCTCACAATCGCCTTGTTATTGTTATTCCTGTTTCTTCATTGGCAAGTGGATGAGAAACTGTGACCTGTGCAAGGCCACCCAGTGAGTCTAAAGTCAAGATGGGATTTGAATCCAGATCCAAATTCCATACTCTTTCCAGTGACCGTGTTGACTGTATAAACAGTTGTGCACTGTAAAAAAAAGTCTGCTACCTAAAATTTGCTCAAATGAAACCCAAACCAGGAAGCACTTTCATTAACCCTTGTTAAGAGCAAACCTTATTGAGGCAGCTGGGTGGAAACAATTGGATAAGAACCAAAAAAAAAGAAGGGGAGCCATGAAAGTCCCTGGGAAGGAGCAAGTGTACTTTACCTGGGTGAAAGGATTATGAAGCTGGGAGGTGAGCACAGCCAGCAAGAAAAAGAAAAGGAATACATTCCAGAGATGTAGACCTGCCTTGCGTTGTGGAGAAGAAACAGAACGTTGGCAATTGCACAGTTATGCTGCGGAGTTGGAACCATAAACTCCAGGAAAAAAGGAATGAATTAAACAGAACAAGAGCTGAGGGATTTTAAATGCTGTTTTAGAGGTTACGGTAAATGCCTCATAAATCTAAACAATTAGGAGATGCAGTGAGGAGGCCCAGCCCAAATGTGTTTGGATATGAAGCTGGAGCAATAGAAATGCAACTTCTCAGAGCAATTGAGCAAAGCCAATTGGTATAGTGATGTTTCTTTTCCCACTAGGCAGGTTTGGAGTTTTGTGTGGAGAAGAGGTAGATAAAATAGCGTAAGGGCTAGAGCAGGGGTGCTCAATAGGTGGATCGCGATCTACCGGTAGATCGCGAGGCAAAATGAGTAGATCGCGGAGTGCCGACCCCCCCCTTCAGGTGCCTCTGGGAGGAAACGCCGGGAGTAAGGCCCATTGTACTCAATGGGGCTTACTCCCAGGTAAGTGTGGCTAGGATTCCAGCCTCACAGCCTAATCCTAGGCATGTCTACTCAGGAGTAAGTCCTCTTATACTCAGTGGGGCTCAAGGTACACCAACATACATTGTACACATAAATGTTATATGTTATGATGGCGCCGACATTGTAAAAAAAAACTCTGGTAGATCTCCAGGCCTTGCTGGGTTTCAAAGTAGCTCTCGAGCCAAAAAAGTGTGAGCACCCCTGGGCTAGAGTTTACCAGTTAACCAAGAACAGAAATATAGAACATAATAGTGAACGAATTTCTGAACAGTGGTGAGACGGGCATTTGAATCTAGCAAAGATCTTTTTTGTAGGGAGTAGAAGCAGCTTTTTAAGCTTTCTACTTTCTAAGCTTTTTATCTTAGAAGCAGCTTCATGGTACCTCACAGGAAAATTCCCTTCCTAGGATACTCTGAAAACTGTAGTTTGAGTACCAGATAACATTATGCATCTCCCCAAAATATATTTTTTGGGGCAAGTCATGATAGTTAGTGATAAATCTGATTTACTTTTGTGGTGTTCATAGGGCATGAAAGTTAAACCCAATCTAATACTTATTCTAAAGCAAACTCACTTCTGAAGTATGTGATGAGCTTGGATTCAATCACAGACTTTCAGTTTCAGGGCATGTGTGCTGTCTACTGGACATTATCAGAATGAGAAGGACCATTGCACAGAAGCAGGTCTCATCTGTAAATGCAAGGTTTAGCTTAGCCAACTAGTCTTATCCAAACCAAAATAGTTTATGCCAGTTATGCTGTGTTGTTTTCTCTTTTGAACAGAGCAAGATGCTCATTCCCATTAAACCAATTTAAATTTGTGGTGTAGGCATGCTTTTTGAGAAAAATCACAATTTCTCATCTGTACAACAGAAATGCCAACTGATGTTACAGGGTTGATGCAAAGTTCACAATTTATACCAAAGCATATTCTAAATACTTAAAACACAGTAGTGATGTATCATGTCTCTCTTCCTCTTTTTCTAACCCCACAGGAGAAACTCCTCCCTTAGGGTACCGGTTGTCTGTTGTGTGTGTATCAGTGTGTGTGTGTGAGAGAGAGAAAGAGACAAGATAGTAACAATGACCCTATCAGCAGTCCTTGATCTCTGGCTTTTATCCCCATCCCTTCCTGCTTTATAGCACACTTTGAATACTTGTCTATTGCCGCTGACTGGTGAATCCAAGGAAATAGCTCTAACAGCCTCCTTTTCCTCTGATTAGCAGCCATATCCAGGAGATGCTCTGTGTTCGTTTTTTCCTCCTCTCAGCTGGAGTAATAAAAGCAAGAGATCAAAAGGGCTGTTGATAGGAAGAGAACATGAATATCACAAAATCTTAGTGAATTTTAGTTAGTGAATATCACAAAACCTTTGTTATTTTGCATTTGAAAGGCTTACATGATAGTACAGTTAACATCAATCATGTATGGTGTCTTGCTAGGTGCACCTAGCGCAATCAGTATTCCAGATAACTGGCCTATGATGTCCTAAAAATTTGTCCTATGGCACTCCACTGAATTGGAAAGATGTCTTTCATGGAATTCCATGGAACACTAAAGCAAATTTTTCTGTGACTCTAAAGATACAGTATATAGTATAGTATATAGTGTTTTGAATCAAAGCCTGTCCAGTGATAATTCTTGGGTATAGTTATAAATAAAAGCGGATCTAGACCTGTGCCTGAGAATGTAGGAGGCCGGTTATTCAAACTTCTAATTACCACTTTGTCTACAAGTGTTTATTATTGGAAGGTCCAGTCCTAAGGATGCTTACCTTCAAGTTCCATTGAAACTCCTGAGGGAACATAGTTCGTATTGATCTCTGTCAGTTCAAAGCACACCTAACAGGAACACAGTGGGACTTAACTTTTAAGTAAACCTGGCATAGAATTGGGCTGTTAGGGAGGAGCGATGATACTTTAAGCAACATGGGTCTTTTCTATCTGCCATTGTGTTCTCTTGTCCAGTACTGGGCTAGTAGTGCAGTATGTCAGCCCAGGAAATAGTCTTTGCAGAGAGAAGCAATTCCAGGAAAAAGCAATGTTTACTTGCAGATCAAATAGCAGAGAGACATCTGATGTGCTGTACATTTGTTTAACGAAGCGTAAAACGAAATTTGGCCCATTTCATTAAATCCTTTTCTTTTATAAATTTAGACACCTTGAACAGAGCACGCTTGTGCAGTCTAACATGTGACATTTCACCCAAACTACTTACAAACAACTTGCATTACTTATGCGTTTATTCATTCCCTGCAGAATGTTGGCTCAGCTGCGCATCTCCAGAGCCATCTGTTGTGGGTGAGCAGCTTATCTCAGCTATCAAAGCCCTCTTCTAAATATTATGACCAAACAGGATTCCAAGAACAACAGCCATCCCGTTGCACAGAGAATGCGCAAAAGCTGATAAACTGTTTATACATTATCAGCTAAATAAGTTGGGTTTATCTGGTAAGGCCTGCACAAAATCCCTGATGTTGTTGGTGAGGAATTCCGCTTGTAGTTAGTGTTTGGCATGGCAAGCCCCAGTGTCTGAGGCTACTCAGCCCTGCCCAGTTCACAAAGATTTCTATAAATCTAGGCCTTCTCTGCATTGAGAAGATTTAAACCGTGCTGTAGGAAAAACAAATTTTAAATGAACAGGTAAGAAACAATGGGACCATCTTTAGCAATAGAAGAGAAATAGGATAACCTGAATTAGGAGAGGTAATATGATATAGGTTGACTCAAGTAACTAGGAGCACAATTCTAACTCCACCATTGGTGATGATGCAGCTGCACCATTGAAGTGCACACTACATTCAGTAGTGGAGGGATGATCAGGAGGCCTGAGAGAGGTAAGGAAAAGTATTTTTCCCTCTCCGTAGACTTCCTGATGGCCTATAGCTGCAGTTTTCAAACTCTCAGGGAGTTTGAAACCCTCAGTAAGTCTTTGCTGGGGTGGGGGGGAGGCAGCAGGGGCAGGGGGAAGGCAGCAACATGATCCCCAGGATCACGTCGCTCAGGGGGCTACAGAGACTGGGGTGCACCCTGCAGTCCCTGCAGCAGCTGTCCCTGGGTGTGGGGAGCTGTGTGCGAGCGCCTGCAGGGCTCCCCAGGTCAAGGAAAGTGAGAGTGGAGAGATCGTGCTCTGCCTCTGCAAAACCGGAAGCGGAGCACGATCTCTCCACTCTCACTTTCCCTGACCTGGGGAGCCCTGCAGGTGCTCGCGCAATATATCAGGTGCTTGCTGATCTATCTCACCCAGTAGTCCTTTGGGATGCTAGTGGCTCTCCAAAGATTTCAGTCAGATTTCCTTCAACCTGGTATCTTCTGAATTTGAAGATGCTTGGGCTGTACTTGGGTACCTGGGTGCTCTGTCTCTACATATTGTACATTACAACTGCCCTATAGCCAGCTAGATTCCAAAACAGGCCAGGACTGAAGTCACATTAGGCTGCAAATGGAAACAGAAAATTCTGAATCTTTTATGCCAACAAAGATTCCATACAACTTCTGAAAAAACATAGAAAGCTTTCAGGATCAACAAGAGATTGAACTGCCAGATTCAGAAATTCCTCTCATCTTAGGAAGCCATCATATCACTTCATATCTGTGAAGCCATCTCTGTATAAGTGTGGGTCTTTTTTCTGTCCTATATTTCCTTAAGGCAAATAATACAGATTATACTAAGACATAAACAGAATGGCAATGTGTGGAGAGATTTGGAAAATCCATTAAAGAGAACAAAATTAGTTACAAGTTTTACACAATATCATCTGGCTCACACTATCATTTATTCTTTCCAGATAACACCAGATCAAATATTCAAGTTTGGAAAGCTGAAGATTTTTTTTTTTCTCCCTAATTTACAAAACTCAAACTATGTCTCTGCTATTTCTGTCACTAGAATCTGATACTCAACAAAGGATATCTACCATTAATGCTTCCAGCAGTACACGGTGTAGTTCTCTGTTCCATAGAAAATTAGCTCTACAGGGCCAAATGCAGTAAAATTCATGTAAAGAGAGCTAGTGTCATTCAAAGAGATTCAGACAAGGCAAAGAGACCACTGCAGAGGGCCTTGCTCTTATACACTTTTCTCAGCAGAATGTGTGCAGTTATGCACTGAAAATAATAGTCTAGCACATTTTACTCTTTTAAAAAAAAAATGGTTTCCAGTGATCTTTTCAGTATGCAGTATATTTAAGAGCTCAATCCTGAGCTCTCCAGCCCCACTGTCAGTGTTGGACGTCGTAAAAGAACCATAAGGCACTCCAATGCCAGTGGGAGACACCCAGTGCCAGTGGAGGGACCAGTGCCAGTCAGCGTGGGCCTCAGCACCAGAAGGGCACAGATGAGGAGTGCCAGGTGATGTTTTCCCTTATCAGGCAGCGGGGAGGCTTTTCAGGGCAGGGGGGAAGGTGGGAAGAGGGTGAAACTGGTTAAGCCAGAAACTGGGGGGTAAAACTGGGAAGGGCGGGCCAGAGGGTGGATTGAGCCTGGGGGGATGGCAATGGTGGCGGAGGCTACCGCTGAATCTGATGCCCCCTCTTGAGCCACTCAATTTGGACCTCGGTTCTGCCCCCACTAAATAGTGGGGGCAGATCCGAGTAGACTCATTGGGCTAGAGATTCTACTCAGGATAAGGGAATCAATGTTCCCTAACCTTGAGGAGACTCCACCGGCTATTCTGGGCCTGCAGGATACAGCAGCGGCCGTTTCGTCACCACTATACCTCGCAGTGCCTGGGCAGCATAGGATTGGGCTGAAAGGCTGGTTTATATCTACATACATATTTCTTGTCTGCAACATCAAGTGGTGACTTGCCTGTGAATTGACCACCACACAGCAGACACCACAACTTCCATATCACCTCACGCACCATGCTTTTAGTTCAGTTACTTCCCATTTCAGTTAAAATTGAATGATCATCATGTATGTACAAACAAGCTCAAGGTTTTTCTGTTATCTGCTTTGATGTGGTGGGAAGTGGGGGCAGGATCCTTAGTTTGCCAATTGAGTCACAGATCCAACTGTGCTGGCAAAAATGTACCTTGAGAGGACATGCTTTCTTCAGTCAGTGCTTGAGCACTAAGCTGGAAATGCCCTTGTAAAAGGCACTCACATTTGCTTATGAGGCATCCCTGTTGGAACACCACAAAGCTGGTTGAGCAAACTTCATCACCTATTCTATTTGAAAAATTTATTTATTCAAAAAAATTATTTGAAAAATTTATATCCCACTTTTCCCATGCCAGAGCAAATGCCCATGCTGACTTACGAAGCTCCATAATAAAATGTACAATGTATAACAACAAGTAAGATAACTAAAATCAATTAAAGCAGAACAAAAAAGAAAACCCAAAAAGAAACACACCGTTTCAGTTATTCACCAATATCCAGTTCTTTCCCTGATATACAACAATAGGTGGGGGATAGGCCCTTACCATTATGGTAGATTGCAGGGGGTCGATGCATTGGACAAATGCATCCAATTCACTGAATAAATTCCATGCAGAAATATTCAAAACCCACATGTTAGGTTAGTTGCTAAGCAAAACGGGCAACAAAGGAACAAGTACCAATAAGAGGAACAAATTCTCCTGTGAAAGTGTTTTGCAGCAAAAGTTCACACTGTACACCAGTTAAATTTGGAAGCACCTGAAAGCTGTTATGATTTTTTTGACACAATGGTCAAATTCATTTAGTTAGCTTAGCAGAACGTTTTGTGGAAATCCTTGCTGGAAATAGCACTCAATCCTCTCTGGCTGATAGTAGATGCTGAAGTATGCTTCCCTTCAGTTCTGTAGTCACCAGGCAATCGGTCTGAATCACCAGTGCAAGCTTCGGATCCCCTGCTTCTGCTGTGTGCCCCCATCATCAGCCTTCCTGCATTTTCTAAGTGACCAGGTTTGGGAAATCTTGTTTTTGGTTACAATATATACGCATGTTCAGTTTCAAGGGAGCCTCTTCTCTTGCTGCTGCCACACAGCAACTCACATGTGTGCTTACTCCTTTCAACAATATGTGCAGTATTTCCTAGTCTATATGAAATGGGAAATGTTTGGTATTTGGAACAATGAACAAGACAGGGACTGCAGCATCCCATTTTAACAGTTATTCTAGACTAGAGGAATGTGCTTTGACGTTCCCATCTCACGAACGCTTCAAATCCCTTGAACATGAACAAATCCCTCTTTTCAACTTCATTAGGTTTGCATGAATTTTCAATAGTTTGTGGATGTTCAACATCAGATTTCAGGGGAAAAAAACGTAGGAGGAAGGCCAATACTGTGAATACTGGGATATTTTGAGAAGTGGAGGGTTGATGCAAATGAGCTGAGACAAGGTGACAATATGATCACACCTCTATGTGAGTAAATTTTTTGGCATGGTGAAGTTAATTTGAATTCTTTGGTGCATGATCCCAGCTCACTATCTCTTCACTTAGCTCAGATTTCATACATTTTGCAGTACATGATGAGATGTGATCGCCTTCCATGCCTGTGGGCTTCAAAGGACCAGTCGCCATGCAGAAGAGTCACCCTGTGCTATTTACCCTGTGTCTGAAGTCTGTGAATCTGAATTTTATCTGAATCTGGGTCTCTTCATATATTGTAAATTGGGTCCAAAGGTACACATCTATGCGCAGAAAGACTGTATCACTCATAAACAGGCCATTTAAGAGATTACACAAGAGGCTTGTGCAAGAAAAAAAAAGCACAGGACATTCAAATTCCCTGCAGGGAATACTTGCAACAAATTCTAATTGCCTGCTCAGGCAGGGCTTACAGTACTCTTGCTGTTGTGGTAGAGGAAGTACACCTTATGTGTATGCGTACATATATAAAGTGTGAATGCAACAAAATATGTCTGCAAATGTGTGCAATCAGGCAACGAGAACTGACTTTAGCTCTTCACTGATTATGAGTTATATGCACAATGAATGCGCATTGAACCCTGACCCCTCCCTGCTTGACCCAGGGAATGGGCTTTTTCCTTAATTGCAAGTGGGGGATTGTCCAAACTGCCCCTTAATGTGCACTGATAAAACTACTTCTAAAGTAAAGTCATCAGCATATGTAGATGGCTGATTTGTCCAGACTGTCTCCCCGCCCCCCATGCAGTTAAAGAAAATGTGTACTGAATTTTCCCAGTTGTGAGGAGAGAAGACAGGATATGCATGTGTCATGGGTACACTCATTTTGCACCACATGATATTAGTTTGGGGTTAAAAAATACTTTAAAAACACACCCAGAGTAGGTGGGTTCAATTGCTTGTGCAATCACTATGTCAGTGTCTGCATTGTGTTAGGAACAGTAATGATATGAGAACCTAGACATGAACTGTTTCTCGCAGAGAAGACCCAGCATCAGATTTCTTGGTGTGTTTTGAGGTTTGGAGACATTTACCATGCTGGGAGGACATTATTATTTTGCATGCTTATATGCCACTTGCAGCCCCCCAAAAAAGGATGAGAGAATTCATGGCATTTTTAAAAAATGGAGCGACCCCCCCCCCCCAAAAAAAAACATTCTGAGAAATTGGTTCATGCTTTTTCTGCCGCAGGGTGTTTGGTGCTTTCTTCATGTGTTACATTTCTGCCCTTCTCATCTTCCAAGAAGTTTAGGGTAGTTTGTATGGGCTTTCTTCCTTTCAACAACCCTATGAGATTGTTGAGAGGTGGTGACTGGCTGAAGACCACACATGGTTTAGTTTCATGGCTGAAGGGACATGGGAAGGGAACCTGAGTTTCCTTTATGGAAGTCACTGCATCACACAGGCTCTCTTTTCTTACTAGTGTTGGAATAGGAGAAGCCTTCAAGTTGGGACTGGTCCCTGGGCTTCTGTACGCAGCTGTCTTCTGTTTTAAAAACTCATCCACACATTGTAGCCAAACAGCTGCCTATGAAGAGCTCCAGCTGCAGCATGCACAACTTCAGCCTTGGAATTTATGAAGCATAGAGCTGGAACTAGAATTTCAGTTCCTGGGCGTTTGGATTGTTGGAAAGTTCAGAGCCAGGCTTGGATCCTCCAGCAGCTCACCTCACTGTGCTGCCTTGCAGACATTTGGCCAAATAGGTTTTAGTTTGGGGCAAAACCAGCTTTTGACTTTCATTCTGCAATTCAAACACTTTATTAACATATTGCGTTTCAGCAAAAACAATTCACAAAGTGGTTTACAGAGAAAAACAAATACATAAATGTTTCCCTGTCTCAAAAGGGCTCACAGTCTGAAAAGGTGCTGAGAGGAAACACCAGTAAACAGCCACTAGAAAAGACACACAGTTGGGGTGAATAAGGACCGTTACTCTCCTCCTGATAAATATAAGAAGACTGACATTTGAAAACTGTCTCTCTACTTGGTCAATGGAGGTATTTAGCATTCATGTTAACACTTTAGTGTTCCAAGTGCTTCACATATATTATCTCAGCCATCTTTACAACAAACTTGTAAAGTAGGTCATTACATTCTCCACATATGGTCAAGGGAGGATTGAGGCAGAGAGAGAATGACTTGCAAATTGCCACTTAGTTCATTTCTGACATAATTTTTAGCCGATACATCCTGTTCACAGCAACTTTTTTCAGCACTGTGCTGCATTCATTCCATAGTATTCAAGTCCGTTGAAGAGGATGATGTGTTCAGGAAGCTTACTCATTCACAATAAACGGTTGAATATGTTTCTTTGGAAGTTACAGTATATACACTAGCTGTGTAGATATTGTTTATTACATATGAATGAACTCTCATTCCATATTACAGCAGTGTTTGTTATCCAGTGGTATGGGTACCACCAGTGGTACTTGAGGTGGTGTCTGTTGGTACTTGCAGGAACATCTGGACACCTGTTGCCCTGCAGTGAGACCAGGAATGTGACACAACAAACAGCAGTAGGAAGCTTGGCTTCGCAGGCAGAACTCCAAAGCATGCTTTTCTGCACTCGAAAAAACCCTCCCATCTACCCTGAGCCTCTTGCTGGTTGTCACATTGCATCTGGTCTCCTAACCTAGAAGTAGTTGGTGATTATTTCATTGCCAGTTACTCCCAGTAGTACTTTGAATAGACCGACCATGTAAAGTGGAATGGCAGAGGGCAAACGTTGAGAAACTCTGTATTATAGCATCAAATAGTATACCCTTGAAATGCCAATATTTGACTTTATTGAACATCTAAAGCAATCACCTATTGGTTCACCTGGTCCTGTTATTGTCCACTGACTGGCAATAGCTCTCCAGGGTTTCAGTATATTTTTTCTGCTCATTATCTGCTACGATCCTTTTAACTGAGGGTGATGGGTATTTACAACTTTCTAGATTCTGCATGTGATTAACCCCTGTGCTATGGCCCCTCCCCAAATATTGTCACCGAATATGTGCCATAAATTTTCCCGTTCTTTATTGTTTTATACCTGGCCTTGCTAGGGGATTTTCTGTCTCAGAAGGTCAGTGTAGCTTCTTCTGGTTTACTCCCTTCATTTGCTTCTCTGCTCACTGCAATGTAAAATTCCCCCCCCCCCTTCTTCTTCAGTGCTTTATTTGTCCTGTATCAATTGCTTTCTCAACTGGCAACTTTTCCTGGTCTGTGACCACACAGCTTGGTTTCATCAAGTCATTGCCTGTAAATAGTGAATTTTACAGTATTTAACTACAGGAAATGATTTAGAAGGATCTATAGCAGGAACAGGGCTTCCTGTTTTCAATACAAAAATGTTAACACCAAAGCTATGGAATGAACTACCTTCAAAGAACTTGAGAAGCTGAGAAACTCTGATGAAAGTGAGATCATAGCATCGAAATTAAAAAAAAATAATACAGTAATTTGGCCTTTATTACAGAATTGTAGACAGGATTATCGTCTGTATTAAGGATTCCAGGATCCACATGTGATCCACCCATCAAACACTAACATTTCAATATGGATGGATTCAGTGCAAGTATTGATGTTGGGAGAATTTGAAATACAGGTTGAGACTAATTATTCGCATGGGTTCTGTTCCAAGCACTCACGTGGATGGCATAAAAAGCACTATAGCAAATCAATTTAAAAAACAAAGTTTCTTTGCTCCTGTGATTTGAAAACAGCCTTGCTGACCTTTTGACTCTAAGATAAGAGTCATTAAGAAGACAATCCATCAATCAGTTGTCCTCCAAGGGCTTCACTCAGTCCCTCCCTTCACCAGTGCAAAGAGATCACCTTTCTTTCACTGGCTGGGGGGGGGGGGAGAGAAGGATTGATGGACTGTCAGCCAGCTGCCCTCTCTCTCTCTCTCTCTCTCTCTCTCTCTCTCATTAAGGAGGCTATTGTGAAAGGACTGTTCAGTTTTTTAAACTGATTTTAAAGGGGTGCATTTTCCCCTTCTCCAGGGATCAGCACATTCCTTCTCATTTGCAGGGGCCATTCATGTTGAGTCAAATCCATGTATAAAGCGGTATATAAATACTGTTAATAATAATAATAATAATAATAATAATAATAATAATAATAATAATAATAATCCGTGTATAAATAGGCTGGACCTGTATTTGTGTAAGTTATCATTCTCCACCTAGGACTAGTGCCCCGTCCACCTTTACCACAAAACAAACCTTAACATATGTTGGCAACCTTCAGTCTTGAAAGACTATATGGTATTGCGCTCTGAAAGGTGGTTCTGGAACAGTGTCTAGTGTGGCTGAAAAGGCTGATTCGGGAGTGACAATCCCTTCCACACTGGGAGCAAGTGCAGTCTGTCCCTGGTCTGTCTCCCTGGCTATGGGCCTTCCTTCTTTGCCTCTTTGCCTCAGATTGTTGGCCAAGTGTCTCTTCAAACTGGGAAAGGCCATGCTGCACAACCTGCCTCCAAGCGGGCCGCTCAGAGGCCAGGGTTTCCCACTTGTTGAGGTCCACTCCTAAGGCCTTCAGATCCCTCTGGCAGATGTCCTTGTATCGCAGCTGTGGTCAACCTGTAGGGCGCTTTCCTTGCACGAGTTCTCCATAGAGGAGATCCTATGGGATCCGGCCATCATCCATTCTCACGACATGACCGAGCCAACGCAGGCGTCTCTGTTTCAGCAGTGCATATATGCTAGGGATTCCAGCACGTTCCAGTACTGTGTTGTTAGGAACTTTGTCCTGCCAGGTGATGCCGAGAATGCGCCGGAGGCAGCGCATGTGGAAAGCGTTCAGTTTCCTCTCCTGTTGTGAGCGAAGAGTCCATGACTTGCTGAAGTACAGAAGTGTACTCAGGACGCAAGCTCTGTAGACCTGGATCTTGGTATGTTCCATCAGCTTCTTGTTGGACCAGACTCTTTGTGAGTCTGGAAAACGTGGTAGCTGCTTTACCGACGCGTTTGTTTAGCTCGGTATTGAGAGAGAGAGAGCTTAACATAGCTATAATTTGTAGCAATGAGTCTTCGTACTCAGGTGCATCTGATCAAGGATCTCTCTCATGCTCTGTAGAGCATATAGCATCTCAGTTATAAATTTGAGAAGAACTATCAATCTTGGGACGGATGGGACATTTAAATGCTTTTCATAATATAAATTAACACAATCAATGCAGCACAGCTGTAAACAGTGAGGAAAAGAAATTCACCAATGAATTACACTATCTAGCAGTTTCTGCTGGTTAACACTGTAGTCAGTCTCTGAAGATGCCTGGTCCCTTCCCCCTTCTCCTTTTCAACAACCTTTCTGCCTGCTCCCCTTTTACCTTCTCTCCATTTTCACCATTGTTGCCAACTAATTTCCTGCTCCCCTTGACTTTCCTCTCACATTTTAGCCACTCACTGTGTTCCACAACATTACAGGAGTCGGCATTGCACTAGTTCTGTACTTTAGACACAAGAACCACTAACCAACACCTTATCTTGAATTCTGTAGGTATCACAGGGCACAATCCTAACCATGTCTACTCAGAAGTAAGTCCTATTTTGTTCAATGGGGCTTACTCTCAGGAAAGTGTGGTTAGGATTGCAGCCACAGTCTGTAGTGGTCCCATCATGGTTCCCTTCTGTTGTACAGATGCGCAGAAGGCCAGCCTGGACTCAACTCAGAGAACATGCAACTTACTGGTGTGATATATGGATCTGTTACTTTAAGAGATTTGGCAATAGCCCACTTCCCACCTCTCTTTCCACTTGCTTCCTTGAGGCAGTCATGTTGCAGTCAACCTCATTACAAACAATATAGCTACCTGTTATTGAGTGCTCATATGCCTGTCTGATCCCTCACCATAAGAACAATCTTCAGGAAAGCTAGCTAGATCATGGATATAATTGTCTCCTCAACCCATACATAAGTGATAAACAATAATATAAGAAGGATGTGGTGTCCCTGTTCCCAGTCTCAAATGACACTTTCCAGTTTTGAAGAAGTCCCTGAGTGAGCATTCAAACAATAAGGAGTTTCGGTGTCTTCAGCTCAGTAGACAATACCTTTCTCTGCCCGTGGCACATGGGCTGGTTGCATCAAAGCTAAACTTCCAACAGGCATAAGAACATAAGAACAGCCCCACTGGATCAGGCCATAGGCCCATCTAGTCCAGCTTCCTGTATCTCACAGCGGCCCACCAAATGCCCCAGGGAGCACACCAGATAACAAGAGACCTCATTCTGGTGCCCTCCCTTGCATCTGGCATTCTGACATAGCCCATTTCTAAAATCAGGAGGTTGTACATACACATCATGGCTTGTAACCCGTAATGGATTTTTCCTCCAGAAACTTGTGCAATCCCCTTTTGAAGGCGTCCAGGCCAGATGCCATCACCACATCCTGCGGCAAGGAGTTCCACAGACCAACCACATGCTGAGTAAAGAAATATTTTCTTTTGTCTGTTCTAACTCTCCCAACACTCAATTTTAGCGGCTGTCCCCTGGTTCTGGTGTTATGTGAGAGTGTAAAGAGCATCTCTCTATCCACTCTGTCCATCCCCTGCATAATTTTGTATGTCTCAATCATGTCCCCCCTCAAGCGTCTCTTTTCTAGGCTGAAGAGGCCCAAACGCCGTAGCCTTTCCTCATAAGGAAGGTGTCCCAGCCCCGTAATCATCTTAGTTGCTCTCTTTTGCACCTTTTCCATTTCCACTATGTCTTTTTTGAGATGCAGCGTCCAGAACTGGACACAATACTCCAGGTGTGGCCTTACCATCGATTTGTACAACGGCATTATAATATTAGCCGTTTTGTTCTCAATACCTTTTCTGATGATCCCAAGCATAGAATTGGCCTTCTTTACAACACTGTACTTCTTTACTCCCTGTCCCTCTTGTAGAGTTTATAGCCCAGGATTGCAGTATCCCATTGATTCTCCGCATTCTACTAGGTTTCCGTTATGCCCACTATGTCAGTGTTTTCCCTTGTCACCAGACATTCCAGTTCTCCCATCTTTCCCGTTTTCCTTTTGCGTTGAGACTTCGGGTATTTGCATAAAAGCATTTGTACACGGAATGCTCCAGGATGGGCTGCTTATTAACTCCTTTGCCTCTGCATCCTCTCACTGTGCCAAACCGTCTATCACATCCCATCATGCTACCTTTCCCAATTTCTTCTCCTACTCTGCCTTTGTCTTGTTGTTCTGTAGCCTCCCCATCCTCATCCCATAGGGATGAGGAGTCCCGAACCGGATGCCCCTTGGCTCCTGTCGGCCTTCCGCCAGGGGTCAGTTTAAAAGCTGCTCTGCCACCTTTTTAATGTTATGCGCCAGCAGTCTGGTTCCATTCTGGTTCAAATGGAGCCCGTCCCTCTTGTACAGGCCTCGCTTGTCCCAAAACGTTCCCCAGTGCCTAACAAATATAAACCCCTCCTCCCTACACCACTATCTCATCCACGCATTGAAACCCCTGATCTCCCCCTGCCTAGCTGGCCCTGCGCGTGGAACAGGTAGCACTTCAGAGAACACTACCTTTGAGGTCCTGGCTTTCTGCTTCCTGCCTAAAAGCCTAAATTTGGCCTCCAGGACCTCCCAGCTACACTTGCCCACGTCGTTGGTGCCGACATGCACCACAACTGCTACCTCCTCCCCAGCACTATCTACCAGCCTGTCTAGGTGAGAAGTGATGTCCGCAACCTTCGCACCAGGCAGGCAAGTTGCCATGCGGTCCTCACATCCGTCGCAAACCCCCCTCTCTATGTTTCTAATAATCGAATCCCCCACTACAAGAAGCATATATTTCTTGCTCTGGGGTTTCTGCACCAGCCTCCACCACTGGTAACATATGAGGGCTGTGACAGCCCTAGTTGTGGTATGGCTATCCGGCCTATGCAAGGATCAAGGTAATGCTACGTTCTTGGCAGCATTGTTGCTGGATTGTTCCAGTCCCTTGTGGTTGCAGGATTAGGTGAGCAGCCAAGGAGCAGAAGCTGATGTAGGTCTGTGTGCTAACTTCCCCCCTCTCCCTCCAATTGTTTGTTGTCCTTGAGCTGTTTGTGTTGGATCCTGAGCATTGTAAACAACTTTTAAATACCAACAACAAAAAACTGCTGGAATTTACAGAGGGAAGGGAAGAGATTAAAGCTGTTGTCAAGTTCAAGACAGAAGAGATCAATTCTGACACAATCCTGTTCATGTAAAGTAGGTGCCTTGTGGAGGGGGCTCCTAGCTCCACAGCTCACAGTCTTGGGAGAGCATCCTGTTTAATGTCATGAATGCATCAGTAGATAAGCATACCTCTCTGAGCTTGTGCAGAATGCTTGTTATTAGTGCATCATTAGTGTATACGGTGCTTTACAAAGGATGAAGATAAGTTGCATTCTACATGCTGACACAAGGCAGACAAAAGAGGAAGGGAAAGGGGATGGAGGCAGGGTTAGGCAAGGAACACGCATGTGACTGTTTCCGTTACGTGTAGTAAGGAGTGGAGGCTAAGGCTGCAATCCTATGCCCACTTTCCTGAGAGTAAGCCCCATGGAATCCAGTGGGACTTACATCTGAGTAAACATGCATAAGATTGTGCTGTAAGGCATGGTGCCAAGGGCTTTGTGGAGAAGGTGGATTTTAAGAAGAGGTTTGAAGAAAGCAAGTGAGGAAGCACCATGCAGGTGTCCCAGAGACAATTCCTTCTGGATTCCTTTTCTCATCAGGGCATAGTTCACAGGAACAGTTAGTTCCTGAAAGAAAAAAATGGTAACTAGGGCAGAGAGTGTGACTTCCAGACTGCAGCTTAGCATCTATAGATGTGGACCGCAAGCAAGACCCAGAGCTTAAGGGTAGAGGGTTTGGTGCAGTGGGCTAGATAAACCTGAGTTCAAACCCCAGCTCTGTCATCAGTTACACGAAGGCAGTCACTGCCTTTCACCCTAACCTACTTCATAGTGTTGTTGTGAGGATAAAATGCAGGTAAGAAGGAGAGCTATACCATATAATGAAAATAGAACAAATCTTTTTTACTTTTGAAGTATGTGCCATACTTATGCTAAAAGTGTTTGCGCACTTACTGGGGAGTGAGTCCCGCTGAGACTTTTTTCTAACATTTAGGATCATGTTGCACTTGTCTCATCTTTAGGAATTTTTTTTTTCCCAGTGTATAGTATTGTGTGTGTATCAGCCTCAGCTCTTCACCAGGAAATATTCTCTGCTCTTTCCATGAATACATTTTTGTGTGTTTGTTTATAAACATTCCTGTAAAAATAGGAAGAGAAATGGCAGTATATAGCATTGTTTTTCCAAGATTAAATGATGTTTTAAAGTAGAAAAATGACCATTTTAGGTACAGGGGACACCAATCTTATAAACAAACATACAAGTGAAGCATGGACATGGCTACCTCATCGTTCCTAGCATGTGCATGCATGCATCGCACCCTTGAAACAGGCTCCCACACTATAAATGTAGATAGCACAAAGCAAACCAATTCTCCAAATGCTATTTATGCTGGCAGGACTACCAATGATATCATGACTGTAGCTTGCTTGCAATAAATGTGATGGTTTTTACCATTAATCGTTAAGTAGTGGTCGTGTTCTGTGCGGGACTTAACGACCGGCTCATGTTCTGCTTTGACTGGCTCCTCTCAGGGTCCTGTTCTCATCACCTCGCTTCACCCTGGAGCTCTGCTTCTGCCAGCTTCTCAGCCAAGACAAGGCCCTTTGGCAGTCTGCCATGTGATAGCCAGTTGACAAGCTTGATACCTATTCAGAGTAGGGATATTTTGTGCTGCTGAGAATATCGGGCGCAGAGGAAAGGAGGACAGGTTCTATCTGGACTTTGCTACAGACATAGTCACACTCCGTTCCAGAATAGCTTAGACCAGTGGTTCTCACACATTTAGCACCTGGACCCACTTTTTAGAATGAGAACCTGTCAGGACCCACTGGAAGTGATGTCATGACTGGAGGTGACACCATCAAGCAGGATAATTTTTAACAATCCTGGGCTGCAATCCTACCCACACTGACCCAGGAATAAGTCCCATTGACTATCATTGTTAAGAGCATCTTCATAGTAACCTGTTAAATGTACAGATCTGTGACATTTCCCAAATTCAGCCACATACCATGGCAGCATCAAGTCTGATATATTCTAAATGAAATATTGAAATGAATGGGGACCCACCTGAAATTGGCTCGTGACCAACCTAGTGGGTCCTGACCCACAGTTTGAGAAACACTGGCTTAGACTGCATGAGAAAGGTAGACACTGCAGCGTTCTGTCTTTTGAAAGATTCCCTGTCACTCTGCATGCCAGCTTTGCTAAGAAATGCTGCTGCAGTGTGTGAGCTCCGTCTTTAATGCTGTTGTATTTACCACATAAGGCAATGAGAGTATTTAGCTAATGCTATCCCTTGCCAGGCTGAAGCATTAAGCCACACATGGGGGCGCACACAGCATGCTATGGTAGGGAGGCGGAATCAGGAGGCCTGCAAGAGGGAAAGAAAAATATTTTTCCCTTGCCTCTGCATAGGTCCCCTGATGGCCTGTGGGTCTCCTCGGACCTAAGCCAGCTGTGCAGCTGGTTTAAGTAAAGGAGAGCCAGGAAGTGGAGCAATTTGAAAAATGGGGGATAAGATTCAGCGTGTATGACTGCCACTGAATCCACCCCTCCCTCCATCAACATGTCCCCAGCTCCTCCCCCAAAAGGCTCCATTATTTCCCCTCCCCTGCTCACCCCGCCACCAACATACCTTCTCCTGGGTGCTCCAGGGACATGTACATCTTCGTCAATATTTTATGCTGCCAGCCCTGTTGTGCACATTGTTGCTGCGTCTGCAGAGCTGACAGAGGGCCTTCTGCTGACAAAACACTAGTTCCATCAGTGGAAGGCACCCATAGGATTGAGCCTGGAGTAACTTAGGTTGCAATCCTATACACACTTTCTTAGGAAAAAGTCCCGTGGAACACAGACTTCTGAATAGGCATGCATAGGATTACACAGTTAGAGTGTAGGGAAGAAGTCACCTTAACAAAATTAGAGCCTAGCCCAATCGTTTCTGCCACCCATTGATGCAGCACTGCCAAAATGGCAACCACTGCATTTTGTGGTGAGGGGGTAGTTGCAGAGGTCCCCTCTAGGTAACAACTGTTCCCATACCTGGAGGTAAGCCTCCATGGCACAGAGGGAACCACTCAACATCTGCAACAGCTGTTTTGCAGGTGCAGGTCTGCATTGACCCACACTGCAGGATCAGTCACCAGACACTGGTGGTGCTGGCACTGCCGATCACACACCCCTCATGAGACCAGATCCATCCATCCTCTACCCCCTTCCTGTCCTCCCTTGCCATGCATGTCACTGCCCCCATTCCATCCTCCTTCCATCACCTCCCGCCTCTTTTAATGACTTTCTAAAGTCATCCAGCAGCAGGACACACGTCGTCAATAGCAGGAAGGTGCAGGCCTGTCCTCTGATGCTGCCAACTGCACACTAAGGGTGCAATCCTAACCCATTTTCCAGCGCTGACACAAGGGCAATGCAGCTCCAAGGTAGGGGAACAAGCATTTCCATACTTTGAGGAGGCCTCCAAGAGTGCCACCCAATTGCAGGATGCAGCACGCATCCCATTGGGTACAGCCATGTCAGTACTGGAAAGTTGGTTGGGATTTGGACCTATGTTGCAGTCCGTGCCATCGCAAAGGAGTACCCAACATCACACAGATCACCATGGTAAATATAAAATTGGACTCTAGTCTGTTAAACTTGACAAGAACTTTTAATTCTTGGTGGAATAATTTTAATAATTGGTGGAATGCGGAGAATCAGTGGGATACCGCAATCCCGGGCTATAAACTCTACAGGAGGGACAGGCAGGGGCGTGTTGGAGGTGGGGTGGCCCTTTATGTTAAGGAAGGGATAGAATCCAGCAAAGTAGAGATTGAAGGTGGGTCCGACTCCACCGTAGAATCTCTGTGGGTTAAATTACCAGGCTTGAGCAGCGATGTAATACTGGGGGTGTGCTATCGTCCTCCAGACCAGAAATCTGATGGGGACCTTGAAATGAGGAAACAGATCAGGGAGGTGACAAGGAAGGACAGGGTTGTAATCATGGGGGACTTCAATTATCCTCATATTGACTGGGTCAATTTGTGTTCTGGTCACGATAAGGAAACCGGATTTCTTGACGTGCTAAATGACTGTGGCTTAGATCAGCTAGTCACGGAGCCCACCAGAGGACAGGTGACTCTGGATTTAATTTTGTGCGGTACGCAGGACCTGGTTAGAGATGTAAACGTTACTGAGCCATTGGGGAACAGTGATCATGCTGCGATCCGTTTTGACGTGCACGTTGGGGGAAGAATACCAGGCAAATCTCTAACAAAAACCCTTGACTTCCGACGGGCGGACTTCCCTCAAATGAGGAGGCTGGTTAGAAGGAGGTTGAAAGGGAGGGTAAAAAGAGTCCAGTCTCTCCAGAGTGCATGGAGGCTGCTTAAAACAACAGTAATAGAGGCCCAGCAGAAGTGTATACCGCAAATAAAGAAGGGTTCCACTAAATCCAGGAGAGTGCCTGCATGGCTAACCAGCCAAGTTAGAGAGGCTGTGAAGGGCAAGGAAGCTTCCTTCCGTAAATGGAAGTCTTGCCCTAATGAAGAGAATAAAAAGGAACATAAACTGTGGCAAAAGAAATGTAAGAAGGTGATAGGGGAGGCCAAGCGAGACTATGAGGAACGCATGGCCAGCAACATTAAGGGGAATAATAAAAGCTTCTTCAAATATGTTAGAAGCAGGAAACCCGCCAGAGAAGCGGTTGGCCCTCTGGATGGTGAGGGAGGGAAAGGGGAGATAAAAGGAGACTTAGAGATGGCAGAGAAATTAAATGAGTTCTTTGCATCTGTCTTCACGGCAGAAGACCTCGGGCAGATACCGCTGCCCGAACGGCCCCTCCTGACCGAGGAGTTAAGTCAGATAGAGGTTAAAAGAGAAGATGTTTCAGACCTCATTGATAAATTAAAGATCAATAAGTCACCGGGCCCTGATGGCATACACCCAAGGGTTATTAAGGAATTGAAGAATGAAGTTGCAGATCTCTTGACTAAGGTATGCAACTTGTCCCTCAAAACGGCCACGGTACCAGAAGATTGGAGGATAGCAAATGTCACGCCTATTTTTAAAAAGGGAAAGAGGGGGGACCCGGGAAACTATAGGCCGGTCAGCCTAACATCTATACCGGGTAAGATGGTGGAATGCCTCATCAAAGATAGGATCTCAAAACACATAGACAAACAGGCCTTGCTGAGGGAGAGTCAGCATGGCTTCTGTAAGGGTAAGTCTTGCCTCACAAACCTTATAGAATTCTTTGAAAAGGTCAACAGGCATGTGGATGCGGGAGAACCCGTGGACATTATATATCTGGACTTTCAGAAGGCGTTTGACACGGTCCCTCACCAAAGGCTACTGAAAAAACTCCACAGTCAGGGAATTAGAGGACAGGTCCTCTCGTGGATTGAGAACTGGTTGGAGGCCAGGAAGCAGAGAGTGGGTGTCAATGGGCAATTTTCACAATGGAGAGAGGTGAAAAGCGGTGTGCCCCAAGGATCTGTCCTGGGACCGGTGCTTTTCAACCTCTTCATAAATGACCTGGAGACAGGGTTGAGCAGTGAAGTGGCTAAGTTTGCAGACGACACCAAACTTTTCCGAGTGGTAAAGACCAGAAGTGATTGTGAGGAGCTCCAGAAGGATCTCTCCAGACTGGCAGAATGGGCAGCAAAATGGCAGATGCGCTTCAATGTCAGTAAGTGTAAAGTCATGCACATTGGGGCAAAAAATCAAAACTTTAGATATAGGCTGATGGGTTCTGAGCTGTCTGTGACAGATCAGGAGAGAGATCTTGGGGTGGTGGTGGACAGGTCGATGAAAGTGTCGACCCAATGTGCGGCAGCAGTGAAGAAGGCCAATTCTATGCTTGGGATCATTAGGAAGGGTATTGAGAACAAAACGGTTAGTATTATAATGCCGTTGTACAAATCTATGGTAAGGCCACACCTGGAGTATTGTGTCCAGTTCTGGTCGCTGCATCTCAAAAAAGACATAGTGGAAATGGAAAAGGTGCAAAAGAGAGCGACTAAGATGATTACGGGGCTGGGGCACCTTCCTTATGAGGAAAGGCTACGGCGTTTGGGCCTCTTCAGCCTAGAAAAAAGACGCTTGAGGGGGGACATGATTGAGACATACAAAATTATGCAGGGGATGGACAGAGTGGATAGGGAGATGCTCTTTACACTCTCACATAATACCAGAACCAGGGGACATCCACTAAAATTGAGTGTTGGGCGGGTTAGGACAGACAAAAGAAAATATTTCTTTACTCAGCGTGTGGTTGGTCTGTGGAACTCCTTGCCACAGGATGTGGTGCTGGCGTCTAGCCTAGACGCCTTTAAAAGGGGATTGGACGAGTTTCTGGAGGAAAAATCCATTATGGGGTACAAGCCATGATGGGTATGCGCAACCTCCTGATTTTAGGAATGGGTTAAGTCAGAATGCCAGATGTAGGGGAGGGCACCAGGATGAGGTCTCTTGTTATCTAGTGTGCTCCCTGGGGCATTTGGTGGGCCGCTGTGAGATACAGGAAGCTGGACTAGATGGGCCTATGGCCTGATCCAGTGGGGCTGTTCTTATGTTCTTAATTCCAGAGATGCTGCCCAGCCCAGCCCAGCCACACGTGCCAGAGGTTTTGCACTCTGGTGACATGCAGGCAGCAGCAGCTTTCTGGGACCTGCCCTACCATCTCTGTAACTGTTCAAAAAACATTTAATGCTGAAAATCTGTTTCTCTTTAAATGGAAACACTAACTGTGGCATTCTTTAACCTCTGCATTGTGGTGTCCTGTTTTGCTGTGCAGTGTCAGTAATTCTTGGCTTGGCATGTTTCTGGAATTATGAAATGATGTTGTATTGGCTCATTGTATTTAAATTTTAAACATATTGTTAGGGGTTCTTTTTGTTAAGGGGAGGATGCACAAATACTGAAGCAACAAGTTGAACGCCTTCTATTAAAGATATGATCCAAAGTTTTTGCACTAGGGAACAAAAACTGCAAATGAACAATCATGCTTGCACCATTATGTGCAGTGCCAAGTGATTATTCTAATATAAAGAAAAGAAATCATTTGGTACCAATCCTCTTGGTGTCTACTATAATGTGTAGCTGCTGTCCCAATTCCTTACTTGTAAAGGGGCTTCAGATCTTCATAACCTTCAGCCTTTATTCTACAAAGCCTTCAAAATAATCTCAGTGCCCAGCATGTCATTTAGAAGAAGCTATTTCTGAAGGTATTTAGGGTCCAGATTGTCTAGGACTAAAACTGTGGGTTGGGAGCCACTAGGTGGGTCATGAATCAATTTCAGGTGAGTCCCATTCATTTCAATATTTTATTTTTTAATATATCAGACTTGTTGCTACCATGGTATGTGACTGCATTTGGGGAAATGTTACAGATCTGTCCTTTTGACAGGTTGCTATCGATATGCTTTTAACAATGATAGTCAATGGAACTTACTCCTGGATAAGTGCGGGTAGAATTGAAGCCTAGGATTGTTAAAAATGTTCCTGCTTGATGATGTCACTTCTGGTCATGACATTAGTTCTGGTGGGTCCTGACAGATCGTCATTTGAAAAGTGAGTTCCGGTGCTAAAAGTTTGAAACCTACTGGTCTAGGACTTTTGAGGTAACATTTGCAGGAATCTCATAGTAAGGTTCCTTATAAAACTAAATCACCATGAGGAAGTGAGTTGCAAAGCCAAGATTTGCTAAACTATCTTGACTACTGTAATGGGTAATACATGTTATGCCCTTGAATACTGTTTGGAAACTTTAGCTAGTGCAAAATGTAACTATCTCCTTGTTGTCAAGAGATGATGTAGAATAATTGTACACTGGCTGCTGTTTGATTCCAAGCCTCATTCAAACACTAGGATTGATCTTTAAAATCCTCCTGGTAAGCCAAGTCACATCCTGTCTTCCTCACATTCTTCACCCACTTGTCTAGCATTGGGAGAGCAGCTGGGCAGGCAGCAGACTGGGAGGTGGTAGGGCAGGTGCAGGACACCCCCCAGCAGTTTGCTATCTCTCCTAGCCTATTGCTTGAAGTGAACATTTCATTTGGCCTCATAGATGAGCTGCCCCTGCTTGTTTAAGCAAATGAGATAAAGTTCTAGAAGCATCAGGAGAGCAAAAAAGAGAGAGGAGGAAAAATGACTGTGATTTGCTATGATGTCTGTGCATGAATATTTTGCCCTGAAGGAATGCAGATGCATTTTTGCTCCGTTAGAGCACAGTTTTCAACAGACCAGCAATGATGCACTGTACACAGACCATATTAAAACACAGTGTTCTTCTGAGAGTTTTCCACAGCATTTTCGTCTAAGTACTTGTTTTGTAAAGGGCATTTTATTTGTTTGTGCAGAGACCCTAAATAGTACATGTCTCGGTTGAGGGAAATCAATGTGCTGTTCCTTGATGGACTGGAATGCATTTTAATAAAAGACTCTTTAAAAAAAAAAGAAAAATAGTGGTTGTTGGTGTGTCTAGTCCAGTTCACCCTTTTTCAGTATGAAATATTGTCTTGTATGAGCAGAAAGAAGGTCAGGTAGTTCTGTTAAGTGGCAAATATAATTTATATGGCAGCCATTCTGAAAACTGGAGTGGCCACTAGAAAACAGTATCTGTGTTCTGGCTGTTCCATATGGTAGTGATTGCAAAGAATGAATTGCCCCAGTTGTTTGGAGAGTTTCTGCTCTACCTGGACATTCGTGGAGGGGGCTGGTGGTAACATAAACCCTTTTCATGTAATGGGTCCAATAATATATGTGGCAAACTGAACTGCAAATTGTAATCCTACCTATTGTAACTGTCACATGGAGCAGCCATGAGTCAGAGGCTGTTTGAAGCATCTTCCAGGTGAGGTCATGATGGTCATAATATATAGATAAGACTGCATTTTGTGAAGTACGTCGTTGTGCGAGAAAGTGAAGAACATTCGTCAGCCAGCCTGACCTGGAGAAAATCACTTATATCTAGCTATATAAAACAGATTCCAACACTGAAAGAAAAACCTATAAGTCCTCTCAGAATATAGTACAGGGCATTTTTAGCCATTGACCAACACCAATGAACATCCCATTTTCAGATTATCTTTCTCATACAGAATGTCTAATTCGATTGAGGTGTGTGTGAAACATTGCCAGGCTTGCACCCAACTGTCATTCTAGACAGATGGTTCAAACGTATGTGTTCTGTGCAATGTCTAGGAAAGCATCACCTTGTTTCAGGAAACCATTAGGAAATTAAAATGCTTACCCTTATCTTGCTTTAAACCAAAGAGCAATGGACTTTATTGGTTTCAGAGATGAAACCGACTCTTACAAAGAGTTTGAATCACAAATCATTTGTCCAGGGCACATAAATTAAAACTCAGTATATTGAAAAAGGCAGGGAACCACCCAGCATTTGTGCATTATGCTACATAAGCCTGCAATGAAAACAAGAACAGGCAAATCACAGTTGCCAGTTCAAGACCGGGTTTGGGTAAATAGCTGAAACTTTTCACAGGGGTTGTAAATTGCAAACTATGGAACCCTTTCCAGGAATAACAATTTGCTTTTCCAAAGTACAGTTGATCACTTTTGGAGGGGTTGTTTTTCTCTCACTCTCCCTTTTTTCTAAGGGTAGGATGCTCTAGTCTCAACATTGTGAAAAGCTGCATCATTTCTTCCTTCACAGCTGTCCGTGAATTATCTCTGGTTGTTCAGTAAAGAGGTTATAACTCTATAGTTAATAGGAAAGAACCCAAAGCTCTGTCCTGAAAGTTCACTACTCTAGCTCACTACTTCCACAGCGCTTTCAGTACCATTCAGTTTTTCACATGTCTATCTAAAGCCTTGACTTGGACAAACTGTTTTGTCATGTGATAAAGTGGTTACTTTATTCTCACCACCTTCTATTGCATGTGTTGACCAGGCAATGTACCTAAGTTAGCAAAAAGACCTTATGACCAAGGATACCCTGTAAGGTAATGTGCAGGGACATAGCAACTGGGTCTGCTGGTTCATGTTATTGTGAGGATAAAATACACTGTTGACGGGCAGCCCAATTCTGAGCTGCCTGGTGTGCAAGGCTGTCATGGTGCCAAAATGGCTACCAAGGCATCCAATGCATGCTGGGCAGCCCACAGTGTCTCCTCGGGGAAAGGGGACTTTTGGAAGGGGAAGGGGACTTTTGGAAGGGGACCCAGGGGGGACACTGGAAACTATAGACTGGTTAGCCTAACATCTAAACCAGGTAAGATGGTGGAATGCTTCATTAAAGATAGAATCTCAAAACACATAGACGAACAAGCCTTGCTGAGGTAGAATCAGCATGGCTTCTGTAAGGGTAAGTCTTGCCTCACAAACCTTTTAGAATTATTTGAAAAGGTCAACAGGCATGTGGATGCGGGAGAACCCATGGACATTATATATCTGGACTTTCAGAAGGTGTTGACACAGTCCCTCACCAAAGGCTACTGAAAAAACTCCACAGTCAGGGATTTAGAGGACAGGTCCTCTCCTGGATTGAGATCTGGTTGAAGACCAGGAAACAGAGAGTGGGTGTCAATGGGCAATTTTCACAATGGAGAGAGGTGAAAAGCGGTGTGCCCCAAGGATCTGTCCTGGGACCGGTGCTTTTCAACCTCTTCATAAATGACCTGGAGACAGGGTTGAGTAGTGAGGTGACAAAGTTTGCAGATGACACCAAGGTTTTCCGAGTGGTGAAGACCAGAAATGATTGTGAGTAGCTCCAGAAGGATCTCTCCAAACTGGCAGAATGGGCAGCAAAACGGCAGACGTGTTTCAATGTCAGTAAGTGTAAAGTCATGCACATTGGGGCAAAAAATCAAAACTTTAGATATAGGCTGATGGGTTCTGAGCTGTCTGTGACAGATCAGGAGAGAGATCTTGGGGTGGTGGTCGATGAAAGTGTTGACCCAATGTGCGGCGGCAGTAAAGAAGGCCAATTTTATGCTTGGGAGAACAAAACGGCTAATATTATAAAGCTGTTGTACAAATCGATGGTAAGGCCACACCTGGAGTATTGCATCCAGTTCTGGTTGCCACATCTCAAAAAGGATATAGTGGAAATGGAAAAGGTGCAAAAGAGAGCAACTAAGATGATTACTGGACTGGGGCGCCTTCCTTATGAGGAAAGGCTACGGTGTTTGGGCCTCTTCAGCCTAGAAAAGAGACGCCTGAGGGGGCACATGATTGAGACATACAAAATTATGCAGGGGATAGACAGAGTGGATAGAGAGATGCTCTTTACACTCTCACATAACACCAGAACCAGGGGGACATCCACTAAAATTGAGTGTTGGGAGGGTTAGGAAAGACAAAAGAAAATATTTCTTTACTCAGCGTGTGGTTGGTCTGTGGAACTCCTTGCTGCAGGATGTGGTGACAGCACCTGGCCTAGATGCCTTTCAAAGGGGATTGAACAAGTTTCTGGAGGAAAAATCCATTATTGTTTACAAGCCATGATGTGTATGTGCAACTTCCTGATTTTAGAAATGAGCTGTGTCAGATGCAAGGGAGGGCACCAGGATGCAGATCTCTTGTTGTCTTGTGTGCTCCCTGGGGCATTTGGTGGGCTGCTGTGAGATACAGGAAGCTGGACTAGATGGGCCTATGGCCTGATCCAGTGGGGCTGTTCTTATGTAAGGGAAGTAGCCCCACAATGGGGCTACTCGATTATGCAATGGCTCTTGACCCAGCACAGAATCAAGGAGTCCTGTGTTAGGCCACACGGCCTGACACAAGGCTCAGAATCCGGTGGAGGTCCTGCCCCCTCCCGTACCCACTCACCTGTCCACTGCCCAGCAGTTTGGGCAAGCCACCAGGCAGCAGAACATGGGCCCAGCACAGGTTCGCGCTGGACCAGCAAGTGCCTTGCGACGCTTCAGGGTTCCATGACACACAGATTGAGAAATGCTGCATTTTCAAAATCAAAAAACACTGTTGTGCTATGGTGAGAAACTGGGAATGAGGTTTTTAAGTTGTGATGCTGCCTTATACTGGGTCACACTATCAGCTGTCTAGCTAATATTGTCCTCAGAGACTGGCAGCCATTCTCCAGGCATCTTCCCAGCCGTACACGGAGTTGGCAGAGATTGAACCTGCTTCCTTCTGCATGCAAAACATTTGCCCTACCACTGAGCTTGTTGCTGTCTTAGCCTAGGTGTAGTTGAAGATTGGGAACACATCTATGATTAGAGTGACAGAAAACATACAGATGCTAAATGAATCTGTGGAATACAGGTAAGCTGTTCAGAAGGTGTCATTATAAAAGATGCAGAATCTTAGCGAGTCCCATTGTAGAAGAACATTCTGCTTGCTAGGCATTTAGGATATAGTGCTATTTAATGCAGAAAGAATGAAACAAACGTTAGACTGGATGAAAAGGAGGAAGACACTGGATTATTTACAGGTGTGGGCAGGATTGCCTTTCTTTTTGAAGTGTGTGGCCCAGCTGCTTTCTTTTCCCATCTGGGGTGTTTTACTGAAAGTATGGTGTGTTTTCCTTCCTGCTTCTTGGGTGTGGAACATAACACATGAATTATCCTTATACTCCCTAATAAAACTTGCAGGCAATAATAAGTTTGCTTGTGTGGTTGCTGGGGCACGTCGGTTTGACTCTGTCGAGCCGTTGCTCCGGCGGCTACACTGGCTGCCGGTTCTGTTCCGGGCCCAATTCAAGGTGCTAGTTTTGACTTTTAGAGCCCTTTACGGCTTGGTTCCGGGGTATTTGAGGGACCGCCTCCTTCCCTACAATCCTGCCCGTGCTCTTAGATCATCTGGGGGGGGGGGCTTTTGACTGTGCCGCCACTAAGAGATGTGAGAGGGGCGGCGGCCAGGAAGAGGGCCTTCTCGGTGGTGGCCCCCGAACTGTGGAATACCCTCCCCTTAGAACTGCTCCCTCGTTGCTAACGTTTCGGCGTGGACTGAAGACCATTTTATTTCAAAAAGCTTTTAATTGTTGACAGGCTGGCTGGCGTTCTTGCTTTTATATGAAAATTCACGGGGTTTGTTTGTTTTTAGATTTTTTAATTATTTAAAAATTGTTGTTAATGATTGTTTTTAATGTATTTTTTAAAGTGTTGTAAGCCGCCTTGTGTGCCCGTTGGGCAAAAAGGCGGGGTATAAATTAATAAAATAATAATAATAATAATAATAAGGATTGGTATGGAGAAGCATGCCTTAATACAGAAGTGAGGACCAACTTTCCAGCACTGAGGAAAGGGCAATTCAGCTCCAAGATAAGGGAACGAACATTCCCATATCCTGAGGCGGTGCCCGTGACTGCCCCCCAACTGCAGGATGCAGCACGTGCCCCATTGGCACAGCAATGTCAGAGCTGGAAAGTTGGTTAGGATTTGGGTCTGAGTCAGTATGGCAGGGCTTCTCAAACTAGGGCATCGTGACGCCCCAGCTTGAGGGCCCTGGCCTCTGCCCCCTTAAGGGTTGGGGACGGGGGAGGCAGCTAAGGGAGCTGCAGGGACTGGCGTTTACTTACCAGTCCCTGCTGCAGCCTCCCTGGAGTACAGGGAGCTCTGTGCAATCCTCAGCAGGGCTCCCCAGCCTTCAAAAAGTGAAGCTGAGCGATCACACCCCACTTCTGGTTTTGCGGAGGCAGGGCGCGATCGCTCTGCTTTCACTTTCAGGCGCTTTAGGAGTCCTGTGGAGGGTTGCATAGGGCTCCCTGCACCCCTGGGAGGGTGCTGCAGGAACTGGTAAGTAAATGCCTGTCCCTGCAGCCTCCTTAGCAACACGATCCTGGGGGTCGCATTGCTGCCTTCTCCTTGCCCCTGCTGCCTTCCCCGCTCCCACGCAAAGACTTAATGGCTCTCAAAGTTCTTCAGAGAGTTTGAGAACCACTGCAGTATGGCCACTGTGTCTTTCTGACCCTTCAATCCTATTATTATCATAACAGTAACAGTTGACCTGGTTACCTCCTGTGGCACAGCTCCAGCACTTTCTGCTTCTCAGAATAGATCTTGTACTGAGGGTAAAATGTTCATCTGGTGAATGTGTTGTCGTGCTCATTTCCATGCTTGTGCCCAGCGGTATGGCATCAGGTCCCGGGAATGCTTTCCCTCTGTGTTGCACATTTTCAAGGGGTAAAGATGTTTCCATTTAATGTGGGGTTGCTTTGCCCCTCCAGAAGGATTTCACAAATAGTTGGTTTATTGTGTCAAACGTTGCCCTTTGTGAAGAGGAAAAGCAGCATCTGGAGAACATAATGGGTTCTTGGCAGAGTTGTTCCTGGGAGGCCTCTGCGTCACCCCAGCCTAGCATAGCAATCCACTCTGGCTCCCCACAGCCTTGCTATGGAGATTGGGAAGTTGCACCTGGGGGCATTATTCAATGGCCAAAGCCAATCCACTGCAGGAGGCAAGAGTTGCTGGCACCTAGCTGTAGAATAGAGTACAGGCTATTTTGCGATGAACTACTTTCAAACAAACAATGTTATGATCTTGATGGAAAAAATGAGCACAGGGCCAGGGATCATTGGCTTGGCCTCTGTGAAGAGGTGGGTCTTTCACATTGCCCTAGGTTGGTGCGGCTCCCAAGTCAATGCACACAGCAAGAAATGGATTTCTCTTTGTATGTTTTTGAGGGAGCCATCCAGAAAAGTAAGTCATAGGCTGGTGGTGGTAGTGGGACAGTGGTGTTGGCAGCAGTTCCCACTCCTGTCTGAAATGAAAATGGAGAAGATTTTCATGACTTCCATGAAGGGGCAGGGCTGGGCTGTCATAGGGGAAGCAGGTTTGGGGATTCAGGATGCCATATAAAGTAGACCGGCACAGGTGCAGTAAGGACCAGGTGCTAGTTGGGAAGTGCCACTTGTTTATTAAATGGCCTAAAATGAGTGACCAAATGCAAAAAGGGAAAAGGATACTCTACATATAGTAGTTGTACATATAATAGGTGAGAAAAGCAAACCTTGTTAAAATACCCTCTTCTCCACAACTCAGTGTTTTACATTTCTGTCCCATCCTTCCTTCAAGAAACTCAGAGAAGCATACAGGTGGGGCCTCAGTATCTGCAGGGGATCTGTTCTCGGCCTCTTGTGAATACCAAAACTCACAGATAATCAAATCCGCAGTTTTCGAGCCCATAAGCCATCTGAATGGGACCAGAGCACACCTCCGGTCCCCTCCAGAGGGCTTTCTGAAGCCCACAGACTGTAGCGCTTGTCCACCCACTGCCTCTGCGGGCTTCAGAATGGCCGTTTTGGCAGGAAAAAATGCTACTTCCAGTTTCCTGAGAGAAGCCAGAAGTGACTTTTTATGCCATACAAGGCATTCTGAGGCCCAGGGAAAGCCCTGACTGGGGCCATCACCTGAACTATAGCTACTGGCAGCAGCGCCAGCTCTAAATGCAGTATCGGGGTGACTGGGGATGCCATGGGGGGCCTGGTACAGGGCTTTGCCACAAGTTCCCTGGAAACCTGATGCTACAGTGCTTGGGAGATCACCTGCAGTCTTCACATAAGGAATATGGCTAATGGGCTAATTTATGGTCTTCAGTCATCTCTTGGTAAATCATCTTATGATGGTTTGCTATGAAGCAGAAAGTGGTTGTGAAAGGTTCTACATGGGGTAGTGGTTATAAACTTGTAGTGCAAATTTGGATCTGAAGGGTACCAGGTCGGTTAAAAATATTGCAGTTTGAGAAGAGTGTTGTGGAAAGAAAAATTGTAAAAAATAGTTTGTTTTTATGGATTGAATTTTGGAAGATAATGTTTGCCCAAACGTCTATCTCCTAAGAGTCTTAACTACCCCTTAACTATTCCCCCCATCAACCATAGTATGGGGCAGGAAACTACACAGTTGGAAACAAGGCTTCATCCATTTAGTGGCATCAATAAATCGGTGCTACCTATAGCACTTCAGACAGGTCATTTTTGATCTTTAAGAAAAAATAAGAAATTTCACTTCATGTCCAACTTCAGACATTTCAGAACAAAAGTTTTAATTTTTAGAACTTGGGAAACACTGAGTTGGCAACCTTCAGTCTTGAAAGACTATGGTATCGCGCTCTGAATGGTGGTTCTGGAACAGCGTCCAGAACAGTGTGGCTGAAAAGGCCGATTCGGGAAACACTATGTTTTGATAATTAAACATTGGACTATATATACAGATGGTTGAGCCATCCTGCCTGTGGATGCCAAATCAACTTACAGGATTTAAGTTTTTTTGTGCCATACCCAAGCATCCTATAATAAAATGTTTTTCATTATAAATTGGTTTTCTCTTTCCTTAGCAAAAAGATATTTAGGTGGCAATCCTGCACACTTACTTGAGAGTATGTACTCAGTGGAGCTTACTTCTGAGTAGATATGCATTTGGATTGTGCTGTAAGTCCTTGGGCCACTAAAGTCATTTCAGAAATTGACTGTGATAGCGTATTTTCTCTGTCTCCGGTGGATCACTCTTTACAGATCTATCTTCATACAATAATAGCTCTTGTAGCACTGTCATTATAGCATTCTTGGTCCTGATTATAATTTTTGCAGTATTGTAAAAGAAAAAGGTTAACATCCATAAAACTGTTCAAATGTTTGGTGCAGAAAAGTACAGCACCAAACATCTAAGCACCATACTTTCAGCCAACCGAAGCTCTGTATTCTGGTTAGCACTCTGGCTAACAAGGACCAATCACTTGCTGCTAGGAAATGCTTCAGGAGAGGAAACAGCTGGCAATGCAGTCTGCTCTAGATGGCTTCTTCAGCCAGGAGCCTCTGGTTCCCAGGAATGAGTCACCATCTGGCTCATCTTTGTGGAAGTCGCTCCTCCCATCATTTCCACTACTGCCAGGTAGGAGGAATGGGAGCAGCAGTGGTCAGTTATGTAGCAGGCTTCAGCCCGAGGCACTGGTAAGCACAGTACTGTGAACGTATCTATATTAGAACAGTGTTGTAATTACTTCCTACAGCACTGCTTCACATAGCACTCTGTTTTCCAGTAACAGATCCACAGCATTACAAGAGGTGTCACTCTATTGTACACTTTCCAGTTTTTCTGTGATGTTACAGTCATGGTGCTTGTCTGACAACTGATCTTGGTTGACTTGCAAAGCCTTAAGGGACAGCACATATGCATAAGCTGCAGGCTGGTGACCTCTGGTCTCCCTATGGAAAGCATATTTATAGAGGAGAGAAAACCCTGCTCTTTTTTTATCTATGTGAAATCCAGTATTGGTAGTGGAAAATAACACAGGTAGTTCCCATCTAACACCCAGACAGCTCATTCGGTAATGCTACTTAAGATGTTGTCTAGCTGACCAAGAGCAAGGTAGCCTGTAGCTAAATGGAAATTTGGACTTTTCCCTCCAGTAGCACACAGAGAAAGCACACAGACCTGTGTATTAGATTGTCATGTAATTAAGGAGTAGTCTAAACATGCATCAGAAAGAGGTACTAGAGACTTGTGCCAGTACAATAGAATGTACCCCTTAATATTATCACATTTTTAATGTTCCACAGCATGAAAAAACCTTCCTGCAGATAAAACTAGCATATGTAACAGAAAGGTTCTAGTTCGCTTTCTCTCTGCTGTGCTAGTTATCTACATGCGGACATACTTACATAGGAATGATTCAAAATGCATCCCACCTGCTGTGTAAAGTGGTATGATCCATTCTACCACCTGGGAGACTGTAGCACCTTGTTTGCACCTCAACTTGCTGTATGTTGACTTTAAAGCCTAGACATGCAGCAGTTTGAAACTGGTAGAGAGATGTGATACTGGAGTTGATTCTGTCCCTTCAGTCTGCAGAGTGACACAGTTTTTGAAAGCTGTTTCACATTCATACAAACTTCCTGCAATTTTATAGAGTAAGGTTCTATTCTAGTCCTTTGCCTGTTATGTGAGTTTTCTACTTGCAGGACGTTTTGCAGTGCAGAACATTTAAAAACACTACTCCCCCCTGCTAGCAGTCTGAAGTGGTACAGACATTGTACAACCTCATTCTGTTGTATGTGTAGGCCAGGTTAAGCTTCCTTCAAACACACTCATATCTGCATACACATTTGTTGGATTTTTTTTTTCAAAATGAGAAACATAACCCTTCCTCTTTTATAGTGAGTGACTCGTGAGCTTGAGGACACCACACTGGGAATTAAATATTTTCTGTTTAGCCAAGCTATTGAATAGGTTGGCCTGAGCAACATGGAGAGGGACCAATGAAACTTTGGGCGCAATCCTAACCAACTTTCCAGCACAGGCATAGCTATGCTAGTGGGGCATGTGCTGCATCCTGCAGTCAGGGGACAGTGATGGAGGCCTCCTCAAGGTAGGGCAGTGTTTGTTCCCTTAACTCGGAGCTGCATTGCCCTTATGTCAGTGCTGAAAAGTTGGTTAAGATTGCGGCCTTTGACTTGCAGAAGATCTTAAATAGATAACTGGTTCTGGGGAAATATGTATGGGATCCTTTAAATAGCAGCATACTGTGGGAGTTTATGAGGAATGTGAGGGATTGAACTTGAGACCTTCTGCCATAGCTATCACAAAGCTATAACCCCTCCTCTAGGAATTTTACACTCTTATGTTGTCATTGAGAGGAACTCATAAGAGCAACAGATATACTGTATAATGTGTAAAAGTTCAGCTTCTCCTCATGATCCTCATGAGAAGGATCTAAGGTGATTATAACAAACAACAACCAAGAGCAAGAGGAACCACTTCAGCACCACTTCAGGAGAGAAACTGAATAGATGGTGGTTAATGTGGTAATTGCTAATTAAATAACTGGCTAATGTGAGACAGATATGGGGAAATCCTGTCTTCCTTCCTGGCAATAAGATCTGTGCATCTGTGGAGTAAAGTCCCAGAGGATGGAGAGGAATCCCCATTGCTGGTGTAGTTTAAAATTGGATAGGGGCTTGGGAATCAGTTACAAGAGGGAAATGGCTGATGCTGTGTCTGTGTGAAACTCGAGCCAGTTTGGAAGAGAAATGTTTACTAGACAAGCATATATTTTTGTATTGCTTGGGGGTGGTTTGTTTGAGGATGAGAACGTTGGGTCAGGGAAATTAGTTCTAATGGGCAAAGTTCACTTCAAATGGAACTTCAGTGACTTTTGTAGCGTTATGTCAGGCAAGAACATAATAAGAACAGCCTTGTTATTTGGAAGAAGTAATAGTCATTTTAGCTCACTATTCAATCTCTGACCATGACTTATCAGTGCTGTCTACATCAGCACTTATGGAGTGAAATACTGTTTCCAGAAATGTAAGGCCTAAGAAGGAAAGGAAGGAAGGGAGGTGCGGGAAATAACCAAGATGCATATATTAAATTGGCATGGTTGTACTACATGTAGTCAGTACATTAAAAGTATGACACCATGGGTGCCAGGGCATGTGTTCTGAGAGTCCCTTCTACAGCCACCTTCTTGAGACTAAGCAGGTCTAGGTCTGGTGAATATCTGCATGGCTGATCACTTGGGAACCACCTCCACTTTGAATTTCATGATGGAAGAAAGGAGGGATATAAATGTAATAAATATTGTACAACTAAAAAGTTGTGGGAAAGCTCCATCCTTCCAAATGGTTTCCATACTGCTCTGTGTTGGGCTGGTCCATCAAGCCCTTTTGAAAGTAAATTGAGTTCAATATTGTGTTGGTTTTTCAAACATTAACTCAATGAGGAAACACTGAAGTCTATCACATTTCTCCCTCCAAAGCTACATCCCAGCAGAGAGAAGTTCTTTAATATTACATGAGGTCATATAATGATGATCATGATTATTTTGTTGTTACATTTATATCCCACTCTTTGTTCAAAGATCTCATGGATGGTGTACATCGGTTACTTCCTTTTATCCTCTCATCAACCCTGTGAGGTAGATTAGGATAAAAGATAGTGACTAGCCTATGGTCACCTAGTGAGCTTCACAGCTGATCTAGTGTACCATTTCAAGAATTTTGGAACTCAAAAGCACATGTGACAATTTGGACAATTTAGACTGTTTGTCTCTTCCATAAATTAAGCAGTCATGTTTATTTCTATATCAATTTTTTATTAAATATTTTAAACAATTCCAAACTATATCTTTAAAAGTGGCAAAGTAGTGGAGAAATTGTGGAGTATTGGTGGCAGTGGCACCGCCAATGTCCTACCCCCTTCCTGGCCTTGATCTGCCTTTCCGGGTCCACACCAGCAGATTTGGCCCAGAGGGTCAGAGAAGGCTTACCCCCCCACAAGGGGGAAAATGTTACCTGGTGGAGACCACCGGGACTGCCCCCTTTCCACAGGATGCAGTACGTGTTCTGGTGACTGCTCTGCCAAATTCCCAATCCAGTCTCTGCCTGGAGAATTATGCCCACATTTAGCTAATTAGCACCCCTTTTTCACCCAAAAATGACCCTGGTTCTGCCTTGCAGTCCTGCTAGACCCCACCTCCAGGGTAGCTTGCCTGTTCAACCTGCAGAGGTCCTCTCTCCTGCCAGCAGCTTCCCACCACTACAGCAGCCCCTTGGTCCTCAGCAGGTCTTAGGTACAGCAGCCACACACCAAACTCCAGTCTCTCCTGCAATCTGTTCCAGCAGTCTCCAAAGCCCAGTCACCACTGTCTCCAGTCTCTCCTCAAACATTTCCTCCTTCTGCTACCCACACCAAACTCTCCCTTCAGCAGGTGCTTTTATGCCTGAGAGTCTTATTGCCTTCAAGTGGCTGCAGCTGTGCAGCACACCCTCTGCTGAAAGCCCAGGCCTTACCCTTAAAGGGGCCACTGCTGACACCACACCCTACCTTCTTGCCAGATCTTCCACAATTCCAATACAGTGACACGGTTGCTTTGCTGGGAGGGGATTTAGGTAGGATTGGGCTGCCTGTGTGCCTAGGATTGCATGCTTAGTGGAAGTTATTTACTTTTAGGAAAACAGACTTGAAATTCCAGACTCCACCATAGGATTAACAGATTCCGTCATCCTTTTTCCTAAATACTTGTTCTGAAGGGTATCTCCTTGGAATCAAAGATTCCATTTGGCCTTCCAAATTTAAAAATGGATGTCTGAAATGGTATATTCTTCACATGTGGCACTCCCAGGGCCCAATCCTATCCACTTTTCCAGTGCCAGTGCTGCTGTGCCAATGGGATATGCACTGCTTCCTGTGTTGGGAAGGAGGTCACAGAGGCCTCGTCAAGGTACGGGAACATTTCTTCCCTTACCTCAGCGCTGCATTGAGGCTGCTCTGGTGCTGGAAATTTGGATAGGATTGGGACCCCAGTCAGAAAAAATCCTGGGAGAATGTTTCAAGGTGCTTTCTTTTCTGTCTTTCCTTCCTTTTTGGTAGAACATTGTGCACTTATTTGAATCGCGTGCACAAAGACACAGAGATGGAGGATGGGTTCATAGCTCAGTGGTAGAGTGCCTGTTTTGCAAGCAGAAGTCTCCCAGATTCAACCCCTGACAATTTCAGGTATGGCTGGGAATGACCCCATATGAAACTCCAGTGGGCACCTGCCAGTCAGTGTTGATTGAGTTAGATCATTGGTCTCCACACCGCAAATCACTGCATTGCAACGTTACCTGTCCAGGCACAGCAGGGGTGAAGACTTTCCGTTTCATGCCAGAGCCTCTACATTTTGCAGCTGATCTTCTCAGAACCTCAAACTGGGGAACTGCTTCCCCTACCTGTTTCCCCAGCAGCCTTTGCGCCCTGATTTCTGGGTCGAAGCGACTGCCTGGCACAAGATTCTGACTAGATCGGCTGCAAAATATAGAGGCTGCATGGAATTGAAAGCCTTCACCTGCACCCAGACAGGTAATGTGATACTGGATCCAGCCCACAGGCCACGGTTTGGAGGCTATGGAGTTAAACGGACTTAAGCTGACTTGGTTTAAGATATCTTCATATGCTTATGCCTAGAACTGCCAGTTCTCTGCCTAGAGAAGATGTGTATACTTCTCAGTTTCCTGATGCAGTTGGAGGTAAGGCAGCTGTGACTCTGCCCACCCATCTGGGTGTGACACAGCTGGAGTTCTGCTTATTACAGCAGTAAAGAAGATGGTGATTGGACTGTGAAAGGAATAGATTGAAGGAGTCAACATGATTTCAACATCTTTCATGGCACTAGGGATTTTAGAGTTGTATGCATGATCTCTGGTTCGAAATCTGGCAACCCTAGCCGTTCCCAAGTTTGTAAATGTATTCTTAAATATTTGGCTGCTGTTATGTAGTTGTTCATTTGGTCAAAGGCATGAGGCCCTGGATTGTTCCTTCCTGCTTCCTCATGAGATCAGTGGCAGGGGGCAGGGAGCAGAGTATGTACTCCACAAATATGAGCTGGACACTGGTAGTGGCATCTGAGACCAGCCAGGTCAGCACTGGCTGATGGACCACACCCATCAGAGGGCCCTTTAAATGCTCAGTACCAGTGACAGCAGTATCACTTAGTGCACCTTCAGGGGACAAGTGTGAGGCACCAGTTCAGAGGTTTGCCCCAGGATCCCCTAGCAACCTGTACAGGTTGTCTTTCTGAAGTTGGAAGGAGGGGTGGAATGGTACAATACTATGCACAGTATTGCAGACCAGCACTGGCCTAGGGGTATATGGTGTGGATGGAGTCTGCCTGACTGCCTGGCTGCCACTGGAGCTCCTATTGCTTGCTTTCTCTTCTGGAAACCAAGACTCCACTAGACCTTCCAGATTTAAAAATAGACCCTTTGCTTATGGAAAATTAAGGATGGATAAGCGGCTCCGCAGGATGCCTCTTTGCTTCTAATTATATTGTAAATCAATTGCTGTGTTAAAGAAAGAATCCTGGCAGGCAGCTGAATCCTCAGTGCAAGAGGAGTCTTTGTAACTTAAACAAGATGCTTTGGCAAATCCTTCAAGCCTGATTTTCATCAATGGGAGAGCAGGGGAGCAATTGGATGATGTACCAGGCAGGCTTCTGGGTACTCCAGCGGACCTCAAGTTTTGCATTGCCGGATTTCACATTGTCTTCTTCTTATTAGAGGCACAGAGAAACCATAGGTATAGCTTTGGGGCAAAAGTTCATTCTCTGCTTGCCCATGATTAAACAGATAAAGACCGAAATGCCATGCAGAGAGAAGTAGCATGTTTTACTGGACCATCGTTGGGTAGTGTGGAACTGTGTAAGCAGTGGTGTCACTAGGATTTGCGTCACCCAGTGCAGGAGGCCTGCGCATCACCCCATGCAGTGGGCGGGGCAACGCCCCAGGTGGTGGGTGTGGTGATGTACCATCACCCTGCCCCACTGGTTTTTTGGCTGTACCTTTTGATAGAACACAGATATTTCAATGTGGTTTGTTTCATTGCATTCTGCATGAAATTATGCATTGATTGATATATAACATGATGGTCTTATTCCTCCAAATTCTGATTTTAGTGATTTTGAAAACTTGTAGAGTCACACACACACCCGTGTCAACTTACTAACACCTTATTGCAGCAGTTATCAAACTTTTAGCACTGGGACCCACTTTTTAGAATGACAGTCTGTCCAGGACCCATTGGAAGTGATGTCATGGCCAGAAGTGACATCAAGCAAATTAAAATAAATAATTATAAATAATTAAAATAAAATAATTAAATAAAGGGGAGCCAGTCCTGTTCCACCAAGTGAATCTACTCTGAAGTAAGTCCTATTGTGGTCAATGGGGCTTACTCTCAGGAAAGTGTGGGTAGGATTGCAACTGTGAGCTCAAGCCTATGCATCTCTAACATAAGAACAGCCCCACTGGACCAGGCCATAGGCCCATCTAGTTCAGCTTCCTGTATCTCACAGCGGCCCACTAAATGCCCCAGGGAGCACACCATCCTGGTGCCCTCCCTTGCATCTGGCATTCTGACATAGCCCATTTCTAAAATCAGGAGGTTGCACATACACATCATGGCTTGTACCCCGTAATGGATTTTTCCTCCAGAAACTTGTCCAATCCCTTTTTAAAGGCGGCCAGGCCAGATGCCATCACCACATCCTAAAGTCTACTCTGAAGTAAGTCCTATTGTGGTCAATGGGGCTTACGCTCAGGAAAGTGTGGGTAGGATTGCAGCCTATGAGCTCAAGCCTATGCATGTCTACTCAGAAGTAAGTTCCATAGTGGTCAATAGAGCTTACTCTGTAGGCTGCCTGCAATACCCCCCCCCCCCAAAAAAAAAAGAATCAGTGAGATTTCCAGCCCTCCCGGTGCCCAGTTTAAACTTCTTCTATTTCAGGCACATCAGAATAAAGACCCACCTGGCTTCACAAGTGCAAAATAGAAAACTTACCCCTTACCAGCTGAAGCCTCTTTTTTGTCCTTTTTAGTGGGGGGGGGGGAGGCTGCCTTCTGGAGCATCTCCAGCTCCATTGGATTGGGACCTCACATCGGGACCATTGGGACCTTCTGGTGTCCTCACATTCCCCTTTGCTTGGCCTGACCAGCAGCCAAGGCACATCTACATACTCACAAGTAAACACAATGAGAGGCTGCTTGCTTTCCATAGGGCTCAATAGATTGCAACTGGGAGGGAGGGAGGGTCCTCCTCCCGTTTGTGTTTTTGGGAGGTTGCATTCATTGGATTGGGACCATTCTGGTGTAGTTGGAGTCCTCTCAGCCTGCCCTTTCCGAGGGACTATGGCAAGTATGCCTACTCACAAGTAAACACGCATTATGGCTCCCTTTCACTTTCCATAGGGCTCCATGCATTTTTTTCCTTCTGGTTTTTTGGCCATAACGTTTGAACGAAAGGAGCTATTTCAGTTCTGTTCTTTGCATTGCACTCCGCTGGCCATTCCACATCCAACGGTGTACGGCATGACGGGGTAGCTCCTAAAGCCGCAAAGTTAGCGTGTCACCACTTGGCACATCACCCGGTGCGGTCCGCACCCCCCTAGCGACGCCAGTGTGCGTAAGCACTTGACTTTTACAGAATTCTTTAGAACTGATTCTTCCTGTTAAACAGTTTTGTCAAACTCAGAAGATTACATACCTTCATACCAACTCAGATTGTTCCGACAAAATATTTTTTGTCACCTATGCTTGTGGCCCCATGTGCTTTCAACAGCAGGAGCCATTTCTCTGCAGTCCCATGGAATTGGGAAATGTGCCTGAAAGAAGCAACTGGGTGACTGAAAGAAGTCACACAGTTACTTCCCACCTCCCTCTTGGTGGGGCAGCAGTTGGGAAAGACTCAAGTGATCCACCTGTGCTCACACGGTAGCTTTATTCAATTACACTTCCAGCAGCATGTGATTGGGCCACAGAGAAGCAGCTTCCATGCTCAGTGCCTGAAAAGGGGCTTCCACCCAGCCAAGGACCTGCAGCTACTAATAAAAGGAATGCAGGGTTGCAAAGACATCACTGCCCAGGGCCAATTAAATCAGCAGTAATCACAGAAGGAAATGTGTTAAGGTCTGAGCTCTTGCTTTTACCACTATATGAAGAGGGGTTTGGCTATAATGTCTCTGTGGGTGGTCACCATGTTAAAAATCTAAAGGCACACATCATGGGGCATTGCCTATTTAAAGATGACATCATTAAGGCAGGGTGAAATTAATTGGGGGGAACACTGCCCCCCCTTTATCAGGCAGACTTCTTGTAGTTGAGAGGGCAGATTTGTGTAGCAGCAAGTAGTTGGGTAATGCAGAAACTGCCTGGAAGTGAATGGAAAAAGTGAAGTGTTTTGCTCCTCAGAGCAGACGACTCAAGCAGACTAAAGTACAGAAAGCTCTTTGCATTCTCAAACCATTAATAAATTCCTCACTCATCTCAATCTAAACAGCTGTACAAAGGTTTGCATTTGTCAGAAACTGGCTAATCCAGGAGAAAGCAGGCAGCTGCCAGCTTCAGCCAGGGCTTCCTTCCATTCAGTGAGGCCCAGAATCTTTAGTCAAAATGGTTGGTCTGTTGGGGTTCATGGAAGGTTAGGGTGTCCACTGAGGATGACATGCCTGTTGGGGAGCTTCTCCTCCTCGTTCCCAATACTAGCCTTCAGTTTACTCTCACTCTTCAGGCTACAGAGCTATTTTAATGTCATCATTAAAGCAGGGAGGAGCCAGGTGAGATTCTGCTTCAGGTGTGTTCTGTCAGTCAGTTTAGATGTGTAGTTGCTTAGATGTGAAGGAGCATTTGAAAAGATGATAGCCACCTTCAGACCTAAAGCCTACAGTGGTGATATAGTTCTGAATTCTGCTACCACATTCCACTCTTTATGTAGAATGGCTCTTTTAGTTTAGCAGTAGAAGAAATAAGGAGAAGCAAGAGAAATGGCAATTGTATTTTGCGTGTCTACAGTGAAGGAGGGTTCTCAAAATAACTGAACCTCTTGTTCTTCTTCTTGGTTTTGATACTGATTGGTTAATTTTAGGACTGACTCATAAAAACTAATGACCCAAGCCTGTTTGCTGGCAGAAGTAAGAGGATGCCAGCAGATGTGATGTTCCTCTGGTAGGCTTAATGAGGTCAGTGAAGAGGCCATTGTATGCTGGCGCCAATGTGTTGGCAGCGGGGGCAGGCAGTGAGAGGTATGGGGTGTTTCTGGGCAGGGAGGAGGAACAGGGGGTTGAGGCGGCGGCAGCACAGGTAGATCTGTCAGCAATGGCACATGATAGATCTTACACCTTCTTTTGTAAACCTCCCCTTTCCCTTCTCAAACATATACCACCACAATAGGTGGCATATGTCTGAGGAGACCCATATGCAGCTCCAGGGTCTACATGGAGGTAAGTAAAAATTACCTCGTTTGCCCTTGGGTTCCCCATCACTATCATAGGCTGTAGCATGTGCTGCATTGGCACTGCCGGTGTGGCTACATTGGTGCCACTTTTTGGCACAACTGCATTGGCACTAGTGGAGGGGGTTGGGCTGTAAATTTCCTAGAAAGCAGAATTTGCAGGAAATTGCATGAATTGTGTGAGTAGTTCATCATGTGTGTTGAATGAACATGTAGCAAAAAACCACAACTGGAGGTGGCTTCCCAGGGCAGAGCAAAATGGATGTGTCCATCACACTACAAGCAAATTCCATGCAGTTTCTTGCATGAAGTCATTTCCATATAGGAAATTTCAGCTTGTGAGGAGGTCCTTCTGTGAACATAAGAACAACCCCACTGGATCAGGCCATAGGCCCATCTAGTCCAGCTTCCTGTATCTCACAGTGGCCCACCAAATGCCCCAGGGAGCACACCAGATAACAAGAGACCTCATCCTGGTGCCCTCCCTTGCATCTGGCATTCTGACATAGCCCATTTCTAAAATCAGGAGGTTGCACATACACATCATGGTTTGTAACCCGTAATGGATTTTTTGGAATAGGAATGGTTCCTTGTGTTGTCCTCTGTATACTAGTTGTGCTGTTGAAATGGTAATAGCACTTATGACTTGTTTCTGCCTTTGTGGGTGGAAGATGTTGTACTTCCTGCCTCTTCCTCAGGAATTACTGGGTTATTCCTTGTTAACAAGTGTAGTGTCAAACAGCTGCTTGCCAGATCATCACATCTGTGCAGTACATCTGCAACATGTGCTTGCTGCATGCCAACTGTGGTCTTGAGAGCGCCTCTGAGCAGATGAGGAAGCCAGTAGCAAGACCATAAACACCACAGGAAACAGCAGCTGTCCCAGGCTCTGCTGTCAACTTGACAGAAAAGAATATGTGGGGAAAGAGACTTCAAAGCAGCAAAGCCAGAGGAAAGTGGTTGTAAGAGCTAAACCAATAGCACTTCTGATGTTTCCTCTTGAGCAGTCAGAATGTACAACCAGGGACCTAGTAACACATCAATGTTTTCCTGTATACTTTCCACCCTTCTCCAACTACTTGTAAGAGTTCCAATGACCAGCACATATTCACTGTAGTATGAGAATCTTCCTTCATCAAAGATAATTTCAGACATACCAGTAAAAGCACAGGTTTACAAAAGCCTACTGAGGTGATTTGTAGTCTCCACCTGTTCACTTTATGCACATCTTTCCAAACGTTGCAGGGTACCTGTTACCTTTTTTAGGGAGATGGAAGGCTCATACTGTATATACTGCCTGCATCTTTGAACAGTACCAAACTACAGCCACACAATGTCTTAAAATGTGATTCCCTCCCTTCTTACCTACCCTGGAAATAAATCAATCTGTTCATGAGTTCAGACAAGCACTCAAAAAAAACTTTGAGGGTTTTTTCTTCCTTTCAAATATTCAGTGGAAGACTTGAGCCTCCCAATTCAGCTGCTCTGTCCTTCTCTGTTACCCTTTCCCCTTTCTCCAACCAGTAAATTTTTGCTGTGGGAAAAGAAGAGGAAAAACCAGGTAGCAGAGTATGTTAGGACTGAGTATGTTCTGGGGAAACATGGATTTTCTGAAGGGAGTTAGCCCCTTTGTTATATGCACCATGTTGGCAGCCTCACTCAGCCAATGACTCTTAACAGAGCCTACAAATGATCCCCTGCTCTTTCAACCACACTGCAAGTGTGGGGAAAAAACAAACCAATCCTTGAATTTTGAGTTACTTGAGTTGGTATGTATTTTTACTCTATTTGTTTCTTGTGGAGAGTCATAGGGCTGGGTGGAACCTCAAGGGTCATCTATTCCAAATCCCCTCCACTCAGGCAGGATTAATTGTACCTAAACCTTCCTTGACAAATGTTTGGGGATTTCTCTTGTTCAGAACAGCAGTCTTCTTGTCTTCATGTGATAGTTTTCCATTGTCTTGCTTGGAGCATTTCCCTGGCTTTGTACAGACTAAACTTTCATTAAGACACATTTGGGGGCAAAAATTTGCAGAGTGTGCGGGAGATTCTGTAGAGATTGAGACTGGGTGTGCTTTCATGTGACACTAAGGGCAAGATCAGTTATGGTAATTACATATTTACTGATGATCCTGCCTGAGCGAATAACCATTTGGTTCTTTTATTAGAGGTGCTCAGTTTCTCTGTGTTCTCATGTGTGACCTGTTCCTCTATGCCCTACATTTTGACTGAATAAATCATGTTTTCCAAAGCATTTCTGAGAACTTCTGTATGTATTTCAATAGTTTCTGTGGTTAAATATTAATTTCAGTGATACCTGACCCATTGGAGAGTCAGCAGGGAACTTGAATGAATTGTGCCTGAAATGGCATCTGATGAAAGGAAAAATAAAGGCTTGTAGGGTTAAAAACTAGGAACACAAATAAATTAGGAAAGGAAACTCTTAACCAATGATACATCTGGTTTTGCCCTAAGGGTCAAACTAGACATGCATACAGATGTGCACTACATAATCATGCTTCCAACTGGACATGTCTCTTTTTCCTCACTATTAGCCATGGGGGGTGTCCTCTGGTCAGGACTGAAATGCTCAGGGACATCTTTCCGTGTAAGCTATTTCCTGTTCAAATCAACACCCTGAAGTGGCAATTTCCTTAACTTGGTGCTCTAGCAAGAAATCACTATTTCAGGAGTGTGACTTTTACTCGAAAACAATAAATCTCCCCCCCCCCGTCCTGTGCACATACGAGTCTTGACCAGGTTCTTCCCCACCCCAAATACCTGTTATTGAAGCACCAAGAAGAGGTGCTTCTGGTTGGAAGCATACCTCTATAGCATGTTTGCCCATAGGTCTTGTTTTGGTCTTAAGAACTTCACTTTGAGCTTCACCTGTGGATGCCGCAGTCTCATGTGGAATTTTGGTGGAGTGTAATGGACTCATTTAGGTCTTTGTCAAAAGTTTTTGAGGTGGAAACTAATGGTTCTACTCATCTCTCCTAGAAGCATTATTTTAGCAATGCCATTTTCTGTGGGCATGTACATGTAACAGGCTTCTCCTTCAGGAAAGTTATATATGTACAGATAAGGATAAAAAAAGTTTAAGTTTTGTAGAGGGTATTTCACAAGAATTTGGGACTTATTATATCATCTGAATAGAAGAAAAAGACAAAAGTCATCACATATGAACTAATAGTAAATGGCCCTGGGAGCAGAATGACCTTGGTGACATGTTCTACCCCCTTTTTGTCTTTCCCACAGTGCGCAAAAATGACACAATCTGAAGTGGTGCTATATATATACTTATAGGTTCAGTGTACCAGTATTGTGAGGAGCATGAAATCTAGGCTTCCTCAGATGTGCCTGGCATTAAGGGATTGAAAGGTTATGTGGAGGGGGATATTTATGCCCATCCAAAGCTATGAGTCATCATTCCGGGGAAGCCAAATGCCTATTTTTAATATATTGATGTCATCCGTGTATGGCAGATAATATTATTCATTGAGTATGGAATGAAAACATCCAGCCATTCAATTCCTGATAGCTAACAGCATAGATCTCTAAACCAGAATAAAACGATAGTATTATGCATTTTCTTGTCTCAGTAAGTGAGCATTAGTAATAAGCAGACTCTGCTTGCCTTAATATGGCAAATTGAGCAGAGTCAATATGGAACAGAAATAAAACCAGAAACTAGAGAAGGCCATGACAACACAAATTCTGAGCGTTGTTAACTTTAATTGCAAAATATTTCCCATCACATAAAAGGATTATTTACTATTTCCCCATCACATACAAGTTAAACTGCTAGATGTGTAAAAAAAAAAAATGAAAATGAAACCAGAATATTCACATATCAATTAAAATAAAACTATCCTTCAAGATTTTTATATAGGTATGTATTATTTTGGAAACCAAAAAAATGAAGCACCTAAGTGGTACTATAATGTTTTGCTTAAGATGCTACAATTTTGTTTAAACCTGTGGTTCTCAAATTGTGGGTCCAGTGGGTCATGGCCCAATTTTTGGTGGTTCGCGAAACTGACAGATCAGATTAGGCTATTGCATTAAGGTGCTGCTTGGTGGGGGGAGCTCTGCTGCCCAGTCACCATTATAGCCACACCCCTTGGCATTTATAAATCAGGCAGTAGCTTCTGAGGCTGCTAAAAGGTTTGAGAACCATTCGTTTAAACTGCCCTCCCCCAAACTGAAAAAGCTGCAGTGCATTACAGGATTTTGTTCTTTTTTTAGTATTTTGAAATTTTTAAAAAAAATGCAAAATACTCCTGGCATATCAGAAGAACTCCTGACAATAGTCTCTCATTTTATAACATTGAAACCAGAGTATCAACCCAGGCACAGATATGAAGACCTAGAGAATGCACACTCCACAAAAAATGAGCTGGCACATGCCATATCCTATCCCCCGTCCCAGGTCCAATCCAGCTGCACGGGATCTATTTGGACTTGCACCAGCAATATCGCTGGCAGAGGTCTGGATTGACCCAGAGCAGCTGTGGGGGCTTACTCTGGAGAAAGAGACAAATGTTCCCTTACCCCAAGGAGACCTCTAGCAGCCAAAATTCCCCCACATAATGCAATTATGATTGCAAAGATCACTACAAACTTCTAATTAATATAGGTCTAGCACACTCTGGTGTACATATGAACATTATGGCCTTTGCTGGATATAAACGAGTCTCACATCTGTCTGTATTGTAAAACAGGGAAATGCTGCATCAGCATAGTTGAAAGTTGTCAGGAGGTGTAAGTGAAATGTACTAATGTGCAGCACTATCCTGTTCAAATAGGAACCATCTGTAGTAGCGCTGGACTTTCCTCTTGAGTCTGATTGTGACACATGTGGACGCTGCTTACGCATTTGTTTATACATTACATTCCCAGTTCTGTTTTCTGACCCACAAAGTTAACAGGTATTGACTCTTGTGCTATCCACGTCATGTGGCTATTCAAAATTGGAGGGTGGGGAAGTGCTATTAACCTAGTCTGCTGTTGCAACACGTCAGAACTTTCAGGTGGTCTTACCTCTGTTATTTGGCACCCATGGTGAGAGGCCAGGGCTTGAATCTTGGACCTTCTGCATTTTGCAAATGCTCTACCACTCGCTTCTCCTGGGACATGCTGACTACTGGATCTTACAGAACCAATTTGTTAGCATCACTTGTTCTCCACTCCACTATAAGTTTCTTTTTCAAATGCTGTAGAACAAGTGTGCCTGTTTTCATATAACAACTATTGGTTTTTTAGTTATTTATGTCTAAAATGCTTGAACATATGACATAAAAACAACCAGCCACATTTGCTTGCATGCATATGGCACAAAGAACAGCCACCACAAACAAATCTTTTGTATATCATTGTTAGATTTGCTTGTAATCAGATATGGTTACCTATGGAGTTTTTTGAACTTTGAATTCAAGCCCTTCCCAGCTCAGCTACAAAGCTCACTGGGTAGCCTTTGGAAAATCTTGACCTAACGTCTCACATGGTTGTTAAGATGGAATAACCTCAGCTTCTGGAAGGGAAAGGATACAGAAACAACACACCGTGGCAACACCTGGATGGGATTAATGTTCTTGGTTGTGATGAGGAAACTGGATTACTAGACTCAGCACTAACATAGGAAGAACTCCTATACCCCAAAGGACACTTTGCAGCATTATAGATTAATCTTAGTCCTTTTTCCATAATGGAGACATCCTGCAGCATCCTTAATTTATGACACTTTGATTTGACTCCAGCAATAGAGCTCTATTTTAGCTCTAATTATGGACTTGAGGCTTTGCTATTACTTGGAAAATATGGCTCATTGAAACCCAGCCTTTGATTTCTCCTTCAAGGATCATAATCTCATCCCCAAGCAATCTGTAGTTTAACAGAAAGTACAGTTGTGTTACCCATTGGCACTATTAAGTGCCATCCCCAAGACATTTTCCTGGAGACAGGTTGTGAAAGGAGACTTTGTGAGGGGGAAGGGGAGAAGTGATGATACTGTGCGTGTACATGCACACACAGACACGCACACGCCTCCACGCTTCTCTGCAGTGTCTATTCTAAGGGTCTCCCATGCCAGACTCCCTGGGAAGGAGAAGAGGCCCTGCCTCCCTGGACTGCTGGAATCCCCAGGAGACCTTGTGGCTATACACAGACTGTTCCAGGGGTTCTGGTGGACGCAGATGTTAACAGGATAAGATGCATTAACTCCCTCCTATGCTTTTCGCTCTTAGTACTTGATAGTGGCTGATGTAGCCTTTAAAACAAAGAAGTAGGCAGAATTATACAGCCGTAGCAGATAATTTTTAAGAATCAAAGCAAATCTTAGAAAATCTTTTTAAAATATCTCCCGAAAAGTACAGTCCTGGTTCAAAAACTTTGTAGCATGTTGGTCATGCAGAAGAACAAATGCACAGAGCAAGAAGGGCAATACCATTCCAATTTTTTTTCCCCTGTTCCATTTTCAGCTGTGAAATTTTTCAGTAGCAGGAAAACAAGGCTATTTCATCCTTGTTGTTTAAAGAACAAAGGCGTAGGCAAAGTGGCACTAAGCAGAGCAGAACTAAATCTCATCCCCTTTCTACACATCAGGGTTCAGATTGTCATACTGTAAGGCAAGTGTCCCTGACTAGGAAACTTCAGAGGATATTGTCATGATCCATTAAGGATGATCATATGGAAAGATCTCTCTGGACTAGGATTGCCTCTGATGTCCCATGTGTGCAAAAGCGTGTTCTGTGTAGGATTATCGCCCATGTGTTGTGTTCAGGCAGACAGTATCAGTGTCAAACTAACGATCAGCACTTCAGTGTTAACAACATTGTTCACCAGCTGGGTAGAATGCTGGAGAATCTGAATCCAGATATCCTCTTCCCTTTTCCCTGCATCTGTTCAGGAGAGAGTAGATATCTCTGTGCTGTTGGAGGAGGCACACAGGTTCTTACCATGTATCTCTGGGTTAGTACTAAAAGGAGCGTATATGTGATACAAATGTTGAGGATAACATTTGGAGATGGAGAACTCTAAACTTGGATCAGACAACCTTCAGCACTGGGGAGGGAGATTGGAACACTCTCACCCTGGTGGCATAGTGCTATGATTGCTGTTTTATAAGAACCATGCTGAGATCAAGAGGTCTCGTGGCCTTGTTTGTCATGTATCAGGGGATTTTTTTTTTATGGGTCTGTGTGCTGCTTTTCAGCATCAGATGTAATGTTTAATCTCATTTAATAACAATAAAAGTCTCCTTCACAGGCACATGCTGGAAAAATGGGATGGATCTTACTAAAAACAACGAATGTGAGCAGTTCATGGTCTTCTCCCATTACACAGAGATTTATCCGATCTCTTGCATAATTTAATCTTTGCATCTGTGAGACCACAAATGTTTTACATTTCTAACATTTATGGGCAGACATAGAAAACATCTGTGCAGGCCCAACACAATAAAACATCTGGAAAGCGTCTCTGCGTTTTTATGACACATGTAGCATGATCTTTTGTCTGGAACAAGTGTGCTGCTCTCACTAGTAGCTTTATATGTTCCCTACTGGGATTCTTCTTGACTTGAATGAGCACTGAAAGGACCTCCCAAATTAACCTTCCCTTCAGAAGAAAGTTGTGAACAAATGGTAAAATAGACTAAGAAGGGGACCCCTTCCTCCCAGTCGCTAATACAAAAAAGTGCTGTGCAGGGGCAGACCATATACAAATAATCTAACTTACATTACTACCATTGTTTAACATTTATTCCTTGGCCAGCTGTTTGCTTAGGCACTATATGTTACATGGAAGTGATGTGTGGTCTCTGCCTAGAAGGATAACAAGTTAGAGATCTGGATTAGTAGGGTCTCCACAGGCAATTGTAGAAGCAGCATTCCTCCAGAGGCCAGTGTGGCTAGCCAAGTGAATCTCATTGATCACATGTCTGTCAGCATTTGAAAATCGCCAAACAGGTAACAGACCCATGTGAAACATGTTTTAGCCCATTAGTTCTAGTCCTGCTCTCCGGAACCACAGAAAGTAAGTCCTTCTCTTTTTCTGTGTGACTCAGCCCTTCTGATGCTTGAACACGGCTATCACATCTGTCTTCTCTTTTCTAGGCAAATCATACCAAAGTCTTTTAACCGTTCCTCATAGATTTTGGTTTCCAGACCTCTCACCATCTTACTGCCCAATCCCTTATCCCACCACATTACTGCATGCAGCCACACCAGTAGGGGTCTTGATCCACTATCCTGATTCCAGGTGGACTTGCAGGCACCTGTGATATTGCTAGTGGTTCAAGTAGATCTGAGGGCCAACATGGCTTACTCTGGGGCAAAGGAACAAATGTTATCTTGAGAAGGCCTCCAGAGTCTGAAACTCCCCCGTGGGATTCAGCGGGGGCCAAAAGGTGGGGCATAAATCTCTTATAGCGCAATCCTATCTTGCACAGTATCTAGCACAAGATTGGGGCCAGAAATGACTCAGCTGGAGGCAAGGGGAAACTTCCCCTTTCCCCCAGGTAAACCACCACGGCCCCAGTGGGTCTTCTCTGACTTGTGCCACCTCAGGAGGTGGCATAACTTCAAGGAGAACGAAACGGCTTCAAGCTGCTCTGCGCTGCTCAGGGAACAGGGTTGGGATCTGGCATAACAGCCAGGTCCCAGCGCCACTTCCTACTCCCCGCCTGTCCACCCCCAGGACCATCCTCCACCTACCCCCCCCCGCCCCGGAATGCCTCCTTCCTGCCTCTGCCCCACCGACCCCAGACCCTTGCATCAGCTGAGCTTGGCCGACACAACCCTTCCTCCCCAAGTCAGCGCGCAGGCTAGATGCAGCCTCCATGTGCTGGCACACGTTCCTGCTCTGGACCCAGCTGACACCAAGGGAGATGCAAATTTGCTTTATAGCATGTTTGTGATCCTCTTGGGCAGGCGCAAGGGTCTTGCACCGCCTTAAACAGAAGTTAGGATTGTGCCCTTAAAAATATTAGATTAAAAAGAGTGGGAGTCAAATATATCATTCACTCTGGGGGGAGTGATGGCAAAAAGATTTCAGTGTGTGTGTGTGAAGATGCAATTCAAAGACCCAGTCTTAGATACTGTATATTCATTCCTAACTTACTAAAAGGCAGCATATTTAAAGTTCATTGTGGTTAAGCGTTTTCTACCAATAATCAGGAATATAGGGGCCCTTGAGGAATAATCACAAGTGAAAGTCAGGCTGAGGCAAACTTCACCCTCCTTCAGTGGTGATCCTGGTGGATGGCAATAGCCTACAGGTTTGTTTGGAAATTCTTCCATTTGTACTGCTCTTGGTACTCTCTTGCTGAGGGAAGGAATGAAGCCAAACCACTCTGACTTATCCCCTCCTTTTCTTTTACAACAGCATGTAGAGATCCATGTGGTTGTGGCTGAAAGTCAGTATTTTTTTTTCTTCATTGCTGCCTTCCCTTCTACCAACACTTCTCTTCAGGAGGAAAAGTAACAGAGCCTGGGTCTGCACTGTGAAGCAGCTGTACCCCTTAGACTTAACTGCTGTGGCATAGCTTGATCTGTAGTTCAACTTAGTACTTTTATTTTCTAAACCATCTCTCATCTTGCCTGGCTCACTTTTACTAGTTCCCCTCGAAAGCTGCACACACGTGCGTTCAGGGATGTTGACCAAAACTGGTGTTTGGAAGGCTGGGCTATTTGTAGTAACCTGGCTTAGTGCTTGGCTGTCCTTCTGCTTAGACTTGGCTAGCACCTATCCACTAGGTCACAGCACTTGAGATGACAGCTTGCATTTTTAATTCAAACACTGGTATTCTAAGACATACTTCTCTTTACCAGAGTCCATCAGTTTCACGGGGATCCTTGCAAGGTAAAAAAACAACAGAAAACATCAACCAGTACTTGTGCCAGTTGAGCTGAATTGAAATCATGTGCAAAATAAGATAAGAGAAGTATGTTAATTTCCTTCTCTGAAGAGGAGGGGAAAAGAAGGAATGGCTTGTCTCCTTCCTGCTATCTGAGCAAAGTGGGGACTAGGCTTTTACTCTTTTCCAACCTTTCCTGCAGAAAGGAGAGGGTAACTGTTATCCCAGAACTTAAACTTGTGCTCCTCACCCCTATCTCCAGAAGCAGAATTATCACAACAGCAGTGGCAGTATGCTTGAGAGGAAGGGAAGGTTCTGAAGAGTCCAGGAGCCACTGTCTCTTCAATAGATAAATGATAAACTGAGGTCAGAGTGGGGACATGGGCTGGGCACTAGAGCTATTCTACAGCCTAATTATTCATACAATAATACCTTCTTACTTCCCTGCTTCACTTCCCACCAAAAATACCCAATTCTGAGTAATTCCAGAATAAAGCATCTCTCTCTCTCTCTCTCTCTGTAAATATGGACCATACCTTCTAACTGTACTTACAAAGAGAGTATAAAAAAATAAAACAACCAGTTCTGCTGTTTTTCAGCATGGTGTAGAATATGGAAGAGCCACCTGCAAAGATTCAATGTCCCCTGACTTTGTGAGCCTCTCTCCTGCTTCTCAAATTCCTGAAACAGTGATGTTTGTTATGCAAGTAGCAATGGAGGGCTAACTCAGGGATTTGTGTATTCAGTGATTCTGATCATGGGCAGATTTTAGTGTTGGGTACCTAATTCGGTATCTAAAAATCTTTTCCTTTAGTCCTCAACCAAGTTTCTATCCCGTATGCCTGGCACCGAGCATAAGTTTGGAAATGAGCGATCAATGCTTAGTTATTAAGTCACAGGCTGGGCTTCATGCCTGGAAGAACATATTATTTATATGTGTGAACACATGCGTACTTTTGAGATTAATATTTCCATTTTAGGAGTGTTGCTTTAAAAAAAATCAAACTATCAGACCAGAAGAATGAGGTATTAATAAGTAAAACAACTTTCCTGCTATCCAGAATATAGAATGCAATGAAGACAGCCGGGTGGGTCTGTGTCACCCGTTTTCTCACCACAGATTTGAGATCAATATCTAGATTCTGCCTGTTAAACCGGATATGTTTACATGTCTTGCTACAACTTGGCAGCAAAGCTTTTGTGAAAGATTTGAGCCATCCAGTTTAGTACACTGCTGCATTCACTTCACTTTCTTGTGCAGTGGTTTGCTTGGGTAAAGAGCTAGTATGAAAAGAGTAAGAAGGGAATTGCTAATTTCCTGAAAGCTGGATAGGCATTACATTTTTATATGACCTGATTCTGTGACCAAGGTACAGCTTCCTCTACTGTTCCTGCTGTGTGGGACAAAAGAAGTATGTCTGAGATTCCGTTTATGTGGATTAGTATAAGATATTTTTGTACAATAATCTCCTCACACACTGGTGCTCATGTTTAATCCGGGGTTTGATCTTGTCCATTTCAGGATACTTGCTTACTGATCTATAGAAGGGTCCACATATGGTTAGCATGTACATTGTGGCAAACATCTTCTGTTCTTCCCAATGTTCACAACAAACCAGTTAACAAGAGCATTTGCTGAAAGAGCTTGAGTGTACATTCAGTTTCAAATACGTAGGTCCGTATCTGGTTCTCCAACACCAGCACTTCTAAAGTTGAGTTTTTAAGTGTGATGTCACAAGGCCTCTAGGTTAAAAACATTTTGCCAAAGCTTTGTGGGTTTTATGATTAAAGCATGAAATTTGCCAGCCTGTGGGGGAATGACCTAATAAAGATCTTCCTGATAAGTGGCCTGTGCCAGCTTATGTCCTTCTGGCAGTGGCAGGCTTTTTGGTATCTTCATCACAAACTGCAAATGATATTTGATGGGTTGGACATACAAGGACTGAATTCTTTGTTTTGTTTCATTGTGCTCTTAGAAGGAACTTCACATTTCACCCACATCAATTCCCAGCAGCCACTGTAGATCAGCTCTTTTTCACAATAAGCAAATGAGGGCACAAATCTAACTTGTGCTGGAACAGGCAGGCCAACTGGTCTGCACTGTATCCAGCTTAAGGTGGGTGCTGGCTGAAGTGCAATCTAGGTTAAGGGGATATTTCTCCTCTTACTCGAAGTTTCACACCAGCCCACCCCTATGGGGTTACTCAGATTTGTACCTGCAAATTTGCTGATGTAAACCTGAGCGGCCTGTGTAAGGCCAATCAGGATGAGGATGGGGGTTAGGATCTGGCCTGCACTGCTCTGGCCTGTCCCACCCGTTTCTTGTCTTGATCCACCTCCTGGCCTGCCTTCCCTACCTCCAGTCTACCCTCCCGCCACCCTATCCCACCTCCTGTGCTGGCCTGCTCAGGCTGGCACACACTCATAAGAACATAGGATCAGGCCCACTGGACCAGGCCATAGGTCCATCTCGTCCAGCTTCCTGTATCTCACAGTGGCTCACCAAATGCCTCAGGGAGCACACCAGATAACAAGAGACCTCATCCTGGTGCCCTCCATTGCATCTAGCATTCTGAGGTAACCTACTTCTAAAATCAGGAGATTGCACATACACATCTCAAGCTTGTAACCTGTGATGGATTTTTCCTCCAGAAACTTGTCCAATCCCCTTTTATAGGCATCTAGGCCAGATACCATCACCACATCCTGTGACAAGGAGTTCCACATACTAACTACACGCTGAGGAAAGAAATATTTTCTTTTGTCTGTCCTTTTGACTCACAGTGTCTGGGGCCGGATCTGGCCTTGTCGGGCCAGCACTGGCTTCCGTGCCAGCCTAGCTGACTTCCACTGTGGTGTAAATGTGCTTTACGGCATGTTCACAACACCCAGAAGTCAGTGAAAGGGACTTGAGCCAGTTTAAGTGCCGGTCATGATTGCCCTGTGAATGTAGTAATCAGCTGGGCCTGCTGAATGTGGATAGCCCACATTTTTGCTCTTGCATGATGTAGTTATTTTTTATTTGTTCATTCATGAACTGGTTTGTCTAACACGGACTGAGAACTAGACTGACTGGGAGATCCTTTAATACATATTTTGAAATAACTGAAGCTTTCTTGAAGGAGTCTCAGAGCAAATATGTGACAGTGCATTCCTATGCATCTTTACTCAGAACTAAGGCCCAGGACAGGTAAATGGGCACAGCATTGCAGTCTTAATAAGAGAATGCTGGTCATGGAACTCCATGACATTTTTGTGTGTGTGTGTGTATGTGGAACTTTCTGCAGCCACACTAGATATTCACCAGAGGGAGGCTTTAGAGTGGTTCACTATTAATGGCATCCCCTTCCTCTATTTTATTTATACAGGTATTTATGTACCACCTTTCTTTGGTCATCAGATTTCTCCTCAGACTTTAATCCAAGGCGGTTTACGTAGGCAGGCTGTTCTAAACCCCCGTAGGGATTTTTACAATTGAATAGTTCTAGTCTTTCATAGAACTCCTCCTTCCAGCTGGATTCCTTCCCAGTCTGGCCTCTCTCTGGCCCTTCGCCTCCCACGCTCCACTTGACGGCAACTCCTCTCTGCCACCGAGGGTCAGCTCATCCTGTCGTCATTTCTCGGCTACTTCCGGTTGTTTCGAACTGGCAGCCTCAGATCTTCGGGAATACAAGGCGGCAGCTTTACCAACTGAGCCAGACCTCCTGCCCTAGTCTAGTCTAGGTCTCACCTATTTCTAGTCTAGGTCTCACTGTGGTGGTAAACCTGTGCTGTACTGGTTCAAAAGTACAGGTGGGGGTTTGCAGGATGGACTATTGGTTCATACAAAATTATTCCCTTTGCACTGAAAACTAGATGTCTAAGAGAAGAGTATTTTTATTTCATCACGTATATACAGCTATTCAGCTAAGAAGCTCTTCGAGCATATAGGAAGTCATAACTTAAAAGAATAATAAAGTCATAAGAACATAAGGACAGCTCCGCGGGATCATCTAGTCCAGCTTCCTGTATCTCACAGTGGCCCACCAAATGCCCCAGGGAGCACACGACAAGAGCCCCACATCCCGGTCCCTCAAATAAGGGAAGGCCATAGCTCCATACCAGAAGGTCCCAGTTTCACTATGCAGCATCTCCAATTAAGGCTTTGAATGACCCCTACATCATGCCTCTAGAGAGGTGCTGCCAGGCAGTATAGACAGTACTGAACTAGATGGAGAGATCACTGAGTTGGGACAGCAGCTTCAATATGTTCAAAATACAACTGCAATCATTAGTAAGATAAATCAGCAAAGCAATAAAATAATAAAAATCTGCAGACACAATAAAGAAGAAAATCCAGATTAAAACCCAGTAGATGATACACTGGAAGAGTGGACCAAAAAAAAAAAGGTGTTCGCCTGTTGTTGAAAAGATATCAAGTTTGTCAGCAGGTGAGTTTCTGTGGCAATATACGTATTCCAGATGTGAGGTGCTGCATAACAGTTTAAAAAAAACCATTTACTTTCATCACATCTGCCTAACTTCAGAGAGTGGGGAGACTTGGAGAAGGGCCTTTTATGATGGATGAAGCATTCAGGCAGGGTCATGCGGAAGAATGGAAGCTTCTTTTTCCTCTTTGGCCCAAATCCTAACCAATATTGCAGTGCTGGAATAGTGGTGTCAGTGGGACGTGTGCTGCATCCTGCAGTTGGGTGGCGATCACAGAGGCCTCCTCAAAGTAAAGGAATGTTTGTTTCCTTACCTCCGAGTTGCATTGCTCTTATATTGGTACTGGAAAGTGGGTTAGGATTGAGCCCTTTAAAATTATGCATGGGGGGGCATGATTGGGAGCAAAACTATGACAGTGGCAAAATCACGCAGCCCCAAACCTCCCCACCATAGTTCTGCTGTTTCTTGACCCCCACCCCCAAAACACTATTTTAAATAAAGCACATCCCATTGGGCATTTAGCATAACATATAACTTGGCCCTAAATGGTATGTACCATCAGAAATACACATAGTGGAAGAGGAAGTTTGCTAAATTCGAAACTCAAATGGAAGAAAAGCTGTAGGATTGGAGTTTGAGGCTTTTGCTTTAGTACAGCAATCTGTGGGCTATACATGAAGATACTATATCCAACACCCTCACTTTAAAAGTGTGAACCAGTGAGACTTCATGGTAGGACTGAGAGGGGTAGAGCAAAGGGAAACAGGAAAGTCTCCTTATCTTGCTTCGCTTATCTCTTTCCCTATGATTCAATCATCATTAACAGCAGTTGGAGGGGCTGTAGGTCAGCAGTAGAGCAGCAGCTTTACTGACTGAAGACCTCAGGTTCAATCCCTGGATCACTGGGTAAGCAGAGAAAAACCCCTGGAAAGCTGCTGCTGCCAGTCAATACTGACAATACTTAGCTAATGATCTGACTCAGTGTAAGGCCGCTTCCTATCTTTCACCACAGTCTTGGATTTCTTGGTGATGTCCTTTGTATCTCAGTGGACATCGCTGCAGTTTCCTCTGCGTAGATCATTTATTAATGCTGCAATCCCATGCTTTTTGGAGACTAAGGCTGCAATCCTAACCACACTTTCCTGAGAGTAAGCCCCATTGAACAAAATAGGACTTACTTCTGAGTAGACCTGGTTAGGATTGTGCTGTCAAGGCTCAATCCTATCCTTCCCCCTCCCGCCGCCGATACAGCTGCTCCAAAAGGTGCATGCTGTATCCAGTTGGGGGGGGGGGAAGAGGCCGATTGGGAGGCTTTGGAGGGGAAAGGGAAATTATTTCCCCTTACCCCTCCATAAGCCTCCCCATCCTCAATGGGTCTCCTTGGGCCTGTGCCATCTCTGTAGCTGGTACAAATCCAAGGAAAGGGGCAGGAGAAGGCTTGAAAAAGAAGGGATAGGATTACACCATTCTCGCTGAATCCATCCCTCCTGCTGCTTCCCTGCCCCATTCCTCCCCCTTCCCTGCCCAGTTTTGCCCTGTTGTTACCTCCCTCCAGTTTTGGTCTGCCAGTCTGTGGGTTTGCAGATAGATGTATTGATGATTAGAGGCTGTTCCAGGTATAGGGTGCAGCATGGCAGAAGACATGGGAATGGCAGCAGCAAAAGGATGCCAGGAGGGCTAAAAGTTGCAAAATTTGTTCCATCACTGTGGTAAAAAATTGATATTGTGAGGTTTACCCTATTAATTCATTTTAGACTATGTATTGGCAACCTTCAGTCTCGAAAGACTATGGTATCGCGCTCTGAAAGGTGGTTCTGGCACAGCGTCTAGTGTGGCTGAAAAGGCCAATCCGGGAGTGACAATCCCTTCCACACCGGGAGCAAGTGCAGTCTGTCCCTGGTCTGTCTCCCTGGCTAGACTATATTCTTATGGAAATAGTTATTTATTAAAATTCTGTAGTTTGTGTGACTATAGGAATTCTGTTATTCAGATTTGTCTGAAATATTGTTATTAGTCAAATGTAAGGGAATTAGAGGGCAGGTCCTCCCCTGGTTTAAGACCTGGTTGAAGACCAGGAAACAGAGAGTGGGTGTCAATGGGCAATTTTCACAATGGAGAGAGGTGAAAAGCGGTGTGCCCCAAGGATCTGTCCTGGGACCGGTGCTTTTCTACCTCTTCATAAATGACCTGGAGACAGGCGTGAGCAGTGAGGTGGCTAAGTTTGCAGACAACGCCAAGGTTTTCCGAGTGGTGAAGACCAGAAATGATTGTGAGGAGCTCCAGAAAGATATCTTCAAACTGGCAGAATGGGCAGCAAAATGGCAGATGCGTTTCAATGTAAGTAATTGTAAAGTCATGCACATTGGGGCAAAAAATCAAAACTTCACATATAGGCTAATGGGTTCTGAGCTATCTGTGACAGATCAGGAGAGAGATCTTGGGGTGGTGGTGGACAGCTTGATGAAAGTGTCGACCCAATGTGCGGCGGCAGTAAAGAAGGCTAATTCTATGCTTGGGATCATTAGGAAAGGTATTGAGAGCAAAACGGCTAATATTATAATGCCATTGTACAAATCGATGGTAAGGCCACACCTGGAGTATTGTGTCCAGTTCTGGTCGCCCCATCTCAAAAAGGACACAATGGAAAAGGTGCAAAAGAGAGTGACTAAGATGGTTACTGGGCTGGGGCACCTTCCTTATGAGGAAAGGCTACGGCGTTTGGGCCTCTTCAGCCTAGAAAAGAGACGCCTGAGGGGGGACATGATTGAGACATACAAAATTAGGATAAAGTGGATAGAGAGATGCTCTTTACACTCTCACATAACACCAGAACCAGGGGACATTCACCAAAATTGAATGTTGGGAGGGTTAGGAAAGACAAAAGAAAATATTTCTTTACGCAGCGTGTGGTCAGTCTGTGGAACTCCTTGCCGCAGGATGTGGTGATGGCAACTAGCCTGGATGCCTTTAAAAGGGGATTGGACAAGTTTCTGAAGGAAAAATCCATTACGGGGTACAAGCCATGATGTGTATGCGCAACCTCCTGATTTTAGAAATGGGCTATGTCAGAATGCCAGATGCAAGGGAGGGCACCAGAATGGTGTGCTCCCTGGGGCATTTAGTGGGCCGCTGTGAGATACAGGAAGCTGAACTAGATGGGCCTATGGCCTGATCCAGTGGGGTTGTTCTTATGTAACTTAATAAAAAGAAACTCAGAAATGTGTTTTTTTGTGTTATTCTCATTAATTGATATTTTAATAACTGTTTCCAAGTGGCACAGTACAGTGAAATGGATTCTTGGAAAATATTTTTTGTACCATTTCATGGCATCTAAATTGATTTTCATGGTTTTTAGGATACCTAAGGAATACGGAAGGACAAATATATAACAAAAAAAAATAACCCTGCTAGTGTGGTTTAAAGCCCATAAACAATTGCTATCAGCAAAAAAATCAGTAAGGAAAAAAAACTGCACTCCACATTTATTTGCTATAGTTGTTAGGACATTTGTTGATGATGGCTTCTAATCTGAAATCTTTATTTGGACATGCTTTGAGATGTGGCAGACTTTATGCTTTTATCATAAAACCCACAAGCCTTTCACAGATCTGTTCAATCTGTGAGCAACTAATTTGTCCTTTTCCAGTCTTATTCCAATTTTTTTTCTACCTTAAGATGTTGAGTTAAGGGCTGTCATCTCCATGGCTGGGGCCCACCCCTTCTCTCCAAGGGCGGGGCTTCCTCCCATGCATTGCGGGTCCTCTCACACTTACTGCACTGAAGAAGAAGGTGTCAAGTCCGGAAAAGGGGCTGCAATCATTAATGCGGTCAATGATTTTACATTCATGAGGGTGCCTTGTTATGTCACACGGACTACCCCCTTATAGTCTTTACGTAGTACGATTGCGATGTTGTGGCCGAGGGGTGATGCCTTGCCCCATGGCTGGGAGGCCTCAGTGGTTGGCCTGGTGGTGAGAGCAGCCTCTTGGTCCAGCTGGAGGGCTCCTACTGGGCGTCCACTGGCTTCAAGAGGTTCCTGAACCCTCCCCTTCTGGAGCTAGGGGCCAGCTGCCCTGGTTGAGGCTTCTCCAACCTCTTCTGGGCAGGGTAAGGGCGGTGGCAGCGGGACAGGCCAGGGGCCACATTTGCCTCCCCGAGCTGCCCTCCCTAAGCAGGACCCCAAGGAGGCGAAACCTCTCCCTGTGCCTGCCAGGCTCCTTATGAAGCCAGCAGCAGGCCCAGCCAGCCCCTCCCTTTCCAGCCATGTGGCTGGCCTGAGATCTCAAGCCCTACTCCCTGGGAGACCTCCTGCCTGGGGGCCAGATCCAGGCCATACTTGCTCCACCCCCTACTTGCTCCCAAGGAGCCCTTTACTCCTGAGGAGGCCCAAGTCGCTGGGAGCGGGGCAGGGCCTGGGTGACAGGGGCATATGTGATATACCGCAGGAATGGGTTGCTTGTGTGTGTTAATGGTTGTGTGTAAGACCTTTTAGCTCTGGGTAACAAACAATTCCAGCTTGTATTATTATTTATTTAAAAATGTATATCCTGCCTTTCTCCCCTTTAGGGACTTAAGATGACTCACAACATGATAATAACAAACCAGTACAAAAATATTACCAAAACCAGCAGCAGTTAAGCAAATCCAAAGGCATCAGCAACAAATAACAGAGAGCATAAACAAATCAGGCAGCTTCAAAAAACACCCCTGAGAAGAGCCAAGTATTCAACCTCTGACAAACTCCTGGCAAGGAAGAGACAGATACAGATGCACATGAGAGGGAAGGGAATTCCACAGGCTGGGGGCTACTACAATATTTTTACTTACCTCTCCCATGTCGCCTGGTCAACCCCCCAATATAGGACGTAGTGCATGCTCCTTTGACACCACTGCAGCCAGTGAATTGGTGAGGGGTAGGATTGGGGCCTTAATGCAGGGCTTTTCAAACTGGGGTGTTGCGACGCCCCAGCCTGTGAGCCCTGGCCTCTGCCCCCTTAAGGGGCGGGGGCAGCCTGGAAGCAGGGAGGAGGCAGCTGTGAGATCCCCAGGATTGCGCCACCCAGGTGGGCTGCAGGGGCTTGGGTGCACTTACCCAAGCCTCCTGCAGCCTCCCTAGGCTGCGGGGAGCCTGGCACGACTGGGAGTTTGAAAACCACTGCCTTAATGTATTATATCTAGATTTCAGCAAGCTCTATAGACATTCATCTTCATAGGAGATGAACGTAGGAGAGGGAATGAGAGCATGCAGGACATTTCTGTTTCCCATTGTCATGTTCCTGAAACTCTGCCCCTTGTATGTGCCACATTCAGCTGCACAGACAGAGTCTTTCCATGATCCATCATGGAGACAACCTTTCCCTGGGTACTATCTGTGGGAGAGAGTGCCTTTGCAGATTGTCAGTGTGCGAGTAGGGCTTGCTGATGCACTCTTATTTCCCCACCCCATTTTCCTGTGGAGATGGATGTCTGTATAGAGCAGGGGTGTCAAACTTTTTTCATTTAATGGGCCAAATAGCTCTCATTATTCCTGCTGAGGGCCAGAAGTGACATCATTAAGCAGGAAGTGATGGCATTAAGTAGATGGTGGCCCAAAATAAGCACTTTATTCTCAGATAGAAACTCATTAGCTACAAATGATAGAAGTGAAAATGTGCAAGTCTTTATAATATTTTCAAGATATAGGAGACTCCAATGATTACGTTGGCTGCGCTTTCAGCAGCGCTGCTTCTGTATTATCATCACTTCGCAGCTCATCAACTGAGAGGTGCTCTGTAAAGTGATGCCTTGGCAGGAGTGGCGCTGCTGAAAGGGCAGCCCAAGTGATAATTGGGCTCTCCCAGCACCTTGACAGCATTTCACTTCTTCCTTTCTCACTCTCCTTGGTCTTCCCCTTCCCCCATAGCGTTCCCTGCCTTCTAGGGTCTCTCCCTCCCAGAGCCTTGGTAGAAGTGGTGTTGCTGAAAGGACGGCGCTAAGAGAACCCAATAATCATGGGGGTCGAATAAAGAGCTTTTGAGGGGCCACAACTAGGGCATGGGTCTTATGTTAAACACCCCTGCTCTATCCCCTTCCTGCACCTACCCTCACCACTGCTATACTCCCTTCTCTGCTGTGTGTACTGAAGATCATGTAATGTAGAATGGTTGTTGTTAGTACATTGGTTACAGTAGTCAGACTAGGCTGGGGAGATTCGGGTTGAAGACCCTACTCACCTATGAAGCTTATTGCATGGCCTTGGACCAGTCACTGTTTCTCAGGTAAGCTTACTTTACAGAATCAGGAAGAGAACATTGGAAGAAGACTTGTAAACGCACAAGAAAGGTGAGACTAGGAGTGCTTTAAGGATGTATTTTAAAATTTTCCTGACACTCCACTTTTGTGTGGAGTATATACTCTAATTTGCAATCATGACTGTGACTATAGAACTGAGAGGGATTTGTTTTTTGAGTGAATGAGTTCCAAACAGGAGCTCATGATCTTGTGTATGTACCCTGATATCAGCATATAACCATGTGAAGGGCAGAAATAAGAAAATGAGTCTGTACTGATGCCTTGGACATGAGTGGGCCAGTGGGTATTTTCTTGCTGCCAAAAGTGCTGTGTTTAAATAGAAAAGCATGAACTGGTATGATGGGCAATCCATTATGTAAGTCGAGTCAGACATGTGAGATGTATTTGGTACAAGATGCCACCAAGTGAGAAGGCAAGTAGACCCAAGAGTCCAGCTTTTCTCCACCAGCAGGAGATGTTAGAGTAGAGAAGAGCACCTCTGCCCCTCCTCCATTCTGTAATGCTCCTGGCATTTGGCTTTGGAACCTGCCTCAATGATTTGCATTCAGGAGTAGATCTAAAAGGAAAATAGTATTATTTTAATCAAATTAGTGCTCACAGCAATGCTGTTCAAAGTGGCTTGGAAAATAATGCTTTGTGATGGAGGCACCTTTCTGCCATCGGTGCTGTGAAGTATTAAATCATGTCAGGAGGCTTGTTTTGAACAGCTTCAAACACTTTGGGCAGCTCGAAGAGTTTTCTTAGTTTCCAAAATGTAGCTGACCAGTTCACACTAGTATCTTTGCAAAATGTTAAAGAACAGCATTTGAATGTGCAGTGCAACTTGCTGGCCATGCCAGAAGGGAACACTCAATCAGACTCTATGAGATTCAGCTGGCTTCTTTCAGCAAGTATCTGAGGCCTTGGGCATGAGTGGGCCAGCAGATTTTGATTGCTGCCAAACATAACTGTGTTAATGGTGGAAAAGCATGAGCTGGTATGATACGCACACTGTTACATAAGCTGAGTCACATGTGCAAAATATATTTGGTACAAGATGCTGCCAGCTGAGAAGGCAAGTTGACCCAAGACTCCAGCTTAATAACAAGAGCCCATCATGTCACCCCAGTATGATTATGCGATTTCTGTTCTTCATACTTCTCCATTCTCTGATTTACTGCATAACACAAATTATCTGTATCATTATTAAGAATTCCTACTTATCCAAAAATATGGTGCACCATAGATGAAGTATCCTGCAGTTGTAATACTGAACAAATATTTTATCATGTATTACATTTTATCCCATCCTTCTTCCAAAGAGGTCAAGGTGATACACATGTTTCACTCCTCCCCCCTATTATATCTTCACAGTGATCCTGCCTTGTAGGTTGGGCAGAGACACAGTTACTGGCCCAAAGTTTCTTTTGAGGTTCCTGACTAAGGGCCCATTTCCTATCCAACTTTTGAGTGCTGAGGCAGCCGGAATGCAGCCCCGAGGTAAGAAAGCAAACATTCCCTTAACTTGAGGAAGATTCTATGACTGCCCCCCCTCCCCACTGCAGAATGCAGTGCACACTCTGTTGGCATGACCGTATTAGCATGGGAAAGTTGGATAGGATTTGGCCCTGAATTTGTTTGAACTTTTATTTCCTTACTCCAAGTCCAGTAGGCTCTCGTGTTCAGTTTTCCAATTTTTCTGAATAATCAGCTGTCTTTGACATGCACTCCAAGTTCATCAGAAATACCAAGTTGTATAGAATCTTACAGTGTTCTGTATAATTTCCATGCTCCCTTTGGGGACACTGTACCTAGATTAAACCTCCATTGAGTGATAGAACCCTGCTACACAGATGTACCTGAATGGAACGCATGAATAACTTATGATTGTACCCTAGTACATAGATGTGCCTAAGTACAGTTTAAATGTGAACAGTCCTTTTTGTTAATCTGTACCAAGATACAGTCATTCACACGTTCCCTTCAATGCACATGTTTTTCCACAGTTGGGTCTTTATTGGATAGATTACTGATGGATGTCTATCTGAACTGCAGTCTTGAAACTTTTCTTTGCGCATTTTCAGACACAGGTTGGGCAAGCTTCAAAATCCATTGAATACAATTGTTCAATCAATTATGATCAAACTGATTGAAATTATGATCAAAACACACAGTAATGAACCATTCACAGGACTGGGAACTATGAAGACTTCCAGCAGGAGACGACTGCAGAATGTTGCTTTGTGGTCGGAAAATAAGGTCCTGTGAATATACTTTTAGATATGAATTAGGTTAGCATCCTTGACCAGTTCAGAATTAATTTCACAAGTACTAGATGGGATAAAATCTTGTCATAACTACAGTGGCTTCCACTCTGTCCTCAAAATAAAGATTAAGGAAAGTAGTTATGGTTCAAGTGTTTAAGTGGGTGCCTGTATAATTGAATTTCATGCTCATGATTTTCCTCTGAAGTGGTGTACACAGGCAGTCATTTGAGAGGGGGAAACAAGCTGCCGAGGCATATTGTGAAGTTGTCCAGGTTGTAATTGGCAGGCCTTCTTTGAGACCATGAGCAGTATGGAAAGCACCTCAGGAAAGGAGGAGCCAGTAAAGATCCCTATAAAGAACCCCCTCCTTTTATACTTTTTGGCATATTGCACTTGTATGTCAGCTAATGGCCTTAACGGCTGTCTCTGGTGAAGGTTTTTAAGTATTTCTTATTAGCTTGGGTAAAGAAGCTTATGCAGTCTCATCCGAAAAGTGTTTTGTCAGCACAAGGATTAATTGTTATTAATGATCAAAGGACAGCGGTGCCTTTATAACTACACAGGCCTAAGACTGTGTCATGATCTGATCAAAAGTATCTTCCAAGGATCTCCAGGCACATATTCAGGGCCAGCAGAAGTGCCAAAAGAACTCCCAAGGAGCCTTGGAACGGGTGTCTGCTATGGAAGTGCTACTAGGGCATTATCTTCCCATCTTGCTTTTTCTACTGTTACTGCTAGCCAGATGCCAAACTGAAGGTGAATGCCATCATGTTATCCTCTTCGTTAACATGGCAATTTTTTGTCAGTGAAGAGAGGTTGTTTCATGGGGCACTGAAAAACTTGAGCGGAACGCTGATTGGCATGGATTGTCTGTTTAGTTCAGAGGCTGAACTTTGGTAGTAGCACTAGTGATAGATGAAAGCCTTGTATTAAGGTTCCAAACGGCCAGAGAACTGGAGAGTGAAATCTAGACTACTATAAGAAGGCCTGGCAACGAAGTGTATTATGAGCAGTTGGAAAGCTGGGTATAGGTTAATTGTCCAGATTGTGTGGGCTCAGTGGCATCACTAGGATACACACCACCCAGTAAGGGAGGCCTGCGCGTCACCCCATGTAGTGGGCGGGACAACACCCCAGGTAGTGGGCGTGGTGATGAACGATCACCCCGCCTCCACCGGTTTTTTGTATGTACCTTTTGTTGGAACGCAGATATTTCAATGTGGATTGTTTCATGGCATTCTGCATTAAATTACGCATTGATTGATTTATAACATGATGTTCTTATTCCTCCAAATTCTGATTTTAGTGATTTTGAAAACTTGTAGAGTCACACACCCCGTGTCAACTTACTAACACCTTATTGCAGCAATTCTCAAATTTTTAGCACTGGGACCCACTTTTTAGAATGACATTCTGTCCAGGACCCATTGGAAGTGATGTCATGGCCAGAAGTGACATCATCAAGCACTTAAAATAAATAATTATAATTAAATTAAAATGAAATAATTAAATAAGGGGGAGCCAGTCCTGTTCCACCAAGTGAATCTACTCTGAAGTAAGTCCTACTGTGGTCAATGGGGCTTACTCTCAGGAAAGTGTGGGTAGGATTGCAGCCTGTGAGCCCAAGCCTATGCATATCTACTCTGAAATAAGTCCCACAGTGGTCAATGGAGCTTACTCTGTAGTCCGCCTGCAATAACACCCCCAAAAAAGAATCAGTGAGATTTCCAGTCCTCCCCAGTGCCCAGTTTAAAGTTCTTCTATTTCAGGCATATCCAGATAATGACCCTCCTGGCTTTGCAAGTACAAAATAGAAAACTTTCCCCTTACCATTTGTTTGGCCACAACTCATAAGAACATAAGAACAGCCCCACTGGATCAGGCCATAGGCCCATCTAGTCCAGCTTCCTGTATCTCACAGCAGCCCACCAGATGCCCCAGGGAGCACACCTGATAACAAGAGACCTCATTCTGGTGCCCTCCCTTGCATCTGGCATTCTGACATAGCCCATTTCTAAAATCAGATGGTTGCACATGCACATCATGGTTTGTAACCTGTAATGGATTTTTCCTCCAGAAACTTGTCCAATCCCCTTTTAAACTCCTCCCCACTGGGCCTCCTGTCCACTTAAGGCTGATTAGTTTCCCTTGTTAAACTCACCAGTGCAGCAAGCAAAAGTCAGAGTCCAGTTCCAGTCCACAGATTCTAAGTAAGCCAGTCAAATCAGTCAGAGTATTCAAGTCAAAGTCTAAAGTCAATATACCAGGTCACAGTCCAAGGTCAGATTGCATACCTGCAAAGCTCCAGTCCTCTCCAACATTCACTCCTCCTACAACCCACACTACTAGTTCCTCCAGGTGCTGTTTATATGCTCCCAGGTTCACTTTAGCCTTTAGTGGCAGCAGCTGTGCAGCACACCGCCTGCTACCACCTGGGCTTTAACCCTGCATTTACTTCGAGCAAGGAGCACTGTGGACACCATACTTATCTCCTCAGTAATATCTTCCGCAATGCCACTACACCATCCAAGCCTCTTTTTTGGGGGAGGCTGCCTTCTTTTGCACTCCAGCTCCATCGGATCAGGACCCTTCTGGTGTTCTCACATTCCCCTTTGCCTGGCCTGACCACCAGCCAAGGCACATCTGCCTACTCATGAGTAAATGTGACTGTGAGGCTGCTTTGCTTTCCATGAGAACATAAGAACATAAGAACATAAGAACAGCCCCACTGGATCAGGCCATAGGCCCATCTAGTCCAGCTTCCTGTATCTCACAGCGGCCCACCAAATGCCCCAGGGAGCACACCAGATAACAAGAGACCTCATCCTGGTGCCCTCCCCTACATCTGGCATTCTGACTTAACCCATTTCTAAAATCAGGAGGTTGCGCATACACATCATGGCTTGTACCCCATAATGGATTTTTCCTCCAGAAACTCGTCCAATCCCCTTTTAAAGGCATCTAGGCTAGACGCCAGCACCACATCCTGTGGCAAGGAGTTCCACAGACCGACCACGCGCTGAGTAAAGAAATATTTTCTTTTGTCTGTCCTAACCCGCCCAACACTCAATTTTAGTGGATGTCCCCTGGTTCTGGTATTATGTGAGAGTGTAAAGAGCATCTCCCTATCCACTCTGTCCATCCCCTGCATAATTTTGTATGTCTCAATCATGTCCCCCCTCAAGCGTCTCTTTTCTAGGCTGAAGAGGCCCAAACGCCGTAGCCTTTCCTCATAAGGAAGGTGCCCCAGCCCCGTAATCATCTTAGTCGCTCTCTTTTGCACCTTTTCCATTTCCACTATGTCTTTCTTGAGATGCGGCGACCAGAACTGGACACAATACTCCAGGTGTGGCCTTACCATCGATTTGTACAATGGCATTATAATACTAACCGTTTTGTTCTCAATACCCTTCCTAATGATCCCAAGCATAGAATTGGCCTTCTTCACTGCCGCCGCACATTGGGTCGACACTTTCATCGACCTGTCCACCACCACCCCAAGATCTCTCTCCTGATCTGTCACAGACAGCTCAGAACCCATCAGCCTATATCTAAAGTTTTGATTTTTTGCCCCAATGTGCATGACTTTACACTTACTGACATTGAAGCGCATCTGCCATTTTGCTGCCCATTCTGCCAGTCTGGAGAGATCCTTCTGGAGCTCCTCACAATCACTTCTGTTCTTTACCACTCGGAAAAGTTTGGTGTCGTCTGCAAACTTAGCCACTTCACTGCTCAACCCTGTCTCCAGGTCATTTATGAAGAGGTTGAAAAGCACCGGTCCCAGGACAGATCCTTGGGGCACACCACTTTTCACCTCTCTCCATTGTGAAAATTGCCCATTGACACCCACTCTCTGCTTCCTGGCCTCCAACCAGTTCTCAATCCACGAGAGGACCTGTCCTCTAATTCCCTGACTGTGGAGTTTTTTCAGTAGCCTTTGGTGAGGGACCGTGTCAAACGCCTTCTGAAAGTCCAGATATATAATGTCCACGGGTTCTCCCGCATCCACATGCCTGTTGACCTTTTCAAAGAATTCTATAAGGTTCGTGAGGCAAGACTTACCCTTACAGAAGCCATGCTGACTCTCCCTCAGCAAGGCCTGTTCGTCTATGTGTTTTGAGATCCTATCTTTGATGAGGCATTCCACCATCTTACCCGGTATGGATGTTAGGCTGACCGGCCTATAGTTTCCCGGGTCCCCCCTCTTTCCCTTTTTAAAAATAGGCGTGACATTTGCTATCCTCCAATCTTCTGGCACCGTGGCCGTTTTGAGGGACAAGTTGCATACCTTAGTTAAGAGATCTGCAACTTCATTCTTCAATTCCTTAATAACCCTTGGGTGTATGCCATCAGGGCCCGGTGACTTATTGATCTTTAATTTATCAATGAGGTCTGAAACATCTTCTGTTTTAACCTCTATCTGACTTAACTCCTCGGTCAGGAGGGGCCGTTCGGGCAGCGGTATCTGCCCGAGGTCTTCTGCCGTGAAGACAGATGCAAAGAACTCATTTAATTTCTCTGCCATCTCTAAGTCTCCTTTTATCTCCCCTTTCCCTCCCTCACCATCCAGAGGGCCAACCGCTTCTCTGGCGGGTTTCCTGCTTCTAACATATTTGAAGAAGCTTTTATTATTCCCCTTAATGTTGCTGGCCATGCGTTCCTCATAGTCTCGCTTGGCCTCCCCTATCACCTTCTTACATTTCTTTTGCCACAGTTTATGTTCCTTTTTATTCTCTTCATTAGGGCAAGACTTCCATTTACGGAAGGAAGCTTCCTTGCCCTTCACAGCCTCTCTAACTTGGCTGGTTAGCCATGTGGGCACTCTCCTGGATTTAGTGGAACCCTTCTTTCTTTGCGGTATACACCTCTGCTGGGCCTCTATTACTGTTGTTTTAAGCAGCCTCCATGCACTCTGGAGAGACTGGACTCTTTTTACCCTCCCTTTCAACCTCCTTCTAACCAGCCTCCTCATTTGAGGGAAGTCCGCCCGTCGGAAGTCAAGGGTTTTTGTTAGAGATTTGCCTGGTATTTTTCCCCCAACATGCACGTCAAAACGGATTGCAGCATGATCACTGTTCCCCAATGGCTCAGTAACGTTTACATCTCTAACCAGGTCCTGCGTACCGCACAAAATTAAATCCAGAGTCACCTGTCCTCTGGTGGGCTCCGTGACTAGCTGATCTAAGCCACAGTCATTTAGCACGTCAAGAAATCCGGTTTCCTTATCGTGACCAGAACACAAATTGACCCAGTCAATATGAGGATAATTGAAGTCCCCCATGATTACAACCCTGTCCTTCCTTGTCACCTCCCTGATCTGTTTCCTCATTTCAAGGTCCCCATCAGATTTCTGGTCTGGAGGACGATAGCACGCCCCCAGTATTACATCGCTGCACAAGCTTGGTAATTTAACCCACAGAGATTCTACGGTGGAGTCGGACCCACCTTCAATCTCTACTTTGCTGGATTCTATCCCTTCCTTAACATAGAGGGCCACCCCACCTCCAACACGCCCCTGCCTGTCCCTCCTGTAGAGTTTATAGCCCGAGATTGCGGTATCCCACTGATTCTCCGCATTCCACCAGGTTTCCGTTACGCCCACTATGTCAATATTTTCCCTTGTCACCAGACATTCCAGTTCTCCCACCTTTGCTCGTAGACTTCGGGCATTCGCATAAAAGCATTTATACACGGAATGCCCCAGGATGGGCTGCTTATTCGCTCCTTTGTCCCCGCATCCTCTCATTGTGCCAAACCGTCTATCACATCCCATCACCCTACCTTTCCCAATTTCTTCTCCTACCCTGCCTTTGTCTTGTTGTTCTCTAACCTCCCCATCCTCATCCCATAGGGATGAGGAGTCCCGAACCGGATGCCCCTCGGCTCCTGTCGGCCTTCCCCCAGGGATCAGTTTAAAAGCTGCTCTGCCACCTTTTTAATGTTATGCGCCAGCAGTCTGGTTCCATTCTGGTTCAAATGGAGCCCGTCCCTCTTGTACAGGCCCCGCTTGTCCCAAAACGTTCCCCAGTGCCTAACAAATCTAAACCCCTCCTCCCTACACCACCGTCTCATCCACGCATTGAGACCCCTGATCTCCGCCTGCCTAGCTGGCCCTGCGCGTGGAACAGGTAGCACTTCAGAGAACGCTACCTTTGAGGTCCTGGCTTTCAGCTTCCTGCCTAAAAGCCTAAATTTGGCCTCCAGGACCTCCCAGCTACACTTGCCCACATCGTTGGTGCCGACATGCACCACAGCCACTACCTCTCCCCCAGCACTGTCTACCAGCCTGTCTAGACGAGAAGTGATGTCCGCAACCTTCGCACCAGGCAGGCAAGTCACCATGCGGTCCTCACATCCGTCGCAAACCCCCCTCTCTATGTTTCTAATAATCGAATCCCCCACTACAAGAAGCCCCCGACCCCCCTCCCGCCGAGGAGTATCCCGAGTGCGCTCGGATACGGGCCCATCCCCTGGAGAAAGGGTCCCCCCTAGGGGATTGTTTCCCTCCTCTCCAGGATGACGTTCTCCAGTCCCGAGACTTCCCACCCGGGCAGCCGAGGAGCTGCACGCCTGAGGTTGGGACGAAGCCTGATCGTCCCCAGAAGTCTCCCCACGGTCCTCCTCTGGCTGCCTGCGCTTCTCCAGGTCGGCCACCAAGGCTTCAAGGGAGCGGACGCGTTCCCTGAGAGCCTGGAGCTCCTTGCATCGAGGACACACCCATGACTTATGCCCCAGAGGCATATAATCATACATGTGGCACTCGATGCAGAACACTGGATAGCCCCCACCCTGCTGCTGGCTGTCTGACTGCATAGCTTTTTTTTTGTTGTTGTTGTTTTATTTAGGGGTCCTTTTAAAAACCGTACACTGGATAGCAGCCCTTTTCTCTAGGGAAGAGGAAGGGCAGCGTATGGGGCCCTGGCCTCCTCGCCCTGCTGCTGAACTCGCCCAGATGCTAAACTCTTGTGCCTTACCTGGCACTTAATTCCCGAGGCACTTGGTTCCCAGAGGCCACACGCGTCTGCAGAGTGAGCAAAGTGTACTCATTTCTCTCCACACTTACCTAGGGCTGGCAGTGACAGGATGGAGAGGCAGTTCTTCTGTCTCTTACTGTGGCTTGTTCCCAAGTGGCAGGAGCAAGCTGCACTGACTCTGGAGAAGCAGATGGAAAAGGAATTATTCTTCCTCCTTCATCTTCCCCCAGAAGTGAATTGCTTCTAGCATCGCTAGAGGGCTCTTGGGTGAATCCCATAGGCTACTATGGGACTCTCAATAGCCTAGAAGTTGTATTCGGAAAATCTACAGTGCAGTTCTGTGTGTGTCTGTTCAGAGGCATGCTGTATTGTGTTCATGTGACTTACTCACAGGTAAGTGTGTATAGGATTGCAGCCCCAGAGTAATACAGTGACTCTAGATATTCTTAACTCTGTGTGTGAGTTGCATTGTGTGGTTGTGTAGATTTTTAAATGCAAGCTCTTACTTGTCATGAGTAAGGCTAATGCTGAAAGAATTACACGGCTAAATCGAACACAGCTCCTTACAAGAGCTCATCTTCAAGTAGGGATAAGTTTTACAAGAAATCATCTGCAAATCAGCAAAGATTAGCTCTTATAAACAAAGGTGAACATAAAGAGTCACGTTTCCTACTCTTAAAATATGGCAATATGAAATTCTCTTATTTGTTTAGTTGTTAGCTGCTCTGATTAGCCAAAGTTCTCAGAGCAGCTTACAAAAGATAAAAAGAATAAAATGCAATTAAGCTGCATCTAACAATGTTTTTTGCTAGTGTGGGATAGACATGTAAATCAGTACTTTGGGGTACAAAGAATTAGTAAGGCTGCCTAGCATCATAGCTCCTGAATTTTTCAACAAACTTGCAGTGTGGATTACTGTGGAGAGAAAGTTGAAAAGGAGGTTGGGTCTCCCTCAGAATAAAGTTATTTTGTCCCAAGCATAAAAATTAATTCAGTGAGATTTTGAGCATCTTGGTTTAACTGCTTGAAACCAGTGATGGAAATTTTTAATTTCCTATGTCCTGTCTTCAATCAATGCTGAAGCATTATCCTCCTCATTACAAGATATCCATCTCCAAATCCAGCACATTTTGCTACCAACTAATTTTTTCCTAAATCTTGTGTGCCTGGACTCTATCTAACCACTGCCAGGCATTCACCCAGATGTGTCATTAAGTAATTTGTCTTTCTTGCTATGCTTACAGCCTTCAAATATTTGCCAACTGTTATCCTGTCCCTTCTTAGTTGTCACTTGGGCAAGTTGTAAATATTTAGCTTTTGGAATTTTCCCTCATCATTGAGTTGCTCTTGCCTTGAATTTGCCCGTGTACCTTCTGGCTCCATTGTGCCTAGTTTTACATGCAGCAAATTGGCTATACTGGAATACTGGGCCCATAGTCAAGAGTCATAAAGACTCCCATAGTGACCCCATAGTGTTTAATCAACCCTCCTTATTGTCATCCATCCCTGCTGCCACCCTTTTCTTCCTTTCCCTTCCACATAGGCTGTTGCAGAAGCTCACCACTGAAAATAGCTTTGCTTGAAAACCATCATTCCTAATCTCAGATATACAGGATCTAATTGCATTTACTCAGTGGTGGAGGGAATGCACTCTGCATATGCTCAAATGAATTCTAACCTTTTATTAATAACAACATTTTCAAAAGTTGAGTCTTACACTGTAAATGGTTTTCAGAATTGTCGGGAACAGGGAAGAGCAAATCCCAGGCTGACCAAGGGGAATAGTGTCTCGTAGTGAATACACATGCACACCTTCTTGCTCTCTGTCTTCCTTTCATTTGATCATCAGATGAACAGGAAAAAAAAACCTTGGTAGTTTGTATCACTGCCACCATCCCAGGCTACAAAGACTAGGCAGAGGGGGCTATCTTGGACCTCCCCCCAGGAGAAAAATAAACCCCACAGTAGCGTCTGCAGGGTGAAGAGAGCTCTGGGTAGGGAAAGAGTAAAAAAGTAACTATATACTGAAAGTTCAAAAGAAATGGGGAATGAAACAAAATGGAGAAGGGCAAGTAGTAGAAATACAAGCAGATTAAAGGAAAATGTTTGAACATGGCTGGAAAGAACAACAGAGAGGTTTGTTCAAATGGATGCAGTAACCAGTAATGCCCATGAAGTGGCACTGGCATGCTACTAAAAAATCTCAACCCACACAGGGCCCTTCCCCACCCCCAGCATTGATATGGTAAACTCTGAGAAGCTGCAAACCCACTGTAGTAATTTAGCAAACCAGGAAAATAACACAATTCTTTAATGTGATCTTAGCTTGATAGTGCCTTGAAACTGTTCACATTGCACAAGGAAGCCCCAGTCCTTGCACTTGCAGCATACTCATCTCTGAGCTCCAGCTCAGGAAGTAGTAGAGAACAATCCAGACTTCATGTGGACAGGGGAATATGTAATCTTGCCTGGATGATGTCATCAAGTTACCTGATTGGAGGAGTGGAACCCTCCAATGGAGTGATTCCAATGGAGTGATTGGAGTGATTCCAATGGAGTGATTGTGGGTCACTCCATCCCACAATCTGGAGACGGACAGGTTTGGCTGCCCAATTGCTCAGTTCATCCAATCTCTGTTCCAGACATGGAGGAATTTCCCCCATCCACAAATGCATCTGGGGGCTTGATAATAGAATTTCAAACAAAAGACGATTGTTTGCAAAGGATGCCCTATCAGCTTTGCAGGCTGGTGGACCTGCACAGAACCTTCTGGAGAGTTAATAGTGTCCAAAAATAAAAAAAAAATAGGCAAAGAGAGAAAAAAAAAACACAGAGCATTTATCACAAGGATTAAACTCAATGCTGAGCTTTGGCTCAACTTAAGTCCTGACATAAACCAATGACCAAATGGAGGTTCTGTTCCTTAAAGAAGGGTGAGCGTTTCCAGCTGAAGAAAAGAACGCCAAGGTTTTGGCCTGTGCTGTATTATTGCCAGTAGATGTTTGACCAGCACCCTTGTACATGACATTTGTTTGTTCAAATATCACACAATTCATGGCCTCTGAAGGAGAGTGTTGAAGCCATGACATTGAACAGCCGATGACTGACTCCTGGGTCTGGCTCTGGCAGGCTCTCTGTTGTGCTGAGATATGGCCTCCTGCCAGCCCTTCACATAGCAAAGTGCAGTGGCTGAACTATTCAAGCAATGCAGGTGACAGAACCTGGGCAGGCTGCTGACCCATTCATGGCTGCTGGGTTTTATGTAATTCTTGCTCTCAGGGGCAACAGAGTTCCGTCTTATCGCTGTGTTCCATTTCTTTCATGTGGTTTCAGTACTGTGGAGATTAAATCAGTTTCTATAGGCACAATTCTTTTTTTTGTTTAATGGAGATGATAAACTTTTAATGAACTCGAGTGCATTAAAATGAAATGTAAGCAAGAGGTGACTTTAACATTAGTTCAGAGTTTCCTCCATTCGAGATCAAGCCGGCAGACCGTCTCAGATAAACAACAGTCAACACCTAACACATTTTATAAACTAGATTTAAGTACATTAGGAACCTCATTAGAGGATGGGGTGGGGGGGAAGAATGTTTTTCCTCTTTTGAATTTAGTCTAAAGGACTTCTATGATAGGAGCAGCTCCATGTGCTGCAGAAATGGCTAGGAACAGAGGCATAAACATAGCTAAGTACAGGATTTTACATTGTGCACAAACAGGAAAGCAGGGGAGGGGTAATTTGGTGCTTTACTGCAGCCGTGTCTGCTAATCTGCAATATGTTTGGTCTGCCAGGGGGATTATTATAGGGGTTTATTGAAGACATGCCAAAAAATCATGTTAAATAAACTGTTTATATGCTGTAGCTCCAGGCAGGGAAATGGAATCTGAACGCTTCAAGCACAGAGCCTTTCACAGGTCTCAACAAAAATAAACCTCTTGACACTTTCCGCTGGACACTGCAGCTTCCCCATGTGCACACTGTTTGTTGAATTTAAAAGTGTAAAACAATTAGTGCCCCCTTTGGCCTTCAAAAGAGCTGGAGATGTGATGGTTGTACATTAAGCTCTGTCCCCTGAAGTCTATTGAATAGACTTAACACTCTGGATGCTACACAACAGGGTATGTATGTATTTATTTATTTATGCTACCCAACAGGAATGATCCCTGTGTAAAAGATGCTCATCTTCTATCAACTATCATGTGAACAATAGTAAGAAGGAAGCCCTAGTTTGTTCTGTGTTATGGAAGTGTGTAAGAAACATCATGGGTGAGACTGGGAAAGCACACATTGAAGATGTAAATTTTTTCTGCAGCTCAGAAATCATCCTGCCTTAGCATAAAATTCGTGCATTTTGTGAGTGGAAAGCATTGGCTGACCCAATTTGTAGTTCTTTTGTGTTTTTTTTTCTGCTATTGCAAGAGTGCAATTATTATAAAATGTTAAAAACAACAATACAGGTCCAGCCTTGTTATACATGGATTTTTAATACATGGATTTGACTCAACACGAATGGCCCCTGCAAATGAGAAGGGATGTGCTGATCCCTGGAGAAGGGGAAAAATGCATCCCTTTAAAATCAGTTTAAAAAACTGAACAGTCCTTTCACAATACCCTCCTTAATGGGGGGGGGGGTAGCTGGCTGACAATCCATCAATCCTTCTCTCTCCAGCAGACCCTTCCCTTCCCCCTGAGCACATGAAAGAAAGGTGATCACTTTGCATTGGTGAAGTGAAGTGCCTTTGTAAGTGCTTGGAGGAGAACTGATTGATGAGTTTTCTTAATGACTCTTATCTTATATCGCAAAGGTCAGCAAGGCTGTTTTTAAATCACTGGAACAAAGAAACTTTGTTTTTAAAATTGATTTGCTATAGTGTGTTTTTTGCCATTCAGTGAGTGCTTGGAACGGAACCCACGTGAATAATGAGGCTCAACCTGTAATAAGCTTTATCTGAGAAGCTGATAAACAACATGTGCCTTTGCATCTTGAGAAACACACTACATACACTTGTATGTTCAGGCCTATTAGTGAAAAGAAGATATGTGTTTGAAATGGGAACAGTGGAGCCACTTAGATACAACACAGTATTGTGTCCAGTTCTGGTTGCCACATCTCCAAAAGGATATAGTGGAGATGGAAAAGGTGCAAAAGAGAGCAACCAAAATGATTACTGGGCTGGGGCACCTTCCCTATGAGGAAAGGCCTCTTTGGGCCTCTTCAGTCTAGAAAAGAGGCACCTGAGGGGGGACATAATTGAGACACAAAATCATGCAGGGGATGGACAGAGTGGATAGAGAAACGCTCTTTTCCCTCTCAAATAACATCAGAACCAGGGACATCTATGAAAGTTGAGTGTTAGGAGAGTTAGGACAAACAGAAGAAAATATTTCTTTACCCAGCATGTAATTAGTTTGTGGAACTCTTTGCCACAAGAAGTAGTGATGGCATCATACCTGGATGCCTTTAAGAGGGGATTGGACAAATTTCTGGAGGAAAAATCCATTATGGGTTACAAGCCATAGCAGATATGTGCAAGCTCTTGGTTTTAGAGGCACATTGCCTCTGATTGCCAGATGCAGGAGAAGGCACCCAGACGCAGGTTGTGTCTGTTGTCTTGTGTGCTCCCTCAGGCATTTGGTGGGCTTCTGTGAGATAGAGGAAGCTAGACTAGATGGGCCCTTGGCCTGATCCAGCGGGGCTCTTCTTATGTTCTTATGTGCTGTATCCAAAGTTTTTGGCAGGAGGGCCACATTGTCTCTCTGACACTGTGTCAGGGGCCAGGGGAAAAAAAGAATTAATTTACATTTAAAATTTGAATAAATTTACATAAGTTTGCATAAATGAATATATTAAAGATGAACTTATATGAATGAATGCAGGTCTTGCAATAGCTCAAGACCTATAAAAGGCCTTGCACAAAGCAAGGCTGGCCTTTCCTTTGCTGCCGCTATTGCATCACAGACGTGAAACAGCAAGCAGTGGAGGGAGCCCTCGTTCCACAGCTCACTCGAAAGGTCGAACAGTTGGCCGTCATGCTGAGAGCAGTTGCATCAGGCCAGTGTGGGCTCAACAAATCTCAGTAGGGCCAGAGGCTCATTGGAGACTGGGGGCTCCCTGAGGGCCACATTAAGAGGCCTCGAGGGCTGCAAGTGGCCCCAGGGCTGGGGTTTGGGCACCCCTGTTCTAACACAGCATATACAGTGTTAACCAGGAGTGCACCTGTTAAAGGAATTGCAAAATGCAGTATCTGTGTACACATCAGAGAGACCCCTGGCAGCCTAGGAATACATATATTTGGTCCTTGTCCAAAAATAGCAACAACAGACAAAAACTAACTCTGGGGAAGGGAAATAAAATTATTTTTCCCAGATGAAAGTTGTTCAGGAATCAATGTACTTCAATTAAAGATTTGGAGTTTAAGGCTGAACAAAAGAAGAAATTGCTTAACATGCTGGTTACAACCCAAGATTATAATTGGGGTAGGAAAACAAGAAATCACATGAGATTATATGACAAAACACAACACAAAATTCTTGCACCATAATTTTAGTGTATTCTTTTATTCTCTTGAAAGTTCAGTACATGAAAGGAAATTGTGAGGTTCATCACTGAAGCAAGATAATTGCAGTTGGCTCATATGCTGAGTTTTAGTGTTCTAGCATTATGTGCAAAATTAGCAAAGAGTATACAGAGCAAGTAAATGAGTGCTGTACTTGTTAGCATTTAGAAACTTAACGAATCAGGGTGGGCTCTTCCAGCTTTACAATCATGTTTATATACTCCAGACCTCATACCCAAAACACTGAGAATGTAAGAGCTTTGCTGGATCAGGCCAAGGATCCATCTAGTCCAGCTTCCTGTGTCTCATAGTGGCCCACCAGATATCTGTGGGAGCACACAACAAGAGACCTGTATACTGTTGCCACTCCCTTGAATTGGGCATTCCGAGATAGGCTATCTCTAAAACCCATGTATAGTCATCATGATTTATGAACCTATAACCCGTGAACTTGTAACCACTTGGCGCACTTCAGGTAGGCTGTCCACTACCTGTAAAGTACCTCATGTGTTCAGGTAATCAAAGATTTGTTTGGCACTTTGGAAAAGTTGTCTTAACTCCTGAAAAACTCCCTTAAGGAAATGGAAAAGGCTTAATGACTGAGGACCCAATCCTAAAGGCACCACCGCCATCAGGTGCAGCAGTGCCAAAGTGGCTATTGCTGCATTATGTGGCGCTGTGGCTGCTGCTGGAGGTCTCCTCAAGGTAAGGGGACTTTCATCCCCTTTCCCCAGGGAAAGCCCCACAGTGGAGCTTCTGGAGTCTGCACCAGCTGTTTTGCTGGCATAGACTTGAGAGAATCCTTGACTTGAGATTTCTTGCCCAGATTTGAGCAGTGCTCCAGTGGTCCTGCCCCCTCCTGCCCTATTTCCTCCCCCACCCGAGAATGCCTCCCTCTGCCCCAACAAACCTTACAGCCACCTGGAGCCATCTGGAACCACCTAGGCTAGGCAGAGCAATGGTCATCCAGTAACTGGCCCAAGGTCACCAGTAAATGTCATAGCTATGTAGGGATTTCCAAACTCAATAATTTGACCATATTCAAACATCCCATACCCAAACTCAATGATTTGGCCACTCCATGTCTTTGTATATCTTGACAATACTGGAGCTCAGGTATGCAAACTGGTCTCCGCAAACCTTGTTGATCACAGTTTAGTGCTGGTTTTTGCTGTATGCAATCCTTGCCTCCAAATTAGGCAGTGGGTAATAGACAAAAGAGTCTCATCCCAAGGAACTGTTCTCAGGCCAGATCTTTGTGAATAAGCTGAAATCCACCAGCATTTGGAAGGCATAAGTGTTTTGCTTCTTTTCCAGATACTTTCACAAATAGCCAAGCAAAAGGCAGCCAGCAAGGATCAAAACGTTCATTGGGAACAAGAGTTTCAAAGCAATCTTACAATTATTTTATCTGAGCCAGATCAGTGTCTAACTACAGGGTAATTTAGACTGGAGAGAGAAACGAGCACTTGGAAACATTCTCAGATGATGTTGGCTCCTCCAATGCAGACGTTGCCTCAGAGCCAAGCGTAAGCAAGGTAGTGCTGAGGGGTGATGTTCAGTGTCTGCAACATGACACTGTGAAACAAGAGTGTAGGTGGCCATCTTGTCTGGCAGATTCTTTCTAGCCATGATGGGAAACAACACTAAAGGAGATGAACAATAGGGGATCTGAGTGAAAGTGATGGATGCTTTTCATGAGAAAGCAGAGGGGCCTCTTTGTTATCCCCTTCAACATTGGTTTCCTCTGCCCATCTCTTCTCATCTTCACCACTGAAATTACTGTAAGTCATAAGTCTTCACTTCTATCCTTATAAAGCCTTCACACAGATCCACATGTCTCCTGTCTTTTCACAAGATCCATTAGTTCAGCTAGCTGCTCACACCAGTGGTATCAACACAACTTTTTGAGAACCCCAATTTTAAGACTCCATCTTTCTTTTACACTCAGGCTGGATTCCAGAATGAAAACTAAAAATGAACTTCAAAAAGGTGCAAAGATGGAATTTTAAAAAATAAATCTGCATCCTCTGCACACTTTCCTGGGAGTAAGAGCCATTGAACTCAATGTCTTCTGAGTAGACATGCATAGGATTGGACCCTCAGCATGCAATCCTAACCCCTTATGTCAGTGCTTTCCAGCACTGACTTAAGGGCAATGGAGCTCTGAGGTAAGGGAACAAACATTCCCTTACTTTGAGGAGGCCTCTGTGAGTGACACCCAACTGCAGGATGCAGCACATGTCCCATTGGCACTGCTATGCCAGTGCTGGAAAGCACTGACATAAGGGGTTAGGATTGCGCCCTAAGTCTCTGAGCCTTTTTGTAGTTCACTGCCTCCTTCTTTCGCTGTCAGTTTGAGTGCTGCCTCCCTTTTCCCTTGGACTACAGTAGGAACAAAAGCAGGCTGAGGTGGAATGTTGCTGGAGCAGGAGAGGGCTGAAATCAAAGATAGTTAGACCTGAAACTCCTTCTGCATCCATGATGTAGTTGCAAGCTGTGTCCCCATCCATTTCACAAGTGTGAGCACTGAAGACAGAATCTGTTTGCCAGATCATAATACCTTATGGAAGAGACATGCAGATCAAGTCTAGTCTCTGTTCCACTGACTAACCTTTGTAATCCTGAACACAGTGTGTCACAAGAATGAAGAAGATGCATCACACTAAGTTACTTGCAGTGAAATACCTCCAGGTTACCCAAGCCACGTGCTGCATGGTAAGGTAGGTAACATTAGCCATTCTCACCTGGGAGAAAGTTTTCTGTTTCTGCCGAGGTCAGAGGTGGACACCATTCCTTGATCTGCCCAAAGTGTTACTATTGATCATGTACAACATTTGCATAGAGGCTGAGCTAGATTGTTCCAAAACAGAAAAAATTGGAGGTGAATATGAGAAAGAAACTAAAAATAATTTGCTTTCCTATTTCTACTGCTGCTGCTGTTGCTATCACCATTCTCAATGTGCTCCTATTTGCACATTGGAACCTTGTTCCAGAACCTAACACTTGCAAGCAAGGGAAGCAGGCTCCAGATTCTGCAGATGAGGTAGTGTTTGTTTTGGATCAAGAATCCCAATCAGTAACACATCAGGAAAGCAAATGTGACATGTGCACGTGTCACAGCTTGCTTGCATTTCCTGAGACAGCTCTCACCATCCTCTCAGGCGCAGCCTGCTCTCCATGTGCTTGTAATTAAGAGGCAGATCTTAACCATCTACAATGTTTGCAATCGGTTTTAGGAGGAAAGCAGATGTGGGGGCAATTGGTGAATGAGTCAGGCTGCAGAGTATCCAAGTCGCTATTGTGGATTAGTAACTCAGAATCCTTCATCTGAAAAGGATAAAAAGACCAGCTAGGTGTGAACATCTGCCTAGCGGCCCCACTCCAATGCATCCATATGATTCAGGTGACAAGGTGCCATAAACCAAGAGCAGGTGCACTGCAGAAAGGGCTAACGGGGTAAACACCACAAGAAGAGTCACTTGCAGGTGAATTGACAATTTGATCTGCAAGGACATTCCTTCCTAACTGGAAGTAGGCAAATGTGAGTGAAAACCATCCACCCAGTTGTTCTGGTGAAATATTGGGAGTATTTCCAGGCTACTCCAAACCAAAATATGTTGGTTTTCTTGAATAAGGCTGGTACTGGAAAGCAAAGAACACAACAGGCATATCCGTGCTCTATTGGAGGTCAGTTTCTTGGAACAAAAGGTATGACAAGTGAAGACAGGCAAGAGTAATCAGTATTAACACTTTCAAAGTTATCCTTATTAAAACCTTTAAATGCAACAAATTAAATGTATGCTCTTATAACTTATTAGTAACATTTCTTAATGTATTCTACTGTCATTAATAAGCTTCTTCTGTTTACATTTTCTCTCTACTTCTACAAACTCTGTTATTTCTGCATCTTCTCCAAATCAAATTCTTTGCCTGTAGTAGAAAAATTCCATCATCCAGCAAGAAACAGCAGATCTTTCACTCATTATCTGTTGATCCACTGAATTGATTCTTTTTTAGATTGCCAGGTGTCTCTCCTTTCTTATCTCATCTCTTCATCTTCATAGCTCCTTAAAGTTTATTTTCCCACCAATTCAAGTTATTGGTCAAAACTAAAGTTTCATTACTCAGAATCCCAACCAGAGCATCACACTACTGTCCGGACAAAGCCAACTGAAGAATGTGTGTTGTACAGCATTATTACACCTCTGTCTCCTCATTAGGGCCTGTCTCTTTTCAGCTTGAAGTGGGGAAAAACATAATAGTTTGGATTATAAAAGTACTAAAGCAAAACAAACAATAAATGGTGTATTAAGCTTTTAACAGAACAGGATTATCATTACTGGCAACCACCTTGAACATGTGCGGAGCCAAGTCCTATTACATGGAGAAGAACTATGGCTACTTGAACGGTTTTATGTTAAATAATATTGAGAGCCCTAGTTTTTGAATAAAGGTGATTTAGAAAACAGAACAAAACAAGGAGTTGTTTCCTACAAGCTGAAATAAGTATTTTAAATATAGTTTAAGCTATGTGCATCAAGGGTTAAACAAGCTGTAACTTGTGGGGGGAACACTGTTGTTCAGTCACCATTATAGCTGCACCCCTTGGCATTTACAAGTCAGGCAGCAACAGCTAGGGCAGTGATTTTCAAGCAGTGTGCCACAGCACATTGGTGTGCTGTGAATGGTCTGCAGGTGTGCCATGGGAGTTTGAGGGAGGGTCATTTATTAAAAGGGCCATTGGGGGACATGAGCCCTCCACCACCCATCAGACTTCAGGAGGTCTTTGGCTGGCCCTGCTCTGGGGAGTATGGAAATTGCATTCCCCATGCTTTGTGACATGCTGGGTGTTTCCTGATAGTCTCTTGACCTAAATCTGAGGTCTAGTAGTGATGAGGATTGTTCCTTTGGCCATTTTACCTTGAGTGGGTTTGAGAAAAGAGGCACAGTAAGAATGTTCAGTGTAGATGGGGGCCAAAATGTTTCAATTGAAGATCCACTTCAGTGTGCAGCCCCCCCCCCCCGTTTTTGAGTCCAGCCATAATTTCTTGTCTATTCTCAGCCCCCTCTCTCCATGCCATGAGCTCCCCACTAATCTAGGCTAATTTGTTACTAATTCCCCACTAATTTGTTGCTGCACTTGGTGAAGCAACAAAGTGACTTCACCTTGAATGCACTGCAGTGTGGAGTTAACCCAGATCTCAGTCCATGCAAAGGACTGTGTGAATTGGCCATTAATGCACCTCTATGTATGATGCTCAGTGGGCTGAACCAGAACATGGTAATAAACTAGTAGAGACCATGTAATGGGAGTGATCCAGAGGGGCCCTTCTTGTGGAGTAATTGTCAAATGGAAAGTGTTTCAACTCATAAGAACATAAGAACAGCCCCACTGGATCAGGTCATAGGCCCATCTAGTCCAGCTTCCTGTATCTCACAGCAGCCCACCAAATGCCCCAGGGAGCACACAAGATAACAAGAGACCTCATCCTGGTGCCCTCCCTTGCATCTGCATTCTGACATAGCCCATTTCTAAAATCACGAGGTTGCACATACACATCATGGCTTGTACCCCATAATGGATTTTTCCTCCAGAAACTTGTCCAATCCCCTTTTAAAGGCATCTAGGCTAGACACCAGCACCACATCCTGTGGCAAGGAGTTCCACAGACCGACCACACGCTGAGTAGAGAAATATTTTCTTTTGTCTGTCCTAACCCGCCCAACACTCAATTTTAGTGGATGTCCCCTGGTTCTGGTATTATGTGAGAGTGTAAAGAGCATCTCCCTATCCACTCTGTCCATCCCCTGCATAATTTTGTATGTCTCAATCATGTCCCCCCTCAGGCGTCTCTTTTCTAGGCTGAAGAGGCCCAAACGCCGTAGCCTTTCCTCATAAGGAAGGTGCCCCAGCCCCATAATCATCTTAGTCGCTCTCTTTTGCACCTTTTGCATTTCCACTATGTCTTTTTTGAGATGCAGCGACCAGAACTGGACACAATACTCCAGGTGTGGCCTTACCATCGATTTGTACAATGCCATTATAATACTAGCTGTTTTGTTCTCAATACCCTTCCTAATGATCCCAAGCATAGAATTGGCCTTCTTCACTGCTGCCGCACATTGGGTCGATACTTTCATCGAGCTGTCCACCACCACCCCAAGATCTCTCTCCTGATCTGTCACAGACAGCTCAGAACCCATCAGCCTATATCTAAAGTTTTGATTTTTTGCCCCAATGTGCATGACTTTACACTTACTGACATTGAAGCACATCTGCCATTTTGCTGCCCATTCTGCCAGTCTGGAGAGATCCTTCTGGAGCTCCTCACAATCACTTCTGGTCTTCACCACTCGGAAAAGTTTGGTGTCGTCTGCAAACTTAGCCACTTCACTGCTCAACCCTGTCCAAATGAGTTTTGGAAACTCATTTCCAAAAGGTTTTTTAATCAGACAATCCTTCTGTAAGACCAGTGGTTCAGAAATTATTCTCATGCTGAGCCTCCATGTAGAAGAAAAAAAAAATACTTAAATGACCCCAAATGTAGTACAATCCCCAGCAAGGGGCAGTTTGTGTGATTTTTGTCTGTCTGTCTGATCCCCATATCCTTGTTTTTCTTTTGAGTTCTTTTTAACTGAATAGAAGAAGAATTCTGGGTGACAATGAGTGCCAAAGGAAATGGTGTTTTCCTTTTTGCCTATCAACTGCTGATTTCCCTGTTTTCCAAACTGGGAAGTGGTGGTGTTGGTTGGGTGCAGTTTATAGCTGATGGGCAGTAAGGAAGCACTATATATCTCAGCTGGCAGATGTCAGGGAAGAACTCACCCTTAACACCTCACATTTTGAGAGCTCATGAATCTTATAAAACTCACACAGGGAATTAGATCTTTTCCTAAGAATAAACATTCTGGAGACTCAGGTTTTTAAACAGTCCCCAGGAACCTCTGTCATCCTGCCCTGCTCTTCTCTGACTAATCTCCTTTGTAAGTGTTGGGTCAGAATCAACAATGGTTTTCCACTAAGGTCATTTACTTTCTCTGTTTACACTGCTAATTTTATCATAGCTTGGAGTGGCTAATGGCATTATTTATGTGCTCACCATGGGTGATGAATGTTAGTGCTAAATAAAGGCCTCCTGGCAGGGCAGGTATGGGGGCTGATAATGGCAGGTCCAAAGCTATGTAGCTCAGAGGAATTAAGGCTGATTTTGAAAAGAGTTTGTGTTTACTACAGAACAAATGCTTAATAACTAGGGAGCAGTTCTCCCAAGGACAATGTGTGAATCAAAGCATGAAAGAAATCAAAGCATGAACTGGTCCTTTAAGTGGTAAGCTTGTCTGGAAGTCATCAGGAGTGTCAGATAAGGAATCCTAGAATGCTGTGCTGTGAATGGACTAAGTTATATATTTAGGTTAATTGATACTTAATTATCCTGTTGGCACACTTTATTTTGGTTACACATTTGGGGAGGTTGAAATTCTTGTTCTTTGTTAGTTATAGAAGGAAACTTGATAACCAAAACACTGGAGAACAATGAATGTGTGAAAGCAGAGACAGAAGCCAGTGGCAGGGAAAAGTAACACTGTATGACATATTTGAAACTGATATCCCACTGAGACATCTTCTTTTCTAGTTATTTAGCAGAACATGCTTTAAGGTTTTTAGCCACAGGGGCTAAGAGCTTGTTATTATTTCAAAAGAAGTGGTTCTCAGGGGAAGCTATACTGATTACAGTGCCTATTAGATTCTGCTTTAACCCATTTCTACACAGCCCGCAGGTGTACGCATTAGACCCCTATTGTGTATATGCAACATTGGACAGAAATGACTTAAAGTTCATATTATCCCCTTATTTGTGGGATGGATGATTTTGTATGTATTTGGGCATCTTGATAATGATTGCAATTATGAAACAAAATCACAGGGCCCCTGAATTTATAGAAATCCAGGCATTTTAACAGTGGGGGACAGTTGTGTATTTACAGGGAATTTTAGCAAATGCAACTTGTCCTGTTTTAGCTTCTGGGATTTTGAAGGTAACAACTGATACTTTCCTTGCTTTACACAGCAACTAAAGCTACAGCAGACCCAATGTTGAAAGACTGCCCCCCCCATTTATGATAAAATAAAATAAATCATTTTATCTTTTTCATGGTTTCTAAATTCTTTATTTGCACAATCTAACAAAAAATAAAGATTCTGCAATAACAGCTATTACAGTTCAATAGCCCTTCATAGCAATTAACTGAGGGTCATATTAGACATGCATGCAAATACAGGCAATGTAAGAGTGCTTCCATCTGGAAGCTCTTCTTTTATTTAATAGTAACTGACCAATTGAGGGGCAATCTTGGCTGGGACCAGGTTATATGGGCAGGTGTAGGTTCATTCTTCTGTTTTAAAGCCATTTTGCCTTTCCAATGGCATGGGGGGAGAGTGAACCTTCCCTGCTTGGCTTGGTCCCGACTGGCATTGCCCTCCTTCCTAGGCTGGTTCTATTTAGGTTGAATGTATGCTTAGATTGCATGTGTTTGCATGCGCATCTATCCTGAAATATAGTCTTCTGCAGCTTAAACCCTTAGTAGGGCACATTTTAAATCCTTTAGTGTGCAGAGGATTACTGTTCTCTTCAACAAAGGCAAATAGACAACAAATTACAACAAAGTCTGTAATTTATTTGTGTGGTGGTTGTGACAAAGCATTGGCCCACTCATGGAAGGCAACTTGTCCTTATGTGAAGCTCTGTGTGTGATCAGAGTTGCTTTATTTCAGCAATTGTCTTTTGTCCATCTAAGAACAGCTGTTCTCCATTTTCGTTGAAAAACAGCAGTTTATAGATCTGACAATTGCAATAATTTCCATTGTTGACCTTTTTTTCTGAACTACACATACCAGCTATCATCTCTGCCATTCTACTTTTAATCTTGCGTTTGTCCACATTTTTCTTTAATCATCTGAATGACCCTTCAAATTTGCTAAACAACCTTTCCAGTCCTTTCTGTTGTTGCTATTGCCTACTTTATTTGTTAATGTTTGACTCCCATGGGTGAATTCAGACAAATATCCTTTCAAACAGCATGGTCACTGGAGGAGTCTGAGGGCCCAATCCTATCCTATCCCCACTGTGCCATTGTGGCATGCACTGCATCCTATGGTAGGGAGGCACCCACAAAGACCTCCTCAGTGTATTGGAACATTTGTTCCCTTACCTCAGGGCTGCGTTGTGGTTGCACAGGTGCTAGAAAGTTGAATAGGATTGGACCCTGAACAATGTTCTAGTTCTAATTCTTTGGCATCTTTGCACAGTGCTCACATTTCAGGGATGCCCATTGTATGGTGAAATGACAGAAATCACAGCTCGGTGGGAAAAATAGGGCTGAATCTCTTTTGCATTTGGCAGCTTCTGAACTTCTACCCCAGTGTTTGAACCTGTGGCATTTTCAGCATATAAAGTTGCCTTAAATGTACTGGGCGTTTCTGAAAAAGACCCCAGAAGTGTGCTACAGACTTCCTTTGCATATCAGTGCTCCTTTATAAGACCAGTGCTCCTTATCTTCCTGTACATATCATGGGCCAGATGGAATTGACTCAGTGTGACTGCCAGTCCTCCATCAGGAACATTTAGGTGTGCTTAGCAAAGAACCTCATAGCCTAGGGCACACTCAGCCAAGGCGGAACATGCCAGATGATGGAGATTCAGGACACTATTTTTAAATGTCCCAAACATTGTTATTTCAAAATAATTATCTCCCACTGCTGGCAAGGATCTTGCTCAGGAGTCTTCAGAGTCTGTGCTGGCAGTCTTCCGATAAGGTTGGCTTGGGACGCTCCCCAATGAAAAGCTAGCCTTTGGGAGAATGCCTGGCTTTCTGGCATAGGGATATGCCCTGAGGATTGTTATGAGCATTGTTGGCTGCAACCAAGAAAAAAGTCATTCAGCCTCAAAAGATACGTTCTTTTTATTGCAAAGGTTGGGGAAGGGTATCTTTCTGTTTCTGGGCATGCGCTGTAACACATTTAACATCCAAACAGAGGGAGAACCAAACACATGCGCAGAGACCTCTTGGCAGCAATTGACTGGTAATACACCACAATGGAGGTGGTGTATTTGTATGTATAAATGCAATGTATTTAAGAAAGAGACAGGTGCAACGCATTGTGGAGGTAAATTGACAATAAAGGGAGCGAGATGAAGAATTAAATACAATAAAATATCTAGCATACCTATATACATATAACTAAATTAAGTGGCATTATTTCCAAGGGAGAAATGGTTCAAGGAAAAACCCAACGTTCTGAAAGAGCAAGGGAACACATTGCACAGTAGATAAGAGGGCAAAGGAGAGGGAGAAAAAGGAAATAAGTGGAGGGATGGTAAAGCAGTTTGTTTAATGGACAATTCTGGAGGCATACTGTATACACACAGAACAAAAAAGGAGGTGAAAGAGTCACTAAGGCTGCAATCCTAGCCACACTTTCCTGGGAGTAAGCCCCTTATACTATAATGGAATTAACTTCTGAGTAGATATGCATAGGATTGGGCTGTAAGCATATTACCAATTTGGCTGACACAGAAGAGAGTATAGCCAAGAGAAATTTCCTCTGCTGAGATGGTTTCATTGAAGCAGGTAGTGAGGCAAGAGCCATAGGGACAGATAGCCAAGATTCTCTGTATTCTTGGCTAAGAAGGGAAGTCCAAAAGGAGCTGAAAGAACAGAAAAGGGTGCACTAGGCAAATGTATTAAGTGTAGGCAGTAGCCTGTCCATTTTTGGAAGGGAGAAACAAGGCAAATGAGCTGAGGACAATCTTCCAGTGGAAAATTGGCACAGAGGGTTTCATTGGGCACTTAGCAGGTGCTAAGTTTTACCTTGGTTATCCTGGTTATCTCTCCTAGATGCCTGGGGTGGCCCAGCAGTCCCTGGGTTGCCAAATGGGATGGGAGTGTTTAACTCTCAGACACACCATGGTAGGCAGAAGGATAGTACACACTTAGGGGCGGGGGTCACTGGTCAGAGTTTTGGAGTTTTTTGGTCATTGCCAACCATATAATTCTTTTGCAACTGAGGCTAAAGTTCCATGGGTGGCTCTTGATGACCCATTCTAGGCTTTCAGATGCTGGGTTCCTTTATTTGTGGGAATGGTGGATTGGGGAGGCCGGGAAAAGGGGAAATAGATCCCCTTTGAGGGAAGGCTTGATTGCTCTTGGACACCAAATTAATGTACAACCAGGCTTTGTATGTGAATAGAATCTGCGGCTGAAGTCCAAAGCCCAAACAGCTGGATTTTTCTTGAGGGCTTAAAACCTCAGTAGTTATACCAGAGTCTTGTATGTAGATGGGATGGTTTCAAGCAAGGTACAGCCACTTGGAAATTTCCAGGGGACTTCTTCATATAAATAAAAGGGGGGAGGGGAAACTAGGCAAAAACAAGTTGTCTTTTTTCTCTAAATGAGAAGTTGACAATAAAGGTGTGTACATTACGAAACTAAAATTTCAAAAATTATTTGCCAGCCTTTGCCACTACATGACATTGAAGGGACCTTGTTATTTCAAAAATGCAAACCAATTTTTCACTTACTATAAAACAAGCTTAACTATTTAAACAAATCAGTACTGTAAAGCTAACTATACCATACCTGGAAGTCAGGTGTTCAGGAACCATATTACATCTGAACATGGCTCAGCAACTTTGTTTAAAGGCTGAAATGTGTAACTTGAATGGGATGGACGTATTTTGTTGTGGCTCCCACTCCTGATCTCCCAGGCAGGCTGCACAGTCAGTAGTAGCTTTGATTAATGATCCTGTGGCTAAGGGGTCAAATCTGATGGGATTTTACAAGACCTTCTTTGTAAATTAATTAAAACCACTTTAAAGGCAACCAACTGGAAGTTGAAACTAAAATGTATAGACAGAATGAAAGTCTGCCATATAACTTGAATCCAGGCTAATAATAAGCAGTTTTCCCTGTATTTAATATACAATTAAATAATGTTATGTGGATGCATGCTTTAATAATAATAATAATAATAATAAATAAATAAATAAATAAATAAATAAATAAATAAATAAATAAATAATACAGGTATTTCTATACTGCCTTTCTTGGTCCTCAGATTTCTCCTTAGACTTTATTCAAGGCGGTTTACGTAGGCAGGCAATTTAAATCCCCGTAGGGATTTTTACAATTTGAAAGAAGGTTTCTATCTTTCAAGAAACCACAATATTCAGATGTTTCTTTCTTGATCTGGCTTCACATTCTGGTCTCCATCCTCCCATGCTCAGAGCAGATGGAATAGCTCAGCTCAGCTTGTCAGCTGCTTCAAGGTCGCACGGTGCCGGTGGCCTCAAACTGGCGACCTTCGGATGTTACCTTCAGGCAAATGGAGGCTCAACAATTGTACTGTATATAGGATAGTGAAGACATACTTCTTCTTAGTCACCCTTTAATTACTTTTCTCTCTTGCTTCTAGTTTTTCTGCTACCTGCTGCAGACTACTTCTTTCAAATCCACTGTTGTCTTCCTGGGTGCAGCTACCTTGGTGGCTTTTGCTACCTGACCATCTGTTTGAGCCTACTTCATTCACTTGCTCTTTTCAGATTCATCTACTGCCCTCTGTGCATTTGTGTGGATTAGTGACTAAATGTACCCTCTTCTATGGTCAAAATAAGACAAAGAGTTCCTCGAACTCAACAATACCATTGCATGCCTCTTTTCTGGATTGTATCACTGTTCTAGCCTCCAGTGTGTCCATTTCTGCTGGATTATGATAGTACCAGGGTATGATAGTACCAGGGTCAGTGGTATGGCTTTTGCAAGTTTATCTTGCCAAAAGCAGTGTTTAGAAAACCTCAATGAAGAAATAAGCACTAGGATTTCAATGCAACAGAGTTGATATGGCTGGTCTTTCAGCCAAAGATGGAACATTTGTTCATCCTATAGTTCTCGTCTGTAGGATCAATGTCTGTGCCCTGCAAATGCAATTTGTAAGGGTAGTTATGGATAATATGTATTTATGCAACTGTATTATAGTATAGGAGAGTTCGAATACTTTCATTCCCCATCCCCTGAAGTCCTGCTGTTAAACCCAGAGAAGCCTTCTTAGTTCCCCTTTTTCCCCACAGGCACAGCATCTACAAGACTTGTGGGTGCTGTCTGCTGCCTCTCTGCAAGTGACTATGTATCTCTTCCTGATTGAGAAGGTGACACATCTAGTGCCCTTTGAGTAGTTATTCAGTGATGCTGGTTAAATTTATTTTATTTACCCTTGGGCTTTCTTTTCTATGTAATAAGTGGCACAGTAAGGGGCAGCCCAACTCTAATTTGTGCTGGAAAAGGCAGGCCTAGTGGTACCCTGTGCTGACACAAGGTAGGTGTCAGCTGGAGTGAAACTTGGGGTAAGGAGATATTTTTCTCCTTACCCTGCGCCGAACGACAGCCACTGCTGTGGACTACTCAGATTTGCACCAGTGGATCTGTGTGGCCTGTGTAAGGCTGACACAAATCTGTGTGGCCCGTGTAAGGCTGATCGGGCCAGGAGTGGGGATTAGGATTCAGCCTGCACTGCCACAGCCAATTCTGTCCCCTCTCAGGCCTGATCTGCTTCCTGCTCTGCTCCTACCCAAAAATGCCCCCTCCAACCCCCAGAATACCCACCCACAACAATCTCCCATCCTCTGCGCTGGCCTCCTTCGGCTGGTGCTTACTTACCCTGTCTGGGTTTGTATCTGACATGGGGAGGCCAGCACACGTCCTTGCACTGGTCCAGCCTGCTCACAAGGAGGTGCAAACAATAGTCCTGTGCCAGCACAAGGAATTGCTCTGGCCAAGCAAGTCTTCAGGGTTGTGCTCTAAGAAAGGCAGGAATAAAATCTGAGAAACATCATATATTATTTGTGGTTCAGTTCACTGTTCGAACTTATTGACACAGTCAGCTCTGAAGAGAAGATACTGAAAGCAACTATTTGGAAGTACTTCTGGTGGCGAAACACTTGGAAGGGGGGCATACATGGTACCCACTCCCACTTCATCTGCTTATGTTCTTCTGGCTCTCCTACAGCATCTGCAGTCCCCCCTCTCCAGGCCTTATAATTGGAGGAGGAGGAGGATGTCGGCAGATCTAGTAACAATCTTGGGAAGTGTGACTCCTTTAATTGTCTTTTAGCCAGCTGGCTGTGTCTACTCTGGGGTCCATAAGCAAAAACATGGGCATGCTTATTAAACGTGTTTTTCTTTGTTATGGAAAGGCAGGGATGCTGTGTATGGGTATAAGTCAAGAACACAGAAAATCGTTCCAACAAGTATAGCTGGCACTGATGGTTGGCTGCAGGGCCAGCTTGATGTTGTGACATGAATGCTTTGTGTTGAGCAGTGCGTTGGAAGTGGGCATCAGACCTAGAAGGGCCCCCTGACTGTTTGCTGTTGACAGAGCCCTTCCAGTCAGCACTTTAGTCTTTTTCCTGCTTGCTAAAAGCAAATGAGGATTGGGACTGTGGCAGATCCCTTCAATATCAAGAGAAAGCAATTGAGAAGAGACAGTTCTGGTGGGAGAAAAGGTGCCACGGTTACCAGCATCACTGCCTTCTTGCTTTCTCTCCGTGCTGCAGCTGAGTGGTTAGGGAGAGGCTCTTATTTCCCCTTCCATGCTGCACTCTTGCTTATTCTCCCTGTGGGTATTCTTTAAAATGAAGACCTCTGCATGCTCCACTCCTCCTGATCATTTTTTAAAAGCCCCATATGACGACAAGTAAGCAGATGGCTCAGAAGAGGAGGAAAAGGATAGGGACAGGAGATCCTTTACTCACATCTTTCTGCAGCTGCAGGGCAGAGAGAGGTGGCAACAGCAGCAGCCAGTGACAACCACCCCTTCTCCCTTGAGCACTGAAGTGAGAAGGGGGGCTGTTGTTGTCCTGAAGGGAAGGTGGCTCTCCACCCCTTTTCTCACCCCTTGTTTGGGAGGTTCAGCTGGGTGCAGGGTGGACTGTGACAGTGGGGAGTAGCATTTGCACAGGCCATGCCTAGTGCTCTGTCAGGAAACATGCAGCTGCCAGAATTTACTGACTTATGACAAAGTGAAATGAGCAAAGCTTCATCCCTGCTTTTGGCATTGGACCTATCCAGACCAGACTCCTCTTTGGAATTTAAGTTTTCAGATCAGTAGGCGATTGGCTGTAATGAGTCAGATAATAGTTTCTTCGAAGGAACTGTTTTGAGACTGGAAGCTGCATCAGCCCTTTTGTCTCTGTGCCTTTGAACCTTCAGCCAACGGATGGATTCCAATTTGTTCTCGAGATGCTCGGAAAATAATGGTGGGTGGATTTATTCTGTCGCGATGTGGTCCCTCTTCTGCTTCTAGCAAGCACATGCTGCTGCCACACTTTCTGCTTCTTGAGAAAAATGTGTCCTAATAATAATAATGAGAACATTCTGCTCATAACATAGTTATGGGGCATGTGGGAGGAATATGGACCTGGTGACATAGAGTTTCTTTATCTCTTCTTTGGAAATGGTCAAAACATTTTTTAGAAACCCTAAAACACAAAAACAAATAATTGGAACTAAATAAACCTAAGGCATGGAAAAATGCATTTTGAATAATTGAGGATTGGCATGACCCTCGTAGGCCACCCTCAGTTTTGCTTCTCTTAGTCATTTCCAAGCAACTCAGCAGCATGTAAGAGTAGCAGACACGAAGCCCATTCAGTGAACTAACTAATATCTGGTGGACAGGATCAGCTAGTTGGCGAACAGGGGCAAGGGGATGACCAGCATCTGTGAGCCCTCTGCCAGGCATCATTCCAAGCCTGTGACTGGATAGTCAAACTGCAGCTTTAAGACTCGCTTCTACCTCTGCATCCATTTCCCCATCCTCTGATTGAGCAACCCAGATTCACTCTCTGTTCTTGTTGTAAGTTAGCATTTTACCAAATGTGTATATGGAATGTCCCCTCATCCTCTGTGTCCCAGGACCCAAGGCTGCATGTGCAAGATCCTTACTACCTACAGCTTCCAGTCTTGACTTTGCCTCAGGAGCTGTATCATGTGTGTGCTGTCCTCTAGTGTCAATGTAGAAAAGTCATGTTATTGGGCAAGGGGAACTGTTAAGAGGCTATTTCTATTTTTATCAAAGAACTAATTGAGTGATTTGATTACTTATTTGTTTATACAATATTTCTGGGCTCTCAGTTTCCGGGAACAGCTCCATTTTTTATTCAAAGGAAGGAGTAGAGGAATAGGTCCTACCTTAGATTCTGAGAAAGTACTACAGCCTGCAAATCTTCACCAAAAATGTTTGTGTACCATAAATAACTGGTGGATTCCATTTGGGAGTGAGAGAATGTGGGACACTTACAGCACAATCTTACACATGTTAACTTGAAAGTAAGCCCCATTTTGTTAAATGGAGCTTATTCCTAGGTAAGTGTATTTAAACCATTTCTGCCCAACGTTGCATATATGCAACAGGGATCAAATGTGTGGGCTGGGCAGAAATGGGTTAAGATTTTGGCTGGAATCCTTTATCCACTTACCTGAGAGTAAGCCCCATTGACCTCAGTGGGGTTTTTCTAAGTAGATATGCTTAGGATTGTGCTGTCATTGCCCTATAAACCTTCACGGCACCTCTAGTCCCCTAGACAGGTCACTCTGCATGTGGTGGCAGTGTTAACATGCATTTTGCTTTATTCTATCCATTTATTCTGGACAGACCATTATCCTCTGTTGTCATAGGAACTGGTAAATAGGAAGATGTGATGCAAATTTTTATCAGTAAGTGTTCTGTGTTATCATGATTGCTGATAAAATGCTGGCTCCAAAAACCAATCTCTAAAAGACATTGCTGGATACAGTCAATTTACTTTGAGTGATGTCTGTTTATTGAGGATTCCACATTTTCTGCATTTCCCAGCATGCACTCAAAACATGACTGCGTGCTTATTTCTTGGAACTTCAGGAGGTCTCATGCTTCCTCAGTGATATAATTACCATTTCAGTGTGGATGCCCTTACATTTCTGTTAGCTGTTAGTGATGTGTAATTCAAGTGAGTCATCACCCCTTGGCATAGTGGAAAGAAAATGCAAGATAGAAATGACAATGCAAACTCCACACTAGCACAAAAGAGGCCATTTGGAGCTCATTAACTCTAAGGCAGTGTAACAGGAACACTGTTAATGATGGAGTGGTAAGATAGGGGCTGGCACTTGGATGGCTTGAGGACAACTAGAGGAGAGTTCTTCACCATGTAATTCAATAAGGTGCAGGTTTCTGCTTTGAGCCTAGCTTTAGTAGATGAAGTAGTGCCAGTTGACCAAGCAAAATGTTAGAACTGCTCCTCTGTTGCCCCCTGTTCCACTCTGTGCACCATGCTCTTTACTTAGAAAGAAGACATTTTAGCTCATCGCTGTGTTTCTTTGCACAGCCCAGTGTGTTATGCCTAAACATGTGAAGAAGCATGTCAGCTAACTGCACCTTCATGGTGATGCAATGGCTAGCCACGCCCTCTGAGCAGCCTCACGTTCAGTGCTTGTCTGCAAAGGCTGTGCTGAGGACACAGAAGCTTAGTGTTTTATTTTGTTAGTGTTCTGATGTTCCAGAGCACCGAATGCGCAGATGTCTGCAAGGAGGCATGACAGGCCAGCATGCCTCATGTTATTTGCTGAACATGTGGAAGGGTGGGGAATGAGTGGAGGGGCTCATGGCTTTCCAGAAAGAATGAGAGAGAAGGATAATCTCATTTGTTAGTATTTCATATATATTTAAGAATGTTCAGCAGTTCCCAGGCATTTAACAAACAAATTCACTTTGCATTTCCCACTTCAGACCTAGAAGAAGTGAAATGCCTTCTGGTTCCTGTACTGCCCTCCATTGTAACTTCATTGTGGATCCTCCTACCCCACTTTTTAGGAGTCAGTGATGTCTGCACATGTGACATTCCTTCCTGATTTGTGTCAGGAGATCTAGGCTGATGCTGTTATTTATCCATTTATGTATGCAGTACCCTTGGTATTATATGACAACTTATTAAGAAAAAAAGAACTCCCTGCCCCAGAGAGCTTAAAATCTAAATTTAGAAACAGCATGGGGGGGTAGGAAAAAAGGAGGAATGGGAAAGGGAAATGCATTTCAGAGCAGCAAGTGAAATTTTAGGTGACTGCAAATGATCATTTAACACCTGTCTATCTGATATCAGTTAACATTTTCCTTCATGCTTGGCAGGATGATGCAGTTGACCAAGCTGCCTCAGGGTGAGAGGTTTGGCTATCTGTATCAGAATGTCATAAGCCAGTGGTTCTCAAACTTTTTAGAAGCCCCAGAGGCTGCTTCCTGATTTATGAATGCCAAGGGGGTGTGGTTATAATGGTGATTGGGCAGCAGTGCTGCCCCTAAGTAGCAGTTTAACTCTTGATGCACATAGCCTAATCTCCCCTGTCAGTGTCATGAACCACCAAAAATAGGGTTACGATCCACTGGTGGTTCCCACAGTTTGAGAACCACTATATAGGCTTTTAACTTTGAATATGGTTTCCAAGCAACGGATGCACTACCTCAGAATGCCAGGTGCAAGGGATGGCATCAGGATGCAGGTCTCTTGTTGTTTTGTGTGCTCCCTGAGGCATTTGGGGGCCACTGTGAGATACAGGAAGCTGGACTATAGGGGCCTGTGGCCTGCTGAGGCGCCTTCCTTATGAGGAAAGGCTACGGCGTTTGAGCCTTTTCAGCCTAGAAAAGAGACGCCTGAGGGGGGACATGATTGAGACACACAAAATTATGCAAGGGAAGGATAAAGTGGATAGAGAGATGCTCTTTACACTCTCACATAACACCAGAACCAGGGGACATCCACTAAAATTAAGGGTTAGGACAGACAAAAGAAAATATTTCTTTACTCAGCGTGTTGTCAGTCTGTGGAACTCCTTGCCGCAGGATGTGGTGACGGCATCTGGCCTGGATGCCTTTAAAAGGGGATTGGACAAGTTTCTGGAGGAAAAATCCATTATGGGGTACAAGCCATGATGTGTATGCGCAACCTCCTGATTTTAGAAATGGGTTATGTCAGAATGCCAGATGCAGGGGAGGGCACCAGGATGAGAACATAAGAACATAAGAACAGCCCCACTGGATCAGGCCATAGGCCCATCTAGTCCAGCTTCCTGTATCTCACAGCGGCCCACCAAATGCCCCAGGGAGCACACCAGATAACAAGAGACGTCATCCTGGTGCTCTCCCCTACATCTGGCATTCTGACTTAACCCATTTCTAAAATCAGGAGGTTGCGCATACACATCATGGCTTGTACCCCATAATGGATTTTTCCTCCAGAAACTCGTCCAATCCCCTTTTAAAGGCGTCTAGGCTAGACGCCAGCACCACATCCTGTGGCAAGGAGTTCCACAGACCGACCACGCGCTGAGTAAAGAAATATTTTCTTTTGTCTGTCCTAACCCGCCCAACACTCAATTTTAGTGGATGTCCCCTGGTTCTGGTATTATGTGAGAGTGTAAAGAGCATCTCCCTATCCACTCTGTCCATCCCCTGCATAATTTTGTATGTCTCAATCATGTCCCCCCTCAAGCGTCTCTTTTCTAGGCTGAAGAGGCCCAAACGCCGTAGCCTTTCCTCATAAGGAAGGTGCCCCAGCCCCGTAATCATCTTAGTCGCTCTCTTTTGCACCTTTTCCATTTCCACTATGTCTTTTTTGAGATGCAGCGACCAGAACTGGACACAATACTCCAGGTGTGGCCTTACCATCGATTTGTACAACGGCATTATAATACTAACCGTTTTGTTCTCAATACCCTTCCTAATGATCCCAAGCATAGAATTGGCCTTCTTCACTGCCACCGCACATTGGGTCGACACTTTCATCGACCTGTCCACCACCACCCCAAGATCTCTCTCCTGATCTGTCACAGACAGCTCAGAACCCATCAGCCTATATCTAAAGTTTTGATTTTTTGCCCCAATGTGCATGACTTTACACTTACTGACATTGAAGCGCATCTGCCATTTTGCTGCCCATTCTGCCAGTCTGGAGAGATCCTTCTGGAGCTCCTCACAATCACTTCTGGTCTTTACCACTCGGAAAAGTTTGGTGTCGTCTGCAAACTTAGCCACTTCACTGCTCAACCCTGTCTCCAGGTCATTTATGAAGAGGTTGAAAAGCACCGGTCCCAGGACAGATCCTTGGGGCACACCGCTTTTCACCTCTCTCCATTGTGAAAATTGCCCATTGACACCCACTCTCTGCTTCCTGGCCTCCAACCAGTTCTCAATCCACGAGAGGACCTGTCCTCTAATTCCCTGACTGTGGAGTTTTTTCAGTAGCCTTTGGTGAGGGACCGTGTCAAACGCCTTCTGAAAGTCCAGATATATAATGTCCACGGGTTCTCCCACATCCACATGCCTGTTGACCTTTTCAAAGAATTCTATAAGGTTCGTGAGGCAAGACTTACCCTTACAGAAGCCATGCTGACTCTCCCTCAGCAAGGCCTGTTCGTCTATGTGTTTTGAGATCCTATCTTTGATGAGGCATTCTACCATCTTACCCGGTATGGATGTTAGGCTGACCGGCCTATAGTTTCCCGGGTCCCCCCTCTTTCCCTTTTTAAAAATAGGCGTGACATTTGCTATCCTCCAATCTTCTGGCACCGTGGCCGTTTTGAGGGACAAGTTGCATACCTTAGTCAAGAGATCTGCAACTTCATTCTTCAATTCCTTAATAACCCTTGGGTGTATGCCATCAGGGCCCGGTGACTTATTGATCTTTAATTTATCAATGAGGTCTGAAACATCTTCTGTTTTAACCTCTATCTGACTTAACTCCTCGGTTAGGAGGGGCCGTTCGGGTAGCGGTATCTGCCCGAGGTCTTCTGCCGTGAAGACAGATGCAAAGAACTCATTTAATTTCTCTGCCATCTCTAAGTCTCCTTTTATCTCCCCTTTCCCTCCCTCACCATCCAGAGGGCCAACCGCTTCTCTGGCGGGTTTCCTGCTTCTAACATATTTGAAGAAGCTTTTATTATTCCCCTTAATGTTGCTGGCCATGCGTTCCTCATAGTCTCGCTTGGCCTCCCGTATCACCTTCTTACATTTCTTTTGCCACAGTTTATGTTCCTTTTTATTCTCTTCATTAGGGCAAGACTTCCATTTACGGAAGGAAGCTTCCTTGCCCTTCACAGCCTCTCTAACTTGGCTGGTTAGCCATGCGGGCACCCTCCTGGATTTAGTGGAACCCTTCTTTAGTGGAACATGAGGTCTCTTGTTATCTGGTGTGCTCCCTGGGGCATTTGGTGGGCCGCTGTGAAATACTGGAAGCTGGACTAGATGGGCCTATGGCCTGATCCAGTGGGGCTGCTCTTATGTTCTTATGTTTAGTTGGGTTGGGAGAATGTCATTTAGGTTTCCCCACAACATGTAAGTGGCCACTGCATAGCCCCTATGCAAACTTAACAGCACCCAATGCTGTTAAGGGCTTGTGCTCTAAAGATTTCTTTCAGACTCATATGACAGTTTCTTCCTCACCAGTAGCTATTCTGTTCATTTGCCCTTTCCTCATATGATGCAGCCCAGAGAAGCAGCTGCATTTCCGTGTTATTGCCACAGTGAAAGCTATTCCTAATACCCACTTCCCTTTAAATGGTCTGTGTTGGCCTCCACTTCCTTGTGGGGTGAGAACAGGGCAGTGGAGCCAAAGGATTCTGCTAGAGAGGTTACAGAGTCACCTTCAGTTGGGATCTGCACTTTGTTAAACTATTTGAAAGGAGAGCGTTTCTGCTGTTTCCTTCTGCAAAGGGCAGAAGAAAAATGACTGTATTATGGCTGTGTCTAGGATAGGCCTTGGCTGAATGCCAATGGGATTTACAACAGCAGGGTGAAAAGTCTAAAAGGAAAACAGTTCGTTCTACTTGTGGACAGTTCGGATGGGGTCTTTGAAAAACGCAATGGAGGCTTGTCTGGATCCTGCTAGTGAAAAGCTGTCAAAGAAGCCTCCTCTTCAGGGCATGACACATGATGTCAGCTGGACCCACCTCATCTTGACAGGGAAGATGCGAATGAAGAGAGAGTTGGAGAAAAAACAAATAGGAAAAGGCCCATTTATTTTGGATAAAGGGATAACTGGCTAGGGGAACTTATTTTTTGCAAAGGAGTAATGCTCATTTTGAGGAAGTTGTTTCAAATATGTGAAATCTAAGTTGTTAAGGCAAACTTGGATTTTCATGCAGTGGTAAAAAATTGGAGGCTGTTTGTGTTCCCCAGTGGTAAAAGACTGGGGGCTCTTTTTGTGTATAAAAATACGTTTGCTTTTCTGCTTTTGGCTACATCCAAAATTGCAACTAGCTTCCCATATTTCAACAGGTATAGTGCTTTCTGTGTGTACTTCCTGCATGCTGCATTCACGTTAGTGGGTGTGACATAATAGGTGAGCAGTGTATGGTTGTAAATTGTCTTTTCCTCAGGTGGAAAGGACCGACTCACCAGACAGGAGCAAGGCAGATGTGCCACTCTTTTTTTCTGCTTTTGACCAGTTGAAGGGATGGTGAGGCTTCTTCTGAAGAGGTAGTGGCAGAAGCAGAAAGGATGCCCAAAATGTTTTTGCTATCGCTGCCTGACATTGTTGAAACAATCGATCATTTCCTGAAGTGATTGTTTCTCACTGCCCCCCTTAACTGCTTGTTTTCTTAACTCAGGGCCCAGTCCTATCCAATTTTCCAGTGCTGGTGCAGCTGTGTCAATGGGGTGCGTGCTGCATCCTGTTGTGGGGAGGCAGTCACAGAGGCTTTGTCACAGAGGCCTCAGGGCTGCATTGTGGCGGCAGGAAAAGTTGGATAGGAAAGTTGGAAAGGATTGGGCCCCCTTGTCCACACAACTGCTCGTTTGTAGCAGCAGCCCAGAAGCATGTGCTGCTACAATGCTATTTCTGCAACACAAGGCCCCCAAGCATGACAATATGACTAAGATCCCCATCCTATTGGGGGCCTTGTGTTGCAGAACTAGCATTGTAGCGGCACAAGGCCCTTTACAGATGCACAAAAGCTGGGCTGCTCACATGCTTCTGGGCTGCTGCTACAAATGGGCAGTGGTGTGGCATGCACAGCAGCAGCTCCAGAGGCCTCAGGTTGTGCTGGTAAGTTGGTGGTAGAGGCATGTAGTGGGCAGGGAGGGGTGGTCAGGGGGAATTTCAGGGCAGATCGGGAAGAGAGCAGGGAGAGATCTCGGTGGCGCAGGTATGCATCAGATACTATCCCCTCTTTTCCAAGCCACCCCTCTCATCTCTCCTCAGATCTATGCCAGCATAATGGCTGGTGCAGGTCCCAGGAGACCCATAGGTGATCAGGCAGCCTACTAGGGATAAATAAATATATATTCACTTATTTCCTGCAGACTGTCTTATTCCCTACTCACACACATAGAGGCACACTATTGGGTGCAGTGCATGCTCCCTCAGGGTGGCTGCAGCAGCAGTGGTGGAAGTGATTGGGCAATAAACCATTTAAAGTTTCACTGCTCGCATCAACTCCAAGCCTCACCAGAATAATGGAAGAGTAACACTAAAGGGATCTGGAGCAGAGGGGATTGTCCTGCTATTCTGTTCTTTCAAATGAAACTCTGATTTTCTGTGTTCCCTAAAGCAGTGTTTCTCAAATTGTGGGTCGGGACCACTGGCATTGCTGGGGGGTGCGGGCCGAACCATGTGACGCGCTGGGGGGGGTGACGCGCCCTGGGGGAGGATGCACTAACATCACAGGGTTAGGAACTACTGCGTCATGCCATACACCATTGGATGCAGAATGTCCAGCGGAGTGCAGTGCAAAAAACAGAATTAAAATCACTCCTTTTGTTCAAAGGTTATGGCCAAAAAACCGGAAGGACGTCAGAATGGTCCTCATCCAATGAGTGCAGCCCCCAAAAACACCGGAGAAGGAGGTTCTTCCCTCCAGCTGCCTCCCTCCTTCTATGGAGCCCTATGGAAAGCAAAGCAGCCTCAGAGTCACGTTTACTCGTGAGTAGGCAGACGTGCCTTGGCTGGTGGTCAGGCCAGGCAAAGGGGAATGTGAGGACACCAGAAGGGTCCTGATCCGATGGAGCTGCTCCAGAAGACAGCCTCCCCCCCCCCCCAGAAAAAAGAACAAAAAAGAGGCTTGAATGGGAAAGTTTTCTATTTTGCACTTGCAAAGCCAGGAGGGTCTTTGTATTGATATGCCTGAAATAGAAGAACCTTAAACTGGGCACTGGGGAGGGCTGGAAATCTCACTTTTTGGGGGTGTTATTGCAGGCAGACTACAGAGTAAGCTCCATTGACCACGATGGGATTTACTTCAGAGTAGACATGCATAGGATTGGGCTCACAGGCTTCAATCCTACCCACACTTTCCTGAGAGTAAGCCCCATTGACCACAGTAGGACTTACTTCAGAGTAGATTCACTTGGTGGAACAGGACTGGCTCCCCCTTATTTAATTATTTCTTTTATTTTAATTTAATTATAATTATTTATTTTAATTTGCTTGATGATGTCACTTCTGGCCAAGACATCACTTCCAATGGGTCCTGGACAGATTGTCATTCTAAAAAGTGGGTCCCAGTGCTAAAAGTTTGAGAACTGCTGCAATAAGGTGTTAGTAAGTTGACACGTGTGTGTGTGTGTGTGTGTGACTCTACAAGTTTACAAAATCACTAAAATCAGAATTTGGAGGAATAAGACCATCATGTTATATATCAATCAATGCATAATTTAATGCAGAATGCAATGAAACAAACCACATTGAAATATCTGTGTTATAACAAAAGGTACAGCCAAAAAACCGGTGGAGGTGGAGCGATGGTACATCACCACGCCCACCTGGGGCGTTGCCCCGCCCACTACATGGGGTGATGCACAGGCCTCCTGCACTAGGTGATGCAAACCCTAGTGACGCCACTGGTTGGGACCCACTAGGTGGGTCGCGAGCCAATTTCAGGTGGGTCCCCATTCATTTCAATATTTCATTTTGAATGTATTAGACTTGATGCTACCATGGTATATGGCTGCATTTGGGAAAATGTCACAGATTTGTAAGTTTAACAGGCTACTATGAAGATGCTTTTAACAATGATAGTCAATGGGACTTACTCCTGGGTAAGTGTGGGTAGGATTGCAGCCTAGGATTGTTAAAAATTATCCTGCTTGATGATGTCACATCCAGTCATGACATCAGTTCTGGTGGGTCCTGACAAATTCTCATTTCAAAAAGTGGGTCCAGGTGCTAAATGTGTGAGAACCACTGCCCTAAAGAAATAGAAGTCATGCAGAGGAAATGTAAGAGAACAATGAGTTGCTAACAGCATCATGTAGGGACCTTGTCCAAAGCAAGTAAATGTAGAGTGACAATTCCAGAGAGACCCCCTTAACAGTAACAATAGTAATAATAATAGTCTGGAAGCACCCTGGATATGTAAGGTGTTGCAGCAACATGTATAGCAATTTGGTGTTCTAATTGCTATTTCAAGTGTACTGTAATAGCCACATATTTCTCTAAACAGTTCTGATGTTTTTACTAGCAGTAATCTAATAGCAGGATGGCCAACTGGCAGTCCACTGTGGTTTCTCTGGCCTGCAGCATAACTATATGCGCCAAGATGGGCACACAGTGCTGATTAATACCTAACAGCCCTGAGGAAATGAATGGCTGTGCTGAAGCCCTCCATATCCCCAGCCCTCTTTTCTGAGCAACTTCTTTGAGGAAGCAGCACCGGCCAGGGCAAAAGCAGCATGAGACAATCATGCATCACTTTATGATGTAGAGGCTTCTTACATCCTAACAAGAGGGAGGCATGCCAGGTTCTTCAGCCGGGGTGTGGAGGAGGCAAACTCTCCCTTTCCAAGCTGCCAGATTAGGCAAAAGTGATGCAGCAATTTAATGGAGAAAGAAAATGGGGCATGTTTTGGCCATATAGCTGCTTAATAGCACAGAAAGCTCCTTCAGGCGAGCACTGAACAACCAGACCCACTGTCCTGCCCTCAAAAGCCTGCAGAAAAATGTGTGTCCAAACACCATGTGCCTCAACACAAAGCTTCCCCACTCCAGACTTTGAGGAAGGTCATTGCTATGACAATGTATTTCACTAGATAGCAAGCTGGAGTTTGTTCTGAGAGACTGTCATGGCCTCATTGTATGGTCTCATACCAACCTCAAGGTCTACATTTGCACACAGCAAGAATGGTTGGCTGCCTCACATGGTTGTAATAAGCTTGTTTTTTTTAATCCTCCTTCCCAGACTGGGGCAGAGGGAGAGTTTAAGCAAGAGTGCATGACGGGCAACTGTGCAGAATTCCATGAAGCTGTGCACTTCAGACTGCATAATGAATATAGTCCTGTGTGGCATTGAGATGAAGGTTTGATAAAATAAGTGCAGACACTCATTTTGCCGTGCCTGGGCTTCCAGATCCATAGCAGCTCCATTCATACTGGTCCACTATCACAAGGTAAAATGTTCCTCTTTCTAAATAATACCATGCTTTATGGAGCCCAATTGTTTGCCTAGTTCGTATGCTAATTCCCCAAGAATGAGGAAAGTTGATTAAACAGTCCTCTTGGCCCCACTGCTATGAGCTAGGACTGGAATGGAGGCACTCATAGTCTGTAGGTGTAGTTAGTGGCATTGCTAGGGAGACATGGGGGGTGCAGGCTGCAACCGGTGCTCCATAGCACAGTTGACACCACTAGTGACCAAAAATCACTAAATGGCCATCATGTTGTATACCATTCAATGTGTAATTTACAGCAGGATACAATGAAAAAAACAACCAGAGTGAGAGATCTCCATTCTATCAAAAGTTATGGCCAAAAACCAGAAAACAAAAATGCAACTGTCTTATGTATAAAAAAAAAAAAAAACATTTCCTTAATTCAGAATGGACCGATGAGACTGATTGTTGGAAGAGCCAGTGAGATGGCTCTATTATGACACAGCTGGAACCAATAAGGTATTAGTGAGATGACACCCTCAGGTGGGGGAGTGACACAACTAGTGACCAAAATTGCTAAAATCATGATTTGTAGAAATAATACCATCATGTTATATATCAATCAACTTGTAATTTCATGCAGAATGCAATGAAACAAAGTGTGTTGAAATATCTGTGTTCTATCAAAAGGTATAGCCAGAAAACCAGCGGGAGTGGGGCAATGGTAGATCACCACACCCACCACCCAGGGCACTGCCCTGCCCACTGCATGGGAGGAGAACCATCGTGGGGGTGATGTGCTGGCCTCCCACACCAAGTGACACAAACCATAGTGATGCCACTGGGTGTAATCATAGGGAGCAGCCTTATAGATAGATAGACATAGAATCCTTTATTGGCATATAAAACGAACAAATCTACAACTATATACATTTGGTCAGAGCGGCCTTAAATTACATTGAGTCAAACTGTTAGTCTCTAGCTCACTACTGACTACAGGACACTGATACGCAGTGCCTCTCTAGAGTTTCACTCTTAGGTATTTGCTGCCTTTTTCGAAGATGCCAATGTAGACCTACAGGCAGAACAGGTGTTCTGCCACTGAGCTTACAGATTTGTTGCCAAGCCTAGCCTTGCACCTCATCTCTGGCGGCTGCTGAGCCAGAGCCCCTCAGGGCAGAAGCAGCCCAATAATGCTGCCCTCTGCTCTGCTGCCGTCTCTGCTGCCCCCACCTGCTCACCCAGCTCCTTCCTCCATCGCCTTTAATCAAAACAGGAAATGTGGAGCACACTGGGATCAGTTCCAATGTGTTGTGCCCCACATTTCCTGCTTCATTAAACATCAGGTAATGTTGAGCACCCTGGGACCAATTCAGTGTGTTCCATGTTTCCCTTTTTGAATAAAGAGCTTCAGAGAAAGGAGCAAATCTGCTGCCAGTGCGAACGACATCATTCACTTCATGGATGAGATGGTCCTGCCAGGACTCAGTCATTGATAGATTCTGTAGGAATTTGGAAAAAAAAAAATGCCCGCCTCACTGGCCTAGAATGATGCTTGGCCTAGTGTAAGAGTGAATAGCTTTGTACTTTGATTGTTTGTTCTGTTGGTCCAAGGTTGCATAGCCACAAGCAGAATTTATAATTTAGAAAGGGTTTCTGTGCACAATGTTTGGGTTTAATTATGATGTCTAGGTACTCTTAAGTACATCATATTCTCTTTTTTTGTGATGAGCAGTGATAGCAAGTATTCTTGACCTGCTCCCTGGTGCTGTGTTATTATGTGGAACAATTACTTGCAGATTGAAAATATAAAAATTGCCATAAAACAGTGCAAGTAATGACAGGTCACTCATCTTTTCTGTGAATTTCCCACATTGTTAAACTTCTAAACATAAAAACATGGCATCAAAATAATAGACTTGAACTAAGTGACCATATTTATAGGGTTAAAATACGAGTAGATGCTGCCTTGATGGAATTTGTCTCTAGGTTCTGCAGAGTGAGAGAGCGCTTGCTTTTTATCACTGTGAGAGAGGAACAGTGATCATAGCTGCAGGTTGTTTAGGTCTGAAAGAAACCTCCACAGGTGTGCTCCTTCAAGAGGGGAAGTTTGTACTTGAGCCAAACATGAACATGGCGGCAGACAGTTGGTTTCCTGTGATAAGAATAGCTTGGCTGGATCAGATGAGCCTGAGCAGGGCGCAGATTTTATGTAGATCCTGTGGAAGCTTTATAGAAATGGGGGGGGGGGAGGGGGAGGGGGAGGACTTTTTTCCAAGCTTAGTTTTATTGGTTGAAATTTTTATGGTGAGAGAGAAGAATTTCTGCCGTGCATCTATTCTGGAATACAGATAATCCATCAGAACCTCCTATCTCAGAACGCTGAATGCCTTGTTCTGTTCAGATTGGGACATTCCAGAAACCACTTGAAAATCTTTATATATCTCATCCCATTGAACCAAAGTGCCCAACTCTTCAACTGAAAGCCAGTGGGTAGCATGTTTACATCACAAACGTAAACTGGTTTAAAAGTAATTCATTTTCCTGTAGAACCTTGGGAACTGTCTTCTGTGAGAGGAACTAGGAAGCTCAGTTCAGAATTCAAAATAGCATTTTATTTCTTCTTCCAGACCAGCCAACAGTCAATTCAAGGGCACCAGGATGCAGGTCTCTTGTTATCTGGTGTGCTCCCTGGGGCATTTGGTGGGCCGCTGTGAGATACAGGAAGCTGGATTAGATGGGCCTATGGCCCGATCCAGTGGGGCTGTTCTTATGTTCTAATTGTATCTCAACAGTGATACAGCTAGAGAAGACCTGGGGTGGCTCTCCTTTTCCCCTTGTTCTTGACTGCTAACCCAGGCATTGCTGCCAAATTTTGCCTGATTATTTAATTTCAGTGATGGCAAGAAACCTCAGATCCACAGGCCAAGGGAAAAACCACAGTCATTGGTCCCAGGTTCAGTCTCTAGTTAGGGTTGGGAAAGACTCCTGTCTGCAACTTGGAAGAGGTTGTCGGTATAAACAATACTGATCTAGGTGGATCAATGACTTACTCAACATAAGGCAGGTTCATGTGTTTATATGTGCAGCAGATGATCACAGTTCACACAGGAGCGTTCCCTGAAATATCTTTTATCCAAGAACCTTCAGCTCAATTTGTAATTACAATCATATCCACATTCTATACCACTTCTCTTCTTACCACAATTCTTGGAGGTTCTCTGTGTACAGAATCATACCTTAACACCTTAAGCCAATCCTTACATGTCTCTTCTGTTTTGTCACACGTAGAATTGTTCCCCAATATAATGTAAGAGTCTTGGTCAGTGCACAGTGTGTTATCCTTCTAACAAATAGCAGGATAACTAAATACTGCCCCTGCCACTGCTACAATTCCATTGTCTCTGAATACCTACCTTCTCCTAGATGACCTAATTTACTCCCTCCTCTGGCATCCTGGCCTGGCAAAGAATCTGATACTAGTAGCTGCATGAGAGCGGTATGGAAGAAGGAGATTCCAGGCTGACACTTGGAAATGGGAGGGAACAGCACATTCACCTTTTTGGCAAGAATCCTGAGTATGTATACTGAGTGTCTAAACTGCAGAGTGTTTTAACAGTGCAGGAGACTCTGCTCTAGGAAAAGGCTTCAATAGCTGAAAGCATGAGTAATAACCAAACTGGCATTTAACTGTTCAAACAGGAGATAAGCAGCTGATGCTGGATTGTTAGAAAGCTCCTTTTTATCTCTTTTACGGATGTCACAACTGAAGAAATGGAGAATATAAAAGTAATTTATTAGTGTTTTGTTCCTGCAATACTTTGAGCACGTACAGGAGTCAGTGACCCTAGGACACCACAGCACTGGATCCACTTTAGATTAAGTGGCGATGACTGTGTGGAAAAATGAGTTGTAGACCATTAACTGGAGTAGAACCCTTAATGGTGCAGTGCACCATTTTTTCTCCTACTGAGTGGTATCTCTTAAAGGGCAATGGGAAGATGCAAGGATAAGGAACAGGCAGATTTAATTTGTGTCAGAGAGCTTAGCCTTGGACTCTGATTTGAACACTGTGACTGAAACGCAAGAATAATAAAAGGACCTCTGAGTATGTGCAGAGTGCCACCTCACCACTGATAATGATGATTATTAAGATTATTTATATACTGCTTTTCAACAAAAAGTACTCCACAAAGCAGTTTACATAAATAAAACAGTGAATGGTTCCCTGTCTCCAAAGGGCTTCCAATCTAACAAAAGACACAGAAGAGACACCAGCAACAGAAACTGGAAAGGACACCAGTCTGGGGTGAAAAGAAACAGTTGCTCTGCCCCTGGTGTATATAAGATGACATCACTTAAAATAGTGCCTCTTTGTTCAGTTTGCGGGAGCAATCATAACTACAGCATCTCCTCACACACTGAGAATTAGGAAGTGCAGCTTCCAGTGTCATTTTAGCTAATCTGGGACCTTAAAACAGGGGTGTCCAAAGTTTTTGGCAGGAGGGCCACATCAGCTCTTTGACACTGTGTCAGGGGCCAGGGGGAAAAAGAATTAATTTACATGTAAAATTTGAATACATTTACATAATTTTACATAAATGGATATATTAAAGATGAACTTGAATGAATGAATGAAGGTCTTGTGATAGCTATAAAAGGCCTTGTACAAAGCAAGGTTGGCCTTTCCTTTGCTGCCGCTGCTGCATCACAGACATGAAACAGCAAGCAGTGGAGGGAGCCCTCATCCCACAGCTCACGTGAGAGGTGAAACAGTTGCCCTCATGCTGAGAGCAGTTGCGTCGGGCCAGTGTGGGTTCCAACAAATCTCCGGAGGGTCAGAAGCTCATTGGAGACTGGGGGCTCTCTGAGGGCCGCATTGAAAGGCCTAGAGGGCCGCAAGTGGCCCCAGGGCCGGGGTTTGGGCACCCCTGCCTTAAAAGCTTTGAGAACACAGGGTAGTGGTGGGCCCGGGGAGCAAAAACCCCAGGCACCACGCCTCTGGACCTTGTGGGTGCTGCTCTGCTGCCCCCAACATGGCTCCACCTCTCCACTCCATGCCACCACTGCCGCCTCTGCCTGCCCTTTGGAGCCATTCTGGGGTCAGGCAAAGCTCCACACTGTGTTTGTGGGCACTCTGAAAGCCTTCTGAGGCCTCCAGAGCACCTTAAACAGTACTTCTGGTTTTCCAGGAGTACTTTCCGGATAACCAGAAGTACAGTTCAACAGCGCACCAGAGGTCTTAGAAGGCTTTTGGAGTGCTCAGGAACGTCATGCAAGGTTCCATTATGGCTGGGTAAGTATTCTTGGGGGAGCAGTATGTTGTGGAAGGGGCTGCATGTTGCAGATCTGTGCCTTGGGTGGCACAGGGGCCAGATCCACAACTGACATAGGGGTTCTATGGTGAACTGTTTGCTGAGACTCCACAGTATTTTATGCTTTATGCCAGTGGCTCCCTGAGCAGCCAGGAAACCAGCCTCGGAAGCCACAGAATCCTCACAAAAAAACCACCATTCTATACATTGCATAGGTTTGTAGCCCTAATGAGGAGTCACGACCAATAGCCCAGCAGGTCAAGGAACATTTTGACTTCTCTCCTGCAAATTTCTCTGCCAGTTCATCTTCATTGTTAGCTGCCATCCAAAGCACATGAGTTGATTCTAGCTAGCATGGATGGGGGGGGGGGGAAGATTTTGGATATATTCCATATTCCATGTGGGCAGGAGGTCTGGCTCAGTTGGTAGAGCTGCTGCCTTGTATGCCTGAAGATCTGAGGCTGCCAGTTCGAAACAACCGGAAGTAGCCGAGAACTGACAACATGCTGATATACTGATGAGCTGACCCTCAGTGGCAGAGAGGAGTTGCCGTCAAGTGGAGTGTGGGAGGCGAAGGGCCAGAGAGAGGCCAGACTGGGAAGGAATCCAGCTAAAATGAGGAGTTTTATGAAAGATTAGAACTATTCAATTGTAAAAATCCCTATGGGGGTTTAGAATAGCCTGCCTATGTAAACCGCCTTGGATTAAAGTCTGAGGAGAAATCTGACGACCAAGAAAGGCGGTATATAAATACCTGTATAAATAAATAAATAAATAAATAAATAAATAAATAAATAAATAAATAAATAAATAAGCCATTTGCTTTAGAGCTATCCTATAATAGATAGAATCAAGAGTCAGTGATTCTCAGACCAAGCCCTTATCCATTTTTCTTGATCTTCATGTCTTGCTGCACAATGTGAAACTAGAAAGATTCCACTGTTGCATAATCCAACTTTCTAAAAGGTAGTCACAGTAAGAGTAGCTTCTCCTTAAAGGCTGGCCTGTTCAGCCTTTCTTCCAGCCATCTAAGTCAGATGTTCTTCTGACATCTTCATTCTTACCATCATCCGTCTCATGGGTTTGTAAAAGCAATCTGGGTTATAAAGGGGTTATTAGCTTAAGCATCCAAGTCAAAGAGCTTCTGCATCTCAGCCATTACATCACTCCCACAAGCAAACCTGGGCATACTGCCAAGTCAGATTCGTCTAAACACGAATGGGTAGCAAATCATCTGTGCTTGCTGTACTGGATCCTCTGATTGCTTGTAAAGTATGAAATGCAGTTACTCTCTGGAACAGCTTTGTCAATACACGCATGTGGAAGAACAAATTTGGAAACATGTCATTGCTTTGGGACATACCTGAATGTTCCTTTGGGCTTCATCCTTAAAGATTTTTTAAAACTCACAGCCCAGTCCTGAGCTGCCGGTCCACCAGGACTACTGCGACATCCTGTGTGTAACAGGGCTGCCACCAGTGGCTCTTCAAAGGAAGGGGATTCCCCTTTGCCCAAGTAAGGGAAGTAGCCCCACAATGGGGCTGCTTGATTCTACCACAGCCCTTAGGCTGCTATAGAATCAGAGCCACTGTTCAGGATCAGCTGGAGCTGAAATCCACTGGTCCCACCTCCCTCCCACCCTGCTCCCTCCCCGCCCTCTGCTGACCCTCCACCTGCCTCCTCCACCCTGGAACACTTCCTTCCTACCCACCCCCCAAGCTCCCCTACATCTTCACCACCTGGCAGTTTGGGCAACCACCAAGCGGCAGAGTACCAGTGGTCTAAATGCAGTAGCCCAGCACCTGCTGGTGCTGGACTAGCTCTGGTGCTTGGCCAGTACTAAGCCTCACAAATGTGCCTTATGGCACATTTGTGACAGTGTGTGCTGGAGGTAAGCCAGCGCTCACTGCATAGGATTGGGCCCTCAGTCATTTAACTTCAAGGCAACATAAAGCCTGCTTCCTGTAATAATTGCTCTTATTAGGATTATGTTTATTTCTAAAAGTGTTCCCAAAGTATTCTGGGTGTATTTAACAGCACATGATCAATAGAAAATTAACACAATAATAAAACAAAAGATTTGAGCCAGTAATATCCAACACCTGAATAAATTAGCCTAAAATATAGCTCTTGTGCTATTTCAAGAAAGATAACAAATCAATATTTGGTTAGACCAGGATCAGTAAAAACATGTCCCTGACCTGGAACCTTAGAAGACAAGACTATGCTTTGTTCTCCTGAGGAAGAACCTTGGGAGTCTTGGGAGAGTATAAAATATAGCTAGAACCTTGGGAGTCTTGGGAGAGTATAAAATATAGCTAAAACAACTAGAACCCAAACTATGTAGGACTAATATTTCAGTTATTCACATGGTGGTAGAAATTACTCTCCTGATGAAATGGGGGTTCAAAGAGGGGCAAGAGTTTAAAAAACAATTAGAAATCACTATATATCAATAAGATTACAGTCCTGTGCACAGTTACCTGGGAGTAAATCCCACTGAATACAGTGGGACTTACTTCTGAGTAATCATGTGCTGGATTGTGCTGAAAGACCTTAACTGATGGTGACTATTGCACACTCTGCCCCAAAAGTCAATATTCTGCGCTGGGATTTTGGCAAATCCACACATTGTATTTTGGCTACATTATGCAAATTGACATTAATTTGCTTAATTTATACAGCCTTGATTGCAGTGTTTGGGTTTTCATAAAATTTAATGAATCTTAAGGGGATTAGATGATTTTTTTTCCCCACTTGCTGCAACCAAAGATCATGACCCACTTTGCAACAGTAAGGGCACAGTACTAACCAACTTTCCAGCACTGATTTAGCTGCAATGCAGCCCCCAAGGTAAGGTAACAAACATGCCCTTAGCTTGAGGAGGCCCCCTTGACTATCTCCCCACTGTAGGATATATCTTATACCGAGTCAGACCACCTTTCTTTTTAGAATGGATTTAAGTGATAGTAAGCCCATAAATTTAAGAAGTCTCTTGTACTGTGTCTGAGCATTATCAAACTCAGTGTTGTCCACTGACTGACTGACAGTAGCTTCTCTGGCAGAAAAGTCATTTCCAGTGCTACTACCTGAGATTTTTAACTAATTTCTGTTCTACTCACAGGTGTACACATTTGGTCCCTATTGTGTATATGCATTGTTGGCCAGATATAGCTTAATTGCAGGCGTGAGAGATGGGATTTGGCACTCAGTGAGATGTGGCCCCTAAGGGAGGCAGGGACTGAGGGAAAAGGAGACAAGGAAGGAATGAAGAATTCTGTGAGGCGCAGAAGCCCAGCCTTCTGACAGTATACAGTAGGTACACAACAGATTTAAACTTTTTTAAAATATTTTGTTCCTCTTTTGAGGGAATCCTGAGAGCTATATAGCTCTGTGAAGGGATCTAGAAACCTCTAGTGCAGTGGTTCTCAAACTTCCCAGGTGATTTACTCCCGGGATAGGTCTTTGCGGGGGTGGGGGCAGGGGTAGCAAAGCAATCCCCCGGAAATCCCACTTCCAGTTTAATCATGCTTGGAACTTTCACTGTTTAGAAGCCGTGGAGAGCCCTGCAAGCACTCCGTAGGGCTCCCCACCCCCCCCTGAACCCTGGGAGCACGTATGGGTAGTTAAAAAATAGCCCCCCTCCCCCTGCAGGGGCGCGATCCTGGGGATCACTTTGCTGCTGTTCCACTGCCCCACCCCTTAAAGGGAACAGGGCATCATTACACAAGCTGGTGGGTCGCGACCCACCAGTTTGAGAACCACTGCTCTAGTGGATTATTGTCAGTACCCTCACCGAATTCCAGTTCTTGTGATTCTTTGGTGGAAGCCATGTTGGTTAAACTGCTATAAAAGCAGATATAAATGCGTGATTGTATATATACTCTGGCTCTTAGTTGTAGTCTAGGCCTAAGACTAGTGCTCTTGAAAGAAAGAAATCCCCCTTTACAACGACCAGAAAATTTTGGAAGGGTATGGATATTGCAGGAAGAGAGAAGCATTCTTTATGATGTTGCTGCAATGACCATGAACACTCTGCTCTCATACTGAGATACTGCAGAACTGACTTACAAGACACACTCACAGTGCTGCCCTACCCCGCCCTCACGCCAAGAGCTAGTGGCAAAATGCCACAACCTGGCCTTTGACTGAAAATGACTCACCAGACCTGTTTAGTGTCCACTGTTTATGCCAGCTTTTTCCTTGTTCAGTTTGCTCCATGGATCAAGGGTGACAGTAATGGAAAGGCCTTTATAATTCCACATTAACAATGTTGGCAAAGCAACATAGCACGTTTTTGCGGGTGACGGAAACCACATCTCTGATGTGGTTCAACTTCCAGAACCTGAGATTAAGCATCCTTTGAGCTCAAGAGCTCAGTGGAAGCATAAATTCACAGGCCGAGCAAAAAAGGTAAGCCCGCTATCATATTTGTGTCCTGCCCTTGATTGCGCTCATGTTATTCAACAAAAAGGGCCCTAGACTAAACTATGCTACTCATAAAGATAGAGCAACACACGGCTGAAACGCGTGGCCAGCATGCCAGCATTTTTCAGTCCAGTTTGCAATACTAAGTTGTCTGACAGGATATGAGAGTTGAATTGTATTTATATTGTGTGGGTTTGTTATATAATTAAAGGCCTGTAGAGTAAAGTGAAAGGAATACCGATGGAGGGGAAAAAATGTTCCAATTGGATGAAGCAGTTTCTGCAAACTTCAGCACTTGTTGCATTCCGTGTTTTGAGTGAATGAGAGCAGGTCATGTATTCAACAGCACAGACTGAGTGTAAATTCACAACCACATTTTTCCTGTGGTGAATTAGACTTTTCAAAGCTTTCCTTATAAGTAGAGGTGTTTAGTTTCAGGTAAGATAGGATTACAGCCTGTGTCTTACTGAACACAATAGGTTTACGTCTGAGTAAGGAAAATAACACCATTTTCAAACACCTTGACTTATAAGCAACTTCTGTCAATAAAGAGGAAAGTACTTCTGCAGTCAGCCTTAGTGGAATTGGTTATTTTCTCTTCCCTCCAGATTTTGATTAGATTTGAAAATAAATCCAAGGTCTCTAGCAACTGCGGTTCATTGGAATTAAATAAACCCAATTTTTTCTTAAGAAGACAACAATGTGTGTAAACCAGGCAAAGAACCCAATTCTAAGCATGTCTTCTCAGATGTATGTCCCATTATTGTCAATGGGGCTTACTCCTAGGTAAGTGTGGATAGGATTGCACCCAAAATGAAATACTATAAAATCACATTTTTTTTTCACATTTTCCTACACTTGAACACAAGAGTAGCATTCTCTCTCTTTCTCCTTGAAATTGCTGGGACTTATTTCTGATTGGACTGTATCCACTCTTTATTTAGGGTCAATGTTGTAACAATGTATATACTTGTAAGATACATATATGAAACAGTACAATCTGAATGATTTTTAATCATTTTATTAGCACATTCACAGGCACTTCTCTAAAATGCCAGCTTAATTAGAAGCAACAGCCAATACACAGCATGTAAATGAACATCAACTTAACAAAAAAACCCACCTATGGTTTGCATAATTAACAGTGTAATTAAAAACAGGACACAAAATGATAGTTTGTTCAGTCTGATTTTGCAAACTGTACTTTAACTTTGGATTGTGATGAGCAGGTTGATTCCCCCCCATCCCATTGCACCTTTTGCAAGCACTGCCTGATGAGGTCCATATAAGACTAGATTTCTTGAACAAATCACAAAACGAACCCCACAACTTGTCAGATAACTAAGGGCCAAGTCTTATCCAATTTTCCAGCGCTGGTGCAGCTATGCCAATGAGGCATGTGTTGCATCTTGCAGAAGGGAACAGTCACAGAGGCCTCCTCCAAGTAAGGGAGCATTTGTCCCCTTCATTCAGGGCTGTATTGCGGTTGCACCAGCACTGGAAAGTTGGATAGGACTGGGCCCTAATTCCAAAAAGATAATTCTGCATTCACGTCTGCCTAATGATGAAACAGCATGACATGTAAAACCTCAATCTCCTGACTTAAATTGTGGCGTAAAGCAATATGACTACCATGTGACAAGATTAAGTAATCAGGTTTTTTTGTTGAAGGCTTGCATAAATTACCAAAATTTAACTGATCAATACAGTCCACATACTCTACCTCTAACCTCTCATGTACCAATTTTCCATATTCATTTTTCTGAGTGATATAGTGGTGAGAATGTTATATTTGTATATGGAAAATCCAGGTTCAAATCCCTGATCATTGGGTGGTCTTTAGCTAGTTGCCATCTTGCAGATTAATTTACCTGACAGGGTTTATGAGACTAAAGTGCTCCTCTGTGTTCCTTTATAAAAAGGTAAGGTACAAATGTAACAAATACATTAGAGGAAAGAGGTGGAAAGAGAGAAACAGAGCTGTTATGTACCAATGGTATGCAGCATGGTGTAGTGGACAGAGTTTCAGGCTTGAATCTCTGCTCTGTTGTGAAGTTCTTTGGGTGACATTGACCTAGTTTACCTGACCTGACAGGATTGCTGTGATGTGCCGGTATGTAACCCTCATATATGCCATTCTTAGAAAAAGAATAAGCTAAACATGTGATTAATAATAGAAATTAAAGATATTACTATTTCCATTACTACCTGCTTACTGTCCTCAGTGGTGCCGCATGTACAGTGAGAAATAGCTACCATATACTGCACTAGATTAGCTGTTAGAGTCTGGATTTTGCCTACATAGAAGTAATAGTGGAAAAGACAGCTGGCATTTGTGATCACAATTAGTTTGCAATAAATGGCTGTTACTGACTTGTTTTTGTACATAGAGCATACAGATACCATTTTTCATATTCCTGCTGGCAGTTTTCCAGCACATGAGCCTTTGACTTGACTTCTGGGTATGTGAAAACTCCACCAACTGTTTTCTGCACATTTTCACTTTTGCCTCCCACTGCCTCTCTTGCTGTTGCGTGTATTAGGCACTGAGAAGATAAGTGGTAAGTCTGTAACTTCCAAGCTTGATTTCTGCAATGCACTCTACATGGGGCTGCCTCTGGAGATGATTTGAGAGCTTCCATTGTTGCAGAACACTGCTGCAAGCCTTTCAACAGATTTTGGAAAAACATGTAGACATTCAACCTGTTCTACCCCAGGAACATTAGTTGCCAGTTTAATTCCCAAGTCAAGGTACTGGTTTTAACCTTTCTTGCTTCGCCTGGGAACCTCATGCTTGAGGGATTGCCCCTCCACACTTAAGGAGCTCAAATCAGTAAGACTTATTTTTCATGACATCTCTATGGCAGATGTGAACAGGTTGGAGAGCAGAGCATTTTATGGTAGCCACACCAAAGCTGTGGAATTTCCTTCTGGAACAAGCTATGAGAAGTCTTTGGTTTTTGTTTTGTGTTTATAAGGGCTTTTCATGTGGCATTTGAGTGGAACAACTTTTCCCAATGTTCAAAGCGGTTTATATATCATATCATACAGATCAAAACAATCTAGATTTTAGAAAACTATTTTAATAAATAATTTAAGTGGAAAGGCTGGAAACTGTAAGATTCCCATCCATGGTGAGAAGACGTCAAGGAGTACAGTAGTCTTTCTTATCAAGGGCAAGTAGGGGAAAAGAAGAGAAGGACTTGGGTTCCAAAGATTTCACCCCCTCAAACAATTTTGGGGCATTCTTTGTGGGATCCATTTCACTACATACCCAGACAGCCATTTGAATAAAGGATCTTGGTGGGACATGCGGGTGTCCAGTGCATACACATTTCAAAGAACAATGCAAATTCACAGAAGTTGTTATGGTGCAACTATTTCTATCATAGCCCTTGCTTCTTATTGAGAAAAGCCAATACCCTTCAGTCTGTCAGATGGCACTTAATTGCTGCTGTTACTCAGATGAACGAACATTTGTGTTATATTTTCCAATAGCAAAAACTGGGGTCACCAGGGTGTCTGCTGTTTCTAGCCAAATCCAGATGGGGTTTTCCTATAAACAAGTGCACACAGAATATTTATACAGGCAGTGGCACCTGACGCCTTAGCACTCAGGACATTCTATTGAGTAGCCACTCATACTATAAGTCACGGCCGTGCATTAAGTAAATATTTTAATATAGCCATGTCACTGTTTATTATAGAATGGCGTGGGCCCAAATGCTTGCCTAATGCTTGGTTAAAAAGTCAGTTTACACCATCCTTTACAGCGAATCAAAGAATGCATAAACGGGACTCTTTTGTTACTCAGAGCTCTGTTTACTTTACTTTTCTGTAAACCTTTTGAAACACTTGCTTATAAGAGCTGATAGAACCCAGATTTTCCCCTGTACCAAAGGTGTCCTTGATGTCAGAAAGGTACCACACAGAGTAATCAATGGAGTTTCCACTGAATAAGCACCAGCCTTTTCCTCTGCCCCTCCACAGCTTTGTTTAGAAAACAGAGCAAAGGGAAAAAATGCTGAAGTCCAAGAGTTTTAAAGAGTAGAAACAGGCTTTGATAGCTGAAGCTGCCTAACCATGTCTTGGCATAGGTGGCAGAGGGGCGGGGTGCGCGCGCGTGCAAAAATCCAAGTTTGTAAACAAACATTTTCCTTCTCTGTCGACTGAACTGGACTACTTCTTTTCACTGTTTGTACTGAGCATTTTCAGTGTCACTGCAACTGGGAAATTACTGTCTGGCTTGAAACACACTAGGCAAACAGAAACAGAATTAAATTGAAGTAAGTTTTCCTTGCACGATATTGAATGTTTCAGTTTAACATTTTCTGGGGGAGGTCAATGATATAACTAGCATAGTTTTCTGCAACCAACAGCAACCCGTTCTGGATGCTTAAGAGGGCATGTAGCAGATAGCACAAAGAGTCTGGTCTAGTAGTCCTTCATGTTCTTTGGTGGTTTAAGAACATAAGAGCAGCCCTGCTGGATCAGGCGAAAAGCCCATCTAGTCCAGCTTCCTGTATCTCACAAATGCCTCAGGGAGCACACAAAACAACAAGAGACCTGCATCCTGGTGCACTCCCTTGCATCTGGAATTCTGACGTAGCCCATTTCTAAAATCAGGAGGTTGCACTCCATTATGGCTTGAACTACAACCCATTATGGCTTGTAACCTGTAATGGATTTTTCCTCCAGAAACTTGTCCAATTCCCTTTCTGAAGGCATCTAGGCCAGATGCCATCACCACATGCTGTGGCAAGGAGTTCCACAGAGCAACTACACACTGAATAAAGAATTATTTTCTTTTCTGCACATTTAGGTTTCTATTTTACCTAACCACTTCATAAGTTACCTTTTTCCTAAATGAGAGGCTACATGCCTGATACATGTACATCTTATGTTAATGAAAAAATTCCTGATGGTAAGGGCAGTTCAGCAGTGGAACAGATTGCCGAGAGAGGTGATGGACTCTCCCTCACCAGAGATATTCAAGCAGAGGTTCGACAAGCACCTCTTGGAGATGCTCTAAGAGGATTTCCTGCCTAAGTCAGGGGGTTGGACTAGATGACCTATTAGACCTCTTCCAACTCTATGATTCTATGATAGTTGTCTAACTGAATTTAAGGGAATACGGTTATTACTGTCTGCAAGCCATGCCTTTTTTTGGACCTCTACATGCAAATTTGAAGTGTGAAAAATCTGTATGAGAATTCAACCACATGCGAATCTTAGTTCTGTTTTTTACAGTAATTTTTATGTGATTGGGAGTACACAGAACTGTACTCAGATTCAAGGCATGGCACTTGTCCATATAAGCAAGCACAACTTTACTACTTCTTGGCATGGCCTATTCACCTATTGGAATATGTGAGGAATAGGTGGAACAGGTAAAAGGAGTTGGAAGGGCGCTTCCCTCTGAGCATCACTTAGGTGTTGGTATACTTTCACGGCTTTTAGGAATAGTAAGTGATTAATTAGTGACTAATGTAATAGTGCAGGGAAGTAAATATAGGCCACGTAAGGGATTGTAGAAGCACTATAGATAAGGTATGCTGCTAACCAGACCAGCTTCATGTTACAAAAGAAGGTGGTGGAAGAAGGTTTGATCCTTTTACAGTCATAGCACTAACTTTCCTAGACAGGCTGAAAACCTGGAGAGGGCAGGTTGATCCTAGTAACCCCAGTTGCTGATACTCCAGGGGCAATGTCAGTACAACCTAGTCGCTGTCCTAAGCTGAATCAGCAGCACAGTCAATAGCACAACAGCTTCAGAAAAAAAAAACGAATGTAGCAACACCAATAGATGTTCCCATGCACCCTGAAGCTCTACCAACACCCTGACCAATTGCAGCATCATGTATCTTTTATGCCCATGTCACCTATTCAGAGGTGATACATCAGTGATACACAATTGACCCCATAACATCACCCAACCCAGGGCTGGAACCAGGTCACTGGAGGCCCTGGGACAAAACCCTGACCTGGGCTCCCATGGTGTCCTGCTTTAATTGGGCACTACCATGAGTACTGGAGGTTCTGGAGTTGGCCAAGTCAGGCAGACCCTCTGATGGGCATGGACCTTTGGCCAGTGCTTCATCTGACTGACCCCTGACTCATCCTAGTGCACAGACATCGTCACAAAAAATGCACAACCAGAAAGTGACCAGAATGTAGTGAGATTCTTATGAGATACTGTCACCTGTTGAGTGATGGTAGGTTGTCAAGCCAGTATATAGTTTTCTCATGTTGCATTGGGTGGCTTAGAGACACTCTATGGTCATAGATGTTTGAGCATTCTGTACACTCTTTCTTTCCTTGGCAGGGTTTAAGCCATTTCTGCCCAACTTTGCATATACCCATCAGGGATCAAATGTGTACACCTGTGGGCTGGGTAGAAATGGGTTAAGTACAAGGTATGCAGTGTGTTCAGGATTTAACTTCTATCCCTGCTGCACATGAGTTTCTTGTTGCAGTGGAGTTTTCCCTTTGCAGTGGAACTTGTGGAGTTCCACAGGTATGTTACATCAATGGTTACTTCTCACCAGTACTGGAGTAATGTTATACTGTTATAATCTTTTTCTGTTGATACAGCATTGTGTTCCACCAATACAATGGGGGTTTTAGCAGCAGTCCTATCCAAGCTAGTAGGCATAGGATAGGATCCCCCCATAAGACACATAAAAGAATAGCTTTATTTTGAGAGACTTACCTGAAGAATCAGAAGAGTATGAATGTGTTGTGTTTATAGAAACACAGTTAAGGCATTCCCTGAAGACGTGGCTAGAATTTGCTGTGGTTTGACTTCAGCGTAAAGGGATCAGAGATCTCAAGGGAAACCAAAAGACATCACAATTTATTTCTGTGATAGTGGCTAGCTCTCTTATCCAGAAAACTTTGAGGGAGAAGCCAGAAGTACAGAGTAATAAGATTAAAATCTTTTCTTCTGACACACTGAGAAGGCATAGAGGTCTTAGATTTTCAACATCTCTTTTGTAGTAAGGCAAAGCAGATTATAGATAGGAATTCCCTTTTAAGATTTATTCATAATTTTAAAAAAAAATCTCTGTTCGTACACCCACTGAGAGATGGCTACTTTCTAGATAAATTAAAAAGAGATATTGGGTCCAGGGTCAGCCCAAGACCTCCTGGTGCATCATGCCAAATCCTTACCCCTTTACCCAATGATGTGCCAGCATCTGCTCCTTCCGTTTTCCAAAGTTCTAGCTTAGCACACCCGTCCCCTCCATATTTGTTCTTTGTCTCTGTCTCCCTGCTCTGTTCAGGAAGTGGACAGAGGAGGAGCAGCAGTGGAGACAAGTAGGTGGACAGAAATGGGGCACCACCCACCACTCTCTGCCTGAAGCTACTACTTCATTGGCCCTGATTAGGCCATTACATAAATAGTGCAGTTGGAAATTGTTAATGGTTTTGTGACCCAAGAAAGTTTTTTAATTTAAAAAAAAGCAAAAATAAAACCAAAAAAGTCCTAACTACCCTGTATATTATCATTTTCAGTGTTTGATGATCTGTACTGGAACATTTCTTTGGTTTATGCTATATAGATACAGGGTGACAAATTAATCTGCTTGCAGCAAATGTGTGCAAGCAAGACTAGGGTAGAAATTCAAAGTGATAATAAACTATTCAAGGGTGGCATCAAAAGTTAGGCAAAACGTGAGCCCATGCACGTTAAGAGGAACTGCCCCCCCCCAGCCATGCTGATCCCTGAACTTCCAGTACTGGTGGCAATTGTAGTAGGGACGTATCTGCCTTGGGGCAAGAGTCCTGGGGACCAATTGGAGGTGGGCACCAGAATGTGCGCTACAGTTGCTTCCCCAGTTGGGAAGTGATTAGAGCACACACGCCCTTGTAGCAGCAGCTGGGACAAAATCATCTGATCAGTTGCTGAGAACATGTGTGTGCTACAGTTGCTTCTGACTGGGGAAGTGATTGCTGCACATGTGCCCTCTCAGGAGCTGGTCAGACAATTTCACTACTGCAGGCACTTGCTCCCATCGCTTCCCGAAGTGGTGTTACCTGACATCATCATGTCACATGACATAATTCCATTCCTGCCTAGAGCGCCACAGCACCCTGGTACACCTCTGAGTGGTAGTGCCCAATGCACCATCAATAGGCGGGGGGGGGGCATGAGAGACCAAGTGCTGGCCTTGCTCAGTGCCTCCCATAACTTGGTGCCAGCACCGTACCTTGTCCTTTTCTTCCATGTCCCTATTCCAATCCTTTTCTCAATGACTTCTGAGGTTGCAAAAACTGTATTTCTCCAGTATTTCTCTCTGTGAGAGCAATGCCCCATATATGACAAACTGCATCCTTTTATCCAAGTGTTTTGTGGCAGAGGGGTGTGCAAGCAGGCATTTAACTTGGTGTGATCTCCACCTCCTGCTCCTGTGGGGAGCATGCCACCTCCAAGAGGATCACTATACCAAGTACATAAACCAAGTTACATATACATATACCACTATACCAAGTTACAGCTAGTACATCAGGCATGCCTTTAGAGCTTCCTTCTTTGTTTTGTATGTTAGGTCAGTAGACCCCAAACTGTGCTTTGACAAACTCACAGGGGCACTGTGAGTCCACTGGGATGTCCTTGGTGGCCTCTTCTTCCAGCTCTCCTGGGCATCACCATCTTGGGTCATGCAAGATCCAGTGTAGGCACCCTGAGAGTGCTACCAGCACATGCCATGCTTCCTGATTTAAATGGACCATGCAAAGAAAGGAAAAATAATTTTTTTGATTTTGTTTTGTTTTTTTGAAAGGAGGCCCAATCTCTGCCTCCCGGGCATTTTTGTGGTGAAGGCGGTTGCTGCGACCTTTTTGGAGGTAAGAGGGCAGGAAGAGGATGATGCAACTGTGCTGCTGGATCACTCTCCTCCTAGATGGGTGGACTAGAAGTTGGTGGTAGGAGTGAATCTTGTGCTCCTTGGGCATAGCTTGCCCTCAGACTGGACCTGCTCACACTAGTTACTCTGAGTCCTGGGAAGATGCAATCTGGAATCTCTAAGGCTAATCTGAGTCAGTCCTAGTTGTGTAGAAAGTTGCCGTATGTTAAGTCAGACCACTGTTCCGTCTAATTCAGTGTGGTCTACAGTGACTCCAATACAGACTTCAGTATTGTCTCCAGAATTTCAGGAGTTTCCAGCACTACTTGGAAATACCAGGGATTGAACACAAGACCTTCTGTATACAGAGTAGGTGCTCTTTCACTGAGCTATGTTTCCTCCTCTGAAATATTGCTTAATTTTGGAATGAATAAAATAATGAAAGAACCTCTGGACATGTGCGGAATGTACCTCTCCAGTTAATAACCATATCCATCCTCTTACAGATGTCAGATTTAGGAAGGAGGGATTTGGGGTGAGAGAAAACAGTTTCCTCACAGGTTTGTGCCTTGGCGTCTTTCCTGAAAAAGTGCCCAAAGTCAAGACTTGCCACCAACTTGCCAGGATGTATGCCACAGTATCAGCAAGATGTGGGTCAGTGGCAGCTCTAGAAAAAAGTGGGGGGAGGCACCGAAGTGTCAAAATGCATTTCTGGGAAGTGGGCATTGTCTTACATTAGTTATTTGAAAGGGTGATAACACCATATTTCATGTTACTACTCCCATCCCAAACCTAAATCAAAGCGAGCCCATGTGGTAATAAAGGAAAGCACTCAGAGTATGTGAAAAGCACCTTTCCTTCAAGTTACCCCAGGGGTCCAACAATGGGGAGGGGCAACATAGAACAAGTTACTTGTCTGGAAGGCTCTTGCCTCACAGATAGATCCCCCTCTGGCTGGGCCTGTGGTGTTGCTACAAAAACCCAACTGTAAGCAGGCATGGAATTCTGGGGAAAGAGTGACTAAACATGGAAGCTGGTTTTTGTGAAGGCACTCTGACATGAAAGCAAATCAAGCAATAGGTTTGACAGCTTGAAAGAAAAAACAGCACAGCTGTTTGTGTGGTTGACGAGAGTCTGGTGCATGTAGCTGTGGCACTAACATACACATTCTGAGCTTGGATGGTAGTTTAGGTAGCGAGGAAATATCTCCCTTAAGTTAATATTCTTCTATGTTTAGCTGTATGTACCCACAGGGGTACACTTCACTGACTTCTCATTTCTAACATCTGCTTCTGCTTATATGCAGTTGAAGTTTCAGGTCTGTGTGCAATTCTAAAACATCAGTTCTGCTGTTGATGTGAATCAGAAAAATTACTCCTCTGTGAGTTTCTAAGGTAACGGACATTTCTGTCCTTATTGTTTTCTGATATTAACAACGAAAGTAATAATACTTAGCAAGGCATCTACAGATCTTCTTTTAGAAGCACTTTACGGGGTTATAGCAGGGACTCTGAGAAATCATCTTACTCACACCCCTTCAAGGAAGCAAGGTGAATTATATCTAAACGATCTTTGTCAGACACTTTGAACTATTTTTAAAACTTCCTAATGAAAAGGACTTGCCAGCCACTGACTATCTTGTTTTCTTTTAACAAGTATCTTCTACTTTAAAAGATGCCTTAATGCTTAATCCAGGGTGACCGGATACAATGGAGAACAGAGTGCTTATACCTTCAACCATTGTGTAGGAGAGGGAATTTGGGCAGGTGCAGCTCAACATGGAAGGGTTTAAAAAGCTGCACCTGCCAAAATTCCCTCTGTACAATAGTTAAAGTATGGGTACTCTGTCCTCCATTGTCTGCCCAGAATGTCTAGTGATTAAAACATTATATGTTGAAATTAACTAATATTGAGTTTTCACAAAAGTGTGCAAAAGGTAGTGCACTCAATGAATTCTTCTTCTGCCATCAGCCTGTCTATTTTGTGACCGTTCCTGCATATGGCACTGGTAACTCAGTGGAAAAAAGTAGGAGCCAGCTTACATACTGTGCTGAGTATCTGCCCAGAGTCAGTCTGGGCGTGCAGCAAGGTATTTCTGTTGACAATACAGTGGGAAGGGAAAGAGGACCCCTGCACGTGCCGGAGTTTTCCTTCCATAGCTAGTGCTTGGAGGCTGTGTATCTGTGAAACTCTCTGTTGTGAGTAGTTTGTGGAGGGCAAAAAGTCTCTTAATATAATAAGAGAGAGATTTGGCGTAAACATTGGGTGAGGAGGTGGAAGTTAATTCAAAGAGTCTGCTGCCTTTGAGAATCCTCCTGCTGTGAGGAGAACAAATGTTTCGGCATTAGCATGCATATTGAGGAGAGGGAGCCATTATTATAGTGTGGCTCAGAAGCCTCATGTCCTTATTATTCCTTCTGCATCCATTTATCGCAACATCTCTTAGCCACTCAGCTCATTCTCCTGAGGAACAGCCTATCTGCATGGCTCAGAGTCCTTGTGTAGGATGTCATTTGATTTTGTGGTGTTCCTCATTCCATGTTTGCTGTACGCGGATTAGTGTAAGATTAGTGGAGTGTAAATCCTTAATCCCCTGGGTATCTGGCCTCTGCAATATATTGTTCTCCCATTTCCCCCAGGGCAGCAGTGTTCCATCTTGTAATTGTAAAGTATTTATCTGGGTCAGATTAAAAATCATTTGATATAACTTTAAATTTGGCATCTTTGGGCGCCTTTTGTTTAGACCAGTGTATAATTTGGTTAATTTTAAAGTATTTTTTAAAACTTTGCCACAAAAAGATATAATTTTTTTTTTATTTCAGGTTTTTTTGAAATCTCAGTTGGCAACCACAGGAAAGGGTGATTAACCGGTGGTGGTGGTGGGGGGGTGTTTTAAATATCTTTCTAACATTGATTTTGCTGTGTGTGTTTTGTGCAGAAGTTTCCATTGCTCCCCCCTCAGTGACCACTGCACCAGGGCCTGTCCTGAGCTCTTCACCAACCTTTTCAATTGCACAGACTTCAACATAATAAGGGCTTTCTCCCTCATAACCAAGTGAAACTGCCATTTGCTTGCTCGCCTTCAAATAGTGCCAAGCTGTGTTTGGGTACATAAAGGCATCTTGCATTTTGTTCAGTTTACAAGGCTACAGCTAATACCAAAGAGTGTGCATGGTTTGTGTCAAGAGAGTTACATGTTGCCAGGTCATGATCTTAGCATAGGTTTCGGATTTTGTTTGACTCTTTTCATAAAGACTTCACTCTTGGAGCCATGGAATTATATGATGTTAAAGACATTTATAGACTTTTTTTTAAAGTAACAAAGGTTCTAGACTCCACAGTTGTGTGTAAAAGAAAGAAAGAACTGAAAAACAATAAACTTCAAATGAATGACTCCTTCACTTTTGTCACTACAATGGAACTGAATATTCCTATGTGGATTTTCATTATAAAACTGGCATTTTGAAGAGTGCCAATCCTTGGCAAAATTCCTCTACCTTCCACTGTTTCCCGGTACTTTTCCACACCTGTTCTCTGTCATTATTACTTTGGTACCATTTTTTCATGTTGCCCACATTCTTTTTTCCCTCTCAGCCCTGATTCTATGAGTGAACATGCATATAAATGCATGACTTCAAAAACAATTGCAAAAATAAACTGTTCTTACAAAACAGTTTGCTGCAGCCTCCCTGCAGCCCTCATCGGCAGATACTGCTTTGCAATTACTGTAAAGCAACCTCTGCCAGCCTCTGTCAATGCTAGTTATGGCAGTGGGAGAAGGGGATGGATAGGATCTGGATACAGGTGACCATTTACCAAATGGTAACCTCTTATGGTATGAACACTACTGTTTGGTGAACAGGTTGTCTGGGTAAATACAGATGACTACTGTGCCAAGCAGAGAGCTCACCCAGAGTAGTTATCTGTGTGATTTTTCATATCGTTCTGCTAGGTGGTAAGGAAAATTTTACATCAGGTGCAGGTGTGTGGTAAAATGGTCACCTGTGGTTAACCCAATACAGAGATGTATCGGAGCATGTGAGACCACCTGAGGCAATGGCAACAATTAACACTATTCCCCTGCATATGTATGGAAGGAGCTTCCTCAGTACTGGTCACTGGTATCAACACAACAGTAAAAGGCTGTTTCCAATGAACTTTCTAAGCCTTGAAATGATTTCCAAAGTCATTGATGCAAAGAAGCAAAATATGTCCATGTGCTCACATACCTTGAGGGCTGAATCATTATCTGTCATTATGAGGTTGTTTTTACTTATATGCTTAGCAAAGATGGTGTGCTGTGTACTGTGTGAGACATGCTTACAGGCAGCAGGATGAAGCACATACAAGCACGGAATTCCACTCTGGGTCACTTACTAGAAACAAGGTAGACAGAACATTGACTCCATAGTTGTTTGGGTCTTCATGTATAATGTTCTTGTTCATAAACGTTCATACAGCATGCATCCTATGCCTTATGCAGGTTTTTCTCTATAGCCCAGTTTTCCTGCACCAATAGCAATCTGAGATTGGCTCAGATGTAAATATGGGTATTATTTATCATAACACTGCTTCCTATAAGACTGTGACATTATCACATTATTTGTCCTGGGTGTAATATTTACAGTATTAAAAAGAAAAAGATTAAAATGCACACAAAAAAATTAACCCTAGGTTCCTTCTTCAACAAGAAGGCTGTAGTTCTTAAGGATGAGTTACAACCTGGTTCATCCTCCTGGGAGTAGCTCTTCCCATCATTTTCCACCATTGCCATGTTGAAGCAGTTGTGGTAGTGGTAGTCAGTTATCCAGCAGGCTCTGACCTAGTGCACTGGTGAGTATACTGTGAACACATCTGCGTTAGAAAAATGTTATAATGACCTCTTATAGCACTGCTTCACACCGCACTCTGTTTTCTAGGACTGTATCCACAGGATTGCAGGTCTGCAAGACTTCTTCCCTGTCTGTGCCCACTTAGGGATACAGGTGATGTCCATCTTAGATTAAATACGGAATATAGCATAGGTAGATGTTGAGAAACACATTGTGAGGTTCTACTTCTTGAAGGAAATTCCAACTGGTGAGAAGATGCAATGCAGCTCTTCTAGACCAGAGATTACTATAGTATTCCTATCTGTTATTGTGGCTCAAAGTTGGTCTTGCTTTAATGGAACTCCTGACATACTCTGGTTGCACATGGAACCATTTTCTTCATATGCTACAGGACCAGGAATACTTGAAATAGTAGAAAGCATTTTTAATCTGTTTGTCACAGATGACAAAGCCATATACCTGCGATTTTCAAATTCTCCAGGAGTTTGAAAACCGCAGTAAGTGCTTGCAAGGGAGGGGAAGGAGGCAGCTGGGGCTCCACTTTCACTTTTAGAAGCCTGGGGAGCCCTGCAGATGCTCACGCAGGGCTCCCCGCACCACAGGACGGCTGCTGCAGGGACTGGTGAGTGCATCCGAGTCCCTCCAACCTGTTAGTGATGCAATCCTGGGGACTGCGTCGCTGCCTTCCCCCTGCCCCCGCCCCTTAAGGGGGCAGAGGTCAGGGCCTTCAGGCTGGGGCATCGCAATGCACCACTTTGAATACCACTGCCATATACAATGTTTTCAAGAAATAATCAAACAGGTTTTCTAAGGAAATACTATATAGCTAACTGTTTCTCACAGCTCAAGGTTTGGGCCTTCTATTTTCAAACTTTCTGAGCCTTTCTGATTTTTTTTTTTCATTTTTCTATTAATCAAGTTTGTCGTTGTGGCTTTTGTTTCTTCCTCTCCTTCTGGACTGGTATAGACTTAATTTGCATTAATTTTCCATTTCAAGCCCCTGCCATGTTTTTCTTCTTCCCCTTCTCCAAAAAAATACTTTTGTTGCAGTTTAAAAAAGAAACAAAAATTAACAATACAAATCAGGAAGCAAGAGTAGAAATGTGCCCACGTGTACACCCTAAATAGCTGTTAGGTCCTAATGAGCCTTCCTAGGATCCCCAAAGGTAGGAAGCTCTCGGCGAAATGACCCTAGCTGGATAAATGCTTAAATTGCCAACCTGTAATTTGGCAAATACAAATGTACTAGGATCGGAACACATGAGGTCTGATTCGCTATGGCCCCCAATAATTGAAGACTGTTTCACATATAGGTTTTATCTGTGGAGGAACTAGAAGCAAGCCTAAGGCACTTGCATTCTCCCACATTGCAGTACAGCCTTCACTCTATACTCAGGGTTGTATTTGCTGTCTAACAGATTTACGGCCCAATCCTATTCTTCCACAGTGTCCAGCTAGTACAATGGGGCTCTAATGGTCACCGCTGTTGCCTGTGTTGAACATCGCTGGCTCCAATAGATCTACTTGAATCTGTGCCAGCCCTTGCTCTAATGTGGAATAGAGGAGACCCAGGTCAGGCTCTGGAGCTCTGGAGAGGGGTAGGATCTGGCAGCAGCCTCTGCCAGCATCTCCGCCCCCCTCCTGGGCCAGATCTGCCTATTGGCTCTCCCTTCTTCTGCCCAGTTCGACCCCTCCCCACATTCCCCCATCCTCCCCTGCCCCGAAAAGCCCCTCTGCCGCCTGGCGGGGATATTCACCACCCAGCACTCCACTGACACATCCTATCAGCACTGAGGCCCAGCTCTCCACTGGTACTGGTGTCTCCTGCCAGCAGGAAAGTGCCTTACGGCAATTTTATGACACCCACCATGTCATAACATGCGATAGTGTGCTGACTGAAAATCAGCTCCCCATATATAATCCAAGATGTTGAACCAATGAAAGGTATACTTAATATATTTTTAATTCCTTGTCTTCTGAGCCTAAAACAGCTATTAGAATGTGGTTTTAATGCTATGGCTCACAGGAATGCCACTCATTTGTTCCAAAATTTAGATCTAGTTGTAACAATTCTGGATATCATGACACTTTCACAGACATATTGAATGTCCTAAATTTTGGCATGAGTGTAAGATGCAAGTCCTGAAGACATTGGGGTATTAGGAGGAATGGGAGAAAGCGGTCACAGATGGCCTGCTTCTAATCTCTCAGAAAATTTTTTCTATTTTCTTTTTCCCTTCCAAGAGATCATCCCCAGTTGCTTGTTCTTTGCTGGTGGCTGGAAAGGTGGGTAGGCCAACTCTCCAGGGCTCAGAAGAATTTGCAGCAATATGGAAAAATGGTCTGTAAGTTCCTTGTGAAACAGTCCTGTTGAACTGGGTTGTCTGTTTCATGGAGGAGGCACAAGGGAGTTTAATGAACAGAACCTTCCAAGCTTGAATATTATCTACCAAGGAAAAGCAGATAACTCTAATTCCATTTACATTCCATAACAGCTCTAGGCAGACTTTTCACATGGGTGAATCCATTAGTTCATTATGGAAGTCAGGTCTAAAATGTTGGGTTTCTCCCTCACCCATGTGTTCCTGGTTACTGCACACATCCAGCAATGACAGCTGCAGGGTCCAGTCATCTTTCTGAGAATTGTTGTCATTGGGGAAAATGCAACTGGTCTCATCTGTGTTTCAACCTTTTAGAGAATCTGGAAGTACCTCTGCTGACTACTACACTGTGAACAGCAGTTAAGAAGCACAAATATCTATGTGTTTTATCAGCAACATTCTTGTGAACAGAATCCCAGGAACACAAACATGCCACAATAAACATGCAAAGAATGTGATAGGTTGCATCTTTGTGCCTCTCTTTCTCATTCTCTCTCCTGGCTTTTCTCTGCCAGTTTTTAATGTTTTATGACAAGCCACAATTGCGCAAAAGCCACTCATCAAGCAATAGAAGGAGATATATTTACTTCCACTTGAACCTCTGCTAAGAAAAACAGGAAAATATTGGAGACAAGTGGATGAATGAGCTGACTAATCTGAGCAAGTGTGCACTGTGTCTGCTTCCACCCAGCAAAAGTAGCTAGAAAGATAAGTAGACTTGCAAAAGCACATGCACGATCCCACCAAAATAAATCAACTTCAGGCCCAATCTTATCCTTGAGACACGCTGGTATATCTCTACATACACTGGCGCAAAGTCACCCCACTGACATAGAAGTCCGCCTGCTGTCGCACTCCATGGACTCTGGTGCAACATTGGAAAAATGCCACACCAGTGTAGCTCAGATGTAACTGTAGATGTAGCTCACCAGTGTAGCTGCTCAGATGCCAGCACAATTCTGGTGGCAGAGTTTGCCAAAATGGGGAGGAAATGAGGGTGTGATGTTTGTCAGATCCTAACCCCCTTCAGATGATGCACGCTGTTGGTGGCAGAAAATACTGTGTCAATGACAGAGCTGGTGTTAGTAGGAGAACCCCATAGGGAACAATGGAGAAGGGAAAAAAACAGCAGAAAATTGCAACTCCTGTCACCTCCCCTGCCTTGCCCACTCTTCCATGACAGAAGATAGGATACAGACTACATTTGGCAGCCAATCACATTACGACAACCCCAGTCTATAAGCTGCTGCAAGGGAGCCTACAGCACAGATAAGAGGCTCATCATGGGGCCCTACCTCTCTGCTCTCTCAAAGGGGAACTTGGGTGATGGGAACCACACTGGGTGTGGCAGAAAGCGTGATGGCACATTTGTGATCTTGTAGAAATGTGATGGCACATTTCTACCATCACTTGGGTGATGGGAACCACACAAGGGCCGTGACACACAAAGACAGTACTTTGCACCAATAACCTCTTGTTATATATATAGGAAGATATGCAGTATACATCTTGCTATACACTAAACCTTTCAGAATTTGTATTGCAGGTAGTCTGCCCCAGGATGCCTCCATATGCAAGCACCCAAGTGCTACCTCTCCCCACCACTCCTACAGAAGAAGCATGCACAATAGACCCTACACAGTTAAGGAAAGGGGGGAGGGAATTCCATGCCAACACACATAGGTGATCATCTTTGTCTCATGTCTTATGCCCCCTTCTGAGTCTTCAGTATTATCACAGGGGTCTCTGCTATCACCTGTGTTGCCTAATCATCCCTTCCTTTTGCAACAGCTCAGAACAGGCAGTGCCTGCTTCCTTTTGGTGAATGCCAGGGGCTCCAACCATTGGTACTGCTGATCAAACACTTATCTGAATCCCTTTTGTTTTTCAGGGCTGCATCATTGTCACAAGGGGCTGAACATTGGTCCTTTAAAAGTTCCACCACACACACCCCAGGAGAGGGAAAGGTACTGTTTCAATCTGCCACGCTGTAACGGCTCCCCTTGTGATCTCTCTTAGTCCCTCCCAAGGCAAAAATGTTTCATTCCAGTTGGTGAATGCCCCCATAAAAACTCAAACCCTCACCATGGAAAAACTTGTGTGTTTGTCGCACATGGCTGCCATATTCCAAGGGAACTGTTGTTCTGCCCTTCCTGTACTCTGCTCACAGATGTATTCCTTGGATGTGTATGTGCTTGTGTAGGTGAGATAAGGGAGCTTGAATTCTTGGTGCAGGAGTTCCTAGAAAGTCTTTGCTTTTCCCCTTCTTTGCTGACACCACTGTAGCTCCTGTAGGGGATGGGGTGGTGTAGTGTCTTTGTGTCATGTCTGTGGTGTGGTGGAGGTTCCTGGTGCTGTGTTGCCCACCATTCCTAGTGGTGGGCAGGGGGGAACCCTCCCAAGTGTTGGCCACTCTTTGGCCTTGCCCCTGCCCATGGTCTGTTTACCCTGGCAGTGCTTGACTTGCTGCTGGTGTTGGGCTGGATGCATGTAGCGATTGGCTCCTAGGGCATCACACCCATAAAGCACAGATGAAGCACTGATAATGCATGGATGTTATGTCAACACTGTGCTCATGGCTTGCCAATGTCAGAATGCTCTGTGGATGACAAGCTGAGTTGGGATTTTCATGACTGCTGTTGGCATTTCTGGGGTGGGCTGTGCCATTGTTACTCAGAGGGCCGCACCAGCATTCTTGGGAGGGCTGCATTGGCATGGCAGTGCTTAAGAGCAGACTTACAGCCCAGTCCTGAGCTACCTGGCACACGGGGCTGCAGTGGTGCTGAAAATCGCTGCCGCTGCATCCTGAGTACAACCAGGGCAGCACTGGTGGCTCCTCAGAAGATGGAGACTTTTGTCCCCTTCCCTTGTGTAAGGCCCCATAATAGGGCTACTTGATTCAACACGACTCAAGGGTCACCGTAGAATCAAGAGCCTTAGGCTCAGGATCCGGTGGAGCAAAGCTCCACCAGTCCCACCTCCTCCCTCTGCCTGGCATGCCTCCTGCCCGCCCTCCCCCTGCCTTCCCCCACCTCCCCCCGCCCCGGAATGCCTCCTTCCTGCCTCCCCCTACGCCTCTACCTACCTGTCCACTGCCCAGTGATCTGTGTGACTGTGGAGCAGTGGTGGTCCAACAGCACTAGCCCAGAGCTAGCACCATCACAGGACTGGTGATGAGGGCCACAGACATGTCTTATAATAATAATAATAATAATAATAATAATAATAATAATAATAATAATAATAATAATAATAATAATACAGGTATTTCTATACCGCCTTTCTTGGTCCTCAGATTTCTCCTTAGACTTTATTCAAGGCGGTTTACATAGGCAGGCAAATTTAAATCCCCGTAGGGATTTTTACAATTTGAAAGAAGCTTTCTACCTTTCAAGAAACCACAACATTCAGGTGTTTCTTTCTTGATCTGGTCGCACATTCTGGCCTCCATCCTCCCACGCTCAGAGCAGATGGAATAGCTCGGCTCAGCTTGTCGCACGGTGCCGGTGGCCTCGAACTGGCAACCTTCGGATATTATCTTCAGGCAAATGGAGGCTCAACCCTCTAGACCAGGCCTCCTGCCCTTATGGCACATTTGTGACAGTGCGTGCCAGTGGTAAGCTGGCATGCACTGTTTAGGATTGGGCCCTTAGATTATAATGGACATCGCACCAGTATCCATGCAATGTGGGTGCAGTGTTCAAATAGGACTGGGTCATTAGTTCCCTCTAATTCCAGTAGGAAATAAGTAATGCTTAGCTCTTCCAATTGGCTTTTTCAGCCACACTAGACGCTGTTCCAGAACCACCATTCAGAGCGCGATACCATAGTCTTTCGAGACTGAAGGTTGCCAACACACACAACTCTTCCAATGAAGTCAATAGGGTTTAACAGTGTTTGGCTGTATTGTGGCTCATGGTTTTAATGGCGCTTGTAATAAACATGGTTCTGCCAAAATTGTTGTCCTACACTGTATACTTTTTTTGTCAGTAACACCACTGGAAATTAATGCCTTTTTGTTCTCTAAATAAAGCCTGCATTAATGATCTAAAGGACAGCAGAAAGAAAGGAGCTGCACTGAGAAGCTTGTAGAACTGTAGAGTGGTTCCCAACCTTAAAAATAATTTGAGAGGTCTCATGAGAGAAAGAAGATCACCTTTATCACTTCTAGTGTCTTTTTGAGCGAAAACTCCCTCATGGACCACCAGACAGGGCAGAAAACCGATCGCCTGCAGCCAGCACTGAAGGATCCATTCTCCACCCTCTTTGGTAGTTCACGGGGGAGTACTCACTCAGGAGACACTTCCCCACAGACCACCAGAGAACGGGCAGAGAATGCCAGCAGCCGCAGCTAGCAACAAAAGCAGCCACCCACAAATCTTCTCTATAAATAATCTAATAAATCTCTAACAAATCTCTAATTATTAGAAAGTTAATTGTACTTTTGTGTGCAGAGGGATGGGGGGGTTGCATGTGTTCCAATTTTTGCTTCAGTGGCATGCTGGCTCCTAAAGGTTGGGAACCATGGGTCTAGACTGAGAGTCATATAATTCTTCATCTTCTTGATCAGCTCTTGAGATTTCCAAGGATTAGGGTGTCCAGTAGTCTATATATGTTTTTTGAAATTTGAAATACTTCAGGCTGAGTAATTACTGCTCAATCGTATCTCTCACCACCTTATAGCATGCAACTACACCAACAGGGGCTGTGCTGCATACTATGGGGGTGTGTGTGATCAAACAGCCTGCATATTTTTCACTTATCCCCCAAAAGGCTCCCAATTGGCTATGGGTCTCCTCAGACCTAAGCCAGCTATGTAGTTGCTGCAAATCCTGAGGAGAGCCAGGCCAGGCTGAAATATGGGGGATAAAACCTGGCGCACGTGACTGCCACTGAGTCTGCCCCCTCCCTCCGCAACATAACCCCAGTTCCTCCCCAATACACCATTACTTCATCTCCCCGCTCACAGCCTGCTTCCTCCTCCAACGTAATGACTCCTATGGAGCCTCCCAGAGCTGCCTGATGGTGAATCAAGTAGCCCCACTGCAGGGCTACTCCGTTTGCCTGGGGGAAGGGGATGAAAGTCCCCTTCTCCCGAAAAGCTGCTGGCGGCTGCCTGAGGCGTGTAGGATGCGGCGGCAGCTATTTTCAGCGCCACCACAGCCCTGGGCAGATCAGGATTGGGCTGTGAGAGATTTCAGCTGTAAACTTCGGTACTGCATCTGTAGACGTTAAATCTGCAAAAAGAAGTCAGATGCCTTGCCCTGCTATCAAATATTTTTTAATAGAATGCCCTGGCTAGCCCATTCTTTCCAAAGTAGAAATGAGCTTGCAACTTATATTTTTGGATTGCAACAAAGGATGTGTTTAAATACATCCATTTAGCTGTATTGTTGTCTAGCCAATTATTCTAAATCAGTGTTTCCCAAACTGTGGGTCAGAACTTTTGGTGGGTTGTGAAAAGTTTCTGAAATATTTTTTAAAAAAACATTGCAAGTTTTTTAACTTGCAAAATCTTGCCCTGTTTGTGGAAGAAAACTGTAGCAGTGGGCAATCTGGATGGAAAGACCACTCTCAGGAATGCTAACCTGTGTTATGAGGTAATTGTCATACTTCCAAATTACAATGTCATTGTTTCAAATTTTCTCTAGTAATTGGTGTGCCCTAGATCATGTATGAATCCAGTTTCAGCCTTTTCTCTGACCTGAAAGTCCCTAACTGCACTTCTGGCTCTCCAGTTCAGCTTTCTGGGTACGCTGGCATGACTGTAAGAAGGTTTGGGGGAACACAGCAGCCTTGGGAACACAGGACCCCAATTATATTTATTAATTAAAATATTTATTTTTACATCTTTTTTTTTCTAGTAAAGCTATGCAGCTCCTGTTAGATAGTCATTTTAAAAAGCAGGTCCTGGTGTTAAAAGTTTGGGAAACACTGTTCTAAACTGCTCTGGAAATTTCCTTTGCCAGTGCTGTCAGTACACAAGAACCATTATTTCATTAATTATCACATTAATATTTGTACTGTGCCACTAGCATTCTATCCTAGGATCTGAAAGGAGACCAGCATTAAAATGGGATTGCCCACGTTCCAGCAACACTATTACTTGAGGCTGCTGTAAAAAATACATTTTCCTTTAGAGTTTCAAACATTTATGGCCCCTCTGTCCATCTTGGTATTAAGCAGAATCAGAAACACTGTAGTAGAGTTGTCTGAAACTTTTACTCAACAGATTTCATCTTGCTTGGAAGCGCCATGTAAAGCTACCATTGTAATGAGACTTTATGGGTCTTAATATTTATAGGCAGAGAAGAGACAGGACACGTCCTGTTCTGTGTATAGTCTTGCAATTTATATGTTGGCAGCAGTGTATGATGGGAGATGTGTTCTGAGGCTCACAAGTATGCTTAAGCTTTGTAAATATGTTAGGTTCAAGCTGAAGTGAGGGGACAGCATGGAATGTTTTTTAGGCTAAATCTGACATGGGGTGGGAGGAGGGGGACAAGAACTCAAGAAGCTGGTGCTACTTGAGTGTGCTGTGAAAGCAAGCGTCTGCCAGGCCATGCTGTGACCTCCAGACTTTCAGTGAAGGACCATGCTATAGTTACTGAAAATTAAAACGTTGCACATGCTCCAGGTTTCAGAATACTGTAATGTTATTTGGCTAATAGAAGAAAAAAAAATCTTCATGAGCAGCACCGATGCCGGTGGTCCCAGAGCCTGAACACTGCTTTGCTGGCTCTCACTAGCTATTTTTCACAAACATAAATAATCATAATCCATATAAAACTGTCATATTGGTTCAGCATAGACGTCACCAAAGCCCCTGGCTAATTCATCAAAGATTTAATGTTCAGCCTCACTAAGTTACATTTTTGTAAGCAGATGCAATTTACCGGATGGTCCTGTCATCACCAGCAACTTTCCATTGGAAAGATGCATCACATCAACAACTCCAAAATGCTAAGAAAGATGAATATTTGAAAACAGTCGAATAAACAGTTATTACTAGTTCTTTGTTGCTTACTAATTACAAAAATAGAAGATTTTGGATGCTATGAATACAGCTGTGGATGGATTGTCATTCTGTTTGGCATGCTGCCTGTCTTCAGCATGTAGCAATTACAGTAATGGAAATCTTAATCAAAATGTGGATTGTGTGGACAAGTGGCCCGGTAGAGCCACAAAGCACTGTCAAAGGAGCCTTGCTATATGCGACCAGTGAAGCAGAGGCAAGTTTTCAAAGCCTACATGCATACAAGGGAGAGTTTGTCTGCATTATCTGTACCCTACAGAAAACCAGGATTCAAAGTGTGTGGAGGTATCTATGACTACAAATAAACTTGGGCTGCAATCTTATACACACGTACCTCATAGTCAGTCCCACTAAACTCCATGGGGAGCTTACTTTGAATAGAGATGAATGCATGTTGGCATCCTTTAGTCTCGGAAGACTATGGTATCGCGCTCTGAATAGTGGTTCTGGAACAGAGTGTCCTCTCCAGTGCACGAAGCCTGGGTAAAGTAGTTATGGAGGATAGACTGTTACCCATGCAGCAAATCCCCCCTCTCCACGTCACTGGAATGGTCCAATGAAAATGCAGAAGCCAATACGGTTGGTTCCAGCGGCGTTGCAGGAATTGCCAGAATGTGACTGTGTTCAGCCATGAACTGCCTCAGGGACTCCAGCTCCGGTTTTTGCCTCGAGGTTGACTCCTGAAGCCTTTCCCATAACTGGATGTAGCCACAAGGCAGTGGAGGTTTGGGATCAGAGTTTTCCTTCTCTCAGATGAGCTGCCTTCCCAGGCTAATGAGTCCCATCTACCCGGTGGCTGTTTAGTTGCCTCTTACGACAAGTACAGCCGAACTGCGGGCCTATTCTTATCCCCCAGGCCCCAGGGGTAAGAGAGAGATGAATAGGCTTGTGCCATTAGTGTCTGGATTTTTTGTTTATAGTACCTTTGTACCTTCAGCTTTTTCCTACACTACTCATTTAGCTTCTCTAAATTACCCATATTTCACAATAACATCTAGCACCTTACATTTATTTATTCAGCTTATGTCCCAGTTTTCTCCCAGATGGGCACATGCAAGACAAAAGAAGGGTTGGCTGCAAGTATTTGTGCCTGCTTCTTTTCCTCGAGTTTTGAAGAACTTGATAGTTGCAGATACTGTACTTGCTTAATGGGTGGTAACTACTCCATTTGTCACATATTCCACCTACATAGGGGTGAGCTGAAGGAAACAGTTTGCAGTTTTGAAAGCACTGCAAGACTTAAACTGAGAACTGCAGCTCAGCTACCAGTTTCCTATTTGCCTTGCCTCCAAGGCTGCATATCAGACGAGGGAGCTGCAGGAATTTCAAGCTCAGATACAAATTCATGCATTAGAATCTCCTGATCTTGGAAATCAAGTTATTAAGGAAAGTCAGTCTTTGCCCAGTCTTGTTCCCTGTTTTAGTTCTGATATGAAAGGGAAGAGAATAGGCTTTCATTTTGGGCATGGGGTCTAGATAGAAATATTTGGGATAACATAATCTGTCTTTGTCAATGTAAAAGATTTGTTAAGATTACTCTGGATCTAATATTTATTTTGAACATTGATGGGTTCTTTCACTCACTCACACACATGCACACAACTTGCTTTTGTACAAATGGAAGACATTTCTGTTCATGCAAGGGATGGGCAGTAGTCACCACTCCCCCCCTCACCTGACCCCCTTGCTGCATTCCATGCTGCTCAGAAGGGTCCTTCAGTCTTCAGGTGTCAGTTTTTTCTCGGTCATGGGTATTGCTGGAGGGGGGAGGAATGTTGAAACGTTCCTATGCAGAAGCTTTTTTATGTGCAGCTATTTCATATCCAGTCTGTATTTTGCAGTAATCAGAAACAAGTACTTCCCCTTCCAGGTTACAGTTACTGTATTACCATCCATATATTTGAATCCCTGCCTTACCCATAATAAGTGTGCATTAAACAGGTGGGGAAAAACATCCTGGGCAATCCATTTTTTTCCTCCCATGGCTTTTGTGCATTTAAGAGTTGCAGCAGCAGAAGAAATTCAACCTATAAGTGGTTTTGTTCTTGCAGTTACAACTCCATCATAGGAAATCCTCCACCTGTTGCATATTTTCCTTTTATGCAGCTGTTGGAGGCAAAAAATCTACCTACATACCTACTGCTGAAGCAAATGATGGAATGTACTGTGGGTGAACCTAGTCTCGGTTGATTCCCATGTTTCAAGATCCGGAATAAGTAATAGTTACTGTATCCCCAAAGCAAATTTTCCTTCCCCCATTGCTGTGTTTAGTGATTTATGATTTTTCTGTTTACAGCTTTCGTTGGAGTTGTAGTGTTTTGGAAGCACTGAACTTTCAAAGTAGAGGACCAGGAGATTGACAAAGTCTTTTCAGGTCTGGTGATGAATGGTGTGATTAAACAGGATCCTTCAGATCAGAAAAATGCACCCAATGGAAATGCAGAAGAAGTATTCCACAAGGACATTGTTCCCAATGAAACAGGAGACATAAGCACCCCATCATGTGTCCAGGCCTCTCCATTTGCTGAGAGGAAGAATGGTGAGTCCCTTTCCTCTGAATGAGAGTGAAACTGAAAGAGTTGTATTGAAATAGCAGCTGTGAATAAACTCTGACTGGAGCTGTTTCTGGACATTTTTTTAACTGACCCAATGTAATGTTAGAGATTCCTGGAATACCCTCTAAAATTTACAGGATTGCTTTCAGTAGGCATCTAGAGATTGCTGTTGATTCTTGGAGGGTTGGTAATCCTAGTGTGAAGAAGGAAAGTGGCGTGATAATAGAGTTACCAGATACAAACAGGGACAGAGGGCCTATACTTTTAACCATTGTATACAAGAGGGAATTTTGGCAGGTGCAGCTTAACATGGAAGGGTCTAAAAAGCTGCACCTGTCAAAATTCCCTCTTCTATACCAGTGGTTCCCAACCTGGGGCATGTGTACCCCCAGGGTACTTGCCAGGACCTTTGGGGTTACTTGAAAAAGAATTGAATAATGGCAAAAATAGGCAGGTATTTATTAGAATGCCTTGCGGCGCTGGCAAAGCAGGAAGGAAGGCAACTTCCTGGCTGTGAAAGCCCCAACAAATGCTAGTTTCTGATCATCAATTTGTGTATTAGCAGATATTGATCAATAGTTGAAAACATATAAATTTAAAATAAGACCAACTATATTAATTTCAAACAGTTGGCTAATATGATGGGTACAATTTATGGAAATGAGCTGCCAAAGGGTACAAAAGTGAAACAATTTTGGGAACCACTGTTCTATACAGTGATTAAAGGTATAGGCACTCTATCCCAGTTTGAATCTGGTAATTATAATAAGGAACAAAAAATTGGAAAGTAAAATGTAAGATAGTTGATGACAAAAGGGTTAGGGAGAGAGTGACGGCCTGGAGGATGACAGTGTGCCTCCAGTTGTTGCTGCTGCTGTGGTTTAATATTAGGCACCAACAACATGCTAGGTGCATATGTGTGTCATGTCAGTAGTTGCAGAATGGGGGAAGTCACATTGGAGAGGCCGATAAGGTAGTTACTACTCAGGTTAGTGTTCCCTGTCCCCAGGAGTGATGTTGGTGTGGGTAGTGAGCATACAATTGGTTCTTCCCTTGCAATTTCCTTTTCTAACATTAATAGAATGATGTACGTCACAAACATCTGGGAACGTTTTGTGCCTAAGTATGGATGCAATCCTGTGTGTACTTACTAAGAAGTAGGGTGCACTGAATTCAGTGGGACTTGTTTTGGAGTAGGCATGCATAGAGTTATGCTTTAAGATAACATGACATAAGAGTTGACCATGTACAAGTCATTGTGTGGTCCTGAGCAAGTCACTGCCTTCAATTTAGCCTTCCTCACAAGGTTGTTGGGATACTAAAGCTCTGAGCTCTTTAGGGCAACCGCAGAAAACGAAAGAGTGTCCACCAACTACTAGTTCTCTGAGCCACTGAATGGAAGACAAGAACTGTGAGCGTCCATCTGGTTTCAGTTTAGTGTAATGTTCAGAAAGGTTGCATGTTTTCAAGGACCTTGTGCCTAAGTAGTAGATTGTACCACAGTTTATTACAGAAACAGAGCTTTTTATTGCTTAGCTTTGTTGAAATGCCAGTTGGGATAAAGAACACAATGTGCCTGATGGTCCCATCAAGAAGAATTAGAAAGCATTAAGTTTTGCTTAAACAATGAAGCATTGGGGAAACTTGTAATTAAATCCAGAGAGCATGTGCTGGGCTTACTGGTGACATTCAATCAATAACAATATTAGAAAAATGTCATATATAAGTTAATCAGTAGAGCAGTGTCATATATGTGCAAGTCAAAAGCAGTAACAAATCACAATTCTGGGGAATGGTTACTTGGTTCCCAGTGTGTTTCAAGCATAAGCACACTGAACCCCAGAAGGCTCATTCTCTCTAGGCAAGCAGCCTATATTGCGTGCATGTGTTTCAATTTAAATCTATATTGCAGTCAAGAGTGTGCTTATTAAATTATTATCTTGTTCCAAGATCATTTTAGCCCTTGTTCCACATGACCAGGTAGTAGGTGTAGGTACAGGAAGATTTTCCACGTTAGCTTTGGGGCTCAGACCAAATAATTATTGCAAACAATGTATTGAACTCAGGTGGCAGCTAAGCCCCGATGAGATATCATCCCGCAGCCTTGAACTTTGCAGCCAGGACTTTAATGCCACTTAAATCAGAATGTAAGAACTAAAAGAATTCCGGGAATGTGGTGATATAAACTGTATTTTTAGAGCTGTGAATGACTTGTGAGAGCGAAACAGCACGGTGACTAAAGATAGCACAAGTCAGTTTTTCCATGATTTATCACAAGAACTTTCACCCTAAGTAAAAGTCATTGAATGTGGCGATAGCAGCACATGCAGGCTGGCAAGATTTCAAATCCAGCCATTCATCGCACATTTTGTCACAGGAAAACATTTCCATAACATGCTAGAATTCCAAGATGCATTCATCTACATCTCAATGTATTCGTCTACGTACAAGTACTGCTCTTGGGAGCATTGTTTAGAAACATTGTCTTTTTGGTGTAAATGGTTCATAGTACTCTAGAATAAATGGCTGCACAATTTCTATAAGGAAGGCTTACAGAGCTTTCTTCTCATTTAAAAAGATGCTTGCCTTTTGCTTTCCTATGCTATCAACTGAAGATGACTGTCTTAGGGCGCAATCCTAACCCCTTATGACAGTGCTTTCCAGCGCTAGCTTACCGGTGCCAATGGGACATGTGCTGCATCCCGCAGTTGGGTGTCAGTCACAGAGGCCTCCTCAAAGTAAGGGAGTGTTTGTTCCCTTACCTCAGAGCTGCATTGCCCTTATGTCAGTGCTGGAAAGCACTAACATAAGGGGTTAGGATTGTACCCTTAGGGCACAATCCTAACCAGGTCTACTCAGAAGTAAGTCCTATTTTGTTCAATGGAGCTTACTCTCAGGAAAGTGTGGTTAGGATTGCAGCCTTAGACCTTCTCTTCTGGCCTGATCCTGAGGCAGAGCACTGATTGGCAATGGACCTCTCCTCTGTAGCATCTACTAGGACAATTTTACTATGGTTTGGAGCAGTGGTTCTCACACTTTTAGCACTGAGGACACACTTTTTAGAATGAGAATCTGTCAGAACCCACTGGAAGTGATGTCATGACCGGAAGTGACATTACTGAGCAGGAAAATTTTTAACAACCCTAGGCTGCAATTCTACCCAGCCCTACCCAGGAGCAAGTCTCATTTACTATCACATACAAAATAGCCTGTTAAAAGAACAGATCTGTAACATTTCCCAAAATGCAATCACATATCATGATAGCATCAAATCTAATACATTAAAAATAAAATATTGAAATTAATGGGGACCCACCTAAAATTGGCTCTCAACCCACCTAGTCAGTCCCGACCCACAGTTTGAGAAACACTGGTTTGGAGAATTCCACTACATGTAGGACCAGCATGTGTTACTTGGCCTGTTATTCCAAGTGATGCATTAACAGTAGTGTGCGATATGTCCCTAGTCAAACTGAATTGTTTAACTTCTGATTAACAGCCCAATGCCATGGACTCTTCGCAGTGGTGGAACTAGCATTCCACAAGCACTGACTGTCTAATGGCAGCCGTAAAAACACTTCCAGCAGCATGCAAAGTAGCTGGAGGCCCCTTCGAAGAGCCTTCCTGCATTGTTGTTAGATCGCTGACCACCTGCCAAAGTAGGTAAGACAAAGTAGGTAAGCAGGAAGGCGGGGCATCACTGGGTAGGAAGGGGGCGGAATGGGAGGGGGAGGCTGCAGAAGGAGGGTGGATCTGGTGGCAATATGTTTGTAGCAACCCAAACCAGTCATCTGAATCAACCCTACTTCAAATGATAAAAACTGACCAGTTTCTTACTTAGTGCTTTCTTTTTGTCATACACTTAAAAAAAACTGAAATGAAACCTTGCTTTTTGTTTTAGCCTAAAAAGCATTAGCAAAAGATGAGCTTTTAATAGCTTAGAGCAGTGTTTCTCAAACTGTGGGTCAGGACCCACTAGGTGGGTTGCGAGCCAATTTCAGGTGGGTCCACATTCATTTCCATATTTTATTTTTAATATATTAGACTTGATGCTACCATGGTATGTGACTGCATTTGGGGAAATGTTACAGACCTGTACTTTTAACAAGCTACGTACTATATATATTCTTTTAGCAATGTTAGTAAATGGGACTTACTCCTGGGTAAATGTGGGTAGGATTGTAGCCTAGGATTGTTAAAAGTTTTCCTGCTTGATGTCACTTCCGGTCTTGACATCACTTCTGTTGGGTCCTAACAGATTCTCATTCTAAAAGGGGGCCCAGTGCTAAATGTGTGAGAACCACTGACTTAGAGGTTTGTGCAAGAAACTGTGTTTGGCCACAGTTGTGACAGCCACAAAGCCCTTAGTGACTGAGAATTGCCATAGTTAATAGCAAATTTTTCTCCCCAAGATTCTGTATGAGAGTTCAACTACTGTTGCCTCTCTCCACACTGCTTAAGAGCTCTGCACATGTTCTTCTGGAGGCTGTGCTTGCAAGCCGCCAAGTCAGCTTTCAAGAAGGCTTGTGGTTACTAACAAGGATGTTAATAAAGTGGGAAGAATCATAATAATAGCACAAAAATGACAGATCTCTTCCTGACGGAAGCACACATCCCATAAACACACATCATTGTCACCGCAATGTGCTCACCAGGATTCCTGAAGGTGTTTTCAACAGAACTGCAGCCTTATTGCTGAAGTGATGGGGGCTGGAGAGCAACCTCCATCTGTTTGCAAGTGAAGGACAGTTTGCAAGAGCACCCGAGGTGGCTGTTAAGTCACTTCGTCCCTAGAAGTAACTGCATTCTCTTTATAGAAATAACCCAAGTGCTTAATTTCTAACTTGCTGTGAAGTCACACTCTCTGCCTTGGAAACTTTCTTCTGTAACCCTAAAGTTGTAGGAAAGTAGAGCAGCTCCCCAATATACATAAGGGTTCCTTTCCAGACACCGTTACATCAGTTGATTTTTACACAAGTCAGAACAGGAGGGGCAAGAGGAGCTTCATGCGGCCAAGCTCTGCAAACAAAGCTAGAGTGCTTTGTTTTAAGCACCCGTGCAGAGGAAGGGATGTGTCCCCTGCAATCTGATTCTCAGACCACAGCAATCTGGCCACTTCTCATCAGCTGGACTAGGCGAAAGTGCAGTATGCACTTGCAACTTTGGGCAGGACTGCTGCTGCTTATTTGGTGGTTGTGGCTCCTTCTTTGAGAGAGTGGGAGCTCAGGACTTGTGTGCAGAGGCTGTGCAAGAGGAGTCATGTAAACAAAGCTGTACATACAAAGGGGTGAGATTGCTGTGCAAATGCAGCGATTTCACCCTTCCTCCATACAGGGAGAGTTTCCAATTTCTGGTACCAGACAAGCAGCAGAAGTGCAGCCCAAAGTTGCAGGCACCCAAATCCCATGCCCTGCACCCTCAGCAGCTCTGCCTAGTCCAGCTGGTGAGAAGAAAATGACCAAGTCGAAGATAACAGTGTCCTTTTGCTACTCCTTGCACAGAGTGTGGGACTTGCAAACTTTGCATAAAGTCAAAATTATATAAGTTGGGAACCTGCTGAAGGTACAATGCTATCTGTAGACGCTAGGGGGTAGTGTGTTGTCTAGGACAGCAGTTCCCAAACTGAACCACAGCATCCTGGGGCACCACAGCAAACTCATAGGGGTGTCATGGGATATTTTTCCAGGTGTTCTGGCTGCAGCTCTAAGACTATAGTCTCTACAGCAATGAAATTCTAGAGGTGCTATGAAAGAATTGCTTTGACACTAAGGGCTCTGTGAGCAGAGTAATTTTGGGAACCTCTGCCTGAAGGTACACTGCACCAAAGTTATTTAGAGAGTTGTAGGTCTGCAGCATCTTGAATCATGAAGAATATGCCCTGGCAAGTAATCAGAAGAGCATCCTGCTTTGATTTTGGGACAATGGCCTTCCACTTTCTAGGACTTAGCTGGCTGATTTCTCTAAAAGTGTAAAATGGCTCCATATGGGTATTATATGCAGCTCACTGCGTGCTCACAAATTCTTAGCAGACTGATGATCAGGCAGGCTCTGTGTTCTATACAGCATAAACCACTGGACCCAAATGCATTGATAAGAAGTCAGCAGAATTGGCTAAAGAATATCTTTCATCTCCTTAGAACTGACTTATCTGATTGATTGGAGGGGGTGAGCCTAAAAGCCCGACTGATGTACCCTCATTTTAGTTTAAATGGAGCAAAAGCCTTAACAATACAAAATAACTTTTATTGAACTAGACAGGAGACATGCAAGTTAAACATTATTTTCTAACTTTTTGTACAAAATGCCTTAAATAATGGAATTGCGTGCTTTCTTCCCCCCAAAATATCCTTTTATTGATTTCCATCAGCGTTGTATGAAATCACCGTACTAGCCTTCCACCATTAATAGGATCAGACACACAAGTCTTGTTACATTAGTGATTTTCACAGTGTAACTTAGTAAGCTATTTTTAATGCTCTGCCGGAGGCTTGCCAGAGTGATCATATTTTGACATTCGATAGCAGAAGCACGCTCATTTTGGCCCAGTTTCCTTGATTTGCAGTTGTTACAAGTGCAAAGGAATGCACCCATCTATAACTGAGAAAATGATGGAGAAGAGCAGAACTCTGATCAGGAAAAATCAAAGGCTAATCTAGGGGGTCTGCTGGAACAAAATGGAACAGCAAGGCAAATGGAGAGTGAAGCTCCAATATTTATGCTCCAATAAAAGAGGCCAAATGCATTGCAGTTACTAAAGGAGATTAAGTTCAAGTCTTGGCTTCACTGCAGGCCTTGACTGAAAGTTGCACTATTCATCCAGCAATCAAAAGACCAGATTCTTAACAGTGACTGTACAATGTTGCAAAGCGTGCATGAAACTGGACAAATATGCAAGAATTAATTCAGCACTGTTTGCTCCAGACTTGTCATAAAGCTGCACAATGACTCTTGATGGAATCAGGACAAGATAAGATTCTTTAACAAATCAGGTAGTTGAACACTGGCTTGTAGGTCAGAGGATAGTGGCCAGCATGGGAGTGAAACTTGTGTCCACTAGTAGTTCTGTAATGCAAAATCAGGGCAGGAACGGTGTGGAACAGCAATATAAGGCTAAGGGAATCGAGCGCAAGAGCAGCAAGAGCAGGCATATAGTCTATGAAACATAGCACACGAACAATGCAATCCTAAGCATGTCTATTCAGCACTTCGCGTTTAGTGGATAAGTGTTTACAGGACTGCAGCCCAAGTCTGTTTAGGGCACAATCCTAACCAGGTCTGCTCAGAAGTAAGTCCTATTTTGTTCAATGAGGCTTACTCAGGAAAGTGTGGTTAGGATTGCAGCCTTAGCCATTTAGACCAAAGGACCAGCGAAGAATAACAGCTCAGTCCTATTGTGAGCGTATGGCAGCAAATCTCATGATCTGCCACCATAAGTCCTGGTAAGGTGTTGTAAAAGGCACACTGCTATGTGCTGCAAGACTGCTGGTGCAAATGGCCAGAAGCTTTGCATACACGACAGTGACATGCAGAAGCTCTGCTGGAGCAGGTAATGTGGTGACAGTGGATGTTCATGGGTGGTTCAGGGGACAAGCAGGGTGGGCGGGAGGAGGATCCATTCGCAGCCAGGTGGCCACAGAGAGGTAAGTAAAAAAATATTTTTACTAGGCTGTCTGGTCACCCCTATACCATAGGATGAAGTGCATGCGCCAGCAGTGCAGTTGCATCATGTAAATTGGTCAGGGATAGGATCTGGGCCTAAAGGTCATCATGTGACTTGCTAATTCAGTATCAAGATAAATCTTACCTGCAGAATTATTTATCTACCTACAATTCCTTGCTTTGGAGAGAGCTCAGTGGGCCACATGACTGAATCTCTACTCCATATCCAGTAGGTTCAGAATCTGCTGTATGCTTCAGTCTCCACATACAGGCAGCTCTTGACTTGGGGGTTGCATTCCCAGAAATCTGTGTGTAGATTTAAAAAGCATTAATTAAAAATATTTTCCTCGTAGGAACCACTGTAACTAGTATAGGTAAGGGAAACCATCTGCCTTATGAATGTTCCTGCTCTTTGGGATCATTGTTTTGGGTTCTTTCTGTTCAGGAAATAAGTTGCTGAGGTGCAGAATATGACTCTTTTGGCTACAGATCCATAACCATGATCTGCCAACAGACCTTCCTTATGGCATACTTGTAAGCTTTTAACAGGGTACTAATTCTGAAACAATTGGGTATTCAGCAATTAGAGGGCTCTCACAGCTGAATGTGGACAGAGAATTCCTGCAAGCTGCTGGTGGTATCCTGATTTGGCTACAGCCTACAATATTCTACAGGAATTTTTTTCTTGTAAGCTGTCTGAGCTCAAACAAAAATAATAAATAAAACAAATTGCAAGTGTAGGCGGAGGAAAGAGAAAAGGAGGAATAAAAGGTAGTGACCATATGCTTCAGAAAGAGAAATGGGAGGGACAAATTCAGATAGGGATGAGTGGGATTTTGGAAAAAGTCAGATGTTTTGGGGCTTGGGTCCACTTGAGCAAACTGGCATCTTTCAAATGTAATATGACTGAAAAAGTGCCCCTGGAGCTAAGGGGGAAATGTGAAACTAAGGGTGAAACTAAGGGTGAAATGTGGCTGTAATTTTGTTACACAACACCTTTTACCTGGACTGGATTGTGTGTAGAGTGAAGCCTCGAGTACAAAGGCAGAAGTTGTAAAAAGTTACACAATTTATGTGATAATCTGGCAAAGGTAGATTTGTAAGGATAGGCTCCACTGAACATCGCTTTGTAGAAATGAGGTGACGTGTTGCTTCCTTGTTGCAGCTCTTCCTCGTACATCTCTCTTGATTTTAATTATTGACACAAGCAATGATGTGGACTTGTAGGTTTTTAATTCTTCAACAAATCAACCTTCTGCTGAGTGATCTAGCTCCAACCCACTAGAGTAAGAGATGGGCACAAAGCTATCTGATTCTAGCAGAACAAAACAAATATTCTGGCCCTGCAATCTTCTGACCATATATAGACTTAACTAGCCTTTTGGAAGATATAGCTGATATCTGTGATCAGTACAGAGCAATTAGTTATGAAATGTCAGTGCCGCCAAAGGGTGGTTTACAAGGACGTTTTTTGTAACCATTCTTTCCCTTTGTGTGCATGTGTCTTAGCTCACGGAGTTCCTCAGATTGACACGGAAAACTGGTTCACTGTAACTGCACAGTGCTTAGCAACAATTGCACAAGTGCTGTGCAAACAATTCTTTACACAGAAAGAGCAGAATTCACACATCTGTGACTGTTAGGAAAAGAAATACAGTGAGCATAGCGAGTGGGTGCTACACTCACTGCTATACAAATTGCTGCAATAAAAGTGCCAGTTTTTTTCTATTTCAAAGTGATAAGTTATATCCTTAATATTTTCCTGGTGGGAGTTTCTTAGCTATTTTGGAAATGGATGCAGTGTTTTTACAGGATCAAAAGTTTGAAATAAATCCATTTGAATGCAACTTCCTGAAGCCTCCTAGGTCTAGACTGACCTGGCATGGATTTGTTGTCCAGTTTAAAATATCTGCTTACTTGAGCAAGTGTTGGAAAGGTGCGCTTTGTGAATCTGTGAATTCAGTCTGATTTGGAACAGACTAGAAGTTCATTGCTGAGCCTGTTAACATTTTGCCACCTTGCCCAAGCAGATATCTGGCTCCAAGAACACCATCTACTATTTCTTTAGCTAAAGAAGGTTTGAAAATAACTAAAGAAGGTTTGTAATACAATATATCTGTGCTTTTTGGTATCCAGTAGATGAGTGGTTTAAATACTAGCCTGCTTTACTATTCCTATTAACAGTTTAGCAGGGATAAAAGTCAGAAAGTATGTGATTGAAGGTGCCCAGTTATGAATCACTCTTTTATTTTGTATTTTAAGCATTTTAAAATTAGAGTCTACCTTTGGGCCCTTCCAAGGCCTTCTCTTAGTTATAGAAACTCATTGGTTCTGAATAAATGGTAGGAGAATTCAATGAGGGGTGCTTTCAGAGGAAGGGATGAGGGAATTCAATTCAACAATGAAAGTGAAAGCAAAGTATCAAAAGTCAACCTGTGTTTTCATCTGTTTCTAAGAATGCTGTGTCAATACAATAGTACAGCCTCAAAGCAAGAAGAGAGTCAAATCAGTGTAAACTAATATTGTGCAGTTATTGGTATAGGAACATGCAAATTGGAACCACATGTTGAGTGACTGAAAGCAAGTGTGTGATGACAGGGTTGTGCTCTGCATCAAAAGAGAGGGTCTCAGTGGTGCATATCCTGTTTTGAGTTGTATGTTGTTGTTTGCCACATTCAAAACCAGTATAAGATAAGCCTGGATCAGCTGGGATTCTATCTCTACATATAAAAAGCGCACTCTTTACTTTGGAAACTCCTCTTTGGAGAAACTACAGTATACCGTAGTACCTTTGCTCTGCCTACTCTGTCTCTTGGCTAATTTAAAGTTGTGCTATGTGTGGATGTGGAGCACATCCCAGGAGCAGAACCAATAACAAACATCCCATGTTAGGCAGCATGTGCACTCCATAAGATTATCCTCTGATGGCTGTTCCTGCAGCCTGGATCTGGTCAGTGAACGCCAGAAAGGAGTGGTGTGGACAGTTTACAAGTTGTTTGCCAGGAAATGACCGGTGAAAGTAGATCATTTTCAGATGGGTCAGTGGAGTCTGCAGATAGAGTATATCATTTAGGGAGCAGCACGGAAGTGTCCATTTGATATGTTTATTCTAAATCACTGACTGCTGATCTATTTACACTTCTCCTAATGGCTTTTGAAATTGTACTAGACAGTACTGTATAGATTGTTAGCTCAACAAATTTGCATACAGCCAGAGAGAAATCTCTCATTGTAGGCTAAAGAAGATATTTCGGCCACATTTCTCCAGAAAGTTTGTACCCAGGCACAAACGTTGTACCCAAAATACACCAGCAGAGTAAAAAAAACTTATGCAATTCAAGAATAACATTTTCCTATCAGACAAGCCAGTGCAGTTCTTCTCATTGCTTTCTTGTTGTATTACAGCCCAATCCTGAGCTGCCTGGCGCGTGGGGTTGCAGCGGCGCCAAAAATGGCTTTCCCCGCATCCTACATGCTCCAGGCAGCCGCCGCCTACTCCGAAGAAGGGGACTTTTGTTCCCTTCCCCCATGTAAACTGAGCATTCCTGCAATGGGGCTACTTGATTATACGTCGACCTGAAGGTTGGCATAGAATCAAGGGCCTCCTTGTTGGGTGGCCAACCTCACACAGAGGCTCTGGATCTGGTGGAGAGAAGCTTCACTGGTCCTGCCTCCCTTCCGCCCCTCCCCTGGAATGCCTTCTCCCTGCCCTCCTTCCACCTTCCTCGCCCTGGAACACCTCCGCCCTGACTCCCCCCACTGTCTCCACCTACCTATCCACTGCTCAGCAGTGCATGTGACTGCTGTGTAGTGGAGCTTGGGAGCTTCACCAGTTCCAGCCCAGCGTCAGCCAGCACTGGGCTAGCACTGACGGAGCACCAGTGCTAGGACCTGCAAACATGCCTCTATAGCAGTGTTATTCAAACTGTGCAGTGTGGCTCTTTAGGGAGGATAGGAACTCAAAGGGGAGGCACGGAATGTGTGATACAGTCACACCCCTGGGCAGAATACGAGCCCGTCTTCTGTCCGTCATCTGCGCTTTCTTTTAAAGCAGAAGAAACAGGAGTTGCTCAGCTGCGAGAGTGGCTGCTGCCGCCCCGCCCTCTTCTCCCTCCACTCCGAGGCTGCCGCTTTCTGTGTTCGCTGCATGTTGTTTCCAAAGCTCTTGGACTCCAACCCCCATCTGGCAAGTACCAAGCATACTCAGCTTGCAGTCCTTAACCCTCGCTGATCCCTGTCTGGTTGGTTCCTAGTTCCCAGCCTGGGATCGCTTCTCATCAAAGTGAAATCTCTCTTTTCAACCCCCTCCCTCTTCTACTCCCCCCTTTTGATCTCCAAACCTTCCCGCTTTCCTCCCCCTCCCCAAATAAAACGTTTCCTATTTTACCAGTCACCAGGGGTCTTAAAGTTGTTTCCATGCAGTTGGCAAAGGGGGGGGGAGAGAGAGAGAAGCACACACTTTACTTGTCCAGGAGCAGAAAAAGGGTACTGTTTTTAAAGTGATTTATTAATCTTGTTTGACTGAGGAGGAGAGGCTGTATTTTTAAAGTGATGAATCTTGCTATTTGAAGGGAATACTTATCAGCCATTGATGAAGTGATTGCCAACCCAATCCTATCCACACTTTCCTGGGAGTAAGCCCCATTGACTCTAATGGGACTTACTTCTGAGTAGACATGCATAGGCTTGAGCTGTGCATCTCCTAGAATAGGAGACAAATCAGCTTCCTAACCAAATCCTTATCAGCTCTGATATATTTTCATTGTCTATTTTTGTTTTCCCCACCAGCTGCTGGAAAAATTTGATTTCATTAAATTAATAAAGGGTTCAATCCTATCCAAGGAAAATGGGAGAAATGGCTAGTTGGATTGGGGTCCACAGGGGTGTGTGTGTGTGTGTGTGTGTGTAATGTTGGTCAGACTGGCTGTTCACAAAGTTCATTTGATAAAACAATTCTATTGGTATGCTTACAAAGTTTTAAAAAAAGAGTCCTCCTGGACCAGACAAAATCCACCTACTCCAGCATCCTGTCTCCAACAGTGATCAGCAGCTGATCATTTATAAAGCATGTATACTGCTGTGTATTAATAATATATTTTTAAGATCTGCATTTAATTAATGATATGATTAATATAATTAATATTAATATAGTTAATATATATTTAATATTTAATATCATATTATAATAAATATAATATTATATTTAATATAGTTAATATAGTTAATATTTCTGGCCACTTCCTGTTTAATGATGTCACTTCCAGCCCTCAGGAACATGATGGTGAGTCATGGCCAACAGCCACGGGAGTCAAGGGAGCCACTGGCCGGAAAAGTTTGAGTACCACTGCTCTATAGGATTGGGGCTTTAATCATTAATGCTGTACGTGCTGTGCGTATTTTGTATTTGGGTATCTACATCTAAGTATTAAATATCTTCATACAGAGACCAGTCTGCAAGAATTTTTGAATTTTTTTCTGTGCTTTGTTTAGTTAAAAACTTTTTTATGTGACTTATAAGAGTAGCTTGAGACTTTTGAAGCATTTTCTTCCATAGTCTGTCATATCTTGTTAGAATTCCAGTGATTTGGCTGAAAAGTAAGTTTCTAGTTCTTGTGGCCATGAAATGGTTGAAGAAAATGTGAAAGTTCATGTTTTTGAATATGTGGGAAAGACAGGAGCGTACACAGTGGAGTAAAGGCCCAATTAATTATATTTTTAAAATCTCACAAAGTGAAGAGATGTGAGATGCTTTGAACAACTGAAATGTACAGTAAAAATGCTAGAAGACTTTTGAGGGGCCTATTCCAAGATTTTTCATTTGTGCCAGCAGTTATTCAATGGGAAATGTAGCATAAAATAAATACAGTGTATCAACCAATTCTACCTTGATGTGAGCTGTTTTCATGAAATCCCATGTACAAAAGATGTTCATTATATTGCACTGGGAAAACAGTAAATTTGCTGCAGATCTTTCGTTCATAACTTGGAGAACTGTCATACAGGGGGTCCCTGTATCCATGGATCACATAACTGCAGATTCACTTACTCATGGATCGGGTCTGCAGGGTCCCCCCGCTCGCGTGCACCCCCTCCGAAGGCGAGTGGAGCTATGCTGCCTTTGTCTCCGGAGGGTCTTCTGAGCCAAGCAGAGGCCGTGCATGTCTGTCCGTGGCTTCTGCCAGGCTGAGACAGAATCTTAAAGTAAAAAAAGTCAATTTTGGTTTTTTCTTAAGTGACTTTTTAATGCCTTACAAGGCATATGGAGGCCCTGGGAAGCCGCAGACAGACATGCGCAGCTTCTGATGGGCTCAGAAAAGCCTCAGAGCTCCCCTCATCTCCAGGGGATGTTCCCTGGCATCCATGGTTTCAGAACTGCAGGCGTTCTGGAACGGAACCCCCACAGATACTGGGGCATGCTTGTACTCACAGTTCAGTCATTTGTTTCAATAATGGTGGCCTAGAATCTTTCTTTGTATGCCAAAGCTTAAGCCCTCCAGATTTTGTTTAGATATACCTTACAATTTATGATTTTAAGACTTAATTAAAAAGTCACGTGTTAGCAAGCAAATCTTTGGGAGAGATCTGAAAACTCATCATTCTGTTCTTCAAAAGCAAGCACTTCTGTTTTGAAACATTCATGTTCTTTTAAGGTACCTGTTTTCACTGCAGAACATCATCCAGTGTCTTGTTTTGCCCGGCACTTGCACCTGCTTGGTTCATGGTATGCTTTTTTAGATGTTTCTAAATCTTTTAGCTCCTGTTGTGGTTTCTTTCTGGAAAAATTCTGCACTATATCTCAATGGGTATTATGGTACTCATTTGGTACTGCAAATGTTCTGCAAGGTGTTCAGGAATCAGGCAGCCAGGGACCAAGTGGGGCACCTTGGCTGCCTGGGCAATGATTTCACTTGCATAACAAACACGTGATCAAATGTCTTTATTACATTACGTCATATAGAATATTTTGTGCCTAGTGACATTCCATATGCTTTGACCACTACTCATCCTACGTTTATATGTGCTAGCAAAACAGAAAGCGTTCTGTACTTAATGCCCATGGTACACTAAAGAGGCTATATAAATCAGTTAATGAACTGGTTTTCGTCCTTGCTATTAGATTGAGTGCTGCAGTGGGCACACATTTCGTTCAGAACAGATACATTTATGATTTGACTTTCTGGGAATTTAGCAGAGACTGGAATATCCATTCCTCTTTCTTATGAATAGCCATCCCTCTTTCTTATTTTATCTATGTTTAATGTATTATAACTGTTGTGTTTCAGATATTTTGTCTAATGCCTCATGGAGTTTAGCTATCAGTACAATGTCACACTAACGATTTACATTTTCATTGATTTGTAGCAGCCACAATAGTCTGAACAACATGATCATGTCCATATGTTCAATACATACATAGCAGACTCAGCAGAATAAGTGATGTATGGTAGGCTTTCTCTAAGGAAGAGACATGGACCAGAACTGTTGGTTGGTATTAATTAACTGTTGGTTGCTATTCTGCTTGGTTGAGGCCTTGTGTGAGCATACTGACTCAAGAATCCTTAAATCTAATTCTAAAGCCCAAAGGACAACACTACAGGCTTCAAGTTTTAAGTTTCCTGAAAAATCCTGCCAGAGAGTTCAGTCTGGCTACAGTCGTGTTCTGAGCAAATTAAAAGGCTGGTTGGTGGAAAAGCCTCTGATGTCTCAATAATTGTACCAATAGAGTGCAGATAGCAATGTGCCTTGAGATCCATCCCTCTTCTCCATTCCCTTCCTCTGCTCCTTTTCTCTTTTGCTTTTGGAAGTATAGGATCCTATAATTCCATGGATTCTGTGAAATTTCAGTGGGACCTTGGTTAGTTTTGCACTAGTGAGTTAGACAAGAATTGCCATTTTTTGTTCACTCATTTTATAGAAATTATGCCTTACAAAGAATTCAGATGGTATTACCAAGTCTTTGCATGGAAGTATTTTCTGTGTTGCCATTCAACTTTTCAGATCTGATTCATGATGATTTCAAAAAACTGAAATGCAATCAATATGCAATTACAGTACATAGCGCTATTAAGATTTTCAGGTTTTCTGTGTCTTTACTGCACTTTATAAGCTTTCTGTTTGCAACCTACTTTTTATTGCTTTATACTCAATAAATTATTGATTTATTCAGGCTTTAATTACTGATTTATTTTCATTTTTTTATTTTCATTTTTGGTAATGAAATAGTGTATTTTTGTGAAATATCTGTGACTATTTCTTATGCTGATATTCCACAGAAAGATTTCAGTTGGTTTGTAGTATATTCCGAGAGCACTTTTTTTTTTGTTTTTTTTAAGTGTCTCTGTCCTGTTTGCTAAATCCCTAGGGAGAGGTCACATACAAAGTATGTACTCTAATTCCAGAACCAACTAAATCCTTGTCTTCACAGTTAGCGTTTCAGGTTTAGAATCTCTCATGTGCAAGGAGTGTGGATTTTTAAAAGAGATTTTTGGAGTTTTATTTTCTTCCTTTCATTTCTAATCAATAGCTTAAGATGCCCAGACCTAATAAGCAGGAAAGAGATGTGTTTTATGCTAAGAAACCTGCAAAGTTGTGAAAAGCTTTGAAGGATTACATTTTTCATTTAATGTTGCAGCAGAGGCCAAGAATCAAAATCCTTTTCCAAAGAATGGCTCCATTAATAGTTACTTACTGAAGAGAACCACAAAACTCTGGAATCTCTATAGAATTTCACATCAAGCCAGCAGAAGAAGACCCTTGTCTTTGAAGCAAAAAATGATTGCGTGATATAGTGTACTGTGTTACATGCTGGGTTTTAATGAGATCAGTACGATCAAATATGATTATCCACTATTGAGATCACAGAGAAGGTTTTCTTGTTCTTTGTAGCATTTGGTCTGAGAAGAGACTAACCTTCTGGTAGAGGCTGTTAGGTTGTTGAGAGGTTGTGATGTGGTCTTGGTTTTGCTAACAGCTGTTACATCACGCAGCTTTTAAAATCACCCTCTCTCCCTCTTGTGGTAGAGACGGTTTGCACAAAGAGTGGTACCCTGCTCTCCCTACTGATCAGCTACCCCCACTATTCTACCAACAAAGCAGTGACTGTTATTGAAATCAGAGGATCAGAGCATGCAATAAATACCCAAAGGCAGTGGTTCCCAAACTCTGGAACCAATGGCACAGTAGGTCAAGGGAGCCACAAGTCACAAAACGTTTGGGAACCACTGCCTGAAAAGGAAGTGCTATTGGAAACCACTATTGAGTGCCAGTGATGTGAGAGAAGAGATTGACAGGAGCATTGCATCCTGGATAACTGTGTCCTAGCCAAATGTGTCTCCGTTATTAGTGTCCCTGGAAAAAACTGGCCTTCCTGGGCCTTAGAACACCCTCTGGACCCGACCAGAACACAGCGGATGCCCTGAGCACAGCAGATTTTATCATTTGCTGTTTTGGCATCTGCTGGGGTTCTACGAATGGAACCCCTGTGGATGCCGAGGCGCCACTTACCGTATTTTTCGCTCTATAAGATGCACTTTTTCCCCCCCAAAAAGTGGGGGGAAAAGTGTGTGCGTCTTATGGAGCGAATACTGCAAAAAAAAACAACAACTCCGCCCCTGGCCCCGCCCCCTGCCTGCTCTGCTTCCCAGGAAAGCGTGGGTGGGATGGCAGTCTTGCTGAGCAAGCCCACGTGTCTACTCAGAAGTAAGTCTCAGAGTCACTGGGACTCACTCCCAGGAAAGGGGGGGTGGGTGGGTGGGAGGGATGGCAGGCTCGCTGCGAAAGCCCATTTGTCTACTCAGAAGTAAGTCTCAGAGTCACTGGGACTCACTCCCAGGAAAGCGGGGGTGGGGTGGCAGGCTCGCTTGGCAAGCCCAGGTGTCTACTCAGAAGTAAGTCTCAGACTCACTGGGGCTCACTCCCAGGAAAGGGGGGGGATGGCAGTCTTGCTGAGCAAGCCCCTAGAGCAGGGGTGCTCATTATGTCGATCCTCGAGCTACCAGTCACGCATCCCTAGGAGTGAGCCCCTGGCAGGCTTGTGAGCCTAGGGAGTGAGTCCAGGGAGCCCAGGGACTGAGACGGGCTCCTCCCTGGGAGAGGAGGCGCTGGCAGGCTTTTCTCCCGTCCACTCATCCCTGGGAGTGAGCCCCATTGGCTCTACTGGGGCTGACTTACCTTTCCCCTGCTTTTGCACTGGTATGTATGGAGATCTGCACCCCCCCCCCCACTTCCATCTGTTGGTTCTGTGTGCAAGGGGTTTTGCAATGGTCTTGCTGTGATGCCTATACAGAGATCTTACCTCCCCCACACTTTTCCCCTGCTTTTGCACTGGTATGTATGGAGATCTGCACCCCCCCCCACTTCCATCTGTTGGTTCTGTGTGCAAGGGGTTTTGCACTGGTCTTGCTGTGATGCCTATACAAAGATCTTACCGCCCTCACACCTTTCCCCTGTTTTTGCACTGGTTTGTATAGAGATCTGCTCCCCCCCCCCTTGTATTGGAATCCAGGAAGATCTGGTAAGGAGGTAGATGTGGTGTCAGCAGTGGCCCCTTTAAGGGTAAGGCCTGGGCATCCAGCAGAGTGTGCTGCACAGCTGCAGCCACTGGAAGGCAATAGGGCCCTCAGGGATATAAGGAGTACCAGAGGCAGAAAGGGTTTGTGGGTTTTGAAGAAGTGCAGGTTGGAGGTAGGAGAGGAGACTGACTGGGTTTATTGAATTTGGAATCTGACTGTGGATTGTGACTGGACTTGGATACCCTGATGGATTTAACTGACCTACCTGGAACCTGACCTTGGACTGTAATTTGGCTTATTGGCTCTGGACTCTGATTTGGTAACTCTGAATGATGGGACTGATTTACTTGGCATCTGTGGACTGGGACTGGACTAATTTTTGCTTGCTGCACTGGCGAGTTGCACAAGGGGGACTGATCAGCCTTAAGCGGGCACGAGGCCCAGTGGATTGGGATTTGGCAGAACATCATTGTAGCAGAAAGATAATGTGATCCCCTATTTGTGTGCACCTGCTTTTGTGAGCTTCATAAATTCTGACTCTAGCGATGATGAGTTCTTGGTGTTTCCAGAAAACTAGAGTGCTCAAACCTTTAAGTCTCTCCATTTGTTAATGACAGTGATAATGGTTCTTAATGCCACTGTTGACTGCTGTTCACTTTACATGGTTCAAATGTTGTTCTGTTATAGTTTATTAAATATTTTATTACACTATTTGGTTCAGAATATTTTTTTCCTTGTTTTTCTCCTCTAAAAACTAGGTGCGTCTTATGGTCAGGTGCGTCTTATGGAGCGAAAAATACGGTATATAAAATGGATTTTGTTACCTAGTTTGTTTGTTGCCCAGTTACATTGAGACGCAAATAACCGGGACACCCCCCCCACCCCCAAAAAAAAGCAGATGCAAGTGTCCAGGTATGCCAGTGACCAGGATGCATTTGACTGAGATACAGTCGTCCAGGAAGCAAATATCCTAGTACTGGGAACAACGTACTCTTGCACTGAATTATTCACTCAAAAATACATGTGGTGTTTCATACGTAGATATCCATATGAAGCTGATTCACAGCCCAATGCAGGACCACCACGGTGCCAAAATGGCTACTGTGGCATCCGACGTGCAACCGGGCAGCCCGCAGCGGCTTCGTCCCCTTCCCCTGGGTAAGGAAAGTCGCCTCGCAATAAGACTACTTGATTCTGCGGCAGCTCTTGAGCTGGCACAGAATTGGAGAGTCCCATGTCGGACCTGACATGGGGATCAAGATCCAGTGGAGCTGAGCTCCACCGGTCTCACCCTCCTCACTGCTTCAGCACCGCCACGCCTCCCTCCCACCCTCTCCCTGCCCTCCCCAGGCCTCCCCACCACTCCTCAATGCCTCCTCCCTGCCTCCTCTCACACCCCCATTCATCTCTCCACTGCCAGGAGGCGGAACCAGGCCCAGTGCCAGAGGTTTGCAGAGGGCTAGCTCTGGTGCAAGGCACATGGTAAAGGCTCGCAAACGTGCCTTATGGCACGTTTGTGGGAGTGCGCACCAATGGTTAGCCAGCGTGCACTGTTCAGGATCGGGCCCTTCAACCATTGCTCAATTTAGGTCAATTTTGCCTTCACTAATTGACAATGGCTTTCCAGGGTTTCTTTTCTATTCCTACCTTGAGATGCCAGGAACCGAACCTGGGACCTTCTGCTTTCAAAGCATAAACTCTAGCTCTGAGTTATACAGTAATCCATTCCCCAAATATATGGATGCTTTTTACATGGAAAAAGTGAACTCATTGAACAGACATGCAGGATGCACTGTGACAGTACATCAGTTATTGTGGGTGAATCATTTCTATGTGCTGTGTTTAATCTACAAGAAATCAGATGGCATCATCAGCAGTAGAAGGACACTTGAAAGGAATGGAATGATCCCTCATTAGTGGTGATGTCATGTATCTGTGGATTTGTTAACATGGAGGTTGTTATACTGTAGGGAACATGGGCAATGACCTATTTCCTGGTGCAGGAATTCTGAGACTCCTTCTTAGGAGGAAAAGAGTTTTGTTTGTCTTGTTTCTCTTTCCATTCTTGATGCTGAAAGTTTTAGTTTTCTGTAGGAGCCAGGAGAGGCCCTGCTTCTAGTTTTAATACAGCTCTCACCCTCTTCTTCACAGACACCCAGTATTATTACAGAGATTATCATAACAAAAGGAGTTATAATGACTGGATAGCATCTCAATGGATTGTCTACAATTTTCTTGTCTGGTTGCTTTGGATAAAGCAGTTCTGTCCTGGCCCTCATCTACTACTACAGAGCTGGCCCAATCTGATGTTTGCCAGGGAATCTCACTGATGTCGCTTCTCCCTCCAAACGGCAATGTCTTGGAACTACATTCTTAAATAGTGACTGTTGAGCCAAGTCCTCTTGGCCATTATGCAGGAGAGAAATTATTTGAAATTTGTATGCTACATAATGTTACTTAAAATAGACTATAACATGGGGGAGGGGAGAGATTAATGGCTTAAAACGAAATAATGAAAAGGTCGCTCAGACCGTAATTGTCAAACTCTCCCTATGCTGTCTCATACCCATATCAATTCTGTTTGATGGTGACTCAGAAAATGATCCCTGGCATTTATCTTTCTTTTAGACTTTATGAAAAGTTGATTAACTCCTTTTGCCCAAGAAGTTGCATTAAATAAGAAATAAAATGTTGTTTATGGGCAACTTTGCCTTCTAGTAATCGGAGAGGGCCGGTTATATAAGAACAGGGCATCAATTTTTAATACTGCAAAGCATCTGCATATTTGACATGGCAAACCGAAGTCTTTGGTTATTATCCTCTTTGGAATGATTCCTGAAGTTAAACAAAAACAGTAGGGCACATTTTCCACTGTTTCCACCTCCACCCAACATACTTACTATCTTACTAGTATACTTACTAACACAGTAATACCCAACAGCTCCAAGTGAGAGAGACCTGTAAGAAGGAGATTCAGATTAAAGGGATATTTGCTGATGCCTTTAAAAATGAGAATTGCTCCAAAACTCTTTCCATCAACCTTCAACTATGGTACTGTTTTCTGCTGGGGGCAAACACTTTAGTTAATCCTTTCCTCTTTATTGTCAGAGCGATTGCACATTCATTTCTTTAGATTCATTAATATTAATATACAGGGGAGTAGTAACTACGGATCCTGTAGCCACTGTTTCACTTACCTGCGGATGCAGGGCCACCGCCCATTAACTTGTTTAGAAACTTACTCAGGCAAAAATGTCTTGCTCCATAAGGTTGCTATAAGCTTCCAAACTTATACCAACATAGAGGCTGCCTTCTGGCAGTCTGGTCACTTGAAAAACTAGAACCAGGTTAACAGGAAGCTGAAGCTGATGGCTTCCTGTTAACTTTGCTCTAGTTTTTTCAAGTCACCATGCTGCCGGGAGGCAGCCTGAACATGGGTATAAGCTTGTAAGCTTATAACGATGTTGTGGAGCAAGACATTTTCATCTGGGAAAGTTTCTAAAACAAGTTAATGGGAGAGGGAGGTGCATGGGGGTGGGGGCCATGGAGACATGTGGTTTCTAGTATCTGAAGAGAAGCCAGGAACTTATCTCCCCCCAAAAAACCAGGGCATGTCTGTAAATATAATAAAGCCCAGAAGGGAATAGGAATCCACAAAGGGACCTGCTAATGACTGACAAGTTAATACAACAAATCTGTACCCATCAGTGGAAACAGAAAAAAACACCATTTTATTGAAGAATGGTGGCTAGTGCTTATGTATCTGGACGCTAAACCTGTGAACTGCAAGAAGACAAATAAATATAAAATCATGTGAATTAAGGGCTAATGTGCTGTACTGGTTAGAATGTTGATCTTGGACCAGAAAGTGCCGATTTGAAATCCCAATTCAGCCATGAAGTTTACTGTCTGATCTTGGGCCAATCGTGGTCTCTCAGCTTAATCTACCTCACAAGGTTGTTGTTGGGGATAAAAGGAGGGGAGGAGCCATCTACATTGCCTTGTATTCCTGGGAGGAAGGGCAATATATTATTCTGAAAAATACAGGTCCAGCCTATTTATACATGGATTTTTTATACACGGATTTGACTCAACACGAATGGCCCCTGCAAGTGCAAAGGAATGTGCTGATCCCTGGAGAAGGGGAAAAATGCACCCCTTTAAAATCATTTTAAAAACCGAACAGTCCTTTAACAACAGCCTCCTTAATGAGGGAGGGGGGCAGCTGACTGACAATCCATCAATACTTCTCTCCCCAGTGGACCCCTCCCTTCCCCCTGAGCAGGTGAAAAAAAGGTAATCCCTTTGAATTGGTGAAGGGAGGGGCTGAGTGTAAGCTCTCAGCAAGCGCTTGGAGGAGGACTGATTGATGGATTGTCTTGTTAGTGACTCTTATCTTACATCACAAAGGTCAGCAAGGCTGTTTTTCAATCACCAAAGCAAAGAAATTTTGTTTTTTAAATTGATTTGCTACAGTGCGTTTTTTGCCATCCACGTGAATGCTTGGAACAGAATCCACGCGAATAATTAGTCTCAACCTGTAAATACAATTATATTTATAGTCACTCCTTGTCTTAGGCCAGCAGTTTTCAACTGCTGTGACAGTGTGCCGCGAGGCTGTCTCAGGTGTGCCGCAGGATCAGAGGAGGCAGACAGCAGCTGCGCACCCACGTAAAGGAGAAGCGGCTGCTTTGAGCCACCCTCGGCAGGGAGAACAAGCAAGGGAGCAGCCAGGGAAAGGGCTGGTCGCAGCTGCTTTGCATCCCAGGCAGCAGCTGAAGAGTCCGCTTGGAGCTTGCTCCTGCTACTGAGCACAACTCAAGCTGCAACCTGATCCTCACTTTCCTGGGAGTAAGCCCCATTGGCTACTATGGGGCTTACTTCTGAGTAGACATGCATAGGGTTGGGCATGAAGGTGGTTATTGCCTGCCTGTGTGCTGATTGCCCAACCAGAGGAGCCAGGAGGTGGGAGCTGCGGAGTGAGTGAGAAGAGGGAGCCAGAAGCAGGCACACAGGTACATAGTGAGTGAGTCTGCTGAGGCCCCCAACCTAAGACTGGCTGGCAGTCAGGCACTGCCTTAGGCTGGCAGTGAAAAGGGTTCCTGAAAGTCCCTTTTCCTTGCCAGTTTGACTGCAATTCCCCAAAGTGACCCTCCCTGCACTTTGGGGCTTTTAGAGGAAGGGTACTGGGCTATAATCCTATCCACACTTACCTGGGAGTAAGCCCCATTGACTATAATGGGGCTTACTTCTGAGCAGGCATGCATAGGATTGGGCTCTGGGGGTGCTATCCCATCCACACTTACCTGGGAGTAAGCCCCATTGACTATAATAGGGCTTGCTTCAGAGCAGGCATGCATAGGATTGGGCTTTTGGTTGCACTCTTTTTTCTCAAATACACAAGCAGGCAATTGGTGCTTCTCTCTCCTCTTCTCCCCCACCCCCTTCCCCAGGCATATTCCCCCCCCCCCACAAATCTCACAATCACAGTTAGCAACTCTTCTACTGTCCCTCCCCTCACTTGTCCACACCTTCCAAAGATACAGAATCACTGCCTCACATTCTCTCTCTCTCCCCCACTCCCAGTTTAATCCTGCACTTGTTTCAATCATTTCTCTTCACTGCCCCTCACCCACTATGCGATCAACCTGCCCTGTCTTTGCCAACACTTTCTGGCACTTTTGATAAGAACTTGAACATAGGATTTTTCTTCCTTTTCAGAAACCACATATACTTCCCTCTCCATGCTTCTTGTCAATTTTTTTGTCATGTAATGATTTAATTGTATTAATTTTATTAATTCAAGATTAACTGTAATGTAGTAATTTAATGTAAGTAAAAAACTGGTAGTGTGCCTTGACAATTTTAGTGCCTTGTCAGTGTGCCATGAGCTGAAAAAGGTTGAAAATGGCTGTCTTAGGCACATTTGATTTGCACAAATTCAACTTTATGCTGTCAGCAAACCCATACAAAAAAAAAAGCAACAGTTTAAATAGTGCAGGTGTTTCCACCACCATTCAACTTACTAAATGCATGCCCAGGAGAGAGTCTGAGATCAAAGAATGAAGCTCCTGCTCCCTCAGTTCCAACCTACCTACTTGTAACTTTTAAAGTGACAGTACTTGTTCCAGATGTCAGGGATTTTCAAGGTATATGCAGCTTTACAACTGACTCTGGAACATAACCCTTGCATAAGACAAGGGGTGACTGTAAGATAACTCAGATCTTTGACTTTGGTGGTTTTTTGATTTAGTTTTGTCTTTCAGCAGTTTAAACCTGGCATTTTACTAGGATGCATAAGATATCAAATAAATGTCAATAAAAATGTTGAGTAAACATAATGATATAGTAGGCTAGTTGACTACATTTGGCTAAGACTTACATGAATAAGCAACTAGGGTGGGAAGGTAGGGAGTTATTTGAATATATTTGTTTGAATGTGGGGATTTCTTTTTTGTAGTATATGTGGGCTTTTTTGTCATTGAAGCAACCAAAGCATTGTAAAAGATTCTGTCCAAGGCAGGTATAGATGGTGGGCTGCCCAATGCTGAGCTGCCCAGAGCGTAGGGCTGCTGCTGTGATGAAAATGGCTGCTGTGACATCCTCAGTACAACCAGGCAGCTCCTCAGGGGAAAGGGATGTTCATCCCCTTCCCCTGGGTTAGGAAAGTAGCCCTGCAATGGGGCTCCTCAATTCTACAGCAACCCTTGAATCGCTGTAGAATCAAGAGCCTCTGTGTCAGGCAGCAGACCTGACACAGAGGCTCAGGATCCGGTTTAGCATCTCATGTCCCTCCTGCCTGCTTCCTCCTCCCTGGTACGGCCCCCCTCCGCCTCCCCCCACCCTGGAACACCACCTCCCTGTCTCCCCCACACCTCCACTCACTTCTACAGTGCCCGGTGGTCCGTGCAACCAAGTCATGGAGCATCGGTGATCCACCAGCGCTAACCTAGCGCCAGCCAGTACTGAGCTAGCACCAGTGCTGAGGGTCGCGAATGTGCTTTATGGCACGTTTGCGACACTCAGTGCCAGCGGAGCGCTGGCGGTGTGAACTTAGAATTGGATTCTGAATTATGATTCTAAACATCAAGCAGTCAAAAGAAACAGCAAAGCTTAATGTTTTGAAAATTGTTATCTAATTTGAGCACTTAGATGCAACTAACGATGCGTTTTAATATGAGAAAGACCCTACCCCCTTTGTCTATTGATGAGTTCAATGCAAACAAACACAACCCTATATAAATGGCATAATTATGCATTAGGTAATATGTAAATTAAAGTATTGTACTTTTAAAAAAACTCTATAAATTATATACTGAATGTCCTTGTATATTACATTTGTACTTTTAATTTTTTTGTCTTTTTGAGTTTTGTGGATGCTATATATACAGTATTTTGGATTAAGTAATAATCTCAGCACAACCAATGCAGAGATAGATATTTTGAAAAGTAAAGACATGGTAGCCCATTCCCATCTCTAGTAGGAAAATTCAAAAGTTTTGGAGCTTGTGGCAGACTTCTGTCAGGAAGTTAAAGACCAGAGAAGAGAGTTTGCCCGCAAGTCTGCCTCCATTTTGTCCGGGGTCCCCTACCATCAGTACGGTACTCTGCTCAGCTGTCCTTCCTGTAGGCATAGATTGGCAGACCAAGCAGCGTGTGGTCATTGTACCAATTTAAGGCTAATTGGAAAGGCCATGGCATTGCAGAGTTGTCATTCTAGCAACTTCCATTAGCCCCAAACCTGTTCCAATTTAAGAGGGAAAGTGACCCAGATACATTGTTGCACACAAGCCTTCAATTATACAGTGTCCTGCAAGCATCAGATAAAGCAATAACAGAGGAAAAGGTCATAACAACACCAGCGATGTCATGAATAGCAGCCACAAGTAGCGGCCAGAGACTTGATCCAGTCTAGGGCTAGAGAGATGAAGAGATAGAAATGCTGTTGGCTTTGAGTCCTTTTGTAGTGTGTTCCAAGCAGCTGTCAACTGCTCGCATTTTGAACGACTGGGACCTCCCAAAGGAAAATAAAACCTTCAGAGTGGCCAGCTGCATGAAAGCAGTGGATCTTTGAGGATGCAATGCTGAGGGGAAGGAGTAAATGAAGACAACAACTGGCTTATTTCTCTGTAGAATAATGTCCTGCAGAAGGAGTGGATGTAAACAGAGTTCTTCAGGGGTCATGAACTGAATAGGCACCAGCTGATTAGTTTATACAAAGGAAGAGATGCTGCTGTCACAAAGAAATAGGTAAAGTTCTTTTATGGAGAAATGAACTCCTTCAGCTTATTACTGCTAGACACAACCAATTTTCTTTTATTGGCATGGGTGTCATTCTCATTTCTGTTCTCTGAGCCCTGCTAGGCCATGAAGTAAGGATTCCAATAAGTCAGAGTGCCCAAGCGACCTGTTCTGTTTATTAATTCTGGTTTGTCTTTTGACCAGTTGTAATGATGTCTCTGTATTCAAACCTCCAGACATGGAAAGAAACCCTGTTAGTGTTTTCTAACACCAACGTGAACCATTTCAAAATCACTTACAGCCTTGTCCCAGCCATGTTTACTCAGAAGTAAGTCCCACTATGTTCAAGGGGACTTAGGGCCCAATCCTATCTTACCTCAGCGCTGGAGCTGGGTGTCACAAACGTACTGTAAGTCACTTCCGTGACACCCAGAGAGGAGTTGGCACCAAACCAGTGCCAGTCTGCACTGAGCCCAGCACCAGACAGATACTGCCCATAGCATGGAAGGAGGCCAGGAGAAGCATTCCAGGGCGGAGAATGGGCAGGGTGGAGGAAGAACTGGGGCTGGAAGGGGGTGGAACCAGCAGAGCTCTGCTCTGCTGTATCCTGTCTGTGTGGGGCTGCAAAGTTCAACGTGGAGGTTCCCAAGTCTGTGCCAACAAAATAGCCAGCACAGACTTGAGAAGCCCCATTGCAGGGCTTGGGGCTTTCCTTGGGGAAAGGGGACAAAAGTCCTTTTCTCCAGAGGAGGCCTCTGGTGGCCCCAGTGGTGCCACTGGATGCAGCTGTAGCCAATTGGACGCCATTGCACCTGGCGCCACGGCCAGGGAGAGACTTGGGCTGCCTGTCATATGTAACTCTGCATAGAGTTGCAGACTTAATATCCATAGAGGGGTTTTTTCCCCTTCAAATTTAGTTAAATTCTAAAGTTAAATTCTAAATTCTAAATCCTATTAGGATTTAGTATAGCCTGCCTGTGTAAACCGCCTTGAAATAAAGTCTGAGGAGACATCTGATGACCATGAAAGGCGGTATATAAATACCTGTATTATTATTATTATAATAAATTCAGGGTTTCCTCACAGACAGTTCAGCAGGATAGATCAGGATTCCTTCAAATCTTACATACTCTTTCCTGTCTTGTGGCTGCTAATCCACTTATTAAATTTGTTTTCCACTTCTCCTGTATTTATTATGCATTGTGATTGTCATGCTTTCTCATGACTTGCCATTTCAGAGGTCTAAGACCATTTTCTCATAGAAAGGAGTATACTTTTGTTCTTAGCAGAGTAGTCTAAGAACTTGATTCCTGAGTCCTGTGCATGTGTTTTGGTAATTGGGAGCTTTGCTGTGCAGAACATGGTTGCTCTCTTACAACTTTATAACTCAATTCAGAGACACAGTTTTGGATGATCCAAAATGAACTGTGGGCTGATGTGCATCCTCTACTACTATACTTACCTCTCACTTCACTCTCATTTTCCTGTTTAGTGCTAACCATAATGTGCTATGACAGCCAAATCAGAAAACAATGGTTAGTGCATGTTCTTCAGACCTCATAAATCATGGCCTGAAGTTGGGTTCTAGTTTAGGGGTGAGTGCTAACCATAATCAGCTTATTTGGACTTCACAGCAAACTAGCTAGTGCTATACAGGAACCAGAGAAGGAAGCTTTACGCCCACTCCTTTCTTGCATGGGAGCCACTAGTGCTTTCATGATAGTACCATGGTTTGGAGAATTTCTGAATTGAGTCTTCTGTTCTGTCTGAATTGGACTAATAACAGGTTAATAATAATCATTAACTGTGATTATTAACACAACTGTTTATCTGTTCTACAGTATACTCCATCATACATATGACAAAATGTACCCAGTGTGTACTGTATATTTATTTTTCCTATATGCCTGATTTTATGTTCTTTTCCAGTTTTCCCTTAAGTAAATCTCTTTGCTTTGTTTAAGAATATTGAGTTTTGCCTTTGGAATTCACTATTCTAGTCTTAAGCCCACATAAACCCTCCCACTTAACTCTACACTATCGCGACATTGCTCTTCGGTTCAGAGTGGACAGCAAGGTTTAAGAGTCTTAGTATTTAACCAGGAAGGAGGTGTGTACAGTATATTAATCTGCGGCCAGCAGTTCCTGGATATTCTGTGTTTCGGGATATCGTCCTTATCAATTACCACAGCATTTGTTCCCTATGTGCACTATTGTCAGTCATGTCTTGTGTGTTTAACATAGTCTGGATGAGGATCTTAGTGTGAGAAGCACATAAATTTAGTGGAATCAGTCCTTCGTTTTGTTTAGATGGGAAAGTTGATTCTTACATGATGTTTCCTTGAACTTCACTGTAATCAGTGAGGCTTACTTTATGAAATGCATTTAGGATCCAGGCGTAATAGTCTGAATACTTTCCTCTTGAATATGCCAGGCAGAGCAATCAATTCACAATAATTAATGACCATGCACATTTTTGACATTTATCTATCATTTTCCATGTCCGTTCTAGGCATGGCCCATATTGTCACCCTAGAATTCATACAGTACCTCTTCTTTAGATGGAGCCCAGTGTCAAGGTTGTCTTTCCCTGTGCTCTCAATCAAGACAGCACCAAACATTCTTTCCAAGGTGCTCTGGCTCCAGCTCAGCTGTTGTGTTGCTCTTAATAGCCTCCAGGTTCTTCAGGAAGTTGAGAATCCTTCTGCTACTGTTGACAAACTATTGTTCAAAGGATCTGGAGACAGCTTTCTGCTCACTTAAAACGTCTGGATAATGAGAAGCGGACTGAAAAAAATACCTTTTAGCTGCAGGGCCTGGCAGTGGCAGTGCAACCTGAACTGAACAGTCTACCCAGTACAAATCTTTGCAGCATTCCCCTCCTGCAGAACTCTAGGAAGACTTAAAGATTTCAGACACTGACACAAATTAGTTGCATGTCTGACTCTCTGATGAAAGGCAATAGACCCACACGTCGCCAACAACCTTGTGCAATGCTAAGCTCTTGAAAATTAAATTGGGCCTCATCTGCTGTGGTTGTTTACTGCGTATCAGTGTTGAGTACCGGCTCTTTTTAATGTGCTTCTAAATGGATGTCTAGGACCCGATACAGGTTTGCATTTGCACTGTGGTTTTGCGCTTCACGCAGGTCAAATTCCAATATATTTCGATATAAAAATTTGTGCGTGGACAGAAATCCCTGCAGTTGAATATCTGAATTGAAACGTGAGGCTTCTGTGTCCTTTTGCTGTCACTTGCATGGCTAATCCCACCACCCTGTTCCCCCCTCCTTTATTTTTGTCAGTGATGTCACTAGGGTTTGCATCACCCAATACAGGAGGCCAGCACATCACTCCTATGATGAACCTCCTCCCATGCAGTGGGTGTGGCAGTGCTCTGGGCAGCAGGCATGGTGATGTTCCATCGCCCCATCCCTGCTGGGTTTTTGACTGTAACTTTTGGTAGAATAGAGATATTTCAACGCAGTTGGTTTCATTGCATTCTGCATAAAATTACTCATCGGTTGATATATAACAGGACAGTATTATTCGAAAATACGTAAGAACATAAGAACAGCCCCACTGGATCAGCCCATAGTTCCATCTAGTCCAGCTTCTTGTATCTCACAGCGGCCCACCAAATGCCCCAGGGAGCACACCAGACAACAAGAGAACTGCATCCTGGTGCCCTCCCTTGCATCTGGCATTCTGACATAGCCCATTTCTAAAATCAGGAGGTTGCACGTACACATCATGGCTTGTAACCCATAATGGATTTTTCCTCCAGAAACTTGTCCAATATGAAGTTTTTAAAGATTTTGGCGAGTAGTGGTGTCACCCCGTCCTTTGCGCATCACCCAGTGATGCCACCTTAGAGATGCCACTGATTTTTGTGTACCATACAACTGTTGACAGAAACTAGTTTTTGTTTTTACATCTTGATATAGGATGGTGACCAACATGCAACTTGCACTCATGCGTCCAGGGGGCCCTCTGGCTTACACGAGGGGGGTTGTATATGCTATGTATAAGGGAGGAGGTTGCATATGCTAAAAGAGGAGGAGCAAGGAAGCAGAAAGTAAGATACAGTGTAGAAAATACCAGCCAATACCATATCATTTGGGGAAGTGTGATTTAACATTAAATATGTTTTTAAGGAAGAAATGAAAGCCAGTCATTGGCTCTGGTCAGGGGCTAATCTGTGCCACTAGACCTCTTTGATGGTGGCTTACCACATATGAGTTGCAGATGGCAGCCAATAAAAAGGGGCTGAAAGTTAGTCAGGTGAACAACTTGCTACTTGGTCATTTAAAGTAAGAGAGGTTTTGGAATGGGGGTGGGTTGGGATAGGATAGGAAGTTTCTGTATTTTTTTCCAGAACTTCCGAAGTGAAATTTCTAAATCTTCTTCACAGCAGACTGTAGAAACTGCCTCCACATTTGGAGTTTACACATCTTGTCACTATGAGGAGGAATGCCAGTTCTATTCAGTCAGTTACAGTGTAAATACCGCACTTGATTATAATTCTGAAAAAGCGCATGCTCCATTTTCCCATGTGTGCCACATCCACAGGGATGCAGGGAGCATAGGGGATCAGTTGCAACTTGAGCAGTGATGAGCAGTGATGTCATTGCTCAGTGCAGTCATCTAAGAGGACACCAAGGCACCTGGTGGCAGTGAGGAAATGCTGAAGCCAGGCTACACTCAGGGAAGACAAAAGAGGAGGAACAGAGGCACAGGGAGGTGGACTAGAAGGGAGAGACAGCCAAGGAGAGTAAGGAGAACAGAGAAAGTGAGATTGGAGTACAAGAGGTAAAGGAGCGAGCAGTGAAAGGCGAAAGAGAACAGAAATGAGGGGCTTGGTTGGCAACCTTCAGTCTTGAAAGACTATGGTATAAGCCTACAGCACCCGGTATTCCCAAGCGGTCTCCCATCCAAGTACTAACCAGGCCTGACCCTGCTTAGCTTCCAAGATCAGACAAGATCGGGAATGTGCAGGGTAACAGTTGCTGCTCTGTTTACTCGGCACTGTGGAATGTGTGGGTAGTAGATCCACCCAAAGGGCAAGAGGCCACCCAAAGAAGAAGCCTTTTTAGTCGCCAGCAAACTGGGAACTGACATCTGCCAGCTAAAGCCTCAGAAAAGCCCCAAGACTCCCTCCCTAAGTAGGGTGGAAATAGTCATGCAGCATCTAGGAAGACCTTCAGTGCCGAAGAGAAATAGTGAACAGAACTGGCCTAGGCACATGTGCATCTAAGCCTATAAAGATAGGCTTTATATTTAGATAAACATATTTTGTGTACTTCCAACACAAAATATGTTTTGCAATCATAAATTGGTTTTCTAAAAGAATTATGTGAGTTCCTGTATGTTGAAATTGTATGTGGGGATTGATCATCAGCCTAGTTTTCCATAACTAACTCCAGTTATAAGAGAAACCTACACATTATTTATCTGGGAAATAGCCTGGATATACAAGCATACATAGGAATCATTTAAAATAGCCAATTTCTAAGCTCATAAGAGACGTTCACATTAGATCTGCATGTAATAACTAATTAAAGCACAAGCCTATGCATTGTACTCAGAAGTAAACCCCATTGTGTATGTATAGGATCACAGCTTTATACCACAATCCTATATGTGTGTACTCAGAAGTAAGTCCCTCTGTAGTCAGTGAGGCTTACTCCAAGCAATCTTCCCTCAATCTGCAGGGAAGACTGCTCCCTGAAAAGGGTGTAGGATTGCAGCCTTAGATTGCTTTTGGGATCTTTCAACTGCAAGCGCTAGGAATCTGTAGTAGAAATCTGGTCGTAATTTTTTCTCTCTCATAGTTTGGGGAGAGTTTTATTGTTTTGTTTCCAACGCATCCTTTCTGGTACAATACTAAGACCATCCCCTCCACATCTACAATTTGCCCCTTCAACAGTCATTTCAGGCTGGAATTCCCTTGAATGCACATTGCACGCTGCAAAGTGTACCTTGTGTGGACAAGTACATGGATCTGAAACGCGTAGTGTAACAGACAGATCACAGGACAGTGTTTCATCAGAGATGCAGTCTCTTGTGATGTGCTCTTCCCCTGGCACAGTCACTTGTAACAAGTTTTATGGGAATTGATAAAGTCAGACAGCTGGATGGAAGAGCTTAAATATGCCAAACTTAAACATACAATTGAGGACATAAATAACTACATTCCTGCTTTCATGTTTATCGTACAATTGCAACACAACCATATTTGGAATAACTATTCTAATATTTGAATGCAACATGATTGCAGTTTCACTATTGTGTTTTGAATACATTATTGAAGAAATTGAATGTTTTGGATGGCCTATTATTCTTGCCTTATTCATCGACGACATGGGGCAGCAACAGGAAGAGGATACGGGAATGGTCTGGTTGTTGGAACACAGAACCCGTGACATTATTAGATTTTGGATTGAATATCTTCCTTGATCTTGAGAACAGCCCTGCTGGATCAGATCAAAAGCTCAGCATCTTGTTTCAGTTCAGCCGCAGCACCTGCCTGGAATTTTTCAGTTAGATGTGGGAGGGTGATATGTTTCAAGAGGATGCAGAGTTTTGTGTGTGTGAAGTGCCTTTTGTTCAAACATTGCTTTTACTTTACCTCTTCGGATCCACATAATGGGCTGAGTTAGGATTAAAGAAAGCCACTCATGAGAATGAATGAGGTAGCTGCTTTGAGCTGTGCACCAGGCAATGGTGTGTGTGTGCGCGCGCGCTTCACATTCATTGTCTGCCTGTCGCCTTCACCGCTCTATGCCTGTCCAGTCACTTCACCCTGTCAGTGCTCCCATCTACTTCTCACTCAGTCTCCGGTGAGAAAAGGATTGGTATGGCAGCAGTCCTCAAGTGACTGCAGCTGGGTGGGCACTTGGAGGAGATGGTGAAGGTGGCAGGAAGGGGAGGAGGGTTTGTTGCACATGTGTACTGATGCATACTTTAAAAAGAGAGAGAAGAGAATGGTGGGGAGGGTGGAAAATGGGGCACTCCGACTTGAGCCAGGCTTGAAGGAAAACATTCAAGCAGTGCTCTGTTTGAAGTTTCTTTTCGTAGAAAAGTAGAGGGTTAAAAAGCAACCTTTCTAATGAATGACCCTGCCTCTGTTTTCTTCACATTTTCTTCTTGCTTTTGAAGCCAGGGTTTGGCAAAGGATATCCTTACCGTTAGCTTTTAAAAGGCTGAGCTCTGCAATTAATTTCCCTCGTTCTATTGTCTCAAAAATGTTGGTCAACTGAAAGAATAATTAACCTTCTGGACTCGATTTCCAGCACACGCTGCAGGGCTGAGCAGCATGCTGGGCTGAGACGGACGGACTCCAGGCCTGGATTTCATTATGAAGGAAATGGGACCTAATGGCATGTCAGCTGGAAGCCTTTTCCTAGGCGCACACGCTCCACACAGCATTTTGATGATATTTTTGTACATAAACAGAATCCTTGAAACACTTGCATACACACTTATAAAAACAGAACACTGTTGCACATGCACACTTGCACAGAGGCCTAACCTTGAGGGAACTGCAAATTGTCTTTTAACTCCAGTCATTCTCTATTGACAAATTAGCATTTAGGTTCCTGTGGATACATTTTACTTACATGCATCTTTTGCCCCAGTCACACCGTTATGGTGACACTGATGCACATGCCCCCACCTGCTCTCACAAAGTTTTCTGATGAACACATGTGCGCACTAATAATACATATGCAGTACAATGGTATTAGTAATGTTTTCACATAGGCGTATGATGGCACTTTTTCTCGTAAGTATGTTCATAGGACGCATTATCGCATGTGTAGTAGTCTGTAATTACAAAGTTGTGATTATCAACATGTTGTCAGCAGACCAGCCCCAAGTTCCCTGGGACTTGGGCCAAGGTCTGGCAGCAGCCTCCCATTTCAGGTTGCACAGTTTGTGTGGTGCAAATTCCTTCCCCATACCTGAGTCCCCCCACATTATCCCTGCCACGCCCCCGAGTATCCCAGACAGGGTTGATACCAGGGACTACTTCTAGGATACTCTCCCACATATATTCCATGCATACCTCCCCATTTGTCTCTGCACTCACCCTTCTTCCCAGTTCTGCTTGCCCATCCACTGCCCCACCCATACTTTGCCTCTGTCCCCTGACTCAGCCTCTCTCCCTGACTTAGTTGGGTGCTGGATGGCTTTCTGGGTGGTTTCTTCCTCACCTTCCCTTTCCACTTGGGAACCACTGGTTGCAGTGGCCAGTGGGGAGCTGATTATGTGCCTGGAACATTTCTTTTCCCTTCTACCCAGCAGCCAAATGGGATTCCCTGGCTGCAACAAAATTTGTGACTGCCTGAACAATGGCGTCGCGAGGGGGGTACAAACTCTAGATTTTGTAAATGAATTTTTAGGCTGCCTCAAGTCCTGTAGCAACCATGAAGTGGACCCCTGCCACCCTGCCTCATTTACTTCCTCCTGCTCTTTCCCTCACAGCTGCCCTTCTCCCCAGCTTCCTGCCACTCTTTCCAAAGAGATGAAATGTGGGAGAGGAATGGAGATCTGTGCCTAAAGTGGCAACTCTCCTCTCCTTCCTTATTTCTTTCCGCATTCTCCCTGCCTTTGAAAGGGCAGGAGGGAGTCAAGGATGAGGGTGGTGGTCAACCGCAGTGCCCTAGTGGCAGCCATGGAACTATGACAGCCCATTAGTGGAAGTGGTCTGGCTGCTCCCTTCAATGGACTACTCTAAACCCATAGTCTAAACTGTATTTTCATATAAGATATGCCTGCCAAATTCATGCTCAGACTTCATAATCCCATGCATTATGACAATACATTTCCACAAACACTTGCCCATTGTCAGCATGTAGGTTCTGTTGGCTGTTGGCAACCTTCAGTCTCGAAAGACTATGGTATCGCGCTCTGAAAGGTGGTTCTGGCACAGTGTCTAGTGTGGCTGAAAAGGCCAATTCGGGAGTGACAATCCCTTCCACACCGGGAGCAAGTGAAGTCTGTCCCTGGTCTGTCTCCCTGGCTATGGGCCTTCCTTCTTTGTCTCTTTGCCTCAGACTGTTGGCCAAGTGTCTCTTCAAACTGGGAAAGGCCATGCTGCATAGCCTGCCTCTAAGCGGGCCGCTCAGAGGCCAGGGTTTCATGTATAACTTCACATTGACCATTCTTCTGTTGCATGTATTACATTCGTTAATGAACCTCATTAAAATCCAGTATCCTCGAAAACTAGACTTCCATTCTATAGTTTTCTCTGTTTTCTTGCTGCGGATGAACAAAAATGACAAAGCATTAGTGAATTGAAGACTCTCCACACGTGCCTATAAATGGAGGGGCACACACCCTTGTCTGTTCTTCTGCATGAGTTCTTCTAATGTAAGATATAACAGTGGGATGAAATTCTACTCAGTCACCAATGGTAAAATAAATAAGAAAGTTATAACCTGACTACTTATCCACCCCACTTTCAGCTGTAAGTTCACCTTGGTATGGGTAGAACTATAGTCTGCAAGGGTTGTAGCCCACACTAAGGTGATAGGTACATTTTGAGATGTACATTCCAAGTATAGAATGGCTAATTCTACCTTTTTCAGTCTACATTTTTCATTCTTCTCTGGATTGTATCCCTAGACAAGCAGGTATAGAGGAAGATGGTGGACATCGGGACTATCAAGCTGAGAGGAATTGCAAAGCAAACAAAGTACAGAAGAATATGTTCTTAGCATACTTGGTTTCTGTTTTGCACCCCAACAATTCACTAAGAAAATCTACGCATGCCGAGCAGGAGAGTTACTCCAGCCATGTGCATGATCCAGTCTTCAGTTCAAAATGCAATGGTTCCCCCCCCCTCTTTCTTATAAATAACTAACTCAGAACAGCCAGTTGAATTTGTTGACACATCTCAGAAAGATCGCTATGATAAATGTACTGAATCTAAAACAAAGGCTGAGAGCATGAAATCCCTAACAGGGGTTTAGATCAAAGATAACGTAATAGTACACAGAGCACTCGGAGATGTCGGGAGCCCTTCCAAAACCATGTAATGTTCATATTCGTCAGTGTTGCGGACAGCATTGAGGGGACTGAAGGAGCTGACAAGATCTCAATTCCTGGATCTGTTCTGGTCTTTCATATCGTACCCCTACATTGTTTCCAGTACCATGTCAGTACCCTGCTTTGATACCACGATACCATGTCCTCTGCTTCAGCTCAGTCCTTTGTATCTAAGAAAGAAATCTAAAGGGCACACGCTCATAAATAGTAGGAAGGTCTCTTTGCGCTCTCTTTGTCCATGAACACTTGTGGTCCGTTATAGTGCTGGTTGCTGAGGTTTTCTGTGTCTGCTGTGATTCCATGCAAACTAAGATTAATGGTGGAGAACCAAAGAGAATGGTTTTTGTGAGAAACAGAAATGGAAAATCGCGGAATAACCATTTCCAATTTTATGAGCTCTTGCAAGACTTCAGTGCTTCTGTTACTGACCCCATAAAGACAAGTTCTCATCTGTAAGCAATGGGTGATCTGGGATGGGAATACAGTACTGTTTTCTTAAAAATATTTGTTTTAAAAGACCTATTTCCTGCTTTTCTAATACCTGACAACAAATCGTCAACATAAGAAGTTTGAAACAAAAAATATATTGTGACAAAAACAGCAGCAAAAACACAAAGACCATTTCAAAATAAAGTTCAAGCCAGAAAGCGTTAAAAATATACTTACAACAAGAAGGGTAAGGTCAGACAATCGCAAGGAGCACTCCAAAACAACTAGGACTTTTTTTGGTGCCTAAAGGAGCATAATGCTACCATTGCGTCTGCTGCGTTTGTCCGGCAGAGCTGTTCCGTGTGGTGCGGCGCCTCCTCCATCAGGCCCCTCCAGTAGACCAGGAGGAACACACGGTCAGCCGCTGTGACGTGTTTGCACAACGTTTGCAGATAAAATCAATCGTATTCATCACGACTTGAATGCCACATTGACGTCTGATGATGTCCCCTTGGCAACTGCTTGTCCAGTGTTGTGGGATTCTTTTCAGCTTGTACAGCCTGAGGATGTGGACAGACTCCTTTGGAGTGTGAGGCCATCTGCCTGCCTGCTTGACCCTTGCCCAGCTTGGCTGATAAGAGCTGCCCGGGGTGGACTGGCTGAGTGGACAGGGAGGGTGGTCAACTCTTCCTTGATGGAGGGGGTGTTGCCATGTGCTTTGAAACAGGCGGTGGTTCGCCCCCTCCTGAAGAAGCCCTCCCTGGATTCCACTGTATTAGACAACTACCGGCCAGTCTCCAACATCCCGCTTCTGGGCAAGGTAATTGAGCAGGTGGTGGTGTCTTAACTCCAGAAGGTCTTGGATGAAGCGGATTATCTGGATCCTTTTCAGTCTGGTTTCAGACCGGGCTTTGGGACGGAAACTGCCTTGGTCGCCTTGGTGGATGACCTATGCCGGGGACGGGACAGGGTGAGTGCGTCCCTGTTGGTCCTGCTGGACCTCTCAGTGGCTTTCGATACCACCAACCATGGTATCCTTCTGGGCCGATTAGCCGAGTTGGGAGTTGGAGGCACTGTTTTGCGGTAGTTCCGCTCCTACTTGGGAGGGTCGGTCCCAGATGGTGGTACTGGGGGATGCCTGTTCGACACCCTGGCCCTTGAGGTGCGGAGTGCCACAGGGTTCAATTCTGTCCCCCATGCTATTTAACATCTACATGAAACCACTGGGAGAGGTCATCCGGGGGTTTTGAGTGGGGTATGCCGATCAATATGCCATCAATATGCTGATGACACCCAGCTCTATCTCTCCTTTCCTCCAGACTCCAGGGTGGCGGTTGAGGGCCTGGAGCGCTGCCTGGAGGCAGTGAGGATCTGGATGGGGGCTAACAAGATGAAATTAAATCCGGATAAGACAGAGGTTCTCCTGGTTTGGAAATCCTCGATGCAGGTGCTGGACTATCGGCTTGCGCTGAATGGGGTTGCAGTCCCCCTGAAGGAGCAGGTCTGCAGCTTGGGGGTCCACCTGGACTCGCAGCTGCTCCTGGATTCCCAGGTGGCGGCTGTGGCTAGGGGGGCCTTCGCTCAGCTTCGGCTGGTGCGCCAGCTGCAGCCGTACTTGGATCATGCAGACCTGGCCATGGTGATCCATGCCACGGTGACATCGAGGTTAGATTATTGTAACGCGCTCTATGTGGGGCTGCCCTTGAAGACGGTTCGGAAACTGCAATTAGTGCAGAATGCGGCGGCCTGTGTGGTTACTGGAAGTAGGTGGTTTGACTCTGTCAGTCCGCTTCTCCAGCGGCTGCACTGGCTGCCCATTCATTTCCGAGCCCAATTCAAGGTGCTGGTTTTGACTTTTAAAGCCCTATAATGCTCTGGGCCAGGGTATCTTAGAGATTGCCTACTCCTGTACAATCCAGCTCATCCTCTTAGGTCATCAGAGAAGGCCTTTTTACAAGTGCCGCTGCCTAGGGAGGTACGTGGGGTGGCGGCAAGAAATAGGGCCTTCTCAGTAGTGGCACCAACGTTATGGAACTCCCTTCCCCTTGACTTAAGAATGGCTCCCTCTCTTGAGACTTTTCGGCGAGGCCTGAAGACCCTTCTATTTAAACAAGCCTTCTGAGTTCTCGGCCTTTTTAACATCTTTTCAACATCTTTTAATATTTTAAAATACTTGGTTACAGGCCTTTTATGATTTGCTGCTCTATGCTCTTTCTACCTGACTACTTTTTATCTGACTACTGTTTTTATGATATGTGGTAATATGCTTTTATTTGTTTTTAAATTATGTTTTTTAATCTGTTTTAACCTGCTGTAAGCCGCCTTGAGTCCCTTTGGGGAGAAAGGCGGGGTAAAAATAAAGTGATGATGATGATGATGATGATATAGCAACTTCTTTCGGAAAAGCATTTCCCCAGGGTTGTCACCACCACCCAAAATACCATGCCAGTACATGCTTGCTGTACCTCAGACGTTAACAGCCCAATCCTCTCTAACCTTTATGACAGCAGAACAGAGGTTCTGCTGTTTCAAATGGCTACAGGGCAATGTGTGCAGTGCGCTGCTGGTAGCCATTTTAAAGCTACCACAGCAGACTGCAGTAATGTCAGCTGTTCACTGCTATAGCCAGCTACCCACAGGAGTGCAGGTAAGCCAACACAGGGGGCAGGGAGTGGGAAGAACGAGTTGGGGAGGAATGGGGGAATGCGTGGGCAAGGAGGGGCCAGTGGGAGGCAGATTAGGGAGGAAGAGGATGGATCCCAGGTATAACGGCCGGCGCAAGGAATATGCTGCCCTTTGGTCTTTAAAAGTAAGAACAAACATCTTGAATTGAGCTTGAAACCTGAAACAAACAGGCATTGAAAATGGTTCTGTTTACATTAATCACTTTTAAATCCTTCAAATAAGGGACATCTGTGATTACCTGCCCCTTGACCGCTATTTCTCTTGTTGCAATGGTTCCCAGCCTGGGGGTTGCAAGCCCTCCAAGAGCAACCAAAACCACTGCATGAGTGACATGCAGTGACAGGGACTTGGCAGTGACGCCCCTGTAGGGATTGCATCTCCGCCAAGGAAAAAAGGGGGGTTCACTTTATTGGGGGTCGCTGTGGACCTCCAGACGATGCAGAGAGCCTGCAGCCCCCTTGTTGAGCCTTCCTGTGCTTCAGAACAGTTTCATTACGAAAACCAGAAGTGGGTTGCAATAGCTGCATGAAGCAATTCTGACACATAGGGAGGCCCACAGTGGGAGCTGCAGACCCCCTGCACCTTCCTAAGGGCCATAGCAACTGCCCGGTAAGTTGTAAACCCCCTCTTTTGATCAGTGGCAGCACAATCCCCGCAGTACCGTTTCCACTCTGTTGCCATCTCCCAGCAGTCCCTGCAAGGGCTCAGTGGTTCTGCAGCCTGTAGGGATTGGGAACCACTGTCTTATTGCTTAATGCTGTAGTGGCATTTTGACACTTTTAAAGTGAGGATTTAAAATTAAAATCTGCAAATTCTGAAATTCCAAATTTAAAACTAGAATAATTTTACTTTGAATTTGGAGTTGTGAAATTTCTTATGCTCAGCTCTGTCTCATCATTTTCCATCGGAACATCTTTTGGGGTGTGCTTATCAACCATCCCATGAAGATGAGTTGAAGGAAGTGGTTCAGTATGATTCGTTGTGCCTGCATTGCTCAAAGGAATGTCAGAATGAACAGACTAAGCTGGCCAGGTCCTCAGCTAGTGTTAATATGCACCACTCTGCCAGTTCCAACAGAGTAACAATGATTGGCACCACCAAAGAATCTGAGCCATTCTCTTAATTGATTATTGTGCCTTGGCCTTCTGAGCACCAGCCATTTCCATTCTCTGGCACGTCAGTTTCATTTTACTGCCTTGGCTGCCTCAACAAGACAATTGGAGCTGCTTGCCGAGGTGCATAGTGCAGCCCCTATTTTATGCCAGAACACAAGGTGAGCTGTAATTTATTTAATGCTAACTAGTATTGTATTTGACTTCTTAGATGACAGGTTTTCAGTATAATTGCCAAGTGTAGAGATGGGCTCATTTTTTAACCCAATATTTGAACATTTAGGGAGGGGCGGCGTAATGGAAGCAGCAACCATAACATATAATATTTTTTTTGCTTGCTTCCTTGAAACAATATTACGCAGACAGATCTTAAACATCTATTAAAGGGCTAGAGGTTTCCTTCATTTATGCTCTGGGTTCCTCAAGAGGATGGGGGCAGCAGCTGGGGCAATGCATATATCACTTGTAGCAACAAGAACAGATTTAAAAAATGAGACTTGCAGTGCAATCCTATGCATGTCTACTCAAAAGTGTGTCTCATTGAGTTCAGTGGAACTTACTTCTGGGAAAGTGAGTATAGGATTGCAGCACCTTAGCAGTTAAAACATAAGAACATAAGAACAGCCCCAATGGATCAGGCCATAGGCCCATCTAGTCCAGCTTCCTGTATCTCACAGCGGCCCACCAACTGCCCCAAGGAGCACACCAGATAACAAGAGACCTGCATCCTGGTGCCCTCCCTTGCATCTGGCATTCTGACATAGCCCATTTCTAAAATCAGGAGGTTGCGCATACACATCATGGCTTGTACCCCGTAATGGATTTTTCCTCCAGAAACTTGTCCAATCCCCTTTTAAAGGCGTCCAGGCCAGTCGCCATCACCGCATCCTGTGGCAAAGAGTTCCACAGAACAACCACACGCTGAGTAAAGAAATGTTTTCTTCTGTCTATTCTAACTCTCCCAACACTCAATTTTAGTGAATGTCCCCTGTTTCTGGTGTTATGTGAGAGTGTAAAGAGCATCTCCCTATCCACTCTGTCCATCCCCTGCATAATTTTGTATGTCTCAATCATGTCCCCCCTCAGGCGCCTCTTTTCTAGGCTGAAGAGGCCCAAATGCCGTAGCCTTTCCTCATAAGGAAGGTGCCCCAGCCCATCTTAGTCATCATCTTAGTCGCTCTCTTTTGCACCTTTTCCATTTCCAAAACTTCAGTAAAAGGGGATCCAGGGGCTGTTGTAATAAACTATTTTCATTACTTACCTGAACACAATTGTGGTTTCAAAGATGGGATGAGAGAGACATTCTTGTCTGTGGTGGTTACCCACTTGCTCAGTTAAGTAGTGCATAATCTCTACATACATAACCTCCCCTACGTAAGAAAGAGGTTAGTTTTCAAGGATCTCTTTGAAAGTTGTTTTGTTCTTAAGTCCAAAAACACTAGTATCACTAGTGATCATGTTGTGAAATATGGAAAAAAAATGTCTTTACAGTACACTTACAGTACAGTACTCTATATTTTAGGGGAGCAGTCACGGAGGCCTCCTTAAGGTAATGTTTGTTCCTTTACCTTGGGGCTGCATTGCATTTCTGTTGGTGATAGAAAACTGGAGAGGCTTGGACCCTGAGGGCCCAGTCCTATCCAACTTTCCAATGCAGTCCCACGGAAAGGGAACAAATATACTCTTACCTAGAGGAGGCCTCCATGACTGCCCCCCTACTGCAGGATGCAGCACATGTCCTGTTGGCACGGCCGCACCAGCTCTGGAAAATTGGATAGAATTTGGCCCTGAGTCTTTTTGTCCGATGTAAACTTAAATTCCTAGGTAAAAGCTGGGATTACATTTGTGCCCACAGGGCTCTTGTACTGGCAGGGCCTGCTGGGATGTTTAACTTCTGCCTTAACTGGGTCAGCATGGGGCTTTCAAACCCCACTGGTAGGTTTGCTGTCTCTTAACATTGTGTTGAGGGTAGGAAAATGAACTTCTGGTCTAGCCATCATAAAGATACAATGGTGAAAAGAATTGGCTTCACAGGAAAAATTATTTGGAAAGAAATAGGACGCAAATTTAATTAAATAGAAATTCCCTTCCCCCCATATGAAAGATTTCTCTATTTTCAAAATATTATAGGTTCTTCCCCATTTTCATAACAAAATTTGGTTATATTTTTTTTTTTTGAAGGGAGAAGAGTTACTGTAGTAAAAAACATTTTTTTGTTTTCATAGAAGCTGGACAAAAATTCAGGCTATGAAGATAGTTTGTGTATTACGGAATGCAGCAATGAAAATATCAGTATTTTGACAAAGTGGGAAGTGCACAGGGGATTTCTGACCAGCTAAGTTGAGGGCTGGAGCCAAAGATTTTGCATGGTCTCTGGGTGGATGTAGACAGTTAGAAATTCTGTTCAAAATATTTAAAGAGAGGTGCCTTCAAGCAGAGATACTCATTTTAATGAAAAGTTCACAGTTTTGCAGTGGGCTGCATCCAACTCCCAAGCTCCATTTTCTGTACGTTTAATTGACCCAATCCTATTGTCCCCCTGTGCCGGGGAACATGCGTTCCGTTGGCATGTGCAGTCGCAAAAGTGCCATAAAGCACTTTTACTTTGGTGTGTGGGCTAATCGAGTCTGGGCGGGGACAGGATTGGTGGCAATATCGCTGGCAGAAGTCTGAGTTGACGCACTGCGTCTGCTGGGACTTACTCTAGGGCAAGGGGAGAAATGTGCCTTGCCCCAAGGAGATCTGCAGCAGTTGAAATTTCTCCCCGGGATATCACAGAACCTGTGCTGGCACAGCTGCATCACTATGCAGGAATTTAGTTATGTTTGGGCTGTTAATATACATATTGACTGCATAATCCATAAGACTGCATAATCCATAAAACTGAACGCTTTCCACATGAGCTGCCTCCGATGCAGTCTCGGCATCACCCGGCAGGACAAAGTTCCAAACAACACAGTTCTAGAACATGCTGGAAACCCTAGCATGTATGCACTGCTGAAACAGAGACGCCTGCATTGGCTCGGTCATGTCGTGAGAATGGATGATGGCCGGATCCCAAAGGATCTCCTCTATGGAGAATTCGTGCAAGGAAAGCGCCCTACAGGTAGACCACAGCTGCAATACAAGGACATCTGCAAGAGGGATCTGAAGGCCTTAGGAGTGGACCTCAACAAGTGGGAAACCCTGGCCTCTGAGTGGCCTGCTTGGAGGCAGGCTGTGCAGCATGCCCTTTCCGAGTTTGAAGAGACATTTGGCCAACAGACTGAGGCAAAGAGGCAAAGAAGGAAGGCCCATAGCCAGGGAGACAGACCAGGGACAGACTGCACTTGCTCCCAGTGTGGAAGGGATTGTCACCCCCGAATTGGCCTTTTCAGCCACACTAGATACTGTTCCAGAACCACTATTTAGAGCGTGATACCATAGTCTTTCGAGACTGAAGGTTGCCAACTGAAATCCATAAGACACCAATTCTTGTGATTCTCATTGCATAGTCTCTCTATGCCTCAGGGGGCTATGTTCTTCTCTAGTTCATTGATTCTCAAAGTGGGAGGTACCATGCCTTGGTAGTGGTGGGATTACCTAAGGGGAGGCTAAGAGTCAAGGGGGTGGCACAGGGGTGCTGGATGTGGTAGGATTATAGCACTCCAATTGAAACCTTCCAGACTGATTGAACATTTGAAGAAGGCACATCCTGACCAGACAGACAAGAACTTAATTTTTTTAGTCAGTTCCTGACAAATTTCAAAAGTAGTCAGCACTGCCAAGCACGTTTTGCAGTGCTTCATGACAAAACACTGATAGTTTGTGTGCATCATACAACATTTCATTGTTGATTAAGTCTGAAAAGCCACATACGCTTGGTGAAGCACTCATCCTACCAGCAGTTAGAGAGGTTCTGAGCACTGAGCATAAGTCACCACACTATATAATTAAGACGATTCCTCTCAGCAACAATGCAGTGCAAAGACACATAGATGAAATGGCTGAGAATGTGGAAGATACATTGTGCAGCCTGCTAAGGGCAACAGAATGGGCATTACCGAGTCAACTTTGCCAGGCAGTGAATCTTTGCTTCTTGCTTACATGTGCTTTATAGAGGACTAATGTTTGACTCAAAAGTTGTTTTTTTTGCAAGGCAGCTAAGAACAGATACTAAAGGGAAGTCAATATTTCATGTTTTTGAGAAGTTCTTCAAAGACAAGGAAATTATACTTACTAACATACTTGCTTATGCAACTGATTGAGCACTATCAATGACTGGCCACTACTGAAAAATGTAGTGCCATATGTCATTACTGTTCGCTGTTGTCTTTCATCTGGGTACAAAAAACCACTGCATTAAGAATGTACTGAACAGTGCATTAAGAATGTACTGAACAGTGTGAAATAGTTACTAAATGTGCCTTCCAAGATACTTGATAAATGGTAAATCAGACTTTGGAAAGCTGGTATCACTGGATCAAGTTCTTCAATTTTATTGAATTAAACTAAGGCCGCAATCCTAACCAACTTTCCAGCACTGACATAAGGGCATGCAACTCCAAGGTAAGGGAACAAACATTACCTTATCTTGAGGAGGTCTCCATGACTGCCCCCCAACTGCAGGATGCAACACATGCCCCACTGGCACAACTATGCCAGTACTGGAAAGTTAGTTAGGATTGTGCCCTAAAACATTTTTGGGGGATTTTTAGTAAATGTGCAATTAACTGTTACTGTTTTGAATTTTTTTGTTATTATCTTCTTTAGTGGGTCATGCAGCAAACTGATATTCTGAATAATAGTTTTTATAAGGTAGGATAGAGTAGGGGATTCTGGGGATTACTTTATGGAACCAAGGGGGTAAAAATGTTTCAAAACCACTGCTTTCATTGACTTTGAATATGAAAGGCACACTGTTCAGCTTGACCTCTAGAAAAGAATGTTGGCAATTTAAAGACTTTTAAGTAATTCTTTTGGTTCAAACCAAGTCATTAACAGATTTAAAACAATATTACATTATCCCAGTGAGTGTGAAATTTTGAGACTGTTCATCAGTGAATTTTGGGTCTCTGGTTAGGTTCTGGTTCAGTTCAATTTCTTACCTGTGTAGATCCATTTTCTGCAGAATATTGGTTTTGAGATTTGGTTTGATTTCCTGCTTGAAATTCAAATTTGAGCTCTCTTAAATTCAGTGCAGTGATATTCAGAGTCCCCAGATTCTGAAGGAACATGTTAGTAACATGAAATTTAAGAATTTGAAAACTTGCAACGTGTGATTTTGAATCAAATATGAAGCCTTCTCCATTCTGAACTCATAATCACTATTGTGCAGGATTGCAGTTCCTTATTTAGTGTTGTTTAAGGGCCTACTCCAAATAATTAGTTTTAATACAGTTTTTAATAATACAGTTAGATTATCATAGAGCAGAGGAAGCCATGCTTCTTGTGCTATGAGTTCCATGACTTAGTCAACAAATATTAATAAGATGAATCTGGAAAGCAGAAGCCATTAAATACAGCTGCCCTGTAATTATGCAGTTCCATAAGTAAACCTCACTTAGGAATTATCTGATCTGGCTTTAGTTTGAAAAATACAACGCTGAAGCAAGCAATGTGTTACAGTAATGATCAGACTCAATACAGCCACTGTGAACATAAAACAGTTTCAAAATCTATTGTCATTTTATGGATATATGTACAAATGAGGCCTTGTTATCCACGGGGGAACTGATTTTGGCAGTGGCATTGCTAAGAGGGTTGCGGGGGGTTCGGACTGCACCGGGTGATGCACACGGGGGGAGGTGACATGCACTAATGACCAAAATCACTAAAATCATGGTTTTTAGTAATAATATCATCATGTTATATACCATTTAATGCGTAATTTACAGGAAAATGCAATTAAAAAACAGAGTGAAATACCTCCATTCTATCAAAAGTTATTGCCAAAAAACCAGAAAACAAAAATGCAACTGTCTTATATTACAGAAAAAGTACATTTTCTTAATTCAAAACAGACCAATGAGACTTATTCTTCAAAGAGCCAATAAGATGTTGTTATGACACAGCATGGAACCAATAAGGTGTTAGTAAGGTGACACCCTGGGGGGGGATGACACCACTAGTGACCAAAATTGCAAAAATCATGGTTTATAGGAATAATACTATTATGTTATATACCATTCGATGTGTAATTTACAGGAGAATGCAATGAAAAAAATCAATGAAATACCTATGTTCTATCAAAAGCTATAGCCAAAAAACCAGCAGAGCAGGGTAATGGTACATCACCATACCCACCACCTGAGTCATTGTCCACTGAATGGGAGCAGCTGCATCATGGGAGTGACATGCTGGTCTCCCATACTGGGTGATGCAAACCCTAGTGACATGACGCCACTGGTTCTTGGACCCCCACCCCGTGGATACCAAAAACTGTGGATTATGAAATCTGTGGTTTCCACTACTGTAAGCCCTCTGGAGGCAATCGGTGTTGTCCTCTGGTTGTGTCCAGAGGGCTTTCTGAAGCCTGAAGAGGCCATGTGCATCTACCCATGTCCTCTGCGGGCTTCAGAATGGCATTTTTGGTCAAAAAAAGCTACTTCTGGTTTCCGGAGTGAAATCGGAAGTGGCGTTTTTATGCCATATAAGGCGTTCTGAGGCCCAGGCAGGGCCTCAATCCTCTGGGGTGTCTAGCACTACCAGAACAGGTGTGGTGTCACCCAGTGCAGAGCTGGGCAGCCCAGGTGTTTGGCGGTGGTATGGTGGCATTATGTCACATGTCACTTCCAGGTTGCTGAGCTTTTGCTAGTAGAGGGAGGAGAAGCCAGCCATGGCATGTGAACATAGTAGTTGAAAGGATCAATCCAATATTTGGCTCCATGTCCCTGCTGAAGCATGACCATACGAGAAATTCATTGTTCAAAGACCCTTAGAAGGCCAAGAGATAGTACCTGCAGTTACAGAATGTGGTTAGTATGTCACTATCTTCCTGGGATTTCTGCTTTAAGTAGCAGAACTGACAAACTCATTACCTGAGCTTCTGAGGAGTCATTGCAAATGTTGGACCCAGTGGACATTTGCTGCAATTACTCTTTAATTAAGGGTTAAATAGCAACTTTGGTGAAGCAGTTTTCAGCAGGAAATTAGCACAAAGGCATAGGGTTAGATATCTTGTACCACAATCTAAATTGTGGCCTGGCATGGCTGCTACTGTTTAGGAAGTCTTTAACTCTACCCTGATGCATTTATCAACACATGTAGTTAGGCCTACATGTGTTGCTATACATGTGTTGCATGTATTCTTCCTATAGTCATCTCAATTGGAGAAATTGCATGCTATCACCAGGAGTGGAGTGGTGGCAGCTTTTGCTTTTGTGGGGCACTGCAGGTCTCCTCACAAGTCCACAAAAACAGAACAGGTCCTGGCCATTGGTATAAGTTTATACAAGCCTGTATAGCAACTTTTAAATTTGAGTTGAAGGTGTTAAGTTATATGAAATGGGAATGAAAATAATTGCAATCTCTTTTACCAAGACAGCACAGTTGAACAAAAAAAACACACCCACTATATTGATGCAACTTCAAAACTGTCCTTCAAAAAGCATAATTTCCTGTGTGTCAAAAGTACCATGAACCTGGAACTCATGCAACATTCCAGAACTGAAATGATTTAGGGCAGTTCTTTGTATTGTCTACAGTTTTTCACATCAAATAACAGTGATGAGCACAATGGCAGTCAGCACACACCTCATGGTATTAAAAATGTTATTAGTTTTAGTTTTTTCCTGTGAACGTAATGTTTTTGCTTGTGGGGAAAAAAATCTTGTTTATTTTATTAAATTGCAAAACAGAACTATGGAGAAACATGCCATTTTCCCAGTGGTCATAGCGACACCTATTCTTTCTGCTTTAGTTGGCAGCACACAAGTTGGGATGGTGTGGCGGAGGGACTACTTTCCATGTTGTGGTTTCTCCATGGCCTGAACCTTTTTTTTTTTTTTTGCTGTTTTCCTCCACCCCTTGATAGATGTATTCATCACATTCTTAAGATAGCACGTGCTTACTACAGTCGTGTCAATTACTTTCACCTTTTGGATACCCACAAGCTAAAAACAGAAATTGCAATAAGTAAAAGTATTCCTTCAAAAACAGAAACTCGTTCTTGTCAAAATTCCCATCTATAAATATCTCTGTAAAGGACAGGAAAGTTTAGATTGGCAGGGTTGCGTGGGTGCCCTGCTGGAGTGCCAACCTTCAGTGGTACAAAAAGGAGTCACATTGCATGGGGATATATAACATCCTGTTGAGAGTTTAATAAAACTAACCCTTGCCAGTGAAAGCACCTTTCCCTACACAACAAGGGCTAGTGCCAAACAAAAGGCCACTGGAATGTTAAAGGCCTTTCAAACCAATCTGATTGGGCTAGGTGGAGTCGGTTCATTCCAAAGCTTTGTCTTATACCAGTAATATACTAGTAACGTAGACACACTTTGTGTATATGAAGCTTCTCACACCATTGAGAAGGTTTTTCCTCTTGAAGAATATTGACATTTTCAGGAGCAGAATGATATAAAGTTCTGCAAAAGATGTTAGTGAGAACACTCAGGATACACCTTAGATCTGCTATTCTTTATTTAACTACTTGGTATCTTGGTGATTGCTTTGTTCATTGAAGGTGGTAATGTGGCAGGCCTATTTATTCAGCTGACTAGAGAACCTGGCTGCATTCCTAATCAGTGCTGGGTACAGGTTTTAAAGGGCCTCCTTTGATTACCTCCGAGGATAGATCAGATGTTAAGCAATCAACACAATGACTTGTAAATGCCCTTTTCCACTCAATATTGCTTGAGTTTCTGACTACGTGGCTTTCAATAGTGAGTTTTATGGTGGAGGTGGCAACCAAGAAATCATACTGTTCCCTCACTATTTTGGCTGCACAGTACTGGCCAGTGGGATCTGTATAGTGTTGTCTAGTTTTTCCTGTTTGAATGGTGAGCAATCTCTGTCAGCATGGCTTCCTAGGGACACTGGAACTGCGGTGTTCAAACTCTCCGGGAGTTTGAAACCCACAATATGTCTTGGGGGGGGGGAGGCAGCAGGGGCAGGGGGAAGGCAGGGGGCTACAGGGACTGGGTTGCACCCTCCAGTCCCTGCAGCAGCCGTCCCTGGGTGCGGGGACCCTGTGCGAGCGCCTGCAGGGCGCCCCAGGTCAGGGAAAGGGAGAGTGGAGCGATCTGCTCTGCCTCTGCAAAAGCAGAAGCGGAGCGTGAGGGGCATGAAATGGGCATGGGGACCCCCAGGAATGCCTCTGGCCACTTGTACCACTAGTGCTCTGTTCCTAGTACAAGGCTACTGGACTTGACATGCCAAGGATGTCATTTTGACTGTGCAGTACCTGTCAGTGGACCCTAGTCCTGGTATAACAAGCCATAAAAGCTAATCCTGGTACAGTATATCAAGCCGTAAAGCCATAGAAGTATCTCTTCAGGCTGAGCAACTGGTAGCCACTCTAGTCTAGAGAGGCAGTGCCTCGCCTTGCTTCTTTTTCCTTTTCTTGACTGTGACTCCAGCCTGATTTCAATGTCATAGCTACTTGTGACCCTTCCAATCTTCAGCTGCTACTCTTGACCTCTACTCCCATCTGGTCATTATATTATTCCCACCTCTGACTATTCTGACCTTTATTTTCTCAGTCTTGTAACTTGATCTTCTGCCTAGATCTTATGCATCTTCTGCACTTGGTCTTGGTCCACTTGCTTTGGAGCTTGACCTTGCCCATTTTGGCCTCAGTTTTTCACTCTAGTTTTGAAGCTGAACCCCCTGAGGCCTGTTAGTAACCACAGTTTCAGAGGGGGAAAAAAATGCTTTCTCTGGATCTGAAGTGTTTCACATTATAAATGTCTGGACTCATTCTGTGGATCTTTCTGTATGTAAAAAATAACTTTGCGTCCTGATACTGTGATTTCTGAAGGCTAAGTGGTGCATAAAGGGGAATCTAAAGAAAGCCCTGATGTACCTTTATCTGTAGATAAGAGGTACAATTCACTGTGAAGTACAAACATCACAAGCTGTGTTGCCTCACAACACAGAAGGCATTTTTAGGACTTCCATTAGAGAGGCCTCTGTTTTTCATCACTCATTATTTTCTGGGTAAGAAAAAAAAACCTGCCTACTAGAGGGGCAGAGTACAATTCACTAGGAAGTTGAAAAAACAGCTAATGACAATTAGTCAAGGAATTAAGTATCCATCCTATTGTTCTCATATGAATATTTGTCTCCCAAATAGTTTTGAATATTTACACTTCATGAACAACATGAACAAAGTAGTACTGAGTAATTTGATTAATTTGTAAAAGATCTTTTTAAATTGGTAATTTGTCATTTCCATTGTAATTCATAGGTTTTGATCTTGTGTGGTACATTTCATAATTTGGAAATGGGATATGTAGCATTATTGCTTTGTTTCAGCATTTATGTGTTTCTACAAATCACAAAATTAGCTCTAGATAGAGAGACTTTCTTTCAAATTTGTCTAATAAGAAGGATTGATTGATTGATTGATTGATTGATTGATTGATTGATTGATTGATTGATTGATTGATTGATTGATTGATTGATGGGCACATGGAAAGAGTTGTAAAGTTGTCCAGGGCACAATCTCTGTATATTTAGGCTGCAATCTTATGCACACTTTCCTGAGAGTGCGCCTCACAGAAGACAACGGGACTTACATCTGAACATAGGATTGTGCTCTTAATTAAGTCCAATTTAAATAAATGATACTGGAAGACACATAACTTCGTTGGATTGTGCCTCCAGTTTGTCTATTGCATTCATATGTCTTAAATCAGTGGATCCCAAACTTTTTAGCACTGGGACCGGCTTTTTAAAATGGCACTCTTTTGGGACCAATCTAGCTTTATAAGACTTTTAAAAAAATAGATGTAGAAAGAAATAATATTTTTATTTACAAATAATAATAACAAGAAAAAAGGTGTTAGAACATTCTATTTCCCTATATTTACATAAGCTTGCAAATTGTAGGAACTGAGCTCTTTGAAGGGCAGTTAGCAGCTATCTGATTTTTGAATAGCTTCAGGGCTTGAGGCAATTAATTATCTGATCTTTCCATCACCAGTGTTTTCATTGGAGGCTCTGCTCGGGACTTCGTGACCCACCTGAAATTGGGTCGAGACCCTCCAGTGGGTCCCGACCCACAGTTTGGGAACCACTGCCTTAAATGAAAGGTGAGATGTAGCCACTCTGTGCTTGGTCTGAATGCTGTAAAATCATGCCCAGCTAGTTTACTGAAGAAGAATCAAAATATGTTCCTGGACTAAAACTGTGTTAAGGTGCCTGCAATTAGCACTCTTTTTTTTTTTTTTTAAAGAACTTTGGTGTGGGGGAAAACTGTAGCCCTCGTGGTATCATCTGGATCTCCTGTTGGAGGAGTGTGTGTGAACATAAGAACAGCCCCAATGGATCAGGCCATAGGCCCATCTAGTCCAGCTTCCTATATCTCACAGCAGCCCACGAAATGCCCCAGGGAGCACAGAAGACAACAAGAGACCTGTATCCTGGTGCCCTCCCTTGCATCTGGCATTCTGACATAGCCCATTTCTAAAATCAGGAGGTTGCACATACACATCATGGCTTGTAACCCATGATGGATTTTTCCTCCAGAAATTTGTCCAATCCACTTTGTGTGTGTATACACAGCACTATCAATCCACATGACACTTTGCAGAATAACATATGTAAAACCAAAATGGAAGCAACGGATTAGAAAAGTTTAGTCTTTCTTAATAAAGTATCTCCTTAAAGGTATCTCTTCTGATTCTGTACTGTCCTGTGTGAGCATGCACACACTCATACGGCCCATGTGCCTCTTGGCAAGCAGCTAATCTCCATGTTAACATCTTCTGGCAGCTCCATGTGAAGCTGACACCTGTCACAGAGATATCAGTGGCAGCTTCCTAAACAGGCCTCTCCTTAAGCCCTTCCAGTTTCATGGCAAATGAAATCAAGCCTCCCTCCCTTATCTGCTAACTCTACAGTTCTGGGATGGGAACTTAAGGTGTGGGAACATGGCCTTATTGCATCAAGCGACAAACAGTCTTGGCTAAACAAGCTACTGGGATGAGGACAATTTGGATTCAGTTACAGTAGGAGACAAGGGGTGGGGGGGTTGAGCTAGGGACTAAATACGGAAATCCTTCCCCCCCCCCACCAGTCCATAACAGACCTTCACCCCTCCACTTACAATCTACAAAATCACTTCCTCTCAAGTGCTAACCAGATCCCCCTTCACCTACTAGCCCACATTCCACTTTAAATGTCTTTGGTGAATGGGAACCATTCTAGTAAAGCCCTTGCCTATGTTAAAATGGAACTGTCTCACGTAGGCACTCTGAACAGGTGGTGTGAAGGATGAGTGTGTCTGTGGGGGGCCGGGGGGGAGCCAGCCTGAAGCTTTGTTACTGCTGTCAATATGCAGGGTGACCAGATGTAATAACCACAAAAGAGATCAAGGCACCCCACAATGTAGGACATCCAAGAAAAATGCAGGGCATAACAAAATAAAAGCTGAAAACGCCCGTGTATTTATTTCGTGTGGTTTATTTAAACACTCTATTACATATTATTAAATTTAAAAATATATTACATCTAATCTATTACATGTAATTTATTACAAGAAGGTTATGTGCTACATATAATTTATAACATATAATTTATAAATTAACAGAAGACTCTGCACTGCCTGCAGGAGCCCACTTTAGGGAAGACATATAAGTTCTTTTCCAGGACATGAGGCTTAAAAGAAGACATCTGGTCATCCTGTCAATATGGGGGGGGGGGGGCACACAGTATGGATTTAAATGGTAGTGAAAGCAAAGTACTAAAGCATCCCTGCTCTCCTTCCGTTGTTTCACCACATTTTGAACAGTGCTATGCTATGCTATTTTTTTAAAGAGATAAAATCAGGCCAAACACACGCATTAAAAGCACTGGCTCCATAGGGAGCCATGGAACCCAGCCAGGGGAGCCACAAAATCTTCACAAAAAACCCACCACACTGTACAATACATAGGATTGTAACCCTAAAGGGGAATCGCAGCCAGTGACCCAGTAGGTCAAGGGAGCCGCCAGTCAAAATGTTTGGGAACCACTGCAATAAAAGAAAGATGTGATTTGGCCCTAAGAGAAGCTGCTTCCTGATCAGTGTTTCCCTCTCCTTTTGTAGGTGTGGGCACCACCTTGGCATGTTTAGGAAATCCAAAACTGTGTGTGGATTGAAAAGAGGCCTTAAACAAATCTTAGAGTAAAACCAAGGGTCAGTCCAGATAGCTGCTCTCTGAAGTGATGGTAGCACTAAAACAGAAAGGTGTGAGGGAAGAAAGTACTCAACAGAAACAAAGCATCCATTTAGCAGGGAGATTTACAGCCCAATCCTGAGCTGCACGGGGCTGCAGCGGTGCAAAAAATGGCTGCTGCGGCATCCTGCACACCCCAGGCAGCTGTCAGTGGTTCCTTGGGAGAAGGGGACTTTCCCCACCTTCTGCCTCCCCGGCACACCTCTTCCCCGCCTGTCTCCCCCCTCCCTGAAATGCCGCCTCCCCCCACACCTCCACTTACCGCTGCTTGGTGGTCCGCATGACCGCCAAGCCGCACAGCTCAGGTGCCTTCCCAGTGCTAGGGCCCGCGAACATGCCTTATGGCAGGTTTGCCACAGTACGCGCCAGTGGTAAGCCGGTGCGCTGAGCTCAGGATTGGGCTCTCAGTCTCAAGGTTTAGGCACAATCATTGCTGAGCTACAGCCTTCAATTGTGCTATAATATAATAATAATAACAGGTATTTATATACCGCCTTTCTTGGTCTTTATTCAAGACTTTATTCAAGGCGGTTTACATAGGCAGGCTTTATAAAATCCCTTATTAAATAGGGATTTTTACAGTTTCAAAGAAGGTTCTTTCTTTCAAGAACAACTACATTCAAGGTGTTTCATTCCGATCTGGCTTCACATTCTGGCCTCCATCCTCCCACGCTCTGAGCAGATGGAATGGCTCGGCTTCAGCTTGTCAGCTGCTCCAAGGTCGCACGGTGCCGGTGGCCTCGAACTGGCGACCTTGTGGAAGTTATCTTCAGGCAGACGGAGGCTCTACCCTCTAGACCAGACCTCCTGCCCACTGGTTTAGCAAACTCTGTTCCAGGGAACTCTGAGGCTGGAACTAGATCTTATGGAACATGTGCAGCAATTCTTTTCCCTCTCTTATCTAATAATATCTAGGAATACAGGATGTTATTTCCTTTTGCACTTCCCTACCCCAGACTTATTTCATTGGCTGGCCCAGCAGTGTGAAACTCACAATGCAATGACATTTGTGCTATAAAATATTATGAGAGGGTGCTAGAGGAGGAGGAATGCTAGGACTGCTGCTTTTGGGGATAGCCACATGTATTGTATTGTCCTGATCTGGCCTGAGGTTGCTTAAAAGTTTATCAAGGATTTCTGAATGAGAAAAGCTCTGTGCAGGAGTACGGTAATTGTAACCATGGATAATGTCCACTGTTACAGGGCTAATATGAGCATGCCAGCAATTCCTGCCCCTCCCCCATACTGATGTGCTCTGTAGTTCCCTTGTGCCTTTCAGGGAACGCTCCATACCCTTCAGATAGCATCTTGTGCAGATGCAGATAGGGACTTCAGACGTGATATGCCTCTCCGGGTGTCAGAGGCTACCCCATCATCCAGATCATTCTGGTCCTATGGCAATTAACTGGGATCTTCTGAAGATAATGGAAGTCCATAGCACAGAAGACCATCTGGGACTTGAATCAAGTTTATAGCTCCCCCCTGCTCCCGTCCCCTCTGTTCCCATCCCCTCTCCTTAACAAGGGCAGGTATAAGGCAAAAAAGATTAAGCAGGCCCAGGGATATCACTTCTACCATCCCTTCTCCCCATTTGACTGGCCAGGACAGTGGTGGCATCAGGCAACAAATCTCCTCTTTTGCCCATCCTTTGGGGAGGAAAGCAGAGGGCACACGCATTCTCACACACACAAGAGACTTACACAGCGTTGGAGAGCACTTGGGAATCTGAGAGCTTCCTATTTTCTCCTCCACCAAGAAAGTAAAAGGAGCTATAAATGCCTCCACAGGCTGAAAAAGGTGCCTTTTTAATTGCCTCTCCACCCCAGCCTGGCAATCTGGAAGTTTCATAATCTCTGGGGCCTTTTTTTCCCCCTAGCTAGTCAGAGAATACTGGAATTGCAGGCCAGTCTTTCCCATCAAAATCCAAGGGGGAAGCCATTTTGCTGAGTCGTTGGTAGCATAGCAATGTTTACATTTCTAGTAGTCTACATTCTTTTTTCCCTCCCCCTGTTTTGTTATAGTCACTTCCAAAAGAGACAGAGAGTTCTCTTTCATGCCTATAATTAGGTAGAAGGCTGAAGAGGTGGAAACCCCAACAAAGTCAGTCTGGGGCTGACTGGAACCTGGAACCCTGGTCCACAGTCTCCTCTTACTCCAAATCTCAGTAGGGATTCAGCAAGGGAGGAACTTCTTTCATGGATAAAAGGGCTTGTAGTTCAACCAGTCAAGAAGGCCAGCTCTTTTTCAGCTAAAGCCTCATCTTGCAGACCCAGATCCCACTTGAAATGCAAAAGGAGACATAAGGAACGTAAATCATATTACAGCTCCCACAGTGGGTATTCCAGAAAAAATGCAGGCACAGGCCTCCTTCTACCAGTTCATCATCCAACAGGCCTGAATCTCAGAACTTGTCCTCCTACTCCTCCCCAGAACATGGAGCAAAACCTTACGCAAGAATACTCTCTCTCTCTCTCTCTCTCTCTCTCTCTCACGCACACCCTCAGATGTTCCCATGGTATCATCTGATGAGGACACTGACACAGTTTCTAACAACCATGAATACTGGTTCTCTGTGGAAATGTTTCCCAGTTGCGGACCTACCATAAGGACTGTTGGGGCAAAAGCCCCAGGCGCAAAGAACAGGACCCTGCAGAAGCCTCTCTGAAGCTCCCAACGGGGCAGAAACTGTGCTTCTGGTTTTCCAGAAGCACAGTTTAAAGCGTCGGGGAACCTCACAGAGGTTTCTCCGATGTTTCCTGGGTTGTACATGGCTCTGTGAGCCTCATGTGGGTAGGGGGGGAGCCGATTTCTGCGCAGGGGGTGGCAGTAGCCCGCGGGGGGCACCATCGCGGACCTTTACCCCAGGTGCAGGGCTGGGGAGGTCCTCTGCTGATGTTGCCTAACTTTTTGTCAAAGTACAGCAGATACTGCAGTTGTCAGATAATAGGGCAGAGGCAGAGGATACAGGCTCTGCTAGTCTAAAGGGGCCAAGTCTGACAGCACAGAATTTACTGTTGAGAAATTGGTTGAGAAATCGGTGTTGAGAAATTGGTACTGTATTTTGTTCCCAAGGTGAATTCTGTGTTCTAAGGGGCACAGGCTGTCTCTCTCCCTTCCTTTTGTCCTAAGCCTATTTGTGCACAAGAGTAAAGGTGGCACACTGCAGACGTCTGCAGGACACTGGGGTTTTACATGAATAGGACTAAAGAGTCATGCAATGCAGAGGCATGTTTGTTTGTTTTTCCACGACAAGTACTTTGGGAAAAAGGTTTCTGCAAAATGCTTCAGCTACTGCATTGTGGTGGTTCTTAAGACCATGGGAGAATCTCTTCCAGAAGGTACTGTGGCCCATTCCATCTTGGGGGTTGCTCAGAGGCAACCCATCACTGCACTGTGATGGAAGAGATTTGCTGGGTGGTGCCATGGGTAGTGTTCATACTTTTGTGAGGCACTGTAAAGTGGACAAATGGGTATTGGTCGATGTACCTCTCAGTCAGCAGACGCTGGTAGTGTCACAATAATTATCTGTGGGAGATCCCACCCAGGGTGATGACAGCTGTTGTCCATCCTAAAGGTTCTGGAGTGTTCTCTGGAAAGCACAGGAGAAAGGAAAGTTTTGTACCATGAGGTCCTGTTCTCTGTCCCTTTCAGAGGGCACTCCACCTGCCTCAGTGGTCTCTGAGTTCAGCAATCTTCAAGGCTTCTGTCTTTGCCGCAGAGGTAGGGAGGTAGATAGGGACCCCTGGGTGGGGGGTCCCACTTGTCTCTGGATTTTTCTGGTTCAGGCCCCAGTGTTCCTGTCAGTGGCACTGCGTTGGTCCAAGGGACAGCATGTTCAGCAGTCTTCGCTTCTCTTTTAGTTCAATATGGAGAATGGGTTAGCCCCTTCCCCTAGAAAGGGGTATCAAGTCTGAAGTTCCTGCCTGCAGCTGCAGGAGAAGGTGCTACCCAAAGTTTCTGGAGTGCCCTCTGGAAGGCACAGGAAAACAGAAATTTAGAGTAAGAAATTTTCCTTTCTATCTTCCTTTCTATTTATCCTTTCTATCCACCTTCCCCAGGATAACATTAGTCTACAGAGACAAATACTTATCCGAGGACAGATCCTCCCTATGATGTAGAACACTAGCTGCCCAGTATTCTAGGGCACAGAGAGAAATTCTCCATTTATGCTTTCCTACAAGGTGGAGGGCAAGATTACAGTGTGTATCAGTACCATGACTGGGGCTTGCAGGCATGCTCCCATCCCCCCATGTCCATGTTCACTGTGTGCAGGTACATTATGTATGAAAAGGGCTAAGCTTAACTACAAGATTCATTTAAAGACAACTGACCCAGCACCACTGATCTCCTGCGGTGTGCAGCCATAGGGGAGTGTTGGGTGTGGTGTGCTCTCAGTTAATGCAGAATGGTAGTGAGATCAGTTCTTCTCTTGAACAAAATATGCCAAAGACTTTTCTGCAACAATCAGGAGTTAAGTGGCAGATGCACTGGATCCTTTTGCAGACAAGTCCATGTGAAAGTCATCATAAGTTTGAAAGCCTTTACCCTGGGTCTACTTGCATTATCAAGAATCACCACAGTGATTGGTATAGCCCCAGACTGGGAATTTGTGGGTCTCCAGCATGCTGATTCAAGTTGCCTGAGGCCAAACCTGTGTGTGATGCTGAGTGGTATATCGTTTGCTGCCCAAGATTTTCCCTCACAAAGAAATGCAGCCACAGAGACCGCAGTCTACCACGGAAGACCTGCTGAGGGGACAGGGGCTTTATAATCCATCCCTCTCTGGTGGGGTTTCTGCTGAAAATCTCTTCTCCAGCAGTTTTTTCCCCCCGTGGGAAAATGTCCCTTCCCCCTGCCGGTTTTCTGAGGCTGATTGCATTCCCTTCAGCTAAATTTTGAAGAAAAAAACCCTCGAAGGAAAAGTATACGTAACTGAGTTACATGTAGTTTGGCCCTTGACTCATGAAAATGCTGTCATCTCTGTAAGAAGTATCCGTTCAGAAGTATCTTTCAGAAGTATCTTTTAATAAAAGTTCTGAACAGGAGGCTGGATGAGCGTGGGCGCAGAGTTGGTCATTCAGTCCTGCTAGGCACTGATGAGTTCATATTAAACCAACAATAAAACAAGTGTTCTATGTCTTTCTTTAAAAAAAAAAAGTTTCCAAATGTCATTTCCAGTTCAGTCAGTTTAGGCTCTAAGAAGAATTCCCACCAAATTTTACGTCAGCTATTTTGAGGAAGGGTTTAAAATTAAAAACCTTTTACTAAGTTTAAACTTGACTTTCCCAGGAGACCTACGATGTTTAAAAACACTGTTGCCATTTTGAAGAGTTCAAAATAACATCCCAGAAGGGATCTTTCAAAAGCCATCCCTGCAAAGAGCCTATTCTTTGGGCTTCAGCAGGGTCAGCTTGCATTTGATTTATGATATTTGTTTCTCATTTAGTTGTAAAAGTGGTGCCATAATTCAAATCTCATAATTAAATGTAATTTAGTGAAGCTGCTCTGTATTTAGTATGTGCTGAAGGAATGGCTTTTCCAAGCCTGTGAACGAGATCAAATACAGTCGTTTAGGTTTCTGGACAAGAGACGCTCTATTGCTAGTGTATTTCTCTCATACTTCTTCATACCTTAACTTTTTTTCTGTTCAGAGACAACCTCTTCATAGGAAAACATGTATGCAGTCAGATATCCAGTTTGTTTTGCCCTAAATTCATTGAGTTGCAACCAGAATTCTAATTTTTTTTTTTTAACTCAGGGTTAGGATAGAGAAACAGTAGTTTCTCCTTCTTGTGAATGTGGCCTTCCCATTTTGTATATGCCTAGGGGCTATCTAAGCTAAAAATATATTGGTTTTATATCAATTTGACTGGTATAGCTTCCCTCAAAGAATTCTAGGAACTGCAGTTTTGTGAGGGCGTTGAAAATTCTCTGTTTTCGAGCCCCTCTGGCAAAACTACAGTTTCCAGATTTCTCTGAGGTAATTAACATTAAACCAGTTTGTCCATAATGTAGATATGCCCCTGGCTACTTGATGGATGGTGTGTCTTGATAATAGTGGCAGGAGCTTTATTTATGAACCATTCCCATTTGCTTCTTAAATTGTAACAATTACCCATTTAGACTGTTGGGCCTGGCCCTTTGGATGCCTCCCATTATTCCTTCTGTACTACTGCTCATACTGCTCGGACTCAAGGTTTTTCTTGCTTTGTCTTGAGTTTATGCCTTTGTACTCCTGACTGTTGTTTTGGGGAGCCTTCCGTCAAGGTTATGTGCCAGCTCTAGGTAGGCTGTATTCTGGTTTGTTCTCCGAGATGGACTTGAATGGATGGACTTAGAGATTTTGGGATACAATTCAAAGTGAGGCTATGAGACTTCAGCATAAAAACATGTGTACATTGAAACATTCATTCTACCTACAATGCATGCATATGTGCACAGATACTGCTATGTGATACTGCTATCCATACCCTACCTTACGTTCTATGTACACTTAGGGCCCAATCCTGAACAGTGTGCGTTGGCTTACTGCCAGCGAGCGCCAGTGGTAGCCACCAGTGCTGACTGGCACTGAGCTACTGCTGGGCGGCCGCCAGAGCTCCATTGCTCGATGATTGCATGAACTGCCGAGCAATGGAGAGGTAAGTGGGGCGTGGAGAGTGGAAGCATTCCGGGGAGGGGAGAGGCGGGTGGAGAGCAGGGAGGAGGCGTTCCGGGGAGGGGTGAGGCGGGAAGAGGGCTGGGAGGAAGCATGCCAGGGGAGGGAGGGAGGCAGGACCAACGAAGCAAAGCTCCACCGGATCCAGAGCCCCTTTTGGGCTCATCGCCCTACATGGATGCTCTTGATTCACTGCTGACCTTTGGATTGGTGGTGAATCGAGTAGCCCCATTGTGGGGCTGCCCTTGTTATCCGGGAGAAGGGGATGAAAGTTATTTTTTCCTGAGGAGTAGACAGTGGCTGCCTGGAGCGTGCAGGATGCTGCAGCAGCCATTTTCAGCACCGCTGCAACCCCGGGCAGCTCAGGATTGGGCTGTTATATACCCATAAGAACATAAGAACAGCCCCACTGGATCTGGCCATAAGCCCATCTAGTCCAGCTTCCTGTATCTCACAGCAGCCCACCAAATGCCCCAGGGCCATTTTACAATATTAACATATGTAGGTACCCTTTGCTACCTCTTTATTATCTCTGTGTGGCTTCTCCATCCTTTAATAGTGTTCCTAACTGTACCACTATCACTGTGCTCAATATACTTCTTGCGTGAAGTAAAGCTGTTCTTTTCTGTTCTGAGGCATCTTGGTTGGGGCTGGAGAAAATTCCAATTGGGACTAGTTCTAATCAGCAGGCTGCAAAAGCATATTCCATGCTGCTTTCTATGCCTGCCTCTGGCTACTGCCCCCACTGATGAACCTAATCTTCTGTAGCCTTGTTTGGCTTTCAGTTCTGGTTTCAGTTCTAAGCCAGGACATTCACCAACAGAATTGTGCCCAATGGACAACTTCCAAGAACAAAACAGTTCCTCCCTTTTCCACCTCTCTATGTCTTCATGGGAAAAAAAACAAACCCCTTCATTATATTACTTCTGAGAAACTAAGCATAGAATGAGAGAAGGTTTTATTAAGAGCGGCCTTTAAATAACTCCACGGTTCAGGATAATGAAATTACCTGCACTAACCCCACAAGGAAAGCCATACAATTGCTCTTGCAATATCTTTCTTTTTTTACCTCACTCTGCTGAAAAATGGTTTGTTTGTTTGATTTAATTTTTAATTTTCTATTTTTTTTTCACTCGGTTGTGAGCACTGGAACGAAAAGTCCTTCAGGAATCACTTACTCAGCACATTCTACATCTTTTGAAATTATTTTTACTCTCAACAAGATTTTTTAGCTATTCATACCTATACCAGAACAAGATTATCAGCACACCATTTGCTTCCAATGCTTCCAGCTCTTTTGATATTCAAACCTGTAGGTCAAATGAATAGTTACTTAAGTTTCCATTACACACACACACACACACACACACAGATTCTTGAGGTAACTGTAATTTTAGGCCACAAGAATGCTTTTTCCGGTATGAGTTTCCTCAACTGTTGTGGTCTTCCCAAGAGGGCTTACTTAGAATTACAGGTGTTTCACTCTGGAAATACTTAAAATATAACCTTTTTTCTGTAATGTGACCTATGATATGGTGGCAGAGACTGTGCCATTAGTCAACTCTCAGTTATGTTTCTGGAAAATTACATGTATATCAAAAAAAGTGTACATGAGAGCCAGCGTTCTCATGGAAAAAAGAATGGGGAGGAGATGGAGACAGTGGATGGGTGGATGAGGACTGGGATGGGGACGGGTTCAGTTGCGGAAATGGTGCGTGCCTAACCCAAGTCCCTTTCCCAGTCTGATTCACCTGTGCAGATGTGAGGGTTTCCCTTTTTACTCTCCCAGTAAAGGATCTTTGGTATGCAGATTGCTAATCTCAAACTATTCTTCCTTCCTCCTCCTCCTTCCCCAAATCCTTTTCCAGCTATATAGCAAGCAGGCCTCTCTCTCTTCTCCATCCAAGTGTAGAGTTCTCAAAAAGTAGTTCCTTTTCTTTATGACAACATGTTTTGAAGTGATCTTTTTAACAGAGGTCTCCCAAACCCTGCTACATAAACCAGCTATGCTGACAGTACCAACCCTCAAATAATTACTCTGCATGCACAGAAGGGTAAGAACTCAGTCCCAGCAAGGCCAAAGCTGAAATTGCCTATGGAGACTTGGCTTGGAATCTTTTTTTCCTTCTCTGTGAATGCAGTCAGGACAAATAGTTCTACCCAAGAAAAACCCTCCTTGATTGCAAACCTGAAAGACCAGGAGAGCTGCTGTGAATGTCTTCCTTTGGGTTATCTTCTGCACCTGGTGTTGACAGTAGCCATGATTTCTTGCTAGCACCAAAATGGTGGCCGGAATCTCCTGGCAGTAGGAAGGGTGTTTGCTGCAATGATCAATGCTGATGGGTATGATCAATTCTCATTTTGATGGGTATGCTAGATATTTGTTCCATTTTGTGCTGAAATTGTAAGAGGTTTGCTGTCATTGCTGACTAAATTGTGATATAGAAAGAGCGAGAGGGGATGCTGGACAGGCAGTCACCATGTGCTCTGCTGGGAAAGCCAGTGCCTTGGAAGCCTTATCTTTTAAACAATAAACATCAAAATCTGTGCAGGAGATGAGAAGCAGATACTGGTGTGGGAAAGAAATTCCCCCAGAGACAGCATTGATTGGAGTAGCATCTACTGAAGTGGGGAACAAAGATTCTGAAGAGAAGGCTAAAGTTTTTTTGGGCAAGTAAAATAGCAGGGTTGTAATAACACATGTTCTTGAATTGACTTTTATAGATGTTGTGGAGCATTGTACTACTACAATGGGGTAGTACAGGGGAAAAAATATACAGATTGACAGTGTGTGAGTTTGCCTGATTGCTTGGGAAGCCTGATAAGAACATGACCCACTGGATCAGGCCATAGGCCCATCTAGTCCAGCTTCTTGTATCTCACAGCGGCCCACCAAATGCCCCAGGGAGCACACCAGATAACAAGAGACCTGCATCCTGGTGCCTCCCTTGCATCTGGCATTCTGACATAGCCCATTTCTAAAATCAGGAGGTTGCATATACACATCATGGCTTGTAACCCTTAATGGATTTTTCCTCCAGAAACTTGTCCAATCCCCTTTTAAAGGTGTCCAGGCCAGACATCATCACCACATCCTGTGGCAAGGAGTTCCACAGACCAACCACACACTGAGTAAAGAAATATTTTCTTTTGTCTGTTCTAACTCTCCCAACACTCAATTTTAGTGGATGTCCCCTGGTTCTGGTGTTATGTGAGAGTGCAAAGAGCATCTCTCTATCCACTCTGTCCATCTCCTGCATAATTTTGTATGTCTCAATCATGTCCCCCCTCAGGCGCCTCTTTTCTAGGCTGAAGAGGCCCAAATGCCGTAGCCTTTCCTCATAAGGAAGGTGCCCCAGCCCTGTAAACTGTCCTATCCACATGCAACAGATGGGGTGGGTTTTACTTTGTTGCAAGAGGATAGATGTGACTTGATGTGCAACTGTCAGGAGTTGCATTCATTTAATAATTTATATTCTAATATTTCAGAACTCTCAAAGCAACTTGAAACAAGGCCCCCAAGATACACTGAATAAGCAAGCATTTCAAAATCAGCAAGATCTACCTTGTATTAATAAAGTTGTGGATTATATTGCCTTAAACCTGACAAGCTGTAAGTCAACTGTTACAGAACTACTGACGGTATTAAGGGAGTCTGGTGATATGGTGGAACTGCGTATCAGTAATGTCAGTTTATACTTATTTTGTTTAAACCTGGCATTAATAAAAATAAAGATTAGGAAAAAAAGCAACATTGCAAGATGGGGGGTTAGTTTTGCTTTTAATAGCAAGAAGCTGTTAAGGTGAAGCTGTGGTGAGGAGGTGGGGGGGCTTTAGTACTTTGCCCCATGGTAACTTTGATCCCAATTGTGCCCACCATACACTGCATTGCATTGACTTTCAGTTGGTTTCCCCCCCCCCCCATCTAGAAAAAGTAGTGTGCAGGAAGGATCAAAGCTGTGATGGGGCAAAGTACTAAAACTCCATGTGACTCTAGATTTCAGATCAGTATTTTCTGCTTCAGGCCCTTTGAGGAGGTAGACCTTCTGCATGTGCTCAAGTAGGCCCACCTCCTGATGTCACCACTACTTGGTCACACTTCTTATTTGGCTCTCTCAACTGCTCTTTCCAGTCTACACCTACTTGTGAACGGCACTAAAAGTGTAAACCAGAAGCTGTATTGTCTCAGCATGTTTCAGAAGTTTTATTCATTTGCTGGTGACAAAACTAGTAGCATAAACAGAACAGGGGGACTAGTATAATACTAAAAGCTGGAAGAAGGGGTAAGAATCAGGGATGGGCTGCTCGACTTGTAAGACTCGGACTTGAATTGCTAAACACGTGTTTCCCGAACTCCAGCGAACTCGAGACACAGGTGTTTTGAAACCAGAAGTAACTCAGAACTTGGGAGTTTTTCTGAGGAAGAAGTGCTGGTGCTTCTGCACTGCTATAAGCAGAGCTTTTGTTTACAGATGGGATGGGGACATCATGAGAATGTTAAAGAGAACTCTGACACACATGCGCTGCCAGCAGTTCCGTTTTTTCTGCGGAGTCTCAGAAAGACTGACTTGAGTCAAACAGCCCAAAAGGGCTCTGACCATGTCCTGAAGGCCACCTATTAAGACTCATGCACGAATTGAGTCAAAGGTTACTTGGAACTTGACTCAAGTCTTGTTGTGGTGGATTAATGCATCCCTGGTAAAACTTTTAGAACACCGCAGATTTCTGCAAATGAACTCAAATTCTACTGCACATATCCTGCTGATAGGACACCCTGCTCCAGGGATCATGTCACTGTCTCCCCGTGGAAATACAGGAGAGTCTGATGAGTACTGGGCGGGATGTCATTTGTCACCAATTACATCATAAAATGAAATATTAATTACATCTCAACTGATGTCCAAGAGGTGACATTTGTAAAACTACATTCCATGCACTAATTGGAACAATTCAGTAATGAATGTGCCATGTGGGGAAAGTAGCACATTTTTCCAGGTAGAGAATATTGCACTTCCTGAGTGGGAAATGGGCATATCCCTGCATTACTGTATAGTGAGGGGAGAGCAAGTGAACTGTGTGCAATGACTGAGAAAGAAATGCTGATTTATTGAACTAAAGGCTTGATTATGTGTCCCTAATTTCAGTTTTAGAGGCATAATTTAGAACCATACAGTGTGTTTTATGGACTTCATAGCATAATAGAAATACTCATTGTGTTCTGTGGGTTTATGATATTTTGAAACAAGGGACAGTTTTGGTTGTTTTAAATAAACACATGAATGCACGTGGACACACGCAAATCTGGCAACCCTTCTAAGACACATACTATCAGCAGGAGGAACCCTATCAAGTTGTGAGAGCTGGAGCACAGTATCTTCTGAGTGAGATGCAGAATGTTGATAGTGATTGACTAAGCACTTGTGATGGATTTATCACATCATAAAAACTTGTAGTGCTGAATATTACAAAAGATTTTGGGCTGTGAGTAAAAACAGTAGGACAGTCTCCTGCATAGTTGTGGGAGCAAATAACTTCATTGTTTTTAAACAGAGCTTGGTGTATTTCTGAGGAGTATTATATGATACTTAGTTATTTACTCATTACATGAGGCTCATCACTTGGTAGCTCATGGTTGACCTAAAGAAAGAACAAGATTGAATATAGCGCCGGTCCATCCATGAGGCCAGCTGAGGTGGTCGCCTCAGGCAATGGGTTGGCAGAAGGAGCCCATCTCCCTCCACCCACTTACTTCCGCTGCTTTTTCTCCCACTTTCTGGATTGGAAAAGGAAGAGGAAGTGTGGAAGAAAGAGGAGTGGAAGGAGCAGAACCTGGCACATTCCCAGGTAAGGGCATCGGGGGCATCAGGAGGTCTTGGACCAGCCTAACTTCTTGACCTATACGCACTCTATTTGTGTTTATCTACTCAGGTTGTGAGAGTAAGGATTTGAAAAATGTAGGCTTGATAAAAGTTCCTTTCATCCTAATGGGAATGTGGGAGTGGGACAGTCAGCTTTTAGTTTTTGTTCTAGGAAGGCAAAGAGAGAAAATGATGTGGGACAATATAGTTTCAGGAGAACAGGACAGGAAAAAGTCATGAAATGCCCAGGAAGTGAGTATGGGGAGAATGTCCCAAATCCAGTAAGTTCTCAGAATCCATTAAAGTTCATCTCTCCCACTTAGGCTAGCATCAAGAGATGTCATTTGCAGCTGCACTTGGGCACTGAACCCCACAGGGTGTGAGATCCTTAATCCATGCCCCCTCCTTCCCCTTCTGACACACCCCAGGAAACGTGCCAGACTATTATGACCACAAACCAGCAGTGAGATAATGCCTCTTATCTGCCAGAGCAACTTTTAATGTGGTTCTCTTGATTAGTGTTTAGAAACCAAGCAAACAATTGATTTAAAATAATTGGTAAATTATGATTAAATAAAAATGTTTATACAAAGGAGTTTGTCGTTGATATGATAAAATAAATATTTGCAGAAGGAACTTATCCTTGGCCCAGAGCCTGGTCCATGAGCTCTATGAGATTGACCGTGGTCTCATTTTAATAAAGACCAGAAGGCTTTCCAAGAAGACATAATGCCCCCCTCCACTTAACCACCCAGTGTTAAAGTATCAAAGCCCTTGTGGGACATCCGTCAGCTCACTGTGACATAGCTTCACGTTGAATAATCCTGTCATCTATGCTTCTCATGCCCTCCTGCAGGCTCAGACTAGACAACAAGTGAAGGTGGGAGGATGGTTTCGTGCCAGGGTTGCAAAGAAACACAAATAGAAGCATTCAGTCCTGCTCAGCCATTATTCCCAGAGGGCAGAGATGAAACTGGTACGGCTTATTGTCTCAAGAACATGCAGTCCCTGCGCATATCTCTGGTGAACATTCAAAAAGGTTAAAATTGCTTCGATCAGCTATCTGGACTGGGGGTTACAGTCACTCCCGCATTATGTCCCTGTTTCCTTCCAAATGCTGATTGGTGGGTTTTAACCTGCGTTCACTGCTTGCATCTCTACCAGGACATGCGATGCAGTGTGCTCCCTTTCCCGTTACTATAAAATTATTGCAAAGAAATGCTGCCCTGAAATTTCTTGACTTGCAATAATAAAACTATAGTGATTTCAAATATTAGGTAACATAAGGTTCCAGCAATTTCAGACTATGAACCACTATGGTTAAAAAAATGCAAAAACCCCTCAAAAATCAACAAGTGCTAAGGGGGTTTGTTACTCTGGAACAAATTATTCACAAGCAGCTTTACATTCTAACCAGTGTGAAGGGCCAAACTGCACATTACTTTTAATGTATTATAAGGCATGCTTAAAATTTGCAACTCTTTTTCTCTTTTTTTTAATAAAGAGTAACTGGGGGAAGGGCAATCTGGATCAGAGATCTTGGGAGGGCTAACCTTTTCTCCCCTGTTCTCTTTCCTCACCAAAAATCTCCCCAGCCATGATTTGGTAAAGTAGCCAGTAGTAGCTTGTGGGAAGCAAGGGTTCCCCCCTCATTCCTTGCATGCTGCAACTTCAGTCTGGCTTCCTCACCCCAGCTGCTTTTGTAAAAGAAAATAAGATGCCAGTCCTAAACATGCCTCTTAATTAATGCATTTAGGTCCTGCAAAGTCTGGCCCTTAGAGCTGTGCTGTATCAGAAGCTGTTTGATACCATTCTCATCTCCCCTATGAGTGTTCTCTTTCTTCTTCAGTGCTCCGAGCAATTGGATCTCCTCCCTGGCAGAATGATTCTGAACGCATTAACTGGAAACATGTTTTCTGTGGAGATTATTTCTTAGCAGATAGGTTGTGCCTGAACCTAGCAACGATTCCACTGCTTTCTTTATGCTGGTTTAGATCTCCTTATGTATTAATATTTAATTACTGATAGTCTGTAAACGTCTCTAATCTATTTGCATTCAGTGGCTGAAACTAAAATTGTACAGATTAAAGCACGTTTGTAGATTGTCATGCATCTGGTTATTTGTGGTGAGCAAGTATCACCTCAAACAACCAAGGAGGGAAGCCTTTGTAAATTGAAACAAGTGGTTTTTTGTTGCAAGCTTTTAACTTCTGTGTATTTAGTTGTTAAGACCAAATTAATTGATACTGTTTTCTTAATTTGCTGAGCATTCCAGTTGCAAGATTGGGCTTCTTTGGTGAAGAATGTATGGGTCCTAGACCATGATCACTTCTGAATGTATCACATTCTTAACTTCTACCCTGCCTTTCCTCGGAGATAAAAGATGCAAACTCATATTGGGTCCTACGTTGCTGATACACACCCCATTGGCCAAAAGGAATTCAGCCTGCAGAACTGATGTTTGGCTCAGTTCTCTAGCTGGCTCTGGAGTCTGGCTGCTAAAGAGCAGATAACATATCACAGGCACTATACACCAGAGAGTTTTGTGGAAAAGGGAGGATGCTTTGCCTGGGGAGAAATAATAGTTTTTAGATAGATGAAGGTGGTATGATAGGCATCATTTTTTGATGATGGATACATTCATTTCTTTCATTCTACTTTGGTACCATTCTGAATGTCCCATAGCTGGTAATTATTTTATTTAAAGAGCTCATTTAACACAGTGTGTAGTTTGTCCCTAAGAATATGAAAAACTATAGTCTGCTCCGAAGAAGCCATCAGTGATGCATCATTATATCCAATTACCACATTTAGAACCCTACTCAAAAGTAAGTCTCACTATAGTCAATGGGACTTACTCCCCATTGGGGCTTACTCCCAGGTAAGTGTGGATAGGATTTCCTTATGGCCCATTCCTATGAAGACCTTGTGCTACCAGGCAGTGCAAAGTCCTCTATGGCTGTCACAATCTTCAACATGCATTCAAGCAGCAAGTGGCTGTGGTTGTGCACTAGCAGCTTGTTGTTGACCACTGGTGCCAGTAAGTCAGTGTAGTGCAGAAGTTCTCAAACTGGGGTGTCACTGTGCCCCAGCCTGAGAACCTCTGCCTCTACCACTTTAAGGGGCAGGGGGGATTTAGCCACATGATCCCCAGGTTCACCTGCTGTCAGAGAGGCCAGGGGCTGTTCTTTACTTACATGAGGAAGCAGCAAGGTCCTGGGAGATGTGGGGAACTTCGCGGATGTCCTGCAGGGCTCCCCAGCTCATGGAGAATGAAAATAGAACGATCGAGACCCTCTTCCGGTTTCGCAGTCGTAAAATGGAAGTGGGTTGCAATAATTCTATTTTCATTTTTTGTGACTTGGGAAGCTTTGCAGAGGCAACTGCAGGGCTCTCTGCACCTCCAGGATGCTGCTGTTTCCTTATGTAAGTGAAGAACAGTCCCTGACCCTCCCAACAGTGGCGCAATGCTAGAGATCACGCAGCTAAATTCCACCCTCCTCCGCCAGAACTTACCTCAGAAGTTTTACTTCCAAGGAGTTTGAGAACCCCTGATGTGGGGGGTGGGTGGGGGGGAGATGGTGGTGGGCGGAACAGGGGAAGGGTGAGGAGGGGTCAGATCTTTCCCAAGCTCTTCACCTATGTACCTTTTGTTAACTTTCTGAAATTTCACTAGCTTTTTGTGTAATAGGGGAGGGGAAAGTGATGCCTACAATGCCTTGTAAAAATCAATGGAGGAGGCTTCTACACCAGTGTTTCTCAAACTGTGGGTTGCGACCCACTAAGTGGGTCACGAGCCAATTTAAGGTGGGTCCCCATTCATTTCAATATTTTATTGTTAATTTATTAGACTTGATGCTACCATGGGATGTGACTGCATTTGGGGAAATGTTACAGACCTGTACTTTTAACAAGCTACTATGTATATTCTTTTAACAGTGATAGTAAATGGGACTTACTTCTAGGTAAGTGCAACCTAGGATCGTTAAAAATGTTCCTGCTTGATTATGTCACTTTCTGTCATGACATAACTTCCGGTGGGTCCTGACAGTTTCTCATTCTAAAAAGTGGGTCCCGGTGCTAAATGTGTGAGAACCACTGTTCTACATAAATTTGTGACTTACAGAGCACCAAGCAGCTAACCTGAAAACTGCTTCCATTGCGTATCTCCTCTGCTCTTGCTATACGCTTGTACTACGCTAGCAGACTTCCCCTTTCTTTTGGTGAAGCTCAAACAAACATGGGTACATGTAAGATCAGCAGAGAGAGTAGAATAGGCAGTAGTTTCAGGAAAGCACGGTGCTTCTATGTGTTAAGAAGGCAATTCCAGCATCCCCAAATCCTGCGCTGTGATGTGGAAGTGGAAATCAGGGGAAAGAGAGAGAGAAATGTTGTTCTGGAAACAGCATGTGAACTTGCTTTTTCCCTCCGTTGTATCTTTGTTGTGTGTTCCAGTGAGTTCTCATGAGGACATTCCAGATAAGCCCACCAGCGTTACATTGGCCTGGGGATTAAGATGCATACAATGATCTTTAAAGTGGGATGGAATTTGTGGTAGCAAAGCCAGCCTGCCCCACCCTGCACTCAGCGCACATTTTGCATCCCTTCCTTGATAAACACAACAGATTGTCATTTTTTTTTTACAATTAAATATTTATGCTAAGCAGAAAACATTTTGCATGATCTTTTAAACAGCCATGTCATCTTGCTCTTTTCATTCTCTAATCTTTCAGTTCTGAATCAGAAGTGAAGATTTTTAGCCTATTTACTAAGAAGTAAATATTATGATGAAAACATCAGACAGCTTAGTAGTGATTTTGGGAGAGTGGAGGAACATTTTCTGGTAGTGCTGTCAATTGCAAAACATCCCACCGGCTGCCAATGTACGAAGGGATTTTGTTCTTGTACGCCTAAATCATTGGATGCGTCAAGTCATAATACATGGAATAAACGGTGAGTATTTAGTTCAAGGACCTCAGCATTACTTCAACAGTGTAGCAGCTGCTGCTACCTGTATCCTTTATGCCCAACAGCATCAGAAGCTCCAAGTCATGCGGGCCAAGCATACAAACATGAAGCTTCCAGTTCTTTCCATGGCAGCCCTACTCCATTTCCTGGACACCCTCAGACCCTGAGCGCCTGATATTATAGCCCAGTGGTTTTCAAACTCTCAGGGAGAGTTTGAACTGCAGTAAGTTCTTGCTGGAGCGGGAGGGAGACAGCAACTTGATGCCCAGGATCGTGTCACACAAAGCGAGGATTGGCAGGGCTCCCCGCAGCTTAAAAAGTGAAAGTAGAGCGATCACGCTCCACTTCCGCAAAACTGGAAGTGGAGCGTGATCGCTGCGCTTTCACTTTTCAAGACCTGGGGAACCCTGCAGACCCTTGTGCAGGGCTCCCCACACCCCAGGAAGGCTGCTGCAGGGACTGGTGAGTGCATCCCAGTCCCTACAACCCCCTTAGCGATGCGATCCTTGGGATCGTGTTGCTGCCTTCCTCTCGCCCCCGCCCCTTAAGGGGAAAGTGGCCAGGGAAAGGGCTCACAGGCTGGGGCATTGCGATGCCCCAGTTTGAAAAGCCCTGCCAAAGCCTCTCAGGAAAGACACACATTGCAGTGGTTTCCTTGCTTCTTTAAGGGTGCAATCCTAACCAACTTTCCAGCACTGACCTAGCTGCAATGCAGCTCCAAATTAAGGTAACAAACATGCCCTTACCTTGAGGAGGCCTCCTTGACTGTCTCCCCGCTGCAGAATGCAGTGCATGCCACATTGGCACAGCTATGTCAGTGCTGGAAAGTTGGTTAGGTTTGTGCCCTAAGTAACAGTGTAAAGACACCAAATCCTTGCGCCTGACTCATGAGAACCTGTTTGGTGTAGGGCAGCGGACTCCAAGGTAAAGACTGCTATAAACCGGTAAAGCCATCCTCAGCACGAATGGAGCTTACCATTCCACCCCAGGGCCTCTCTTTAGCACCACAGATTGCCCCTAACCTTCATGCCAGCCAGCCGTGCATGTCTAGGCACAAAACCAGCTGGGGCGAGAGACCCCGGAAGCGACTGATGAGCACAAAGGTCGGTGTTGATCTGCAACATGAACAGGAGGCTTTTCCATAGAATTGTAAGCACCATTCACGAGGGGGAGGATTTCGGAGGGTTCTGCATCCAACCTGTGGACCACAATCTGGAGAACCCTAGAGTAGGAGTTAGAGTTGAGCTTGAATCAGGAAGACCTAGGTTCAAATCCATACAGTAAATCAGGAAGCTTACTGGGTGACCTCAAGCCAGTTACTATCCCTTAGCCCTGTGGTTTCCAAACTGTGCACTACAGTGCCTCAGAATGCCTTGGTGAACTCACAGTGGTTCCAGATTTCCTGGGTGCCATCTTGGGCAGCTGAGATCACACAAAATCTCACAAGATTTCATGCGATCTGAGGGGAGTGCTGATAACCTTTGCATCCTCCCCTGGCACCTCCGCAAGAGAGTGCTGTGAAAGAATTTTGTGATGCTAAGTACACCATGATCAGGGTAAATTTAGGAATTGCTGTTCAATGAAAGAAGCTCACGTGAAAAAACCCACACAAGAATTGACCATAGAAAAAGATTAATTTGATGCCTTCCTTGAGAGCTTGCAGACTATGACTGGGCCCTTATCAGTGTGATGCCCTCTTTCCTCTTTTGTCAGTAAGTTTGATGGCATTAATATGACATTAAAGAAGGATTGAGTGTTATATATATATATATAAAAAAGAAGTTGCAAATATAAGATAGTGAATAAAGCCCACAGAAACTTTGCCCAAATGATTTAGGATTAGGGTGGGCGGATTCAGTGGGTTAGGGTAAGGTTTAGGGTTAGGATTAGGTCATTGTTTCCCAAAACTCTACAGGGAAGTTGGGCACCTAGTAAGTGTTTGCAGAGGAGGGGTGAAGGCAGCAATGAGGTTACCAGGATCACATCATTGCCAGGAATGAAAGGGGTTTTTTTGTACTTACCAGGGGCAGCACAGGAATCCTGGGGTGGTGTGGGGAGCCTGTGGACACCTCCACAGGACTCTCCAAGCTTCCGAATTTCTAAAAACAGCGATTGTGACTTCTAGTTTGCGATCTTGAAACTGTAAGTGGGTCGTGATCATTATTTATAGACATTCTGAGGCTTGGGGAGCCCTGTAGAGGCAGCACTGTGATCACTGAGGAACCATTGCTGCCATCACTGCCATAAGGGGGAATGCCCTGCTTTCAGTTCCCCTGGTGGGTCATGACCCACCAGTTTGGGAACCACTGGGTTAGGGCATTTTTTTCATAGAAACCTTGTTATTCACTGTTACATTTGCATCTTGTTTTTTTTATTGTTTATATATAACACTTGGTGTTGTCTGTCATTTTAATGATATCCAACTTACTGAGGAAAGAAGACCTCACACTGGAGGTAAATGACAATGGCCCAGTCATAGTCTGCAAGCACTCAAGGATCAAGTCAATCTTGCTGAAGCTGAGCAGATTTTGACCTGACCAATGCCTGGATCAGGAGTCTGCCTTGGAATTCTGTTTATGTGCCTTGAAATCTGTGATGGAAGAAAGGTAGGATATACACATATCTTTTTACATTTACAATAAAAAGCTCTGTAGATAAAAATCCAAGTTAGATATTGTCAGAAAAGGACTTGAATCACGCTAGCTAATCACTTTTGAATAAAGTAGAACTTCAGAGAGCAGAAATCAGTGGCTTCAGGTCTCTTTGAATGTGTTTTATTTGAATCCTAGAGATACAAACTGACTGATCAACTAGCTGTATTGTCACTTCAGAGACAGTTTGTCCTGGTTTGTATGTGACTGGATTGTCAGCCTCTGGTGGCTCACAGCTATATGCGACTGTCTCGATTGAAAAACTTGTGCTCCAGTGTCCAAAAACATTTCAATTCAGAATGCTCGGGGTGCTATTGCAAATAAGGCTAGGCATGGGAGTTATTTTAAATGGTCAGTTGGCGCACTTGGAGATTTTTCAGGAGGGATGTGGGTGACAGGGCACTTTGAGAGGCAAGGAGGGAGAACATTGCGATGTTCGTACTTTCAGGACTTGGGGGAAAAAAAAACTTCTGTTCTTAGTGTTCGAGTTGCACGGCAAATTTGAATCCGCACAATGGCTCTGTGATTTCATGAGTTTCTGATAATTAGTTGAAGTCTTTGTGATTTTATGTGGGTTTATTCGTCGGTGATTTGTTGATATCACTAAAGTATAATGGAAAGTAACAGCCTTAACAAGAGCCGCTATGCTAAATAGAAGTTCCACTGATGTCACTGACTTAAATGCTGTCCTGAGGATATGCGTTCTTAAAATCCACTTGCAGGGAACTGTGCAGCAGCTGAGCCCTTCGTTCTCCTTGAATTCCTGCTTGCTGCTGCTCAGTAAACTGGAAAGAGTTAAGTAGGAGAGTCTGTTGATATTTCGAAGCAGCTCTGAACCCCTGCAGTCAGAGGGAGGGAGCCTCATGATTGGCCAAGTTCCTGTTGGTAGTAATAGCGGATCAGATATCAAACTTCTGTCTTTCCTAAAGACCCTTTAGGGATAGTCTGCTCCCTGCTAGACTATGACATCAGTCAGGACACCCGGTGATGTTGCTGATAGTAAACTCTGAGAAAGTAGGGGAGGGTGGTGGATCGAAAGGAGGGGTCTGCTAGCTAAAAGTTAATTAGCCCAACAAATTGCAAGGGCATGCAGTAGGTTTTTGTGGAGGATCAGTGCTGGATGGGACCAAACTTTTCCTAAGTCACACTTCTGCTGCTTTCTGCAATCACCTAAACTCCAAGGCGGGTAGATGAATTGTGATTCATTGGCTGTGTTCAGCTTTGCTTCTTGGAGCCCGTTAATGTTTTAAGTTGAGGGGCTTTCTGGCACTGGGAATTATCACAAGGCATCACCATGACACTTCTGGGGTCTGAGCATTCTATGCTGATTCGGAGCAAATTCAGATCAGGTAGGGCTAACACACCGAGAATTTCTTCTAAAACTTTCTTCTGTTGCAAGCCTCGAACGGAGGCTGTTTCTCATTAAACAGCATGCAAGAGAAATAACCAGGGAGTCGTAAAGCTGTCATGGGTTTGCTCTCACGAAGGCTACTCTGCAAATGAACAAATGCATTTTCCTTTCTGTCTGCTCCCTCTTTTTCTGTCCTTTCACTACTTGCAATTTATGTCTGTGGTCTAGCATTTTTTTTTTTTCCTAATCAATTTAATTCTGAGCTTTCCTCGCCTTGGCTTTTTTTAATGTGTATGTAGATACAAAGATTTGGATCAGAAATCCATAAGGGCTTTTGTGACAGACAGTATCCCTCCTCCCATCTGTATAAGTCAGGTGCAGTACTGTATATGCCGGCCTTGATGCTTTACTCCAGCATGCAGGCAGCCAGTTTTGTTCTTTTAGGGTTGTGACTAATTGGACAAACATGAATTTGCAGAAAGGCATCATTTTTTTTAGAAGTACAAATAACAAATGGAACATGCAAAATATTTAAAATGACATCACCAGAGAAATAAAGCTAGAGCCAAACGACTGATTGCCATTTTCTGAAGCTTTGCAACAAAAAAACATGTACCAGATCTTCAGACTGGGTTGAAGCCCCCATGAGGGGCTTCTTCTTTGAGGACCTTCCGTGTGAATAAAGGTGAGTGACAGTGAACAAGGACAGGGCAGAATCACTTTGAACTTAGTCCCAGTGTTTTGTCACCATTACTTAAACATAGTATAAGGGAGAGGAGGGTTTGTCTGCGTGCCTTTATACTTGCTGGCATTAGTTTTGGTTATAGCAGCTATTATTTTTAAGGAAGTTGTGCTCTTGCCGTCCCAGAATGTCTCTGTTCTCCATTCAGCCAATGAATGTAGAGCATAATCACATTCAGCATTCTGATGCTGCAGTTTTCCCTTATCTTTTGCCCATTCCAGAATGTCACCCACTCAACATGGGGAGGAGTGGTAGTCGCGTTTGATCTCTAGTACACCACAGAGAACAAGAAAGATCAGAAACTTATCATACTGATTCTAAGGCACTTGCGTATTTTCGGGACGTTTGAGACAACTGGGTGGTCAACTGCAGTGTTTGCTTAGAAAATATAAAATTGGCAGCTAGTTGAAAACTCCAGAGTTGTATGTACAAGTGCAAGGGGCTTTGTCTGGCTGGGGTTCTATACAGTTTGGGTTCAGTGCTTTGCTGTGGTTTCTGTATCACTGTGATCTTGCATTTCATGAGAATAAGTCATTCCTCAGAATCCTTTGGTATATTATGTTAATGGTACAGCACCATTCACTGGAAAGAAGAGGGCTCGCTCTCTGAGCCAGTAATTCCATAGCAATACTGCCACCTTCCTGAAGCAAGGAGGACACAGTGGTGGTGGCTCTGGACCACTGCATTCTTTTACAGTGAGCCAATATTGTTTTTAAAACTCATTTCTGTGTTATTTTTAAAGGCGGGGGTGTCGGGGGTAGGGAGATTACGGAGCTGAGGGTAGGATCGCCGAACATATTTTTCAAATGATTCTATTCTAAAAGTAAACTTTATGACTCTTCGAGTCACATACATTTTGTTCCTTTTGGTGTTTCTAAAGGAGTCAGTTATGGGGGCATTCTTCCAATCATGGATCTCTTTCCCACAATTTAATTACCACCTCCTTGTCTTGGGGCAATGATATATAGGGTGCCAGTGTGACTGTGCCCATATTATTTTGGTGCCAGTGTTATGGAAACCTTTTTCTATATGGTGAAAGAAGTTTTTAAAAGAGTGCCCATGAGCGCACTCCATCAGAACATTAATACATCACTTACCATGGGATGTAGGAATAGCTGGGAATTGTTAAAATTCTATGAACAACCCACAGACATGGGGGAAAGGGTAGAGGTGTTGGGTGGTCACATTGCCTATTGAGCGGGATAAAATGGGCAGTGATGGTGTACCTACTGTAGCAAGGACAAAGTGACAAAGGGGCTAACCTCAGAAGTACCTTTGCTCCAAAATCACAATTGCACAGAACGGGGATCACATACTATCTGTTGGGAATGGGGACATTGGTTGTTGTGGGAACAGACCACAGATCCCTCTTGTTCAGTCTTGTACCTCTCCAGACAGGATGTGTAAGCAGAACATGGTTGCTTGTCCCATGCAGCGCATGGCACAAAAGTGGTAGCCAAGATACATGTACTTGTTTGTGAAGAAGTGAGTTATGCTGCAGGATTGGAAAAAGAAAGTTTTCTCCATTTTTTTTTTTTTTGAAGTGGTTAAAGATCAATCTTAACAAGTGATGTAGCCAACATAAGGGTGGGTACCTGCTGCTCCTGGGATGTCGTCATCCCACCCACCCAGCTTCCAGCTGATAACAACCTATGCTGCTCACTGCTGAAAACCTTGTGGTTGTAACATGGTGAAGAGCAAAAAAAAAAAAAAAATCAGATGAGAAGAATTTTAGTGGCCTATTGCTCTTTTGGGGGGAAAACGGTTTCTGTAAGGAAGAGCATTTGGCTGTGTGAGCCTCCACTTGCAGTCTGACATATGGGAGCCCAGACACTGCTTTACCATTTCAGTGAGAACTAGGTTGGTGTGAAACAGAGATGCTGGGCAGAATCCAACCAGTTTTAATTAAGTGTATACTTCATTCTCCATTGAAATCAGCTGAACTTGAAAGCATTTAACTTTGGTTGGTTCATGCCTACTGTCTTCAAATATTTTTCCCCCTGACCCAATCTGACCTACATTTAGATAATGCCATTGAACAGCCATGTAGTTTTCCATTTGGGTAATATGGTAGAAGAGTTGGTAGGTGGCATTTTCTCAATTACTATCATACTGGAAACTTACTGCAGCTCACTGTGCTGTACATACCCTTGCATATTCATTCTAAGCATATCTGACCTCCTGCTTTCCTACTTCCATCTCCTCTGATCACTATAAGTAACCAGTGTATAAAGGGTGCAGAGACCCTGCTGGACCTCCTCCTAGGCAGAGTCAGGGGCAGTACCTTTGAGGAAAGGAGACATAGTTCCATATGCGAGAATCTGCTTTGCATGTAGAGCAGGGGTGCTCAATAGGTGGATCGCGATCTACCAGTAGATCGCGAGGCAAAATGAGTAGATCGCGGAGTGCCGACCCCACCCCCCTTCAGGTGCCTCTGGGAGGAAACGCCGGGAGTAAGGCCCATTGTACTCAATGGGGCTTACTCCCAGGTAAGTGTGGCTAGGATTGCAACCTCACAGCCTAATCCTAGGCATGTCTACTCAGGAGTAAGTCCTGTTATACTCAGTGGGGCTCAAGGTACACCAACATACATTGTACACATAAATGTTATCTGTTATGATGGCGCAAACATTGTAAAAAAAACTCTGGTAGATCTCCGGGCCTTGCTGGGTTTCAGAGTAGCTCTCGAGCCAAAAAAGTGTGAGCACCCCTGATGTAGAGGATGTTCAGTCTCCCAAGTAGGGCTGAAAAAGCTCCGGTCTACAACCCTGGAGAGTCTCTACCAGTCAGCCAGCCAGAGAATACTGAGCTGAACGGACCATTCAGTGGTCTCATTCAATAGAAGGCAACTTTAGGTGTTCACCTTCCTAGTTATAATAGTGAAATGGCAGGAGATACAGTGTAACAGAATATTTATGCAAAAGCAGCGCACTGGAAACAGAGAACTCTTCAAGTGACAAAGGAAAAAAAAATAATTGAAGTGGCCTCATTTTAGGCACCAGTGTAAATGTGATCCCACACGCATTTACTTGAAAAAAAATTCCACTGTGTTTAATGGAGCTACTTCTTAGGAAAGCGTACATAGGATTGCAGGCCTAAAGAAGCCCAGATAATTATCATTACTAGCATTAATCAAGCAGGTGGCCAAAAATTATCTACTCTAATACACAAAATGTAGTGTGTCCTTTGTGCTATAGGCTCTTTCTAATACAAACAGAGATGATATATACAGGGACCTCAAGTCTTTCTCAGCAGTTCTTTCATGAGGCCTTTTTATTGCATTCCTGCCCCTGGTGAACAACTCTCAGCATGTGACTCCATTCTGGAGAATAGTCCAGAAACTATGAACCTGGCTGCCAGCTTACATGTTCTGATCACCTTTCGATTCAGTTACAATAATGCACTGTACCCGGGGTATGTCCTAACAATTCAGAAACCTCGACTGGCTGAGAAGGCAGCAGCTCAGTGTTTGCCAGGAGGTGTTGCAGGACTCACATAACCAGTTCTAGGTTTTACAGAGCAGACCACATTCAAGGTATGTTTTAACCTCTAAAGCTTGAATCAGACAGGGTCTGGGATATTTAAGGAAGCACCTTCTCTAGCATACCTTCTTCGTGGAGTTACGTTCCAACAGAGAGATGTTGTGAGGAGATATGTCTGGTTGTCTTCTACCAGGCATGGATCTTGTGTGGCACGCAAATTGTGGAACACCTTCTTAAGTGAAATTCACCAGGCCTAGCCTCCTGAAATGTTTAAGCAGATGGTAAAAATTTATTATTTTTTTGAGACCTGAATTAGAATGCTGGCCTATCCCCTGCCAGTTCATAGCATACAGTGCCACTGACAGAGGGTGTACTGCATCCTGTGGTGGGGGCAGGGTGACCAGATGGCCTAGAAAAGGTAAATAAACATATTTTGTACTTCCCCATAGGCACCTGGTCATCAGTGGGATCTATGCCAGCTCTTTGGCTGGTTTAAGTCCAAGAAGAGTCAGGGGGTTGACTTGAGCCAGGAAAATGGAGTAGGATGCAGCACTTACTACCGTCACTGAGATCTACCTCCCTTGCCGGAATTCATTCCCCAAATTGCCTTGATCCTCCCCTGAACCACCCCTGCTGCCCCCTTACCTGCTCTTGGTGTGGCCTGGGTGAGCCTGGGTGGTGGGTACATGGAACCTTCAGCCATTTGTGTCAGTGACTCCAGGGGTCCTGATGTCAGTGCACCTTTTGGACCAAAATAACTGGACTTACAGTAGCAGATTGCAAGATCCGCTGATATTAACCCGAGATACATTAATCTTGTTCTCCTTTTTAAAGATGCTGTCTTAGTTTTAAATGTGTGTTCTGATCTTTATTGCATTCTACTTTTATCATGATCACTGCACGGTTTGAATTATTGCTTTATCGCTTTGAGGTTCCATGCCACCCAAGTGACATACATAACAAACAAACAAACAAACAAACAAATAAATAAAAAAAATCGATATATATATATATATATATATATATATATATATATATATATATATATATATATATATATATCGATTATAGCATATGGGGAGATTCTGCCAGCCTCCTGTCAAAGGAGATGCAGCACAGACTCATCTATAATGAAAACTTCACTCTAAATGGAACTTATGGCAAAACAAGCCACAGCTTTGAGTGGGGTATAAATCGCATTTGCCCAAATTTTCAGCTCTGCACTTTTCTCTTTCCCATGTTTATTTTGTCTGTTTTGCCAAAGATAAATATACAAACCTGAGGTCATCCTGACAAATTCCACTGAAACAGTGATTCTTGCCTGCCTAACTGCCAGGCTCCAAATATCAATGGAACTGCTTTAAATCAAATGGGACACCACACAATGGGTTGGCCCAAGAACTCTCCTTCTAAATGTTTAACTCTTCCTGTGGAGAATTAGCCATATGCTTAGTGCTTTAAGAAATGCAAATCCGGATGTCGATGGAGTACTGTGAATGGAAAATGCAAGCTAAGGAAACACCTTTAGAATAGAAACCATCTCTTATTCCTTGGCTGCCCAATGAGGAGTCAGGTGGGGTAAGTTGCTACATTTTGTTTGGCTTCATAGAGAAATGAAGCCCATTCTAGTGCCTCAGCTTTACAGCTGTCTATCCTAACTCTGATACACCTGTGCCAATGAGCACATACTGCAGCCTATGATGGGGGGGCAGTCGTGGAGGTCTCCTCATGGTAAGGGAACTAGTTTCCATACCCTGGGGCAAGCCTCCGCTGCCCAAAGGGTCTCCTTGGATATGTGCCAGCCATTTTGCTGGCTCAGACCTGAAGGAAGAGAGAGGAGGAGAGGAAATTGGGTAGGATCCTGGCACACACCAGTGCTGCCAGTGTGTACCACTACTGCCAATATCCTTTCCCCGTTCTGACTCCCATCTGCCCTCCCCACCCAGGCACTTCTTTGTTCCTTTCCCCACCCCGCTCCTCCCATTGCCTGTCCTCCTGTGCTGGCTTACCTGTGCTCCTGTGGGTAGCCAGTAGCAGCAGCAGGTCTAAAATAGCTGTTGGCAGCATGTGCAGAGTGCCACAGTATGATCATTTATGAGAGAAGAACCTCTATTCCATTGTTGTAACTGCTAGTTAGAATTGGGCTGTTACTGGACAATGGCAGCAAAGTGGCTCTGGAGGCTTCTCCTGATTGGGTGGTCTTTGCATCAAACCAAATATTGGTTAGTTTGACAAGGAAGTCCTTTGTGGTCTGTAATCAAACAGAGATCTCCAGCTTTCTGTGAAACAATATGTGGAAAAGGGGATCTACGTTGGAGCATGACTGTATATGTTGTTGTATATGTTGTTGGTGGTGAAAAGAATGAATATTGTGGTATAGAGCCACTGAGGAAGTTTATCGTGTTTGTGCTTTACTGGGGATAGAGCTTGGTTGGTGCAGATGCCTCTCATAATAAAGGAGGCTGAGGAGATTTTTGTGTCCAACCAGTCATGTTGAAGTGAGAATTTCTCAGACCTTAGTGCAAAGGCTAGTGGAGGCTACTTTCTTTTTGCTTGTAGAACAGTGGAAGAGCTGAGACGTATTCGCTGCTTCTGGCACACTCAATGAATTGTGCCACTCCAATGTCTGTCTCATCTGCCTATAGGACAGAGTTGACCCCAGGTTCATCCACACTATTCATTACACAGTTATTACACTGTGTAATAGTGTAGACTGTGTACACTGTGTAACGGTTGTGTAGAATGTTAGAAAGTGTGTGTATTCTATCTGCTTCAGCCTAGCAACTATTGAAAGATGGTATAATCAGGACAGATGAGAAGGACAACCAGCAGGGATGCCAAGATCAGGTTAGCAACAGCCCAGATTTGGGTGAAATGTTAGTTGCCTTCTTCTGTTTGTGACAGGGTATGATCTCTGAGAAGACACATTGTCATATGCTGTTGGTTGGCAACCTTCAGTCTTGAAAGACTATGGTATAAGCCTACAGCACCCGGCATTCCCAGGTGGTCTCCCATCCAAGTACTAACCAGGCCTGACCCTGCTTAGCTTCTGAGATCAGACAAGATCAGGCATGTGCAGGGTAACATTTGCTGCATATGAGCATGTGAAGTTAGAGCTGAAGTTGTTGTTTGGTTAGTTCCCTGGAGCAGGTATGCCACTTGAAATCATTGTTGGCCATTCTAGTTACACGCCGAATCTCATTCATTACATTTTTCACAGAGGATCCTTATTGCTTGTTGTAACCAGTAGTATTTTCAGGTTGTTCCAGATATATAAAGGAAAGAGTCACCAACATGCACACCCCAAACCTTGGGGCTTATATCCACTATACTGCCTGAACTGTTGTCTGAAAAGGACTACAGGTTTTTAGAAAAAATGGAAACGAATAGATCTCAGGCTATTCTGCTGAAGAAGACAGAATGATACTGAGTTGCACCACCTTCACAAGCTTACATCGCAGTTTCCATGCACATTATCATCTGGCCAGTTAAGAAATAGTCTTGACCATTCATTCAGCAACTAATAGTATAAGCAGAAGAATCATTCTGAATGTATCTAAGAGCCCAATCTTATGCATGTCTACTCAGAAGTAAATCCCATTATAGTCAGTGGGGCTTACTCCCAGGTTAGTGTGGATAGGATTGCAGTCTAAAAAGTGCAAGATTTTTAGCCAGCTAGTGTCTATTTCTGGCATTTATCTACTATAGGTATATTTATTAATATCTAATATCTATTTTTCCTCACATAAAGGGAATAAAACACTGTAAGCTAATGTGAGCCCATGGAATCAAGTGGGATATAAACCAAATGAATATGAAAATGTAGAATTTTTGCACTGAAAAGCACTAGAATGTCATCAGACCCCTTGACTTAAAGCATGTTTGCTCACATCTCAAAACTTTTAATATGTTTAGGTACCTCAGGTTTGTTCACACGGGACTAGTACCATATAGATGGATATGGATAGCTTGTCTATGTTCATTCCTAATGTGGGAAATTGGGCTCATTTTTCAAACCAAATTAATTCTACTTCTGTGACCTAGGAAGACCAGAAGATCTCAGAGGAATTAAATTAGCTGTGTAAAAAGGGTAAATGTATGCCTTTTCACTAAACTCTGACTAAGGATGAAATGTCAGTTGGCCCTGAGCAGCTGAACTGGGACTTAGTTGCTAAGAAATAATCCTCAAGTGTGAGTGACCCCATACATTGTACTCCCTGTCCCCCAACCCTGGCAGCCTCCCTTAGCCAGTGTAGGGTCATGCTAACTTTAATGACTAATTTAAGGACTTAAGACTGGCATGGAATGATTAATCTAATTCTCCATTCTAGCCTATATTTTTCACGGGGGAGCAGCCAAGAAGCTGTAAAATTGTGATTATTTGGCCTGTCCTTTTATTTGGCCTGTCCAGATTATTTGGTTCTGCACAAGGGCTGTCTATGTTTGTCAAATATGCATAGCCCTTATTTTTTGTTTTTGTTTTAAATTAGACAAATAGAGACACAGCAAAGCTAAAAAGTATTTTTGCACAGACGTCTTCATGGCACACGTTCACGAAAACAAAGCAAGATGGCAAATGGTGGATACATATCAACTAGGACTGCTGCAAAACTCTCTTTTTTCCATCTTATGTGAAGCAAGTTATTGAGGCCAATTTTGCTTTCTAAAAGTTTTTGCCAGTAAACTGGCAGAAACCAGAGGACAGTAAGGCTGTAAAACATGGGCTCTTCTAGCAACGGCAGATTCTTGAAGCCGTCAAAAATGTAGGGAAAATGTTTCGCATAAGCTCAAGGCAGCACTAATATCAATTATTAATCCAAATTGTTACAAAAGAACCACCCACAGTAAGTTTTCAACTCTCAACCTTATATGCTTTTAACTGTTTATTCACTACCCTCTGCCATCTTGTTGCATTGTCTCGTTGGGGTATTACATATACACGAGATAAAAATGACTGAACCTTTCCTCGTTACTACATGAAAGGGCTTACATTTGTTCCATTGATCAATGGTCTAATAGTTTCTTCAGCTGTTGGAAAATATGAGAGAGATGAATTTATTTCTTCCATTTATTCCTTCTATATATTTGTTGTTTATCCCCTTCAATCTTATTTCTTCTTATTCAAGCTTTGTTCTTTAAACACAGAGAATAAAGAAATCTTAAAAAAAAATTCCACAAGCAAAAAATACTGGCAAATTCATATTTAGAAAAGTATCAGAAATTCTGTTGTAATTTACAAAAGTATCAGAAATTGAAATTCTGTTTCTTAAAGAAAATAATACATAATATCTTTAGCTATGTAGGTAGCAACTCCCCTATAAATTGGAATTTTAAAAAAATGCATCTTAGAAATTCTGCAAATCTGGGGTTACAATTCTGTTATCCCTCGCTTTGAAATAAATGCCAATGAAATTTCTGGGACCTCCTTCCAAGCACATGTGTTTAGTGTACAGATGTTAAAATTAAAGAACTGAGAGTCCAATTCTTTGCATGTCTACTCAGAGAAAAAAAAACCCATTATAGTCAGTGGAGCTTACTCCCAGGTAAGTATGAATAGGATTGTAGCCTATGTGGCTAATCTAAACATAAGACTTTTTTCTAGGATTGGAGAGACTGAGCTTGGCAGTAAAAGAGAAATATTTTGATGTATTTGCGGTATGTTTTAGTGGTGTCAAATCTTTGCATCTGGTTCCTGAGACCACAGAAAACAGGCCACAGTTTCTGAAAAACCCAGGCCTTTAGCATCCCCCAGCTCTCTGTCTCCTTCCTCCTGTTCTCCTGCTGAAGTGACATCTCTTAAGTCTGCAAGTTCCTTGACTGCTCCTGATTAAAGCAGTACATGAACAGATGCTTTAATCCCTCTACAATGCTAAACCTGTACAAGCATAAACAAATCATAAGAGCTTTTCAAGAGGGTGCTGGTGCCCCAAGGAAGTCATTTGACTTCAGTGCTCATTTCTTAGGGATTGTTAGTGGAAATTGGGATAATTTTGTTTTCAGATCTTCAGAAGATCTGGTAGTGATAGAAAAGGAATAGCTCCATGTTCAATCCTGTGCTGATTCCAAGGCTGAGATGCTTTAACATTTTGGACATGTTCTATCTCGATCCATTAATGTGTGAAAAATCTGAATGATGCTATTCAGTTATCTAATAAATCACTGATAGGAAACATGTATAGTTATAACAGAGGATATTAGCTAGACCAGTGGTTCTCAAACTGTGGGTTGGGACCCACTTGGTGGGTCGCGATCCAATTTCTGGTGGGTCGCAAGAAGTTGGTGGCAGCCATCTTGGAAGATGGCAAAAGACCTAGGCAGCACCATTTTGGAAGTGGGCAGAGCCTGGGCGTCGCCATTTTAAGCTTCCCGGCATTGAGACGTGACTAAGAGCGGCTTGCACATGTGCAAAGAAAGCAGCATGCCGCTTTTCCCCAGAAAGCGTGCTGCTGCCTTCCAGCTGGACCTCCCTCTGCACTTGGAGGCTCCCCTCAGGGGGGCCAATTGCAGCCAGCCAGGCTTCTCCCCACCAACCTTTGTCAGCTTGGCTGCCTTGACAGGATGCGCTGCCTCAGGGTTGCAAGACAGAGCAGTGCCCCCCCCCCCACAGCTGGACTGGCCTGGAGAGTGTACGTGGAGACCTGAACACAGGGCTTGGGAGAGTAGAGCAGACCCACATGATCTCCCCTCTTGTGAGCCTGCTTGAAAGCAGCATCACCGCCGCCGCCACCCCACTGCCATTCTCATCCTCTGCATCATGACCTCTCTCCTTCTCTGAAATTGCCTGGAAGCCGCGATCCTTTCCTGCCCTGGCTAGCACGTCCTCTCTTTATATCTTTGCTGGGGTGAGGGCGGATCCCTGGTTGCCTGGCTGCCAAGAGAGCACCCAGGAGGTGGGGGAGGAGGGAGGGCAAGCCTGGCATGTGAGCGGGAGCACCCAGGGAGAGTGCTGTTCCCCCAGCCGCTTCTCTGATGTGCACCCTTCCCCTCTTCTTACTTCTCTCTTAGGCTGCAATTCTGTCTACTCTTACCTGGGAGTAAGCCCCATTGCCAATAATGGGAGTCAATTCTGAGTAGACGTGCTTAGGTTTGGGGGAGATGAGGGGAAGTGTCCCTGCTTATCTTCCTTCTGAGGGAAAACTACTGTTTTTATTTCCTTTATTTACAAAAGCTCAAGCTACTTCTTGTCTTGAGGTGCATGAGTAGGGTGCACTTGTTTCTGGCTAATGCTGAGCACAGTTTCAATAGTCACATCAATGTTTGTTAGTTGCAAGCGCAATACAAGAAGTAGTTTGAGATTTTGTAAATAAAGACAGAAATAAAAACAGTAGTAAATATTTTGTTTCAGATGTTTTAGTTTTTGCTTGATAGTTCAAACAATGGTAGCAAGGGCAGGGAGAATTGGAAGAAGCTTCTGAGCTAGAATACTGTCTCTTGTCATTTACAGTTTGAGTTTCTAGGCAAGAACTTCCTGCTTGATTACATCACTTCCGGCTCTGACATCAGTGATATCACTTCACCTGTTTGATGATGTCATTCCTGGCTATGACTTCACTTCCAGGTTGCTGACATCACTTCTGGTGGACCCCAGACAGATTGTCATTCTCTGAAGTGGGTCCTGGGCTAAAAAGGGTGAGAACCACTGAGCTAGACATTTGAAACATGGTATACCAATTGTTTCTAAAGGGTTTAAGAAAATCTTTTTTTCTTAACCCTTGAAAGGGTTAAGAAATGAATAAAAATTAATGAATATTGGATGGAAGAGAAATGTATGTGTATACATATTTTGTGACTCAATAGGCTTGATGCGTTTGCTACCATCCTCAAGTAAGGGCATGCAACACAGGCATGGTAAGGTCACTGTAAAGAGGCAAACATGGTAGAGGTCAGATGGACCTCCCATACGTGAGAGGCCCTAGCTTCTAGGACAGACCTTTGTTTTGAGCTAAATTCACTCTTACATTGAAAGGGCCCAAGTCTCAAATACTATGTTTCACTGCTACACAGGTTGATCCAGTGTCTGTCTTACTATTTAAAATACATCCTTTCATTTCCAGGCTTAGTTTGAGCTGTCTAGAATTTTAACCTAGTGGATCCCATATTGGCTTTATTTATCGGAGCAAGCAGAGCTATAATTTATAATTCCTTTCTTAATTGCATGCTCAAGGTTATTGCAATCTTTTCTTTATTTCCCATTTCTTTTGTAAACTAATAGGACTGCACATATATCTATGAACCATGTTTTCCAGACCTGAAACAATTTTGTAATGCTTTTCTGAACCATTTTTTGTGACCTTGTGGGAGGAAACTGTTGCAAAAACCTTCTCTTCTATCACCTCCTAATAACATGTGCAACCATAGGTTGGTATGCCAAATGAAACAGAAAAAAGCATTTACTCTGATACCCTGTTACTTTAATAAGTAAGGTAGTTCAATTCATATTCACGTCTTTTTGCTGCTTCACAAAATTAGTTGCAAACTTTACTTTGTTCAAAAATTAGCAAATGTTTTACTTCAGTCTGTGGGAGGGGGACAGTAGGGAAGGGGAAATGGTCAGTTGACCGACTGTAGATTAATTAGCTTAGTCCTAACCAGAAAGAAAATTTCATCATTACAGTAATGGGGAAGAACTAAACTGCTGTTGTAACTATCTGCGTATGATACAGCTCTGAGCCTTCCTCTGTAGCAGCAGAGCACAAGGTCTCGTACGAAAGATTTGGAGTTATTTGTGACAGAAGCTAGAGGTCCCTTCCTGAAAGACGCATTCTCTCCCAGTTTTACAGTTGCGGCTGCAGCAGCGAAGAAGCCGAGAGCAGCTCGCCAACCAGGGAATCATGCCACGTGAGTACTTTCGATTCTCTCTTTAGATACTGCCCAGATAGCCTCAGTTGAGGGCTCGTCAGTACAGTATCACCCTACTGGTGACTATCATTGTTTTCCATAAAGACAAGGCAGGTCTCTACAGGTGTACCACTTTAGCCCACACATGATTCTGGCATGGTGCAGAAATAAACTCTTCTAAAAGAAGGAGGAATGTGGACTTCCGTGTCCTGGGGGGATTGTAACCCTGTTGCAATGTTATCCACTTTTAGGAACAATACATAATAATTTGAGTTGGGTGACTGGGTTAGTGCTAACCACCATTTGGAATTTTTGCCATCACATATTCAGCTTGTTTTTGAAGTTGCTATTAAGATGTAGAAGACTTTCTTTAAAATTAAAAAAAAAAAAAGAACCAGATTCTAGGGGGCCAAGCTACACATGACACTAAATGCAGCATTATGCAATTACAGGCTTCGTTTTATCCATGTGTAGGAGCTGTGATTTTTATCAGGATCACAGCATAGAGAGGAAATTTAACTCTTGATTCTCCCTTGCTAATTTCGCACTAGATATCGTCACTACGAAGCAACGGTTTAACCCTAAAGATCAATTTGCTACAATTGCTAGCAGACTTCCAAAAGAGGGGGAGACAGGGAGAGACAGAGAAAGAGCACTTCAGGAGGCTTAATTCCAGGCTTAAATTATGGGGGGGGGGGTCTCATTCAAATCCACAGACCCTGACTTCTGATCTCCATCCCCCTTCATTTTAGATAAACAGGCTCCCCTGTAGCCTTCTAAGCACAGTAGCTAATGAGTGCAGTGCAAAGGGTTAGGGTGTCAGGGCTCTTCAGGCCTTCCTGTAATTTGAGTGCTGCGTATTCCTGAAGTAGACTGTATTGTTTATGTGGCCCATTTAAGGTGCAGAGGGCATGTCACAGAAACCCTATGAGGTAGGTCACTATTATTCCAATGTTTTGCAGATGGGGAAACTGAGACTGAGAGAGATAACACCTTGCCCAAGGCCACCCAGTGAGTCCATGGTCAAACTAGGATCTGAATCCAGGTCTCCCATCCCTAGTGCTCTTTCCACTGATTCCCACTGACTCTGGAGCCACCCACAGCTAGTGCTTAAGCCTCTGGGTGCAGCACGGTGTTAACTTCTGCTATTGCTTCTATATTCATTCACCTCCTGCTAAAGGTTCTACATCGCTGGCATGGAATGTCTGTCGCTTCCGTACAAATGGTGCATGAATGCATCTTCATAAGGCATTTCAGTGTATGTAGTACAGGTACAGCATGTGAAATATTACAGAGCGGATCCACGAAGACTGTTTATTTAATGTATTGCCCAGAGTTCTTGGCAGTTTTATTCCTATTCTGCTATCAGAATTAACTGTCATGGCTCTGCAAAAATGAGGTGTCACTGGTGTTTGCCAACTGTCAGGAGATGATCTGACACGCCATAAAAGTTGTTAGTTTACCCCCTAAAAGGCATTTTATTTCTCAAACAGAAGTAGAAAGAAAATGACAAGGGATATACGAGGAGAAATAACACTGTTCACTTTAGGCCACAGAAGTGAGTCTCGACCAACTTCAAGACCTGCCTCCCAGTTCTTCACCAAACCAGACAATGGACCTTCATCTCACACTTCACCACCACTCTCCCAAATACGATTCTTCCTAGAGCCCATAATTTTGACCATGGGCTTCATCACAAATGAAATAAAGGGACATGGCATCTCCTTATTTGCATTTTGCAAAAGTATGCAGAAAAGCAGGCAAGAAACAAGCAAATAGGTGCATTTTTTAAATATCAGAATAGACAAGCTTAATGATCATTTCATCATGGGGCTTTGGGTATTTTCTAGCTATATCCCCTCATGCATTTTCAGAAAAGTATCCTAAGCAGATGAAAGTTCATATTCATATGTCATAGGGAGACATACCGTTGATTCGTTTGATGCCTCATCACTGCCTTACCTTTTGAGCCACCATGCATGACCGTGTGCATACTAGGCAGATAGAGAGCTGCAGTTGATCATATCCAGTGTGCAGGCTAATGAATGCCATGGGCGTACCTGAAGCTGTAACATGATTGATGCTATCCATCCCTTTCATTTGTTTGGTGGAATACGGAACCCACAGAATTTCTCTTGGCAAAGATTTCTCTTGTTTTGTGTTTGTCATTGGTCATGAATCTGCATCACTTTAGGGTGTTATAGTGTGCATGAACTGGGCTGTGCAGAATGACAACTTTCTTCCCTGTATTTTCCTTTTATTTGGGGTTCTATCAAAGCACTTCTCCCCATTCCAATAACTGCTCACTAGACCACCGCACCATGATGCCAGCTTTTGTGACTGTAAACTTGGGAAGCACGAGGGGGTTTCTGGATCTTTGAAACGTATGAGAATGCATTTTATACCTCACCCTGCTTTTTAGCAGCCGGCTTTCTCTGTGTGCTACCCTAGATTCTCTGACTTTTCTTTTTTGCACTATCTGCATTGTACATTGTAATCCTATGCAGGTTTACTCAGAAGTAAGTACCAATATATTCAATGGGGCTTACTCCCAGGTAACTGCGCATAGGATTGCACTGTCCGGCACTTCATAAGTTTGGTGACTAGGTTTTGTGCTTTCTGCAAAAAAAAAAAAATAGTGACCCTGTTTCAGGATCCAGTCAACTGCAAGAGCCAAACAATAAATTAGCTCACCCAATTACGTCAATGCAAAGTGACTCATTAGCTCTGACAACAAATCCATTAAAAGAAAGGAGGTAACAATCGGCATGTAGGCAGTAGAGAAGTCAGTTGTTAAAAGTTGTTTTGGTGGGGTTGTCTTTTTTTCTTATTGAAAAAAATGTGGGCATGCAATAACTCAAACTAGAGTTCTTTTGATTTTCCAGTCCCATAGTTTGAGTGTGCTCCTAGTCACATGTGTACAAAAACAATGATAATAATTGGGTGCTTATGAACAGCTCAATCCTATGCCTTTCTACTCAGAAGTAAGTCCCATTAGAGTCATCGGGGCTTACTCCCAAGAAGGTGTGGTTAGAGCTGGGCTGTAAAACTGTTACCTGTTACCTGAATTTTGTCCACAATTCTTATTTTTGGATTCTGGACAACTTTCATTATATAAGTAAGCTACACTTCAGCTATATAGGTGCTTTTAAATAGACTTGGGAAGACAAAGGCTTTGCTCTCATGCTGCATGGAATAAGCAGCAAGACTCCTAAATGACTGACAGCACAATCTTATGCATGTCTACTCAGAAGTAAATTCCATTAAGTTCAGTGGAGCTTACTCCCAGGAAAATGTGCGTAGGATTACAGCCTCAGGGCCCAATTCTATCCAATTTTCCAGTGCTGGTGCAGCTGTGCCAGTGGGGCATGCACTGCATCTTGTGGTGGGGCAGCAGTCACAGAGACTTCCTTAAGGTATGGGATCATTTGTTCCCTTACCTTGAGGCTGCATTGCGGTTGCACCAGTGCTGGAAAATTGGATAGGATTGGACCCTAAGAGAGCAAAACTCAACTATGCTAAGAGTTCTGACCAAAATTTCCTTACCATGCCTACAAGAATACAGGGACAGCTTCCCCTTGATGGGAGACAGTGCTAAGAAGTTTATAGTGAAGGGAGATTTCCAGGTGAGATACTAATCAATCTTGACTGGGGAAGAAGAGAATTGGAACATGTTGATCAGGTTTTCTGACCATATATGAAGCTGCCTTAGATTAGTAATCCACCTAGCCCAGTATTGTCTCCTCTGATTGGCATTAATTCTACACCTATGTGACAAAATAAGACCTGGGCTCATGTTTTGTTAGCACATTTTAAAGACCTGGCTGAACTTCACCAGTGGAACACTTCACAATTAGATCTTCCTAGGCTGTGATCCTAGGTGCCTAATTCCACTGAAATCAATGGGACATTCTCCCAAACAAATGAATGTGCCATGCATTGCTCAAGAACAAATTAAACGTTTGTTGGAAAGAAAAAAACAAAAAAACTAGCATGCAAAGCCCCTGGATGCATCTCTCTCTTCCTCTTCAGAGCAGGCTGTGCTTTTCCACTGGCATGTGCATGGGTAAACACGTGCACACACATCTCTAATCAAGATAACTCCCAATTCTAAGACCTCTCCATTCAACCCCTAACTTCCTTTTCCTGAGGCTATCATCTGTATCTTTTTTGCACTGTTTCACTGCCTTCTCTGTTTCTCTTTCAGCAGCCTGATCTGTGATAGAGACTGGGACTTTGTCTGCAGGGGTTCTACATTTATTTTAAGTAATGCAGTAAAGAGGTTTTAATAGAACTCTGCTTCAAAAATTGCATGATGCTGATTTTGTGTCTGTTTCTGATTGTAGCATTGAAAAGTCCCTCTGCCTTCCATGAGCAAAAGAAGAGGTTGGAGAGAGCTAAGGTAACACTGAGCAGGCATCTGTGCGGGTGGGTGGAGATGGCATCACTTTGGATAATAGTCTGCTTAGAATTTTGAGGAGTCAGAGAAGCCACGTGCAGACACTTGAATGAATATTATACTCATAGATTGCATTCCAGCCGGTGCTGTTCCTATATATTCTGCATGGAACAAAGCAATGCAATAGCATTTCGGAATGTTCCAACTTGGGAATTGGAATGTACCAGATGAGACACTTTGATGTTTTGTGTTTGGCAAAGAAAAACTTCTGAAATGGAACCTTTTGCCTTGAATCTGTTACCCTTCCCTTCTGACATGCAAAGTGCCTGTGGACTGTTGATCAGTTGCTCTGGCTCTTGCTGGCACCTGTTATCAAGCAGAGTTTAGGCACTGTTAATCAGAGCTAATGGCAAAGATAAGGTTAAGAGACCATTTTCCTCTCTTCCCTCAAAAGTGGAGGAGCTGATGATCAGGTCACATTTAGGGGAATTTCTACACATTCCCAAGCCTTCTTTGCCCCACAGTTCCCATCCACTGTAGACAGGGCTCATATCGAGCAGATTTTTGGCTTGCTGCTGCCATTCCTCTGCATTGATGCTATAAGCAACAACACTACTGTGGAGACAAAAGGTCTAGTGATCTCATCATGTAGCTGCTGTGTCTGTGACTCACTTCCCACATTATGAGTGGCAGTATGGGAACCCTGTGGCAATCATGACAAGCTGCACCGCTGAAAGGTCTTCATCTACACCATTGTTAAAGGTCCAGGAGCCCTAAAGCTGAATGTTTGCCTGCTCCTGATCTAGATCCAAGTGATTCATATCAAACCGAGTGCTGCTAGAGAAGAAACATGAGACAAGCTTATAGCTCATTTAGTAAAGCTCATCCTTTGCTTGTATGAGGTCTTGGGTTTGATCTCTGGCTTCTCCAGTTAAAGGACAAAGGCGGCAAGGCTGGGAAGACCTTGGAAACCTAAAATTTGTCAGAGCATATGCTCCCAGAATGCCCTGTAGTGGGTCACTGTTGTTTACCCAGTCCATTTCATGAGAAGTTTCACAGTCTTATTTGCTTTTCTCTGAATTCATTGCACAATGTAATCAGGTTAATCTACATGAGATCAGTGAGTGGAGTAATCTGATTTCCGTAAGGAGGCGAGATATTCAGGTCATCCTCCAGCCCCCATGTTCAGAGAAATATGTGGACTTCTTTTCAAAATTCTCCATGTGCAAGTGTATCCATGAGGCATGTGTAGGAAGATGCCCATATTACATTACTTTCTCTGAGTGTCCTGCAAAAATTCAGAGCTAATGTAAGGATCTATAGCCCCCTCTGAAAAATTAATGTGCTTAGGAAACTTCAAGTAATCTGAAGTATCTTTGAAGTGCTGTATATTTCAATGTTCAGGCACAGGTTAATATCTCACTGTCTCTCTTCAAAGACTTCTACTGGCTGGTTGCCTGGAAGAAAAAGGATTATATGAGTTGAAAGCCCCAAACTGGATTCCTTCACAGAGCAGAAGTAGAATCAAAAATATATACTAAGCTTTCCTTGAAAGTAGTGGGTGAAAACATGAGAGCATTTCCTAGGTGGTTATTTTAGAGGGAATGAAGGAAAACCAGCTTGAAATTTGGTGAAAGCACATCTCACGAAACTGTGAAACTGGAGACTGGAGGGCAGGGCTTTCATTTATGTGTGCTATAAGCAGAACTGAATGCCACTTATTTGTTTGAGTTTACAACCATATATTCTAAAGTGGTCCTTAGTATTTCACCAGTTATAGGTAATTTCCATTCTGAGAAAGTTATGGAAACAGAGCCTTAAAAATCTAATTCGTAACCAATAAGCATTCCATATTCAGGGAAATTTTGAAGGGGTTACAGAGAATTTGTTTGAAAGTGCAGAACAAAATGCTAAATAAAACTAATGGCAGCTAGACCAGTATTACCTAATGAAAGTCAAGCCAGAGATGTAACAATGTCCATTCTTTTATGTTCTATAGACTGAAGATTATTTAAAGCACAAGATCCGAAACAGACCTAAGCACTCTGAACTGGTTGATATGCACATTTTACAGGGTAAGTCTGGCTGCATTGTACTCCTTTCTTAAAAGCTTCCATAGCTTGTCTCCTATGTGGCCAGAGCCCTGCTACTCCTTCCAGCTTTTCTGTGGATACTTCATGTAGCTGTCACAATCCAACCACAGAAGATATTTATGACACCGTTTTAAAGACAGCACCCAACTCTCAATACTGATGCAAGCAATGGACTAGCCAGGCTCTCGGTTCTCTTGGATTCCTGTTTCAGATGTGCAAAAGCACCTTTAATGTCTGCATAATAATATTCTTTATCCAAAAGCATTTTTCTCTGTCCACAGTGGATTTTTTGTTTGGACCTGGCTGAGGTAATTGCTATATGAACATGGCTGGCATATGCAAATCCTACAGTACATCCATTTTCTGAGACTACTACTTGTGCTTTTGGTTTATTTCTTGAGGCCCCATTTAAACAAGACCATCAAAAATTATTTCACCTGCATACAGTTACACATTGCCCAGGATCATATGTAAAGTACCTGACCCAACCTGCACAGTGCTTACATGCCAGCAATCTGTGGAATAGATGGAAACCATACTGATGTGCAAATACTGCACATGAAGAAGCTGATGCATTGGTTGATCATCTTTGAACTGTGCTGTTGAGTTGCACAAGACCCTGTACAGATAGGTTAACCCAGCATGTTGTTTAAATTGAATGAGTGTGTCAAACCAGCAGTAGGACAAGCTCCTGTACAGGCACACTCTAAATCAGGGATGTCCAAACCCTAGGACATCCTGTTGGCCAAATCTGGCCCTCGGGAGAATTTTATCTGGCTCATGACGTTCCCCAGCTTCTAAGGGCCAAAAATAACTCAAAAGATGCTCTTCCAGGTATATATTGCATTCAGTCGCTGGAAGTGCAGAATGTAATGCAATGTAATGCAAACAAATTATCCCATTACTTTGCATTACATTCTGCACCTCTCGTGGCTGAATGAGATACATACCGATGCCGAGAGACCTGGAATATAAATATAAATATAATATTAGTTAAACTTAAAACGGAGCAGAAACCGAGACAAAAAAGTTTGAGATTTACATCGTAGTTTGTTACATAGGCTATTACTCATTTATTTTCTGGTTCTCAACACTGTATCAGATATGCAATGTGAGCCTTGTGCCAAAAAGTTTGGACAGCCCTGCTCTAAATCACTGCTATGATGTGGCAAGCAATGGGTTAGCTTCTTGTTTAAATATAAGCAGATGTCATATGGTTCTGTTGGGATGCTTTGTGTTAACAGTAGCATCTCGGTTCATTTTTGTAACAGAATTGAGATGTTTTCCTCTCAGTTATAGCTTTTCTTACCTGAAACTTAGCCCATTTGTTAAACAGCACTCAAAGATAAGAGAATAGCTACTCTATATTCTGTACCTACAGCATATGCTGGTTACTGTGGACAAGAACTGCTATTTCAACTGTTTACAGATTCAGCTGCAGAGGGATCGATTCAAGTTACTCAGATGAAACTCAAAAGAGCTCGTCTTGCAGACAACCTGAATGAAAAAATCGCTCTGAGGCCAGGTCCTCTGGAGTTGGTGGAGAAGAATATCATTCCTGTAGACTCAGCAGTGAAAGAGGCCATCAAAGGTAGGACCAGGAAGACAAACAAACATCTCCAGTACTACTTGAATATCCTTGTGCTTAGGGCACATTGTAAAGACAGCCTTTCCCCTTGTCTTTTTTTCACTCTCCATGGGAATGCCAGTGGAACAAATTCCACGGGGAACATGGATTCGTGTTGATGAGCAGGCAGGATTCTGGCATTCTGCTCATGGTTCAGCCTCAGCCTGTCCCTCCAATCCAGCACATCTCTTAGCTAGCTGAGCAGGAAAACACTTGATCAAAGCCAGACGTGGCCCTGGAAAGATTACAGTGTACCACAGGAATCTTCTTTCCTTCCACTGCTCACCCTCCATCTTCCAGCCTTCCTGGGGCTTTTGTGATAGAGCCTGTCTTTCCCAGCACTTTACTTATCAGCAGAAGCCAAAGGTCAAGCGCTTTTGCCTGCTAGATTGCGGGATATTGCACTGGAACACTTTGCAGGGCTCCTTGAGTATGCTGAGTGGCAGAAAAGTATCATCTGGCATAAGCCACACCTTGATTCTCGAGGGAGCAAAATTGGTCACATAAAGAGTCCTTTCCTGCTTTCTTCTAGCAGGCTGCTGGATGAAAATTTCAAAAAGGGGCACTCACAAACCATAACTTTTTGCTTAACTGAGATGGTGTGTTTTAGGGTCACATACTTGCTGAGTTTCATGAAGCTATTCTCACCAACAACGAGCAAAGTTTTGAGCCTATCAAGAAATAAATTGAACTGAGAGATGATGCTTTTGGAAACAAGAAAAAATCAATTACATTGTTGAGAGTTGTGAAATTCTACATAAAATAAGAAGCATCCATACACACACACAGAGAGAGAGAGAGAGAGAGAGAGAGAGAGAGAGAGAGAGAGTGTACAGAATATAGTAGTTCCAGAAAAACCATGTACAGTACACAAAATTATAGTTTGGTTTTTTTCTCTCTCAAAGTAAGCAACTTCATGGCTGTACAGTTTATCCTGGAAATATGTGTATAGTTTCAGTTGAAGAATCCAAATCTAGTAGGAAACTGACACTGCAATCCTGTGCACACTTTCCTGGGAGTAAGTCTCACTGAACACAACAGGACTTTCTTCCAAGTAAACATGCATGGGATTGCACTTTAAATAAAATTTCAAGGAACTTGAGCTTGACAGTGATGTACTCAGCACATTGTGTCTGCATATATTACAGTGGAGCTTAAAATAAATTCTTTTATAAAAGCAAGATATTTGGGGGACATGTACTTGAATTGCTTAATTTTGCTTAATTTTTTTTAGCAAGTAATTTTAGGACCCCCATCATTCCTTATCGTTAATTACTTTTGTGATATTTCTCAATTGAATTCTTGGCAATTGTGTTGAGATTTGCTGCATTTGGGGGGGGGGGCTGGGTACTTTCTTTTGGGCTTGAGCAATTCGTGTTATGGCTAAATTTAAGGGCAGCTTCACACATGGCATTTTGTTTATCCAGTGGGAGGAAAAAATTGTCACATGAGAACAATGTCATATGTCAAGATCTTCCACTTGCCTATTTTGCTACTTGTACATCTTGTACTCACTGCCATTTGCAGCTCTCCTGATAAGCCATCACTGTATGTGTTTGTTCTTTCTTAAGGTACCCAAGCAAACTTCTCTAAATCCTCAGATGCGTTCACTTTTGAAGAAGACAGTAGCAATGATGGAATATCCCTAGAGCAGATCAGAAGTGAGGATTCCCAGGGATCCACTGAGTCAGCAGCAGGAACCAAAAATTCAGAAACAGCATTTCCCTCAATACCAGTGACAACTCAGGTAGAACACAGTCTTTGTTTCTGTGGACAGTTCACATCAGTGACAGCCATAAAGCCCAATCCATTTGTGTTCCACTGAGTTTAGTGGGTTACAGTAATACCTCAGTAATACACTTATACGTCATAACATTGCTTCCTTTAGCTCTGATTAGTTGCAGCACTCCTTGTCCCAGCTTGGTGCTCTTACCAATGGAAGCAGTGCATTCTGGAAAGCTTGGGGCCAATCAGCACTGGTTTCCTGACTCACAGATATAATTGAACTCCTACAGATGAGTGTACATCTTTTTCAGAATGCCATTGTTGAGTAGAAAAGTAGATTTCAATTAAGTGCAGCAAGAAGATTCCCAGATTAGTCCTACTGGTATAAAAAGTTTGTTTGCATTCACCTCGAGTCAGTTTCCAATATTAAAAAACAATGCAGGAGCTTCCATTCAAAAAAATGGCTGTTTGAGAAAAGGAAGATTCCTCTCCTCCATAGGTAGAGCAAGCTCCAGCTGTGGGTGAAAGCAGCAATTCATGCCCAAATCCTTGAACATATTGTAGCCAGTGGACGAAGTCAGCTGTGAGGTCAGCCTCTGGTGGTTACATAAAACGCTGAGGTGTCCTGCAAAGGATCCCAAGACATTGTTAACCTGAACACGACATATTCTTGGCTTGGGCTGCCCTCCTCCATTCTGACAGCTTTGTTACACTATGTACTTTGCATGGGGCACCTTCATTTTCCAAGCACTTGTGGCAGGGAGCCCAATGATCATCCATTTGGTTTCCCTAATAACACCAGACTGATAAATGTGATGGGTTTCAGCTGTGCAGAAACAGTACAGCAGGGGAGTCCTGAATCCCCAACACAAATGCTGATTGATTAGGATGAAGTATGAGAAATGAGGGTCTCCTAGATACTTTTTATTGGGTTTTTTAAAATAGTTATACGTAGACTCTATATTGCATCATGAAGATCTTCAGGATGATTTGGCAGTAGCACTCACACATCTTTGTTCAAGCTGTTCTTGTACTGTGTAACATTTCTGTAAGAATTCAGGATCCCAACTGCAAATTTGTATTCCTATTTCTTACCATTTCTGGCTATAGGAAGATCAAAAGTTGGAATGTTTATGTATCAGGTAAATTATTTCAGGCATTCATAGTGAGTCTTGGTTTGGTTAGTACAAGCACTACTTACCTCTATGAGTTACTTCATGTTGAATATAGTGTGTGCACTGCAGTTTCTACATGCTAGCTGGATTATGGAATTGTAACACTTACAACCTAATGCTATTCTCCCCGCCCCCTCCAATGCAAAAACACCAAAATGGCTACAGTTGCAGTTGCAGAAGTCTCCACTGAGTGAGATAACATTTGTTCCCTTACCTGGGGGTAAGCACAGGGGGATCTACTTGGCCCTGTGTTAGTGAATTTGCAGGTGCATGTGCATCCCCACTGCAGGATCGGGCCTGGAAGGGGGCTAGAATTCGGTAGCCACTGCTACCGCCCCCTTCCTGGATCAAATTCACCCTTCCCCTGCCCGTCGCCACCCCATTCCACCCCCCACCCCGGTTCTGCCCTCCCCCCACCTCATCCTACCTGCCTCAGTGGGTCCGGAACAATCTTCCAATAGGCACAGAAAGGCTCTTGCCGTTCCACTGGTGCTCTGATAGTGCGCAACTCCACGCACTGCTGGAGTGTTTTTTATGAGGACCATAAGTCAGAGTGCTGGCAGAACACTGGTTCTATCAGCTCTACGAGCCCATCGGATTGGGATATCTGTGATGCTATGAAGAATTGCTGTTCAGTGCTGTTTCTTACCACTACACAGAAATACATTTCTGGGTATTGTGGGAGGGCAAAAAGAGTCACCAGATGGATCAGCCCCCTCAAGGGGATAAGAAAGCATGTAGACCAGTCCTATGTCAACGCAAAGACAGAATGAGGCCATGTTAAACTAGTCTTAGTGCATATCATTTATGTAGTTGTCGCTAAGCTGCATGCCTGTGAATGGGCTTCTTGAAAGTGTGCATGTGAACAGTTTTGAACTGCCAAGTGTACATTCAAAGGGCTTCTGATTTCAGGATCATTCCCATGCTTCTGAAAATGATACGACTGATTCAACATCTCTGCAGAATAGCCAGCCAGAAAGTCCAAAAGAGCTGAATGGGCAGCAGACACTTCCTGTCCCTACTACCACAACAGCAAAGGTATGGCTCCACTTTCTCCCTATTTAAAAGAAATATAAATACAGTACGTTTAAAATTATCTTTTGGATAGACAACAAGTAGTACCAACATGCAATACCAAAAACTGCATCTAAGAAGATGATCTTGGGAAGATCAGTCAAAGAAATACCATCACCTTGACTTTCCCTGGAAATGGGAGTTGCTAGGATCTGTCCAGGCTGGATGTCCTCTTGCCATAAAATTGGGCCCATTTGAATTTGGGGCCAATATTATTACTGGTGAATTAGTTAAGCAAAGGAGGGGAAACAGCAGTTTAATTACGGACTGTTGCTTACATTCAAATCACGTTTTTAAATTTGATTCTGGCCATGGAGCAGACAGGATCTTGACATGGATGGATCATTGGTCTGTGCTAAGGCTGCTTTGTGCTTTGACATACATGGATACCCGAGTACTGTGTCAGTTGTGAAGAGGGTGTTTGTGCCTTATTAAGTGTGTGACCCTGTAAAATCCTGTGAAGCAGCAGCTGGTGAAGAATCAAGCTGCCACTGTCAAGTATTTCAAAGTAGCATGTGGCTCATAATACATGAATGTACCCTTTACAACTGCTGCAGTACTTCTTGCTTTGGTACCTCTTATGTTCTCATGCTCAGTTTTAATGCTGTTTTCAAAGTGCAGCCACTGGCTTACAGAATTGCATTAAGGGTCTTAAAAGCAAGGGACAGTATTCAAAGAGAACTGATGTCCTCCTGCAGAATCCTAAGCAGTGTCGCTCCCTAAAATTACTAGTTATTAGGTTACCTTAAAAATCACCTATCTTAGCAGGTATCTAAGAGTGCAATCCTAACGGTGCACTCAGCCAGCGCAAGTCCCTTGCACCGGCTTGGGAGGGTAGCAAACGTGCCATAAAGCACATTTGTGCCTCCTCGGGTGTTGGCTGGGCTGGAACAGGGACATGCGTTGGCCCAAGGAAGCTGCATCCAGCCTCCACTGCGCCAAAAAACGTAAGTTCGTGCCGGTCGAGCTTGACCAGCACAGGGGTCGGGGGGGGAATGGGGAGGGCAGGGAGGAAGAGTTTCAGGGCAGGGGAGGCCGGACAGCGGGAGGCCCATGGGTGGGCAGTGGGAGATCAGGGGGTGGGACCAGGACCCAGCTGACCCCGTTTCCCGGCAACACTGCACAGGTCCGGTCTGATCTGATCTGCACCACGTTGTGAGGTGGTGCAGATTTGAGTAGACCCACTGGGACTCCTGCAGCTCTCCCTGGGTAAGGGGAAGCGTTTTTTCTTTCCCCTGTGCTGAGCCACTTGCAGCCTGAAACTTGTGCTGGATACAGGGCAGGCTGGCCCCTTGTTCCAGCGCAAGTTAGGATTGCGCTGTAAGGCTCTCTTTTGCAACTAATCTTACTGATTTTTAATTATTTTTTTGCATCATACAGTCAAAATCATCCAGTGACAGCAAAAACCGCCACAAGAAGCCAAAGGAGACAAAGCCCAAAGTGAAGAAGCTCAAGTACCACCAGTACATTCCCCCTGATCAGAAAGCGGAGAAGTCTCCTCCCCCCATGGACTCGGCCTACGCAAGGCTTCTGCAGCAGCAGCAGCTCTTTCTGCAGCTCCAGATCCTCAGCCAGCAGCAGCAGCACCGGCAGCAGCAGCAGCAGCATTTCAACTACCCTGCGTCCCACACCACTCCGCTGAAGTGAGTTGGCAGCAATGGAGATCGCAGACTTGGCTTCATCTGAATCTTGGGGCAAATTTAATGACAAGTGGATTGATGAAACACAAGGGGGAGAGACGGGAATCTCTTCTTCCTCTAGTTGTGCCGTGCAAATTATGATTATTTGGTCACAATGGATTTTGGCCATAATCCAGCCAGTTACTTTAAGATATCTGGATTTCTATAGAAGTGTTGGGGTTGTGTTTTAAGACTTTCCTCTTTGAGTCTTGAGCACAAACTCAATTCTCTCATTGCCCATGTTGACAGGAACATGCCAAAAGTGGTGGAGGAATAAACTTAATCAGAAGAACAGAACGGTCTTCTGTCATAGTGGGTCTCAATCACAATGAGTTCCTCTAAGCAAGATTGCCTGCCTTTCCCCTTATGGACTTGACCAGGGATGGGAACTCGAGTCAGGTGACTCGACTCGGAGTTGCAAAAATCAGTGTTTTTCGCTGACTCATGTACACTTGAGTCCCATGTGTGGAAGACTCAGCAAAACACTCGAGTCAAGGGCCCCTTGACTTAGCACTTATCCCCAGCACGCAAACTCAAGTTCATCTGTGTCTGGGTGTGCTTGCTTACTGTTTTTGCCATGCGAAAAACCTCATGAGGCCATCATTCATATCAGGCAAGCAGCAGGAAAGGGTTAGTGTTTGCTTTTGCATTCAAGCAGGAGGGGGGAGGCAGGAGCAGGCTCTCTTGCCCGTCTCTGATAGGAAGGAATAGATTATCATTGGACAAAGGATGGGCATTCTGATATTTTCTTTAACTGAGATAGGGCAAGGGGAGGAGCCCAAGAGGGTTCTTGCCTTAAGATTGGCTGGAGAAGCCCAGGGAGGCGGTTTGTAGCAATCTTGCTTGCCACCCTTATAGCATGGCTGCTGTGAGCTCCATTGTTACTTGAGAGCAGGGTTGGCCTTTGAAGCTACAGGGTCCAATTGGAAATGCTTTTGCAGGGCTCCCTCTACTAATTTTTTTAGCTCTTTAATGGAGCCAGACCAAGAAAAAAGCATCTGTTACTTCTGTGCAGCGGATAGGACTCCTGTACCTTTAGTGGTTGTGCAGAATAGGCACCTGGGAGGTCAACAGGAGGGAGCGCCCACCGAACCCGCAGTGCTTCCTGACTCTGCAGCAGAGAGAACTCTCAAAGAGTTCTTTGAGAACTCAAAGAGAGTTCTCAAAGAGAACTCCGGCACACATGCACACACACAGGCAGCAGCCCCATTTTTTCAACAGAGCCGAAGCAGGCTTTTTAAAGGGAGCAACTCGACTCAAGTCTTTTAGAGTCGTGAAAAGGTGACTCGGTGACTTGGAAAGTGCCCCCGTTGTCTTGTTTTCGAGTCGAGTTACAGGGGGCAGTGACTTGTGACTCGAGTCAAGCCACACTGGATTTGCTCGTCCCTGGAATTGACATTCACCTCTGTGTTTTGCCTTGCTTCCCCAATGCACTGTAGTTGTCATAGGCTGGGTTTGGATGATAGGACTTCAAGGAGATAAAGCTGGTATGAAAGAGCCACCATTGCCCACAGAACACACATTTATTTTTTCAATTTCACTATATTCCCTGATTTTGCAGGGTTTTGAAATGCCACAAAAGTGTTATTCTGCTTTCATGTCTCTGGGAAAAAAAAAATATGCAGCCACAGAGTGCAAAAAGTGGGGCAGATTAAACAGTGTCTTCCAGCTTTACCTCTATGATCCAGGACAACCAGAATTGTAGCACAGGCATAGAGATTGTAGTGGGATTCACTATAGCAAGGGAGAAGTTTAATTAATGCTTTTCAATTAAGCTCTTTACTCTTCAGGAGCCATGTTTTTCAAAGCTTCAGCTGAGACTGGATCAAAGGCTTGCTGCACAGGAGTAAGTCATAAGTGGGAACAAGCATTAACTAAGCAGAAGGTATAATTTCTTGAATACGTTTAATTTTAAGCTAGTTTAATACTGGATGAGATGAGTTAAAAAGACAACATGTCGTGTGAATTGAGTTGTAGACTTAATAGTGCAACCAAGAAAATGTGGACATGGTTGTTTTTTTTTTTAGAAAAACTGCACATTCTACCCTTTTGTTTTTTCAGACAACCAAATGAACAAATGGTCAAAACCTCAAGCTCTTCCCCAACAACTGCCACCAACAGCCCTCTTTCTCCCGTGAAAGGCACCTTTTCAGGACAATCTTGTATTTCTTTGCTTAAACCAAGTCCTCTCCCATCCAATCTGGATGACTTAAAAGTGAGTGTGTGTTATGTAAGATGGAAGAAGACTTTCTGTGTGGTGTCCGTAATAGAATCTGTATCTTCCAAACATATGGTTAAAACCACCCTTTTAACAGCCACTTCAAAATCTAGGAAACTAGGGCTGTGGTAATGCTGTGCTGTGAGCATTGACATCTATGCCAAAACCCTCAAATTTCAATCAATATGCAAAGTTTGTCATCATCCAACTATCAAGTAATGAAATCTGGATTTTAATTTTATAACATTTAATTTTGATTTTTAAATGCAAATTTTTGATATACAAAACTCTAACGATACCTGAAATATAAAAAGGTCCAGCCCTAGATCCTAGGTCCAACCTGGCTAAAAATCCATTGAATGTAGCTGCTTAACAGCGGAGTCCTAACTTGTGCTGAAACAGGCAGGCCAGTGGGCCTTGTGCTGTATCCAGCACAAGTTTAGGGCTGTCTGAGGCTTGGCCCGAGGCTCCTGTTAACCCAGGGAGAGCCACAGCAGACCAATGGGTCTACTTGAATCTGCGCCACCTAATGAGGTGGCTCACTTTAAGGCTAATGAGTTCCCCTGTCTTAACCACAGCCAGCTCTAGCAAACACTACCACTGTACCCCATCACCAGTGAAAAAGGTAGCTTGCCTGTGGGCATGCAGGGTCCTTTCTCCCTGTTCCTGATGCAGCAGTCCTTCCAGGTGCAGTAGCACCCGCTCAGCTCTCCACCACCTAGCAATCTCAGTCCAGGCAATCAGTTCATTAATCAGTTGGGTAGTCAGTTAGTTAATCCACTAATCAGTCCACCAGTTCATCATGCATCTGCCAGTCCATTGATCAGGTTGCCAGTTAATCAGTCTAAAAGTCCAGTAAGTCATTAGCCAGTCCATTAGCAGTCGTGGGTCAGTCTGAGAGTTAAAAGCCAGTCAGTCAGTTAGCCAGAGAGTCATTCCGATAAGCAGAGCCATGAGTCAGTCTGTGAGTTAACAGGCCAGTAGATCAGTTAGCTAAAAAGTCAGTCCATTTAGCCAGCAAGTCTCCTCTCCAACTGCAACACACAAACTCCCGCTGCTCCAGGTGCTCCTTATATCCTTTGATAGCAGACCGCCCCTAGTGGCTGCAGCTGTGCAGCACACTTACTGCTGAAAGCCCAGGCTTTAACCCCATGTTTCTCAGATTCACCAGAGCAAAGGGCCACTGCAGACACCACATCCTATCTTCCACGATTCCAATAAAAGATGTCAATTTAACAGTGTAGAAGATAGTACGGGTTAAATCTGACAGGTATGCCAAGTCAGTTGATAGCAGCCTTTGTAGGACCCAAATCTTTTCCAGTCGTGCCGCTATGACAAATAATCTCAGGTTAAGCTTTGGGTCAGGCTAGACCAGCTGTGCTGGAGCATAGCAAAACTGATGCTGACTGAATTTCATTTCAGGTGTCAGAGCTGAGGCAGCAGCTCCGAATAAGGGGCCTTCCTGTGTCAGGTACAAAAACAGCCTTGATGGAACGCCTGAGGCCTTTCCAAGAGTGCAGTGGGGGCTCAGCGCCTAGCTTCAGTGAAATAACTACTGTCACCTTCCCAGTGACCCCCACAAACTCCCTCTCCAGTTACCAGTCACAATCCTCAAGCAGCCTGTTATCCAATGGCTTTTACCACTTTGGAAGCACCAGCTCTACCCCACCCATCTCCCCGGCTTCTTCGGAACTGTCCATGAGTGGTTCCTTGCCAGACACATTCAATGAAGGACCCCTGTCTTCGCCCCAGTTTGTTTTGCATCCTTCTCCTGTGCAGGGTGGATGTGAGGAGAAGCTGATGGGAAGCGTTAATGGAGCTGGCATCCAGCATGAAGTAGAAAGGGTTGACACCGAAAAAGACAAGATGCTGGTGGAAAAGCAGAAGGTCATCAACGAGCTTACCTGGAAATTGCAGCAGGAGCAGAGGCAAGTGGAAGAGCTCAGAATGCAGCTCCAGAAGCGCAAAAGGGACCACGGATTAGAGGAAAAACAGCCCTCATCACAACGTTTCTTTGGCTTTCCCATAAAGCAAGAAAACACAGTGTCCAGCTGTCCGTTTGCAGCCAAGCAAGTAGCTTTGAAAAGCCAGGCCAGCAGCTCTGACACAATGAGTAACTGTGGGACATCTCAGCTGCCCCACCTTGTAAATACACATTGCATGGAACCTTCAGGACAAAACGGCATCCTGTCTTCCACATTCCTAAGCCCACAGTGTTCCCCCCAGCATTCTCCACTAGAGGCAGCAAAAAGCCCGCAACACATCAGCCTCCCACCTTCACCAAACAGTCATTATCTCCTCCCAGTGTCCCCGAGCACACAGGGAGAAGGGCGCAGTAATTCTCCACAGCCCAGCAACCATCTGCGCACAGCTCCGGTAAGAAATTCTACAGTACTAGCAACCTTCTTCATGTGGCTTAAAAACTGGGTTTCTTTTCGAATGTTGTGAGTGTGAACTTACATACTCACAACATTCACAGGGCCAAAAGACCAGGCAGAACAGTGCAAAATAATAGGAAGATCTTTCCTAGGTTCTGCTGGCCCAAGTATGAAAAATACAAAACATGAATTAACCATACCTTATTTCTTGCTTGCAGATGGCAATGCAAGTTCAGTCCTTGCATTCACAGCTTTTGTCAGTCTTAAGATGACCAAAGACTAGGACAAGTCACTGTACAAGGTGTGGGTGGATACCTGCTAGAGCAAGAAGGGTTTTATTATTCCAACCTCTGAAGCTCATGTGGCAGGGTGATGTCCAGATGCCCCTCCTGTCTCCCACAGCAGAATGTAGTGCCTGAAACAGAACCACTTAGGCTGCAATCCTAACCACACTTTCCTGAGAGTAAGCCCCATTGAACAAAATAGGACTTACTTCTGGTAGACCTGGTTAGGATTGTGCCCTCTCACAGTCCAGGGTTTCTGAGCTCTCCTTTACCACTCCCCTCCCAGCACACTTCCGAGCCTCATGAACTGATGCAGGGGCAGCTGGCTGGGAGTAACACAGCCAGAGGCCTGATCAGGCATTACAGCTTCAGGCACTTTCCATGCTTTATAATCTTTGCCTTCCCCACAACCCACTGATCATGTATAGTTTGGGAGAAAAAATTCATTTGGAATGAAGAAATCCCAAATTTATTGTCAGGAAAAAAGCATGCAAATTAAGCAAATATAGGTGAAGTCATGAATTGAAATATAGGTGAAGTCATGAATATAGGAGTCATGAATTGCAGTTTTTTCCGCTTGCAGATGCTGCGTTTCTTAGTCCTTCCACACAACTTTATAGCTGCCCAGGGCTACCCTTGCTGTTTGTTTGCCTCTTAGGTACTCTCTCTACCACTTGTTCTGGAGCAATAGCTCTGTCCTGGAGGGAGAGACACTGGAATCAAGCCACCAAGTTGGACATAAGCAATGCTGACAAACAGACCGGGGCAAGGCACCTTATATATTCACCAATTCCCATCCCAGACAATGAGATACAAATAGGAAAGCAAGGATTGCTTTTAATAGTCCTTTCAAATGCACACGTTCTTGAATTTACATGTAAATTGTAGAACTTTCAAGGAAGTCGATGCTACACAACTAGGCAAAGGTGGCTTTCTTTCAGAAGTCATAAGGAATCCTGACATTTGTTATCAACATTTTTTCACACATGTAGCTTGGTAGATAGTATAAGACCAACCAAGGGTTGTCTCCACCCACCTGAAGATGGCATTCCTTACAGTGGTGGACCTCCCATTCACTCTATGGGGCAAATGCACCAGGCACGGTGCCTTGCATGCCTTTAGGCCCCCACGGAAGCCTCTCTGAGGCTCCAGATGGGGTCGGAAACTGTGCTTCCAGTTTTCTGGAAGCACAGTTTAAAGCATTAAGGACACTTCAGGAGTCTTCCCTGACATGTCCTGAAGTTATGCAAGGCACTATGTGCTCCAGGTAAGTGGGGGAGGCAGATTTACGCAGGGGCGGATGCCATCGCAGACCTTTATCCCAGGGCATGAAGCTGGGGCATCCACCACCGATTCCTTAAGCCAGGCAGCTTGCCAAAAAGGAAGCAGTTGTCAGGACGCTCAAGATGATTGAAAGGCTGAACTGTGTTCTTACAAGGGAGCTGGGCTTTCAAGCTTCACGTTTTGCTCAAACTTCCTTTGTGTTTGACTTGGGCTGCCATTGACTGCTAATTTATTCCCATGTACAAGAAGTTAATTCATGTTGGTCAGAGGGTTTCTGTTGTACTCACAGACCAGCACAGTCTTTGCTCATTGGATTGGTTTTGAGTTCTGTTCATTTTTGCTTCCATGTAGTTGTCAGCACAGGGAGGCCAGAAGTATTCCATTCTGTCACCTGGCTTTTGTAAGTCCAGCGCCACTCTCCCAGAGGGAAAGCAGCCGCCACCTTATGCGGACGCTGTGAAGCAGGTAATTGTCTGATGCTTGCTAGGCCAGGGCCTATTGGAGGTGCTTACTATTTTATATCATATCTCAAAGTCCCTTGCAGACTTGTGCAAAGTGCATTGTGTAGCATGTGAGAGAAACCAGCACATTTCTGGCAGGCATAAGAGGTGTTTTTACCATTGCAGAAAGGCCGTTAAGAGTGTTTACACAATCCATTGTCCAGGTCAGGATCTAAAAAAAATCTTCATCATCTGATTTGTTCAGGGATTGAATTCAGCAAGAGCCAACAACCCCTGGTAAGGGCAGGAGCTCTGACTTTCTTCATTCCTGGGTCACATAACCATTAACAGACTTGTGACCTAAGTTGTAGGGGCTTCTAAGTTTTTAAAAGAAGCATGGTGATCTGTGAATAAGATACTTCAGTCCAGGTTGGAAGGGACACTGATGTTGCTTTTATGCACCTAACTGATGCATACTATTGTGAGGTGGGTTCAAAGCTGGTTAACCACCTGTTCCCAGTGAGTGCAATTAGATGGTTCTATTGGAAGGAGGTGTTGAGTGGAGTGCCACAGGGCTCTGCCTTGGGTCCTGCGGGGTTCAACATTTTTATGATATGGCTGATGGGATGCTTATTGGATTTGCGCATGGCACATACCTAACACCCTGGAAGACCAAATTAGAATTGAAAATCATCTTGACGAGTTTCTTCAGTGGGCCTATACAAACAAGATGAAATTCAACAGAGACAAACTTCAAGTCCTGCATATAAGAGGCACAAATCTGAGGTACTTCTGCCTCTGATTATTTGTGCCTCTTATATGCAGGACTTGAAGTTTGTCTCTGTTGAATTTCATCTTTGAAAGTTTTTTCAGGGGGAAATCTGAACTGGCAGCAGCATGGTGTCTTAGTGGATCTAGATGTCTTAGTGGACCACAAGTTGAACATGAGCCCGCAGTATGATATCACTGCAAAAACAATGTGTTGCTGGGCTTCTACTCTGTTGCATTCAGTCAGGCCTCACTTGAAATATTGCATCCTGTTTTGGACACCATGTTTTAAAGAAGGCATTGAAAAACTGGAACAGGTTTAGAGAATGGAAATTAGGCTAGTGAGGGGCTTGCAAACCAAGTTCTATGCAGAATGGTATATACCCAATCCTATGGGTGTTCCACCAAGCCTACCTGCTTTATGGATGTTATAAGTGCTTCCGGCAGTGTGCAAAGTCGTGTACTACCAGAGCACTGGTGGAAAGGCCAGAACCTTCCCGCACAATTCAGGGAATGATCAGGGGAGGGGTGGAGTTTACAATAACAATAAAAACTAATCCAGGAGTTCCTTGGTCCTCTGGTTGATGCCTCCACTTATTTATCTCGTCCCTGGAGAATTGGCTGTTAGAGCAGAGAGGAAAGAGATTTCCTAGTAGCTTCTGTGGTTGATGGTGGGAGCCAGACCGATCATCTTTTGTCATGGTATTCATCCTAAGTGGCAGAGGGTGCAACTTCTCATGGGCCTTTAGCTCAATGGTAGAGGATGCAGTCACTTGCTTTCCAGTCCCTGAGCAACTCTGCTGTAGTACCATAGTTAAGGAATTGTTGTTTATTAGGTACCTATCAAGTCAGACTAGGGCTTTTGCCTTCAGTACAACTGTTTTGTCTCTGAATTCATGAGCTCTCCATCCATTGCAGCAAACCTTTGTAGCATTGTTGTATGTGGCTACAATGGACTGCTTCCCAACTTCCCTTGCTTTTCTTCTTGCTGTAGCAGATGACCCGAAGTCAGCAGATGGATGAGCTGTTGGATGTGCTTATTGAAACTGGAGGTGAGTGATACCCACAGATAGGGCTCTTGATCTACTCAAGCACAAGCCAAACCACTGACTGCCAGAGGGGACACTCACTGCATACCACCCACAGAGGCTATAAACCTCAGCCAGTGTTATCTACTGTCTGGCAAGTGGGGCCTGTGAGTGCTACAAAATTTGTCCTACACCAATTGATTACTGTAAGCCAGCAACTTTCAATCTTTTTCATCTCAGGGCACACTTACAAGGTGCTAAAATTGTCAAGGCACACAATCAGTTTTTTTGATTATTGACAGGGCACACCGTGCTGCTGGTGAGAGGTTAACATCCCCCAATGGCCCTAATAATAAATGACCCTCCCCCAAATTCCCACAGCACACCTGCAGACCATTTGCAGCACACTAGTGTGCCTTAAGGGGAATGGTCCAGTAATGGGTCTGCTGATGACGCCACAGCAATCGTGGTGTGGGAACCCGGGGGCGTTTCCCCTTATGTGGTGGGTTGCGCTGGCCTCAAGGAGGGTCCAGGAGGCCTCCCGCCCTCTCTGATGCTAGAAATCGCTCAAGTTGGGGATTGGAGCGCACTTTGTTTTTGTGCAAAAAACACTCCCCCGCACCCGCAAATACTTACCTGCTGTCTCAACATGCAAGTAGGACTTTGGGAATCGCTGTAGTAGACTATCAAGTTGGGTTTTAGTCAGTTTAAACAACAGTGGGATTTAACAGCACAGGTAAACCATCCCGTTTTTTAATATAGCTCTTTTTTGAAAGGGGTGAAAGCTTTTATCGTCTCTACCTTACATAGATGTTAGAAGCAGTGACCCACCGTGTTGCTCAATGTTTAGTAACATGTGTGTGCAAAGGTGTAGTCCAAGTTGCTGACCTGTCACTTTCGGTTTGGAAACAGAAATTCCTGCCAATGCCAAAGATGACCGCCCTTGTCTCCAGAAGGTTCCTCAGATAACAGTGTCTTCAGGAAGCTCTAGTACTTCCTTGCTACTCAAGACATCAGCTTCGTTTGAGCAAGGCCCCTCCAGTCAGCATTCTTTTGAACGCTATCCTGGGAGCAATGACAGTCATCTGGAAATCTTGCTGAATTCCCATAGCCCTCTGGGGCGGGCAAGTGAAATCACCCTTCTGAAAGTGGGCAGTGAGGAGCCTCACTTTGAAGGCGTAATGGAAGGATTTTCCAGCAAAGCTGCGGATGAACTGCTTGCACCTCACGAGATTCTGCCAACACCCCTCTCGCCCATGGAGACTCAACTGTCACCCTCTTCTGGTGAAGGATCTGGTTTGCACATGAGCTTCACAGAGTCTCCTTGGGAAACCATGGAATGGCTGGATCTCACTCCACCTAGCTCAGCCAATGGCTTTGGTTCCCTGACCACCACAGGGCCCAGCATTTTCAACATTGATTTCTTAGATGTCACTGATCTCAACTTGAACAGTACCATGGATCTGCCCTTACAACAGTGGTGAACAGAATAAGTCCTATAGATGGGCATGCAGCCACCACAAAAACAGTTTCCATGGGAAGACTTGAGAGACTAAACCAAAGAGCTCTGGTACTATCCAGGGAGGAGAAACTGGAGTCATTTTTCCAGAACATAAATTTGCCTTCATTACAAATGAGGTCCGTCTATCTCTCCCTCCCACCATACATCTATAGAAGCACAAGCTCCTCTTCCTTGGTAGGCAAATCCAAGCCCCAGAAAGCTTAGCGAATCAGGATGATTCCCTAATCTGGGAGGGTGGGGTGAACTTCCCTGTGAATTGGAAATATATGTGATACACATGCATTTGTGTCATCCCTAATGTATGAATCAGCCCACATCAAGCTGTGCTGTACCATCCCCATTACCTATTATGGACAGAGCTTTGATTAAGTTGTGGCTCCTAGCATACTGTCTGGGAGCCACTGCCTTTCCTATTTCCTCATATATGAAAACTAAGGAAAATGTCAGCCTGTTACCAAACACTGTCAGAGAACAGTAACTTCAGAGTAACTGCCTGCTTTACAGTTGTCATGCTTTAGCGGTTTACTAAGCTTTTCTCTTGGCCTTGCCCCTCTTATTTTCCCAGTTCAAAAATTTTTACTGTCAAACATTCACTAGGCTGTGGTCCATGTTTTATGATGCAAGTCCAAAGATAAGCCTTTAGAATGTAGTCTGTTTGAGCCATCTAGAATTCTAGAATGTTAATGTTGGAAGGGATCTAGGAGGCCTTCTAATCCAACCCCCTGCTCAGCACAGTACAACTATCACACCCCTGCTTGAAAACCTCCAGTGAAGAAGAGCCCACAACTGCACAAGACAGTCTGTTCCAGGGCTGGATACCTCTTATAATGGGCTACTGATTCTGACAGCCCAATTCTAAACTCTTTAACACCAGTGGTATGAATGTACCACCAGTGCTGAGTGTTGCAAACACCAGCCGGATACTTTAAGAGTTCTGGGGGGTGGGAGGCTGGAGATAGGAAATGGCGTGGGCCAGCGGAGCAGAGTTCTGCCAGATCCAGAATTCTTGAAAGTCTCTCAACTCTGTACCGGCAAAATTCCTGGAGCAGACTTGAGAAGCCCCATTATGGGGCTTGGGGCTTCCCCCAAGGAGATCTCTGGTGGCTGCCTTAGGATGCAGCAGAGGCCACCTTTAGGATTGGGCTGTAAGTTATGTTATAGTAATTTGCAGTAACAGAGAAGGGTGAGCAAGACAATTGCCAAACCATGTCAATCAAGAAATACAACAAAGCTAATCCTTACAGGGTCACTATAGTCATTTGACTACATCACTATAAAGCAGAAGTGAGCCCCAGAGAATGACAAGACTACAACAACCAGCCTATTGAAGTGTCCAGCTGTCTCCCACTACAAGATTGAAGTGTTCCCTTTTGTGGTCAGAGTCTCTGCTGCCCACATGGCACTCCACCTGCCTTTTCTGCTCTATCAAGACATACCAGCATACCTTCCTGAAGTGCACCTGTCCACATGACCTATGGTCTGCAAGGAACAGTCTCTTAGAAAACATTCAGTCTCTGTTCAATTTATTTGGACTAATAAAAAGAAGTTTCCATTTACACAATTGTGGACTGAATGTTGCCAGAAAGAACAAAAGTCCACAATATGCTAATGCCATAGCCCCTGAACTGTCCTGGGTTTCATATTAAATCTTATCTGTGGTCAGAGCTGACTCACAGACCCATACAAGACCTGCTGGAGAACAGCTATGAATCCATACACCAAGAGGGAGGAGCGTGTTCTAGTTAAAGTACTTGTTGTAGTAACAAATCCATTAGGATTTTTATTTCCTCTTAAAGTCTTCTACACAGTTAATTCACAAAGCTCTGGCAGCTCTGGGATAGACAGGTGGCATCCCCTTTGGTGTCTATCAGTCAGCTTCAAGCAAGTCTCTCTGGACACAGTCCCTGAAATGTTGCAAAAAATAAAGCTGCAAACCAAAGATCATTACAAATATTTACCAGATGAGTGTATTTAATATTTGTGTTAGTGGAAGGAGCATTTGTTGGAACTCAAGACAGCACTAAAAGGACTACATGCCCTTGAGTGATGACTTGGCCTGAACTGTACCAGGACTGCTGCCTCTGCAGACCTCAATACATGTGAAACTCCAGCCTCAATAAAGTGGCTAAACTCCTGAGGCTTCCATGGAGGAAGAATTACAGCTGGCTTTAATATTGCTGCATGTTGTATAAAAAGAATTTAAGTGTTTAAGGTCACTATTTAAAGCATGATTTTTCTATTGTACAAATGTTCACAGTGCACTGGTAGGATAGAATAATCTTTCACATGCTTGTTTTCCTTTACTTTTTAATTTTTAATATGCAAAAAGCTATAAGTCATTCCATGAAGACTTTTTAATAGCACTTGAATTCAGACTAGTATTAGGTGCTACGCTGTTATGTGGTACAGGACTTAATGATGGGCTTATCCTTCTGTAAAGGGATGCTGTCAACTACAAAATAAAAAAACACACACCGCCACCACCTCACTGTCAATAAGCACACTGCCTTACCTCTGTGACCAGTATTGCCATACTTAATAAAAGAATTCCTGTGATGGGCACTCTGGGCTCTTTGTGGTTATTCATGCGATTTGCTAGATTGGAATTGAATATCAGCTATTGTCAGTCTGCAACCTGTGAGTATATTCAGATTGAGATTTCTTTGAGGCTGTATCCCAAGGATAGGTTATAACAGCTATCTTTTCAGCTTTACAAATAAATCTATGCAGTAGACTTGTCTGAGAGACAGGGGCTTGCCTATCTGGTGAGCTTCATGCCCAAAGAAAGATTCAAAGCCAGACTAAATCTCAGCTTGCAGTTTCCAGTTCTGTTGGTTCCAAACTAGAAAATGGCATTTCCCCTCGTCTCAGAAATCAGATTTTAATGAAATAAGATGCACCCCCCTCCCCATGACAAAATAGGAAGTTTGGAATAGGAAGTTAACAGTTTGGATAATATATAAGAATTAATTAAAAATAGTTTGGATGGCTTTTTAAAGTCCAGTTAGTACAAAAATAGAAAAGTTAGACAAAATAAAAAGGATTGGTACTCCTGCCAAGAAGGCTCTTTGTGTTAAGAAAGAATCACAAATACAAGCGAAATCAGAAATTTGATGCTGTTGCCCACCTAGCAATTGCAATTCTGGAACATATTACAGTAGCAGAAGCATCCTCTTTGCTAAATCAGCATTGTCAGGCCTCATCACATTACTTGGTTATCCAGCTAAAGACACTACAGAAAAGTGCAATTGGTTTAGGGAACCAAGAGCTGGCTTAAGAGTCCAGCAAGGGTCCCCACCAGTTAGGCCTCATGTTTCAGAAGAGCAAGGGGCTTCCCCATGTTCATTTTGGTCCTTCTTGCAAGTATCAATAAATAGGGTAGTCTGGCCAGAGAAAGATGGATTTTAAAAAATATTTTCATTTAGCATTTATTGATTTCCCCATCATGCGCCTGACCTTATAACAAGAATAACAAGGTCACAGTCGCATCCTTGATTTATTACAACTGACCTGCAGGCGAAAAAAAATAGAACTATTACATTAACACTTTGCTTCCATGTAGAATATTTTAAATAGAAGAGGAGGAAGTCAAATCCGGAGAGGATAAAATAGTTGGAAGCTCTTAAAAGCCATTATGTTGTCAAACTCCATTTTTACTTACAGACAATAAGGCAATATCCCTGCACATCAGCTTCTCAATAAACTTTTATACATTTTTTTTCCTATGGTACAAGAAGAAAAAAATTAACCAGAGCTCACAATGTACAGTTCTTACACTATTTTCACAGCTTCTGAACACTATACATCTTTATAAACATACACTGTAATATAAATGCTGCACCCTTAACAGTATATTATAACAATCTATGATTAATATGCTAGAACTGTCTCTTTCTCAATCATCCACCAAGCCTGAATGGGAAGCTACTACCATTTCCTGGTTGACAGAATGGAAATGTTCTAGAATACATGAGGATAGAATGGGAAAAAGAGAGGGCTATGGCTGTCCAGCTTCTGACAGTGACAAAGAGTAATAATTGGGAGATAAGCGTGTGCAAAAAATTGGGAGGCTCTGGACAACGTTGAAAATCCTCTGCCTGAGAGGACTGTGGGGTAGAATTACTGCACTTGAAGGGTCCTGGCTGGTTTCAAGTTCATGCTACAGAGATTTTAACCCATCATCTTATTTAGCGTTAATCATGATCTTGCATGGATAAGGTTTTTGCAGTAAGAGCCTATTAACCAACAGGAAGACCAGAGAACATTAAAGCCCCAATCCTATCCAACTTTCCAGTGCCAGTGCAGCCCCAAGGTAAGGGAACAAACATTCTTTTCCTTGAGGAGGCCTCTGTGGGTGCTCTCCCCACTGCAGGATGCAATGCACGCCCTGTTGGCATGGCTGCTTCAATGCTGCAAGGTTGGATAGGACTGTGCCCTAAGTTTAGCTGACCACAACAAGGGGGCTTTTCATCACTGACACACTCACAGATGAGGCTTAGACCCCTTAAAATTATCCTAGCCGTACATGTAGAACAGGGATTGCCTTCTGATATCCCAAACAACTATGGGTTTTTAAAACATCACTTTTCTTCCTCTGTCACTTAGGAGTTGATGATGCAACAGATGCAAAGCAGATGATCAAATACTGTACTATAATTTCTTTGAAGATTTTTTTTGGGGGGGGGAGGTAGCACAATAGCTCCAAATTTTCTCAAAGAACTGAAAATTCAGTTTCTCTCATTTATTGTTAGAAAAGCCTTCCCATATAAAATAAAATTCCATTTTCATAGCGTCTCACAGGAGACTGAATTTGCCCACAAAATGAAATCAAGCATATTTGGCATCCAACATATTTTTAGAGTCCAACAATCCACAGAAAGAGATGAGGGAAACTTATTTGATCAGATGGTGGATATCAGACATGAAACAGAGAATTCCAAGTCACTTGGAGCTCTGTGGGAAGGTCCTAGAGTTTGGAGAAAAATTATCAATATTTACTAATTAATAATGTAATATGACTTTTGCACAGCTGTAGGCTGTTCATTGCCCTTTCAGAAGTGAAATTTCAGCCAGGTAATGAATTTGCTATAGTTAGAAATCAGGGGTCAAAAGCCAGTTGAATTAAATTGAGTAGTTTAATAATTCCTCAGGTCAAAATCTTAGCCCACCAGGTAACAATTTACAGGATGCCTAGTTCTACGGAAGAGTGGTTTGCTTGGAAAAGGAAAGAATACATTATTCTCCATCTCTTATGAGTTTGTTAGCCTCTTTTAATGCAATGCATTTTATTTTTTTTTGGTAAAGACACAGTCCATTTTTACATGATCACTTCTTTTCCGCCCCAAAACATGAAGTTCTGCTGAGTCACACTGTCTTCAAAACATACACTGTGACTGCAAAACAGCAGAATTCCAGATCAATTAATCTATTGCACTTTGTGAAGAAAAATATAATATGTAATTTATTCCTCCATTGCCTTTACTGGCTCCAGGAGGTAAAAGTAGCTCATTTGGCTGCACATGTTCCTCTCTCCCCAAGCAGAGTCTTTTTATGTTCAGATAGACCAATGCCTAACTTTCTTTTAAATTATCTGTAACAATTGGAAGAGTTTGAGAGAATAAAAATCATTCCAGTAGCTGCTGAGAAGTCTCTTGAGTCTAGAAATTAACTTTTGGTGCTATCCAATCATGGTCAACAAATTAAAATGTTACTTATTTCCACATTTCATGAATATGCCCACAAAAAGAGCAAAGTGATGTCTCTCTTTGACAGACACTAACACTGTGTGATCAGGTATTACATGGATGCACTTTATAAGTGACAATAATATACAGACAGAATGGAAGAAAAACACCAACATTATTGCACATGGTGTCTGGGTGAGCGTTAAAACACTGCAGTATGGGGTGAAGATTCTATACATCTTGCTTTCTCTCAGCACTTGCACTTGAGTTTTGATGTAGCAGCAGGATCAATCAACATACATTGGAGAGCTGGGAGTGGTTGGCATTTGATCCAGGATTTTACAAACGTAGCACGCAACATCTACTGTTCGCTCTTCGTACATTAAAATGAACTGATGTTTCTGCAAAAAAAGGGAAACAAATGAAACTTATTCTGTGACACATGAACACAGCCATTATCTCCAGCCATGAGAGTTCCCAAAGCACTTTCCTGAAACTAACACCTCAAAATCTATGAACTGCTTACACTGAGGGAGTGGTTCAAAACAGACAGTGCAAGTGTCCTAGCTAGCTAGGTGCAGGAACCACTGCACCCTCCAGTATTAGTATCATGTGGAGTTTAAAGCGACTGAGGAGAAAAGTCAATGTTTCCTCTATACTCACCAGAAGCTCCTTATACTTTGGCCTTTTGGACTCGTCCTTCGTAAGGCTAAAAAGAGAAGAAAGAGCAAAAAAAACTTCTCTAGTTATATGCTGAACAAGTTAAGATCACAGCGCATGCTGTCAAAGCTGGCAACATTACTATAGGCATTAATTTAAAAAACTGAGGCATCTCACCACCCAAAAGTCATCCAAGGCAACATAAAAACTAAAATGACAATATTGTTAAAAAATTGTGAAAATAGGAATTGTTGACTATTATTGACTAGTAATTGTTGAGACAAAACGCTGGGGAGTAGACATTTTCCATTGCTGGCCCCTCAGATCCTTTGACCTGCAGAGGACCCAGTTATCTGGATGAGAAGATGTCCTGCTCCTTTTGAGACAAAATCATCTTGTGTGCTACTGATGTCACCGCGAGTTCTCACCTGAGGTCTGGTGAGTGGATACTTTCCATGATCATAACCCTCCCCCCACCTTTAAACAGTCATCAAAAAGCAAAAACTCTCTTTTTTTGCATACTAATTGTGCGTATTGTTAGCTGTCTTGGTCATCTATCGTTGGACAGAAAGGCAGGATACAAATACATTAAATCAATGTGATTATCTAGCTATATATTCACCAACTTTACATAAAGACAGTAACTAGCCTTCTGTCGGCTCTGAAGCCTTATGTTCTGTTAATATATTAAATGATCTGAAAATCCTAGGACAGTTCTTAGTTTGTAGGCAACAATGAAAGTACCTACATCACACTGTTTGTATCCCATGGGTAGAATTTCCCCATCCCACTATCTTGCTTTTAAAAAAAATTATAGGAAGTGAAAGCACACAGCCTCTCAATGCTTGCCACAGAGTCCAAGAGCAACCTTTTGTGCTCTCTTCCCAAGGATGGTGTATTATGAATTTCTAACCCTTTATAAAGAGACAGCATGAATAGAGACTGCAGCCACGGGGGGGGGGGGGGGAGAGAATGTCACATTTGCTCCTAAAGGGCCTAGTGTCCTGAACACCAGACTTGCACACTTCCAAGAAGGAGAGCACATTCTACAGTGGGGTCCCTTCCTTTGAGTCCAGGATACAAGTCTTTCCTGTCGGCACACATAAAAATGTCAGCACCCTCATTGCATTTAAAGAGAAAAGAATTGTATGCTTGCTAACAGTAGGAACACAAATGCCAACAAACCAGTAGGTGGCAGCAACACACTACAGTGTTTGTGAAGGGCTATTTGAAAAGAGGGACTGAGATTTTTTCACATGGGATTTAAAGCAGCTCTTGCTTCAACTGGCTGGTAAAATCTACATTGGACACAACATGCAATCTGTCCTTGGCTTTCTCTTCTGCATGATCAGACTCTCAAAGGCAACTGCCTCTTTCATCTTGAAGGTATCTGAACAGTGTCCAAACTCTTGCATGGCTCCAACTGAGTTCTGATGTATTGTAGACCAATATTCTAAGACAGTGGTACTCAAACTGGTGGGTTGTGACCCTCCAGTTTGTGTAAAGTTTCCCTCATCCCTTTAAGGGGTGGCAGTAGGGTGTGGCAGCGAGCACTGTGTTGCTAAGGAGGGTGCTTTTACTTTCTGTGGGCTCCTGCAAGCAGCAGGAGGTGTGGAGAGCCCGGGGCAGCCCTCCACAGGGCTCCCCGAGTGTTAGAATATTGAGAAACACCGCATGCAAATCACTTTCAGCTTGAAGGAAGTAGTTTGCATGCACTGTTGCTCAACATTCTAACACTTGGGGAGCCCTGGGGAGGGCTGTGCGGGGCTCCCTGCACCTCGTGCTGCTTGCAGAAGCCAACTGTAAGTAAAAGTACCTCACCTCACCCCCTTTAGTGACACGATCCTGGGGACTGTGTCTCTGTCCTCACTCCTCCCCCACGAAGACTTATTTAGGGAGTCACGCTCCCTAAAAGTTGGAGAACCACTGTTCTAAGCAGCGGGTATGTCAGGTTTTTGGCATCCCAGGCTTGAGATTGTTATTAGCCAGGATGTGGCAGGAGGCCCTGATATCTGGGCCTGGTGTGAAGCAATCAGCAAAGCAACACAGCTGATGCAATCAACTGCACCTGTTGCAGGTGGGAGTCAAGTGACTTGGGGGAAGATGAGTGCTGAGTCACGTAGGCTATGGAGGAATGGTGCAATGCACCACCGGACAACCAATCAGAGTGGGTCACAAGACTGTCTTGTGACTATGAGGTCGCCCTACTCTGATTGGCTGGCCCCAGTATATATGGGGGCGAGCACAGACTCCAGGTGTGGGTTGTTGTGGTGGAGTTTCTGCATGTCGTGCTGCTGGTTTTGTGTACTGATTTGGATTGCCTTCTTTTTTCTGTGACCTGCTGTATCCCTGACTTCTGGACCATATGACTGACTACTCTTCTGCCTGCTCCTTTCACCAATACATGCTTCTGCAACAGACAAGCCTGTGTCTGCTTCTTTGGCTCTGTTTGGGATCACCTGCTTCTTTTGCTCTCCCTATGCTCCCGTGCCACTCTGGGAAAGCAAGGGCTATCCTCCCCTGCTGACCTGATAGGATAGGTTTTTCACATAATGCTAATTACAATGTGATAAATTCAGCAAATGACCTTCATTTCAAGTGGCACAGCTGACATCTGGAAATTCCCAGCAATAGGCACAAGTTTGACACATTCTGCAACTAGGATGCATACCTTGTTTTGATCAATCAGTCTCGCACTATGGCAATTTCATGGAAAGCAAGCTGCCTCACTTGTAGAAGCATTCCAACCAGTAGAAATTGCCAAAGTATAATCCAAAGCGGCTACAAAAGGCCCTGCCATTGTAAAGCTACAGGAGAAACATCCTTGTTCTTCCCTCCCCTCCCTCCCCCACCTTCAAATCATAATCCAAGTCAGTAAGAAGAGTCATGTTATCTTTTGGGGTGACAATTCAACCAGGACCTTTAGAAGGACACATCCAAAGGTCTGTATGTCTGTCAGAAAGCTACCATATCACGCATGCAGGAACTGCAGCACTAAATGCAAAGGTCTGCATGTCACTGTACATCTTCGCTTTCTCCAGCCCATTGTAGGGCTTTTCCATTAAGGGAACATGTACGGCTTCCAGCAACGTGGACATTCTCTAGTAGTGCTGTCACATTTGGCACTTTGATGCTCAAAATACACCCAAAGCGAGGCAGACTCACCACAAGTTGACAAAGTTGATGAAACTCTGGGAAAACTCCCGTTCTTCTGAGTTACTCAGCTGTGGTGGGTCTCCCTTGACGACTTGTGTCAGCTGATCAAATACACTGTTCCACTTCGGATAGGGGAACCGTCCTGTAGCCAGCTCATACTACAAGAAAAAGACGGCAACAACGCAGTCTGAATGCAAAGTTCTATATCAAGGTGGGGGGAAAGGAACAAGGTGTTCAAACAACTTATCAAATTCAGAACGGCACCAAAGAAAAATTTTTTGGAAGTGTTCACCCAGACATATGCCTAAAAAACCCCAGACACATCAGGATGTTGGAACAATGAAAATCTCAGCAGCTCAGGGCTTGTTTTAGTATTAAGTGTTCAGTCTACTTATCTACAGGAATACCACTGTTTTTTTACCAACAGTAAACACAGTTGATGTTTTCATTTGATTTTCTTTGTGTATCTTGTCCTAGGTTAAAGATTTCATGCAAACTGCTTTAGACACAAATGTAAACAAAAAGGCAGGATCTGAATAAAATACTCAACCGTGGGAGTGAAATTTAGGTGATGCCACTACAGTTCACTTTGAGAAAATGACATGCAGGTTCTAATGTGTGCATGCATAATACACCAAGTAACATTAACTGACATAAAAAGGACACTGAGGAGGTTTTCTACGGACAGGTGTTTTCCAACGAACCAGTTTGCCCAATCCCCCAGTGATTCACTCTGTGTCCTTTTCATGATCCTTTATTCTGTATTTCTGCACATGCCAAGATTTAGAGAAGGAGTAGCAGGCAAGACACATTCTTGCTGTTCTGTAGTTAGGCCTAACTTTCAGGGACAAAAGAAGTTAGCAACACAACAGCCAATCAACAGCCACTGCAAGACTATTTATGTCTGTGTGGGGAATAGCAGCAGCTCAACAAGCCCAGGGCACTCCTATGCTCCCTTTCTGATTGGGATCACTTACCTCACTCTCACATATAGTAAGCTCCTCTTCCCTCAACTAAACTGCTTTCTTAGGTAGGCCACATCAAGGAGGGCTAACTACTCCTGTGTCTCAAGAGAGTTTTCCCCAGTTCAGAGCAGGGGGTTGTCTTTTGTACTGCCACCCTCTATTGTAAAGTGGAGTCACTGCTCAAAAATGGAGTCAAGGAAGGGAAACAGAGAAGCAAAGTCAGGCCTTACAATCAGGTAGGCTGTGCAGTCCCTGTCACACTGTGTGTATATATATCTACGAGAGTAATGCCACTCTAACCTTTACATGCCCCAAGTCTAAAAACCAATTCATAAGCAGCTTTAGGAACTTGTCTGCAACAGCATGCAAATCCCTAAACCTTTCCCACGTACCACGTACCAATGTAATCCCTAAGCTCCAGACATCGGAGCGGACATCGTATCCTTGCCTTGATGCACTGGGGTCTATCCTCTCTGGCTGAAATGAGAAAAGAAATATCAGTCATAAGAATTTTTAAAAAGACATTACTCTTGGTATGGGTAGGGGAAAAGGCAGGCATGCATTAACTGTATCTACCAGAACACGACATGAAACAGCCAACCCATTAATGCACTAGAACATCAATATGGCTACAGTATTAGATTCAATTACCTCTGTTGCTGACCACCCACCAGTGAAAACCTATTACAGTGGGCCCTGTATACAGTGGGCCCTCAATATCCAGGGGGGATCTGTTCCAAGTCCCCCCATAGATAATAAAATCCATGGATAAATGAATCAGCAGGGGCCCCCAGTGCCACAACAACTTACCTGGGGGCCACCCCTAGCCCTCTGGAGGTAGCATGTGGTCTTCCGGGCTCCTCAGGAGGCCTTCCAGATGTGACCTGAGGTCACTGGCATGAACTGGAAGTGATTTCCAATTGTGCCCAGAAGGCCTTCTGAGGAAGCTGGGAGGCCACACACCACCTCCAGAGGGCCAGGCAAGGTCCCCAGGTAAGTTGCTGCAGCACCATGCCAGCCCCTTCCCTGCAGATTCAATTATCTTCATTCTAAGGAAGAAAGCACATTACACACAATAAGAATGCAGAAATCTGGAGAGTTCTGCATAAAACTAACACAAACTACAAGTCATGGCTCTAATTCCCCGCTCTATAGTCTACACTGATTTTTTCTTCCTCCATTCAAATGCCATTCAGTCAGGGCAAGGACTGTATAGTAACTACCATGCGCAATCAGCACTCAGCACAACTGGAGTCTAGTTTTGGTTGAAACTATTTGATACCACTGAATAAGGGTCAACCACAAATTGGGATGTTCAACATGAATCTCAAGCATATAACTTTGAGAAAATACGACAGCCTTTGTTGTAAACATTTCCTACCTGGATTTTAAGTCATGGGGACACGCCCAAGTCATATTCTAGTTTTAACAGTATATTATGGAAAGAATTATTTATGATTATTTTTGTGGTTTATTGCCAAGGCCTACTTCAATGTGTTTTATTTAGTGACTATATTCTGATTCTTTTTTATTGTGATTTTATCTGTTATCGCATACTGATATACAAGAGCATACTGAGAATGCAAAAGAGAGTCAACACCTCTGTGCCCTTCTATTGCTTTAAAGATGCCAAGCCTTTCACGGAAAAGACTGGGCAGCACATCATGCAATTATGGAAACAGGAGGCAAGCTGAAGGGCACAACAGGGCTGCTAAGTGACAAAAAGGGGTGACAGTACTGGAGTCTAGTGAAGCAGCTAGGATGAAGAGGTTCTAAAAGAAGCAGACTTCTTGCCTTGAACAGTTCTGTTCTCTGCCAAGGATGTCAGCAGATCAGAGTTGGGAATCTGCCATATGGTCATCCAACTCCAAGCTGACAGGAGAGTAAGAGCTGCTACTCAATATTTAACGACAGCCTGCACTACAGAGAGAGTGAAACAAAGGATGCCAGTGCCATTCCTAGTTCACCCACCACACAAAAGTTTTCACATCCCACTTACTGCCATATAGGGCCGGCACCCAGCATCTCTGGTTTTAGCAATGGAATCTACAAGTTGTCCACTGATACCAAAATCACAGAGTTTAATGTTTCCATTTCTATCCAGAAGAATATTGGAAGGTTTAATATCTGCAAGAGATGTGGACAAGCACACACACATTTAAGTAGGCAAGCTACAAACAGAGAGCTTCTCAACAATGTTTAGAACACTGTTATCGCACCTGCGCAGGAGTGCTGTCAGAGCAGTAACTCCAGGAACCAATATATAGAAAAACAACAAATATACACAGGGAGAACAACCAGGACAAGGAAAACTTGCTAGATAAACTAATTTCGCTAGCCCTTTCTGGATATTCTAATTAGGAAAACTAATAGCGACCTGTAAAATAAAGAACATTTTCACAGCAGTAAGGACCTAATCAATGTTAATGGGCACAAGGGGTGTGGAGACAGGGTTCCCCTGCACCCGTGGTTTTTGTATCTGTGGGGTGGCCCTGGAACGGCTTCCTTGTAGATATGGGGGCCTGACTATAATAAATAGGTAGAAGGAGGGAACAAGACTGCACATACTTTTGACCCCCACAGGTTTATTGGGTTTGTGTACACAGAGGCTATACACATAGGTTCTTGCCACACAATCAGGGACCCTACTTTTTGCACAGTTTCACATCAGATGAACATGAGTGTACTAAGAGAGATCAACACTTGCAAGCCAGGGCAGGAAAACAGAAGCAATACCACTCCACTATCCATACAGCCTTTTAAGGGCCTTAGTGGAAATCCACACTGTTGGATAAAAGCAAAAACAGCAACAAACTTAACTGAGCACTATTTTTAGTTCATCTATTTGGACAAAAAAGTGTTTAAAATGGCCGTCATCAATTTGAACAATAATTAAACTAAAGGATTACTGAAATATAGGCATTATTACTATTATTAACTTTATTTTTACCCCGCCTTTCTCCCTAATTGCTTACAACAAAGGTTAAAAACATAAATTAAAAAACATAATTTAAAAAACAGATAAAAAAACATATTTGCAACACATCTTAAAAACAGTAGTCCGATAAAAGTGTAAAAGAGCATAGAGCAGCAGTTTATAAAAGGATCCAGGCTTGTAACCAGGTGTTTAAAAGGGATTAAAAGATGTTAAAATGATGTTTAAAAGGCCAGGAACTCAGAAAGCTCGTCTAAACAGAAGAGTCTTCAGGCCTCGCTGGAAAGTTCTACCCAAATTACTGAAAACGTATCCTGAAACTACACTACAAATCTGAAAGATATGGAAGTGTTAGAAGAGTGTAGGGGGGAATGGGGTTAAAAATGCCTGCTGCTAGGTCTTCTAATTAACAAATCAAGTGTTTTTTTTCTTGGTCACTCAGATTTCCCAGAAGGGAAAGGAAGCTATATTCTCCAGGTCCAACTCTGATACGACTATCTGCCACACCTTGGCATAATGTTTGGATTTTAAAGTCACCTTTATATAGGATCTTATAATACAGAAAAGTAGTTTCAGCAAAATATTAGGAATTCAACGCACTTATCCTTTTATAAAACCTAGTCTGCCATCTTAAGCACCCTTACTACAAAGTAAATGCCACTGACTCATGGGTCTCCCTTAAGTGGGATATATCTTAATTAACAAACATGATTAGAACAACAGCAGTAGTTTTTAAAATGAATCACACCCACACAGTTACTTTCAAGGCAACTTTGCACAATCCACATGAAAATGGCCCATAACAGGGCACCAGTTTCAGAGTCCATGAAACAGACCATGGTTTGAGAGAAAATTGAAAAACCAGTCTTCTTTCTATAGAAAACACAAATACAGAGAGGCCTACCTCTGTGAATGATTTTCAAGTTTTCCTTTAAGTGGTTTAGTGCTTTCACAGTCTAGGAGAGAAGAAAACATTTTTAGGGAGAAAAAGGAATAATAATAATAAAATTCCTGTTTTATACAATCTACAATCTGAGAACAGAGATGCATTTCAAGGAGCTTCTGAGGCAGAAATGTTAAAATTTTCTTTCAACTATTTAATGTCAACACATTGTGGTGTGATTAACATAATGAAAAAAAGCTGTCTATGCCTAATAAAGGTTTGCTGAGTTGAGTTGAAAAGAAACTGGAACAGATGGGTAAGTTGTTAGAACGCTGCATTTGGAGAAGGTGAGGAAAAGGAGAAATAACCATCTTGGGAAGTCATCCCTAGATTCAATCTATTATGCGAAAATAGGACTAATCACAGGGATACTCGCTCATGGTAAAATGCTTGAAGCTCAATGGAAAAAACTTACCAGGCAATCCTAGGGACCTTCTATGACAGCAGAACTTCAGTTTTGCTGTTGTAAAAGAGCCAGCATGAAAATTGCCAACAGAAAGTGTGGACGATTCCATGTGCCTGCTGTTACGGAACCTGGCTATGCTGACCCTGGTAAGCTGGCATCAGGGGGCATCATGAGCAAGGAGGGCAGGGAGAGTTTCAGGGCAAGGGGTTTTTGGGAGAGGGAAGGGGTGGGTTCTGATAGCAGTGATTTGCACCAAGATCCTATCCCCTCTTTCCCAAGCTACCCCACTCCCTCTGTTACTTACCTCTGGTTGTCCTTCCTGTTGCCTCCCCACCCCTGTCACTGGATGCAGCACATGCTCAATCAACACAGTTGGATCACAGACAATTGTGTAGAACAGGATTAGGCTATTAATTATAAAAACAAGTCCAACTGAACGACCAAGCACAGCCCAAACATCTGAGTGGCTGTCTTGGGCTCCTTGAAGACATTTAACCTGGCCTTAAGACACTTCCATGTCACTTTTATCTTTAGGTCACTTACAGTGTAATTCTAGACATGGCTACTCAAGAGTAAGTCCCACCGAGTTCAGTGAAACTTACTCTTGGATAAGTGTATATAGGACAGCAGTACTAAAGAAAGAATTTAAAAGCAATTTCAATACAGAAATGTTTATTATTCTCTGCTCTTGCCTCCAGGTCTTAGACAAATCCTTTTGCTATTTCCTCTTCATAAGAGACATGCTGAAGAGGAGTAGTAGTAAAACTTAAAGGATAGGGAGTATCTACCCTGTCACAGGGTCCATCAGAAAATTTCTCCCAGTTTTTACTAATGGAAAAGCGATACTGGGAGATGGAGTCAAGAAGCTTGTGGTGGTAGCTTAGGAGAGAAAGGGACAACTCTTGTGTATATAGACAGAAAGTGTACATAGAGTTATTATGAAAGAACTGTACCAGATGGCAGTCCTGCTCCAAAAATGACTTAATCCTCTTTCAATTTTGAGTAGCTGTTTAATCCGAATCACAAACCAATGACAAGAATTCCATAAACTGAAGACAGTACCAGCTATACTGGCTGCAACATGCCAAGTCTATTTAATATTTAAACCTCTTCTTGCACATTCACATTTAAGAGCTTACCCTACATTTCTCACAGGGCAGCTGTGAAAATTCAAAGAAGAAAAAGACAAACTTACAGCTAAAGTGATTTTGCCTAGAATTTCTTCTGGAATAACATCATCTAATACACTATATACATATTTGTAAAATTTATCGAACGAGGTAGACATAAGCTCCATACAGATCCAACAGTCACCCTAAAAAAAGAGAGAAATCTTTATTACTATCAAGAAGATGTACACAACTGGGGGATCCAGTTTATAGTCCTTTCACTTTATGAAGGGAAAGCAGAAAAGAAAGTCTTGTGCACAACAGTAATACAACTCTCCACCAGCCCAAACCCTATCTTACTAACAGCCACCAAATATGCTTTCCTATGTGAGCTGCCAATTCTTCAAATTTTACTTGGTCAACTTGGGCTGAAATTTGCCAGACTTGGCTTGTCACTAAAATTATGTAAACAATTACAATTCCCATCTTTTATTCTTCAGGTTCATCTATGTGTTGTAGGGCCATGATTTTCCTGGGAAACTTGTGGTTCCTTGGAAGGTTACTAGACAAGAAAGGCAGACTTCTTTAAAAAAAAAAAAAGAAAGAAAGAAAAAAGACAACAACAGAGTGAAACTACCTTGGGAAGAGAAAGATTACCCAACCCTACTAATCTTCCCCTGCACTGCACTGCTAAAAGATTGCACTGGGTAGGTTCTAGGGCAGAAGTTTTCAAACTGGGGTGTTGTGACACCCCAGCCTGAGAAGCTTTGTCTTTGCCCCTTTAAGGGGTGGGGAAAGAGCAAGGCAGTGACACGATCCCCAGGACCACGCTGCTGCCAGGGGCAACAGGGGTTTCATTTTACCTACCAGTAACAGCAGCAGCCTCCCAGGGGTTCATGGAGCCCTGCTGAAGTCTCCACAGAGCTTCCCAAGCCTCAGAAAATGCAAAAATAAAGATTGCAACCCACTTCTGATTTCACAATCGAGAACTGGATGTGCGATGTGATCTTTATTTTTACATTTTCCAAGGTTCGGGGAGCCCTGTGGAGTCTTCCACCAGGCTCCCCATACTCCAGGGAGGCTGATGCTGATACTGGTAAGTGAAATGAAACCCCTGTTGCCCCTGGCAGTGGTGTAATCCTGGGGATCCCCTTCATAGCAGCTCCCAAACTTCCAGAGAGTTTGGAAACCACTGTTCTAGGGTGCACTCTTCCTTATTATTGAATAATATGAACTCATACAAGCCTGGCTTGCCCTACAATACACCCCACAATTATCTGTAAGTGATAGGAATTCCATGGTAGATGCTCAATATTCTTTCACAGAAAAGTTGATAGGGAAAGCATTCAGTGAGAGTAGAAAGTTAGCAGAACTATTCCTGTGAAGCATCATGTGATAATGAACTTTTTGACAACCACTAAAGCAAAAATAGGCGATTTCCCCTCCCCCTTTTTAAGTCATCTTTGAGGCCTGGTGCAAACATAACATTTCCTGATCCCTAACCCAAATTAAGAGACTGAGAAAGCCTCTTTGGTTTGCATGCTTCTCCTGTGCCAAACTAGTTTACTAGGGAAACTGGAAACCACCTATAGTCCAATTAATGTGTTCCTTAATATTCTAAACGTCCTACATTATGTAAACCATCTGGTGCAAATTAAGCAAATTTTGAGTGCCCACCTCTCTGAAGAGTGCTCCATAAAACTGAACAATATATGGGCAGTCACTACTCCGCATAACTACATCCAAATCCATCAAAAGCTGTTTCTGTTCCTTTTCATCTACCGTTGACCGAATTCTCTGAAAGAACAAGAAGAAAAAAGGTATCATCAACATCCTCATCAACTAGGGAAGTGACAATGAGTCACTGCTAGACAAGTGTATACAACATGTTATAAACTGATATTTACATCAACTTAGAAGATTCTCAGTCAAGAAAAATCCTGGTTTCCCAAAGAACTAACAGAAAGAAATGTAATCAGTTGCTTGAAGTTAATCAAGCTGAGTGCATTCTAATTAGCAATCAGGCTAAATGAATGCCTGCAATAATGAGAACAGAGAAACAAGCTGCCATGTGTGAATTGTTGTTTAAAGGTTTTCAAAACACTCCTCAGTTTTACACAGTAAAACTGATAATATAAAAGTGGGGCACTATATTACAAAATACTCCTTCATTCCCAAGCTCCACCCTACACTGAGAAGGGGTGAACAGTACTGAGTGACTTTGTCCACTCCAATGCATTTAAAAAATGCCACCTACCACACAGAGATCCTGCAACAACCTGCCCAAAAGGAAGCTCTCTCTTCAATGCTGGCTATGAAATGGACATTCATCACACATGCCAACACACCCACCCATCCGCAGCAAAGGAGCATCAAATAATTACTACCATAAAATATTGCAGGGCACGTTTGAACAAATTTAACCAAGAAAGCTAAATGAGTTTGAAATATTAAGTTTTCTAATTGAGTGTTGTAAAATGAGGTATTTACCAAAAAACCTATGTTAAATACTGGGGAACTTCAGTGGCCTATGCAATTAGGTATATTTTCTTTAAATAAGAAAAACTATTAACTGAATACAGCCATTTTATTTACCCTCTTTAAAATCAGGTACAAAACATTATCTAGATCAGGGGTGTCAAACGCAAGAAAGGCAGGTCAGATGCAGCTCCCAGAAGCCATTTCTTCCAGAGCTGCGTTTTCAGCAGTACTGCTTCTGCCAAAGCTCTGGGAGGGAGAGACAGAAGAAGGCCTCAGAAGGCAGGGAACACTACTGGGAAAGGGCAGACCAAGAAGGGTGAGAGAACCCAGTTATCACATAGGCCACCCTTTCAGAGGTGCTGCTTCTGCTGAGGCGTCGCTTTGCAGACCACCTCTCAGCTACTGAGGTATGATAATGCTGCGACAGAAGTGGCACTGCTGACAGGGTGTCCCACATGATAACTGGGCTTGAAAATATAATCAAGATTTGCAAATTTTCTATCATTTGCAGCCAATAAATTTCTATGCAAGAACAAAGTGCTTATTTCTGGCCATCATGTGTTTAATGACATCATTTCCTGCTTAATGACTTCCTGCCCTCAACAGGCACCATGAAAGCTATTCAGCCCTCTATATGAAAAGAGTTTTACGCTCTTGATCTAGATCAGGGGTCTCCAAACCCTGGCCCGGGGGCCAGATGCAGCCCGCGGCAAGCCTCTATCCGGCCCGCAGCAAGCCTCTTGTCCCCTGAAAGCCTCTGGCCCACTTGGCCGAACGTGACAGGAACTACGCTCTGGTTGTGTCTGGAGGGTGTTCTAAGGGCCAGAGAGGTTGAATGAATGAGCCCATTCATTCATTTATTCACTCATCCAAGTTCTAATTTATTTATATAAATTTTATATTTAAATTTTTTTCCGGCCCTCAACACCGTGCTAGATACTTGATACCCTCTGGCCAAAAAGTTTGGAGACCCCTGATCTAGATAATCCAGCCTCAGTAAGGGAGAGAGATGTGAGTGAAATCAATATCATGCCACTATAGAATATACAGTTCACACTAGGCAAGAAGAAATCTGATTGATCATATCTTGAATGGCAGCAGCCTATTAGTCATACTGTGATACAATTTGGTGGGAAGGGAAAAGTTATTAACTTTTATATTACAACAAACATTGATATTTGCTGATATCTACATTCTACTGAATTATTTGCCTATGTCATGGAAGTTAACTGCCAGGTAGCGGAAATGGACTCACTGTGCCATTATGGTAGCTAAAGACTTACACTAAAACACTGGAAGGATATGTACCTGCCTATATCACTCAATGGACGGAGGACCTTTAACCTTATAAACATTTGAAAAAATACTTTCTAGACAAGAATTACAAACAGGCATATTTTTGAACATTTGGAAGACTTTTTGAGATGTTTATGCACAGATTGCTTATGGTTCATAGAAGTGGTACTCAGTGTGTTCCCAGGAGCCCTGGGGCTCCCTCAGATCCCTTCAGGGGCTCCAGGATTACACCGTAAGTGGCCATCATCTGCTTGGCACTCTGTATGGGGGCTCCCTGAGACTCTGTTTAGGAGAATAAAGAGCTCCAGAAACTGTAAAGGTTGAGAACCACTGGTTTACAGTATAGATTGATTACTATTTATTAATATTTTCTGAATATTTATGTATTTTTTTTACTTATTTATGCTATGTATTTTTATTTTTGTTTTTATTCACTAATACAGGAGAAGAAAAAATGTTTTAGGAAACTTAAGGAAACCATAACGTTAGTGTCAAGACAATACAGGACATCACAGTCTCTCTGGTGAACACTAGTTCTTGCAGATGTTTCCATAACACATCTTGAAAGACAAGTGACATGCAAGTGATTTTACTCATGCAATTAGGCATAGTAATATCACTGAACAGAGGCAAGTACACTGATTTATCCTCGTGGAAATAAGTATGTCTCAACTATGCAGAGAGTGATTTCTAACAGTGTATAATGCAGATTTTCTGTCATAATGCGCAGAATCTAAAACAATGTTACATCTCAGTACACATCTAATCTTAGATGCAGGGAAAATCACAGGACTGCACAAGAAGGCAGTGAGAACAGAAACAGATGAGATTATTACTGCATAATAAAGATGCAGTACATAAAAACCAAGCCAATAGTCCTCTATATGCTCTCTTTTTTACAAAGAAAGCTGCACAAGGATGAATATTACAAGTACATCCTGCAAGGAACTTTTTTTTACATGTGCTCAGTCTGGTAAGAAAACCAGAATATACAAACCTAACACAACTTACTTCTGTGAGGCAGACTCAGCAGTATCTCAAAATAAGTATTTGTACTATAACTAGTATAAATAAGGGAGATAAAAAGTATTCAGGCAGTAACTACAGATGGCAATATATCATCCCTTCTTCCCAGTGTCAGATTGTCTCTCTTGCCCCAGTGCATATTGGGATCACTAGATCCACCAGGGAGCACCCATTTATTGCACAAGTATTCACTTGATCATTATCAGGTGGTACAATCCATTTTCCGGAAGAGTGAACACACCCATCCCTTATCATACCACGGAGACATCAATCTGTCTACTTCCTGGGTCTTAGGAAAGTAACCTTTTTCAGGTCTGTTTCCCCAGAGTGTATTCATAGCGTAATGAGTCTTGCATAATCAGTGTTTATAAAACTCAAAGTTTAATTTTGAAATTGTTTACACCTGCATAATAGGTACTACTGTACTGGAATTATCACCATCACAAATTTAGGACAATGCGGTAACCATTCAAAGCAGCATAACATCTTTATCTCCTAAATATGCTGCCTACAGAACCAAATGTCACCAAAATCCCTTAATCTAGCCCTGCAAGGGAAGAAGGCAAGGGAAGACAACTGTGGGAAATGGGAGCAGATGGTTTAGGGGAGTTGCAACATAAGCAATCGAACCTTTCACCTTCGGGTCACTGGTTGGAATCCATATGACAGCACACTATGGTACAAAGAGCATGACAGTAATTATGGTATTAGTAATTATTAGTAGTATTAGTATTGGTATGGTATTAGTAATTAATACCATCACCATGCAGTCCCATCACAGAAGACTGCCACAGGAACAACAGCTTGCCCCTATTAGGAATCTATGTATCTCTATGCAAAGATGTTGAGAGTAGGGAGAGACTGAAATACCTTAAAGCTTCTGCATTAAAAAAAAATTCCTGAACAAATTACAATAGGAAATGATACTGTTTTGTACCCTGTTTTGTAGAAGGGTATGATTCTTCTGGGCAAACTTATTCCAATGATAAAATCATTGCTCATTCTTAAGTGTACAAGCAGCAACAGTTCAATTGTTAGCCTAGAAAGATAGTGCAGACAGTTACGGGTAGTTGGCAATCAGTTATACAGCTAGTCTAGCTGTAGCCTAGTTAGCTAGGGCAGGAGGTCTGGCTCAGTTGGTAGAGCTGCTGCCTTGTATGCCTAAAGATCTGAGGCTGCCAGTTCGAAACAACCGGAAGTAGCCGAGAACTGACGACACGCTGATATACTGATGAGCTGACCCTCGGTGGCAGAGAGGAGTTGCCATCAAGTGGAGCGTGGGAGGCGAAGGGCCAGAGAGAGGCCAGACCGGGAAGGAATCCAGATGTAAAGAGGAGTTCTATGAAAGACTAGAACTATTCAATTGTAAAAATCCCTACGGGGGTTTAGAACAGCCTGCCTACGTAAACCGCCTTGGATTAAAAGTCTGAGGAGAAATCTGACGACCAAAGAAAGGCGGAACATAAATACCTGTATAAATAAATAAATAGTGTCTTCATTATCTGTGCAGCAGATTGCCAGTTATATAGAAGATGAAAGGAGTGCTCTAAAAAGCACCTGCAAGTAAAATATCTTTCCTCAAGCTTTCCTTCTTCAAGTATCTCTTAATAATCTGACAGTGTTTTAACTGCACATATAAAGCCCTCCACCATTTCCCTTTGACTTTAAACAGTCATTGAAGGTATAGTCCCTGCATGCAAAACATTCTCTAACCAGTGGAGTCCTACACAAATCCACAGCTCCATCTGTAAAATCCCTCTGTGATGTTTTCCTTGATATCCGTATCCCTGCTAAACTACTATGGATTAACTACAGTTGAGCACAACAATTTTCTGACTTTGCTCCCATTTTCTTTATCCAAATTTCTTACTGATCTTTCTGAACCACTTTTTCCATTACAGACAGGTACTATGCCTTCCATAGTTGCTGATATTTATTCTGCCACTTTTCTTACTATTACTTTGCCACACTATAGTCACTATTGGAAGCAGAGGGTGTCCATAAGGACGGAAGGAAATATAAGTATTTCAGATGAACTAAACAAACATATTAGCATTCTAAATAAGACACTGGGCACAATCCTAACCACGTCTACTCAGAAGTAAGTCCTATTATGTTCAATGAGGCTTACTCTCAGGAAAGTGTGGTAAGGATTGCAGCCTAAGTGTTGCAATTCTGTACAATTTAGGAAGTACAATTTAGGAGGGACAGGGAGGGGTTGTGTTGGAGGCGGGGTGGCTGTTTATGTTAAGGAAGGGATAGAATCCAGCAAAGTAGAGATTGAGGGTGGGTCCGACTCCAACATAGAATCTCTGTGGGTTAAATTACTAGGCCTGTGGAGCGATGTAATACTGGGGGTGTACTATCGTCCTCCAGACCAGAAATCGGAAGGGGACCTTGAAATGAGGAAACAGATCAGGGAAGTAACAAGGAGGACAGGGTTGTAATCACGGGGGACTTCAATTATCCTCATATAGTCTGGGTCAATTTGTGCTCTGGTCACAAAAAGGAGACTGGATTCCTTGACATGCTAAGTGACTGTGCCTTAGAGCAGCTAGTCATGGAGCCCACCAGAGGACAGGTGACTTTGGATTTAATATTGTGTGGTACTCAGGACCTGGTTAGAGATGTCAATGTTACTGAGCCGTTGGGGGAACAGTGATCATGATGCGATCCGTTTCGACATGCACGTCGGGGGAAGAATACCGGGCAAATCTCTCACAAAAACCCTTGACTTCCAACGGGCGGACTTCCCTCAAACGAGGAGGCTGGTTAGAAGGAGGTTGAAAGGGAAGGTAAAAAGAGTCCAATCTCTCCAGAGTGCATGGAGGCTGCTTAAAACCACAGTGACAGAGGCCCAGCAGAAGGCTCAACTAAGTCCAAGAGGGTGCCCCGCATGGCTAACAAGTCAAATTAGAGAGGCCGCAAATGGCATGGAAGCTTCCTTCCATAAATGGAAGACTTGCCCTAATGAGAATAAAAAGGAACATTGTATTGGCAACCTTCAGTCTCGAAAGACTATGGTATCGCGCTCTGAAAGGTGGTTCTGGCACAGCGTCTAGTGTGGCTGAAAAGGCCAATCCGGGAGTGACAATCCCTTCCACACCGGGAGCAAGTGCAGTCTGTCCCTGGTCTGTCTCCCTGGCTATGGGCCTTCCTTCTTTGCCTCTTAGCCTCAGACTGTTGGCAAAGTGTCTCTTCAAACTGGGAAAGGCCATGCTGCACAGCCTGCCTCCAAGCGGGCCGCTCAGAGGCCAGGGTTTCCCACTTGTTGAGGTCCATCCCTAAGGCCTTCAGATCCCTCTTGCAGATGTCCTTGTATCGCAGCTGTGGTCTACCTGTAGGGCGCTTTCCTTGCACGAGTTCGCCATAGAGGAGATCCTTTGGGATCCGGCCATCATCCATTCTCACGACATGACCAAGCCAACGCAGGCGTCTCTGTTTCAGCAGTGAATACATGCTAGGGATTCCAGCACGTTCCAGGACTGTGTTGTTTGGAACTTTGTCCTGCCAGGTGATGCCGAGGATGCGTCGGAGGCAGCGCATGTGGAAAGCGCTCAGTTTCCTCTCCTGTTGTGGGCGAAGAGTCCATGACTCGCTGCAGTACAGAAGTGTACTCAGGACGCAAGCTCTGTAGACCTGGATCTTGGTATGTTCCGTCAGCTTCTTGTTGGACCAGACTCTCTTTGTGAGTCTGGAAAACGTGGTAGCTGCTTTACCGATGCGCCTGTTTAGCTCGGCATCGAGAGAATGAGTGTCGGAGATCGTTGAGCCAAGGTACACAAAGTCATGGACAACCTCCAGTTCATGCTCAGAGATTGTAATGCAGGGAGGTGAGTCCACATCCTGAACCATGACCTGTGTTTTCTTCAGGCTGATTGTCAGTCCAAAATCTTGGCAGGCCTTGCTAAAACGATCCATGAGCTGCTGGAGATCTTTGGCAGAGTGGGTAGTGACAGCTGCATCGTCGGCAAAGAGGAAGTCACGCAGACATTTCAGCTGGACTTTGGATTTTGCTCTCAGTCTGGAGAGGTTGAAGAGCTTTCCGTCTGATCTGGTCCGGAGATAGATGCCTTCTGTTGCAGTTCCAAAGGCCTGCTTCAGCAGGACAGCGAAGAAAATCCCAAACAAGGTTGGTGCAAGAACACAGCCCTGCTTCACTCCGCTTCGGATGTCAAAAGGGTCTGATGTGGAGCCATCGAAGACAACAGTGCCCTTCATGTCCTTGTGGAAGGATCTGATGATGCTGAGGAGCCTGGGTGGACATCCAATCTTGGGGAGAATCTTGAAGAGGCCGTCTCTGCTGACCAGGTCGAAAGCCTTCGTGAGATCTATGAAGGCTATAAAGAGTGGCTGTCGTTGTTCCCTGCATTTCTCCTGCAGTTGTCTAAGGGAGAATACCATATCAGTGGTGGACCTGTTGGCTCGGAATCCACACTGCGATTCTGGATAGACGCTCTCTGCAAGTACCTGGAGCCTCTTTAGTACAACTCGGGCAAACAGCTTTCCTACAACGCTAAGGAGAGAGATGCCGCGGTAGTTGTTGCAGTCACCCCTGTCACCTTTGTTCTTGTACAGCGTGATGATGTTTGCATCCCTCATGTCTTGAGGTACTCCACCTTCTCTCCAGCAGAGACAGAGGATTTCATGCAGCTCAGTGACGATGATCTCTTTGCAGCATTTTAGGACTTCAGCAGGGATGCTGTCTTTTCCAGGTGCCTTGCCAAAGGCAAGGGAGTCCAGGGCCACGTGAAGTTCTTCTAGGGTTGGTTCACTGTCAAGCTCTTCCAGCACAGGCAGGCACTCAATGTTGTTCAGTGCTTCTTCGGTGACTACATTTTCTCTGGAATATAGCTCAGAGTAGTGCTGCACCCAGCGTTCCATCTGCTGCGCCCGATCCTGGATGACCTCGCCTGTGGCAGACTTCAGAGGGGCAATTTTCTTCTGTGTTGGACCTAGGGCCTGCTTGATACCATCATACATCCCCTTGATGTTGCCCGTGTCAGCTGCTATCTGTATCTCGGAACAGAGCTGGAGCCAGTAGTCGTTAGCACATCTCCTGGCAGTCTGTTGGACTTTGCTGCGAGCAGTTCGGAGGACCTGCAGGTTGCGCTCACTGGGACAGACCTTGTATGCTGCTTGAGCTCTCCTCTTTTCCTCAATGACTGGTGTCAACTCCTCAGAGTGGGCTTCAAACCAGTCTGCCGCCTTGTTGGTCTTCTTGCCGAATATGGACAAGGCGGTGTTGTAAACGGTATTCTTGAAATGTTCCCATCTGCTGGATGCGTTTGCGTCGGCCGGGCCTGGAAGAGATTCCTCAAGCGCTTGTGCAAATTCCTCCACTTTTCTCTGATCCCGGGTCTTGCTGGTATCAATGCGAGGTCTTCCTTCCTTTTTCGTGTGATACAGTCGCTTTGTTTGCAGTTTCACTCTGCTGCACACCAGGGAGTGGTCAGTGTCGCAGGCAGCACCATGATAACTGCGTGTGATCTTGATGCTGGGAAGGCTGGAGCGTCTGGTGAGGATCAGGTCGAGCTGGTGCCAGTGCTTTGATCTTGGATGTCTCCAAGAGACTCTATGTTGGGGCTTTGTGTTGAAGAATGTGTTGCTGACACAGAGACCGTGATGACAGCAAAACTCTAGCAGGCGTTGGCCATTTTCGTTCATCCTCCCAGTGCCAAACTGACCTAAGCAAGTGGGCCATGAACTGTTATCAGCACCAACTCTAGCATTGAAATCGCCGAGGATGAACAATGGCTCTTTTACAGGGATTTTCTTGACAGTGGTGGCCAGGTCATCATAGAATTTGTCTTTGGCTTCTGCTGGAGACGACAGAGTCGGTGCATAAGCACTGATGAGAGTGATAGGTCCTGCTGATGACTGGAGCTGCAGGGACAAAATTCTTTCACTTCCCACAGTAGGTGGGATGATGGATTTCAGCAGGGTATTTCTGACCGCAAAGCCAACGCCATGTTCCCTGGTTTCGTTTGGTGGTTTTCCCTGCCAGAAAAATGAGAAATTTCTCTCCTTGACAGATCCGGAATCTGGCAGCCTAGTCTCTTGAAGGGCGACGATGTCCATCTGCAGTCTGCTCAGCTCCATGTCGATGACAGCTGTTTTGCGTGCGTCGTCTATTTCTTGCAGGTCATCAGAGAAGCCAGGTGTCATTGTCCTAACGTTCCAGGTGCCCAGCTTTAGGGCAGTAGTTTTCTGTTTTCTGTTGCATGGTGCAGAGTTGTCGATCCGCTTGTCGGTTTTCACCCTAAACCCCACGCACCCCATGAGGTTAACGGACCGTGGCGAGGCAACACCTTACTGGCTGGGGACTGCCCAGCTTAAGGCGGGCGGTAGCTGCCCAATGAGATGCAATGATCTCTCCCACCGTCGGAAGCAGCCCCTGGCGTCATGCTCTACGCCAATCGAGCGAAGACTTATAACCGGTAAACGAAGCGAAGCGAACCGGTAAACGAAGCGGTAAACGAGCGAAGACTTATAACCGGTAAAAAAGGAACATAAACTGTGGCAAAAGAAATGTAAGAAGGTGATACAGGAAGCCAAGAGAGACTATGAGGAACACATGGCCAGCAACATTAAGGGAAACAATAAAAGCTTCTTCAAATATGTTAGAAACAGGAAACCAGCCAGAGAAGTGGTTGGCCCTCTGGATGGTAAGGGAGGGAAAGGGGAGATAAAAGGAGCCTTAGAGATGGCATAGAAATTAAATGAGTTCTTTGTAACTGTCTTCACAGCAGAAGACCTCGGGGAGATACCGCTGCCCGAATGGCTCCTCCTGACCAAGGAATTAAGTCAGATAGAGGTTAAGAGAGATGATGTTTCAGACCCAATTGATAAATTAAAGAACAATAAGTCACCGGGCCCTGATGGCATCCACCCAAGAGTTATTAAGGAATTAAAGAATGAAGTTGCTGATCTCTTGACTAAAATATGCAACTTGTCCCTCAAAACAGCCACGGTGCCAGAAGATTGGAGAAAAGCAAATGTCACACTGATCTTTTAAAAGGGAAGGAGGGGGGACCCGGGAAACTATAGGCCAGTCAGCGTAACATCTATGGTGGTAAGATGGTGGAATGCCTCATCAAAGATAGAATCTCAAAACACATAGACAAACAAGCCTTGCTGAGGGAGAATCAGCATTGCTTCTGTAAGGGTAAGTCTTGCCTCACAAACCTTATAGAATTCTTTGAAAAGGTTAACAGGCATGTGGATGCAGGAGAACCCATAGACATTATATATCTGGACTTTCAGAAGGCGTTTGACATGGTCACTCACCAAAGGCTACTGTAAAAACTCCACAGTCGAGCAGGTCCTCCTGTGGACTGAGAACTGGTTAAAGACCAGGAAACAGAGAGTGGGTGTCAACCGGCAATTTTCACAATGGAGAGAGGTGAAAAGCGGTGTGCCCCAAGGATCTGTCCTGGGACCGGTGCTTTTCAATCTCTTCATAAATGACCTGGAGACAGGGTTGAGCAGTGAGGTAGCTAAGTTTGCGGGCGACAACAAACTTTTCTGAGTGGTGAAGACCAGAAGTGATTGTGAGGAGTTCCAGAAGGATCTCTCCAAACTGGCAGAATGGGCAGCAAAATGGCAGATGCGTTCCAATGTAAGTAAGTGTAAAGTCATGCACATTGGGGCAAAGAATCAAAGCTTCACATATAGGCTAATGGGCTCTGAGCTGTCTGTGACAGATCAGGAGAGAGATCTTGGGGTGGTGGTGGACAGGTCAATGAAAGTGTCGACCTAATGTGCTGCAGCAGTAAAGAAGGTCAATTCTATGCTTGGGATCATTAGAAAAGGTATTGAGAACAAGATGGCTAATATTGTAATGCCATTGTACAAATTGATGGTAAGGCCACACCTGGAGTATTGCGTCCAGTTCTGGTCACCACATCTCAAAAAGGATATAGTGGAAATGGAAAAGGTGCAAAAGAGAGCAACTAAGATGATTACTGGGCTGGGGCACCTTCTTTATGAGGAAAGGCTACGGTGTTTGGGCCTCTTCAGCCTAGAAAAGAGATGCCTGAGGGGGGACATGACTGAGACATACAAAATTATGCATGAGAAGGATAAAGTGGATAGAGAGATGCTCTTTATACTCTCACATAACACCAGAACCAGGAGACATCCACTAAAATTGAGTGTTTCGAGAGTTAGGACAGACAAAAGAAAATGTTTCTTTGCTCGGTGTGCGGTTGGTCTGTGGAACTCCTTGCCACAGGATGTGGTGATGGCATCTGGCCTGGACGCCTTTAAAAGGGAATTGGACAAGTTTCTGGAGGAAAAATACATTATGGGTTACAAGCCATGATGTGTATGTGCACCTCCTGATTTTAGAAATGGGCTATGTCAGAATGCCAGACGCAAGGGAGGGCACCAGGATGCGGGTCTCTTGTTATCTGGTGTGCTCCCTGGGGCATTTGGTGGGCTGCTGTGAGATACAGGAAGCTGGACTAGATGGGCCTGTGGCCTGATCCAGTGGGGTTGTTCTTACGTTCTTAAGCAACGCTACTGGACACAGAAAAGGGACTTACTTTTTACAAAACATGTGTGGGTTTGCACTGAAAAGTCACTGCCTTGAAAATTTCATTTCACTGCATCCAGCCTCTCCAGCCTCTCCAGAGAAGGAAAACAAGGTGAGCACAAAACAGCGTTTCACAAGTTTTAATAAGTTTACAAGACTTACTAAAAGGGACAAAAAGAAATGTGCTAAAATTATCCAGAAATCTAGTGCAATCCAAAATGCATTATGAGGTTTGAATACACATTTTGGTGCCTTCTCTAAGTACCCTTAAAGGCCCTGGAAAATTGATGGGCGGCAAACAAATACATAAAGGAAAATTTAAACCAAACATGCTACAAATGAGCAAAGGCAATCTAGGAGTATCTAGGGAAATCTCCAGCCCATTCCACATTTTAAACCAGGGCAGAGTTCCCATTACCAGGGCATTATAATGCAAGAAATACCCATAGGGAGTCTCATTTGAACACATGGCGTTTCATCTCAGAATTCCGCTATATTGGTCTTTTCTGACAAAGCTCTCTAAGGTCTCAATCCTAAGCGTCCCTTTGGCCAGCGCAAGTCCCATGTGCTGTAAAGCATTTTCACACACTTTTCAGGAGACAGGCCAGTGCATGGATGTGCACCGGCATCCCCATGCCGACATGGGCCCCGGGGATCAGTGAGTTTTGGTTGGCCAAGCTCGGCTGGCACAGGGATTTGGGTGTGTGTGGGGAGGGCAGTGAGGAGGTGGGAAGGAGGCATTTTGGGATAGGGAGAGATTGGGCAATGGGTGTTCCTGGTGGCGGGCGGGCGGGGAGCAGGAGGCTGAGCCAGGGTCCAGCACTTATGCTGGATCCTAGTCCCATTCCTGAGCAGCCTGGGCTGCTCATAGTTGTGCCACCGATTTAGGTAGAAAAGTTTCCCCTTGCCTCAGGCAGCCCCAAGCTTGCGCTGGATATAACGCAGGACTGCCAGTCAGCCTGTTCCAGCACAAGTTAGGATTGCGCTGTAAGTGTATCAGTTTCCTCTAGTGCAAATGTCAGGAGAGCTGTTACAGACAGGCTCTGTGTCTATCAAACGTGGGGGAGGGGGAGTGGTCAACAAATGTCTAAGCTTCCTCCAGTCCCATGGGAGTGATGCAATACAAACTTTTTATATGAAGGCAGACTAAAAACGTATAATAGGCTGGAAGAATTATTCCCCAATATGTTCATGATTTTTGTACCTGTTTTTATCTCAGAAAGATGAAACTCTTTCCTTTACTTCTAAGAAGTTACAAAAATGTATTGGGAAATCAGAAACTCAACTATGAATTAAGGTGTCTTTTGCATTTGCAGAAGCATTATTTTTATGATCAGAATTATTTTTAATAAAAGACACTATCTGCGTACTCTGAAAGGCTTCCTAAATTGGCTGTATCTTAACCCAAGAAACCCAGAATTCCAATCTGTAAGTGCCCTTGTGATTTTTACATTTCTCTATAATCTCCAGTTAACTCTTCTTGGTCAAGCCCAGGGGTGTCCAAAAATTTTGGTAGGAGGGCCACATCATCTCTCTGATATTATGTCAGGGGCCGGGAAAGAAATAATTAATTTATAATTTAATATTTGAATAAATTTACATAAATGAATATATTAGAGATGTCACTTATATGAATGAATGAAGGTCTTGGAATAGCTCAAGGCCTATAAAAGGCCTTGCACAAAGCAAGGCCAGCCTTTCCTTTGCTACCACTGCTGCATCACAGATATGAATCAGCAAGTAGTGGAGGGAGCCCTTGTCCCACAGCTCAAATGAGAGGTTGAACTGTTGTCCTCATGCTGAGAGCAGTTGCTTCAGGCCAGCATGGGCTCCAGCAAGTCTCTGGAGGGCCAGAGGCTCATTGGAGACTGGAGGCTCCCTGAGGGCCTGACTGGGAGCCTCTGAGGGCCGCAAGTGGCCCCCAGGCCAGGGTTTGGGCACCCCTGGTCAAGCCCATGGCAAAATCAGGCAAATCAAAAGATTAGAGAAGCAGCATGCAGATGGTGGTGGTCTACAGCCACATTATGTTTTTCAGATGTGCACATCAAATGACTGAAATATACAGCATGTAAAGAGGACTGTGACAAACACATCCATCATATAGGTAAGGAGCTACTTCATACTTTATGTGGAAACCGGTTCCACCATAGTGCTTACTACAGCAAACAGGGAATGTATGAAAGGAAAAAATGCATTCTTAAGTATTAAGAGTATGCGCTAAGGAACTGTGACTGATTGCAACTTCCCAGTACCTGTCTATTGTGTTCTGTATATATCCTTCCAAGTTTACACTTCCTGGTTTAGCTAGTGGAACCTGGTTAGTGGATAACATGCAAAACAGACACACTGGATGCAGTTCCCTTTTGACTACATTCTTGGTGACAAACTTGTGTTTGCTGCCCTTTACTGAGCAAAAATACAAAGCACTGAGACAAGACACCACAAACACAGCTACACTGAAAAATAATCAGCATTCCCCATCCCTCTGGAGGAGGAAGAGGCAACAAGAGAGAACTGATTCCTCCTTAGCCAATTCACACCAATGTAGCCCAAAGATATCCACACTGCTGCTAGAGAAGAGAAGCGGAGTGAAGCTTTCCCATGAATATACAGTACAAGTTAATTCCTCTTCCCCTTTAATATCGTTTGACTGGAAGCATATGTGTGAAATGCCTTTTCCTTTCCAAGGCTGTCTGTTCACTTACTAAAAAAGAAGGGCAAAAGAACCATGGTAGGACAAGCAGGGTATATTCCAAAGAACAATACCACTGACACAGGGCTCACATTTGCCCTGGCACCAAATTTTGTAGTACAGCATTCCTGAGCAAATTTTTATAAAACGAAAAAATGAAGCACTGAGTTAATTAACAAATTATTATTTCAAGCAAAAGCAAAACTGCAAACACAACTGTCATTAAACACAAAAATGGCCATTTCTTTTTTTACAGATACAAATGAACAGTACCCATCTCAACCCACAGCGGACTGCCAATAGATCCAGCCCAATTATATTACTACAGACTATTCTCAAAGACAAAATCTTATGTCCAGTTCTATGTTTCTTTAATAGAAACAATAGGCTGTTTCTGAGCATGTGCAGAGTTAGTACAAGTTGCTGAGCAAGAGCTCTTAAAAAGTCAGATAATCTTCAGCAACGTAATTGAAACAGCACATGGGCAACAGCTTAAGGCAGCAAGAAATTATGGCTAACTGGATTTTTTCTTTCCTCACCCTCTGTTGTTATGAAGAAGAATGCCAACTGCTGCAGCAAAGCTGCAAAAAACACTAACTCATTCCACAAGGACCATGAACTGTCTACTGCAAAACTGCTTGTTCTACTAATACGAGCTGGATTTAAACCAGTGACCTAGAGGTGAAAGGTCTCAGATCCTGTTTCAGACCCATCATGTCATTTTGGTGGATGTGTGTCAATTTGTTCTAAAAGAAAGCATACTATTTAAAGGTGTTCTTTTGACATATCACATCAGATAAGCCACAATACACAATCGGCCAGTACAGTCAGGGAAGGGGAGAGAAGAGAGGGAAAGAACCATTGCAGAGTGCTAGACGGAGGAACATTATATTCTCCATCATGGTTTGCCCCTACTGTTGGAAGTACATGTATAATCATGGGCATCACCTACTTTAACGGCCATAATTTGCCCACTTGGTTTGTGGACCATTTTGTTGACAGAACCATAAGCGCCTCGTCCAATTTCTCCAAGGTCTTTCAAGTCCTCTGCAGTAAAATCCCAATGCTGTTCAGGGGAAATCTTCAATTTTCCTGATGATTCAATGCTGTGTGTTCTCAGTCTCTCTCTGTCAAAAAATTTAGGAAGGAATTTTTCCACATTTTAAATAGTTTAAAACTCGCTTTTCAGTAGCACCAATTCAAAGCATTTATATAAAGGAGTGCACATAAGGCTAATGCAAAAATATAAGCTCCAAGAAGGACTGGGAGGGGGCACAGACTAAGATGCAAGAAGCAGGTTCACTTAAGGTGACTTGACTTTCTTAGCTGCTATTGCAAGACCCACACTCTAGCAATTTTATTTTCATTTCTGTGACTGTTCATAAATTCCCACATAAAACATCATCAGATTCCTAGCAATTTCTATGAAATGCAGAATGACAGCATCAGCTATAGTAGGAAATATGTGACATTTTCATTTGCCTTCATGCAAACTTTACAACACTTTGTAATTAACTGCCTTCTCCCCTTTGTTGTCTACATTTATTACACCATTAAAACTGACAAGAATTCCCATCTGTGGTTGCTGGGCTTTGAGAAGAGTTTTATCTAACCTAATAAAAAATTGCAAAACTATGTGCAAAGCCAATTTTTTTAAAATTGTATTTGTAAAGTACAATAAAATTAGTAAAAAATTCACAAGGCTGTTGGTTCATATGTTTAAGGGAAGTATACAACACTTCTTCCATGGCCAAAAAGTAAGATAAAGGCTTCTTTTTACCATCAGAACAGGAAGATAACAGACTTCTACAACTGAGTTAAAGTTCTTTTGGTTGGTAAGGGGCTTCGCATGAAGATGTTTATGGCATTTCCACTTTTGTCTCAGAGTATACAGTGCTTGCCTCAAGACAAATGTGAAAGTCTCCAGCACTTCTCATGTTCATTTTTCTAACCACCATCAGGCTATGACAGGAATAAGACTGCAATTCTAAGCATGTTTTCTAGAATGCAAGCCAGAAAGAATTTAAGTGGTACTTACTTTCAAGATAACATGTTTAAGATTAGCTGCTGAGGTCTAGAACAGTGGTTCCCAACATGGGGGTTGTGACCCCCCAGGGCAGCAGGAACTAGTTGCTACCCCTGTAAGAGAGGTGGCAACATGCGGTTGCATGATGACAGCAGCACCTCCAGGATCACACCGCTGCTGTGAAAAAGGGTTTTTTGTTGTTCCTGGGGTTAGTGCCGGCCCTTCAGAGTGCCTCTCTCTGCATGCTTCCCCTGCCTCAGAATGGCTCCCTGATGCAACCTACTTCCCATTTTCATCTGAAAACCAGAAGTGTCACAATTGCAATAGGGAGCCATTCTGAGGTGCGAGGAGGCTTGCAGAGGGAGGTGCAAAGCCACCACACCCTCCAGAGGTCCAGCACTACCTCCATATACAACCAAAAAAACCCCTTTTTCACAGAAGCGGCACAATCCTGGAAGTGCATTCCCCCCCCCCCCCGCAAATACTTACAACCGTCTATAACTTTCTAGTAATAATGGACAAAGAATGCTGATTTAATTTGAGAAACACTGGTTTAAATAAAATATGAGCAATCAAACCAAATAATTAGCAAATAAAATAAACAACACCATACCAGCTTGAGAATCTGAATCCTAAAATTCTGAATTTAAGAAAATCTTTGGAAATAGTGAAAAGTTGCATTTTATGGTGATAGGAAGGAATCAGACACTGACTGATTTCAAATACAAGGTCAAACCATGTTTTGGTGTTGAATAAATGAACCACATGCTCTCCTCACATCTTACACTTCTTCTTTCACAGAAAGCCACAGTGGATAGTCAAACTGGGAGGAAAAAATCAGTGCATGTCTAAGCATACTAGAGTTGAAAACCATGGCTTGGTCATGGAACAGCTCCCATGGAATAGAGGAGGAGAGAACACACAAACCTGAGCCTCATTCATGTCAACACCAATTCCTGAGAATGCTGCAGTATCTTTCCCCCTCTACCATTCCCTGCTATCACCATTTTGTCTCATAATTCAGTCTAAAACTGAAACTGTACATGATGGACATGGCAACACAGTACTGAGAACAGAAATTATCAGATTCTGAGTATCTCTGATTTCCTGTGTGTTAATTCATCAAATTAAATAAAACACCTTCACAGCAACAGAACTGACCTTTATGCAAAATGTTCCTCAATGAGGAAGAAAACAAATGAACGAAAAAGTTAAGAAAATTGAAAATAAAAAAGAACAGAAAGTTTATTTTCAGCATTGCTATATGCAGCTGCTAAAGAGAGACCAATTTGCCTGGGAAATAGCATCGCATTGGCACCAAGAATAATAATAATAAACTTTATTTCTCCCTAAAGGGACCCAAGAATTAATTATTTACATGCTGCTGGTGACTTACAGCTCATCAGTAACATGAAAACATTCCACTTTTTAAAGAGGAACCTGATAGGTGTCAAATGCTGCTGAGAAGAAAGAAATCCCATAGGGAACCAGATGCTCCCAAATCTACAAGAAGGTGCAGTCAAGTCCTACTAACTGCCCACTGCAGCTGCAGGGTTGAAGTGGTTTACAAACATACACAAAAGCCATTCCCTAAGTCTACCAGGTATATTTAAGATTTTTAAAAAAAATTTAACCCAGCAGTTTCCAAACTCTCAGGGAGAGTTTGGGAACCTGTAAGTGCTTGCGACGGGGAAGGGAGGGAGAGGGCAGCGACGTGATCACCACGATCACGCCGCTGCTGAAGACAAAAAGGCTTTTTCCTACTTACCTGGGGGTTGCTATGGCTCTCCAGAATGTCTGGGGAGCCCGTGACCACCTCTTCCCTTGGAGGCTTCCCCACTCCTCCAAACAACCAAAAAAAAAAGCCACTTCCTGTTTTGTGACAAAAACTGGAAGTGGCTTTTTTCTCTATTTACAGCTGTTTGGAGGCGCAGGGAGGCCTGCAGAGGGGGTCATGGGCTCCCCAGACCCTCCAGAGAGCATAGTGACCCCCCCAGTAAGTAGGAAAAATACCTTTAAGTCTCCAGCAGTGGCACGATTGTGGCAATCATGTCGCCACAATTGCCATCGCCTCACCCTTAAGGTGGCAGCGACAGAAGTTCCCTGGCTGGGGCACTGCAACACCCCAGTTTTAGAACCTCTGGTTTAACTGGTGACAGAAAGATTGATGTCATCATAATATGGCAAATATTTTTGGCATGGTAGTCAGTCATTTAAATTACACACACACACCCCAACACTCTGGCAACCAGATTTCCCAAGTTTCCTGGGATTCACAAATCTGGGATGTGCCTGCAAATTCAAATGGCTAGCCTCCCAATTCCCCAAAGTTACCCCTTCATTTTTTGTAGTAAACAGTGATCACATCAGCCACTCATCCTGGTTTAATACGAGGCAGCAAAGAGCCTCTTTGGATGTAATTATGGAGGCGGTCACTCATGGGCATGTGTATGTCCTGGCCACTCCACTGTCCTCTGAAGGATTTTTTTTAGACAGTGTTTGGGGCAGTTCATCTGGATCATCCCTCTACACAGAAGGTTTTGCAGAACATGTAGACTGACTATTTGGATGAACTACCCCTCATAAGTGATTTTTAAAAGTCCCCTGTAGGATGACCAGGATGCACACACTGGTGAGCACACACATCCGAAAGTCAAAGGTTAGTTATGTTCGTGATCTTATGGTCCATCATCTGTTCAAATACCCAGATAAAGTAATACTTTGGCTCAGTTAAAACAGACCTGTTTCAATTATTATATACATTATTGATACTTTTTCTTTGAGCAATTTTATTTTACACACAACTTAATTTTAATATCCTAATTTGTTTAGATACTAGAAGCTTCGGGTTTTGATTTGGAAGAGATGAATTCAGTGCATAGTTTCAAACCAATATATAAAGACACAATCAAGGTTTGTTCTACAGCCAAGATTTATGTCATGGTACTAACACACACCACCACAAATCACTACTGACTGAACTGTCTAACAGCCCAATCCTATCTTCCCCCCCCCCAACTATAGTGTGCAGACTCATCAAAACAGGCAGCACAGTGTGCCTTATGTAGTTCCCTGCTACAGTTACAAAAGCAGAAACGAACTTCCACTATCATAACAGGCCCATAGGATTGGGCCATAAGTAACATCAGAGCAAAACACAACTTTGTAAGTTGGATGCAACCATGCAAAACTCCTTGAGTCAAGAAGCCCTTTGAAGGAAGAAATTTACAGTCTGCTCTGTGAACTATGTCTGCAACTCCAAGAGAAAAAAAAGTCAAAAAATGACCAATTTCAATCTTCGGCTTTTCTGACAAATCTAAACCTAAGTATCACTTGTTCTTTGTGTTACATTAAGGCTGCAATCCCTAAATATACACACAGATGTCCCAATGAAACAGTGAGACTTGGTCTAAGTAAACATACTCTGGAAAAATATTCCAAAAGACTGAAATAGTTCAAAAATAAATCAGGGTATCTGTCTATCTGACCTGCTTACAATTTGATCTCTTCTGGATCCAAAAGCTATTTCACACAATGTATCTGAGCCAGTCTTACATGGTTTGATGCACGGTCACTTGCTTCTGACTCCCACTTCCCAATTCACTTCTTCTAACCAACCCTCACAAGTAATTTACATGCAAACTTCAACATTTTTAAATCAAGTGTGAGGGGATGATTCAGATTAATTGCTCCTCCTTGCGATTATGAGAAGGTGAATGAATGGCTTGCTGGGAGGGGGAGCAGGATATAAGCGTGAACATTTTTAAACTGCACATGGACATGACTGGCTTGGACCTATTGTTCAAACGCACCCCATGTTTAAATAACGTAAACAAAACTATCTCCCAACTGCTCATTTGGAGGAAAAATAAAAGATGCTACCCACAAAGAAATGCAACGGAGGTCAATTAGCACACAGAAGTGGAGCTAGAGGGGGGTGGCACGGTAAGTACAGTACACTCCACCACACGTCATGTAATGCACCCCTTCCCTTTGGCGTCGGATCCATTCAAGGCAGCAACAGCAACGTACCATCGCTGCCCTGAATGGCTCCAACTCCGAGGGGAGGGGCCTCTTACATGATGCATTGCGGAGCATGCCATACTTACTGTGCTGCCCTCCCTCTAGCTCCGCTTCTGTTAGCACTCGAAAGTAAAACAGACGAAGGAACATGAATAATGCTCGAAGACAGATTAAAGAAGTGAATTATTACACACACGTAAAATCACAAAGTTCTCGCACGTGAAAATTCCGAACTGATAATAAAAATCAAAATATGATAGTTGGTTAATAGTTATAGAGCTACTTGCACTTGAAATGACCGTATGTACCTTCCCTCTGTTAGTGCATACGGCCAAAGATGTAATACTACAGAAAAGAACAGAGAACATCCAGTTATTACTCCTACTACTGTTGTTCACAGTTAGTAAGAAACCTTAGGCTCAGTTACCTATCCATTAGGATGCCCAGGTGACATGCACATCAAATAATCACATATTCTTTCTCATTCTCCCAGCCTCCACCTTCCTCTGCAACCTCTCTTTAGTCTCTTTTAAGATAATGAGTTCTTTTGGGTCAGGGAAGCAACTTTTCAGTTCTTTGCTATGGAAACCAGTTCAAGAACTTTTTTTAAAAAGTAGTATATATCTATTCTGAAAAAAATAAAATATGGATAATGCACTTATTACTTGCTTTGGAGTGGGAGAGATGACAAGGACAAACATCATGCTAACAGGTAGCTTGCAAAGCCAAAACCATGATAGTTATTGAGACTACCAAGAAAGCAAGCAAAACAGCAACAATAGATCAAAACTGCCTCATCAAAAGTACTTTCAGTCAGTGAGGCTATTGTGGCAGTAGCAGGGAAATGGGAAGCTCAAGGTGGGCAATATGCATAAGAGATCCTAATGAGGCAAGCAAAGCAATCTCTGGAAAGCAATCAAACCTTAAAGCACAACCAGAGGAATGGCATAAAGTATCTTCCAGCTCACCATTGGAAACATATGTACAGGGTAGCCACAAAGTTCCTATGTATGCTTAAATGGTTTCAATCCCAAACCAACAGTCTCATGTATAGGGACTTTGTGATCACAGTGTACACTAAAACCCCTAATTATCTACTTAAATAAAGACCCCTGGAATCTACCCTGTATTTAACTCAAAGCATCCAGTTCTTGCTGGTCCAGTACTATTGCACCTGTGCAAAAACATATCTGAAGGACATACTGCATCTGCACAATAGCACCATTGCAGCCGCCCATAACCTGGAGAGCCAGCGTAATTTAAAAGATTTGTCTGTGGGCAAAAACACAACTCTTGGGTGACCACTGGGTCAAAGCTATTAACAACACAGAAGGGTTCAGTCATAAGAATTTGCCTTTGGCTTTAAGTTTCAGTCACATTAATCATAATTAAATTACAAGATTTAGGGTCAAATCCTATGCTGCCCGCCCATCCCACAGTACAGCAGCATTGAAATGGCTGCTGCTGTATCCTGTGGGGCAAGAGAGGCTGCTGGAGGTCTCTGCGGGGTAAGGGATCATAGGTTCCCTTACCCCATGTAGCACTCCCACAACTCCTATGGGGCTACTCAGATCTGTACCAGTGATTTCACTGGTGCAGATTCAAGTAGCCTGTATCAGGCTTTCAGGAGTGAGAGGAGGGAATAGGATCCAGTTGCAGCCTCTGCCACTGTCCCTGTCCCACTCCCGGGCATTAACTGCACCACAAGCCACCCTCCCCCTGCCCAGAAACACCCCTTCCCTGCTTTCCTCCTGCCCAGGAATGCCTTCCTGATGAGTGATGGAGTATTCACTACTCATGGGTGCCCAGCATACTCCTGCCGGCATAGAAACCCAACACCAACTGGCGCTGGCCTCCCCAAGGGCGCCTCTCTCTTCTCGGCCACCATAATTTGCCCTATGACACAGATCAGACTGCCCGACTGTAAGATTTTCTCTGCATTTGCTTTTTAAAGACAGTAGAAGTGTTCTCTGCATTTGCTTTTTAAAGACAGAAGAAGTGTTAACCCTCCCCCCTCTCTTTTCCAATTTGGCAGCAGTAAAAGGCGGCTATGTTTTGCTATTCAGTTGTTGAAGACATCTCCATTCAGGGTCCATCTTTTCTCATATAGTATTAATGCTTCCCTATATGTCACTGAAGCTCACCCTGTGCCCAATGAACTTCGACCACACTGACTGCTTCCTTTGTCCTCCACCTCTTTTCTGACCCCAGAAATCCCCAAATTTTCAACGATATTGAGCTTCTATTTCTCTCTGCTGCTGCAGTAAGTGGTCACTATTTTTAAAGTTAATGAGCTGCTTCAGTTGTCTCCAAGCAGCATCCATTGTGTGTTTTGCCACACTGTACTTTGCTAGTGTATTTTCACAGCTGCATCTGCTTTAAAGCCTTGACAAGTCTATTTGTAACTCGAATGTCTGTAAGTCGGGGAACTTCTATAATGCAACTAATTGATGTTATGGGTTTCAGAGCACCACAAGACTACAAAGTAATTCAAGCATTACCAGATAGTCTATGCTACACTCTTCTTAAGGGTTGGAAAATGAACTGGATTGGAGAGAACAATTCTCATTATAGCAATGATTCAATTTCATAAGCAAATTTTCCCAGACTTGTATGAAAGTTGTGTACGTGATGTTGTTTTAGCAGTACACTAAGCAACAGACAACGGAACCACTAGTAAAATTTCTTTTTAAACACACACACACACACACAAACTTACAAAGTCTTCCTGCTGAGACAACAAAGATTAAGCAAGAGAAAGAGCACTGCTCTCAACCCAAAAGTTACACTGAGAGCCTGATTCTTAGCCATTCTTCTAATGTTTGGAACTTCTGCTACTAAAACATTTGTCACATTTTACAGTGTGACAGCAGGAAAGAACAAACTACTAGCAACTGCAAGCCTAAAGAAATACTGTCACAGGTGCAAGACCACCAGCAGTCAACACTCAGGGACTAATGTTTCTTCCCCAGCAGGCGAAGCAACAAGCAGGATCCCTGCCATGGCAAGAAAACAAAATCCATGCTCTCTTGAATCTTGCTTAATCAAGTCTGCTTTACATTCTCAGTTTCTGTGATACAAGTGCTGTTCAGATTCTGACACAAGAGACACAGTGGATGTGTTGGTAAAAGATATTCAGACAGCCACAGGTACCAAAAACTGATGTAAAAAAGCTAAGGAAATTGTTTCTCTCATATCAAAGAAACATCAAACAATGTGAACACATTCTATAGACTCCTGCAACTTTTCAAGGGATGGTCTTAAGAAAAGTATGATATTCTAGTAGATCTACAGAATATAGAATATCATGGCAAAATAACAAATTTGGATTTGAAGATGATGATAATCCTCTACATTAATGAGTTGGTGGAGCAACTTAATGCTTGAACTTATTTAACATTCATTTAAAGTTCTAAGAGTCACCAGCAGGTATTCTTCAAAAATATCTGAGACACCATTTTGATGGGGTTTTAAAGCACATCCAGTATAGGTTATAAGAAAATACTACCTGTTTATATGAAAATCAATTTAGTTTACCTAATTTGTATCAGATTTTCAGAAATACTGGATAACCCAAGGATCTCTCTAGTTTTCTGGGTTGGTAAACCTTGATCTACTGCCATGGCTTCCAAACCGTTTCACACTTTTAAAAACATTTTTTCGCACTTTAAAAAAAAAAACACCTCTATATTGGGACCCACCTAACTTCTCAAGACTGGAAAAAAGGTTTCACTTTACCAGTTGCTCAAGCCTCTGTTTTTATCTTTTTCGCTTCCATAGAAGCCAAGTCATAGTTGCCTACTCACAACTTAATTCATACATGAGGTTCAGTTTTGCTTTCCATAGGGCTCAATTTTCCTTGTCAACTATCGGCTTCACTATTCACCAACAATCAAGTCATGGCCTACTGGTGGGTCCTGACCCACAGTTTGGGAAACACTGAACTAAGTATAATGGACTAAGAAAACCATGGACTAAGAAACCCAAGAATCATGTACCACATCTGACTGGCCAAGCCCCTTTTTATGGTCCTGAAACTTCTAGAAATTTCCACTCCAGTCACAAGATTCCTCTTTTCTACTCCTATGTGCACTGCAACTTTCTCCATATTTATCCCACATTTGGTGGCAAGCCCTATCATTTAAGTGACACAACATCAAGTATCACATAAAACAGTTGCAGGTTAATCCTAAAAGTGGACAAGGCTCACCAAAGTCATAGAAATATACAGCCCAATGAAATATGCAACCCAGAAAAAAACACTCTGCAACAACTTTGCTATTCTGCACTTAACTTCATCTGTCAAGGACAAGATTTACTTTTGTTTTTTGTTGTTGTTTTTTTCCAAGGAGGTAGATTTCTTGTAAGCCTAACACAAAGGTGATGGTAGATACCCAAAATGAACCCACTTTCTGGAGCCATTGACAGTCAATAGGAACAGAACATTAGGAATCATGGCTATGAACACAGCAATAAAATTTCATTATTGAAAAGTAATGAATATATTGAAAATATTTGATAATTACTTTGAAAAATATATTAATTCACTAATGGAATAATAAGTTTTTTGTGAAGTACTACCATTGTGCTGATGGCTTTTTCTTAGGAAAATAGTTGACAATGCGGCTAACTGACAATGGGGCTAACAGACAGTTAAGCTTACTGTAGCCTGCTGGAAAGTTTCACGATCATCTCCGCTTCTCTCCTTTTGAAAGTGAACGGGGCAATGTGATTACTACCCATTGTTGCTTGCGTATCACTTCAGCCAGGAAAAGAGTGGTAAAAATGACAGGAAAACACATTGCTGTTATAACATAACACAGTAACACATACACACAGTCATTAAGACACACTACTAGTTGGATAATACAAGAAATTAGCATATTTCACTTTGTTGCTAAGACTAGACTAAAACTCTCATTACTTTAAAATTAACTGCCATTCATTTTCTTATTAAACAATTGTTTACTAAGGCAAAGCATGTAAGTAACAGAAGCCTATGCTCCAAAGCACACTTTCTTGGAAATAAATCCCCCTGAAATCAATGGGATTTTTTTTCAAAGCAAATGCATTTAGGGGCAGAACTTAAAAAACTCCATTTCAGGCGAGACTTTCATTAATCAGATCAATCAACAGTAATAAACTAATTAGTGATATTGAGCTCCATGGCTAAATCCGCCACATTATGTATCACCATCTTGTACTCTATTGATTGGATAAAGGACACTTTCTTACTAGTGCCTGAGTCTTGATCCACCAATCAGGAGTGCTAGCTATTACCTTATTCGCCTAGGGTGGAGTAAATTATAATCTTTCCCAGAGCAACTGGAAGTGGGTAAGAGTTTCTAGATCCAAATCTCTCACAAATATTTTCAGGTAAGAAATTTTTCAGTCTCAGACAAAATTATCCCTTTTAACCAGTAACGTAGCAGCAGAAAAACTGGAATGAGATTAAATACTTATACGTACAAGTAAACCAACTGCCAAGACAAGCTGCTCAGGAGAAGGGACATATCAAAACTACTTAGAACAATGTTTCTTAACCAGTGGTACTTGTACCATTGGTGGTACTTGAGGTGGTGTCTGATGGCAGCTGTGGGACTCCTAGACCCCCTCTGCCTGGCAGCGAGACCAGCAATGCAATGCAACAAGCAGCAGTAAGAGACTCAGCTTGGCAGGCAGAGCTCCAGCATGCACTTTTCCCAAGATCAAGGATTTCCCTTCCTGTTCGCGCTGAGCCACTTACCAGTGTTTGTTGCAATGCATTTGGTCTGCTGATCCAGTAGTAACTGGCAATGATATCATCATCAATTACTTCTGGCGGTATTTCCAAGAGGTGAACCATGGGAAGTGGCACAGCAGGGGGCAATCATTGAGAAATGCTGCCTTAGAACCAAGAGTCCTTGGCTAATCAAGCAAAGAGAGAGCTCTACTACAATGTTTCATCACTATGTTTCTTCTTGGGAGAGGTTCTCTTTCAAAAGAAAATCCAGTCAGGGGGCTCATAAGTAGGGAGAGGGGAATGAAGTTCTTTTCCCCCCACTTAACTAAAACAAAAATGATGATGCATTAACATTTCCTGGCAAATTAAAAAAAAATTTTAAGCCTACTGAAGCCTACTCTGCTAATGGATAAACCTACAACCACTACAGTGAGCTAGACAAACACAAAACACTCTAAAGAATTGCCAGAACTCAGCACAGTTTCTAAAGAACATATATCTGATGACTTCCTACTGAAGACGTAAAATGACAGGAACAATTATAAGATAGTGGAGATGAGCTTACTAATCAGATATTGTAACATTTCATCTTTCTGGCTATTTCCCCACTTTCGTTTATCATGAAATACAACAAACCTCAATGTCTGTCACAGGATAAAGTCATCACAATATAGTAACTGAACAACTCTTATCAAGAGTTGAGAGGAACCTGACAGGGATCTTCAGAGACAGACATGACCATAGTAAAGTACTGATAATATATTTCCTGAAGATTGTGGAATAGAGAATTTTATATAATTCCTCTTCAATTGGTTCTTATTCTCAGTCAAAAACTTGATTAAGGAAGTTGAAAGCGTTTGCCCAGCCTCTAGGTACATGGATAGCTAGTTTAAATTTCCCTCAAAGGGTGCGGGCATGAATGCTAGTTCTAGAATGTTTAGACATTGTTCTATGAAGTGAAGAATCCATGTATGGGACTGCACTGAGACCACAAAGAAGAAATTAATCACAAGCTTACAGGATAAATGAACTATTTAGTACTTTCTTATCTATCCTGTGGGCACAGAAGATACATGCTTTCCAAGACTAATGCCATGTTCTGCTGGTTAATGACATCTTTTGCTTTGGCTTCCAAATACACAAACGCCATGAAGATCTAAGTAAATGCTAACTATCTGGAAATTTCTCCATTGTTCTGCAACTGCCATAATGAAGACGTTGGTTCATTTCCATCAAGTTCCAGCACCTACTTCTGTAATGAGCTTTTTGAATTTACAAATACCTCCTTAGCAAACCAAATTACAGTGGTGTATCTTTCTCCTTGTGACTTATCAATTCAATCTCAATATTCTCAACAATAATGTAACTGAAGAGAAGCTGATGGTTTTCATACAAGAAAAAAAACTGTTATTGTAGTCACTTGCAGTCGGCAAACTTCAATTACAAGCTTTCTGGGCACATCTTTGCTGTTGTCAATTCTATAGCACTTAACAAGAGAAGGGAAATATAAAACACCTAAAAGGAAGTTTGAACTGGTGCTGAAGGATTAAATAGAAGTGTATCTGAACAAACATAAAAGCAACAATGCTGGTCAGCTTGAAGCTGTGTGTGAACTTTTTTTTAAAAAAAGAAGCAATGCTGCAAGTTCTGAAATGTAATGCATACAAGAGCCAAAAAATTAGCTTTAGCTATACCTAGTGGTTAACCACAGTATATAGGACACAGTCAGTTAGGTAAAGCCTCTACCTGGTCTCTTGCCTTCAAGAAAGTCACATGTATGATTTTCTGACTCTCTAGCAGCCAGTATGCAACAGGAAAGAAGCATGCTTGCTGCTATGATAGGATTGGGTTTCTGCTCCTGGCGATATGCTCTTATGCTTGATCCTTTGTAATCTGTGAACAAAGAACTAAGAAATGGGAAATGCACAATTACTAGATTCAACAGGTAATCATTCTAATACCCAAAAAGGGCTGTATACTACATAGCATACTGCAGGATTGGTTGGGTTTTACACATATGTCAACATCAATGTGCTAGTGCAATCCCAGAGTCTTTGAATATATCTGAAGTATTCATTACTATATATTGTTTATTATTGTCTAATACATAGTGTATTTTATATATACATAGTTATATATTGTATATTACTGTATTATTGTTTAATAGTGTCTATTACTATACATTCTGCAACCTTCTGTGTATTTTACCTAAAATTAAGTATTATATTTGATTACACACTTTTCTGTGTTTCAACTTTTTCTGTGTATCAGCTTATTACTTCAATGAGCTTTCAGAGTAACCTACAAGAAAGTCTTTTCTGACCCTAACTACACTGCACAAAAAGAAAAAGAAGCCAATTAAAGAAGAGATGAAAACATATATACTAGTGACACTGATCTCACATAGAGCTTTAGTGAATTCTAACATAGTGGAAGGTTATTCCACGTTAAGACTCCAGGTGCAAAGGAAGTTTTGCACTTTTTACAAGACACTGAGACTCACTTCATACTGCACAACAAACAGAATTAGATTACTTATTTTGTACAGCTACTAATGCAGGGGATCTAACTTGCTTCCAAACATGCTTTGGCAAAAGTATCAACACACACTTAAACATGTCAAAACAGTATAATGAGTAAAGATAGCTTCTTAAAATTTGCCACTGGAATTCTAGGACAAATGAAGCTATATATCACATACATCATAGCATTTTAACCACCAAGTCAGTATATGAAATAACTTTTACAACATAAAGAACTTTCCTGCTACTGCTCCAAGCAGGAGAGGATGCAGGTAAACAGGTAGTACAACACAACTAAATTCTGTCCAGGACAAAGGGATGCAGGCAACAAAATTTGAGACAAACGTTATGCTTAATTTGCAAATAGCTGCTGTACAAATCAGCCATATGCATCATGGAGGGTCTAGCAAGCATACTATAATTCCAAAGTATATGTATCCTTCACTGAAACCACTTTTGACCTAAATCAAGCATTCTGTAATCAATTCAACAGTTGCTATTTGGAAAATCATCTTCAAAAGAGAGTAGACTTTGGTATAGAGTTTTTAAAGTGGATACATTCCTTTCCATAATTTTTGCATAATGTCATGATTTCTCACTTTTTTTTCTGACTAAAAGTCATGATACCTGAAAAATCATCAGGGCAAGCTGACCAGCCCCCAAACACAAGATGACAACTAAGCAAAATATACCTACTAGGTCTAACTGCTTTCCTTTATACATATTATTTTCAAAGACAAAAAGATCAAGCAAATTGTCCAAAAGGTTAGGAAAAAATTTTAAGTTAAAGCTTCCAAATCAAAGCATCCAAGATACAGAAGCCCAATCCTGAAGGGGAAACCTGTAGATTTACCCATCTAGACGAATGAAGCCAAAAATTACAGCACACAATCTATTGACATAGTTGTGCTTAAACAGCTGCATTTAAAACTATAAACAATAACCAGCTATTCAAAGAGAATCCACAAAGAACAGAAAATGAATGAATGAATCTAATAAAAATAAGTTGCCTCAAATCATACTATGCATGACCTTCCTTATCAGACACCAAAGTAATCTATGGCAGAATCCAATGCAAGTTTACTCAGAAGTTTTATTGTATTCATTGGGGCTTACTCCTGCAGTCCAATTATATCCAATTTAACCCATTTTTGCCTGGTGCACAGGTGTACATATTTGGCCCCTGTTGCATACATGCAACATTGGGCAGACATGGCTTAAGGACAGGAGACATGAAAAGAGATGAAAGCAATTTTAATTCATCCCAGTAACCAGCAAAAACATTACAGAAAAGTTAGGAGAATCCTTTTTTGGATATTGTGAACCTAATGTTTTATTTATACTGTACCAGTTCCTAAACACAAGAGACCTGAAAGACAGACAGGTGATAAAGGACTTGACTGATGAAACTAACTTTCTCAAAAAATAGGAATGATTTATTAAGAAAGAAAGAGAGAGAGAGAGAGAGAGAGAGAGAGAGAGAGAGAGAGAAACAGGCCCTATCCCATTTCAGAATAACTATCCAACACAGTTTTTGCAATACAAAAAATGATCCTCTCACAGCATGCAGAATTGGCTCTTCTTGGAAAGGGAGACTGATTTTGTATTCTTGATATAGAATGCAGAGTGTCAGATACAGAATATATTTGTCTTCTACACTGGTTACAGCATGGCCTAGAACAATTCCGAAGCTCACAATGCTCTAGTCTAGGAAACCTAATTACTATAGAAAAAACTCTCTTCCACCCACTTGCTAAACTCCAATTTTTAAAAAACTTAAGCCTAAAGTTAACACTGCCAGCAGCTTGATGAACCTGAAATTAGAGAAGGTAGGATTTGGTGCAAAAAGTTGTGAGAAAAGAGTTGCTATTATCTAGCAAAATTGCAAGGCAGAAAGGCACTGGATGAAATATAACACTAGTAAAGAAAGTCACTAAAAGTGGATGATGGGTTAACTTACTAAGAATAAGTCTCTTTTGAAGGGAACAACCATCAAAAGAGGAAAGGTCAAAAGCATGAAAGCTCAGAAAAACCACTGTAAAGAGAAAAGAGGTATAATGCTAATAGGAAAGACAGAGTTCAGCCAACTCATATGTTCTAATATGGGGAGTTGGTCCAAAGTCCTGAAAAATACAGCACTTTATGCAAGACAATACTACTGGATGCCAATAGTCTCCAGGCTACACCTTTACTGTTCCACTTTTTAAGATGAGAAACTTGGAATTTTATAAGACTACTTGAAGTCTGTGCATTATCTAGCTTTTAAAATCAATTGTTTAAATATCAGGAAGGCTTTCCTAAGTTCATCAATAAATACTTGAATAGAATTCAACAGGGAAGAACATAGTCATAGGAAATGGAAAGCTCTGAATCACAGGAACAAGATGTGACAAACAGGGCACACTATATTGTACAACCCAAGGCAACATAGTCCAAAGGAGGTCCAGGCAGTTGAAGAAACAACAGGTACAAAACTCTGATCTTCACTGGCCAGATTTTTGAAACTTCACAAGGGAACATGAAAAACTTGATTTGACTACACTCACAGGCTGCAAGGTCACCCATCAGTCCAGATTGGTGGATCTGAGGATACAAGGTTTATATTTCAAGAAGCATTAGATGGTTGGTTAAACATTCAACTGTACTATACCTCATTTAATACTGGATCTGAACACAAGACAGCTCACAACATTCTTGCTGGGTAATTTACCAAGTCCGAGCAATTCCTTGCACTCCATATTCTGTTATCTTAAGTTATATCCTAAGTTTAGTTGGTCAAAACTAACTAAATTTAAGATGCAACTCCATGATTTTCCAAAACGTTACCCACAATGTTGGGGTGAAAATGGATATAAATTTTTAGTAAATTTAGGAACAAGAACTTAGCCTAGTTGAAGAGAAGCATAGATTAAAGTTGCCAGAGAATGAGATTACCCATAAGAAATGACTTACCGGCTAATGACAGGATTTTTTTAATTCAAGGCAGTTGTCTCAATTTAAGATAGTGGGGTACAAATTGCTTATTCTTCTAATGCACTGGAAATAGTTACATAAAGAGAGTATACTACACCTCCATCCACACAATACTTTTTATGTACTGTCTGCAACTTATGTGACAGAAAGGAAACAGCTTTATCTAGGTACATCAGAATGGTTCCAGTTGATGGAACTTCTGGCTTTATACTCACATGTGTGGATTCTGAAATGGAACTCCAGAAGGATTCAGAGTAAATCGCGCTGTGGATTTGAAAGGTGGGTTTGCAAAATTCAACTTCAGTGCTCTGCGCTTACCTGAGAGATAAACACAAAACAAAACTCTTGTCGGCAAGAGAGCGTAGTTTACTACATAGATACAATCTGCAATCAACTGTAACCGAACAACAAAATGTTCATCCCAAAAAGTAAGAACATCTCAGGACAACGCTGAACATATAAGTCACAACAGCAACAGAACAGCCACTGAGTAAAGCTCCTGTACTTAAGATGAAATTTGACCATTAAGCAAATCTGCCTCTGACAAACTGTTTCCTTGCACCACAGCCTTTTCTATGATCACTGTAAAGATAGGGATAAAATCACTTCCAAGACTATTGGGGGTTAACAGCCAAAAGCTCTTTAAAATCTGAGTTTTTCTTTTGTTAGTATTTTTAATATTAATGCTATAACATCAAGGGTCAAATCCCCCCCGGCTTTGCAAGATGTAGAGTGCAGGATGTACTTGTGGATCAATTAAAAATGGGGAGAATCACAGTTTTGGCTATAGCTTAGATTGCCAACTTGCAATGTAGTCATGACACCAAATATGATTACAGCTTTTGGCAAAAAACACCAAACCCATTCCGTTGCTTCCTATTGAGGAGAAACATGTACCCATGTATAGCCCCCTTCACAGAGTCCATGGTCACAAGGGTTGGAAGTACACCGAAAATCCCATCAATATGTTCTGTAGCCTACCCTCCTCCCACGTAAATGTTTGTCTGCAGTACCATCTCCTCATTATTTGAAATGCTGGATGATCTGTTTTCCAGCTCACAGAGAAACTCTCTTCAAATAAATTAGTCTCTGCAGACAAAACTGTATCCAGAGAGAATGGGGATGGAGTTAAAGAGCAAGCCAGTGCCGGGGCAAGGCTGGCTGGCATGCTCCTGTTAGATCTGTAACTGTGAATGCTGACCATGGTTACTGAATCCCTGGATAGGCTCTAGCGACAGAGAGAACATGCTTTTGTGTGCGTGAAAATACACACAAGAGAAAGAATGTGCACATTTGTGGCCAGGGAAGAGAACGTTAGCATGTACCAGTGAATGAAAGATAGGAAGAATATATAGTATATTCACATGGCTCTGAGTGTTGAGAGAGCAAATGTATCTGTAGCTTTTAGTTATAGTCAATGTAAAATTGGAAATGTAGAACTTCAGAGCAAAAGAAGTCTCCATTCCCTGACTTACAAACTACATAGCAGATTAACAGTTAATTACACCAGTTAATTACATTCAACAATTGGTGACCTTTCCAAACATAATATTGTGACTTCTTGTATCACAGCTCCATAGCATATGACAGTTAAAGTCTTTACTACACTAAAGATACTCATAATAAAATAATTGTACCCATCAAATATTCTGTGATGAAGTGCACTAATGCCAACCCAAGTATACTGATCGCCTGAATTTCCAGATCCCACAGCAACTACATTCAAGTCAGGAAGCAAAGGGTCCCAGTATGAGAACAAGTAATAAAGGAGGTATAACAGGCTAACTTGAATCATAGCACGCTTAGAGTCCAATCCAAAGGGCTGCTTAGGCCAGTGCAAGTCTTAAGGAACTTTTGCACCACCACAGGAGGAGGCATGCTGGCGCATAGACATGCGTTGGCCTCCAAAGCTCTAGCACCCAGTAAGTTTGCGCTGGCTGACCTTGACTGGTGTGTCAGTTCGGGGAGGGCTGAACAGGGGTGTTCCAGGGGTGTTCCAGGACAGGGAGAGGGTGGGCAGTGGGAGGACCAGGCTCAGGATTCAGATCAGATCCTAACCCCCTCCTGAGTGGCCCGGTCTTACACCAGGCTGCTTGGATCTGTGCCAACTCTTTAGGTGGCGCAAATCCAAGTAGCTCCATAGGACAGTTGCTGCGCAACATGGGGTAAAGGGAATGAATTCCCCTAACTTCGTTGCGCTACTACCCAGCCTAACCCTGCTCTGGATACAGCACAGCGGCCGGAGGTCTCCTCAGGGGAAGTGTACTTTCATCCCCTTCTCCTGGGGAAAGCCCCAAGCCCTGCAATTGGGCTTCTCAAGTCTTCGCCAGCTATTTTGCTGGTGTGGTGTTGAGAGACTCTGTGTTGGGTGAGAAGGCCCAACACGGAATTCAGGATACACCAGTCTTGCCCCCCTCCTGCCTCAGTTTCTTCTCCCACCCTGCCCTCTGTCACCCTGGAACACTCCCCCCCCCACACACACACACCCGAAGCCCTTACCACCTCTTGAAACTCTTACCTAGCTCTGGGTGGCATCTGGGCAGCTGGCACTGATTTGGCACCAGGTGTCGCAGCATGCCTTATAGCACATTTGCAACACCTAGAGCTGGCACTGGAGGATGATTTTTTTTTTCTTCAAAAGGATGGACTAACCTTATGCTGTTGATTTTTTTTTAACATATTAGTATTTCTATGATTTTAACGGAAAGGTTGCTACAGTATCATAATTATAACACTGGAAGTGAGTTCATGAAATTTATTTCTAAGTAAGTATGCTTATGATTAGAGCCTACGTTTCCTTATTTATTCCAGGGCATGTGCTTTCCACATTTCTGCCTAATATGGATTGCTTTTGTCCACTCACCACTGCAGACAATGAGGATTATACTTGCATTACAACACAGATAATTTCAAACTATTCTATAAAGTTAATGCTAGCTGACATCACATAGCTTGCTTTCAGCTCCAGATGTATAACAAGGAGGAGAGACATCATTTACATGCTTCCCTTCATCAACTGGCCTCTTCACAGACCTGCCTGTTAAGTATTAAACCTTCTAGGCACTGCATTTCAAGACAATGTGTAACTCCAGCAAGAAAAAACCCAACCAGATAACCAATTAATGATCCAAATGAACCACATTAGCATGCCATGATAGTTTTAAACTACAGTTTGTTTAAGCTAAAATCATTTTAAACTAAATTTTAGTTTTAAATTAAATTTATTTTTATTATTTTATTTCATTATCATTGTTTTCTCCTTTAGTATACAGACACATAACAGCAAACACAAACATTTTATGTCCAGACATAAAGAAAACAGAGAAGTGAGGTTCAAGATAGAAGACACCCCACCACCTGATCTGTTCTCATAACTGTATTCTCACACTTGGACAGCAGATTGAAAATAAATGCAAATTTCATCTTCCTGATAATTTCCTACATGGAGAAGAGGAGAACTGCAAAAGCAACTGCAAAAATAGGCAAGAAAAGGGGCTCCACAAGACCAAGTGCTCCTAAGTCATAATAAGATCTACAGGCATATAAAAATAAACCAAATTAAGATAGGCTCAAATTAAAACCTTAACTTTCATTAGGTGAGAAAAAACGTAGGATATTTATTAGGCTCAAAACAGTTTGCTAATTTTTTTCCTGTCATCAAAAATCCATAGCCTTACAAATAGTTTCACAATAAAAGAAAGATGAAGAATCTTGACTCCTTCAGAAACAGAACTCATTCATAAACGGGTCTGATATATATTATTTCTGAAATTTATGTCTAAGGGCGCAATCCTGACCTTCACTTGGGTCGATGCAAGTCCCTTGCACTGGGCCGGGAGTGTCACAAAAGTGCCGTAAGACACTTTTGCACCACTCTGAAGGGAGATAGGCCGGCGAAGAGATGTGCACCAGCCTCCCCATGCTGAAGCAGGCCTCGAAGGAGAGTTGTGTTGGCCAACGCAGGGGTGTGAGGAGGGTGGGGGGAAGGTGGGAGGGAGGGCAGGCAGCGATTGTTCCCGGGGGTGGGCAGAGAGCAGGAGGCGGGGCCAGGATCCAGCAGTCATGCTGGATCCTAGCCCAGTTCTCTGGTGGTGCTCAGTTCTGCTTGGATCTGCACCACCTCATCAGGTGGTGCAGATCTGAGTAGACACATCAGGGCTGCTGCAGCACGACTCCGGGAAGGGGAAAGGTTTCTCCTTGCCTTGGGCTATGCTGCTTTCAGCCACAAATTTACGCTGGATGCAGTACAGGCCTCCTGGCCTGCCTGTTTCCAGTGCAAGTTAGGATTGCGCCCTAAAGCATTTAGAAAGTTGGAATACAAAAAATTCAGATTAACTCCACTGTTCCTGCTCTAAAATTCCTACAAAAAACAAAATCAATCTGAATTCCAAGCCTCCCATCATTTCCATAACCTGTGTTAAACTATAGTACTCTATTTTAGGTTGGAGCACAGAGGCCACTACTCGAGGACAGAGTTTGATAGGCCTTTCTGTCTTCCACAGAAATCAGTAATGCCCCAACAAATCTGGCATTTAATACACTTAACCCTCTATCATTAGAATTCTTCAACTTTGGAGAAACAAAACTAAACTAAACACATATTAAGAATAAGGCATAGTTTTAGAGCAGGGGTGACAAACTCATTTCATACAGAGGGCCGAATAGCATTCATCATGTCTGCAGAGGGCCGAAAGTGATGTCATTATACAGAAAGTGATGTCATTGAACAGGTCATAACCAAAAATAAACACTTTTTTCACTTAGCTGCAAATGACAGAAGAGAAAACATGCAAATCTTGATCATATTTCAAGGGACAGCCCAATTTTCATGTGGACCACCCTTTTAGCTGTAACAACTCAGCACTGCTCAGAAGCTGAGAGCCTGAGGGCCGGATAAAAAGCTTTCGAGGGCCGCATCCGGCCCCCGGGACTTATGTTTGACACCCCTGTTTTAGAGTGCTTCTTGCACATAAGGTGAGCCAAGAACATTCAATAATCACACACAACATAAGGATCATGTTTGTCTCCATGCTGATCTCTTCTACTTCCTGCAATAGTGGAGAGGGGGGTGTTACTGGGATCAGTAAATGAGAGTCCACCCAAGAGGCTGTGGAGCAAATCAACCCAACTACATTTGTGGTACCCAGTGCTTCCCACACTTTCAACTGAGCTCTGAATTGTGAACCGATAGTTTGGAAAGCTGTTCCTAACCCTGACCTCCAGCAAGGTTATTCCTTCAGATGCTTCCCATTATTTTCATGGAAGTCATGTGAAATAGAAGTACCAGGGTTGTTAAAACTGTAATATATGGGGAAACAAACGTATGGTAGAAATATCACAGGCCTGCGAAACTGAAAAGTCAGAAATTTTTTTTTCCAAAATTTATGGTGATTTTATATGAATTTGGGGTGCTGATTCCAAAAAATAGCATCAGCTTTGCCCTATCATGTCTAGTTTCAGAGATACGGCATAGCCTCATTACTGAATGGTTCAAGCAGCTTCCTTGTGAGGAAACCATGGTGCAGGCTTCCTCAAGAGGAAGGTGCTTGAATCATTCACTAATGAGGCTAATGCCATGTTTCCAAAACTAGACATGATGAGACAAAATGGATGCCATTTTTTGAATCAGTAAGCCAAACATACCCAGGAATAGGTCTCACTTTTAAAACCGCAAAATGTGTGTTAGCCTGTCTAATTAATCATCAAAAGAAATGTCAAGGAAGGATGCTGAGCTACATTCTGCTTATACTGAGCGAATGAGAACATTTCAGCACAACTACACAGTTTTATTACTGCAGGGGAGACTCAGACAGGAGGGACCTCGGTTCAAATCCTCACAGTCACCAAATTATTGGATAACTTTGGGTCAGTTACACACTCTCTCTCCTTCAACCTAACCTGCTTCACAGCATTGTTGTGAGATAAAATCAGGAGGGTAGAAAAAATTGTAAGCAGCCCTGAACTTATTGGAGAAAGGGTGGGATACAAACGTAATAAACTGAAATAAAATAAACCACCTCTTTGTTTTTAATATAACCATATTTATAAAACCAGAATGCTGATCCCCATTGTGACTCAGCAAGTTTCACTGAACATATATTATTTTTCAAATCTATATACAGGGCAGCCCTCATTATTCACAGGAGTTCCATTCCTGGAATTCCTGCGGATACCAAAATCCATGGATGTTGGAATCAGTTGACTTGGGTACACCAAAACTTCTGAAGCTGATCAGAGCTGTACTGTAATTGGGTCCAGGGGGCCTTTTGAGGATCGAAAAACACAACTTCCAGTCTTTTGCTGAAAACTGTAAGTTGAGCTTTTCAGTCCTCTGAAGGCCTCAAAAGGCCCTCCAGACCCAACCCAGTCAGGTTTGGAGGGCTATAGGTGCCCCACCCTGCAGCTTTGAAACCCATGGATATTCTCGTCAGTGGGTACCAAACCCACAGATTCTGAGGGCCGCCTGTAATGTCCTTTCCCCAAGGAGCTCAGGGTGGAGTACACAAAACATTTCCCTCCTTTTATCCTCACAACAACCCTGTGAAGTTGATTACGCAAAATGTGACTGACTCATGGTCACTCAGTAAGCTTCATGGCTGAGCAGGGATTTGGGCCACCCAATATAAGCCATATGCAATTTTACTATTTAAAAAAGAATAAGCATTAAACAATTTAGCTACCCATGAGAAACAAGAACATTTTTAGCCACAATAAGGAGGATTTTTACTAGGAAAATGTCCGCTTTTATTTATAAATAAATATAAATAAAAGGATAATTATAGCTATCATACAGCACAATCCCATGCATATCTATCCAGAAATAAATTTCATTGTGTTCAATTGAACTTACTTCCAGGTAAGTGCACACAGAATTGCAGCCCTAGTTATGGATGAAAATTTGGACACATGGCAGCCTTGTGATGATCTTTAACCAAAAGGTGAAATTAGGAAACCTATCTATATATTAAATACAATGTTAATTCCTATTTTTCCCCCCTTACACTCATCAAGTTCTGACACACTTGGTTCATGCAAACAACTGATCAGAATTTAGGTGTGCAAAAAAACTATTTAAAGCAGTGGTTCCCAAACTTTTTCGGGCTAACGCCCCCTTGGGGCCCAGGAAAAATTCCTAGCGCCCCCCACCTCTTTGCTTAATAGTCTACTGCAAATTCAAAACAAGTAATACAACACTATAAAAAAAAGTGTATGTATTTGACAAATAAATCTAGTAAAGTAAACAGTATTTAAAGTTAAATATATAACATTTAACATTTTTAATAAATAACATTTTTAAAAAGCTAAATTTGCATCTCTTCTGCAACTACGTTGTCTTCACAAGTTTAATGGGATGGATGTATTTGGTGTAGGGATATCAGCTTATCAACATCTGGCTGGAAGGAACTAAGGAAAAGTCTTAGATCCCCACGTTCAATAATGTTCAGTCTGTTTCTTTGCTTGGAAAGTAGGTAGGCGACTGCACTGAAGCCTCGCTCCACTAAATATGATGTAGGGAAAGCAATGAAGTACATCTTAACTTTGTTCCACAGTGCAGGGTATTGGTCAAAAATTTTTTTTTGTAACCAGAAGTCTTGATATGACTGTTTGAACTTTGGCCTGAGCTCAAATGTCATTTTGGAATGAAATAAGTTCTTCCTCTACCATTCCTGTTTCATCATTGCCGATATCTAGGAATGGATTTATCACCCAGTCTGGTATCTGAAGCAAAAAAAGATCCTGAAATCTATCAGACATGTCTCTGTGCAACTCATCCAGGTGTGCACAATACACTTGTAGTTTATCGTCTGGTATGCTCTTCTCCTTCTCCAATTCAGAGAGGCTCGGAAACTGAAAGAGCTCACGACGGGCTATGTTACGTCTGAACAACTGTAACTTCGAGCGAAACGTGGAGAGAACAGATTTGACTTTGATAAGGCTAATCTCATTTCCTTGCAGTTGCAGATTAACTTCGTTAAACTTTGTGAATACATCAGACAAGTAGGCGGTATCATGCTTCATGTTTCTTAGTTCATCAGAGAGAACAGGATTGGAGTCTTGGAAGAATTCAACAACTGTTCCAAAAACTGAATAGAAACGTCTCAGGCAGTTTCCCTTTGACAGCCATCTAACTTCTGTGTGCAACAACAAATGTTCAAAATCTTCATCGTTCTCAATGCAGAGCTGTTGAAACAATCGAGAATTGAGAGCATGTGCCTTAATTTTATTTATCGCTTTGATAATAGTGTTTAATGATTCGTGAAGTCGACTGCTTAGGTTTTTTGCGACCAAATGTTGCCTGTGAATTACACAGTGGACCGTAAACACACCAGGTACAGCTTTTTTCAAGAAACCGATGAAGCCACGGTAATGACCTGTCATCGCAGGTGCCCCATCTGTTGCACAAGCAACAATGTTGGTAAGCAGGATATCTTTCTCCTTGAAAAAAGTCTCAACAACACGAAATACTGACTCCCCTTTTGTATCTGTTTCTAGTTGTCTTGCAAATAACAGCTCTTGATAAAACGAACATAAGCAAGAAGCAAAGATTGATTGCCTGGAAGAATGGACTCATCTAATTGTAAACCAAATTCTATTGTTCTAAGCATGTTGCACAATGTGTCTTCAATATTTTCAGCCATTTCATCCACTCTTCTTTGAACAGAGTTATCACTGAGAGGAATAGCTTTAATAATTTGTTCGCGTGACTTGTGTAGAACTGTGCGCAGAACCTCACTGACTGCTGGCAGAATAAGCTGTTCCCCAATTGTATGAGGCTTACCAGATCTAGCAACTAGCAATGAGATGTTGTATGATGCACGCAAACCATCACTGGATTGCTGTGAAGTGCTAGCAAACATATTTACAATATTTTTCCTTTTCTGTAATTGTTCCCGAAGTGACTGAAAATATGCTAAGTTTTTGTCTGCTTTATCAGAGTGCATTTTCTTCAAACGTTGTAGGAGCCTGGAAGGTTTCATGGCTTCATTTGAAAAAACTCCCTCACACAGTAGGCATATTGGTTGCTGCTCGTTATTTGGTGCTGGTACAAATCCATATTTCAGATATTCCACACTGTATTGCCTATACTTCTTTTTTGTTTGCTGTGTTGGAGCCATATTTTATTCTGGAACAAGAATATGCAAATTCTTTGCAAAGCACGCACTCACTATTTGCAGCAAACTTTGCAACCAACCTTCTCTGCAGAGTCTGCAGAAGTCTCCAGCAGGCCAAGTCAAGAAACACCTGTGCAAATCACACACCACTACTTGCAGCAAACTTTGCAACCAACCTTTTTGCATCCAGCATCAACCATCTTGTATATGTATAAATTTATAAACAAATATGTATAAATATATTGCATATATTTTTTTATCTTGGAGCGGGGGGGTGCATGCATGACGGGATTTTCTTTGGGGCAGTGCACGCAGGTCCAGAGGAGTTGGGGGGCAAGACTAGTTAGGCTGCAATCCAAGCCACCATTTCAGGGGGCTTACTTCTGAGTAGACACAACTGGGATGGGGCTCAGACTGGGAGATAGAGGCTGCAGGTGCAGGGGGGGTTGGGAGGGGGTGATTGCTGGACTGGGGGCGAGCCCAACTGAGTAATGGACCTTACTTATGAGTAGACACAAGTAGGATGAGTAATGTTTTTAACGTAATGTATTGAGGCTGCAATCCTTAAGACACTTTCTTGGGAGTAAGTTCCATTGAATATAAGGGAACTTACTTCTGAGTAGACAGCCTCAGGGTTGCACACTTATACTTCCTTCTCCTCTTTTACCTGGATATCAATGGAGAAGGCTGCTGCTGAGCTGTGTTGGTCCCAGGCAGGCAGGCAGGCAGCACAACGCCGCTGCAGAGGCTGTGGTGGCGATGGCAGGCACATGGCAAGGCAAGCAGCTGTGGCCACACAGGCAGCAGGCAGGCACCACGACCAGCGTTGAGGCTGTGGCCACACAAGCAGGGAGGCAGGCGGCAAAGCGGCGCAGGGGAAGAGCACTCACGAGGCTGTTGCCTCAGAAGTCTGGAGCGCTCTGAGCGGTGAGGGGGGGAGGAGCCTCCTTCTCCCGCTCATTGACTCCAGGCAGAGAAAAACAAATCAGAGGCGCGCAAGGACAAAGCGCACCAAATTCAAACGCTGGCCGCCTGGAACCCCTTTTTTTTGGTGGCGGCCAGCGTTTTTCACCTGGCCTGACCTGTCACTGCCCCCCTATCGCCCACTTTGTCCACATCGCCCCCCTAACGCCCATTTTACTTTCAACGCCCCCTTGGATCTTTCCAACGCCCCCTGGGGGGCGCTAGCGCCCACTTTGAAAATCACTGATTTAAAGTCTAAAACTGACTCACCAACTCATATACACATTTCAGGATAGGGGAATAAAACCCCAAATAACTCTCTAATCTAAACTTCTAAATTTCTCCTCAGAAGTTGGGACCCCTGTAAGTATTTGCTTGGGCAGTTTGGGAACCCCTGCTCTAATCCATATCTGGAGACTCCAAATGTGGGATCCACAAATATAATCACAGAGGAATATGGGAAAACACATGCCTTACCCTTAATTAATGGTAGTTTAGGGATTCTTAGCTTATAGTTCCTCTCCCTCTACTGCAGCTGCACATCTGGAAAAAAAAATTGTCTCATACTTGTCATTTCTGGTGATACACGCCATAAGATTTAACTGAAAACATTTATTAAAATATTTGTGTTCCACCTTTCCATTCCCAAATGGTACCATATGGCAAATAACCCCATCTCAGTAGAGATGGCTAATCAAGTCATTACTCCTCATCAGTTTGCCAGGAACATCTTAGAACAGCAAAGCTTAGAACTAGCTAGTCAACTTCTCCCTACCTAAGAACATAAGAATATAAGAACAGCCCCACTGGATCAGGCCATAGGCCCATCTAGTCCAGCTTCCTGTATCTCACAGCGGCCCACCAAATGCCCCAGGGAGCACACCAGATAACAAGAGACCTCATCCTGGTGCCCTCCCCTACATCTGGCATTCTGACTTAACCCATTCCTAAAATCAGGAGGTTGCGCATACACATCATGGCTTGTACCCCATAATGGATTTTTCCTCCAGAAACTCGTCCAATCCCCTTTTAAAGGCGTCTAGGCTAGACGCCAGCACCACATCCTGTGGCAAGGAGTTCCACAGACCGACCACGTGCTGAGTAAAGAAATATTTTCTTTTGTCTGTCCTAACCCGCCCAACACTCAATTTTAGTGGATGTCCCCTGGTTCGGGTATTATGTGAGAGTGTAAAGAGCATCTCCCTATCCACTCTGTCCATTCCCTGCATAATTTTGTATGTCTCAATCATGTCCCCCCTCAAGCGTCTCTTTTCTAGGCTGAAGAGGCCCAAACGCCGTAGCCTTTCCTCATAAGGAAGGTGCCCCAGCCCCGTAATCATCTTAGTCGCTCTCTTTTGCACCTTTTCCATTTCCACTATGTCTTTTTTGAGATGCGGCGACCAGAACTGGACACAATACTCCAGGTGTGGCCTTACCATCGATTTGTACAACGGCATTATAATACTAACCGTTTTGTTCTCAATACCCTTCCTAATGATCCCAAGCATAGAATTGGCCTTCTTCACTGCCGCCGCACATTGGGTCGACACTTTCATCGACCTGTCCACCACCACCCCAAGATCTCTCTCCTGATCTGTCACAGACAGCTCAGAACCCATCAGCCTATATCTAAAGTTTTGATTTTTTGCCCCAATGTGCATGACTTTACACTTACTGACATTGAAGCGCATCTGCCATTTTGCTGCCCATTCTGCCAGTCTGGAGAGATCCTTCTGGAGCTCCTCACAATCACTTCTGGTCTTTACCACTCGGAAAAGTTTGGTGTCGTCTGCAAACTTAGCCACTTCACTGCTCAACCCTGTCTCCAGGTCATTTATGAAGAGGTTGAAAAGCACCGGTCCCAGGACAGATCCTTGGGGCACACCGCTTTTCACCTCTCTCCATTGTGAAAATTGTCCATTGACACCCACTCTCTGCTTCCTGGCCTCCAACCAGTTCTCAATCCACGAGAGGACCTGTCCTCTAATTCCCTGACTGTGGAGTTTTTTCAGTAGCCTTTGGTGAGGGACCGTGTCAAACGCCTTCTGAAAGTCCAGATATATAATGTCCATGGGTTCTCCTGCATCCACATGCCTGTTGACCTTTCCAAAGAATTCTATAAGGTTTGTGAGGCAAGACTTACCCTTACAGAAGCCATGCTGACTCTCCCTCAGCAAGGCCTGTTCGTCTATGTGTTTTGAGATCCTATCTTTGATGAGGCATTCCACCATCTTACCCGGTATGGATGTTAGGCTGACCGGCCTATAGTTTCCCGGGTCCCCCCTCTTTCCCTTTTTAAAAATAGGCGTGACATTTGCTATCTGGCACCGTGGCCGTTTTGAGCGACAAGTTGCATACCTTAGTCAAGAGATCTGCAACTTCATTCTTCAATTCCTTAATAACCCTTGGGTGGATGCCATCAGGGCCCGGTGATCTTTAATTTATCAATGAGGTCTGAAACATCTTCTCTTTTAACCTCTATCTGACTTAACTCCTCGGTTAGGAGGGGCCGTTCGGGCAGCGGTATCTGCCCGAGGTCTTCTGCCGTGCAGACAGATGCAAAGAACTCATTTAATTTCTCTGCCATCTCTAAGTCTCCTTTTATCTCCCCTTTCCCTCCCTCACCATCCAGAGGGCCAACCGCTTCTCTGGCGGGTTTCCTGCTTCTAACATATTTGAAGAAGCTTTTATTATTCCCCTTAATGTTGCTGGCCATGCGTTACTCATAGTCTCGCTTGGCCTCCCCTATCACCTTCTTACATTTCTTTTGCCACAGTTTATGTTCCTTTTTATTCTCTTCATTAGGGCAAGACTTCCATTTACGGAAGGAAGCTTCCTTGCCCTTCACAGCCTCTCTAACTTGGCTGGTTAGCCATGCGGGCACCCTCCTGGATTTAGTGAAACCCTTCTTTCTTTGCGGTATACACCTCTGCTGGGCCTCTATTACTGTTGTTTTAAGCAGCCTCCATGCACTCTGGAGAGATTGGACTCTTTTTACCCTCCCTTTCAACCTCCTTCTAACCAGCCTCCTCATTTGAGGGAAGTCCGCCCGTCGGAAGTCAAGGGTTTTTGTTAGAGATTTGCCTGGTATTCTTCCCCCAACGTGCACGTCAAAACGGATCGCAGCATGATCACTGTTCCCCAATGGCTCAGTAACGTTTACATCTCTAACCAGGTCCTGCGTACCGCACAAAATTAAATCCAGAGTCACCTGCCCTCTGGTGGGCTCCGTGACTAGCTGATCTAAGCCACAGTCATTTAGCACGTCAAGAAATCCGGTTTCCTTATCGTGACCAGAACACAAATTGACCCAGTCAATATGAGGATAATTGAAGTCCCCCATGATTACAACCCTGTCCCTCCTTGTCACCTCCTGATCTGTTTCCTCATTTCAAGGTCCCCATCAGATTTCTGGTCTGGAGGACGATAGCACGCCCCCAGTATTACATTGCTGCACAAGCCTGGTAATTTAACCCACAGAGATTCTACGGTGGAGTCGGACCCACCTTCAATCTCTACTTTGCTGGATTCTATCTCTTCCTTAACATAAAGGGCCACCCCACCTCCAACACGCCCCTGCCTGTCCCTCCTGTAGAGTTTATAGCCCAGGATTGCGGTATCCCTCTGATTCTCCGCATTCCACCAGGTTTCCGTTATGCCCACTAAGTCAATATTTTCCCTTGTCACCAGACATTCCAGTTCTCCCACCTTTGCTTGTAGACTTCGGGCATTCGCATAAAAGCATTTATACATGGAATGCCCCAGGATGGGCTGCTTATTCGCTCCTTTGTCCCCGCATCCTCTCATTGTGCCAAACCGTCTATCACATCCCATCACCCTACCTTTCCCAATTTCTTCTCCTACCCTGCCTTTGTCTTGTTGTTCTCTAACCTCCCCATCCTCATCCCATAGGATACCTAAATAACCAGTGTGAGAACAAGAGGAGTGAAAAACAAGAAGCTTCCATCATTACAGAGTTGGTGAGAACAAGGCATGGGCCAACTAACCAGGAAATATTCTTTTCTGAATTAATTTTAAAAAATATGTTAGGGAAGGGAAAATCAGTACTGTACATTGATTATAAAAGAGATTTGAGATGCTCACAAACCTGATGACCATAAAGTTCACAATTTTGGTAACCTGTGCATACATGAAGAATGCAAACTAGCTGCAGCCTCCCTGCTTGTGTTACATTTCCTAATATAACCTTCACAACGGCCCAATTTTCCCCAATTACCATCTATTCATTCTGCTAAAACAGCAACACTACAGCCAACTTCATTCATCATTTAATATGCCATCTGCTAATCCTCTTCCCAAAAACACACCTCCTGACAGACACAAACTAGAGATGATACAAAAACCTGTGAAGTCATAAGACAAAAGATTCCAGCAATAGGCAGAACATAAGAATTCAGAGGAAAAGGCAGTTAGCAGAAACTTTTGTTTATAAAAGCACATTTTGGGCAGTAAGGTACTGTAATACAATCCAATTTCTAACAAGGGCCAATGTCCATGGGTTACCATAAACCCGCATTCTGGGGGTTACTATAACCCGCATGGGTTACTATAAACCAGCATTCTGCACAACAGCAGATGTATTCCCCCTGCCACAACAACACAAGGCCAAAAACACCATGCAAGTTCTCTATGAAATCAGTTCTTTCTGTCACAGAGCCTTTTGGGCTTCAGCATGGCAATTTTTCTTTGAACATACACACAAACAGGACTTTTCTCTGGAAAATCCCACGGCCTGAGTAACATCTTTTGTCTGGTTGAAAATTTTACTTCAAACTGATTAGAAAACATTACATCCCACAAGAAACACAATGCTGGAATAAGAGAAAAAAAGTTGAAATTTTTCTCTGGATACTTTTTGGAGTTGAAAGAGGCACAAGTTAACCTGTTTTGTATTTCTTGTAATCCTAATCATGCATTCTTACTGCATCTTTCAGAATTTTATCATTCTTTTTTTTAAAAGACCACTAGAGGTTTTTATAAAAAGCCATAAAAAGATAAAATATCAACAGTAATCTTACAAGAATTTTATCACTTCTAAATTAAACATATGAATTAACTTTAAATAAAAATATATGTAGTCTAAATTTAATGCAAGATGGGTTCTTTAAAGAATTCTACAAAGTTTACCCATTAGAGAGGACATTTTGGTATCAATGCTGCATTTTGGTCTCTAATATTCACTAAAGCATGGCAGGCAATCATAAAGACATAATGAACAGAATAATTTTAAAAATGAAAGCTATAGGAGAATGAAACAAGGAAAAATTAATCATGCAGAGCTTCCATTAGTCATTCAAATCCATGGGCTGACAATGACCAACAATGTTCTGCCTTTCAGCTTTACTGGATGCAACAGTATCATTTTAAAAAAGTAATCTCCATCACTTCAAAGGTACACAGAAACCAATATTAGGACATCTAAATTAAAAGCATTGCTTGGAGGTGGGGCCCATGACTGAGCATATATGTTTGTATTCATTAGGTCCCACAGTCAATCTTCAGTTGAGGATCTTGGACACAAGACTAGGAAAGACCTCTCCATGAGATCTTGTGAGAGCCACTGCAGGACAGAGCAGATAGTTTTGGACAATGATCTGAGGTCACTACACATATAATTTGGTACCTCGAGGGGAAACCCGGGCACTGACTGAAATAACTGTTTCAGTACCAACCAATGCTTTTAGCTACAGTTAAGATACCATCCAAAGTCAAAGCCAAATATCTCTATTCCAAGTAATTCTGCTATATTTTACTTGGCACAAGGCAAAAGTCTTACACCTTTTTCATTATTTAGTTATTCTCTGTGGGAACAACTACCTTAAAGACCTGAAGTGCAGTGGTTCCCAAAATCCTGCAAGGAAGTTGGGACCACTTTAAGTCTTGGTGGGGATGGAGGGAGGTCCTGATCGCGCTGCAGCAATCATACCACCACCGGGAGCAATGGATTTTCTCCCTTAGCTGGGGGGTCGTACTGGCCTCCAGGAGAAAACTGGACTCATGCAAAACCAGAAGTGCGCTCTGATCATCAGAGCAATTCTAAGCAATGGCGAGGCCTGCAGAGGAGGCTGAGAACCTCCCAGACCCTCTTGGAGGCCAGCACAACCCCCCAAAAAACCTGCTACTCCTGGCAGCAGTGCGATTGCTGTGTCGCCATCAGGGCACCCATTTTTGGGCCACTCTCCTTAAGGGGGAATGCCACACTTCCAGTTTCCCTGGTGGGTTGCAACCCACCAGTCTGGGAACCGCTGCTCTATTGTATTAGCCAAGATGAATAAAAAACATTAAAGTTCTATTTATAGATCAGTGGTATCAGATTTTTAAGTAAGATGAAAAATGGAAGCTCTGTCCATATGTTAATGCATGGCTGGTTAGTTAAATCAACAGTGGACACATTCCCAATACCAAGAATGATATAAAAATAAAATAAAATAGCAGAATACTATAAAACATGTAGCTTACTTTGTGCTTTTTCACAGAAGTTTATCTGAAAGCCTAAAGCAAAAAAGATAAGTTCTAGTTCATTTACTGGAAATTACAGATTTGCATAACCTTTAAAATCACATTTAAATGTTCATTTTAAAAAATCTGAAACACTGAACAAAATGTTATACAGCAGCAAGACTTTTGCCTATATTAAAGAAAGAGAGGAATCCAATAATCTCAGTTGTCCATATCTAATGCCTTTTGGAAAAGTCTGAGTGGAACTGCTCAAAATACCAGTAGAGGTACAGATGTGTGTCCAGATCAGGTCACCTACAGAGGTTAAGTATTAGTTTGTTGTTAACTTAAACAAAATGTTAAGAACAAATGGTGATTTTGCTAATCAAGTTCTCATATGGTATGTTCTGTGGCAACAGGATACATCCTTGACGTTCATCGAGTAAAAACTAGAAAATATATGCCTTACAGAAACTTCTCTCCCCAACTTTATATTTGTAGTTGAAGGAATGGGCACTACAGCCTTGCAATGTGACTGTGTACATAATATTGTCATGTTACAAGCTTTATCATTCACACAATGCAAAAGATAATCAACTTCAATTTTATAAGACAACTACAGATGGGCAGAGGCTATTTTTCTAATGTGTATACATTATTTTTTAAAATCTATTGGCCCAATTTGCTTATTTTGCATAACTTATGCGGCTTTGCCAACTGTTGAGTAATCAACTATCCAAGGCGCAGACACTCCCACTTCCTGCTCACCGTCCAGTTTAGCACCTCCCTAGCTTCTGAAATTTCTCTTAAATGCTGCTGGCATTTTTTTTAGGGTACCTTCTTAACTGCTTTAAATTAAGGTTGAGAATTTCAGGTGACTAAATTCTGTGCACTAGAAATGAATTCAATGCTTGTCGCAGAATTGTGCATAATGAGATCACAGCATTTCTGTCTGTTATATTGTAATAGATCATGTTTATAGATGTGAAACTGAGAATCTACAGAAAGTTGCCAATGGTTACTCAGTAGTCCATGAAACACCACAGTACAATACTTCAAATCAAATGTCCAGTTCTAACACTCAGTCCAATGAATTGTTGATCCCCAAGAATACTACCTATGAGGATATGCATATACCATATCCATTACATGAATTCCTGAGCGTACATAAGCATATAAATGTGACGGATGAAAGTAAGAACCTTCTAGATTGACTCTTGGGATTTCAGTCTTCATTATTAAAAAGAACTGCATAATTAGATCAGTCCAAGAGTCCATCTAGTCCAGTACTCCACTCTATCACTGATCAGCCACACCCTAGAGGAAGCTCATAGGCAGGGCGTGATGCAATAGTGATTACCCCAGACATCAGAGATACACTGCTTTTAATCATAGAAGATCCATTCAGCCTGTCATGGTTAAAATTAATGGGCAAGCCTATCTTCCATTTCTATTTACGATAAATATTCTGTCCAAGATAAAGTGTCTGTGGTGTGATATATGCAAAGAACACTTAATTAAGGTAGTAGTGACACCGTGACAGCTTTGTCTTAACTAGCCATTTTCCTGCAATTGTCACATGAATTTCTGTTGTGAGTTAACATGAATTTCTGTAATCATGTATTTTTTTTTCTTTGAAAAAAAAGTCAGTGACAAAGTCAGGCTAGACTGCTAATATGCTTGTTGATTTCCGAAAAGATGAGGTAGCAGTTAATCTCCTCCAAATGTTATCTAGTTAACAGCATTTAGTTGCTACAGACGCTTCAAAAAATTGCTGCTTCTGACTGCACTTTCATAACTAGCACATTCAAGAAGGCAAAACAAGTTCATGCAAATATTCAGTTAAACACTGAAAACAAGGAATTGGAACTGTATGCAAATTAAAACGAAAGAATCTACTCTCTGACATTTGACAGCAGTTTGGAAGCACACTGAGCCCACTCACACAGTGTAACGCAACATACATTTGCTATCCAGTGCTAAAAAACTACACTCCTTAAAGTTAAACCAACTTTTCTTGAGGGACAGAAAAGAACTTCCAATAAACAAATCAAAAAGCTATAGTACCATAGAAGGCTACTAAGGCTGAAAGGGAGTCTTAAGCAAGAAAGAGGTCAGACAACTTACACTGAAGACAGAGAAAAATGAAAGAGCAATCAGGATGGTCTCAAAATAAAATAGCCTGTATCCTTTCTGAAAGTATACTTATTGCAACCAAGGGCTTTGCAGTTCTACACAGAGCAATGCTTCATTCTCATCTATGCCCATAACCTTCCCCTGGGATAAGACACTTCACCAAATCCAAAGTCTACAATTCAATTAAAAAAGCAAATTTCTGCAAAATATTATACTTCTGCATTCTATTCTAACTGCAAAATTTGATTCTATCATTCTGATGCAAAAATAAAGTTATAAAGAGTTGGCACAAATAACATCTGGAGCAAAAGACTTTAAAAGCACAGAGATAGGTATTGGGGGCATAGACTAAGAGCTAAGAGAATGTATTCATTAATCAGTTGGAAACAACATAACAGCCAATTCATACAAGGTGATGTGACTATCTAAGGGCTACAAAGTAAGTTTCTAAAACAGTCACTGGTATCTGTGCTTCTAACAGCCCAATCCAGGGCTTTTCAAACTGGGACGTCGTGACGCCCCAGCTAGAGAAACCTGGCCACTTTCCCCTTAAGGGGCAGGAGGAGGCAGCAATGCGATCTCCAGGGGGCTGCAGGGACTAGGATGCATTCATCAGTCCCTGTAGCAGTCTGTCAGGGGTGCGGGGAGCCCTGTGCCAGTGTCTGCAGGGCTCCCCACTTAAAAAGTGAAAAGCACAGCTATCACACTCCACTTCCAGTTTTGCAGAAATGGAGTGCGATCACTCCACTTTCACTTCTTAAGCAGTGGGGAGCCCTGCAGATACTTGCGCAGGGCTCCCCACACCTCTGACAGGCTGCTGCAGGGACTCGTGAGCGCATCCCAGTCCCTGAAGCCCCCTTAGCGACACGATCCTGGCGATCGAGGCACTGTCTGTCTGTCCGTCCGTCCGTCCCCGTAAGAACTTACTGTGGTTCAAACTCTCCCTGAGAGTTTGAAAACCACTGGCCTAATCCTATCCTTCCCTTCCACCAATGCAGCTGCTCCAAAAGGGGAAAGTGAGGGAAAAGAGAAATTATTTCCTTTTACCCCTTTGTAAGTTTTCCACTTGCCAATGGTCTCCTTGGACACATGCTATCTCTTTAGCTGGAGCAAGTCCAAGAAGGGCAGAGCACTTCCAAACAGAGGGGACAGAACCTAGCATACACCATTGTTGCTGAATCCACCCCTTCTGCCATTTCCCATGCATCCACCCCACCTCCACTACTACCTTATCTAGTGAGGCTGGTGGGGTGGAGGCGGGGTCTGTTGGCAAAGCTACAACACTGCCACCTATTGCAGCAGTGCTTGGAAAAAGGCCACTGATTGAGTGCTATGTGCTCTGTTGGCAGCCATTTTATGACAGCAGAAGTGACTTCCACTGTAAGAGAATCCACGCAACAGCCCAATCCTCCATAGGATTGGGTAGTTATTCATATTTTTAACACTGCAATCCTATGCACACTTACCTTCAAGTAAGAACTATGAACACAATGGGACTTACTCCTGTGTAAACATGCACAGAACTGCACTGTCAATCTTACTCTCTACCATGGACTTCTCAAATATGTTGATTCCCTAAAACAACTTTAAACATGTCTCACCCTGTCTTGCTGACATTAAATTCAAGAAGGGAGGGGGGAGAGCAATTAAAAAATAAAAAAGATCTGGTAGATCATGGACCAGAATACTGCATTATAACTATAGGATAACTAAAGGAATCAAAGGAACAAGTTCCTGGTACTTTACTATACTTAAGTCACTAAATTTCTTTTACTGTAGGAATGCACAAGAATGCATGGTGACACAGTATCACAGTATGCAAAATTACAGCTCAGAACAGAAATTATGAAAAATCAATCAATATATGAAGGACCATTTCAATAAGAGTTAACAAGCTCTTTTTTTGCTTTCAATGAACAACAAATATTACCTCTCTTCCTACATGGATAGTTCATTTACCTTTGTTCCTGACTGAACATTTTCCATGTGTTCCACCATAAGTTCTGCAAAATTCATGTGCTGAAGACATGTAAAAGTAAAGATGAGTGAGCTGAAAGGTTTCAGTGTGCCACACTCCTCCGAATACATCAAGAGAAGGGGGGATCTCTTGGATTTGTAATTTCCAAGCTAAACTCATTTCTGAAAATGAAGTTGGATGAAACTAGGTATCTTATCACAGTAAAACTGTGCATACAGCAAGTGAAAGAATGCCAAGATTGTTTCTGACCATAAAACTCTAGTCCAAAGGTCCACAGGACCTCCAACGCTTGCATGTTATTCCCATATGGAAACTTCACTTCTGTGGGATGAGCAGTTCCTTGCATGCAGTGGGATGTCACTCTGCACCAAAACAAACAAGGAAACTTTTGTGCCTATACAAGCTCCTCATGCATACTGATGTTCCCACCTCTCTCTCTCTCTCTCTCTCTCTCACACACACACACACACACACACAGAGAAGGGGTCTAAGCAGGTTCATCTACAGATTAGTTAATACTTTGCTGAAATCAATCATGTGTAGTGGCAGTGTAAACAAAGGAGGTTTATGTATGCAATACAACTGAAGTTGTTTTCTATGTTAAGTACTATAAAAACTTGCATTTACCAATTCTGCCCCTGCTCCCAGCCTAATGAAGCTGGATATCAATTACAAGCAAAACCTTCAGAAATTAAGCAACTCATCACCCACTGTTTTTTACCATAGCAAATAAATAGCCCAATCCTAATCTGCACCGGCTATACAGCGCATTTACAACACTCTGAGCCGGTGCAGGGATGGCTACACCAGCTTAGGTGGAGGATACGACTGTGCTGAGAATCGGAAAAGACTGTGATAAGTACTGTTATAATGTTTTTAAAAAATCAAATCTAGCATAAGATTTAGTTTTATTTAGTTCTAAATCCCCTTTTATATGGTTACATAATCTGCAATGAGCTTTCCATATAAACTACTTGAATCAATGATTAAAGGTCTCTATATTGATTTAAAGCAGTTTACTTAGCTTTCATTCCTCAAAGCATCTGATAAAATTAAGTTATGAGTATCATTACATTCATTACAAAAGGTTCTTATCTGGAAAGTAACATACAGGTCATCCTTCGTTATCCACTGGGGTTCTGTTCCAGAACCCCTAGTGCAGTAGTTCTCAAAGTGGTGGGTTGTGACCCATTGGTTCGTGTAACGCTTCCCCCATCCCTTTAAGCCTCTCCGAGGCTTGGAACGTTCACTAAAAGCAGGGGCAAAACACTTCCATTTTGCAGGAGGTGCTTTGTGCCCGCTTTTAGTGGACGTTCCAAGCCTTGGGGAGCGCTTTGCAGGGCTGCACAGGGCTCCCTGCACCTCCTGCAGCCTGCTGCAGCCCTGCCTACATAACATGAGTGCAAAGCACCCCCTCCCTTGCCCCCCTTTAACGAGGGGGCTGCCCTAGCCCCTCCCCCACAATAACTTACTGAGGGAGTAAAGCTCCCTCAAAGTTTGAGAACCTCTGCCCTAGTGGATAAAAAAAATCAGTGGATTAAAAAAACAATGGAAAAATAGATTTAAAGACCCACTTCCAGGTTTCTTGCCCATTCCTTGCTCCTAATAAAATAAGGTCTTGCCTCGACATCTGCAGGGGTTTGACTCTGGGACTCCCTGCTAATACCATAAAATGTGTTAAACAAAAGCAGTTTAAAACAATTAAAAAGTGTGCCCCTTTACAATTGTGGTTTAAAAACAACTTTTCTTACTGTTGTAGAGAGGCAGTCAGCAATTAGAAATGCAAAGGACCCCCTGCCTTTGCCTGGCTCAGTTGAACAATGGAATGATTGTTTGCATGACAGTCTCTCTACAACAGTATGAAAAGCAGTTTTTTAAACTGTGATTTTAAAGGGATGGATTTTTTTTCCCTTCTCCAGGGATCAGCATATTCCTTCTCATTTGCAGTAGCCATTCCTGTTGAGTCAAATTAGTGTATAAAAAAATCAGCGTATAACAACGTTGGACCTGTATAGGGCAGATGCAGCAACATTATGACAAGAATTTAGAATGGTCTATTCTGGGATTAAAGAGGACTGCCCACATTTTCTTCTCAAGAGTTGCAGCGTGGGGCACAAGAGATTTTGCTCTGTTTAAGAAATGAAGACTGATGGACACTTCTTACACTGTGACTGTATATTAAGTCATTACAATATTATAATCAAGTGATTATTGAAGGTGATTATTCATTACTTATTCAACTATGTCTACAGTACTCACAATAAAGATGCAAGTGTAGCTAAACTCCACAGGGTGTATCAGCACATCCCTGCAATAAACTTTCTCTTGCAATAAACGGGTTTAAAAACTATCCTACACTATTATTTTAGGAACAGGAATGGTTTAAAAATATTTCTCTAACTTAACATTGTAACGTGGGAAGGGACTACTTTTAAGCCATTTCTGCCCAACGCAAAGAGGGACCAAATGTGTACACCTGTGGGCCAGACAAAAATGGGTTTTAACATGGGCTGTTCTCCAATACTCAGGTGAATAACACACCTTTTACCATGAAGCTAAGTGGGTGGATGATTCAGAATAAGAAATTCATAATATGGAGCTCTTGTTGAACTGGGGAAGTAGCAAAATTTAAGTTCTGGGTGCTCATCAATTTCAACTACACACAAGAAAAGAGGAAGACTGTGTTCCACTTATCGCCATCCTGTCACATATTATATGGGAATTGGGAGTAACACATAAATACAAACAAAGGCTGCAATCCTATCCACAGTTACCTGGGAGTAAGCCTCACTGTCTATAATGGAACTGACTTCTGAGTAGATGTGCACAGGATTGGGTTCTAACAAAACCAAAAGCTAGCTTTGTATCAGTTCAACACTCTGAAATTCCATTTTAAAACACTAGCCACACAAGAAGGCAAGTTATAGACAGATAAAAGGAGTGTTTTGCTACAAGAAAGCAATTTAAGATCTAATTACCTGCTGATCTAACAGGATCTACAAATTAGACTAAACATGTCAGTATCACCTGGAAAACTTTTTCCTTGTTAACACACAGTAACTGGACTGTCACACTACGTGTCCAGGTGGTAAACCAAAAATGTTACAAATTGCTGGATGTTTACAGGGGCAGCAAAACAGAAACAATCTGCCTCTCATGAAGTTACATAATCAAGGGTAGGCATGTGAATAAAAATCAAAGGTTCCCTTTGCAGGAAAGTCATAGCTAATACAGTTGCAGAGACTAACCTATACTATAAATTTTAAAATGCAAAATGCAATGCATAACATAGGTTCTGAAATACTGATCCCGGACAATTCTAAAAGACGCTAGGCCTTCCAGTGTTAACTCAGCTCTAAAGCGCAATAACATGTATTATGAACTACTTCAAACACGACAACGTCCCTAGATGGGAAGCACTTCCACATTAGGAAAGCAACCCATACTCAGGTTGTCTTATGTGACAATCTAGATCTTGCTGGGAATAAGCAATTATGGCTTTCCAGGATATAAACACAGGTAACTGCCCTACTACTGGTTCACCCAGCCCAGTGGTCCTCAAATGTTTTAGAGGCACTAGAGCTGCTTGATTTATAAATACCTATGGGTGTGGCTATAATAGTGATTAGGCAGCAGTGCCCCTCCCCCAAGTAGCAGCTTGTTTAAGCAGCAAATAGCCTAATCTGCCCTGTCAGTTTTGTGACCCAGCAAAAACTGGGTCATGTTCCACTGGTGGGTCCCGGACCCACAGTTTGAAAACTGCTGATCTAGCCCAATATTTATCTACTCTGGCCAGCAGCTCAGCCTGGCCTCATTAGATGTCTTCTCCAATTCAGCTGCAGGACATCCTTTTAAATGGAGATGCTGGGTATTGTGATGTAAACAATATTGTATTGTATTGTACTGAGAAACAGTGCTTGTAATGTGGGGAATGACCAGACTCCTGCCTTTCATCTTGTGTATGCAAAGCATGGTGATCTTTCTGGGGAGACTATTCCAAAGTTGCAGTGCCACCACTGAGAACTTCTGCCCCAAGATCCACAGGGGTGGGAGGACAAAAATAGATTAAGGGTTAAAACAATGTCATCCTTCACTAGTCCCTGACAGTACTATTCCTAGCTTCAAATAGTATAAACACAAACCCATTGTCATTGTACTGATTATTCGACTAATTTTTGTCTTCTAGGGATTACATAGGGTTTTAAGGAATACAACATTTAGATTGTGAAGTTTTAAGATATTCATTCAACTGAGTAAATATTTTTCTAGTAAAGAGGATGCTGGATATGCCTCTTCAAGACCATATACTGTATACAATGAAATAGGGAGTTTCTTGTGGTACTGCTAGAACTACATGGTGGTAAATGCACACTTGTTTCTAATAAATATTCTCTCCACATGCACACAAAGACCATGGGAAAAGGGTCTCCAATTCTCCACATCACACATTCATCTATTTTGCATTCCCCTTAAGACCTAAATATGGCTAGGAATAACACAATACAGTACTCCCCTCCCTCTGTGTTCTTCCACAGAAAGCATTCAGAAACTATTTACACATTCAGCCCAGCACACTGTCTAACTCAATTTCAAGAAGGATCACCACCACATCACACCACACCTTATCTCACCTCATCTCTACCTGCATTTCAGGTTCACACTCCTTAAAGATACTCCTACACTCACCATCTCACTGGTCTTTAGGAAGTATTCAACATGCATCCATCACCTGGGACACTTGCACAGAGTAAGAGACATCCTATAGAAGTCTTCCTGCCCCTAAAGCATGTGTTCTGTCATACAAATCTCATCCTCAACCACGTCATAGCCTCTGGGGAATGCCCAACCTGTTCTACTTCTGCACTCACAGGCCTTGTATTTTACACATTAAATTGATTTTTCACCAGTGATCACACCCTAGTGACTACGCTCCCCATACCCTCCCAGTACTGACATCTCCAGATGACTCCCCAAACTCTCCCCACTCTATCCCACATCCCTTCTCCGACTGTTGTCTTCTTCTTCCAGAGACATGGAAGGTCTTCTCTTCTCTTCTCCTGGACTTCTGCAAAGGCCATTCCCCTCAGCTTGTTTATACCTCCATAGGCATACATCTATCTCTCTCCTCCTGCTCACCCCATCCCATTCAGGACCATATCCTATCCAAATTTCCAGCACTGATGTAGATGTGCCAGTGGAGCATGTGCTGCATCCTGCTTGGGGGGGGGGGGCAGTCATGCAGGCCTCCTCAAGGTAAGGGAATTCTTACCTCAGGGCTTCAATGATGCTGCATTGGCCCTGGAAAGCTGGATAGGATTGGGCCCTAAGGCTGCCATCCTAGCCACACTCTCCTGGGAGTAAGCCCCATTGACTATAATGCAGCTGACTCCTGAGTAGACATGTACAGGATTGGGCTCTCAAGCTGCAGTCCAATGCACTTTCCTGGCAGTAAGTCTCATTGACTAGAATGGGACTGACTTCTGAGTAAACATACATAGGATTAGGCTGTAAGGCGGCCATCCTACCCACACTTTCCTGGGAGTAAGCCCCATTGACTGGAATGGGATGACTTCTGGGTAGACCTGCCTAGGCCTGGGCCCTAAGCCCCCTGCGACTGTCGCCCAGCACCTGGGACTGCCCGGCTGCCCGCTGGCCCACCACACCCCCTCCCACCGAAGCCTCCGCAGCCGACGGAGCTGCGGGGGCGAAGCAGGCGGGTGCCCCGGCGGAGGCACGCTGGGAGTGCGGCCTGCCCTCGCCCTCCTCCTCGGCCCGGCCCGGCCGGGGCGCTCCCTCCTGTGCCCGCGGCGGGCGGTGCGAGGAGAGGGCCGGGGCTGGAAGCGCGGCCTCCGGGGGTCCGCGCCGCTCCTTACCCTGCATGCTGCTGACCGTCGTGTGCGCAGCCTGGGACCCGCCGCCGGAGCCAGAGCCGGGCCCGGGGCTGGGAGCCGCCATTGTGCAGCACGCCAGACGCGGGAGGAGGGAGGAGGAGGGACGGGCGGCGGGAGGGAGCGAGCGAGCGAGGCTGCAATGCAGCAGCGGCAGCGGCAGCGCAGCGGGCCGGCCCCGGCCCGCCACGCGCACCCGCCCGCCCCGGCCCCAGGCAGCAAGCGGGACCCCGGAGCCCCAGCTCGGGACAGCAGGCGCCAGCCTCCCCGGCCCCGACCGACCCCAGCCACCGCCAGTCCTCCCCCTCCGAGCTGCTGGGGCTCCGCTTCCCTCCGCCGCTGGCTCCCTCACTCCCTCCCCTCGGCGTAAGGCTAACCCCTCCCCGGCAGCGGGCGGAACGGATGATGCCGCTGGCTGCGGCGCCCAGGGACAAGCAAGCAGGCGGGGGAGGGAGGTGGAAAGGCAGCCCCGCTCTGCCCGCCCCAGCAGCGGTGCACACGCACCCCCGGAGAGCCGCAAGCCCCAGTCCGAACCAGCTTCCCAGCACTGCACAGCGGTGCCAACGGGGCATGCGCTGCGCCGTCCTGCGCTGGGGGCAGCCACACGGAGGGAGGCCTCCTCAAGGGAAGGGACGGTCTCTTTCTCCCCCGACCTCAGAGCTGCACTGCCCTTCCCTCCATTGGTGCTGGACACTTGCTTCGGATGGGGCCCACAGTCTGCTCACGGCTCCACGGGCAGAACACGCCTGCTCTGGAAGCAGCCTGTGGCCGTGCAAACGCTCTGTCCGAAGGCAGCGCATGGGCCTCACCCCACATAAGAACAGCCCCACTGGATCAGGCCACAGGCCCATCTAGTCCAGCTTCCTGTATCTCACAGCGGCCCACCAAATGCCCCAGGGAGCACCCCAGATAACAAGAGACCTCATCCTGGTGCCCTCCCTTGCATCTGGCATTCTTACATAACCCATTTCTAAAATCAGGAGGTTGCACATACACATCATGGCTTGTACAATGGCGTCCCAGTAGTGCGCCACTGGATTGAGGGAAGCTAGGGCTGGACAACACCGCGCCTGGGGCCGTTGAGTGTCACCATTTGATTTTCAACCATTTCCATTTCACGGCACACTGACGAGGTACTAAAATTGTCAAGGCGCACCTTCGGTTTTTTGACAATTGACAAGGCACACCATGCTGTTGGTGCGGGGCTCACATCCCCCAATGACCCTACTAATAAATAACCCTCCCCCAAACTCTTGCTGCACACCTGCAGACCATTCGTGGCGCATCAGTATGCCATGGCACAGTGGTTGAAAATGGAGTAACAAAGTGGTTTCCAATGTTTAATTCTTCTAGGTGAGTGATTTTCAATCTTTTTCATCTCATGGCACACGGACAAGGTGCTGAAATTGTCGAGGCACATCACCAGTTTCTTGATAATTCACAAGGCACACCGCTCTGCTGGGCCAGGGCTCCCCAGAGGGAAGCTCCCCATAGCGGTCTGGCATTTAAAAAAAAATATGTTGTGGACCAATGACAGACAGACAGACATAACAGGCAAGCACTTAGCACATCAGCTCACTTCATCTTTCCCGCTTCCTCATCCTTTCCCACTATCTCAAAGCCCCTTGTAAAGCTTGGTGTGTATCCACACCCTGCAGCAAACTTCAGGAGATGCTGAGAAGCAGGAAGCCAGAGGAGCTATGCTGTGGACCTTGATGGCTCATGAACCATCACCGGTCTACAGTCTGAATCGCAGTGCTTTAGGGCACATGCTCAGTTTCTCTTGGGCACAGCCCAGTCCTATTAGATCTTACCATGGCCTGCATAAAAAAATTAAGAGCCCTGCTGGATCAGATCAAAAGACCACCTAGACCAGGTTGATCAGCCTCTTGTTTCCAACAACAGCCAACCAGATGCTTTCGAAAATCCACATCCTGGACATGAAGGTCCTGGTCCTTCCCCTGCTATTGCTTCTAGCAAATGATATTCAGTGGTACATTACCTCTGAATCTGAAAATATAATTGGCCTTCATGACCTTTGATAGCTATATCATCCATGAATTTGCCTAGTCCCCTATTAAAACCACCTAAGCTACTAGGCATCATTACATCTTGTGACAGTTAATTTCATAAATCAACTAAGGGCGCAATCCTAACCCCTTATGTCATTGCTTTCCAGCACTAGTATAGCGGTGCTAATGGGACATGTGCTGCATCCTGCAGTTGGGTGTCACTCACAGAGGCCTCTTCAAAGTAGGGGAATGTTTGTTCCCTTACCTGCATTTCCCTTATATCAGTGCTGGACAGCACTGACATAAGGGGTTAGGACTGCACCCTAAGGTTGTGTGAAGAAGCGTTTTATTCTGTCTGTCCTGACTTTGCTTTCATTCTATTTCATTGGATGAGCCTGAGATTTGGTATTATGAGAGAGAGAGAGAGAGAGAGAGAGAGAGAGAGAGAGAGAGAGAGAGAGAAGAAAACTACTCTGTATCCATTTTCTCCACACCATGCATATAAGCCCCCCACATAATAGTCATGTCCTTCCCTGCCCTTAGTTACCTTTTTTCTTCCTCTCAATGAAAATGCCTGGAACACTTTAGCCATTTCTCCCAAGACAGTACTCCAATCTTTTGTTAATTGTGGCTGACCTTTCGAGCTCTACAATGCCTTCTTTGAGGTGGGGTGATCAGAATTGTGTAGTTTTCCAAATGCAACCACACCAAAGATTTATATAAAGGCATTCCAATACTGTATTTTTTTTATCCCTTTCCTACAATCCATCCCATGAATGTGGTACAGAACCTGATCTGAGATCAGAACTTCCCGAGTTAAAATCTCACCACTCACTAGGTGGCTTTAGGCAAGCCACTTCCCCTTAGTCCCAGTTGCAATATGGGAATAATAATGCTTACAAGATTGTAATTAAGATAATACATGTGCAGGGCTTTGCACAGTCAGAAAGCACTATAAAATGCTAAGTCAGAGGTGGCGTGACCACCAGTGCCACCAATGCCACACTGCCCTGGCCTTGCGACTACCTTGACACACTAAAAAGTCCTTTGCTCCATTGCAGTTTTCACAAACCAGCAAGTATTTTGGCTGTGTTTGTTTTTCAACTAGAAAATAGTCAGAAGTGACCTCCCTAGCATGCTTCTAGCATGCTTCTAAAACAAATGGCAAATGACACAGAGGTTTTGTTCTTTTTTTAGATAGGAGAATTGGTGGAAGTGACATTTCCAGCATGCTACTCGCATGCTTCCAGCGTGGTTAGTTTAAAAATGGCATCTCCTCATGAATTATATGGAGGTTGCTGTGTTGTTACCCCGCACTCTGTACACTATGGAGGTTGTCATGTTTTTGACAGGTTCCTCTGTTCTTTAGATAGGAAAACAGGACAAAGAGGCGTTAGCATAGAGTTAGCCATCTCTTCTAACTCCGAGCTCACTCAGAGAAATTCTGGAAGCTAAAAAAAGAATGCAACTCAAATGCGCTGGAACCTAAAAAAAAACACAACGAACTCTCTAGCGCTAGAAGGTAAAAAAAAGAACACAACGAGAAAATTGTATCAAATTTGAAAGGATATGGGGTTTTTACCATAGAGATGTAGTGGCTAGAGCAGGGCCATCCTATCCCCCATACAGAATAATTACAATGGAGGTGGCCATGCTTTCTAGTATCAAGCTTGATGGAAAAATTGTTAGTGTGGTGAGTGTGCTAGAATCTAAAAAATGAACCAAGAATGACCTAAGCATGCTAGAAGGTGATTAAAAAAACAGCTCTCTAGTGCTGGAAGCTGGAAAACGAATGCAATGTTTATTTAAAGGGGCCGTGTGAACAAATGCACTCCTTTGCACATTATGCACTTCCTAGTATGGGAAAACTGCACAATGGAGCACAGTAAGGGATAGTCTGCTTTCTGTTGCTTTTAGCAAGTGGGAAGCAGATTGATGTGACTCACATCCAGCACAGGCCAGAAGGAGGCAGTGGCAGACCCAAATCCACCACCCCCTTGCCCCCATCATCGGACACACCTGTGCTAAGTATTACAATGGTGGTGGCATGGTGCCTTTGGGGAGGGGCTTCATAAAAAAGCTTTTTGGAATGCTAAGTATATGATGTCTACTGTGTCACCCCATCACAAGTGTGTTGACATTCTTCTAGGATTCAAAAAGACAGGTGAAGCAGGCCTTCTCTTTGCAGAAGTTATGTTCATTCATCTTCAGCATGCTTTACTCTTCTATATGCTTAGTAATTCTATTTTAATAATTTTTTCACCCATTTACTTGGAATAGATGTTAACTGGTATGTAATTTCCTGGATCCCAATAATGTTGGATCAGTATTATATTTACTACTTTCTATTCCTCTGGAACAGCATTCGTTGACAGCTCATTCCAGCACTGTAACTGCTCTTATCTTATACGAAGTGTTTCCTTGTGTTTCTAGTGTCATTTCTAATATAAGCTTCTTGTTTCTTTCCTAGCCTCAGGAGCTATGATGAATATTCTATCTTGTCTTTCTGATTTTTCTCTAGGAAAACCACTAGACTAACTTCATGTATAGATAGTTTCCTATTCCATTACTTCATAGTTTTCTGAACTCCTTTCAAATTAAATTGACAAAACATTCTGTCTTGAAATATGGTAATCACAATAGAATTAAGTGCCTCAAATGACACTGTACCTAGACGCCACAAGTGGGTGTAATTACTTCCTGATTCTTTCATATGATGCAGCCTTGAATGGCAAGACAGTCTATTCTTCACCAATATTTTCACAAATACTTAAACTACTGCCAATCTCTGGAAGAAGAATCATGTTAATAAAGATTATGATTGGCACCCCTTCTTTAAAAACTCCTTCCTTGACCCCACAGTGCTAGATAACTTTTGGTCTGTGTCCAACCATGGGGGGTGGCTGTCCAATTCCAGAGGGTTCTGGATGAAACTGATTATCTGGATCCCTATCAATCTGGCTTCAGACCGGACTTTGAGACAGACAACCTTGGTCGCCGTACTTGGTGACCTGCGCCAGGAACTAGACAGTGGGAGTGCATCCCTATTGGTCCTACTGGAGCTCTCAGCCATGTGTGACACCATCGACCATGGTACCCTTCTGGGATTGTTGGCTGATTTGTGAACTGAAGACACCGCTTTGCTGTGGTTTCTCTCCTTGGCTAACGGGTCCAAGATGGTGGTGCTGGGGTATATCTATTCAGCATCCTGGTCTGTGGGGTGCTGCAGGGCTCTAATATCTACCTGAAACCACTGGGAGAGGTCATCTGGGGATTTGGAGTTGGCTGTCACCAATATGTAGATGACCCGCAGCTCTAATTCTCCTTCATCTTCAACAGTGGTGCTTGAGATCCTGGAGCATTGCCTGGAGGCAGTTGAGAGTTGGATGAGAGGTTAACAAGTTAACAAGTTAAAACTAAATCTGGATGAGACAGAGGTCCTCTTTGTTTGGAAAGCTTTGATGCAGGTTTTGGATCATCAGCCTGATCTGAATGGAGTTGCACTCCCTCTGCATTAGCAGGTCCACAGTTTAGGTGTCATCTTGGACAAGCAGCTGGTCTTGGATCAGCAAGTGACAGCTGTCACCAGGGGGTCATTTGCCCAGCTTCATATGGTGTACCAGCTGCGACCATACCTGTGTCATTCACCCCACCTAGGATCCCACAGGATTCTATGCAAAGGGTATAAAAATCCTGAGCTTTAGAGCCTCATGTTGCTTGTATTGGAAAAAAGATCTATGGGTGTAAATTAAGCAGTCATATAGCAGAGGTCCTTTGTTCAATTGCTCCCCATCAATCCAACCTGCATGATACTTGGGCTCTTCCAGCACCACCATCAGCTGCTGTCAGCTGCTAAGCTGCAAAGTGACACCTTGGCAGAAGTAGCACTGCTGAAAGGGCAGCCTGTGTGATAACTGGACTCTCGCATATATTGAGAATATGATCAAGATTTACATATTTTCTCTGTCATTTGCAGCAGACTTCCTAAGTGAGGAAAAAGAATGCTTATTTCTGGCCATCACCTGCTTAATGACATCACTTACTGCTTAATAACATCATTTCTGGCCCTGAGCAGGTACCATGAATGCTCTTCAGACCACTGTATGAAACATGTTTGACACCCCTGGTCTATTCTGATCAGCAGCAGCTCTCCCAAGCAGAAGTCCTTACCCTGATACCTGAGATCCTTTAACTCAGTGGTTCTCAAACTGAGGGTCCATGGCCAATTTTTGGTGGTTCACAAAACTGACAGGCTAGATTAGGCTATGTGCATCAAGGGTTAAACAAGCTGCTACTTGGGGAGGGGGGAACACTTCTGCCCAATCACCATTATAGCCACAGATGTTTGAGCAGCTAGCAAAGTGAAACTTTTTTTAGGTGAGTCCTAATTTAAAAAAAGTTTGAGAACCACTGCTTTAAATGAAAATGGCAGCAGTTGAATTGAGGACTTTCTTCATTCAGCAGAGCATGTACTCTGCTTTTGAGCTATGATCAAGGAACTATTTATTTAAAAGGTTCATACCCCACCTTTCCACCTTTCAGGAGTTAAAGGTGGTTTGAGATTGCATTTAGATACTAAGGTTGCAATCCTAACCACACTTTCCTAAGCCACATCAAACACTTACTGCTTATGACTTACTGCTGTGTAGACCTGGTTAGGATTGTGCCCATAGTCAAGATCATGTTTATTGGCTAACCTTTTATTTGTAAACTTTTTTTTTTAATTCCCACTTTCATAAAATGCTATAGGGCCTACAGGCAAAGCAGGGATTCAAATCCATGCTGTGGTTTTGTACAAAACATTAATTTTTCAAATTAATGCAGTACACACTCATAACCCTACATTATATGGTGCCTAGTTCTAATTGCAAACTTCTCATTAATTTTAACGTAAGCACATATGATATTCTGATCCTAAACTCAGATATCACTCTGCTTTCTTATAATAATTAATTTCCAAGCAGTAAATCACAGTGTGCCACTGTGTGTTTAGAATCAATATGAATTTTTTTTGAAAGTGGCAAAAATGACTGAAATATTTTCTGAAATCCAGAAAATAAATTAGAAGTGAAAATACAGACTAAAATTGTAGGGAACATCTTTAATTGGCTTTGGCTAAAATTCTATATATGTCTCTTAGGAGTAAATCCCACAGAACTCAAGTTTAAAAATGAACCTTCATGCTATCATTAGACAGGTCCTAAAGCTGAGGTGCCCAGTTCACTTCATCTGCTGCTATTTGGGTGCTTTCTGAGAGGCTCAGCAGCTACTGGGGGGGGGGGTTTTCCTGGTGGTTCCATGGAAGTTCTGCTGGATGGAATAGGAAGACAAGGTGAGGGCAGCTTTGAAACAAGGGAAGCTCTGGCAAGTGGGCATAACCACGCTGATCTCCCTATCTACAGCATTCAAGCCCTGGCAGTTAATATGGATTTCATGTCTAGAAAATGCCAAACAGGGTATCCAAGTTAGCAACCTGTCAACTACATGCTCATAGAGTTGTCGGTATCCTGGGGTATCCAGTGGGCTGCATTTTGACAACAGCAGCACAAGCCCCTGCATGTTTACTCAGAAGTAAGAGCACCATCCTATGCTCGTCTATTCATTGCACTTAGTGGGGCTTACTTCCAGCAAAGCGTGGATAGGAGTGCAGCCTAAGAGCCCAATCCTATGCATGTCTACTCAGAAGTAAGTTCCATCATAGTCAATGGGGCTACTCCCAGGAAAGTGTGGCTAGGATGTAGCCACAGTCTCCTGGAGTTGAGCGGGACTTAGTCCCAGGTAAGTGGGGATGGGACTGCCGCCTCAGCCTGCCTTGCCCTCTGGACTTTGGTGGGCCACCAAGTGAGAGCCTGCCAATGGTGCGCCCGAGGCGGACTCTCTCCCTTGGGTGGGAGGGGAAAAGAGGCGGACTCGCCGCGACTACACAGCGGAGGGAGGAGGAGAGCAATGGAGTGCGGTGCAGCTGCTCCAGCCAAGGCCGTCCAAGGGCCGCCGCCTCCTCCTGCCCTGGGGGCCCGCCGGCTCTGGAGGCTCAGCAACCTACTGATGGCCGTCTTCTTCGGGCTAGCAGGGGCCGTGCAGGTCGGGAGCGTCGGAAGGACGGAGCGGGGGCGCAGAGAAGCTTGCAGGAAGACGCTCGGCCGGCCCAGGACCCTGCGGGAGGGCGGGCTAGTTGCTGGCAACGCCTGAAGTGCATCAGTGCTAAGGGGGGAGCTGGGGAGCGAGGGGTCCCTGCTGCAGGGGGCGGAGTTGGGCTCCGCCACTCGAGGGCAGTGTTTCTCAACCAGTGGTACGGGCACCACCAATCCAGTGGTACTTGATGTGGTCTGGTGGTGCTCGCATGACCCCTGGACCCCTGCCACCTGGCAGCAAGACCAGGAACTTGACACAACAATCAGGAGGAGGAGGCTTGGCTCAGAGCTCCAAAGCCTGCTTTTGGGATGCACTGAGAAAAGCCCTCCTGCCCACTGTGTTTGTCACATCACATCTGGCCTCCCAATCCAGAAGTAACTGACAATGATGTCATCGTATGTTTCTTCTGGTGGTACTTCAGCTAGGTGGACCTTGTGAAGTGGTACAGCAGAGAACAAACGTTGAGAAACAATGCTGGAGGGTAACGCCAGACTTAGTGCTGTCTGGCCCCCTCTCGTTGCCAGTCACAATGAAGAATTGGAGAGTAGCATGTGTGACAGTAGCAGTTGGGACAAAGACCAGGGCACACTGGTCACCTCCACTCTCTCCAAAGTGGCCTTTGGAAAGACTAGTGGTGTGGTTAGAGCAAAAGGGTTGTACAGATCTGGGACTGATGTACTCACTGCACATGTGAGCATAAGCATGTAAGGGAGAGAGAGAGAGGATGGCAAAGAGTTGCCTTGAAGTGTGGGTGAGATGCTTAAGTGGTGTATGTAAATGCAGGTGGGAACGAATTGTCAGTCACATACCTTTTTGTGATAAAAGTTGTTTGATAAAACAAAAGTTGTTTTGATAAAACTTTTTTGATAAAGTTGTTTATAAAAATGGGCACATCCGCATATGCCATTAATAGTCATTAAAAAAACAAAAACGCGGAGAGGTGCTCCTGCCCTTGTCCTCTGTTTCCCCTCCCCCTGTTTTTCTCTTAGTTCAACTGATGTAGATCAGAAGCTGCTTCTGATAAAATCTAGTGAATGATATCATTCTGATAGCATATATAGTAGTTGGAAGAAGCAGCTTCAGTTGGGAAAATAGAACAAAAAGGCTGTCTGCCACAGTGAATTTTCCTCCTTCCCACCCAAGGCCAGTCCAAGACCTGAGGAGAAGTGCCAAGTACATCCCTGGTAATGTGCCAGCATCTGCACCTCCCATTCCCTGGACTGGGAAAGAAAGAGGAGAGGGGAAGTGCGGCTAGACTAGAGCACCTCTGACTCAGACACTCTAACCTATCATTCTCCTGTCATCCACACTTCTTCTTTTGCTCCATCCCATTCTTCCTTTCCTAATCCATCCAGTGGGAGGAGGCAGAGAAACAATGGAGGTGAATGGGTGCATTGGAGGCAGAGAAACAATGGAGGTGCCCTTCCCTGCTAATTTGCTGCCTGGGGCAACTGCCTCAGGAGGCCTCATAGATGGGTCAATCCTCTCCCCACCCCATTACATTTGTATAGTTATCCATCCATCAGTGCTGAATCAAGGAAATACCTGAGGCCAGGAAGGCCTCATTCAGGAGGCCTTAACATTCCTTAACATGTTCCTTAACATTCAGGAAGGATAGTATCTCTGAAAGATGACAGCCTGTGAACAGACCTGCTTGTTCAGTTTTGCCAGGAAATGACAGGCTGTTTGCCTCCATCCACCTTTCAGGCACAGGCCACCATTCCACTCACTAAGAAAGATAACAGCATTACTAGTTGAAACAGCAGGGATGGGAGGGCATCATCCCTCCCATCCCAGTGTTGAGGTTTCTAGTGCCCTAGATGGGGAAGGAATGGAAGATAAAACTTTTCTTATTCCCACTGCTTGTCATAGTGCTGGCAATTCTAGTAATATGTATTTCTCTGCTCTAATAAATGAGAAAAGATTGTTGGTATTTTGTGCAAGAGTGGATTAGGGAGAGCAGACCATGGTTGGTGTGAGGCCCTGAAAATGGACTGACAGTGCAGTCCTAGGCATGTCAGAAGTTAACCTAACTGAGTTCAGTAAGCCTTACTTCCAGGAAAGGGTGCATTGGATTGAAGCCTGAGTGCTCTGCATGTGTGAATGAATAGGCCAAGTATGTAATTTTAAAAAATTCTTTCAGTGATGTTTTGAGCATGGATCAAGTAAATTCCAAGCTTACTAATGAGTTAACCAGGAGTTTTGGATTTAATGCTCAGGCTTTCATATCAGAATCTGTGACTGACAGTGTTCGCTGCTGTCTTTATTGCAGGTCAATGACCCTGATCCCGGTCTCTGGATAGTGAGTATGAATTTGGAGTCTATTCCTATTACTAGAGAAATTGATACAGGTGTCTCTGTGGTACTCCAAGAAATCGCCGTCAACTATCTGAAGCTCCTTTCCAGTTCTTATGATTGACTTTGTGCTCTTGCTTGGTAAGACTACCTTCTAAGTCACTTGCAATCATCTCATCAGACTGTGTGTGACTGATGATAAAAGGGCAATTTCTTTAGTAGAACTATTTCTCTATGAATAGTTTTGTAATTCATGCAGCTTATCTAAGGGTGCAATCCTAACCCCTTATGTCAGTGCTTTCCAGCACTGGCATAGCGGTGCCAATGGGACGTGTGCTGCATCCTGCAGTTGGGAGTCACTCATGGAGGCCTCCTCAAAGTAAGGGAATGTTTATTCCCTTACCTCAGAGCTGCATTGCTGGAAAGCACTGACATAAGGAGTTAGAATTGCGCCCTGAGTGAATTAAATTCTCATCTTTCTGAGGTATCTTACTACATCTTCTTTCTGTAAGGCAGTCACCCAATCTTTTCTGAAACCTTCCAGCATGATAAATCTTGGGACTACACCAACTTTTTCTGATCAGCTCCTTTCCTTTATTCTGACAGTCTGCATGGAATACTGTGGCTTCTTCTTGCTCCTGTTTTTATTTTCTACATAGTAAATTTATTGTATCTTATTCTCAGGTTGCCTACTCTGTGCCTGCAGCTCTTTCTCTGGTTGTTGGTCTTAATCCACCAATTGCAGGTATAGTATTGCTGTCCTAAATAAATTTAGCCTTCATATCTCCAATGGCCTCCATCTTAATTTTGTTGTAATTTGACAGTCATTCTTTGTGACTCACATTAATAGTTCAGTGAATAGTTCAGACTCAATCTCCCACTGAGCAGTTGAGCCATCTTGTTGCTACTGTTTAATATTTTTTTTATTGCTACAATAACTTGGTGCTGTGCTAAATACTGATGTGGCATAGTTCCTGCCCTTCATTCTTTTTTTACTGAATTGGTGGGAACTTTTAGTTTTTGTAAACATAATGTTATGCTGATTCATTTCCAGTATTTCTCTCCTTGCTCTTGCATTATTTATCTACTACTATTAGTTATGTTTCCCCTGGGGGCTGGGGGTTAAGAATAGGCCCTCAGTTTGGCTGTACTTGTCGTAAGAGGCGACTAAACAGCCACCGGGTAGATGGGACTCGTCAGCCTAGGAAGGCAGCTCATCTGAGAGAAGGAAAACTCTGATCCCAAACCTCCACTGCCTTGTGGCTACATCCAGTTATGGAAAAGGCTTCAGGAGTCAACCTCGAGGCAAAATCAGGAGCCGGAGTCCCTGAGGCAGTTCATGGCTGAACACAGTCACGTTCTGGCAACTCCTGCGACGCCGCTGGAACCAACCGTATTGGCCTCTGCCTTTCCATTGGACCATTTCAGCGACGTGGAGAGGGGGGATTTGCTGCATGGGTAACAGCCTATTCTCCATACCTACTTTACCCAGGCTTCGCGCACTGGAGAGGACACTCTGTTCCAGAACCACCATTCAGAGCGTGACACCATAGTCTTCTGAGACTGAAGGATGCCAGCAAGAATTAGTTATGCCTAGCGTTTCATTTCCCTCGCATTTCTCAGTTGACATTAAGGTGCTAGAAAATCTGGTAGTTTACAGTGCTGTTGATTGAACTGCAGTGTTTTGTTGTTGTGTCATTTAGAAACTGAATGTCTCTTTGTCTCCTTTAAAAAAGATACACACGATTGCATTTATTTACTGATTCTGGAAATCTGTGTTTCTGAAATCCATTATCTGTATTCTGCTTTCATTACTCCTTTTTAGGAATGATGGGTTGCAACATTTCTTAATCATTTTCTTAGACTTCATACTTTAACCTTATATTTTCTGTGAGCTAGAAGTGGATATCAGGTGAACTTCATGTTGTTGCTTCTCTTTTCTACATCATAAAGTCGTCTTGAGCATATGTAAATAATTTGCCAAGTTCATTCATTTTATACATTTTATATTGGCATGAAGAATACCGATTCCCTTTTCTTCCCTCTGAACTGTACCTCATCCTAACTATAAAATCACTTATTCCCTTGTTATCTGAAGGGTTTTGAACAAAGCTTCCAAGAAAAATGAACTCAGTCCCAATAAGTACATTCTGTTGTAATTTATATCTCTGTCTTTTTGCTTCCCCTAGATAACATTGTGTGGAAGAGTCTATCAGATCTACACTCAGCAGCTTGTGTTGTGGGTTCAGCCATTTTGGGGTACTCTTTGTTTGCTAATGCTCAGAAGAACATCTTGCATGAAGAAGAAGGTCGGTAAGTAATAAGATCTTTTCTACACCAATATTATATTATAAATCTGTCATAATACATATGGGTCTTCTGTCCTATGCAGATAGATGTATACAGGTGCAGGCAGAGTATATTTTATTGTTTTGTAATTAAGTTTCTGGCCCTTATGAAGAGACCAGAAAAGGAACTGGAAGATGCTAAGGCTAGAAGGGATCTGATATTAAGTGTTTTACAGTGTAATCCTAACTAGGGCTTAGGTTGGCACAAGTCCCTTGTGCCAGCCTAGGAGGGTCACAAACATGCCGTAAAGCGTGTTTGCGCCTCCTCTAGAGCAAGCCATGTCAGCGTACAGAGGTGCACTGGCACACCGAAGCTGCATTCAGCCTCTGTAGTGGCTTGCAGGGTGAGCCTTGCATCAGCCTAGCTCAGCTGATGCAAGGCTCTGGGGTGAGCAGGGAGGAAGCAGGAGAGAGGCGTTCTGGGGCAGGGAAGAGTGGGCGATGGGTGACCCCGGGAGTGGGCAGGGAGCAGGAGGCAGGGCTTGGATCCGGCTGATGACGGATCCCAATCCCTGTTCCTGAGCAGTGCAGAGCGGCTTCAAGCCACTATGCTCTCCTCGGACTTGTGCCACCTCAGGAGGTGGTGAAAGTCTGAGGAGACCCATCAGGGCTGCAGTGGCTTACCTGGGGGTAAGAGGATGAGTTTCCCCTTCCTTCAGCTGAGTCACTGTGGAGCCGTATCTCACACTGAATACAGCGCAAGTCTCCTGGTTTGCCTGTTCCAGCACAAGATAGAATTGCACCCTTTTACATACAGCTGAAGCAGGGTCCTTCATACTTTGTACCCCCTAAAGAATAGTAGCTTAATAGAGGATGTAGTGGGAACAATAATATTACTTTGCTGGAAACAGAGGGAAGCTTTATGATAAAGGTACAAGTAGGACTAGTCAAATAAGCACAGGTAGCTCAAGAAAGCATTCTGAGCTGCATATTTCCAAGGACTTGGCACCTGGGAGGAATGAGATGTGCACCACCAATAAACTGTGGCCAAACAATGGAACTGTGGAGGAAATCAGCCAGCAGTGAGTCATGAGGTCCTTCCTGACCTCCAATGGTATCTACAAAAACAAACCTTTCAGGTGCTTTAAATGTAGTTCCACAAACAAGAACTTGACCCAAACAACAGAGACAATAGCATCCTATATAGTAGTGATTCTTTAACTTTTAGGGAGCATTACTCCCTAAATAAGTTATTGCAGGTGAGAGGCGAGGGCAGTGACATGATCCCCAGGATCACATTGCTAAGGGGGGCGCTTTTATTTACTGTGGGCTTCTGCAAGCAGCAGGAGGTGCAGGGCATCCCACTTAGCCCTCCACAGGGCTTCCTGAGGCTTGGAATGTAGAGAAACAGTGTACACAAATCACCTCCTATTTGCAACGTAAAATCGAAAGTGGTTTGTGCACGCTGTTTCTCTACATTCCAAGCCTTAGGAAACCCTGCAGAGGGCTGTGTGGGGCTCCCCGCACTTCCTGCTGCTTGCAGAAGCCCACAGTAAGTAAAAGTACCCCCTCGCCCCCCCTTAGCGATACAGTCCTGGGGATCGTGTCACTGCCTCCCCCCTTCCCCCCCCCACATTAAAGGGATGGGGGAAGTGCTGGGTCATGCCTCACCAGTTTGACAACCACTCCTTTATAGGATTTTAGTTGTAATAGGCTGCAACCCAGGAATGTGTTTTCAGTACTTGAAGTGACTCCTGAAGTATTTGATTAAAAATGTCTCTGAGTATTTGCAGAATGCATTTTCTTTAGGGATGAGCAACTTCACCATGTTCTCTCCCCAAATAACCTTAGCATGAAGGAAAATTGCAGTGGTGCCAAGCACTTTATACTAGTATTACTGTACTGTACATTGCTAAACTTCAATGGCATCAATACCTGATCTCTCTGAGCCTGCTGTTAACTTCTATAGACTGCCTTTTGCCTCTGTCCGCAACCGCATCTTGGCCAGAGTTAGATCTGATAATTGTACAGAGAAAATTAAAAAAGTAAATCCTGATATCAGCAGACTGATTTACTCTGAGTAAATTTCTTCCTGATCTGAAGACCTAACAATTCTGTTGTTTGGCAGCCAAAATGGGGGGAGAGAGCAGGGCAGTGGGTAGGAAAGTTATATGTTTGAGATGCAGATATTGACAGTTTCACAAGCATGGAATAGAAGTCTGAAATCCCTGGCACAAGACCCACAGAGACTTGTGCCTGGGTCAGGATCCTCTACAGAAAAAAATCTCAACAGAATCTTCCTGTCTCTTCTTAGGCTCTGAGCTCAGTAACAGCCCAATCCTATCCCCTGCCACACTATAGCATGCAGGCGCACAGTGGAGGAGCATGCTACATGCTATAGTGGGAATGTGTGATCAGGCGGCCTGCGAGAGGTAAGGGAAAATATTTTTGCCTTACTTCTGTGTGGCCCCCTTGGTGACCTATGGCAGTGGTTGGTTGGCAACCTTCAGTCTCGAAAGACTGTGGTATAAGCCTACAGCACCCGGTATTCCCAGGTGGTCTCCCATCCAAGTACTAACTAGGCCTGACCCTGCTTAGCTTCCGAGATCAGACGAGTGAGTGTTGGCAAATTTCCGAAGAGTTTGGGAAACTATAGCAAACTCCCAGAGAGTCTGGGAATCACTAAGATCACGCCACTGCCAGTGGCAAAAGGATTTTTTTTTGTAACCTGAGGCAGCTCCGACATCCTGGGGATCCGGGGAGCCAGTGGATCTCCCTGCAGAGCTCACCAAGCTTCCAAACTGCTGAAAACAGTAAAAACCAGCCACTTCCGGTTTTGGTTGTTTGGAGTCCTGAGGAACCCTACAGAGGGGTCTGAAGGCTCCCCCGACCCCACAGCAGGCTGGAGCTACCTCAGATAAAAATAACCCTTTTGCCTCTGGCAGAGGTGCAGTCGTAGTGATCACATCACTGCCTTCACCATCCCCCTGCTCCTTAAGGGGGCAGAGACAGGGCTTCCCTGGCTAGGGCATCATGACACCCCAGTTTAGGAACCTCTGGCTGATGGGTAGAGGCGTTTGAAGATGGTTTTTCTTTTTTTTTGCAGATTTCATGATTTGAAAAAAAATAAAAGGCAAAAAGTGGTGTTATGTGTGTTTTTTTTCCAAGTTCTCATTTTTATTAATTTTAATAAATATTCTGTGGGACCAGAGGAGGACACCTGCAAATTATGGAAATGGACTGAATATCTTTTCCCTCCATTAAGTTTGTACAGTTCTCAAGCTACTGATGGTACATCCTAGTCTCGTGCTAAGGGAGATGTGAGAATTGTTCTCTTAGCTCCAGGGATGTTATGATATATTATTCCTCATAGTAAAGTTATTTATTTCTTCTTGTTCTACATCCTTGCATGTGATGTATTTTATCAGTCTTATAATCTGATTTCTTTTTAAAATAGGGAGTTATTCGGTCTGGTGATTGTTACAGTCTGGATGGGTCTTTGTCGTAGTTCAGCCAAGTGAGTCTTTTAGCCTTTTTTATTTTAACTTATTATTTGTAACACATGGAAGTCATATCCTTGCTTCAGCAGGAGACACTGTAATCTTCTCCCTTAAGGCTTTCTAATGCACCTGCTGCAGCTCAGTAGTCTGGTTCTAACAAGGGGCTAAGCATTGCTTCACATGCCATGGGAAATGCCCATTGCATTTGTCCTCTATGTGTCTCTGCAACCAACTCCATGTCTAGAGATGTGTATTGGAAAACATGGTACACATTCCATCTCCCTTCTATATATTGCAGTGCTTACCAAAGAGTAAGACACAGACCTGGTTCAAACATAATAAACAACCGTAGTTCCTTGGTATGACAATTCTCAGTAATGGCATGGGATATGGTGTGTAGAGTTGTGGGAAGGGGGGGGGGGAGAAAACACTGAGAAATCAGTTGCAGAGTGATAGCTTCAGTCACAGATTCCAGGGATTCTTCTATCCCTCTGGAGGCCCCCCACCACACTACATCCTATGCCATTACAGTGGGTCCATCAACCCTTAGGAACCACCTTCTGGGAGATCACAGGACTGCAGTGGTGAGGAAGGGACAGGAAACATGGTTTACATTTCCACAGTTGCACAAGCACTACTCTGGATGTTTCCCAAAATCCAAAGTGCAACATAAATAAATAATGCATACTTTGTAATTTAAAATTAGAAATATACTTCCCAGTTTTGTGTTCCTAATTGTATGCAACCATTTACATTTCTTAAAACTATTAAGTTTTTCAATTAGAAGTCAGCATTTGCATTCTGACCTAAAGCAATTGTTAGCTTACAAGAAAGTGATTCAGTTAAGGTTTCAGTCCCAAATCTTTTAAAATCTTTTCAGGGAAGGTGGTAGAAGAATTAAATGATGCTAGATCTTTATCAGTACATGTTTGAGTTTCTTAGGGCTCAATCCTAAGCACCGACATAAGGGCAATGCAACTTCAAGGTAAGGAAACAAACATTCCCTTCCCTTGAGGAGGCCTCACTGACTGCCCCCCAACTGAAAAGGTCTTCTTTGAAAAGGTCAACAGGCATGTGGATGCGGGAGAACCCGTGGACATTATATATCTGGACTTTCAGAAGGCGTTTGACACGGTCCCTCACCAAAGGCTACTGAAAAAACTCCACAGTCAGGGAATTAGAGGACAGGTCCTCTCATGGATTGAGAACTGGTTGGAGGCCAGGAAGCAGAGAGTGGGTGTCAATGGGCAATTTTCACAATGGAGAGAGGTGAAAAGCGGTGTGCCCCAAGGATCTGTCCTGGGACCGGTGCTTTTCAACCTCTTCATAAATGACCTGGAGACAGGGTTGAGCAGTGAAGTGGCTAAGTTTGCAGACGACACCAAACTTTTCCGAGTGGTAAAGACCAGAAGTGATTGTGAGGAGCTCCAGAAGGATCTCTCCAGACTGGCAGAATGGGCAGCAAAATGGCAGATGCGCTTCAATGTAAAGTGTAAAGTCATGCACATTGGGGCAAAAAAATCAAAACTTTAGATATAGGCTGATGGGTTCTGAGCTGTCTGTGACAGATCAGGAGAGAGATCTTGGGGTGGTGGTGGACAGGTCGATGAAAGTGTCGACCCAATGTGCGGCGGCAGTGAAGAAGGCCAATTCTATGCTTGGGATCATTAGGAAGGGTATTGAGAACAAAACGGTTAGTATTATAATGCCGTTGTACAAATCTATGGTAAGGCCACACCTGGAGTATTGTGTCCAGTTCTGGTCGCCGCATCTCAAAAAAAGACATAGTGGAAATGGAAAAGGTGCAAAAGAGAGCGACTAAGATGATTACGGGGCTGGGGCACCTTCCTTATGAGGAAAGGCTACGGCGTTTGGGCCTCTTCAGCCTAGAAAAGAGACGCTTGAGGGGGGACATGATTGAGACATACAAAATTATGCAGGGAATGGACAGAGTGGATAGGGAGATGCTCTTTACACTCTCACATAATACCAGAACCAGGGGACATCCACTAAAATTGAGTGTTGGGCGGGTTAGGACAGACAAAAGAAAATATTTCTTTACTCAGCGTGTGGTCGGTCTGTGGAACTCCTTGCCACAGGATGTGGTGCTGGCGTCTAGCCTAGACGCCTTTAAAAGGGGATTGGACAAGTTTCTGGAGGAAAAATCCATTATGGGGTACAAGCCATGATGTGTATGCGCAACCTCCTGATTTTAGAAATGGGTTATGTCAGAATGCCAGATGCAGGGGAGGGCACCAGGATGAGGTCTCTTGTTGTCTGGTGTGCTCCCTGGGGCATTTGGTGGGCTGCTGTGAGATACAGGAAGCTGGACTAGATGGGCCTATGGCCTGATCCAGTGGGGCTGTTCTTATGTTCTTAACTGCAGGATGCAGCACATGCCCCACTGGCACAGCTATGCAAGTGCTGGAAAGTGGGTTAGGATTGCGCCCTTAATTGTTTTCTAGTTACTTCTAATGGGATATTTTCAGTAGTTCATCTTCGTATGCATTTCCTCTTTCTATAAAGCAATTGCACTGGCCTTCTCTCCGTCATGCTCTCGAATTATATCTTGCAATGCAAAGAAAAACATTTTGAGGTGCACTTTGCATTCGACCCAACTTGAAAGTGGCTTCTGTCTCTGAGTTCCTGCGGATTTGATGTAAAGCCCCTCTGCCTTTTGTTTTGTTTCAGAAACTCCTTGGGTGGGATTCGCCTGGCCATTGCTGTTGCTCTCTCTCTTTTCCCCTTTATAATGTGGCTGTACATCTATGTGCATGCAGAAATGCGGGCATCATGGCCATCTCACTGTAAAACAGTTATTTGAGAAGGTAGAAAGGAACCATCGGTATAAATATTCTAGTTCCATTTGTCATTGGTTGATTCTTCAGTGATGCCAAATCAACAACAACTACCAGTGTGACCAAGTTCAGTTTGTACCATCAAACAGTCCACTGCAAGCACCATCTGTGATGTTTTAGGAGGACTGGAACTCTGGAAGTCATCAGGGTGAAATTAATCTGGATAATTCCTGGCATGGATTTTCAAGAAAGAATGTAACTGTATTAAAGCCACGTGTCAGGGTTGGCAACTGCTGGCTCTTGTTACCGTCAAGGGATTAGATCAAACGAGACAGCAGGAGTGTCTCTCTGGGAGTAGCTGAGTTCCAGAGGTTGCTTGAGGTTTCTATTGAAACCAGTGGAGCAGGAGCCTGAAAACGCGCTGAAAGGGAAAGCAAAGGTTGAGAATATTTATGGAATATAAATAAAACTACAAGTGATTGAACAAAGATATTTCTGAGTTTTTCTTTTATTGGAATAAATTGCACACCCATCTACCTATCCCATTTATACATCTCCACAGCGTATTATCCTAGTAATGAATGCACAACCCCTGAATGTTATGCTAGATGTAGCATCTCTTCACATAATCATAAATGAACATCTGATCTGTGGAAGGGGAGAAGTGTTGGATGTGGTATTTAGCCCATTTCTTTCATAAGCTCCAGGCCATGGCTGATTCAACCATACAAGACGTGATAGCAAGCCATGCAAGATAGATAAATGGCTACCAATTAATGGTACCTTAGTTAAGAAATGTTTGCTAAAGGATTGCTAGGTCTACAATTTAGACCTAACTATTCCCCACAGCGTGAAGAGAAAATCATCTCAGGTGTGGCAGTGGCTAAGCCTTACCGTTCTGCTGCCCATCTTTGCGCCCAATTTGAGCAAAAACTTGCACTGGGCAGATGGCTCTGTGCCCGTTTCCTGGGGGAAACGGCTGCCCGGCTCAAGTTTCTACACAAATTAGGCACAAAGATGGGAGGTGGAACGGGGTGGAATAATAAGGCTTTGTCAACGCCACACTGCACCGGAGATGATTTTTTCAGCACATCGAATCCAGCCCACAGGATGTAGTTTGGCGGCCCCCGATTTAGACCCTTAGGTGGTCTTTAAGAATTGTGCCTTCTACCATCTCTACAGCATAGAGAGCTAATATCACTTAGGAAGGAAAGAAGAAGAAAAACAGGGAAGGTGGGAATGAACTGATTCTCACATACAGATTGAACCAGCCAATTTCTGTAGACTCTGCAGATCAGTGATCAAACTGTTTCTGTGGACTGGCTTCTTTACCATTGGTGAATCCATCTGCAGCTTTTGTCCTCTCTGGGTGAAGGTCTTCAAACCGGGACTGCGTGCTGCTACAAAGCCGGGCTGCTTCTATAGGCTGTCATTTTTCTCACCTGCCAGCCATTTGTTTCTCTGCAGCAACTTCTTCCTTCTGCATCTGTAGGAAATAGCTTAGAACTTGGACTGTAACATCAACTGCCAGAATCCACCTAGCCCTTGTACTTTCATGTGCACTTTAATGGTAAGCTGTTTTGAGAGCCATCTTGCCTGAAAAGTGGAATATACTTATAATAAAGTCTTGGTGTAGGTTTTTAGTACAATGTAATAATAATGAATCAATTTTTAGACATAACACTGAAGTATGCTAAAATCACTAAGCTGGGATTAATGTTTTCATGTTTATAGCAAAGACAGAACAGATGCTCAAGTCATTTTATTTCAAGTTTGCAGGTATAAATGTAATTGGTTGCTTTCCATCCTTCATTTCATTAAGCAGTGTTGATTTTTAATTTGCCTGTCACAGAAGTTGTAAGCACACATCCATAGTGTTTCATGGAAAACATATACAGGGTGACCCCCAAAAAACAGAACCCACAAATCTTTGAATAAAACTGTCAATTTCAATTTTTCATCTTTTTCTTTCAGGGTATACAAGTCGACTTTGTGCATGAAATATTGGAACAATAATCTTCCCCAATATGTCTTGGTTTGAGTCCAGTAAGTTTCTTGAAATTTACTGGACCTTTGTAGGATTTAATAAAATTTTTATGAGTTCTTTTTTGGGGGGTCACCCTGTATTATAGTGAACTTCAAACAAATAATTACTACAACACTGTTCATATTATATTAGGGCCTATCATCTCTGTAATGCATTACTCGATCTGGAACTCTTCCTCTTCCTTTTAATATCATTCTGTCATCATAGACATATACAGTTCCAAAAGCATTGCTCTCTGGAGGAGTTTCTATAATTCCTTCAAAAGTTAAATGATGTATTCCATGAGAGTCCTGACAGTAGCCACCATCATGGAGATGGCCTGCAAGAAAGCATACCACAGACTGATGAGAGTGGATGACTGAAAGAGCAGCCTTATAATTCCAAGCAAGACACAAACTGTCTGTGGAATCTGGATGAATGGGTAGGTGCCCTGAAACAAAAGAAGAAATAAATGAAATGTTACACAATCCTGTGGATTAAACCTGATGTAGCACAGTGATTAAGGATATTAGTTATGAGATGGAAGTCCTCAAATCTCAGTTCAGCCATGACGTTATTAGGGCTGGTATCCAATACATACAGGCATCTCCTTTATCCATGGGGGATAGGTTCTAGGTGCCACCAGGGATACCAGAAACCGTGGATAGCAATGAACCCTACAAAAAGTGGTTCACAAATCACACACCCTCCCCAGTTCCTTGGTGCACAGCAAGTTCCACTTTGGGTTTACATAGAGGAACTTTTCTCAACTACCTCAACACAGCTTGAATATGGATCTGGCCGATATGGTGGCATTATCAGGCTATTGCACAATTACCTGTCATATAAATAAAACTTGCTCCAAAACCAGTTTTCAGTTGTGTGAATCATCTTGAGAAGCAGTGTTATGGGATCTCATTATTTTGGATATTTTATTTCTTCCTAACCATTACTGTTGTAATGCATTCAAAATGTGAAAAAGGAGAGACCTACCCACAATCACTACTCTCTCTTGATTTTTGTCAGCATATGTAAGAATGTCATTGACCCAATCCAACTGGTCTTGACTGAATCCTCCATTAAATTGTACAAACCGAGGATCAGAAAGACCTGCTAAAAGAAAATCAATTAAGAGTTTTGCAAAATAAGCCACTTAATGTCTGATTTAAATGAATCTTAGGGGAAATAGATGTTTTCCCCTTACCGAGGGGGGCGACAACACATTATCACCTAGATCTCCTTTCACTTAATACACAAAGGATGATGACAATGAGAAGAGACTTGTTTGCCACAGTCCTGGAAATGCTTCCTATAAGAGAAAGTTGTCCACCACTATTTTTAAAAAAGGCATGCAGTTATGCTACTATTTCCAAGACCAGACTTAGAGCTTTTCCATATAGGAAAAGGACTCTATGCTGCACATCCCCACTAACTGCTATAACGTGCAGAGGAGAACCTGCTGGCTGAAAATACACAGTTAACATGCGACTTGGAGCCTCATCAGCTCACAGAAAAGTGCTTACAGGTTGGTCCTCATCATCCACAGGTTTCCAGTCTGCAGATTTGACTCGCCGTGGATTGCAAGCCCATGATGGAGAACTTCAGGAAGAAGAAAGAACCAGAAGTTGCATCCGGGAGGTCTTCTGAGTTGTGGGCAGAAGACCCTGTGCCTCAGAAAGGCCTGCCGGAGCCTTCTGAAAGCTAGTTTAGCGACAAAATGGAAATGCCTTTCAGAAGGCTCTGGCAGGCCTTCTGAGACACAGGGAGGCCACACGCAACCTCCTGTGCCTCAGATCGCTGGACGTGACCAGAAGACACTTCACAGATACCAAGAACCAACTGTACAATTGTTTTTAGACATGTGTCTCTATGCTAAACGTCACTGGTGTTTGTTGCAGAGGCATGTTATAGCAACTTGTTCTTCCCCATGACCAGTGAAAGGGTCCTAACTAGGAATCTGTCAGAGGAAAATATTATTATAAAGAATATTTATATACAGTACTTCTTTTCAACAAAAACATTCACAAAGTAGTTTACTCAGCAAAATAAATAGTTCCCTATTCAAATAATTTTGAAATCTAAAAAAAAAACACAGAACACCAGCAGTACACTGGAAAAGATGCTACCCTGGAGTGAACAGGAACAATTCATATCCTGCTATAAGAGGAGGCACTACTATAAAAGGTGCTTCTTTGCCCAGTTAGCCAGGCTAAGTAAGTCTCTTTCCCCAGCTTTCTAAAGCACATTTCTAAAGTAAGTGTACTATGCATGTTTACCTGGCAGTCCCACTGACCACCATGAGACTTACTTCTGAGTAATCATGCACAGGATTGAACTGTTAGTTGCATATCCCATTACTGAAAATCAGAATATTACAATTTCCACCATACCCTCCTGTAAGCATTTACAAACAAACATATACAATAGAACTGAGATGGAACGTATCTTTTGTACACACAGACGTTAGACGGCTGTAAGGACTCTGACACTGAGGAATTCTCTTTTGGGAGTTACACTGTGTCATAAAATCACTATATTTTGTGTGTTTCTGTTCTGTATATTTCTCGTTCTGTGTAATTCTATGTGATCCTCATGGTTTTATGCATCCCTGCAGAGAGAGAGATACCCGTACCTCTGCAGCTTTACTGTTAAAGTTTATGGAAAGCTGCCAGGCAAGAGACAGGAAATGTAAATTTGATTCAGAGCAGCCAGCATCAGCAAAACTGGTTCAACCAGTTTCAGGGGGGTGGGATGGAGTGACCCAGTTAGCTGGCACTCCTCCAATCAGAGAAATAAGAAACTATGCAGCTAGAAAATTATTAGCATTTTATGCTGTTTTTAGAGCAGTATCCCTCAAACTGTGGATCATTACCCAGTGTGTAATGGGTCATAAATCCATATGGTGAGCTATGGTGCAGCGCTCCCCGTAGTGGCACAATACCTTCTTGGGACCCTCAGAGGCCGCTTCCAAGTTGCGTTGGGCCCATGGCCTACTCCATTGGTCTCCGTGATTTCCAGTTTGTGGACACTGGTTTGACTGGAAGTTGCTTTCAGTCACTTCTGTGGGGCATTCTAGGGCCTCCGAGGCTACTGGAGGGGGTCAAGGGCCCAGCACAACCTGTAAGCAGCTTCTGAGGGTTCCCAAGAAAGCGCGCCACTACAGGGAACGTTGCATTGCAACCCACCGTGAAGGATGAGGTGAGTTGTAGCACTAAAAAGTTTGAGAACTGCTGTTTTATAGTTGTCTTCTCTAGCCATGCATATAAAGCTTGAACATGATGGAAAGCTCAATTGAAGTTCAGTGCCCAGTTAAAAATCGCAGACATGAGATTCTGCAGTGCGTCTGGGTCAACTACTGGCAGCCCAGTTGTTGTTGGCATCCTTCAGTCTCGAAAGACTATGGTATTGCGCTCTGAATAGTGGTCCTGGAACAGAGTGTCCAGTGCACGAAGCCTGGGTAAAGTAGATATGGAGGATAGACTGTTTCCCATGCAGCAAATCCCCCTTCTCCACGTCACTGGAATGGTCCAATGGAAAGGCAGAAGTCAATACGGTTGGTTCCAGCGGCGTCGCAGGAGTTGCCAGAACATGACTGTGTTCAGCCGTGAACTGCCTCAGGGACTCTGGCTCCGGATTTTGCCTTGAAGTTGACTCCTGAAGTCTTTTCCATAACTGGATGTAGCCACAAGGCAGTGGAGGTTTGGGATCAGAGTTTTCCTTCTCTCAGATGAGCTGCCTTCCCAGGCTAAGGAGTCCCATCTACCCGGTGGCTGTTTAGTCGCCTCTCAGGACAAGTACAGCCAAACTGAGGGCCTATTCTTATCCCCAGCCCCCAGGGGAACTGGGAAGCCCCCAGCCCAGTACTGCAGGATTCTTAACCCCTTTTCAGTCAAATTCAATTCTCTTTATTCTTGTTCATTTGACTTTATCCCCCCCTTTTACTGGCCTTTTAATAAACCTTTTACAGTTTAATCTTGATTCTATTGGTTCCTGGTATGGGAAGTGGAGTGGACTGTCATGTCTTCTTGCTCAGCAGGCACTACTGTGAAAGTGATTTTGAAAGGAGCTCCTAAACTTCAGTATTATTCTAGGGGAGGGGGGTTCTGCCCAGGAAGCCTGATCTCCTAGCCTAGTGGTTCCCAACCCTTTTCTACTTGCATACTCCTTGACAGCCCATTTCCATAAATTGTACTCCTCATGTTAGCAAAATGTTTGTAATTAATATTAATCACATAAGCACTCATCTCTTATATATGAAAACCCATACTTCATGTATTCATCACAGTATTTTTTTTACCTGTTTGAAGAAGTGAAGTGTGTCTTCACACTGTTTTGCATGAGACGTGACTTGAGAAATTCTTGGTGATTTATCACTTTCCATATTATGGTTCAGCTTTTTTATTGTGCTGGTTTTCATCACTGATTCATACATGAATTGATGACCAAAAACTAGCTATTGGTGGGGCTTTCGCAGCCAGCTAGCTACCTTCCTTCCTGCCTTGCAAGGCATTCTGAGCACTACCTGCCTTTTTCTGCTATTATTCAATTCTTTTTCAAGTACTCCTAAAGGTCCTATCGAGTACTCCTGGGGGTACACATACCCAGGTTGGGAACCACTGTCCTAGCCTGATCTGAGCTGGTGGCATTGGATTTAGGGCCCAATCCTATACAACTTCCCAGTGTTGATGCAGTTGTGCCAATGAGGCATGTGCTGCATCCTGCAATGGTGGGGAAGTCACAGAGGCCTCCTCAAGGTAAGGGGATGTTTGTTTCCTTACCTTGGGGGCTGCATAGCTGCCATACCAGGACTAGAATGTTGGCTAGGATTGGGCCCTTAGTCTTCCAAGGCTTCTCCCCAGTAAGCTGTGTGTCAAAACGCTGGAGAGAAGACAGCAGTGTGCTAACCACTAGACACTACTGCCCTGAATCAACTTGCTGTTGCTAGCCGCCCTTCTCTTGACCTTGACACACTGTCTACTGCTTTACTTGATAGAACATTTTGTGCAGCAATGTAGACACTCAAAAGTTTTCACTTTTGTTTGGTACTTCCTATACACTTTAGTTAATGGAATAAATGCTCAAGTGTTCATCTGCATGACAAGTGAGGTCCACTGTCTAACACAAGGACAGATGTTATCTATAGTATGATTCTGGAAATACATGTTATCCATGCTGAGTACAATACAGTACCTATTGGACTATTCAGATCCTCATTTGGATTTTTTTCTCGCAGTAGGTGTAGAGAATCTTCATATTTTTTGGTAGATGTATCCCTTCCCAGAATGCTTAAATCATAAGCATCAAGGAGAATGAATCGAAATTTTGCCATTGGGCAAAACTGATAAGCATAATAGAGTTCTGCATCAGCATCTCCTGTGGCATTTTGATCTCTAATATAATTGCCATGCAAAGTCTCATCTTGTAAGTATTTGGTGTTCAACTCAGATTTAGTTAGATAGTCTCTTTTGAAGTTGTACAGTTCATGGTTACCCCATATATGATGGACTGGCGTCCTGAGCGTCTTAAATTCTTTCATAACTCTCTCTAGGGCTCTTTCTGACATATTATGTTGTGCATTGAAGCCATCAATGATGTCCCCAAGCTGTAATACAAACTCAAGCTGAGTCTCCATCCCATTCCAGTACTCAATTGCACTCTGAAGGTGGCATAAGCTGTGTTTGTAGTATCTTCTCCGGATTCCCAGAAAATCATAGCCATCATCTAGATCAGCATACTGAATATCTGCTATGACTCCAAAGGAAAATAGCACCTTTGAGGTTGGTGTTGTAGCTTCTTGTTCACAACTGCAAACTTCATCCATCACTGCCCAAAGGCCTTACGAAAATCTAGCACAAAGAAAAGAGAGGCGGCTTAGTTCAAATAGAACAAGTAACACAATAGTAAGTATGGGTGATAACACAGATATGGGATAGCATTAGGAAGCTTTTAAACAAGATTTTTTTTTTACATGGTGTAGAATAAAAGGCAGCATTCAAAACAATTCAGTAGGAAGCAATCCTCTGCATGCTTATCTGGATTTGGAGTAAATATGCACAGTGCAATTCTCCAACCTCTTATTTCAGAGTAACTCTCTACTAACACCAGGAGAACTATTCAAAACTAAAGGCTTGTAACCCGTAATGAACTTTTCCTCCAGAAACTTGTCCAATCCCCTTTAAAGGCATCCAGGCTAGCTGCCGTCACCACATCCTGTGGCAAGGAGTTCCACAGACCAACCACATGCTGGATTTTGAACCTCACAAAGGTCTAATGCAGTGTTGTTTAGCCTGTGGGTTGGGACCCCAATGGGGTCATGAAGCCTCATTTGGAGGGTCAGTGCAGCCTTTCAAAGCCTGCGCAAGAGAGGGCCTGGACCCAATCCTTGGAATCCAGTCCTATCCACACTTCCCTGGGAGTAAGCCCCATTAACTATACACAGGACTGGCTCCCAACTGGTAAGGGGGCTGTCTTATCAAGACAGAGTTCTTGATCTAATCCCGCACAGCCTCCTCTCTGTCTTGCCCCGCAGCTGCTAAGGGTGGCCCTGCTCAGGCTGCAGTCCTACCTTCACAGGGTTGTGAAGACACTGGGGGAAAGCAGAGGGTGGGGGCAGAAGGGGGGCTTGTCGTGTCCCAGGAGGAGGGTCTGGTGGATGGCTTGCTCCAGGCAGACCTCACAGGTGCCCAAGACGACTGGGAACCTCCCCCCCCCCGTCGTCAGGGAGCAGCGTACCGTTACTATGGAAACCGGGCTCCCTCCAGTCTTCTCCGGCCACACAGAGACAGAGAACCCATTTCCGGTTCCATCTGCTTCCGGCCTGCCTCGCGCCGATGACACCGGCACGTGCCACACGCACCAGGAAGCCCCACGCGGTCGAAAGCCAAGGAAGGGCGTTCCCTCGGGGATTGGCTGGAAGAGTCACCTTCGCTCCCGTCGTGCTTTGCGCGCTTTCCCTGCTCCCTCCGCCGCGCTGTTTGAATGCAGAGATAGGAAAAAGGTAGAGTCACACATTACGGTTGCTTCCGGGTTCAAACCGGAAGTGTCGGTTTTTCGTTCCCTCGAGACAGCGCGCGTCGCGAGCGGCTTTCTCTTGGTGCCGGAAGCGCAGGCAGCGCGTCACTCTGGCCGTCTTCCGCGTCTATGAGCCGCGCGAGGGAGGATGGCGGCAACGCTCCGGCTGGGCCGGCTCCGGCCGCTGGCGCTGTGGGGGCTTCGAGCCTCGCCGCGGTGCCCCTGCGCCTGCCACGCTGCCCGGGAATTGGCCACGGAGCCCCCGGGCGACGCCCCGCGGGGCGGCCCCAGCAAGCCTGGGGTGAGTGCGCCTGGCTGGGGAGGGAGGCTGCCTGGTGGCGGCAGCACCCTCTCACTCAACAGCAGCACCAGGGGACAGCCCTCTGACCGAGTGTCTGCGGAACTCCCTGCCAGAGGATGTGGTGGCTGGGGGGTGCTCGCTCAACACCTGAGCCAGGGGGCAGCCACTCAAACTGAGGGGCAGGACAGACAGAAGAAAACGTTTCTTTACTCAGCGGGTGGTGGTCTGTGGAAGTCCCTGCCACAGGATGTGGTGATGGTATCTGGCCTGGATGCCTTTAAAAGGGGGCTGGGCAAACTTCTGGAGGAGGAGTTCATCACAGGCTATGAGCCATGTGCAGCCTGATTTTGGAAGTAGGCAGTGGCGTAGCTGGAGGGGGGCGGAGCCTTGACCTTCGGAGCCATTCCCCCGTATGACTCCGTTTTGCTCCCCCAGCCGGGAATGGCTCCAAAGGGGAAGCCCGCTTGCCCGCCTTGCTGCTGGCCTGAGTGCTCCACCCCCCTCCAGCTACGCCACCAGAAGTAGGTTACCTCTGAAGGCCAGATGCAAGGGAGGGCCTCAGGATGTTTTCTTGTGTGCTCCCTGATGCATCTGGTGGGCCACTGTGAGATAAAGGAGGCTGGACTAGATGGGCCTTTCGCCTGATCCCACAGGGCTGTTCTTATGCTCATATGGCCCAGTGCTTCCGGGTTGAACGTGACCCTGTAAGTCTTCTGCAGAGCCTTGTTCACCTGGACCAGGGTGACCAGATGTCATAACCACAAAGGAGGAGAAGGCTCTCCGAAACATAAGACATCCAAGACAAATGTAGGACATGACAAAATAAAAGTTAAAAACACTTGTATGTTGACTTCATATGGTTAATTTAAACACTATATTTCTTATTATTAAATTTTAAATTATATTACATATAATTTATTTATTACAAGAAGGCTTTGTGCTGCCTGCAGGGGTGTTCACAGGGAAAAGGAGGACATTTAAGTTCTTTTCCTGTACACACAACTAAAAACAAGGTCATGTCCTGAAAAAAAAGGATGTCTGGTCACCCTCACCTGGACGTGATCTTTCTGCATGTCTGAGCAGGAGCTTCAGGCCACAGAGCTTCATCTCCAGATTTTGAATTGATTCTTGTCTTTGTTTCTTTGGAAGCCTTCCTGGTTTGGATAACCAGATGCTACATTTCATTGGGAGGAAAGAGAAGAAGATAGCAGACCAATCTTAAGGATGTCTACTTGGAGATAAACCCAATTGAGTTTAAAGGGTTTTATTCACAAACATGCATAGGATTGTATCTTAAGGGTGAAAGGTGAAAGAGATTTGGGCTACTACTTCAGAAGATGAGGACCAGTTATGTCCAGAATGGAAAGGATTTCAGAGAGAGGATGGGGATTGGATGACTGGTGAATGTGTGAAAGCATGTGGTGGTGCTCAGTGTGAAAATAGTATCTGGATAAATTTACATATGGGCTTTCTCTCAGTAGCCTGTAACTTGGAAGACTCTGGCAATCACCTGTGCAGTTGGTGGAGGATTGCTTGCAACAACGAAGTACTTCAAGAAAGAGAAAGAAGAAAGTGTGTATCCTTTGCAATGATTTGCAATGATTTCTATTCTTTCTTGGCCACTTTGCTGCACAGATGCATAGGTGCTGTGTTCCTTCCTAGGTGTGTGAAAACATGTACCTAATGACTGACATGGGCACCAGGAATGAGTACTTTATGAGTATGTGAGAACAACTTTTTGTTCTTAGCTTTCACTCAACCTGGTTCTATCTTTTGCCTCTCTTATTAATATGTTTTTAACATTATGATTTGTGCAACTGCACTCTTCCATACTTGATTTTGTTTCTGCTACATTTGTACTTTGTGCTTCACTAGTTGTGTATCACAGGGATTCTTAAAAAATAGTTGTGAGAATCTCTAAGCAACCATTTTAAGCATTCTGAATATTACAAGGGACTTCTTAATTGATGCAGATCTTTTTTTGATGACAATTGGCAAGCAGGATAAAGAAAAAGAGTGTGTTTTAGATCCTTGGGGGGGGAAAAAAGGCAATGAAAGCGAGAAAATTAACTTGAGATAGGCTTCCCTGTATTGAACTCTTTTTTTGTTTGTGAATTTTGGGATCTTTCTTAAAACTGGTTTTTTCTTTTGGAACTTAATGTTATGGGCTCTTTAACATAGCTTCTCATAGCATGAATACATTATACCAAATTGAGCTGTTAAAGCCTAGTACAAAAAGTGTATGTTCTACTTAAATGTTGGGATGTCTATTCCATTTTCCTTTAAGATTCAAACTGATAGTGACTGTTCAGTGATGTCTGAATAACCATTTCTCATTGCCAGCCTTCTGTTTTGTAATTCTGCTTCTCCATACTATCTCTCAGGCTTTCCTTGTCTCTAGTGATTTTTTTTTTCCCAAGGAGATGCAGGCCTTTGTTATTATGGATCTATCATTATTACTATACCATAGATCTGCAGTTTTCAAACTCTCCAGGAGTTTGAAAAGCGCAGTAAGTGCTTGCTGGGGAGGGGAGGGAGGCAGAGGGGGCAGGGGGAAAGCAGCAACACGATCTCCAGGATCGCGTTGCTCAGGGGACTGCAGGGGTTGGGATGTACTCACCAGTCCCTGCAGCAGTGTCCTGGGGATGCGGGGAGCAAAACCGGAAGTGGAGCACGATTACTCTACTTTTACGCTCTGCATGCTGGGGAGTCCTGCAGACACTAGCGTAGGGCTCCCTGCACCCCCAGGGCGCTGCTGCAGGTACTGGCGAGTACATCCCAGTCCTTGCAGCCCCGTTAGCTGCATTCCCCCCTGCCCCCGCCTCTTAAGGGGTCAGAGGCCAGGGCCCTCAGGCTGGGGCGTCGCAATGCCCCAGTCTGAATACCACTGTCATAGATACTCACCAATAAAGCGAGGGCAGGTTTTCAGCCAAAAATCATGGAATGTTCCATGACCCTTGGATAAATTGAGGGGGGGGGAGGGAAAGTGCTTGTGAGGAAGAGCTGCATCTTCCTCTGGAGCCTGATTGAAACGGGGGAAAAGAATCTGAACCTGTGCCACTGTTTTTGAAGACATTAAAGAGGTGCTTATGCATTACTGTGTGCCATTCCCCCCTTCTCTGTAATGGAGCAGCCTGGAGGGAGGGAGGAAGCAAGGGGAATTTTTCTGATCTATAGTTGTACTGACTTTGTAGATGGCAGGCTTTAAGACTCAGTGGCAGCCTGCCTGCCGAGTCTCATGCTGGCAGAGCATCTTCCTGCAAGGAAGAGCTGCTGGGCGAGGCAAAGTATGGCCAGCCAGAGCTGAGCTTGTGCCTGCTGTTCCTGTGAGCTCCTGGCTGCCGAAACACCCCTGAACTGCCCTGACCCCAAGTGACCTGCAGATAGGACAAGTTGATGTTCTGTGCTGGATTTTTTGGATAAAATTTATCACCTTATAGTCGAGTATCTATTGTTGTATCATCTCTATGCAGAATATAAGTAAATAAAACTGGTCTCTGCCTTAAGGGAAATATACAACCGACATTTTGAGACAAGGAAGAGGGAAGCATGTAGTTGCATCTATGTTTGGAAGCTCTAAAATATTAGAGCTGCAGGCAAGTGACCTCTTGTTGTGATCTGATTTCAGTATTGGAGAAGGAGCGGCAACGGTCTCTTGGAAAGCCATTGTTGGGAGGTCCTTTTTCACTCATTGATCACCAGGGACAACCAAAGACTAATCGTGACTATCTGGGCCAATGGGTGTTGTTATATTTTGGCTTTACACACTGCCCCGATATTTGTCCAGAAGAACTGGAAAAAATGATCTTAGTAGTGGATGAAATTGGTGAGTAAACTATACTAAAAACTGAATTTTTTCTGAAATAAGTTCTTGCAAGAGAATCTTGTTATCAGTTATTTTTGCTACATGAATAGTGCTTTTAGGATTTCTGGCTCAGGATTGTGTTTATTCTAGTAAAGGTTTCCCCCCCTGCATGGGTATGTAATCCCCATTGTAAGGAATAAAATAACATTACTTTGTGCTGTACCATCAATATGCCTGGTGCCTTAAGGAGTTTTGCAGGCAGCATACAGCCCTGCACCAAACCAGCTTACGTTTTTAAATAACAGGAAAGGCATCAGAGGAAATGGAGACAAGGGTAGTGGAGGAAGAATATGGCAAATGCTGTCACATGTTCATAAAACGTGGTTACATGTGGAGTGAGGATTCAGACAATGAGCCAAAGGCCATGCAAAAAAAGATGGGATTTGAAGGAAGGGATAGAGATGGCACTATACACGTGTTCAGGGAGGGTCTTCCTTGTTTAGGTGCAAAAATGTAGAGGGCAGTATCGGTTAAGGGCACAGGAGATTTTCATAAATGGGGGCGTATAATAAGGGCTGAAAGTGTGGATGAGGCAAGTTCTGTAATAAGTTTAAAGGGCGAGAAATTTGAACTGCATACAAAAGACAATCTGAAATAAGCAAATATTTTGTTTCCATATTGGGCTCCTTAAATATAAGGGGAAATGTGGGATAGAAATGTTTTTAAATAAATAAATTAGGCAGAGTACTCAGTTATCAAGTAGAAAGTTATGTTTTGTACTGTGTTTAAGCTTTTTCAGTCCTGAGCTACCTAGCTTTGGAGTGTGCTAAACTTTCCTTAGTAAATGGTTGATGCTAGTGCTGCCCTCTAGTGGCCCTGCCTTCATTTTTTTGTTAGAGCATCTGTCCATGGCTGTCTAGCTCTAAAAGAGTAGCAGCTGTATTTTGCAAAAGTTTGATTTTTCATTTTTAATTATGAATTCTTGGTCAAGGTATATGTGGTGACACTTCATAGCACTTCCAGCACACCTGCTGGAATAACTGCTAAAATAAGTAATTCCGGTTTGCATAAGTTTTTCTAGTGTGTGATTTGGTGTGTGTTGGCTGCAGAATAACTCTTTTAAAATGCAGAATTAGATTTATAGGTTGTAGTTAATCTTGCTTGGTCAGACATGCTTTGCACTACTCCGTATTGCTTAAGGAGTATATGTTCTGTTTAAATATCTACTTTTCTATTTGTCTTTATCAGTGCCAGTGCCTTCATCTTTTGGCCCCTCTAAATTTCTATGGCTGCAATCCTATATGTACTTTCCTGGGAATAAGCCCTATTGAACACAATCAGATTTACTTCTGAGTAGGCATGCATAGGATTGTGCTGTAAGTCACCTTTCTTTTATATTTGCTTCTATTGTTCATTCTATTAAAATAACAACAGAAAATAACTAAGATAAAAATGCATCTTGAATAGACAGAATGCTGACATTCTGTTGGGCTTGGTGTTGAATATTATATCACATATCAACTTTTAAAACATTCTCTGAATGATTAAATGGAATACAGGTCCAGCCTATTTATACACGGAGTTTTTATACACAGATTTGACTAAACACGAATGGCCACTGCAAATGAGAAGGAATGTGCTGATCCCTGGAGAAGGGGAAAAATGCATCCCTTTAAAATCAGTTTTAAAAACTGAACAGTCCTTTAAAAATAGCTTCTTAATGAAAGAGAGGAAGGGTGACTGGCTGACAATTCATCAATCCTTCTCTCTCCAGCAGACCCCTCCCTTCCCCCATAGCATGTGAAAGAAAGGTGATCACTTTGCATTGGAGAAGGGAGGGGCTGAGTGAAGCACCTTTGTAAGCGCTTGGAGGAGTACTGATTGATGGATTGTCTTCTTAATGACTCTTATCTTACATCACAAAGGTCATCAAGGCTGTTTTTAAATCACCAGAGCAAAGAAACTTTGTTTTTTAAATTGATTTGCTATAGTGCGTTTTTTGCCATCCAAAAAAAGTCCAAAAGTGAGTGCTTGGAAGGGAACCCACGCGAATAATGAGGCTCAACCTGTAGTCTTTTATTTGCTTTTTTGAAATAGTTTTCAAAAAGTGAAAGGTAGAAACAATTTAGGAGAGAGGGATTTGTTTTTTAATTAAAATTTGATACTACGTAACATTAATTCTTGTAAGTCTTACAGCACAATTCTATGGGCCAGTTATGCTTAACACACTTGCCAGCAATTGCAAATGCAACACAGCAGAGTGCACAGGCTGACTGCTCCTGGAAGCAGCAAGTGGCTGGTGATAAAGTGTCCACCAAATCTTCACCCCCTTCCTGGGCTTGATCTGCTTTTATAGGCCCACATGTACCTACACCAGCGATATCACTAGTGCAGCTCTGAGTAGACCCACCGGGCTAGCAGGGGCCTTTGCTTGGGCAAGAAACAAATTTTCTCTTATCCCGAGGGAGCCTCTGGAGGCCAACCCCCCTCCCCCAGTAGGATGCAGCAGGCACCATGTTTGCACCACTGCATCGCCCTGCCAGGAATTAGGTTGAATTGGGCTGCCCAAAATATATTGGACTATTCAACTGTAGTGTCTATAATCCTTTCACAGTTCTTTTCAACCTTTCTAGTCCCAGAATCCACGTTTTAACTCCAGCCTGCAACATGAGACCTCTTTCTAATTTATCTTGTTTTTACATTGATTTTATCTATCAGGATCTGTTCCCTCTCCTTTCTCCTTTTTAAAATAATGAATTTAAAACACACACAGCAACTCAAAGCATCAATAAAATTAGTATGATCTTTTGATCTTTCTCCTTCCCAGTCTCTGAAAGCAAGTTGCCCTGGTGCAGCTCATTTTAGGTCAACCCACAGGTCAGTATTGGTAGGTAGGACATCTCCTTCAAAGCTGAAGAAGAAAAAGCTTCAGATGTTGACTCTGATACCTGAGTAATTTAGCTGCTAGTGCTTCATCTCTGGAGGCTGCTTGTATTTCCAATGCAGACATGTTGTCTGTTGCAGCTCTATTAAAATAACTAGGACATGCATTAGAACAACAACAGTTTGAAGGCATCTCATAAAAGCACTATGTTGCAGCTGAACTATAATGAAATTAATCATTTCTAGTGTATCTGTTGCCGTGGACATAGAGCTGGGAGGTGGGTGACTCAGATTGCAGGCATATTAATTATTGTGCTTTTGTGGGGACAGATGGGATTCGTTCTTTGCCAAACCTCACTCCACTCTTCATCACTATTGATCCAGAGAGAGACACTAAAGAAGCAATTGCCAGATATGTTAAAGGTACGGTTCTGACATGCTTTACCTTGCAACTCTGTATGAACAGAATAATTTTTAAATGGGGGGGGGGGATCTTTTGAACCATCAGTTTTAAGTGCAATCTCATTCAGTTGGTTTTGTTTTTGTTTAAGAGTTTTCACCCAAGCTGATTGGATTGACTGGTACCAAAGACCAAATAGATGACGTGGCTCGAACCTACCGTGTCTATTATAGCTCTGGCCCAAAAGATGAAGATAACGATTACATAGTGAGTACAGCACATGCGTGTGATTTTCTAATTATCTTATGGATTGTAACGGCTGGGAGAAGTTATATGGAGGTGTGTCAGCTCTGCACAAAAATAGCAAACGTTATGGTGTTAAAGGTAAGTGCAGCAGATTTAGTGGAGTTTCTCATACAAAGTGCTGCTGGAGATGTGAACAGAGGAGAACTGAAAAAGGTTGATATAAGAAGGAAAAGTTGCCAAACAGCACAAATTCAAGACAATTCTGGGTATTTTTGGGACTTATTTACAGCAGCCGGAGAACAATAGGGTTGTACCTTGAACATTTCTGAATAGGGTGAGACTAAGATATAGAAGACCAGCAAATGCAATGGGCCGATGTGGGGCTGGTGGGAGACACTAGAGAAAAACACGATATAGTTTGTTCCTGTGATGAATGCCCTATTTTATTGTTTCCCTATTTTTTTTGTCTTTTTTTCTTTTGTTGTTTCCTTACATTTTTAACTTCTCAGAAGCTCCTGTTCAGCAACCTGAAAGCTACTGCCACATAGCTTTTGTTCTCTACATGTTTGAAAAACATTATTCCCAGACAGTTATGTGCTGGATGTGGTTTGTCCTGTCTTCAGAAGTTATTTTGAGTGGCGATACACTACTGTCAGCTGCAGGCTAGCAAACCATCTGTATATTCAGAGGCTGGGATCAAGTGACTAGATGGTTCGTACTCCTCTAATGAGATAACTTGATGACATCAAGCCAATACTTTTTAAGCCCAAGCCTGTAAGGCAGTGGTTCTCGCACATTTCACACTGGGACCCACTTTTTAGAATGAGAATCTGTCAGGACCCACTGGAAGTGATGTCATGATTGGAAGTGACATCATCAAGCAGGAACATTTTTAACAATCGTAGCCTGCAACCCTACCCAGACTTACCCAGGAGTAAGTTTCATTTACTATCATTGTTAAAAGAATACACATAGTAGCTTGTTAAAAGTACAGGTCTGTAACGTTTCCCCAAATGCAGTCACATACCATGGTAGCATCAAGTCTAATATATTAAAAATAAAATATTGAGATGAATGGGGACCCACCTGAAATTGGCTCACGACCCACCTAGTGGGTCCCGACCGACAGTTTGAGAAACACTGCTGTAAGGAGTATGTGTGTTCTGCCTGGTCCTGTTATGAATGCGGAAGGGCACAATCCAATGTGTGCCTTAGACTGGTGCAAGTCCCTTGCACTGACCCAGGAGGGTCACAAACATGCTGTAAAGCACGTTTGTACCACAAGAGTCAGCTGGGCTGGCGCAGGGATGCACACTGGCCCGCAGAGGCTGAATTCAGCCTCCGAGTTGGCAGGGAGGGTTGTGTCAGCCAAACTCGGTTGATGCAAGAGTCTGGGGAGGGCAGGGAGGAGACAGGAGGGAGGTGTTCCAGGGCGGGTGGAGGACAGGCGGAGGTCCTGGGGACGGGCAGGCAGGGAGCAGGAGGCGGGACTGGGACCTGGCAGTTATGCTGGATCCCAACTCCATTCCCTGAGCACCTCTGGAGGTGGCACAAGTCCGAGGAGACCCATTGGGGCTGCGGTGGCTTACCTGGGCGTAAGGGGAAGAGTTTCCCCTTACCTCCAACTGAGCAACTTTGGGCCCCTGTCTTGCGCTGGATATGGTGCTAGTCTCCTGACTTGCCTGTTCCAGTGCAAGACAGGCTTGTGCTGCACAACTGGCACCTAGAAACACACTCTGTAAGTGTAGAAGACCAGGATTCCTTTGATGTAAGTTGCTAGTTCTAGGATTCACTTCTACCTAGATTGCATTCAGGGAATTTTATTTTCATCTGTTTGCCATCCAGCCTGCTCGCAAACCTCAGGAGATTACCCCAGCAGGAGGACTATGTGGGTTGTCTTTTGAATTGTACCCCAGCACCATCTGCTGGGTGTTACTGGATACTGCAACCATTTGATCAATTTTATCAGAGGCATGTGGTGGGTTACTGTGAGGTGAAGCTGGACTAGATGGGCCCTTAGCCTGATCCAGCAGAGCTTATGTTCTTAAACCTTGTGTTTTCCAACTAAGCATCTTCCCTCAGCCTGGCTGTACTTTTACTACCCACCTTTCTTTTCCCATTTTGTTAATTCCTTTTCTTTTAGACTTGTAATACGCTATTTTGACAACCTTGTCTGTCTAGTCCATGTTAACAGGTAATTCAGTAGGTTTCATGTCTCTTTGCCCTGCAGATGAGCTACTGTGGGTTTGATTTTTAATTAAAACTCCTGGGGTTCATTGCTTCCTGGGAGGATTTTTTCCCCTCAAATAAGCCCCCCCCCCCCCGCGACCTGATCTCTGTAGTCACAAACTGTTGTAGCGGATGCAATTTACCAAGATTTTTTCCCCGTTTAGCTGTTGGTCCAATCAAGGGAAAGCAACAAAAAGGAAGGGATGTGTAGGTACTAACCATTACTCTCCTTGGTCAGCCTGCCTTCTTCTCAGGCTTCTCTTTCCCTGACCAGTTCCTAAAAAGAGAAGTTTCTATGTGAAACGGCAATGTTTTTCATCTGGCATACCCATCTCGTGGAATACTAGAGCTCAACAGTCTCCTTTTATAAATGTGCAGAGGAGCAATAGCTGAGAGTTACTGAGAAGCTTGACTGGAAAATAACTTTGAGTTAGCGGTAGACCTGAAAAGGAGCATTTGGGGTTGATGTTGCTGCTTAAGATAAAGCTTCTAGGATTCCTTTCTCACATTACTCCATCTTGATAACACTGCCGTGCTTGATAAACTTTGGTATACAGCCTTATTATCTAACTTTTCTTGACTGTCTGAAATGAGCTCTGTGTGGGGTGTTATTTGTTATTCAGGCTATTCAGATCAGCAGACGTTGGCCTTATATAGCCAAGAGAGGGAGCCAGATAGCAAGTGATGCATGTCTTTTTCTTCAGTCCTCAGTCACTGTTTGAGCAGAACTGTGTTATTGACAGAGATCCCTGTCTGCAAATCCTACTATTTAAGTGTCAAATATTTGTTGACTCCCAGAAGACAGACAAAATCCCTACATGTGATCTTGATCAGTCAAACCTTTCAGTACCTTTTGGTAGGTCCTCCTTGTGCTGGTGGTTCCTCCTAAGGTTTAGGAGGTATTACCTTGGCAGCAGTAGCAGCGCTCTCCTCAATAGCTGGTAGCAGCTGATGTTTTTGTTCCAGACAAAATGTGTTCTGGGGAATTGAGTGGACAGAATCATGGCTGCCAGCAGCTGGCCCAGTCTGCTCTGGGTAGAGGGGCCCAATGGCAGGCATGGGCCTGAGAGTGAATGGGGAAGCTGCCTGAGAATGCTGTTTGTTGATATTGAACTATTAATGAAAAAGTGACATGAAATTGACTTTTATGTAACATGGACTTAAAGCTGGTATTGATTAGAAAGTAACTCCTGAAGCAGCATCCTCATTTTCTTAAACACTTCAGGGCTGTTCTTGTTGGATAGCCTCTCTGCAGTCTTCCTGAATGTCCCGTCAAAGGATGGCTAAGAACTCTGCAGTGTCTGAAATAAAATTTGCAAAAAGGGCTCTTGAATGTTCCTGCTTTGAAGAACAATTCCTAGAAGTGGCCAGTGAGCTGCAGTGGGAGAGAGCCAGCCATTTTTTCTTCGTATATTCCCAATTTAGCTAGATGCAGAGAAGAGGTCTGTTCTCAGCCAGAGGTGTTTTTTTCTTTTTCTTTTTTGCTAAAGCACCTGGCAGGGAATGGGACCAGAGCAAGAGGTAACCTTGTTTGTCCTGAGTAGGTGGTGAAGAATGCTAAGTCTTGGAACCGGCCATCTTGTATACTTAGAAATATTTAATCTGCCATTCACTTCTATGACGTTTCTCTCTCCCACAGTGGTTTGACTGCTTTCACGGTTCTTTCATGTGATCTATTTATGGCTCAGGTTTTAAAAAGAAATTCTCACATTTCTGTAGTAAAGGACCACCATGCCTGAGGTATTTCTAGGCTGTATGCAGGTGCTGGTTTTATGAAGAAATCTAAACTGGAGTGGCAGTTTGATCAAGTGTCCTAGAACAGGCCAGTTTCTGTGGAATAGCCTTGTCTTGCTAACCTCTATTCATAACCAATTGTTTTGTGTATTCTGTAGGTGGATCACACCATCATAATGTACCTTGTTGGACCAGATGGGGAATTCGTTGATTATTATGGCCAAAACAAGAAGAACTCTGAGATCTCTGCATCGATTGCTGGGCACATGAGACAATATAAACTGAGCTAAAGTGATGGGAAGTGTCCTGCTAAAAGACAAGCAAGTTGCTAATCAGTCAGGTATATTCCATGCTGCTAAATGCAGCTAGTGATATGCCACCGAGATCTGATGAATTGGATGAAGTGTTGTGCAAGTAATCTGACTTGGCACCTTCCTTATGGGTTTAAATCTGTAGTTAAGACTATGCCCGTAGGCTAAGATTTATCTGGATTAGAAAAGGTGCCAGATATCATTCAAATACTTGACTGAACATTTTGCTTTGAATGTGCCTCAACTCCTTTTCTTTCTTAAAGGCCTTTGGAATCAACACAGGTCAAAGGATCCCAGAGAAAGGATCAATGTTATTGAATGTCAGTGACTTGAAATTTTCCCCTTCCCTTCCAGTGTATTTTCTTGTCATCCTAATTAGGGCATATGCAAAGTGGGATGCTAAATTCAACAGCAGTAAAGATGCATTCATGTGACCAGTCTAGGTATCTGCATATTATTTGGCTAGGACCTATGGTTTCAACATCACATCCAAGCAGCATTCTTCCAACAGCAGTTGAAATGTTTTGTAATTCTTTGAAGTGGCTAAAGCAGGTTGTAGCATGGTCGTGGAGCATTAAGTATAATGTAGTACTCGTGACTAAATATTTTTTAAATAGCGGGATTATGGTTCTGGTAAAAATGCATTCAGTGCGCAAATAATGAAATAAAGTGAAATAAATTTGGAGCCTGTGTCATTCTCTTGAAAATTCACATCATGTAATGCTCTTAAAAGCATAAATTGCCTGCCTCTAGGATTTTCTGTATTTTGTCAAAATTCTACTTGAGATAAAATCATTGGTCTCAGAGCTGTTCACCAGATACTGTGCAAGTTTAGTTTGTCAAACAGCTAAATAAGTGAGCCTTTAGACGGATTTTGAAGCTGTGGAAGCATTTGTTATACTGTCCTATTTAGATACGCCTTGCAGAATGTAGATCATGTTCGTAGTGAGCAAATGGTCTCGTTGAAAGAATTTTTAACACCATTTGAGTAATTAGATTAGCTAAATGTTTCCCTGGTAAGTAGTGGTATATGTGGTTCAAACTAGGGGCCGGCTGCTCTCCCCCTCCCACCGGGTACTTGAGAACACATAGATTTCTCTGTTTTGGTCAGCCTTGTCTGGAAGGGAGGAGTTTCATTTGGAATGTGTCTTAGTAGGTGTGTATTTTTTTTTCTCCCCCCCCCCCCCCAGGAGGAAGCGTTGTAATGTAAGTAGATTCCCATGGAACTGAAATATCCTCTCTGTTTCTGAGATGCCTCTTAGATTAAACAAGATTTTGCTTTTTTCCCCTAAGTGTCCACCAAGAATTTCCTTGGGTCAGTTTGCACCAAGTGCCTTTGTGACTTTGGTAGAATTTAACCTTCATTCTCAGCTGTTAAGAACTGTTCAATGCAGAGGCAGCTCTTTCCCTTACTTTACATAGAATGTGTCTGCAAATCACTAGAAAAGCAAATACCCCAAGACATGCAAAATAATAAAGTGCATTGACTGATTTATCCTTTTTAGAGGGAAAGCAAGACTGTGTGCATATGCATGCCGGAGAAGTCTTTCCTGAAAATGTGAAAAGGTCCCAAACAAAATCTCTTTTACTGGTATCCTTAGAAAACGTCACTGCTCCCACAAATGATTTGCAAGGTAAAATGAACAAAGGAAATGAATTCTCATAGGAAACCACCTGCAAAGTGGCAAATTGTTTAATGGAAAGGCAGCACAGTATGTTTTGATAACCTCTTCATCACGTAAAAATTGGATTGGATTGGACTGTGACCTTTTTGCAAGCTTTCTCTAGAAAGATATCTTTTGAAATAGGTACTTAACTGAGAAGGCTTCAGAAAGCAGAGAGGTCCTTTTAGAGAGAGGTTCCAAAAAAGCATATGCTGGCAAAAATCAAATTCTTTTGCTCCTGATCAAGATGTTATCAGATGCCCTAGACTTCCTTTGATTTCCTGTTCTCCTAAATAAGCCATTCTGTCTTGTATTAACTTGAGGCTTATCTCCTCTGTTTAAGATAAACTGCTCCCAGATTAAACCAGGATTTAACTGAAGCCTCTTGGTTTGCACCTGTGCACAAACCATAAGCCAGTGTAGATCAGGTCAGGGATGTAACATGCTTGCTCCTTCACTTTCAGTAGCCAAGCAGCCCATAGCAGCTTGAAGTGTCAAATGCTGTATAGTGCTCTTTCCTCAAAGCATTTTTAGTTGTGTTCTTCTCTATGATACCCATAGCAGCATATATTTAGAATGTAAAATAACTGATGCATGAGTTCTGAGCCTGTGGTTTTGATGATGTTGTCTGATCCACGTGCAATGCACAGAGGGGTTGGTAGGTGTGTGTCCAAAAGCAACAACCATTTCTGGAACAAATACTGTACTTTAAATGCTATCAATCACTGGTGTGTGTAGGAGATAATTTTAGTGCTTACACTCCAGTGCTGTACAAAACAATATACAGTGTAATGCTCAATGCGCCTAATGAGTGCTTCTAAGTCAGGATATTTTCTAAGCTTCTAAGAACAGGACTTTTTCAAAAGGGAATGAGGCAGAAGGATGGATCAATATGCTGACCAGACAGGTGACAGAAAGTAGCCAGGTACAGTTGACCCCCATTTTGTTAAATGGAGATACTGCTGTTTAACATTTCTGACTCAGGTGTGGGTTGAAAGAAGAGAACTGGACTATTGTGATAATCAAAAAACAGCACATGGGAAAATATTTTTAAGCCTGCCTGTTTACACTAATATGCAGTTTATCATATGAAAGGTACTGACAAATGAAAGAGTGGTCATTTCAGGATATCCAGACTTGCAAATGGAGCTGGGATCTTGGTGCCTTGGCAAGATGCTGTTTGTATGTAGGTCCAAGACAAATGCACAGAGCTGTGTGCCTTTACAAAAGCAATATCCAAAGGTGTAGGGATGACATTTGGGAAGAAATGTGTGGCTTCTGAGCCTGGGCTATACTCTTTCATGGATGGGGCCAAGCTTTCCAAAATGCTATGTAGAACAGTTCAGTGCCGTTGTGCTAGAGATTATGGTAGCGTGTGAAACACTCCCTGTAGCCCCTACAAGAGGACAAGAAGAAACCAGAATTGTGCTGTAGGAAGGCAGAATGTAGTAGTTCTAACAAATCCCAGCCATGGCACTGCTGCCATAGCACCTGTCTCAGGTGCTTTTCCCCTTACCTTTGGGCATCAGAATGTCCCTGGTTGATGATGAGCATGAGGATTGTTTAAAAAGATGCCCATGAATGCTTCATGCTCTTCTAGTGAGAGGGAAATAAGAGTGCCTACCATAGTGCCCATAAAAAGCTGATCAATGTGACAGTCTTGATAAAGAATAGCTTCTTTAGTGGGTGGGAGCTGGAGGGGTGCCTGTTCTTAAGCCAACCACCTAATTCCTGCTCTCTGCCCTTTAGAGTTTCACTTTTGTCAGCACTTTCTTGGCTTGGGCCATTGGGGATCTTCTTACACTAAGGAACAACTGCTGCATTCCAAGGGGGAAAATGGATTCCTTCTGGCACGCCTTCCACTTTCCATAATGTGCTACAAATAACTAGGGAGTCAAAGTCAGTGGGAAGGAGACAGATCCTTTCACTGCTCTTTGTCTGCCAGAGTCATACCTTTGAGCACTCAAAACCATTAAGCAATGTGGAAAAGTGGACTGATACTCTTGCCAACAGTGGAGAAAAGTCCACAGATTACAAGCTGGGTATGTGCAAACTTCTGGTTTTAGAAGTAGGCTACCTCAGAATGTCAGGTAAAAGAGACTGGCAACAGGATGCAGGTATCTTGTCCTGAGTGCTTGCTGAGGCATCTGGTGCACCACCGTGAGATACAGGAAGCTGGTTTAGCTGGGCCTTTGACCTGATCCAGTGGGGCTCCTCTTATGTTCTTGTGCTGCACTGCTGTAGTACTGACATTTCTGTTACAACTTCAGGTTTTATTTTTGAAAATTCTGCTACAAACATTCTGCTACAAACTGACTGAGGGTCCATCCAACTTTCTAGCACTGATGCAGCCACAACGCTGTCCAAAGGAAAGGGAGCAAATATTCCTTTACCTTGAGGAGGCTTCTGTGACTGCCCCGCCATCACAGGATGCAGTTCCTGCACCATTGACGTGGCTTCATCAATGCTGGAAAGCTGGAAAGGATTGGGAGCTGAAGCTACTATTCTCAATAAAGATGTGAGGAGCATAGGTGTTTCTATAGCTCAGCAGTTCCCAAACTGAGCTGTGGCTCCATGGGGAGCCACAGAGAGCAGCCAGCAGAGCCATGGACTCCTTGCAAAAAAACCCTCCACGCTATACAGTGTATAGACTGTAGCCCTAAAGGGGAGCCACGGCCAATGGCCCAGTAGGTCAAGGGAGCCACTAGTCAAAAAAGTTTGGGAATCACTGCTCTAACTTGATGACCGGGCTGAGTTCCTTGGCAAAGACATTAATGTTCCTTGGAAAGAATTTTAACATGGTATTGGTATTAAGCCATTCTGCCATAATAAGTAATTCTTACTCTCCACAGCAAACAATTCTTTGCACTGAAGACAAATGTTTGCATTTAATCAACTTGCTCTGTGCTTATTCTCTCCCTCCACTCCAATACAGTTTCACTAAGAATGGATGGGAAAATCCTATTTGATTCAAAAGTTTTCACCAACAGAAGTTGGTCTTCAAATATATTATTTATTCTCTATTGCATTCATGGCAACAGAATAGCAGTACTGTGGTATGTAAAATAATTTTGAGCAGCTGAAGATTTGAGTATGACATTGCTGGGTTTATTTTGTTTGTAGAAGCCAAAGCCATAGACTCAGTGTAGACATATGCAGACATAATTCAAAATGTGAAAAAGCCATAGATAAAGGCAAAAGGTATAATTAGCCAATGAGTTGATAGCTGTTCACTCTTTAGTTTCCATGCCCCTTTGTGCTATATTGTACCATATTTACAAATGTGTATTACTTTTTTTTATATCATATCTTGAAATTGGCTACCAGGGTTAATGACTTGGAGCAGTTCTGGAACTATTTCAGAGGCTTCTTTTTCCTGTTGTATGTGCCACAGAGTGATCCATTATGGTTGGCAACCTCGAAAGACTATGGTATAAGCCTACAGCACCTAGTATTCTCAGGTGGTCTCCCATCCAAGTACTAACCAGGCCTGACCCTGCTCAGCTTCCGAGATCAGACAAGATCAGGGTAACAGTTGCTTGATCCATTATGATCCTCTTGATAATAATGAAATCTTTTTCTTTAGAAGTGCCATGCCATTTCATCAGTCATGCATAGGAGTAGTTGCTTATTAATAATCATATTGATTGTTGTCAATAAAGCCTTTTGCTATTGTCTGAGAAAAAGACACAAGACTGCAGGCAAAACACTGGCAATAGTACTTGAAAAGTAATGCTTGTTGCATTTCAGAAAGTATTTGAGAGAATTGGCCATACTGCATACAGTATCTGGTGAGTAAATAAGCTGCTCAAAACAATAAAGGGAACACTTAAACAACACATCCAAGATCTGAATGAACGAAATATTCCTATTAAATGTTTTGTTCCTGACATAGCTGAATGTGCTGACAACAAAATCACACAACAACCATCAATGGAAATCACATTTATTAACCCATGGAGGTCTGGGTTTGGTGTCATACGCAAAATTGAAGTGGAAAAACATACTACAGGCTGATCCAACTGCGATGTAATGTCCATACAGCAAGTCAAAATGAGGCTCAGTAGTGTGTGTGGCCTCCACGTGCCTGTATGACCTCCCTACAACACCTGGGCATGCTCCTGATGAGGTGGCGGATAGTCTCCTGAGGGATCGCCTCCCAGACCTGGACTAAAGCATCCACCAACTCCTGGACAGTCTGTGGTGCAACGTGGCGCTGGTGGATGGAGCGAGACATGATGTCCCAGATGTGCTCAATTGGATTCAGGTCTGGGGAACGGGCGGGCCAGTCCATAGCATCAATGCCTTCATCTTGCAGGAACTGCTGACACACTCCAGCCACATGAGGTCTAGCATTGTCTTGCATTAGGAGGAACCCAGGACCAACCGCACCAGCATATGGTCTCACAAGGGGTCTGAGGATCTCATCTCGGTACCTAATGGCAGTCAGGCTACCTCTGGCGAGCACATGGAGGGCTGTGCGGCCCCCAAAGAAATGCCACCCCACACCATTACTGACCCACTGCCAAACCGGTCATGCTGGAGGATGTTGCAGGCAGCAGAACGTTCTCCCTGGCGTCTCCCGACTGTCACGTCTGTCACATGTGCTCAATGTGAACCTGCTTTCATCTGTGAAGAGCACAGGGCGCCAGTGGCGAGGTTGCCAATCTTGGTGTTCTCTGGCAAATGCCAAACATCCTGCACGGTGTTGGGCTGTCAGCACAACCCCCACCTGTGGACGTCGGGCCCTCATACCACCCTCATGGAGTCTGTTTCTGACTGTTTGAGCAGACACATGCACATTTGTGGCCTGCTGGAGGTCATTTTGCAGGGTTCTGGCAGTGCTCCTCCTGTTCCTCCTGGCACGAAGGCGGAGGTAGCGGTCCTGATGCTGGGTTGTTGCCCTCCTACGGCCTCCTCCATGTCTCCTGGTGTACTGGCCTGTCTCCTGGTAGCGCCTCCATGCTCTGGACACCACACTGACAGACACAGCAAACCTTCTTGCCACAGCTTGCGTTGATGTGCCATCCTGGATGAGCTGCACTACCTGAGCCACTTGTGTGGGTTGCAGACTCCGCCTCATGCCACCACTAGAGTGACAGCACTGCCAGCATTCAAATGTCACCCAAACATCAGCCAGAAAGCATAGGGACTGCAAAGTGGTCTGTGGTCACCACCTGCAGAACCACTCCTTTATTGGGGGTGTCTTGTTACTTGTCTATGATTTCCACCTGTTGTCTACTCCATTTGTGCAACAGCATGTGAACTTGATTGTCAATCGGTGTGGCTTCCTAAGTGGACAGTTTGATTTCACAGAAGTGTGATTGACTTGGAGTGACATTGTGTTGTTTGAGTGTTCCCTTTATTGTTTTGAGCAGTTACATCACATAAATGTCTATAAAAGTGTTGTGGGAGAGGGAAATGAGAAGGTATGCAACTTTTAGTTTGAACCAGATGGAAGGCTGCTTTGCTGGCCCTGCCCACTTAAAAAAAAATATTTCAGGAGGGTATAATATGCAGGAAGAGGAAACATAATGTCATGGGGGTCTACATGAAACAGATACAGACTATCTGATACCTTAACAATATTATTTAGTTTGCTGATGATTTTGCAGAATTGTTGATGATAAAATCTGTTGAAAATGGCAAGGACAATGCTGTAACGTTTGGTGAGGATGGACCAAATGAGGATGAGGTGAGGATGGACCAAATGTCCATTTAAGAGAAGCTGTTGAGATGGTAGATATTTTATTTCAGAAACTAATGGGTGAATTGTGCGCTTATAAGTAAATGCTTCTCATTGTGAGAAGTAAGATGATCACAAAGATGTGAAAGACTTGGTCTAGAATTAAGGATGAGTCTAATATTTCTGTTTGAACACACATGATTTGGAACAAATGTTAAATTAAATTGGATTTAAATCAATATTTTTCCTTTTAAGTTGCATCTCTAGAATCTTCCTGTGATGCAGATTGACATGGAATAATAGGGAGGCATGGAATAATAGGAAGAAAATCTTATCATGGAATGGGTTTTCAGGCCATTGTGAGCTTGTTAAAATTGACCACTGCAATTTTTAAACTTTTGTTTTTTTGGCTTGTGATCTACACACACTGATTGTCACAAAAGTTGGAAAAGAGGTGGAAACATTTGGAGCCTGATCTTAGAGAAGGATTTTTTTTTTTCAAAAGTGACCCCTAAATTGGCTTTGCCAAATTTATCTGGTTGCTGAAGGTTTCTGAAGGTGTGGAAATACAGGGTTGATAGATTTACTACACTTCCTCTTACATAGTACATTATTGGACTACTGTACTGGATGATAAAATAAAAGACGGGTTATGATCTACAGAACCTTTAGACCCATTACCTGTCTGGTCTAGTAATACACCTTTTGTCAACAACCTATTTAATAAAGCTAGATTTTCTGTCTCAGTCCTTTCTAAGTATTCCCATCTCACTTCTGTTCTTCATTTAGTGCTGAACAGTTCCCATCCCCTTTTCATTCATTTCCTGATTTCTAGATGAAATTTCTAGATGATTTCTAGATTTCATTTCCTGATTTCTAGATTTCATTTCCTGATTTCTAGATGAAATTCAGTATTTGTTTTCAAGCCTTGCTTGTTGCTGATCTCATCTGTCTTCTCCCAGGCTTGTGAAAGCAGGCCCCAGAACTTTCTCTGTAATGGTACTGATCAGGTACTCTCTCTTGAGTAGAGATGTTGACAATAGCTTCCATTACTTCGCACCTACTGAAGCACCCATTGCCTCACATAAATTACATGGCTTATCAAAAGGGAAAAGCATAGTGGACAGATTTTTGGGGGAAATGTGTGTCCTTTCATATTCCAGCTAGTCTCAGTCAGTTGTTTTCAGCTACTATTGTGTAGCTGTGTTTCTACAACTCTTTTCATATTATTGTAAGCAGACCATGGAAACGCCCACAGAAAAACTTCAATGATGTTTTCAGATCGAGTCTAAACCATCTACAATAACTGCGACCCTTGAAATGGTTGGTGTGAAGCTACCAGCAGGTTACAGGACACTTGTGATTAGGTGTTCCAATGAACTGCAGTGATGATTGGGATAAATGGCACTCGTACTTGAGCAGTATCTTTTACCATCTACAGAAATAAATTGTTAGCAACAGCTTCTGCCCACTCTAGCATTGTTGGCATCTACACAGCAGCAGCCCTATCTTGTATGTCAGTACCTTGTTTCCTCAGCCTGGCAGCAAATAGGCCTTCCATGTAGATAATGTCAATTTCTGCAAAGGTGCATCAGCCACTTGAGAGGGCTCTGAGAAACAAGAGAGCACAAAGTGTAGAGCTGTAGAGCAAACACTCCTAATTAACGCAGGATCAAATGTGCCTAGGGAAATCTTCCAAGTGAAAGGGGACATGGGATAACTGTAATCCTATTTCCAGGCTGTATCAAACTTTGCTTTATAAGAAGGCAGTAGTATGAGAGAGCCTTTATGGGATGCGAGAACAAGTTACCTACGAAACCACATAACCACACAATCTTTTTCACTTTTGGTATTTCACTGGCTTTTTTGATACTTTTAATGTAAATGGAAATAATGTTTTATGTCATTCTCTTAACTTTTCTGTCCGTTCAGTACTATCTTAGACCTGAGTCCGAATCTGATTTTGCCACGTCACTGGATTGAAATGGCAAGTTCCCAAATTTATGTTATAAGTCCTTGTAAGGAAAGGCTGGGAGGGGGGGCTGGCTGGGGAGGCAGAGCCCAATCCTGAGCTCACACCACCGGTGCTCCACCGGCAGTGAGTGTTGCAAATGTGCTGAAAAGTATGTTTGCAACCCTTGGTGCTGGTCCAGTGCCAGTACTAGCTCAGCGCCAGTGGATCACCGGTGCCCCACGGCTTGGTGGTCATGCGGACCACTGGGCGGCTGAGAGGTGAGTGGAGGTGTGGGGAGTAGGCATTCTGGGATGGGGGGAGTTGGAGGGTGGGCAGGGAGAGGGCAGGGAGGAGGTGTGCTGGGAGGAAGGAGTGGGGTGGCAGAGAGGCAGGACTTTTGGAGCTCTGCTTCACAAAATTCTGAGCCTCCATGTTGGGTCCGCTGCCCAACACAGAGGCTCTTGATTCTAGGGCAGCCCATGGATTGCCGTAGAATCAAGGCACCCCATTGCAGGACTACTCGCCTTACCCTGGGGAAGGGGACAAAAGTCCCCTTCTCCCGAGATACCTCCAGTGCTGCCGGTTGTGCTCAAGTTGCCGCGACAGCAATTTTTGGCGCCACAGCAGCCCCGGACTCCGGTGCTCCAGAGGATTAAGAATAAGATTAGGCTGGCAGTCTCTAGTGTTTAGAGGCTAGGACAGGTGCTTTGAACCTTTCTGAGGGCATCTGCCGAAATTGGCAATAATCTTCTGAAAAATTCTCTTGCATGCTCATGGTAATCTCGAAAATCAGAAAATAATAATAATGTTTGTATTTCACAATTTTTTTTAAGGAGAAAGAACGAAATTCTTGAACAGCCCCATCCTTTGGCATGTTCCCATCATTTTACTTACCAAGTTGTATGTGATCTGCAGCCTGTGTGGTCCATGCCGCTTCTGCTTGAAATGGAAATGATGCAGTTTGGGTTCCCAGCCTGCTCTGCTACTGCCCGAATCAAACAGGAGTGAACCAGTCAAGCTGCGGTAAATTGGCTGGCCTGGTTCACACCACCCTTGTTTGATACGAGCAGTAGCAGCAGTAAATCAACTAAAAGGAAGGGGAGGCTCCAGGTGACCTGGAGTGCGGCAGTTTTTTCCCGCTTTTTCTTCCAGCACTGGAAGAACAGGAATAAACCCGGAGAGTGAATTTTAAAAGTGTATGTGTGCACACAGCCACCCTCCCCCCCCCAGCTTTGGCAGCTTGAAAATGGACCAAGAGACTGACCTGAAGGAGTGGGCCAGCAATAAGTCATTGTCAAAGCAGGCTTCAGTTCAGTGCTGTAAATATCTTGGAACAAGGATTAAGATTTTTGTATTTATGCAGCGCCTAAAATAGCAGAGTCCGGATGATGCCTTTAGTAATAATAGGAATACAGAATAAGTGAAGGCTCTGTGCATTTCCAAGTGTTTTCGTTTGGATGCTATTTATTTTTAATACTCTATTTTAAAATCTTTTAAAAATATGCATGCAAAATATCATCTTTTGAGAAAAGTTGGCCCCCTGTGCCCCCCATGGTTAGCCCATGCCATCCCGCGCAAGGGCAACATAACAGGAGCGCCTTTGGAATGAGATGTCGCAGTTCCATTTGTCTCCTTGAGAAGCAATTGCATTCCTGGTATGCAGCACAGCGCGCCAAAAAAAGGGCCTTCTCCAATGGAATGACAATGCTCCAGCACAAGACTCAAAGGCTCGAGACATTCCAAAGGAGAGGGACAGCACAGGTGGGCATCTTTGCAGCCAGCCAATCCGGAAAGAGGAGGGCAGCAGGAAAACACACTTTTATGGGGATTTCAAAATAGACTCAAGGGGAATGCCAGAACTCAGTGTGTTGTGCTATGTACGGCTGCAAGAACAGGACAAGGATTGGCATACTGAATTGAATAGGAAATAGTACCTGTTACTAGGAGTTTGAGTATCTGCTGTATGTGAGACAACAAATATCTCCTATATGTTTATCTCCTAACATATAATTTAAGAGTTCTTCCTGAATTGGGAATTTTATACTGAATGTTCTCATGGCAGTCTGGTAAGAAAAGGGTTCTAACAACCCAATCCTATCTTCACCCCCCACTCCCGCTGGTGCACCAAAAAGGGACACGCTATATCCGGGGATGGGGGGAGATAGATATTTCTGCAAACAAATCTATATGTAATTCTAGTGGCTAGAATATGTGATGAAGTCTGGAACATCCCTTATAACATGGTCCCTCGGTATCTGTGGGGGATCATTTTAGGATCTGTTCCAAGACTCCTGCTGGTTGTTTAACTTCTACAGTGGGGCTCCTTATCCATAGGCTCAACATCCACAGATTTGAGTATCCGTGAATGCTGAGCCTGTGGCTGGAGGGTCTCAGACGACTTCCTGGACGCAACCGGAAGTAGCCTCCCAGAGCCTCAGAAATTCTTCCAGACACAACCAGAATGCACTTCCAGTCGCATTAAGGAGGTCCTCTGAGGCCACCCGTGGGCGTGGCATCTGCGCATGCTCAAATCCATGGATGCCAGGCCCACAGATAAAGAAGACCCACTGAAGAAGTTAAAACACCCAACAGGAGTCTTCAGATATTCACCATTATAGCTACCTGTGCAGCAGTGCATACTTTGGCCCCGTGTGTGTGTCTGTTTCAACCCTCTATGTCACCCACACAGCTTCTTGCTTGCTAGTCCTTTAGCTCTGTATTACAACTCCTACCTTGCAAACACAGGATATACCCTGTATATCCTGCAGACACACACCAGTCGTCACTAAAGTGAACATATGCAGTGAACTTGAATGTAATTTCTTGAGTGGGAAGTAGGAAAGGTGAGGTTGAGCAGCCACTGCATACTTTCACATGGCAGTTTCTTGTCAAAATATTGTTATTCACAATGGGATGGACAGTTTGCCTCTGCAGGTATGCATGCATGGGCCTGAGAACTCACAGCCCAGTCCTGAGTCGCGCAGGGCTGCAATGGTGCTGAAAATGGCTGCTACCGCATCCTGTGTGCTCTGGGCAGCAGCTGCTGGCTCCTTGGGAGAAGGTGATTTTCATCCCCTTCCTCTGGGTAAAGCGAGTAGCCCCACAATCGGGCTAATTGATTCACCACCAACCCAAAGGTCAGTGGTGAATAGAAGAACCTCCATGTTGGGCGGTGAGCCTGATGAGGAGGCTCTGGATCTGGTGGAGCTTTGCTCCACCAGTCCTGCCTCCCTCCCCCCAGCACACCTCCCCCTGCCCCCTCCCCGGAATGCCTCCTCCCCACCATGTCCCCACCCTCCACCCATTTCCCGCCTGCCCGATACGCCGCGTCCCTGCACGCCTCCACTTACCTCTGCTGCTCTTATGGCATGTTTTCAACAGTACGTGCCAGTGGTAAGTCAGCACGCACTGTCAGGATTGGGCCCTCAGTAATGCCAAATTATCAACCTTTTCTCGAGCTGATAAAATCACTTACCACCAGCTTTATTGATTCATCTGAATGCTTAGGAATAACATGAACCCAACTTCACAGGGACACTTCAACAGTGAGTTGCAGACTGTTACCCCAAGATAAACTGTGGACCATTTTATTATGTGAAATTTAATTTAAAAATAATTTATTAGAATTTTACAACCAGTCTATGTCACAGAGTGAAGAATTATACCTGTCCTAGTTACCTTTCATAAAACACAGGAGAAAATCTATAAGAACATGATCATTTTCTGTTTAACTGTAGTATTGGTTTTGTCCTATACAAATGTTGTCTTTTGTTTGTTTGTTTTAAGTGCCTTTATATCAATATCTGAGTCTCAGGTATATTCTAGACAGGTGCTCTTTAATTGTCTGTTCCTTTGTCACATTTCATTTCAAATGTTTGCAGGGATCTGTTGAAACAGAACCATAGCTCTGGCAGATTATTGCGGAGTAGCCTGCCATTTAGTTCTGCTCAAATTATCTGCATTTTAGGAGACCATGCAGGAGTTTAATTTGTTTTAAACAAAACGTGGGTTCAGTTTCACTTGACTAAGGCCCCAATCCTGAAATCTCTCAGTGCCGACACTACATGTTGCAAATGTGCTGTAAGGAGGGGCTGAGAGGAGGGGCCACTAGTGCTAGGCTAGGGCCAGTTGGCGCCGAGCCTCAGGGCTGCGTAGAGGGCCAGCTTGCTCTCCTGCAGTGTTTGCCAGCAGGAAATAGTTTAGAGGCAGGGGGAGGTGGGGTGGTTTAGAGGGCGGAGGGAGTGTGGAGGGGGGAAAATCAGGGCGGAAAAGGGGTGGGACTGGCAAAGCTCTGCTCTGTCGTATTCTGAACTCTGTGTCATGCTGAAAAGTCCAACACAGAGTCCAAGTCTGCGCCAGCAAAATAGGTGGTGCAGACTTGAGAAGCTCCATTGTGGGGTTTCAGGCTTTCCCCAGGGAAAGGGGATAAAAGTCCTGTTTCCCAGAGGAGACTCCCAGCAGCTTCCCAGCACCTGCTGGATGCAGCAGTAACCACTTCAGCGCTGCTCCTCCAGTGGGTGGTGGGAAGCTTACGATTGGGCTGTAATAGCACAATCCTATACGTGAAGTAAGCCCTACTATGTTTCGTGGAGCTTACTTCCAGCAAAATGGGCATAGGACTACAGCCTCAGAATAAATTCCAACAGACTTGTTTCCTACAGAGAAATTACATAAACCTTTGATCACTTACTTTGAGCAGACCACAGAAAACAGCAGTTATAGTTGTCGTTTTGTCACTGGTTGAGTTAGCTGATGCACTCAGCGGCTGAATTCACAAATGAGTGGTCTTGCCCCACTTGAGCATTTTGGATTGTTTGACTAGCAGCACAATCCTATACATGTCTACTCAGAAGTTAGTCTCATGGAATTCAGTGGGACTTACTCTCAGGAAAGAGTGTACAGCAGTGTTTCTCAAGCTGTGGGTTGGGACCCACTAGGTGGGTCATGAACTGATTTCAGGTGGGTCCCCATTCATCTCAATATTTTATTTTTAATATATTAGACTTGATGCTACCATGGCATGTGACTGCATTTGGGGAAATGTTACACATCTGTATTTTTATCAGGCTACTATAAATATGCTTTTAACAATGATAGTAAATGGGGCCCATTCCTGGGCAAGTGCGGATAGGATTGCAGCCTAGGATTGTTCAGATCCTTATTCTAAAAAGTGGGTGCCGGTGCTAAAAGTTTGAGAACCACTGGTGTATAGGATTGCAGCCTAAATTTCTGTCTGTTTAAAGCAGATGACTTTATTGTGGAGCATCTTTTGTACTCCTTCTCTTTCTAAGAAGTTCAAGTATTTGTTGCAAAATTCCTATAGGTAACACCATAAAGGGATCAAGATAAAGTGTATGTGTTGTTCATCATGTTTGATTGCAAATGTTTTTTTGCTGTAAGTACACCATAGCTGAGAGACAGAGACTTAAGTCCATTGATATTCACTGTTTTCTTTTTTTAATTTTAAAATTATTTTCCAAAATAAAAACAAACAACAAATATAAACACAAACTCAATACACAACACACAAAAAACACAAACATACCATTGAAGGGTGCAGGCAATCATATATCAATATAATCAATCAATACATATCTTCTAATCTTGTTCCTCTTCTAGTTTAACTTTTTAATATCATTTATCTATCATATCATATCCTGTATAACATATCATGTATAAAATATATTCATCTAAATGCCCTATCTTATACATCTCACTGTTTTCTCACTGCCACTGTTTTCTCACTCATCTCACTGCCACTGTTTTCTTTTTTGCTGGAATGTGACTATGTACTGTATACAGCTATCAGTCTGATGATTTGCATGTGTTTTTTTTCCCCTCATTAATTCCTCTCTAAGCAGGAATTTTTTGACAAGTGGTCAATACTCCCATTCATAATCTACACAATCTATTGTACCTAACATTGGTTAGGTCATGAAGGACCTTGCCTTAAACCAGGGAGCTGAGCTAGATTAGGGTTGTTGTTCTAAGTACGCTGACCTGTGAGTAAGCCCCTCTGAACCCAGTAAGACTTGCGTCTCTGTAAACAATTATAGGGTTGCAATGTATATCCTTTTTGTGTTTTGAAGCTCTTTGCAAAACTCAAAAAGGAGATGTATTTATTTTTAATAAATAAAAAAATGTATTTTATTTAAATGCTGCTTTGAATGCTCAGCAGGGAGAGTAAGCGGAGTAGAAATCTGTAAATAAATAAAAAATTAATGTATTTATTTGAATTTATATATTTATAAATGGTTCATTCAGGGCTTTTCAGTCTTTATATTGCGGTCTCACTTTAGAAACAGACATGAGAGACAGTGATTTATCCAAAGAAGGTAAAGCAGAGGTGGACGTTAAGTCTGCACCAAATTCTCATGATAAACGAACTTATGATCTGATCTTAAGAGTTGTCTCACCACTGATTAACATGGGCTATGTTGACTGCTATACCAGTGCAACTTCATGCAATATTACATTAAGTCAGTGTTGGATTTCCAAGCGCATGACACCATCCCTAACATTGCTGAAGGGTGCCAGATCCATTTAGTAAACAGCTATAAACTGGTTTAAATCCATCATAACTGCTTTAAGACTGCAGCCTTAATAGCTCAATGTCATTCTCCAAAGGAACATACTAGCTATCAAGCAGTTCCATATCTCATATAACCGTTCTCTGTCGTTTTCTCCCCCTTCTGGTGGCTAGTTTCTACCAAGGGGTGGCTAACTGGTAGCCTGTGGGATAGGCGTACCAATTTTGATCAAGATAGAGTAAAAACGTTTCCCCACAATTTCAGTTGTAAGGAAAAGGGAACTATTTTAAAGTTCTAAGAAAAGGCAAAGTTCATCCAGCTCTTGTTTGAGTATGGGATGTAGATACTGTAGCTATACGTTATACTCCATGCATATGTCTGATGTGCTTCGTACCTGTGAAAGTCTTGCCCCTATGTGTCTAGAGCTACATTATAGAGCCTCACTATGAGCAAATCAGACACTGGTAGTGAAGTATGCTTCTGGCATCCAGAGTACTATCTGGACCTTCAGGAGACCCAAAGTGGCCATCCCTGGTTTATATTAGCCACATGCTTGGTACATATTTGTAATAGAAGACCCTGTCTCTCTCATAAAATTCATAGAGCTTAGTGCATATGAAAAGCAGTTGGTTCCATGTAATAGTTATGGCTGTAACACAGTACTCACTATCCTATGTGAAGGGAGGGGTGCATCTTTACTTTGTGTCTTATATCGGTTGCTGAGGTGTTTTTCTTCTTTGGAATCTGCTCCCTGATGGGCAGTATTAACCTGCTTGATTAAAGGAAAAAGGTGAGAATTGACCCCCCCCCCCCAAAGCCCCAAAAGCTCTCTGCATGTAGTGGAGAAGCCCCCTTCTCTCATTCTCTGACCTTGCCATCAAATAGCGCTGCAAAGCTCTTGTCCTCCTGTTTGAGGGCAAGCATAAAACGGATGCTTCTGGAACGTCTCAGCTTTCCAAGGATAACTAAGGCAAAAACGGCAATGCATTCAAAAGGCACTTGACTACAGAAGACTGCTGCTAAAAAAAGCCAGAGCTCATTCTCCAGGCTTGGAGGGGATTCTGCAAATTCATCTTTCATGAGAGAAGTGACCGTTTATGAACATTCTTGAGTGACCTTAAGTGAAAGTGACCTTAAGTGAAAGAATACTTCTCATTCTAGCTACAGCCAGATGACAGTGACTCCGGGTGGTACAGCTTTGCAGCCTGAAGCTTCTGTCTGTTTTACCTGCCACGGAAAGGAGTAACACTGCTGGCACAGTTGATTGATGTTTTAAAGTAGGATTGAACACACTGAATGCTTCCTGCATAGCTGGTCGGCTTAGAGTGTAGACTGAGTAATCTAAAGCTGGGAGACTGTATCCCAAGAGGGCATTACGGAACCATAATGAGCTGTCAGCTTGTCCTGGTAATATTGTTCACCAGTGATAACAACCATAATTATTTATTTTAACTTGATAGCATATGCTATTGCTAGAGGGATTTAGACTTTGGATTGCTTTCTGTTGTACCCAGACTGAAGCAAAGTACAACACAGACGCATCTGGAGTATCTCTGCTTTTCAAAGTTTACATTTTACAATCACATGTTTCTAAGGTTGCATACAGACATATGTCATTTCAGCAGTAAACATACAGTGGAAGCATACTCATTTCCATGGGGATATAAGTACAGCCTTCTCACTTGGATCAGACTCAATGGAACCTCTAGCTCTCTCTGCAAAAGCCAAATTTTTCACAGTACTTATTGGCCAATTGTGTAAATTCAGAAAGCAATCTCCTCACTTTTCAGAACATAGCAATCTCTGGATATCACTGTATACAGTGCTGATTGGCTAGTCCTTGTGTCAAAAATAAAGTCAGCGTTCTTCACTGAACAGTTTTTAAGCGTATAAAATCTTTAAGCATGTACAACTGTTTGATCAGGTAAATATGGCAGGCATTAGAAACATAACAAAAACAAAGTGAACAGGACTTACTCTTAGTGGTTCAGGATGGAGGATGAGAAGCAATGGTTGAAACCATAGGGAAGCAGATTTAGGTTCAACATGAGGAAGAATTTCCTAACTGTAAGAATTGTCTGGTACTGGAACAGTCTGCCTTGAGTTATGAGCTCTCCTTTATCGAAGATATTTCAAGCAGAGGTCAGACAGCCACCTGCCAAGAATGCTATAGGAGTTGCCTGCACTGAGCAGAGGGTTGAACTAGATGACCTCCAAGGAGCCTTCCAACCCTAGCATTCTATGAGACATAGGCAGAAGGGCAAGAAGGAATGGGAAGCTGAGACTCACAGACATGAAGGTGGGGAATAGGAAGGGTTCACTTCTGGCAAAAAAAAAAAATCAGTAATGTTTACAGATGCATCTGTAATGCACCCGAACAGTGCAATTTATTTCAATAGTTGATTCTTCAACTAGGGTTTGTGGACTAATAATGGTCTTTAGAAAATCTCTGGTGGATTCTGAGGCCATGACAAAAATATAATATAGGTAACATAGTGAAGACCATTTCCAGAGCAAACAGGGATAAATACTACTTGAAATCTCTAAATCATTGTGTCTTAGCTGACAAGCATCTGTGATGCAGAGCAATGCCAAACTAGCAATTGTTCTCTAAGAGAAAATGACTGCATTCTTCATATGTTCCAAGAACAGGAGGTGGGACAGACAGGGGAGGTCTGGGAAACATGTCACAGGGAGATATGCAATCAAACGCTTAAATTCTGCAACTCTGCAGGTCTATCAAGTGAATGGTAAGCTTTGGACTTTTTCCTAGTTCAACTTTTGTTTCTCATTAATATGCTCTAACATACAAACGGCTGCTTTCATCAGCTGTTACCGATTCCCTTTTCAGTGGTATCATAGTTGAAATTCTTTGGCATGCTTCATTAGTCCTGATGCCTCCTCAGGAGAGTGGCAAGTCAACAATAAGTTTAAAAGATAAGGGCAGAAGTGCTAATGCTAACAATAATTTGATTTTTACTAAATATTCTGCTGCAGGTACTGCACACCTTTGTGGTCGCCTTCTTATTCAATCACTCTTTTAAAACTAGCCCTTGTTCTTCTTTCCATGGCTCCCATAAGGATAGTCGATTGCCTATGATACAATTCTACACTATTGAAACCCTGCCGATTGGGCCAGCTAGGAAGGAAGAAGGACCCAAACAATTGGCATGGTTGGAATGGTTAAGCACACTTTCCAGTAATGTGGGATCACATGTCAGAGAAGGAGCTTCCACGCTGCTGGGCATGTTCAAAAATTGAGTCCCAAATAATAATTCTTATGAGGGCCTGTGCTGGCAGAATGCACATTCCGCTGTCGTGTACTGTCACAAAAGCGCTATAAAACACAAGGCCCAGGCAAGCCGGCAGGAAGACCAGAGCCTTCCTGCTGGTGCCAGCAATCACCAGGAGGTTTGCTGGAGCAAGTAAGTTCAATGCAGGGGGTGGTGGGAGGATTTGAATGGGGCAGGGGAAGGACAAAAGAAGGTGGCCCCAGGGGTGGATGGATGGGGACAGGATCGGCTGCATTTGCATGCACTATATCAGGGGTGCCCAAACCCCGGCCCTGGGGCCACTTGCAGCCCTTGAGGACTCCCAATGTGGCCCTCAGGGAGCCCCCAGTCTTCAATGAGCCTCTGGCCCTCCAGAGATTTGCTGGAGTCCACACTAGCCCAACGCAACTGCTCTCAGTGTGAGGGCGACTGTTTGACCTCTCGCATGAGCTGTGGAATGAGGGCTCCCTCCACTGCTTGCTGTTTCACGTCTGTGATGCAGTAGCGGCTGTAAAGGAAAGGCCAGCCTTGCTTTGTGCAAGGCCTTTTATAGGCCTTGAGCTATGGCAAGACCTTCATATGTTCATCTTTATTATATACGCTTATGTAAGCGTAAGTAAATTTATTCAAATTTTAAATGTAAATTAATTATTTTTCCCCCGGCCCCCGACACAATGTCGGAGAGATGATGTGGCCCTCCTGCCAAAAACTTTGGACACCCCTGCACTATATTCAAAACCTCTTCCTGGGCCTGATCCACCAACATGGATCAATGTGGATTTGCGCCAGTAATGCTGCAAATATCCCCTTATCCCAAGGGACCCTCAGCAGCCAAAAATCCCCTGTGGGATGTGGCATAGCCCACAGCAGCGCTACTGCCTCACCGCGTGAAGATTTACGTTGAGTTGGGCTGTTAAAGAGAAGCCTGAGCATAATTTCCATTGTTCTATTTTCTCACTGTTATTTTAGTCAAACCTTTGTTTGGACTTATGAGTAGTTAGTTTTGCAAACATCCTTGCTGACTGTAGCTGCACCATCTATTACATCAGGAAGGCACATATTTTTCACCTATGGGGTATATGCTGCAAGGAAACAGTCAATTGTGAGCTCTCTGTGGTGTGTATTTGTATTTCACGTGTATCCTGGAATACCAATTGCTCAATCTGAGTGTGTACTGCACATACATTTTATTATTTGCAACCCCAGACTTTTAGTACATAGGAAGATTGTACAAAATTGCTGTGGATTTTCATTAATCCAAGTCCTCATATGTCTAAAGAAGCAATGCCATCTTCCAAGATCAAAGGACTTGTGAATTTACAGTTAGTGCTCCATGGTAAGCAATCAGAATTGCCAGATAACAATTGAACTTGGTCATTTCTATTAATACATTTTAAGGGGGGAAAAATCAGTGTGGAAGTGGCAAGCAGGCTATAGGGTTGGTTTCTGATGTCCAAATATAGAGAAGGGTTGAGCTAAGAGAAGAATCAGAGCCTATAAAAGCTGGCAGAGATGAAAGGTTTCTTGGTGTCTACAGGCTGTCAGAGGTAAGTTTATTGTTTATCTCTCCCCCTTCACACCTATTTCCTTGGCCTCTCCCTCCTGTGGTACAGTAACAGATGCTCCAGAGTTCCCATCTGGGGAACTTCAAAGCAGTCATGTGTTAAAGTAGACAATAAGAGTTGCAATAGAATAGCTGATCTTAAATGCGCAGGACACATTTTTTGGTGAGGGAGTGTTGGGTGAAGAGGGTTAATCTCTGCTATATATTTTGAGCCTTTACGCATGGGAAGATTGTAACAAATGCTCAGCTGTTAGTCTGCCTGTACATCCTGGGCTCATCAATGCTTGTACTGTTTGCTCCATTGCAGGTTAGACATTATCATCCAGTTGCTTTCTTTCTTCTGCTGGGAGTTGATCATAAATAGGTGAGATTTCAAGCTTTGATTTATTTCCTCATAAATGTCATTCATTTTGATGCTAATATTATTCATACTTGGAGTTAAATTGCCAAGTAGGTCTGCTATAGCTTGATGTGAACTGCAGTGCTTTTTGGTGTTTGTGGGATGCGCATGCATATATACTTTAGCTTTCCTGCATGCAAATTATGAGACTGGGGAACTAAGAAATATGTGGACCATCACTTGGAAACCCTAGTCTTCCAGGCTTCCCTGTCATCCGCTTCCGTGTTTAACATAATTCATTTTCTCAAATGAGACCTCCCTGATCTCCCAGCACATACTTCAATCTATTCTTTGAAGGTCCTAAAACCTGGGGGAGGTGTCTTTATCATTCATCTATGGCACACAGGTCCATGCCACCACTCAGTCACTTTATATAGAAACCACCCAATTCAATCAGCATTTTGCAGAGTATTATACAGGTGGCCTCTGTCCCACATGGTCTTCTTATCTTGCACAACTGCTGTCAACCCCACATACAGAGACCTTCCCCAGTCTTGTCTGTGCTACTATAGGAGGAAGAAAATGGGGATTTCCATTTGTGCTTATGCTGGAAGTAGGAGGGAGCCCAGTTTTGTCTCTGTCCAGATGTCTTGACTTGATTGACTCTGCATGGTTGGCAACCTTCAGTCTCAAAAGACTATGGTATAAGCCTACAGCACCCGGTATTCCCAGGCGGTCTCCCATCCAAGTACTAACCAGGCCTGACCCTGCTTAGCTTCCGAGATCAGACAAGATCAGGCATGTGCAGGGTACTCAAGTAATTAAATATGAACCAGGAGTGGGAGGTATTCCTCTATAGAGGAACTTCCTTTGAGCAAAGCACTGTGCCCAAGGCACAAGTATCAGACTACGCAACTCCATCCATCCATCTCAGCTGCTCTTGAACAAGCAATGGGTACCAGATGGGTCTAAAAGAGTAGTCAAAGAAGCAAGCTTCTTCAGCATTTTTGGTCATAATTTGTGAGTTAAGATAATCTCACAAAGAGTGATCCTTCTGCACTTGATAGCTTATTGCCAGGATTAGGCATATTCTGTCTAATCTCCCCCACTCCCCCCAATTTCTATGCCAAAGCAACAAATCAGACTAAATAATGCAAATCAGGCAACATTGCATGTATTTGCTGCATAATTTATGTAAGCTTCCCTGAACTTTTGGGAAAAGGAAATGATACAAGTGTGATAAATAATTTCCCAGGTACTGGTCAAATATTTGGAAACATTTTCTTCAGTCAGGAGGCCTGGAAACTTGCTTTTTAAGAAAACATTGTGATTGCAGGATGCTGTATTCTGTGCTAGAGTCCAGTTTTTGCACTTGTGCAACTATCTCATGGATGCTCAGTAGAGCTGGCTATTGCTAGCATCAGCTCCAAATTATGACAGACACCCATTCTCTGGGCACAAGGCTGCTAACTGGGTAAAGAGGTATTTTTCAAGTGCTATTCCTCATATATTTAACAGGGAGAGAATAGCTTCACTCCCACAGTGTCTTTTCCAGTAGCTGTTTGCTGGTGATGTTCTGCATCTTTTTAGATTGTGAGCCCTTTGGGGACAAAGAGCCCTTTAATTATTTGATTTAAAATGTGAACCGCTTTGTGAACGTTTTTGTTGAAGACTGGCGTAAAAATGTTCTTGTTAATAATATAATATAATAATAATAATATACAGTATTTATATACCGCCTTTCTTGGTCTTTATTCAAGACTTTATTCAAGGCGGTTTACATAGGCAAGCTTATTAAATCCACGCAGGGATTTTTACAAATTGAAAGAAGGTTCTTTCTTTCAAGAACCACTACATTCAAGGTGTTACACTCCGATCTGGTTTAACATTCTGGCCTCCATCCTCCCACGCTCTGAGCAGATGGAACAGCTCAGCTGCAGCTTGCCAGCTGCTTCAAGGTCGCACGGTGCTGGTGGCCTCGAACTGGCGACCTTGTGGATGTTAATCTTCAGGCAAATGGAGGCTCTACCCTCTAGACCAGACCTCCTGCATTAATAATTAATGATAAAGGAGTATGAAATATAGTGATATAGCACAGGGTGTCAAAACCACGACCTGGGGGCACATCTGGTCTGCCAGAAAATTTTACCCGGCTCTTGGCATGGTTTTGGGGAAGCCTTAATGTTCTAGCCCTCAGCAACCAGGTAACCACAGAGCCTTCCTCTCTGCCCCTGCAGGCATTCCCTTAAGGGGAACCTTTGTGTAGCCTTTGAGAGGGAGGCATTGAGCCTTGCACACTGACCAGGTGGTGGCCAGAGGGAGGGAGACAGAGGGCGAAGGGATGGGGCTGCAGCTTATATGCCCCCCCCAAGTCAAACTGTGGACAGATGTCCTGACATTGTTATTTTGTTTATTTCCCACAACCAAAAAGTTAACAGTAGCTCAATGGGTAGCAAAATTTCAGCAACCTGATGCTGAATGTGCTCGGGAAGGTGGTGATAAATATGGTGTGGGGCAGAAAGGTTGTTATTTATAAAAACATATCCTGCTGATTACAAACAAGATACAAGTAAAACATATTCGTTCATTAAATTTTAGTCATCATTTATTTTATATAAAACTGATTTTGTTTTCAGCCTCCAAGCACGTGTACAATATATGATGTGACCCTCATTCCAAAAAGTTTGGAGATCCCTACTCTAGCAGGAGATGGGTTCTGGCTTGCAGAACACTGGAGGGAGATTGTGTCTAGTGTTTAATGTACAACGTTATCATTACAAAGGAAATTGTTGTGGAGGAGAAACTGATCTCCTGCTTATACAGGGACTGTAGACACTGCTACACACTAGTGGGTTTAGGAGTTAGGACTATGTTTTGGTGCTGGCTGTACATGGAAGTTTTTGTTCACATGATCTGACTTTGAGCAGACTGAAAGGGACTGAATTGCCTGTCTCTCCTGTAGCTGCAGTCATGAGCAGGGACGCAGAAATGGAGATTTTTGGGGTGGCTGCCCCTTTCCTACGCAAATCTGAGAAAGAGCGAATAGAAGCTCAGAACCAGCCCTTTGATGCCAAGACCTATTGCTTCGTGGCTGAACCCAAGGAGGAATATGCCAAAGGAAAAATTAAGGGCACTGAAGGTGGCAAGACAATTGTGGAAACAGACGATGGCAGGGTGAGCAACTCTATGGGAAAATGGGGTGGGGTGGGGGAAATTTTCTTTTTAGCAAGTGTGTACCACATTTTCCACAAAGTAAGCGAATGGCTGAGAGAGGATGGGCTAAACTCAGGGCTCACCTCTGTGCATCATTTCCCACTTTGGTGGTGGAAAGAATGCTGGGTTGAACATGGAAAACCAGAATTACATTTCTGCACAATTCTGAAGGTCACTTGTGGAGGCAAAACATTCTCTTGCGTCACTGGATTATTGGGAGAATAAATGGGACAAGTTTTGTAAAGCACTGGATCTCCCAGAATAAACTATGAAGTACATAAAATTTTTCCACACAGTGTGGCTGGGCAGACAATTATTTCCAAGCTCACTAGAAGATTCATTTTAGTGGAACTTCTAAAAACTGCAGCATTTTGAAGGCAGGGCTTGACAAGTATAAAGCCTCAATATGAAGCTTATTTTCTCATTAAAAGCCATCCACAAGGAGAAGGCAGTTGTTGTGATGGTGGCAAAGGGGTGTGCAGGTACAACAATAACATCACTGTTAAAGGCAGAATGTTTGTCTTGTAAGTTTATATATTGTAAATGAAGTCTTTGTATGAAGTCATTTCCTCTTTGCATTCCAGACACTGACTGTCAAGCCAGAGGATGTGTATGCTATGAACCCCCCAAAGTTTGACAGAATTGAGGACATGGCAATGCTGACACACTTGCATGAGCCTGCAGTTTTATATAACCTCAAAGACCGTTACAGTTCCTGGATGATCTATGTAAGTGATTTCAGCCTGTTGCAAAAGAAGAATCCTGGAGGGTGGTTAGAGTCTAACAAGCCCTCTCTTGGTTTTTCATGCAGACCTATTCCGGTCTCTTCTGTGTCACTATCAATCCATACAAATGGCTGCCTGTGTACAACCCAGAGGTGGTGGGTGGCTACCGGGGCAAAAAGCGTACAGAGACCCCTCCCCACATCTTCTCCATCTCTGATAATGCCTATCAGTTTATGCTAACAGGTAAGTGTGCTTCACACATACCTGTGTGAAGGGGGCAATACTGGGAAAATAGTAATCATATCATCAGTCCCAGGACATGTGTATAATTTGATCCTGTCTAAGGCTGCAATCCTATCCACACTTATCTGAGTCCTGTTGAGCTCAGTGGGGCTTACTTCTGAGCAGATATGGTTAGGATTGCACTGTGTGTGAAATAAATCCAGTGGTTGGCACAGTGACTCAGCACTTGCTTACTCTGCAAGGCAAGCATGATCTTCTCTCTCTCTCCTTTTTGCAGATCGTGAAAACCAGTCTATTCTGATCACGCAAGTATCATTTTCTAGTTCATTCTGTGCTATATGCTAGAGTAAGTTTGTTACGTTGCTGATTTTCTTCCATAGCTCTTGATCTGATGCTTGGTTACTCTCTTGACAGTGGAGAATCTGGTGCCGGAAAGACTGTGAACACTAAGCGTGTCATCCAGTACTTTGCAACAATTGCAGCTGGAGATGCAACCAAGAAAAAGGAATCCCAATCCAAGATGAAGGTACGCTGAGTGGGTCTGACCCTAGAAAGGCAAATAAATCTATAATCATAAGACTGCATGAAGCACTGAAGAAGAATCGTAGACTCTAAACAACTTCTGGCCAGTTATGTTCTCTCTTAAAGTACAGTGAGGATTTGACAGCTTTAAAGCCCTGCCCTTCAGTAGAATTCTATATAGTTCACAGCCAAAAAATAACAACCCATTATGCATGGAAACCGCATTTACAGGGTCTATGTTAGACAGCAGTGTGAGCAACCTTTGACAAATTTCATTCACAATAAAAACATTTGGAATTCTAAGTAATAACAATGATAATTTTCATAATATTAATTGATATTGCAATGTATGTTACCAGAGTCCACGATAAACAGAAAGCAAACACTATACAGTTTATGTACACGTCCAGGACGTAGAATGCTTTGCAATCATGATCTCATTCCTTTTTGCTGTGAACAGTGAGATCCTAGAAGTGGTTGAAAAGGGTTTGAACATTTGTCTTTCTTAACACTCCACCATCCTCTGGCCAAAATGGGTGTCTGGGTTACGAAACATGGTTAACATCCAGTTACCAGTCACATGATTCTTCTTCATGATCGAGTCCATGACAGCTGTCCAGATGATGGAAAGAGGCATGTCATTCTCCATGCTGTTATTTTCAACAATTCTAGTTTCTATGGACAGATTAGCAACACCCTCTTGCTTGTGATCCTGAATAACTGAAGGGTTCCTGCTTGTTTGTAGGAAATAATGAACATACGATGTACATTTGTGTATTTGAAATAAGCATTCATCCTGAGATGAAAGAGCGTGAATGAAGTTTCCATAATGATCCAGGGGCTATTTCCCTAACTTTGATCATGCTTTAAGTTCTGATTAACCCCTTGAATAGGCACGCAGATTCAAGAGTAACAGTGCAATCTTATCCCCCGTTGGCCCAGAGCATGCAGTGCTGCCAACAGACCACGCATCACATGCTATGGGCCAGCACAGGACCAGACAGCCCAGGAGAGGTAATAACATTTTACTTAGCTCCCCATAGGCCACCTGGTCCCCAATGGGTTTCCTATCTGGCATCTGTCTGAGCAGATTCAGGGCAAACATTCAGGCCAGGAAGGGGAAATAGGATCTGGAGTGTGCAGCTGCCATTGAGTTCCATTCCCTCCCATCCCTGGTCTGATCCTCAGCCCTATCTGCCCCTGAAGCAGCCCTGATGCTGAGCTACCTGTTCCAGTAGAGATTCTGTGGGCCACTGCTGCCGATTCAGGGCTTACCAGCTCCCACACTGTTGGTAGTGGGCTGCAGAACAATGGAGTGGAAGAAGTGCCAGCAGCCCAGCTTTACGCTGGCAGATTGTGAAATCTGAAAGGCTAGCATTGGACTAGAGCATAGAGCAAGTTATGGATGCCAGGTCACTTGATGAAAGCAAATTCTGAGCAGTAAGGTGCCCACTGAAGGCAAACTGCAAGTTAAATCCTGGTGTCCCAGTCTCAAGCGCAATAGATGCTTTCTGGACCATACTAGCTGCACAAAAATTGTGAAATTAAGTGTCGAGTATTATCTTATACCTATTTATTATATCTATTTTATCTATTTATCTTATACCTATTTATAATTTTATACCTATTTCCATTATTATCTTGACATTTTGCCTGTTTAACATTTTTTCAAATATCCTTACAGGGGACACTGGAAGATCAAATCATCAGTGCCAACCCCCTCTTGGAAGCCTTCGGGAATGCCAAGACTGTGAGGAATGATAATTCCTCCCGTTTTGTAAGTGGCATATGCTTTATAGGGTCTAGAAGTCATGATAGCTTTTCAGCCAACACCAACTGTTTCATGATATTCTTTTTATATTTTACATCCTTGGGTTGATCATCAATGTATACTACTGGCAGGTGCCCCACTGAAGAGAAAGGGAATGCTTTGTGGTTGGACTCCGGAGTACTTTACAGGCAATACACAGATCCATTTCATCTGGAAATTTCTCCGATTCACTTTTAGCTTGTACTCTCATGTTACAAGTCCTCAAGCACTGAACTTTTGCTTCAGCACCTTTCTTTTGTGACTTTTTGATTCATACAGTTTGAAAAAGCAGTGTGCTGCTGTTTGATATGTTGCAGGGGAGGGAGAGGAGTGCTGCATATCAAAGATGCAGCAAGATAATAACCAGAAGTTGAGATTCAGCAGTTCCAGTGCATACATGTTGCTCTTCATGTGCCAGGTCTTCCCGTCTTCTTCTGTGTGTGGGACAGTATCTTGCTTCTAATGGAAAATCCCTCTGTGAACCATGTTTCCTAAGAAAACCTTTCCAGTTGAGAAAGAAACAGATCTAATCCTTATATTTTGTATATTTCAGTAATGACTGTTCTCCCTTTGTACTTTACCAGGGCAAATTCATCCGTATTCATTTTGGTACCACTGGAAAGTTGGCCTCTGCAGATATTGAGACCTGTAAGTATTTGAACTGAAAATATAATTTTCTACCACTGTATATTGGTGGTGGCAGGTGTGGTCTGGTAATTGAGTGGAAGGCTGCTCAAAGAATGCTAAGTAGGAGTGGTTCTTGTTGAATTTTGCATGGGGGACTACTGTATATCAAATGGCTTAAAAACATTCATGTGAATCTCTATTGCAGATCTGCTGGAAAAGTCAAGAGTAACATTCCAGCTGAAGGCGGAGAGAAGTTACCACATTTTCTATCAGATTCTTTCTAATAAGAAGCCAGAACTGATTGGTAATTAAGACTCTCATTTATTGTCCTCCTGATAGTGCAAGCCTAAACATGTTTACTCCAAAGTAAGACCTGATTTCAGTGTGACATACTCCCACGTAAATGTGCCTAGGATTGCAATCTGAATTTCACAGGAAATCTCATAAGGCACAAAATAATTCTATTATTTTTCTGCTAGAGCTGCTTTGATATATGGATAAAATTATATTTCCTGTACATAATATGTTAATTTCCTTTTGTATTTGAATTAAAACAAAAAAGGTTTGACATTTCTTAGTCCACGGTAGGAGACCTGAACCAATGACCAAACTCTTCTGTTTGCATTTCAGAAATGCTTCTTATTACAACGAATCCTTATGACTATCCATTTATAAGTCAAGGAGAGATTGCAGTCCAAAGCATTGATGACCAAGAAGAACTGATAGCTACAGATGTGAGTAATGAAAATATGCAATGATGATAATATAATCATTGACTTATTATTTTAGCAAACGGCTGCATGAGCCACCTTGTTTTGTGTTACAGACAGCTATTGACATTCTGGGCTTCACTGCTGAGGAGAAAGTTGGAATCTATAAACTGACAGGGGCAGTGATGCACTACGGGAACATGAAGTTTAAGCAGAAACCACGAGAGGAGCAGGCAGAGCCAGATGGCGCTGAAGGTAAGGCCTCCAGAGAAACTAGAAGGTCGCCACTTTAAAAGGTTAGCAGGGGATAGGGTTAGGTGATCACACGGCCCAATCCTATCTGGGCCTTGCGTGCTGCCAGAATTCATATTCTGGCAGTGCAAGGCCCTTTGCAGTGGTGTGAAAGCTGGGTCACCTTAGCATGCTTCTGGACCACTGCAGCAAATGCGTACCAGTGCAGTGTGCGTGCCATTGGCTCCCAGAGGTGCCACCAATCACAGTAACTAGGTGGCAGGGCGGGGAGGGGGAGGTTTGGGGGTGTTCCATTGTGGAGAGGGGGAGTCCAGGGGGGTGGTTCATGGAGGAGAGAGTTGACCCTGGCAGCACCAGCATCCTATCCCCTCTTTTTGAATCTGCCCCACCCGTTTTCTCTCCTCTGCCTTTCACCAGCTATATAGCTGGTGTGAGTCTCAGTAGACCCATAGGCCACCAGGAGGCCTAAGCAGAGGTATGTAGAAAATACTTTAACTTACCTTTGGCAGGCTGCCTATTTGCCTTCCCATTGGACGCAGCATGTGTCCCATTGGTGCATTGCATTGTCATCAATGGTGGGGGACAGAATTGGGGTAACAGGAAGATTTTGGAGAGAGGGTAGTCATGATATTAAGATGTTCTTGTTCATTCAGAGAGATGTACCACTTACTCTCTTTTGCTCTTTTATTGCTTTTCTGCTTGCTTTTGAAATCTCAACAAAACTATTAATTGGGGGGGGGGGAACCACCCTGGGTTTCAAGAAATGGTTTCAAGTGATGTCTTATTGTTAGCTCATCCTTCTACTCCGACAAGAAGTATGAATGGCTTTCAGTTACTGTAAACTAGTTACTTGGTAACAGATACCATTCAGGCTAGGTCTGCCAATTCCACCAATGCTGTTCAGGAGCCCTGGTTGTTCTGAAAGTGTTTTCACATATATCATATGTTTTGTTTTAAAGATGCTGACAAGACAGCATATCTGATGGGCCTGAATTCTGCAGATTTGTTGAAAGCCTTGTGCTTCCCCCGAGTGAAAGTGGGGAATGAATATGTGACCAAAGGTCAAACTGTGGATCAGGTGAGTCCATGCGGCAGGTCAGAAGTTATGTGAGGAGCTCTGACTTGGATAAAGTAGATGCCTTCTTTTCAGTATGTTCTTTAGTTTACTATTACCAGTCTAGGTGAAATCAAATTTATTGGAATGACAGTGATGACATTCATCAGCAAACTTCCATTTTAGTTGACAGTATTTTTGTTCCATCATTCACATCCTCTGGGTCAGGCAGCAAGTCACCAACTTTCATGGAGTAACATTGATGTGTACTACGCACTGGCCCCTAATTGTCTGAATTGTTCCCCACAGGTACATCATGCTGTCAATGCTCTTTCCAAATCTGTCTATGAAAAGGCATTCTTCTGGATGGTTGCCCGCATCAATCAACAACTGGATACAAAGTTACCTAGACAACACTTCATTGGAGTCTTAGATATTGCAGGCTTTGAAATCTTTGAGGTATGTAAATCCATTGCAACTTCAAGGCTCTCTTCAAGGCTCTCTCAATAGCAAACTGTTCTTTCTACCCTTTGAATTCTTTCTGGGAAAATGGCTGCATACATCCAATGTTGGTCTCTTTTCTTAGGGAGAAGAAAGTTGGTATTTATGGCAAATAGCTACAGCTTCACCCAATTCCCAGAGAGTCATTAATTAAAATATTCTCCAGGTGCTTCTTTTGCCTGGCCTGCAAATCATTTATAGTTTTGCCTAGAAGTTTTGAAAAATGAATTAAAAATGAAAAAAGTTGCTTACCTCTGTATCTTTGAGGTGTGAGCGATAGTTTTCTTAATCATATTTATTGTTATATTAGTTTAACAGCCTGGAGCAGCTATGCATCAACTTCACCAACGAGAAACTCCAACAGTTTTTCAACCATCACATGTTTGTGCTGGAGCAAGAGGAATACAAGAAAGAAGGAATTGAATGGACTTTCATAGACTTTGGTATGGATCTGGCTGCCTGCATTGAACTTATTGAGAAGGTACGCTGGAACAGAGCTTTGTAAATAAATGCCCATTTCTGAGGATGAGATACCTGAAATGAAAATGTGTTTGTTTTTCAATTTAGCCAATGGGCATTTTCTCCATCCTAGAAGAGGAGTGCATGTTTCCTAAGGCAACTGACACCTCTTTCAAGAACAAGCTCTATGACCAGCATCTTGGAAAATCTGCCAACTTCCAAAAGCCTAAACCTGCCAAAGGCAAGGCTGAGGCCCACTTCTCCCTGGTGCACTATGCTGGAATTGTAGACTACAACATCTCTGGCTGGCTGGAAAAGAACAAGGACCCTCTGAATGAAACCGTTGTGGGGCTTTATCAGAAATCGTCAATTAAGATTTTGGCCAATCTTTATGCAAGCTTTGCTGCCTTAGAAGATGGTAAGTTATGGAAACTGTTTGCATTTCGTTTAGAACGGTGTCATTTTGTTTAGAACTTTGTGGGCTGCATACTGGGGGAAATGACTACAAGACAGGTAATTGACAACAAGACGACTTGTCTTCCTTTCCAGCTGAAGGTGGTGGCACTAAGAAGAAAGGAGCCAAGAAGAAGGGTTCATCTTTCCAAACTGTTTCTGCACTGTTCAGGGTAGGTGGCATCATTTTACAGACATCCTCAGAAAGATTAGCCTACTGATAGCTGTTTAGACAAGAAGCTATAGTGTGCAGTCTGACAAAACCAATCAAATATATACAATACATAATGCTGAATACTTAGCAGAGATAATTTCTACTGGGCAGCCAATAGCACTGCCAATAACATCATTGGCTCAAATGATTGAAGTCCATGAGAGTCCCAGAAGCTGAAGAATGTCTGGAACTGTAATAGTCCATTAACGTGGTCCATCAATGGTGCATCTGATATTGATCATTTGAAAAATGGATATGCTACATTGGGCTAAGTTGATCATAAATCTGAAGATGGTATAGATCCTTGTCCACCCACACACTACTACTTTTTTTTTTAATGCATTAAAATAAAATTGAAAGCATGTTCCTGTGTGTGTGTGTGTGGCCCTGTGTCTTCTATCCTGTTTTTTGCCTAGGAACCCAAGGCAACTTACAACATGATAAAACCAAGTCAATTCAAAACATTATAAAAACACAAACAGCAGCATTTTGGACCCCAATCCTATCCTTCCCACCCCCCGCTAGTGCAGCTGCACCCAAAAGGAGCACACTTTTTTCAGAGGGGAAAGGGGATTTAAATTCTCTTGCACTCCATAAGCCTCCCGCTCCACAATGGGTCTCCTCGGACCTGCACCAACAATTCCACTGGTGCAAGTCAGACAGGAGAAAAGGGGTAGGGAGGATCAGAAAAGGGGGATAGGATGCAGTGCACGCCCTCACCCCCGAATCTACTCCCTCATGCAGCCTCCCCTCTCTACCTGATTTTTCTCCCTCAGTGCCCTTTCTGCAGCCTTACCTGCTCCAGTGGCTGCAGACAGGTCCAGCGATAGACAGGGAGTACTGCCACTGCCTCTTCACTATTGCAAAACCCTCCATAGTACAGCCCAATCCTGCATAACCATCCCAAGCAAACACATATCAGACAGCGTTAAAGATCATAAAAACTCAATAACATCCTGAGGTTCTTTTATATCACATAAAATAGAATAACAGAATGACATAATTTGAAGAGCATCACAGTATAAGCCTTCAGATACAGAAAGTTTTTAAACACTGTTTTTGCTTATATAAGGTACTGTGTTCAAATTACAGGAAAACTTGAATAAACTGATGTCCAACTTGCGAACAACTCACCCACATTTTGTGCGCTGTATCATCCCCAACGAAACCAAAACCCCAGGTAGCTTACCAAATTGGTATGTGAATTTCCCTAAAGATATCACTAGGATATTGGGGAAAGTTGCAATGTTTCTATGTTTCTGTCTCACACAGGTGCGATGGATCACAAGCTTGTCCTGCACCAGCTGAGATGTAATGGAGTGCTTGAAGGCATTCGAATCTGCAGGAAGGGATTTCCAAACAGAATCGTGTATGGGGATTTTAAGCAAAGGTCTGTCAGATAACTTTCCTACTATTGTGCCAATTTTTTTGCTCAGTCACCCATAATAGCACAAGATGGTCCTGATTAGATCAGGAAAAACATTGTTTGGAATTCTAAATTATAGTGAACCAGAACCTGTCTTGGCTCTTGTTCATTTACCCAAGAGCAAGCAAACTCCTGTTTAAGCAGCATGTTCTAGGCCACAATTTTGATTCAGCAATGTTTGCATGTAAAACAATATTCATTTTATGCCTCATTGTGCTTGTATGCTTCTGGACAGCTGGATTAAGTAACAGCCCAATCCTATCCTCCCCCTACCAATGCAGCTACACCAAAAATGGGCCACTGTAGTGAGCAGGGGAGCAGATTGGGAGGCTTTTGAGGGGAAAGGGGATTGGGCAGCCCAATCCTACCCTCCTGGTGCTGTTGATTACAGCAGCTCTGAAATGGACCAAGGGACCGCCAGTGGTCTCCCTGGGGGAAGGGAAAGCCCCAGGCCTGTAAAGGAGTAACTCAAGTCCGTGTGAGTTATTTGCTGGCGCAGACTTGAGAAGCCCTGTGTTAGGCTTTACAGCCCGAAGTGGGGCATAGGATCCAATGGATGCCTTTCCGGGCTGGTCCCTCCACTGTTCTGCCCTCCCCTGCCCTGTTCTGCCTTCCCCCTGCCCCCAAAAGCCTAAGCACTGGCTAGCGGTTCTGCTTACCGCTGGTCACTCTCATCCCATGTCTTCATGGAACAGTGGTCCAGCACTAGTGCTCCCTCCTTGTCGGGTGCTACAAATGCGGTTTATGGCATGTTTGCGACACCCAGCGCCAGCAGTATGCTCGTACCACCAGTGCTTCAGCACATAGGATTGGGCTCTAAATTGCCTTACACCTCTGTAGACCTCTTGCTCCACAATGGGTCGCCTCAGAGCTGCACCAGCAATTTCGCTGGTGCAAGTTCAAAGAGAGAAAGGGGAAGGGGAGACTGCCCATGGAAGTGATAGGATCCAGTGCACAGCATCGCTGCCGGATCCACCCCCTCTTACAGTCTCCCTCTGTACCATTCTGCCCCTCTCTGCCCCTATTCTACCCTCCACCCAGCCCTTCCAGCTTCCCTACTCCAATAGGTGAGCAGCAATCTAGCAATGCACACAGGGGCTCTGGCCTTTCTGCTGGTGCTCCAGCAGCTGGCAGAAAGCTAGTTCCGTCAGCATGAATAGTCCTTAGAACTGGGTTGTAAGTGATCAGAAGATACTGTGTGCCAGTGAAACAGAGCTTCCCCTTCTGTGATTTCAGTGTGCCAAAATATCCTGTTTGTATTTAAATGGACAGATACCGTGTTCTGAATGCTAGCGCTATCCCAGAGGGTCAGTTTATGGACAGCAAGAAAGCCTGCGAGAAACTGCTGGGATCTATTGATATCGATCACACACAGTACAAATTTGGACACACCAAAGTAAGCAATTCTCCACACTGAGAACTTGGGTACATGTACAGACATGGAAGGTGGTTGTTCTATTGTGTATTTGTCTTTTCAGGTGTTCTTCAAGGCTGGTTTGCTGGGCCTTCTGGAAGAGATGCGAGATGATCGTCTAGCATTGCTCATTACTCGCACTCAAGCTGTATGCAGAGGATTCCTCATGAGAGTGGAATACCAAAAAATGGTGGCCAGAAGGTAGAATGTCTTGGTTTTCTACAACATATATCTGTTTATACTGGGGATCCTCAACTTTCTTGATGCTCAATCCTTCCTCTTGCTATGCTTCCCTTCAAATGTTCAGAGAAATATAGCCAGCCACAGGAACCCTGAAAAGTATCTGAAAAACTGCCTTATTACATATAGTTTTTGTAGTGTTCTATGGATTGGTTTCGTTTCAGGGAAGCTATCTTCACTATTCAGTACAACATCCGCTCATTCATGAATGTCAAGCACTGGCCTTGGATGAAGCTGTACTTCAAGATTAAGCCATTGTTGAAGAGTGCAGAGGCAGAGAAAGAAATGGCCACCATGAAAGAAGAGTTTCAAAAAACCAAAGAGGAACTTGCTAAATCTGAAGCCAAAAGGAAGGAACTGGAGGAAAAAATGGTCTCATTGCTGCAAGAGAAAAATGACCTGCAGCTTCAAGTACAGTCAGTAAGTAATTCACAAGTATGGTCAGTTTCAGGAACTGTGATGCCCTAGGCAAATTATTAAAAGAGAATACAGTTGCTCTTAGTCTTCTGTGAAGATTCTGTTCCAGAGTCAGTGCATAAAGCTAAAATCGAGTATACTCAAAATTTAAATTACCTTGAAAATTCCAAACATCTGGAAAATGTGTATTATCTCTTTAAAAAGTACCATAGGCAGGCAGGAACTGTGGGACTGGCAGCTTCACTGTCTAATCTCACTCCAGATCATGTATTTAGTAAGTGGAATTGTCTTCTCTATTTAAAATGGGTTTTTTTGTTTGTTTGCCAACCACCAAAGTTGAATTGGCACAAGTCAATTTTGCCTAAGAAGTGGGGCGACTGTATCTCATCACCTCCCCCCACCGCAGTCATCCAGTCATGACCTGCTAAGTGTCTTGAGGGGGTTAGAAAATAGTCATAATGGGTAGAGTTCAGTTCCTGTTGTTAGTCCCTGGTAGCATCCAGTGTGCCATGAGGGGGTACCAGTGCAGGGCTTTGTCCAAAAGCCCCAGCAACCTGGCACTGGCACTATGTCATTTACTACAAGGGGCTGTTGTTTGAGAAACACAAATTGTGTTTTGGCCAACTTGAGTAACAAGAACTAATGTGGAACTAACCTGGTCCATAAAATTCAAACTGGGAAAAAACCAAAGCTGCTAGATGCTCCTAAAAGGGGAATCTTTAAGAAAGTGATGTCCTACTTCATTAACTGTTGGACCTAAAGAATAATAAATATACTGTTTTCTCTAATAAGGAAAGTGAAAATTTGGCAGATGCTGAGGAAAGGTGTGACCAGTTGATCAAAACCAAAATCCAGTTGGAAGCAAAAATCAAGGAGCTCACTGAACGAGCAGAAGATGAAGAGGAAATGAATGCTGAATTGACGGCCAAAAAGAGGAAACTGGAGGATGAGTGCTCAGAGCTGAAGAAAGACATTGATGATCTTGAGCTAACACTGGCCAAGGTTGAAAAGGAGAAACATGCCACTGAGAACAAGGTGACCTGCTTAATGCTGCTTCTACAAAGCAATTCCAGCTTATATGCTTTTCTACTTGGCAAGTGTAGGAAATATACCAAATATGCAATTCTCACATATCTGCATTTGAAAAAATATTATCATAAACTTTTCATTTTCAGTTTACAAACTGTCACTTTCAGCCCAGTCCTAACCTGCGCTGGCACAGCCTGGCTGCATGGCCTGCGCTGTAAACTTCACAGGTTAGGAGGCGGCGGGAGATCACCTTGGGGTGGTAAGGGGATATTTTTCCCCTTACCCTGAGGAAAGCCCCAGCCACCCCATAGGGCTTCTTGGATATGCACCAGTTATTTAGCTGGAGCAAATCTGGGAAGCCCATGTAGGGCTGCCCACTCTGGGAACAGTGGTTAAGATGTGCTACTGCCAACCTTGCCCCTCCCAGGCCTAATCTTCCCCTTTTTCCACTCTTTCCCTGCTCAGAATCACCCCCTCCCTGCCTTCCAACCTCCCTCCAGCCACCAACTCCTGCTACTTGGCACGAACATGCCTGTGCTTGCTGGCATGGAGAGCAGATCCAGTGCCAGCAGGCCAGTGCATGCCCTTGTGCTGGCACTGCCTGCTCCCGAATAAGCACAAAAGTGACTTATGGTATGTTTGCGACACTCTGAGCTGGCACGGGGATGCTTGTGCCAACCCAACAAAACTTCAGGATTGTGCTGTTAGTTGTATAAAATGACTTACAGTTTTATGTATTTATCTACACAGCTAGTGACCGTAAAAGACAATTATAACGAGTGAAGATATCTGATCATGTAATGATGCTGTTTTAACCATTTCCACCCTGGGATTATGGTCAATATTTTGATTGGTCCTCAAGCCATCAACGTTTTTATTCTGTGTTCTCTAGGTTAAGAACCTAACAGAAGAAATGGCAGTTTTGGATGAAACAATTGCGAAGTTAACCAAAGAGAAGAAAGCTCTCCAAGAAGCACATCAACAAGCTCTTGATGATCTACAAGCTGAGGAAGACAAAGTCAACACTCTCACTAAAGCCAAGACCAAGCTGGAACAGCAAGTTGATGATGTGAGAAAGTCAATCCCAGTGGTCTGACTTTTTCATAGCAACGTTATATCATGCCAACTTTATCATGGCAAAACACTCCAAGTCAAAGTCAGGGGTGGCCAACCTTCCAACTTTAGGGCTCCTTGATGACAAGCTATACCTGCTGAAATTCCTTCCTCTACATCACTAGTTCTCACACAGGTAGTCCTGAGACCCACTTTTTAGAATCAGAATCTGTGAGGACCCACCGGAAGTGATGTCATGACCGCAAGTGACATCATCAAGCAAGAAAATTTTAATAATCCTAGGCTGCAATCTTACCCACACTTACCCAGGAGTAAGTCCCATTGACTATCATTGTTGAAAGAATATACATAGTAGCTTGTTAAACGTACAGGTCTGTAACATTTCCCCAAATACCATCCCATGGTAGCATCAAGTCTAATATAATAAAAATAAAATATTGAAATGAATGGGAACCCACCTGTAATTGGCTTGTGACCCACCTAGTGGCTCCTGACCCACAGTTTGGGAAACACTGCTCTACATAATTGTTAGAGGTCCAGGAGCTCTAAAGTTGAAAGGTTGGTCAACCCTGCTCTAAGTTAATAGAACAGGCATTTGAAGTAGCAGTTATGCCCAATTACTAGAGGTTTTTGTTTTCAGTGAGTAAGATAGGATTACATCCTCAAATTGGGCTCACTTCTGAGTAAGGTAAATAACACCATTTTCAAACACCTATTTATTTATTTATATCCCACCTTTCGCCCCAAAGGGACCCAAGGCAGCTTACAACACATTCCTGAAATACAAAAGACATAAAATCACAATTAAAAACACAAAATAAAAACCCTAACATGAAAACCTTTCACAGTTTAAAGCATCTTAAACAGCTGTAGAACATTCATGCAATAGAAAAGAGCAGCCGCAGCGATCTTATTAAAACCCCAAGCCTGTAAAATCAGATGTTAAAAGATGTTAACAATTACGCCAAAGACAGACGGCTCTCCTTATGGTATTTAGTCTTGTATTTGGCCAGGATGAAAAGAGGAAGGGGAAGAAAATTGGGGACACTTTTGGTCCAAAACATACTTTAAGGTCTCAGAGTTAAGAGGAGGTCCTGTGGAAACAAAGCACCAGCAGAAAAATAGTGGATGAAGAACTTTAACACTAATATTGTACTTATTGTATGGGTGGTAGTGGGGAATAAGGATTGGTTCTTTGCCTTCAAGCCTGGTCAGGATACACATTGGAGCAAGTAACAGAAAAGCTGCTCCTCTTCTATTGAGTATCCGTGTCTTCATAGGAAGACGACAGCCCAATACTATTCTCTACCACCGCCACCCCACAAATGCAGTGGTGCTGAAATGGCTACTCCTGCATCATATGAGGAAAGCAGTTGCAGAGATACCCCTCTAGGTAAGGGAACAATCATTCCCTTATCTGGGAGTAAGCCTCCACGGTGCTGGGGGGGGGTGTCAACTTGGACCTGTGCTAGCAAAATTGCTGGAGCAGGTCCGCATAGACCCATACTAGAGGATTGGTTTCAGGAAGGTGGTTAGGATTTGGTGGCTGCCAAACCCGTCCCCTTCCTGGACCTGATCTGCCCACCCCCATCCCTGCTGCTATCTCATTCCTCCTTCCCCCCACCCCATCATGCCTCCCTAACCATCAAACTTCTGTTGGTGGCTTCTTCTGGCTGCTCCAGAGCATACAGGAAAGCTCCAACCTTCCCACTGGTGTTCATGTACTGGTGGAGCACCTTTTACAGCTGGCACCGATTGCTTTACAGCTGTTTGCACAAGTGGAATGCATGTTCTGCTGCTAACTGGCCCCATTTGGATTGGGCCGTAACTTAATTCCAATGGAGTACTTTATAGATGAGGAGAGGTATAGTGGCCTTTAATGAAATACACAAGCTTCACCCCCAACTCCCCCAGTCTTAACTAAATCATGCCCTAGTGTATCCTTATAAAAAATGGACAAGGGGGCCATCAAGAAAGGAAGAGGGGCAAGGCCCCCTCTGGCCCTCCTATAATTCAAGTACTCTTAAGGAACCTTGTAACCTGTTTCTTGAACTGGCACTAATATTAAGCTTGTGTTGCAGCTGGAAGGCTCCTTGGAACAGGAAAAGAAAATTCGCATGGATCTTGAGAGAGCCAAGAGAAAGTTAGAGGGGGACTTGAAACTTGCCCAGGAATCCCTAATGGATCTAGAAAATGATAAACAACAGCTGGAAGAAAAGCTGAAGAAGTATGCAATGTATAGATTGTAGTCGCATATTTAAAATAGGTTTAAAGTGTGACCTTTTAATTCAACTGCCTCTCATCCTTTATAGGAAGGATTTTGAATACAGCCAGCTGCAAAGTAAAATTGAGGATGAACAAAATTTGAGTATCCAGCTACAGAAGAAAATCAAAGAACTGCAGGCACGAGTTGTTTATTTCATACTTAAGTTTTCATCCTGACTTATTTTTACTTGGAGAACGTTTGGCCTCAATTAATTGCTGCTTTGTTGTAAGAATGGTATAATGATATGTGCCTTCCTTCTTGTAAAAATGAAACTTTGTAGAGTGAAGACAGCCATTAATTGGGAGATGAGTTTTTCTCCATCACTTGCAATATTAGAACAAAGGGTCATTCAATAAATCTGGCTGGAGGAGGGAAAAAGAGGTTCAGGTGGGACCTCGGTATTCACTGGGGTCCCATTCTGGCCTTTAAATGCCTTGTTACGAGGTATAGACACTATACAACATTCAGCCACTAGATGGGGTGAATAATTGCATGTCATTATTTACCCCATCTAGTGGCAGAATGTGGTATAGCATTATATGAATACATTCTGGGGCCACAATGGAGGAGCAAGAAACCCGGAAGCAGGTCTTTAAAGCTATCTTTAACCCCAAGAAGCTTGCAACCGGTGCAGTTTAACAGCGTGAAGGTAGGAAATGGGATTTTACACTTTTTCCCCTTATTGCAAGGCATTTAAAGGTGGACCCCAGAATCAGTGGTGAGTCAAATCAGTGGATGCCAAATCAGTGGGTAACGAGGTCCCACCTGTACTTCATCACACAGCACATAATTAATCTGTGGAATTCAGTGATGTGAATGTACATAAGCATCATCACTAGATATGGTGATGGTCACTGGATGGCTTTAAAAGGGGTTGGGTAAAGTCATGGAGGACAGGTCTATATCAATGGCTACTAGTCACGATGGCTATGCACTATCCTCAGGATCAGCAGCAGCATGCCTCTGAATACCAGGGGAGCAATGGTAGGAGAGAAGTAGGTCTTTTCCTCCTGCTTGTGGAATTCCTAGGGGCAGCTAGTTTTGAGGGGCTCTGTCTGGCCTAATCCGGTAGGGTTTTACTTATGTTCTTCCGGTATTGATCCAGATGTGTTTTTTTACCAGTAGTTAGATTTTAGCAGGAAAAACAAAATACAGTTGGGATCACAGCTCTTCTATTTTCAAGTTATTAGAAATGCATTACAAAGGAACTAATCATATTCATTGTAATATTGTTAGAATAATCTATTTTCAAATGTACTTTGCTAAAGCAGCTCTTGCATGCTACTGCGCTTCTCATTGCCTTCTGCATCCAGCACAAGTTTTTACATTTACTTTTTAAAGCTCTTCACTGATTTGCCCCGCCCTCCACCCACTTTCACCCATTTCCCATCATACCCCTTCTGCAGACCTTTGCTCCTCAAACTCTATCACCACCTCTTCATCCACTCCTTGCTGCCCTACATTTGTTAACATTCATCGCTGCCGCGCTGGTCTCTCCCCTCCCTTTCCCCTATTGCCTTTCCTGTTGCCGACTGCAAACTGTGAGCACCTTGCAGGCCGGACCTGTCCTTGTTTCTTGTTCTTATGAAACTCTGCCAAGTTCCATTCGTATTGTGTTACTAACAGCGAGGAATTCCTTTTCTCATGTAGGCTCGCATTGAAGAGCTGGAAGAGGAGATTGAATCGGAGAGAGCTACTCGGGCTAAAGCAGAGAAGCAGCGGGCTGATTTGGCGCGTGAGTTGGAGGAGATCAGTGAGAGGCTGGAGGAAGCTGGAGGAGCAACCACTGCTCAGATAGAAATTAATAAGAAGCGAGAAGCCGAATTTCAGAAAATGAGGCGTGATCTGGAGGAATCTGCGCTGCAGCATGAAGCTACAGTCGCAGCTCTCCGCAAAAAGCATGCAGATAGCACAGCAGAGCTTGGGGAGCAAATTGATAACCTGCAGCGAGTCAAACAAAAGCTGGAAAAGGAAAAGAGTGAATTTAAAATGGAAATCGATGACCTAGCCAGCAGCCTGGAGAGTGTCTCCAAGTCTAAGGTATTTGAAAGCAAAATAAGTCCTTCATGTGTCCCAGCAAAAATGTGCATTCTCAGACATAGCTCAATAAACGCAAATGTACGATCTATGCTAATCACTTCAATTCACTTACTGTCATCATAGGCCAATTTAGAGAAAATGTGCCGTATGCTGGAGGACCAGCTCAGTGAGCTAAAGGCCAAATCTGAAGAAAACCAAAGAACAGTGAATGATCTAACCATGCAGAGAGCTCGGCTACAGACTGAGACTGGTAAAGAAAACAGTGGGGGTGGAGTGGGGTGAGTGTGCAAAATGTAAATAGGGGAGAATTCATAGCTCCAAGAATCCTTGCTTGAATCCTTGTAGAATCCTTGTAGAATCCTTGCTACAAGGTGGAAGTACACGCAAACGTACTTGTTTGGTGAAATATGTGCAGTGCATCTTCACCTACAATGTCAAGGCCTGAAGGCCAATGTCTAGGAGACACCAGTGGCTCCAATGTTCACAACAATTTTCAATGGGACTAAACTGAGTCAACTCAATTACTTCAACTGGTTGAGGACTGAGACAATAATCCTGAGTTGAGACAGGAAGTAGAGTTGAACATTATTCTGGGAGAATCATTGGAACCACCAGTCTAGTTTGTTGCTAAAGTACCAAAGTAAACTGAACAAACAGTGATTATAGATTAAAAGAAACCAAAAGTGTATATAATACTGGTTTAGTGCTCCCAGGGCTTAATCTGTGCCAGGACTCACCAGGACAAACTCCAGATGTATTGTGAATGTCAGTGCAGAGCCATGTTGCACAAAAGGAAGGAGACAGGCAGCATGAGTGAAATGCCCTTCTTTAGTTTGCATTTCTAGTGCAACTTGTGAATTGGGAACTTCTCTTCCAATGAGATGTGGGAGTTGTCCCTCATCTTTCGATTAAATGCATCTCAGCATGGGACAGAGGGCTGTGTAAACATGCTTCCTTTTGCAGAATATGTAGAAGGTACAAAAAGTAGAGGTGTGAATGGCTTGTGCTTCCTTTTTTCCCTTTCCTCAAATCCATGGAACACCTGAAGCTGCCATGAGTGAACTTAGAATTGCATTGCCAGCATCACAGAGTAACTACAGTTATATCCAAAATAGCTAAGATCAGGGCTTCTGTAAATGGGTCATTAGGAAGTCATACACCCATGGTGTTTCTAGCATAACAGAATGCCTTCAGTTTGAACTGAACACATGTGAAAGGAAGAGCATGTGGATCTCAGTGAGGCTTAAGGAAATAGGCATAATGGGGCTTGCTTTGTAGGTTGTACCTGGGTAGTTTGGAACTGCATTCATATTACGGTGAATATCAGTGATATTCATTTACATGATGCGCCAAATCCCATACATGAATAAAGTAAGGTATTTTCTTTGCTCAAGGTGAACTGACACGTCAACTTGAAGAGAAGGACAGTATAATATCCCAGTTATCCAGAAGCAAACAAGCATTTTCCCAGCAAATAGAGGAACTGAAGAGACACCTAGAGGAAGAAACTAAGGTATTTTTAAAATACAGAGCATGTGTCAAATTGCTGGGAAACTTTATCACTAATTTAATTTTTAAAAATCAGTATAGGAAGTTTTTTATGGTTTTCAACACTATAGACACAGATACCTACAAGACTATGTGGCAAGAACATGAAAGCAGTAAAACAGAAACTCTTGAAAGGTAGGAAAAGTAAGCCAAAGTTTATCAGTGCAACAGTCTCCCACCCTGTTTGTGTATGCATGCATGTAAACACACACACAGAGGGAAGTGGAATAAGTAACGTTATTTCACACATGGCTGGGGCACTTCCCATTTACCTTGACATAACTCTGTGACAAGAAAAAGGAGAAAGAGAATGTGGATCACATTCAGGTGCAGAGGAGCAAAGGCCACTAAGAGCCAGAATTACACTAATAAAGCAAGGTACCCTGCCTGCTATGTAGACATATCTAGACCAGTGAAAAGTATGAAACAGCTTTAAATATATGCATTAATATTGCTAAGCCAATAACACCATAATTCAGTAGTTTTCAAAGTGGTGGGTCATAACCCACAATAGGGAACCAAAACTGGGCCATTCCCCTTTAAGGGGAGTAGCTCAGTAATGGGTGTCCCAAATGGCGCTGCAGCAATTGTAACACTGTGGGGACCCAGGGGTTTTCCCCCTTGCCTGCAGGATCCCACTGGCCTTGGGGGGGAGGGGTTCAGGAGGCCTCTGTGGGCCTCCCCAATGTTAGAAATAGCTCAATTTGGGGATTGGAGTGTACATCTGGTTTTTGCGCAAAAACTGGACGTGTGCTCTGATCCCCAAATGGAGCAATTTCAAGCATCAGGGAAGCCCGTAGCTGCAGGCCTCCCAGACCCTCCCCAAGACTCCTGCAGGTAAGATGAAAAAGCCCTGGGATTGCTGTGGCATCATCAGGCCCCCCCCTCCTGTCCCAGGCCCCGCCCCTGCACATACTTACCTGCAGTCCCAAAGACTGAGTATGACTTTGGGAGCCACTGCCATAATATGTTAGAAAAACACATAAGAGTTTGTCATTTTAAAAGGTACTGTAAATTCAAATTTGAGCTGTTAATGCATTCTCATTCATTCTTCATGAATGCCGAGTGTTCTACAAATAGAGCAATGAATCTGCTTTTCTTCTATGCAGTCTGATTCACAGCACAATCCTATGCATATTTACTGAGAAGTAAGTTCCACTGTACTCGATAGAGCTTAATTCCAGATTGCAGCCTAGTTTACAGACATCTCAAAGTATGCACTGCTGAACAGGCATAGACCTCTCCAATATTGTTAAGACAATAGATGAGTTTTAGGTGCATAAATTGATCTCTGTTTCACACTGGTTGTAAGCAATATAATGGTACTCTGATACAAATAATTTAGCATATTACCCACAAAACACCATAGGCATTGTCTGCTGTTACAGTGCTACCACAAGGATTATCTCATGCAGGACATGTGTGAAAAGTTGCTAACGGTGTGCAATTACACACGGATGCATGACGTTTGATCCATTTTTAGGCAAAGAATGCGCTGGCCCATGGGCTGCAATCTGCTCGCCATGACTGTGACTTGCTCCGGGAACAATACGAAGAGGAGCAAGAGGCAAAGAGTGAGCTCCAGCGTGCTCTCTCGAAGGCTAATAGTGAAGTGGCCCAGTGGAGAACCAAATATGAAACAGATGCTATTCAACGCACAGAAGAGCTGGAAGAGGCCAAGTAAGTCTTGGGATGGGAAGGGGTGAGCTAAGAGCCAGCTTCATATGTTACCTAGAACCACTTTTTTCACTCATAAGACTGATTGATTCAAATGGGAAACCTAATGTGAGCCAGTAATTCCTAGTCCTCACATGCAGAAACTTCATGATCACCAGCATACATATTTAATCATGGTAGGAATCATAAAATTACTGTAATCAGTGGGTTATTGGCTCATATTATTTATTAGATTCACGTTATACTGTTTGAATGATGGATCATTCCCATTAGTGAAAAAAGCAGAGTGATGTACTATGTAGATTTATTCTTAGAAACAGGATATGCTGTACTGAAAAATTACTACATCTTGTATAGTTTATCCATCATCCATCTTTTATCATTATCAAAAAAGAAAAAAAAATGGCATTTCTACCTATATCAATCCTGCCTGTGTATAAGCAAGAGGTTTCACAATTATTTATGGAAAAGACATGGTATAAATTATTTAAATAAATAGATAGTATCTTAGTCTCTGCTAATCATGCAGTTCTACAAGCACTGCAGGAGTACAAGCTATGCTATTTATGTTTTTATTGAAAACATTTTTATCTCACTTTTCCTCTGCTGTCTTTCTTCTCCCCTATGCTATACTGTACTTAACTACATAGGCCAAATGAATAGAAAGCACCTAATGAGGCATGATTCTTATGCTCTAACTTTTTAAAGGAAAAAACTTGCTCAGAGGCTTCAAGAAGCCGAGGAGCAAGTTGAAGCGGTGAATTCCAAGTGTGCTTCCTTGGAGAAAACGAAGCAGAGGCTGCAAGGGGAAGTCGAGGACCTGATGGTGGACGTTGAGAGGGCGAATGCCCAGGCAGCTGCACTGGATAAGAAACAAAGGAATTTTGACAAGGTATGCTCTGAACACAATCTTCCTCTCTAGCCTCAATCTTTAACTGAGAAGAAGGGTATAACCAAGTTGTCACTTCTATCCCAAATTGGTGGAAGTGAGGTTGCTGACATGTCACACTTGCTGAGCTGTCACTGTCTTCTGAATCCTGATTTTTCACTTCTGTCCCTTAAAGAGAATCTTTAAAAACTCATTCTCTGAACCCAGAGAGAGGGACATGAGCAACCCACTGCAAATTTGAGGGATGGGCCTGACATGGAAGCTCCCCAAAATACAATTTTTAAATTGGATGTGAAACAATTCAGACCTCTTTACGCAGGGCTTTTTTACCCAGGCCTACAGAGCACTCACCTCATCACTCAGTGATTCAACACTTGTGAACTTGTACTTGAATATGTGCACTGCCTCCATGCTTGATATGATTTTAGATGATACCAAAGTTCTGTCTATGGTGTTTGGTCTGTGATAGCTGCTTTCACACATGCAAGTCATGCCTTGATGCTGAGAGATGGGTAAACTCATCTTCTGCTCTCCAGACAAGAAAGATCCGGGTCAAGGTGTGATGGGGGTGGAGGGAAGAAATCTGACATGGTACATAGAGAGCAAATGCATCAGTGAAGTCTGGCTATACAGTGTTATCAGCCAGTGCTGTCCCTAAATTTGCTTGTATTATTATAATACTCCTGGTGAAGACAGCCGGGGACATTCACTTAAATTGAGTGCTGGGAAAGTTAGAACAGATAAAAGAAAATATTTCCTCACTCAGATTGTAATTAATCTGTGGTACTCCTTGCCACAGGATGCAATGGTGGCATCTAGTCTAGATGCCTTTAAAAGGGGATTGAACAGATTTATGAATGATTTATGAAGTCTACCACAGAATGGGTAGATGCAATCTTCTAATTCTAGAAGTAGGCTATCTCTGGAAGCAAGGGAATGGCAACAGGATACAAGTCTCTTGTCTTGTGTGCAACCTGAGGCATCTGGTGGGCCACTGTGAGATACAGGAAGGTGGACTAGATGGGCCTTTGGCCTGATCCAACAGGACTACTCTTAAGAGAGGACAATTGAAGCCCCACATTTACTGTTCTTTTGTCCTCAGCGTTATGCAGAGATGCTATTTAGTATATGAAGCTAATTTAGCATAGACAAAGCATGGACAAAATAAATAGGGACGTTTGCTAACCCCAACACATTGCGTGTTAAGATTTTGGCAGAATGGAAGGCAAAGTACGAAGAGAGCCAGTCAGAGCTGGAAGCAGCCCTCAAGGAAGCACGCTCACTGAGCACTGAACTCTTCAAAATGAAGAATGCCTATGAGGAAACGTTGGATCAGCTGGAAACAATCAAGCGAGAAAACAAGAATTTACAGCGTGAGTGCATTAGCTCTGGCCCCCTTTCCACTTGTTGGTATTTTGACTCTAGCAACAATAAGTTCCAGTACAGAGTGCCTTGGAATCAAGTGAGGGTTGCCAACTTTTATCTGATAGCCTATGTGTCTTTAGTAGTTATCCTCATCACTGCATCACTATGCCTTAAAAAGCTGCACCTATTCAGTAACCGTTCATCTTGACACAGCAATGTGTAGGACTGGGGCCAAAAAAATCAAGAGAAGACCAAGGCAGCAGTCCAAAGTCCAGGCTCTGAGTCAGGGCAAGTTGCCCTCTAGTATTATGGACTATGAAATTCATAGTCCGTAAGACATGAGCTCAAGCAAACTTTCCAAATCTCTCCATGGTCTCAATCCCACACTGTCAGGTCTGGCCGATCCATGAGATTAGTGTTTGGGGGGGGGGCACTTATCTCTGTCAGCCTACTTGCCTCCACTGCTTGTACTTCTCCTTCCACTGCCTGGATCGGAAAAAGAAGAGGGGTTCAGAGACGGAGTAAGAGGAAATGTGGAGGGAAGGGGTGTGCTGAGCTAGAGCCTTGGAGAGTGGGAGAGGCAGAGGCTGGCACATCATCAGGTAAGGGGGGTTGCATCTGGCATGCCACCTCAGGAGGTTTTGGGCTATCCCTGAATGCTGTGAAACTAGATGCAGTTATTCGAGCAAACAAAAGATCACAGGTCTAACTGGATACCGCTAATGACTAATTTTCAGCAGTTACAATTTCCCTCAGAGAGAATCTTTGCAAGTAGTGAGGATACAATTGGCTGTTCCTTTTTTCTTTCTTTTTTTGTTCACGTGAGCAGTCCTGGTCTTCCCTGAGAACATGGTCATAGCTGATCGTCATGAACATAGTGGACACAATTTCTTGTGATCACCATGGCTGGAAAAATGCATTGCGTTACTGGGGGAATACCGCTGATGGTGTTTTGTGATTGTATAGTTTACAGTATGTTTGCCTAGAGGTGTGCGTGCCCACGAAAGGTTAGGATTTCCCCAGACATTCATTAAAAGGTGTTTTCTGAACAAGAGAAAGAGCAGAGCGTCCTGAAGCTGATGGAAGATGGCACCAGTCTCAGCTCATTTAACTATCAGCAGTTCTTTGTGTGTGTCTGTGTTTTAAATGTTTCTGGTTCTAGTCCAGGACAGTCATTCTAGATACACTCTTCAGATACTCATTTCTCAACCATTTCTGTGTGTGTTTTCAAAATTTCTAGAGGAAATAGCCGATCTTACAGAACAAATAGCTGAAAATGGCAAAACTATCCATGAACTTGAGAAGGCTAAGAAACAGATAGAGGTGGAGAAATCTGAAATGCAGATGGCTCTAGAGGAAGCAGAGGTAAGATGGGAAAGAATATTCCAATAGTCATTAATGGCACTACTGCGCATGTCTTTTGCATGAGCAGTGGGGGCTGCAGGTAACTCATTTCCTTACAACAGATCCCTCACTTACAGCTACCATTCCCTCTAAGGGGTCTGCACCAGTGCACGGACTCCTTTGCCGCTGCACAGTGTCACGATTTGTCATGACGCTGCCTCCAAACATTCGGTGATGACATCGTTATGTCATTACCAAACTTCCAAGTTGCTGAGCTCCATGCTGCATGAAGCTTGGCTAAGAAGTGTGTGGCCACACTGCCTTGCACCTAAAATAGATCACAGCACATGTGGAACTTTAATGGCAGACAGGCAGGAGCCTGGACTGAACAACTTAGCACAATCTCAGGTGTGGTGTAGATGCATGATTTTCCTGGGTCACATGTCATGTCCTCTTTCTGGAAAACATCTTTAGTAAATCTTCCATTTAGTGCTGAAGTGGTAACAGTCTTAATTACATTTGTTTACCACATTGGTGACAAACCCTCAAGAAAGTTAGATTTCCTGTAACCAAATGTGTACATTTATTTATTCATTTTCTAATGTTCCTTAAACAGGCGGCTCTTGAACATGAGGAGGCCAAAATCCTTCGTATTCAGCTTGAGTTAACTCAGGTGAAATCTGAGATTGACAGAAAGATTGCTGAGAAAGATGAAGAAATTGATCAATTGAAGAGGAACCACCAAAGAACAGTGGACACAATGCAAAGCGCTCTGGATGCAGAGATACGAAGCCGGAATGAGGCCATGCGGATAAAGAAGAAGATGGAGGGAGATCTGAATGAAATGGAAATTCAGCTGAGCCATGCCAATCGTCTAGCAGCTGAGACACAGAAACACCTCAGGAATGTCCAAGGGCAACTCAAGGTCTTTACCTTTCCAATGGATCCTTACGTAAGTGGTACAGATGATTTCCTGAACAATCAATCCCACTAAACATGCTTTTTCTTTGCATTTAGGACACACAATTGCACTTGGATGATGCTCTCCGGGGTCAAGAAGACCTCAAAGAGCAATTGGCCATGGTTGAGCGCAGAGCTAACCTGATGCAGGCTGAGATTGAGGAACTCCGGGCAGCTCTGGAACAGACAGAGAGGGGCAGGAAGATAGCTGAACAAGAGCTTCTGGATACCACGGAACGTGTGCAGCTCCTCCACACACAGGTATCAGCTACTTCTGTCACTATATGACTTGGCTTGCTGGATCATACCAACTGGTTCAGCACTGTGGGCAATCATGTGAGATCACAAGCTGAATACAGCAGAAAGATGCCTTTCCCTGCTCTTTGTCCCTGTCATCTGATTATCAAAGGCATGCTGCTTCCAAGGCTGACTGGAGTAACCCCCTAATCATTCTACCTGTGGGCGGAAAAGATAAAAGCATTTCCTCTCTGTCTCTCCTTTAGAACACTAGCCTTATTAATACAAAGAAGAAGTTAGAAGTTGATATTTCTCAGCTTCAAAGTGAAGTAGAAGATGCCATTAAAGAGGCCAGGAATGCAGAGGAGAAGGCAAAGAAGGCAATCACAGATGTAAGAATTTCATATCATTTCTTTTTCCTTTAAGCACTTGCCACAACATTTTCCTCCTATCAGTGAGAGAAGGGTGTAAATTTACCACATGAAATCCATATACAAGGGTCTTTAGCATTTATTGTATTATTCTACATTTTTCTCGGCTGTCCTATATTTTGGGGTGCCTTGTCCTCTTTTGCAGTTACAACATCCAGTCACCCTGAGCGAGAGACTATGTAAATAGGGTGTTTTGAAAATGTTTACTCTCCTGCAGAAAGAGGGAGAAAGTCAACGCATCCACACATTCACAAGACGTGTGAATCTGTTTCAGCTTGAGAGTCATAAATCTGGCAGGAAACCAAATTAGGTCCCTAGCTTACATGTTCGTATCTTCTTTAAAAATAAGCATAGGGCATCAAACCAATGACTGTGACTGTGGAGTAAAGGGGATAAGACAGACAACATGCCCTTATCTCTAAGGCTGCAAGAGAGAAAATATAGGGCAAAGATATTTTAACTTAAATATTATAAGATATATAATATAAAATTATTAAATACAGGAATGGTCTGATGAGCATGCCTGGAGAAAAGCTATGATACATTGATTTTATGTAAAAGAAATTTAGGAGCAGCAGTCCAGGGAAAAGAAAAAGCATGATTTATAGCAAATGGTCTTGTGATTGACACACTCAAGGGTTAAATTCTGCTCTACTTGCCTCTAATTTCTCTCATGTTTAGTTTGTGCCCTGAACTCTGTGAGCTACTATATGCTCTTGAAGGCACACTCAACCCTCCCTAAGCACAGTTAATCAGAAGCGGAGGCCTCTATTTTCTGAGAAAGCATGGTCATATTCTACAGAATGTGATACAGTACTGCATTTTTTCACATTTCCAAATCTCAAGATAGCTTTCTAAAAATCTTAATCTTATTACTCAGCACATTCACATGTGCAAACAGTTGGGTACCACTTTTCCCATTACTGTACTGCATTTCCGTGCTAGGAAAGCTGTACCTGTTGAATGCTGGGCTATCATGCAGTTGTTAAAGGCACAGAATCTCTGTGAGGGAGCCATATAGCTATGCAAATGATGGATCCAAACATGTCTTGCACAAGAAGCCCTTTGATCACATGGGAGTTGCTTTTCTATGACACCCTCCCACGTGGCTGGGAGCTGCATGTGAATGTCACAGCCATGTGGGGCTTTCCCACAAAATGCTAATTCTTTAGGACAGACCCACACAATCGCTCCTACCTGTATTCACATGCAACCTCTAGCTATGTTGGATTACTTCATGCTGCTATGAAGCTGCGTCTGAAGGATGTGCACTCTTACATAAAATGTGACAGTCACATATTATGTCTTCATCATCAGAATGTAAAGGTTCCCTCAGAGTAATTCAACTGGAAAATCAAGTATGTTTCCATGCAATTTTATTATATTGTCATCCCAGAAACATGGGTTGTTTGTCTGTTGGATCATTAATTATGGGAAGTGTTAATATTGAGGTTATGGCAGGCTGTTTCTGGGGGCAATGACTGATCACTCAAATTCTCCTGAGCTCCTGTCAGGAATGCACTTTTTGGCACCTGTTGACCTCAGTCTATTGTGGATATTTCAAGGCAGCCATGATGGCAGAGGAGCTGAAGAAAGAGCAAGACACCAGTGCTCACCTGGAAAGGATGAAAAAGAACTTGGATCAGACCGTGAAAGACCTGCAACTTCGCCTAGATGAGGCAGAGCAGCTTGCCCTGAAAGGAGGGAAGAAGCAGATCCAGAAAATGGAGGCCAGGGTATGGACACATTGTGGCTGAGGGCTGGCAGCACCTATCAGAGCTTGTCAAAGTTCAGGGTATCCTGTATCAAGATGACCATATTTGTGTTTTGCTCAATCTAGATCCGAGAGCTAGAGTCCGAACTCGAAGGAGAGCAGAAGCGTGCTACGGAAGCCATCAAAGGTATTCGCAAGTATGAACGGCGAGTCAAAGAACTGACTTTCCAGGTAAGAAGAAAGCAAGGTCTGCCTCCCAATTCCTCTTTCCCTTGACAAAGCTATGGATCACCTAATACGTTGCCGCTTCTCTAGGGTGAAGAAGACAGGAAGAATGTGATAAGGCTACAGGATTTAGTGGATAAACTTCAGCTGAAGGTTAAATCCTACAAGAGACAAGCAGAGGAGTCTGTGAGTTATTTAAAAGACACATTGTTTTTTGTTGCTTGAGAAAAATACACACAGTTCTGATTTTGACAATGGAGCCTGAGTCATTCCTTGTTTCTTTGTTTTTGCACTGAGTTCTTTAATGTGATTCCTTTTTGATTGCAGGATGAACAGGCCAACGTTCACCTCTCCAAATTCAGGAAAGCTCAACATGAGCTGGAAGAGGCTGAAGAAAGAGCTGACATTGCTGAATCTCAGGTCAATAAGCTCCGAGCAAAGACCAGAGAAGTTACTTCTAAAAAGGTAAGTGCTTCCTCGCATCAGATCCCAAGCAATCTGACCCACTGGTAGGATGCAGTTGTCATTACAAATCCCTACTGCAGCAGGAAATAAAAATGAATCTGAGCCTCTTGGTGGAAGTGTTGCACAGAGTGGAAGAAGCAACACATTTGATTAACATTTCAGGCTTCAAATTCTCTGTGAACAATTAGACCATCATCAAGAGTGTGGCTCGTGGATAGTATTGACAAAAGACTACTCAGCCTGACTCCAGGGTTTCCCACTGGAGTGCAGGACTCCACTGCTGAAGCCATTTTGAGGTGTTAAGAGCATATTCAGGCAACCAGTTCAAAATAGCTTTCGCAGGATAACTACAGCACAATCCTATGCATATCTACGCAGAAGTAAGTTCCATTGTTCCTGAACTTATTCCTACCAGTGGCCAATCTGTGCTGAATTGCTTGCAGAATGTGGCTTTCTGGCTGCTGCATAGCAGTACACCACCATACCACCAGGATAGATTTGGGCTATAAGTCCTTCAAGTCCCAGTTCAACAGTATCCATTTGATATCCATTTAAACCCTAAGCACGTAAACTTGGACAAGTCTGTGGGATTGTGCCCTGTGTCCAGGCAATGAACTAGACCAGGGCTTTTCAAACTGGGGCATTGTGACGCCCCAGCCTGTGGGCCCTAGCCTCTGCCCCCTTAAGGAGTGGGGGCAGCCAGGAGGCAGGGAGGAGAAAGTGGCGCGATCCCCAGGATTATGCCACTCAGGGAGCTGCAGGGGCTTGGATGCACTTACCAGAGCCTCCTGCAGCCTCCCGGGGGGTGCGGGAAGCCCTGCACGAGTGTCTGCAGGACTCCCTGATGCTTTAGAAGTGAAGGTGGAGCAATCGCGCTCCACTTCCGCTAAACAGGCAGTGGAGCACGATTGCTCCAGTTTCACTTTTGCAGCTTTGGGGAGCTCGGGCAGGGCTCCCCGCATCCCCCGGGAAGCTGCAGGAGGCTCTGGTAAGTGCACCGAAGCCCCTACAGCCCCCTGAGTGGTGCGATCCTGGGGATTGTGCTGGTCTTCCCCCTGCCCCTGCTGCCTCCCTCCGCCCCTGCAAGGACTTACAGCAGTTTTCAAACTCCCTGGGAGTTTGAAAACCACTGCACTAGACATAACACCAGAATGGAACTATTCACGTAGGCCTGATCCTTACAATCCTTATCCCTAAAAATTAGGGGGAATCCACGAATCCTGGATTCTCTACATTTTGCCTCTATTCAAATGCTACAATCAGAGTGTGGAGGTGAGGTGCGTCTAGAGGCGGGACAGGTGCATATTATCCCACTTCCCCAGGAGGTGTAGGCCACACATATTATGCACTTGAAGGCTTATGTGAATAAGGCATCAAGATAGCTCAAACTGACTATTCTCAGGGAAGAAACCTCTTGTCAGTTTTACCTCAACGGCAGGTCTAGCTTGTTTGTGCATATAAAACTAACTTGGCAAATCATTTCTCCACATTTGAGTCTTTAGTTAGACTCATTACTGAGGTAAAACTGTCAAGAGAAGCAAATTGTCAGCCTGTAAAAGTTTCAGCTCCCATGTGACTTCTTTCCCTTAGTCTAGCACTTAAAGTGGAGTGCTCTGTCTCTCCTGCACTGGAATATGCTTCGATCCATGCTCTTAATAAAATAATAAGAAAGGTGGGGAAGAGGAGGAAATAGCCGCACACCATGTATTGATGCAAGGCTTTGCTCGATTGTATAGAAAAGCCTTAAAAAGTCATATTCTGACATTTGATTTGTAATAGCTTTGCATATTGTACTAATACTTAAAATAAACCAAGTTGGGTTGTTTTTTTTTCCTTCTAGGTGGTGATAGAAAGTGAAGAGTGAGTCCACCTCATGACAGAAACTGGGAACGTATACAAAATGTATATGTCCCCTGATGTTGTCTTAAAGCTGTTGTAGTGCTGTAATCTTTCCTTTCTGATGCTAGTAGAAAATAAACTGTGCTTTGCATAAAGTCTTGGTGAGTTTTTTGTATGAGTGTTGAGGCACCAATAAAGGAGGGTGTTGCTGTAGCACGTATCTCTTCAAAGAACAAATTGCTTTGCAGATGTTTCTGGATTTGTTTTTACCCTAGAAGAAGCAAATAGTTATAATCTGCAAGCAAACATTCAGATTATGGCTTTGAGTTTTCGCCTACTACTAGTCAAATGATACCATTGTTTGGCTATGATTTACTAGATTAGATTTATGTTTATGTCTTCTTTTTATATGCTACCTGAGCTGCAAGGATCACCACAGAGATTCAGCCCAAGTAGTGAATGACAAAGCTGAAGGATCTGCAACCTGACAATGATAATGATAGAAGCTATCTTCAGTGTATTGGTCACAGCACTTATGGCCAGCCATGTGTATCTTGTAGACATCTGAGGAAGTTACTGAAATGCACCTGATCTCTAGAGATTACAGAAGTCCTGCATCTATGGTCAGACAGTGGCTATGATTCTCCTGTACTAACTTGTCAGTCACTTCTAGGTATGAATTCAATATCTCTGCACCTAGTTCTTGAGAGCCAAGACTTACTTACTTACTAAGCAAATAGATAACTATAGGCACACACATACACAAAACCAATCAAACTTTTTGGATACTGTTAAACAAGGACAGGACAGAAAGTAGGGGGGGTATGGGAAGAAAGGAAAGGTCTGAGATCTGAGATGCATGAGGAAAGTGTGACAGAAAGAACCTTCCCTCCACCTTTCCTCCTGATTTCTCTTTCATCACACTAAGCTCAGCTGTAACAAAGAGATGGTAGTGAAGAAGTAGCTTCCATGTGAAGAGATAGCTCCTTAATCTAGCTTGGAACTATTTCCTGGCAGGTGTTTGAATGGATAAGAAAATTGTATTCATAGAAACTCCAAAGACAATATTTTGCATGGATACTTTCCTCTCACAAAATAAAAACGTACCTGTGATGCATTTTTCTGCTGGAAGCTATTTTAGTGTTAACTTACACTTCTTTAGCCTTCTTAGCCGGAATGGCCCTTGAGTCTGGGAAGGACACAAAAAAGGAAGAGTATATTATTCACAGCATCAACCTATAAAACAAAGAATGACAGCCCGTTCTCTCAAAAGGACCACATATAAAGTGTATTACTGGAATGGGGATGCAACATGATGGGGACAAGCCATTGGGTGTTTATAAATGCTCCAGTCACCCCAACAGAATTTTTCATGATGGGGAGTCTATATTTTTGACCTCATCTATGGCATCACCATACTGACCACCATAATCCATGCAATCACGCTAACTAGTGAGGTTGGAATAAATTTCTACTACCAGTTTTAACATCCCTAACCTCACTACTAATAAATCTGTTCTGGGAGAGCATAATTCCTCTCTCCATCTGTCTGTGTCATTATATCCTTGCAAATTTGTGTGCAAGTTTTTGTCGCTGATGGCTGAGTAAAAATGTATAAAGAAAGCAATGCTGCTACTGCAGTGGGTCTCAATGCAGCTTGATGTAAAGAGATGCAGGACACCAGTGACTGGGGGAGAGTGAAAGTTGACCCACTTGACGGTCTGGATGGCACCTCACTTAGGAAGGTCATACGCTTATGTCAAAGGTCTAACTATAGGGCGTCTTAGAAGATTCCTGTGGTGGCAATTCTATCCCCTAATAAACATAGAAGGCATTCCACAGGAGCTAGGCTGCCTACAGTATCTGGCTAAAAGGAACCATGAGATCATGGGACTATTGGCAGCTGTCTGAGACTTTGAAATGTTCAGACCTTATTCGTATCACAGGAAAATTTATGGGTCGACTGTGTCGTTCCAAATTGGATCGGGGGCAGGAGGAGAGTGCTTTCAGATGTCACAAATTGCTGTCCATATTTGACCTATCATGGAGAGGAGCTGAAGTAGGATGCCTGTAAACGGTTTATTTTTAAAAATAATGACAGGAATACTGTACAGCCTGGTGAGGCAGGGACTAGTGCCCATACCAGAGGATAGTTACTGCATAATAAGTAAGAATAATGTGGGTGGAAGCAAGAATACAGATTAGGAATTAGGCTGCTAACGCTTTTCTGGCAGTGTTCCAGTCAACAGCTACACGACAGGCCAAAATTCAACATGAGAAGTTTTTATTACTATGCAGGTACATAGGAGAATGAGGAAAGTTTCTTCTATTGAACTTCTGCCTGTTGTGTACCTGCTAACAGCACAGGAGGCATGTCAGAAAACAGGCAAGCAATTGGGAAGTAGTTTGGCTGTGTTTCTATCTGATATGCAGAGCTTTACCCCACTGGACATAAATGGAATAGGTATATCAACAGCCTGGGCATGCTTATGAGGCATTGCATAGGAGAGGAGTACCTCATAACGGAGAACAAAGCAGAATGAGAAGGCATGCTCTAAATAGAGGATGGACTGGATACATCACAGGCTTGACCATTAGAACTGGTCTTACATTGTGCTTGTGATGCATTCTGAACACTGCTGAACATGACTATTCTTGATTGCTTCCAGGCTTTCCAAATATGAATTGTGGTCTTCATTGCCAAGTGTCAACAGACAGGGGCTCCCTAAAACTGGGCAACAGATCAGCAGATATGGAAGTGGCTGCAGGGTAAATGATAAGTCCCAACAGAGCTGATATGGTGACTGATATTAGAGAAGCATTTTAATGCATGCTTAGAGCTATTTTGATTAAGGCCCCTGGGAAGCAGAAGGCTGGATAAGCCAAGCGTTGAAAAGATTGCTGGCTGTTGTTGTCCACAATCTCCTCCTTACTATTTCTACGCTGACCTTCAAGATGGACTGGCAAACTACTCTGACAGTAGTGAATGCAAACTCTATCTTCTGCGGCAGTGCTTCTCACACATTTAGCACCAGGACCCACTTTTTAGAATGAGAATCTGTCAGGACCCACTGGAACTTATGTCATTACCGGAAGTGACACCATCAAGCAGGAAAAATTTTAACAATCCTAGGCTGCAATTCTACCCACACTTACTCAGGAGCAAGCCCCATTTACTATCATTGTTAAAAGTACAGGTCTGTAGCATTTCCCCAGTCATATACCATGGTAGCATCAAGTCTAATATATTAAAAATAAAATATTTAAATGAATGGGAACCCACCTGAAATTGGCTCACGACCCACCTAGTGGGTCCTGACCCACAGTTTGAGAAACACTGTTCTACAGTATAGCCGGCAGCATTCTCATCTACGGGTTGCTAAAATATAGAGTTCCTAGTTCATCCCCATGCTTCTGACCTCACATATGCCACTTGTGTTTAAGCACCATTACAATAATTCTAATTTCAGACAAAATAATCAGTGTGTGCTAGCAAAAGAAAGCTAATTACCACCTCTGGTTTTGAAGAACATGGGTACGTAGGAGCACAAGCAGAGACCATTCAGGGACTGTGTCGTCTTTGTTGGTGATACTCCACAAGGTCGAAGATGGGCTGAGCTGTAAAGATGTCAAAGTCAAGAGAACCTTGAAAGCACTGAACAGTACAGGATGCCATTGCTGAGCAGACACAGGATTTGGACTAAATCTTCTTTCTCACCTTCTACACCCTCAAGATCACCCATTTTGGGCTGTTAGAATTTTGTTGGAGTAACTGGTGCTATGGAAGTATAAATTTAGAACATTGGCATATCTTTGGGATTCACTGCAAGGTTACAATATCCTCATTGGGCCAGTGTAAATCAATGATTACCGGTTATGCCTAGATATCCACTGATTTTACTCACCGCTAATATTGGCCTTTAAATGCCTTATAACAAGGGGGAAAAGTGCCAAAATGCCATTTCCTACCTTCGTGCTGTTAAACTGCACTGGTTGCCAGCTTCTTGGGGTTAAAAATAGCTTTGAAGACCCACTTCCGGGTTTCTTGCTTCTCCACTGTCACCCCAGAATGCATCAGTATAGATGCTATACTGCATTCAGCCATAATTTCATTCCATTAGATTGCATTATTCACCCCATCTAGTGGCAGAATGGACTCTCAGCTCCTCAGCAATGCTAAGGTGACACTGCTACAAGGGTGGCCAGCATGATAATTGGGCTCTTCCATATCTTGAAATATGATCAAGATTTCTGTATTTTCTCTCCTGTCATTAGCAGCCAATGAGTTCCTACACGAGAACACCGTGTTTTTGACCTGTTTGATGACATCACTTTCTGTGTAATGACATCACCTCTGGCCCTTAGCAGGCATCATGAATGCGATTTGGCTCTCTGTATGAAATGAGTTTGACACCCTTGGTCTATACAAATGCATTCTGGGGTGGCAATGGAGGGCAAGAAATTTGGAAATGGCTCTTTAACATTTTTCCACTGAGTGGGTACCCACTGATTTTTTTTAATCCACTGAGGGTTCTGGATGAAGCATAAGAAGCAGCACCAAAGGCAAGGCTTGGAAGAGCAAAGGAGAAGCACTTGTTACTAGTTCATGTCCCTTCCAAATTATACTAAAAAGTCCCTAAATCAACTCATGCCACTTCTAGCAATATAATACAAACCCTAATTTATGAACTGTTCCAGAGTGTAACTGAAGAAAACTTAGTTCATGTTCCACTTTTCTACACTTAGAGGCAAAACTCCACCCTAGAAGAGTTCTGTATTTGTCCAAACTACAGATGTTGCTGTTATTGCTATCTGTATCCTGTCCCCACATTCACAAAGACAAACTTCAAAAAAGTAACTCCCTCCCCAATTCCTTTCTACAACCTGACTTTTAGAAGAATCTCACTGCTTCCTATGTTTTGAAAAACATTTGCACCCCCACATCAATATCAAAACATTGATATGTTTTCCTATATCAAATGCTGAGATAAAGGGTGTAAAAATCCAGGCATCTGAAAGTCAGTGGGACCTAAAGATTGGGCCTGAAGAAGGAAGAAAGCAGGTTTCTTCTCAAGTGTGCTATTGTTTCTTCTCGGGCCTGGTTACTGCCTCCTATAGTTACTTCTCACCAGTGGCATTGCTTGGGGGGGTGCGGGCTGCACTGGGTGACACACACGGGAGGGGGGGTGACGCACACTAGTAAACAAAATAGCCAAAATCACGGTTCTGAGGAATAACACAATCATGTTATATATACCATTCGATGTGTAATTTACAGCAGAATGCAATGGAAAAACCCAGAGTGAAATATTTCCATTCTATCAAAAGTTATAACCAAAAAACCAGAAAACAAAAATGCAACTGTCTTATGTAACAAAAAAGTGCATTTCCTTAATTCAAAATGGACCATTGAAACTGATTGTTCAAAGAGCTAATGAAATGTTTATGGCACAGCATGGAACCAATAAGGTGTTAGTAAGGTGACACCCGGAGAGGGTAACACCACTAGTGACAAAATCGCAAAAATCATGACTTGTAGGAATAATACTATCATGTTGTATACCATTCAATGCGCAATTTACAGCAGAATGCAATGAAAAAACCATGTTGAAATATCTGTGTTCTATCAAAAGGTATAGCAAAAAAGCCAGTGGGGGCAGGGCAATGGTACATCACCATGCCCACCTCCTCAGTCACTGCCCCACCCACTGCATGGGAGAAGGTCCATCATAGGGGTGACACACTGACCTCCCGCACCAGGTGATGGAAACCCTACTGACGCCACTGCTTCTAGCCAAATCAGATCCCTCTCTATCCTTCTGGTGCAGTTTGTCTTGTAGTACTTTCTAGCTGAAAACAAAGTAGGTCAGTAATTTACTGAAACAGGACTGACTGCCCAGACCCATCGGAAGAACAGGGCTGGAAGTACTACACAGTTGGCAGGATGAAACAATCATTTCCATGCAAAGATAACACTTTGTTTAGTTCTATTTAACATAAAGCTTGTGTCTTAATGCTGATCAGATTAATGCATAAAACAGTCTGAATAAAAAAGAAATCCATGTGCTACATTAAAAATACATAATAATAATGGGATTGTATTCTACGCCTCTAGGAAAGTCTCCCATGAATTTCCTACTTTTTACCACCAGAGGGACACAAAGTCCCATGAGACACTCGTCTGCCAACTTCATTATTTTGGCAGCTTGCAGCCTTTCCCATTGTATTTATGCCCAGTGGCCTCACATTTCAGGTTAAACAACTGGAGATGAGATATGAAGCTGTGTGTACCAGTCTTGATGCTGTTAGTGAAACACATCCTCAGAGCCTTTAGCACAAATTTTCATTTTACCCACTTATGAATCAGAAATTGGCTATTTCCAAACTAAGATCATATGAAAAAATCACTTTTCAGGTAACTCTTTAAAGATTTATGTGCTTACTTACCCAACATACGTACAGCATGAGAAGACACATTCACATATACCATGTGTGTGGTGGCAACTGTGGGGAAAAATCCAGCTTGTGCTGACTTCTGTCATTTTGCCTGTGCCAATGAAGCCATATGCATGTGCTCCACTCAGGGGATTCAGCCCAGAGCAGCTTGTAGCATGTGATAATAGTCAGTATGCTGAAGTGGTCAATGTTGGCATTGGGCCTCAGCATGTCTGATTGCTTAGACATTCCTAGAGCATCCATTAGCCTGGATAGAGAAGGAAACAGGGCCAATAAAGAAGATGATGATAAGGGTGATGGTTTTTCTGCTGCACATTTAGGTTAGCCCTTTCAATCAAAGTTAGTTGAGTTAGCATCCATTGAATTGGTTATCAGTATTGTTCAAGCTTTTCCTAGGTCACTGGGCAAACTTTGCTGGGGGAAACAAGGCTCACAATGTTCAACAAAAGATCAGATGACAACAGGCAAATCAGCTGAATTCTTTAGACAGCTTAACATGTGCAAGTTTAACCAAGGATCACTTTGAAAATAAATTATAATACAAAGGTCACATTCAAATCAGGTGTGGTGATACCCATCTGCAATGCATATTGGGTAAACCCATAGCACAGAGCACTGAAAGAGCTCTGTTGATGATCCATTTAACCTTGCTGCAGTTTGATGATCCCAGTGTGCTGTAGTGGTCAGTGTTGGATTTAAACTAGTGAGAGCTACGTTCGAATCTACTCAGAGCCCAATCCTATGCTTGTCTACTTAGAAGTAAGTTCCATGATAATCAGTGGGGCTTACTCCCAGGAAAGTATGGATAGGGTTGCAGCCTCAGTCATGAAGCTTAATCAGAGCACAGTGCTAAGGGCTCAAACACCAACGGTACGAGCGTACTGCCGGTGCTGGATGTTGCAAACATGCCATAAAGCATGTTTGCGGCACCCAGGGAAGAGAGAGAGTTGGCATTGGGCCTCAGCATGAGCCGCTCGGGGTAAGTAGCATCGCCAAATGTGGAGGCATTCCCGGGGTTGGGGAGGGACTGGCCCAGTAGGAAGCTGGGATTGGCAGAGGCCTCCTCTGCTAGATCCTATGCCCTGCATTGGGTTGCAAAGCCTGACACAGGGCTTCTTAAGTCTGAGTCAGCAAAACAGCTGGCACAGACTCAAGTAGCCCCATTGTGAGGCCTGGGGCTCTCTTCAGGGAAGGGGGACAAAAGTCCCCTTCCCCCAAGTTGTCCTCAGGTGGCCCACCTGGCCCTGCTGGATACAGCAGTAGCCATTTTGGCACCGCTGTAACCAGTGGCACTAGGGAGGACAGGATTGGGGTGCCCATGACCTGGGTTGGATGTGATTGCAGCGTTAATACCACAGTTGCCTCTCAGCCTAACTCACCTCACATGGATACTGTGAGGATTAAACTTGGGGGAGAACTATGCACGCTGTGCTGTGCTCACTGTGATGAGATCCTTGGAGACAGGATGGAATAAAAGTGTTATTAATCCACAAAGAGGGAAGCGTGTTCTCAGTTTGTGGCTATGAATCTCTAAGACTTTCTTCCTTACAGGAGGGAAATTGTTTAATTGACTAAACAGTGGTGACACTAATAAAATTTTAAGAAACATGCTTTGAGCTAACAAGAACCTATCAATATTGAATCATGTTACTACAGCCATCTGGGCTGATGAAGTGGCAGGTATAGGATCTTGAGAGCTCTTTTGAGAATGTTGGTCTCTTTAGCTCCTTGGCATGTCATTCTGTTTGAAGATTTTATTTCTGCTTATTTGAAACGATGAAAACAATTAGTGTTTCCTTCATATTGCAAAGCATTTGTGAACATGAAAGTCCCTCTGAGCTGAATCATTAGTCATTGTTGCACTTTTGGATGGAAGACCTTGCAAATGGATTATCAGCATCAAGTGGAACATTAATGAGGCTCGGATGGAAAATAAATTTCATTGCCATACATGGAGGACAGGAGTCACTAGGCATCAACACCCTATTTCTGTACTCAGCCTGTCGGCCAGCTGGTAAGTGCTGATGCGAAGGTAACTGAGCTCAGGAAAAACATGGGTCCATAATGTCCATAAAGGAACATTACTGGGTGAAAGTTTAAAAATAGATGCAGTCAATGCGCTGCACCCAAAACTGTCCTGGGAGCCACTCTGCTCTTGTAATGGTGTTGACAGAAGAGTGTGATGCGATTTTAGATTCCCACGCAAGAATTGCTCCAAGTAAGGTTGCCATATGAAGTAACTAGCGGATGCGCCTTAAACATAAGTGACAAGTTGCTTCTCAGCCCATCCAGTCACTGTACGAAATGCTATATCAAGTAAAAATGGGGATGACATGCTGGCCTCCCACACCACGTGACGCAAACCATAGTGACATCACTGCGTACCTCACATTTAATTTGGGTCCCTGGCCCCTTCAAGAAACTGGTATAATGACGATACTTGTGTACAAACTATTTAAACATGAACACCCCATGCTTATAACTTTCTTTGACATGCCCAATTTTATTTTAAAAACAGTAATACGGTGGTTTAAAGGATAATCGAGGAGACTGACAGCCCAAACCTGAGCTGCACAGCATGCGGGGCTGCAGTGGCACCGAAAATGGCTGCCACTGCATCCTGCGTGCTTTGCAGGTACCGCCAGTGGCTCCTCAGGAGACTTTTGTCCCCTTCCCCTGGGTAAATAAAGTAACCCCACAATGGGGCTACTTGATTCCACGCCGACCCTTGGGTCAGCATAGACTTTTGAGCCTCTATGTCGGGCCAGCAGCCCGAAACGGAGGCTCAGGATCTGGTGGAGTGAAGCTCTACCGGTCCTGTCTCCCTCCTGCCCCGCTCCCTCCCCCTAACACACCTCCTCCCCAACCTTCCTCTGCCTCCCCCTGCCACAGAATGCCTCCTCCCTGTCTCCCTCCACGCCTCCACCTACCTCAGCGCTGCTCAGGGTTCCACACAACCACTTAGCTCCAGCACAAGCCTGGCACGAGCCCAGCACCGGGTGCCGCTGGGCTACCACCGGCGCTATGACCTGCAAACATACCTTATAGCAAGTTTGTGACAGTGCACGCTGCTGGTGAGCCTGCGCGCTGAGCTCATGATTGGACTCTGAATCTGGGAGACTGAAAAGATATTCTGCCACACCCTTGAGAAAAAGAGATTAAAAGAGGGAGGGAAAGGGAAATAATTTGGTGCCACACATATTATGTGTAAGACAGACAGGAGAAACTGAGAGAGGACTACAAATAACTGCAATATATATGTGTTGAGAAAGATCAAAGTGCTTTGGGTCTTTGTAAGCAAAGTCAGGCTAACCATGAGCAGCTGAAGTGCTAGTTTAATCATGGATATGACCTGCAGGAAAATACCAACAAACTGAAAGAACTGGAATGGGTCTAACCAACATATGGTGGGTGGTAAGAGGTGTCTACAGCACAGAGATCTGTATCTAACTAGCATGGCAGTGAAAAGTCACACACCTGTCAACTTGCACAAGATTAAGAGATTATAATCAACTGAAATTAAAGAAGGGGGTATTTAGCCCAGATTATCAAAAGGGAGCTAAGAACACTCCACTGTTTCATTGAGAAGTAGGAACATAGGTCATCCCATGTTATCCGCTAGGGTTCCGTTCTAGAACCCCTAGTGGATAAAAAAATATGTGGATAAAAAAATCAGTGGAAAAATCGATTTAAAGACCCATTTCCAGATTTCTTGCCCCTCCATTGCTCCTAATGGAATAAGGTCATGCCTTGACATCTCCAGGGGTTTGATTCTGGGATTCCCTGCTGATACCATAAAATGGGTTAAAGAAAAGCAGTTAAAAAAATTAAAAAGTGCATCCCTTTACAATTGTGGTTTAAAAACCGTTTTTCTTATGGTTGTAGAGAGGCAATCAGGAACTAGAAATGCAAGCACCGCCTGGCTCAGTTGAAGAATGAAAAGATTGCTTGCATGACTGTCGCTCTACAACAGTAGGAAAAGCAGTTTTTTAAAACTGTGATTTTGGAGAGATGCATTTTTCCTCTTCTCCAGGGATCAGGACATTCCTTCTCATTTGCAGTGGACACTCATGTTGAGTCAAATCCGTGTATAACAAGGTTGGACCTGTAGAAAGGGGTAGGGGCCATTCTGTATGGTGCAAGCAAAGCATCATTGAGCCCTGTAGAGATTTTTGGGAGCCTGCTCCTCCAGCATGAACTAAGTTGTTGGCTTGCACAGGCCTCTGGCCTGCACAGAGACTATAAGGAAGGTTGTCACTAACCGAACAGCTGAAGAAAAAGTTTGACAATTTGTAGTGTGTGTCTGCTGAAAATTCACACATGAAAAATAGCTGGGAGCGAGGGCTTCCCATTGTCCCATCTTCCATTCTTGGTCTCCTGTCTCTATAGCCTATTGCCTTCAATAGCTCATGCATATTCTCCTTACCCCCCCCCCCACCTATAAATTTCTGCATATTTTCTTTTGTTTTTTTAATGTCACTATCATAATACATAAATAAAAGCCCCTTTTGGTCTAAATATTATGCATGCCATTCTCAATTGCACAAACTGAAGAGTTGGAATGGCCCTCCCTGGAGAGCCTGCCTGAATAGCGGCTATCCCATATTTACAGCATCACTGGTGTAGTGACAGGATCGCTGCAACCCTTCCATTAATCCCTGAGGGTTTCTTCCATGTGAATAACTTAAAAAAGAAGATTGGGCAAATAACTGAACGACAGCATTCTCCTATATAAAAATAGTGTTTATACCCCTGAAGATGAAGAGCAAAATCATCTGTCAACCTCTCTACCATACATGGACCCAAATGATGAACTCTGGGGTTCAAGCAAGGAAAAACTCAAACATTTTTTTAATCAACTGAACCTGAAGAAAAAGGTTGAGGTCAAGCCAGTATACCTAAATCTCAAAATGGATTTCATTTCACTGTAAAACAAATGACAGGAATGAAAAACATCCTCTAATAGTTATTGGGCTTTCCTGTTGTCTTTGGTTGTGGTTGCACTCCTGTCCTCCTCCTTGTACTGCTTCTGCCTCAAGCCTCTTTCTCTATTCTCCCTCCTGCTATGAATTTCTCAGCCATGTCAAATTACTCACCAGCTGTGTAACAGGAATCCTTCAGCTGTTTTGATGTCTGAGGGGTGATCATGTCTGAGGTTCATCCTGTCCTTTTGAGACCCTGCACTTGGATACCGATGCTGACTGGAGAGATGGTAGAAGTTTATTAACCCTCTAACGACAACGACTTATTTGAGATGCTTATCCTACAATCCCATTTCCCTGACTTTTCTCTCTGTCCTCATTATGTTGCTCCAGGAAACTTATGTATTTTTAATTTATCTCATTTTGCAACTGATATCCCTCTGTGCATAGCCATGTGTCCAGTCCCACTGGTGTGTCCATCAGTTACACTCAAGGTTCTTTCAAGTAGTGCCCACCTTCCACAATTGGCCTAGAGTCTCCAGGGATCAGGATCTATCTCCATGTAACACTAAAAGCAGTCCTGGAGATTTTAACAGGGCCTTCTTTGCTTAAATACATTATATTATAGTGGCAAAAAACATTCTCCAGCAATAGTGTCACTCAGACTCGGTAACCTTAGTTCTCTCCTTTATTGGTTTCCTCACCAGTGCATTAAAGAACTTTATAAATTAGAACATCACAGTGTTTCTTGATTCTGTTCATGCATATTTTCAGTCTTCTTGTAAACCCTTCAGTGCTGAAGGAAACCTCCTTGAGAACACCCCAACTAAACACCACAACACCCTGACAAAAATAAGACAGAAAATCTAACTTTTAATGGCTTAAGCTAACCCACCAGTACTATTTCAGCAGGGTAAAACCAACTTTTTTAAGCACAGAAAAATCTAGCCTTACCATCTTCATGGTGCAGTGACTGTGTATAGAGACACTGAGCTTGGGAGGGGGGTGGCTCGAGCATTTTTTGCTCACCCAGCGCCAAGATTCCTGGGCACTCTCTAGTTACAGGGTGAGCAGCTGAAATCCAAGGATCTGCATTCCTCTTCACACATACTATCGGGAAAGGCTGATCCTGCCAGGCATTTTTACTAATGCTGAAACCATCGCTGAGCATGACTCCGGCAAGCTGCAAATCCCACAGGGAATGTTTTTAGAAACACATTAATGCTCCAACTAAATCAGAGCCAGGCCAAAGCCAGGACTGTCGAGTCAGAGTTTTAGAGTTACGCCAGAAACAATGAGTAGTTTTGCCTTATGTCCAGATTACACAAACTGCATCATTCCGCCACTGTTTTTGTGACACACCTATGTGCAGGCGCAAAGCATAAACGGAGTGAATCAGGCCCTTCTGTCTTGGCTGGCCTCCCTTCCTCTCCTTTGTCATTGTGAGAGTTAAGTGCAGCTTGTGCTTCTGCAGTTACTCGGTGTTGGGCTTTTAAAGGCATAGCTCTCTTCTTGAGGTTGCAACCTGGCAATCACAGTTCGATCTCAGTTTCTACTTCCCACATATTTTATTTCCTTACCGCTGAAATGACAAGTGGGGAAATGGTCACTGGGTAAAGGGCCTTGTTGGTTGTGATGCCCTGTTTACAGAATGCTATCTCCAGGAAAGCTCACTGGGTATCTGTGTTAATGTCTTTGATAGAGCCAGGAAAAGGCCTTGCTATCTTCCTAGGTTTTTAACATCAGCAGGGGTGTTTTTTTTTGTTTTGTTTTTTGTGACCAACACAAAACATGAAATAATGAGAATTTCTGCTCAGATTGAGATATAAAATATTAAGATCAAAATGTGAAAAACCACTCATTTCACAAAATAGCACCACTTTTGCTTACTTTTGAGGAATCCACAAATAGTTTTCACTAAGGCAGCAAGTTCCTGAAGCATTTCCAAGGGTGGAGTGACTGAGTGAAAGTATCTGCTAGAGCAGGGGTGTCCAAAGTTTTTGGCAGGAGGGCCACATTGTCTCTCTGACACTGACTCTGACACAGGGGAAGAAAATAATTAATTTACATTTAAAATTTGAATAAATTTACATAAGTTTACGTAAATGAATATATTAAAGATGAACTTATATGAATGAATGAAGGTCTTGCAATAGTTCAAGGCCTATAAAAGGCCTTGCACAACGCAAGGCTGGCCTTTCCTTTGCTGCCGCTACTGCATCACAGATGTGAAACAACAAGCAGTGGAGGGAGCCCTCATCCCACAGCTCACGCGAAAGGTTAAACAGTCGCCCTCACACTGAGAGCGGTTGTGTCGGGCCAGTGTGGGCTCCAACAAATCTCCAGAGGGCCAGAGGCTCATTGGAGACTGGGGGCTCCCTGAGGGCTGCATTGAGAGGCCTCGAGGGCCGCAAGTGGCCCCAGGGCCGGGGTTTGGGCACCCCTGTGCTAGAGATACTGCTAGGGGGTGTGTGCATGTGTGGCAGTTGGGGTGAGGGGAGAAAAGACATGAGTGGATGGGGAGAAAGCAAACGCCTGAGCAGGGGTACTGAGAATGAAGGGCTAAGCCTGCAGTTGCGACCTGCAGGTACAGAGCAAGAAACACGGGAGTGCTGTTGCCTATTTGGAGCTTTCCAAAGACTGACTGTTGACGGACTGGCTGACTACTGATGAGGCCAGAAAGGTGGCCTGCGTGGATCTTTAGTCCGGTCCTGCAGGACCTGTTTCGAAGTCTATATAAGCTGCATTCACTGCCTTTCTGCACAGCCCAGCCCCCACTGCTTGTCCCCCTCCTTGTCCTCAGAGATAAACTTCTGTGGTGCTTTCTTTGTCAATATTTAATATTTTTCTAAAATATATGGCAATTTTGTGGGTGCCACTCAGGAAGTGTCCGTGTGCCACTAGTGGCCCGCATGCTGTAGCTTGGCCACCCGTGGTCTAAAATGATACAGGGTTCATAGGTGAAATGCTTACTGTGCCTTATTGTGCTGTTTGTACAATTTTGAATAAGCATTTGAACAAGGACACATAACACCACAATTTTCTATTTTAATCAAGAAACTTTGGGGGGGGGGAAATCACCCAAAAAACACCCCTAAACATAGGATAATCTTTATTATTTGACAGTTTCACGGCTGCTCTTTTGTTTATGAGGGTCAGTGTGCCATTGTGGTTGGAGTTCAAGATCCAACGCTTCAAGTTCCCCCACTCAGCTCTTAAGCTCAATGGGTGACCAGTCACACTCTCTCAGCCTAACCTAAATCTCAGGATTGCTGTGAAGATAAAACAGGGAGGAACAACGTGTGCCACCCTGAACTCCTTGGAGGAAAGGTGGGTTGCAAATGTAATGCAATAAAATAAATACATAAATAAATCAAATAAAGCAAAGGCCTGCGGGCCTGAGAGAAAGCTCCTTATCCAGCCCTGCATGCTATTTGGGCTTATGATAATTAACTGTGATGACCCTCAGTTGTCACAGGAGCGGAAACACTTTTCTTTGTCCTTTGTACCCTGATCTTTCTCCTGTCTGCTGGAGCCTGCTGAAGAGAAACCAAACAAGTTGTGTCGCTCACTGATAGGAGTGAATGATGCTTAGTAGCCAGACATGAGTGCAGATCAGTGATAGAAGTGATGCTTGTAAGGAAGTAAGTCATTTGGGGCCAGGCTCATTGGAGATTGGGGGCTCCCTGTGGGCTGGATTGGTGGTTCCTGAAGGCCACAAATGGCCTCCAAGCCAAGGTTTGGGCACACTGGTCTAAAACAAATTCAGAACTTGGGAACGTCATATGTAGTATTTGAAAAAGTATGAAATTCAAATGTGAAAAATTGAATCTAGTCAATTCTGATCATCTGAACCAGGGGTGCTCAAACTTTCAACTTTAGGGATGCTGGACCTTTAACAAGTGTATAGAAGAGAGAATTTCAGCAGGTGCAGCTTGTCATCTGTGGGATGACAAGCTGCACCTGCTGAAATTCTCTCTTCTATACACTTGTTAAAGGTCCAGCATCCCTAAAGTTGAAAGTTTGAGCACCCCTGATCTGAACCATTTAAATCACTGTTCTTCAGTGCTTCAGATTCAGAAATGGTAGCATCTTGCAGATGCAACTGCAGAAGTGAAGTTAGATATGTTGTTCATACTGAAAGAAAAGCTTTATCCTGAAAAATGGCATAGGTTGGCCCAGCTGACATTGGGGGAAAAACCGGTAAAGCAGTTATAATGGGATGAATGCTGGAGATCTTGTTATTTGTGATGCTTGGAGGAAGCATCGCCAATGCTGGTCTGCTTTTCACATTACATTGTAGAGGAAATCATCTGGATGCTTTGCATTATGTCAGAAGCCAAACACTGGAGTGCCAAACGTCCTTGTTATGTGAATAACTCCCCCTTTAACAGAGAGTGAGGCATTAGAAATATCCTCAAACAATCCCAATGGCCTTATGGGACTTTGCCTTGTCTACGTTCATAGAATCTATTCCAACAGGGATGCCTTTGGCTGATTCATGGCACAAACATAGCCAGAGAATGCATGGCCTGCAAACTCTGTTGGCTTTACAATAATGAGCAGACAAAGGCACAAATACGATGTGCTAATTGAGAGTGTCAGGCCGTCTATCATCTGCTGAATAGCCTAAGGAACAGCAAAGCCATTTCTCTGTGAAGGTTTCAGGGCAGTTTGATCCAAACCCTCTTCCTGTGGCATTATAATGTTGCTACTCTATGTTTACTAATCATATAAAACGTGTCCTCTGTATGATGAACAGAAAGATAAAATAATTTTTTTTGGAGGGGGCACAATAAAACCTAGGTTCTACCGCATCAAGCATTTGCTGAAGCAGAATTTATAAGATTCAAAAGGACACATAAAAACAAAACAAAGTCATCATAAGAAAAGACTGTACTGTAGTTCATATGCGTTACTGTCAAAACACTGTTACTATTTCTCAATTGCGAAAAGAGCATGAAAATCAACACAATCACCCTAAAGTAGAATAATATTATTTGCATTTAGTGAGGGTTCCTAAAGTTTCTTCTGTGACGAGTCCTCAAGTTATGAATTTTAGGGACTTTTACTTTGATTCCACTTCTGAAAATCTAGGTTATGATTGGGGTGCGTGTGCCCGCTTGCCCAATCCTATGCACGTTTACCCAGAAGTAATTTCCATTATGTTCAGTCAGGTTTACTCTTAGGAAAGCGTGTATAGGATTGCATACTTTGTGTAAACACTTCTGGGTAAACACGGGTAGCTTTATTATATCTGTATCTGATGTTTTCATTAAAGACCTCAGGGGAGTCAAGGTGGCATATATTTGGTCTTCACAAGGTTAGACTGATACATATCATCATGCAGTAGGCTTCATGACAGTGTTGGTGTTTGAACCCAGGCCTCTTTCGTCAAAGTTCTATAACACCACATGGATCAGAAGAAATTATAAAATCATACATTACAATAAATTACTACTGCTAATGATGTAAGTTACTCCTGATGATTTCCTCTGTTTCTGATGCAGTATTTGAGAAATTTAGCTCAATGTTAGAGTGGGCACTAAGACTGGGATATGTATCACAGCCCGTTACCTAGATCAGCATTTCTTAAAGTTTGTCCCCCTCTGTACCACTTCACATGGTCCACCTATTGGAAGTACCACCAGAAGTAAATAGCAATGATGTCATTGCCAGTTGCTTCCAGATTGGGAGGCCAGATGCAACGTGATAAATAAGAGACTCTGGGCAAAAGGGAGGGCTTTTTAAAGCACATGAAAAGCACATGCTGGAGCTCTGCCTGCCGATTTGAGCCTACTACTGCTGCCTGTTGCATGCATTGCTAGTCTCACTGCCAGGTGGCAGGGTCTGGGGGGGGGCCACATGTACCATCAGACACCACCTTAAGAATGTCCGGTGGTATGGCTACCACTGGTTGAGAATTGCTGACCTAGGTAATTTTCTCTTGATATGCCCAGGTGCTTTCAGCATAGTGCAGATAGTTCTTAGAAGGGTTCACTTCTCTGGCCAGGGAACTTGGGGTAGCCTTGGCTGGGGAAAATATGGAGGGACCAGTCACTCATTTGACCTTTCAAGGAAATAAGCTGGACTCTGTGCAGGGCTGTAACCCAGTGGCGTCACCAAGGTTCGCGTCACCCGGTGCGGGAGACCAGCGCGTCACCCCTCCATGCAGTGTGGGGGGCAACACCCCAGGTGGTGGGTGTGGTGATGTACCATCACTCTGCCCCCACTGGTTTTTTGGCTGTACCTTTTGATAGAACAAAGACAGAACACATTCTGCATGAAATTACGCATTGATTGATATATAACACAATGGTATTTTTCCTCCAAACTGTGATTTTAATGATTAGTGGTCAGTAGTGGTGTCACCCCCCCAAGGGTGTCAACTTACTAACACCTTATTGCAGCAGTTCTCAAACTTTTAGCACTGGGACCCACTTTTTAGAGTGACAGTCTGTCCAAGACCCACCAGAACTGATGTCATGGTGGAAGTGACATCATCAGGCAAATTAAAATCAATAAGTATAAAAAATTAAAGTAAAACAAATAATTAAATAAGCAGAAGCCAGCCCTGTTCCACCAAGTGAATTTCCTCTGTAGCCTGCCTGCAATAACACCCCCTCCAAAACCAGTAAGGTTTTCAGCACTACCCAGTTGAATTTAAGAATTTCTGTTTAAACCAGATCACTGTCAGGATCCACATGGCTTGGCAAGTCTCCAAAAAGTTCACCTTATCAGTTGAAGCCTCTGTTTTGATCCTTTTTAGTGGGGGGGGGGGAGGCTGCCATCTGGAGCATTTGTTGAGCTCCAGTTCCATCAGATCAGGACCATTCTGGTGGCTTCACATTCCCCTTTGCCTGGCCTGATCACCAGCCAAGGCACTTTTGATTACTTGCAAGTAAACACAACAGTGAGGCTTAGTGTCACTTTCCATAGGGCTCAATACATTTGTCTGCTTGGAGGGAGGGACTTTCTTCTCAGGTGTTTTTGGGGGCTGCATTCATTGGATCAGGACCATTCTGGTGTCACTGGATTCCTCTTAGCCTGCCCTTTCCGACAGACTAAGGTATGTTCGCCTACTCATGAGTAAATGTGCAATACGGCTCAGTTTCACTTTCCATAGGGATCCATGCATTTTTTTGTTCTCCTGTTTTTTGGCCATAACTTCTGATATAAAGGAGATATTTCACTCTGGTTTTTTGCATTGCATTCTGCTTGAAATTCCACATCCAACGGTATATGATATGATGGGGTTACTCCTAACCACTGCGATTTTAGCATGTGACCCTCCAAGTGCGTGTCACCCCCCTGTGCATGTCACCCGGTGTAGCCTGCACCCCCCGCACTCCCCTAGCGACCCCATTGCTACAGCCACCAGCTAGTAAATAAAACAAAAGCTTTAGTGAAGTGAATGGCCATGGGTGCCTGGTTCAGGAGGGTCACTATCAGGGAGCTGCAAGAGTTAGTGGGAAATTTAAATTTTGCATGTAAGGTGGTGGTGCCTGGGAGGATTTTAGTTTTGTGCTTGTGTGATGCCATGGCAGGTATGCCTGAACTGCATCATCCCTTAGGATGACAAGCCAGATGAAGGACAACTTCCATGTAGATGTTGCTTTCGCAGGAAGAGCACTACCAAGATATCTTCGGCTCATGTGGAGCCATAAGTGGTGCCTTGAGCAATATGGGGAAGCTGATCCCCTCCCTCCCCCAGTGTGGCAGGTTTGTGCAGAAAATGGGTTATGAAGAAGTTAAGCGTGCAGCCCAAGGCAAGGGTGATTGGTCAAAGGGGATGCGAGGCCAATCTACAGAGGCTTCTTGTCTCAAGGATCCTGGGATGGGACTCCCTTGAGCAATAAGTGCAGAGTCAACACAGAAGGCTGATTGACTTGGGAGTGTGTGTATGACGCAACTCTGAACTTCCTCCACTCCTTATAGGAATTGGATAATTCCTATAGGATTACTTAGGATAAACTAAGGATAACCTTAGGATAAACTAAGTTTACCTTAGGATAAACTAAGATGAGATGATCTACAGCTTGGAGCCAGGGAGGGGGAAAAAAGTTTCCCAGTGGGAACACCAGAAAGCGTATGACCACAAAGCTGAGCTGCCTCCTCCAAGGCAGGCACCTGAAGTAAAACAGGGTGGAGTGTTATGATAGTCAGTACCTGTTGCAATGTGTTTTGGATGTTTAATAGAGTTGTGGCCCATCTGTAATCCAGGGTCCTTGTTTTGCGTCTTATTAGGGTGTGTGGGCAACAGAGGGTAAATGGGGTGAGGGTAGGGAGAGTCACCATTTGCTACTGCAGTTTGGGAGGGCAACCTGCAATATTATTGTGCAACAAAGTATGAGTTTCTGGATTCAATTTAAATATTGTGGGTAAAATATTGTATTAATAGATTTATATATTCTCTCTCCCTGTGTATGCATTATTAATGTGGTTTAATGTTTTATGTCAGTGAATCTTTTTAAGTTTATTTGTACAACAGAGTTTAAAAAAGCAAATGAAGTTACTGCTATTGTGGAGCTACTACAAGCACCTACTGATGGATGTCAAGTGACACACAGAAACTCACATTCCACAATATGATTGTTAATACCAGTGCTTGGTCTGCAAAGAGGGGAATTGCATGAGCTGAAACGGACTATGGCAAAATCTGGAGGATCCCCTTGTCAGTTCATGTCCTTGACAGTCCATTGCCTTCAGTAGGACTATGTCGCTGCAGAGATAAAATTGACAAGAGATTGCCTAAGACTGCCTAGGGACCTACTAAGTTTCAGATCTCAGGTGATCCTAACTGGTTAAGAAGCGCTTTTTCAAGTGGGTGCTCCTCTTTTATTTAGCAGGGGGAGAGTAACTGGCCCACCTCACCCCAGCACTGTCTGTTCTAGTGGCTGTCTGCTGGTGTTGCATCTTTTTAGATTGTGAGCCCTTTTGGGACAGGGAGCCATTAGTTATTTGATTTTTCTCTGTAAACTGCTTTGTGAACTTTTAGTTGAAAAGCAGTATATAAATACTGTTGTTGTTGTTGTTGTTGATGATCCTCTACTTTGTAGACTTAGGTCTCCCCACAGACCGCCCACCTTTTAAAAAGAAAGAGAATGAGTTAAATGAAAAGTACGTTGTACCAAACACCTATTGAATTATAGTCAAGTCCCTTGATTATGGGAGATAAGAAGAGTGGATTAGTTACTGCAGCTATATTGTGTTTAACAAATAATTACCCTAATTTTCTAATTATCATTAAATATTAACTATATGTACAATACCTTCCACTAGCAATGCCACTCTCTGCAAGCATGTAGCAAGGGCATTTGCAGCTCTTCTTAAATCCTCTTGCAATCAAATAAATAAAATCTGCTTGATATTTGAGAGCTGATGATCAAGCAGTGTTACTAAGCAACACATTTTCTAGAGATAGATTTTCACTCTTAATCTTTATGGTAATGGAGGCTGGAAAAAGAAGTCATCTTAAAGGTCTTTATGCTAAGCATTAAAGGAATCCAGATATGAAGAAGAAATGTGAAGGTAGATAGTTTGGTGGACATCTTTTTATCCTCATTATTAAATTGAAATGAAAGATATACATTATCTGTACATGGACAGGAACATACACAGCTATCATTCATCTAAAATATATTGGAAGACTGACCAAAGAAGGCCCTATGAATTACACTTCAACAGCAAGATCTATTCAAAGGAGAAATCTATAAATGCTTTAGATAGTCCATGTAAGGATATCATTTATTTAAAAGAACCTGTAATGTGTATAACAAATGTATAAATCCCAGAGTTCTTATATTTGGCCCAGATCATATTTCCTCTACAGCTGGCAGACATATGTTGTGCTCACTCAATCTCCTGAGAGCCCCAAACACCCACTGCAAGTAATAACATGTCAGCGAAAAATAAGCTTCTTATGGCTGAAACCTAACCCTAGGAAGCAGTGATAATGGCACATGTAAAAATAGCGCAAGTGAACCAGTAGTTCCTTTGAGACGTGCTTGTGAAGGACCTGCGGGTCCAAGGACAGGAGCACACATTTTCGTACCAAATCAGGTTCCACTGCTGAGGGCAGTTTCTCTTGTGGTGGATCTCCAAAGCAAGGACTGAGGTCTTTGCTGCAGTAGTTCAGCAAAGGATGAAAAGCACCTGTCCTTTATTGTCTTTCCCCAACTGACTGCTCACTATGGAACATAAGACAAATATAAAATACAAGAGAAATCGGCAACAAAATGGCGTATCTCCCAACCCTAATGACTACCTCCAGCCGTTAAAAGCAAAAGGAAGACAACTCCTTTCCTCAGCTTGTGTTCTCTGTTGGGTTTTTACCAACTGTATTTTCAATATTCTGTGGTTCCTCAAAGCTGCTGAGCATGTTCAGTCTGCATCAGACTCTTGGTTCTTTTTAAATTTTATTTTGTTCTTTTAAATGTATAAATGTATGTATTTATACAATTTTAAAACATGTATATGCTGTCTTTTCCTTTTATTTCAAAGGCACTCAAGGATACATACGCATTTGAATAAAATACAATAAAAATGGAACAAAAACAACAATAAAGCAGCAGAACCCAACAAGGAAGATTATACTGAAAATGCATAATTAAACAAAAAGTTTGTTAGCCCCCACTGGGAGGGGGAAGGATGCAATACTTGCAGGGAGGATGCAATCTACATCCCAAAAGGGAGAACATTTCAAACCACCATTACAGCAAAGGTGCTGCTGGCAGTAGATGCAGAAGACAGATGACCTAAGGGGATGAACATATGGAAGGAATGGATCCTGGTCCTATGCCATGAAGGACTTTAAAAGGTCAACACCAGCACCTTGGATTACACCTGGAAACAAACTGGCAGCCAGTGAGGCCAAAGGACCAGAAGTCTGACAGAGTCAAACTCTCTATTCCTGATGATCACATAAGCCACCACAATTTGCACCACTTGCAGTTTCCAAACAGTCTTCAAGGGCAATCCCATGTAGAATGTATTACAGTAATCAAGTGATGATGTCATCACAGTGTTGATCACTGTGGTCAGGTCTAACTGTGTGTTAGGTATGTACTTTCACATACCTGTGCAGTTCCTTAAGTATGTAGAAACCACTATTTTATTTTGGAGTGGCTTCAATCGGCATTTGATCATTTGAATTTGCTAGATAGACAAACATTTTTAGTTTAGAGTGATATTAATTCTGCTGTAAAAGTTGGGTAAAATTGTAAATAACACACATGATTAGACTATCATAACTAACACTTCCCCAGCAGTGGAGCATGCTGTATCAGGGGAGGGGCAGTCACAAAGGGCTCCTGGAGGTATGGGAACAAAAGTTCCCATACCTCAGGGCAAGCCTCTGCTGCCCCAATGGGTCTCCTCGGATCTGCACCAGCTATTTTGCAAGTGCAAGTCCAAGGAGAATAAGAGAGAGAGAGAAGAGGGCAGGGAATTGAATTAGGATCCAGCACATGACAGTGCCACTGAGATCTGCCTCCTCCCTCTCCTGTTCTCCCTGACGCCCACCCCCCACCAAGAGAATTCCCCATTCCTCCCCCTCCCAACCCTGTTCTGCCAACCCCCAACCACTCTCTGCCCTGCTAACTAACTGCTTGAGGTAGCTGGCAGTGACAGCAGATCTCCAGTACTGCCACCATTTGTGGTGGTGACCTCAAAATGGTTGCCATATAGCCATTTATGACAGCAGAACTGTGTTAAGCAGCCTAATCCTAGTTAGGCTATAAAGTTCATTCATGTATGGCAATCTTTGGTGTGCAACATTATCTGGTTATATGGCATATACAGACAGATGCAAACATACTTCTATATGCACATAAATATTATAAGTAATAGACAATGCCAGTAAATATTCCTATATGAGTAACTGCACATTATAAGCATGTAAGGTGTATGTGTGCTGTGATCAGGATCACTAACTTTCCACAGTGCTCAGATGATTCTTGCTGAGAAGAATAAGAACAAATGAAAAAAATAAAAACAAATGAAATGTCCTATTGGACACCATTGTTGGATATGTCCCACCACTGGTCCCTTGCAACGCAATAGCATATGTATTTCAAGTTACTGACTATTACAGTAGCCAGTGTCCTCCATGAATTTGTCTGTTCCATCAGCATACCTTGTAGTAGTGAATTCCATAGATTCATTATGCACTGAGTGAAGAAGTGCTTCTTTTTGTCTATCTGCAGTCTCCCACCACTCCTGCAAAAGCTACATGCTCTGTCATGGAGTTTTATACAACCCTTACAAAATGTCTTAAAAATAAGCCCTGTGAATGATTTGGTCACACCTGACGCTGTGCAGCATTGCTAATGCTAAGCAGGCATATGGATTTGATCAGAAACTAGACTGGAGACTTCTGGGAACCCCACACCAGTCACTCTAAACTCTAAGTCGTATCCGCTGGAAGGATAGGATTAACATCTAATAAACAGTAAATCAGTGGTTCTCACACATTTAGCATCGGGACCCACTTTTTAGAATGAGAATCTGTCAGGACCCACCAGAAGTGATGTCGTGACTGGAAGTGACATCATCAAGCAGGAAATTTTTTAGGAATCCAAGGCTGCAATCCTACCCACACTTACTCAGGAGTAAGTCCCATTTACTATCATTGTTAAAAGAATATACATAGTAACTTGTTAAAAGTACAGGTCTGTAACATTTCTCCAAATGCAGTCAACATACCATGGGAGCATCAAGTCTAATATATTAAAAATAAAATATTGAAATGAATGGGGACCCACCTGAAATTGACTTGCAACCCACCTGGTGGGTTCAGACCCACAGTCTGAGAAAAAAAATCAGTGACACGATTTAATGTAAAAGCACAACTGCTGTGGTTCCTACGGAATATTACGTTCTTAGGATTTAGATGACAAGAGAAGAATACACTTCTTCTTGAAAAGGGTCTTTAGAGAGATAATTAAAAGGTCTTACTGTGGGTGCAGCCACTATATTGTATCTGATAGCCATCAATTATTTGGATGCAAAGTTGCACTGGTGGCTGTATGTGCTTTTTCAGGCAGGATCTTTGCTTTTAGTGGTGGCAAAACAGAGAAAAATGCAAAATTAAAGCTATTTCTGTCACTGTATTGTGAGATTGGGAAAAGTTAAAAGCCTCTTAGGGACAGAAATGTGAACCTAAATGCTACAAAAATAACAAATTAGAAGACCTTACACCAGGGGTGTCAAACATAAGGCCCACGGGTCAGATGCAGCCCCTGGAAGCTCTATATCTGCCCCCCGAGATAATTGAACTCTCCCTTTCAGCATCACCACTTCTGCTGAGGTGTCACTGCTGAAAGGACCACCCCCACCCCACAATTATTGGGCTCTCCCAGCACTGCCCTTTCAGCAGCGCTACTTCTGCTGAGGCTCTGAGAGGATGGAAAGAGGCCACAGAAGGCAAGGAACACTATGGAGGAAGGGGCAGATTCCATAGAGGGGTGAGAGAGGGAGGCAAAACCAAGGTGCTTGGAGAGCCTATTCCTCACATGGGCCACACTTTCAGCAGCGCTACTTCTGCTGAGCCGTCACTTTGCAGAGCACCTCTCAGCTGCTGAGCTGCAAAGTGACGCTGCAGTAGAAGCAGTGCTGCTGAAAGGCTGGTCCGCATGATAATTGGGCTCTCTCATATCTTAAAAATATTATCATGATTTGCACATTTTCTCTTCTGTCATTTGCAGCTAATGAGTTTCTATGTGAGAACAAAGTGCTTATTTCTGGCCATCATCTGCTTAATGACATCACTTGCTGCTTAATGATGTCACTTCCGGCCCTCAGCAAGTGCCATGAAATCTATTTGACCCACTATATGAATGAGTTTGACACCCCTGCCCTACACAGTCAAATCTGTGAACATCAGAGAAGGAAACCTTTGCCTTCACTTCTCAGTTATAACTGCTGGAAATGATTAAAGTCTCCAAGTTGTGATTTTAGTGCCTAAATGAAAGCCAAACTCTTTGGAAAATATTCCCATTTACCCAACAAAGTCATTCACGTTGGTACAAAGTGGAGATAATAGGCTGGCACTCTTGAATTATTCAAGGTTCCTGAATAATTTGATCCTTGGAAAGAATCTGCAAGAGGGGTTTGCACAAGCAACAATGAGTGGTGAAAAGCAGAAGAGAATTGGGCCCCGAAGTTTTGTAGAGAGGGCAGCTTCAACCCCTGTGGCAAAGCTGCTCATGATCTGCAGCTGAGCTTAGCATCAGGTTCCACGACTGGGAAAGCAGATGGGGTGGGGGAGGAGAGGAGAGAAAGGAAGTTTACTGCAGATGCCAGCTGAGGCTCAGGGTCTGTTCCTTAATTTTAATAGGCAGTGTGCAGATTTATTTTCTCTAGTTAAGAGAAGAAGTTTTAAAAATCCAGTTCAGCTGTTTGGGAAGGGAGAAGTTGTTCTGTTCTTCTAAAGGTCACAAATGTGCAACTGCTGTATCCTCTCAGATCTCACTCTGACCTGACCATCTTTCATCCCATGACAGCGGCAGCTCCTTTGGGTACTTGGGAATGAAAAAAAATGGACCAGGCTACTGCTGCAAGCTTAACCTAGATGCAAATCTAATTTAACTCACTGGGACTTACTTCTGAGTAGACCTTCCTAGGACTGCACTGATCCGGGAAACATTACAAAGCAGAGATGTGTGAAAGCAAGTGCTAAGGGAGGCCTGTCAGAGTCACCATCTCCTGGGCAAGGCAGCCCCAAGTAATTAACAGCCCAATCCTATCCAGCAGAAGCAACGATGCCATAAGGACGCAGGCACACTACCTGCCGTATGCTATTCAAACCACAACACCATATCCAATAGAAAACTCTTCAACAACAGGTAGATATGCAGAAAATGCAAGGCAGAACTCTGGAGCATCTCCATGGTCACAGGAAGCCAGGCATACATGTTGAGCCCCAGTCCACTGTAGCGTGCATCACTAGCAGCCGAAAATCACGTGCACTACAGCATTCCACGTGCATGGAGGCTGCTTAAAACAACTGTAATAGAGGCCCAGCAGAGGTGTATACCGCAAAGAAAGAAGGGTTCCACTAAATCCAGGAGAGTACCCGCATGGCTAACCAGCCAAGTCAGAGAGGCTGTGAAGGGCAAGGAAGCTTCCTTCTGTAAATGGAAGTCTTGCCCTAATGAGGAGAATAAAAAGGAACATAAACTGTGGCAAAAGAAATGTAAGAAGGTGATACGGGAGGCCAAGCTAGACTATGAGGAACGCATGGCCAGCAACATTAAGGGGAATAATAAAAGCTTCTTCAAATATGTTAGAAGCAGGAAACCCGCCAGAGAAGCGGTTGGCCCTCTGGATGGTGAGGGAGGGAAAGGGGACATAAAAGGAGACTTAGAGATGGCAGAGAAATTAAATGAGTTCTTTGCATCTGTCTTCACGGCAGAAGACCTCGGGCAGATACCGCTGCCCGAACGGCCCCTCCTGACCGAGGAGTTAAGTCAGATAGAGGTTAAAAGAGAAGATGTTTCAGACCTCATTGATAAATTAAAGATCAATAAGTCACCGGGCCCTGATGGCATCCACCCTAGAGTTATTAAGGAATTTTCTAGGCCTCTTCAGCCTAGAAAAGAGACGCCTGAGGGGGGACATGATTGAGACATACAAAATTATGCAGGGGATGGACAGAGTGGATAGGGAGATGCTCTTTACACTCTCACATAATACCAGAACCAGGGGACATCCACTAAAATTGAGTGTTGGGCGGGTTAGGACAGACAAAAGAAAATATTTCTTTACTCAGCGTGTGGTTGGTCTGTGGAACTCCTTGCCACAGGATGTGGTGCTGGCGTCTACCCTAGACGCCTTTAAAAGGGGATTGGACAAGTTTCTGGAGGAAAAATCCATTACGGGGTACAAGCCATGATGTGTATGCGCAACCTCCTGATTTTAGAAATGGGTTATGTCAGAATGCCAGATGCAAGGGAGGGCACCAGGATGAGGTCTCTTGTTATCTGGTGTGCTCCCTGGGGCATTTGGTGGGCCGCTGTGAGATACAGGAAGCTGGACTAGATGGGCCTATGGCCTGATCCAGTGGGGCTGTTCTTATGTTCTTATGTTCCACCAACTGGGGCGTGTGCCACTAGTGACCAAGTGCACCACAGCTGCTTGCCAACCATCCTGTGTGCTCCCAATAACAAGACCAGCAGTCCAGTCTTATACATGTCTATTTGGACATACAGTTTGCCAACCTCATCAGGGCCTACCCCAGGAGAGTGTACATGGATATACATCCCCACATCCATGGTGACAAGTGACATGCTACCCTGTTCCTATCCTATGGGAGCAGCTGCCAGGGCATATCCTGGCATAAATGTATCCAGAGGCATACCTGGTACCACTTGTTACTTGGTGGCACCACTTGTTACCTGGACCCCCGCATTGAGATCTCCCAAGAGATGACCTCAGAATGCCAGATACAAGGGAGCACACCAGGTTGCAGGTCACTTGCTATCTTGTGTGCTCCCTGAGGCATCTGGTGGACCACTGTGAGATGCAGGAAGCTGGGCTAGATGGGCCTTTGGCCTGATCCATCAGGGCTCTTCTTATATTCTTGATAGTCCATGTCTACTAGGTTTTTGAGGCAGCTGGTAGACCCGACATCCACCTTGAGATCTCTCCCCTTTTGGAAGCCAGGCAGTCAAATCCTGGGTAGGCCTCTACCTCATGACTTCCCACAAAGGAGGCCAGGTCTACCTGGCATTTGACTGAGCTATTACCCCTTTACAGCATGCCCCCAGGCCAGCCCGGCCCCTACTCTGCCCTTGCTACCCTACAGCGTGTACCCATATAGTCCATCACATAGGATCAATACGATCCCTCCAGCTGCAGATACAAGGGTCCCTTTGCATCTGCCACTTATTGCAGGGAAGCCCACTGGCACCACATGGCAATCAAATATGGCAGCCCCCTCCAGTTAGCATTGCCACCCCTATATCAGGGTGAGGCTGCACAGAGGATTCATAGAGGGAGTGGGCGAGGGGAGAAAAGGGGGAATGAGAAGGGGATGGAGGCGCAAGAAGCCATAGCAGGGCCTTATCTCCCAGTCTCCTGCCCATGCACTTTTGGCCACAGCTGCTAAGTACCACCCCTAGCAACAGGGGGCTGGTTTGAAATGCCACGGCCACAATGGGAGTGGCATATTATAGCCCCATGCCACACACCCAATGTTTTTAGACTGTAGGTGCCAGATCTGGGCTTATATGGTGGGGGTGGGGGTGGACTGATTGGCTGCCAGAGATACACTGTATCCTATGCTTGGTGGGGTGGGGTTGTTTCAATCAATCAATCAACAGTATTTATATACCGCTTTTCAACTAAAAGTTCACAAAGCGGTTTACAGAGAAAAATCACATAACTAAATCATAATTGTTTGGGAGGTTGGAGGGTGTTGTGGTTTTTTGGTGCTTGTAAAAAGTGCATAGCCCCTATAGGACTCTAATCTATGCTTGATCTGTGGCTGGAGTAGTGGGTTTTTTCAGAAAGGGGTGTGTCTTCCCTGCAGTGTGGGGACAGGATTTGGTCCTGTTGCGGCTGTGGCACTCCACCCACAACACACCCAAGGAATTCTCTCAGCGCCAATGGGGTTTTCTGGCAGTCGGTTTGCATCAGGTTTGCATCGTCACAGAGTTTCAGGGCCACTGTGCCAGCATTCGGTTTGTGTCCGTTTCACGAGCCTTCTCCTGCCACTGTTGTGCTGACAGAACACATTTTCTGCCTGTGTTTCTTGTGTATATATTGGGCCATAAGGCATGCAGGCTCCACCCTATCTCCCCTAAGGTGAACAGTCCCAGGGGCTGGTCTGGGAGAAACATCCCTTTGGCCTCACAGTGCTGCTGTGGGTTGCTCCCAAAGTGACACACTATCCCCCAACTCTTCATGTACCATGCCACAAAGAGATAACCAGCCTTGCTTGGTAACTTCCGACTCACCCACCTTGTATAAATTTCAACAGCTTTGCATCAGATCCCATAAGAAAATGTCACATCCCTCATCCAAAAAGAGTATTCTATCATTCCTGAACAGGTGAGGCTAATGATGACTTAAGCCTGCCCTGGCTCTTTCACACTGATGCTAACTGCCTCATTCACATCTCTAAGAGCTGATCTCAGAAGCAGCTTAGAGCTGCTCCCTTCTTTCCATAGCAGTTGTGTGGGTTACACTGGTGTGACTTCAGTGTTTTTCTGTGGTAAACATACCAAGTGTGAAGGAAACATATTTGTCCCTAAGCACTTGGGGATGCATGCTGGGGAACTCTGATTGCCCACAGCTTCCTGAAGCACATCCAAAGTTTAGGAATATGCTGCCATGTGAAATATGAAGTGACTCTAAGCTGCTTAGAGAAACTCCTTCCACTTCAGGCCCCAGATTGCAGTTCTATTTGCAAACTATTTATAGCAGATTGTTTTACTAGTGCTGTGAATGTTCTCTTTCTTGCAGAAGGAAAAACATATCCCATCACCACATTTCCTCAGAACTTCTCATTTCCAACAAACATAGCATTTTGCCAAAGTCCCATTCCAAGCTTTGCCTAGAGAACTTATGGAAAGAAGGGGAACTTCAAGCTAATTAGTTCCCCTTCTTTCCTCAACTATGGCCCTAGTTCTGTGCTACAGTACTGCTGGACCCCACCACCAGGGTAGTTCACCTGTCCAACCTGCAGAGGTCCTCCTCCCTGCCCTATCCCACCAGCAGTTTGGTTCTCAGCAGCTCTTGGACATGGCAGCCACATGCCAGTATTCATTTAGTGTCTGCCCATCTACTAACCAGTCTGTTAGTCAGTTAACCCAACTGTCTGTCCACCCTCTTTCATCCAAGTTCATTCATGTTCGTTCCTTCCTGTTTCTCCAAGCTCCTTCCTTCTACACCCACAGTGTCCCTCCTCCAGGCGCTAATTTTATCCCTGAAGACCTTGTTGCCTCTAGTGGCTGCAACTGTGCAGCACACTCACTACTGAAAGCCTAGGCTTTAACCCCATGCTTCCCGAACCTATCTGGACAAGGGACCACTGTAGACCATCCTATCTCCTCAAGGGATCTTGCACATTTCCATTACACACTGCTGATGATTTGCATTTATTTGTTTTATTGTTAACAGAGGTCCTTTTCAATGATGGACACCTCAACTCTATGGTACTCCTATTATATTTAATAGGATGAGAGCAACTGACCCCCCTTCACTCCTGCATGCCCTCTTTTCTAGCAGCTGTTTGCTGCTGTTTCTTTTGTATCTTATTACATAGTGACTTTTTTTTTTTTTTGGCAGGAGGGGGGTTTCAGAAAACAATTTATTTTCTGTATAAACTGCTTGGAAAGCAATACACTGAACTACTATTGAACCAGTTCTTGAATTATGGGGGAAAACAAGAAAGGCTTGCATCATGAGACCAACCCAGTCATGGTGCTATACTCTTTTTAGAAGGCTATAAAATAAAACCTTTTCCTTTGTTTTTAGAAAAGGGATGTCCCCCCTGGTCCTGTGTAACTCCATCAGCATCCCTTATTATAACTAGGTATCACCTGCATTTAACCAACTCCTGATACTTCTTGATATACATCACACACTGTATCAAGAATATTTTCAGAAATACAAACAGCAATGTGGAACAAGGGAAGGGGAAATAAGAGCACATCAAATTTCCCCAAAGTATGTGTATTTCTTGACCTGTGGATCCGCACTGCACAGAGACTAAAAGAATCAAAAGGAGTTCCTTCGTTCATGAATATTTATTATTGGCCCGCATGACAGCTGGAAATTAGATCTGTGAAATTATTATAATTTGTTAGAAACATAAGCTAGAGCAGACAAGTCTGTTTAGCAACTTGCTATAATTTCAGGCGCAAACTTGGCACAGAGGAAAGGGCTCAGTACGCTCAGCTGATATGGAGCCCAGATTTGCCTCAGAGATGACAAGCTCTGGCTTCTTGGAGATGGTTTTTATGCCACTACTGCAAAGTGTGAAGCAGCCTTTCTGTCTAACAAGCTTTACCACCTATACTGTGTTCCTTGCAAGGCTGTAAGACCTGAGCTTAGGGTATGTCAAAAATTAAGTTGATTAGCACTTCATTGTGAGAATCTTCACCAAGAATACTTGGGTGAAGTTTCTTTATCTAGTTATCTTTCTTGATCTAATCGATATGTCTTTAGCTAGTTCACGCATCAAAAGATCAATGTCATTACAAGCGATATGAAAACTAGCTTTCCCAAACTTCAAGAATTGAAGCTCTTTGTTTCAAGGATATCAGCTTCTCTGATATTGAGCTGGTGCTTGGAGAGAGACACTATTTATCCATCCCAATTAAGCTTTTAGCAGTAATCTAAGATCCTATGCGCCACCGAGGTGAAAATGTGAGAACGAACAACATCACTGCTTATGCAAACTTCCTATATCACAGCTCCTTCAATGTCCTGACACTCCTGTTTCACCATCTCCTGACAAATTGTCAAAGAAGAATGTCTAAAAAGGGATAGAAATGTAAAGTATTGCAGCAATTTAAGAATGTATTTGTTCCAGAATTGCTTATGGATATGGAGATATTTGTTTTTGCAGAGCTAATTAAAATTCCCCCAAAATGTGACCATGTAAATGCCAGTTATACGATCCAACTCAAGGAGACTAGCTGAATTTAGTATACATTAGAATTCTTCCTCATAACACTGAAATCTGAAATGCAGTCTGTTCAACAATGAATTATAGCAGCTTTATACAAACACAACAGATTCAACATGTAATCACGTGACCAATGATATAAAACTCTACATGTATTGTACTTGTTTGTTAATTGGCAAACTTTTATTCAAAGAAGGGAGACAAACAATTGTATAGCTAATCTTATGTATTATCAATATAGCAATCTTTGCTGTATATTATGAAAATGCTAAGTATACTAAACATCCAGAGCAACAAAGGGAGATGGTTTGTTTAAAACAGTTATACTCCATCTTTCCTAAAGCTCAAGGCAGCTTACAAGACTCTCAGCCCAATCCTGAGTTGCCTAGGGCACGGGGCTGCGGTGCCACTGAAAATGGCTGCCACCGCATCTTGCGTGCCCCAGGCAGCCGTCGGTGGCTCCTTGGGAGAAGGGAACTTTTGTCCCCTTCCCCTGGGTAAATGGACTAGCCCCACAATGGGGCTACTTGATTCACTGCCAACCAAAAGGGCAACGGTGAATCAAGTGCCTCCATGTCGGGCGGTGAATCCAACGTGGAGGCTTTGGATCCAGTGGAGCTCAGGATTGGGCTCTCAATAAACAAAACACAATGTAAAATTATAAAATGAACAGTTAAAATATAGATCATTTAAAACTAGCACAGCAGTAACATAATTCTAAAAACCCATAGGTGATGACAAGCAAAAAAGCAATAAACAACAAGATAAAAAACACATGAATACACAATAAAAACAGGTTACATAAAAGTCAGCCATGAGTGTTCCACCCTTACCCACCTCCCAAAAGCTAATGTAAATAAAAATGTTTTTAGGCCTCACTGGAAACTCTATCGAAGTGGCAGAGTTTAGATGTTTTGGTATAGAGTTCCAAAAAGTGGTGCTACACATGAGAAGGCTCTGTTTCTTGCTGCAGCACCCCTCACTTCTCCCAGGAGCAGGGTCTTCTGCGATGACCTAAGAGAGCAGGCAGGATTATATAGGAGTAGGCGGTCCCTCAGATACTGTGGTCCCAGGCCGTATAGGGCTTTAAAAGGTAAGTACCAGCACCTTGAATTGGGCCAGAAATGGATGGGCAGCCAGTGTAGCTGCCAGAACAGTGGCTCAAATGAGTCAAGCCATCTAGCCCCTGCGACCACGCAGCCACCACATTCTGTACTAACTGCAATTTCCAGACCGTCTTCAGGGGCAGCCCCATGTAGAGCACATTACAGAAGTCTAAATGGGTGTTACCAAGGAATGTGGTAACTGTGGCCAGATCCGACTGACACAGGTACACCTGCAGCTGGCACACAAGCTGAAGCTGGGCGAAGGCTGCCCCAGCCACTGCTGTCACCTGGGCATCCAGGAGAAGTTGTGGACCCAGAAGCACCCCCAGACTGCGCACCCCCAGGCTACCCCCAGGCTACCCCCAGGTAGTTGGACTATTAGATGACAGTGATATGAAAGGATTACTGTAGGAAGGTCGAAGAGAGGATAAAGTAACTGTTGGATAGATACTCATGTATGAATCATTTTTTTCTGGGAAGTGCAAGTTTGAATAATTTTAAAAAAATATGTGACAAGAGAATGAAGGTCTAGTGCTAACTGACAAATTAAAAATTAACATCAACAGTATTTATATACCGCTTTTCAACTAAAAGTTCAAAGCGGTAAAACATGTTACCAGATCTGGATACTTTACAGACAAGTTCTCAAGAACTCAAATGAGAAACTGTTCATCTTCTAGATGTTCATTTCTAACAAAGGTATTAAAGGTCCGATCCTATGGATTGGGCCAGCATGTGCAACAGTGGAACAGAATTCTGCTGTCGTAAAATGGCTTTTGTCGGCAAGCACAGCAGAACCTGAACTGCCCCCAGTTCCTGAAAAGATAGGTGCGACAGATGCAGGGAGTGAGGAGGTGGAGGAATGAAGGTGTTCCCGGGTATGGCGGAGGGCAGGGAGGAAGATGGATCAGGGGTGGTATTGATGGCACTCTCATGTGCCAATATCCCAAACTCTTCCGTTTCCCTAATCACTGCCATTACATGCCTTGAACATATGCCTGCTAAGCAGGTGTAGATCCAAAGAATTCCATGGTGGCAGAAGAGGCTTCCCTGGGGTAAGTAAACTAAAGTTCACTTACCCCAAAGAGATGATTTCAAATGCCCCTTCAGTGAACAGAGCACATGCTTGGTTGGTGCGGGTGCTTTGGCGGGGGGGGGGGGATTTGGGCAGTATTGGGTTGATAATTTGTCATTATAACTGACATGAAAGGATTGGATGTTAGCTCTGTGTTTCATGAGATTTTTTAAAAATTCATGTTTGTTTAGGTAAAAACAGGAATACACAAATATGAAAACGGCAGAGAATAGCAACTGAAGGAGAAAGCTTATTACAAATCAGTTTGTGACTTGTATTACAAAATCATTTGTGACTGCAATATTAGCAGTGCAGACTGTACAAACATACAGAACCAAATTTGCTGAGGAAGAACGAAAGCATAATCCTGCTTCACCATCTTTCTAATATTCGTTGGGAGGATTGCAGTCGGAGAGAAGGAAAGAAGATCATAGAATTTAAATATGTATTTCCAAAATATTCTACTTGGTGGTACAGGGGGCTGAGAAAAGTTTGTACTTGTTTTTAACTCAGCCTGTCACTGCCTGCTCACCTTCTGCCTCATCCTAAAGGGACAGCCGCAAATCAAAAGAGGTGGTATAAGACACGTCTGGGGTTTTAGTTGTTGAAGCAGCCATACTGTGACAGAAATAAACTTCAGGAAGCAGTTTATTGTAATGAAGAGAGACTGAGAATAACCCAGAACAATGAGTACAGCCCAACATTAACCTCTAAATTTCACCCCTTAGTTATCCTCATTAGAGTCAAGGTCTCGTTCCTCACATCAAGGAGAAAAGGGTCTATCCAGGAGAAAAGGCTAGGGCCAGCAAGGAACCCACTAGCCAGCATGGGAGTGGGCTTGTGCAAGGAACCTACTAGTAGCAAGGAACCTACTAGCCAGCATGGGAGTGGGCTTGTGTTTGGTCTGCACATCCCTGCCTTTACACCCAATGAGATCCTTGCTTTCTAACTACATGAAATCTCCCCTGTACCTCTTTGCTGGCTCCACCCTCCTTCCCTCCAGCCATTTTTTCTAGTTCCTAAGGCCTTTCTCTGTCCTGGTCTTATCTGTTTCCTTCCACCACCTGTGGCCCTTGATTCTTAGTCCCAGTCATCCTTCTTTCCATCTGGCTTCTTCTTTCATCTTCCCACTTTCTTGGAGTTCAGGCTCTCCCCTTCTTCCGTCTCCTGTATCTTGCTCCAGCCTGAGCTTTGTCATTCTCTTCCCGCTTTTTCTATTTCTCCGTGCCTTTCTCCATTGCTTCATCCCCCTCAATTCCTTAATCTCCTCTTCCATTTCCTGCTTTCCTTCTGCTCCCACCTTTGAGGCATCTGTCCACATTTGCTTCAGAAGTAGGAAGTCCTCCCCCTCCCAATTAGCCAGCGGGGCCAGCCCTTCATAGTCTCTATCTTCTCTGCAATGCCTAAGCAACAATGCCACTACCAGTTGTGATCAGATCAGGCAGCCAGCTTCCTGTGAGTTCTCCAACTCCTTGTGGCAGACAGGTGACACAGAGCCCAATCCTGAGCTCTTACTGCCGGTCCTCTGCAGGTGCTGAGTGTAGCAAATGTGCTGTAAAGCAGGTCTGCAGCCCTCAGCACTGGTGCTAGCTCAGTGCTGGCTGGCACTGATCTAGTGCTGGTGGACTGCCACTGCTCCACCACTCCATGGCTGCCAGAACCATGGGGTGGCAGAGAGGTAGGTAGGGCTGTGGGTGGAGGTGGGGAGGAGGCGTTGCAGGGCAGGGGGAGGCAGGAAAAGGGCTGGGAGGAAGCGGGGTAGGAAGGAGGAGAGCTTTGCTCCTTTGCATCCAGAGCCTCCATGTTGGGCCGTGGGCCCGACACAAAGGCTCTTGATTCTACAGCACCCCAAGGGTTGCTGCAGAATTGAGTAGCCCCATTGTGGGACGAGTTGCCTTACCCCAGGGAAAGGGAAGATCCCTTCCCCCAGGAGCTGCCCTGTTGTGCGCAGGATGCTGCTGCGCAACAAGCAGCTCAGGATTGGGCTGACAATCTCCCTTCTAATGCTACCTTTAGGGAGTCTCAACAAAGAAAAAAAAAACTTGTATCACAAGCAAATATGGAATGATGCATGAACATCATTTGCCGCTGAATGTGAGGCTCTTTCTATGGGGCCTGCCCAGTAATGAGGAAGCAGCCTCATAGAAGTGGGGAACACCCCATGCCAGCCAGCTGCCTTTGCTGGACTGCCCAACCCACCACCACCACCCTTGCAGGCCCTCCTTAACTGGTAGTGGTGCTGCACAGCTTCTCCTCTTCTTTCTGTTACCTGCCTTTTAAAAAATCAGGGAAGAAGAGGAACAACACAGTGGTGGGAAGGGATGGGAGAATTGAGGCGGCAGGGGGTACAATTGTCTGCTGCTTTTCCCTTCCTTTCCCCTTTCTTACCTACACCAGCTCTGTCATTGGCATAGTGATTTTGAAGGGAAGCTAGGATATGGTGTACGTCAGCCCCTCTTCACCTCCCACTTCCCTTTCATGCTATACCCTAATCACCTCCCCATTTTGACTCCTCTGCCAGCAGAGTTGGTCTAATGTATGTCGGGGTCCACATCCTGCACCCGGGTCCTCATCTTACTTCAGGAGATGGCTCCAGGGTTGGTGAGCCAGGCACCAGCAGAGGGGAGAAGCCAGAAGGGCAAGGTGAAGGCAAGGGAGGCCTTTAAGCCCAGGGAAGGGCAATTCCCCTTTTTACTCCCCCTGTGGGGAGGGTAGCTGGCCCTACAAAAGCTGGGAGGCCAGTGTTGCTGGGGCTGGCCAGAAGCTGGGAGGTGGGTGGCAGTGCAGCTAACAACACCTGCCCAGGACCCAGGCAGAAAAGGCCCAGCCAGCAAAGAGGACCAGGGTGCTGCAATGCCCTCTCCCTGAGCCAGTCTGAGGCTTTCGCAGGGCTCCCTTAAAGGACCAGTCAGGATGTGCAGAAGCCCAGCCTTGTAGCTCTTCAGGGCCAGTCAGGCTGAGCGGGGGCCCTGGCCCAGGAGCATCACATGTCCAATCGATGCTTGAGATATGATGGCAATGTGTTTTTCTGGCATTGTGCTGGCATCCGTGGCTCATCTGTTGGTGCGTGGACTTGTACACCAAGTACTGTTATTGCACCAGCATACATAGGGACATTCCGGGTACCTGGAGTAAAACATTGGACTGTATTTTGCCCAAGGCCGTTCAGTGAGTTTCATAACCAAAACCAGCAAAACTTATGATATGATTTGGGTTTTGTATAAATTCTGTCTCACTGCATTTTTCAGCAATAGTGGTTTATGGAAGAAATGATTAAACTAACAGTTTTTCCTGGGTTTGCAGGTTCTGGGTTCAGTTTGTGAATGTATTGCTTTGAGTCTGCTGTTGCACAATAATCTCAGGGTCAAATCAGATGTTACACATGAGAGCCATAATGGGATCTCCTTACGTTCTTGTTTTTACTTTGAAGCAGATGTGGGAAGTTCTGCATTTCATCAGAGCAATAGTGCTGGAAGAAGAGGTGTTTGTACCTTTCCCCCCTGCAGTTTTCTCAGTCTAAATGCCCCTGAAAAAAGGGGGAAAAAGGACAGAAGAAAAAGAATTCAGAAACAAGAAGTTTGTGTTAGGCCCACAAGAAACTGTGAGATAATCTATCAGATGTGGAGTTGTATGTGCTGGTATAAATTTCTGCTGTGCATTTTTCCAGAGAGTTGGGTGGAATGAAATCATCACATTGCAATTGAACTGAAATTTTTTAATGAGCCTCCTTAAAACCAGGTTATCTGTCCTGTAACTCCTAACATTATTTACAGATGTGGCTTCTATTCATGCCATTGAAGCAGTTTAAAAGTGGAATGAAGTTCTCACTGGGCATGTCCAGTTGACAGTTTCCAACAAGTTTGGTTTTGGAGCAGCCATTCTCAATGGGAGCCATAGGGCCCCATGGGGTGCCCCGGTACATTTGAAGGGAGCCACAGATTGAAAGTTGAAAATAATAAATGTTTTAATATTTATTTGTTCATGTTGTATCCATGTTTGATGAGGAGGGGCCTGGAACCTTAGAAGAGCTCCTAAGGAGAGCTCCCCACAAAAGGGGGATGAGAATGGCTGTTTTATTGCACAATGGAAATCATAAGAAGAATTCCAGGGAAGTATGTTGATTACTTAAATAAATAGGCATCCTTACCCTTGGACACCCTTTCACACAAATGCTGTATGAAGCAATACCCATTCTAGTTGGCACAGTAGTGGTCTAGAGTGTAGAGGTGGGCTAGAGTTTTCAGGTAATATTTATGAGGAAATGGAGGAAAGAAGACGTTATGTGAGGACAATTAGGTAGCATGCCTCTGCACCTGAGACTGGAAGAAAGCGCTGAAGGCACCCCAGCATTAGCAGTCTTGACACTAACTGTGGTGGTTTCCAGCAGTCACACTGACGTACGATGAATAACATTAGATGATTCAATAGGGGAGATAAGACAGGAAAGCTGCAGTCACCTGAGGCTGGGATTCAAACATGTGGCAAATAACATGTGAAACTAGGCTTCTGTGGCTACCAGTTCAATAGTAGACCTCACAAGAGCAGTGATCTAGTATCCTTTCTTTTCCAGGGCTTTTCTAGCACAATCTGTGCATCAACAAACCCAAAGCTACATTTGCTTCTTCTCTGCAAGTAAGAACCTTCCTCTCCAATATCTCACAGAGGCTTCACCAGTCCTCACAGACCTCCTCCCAGGCTGTCGCTCTCGCTCTCTCTCTTCCCCACCTCCACCCCCGTCCTTCTTAATCTCTGCTTTTTATAGCCTCTCCTCGCTCCAACAAGGTCTCCCCTTCCTTCGCCGGCCAGATTTTTGGAAAATGTTTTCCTTAGGCTCAGAAACCTGATTACAAACAATTATTCTGTTAGAGCCAAAACTCTCTATCAACTGACTTTAAATAAGAAAGTATTCTACATGAGGAGTAATCGAGGACAAACAATTTGAAATGATGTAACACTCAACAATGTTTTCAAATGTTTATTAGACATGAAAAAAGGGGTCTTCACTTTCGTTTTTATACTTTTTTTTCTCTTTTTGCAAAGCCCATTCCCTGCAGATGTGCCTGTAGTATATGGGACTGGAGAGGCTTTGCCAGTTACTGTTGTTTCCTAGTCTTTCTACCCTGTGTTCTCCTTCCCACTGGCATCGCTAGGGGGGGGGGGACGGACAGTGACCTAAGTTTTGCAGAGAGCCTCCCTGCAGCGTGCAAGCCATTAGCCTCTGTTTCCCCCCCCCCACATGGCTCCAAAGGGGAGGGGAGGAGCCGCTTGCACGCTGCAGGGAGGCTCTTTGCAACACTTAGTGCGCCACCCCCCTCTAGTGACGCCAGTGCTCCTTCCCTGATCCTCTTTTCAGCAAAAAGGGCTGCTGCACAGCTGCGCCTTACTTCCATTCTAACCATGTCCTCTTCTCGTAGAATTGGGTCAGGCAGAGCAGTGCTGCATAGTTCCTGTGGCCAGCTTTGGTATCTGTGTTTGGAGGTCAATTAGATACAAATCCTCTGGGGCTTCCCTTTTACATGTGGCACATGTGAGTGTGTGCACACTCATCAGCTACTCAGATGTCCAGAAATTGCCCATTTCAAACCTACAGATAATTCCTCGTTATCCACTGATTTGGCATCCATTGATTTGACTCGCCACTGATGTGAAGTTCCACCTTTAAATGTGTTGCAACAATGACAAAAGCACCAAAATCCCATTTCCTACCTTCATGCTGTGAAACTGCACTGCTTGTAAGCTTCTCAGGTTTAAAGATAGCTTCAAAGACCCACTACTGGGCCTCCTGCTCCTCTTTTGTCACCCCAGGTGTATCAGTATAGAACAAGAAACCTGGAAGTGAGTCTTTAAAGCTATTTTTCCACTGATTTGATATCCACTGATTTTTTTATCCACTGAAGGTTCTGACACGGAACCCCAGTGGATAATGAGACATGACCTGTACTGTGAATACAAGTGGATATTTTCTTATTTCTTTTTAGGAATGGTTAATATTTTTATCTATGTGGCTAATAGCTTTTTAGTGAAAGGCTAAGGACTGGACCAATATCCCAGGAGGTGTGAGAGCTGAGCGAAAGACAAAGTGGACTAGAAATCAGCTAGAACCCCTTCATTGCATTTGTAGTGCACTGAATTTGTACTGTAGATATAATGATGGTAAAGGTAAAGGTTTCCCCTACATAGTCATATCCGACCCTAGGGGGTAGTGCTCATTTCCGTCTCCAAGCCGAGGGAGCCAGCGTTGTCCGAAGATATCTTCCGTGGTCATGTGGCCAGCATGATTATATGCTGAAGCGTATGGAACGCTGTTAATGATAATTAAAAATAAATCAGCATGTATTAATTAAGTGTAAAAATGAACGTGAATGCTGCATGTACTTTACTTTGCTTCAACCTGTGGGCAAAAAGACAGTTAAAAATTAGAGTTCATTAACATTTATGGAACTTTGTATCTGTTAAATTTTACAGGCAGGAAAAAGATCTCTCCATGAAGTCTGGTCATGGTGAGAAATCAAGAGCTACTCAAGAACGTTTGCTTCTCCTTGGGGAAATGGTTTGATAGAAAACAGTTATTCTGCAAGCACTGAATGCTCACTATTGACTTTTTTTTGCTAAGCTTTCAATTAGATACAGAAATTTTAGTAGCAAATGCATAACATTAGAGAAATGAGAACTGTAACAAGTTCTATGCAAGCTTGGTGAAAAAGAAGTAGCCCATAAAAAGAAGAGACAAATCCAAAATAGTTAATTGTGAAGAGCTGAGTGTGTTTGACATTAAGCTCAATAGTGTTGCCTTTTCCTAATGCCAACGTACATTTGTGGTTGAGGCTAAGGAAGAGGCATTGCATCTCATATTACTACAGGGGGAGGGGCAGAAAGGAATGTCCTTTGAGCTTTAAAACCTTAGCACAATTGGCCTGGTGTATGATGTGCACTCTTTCACTTATCAGACTTTGGGACAAGGCTGAACTAAAATTGCAGTGCTCTGTTAAGATCTTTCTAGACTTTCCGTTAAACTTTAAATGCTATTTATGGTGGAGTGCTTTGCTACTTTCCCCCCTCTCTTTCACTGCTGGGCTGGCCCAGTCATTCAAGGATGTGCTTCTATTGCACAGATACTACATCAGTGGTTCTCAAACTTTTAGTACCGGGACCCACTTTTTAGAATGAGAATCTGTCAGGACCAGGGCCTAGGAGAGGGGTGTAAAGGGGGTAATTTGTACCTGGGCTCAGGGTCAAAAAGGGGGCCCAGGAGCCATAGGAGGGAACCCAGAAATTTTCTGGGATCTTCCATTTTCCTATATACTCAGACTAGTTGCCTGCACAGGATGCTCGGGACACTACCACAAGCGTGTGGCTGTAGTTACTGCAGCTAGTGGCAAGTCATATATGCTGGGCTGAGGAATGCATACACGACACTCCTTAACACAGTGTCAAATCTCAGAGGAAACTGGACTACTACAGTTGCTCTTTGGCCTGTGGATCTGCTTACTGTAAAGGAGTGTATGGGAGTTCAGGGACACAACTGGGGGCCACAGCTGCTGCAGAAGCAAGTTTTGGTATGCACAGGACACTTTCCATTCTAGTGTGAGCCTCAATATGATGATGCTAATTTTCTGCATGATTTTCTCTATTTAAAAGATTTTAGAGAGTTAGGAGTGTGCTGGGTTTTCTGTATTACTGTATCTAGCTGCTGATGCCATGTAGGTGAGTAGACCTGGGCTCCAAAGACTTTTCCAGCTGTCCTCACCCTCCCCCCACCCTGTTTTGTCCCTCTTTGCCCCCATTCTGCTTGCCTGTCACCACCCTCCCCTGCTCTGTTTCACCCCTCCCACTTTGCAAAGGGGCCCAAAAGAAACTTTGTACCCCCTGATAAAATTTCTCTCAGAGGCCCTGGTCAGGACCCACCGGAAGTGATGACATGACCAGAAGTGACATCATCAAGCAGGGAAATTGTTAACAATCCTAGGCTGCAATCTTACCCATACTCACCCAGGAGAAAGTCCCATTTACTATCATTGTTAAAAGCATATACATAGTAGCCTGCTAAACGTACAGACCTGGAATGTGAAATGCAGTCACATACCATGGTAGCATCAAGTCTAATATATTAAAAATAAAATATTGAAATTAATGGGGACCCCCTGAAATTGGTTTGTGACCCACCTAGTGGGTCCCAACCCAAAGTTTGAGAAACATTGTACTACATCTTTCTCAGCTCTGAATGTGTTATTATTATTATTTCTCATATCACAGCTGCAGGTTCTTTAACTGGACTTGGCTTTAATTACTAGTCAACTGGGTAGGGCCTAGGATGTCATAATATATTTGTGAATAATGTGTGCTGAACCAAGCAGGGTAGTTTTCTGAATTTAAACGATAGTAATATTGTTAATGTTCAGATGCTTTCAATGTGATTTAAGCATTTTTGGAACTGCAGCTATGTGCCAGTCACTACTGGGATAACCACTGCTGGTTTACACCATAATCTTTGGGTTTCAATTTTTAGATCCTGATATTTACTGATTTTTTCATATTCTTTTTCATCAGTCCTACTATTGCCAGGTATTGCTATATCTAAGACAGTCACTTTTTTTATTACTGTAATGTCTGGTGTATTCGGCACCAAAACCTTATCGGTTTGTATTCAAAAGATCCCATAAGATCTTCACTTTCTCATTTTCTATCACTTTTTCTGGTTTATGCTCCCACCAATTATACAGGCCAACACACATTTTGCTTCCTTAAACGTTACACCAATTCCTGGGTATATTTGGGGTGCCGATTCCAAAAATGGCATCCTACACCATGGCTTCCTCATGAGGAAGCTGGTTGGACCATTCACTAATGAGGCACGTCCTAAACTAGACGTGATAGGGCAAAATGGATACCATTTTTGGAATCGCACCCCAAATTCATATCAAACCACCATAAAGTTTGGGAAAAAATTTTCTGACCCTCAATTTTGTAGGCCTATGTTATTGACTGTTTTAATGTTGTAGTTTCCACATAAATTCCAATGAATCATCTGAGCCATGTCTAATTTATAATCAGTCTGTGCGATCTTCTTGCAGGAACTAAGTATATGATCAGTTGTTTTGTCGACTCCTTTGCACAATTTGCATTTTGCGTCATTTGATAGTTTTTCAATTCTGGCCTTTATTGAATTTGTTTGAATAACCTGCTCTTGAGCTGCTAATATTAATATTAATGATTCTGTTTCTTTCTTTAAAGTTCCAGATGTTAATCATAGCCAGTTTTTTTCATTATCTATCTTGTCTTTGATTTTTTCCATATATTTCCATATATCTTTTCCATATATTTGATCTTTTCCATGTATTGGCCATGCGATGGTTTGTTGTGCCAGCTTTCAGTTCTTATTTTTATAGTATTTTTCTTATACTCTTGTTTCATTTGCTTAGCTTTTAATAAATTCCTATTCTTTACTTCAACAAGTGCTTGTTCCTAACTCTCTTTTACATAATCAGCCAGTGCATGTTTTTCTTCTTCACTGTTTGTTTTACTAATTTACTAATTGTTTAACTAATTGGATTCAAGCCGATTTGGATAGTGAGTGTTGCGAATGTGCGATAAAGCATGTTCGTGGCTACTCAGAAGGAAGCTGAACCAGCAGTGAAGCTGTGCTTGCGGATGGTGAGTTTGTGCCAGCCTGGGCAGGCTGGCACAGGGGGTGGGTGATGGGAAGGCAGAACAGAAGTGTTCTGGGGTGTGGGGAGTGCGGTCCTGCAGGCAGATAGGGCTGGGGACAGGGGTTAGGATCCGGCATAGGTGACTTAGGCCAGACCCTAACCCCTGACCCCAGCCCGATCAGCATTACATGGGCTGCTTGGATTTGCACCCGCAAATTTGCAGGCATAGATCCTAGGAGACACATAGGGCTGGCTGGTGCATGACACGGGGTAAGGGGATATAAATCCCCTTGCTCCGAGTTGTACCCAAGCCTCCTCCTGGATATAGCACTGGCCAGCTGGTCTGCCTGTTCCAGTGCAGGTTAGGATTGCACCCTTAGTGTTCTAGCCCTTCTTCCTTTGATGTGAAAGACAAGTAAAAGTCTATTCTTTTAGGAGTGAAAGGGGATGCCCAGAGTTGGATTTATTATGAAATGAATGAAGCTTAAGCTTCATGGCCCCTAATCCTGGAGGGGCCCCAGAAGTGTCTGTCAGAAGAAGTCAAGATTTCTTAAAAATTTATTACTGTTACAGTAGTGGTTAAATTAAAAAAAAAATTGTGGTGATCTGTTGTCATCTGTGTGGTATAACCCCATTGAATGGATAAAAGTGGTTACCCAGACCTCATTGCTAGTTGCAAAGGGGCCCACATAACAGTTCAGGGCCCCCAAAATGTAGGTCCATCCACTGGGGATGCCTAGAGATTGGTCCCAGGCCTCTAGTAAGGTGGCTACCCTAATTGTCAGTGCAGCTGCTCAGAAGGCTCAACTGTGGGAGCCCAGTCCAAACAGCATTTGAGCACCTGATGCATAGGTTAAGAGTAACTTCCTGATGAGAGATTCTAGTTCCCCATGCCAGAAATGTTTTAATGGCCCATCAGGGGCTTACTCCTTGCCTACAATCCTGGTTCAGACTACAGAGGACAAAAACACAGCCACGCTCATAGGCATCCGGAGACTGCATTGCATTCAGTGCTGCTCTTATCTTGTGGAGCCCAATTTAATTAAGATATGCAGGGAGGGGGTTGTTTACATGGCTGGAGATCAGAAGTGTGGCCTTTCTGGCCTGAGAAGCTGTGGCCTCATACCCAGTCCTTCTAACAAGCATGTTACTGGTTTGGACTGAGCTCTCCAGACAGGCACTCAGCGCCAAGTGTTCATGTTTGAATACTTGTCTCCTGCATGCCTTGCATTAAACTGAAGTAAACTATGTAACACTGCATACAGAAGCATGCACGCCCTGTCTTTCTGTATCAAAATCATTCTGTGTATTTCTGTAGCCATTATTTGTGGGCTGGATCACTTCTTCCCAAAGGATCTCTGGCAAAAATAATTGAGGACCCAAGCCTAGAGATCTGATGTTGCTCCATTTTGATCTTTGGGTTTTCAAATGATTGTGTGTGCATGTGCATGTCTGGACACGCGCACTTGCTGGGAATACTTTCCAATTCAGTTGTATGAGATGTGCATGCTGTAATTGACAGCCCAGTCCTGTGCGTGTTGCCTCAGAAGTACTTCCTATTAAGTCCAATTGGACCTACATCCAGGTAAGTGTGTACTTTGTAGGATTGCAGCCTTAGAATGTCTGGCAGTGGTAATAGTGGGGGCAGGGGAACTGTGCCCTAAAGACTGTATTACTTGGTTATACAAAGGGAATTTATGTAAAAATCAAACTACAAAGTTTCAGGAATAGATTACTTGAAATGTCTATTGAATTGCTGAAGAAAGGCAGGAAGGTGTGATGCTTTTCCTTCTTTGAATTTAATATACTTTCTTTTGGCAAGTCATTTGAAAGAGAGGATATGGAAGAGTGGCAAAAGTCATCCTAATCCTGACTGTTGACATAATCATGATGCATCCTCCTTTAATAAATCCTAAAGCATTAGTGGATGATAAATGTTAATCAGCTGAGCTTCATAACTAGCATGTCACTCTGTTTACTCCCACAATAGCCAAGACTCTTTAAATGCAAGTTAAAGAGATGCAACTCCTCCTATTAGTTGTTTAGCGAGTTGCAAAGAGTATTTGATTTTAGAAATTACAGCCAGCAGAGATCACTTAGAGCAGTGATTCTCACACATTTAGCACCGGGACCCACCAGAACAGAATGAGAATCTGTCTGGACCCACCAGAAGTGATGTCATGACTGGAAGTGACATCATCAGGAAACTGTTTAGCTATCCTAGGCTGCAATCCTACCCACACTTACCCAGGAGTGAGTTTCCTTTACTATCATTGTTAAAAGAACATTGTAGTTTGTTAAAAGTACAGGTCTATTACATTTCCCCAAATGCAGTCACATATCATGGTAGCATCAAGTCTAATATATGAAAAATAAAATATTGAAATGAATGGGGACCCACCTGAAATTGTCTCACGACCCACCTAGTGGGTCCCGACCCACAGTTTGAGAAACACTGACTTAGAGCCCAATCCTGTCCACACTTTCCTGGGAGTAAGCCCCATTGACTCTAATGGGACTTACTTCTGAGTAGACATGCCTAGGATTGGGCTCATCTAGTTGAGCTCTGAATTCCTAATCTTCAGGCTTCTGATCTTACTGAAGATGCATTTTCCCATTTCATAAAGATTACTGGTTTTTTGAATATCCCTCTATTACGGACCCATTTCATACTGTTGTGGGCAGTTGCAAACTAGTATAGATGATGTGAAAAAAATGATGTCTCTCTCACATTCCTACAAGAACATGCCCCACTAGAAATAATGCTCTGGGCGAAAGATGTCCAATAGGCCAAGCAAGTTTTATTGTGAGTTGTTCTTTCAAAGGAATAGTGGGTAGTCAAGAAAACTATAACACCTTGTTATAGGAATCGAGTAAATCAGAATGTGAGATGTTTAGTTCCACTTAACTACTGTGACTTTAACACCTTTCTGGAAATCTGGTTACGTTTGATGAACAGCCCAGTCCTGAGTTACCCAGGGTGTGGGGCTGTGGTGGCGCTGAAAATGGGCTTTGGTGCTTTGGGGTGGAAATGGTGCTTTGGGCAGCAGTCGGTGGCTCCTTGGGAGAAGGGGACTTTCGTCCCCTTCCCCCGGGTAAATGAAGTAGCCCCACAATGGGGCTATTCAATTCACTGCCGACCGAAAGGTTGGAGGTGAATCAAGTGCCTCCATGTTGGGAGGTGAGCCTGAAGTAGAGGCTTTAGGTCTGGTGGAGCTAAGCTCCACTGGTCCCGCCTCCCTCCCTCCCCGCTCCCTCCCTGAGCAAGCCTCCTCCCCGCCCTTTCCCTGCTTCCCACCTTCCCATAATGCCTCCTTCCTGCCCTCCACCTGCCCTCTGTTCACCTCCCCCCTCCTGGAACACCTCCTCCCTGACCCCTCCCATGCTCCCACTTATCTCTCCACTGCTCGGCAGTTTGCGTGACTGCTGAGTGGCAGAGGTTGGGTGCCCGCCCGGCGGTAGCCTGTGCCGGCCAGCACTGGACTACCACCATCGCTCACCTGGCAGTAGGGCCTGCAAATGTGCCTTATGGCATGATTGCGACAGTGCACGCCAGTGGTGAACTGGCACACCAAGCTCAGGGTTGGGCTCTTAGTGAATTTGGATGGTGTGGAAGCTTGGGGTGGAAAATCTTATTCAAAAGCAGCACCAGAATCACACCCTGAGGATTTTTATGTCTTGTGTTGCTGCTGTTCCCTCAAGTATGTCCAGTGCCTTAAGCATCCCTAGAGGACTTCTGGAAATGGCATCAATCTCAAGCTTCTAGCTGGGTTGATTGATGGACTTGTGCCATAACAAAGCATGCCAGTCCATGCAATCAATCTCACAGAGAATCTCGCAGGGATTTAAGCTGAAAACAACCACCATATATAAGTACGTTCTTTATATACCGGAATGGATTTACACTCCATGTTCTGAAAGGAATTAATTTTTGAATTCACACATTACCTTCAGCTCTTTCCCATGGTAGGGAGTAGGAGTCATAGGTTATCAGGTTTTCATCGGTTTTAAGCATTAAAAGGTTCTCTATGGGGTGCTCAGAACCTCCAGAATAAAATGGAATCATAGAATTATTTTCATATATTATTTTCATATATGATCCAGCTATTTGTGCAACTTTTGTGAAATTATTGTCTTAAATTAGTGCTTTAAAAAGGAATCATTCCATGCTCTAATCTGAATTTGTCCCTTTTTATTTTCATGCAGTTGTCTCTTCTACACCTCTACCAGAATACTTCAGTATCTGTTCCTTTCTTCCCATCAATGTACATATATTTAAAGTCATTTTACTTTTTCCATGTATAAAATTATACAGGTTTTAGAGCTCTTTGATTTTTAGTGCAGATTTTCTCTGCAAGCTTTCAAGTGTTTCAAAAGAGACATCTTTAAAAATGTAATCATAACTGGATGCTAGATCTCACACTACCTATGATCCTGTTTTCTTTTTCTTCTCAATAGTTGAAGGATTATTGAGGAATTGGTGTGTTAAGTGCACATCCAAATCTGCTGCAAGTCGCTTACATGTCAAAGTGGTCACATAAATCAGCCCCAAGATGGCAAACTCTGTTTGGAGCCAAAATAATTCCAAAAATTGATGTTACAACAATTGAAGTTTTAATTACTTTTGAATGACTTAGAATGGCTGATCATAAATTTTGCATTTCCCCCCCTCCCAAATCAGTGCCTCACAATAGGAAATATTGTCAGTCTTATTTTATTGCCTGCCCCTCTTCTCAGCAGAACAGTGATATATGAAAGCAATATTAGGGAGGTCATTCAGCAGTGACACCAGCAATAGAACTGAAGATACCCTTGTGTCATTCTCTGGCTTTCTTGAATAGTCCAGATTCTCTCCTATAAGACCCTTGTGAAATTATTTATAGGGCATTTACTCACATAGTCGGTAGGACATCAAATATTTCTAATTATATCCAGCCATGTCAAATGACAATTATGCCTTTAGTCAACTTTGCCAAACAATGCCTTACAGAAAAAGGTTAGCCAAAAATGCCTGGAGTGAAGAATGGCAGGGAGGGGGGACGGGGGCTGGTACTTGTCCCATAGTATAAAAGGGTGCCCAGGACCAATCTGCCTTGTCCTTCCTATGATAGTTAATAGGTAAGTGCTGGGGGGGGGGGTGGAGGTCTGGAGGGGGAAAGCACCCCTAAATTCCACACATGCCAGTTCATTTCTTCTGGCTCTTCCATTAATGCATGAGGATTGACTGTCAGCAGGAATTTCAAATGGGATCATGCACTTTCAGCCAGTAATTCATCATTAGAAGGCTTGGGAAAGGGCACCATAAGAAGAGATTTACCCATTTTGTTTTGCAGTCTTGGACAGTGTTGAGCCTCCACATTACCTCTTTCGTACACCAAGAGGTAAGACAAAGATTTACTCACTCTTGGGGAAGGGGGAATGACAAGAAAGATATGAGTTGAGGGGACAGTTGCTGTGTCTCTTGCTATTTATGTTCTGCACAAAACGTTTAGTGGCTATTGTGTTCAGATTGTGCTGCATGGCATCCATACTGATTGATCTTGAAGTTCTGCTGTAGGAAAGTTTATGAGCAGCTGCTCCTCCCCTCAGAGCATGTGTGCCAGGAAGTCTAGCTTTTAATTGCTGTCTATGGCTGCAGTTCTATCCAAACGTACCTGGAAGTAAGCCCCATTGACTATAATGGGACTTACTTCTGACATTATTTGAATCTTCCCACTGAAACATTATTGCAAAATGCTTTATCCTGGACAAACTCTTAAGATTTGAGGCCCTGCAGATTTCTTGAAGAACCACTTTTGGAATGTGTGGGAATATATATTGGGCTATACTAGCAGCAGTAATGGCATGGTGTGTGTGTTTTTTGAGAGGCGGAGCTTTGAGAGATGGTATCGGAAGTTCTGCCTGTTCTCTGCCATTTCCATTATTAGTTATTGTCTTACATGGACGGTAAAGGTTTCTGTACTGAGTCTGCAGGTCTGTTCTAGCCCTGTTGTACTCTGATAAATTCTGTTGGTGTGAGGCACAATCCAGATGGAGAAAGTGTTGCTAGTGTTGAGTATGGCTTGCATGCAGTTCCTTCTATCCAAACACAACAATTGTTGGGGTTTCTGATGCAGGAACTATGAGCGAGAAAAACACTCTTGTAAGCTATCAATAATATTTTTCTTTTCTCATAAGCAACAGGAAAAGGGAGAAAGATTAAATTTAACTGATGATTGTACAAGTAAATAGAGGAAAATAAATTAAGCTGAATACTCGGGAACCAAAGGAGACACAGGGTACGATCGTATCCAACTTTTCTGCTGTATTGCAGCCATGCAAATCGAGCGTGCGCTGCATGCTGCAGTGAGGGGCAGTCACAGGCCTCCTCAAAGTACCGGAACATTTGTTCCTTTACCTCGGGATTACATTGCAGGTGCATCGGTGCTGGAAATCTGGAAAGGATTTGACTCACAGTCAAGTTAGGACCAAGCTAGATATTACGTTGGAGCTCTGTGACTGTAACTCCCAATGTGATTTTTTTCTTGTGAAAGCTACCACAAAGACACCTCCCCTATTTGGATGTGGCTATAGCAGAGGGGGAAAAGGTCTAATAATCCTTTCTCCTTATGCTGCAGATTTCCACCAACCTATATATCCCCAGAAGCTGCTATTAACTACAAAGGAACTTCCTGAAGTTACACCTCTGTAGCTAACAGGCGCATCAGGAGAGCAATTTAAATGGAAAAACTGGTACAGGGAAAGGGGAAATAATCCCCTCTCCTCTGCTACAGACCCAATCCAAATAAGCTTCCCCAGCAGGTGTTTTTGCATGGAAAAAGTTATGTTGCAGTCGCAGAACTCACATGTAACATGTAGTTCAGCCTTTAGAGGCAAGAGACTAGCATACTTTAAAACTCAAGCTGAGAGAATTAGAGATATATAACTCAAATTTCCTAACATTCAAATTCATTTTCTAGTGGTTTGATATTTATGGTATAGTATTTTGAAAGTTAGCAAATGATCCATTCACACTCTCATGTAGGAAAGTAAGTTAGCAGGGGGGAAAAAGGACTGAAAGAAATCTTTGGATTGCCTTCATTTGTCACTAGATGGGACAAACCCCACTGATTTCTTTTTAAGCCACAAAGCTTTGCACAGTGCAATGCAAATACTTCTTAGGGCCCAGTCCACCTTTCCAATACCAATGCAGCCACAATGCAACTCTGAATTAAGGGAACAAATGCTCCCTTACCTTGAGGAGGCCTCAGTGACTGCCCCTCCACTACAAGATGCAGCACATGCCCCATTGGCACAGCTGCATCAGTGCTGGAAAACTGGATAGGATTGGGCCCTTAATTGCCACTTGGGACACTCTGTGGCCTTAGATCCTTTTCCATTGGAAACAGAAGTAACTGTTTACTTAGTAAAAGAATTGTGTGGCTTGTTAGTTTCTGTTGGGAAAAGGTATGGCTCACATGCAGCTGCTGTCTTACAGCCCAAGCCGATGCATGTCTACTCAGAAGTTGGTTCCATTATAGTCAATGGGGCTTACTCCCAGGAATGTGTGGATAAGATTGTAGCCTTACTACGTGGTGAGCAAAGAAGAGGAATGAAAAGCTCTAAGGCCATAATCGTAAACTCTTTTAATAAGGAGCAAGTCCCATTGAACAGGGTATGACTTCTGAGTAAATATGCTTAGGATTATACCTTATAATATGAATGCATATTGGGAAAGCAGATAACTTTTTTCTAACTTTCTAGGAACATTTTTTGCATTTGGTGAAGAAAGAAAATGAAAGTAACTCTATTATACAGCAGTGGCAAACTGCATCCTTAATCCTCAATAATAGGCAGTCACCCAGAATTGTATGGAATTTGTATTATATGCTTCTTTATTTTTCTTCTGGCCATTTTCTTAGGTGTGATGAAAATGGACATTTTCTGCTTTGTTAAGATTTTCTGTGTAATGATCATGCATTCACTTGATGGGATGGGCCTCAAAAAACCAGTTTTGAAATTTTTTAATGAGCTGTGAACATCTGAACTTTGAACATAGGAGAAATTTCCATTAAATTCTACAGAGTCCTTAATTTGGCTAACGTAATAGGCTGGACAAGCCATATGTTACACAAACCTGGAACAAACCTCCATAACCTAAGTTCCTGAATGACTGCATTTCTCTGTTGTCAGCAAATTAAGTGTGGCTGCAATGCTGTGCACATCTTCCTGACACTAAGCCCCACCAAACAGATTGATACTTACTTCTGAGTAAACATGTATACAATTGCTATATGTATCTACTTTGTTCCAACTATCATCTGCTGTATGAACTCAAGTGATCAGGGATATGTCACAATGATTATTTTTACCCTAGTAATACTACATATGAAAGTCAACAGTAGGTTTCTGTATAATTGCACAAAACAATTAGTGCTTTAACTTTAGCCAATATATTGAAATTAATTAAAATTTAATTGCAGATTAAAATTTGACTACTAGTTACTGAGTTACAGTTACTGAGCTGACAACATGGAGGGACCCTAGGGGAGCGATTTTCAACCACTGTGCCATAGCACATTGGTGTGCTGTGAATGGCGTGGAGGTGTGCAGCAGGAGTTTGGGGGAGGGTCATAAGCTAGTAGGGCCACTGAGGGATGTGAACCTCCGGCCAGCAGGGCAATGTGCCTTGTCAATTGTCAAAAAACTAATGTTGTTATCTTGACAATTTTAGCACCTTCTCAGTATGCCATGAAAGAAGTTTGAAAAAACAGATGTCAATATATCATACTATATTTTTATCTAATGGTCTTTTAAGTTTTTTCTTTGTTCATGCCATTTTGATATTACTGTAATAATATGGAATATTTCCAGGTTTTTAAATAAAACATGAAATATCGCCATTATTTCTAGCAATGTGGTAGTGTTCGTCACATTATAAATTACTTTATTTTACACTAAATGGAAACTGTCCCTTTTCTGTTCTTGAAAAAATCCACTTCATTGAACTATGTTAAGTTCATTTATATTATTATTATTATTATTTACCCGAAACCGTGGATATAAGTGAACCCCCATCTCCGTGGTCCTGGGGGTACACCGGAGAAGGTGCAAGCTAGTGTGTGCGCACTGGGGGATGGATGGACCCAATCCATAGATTAGTGAATCCGTGGATAAGGGATCCATGGATATGGAGGCCCCCCTGTATACTGCTTTTCAACCATAGTAGTTTACAAAGTGGTTAAATTGTAAAATAAATCGATAACGCAGGCCTACAAAATTGAGGGTCAGAAAAGTTTTCCCCAAACTTGATGGTGGTTTGATATGAATTTGGGGTGCTGATTCCAAAAATGTCATCCGTTTTGCCCTATCACGTCTAGTTTTGGAGGTATAGTATAGCCTCGTTAGTGAATGGTTCAAGCAGCTTCCTCATGAGGAAGGCATGGTGTAGGCTTTCTCATGAGGAAGCTGCTTGAACCATTCACTAAATGGGCTATGCCGTGTCTCCAACACTAGACATGATAGGGCAAAACGGACGTCATTTTTGGAATCAGCACCCCAAATATACCCAGGAATTGGTGTAATATTTAAGGAAGCAAAATGTGTGTTGGCCTGTGTAAATGGCTCCCCAAGGAGCTCACAGACTAAAATGAGATGGAGACACCAGCAACAGCCACTGGAAAAGCTGCCTTGAAGAGGTGAAGAGGGACAGTTGCTCTCCCCCTGCTAAATATTAGAGGACATCACTTTGAAAGGTGCCTCTTTACCTGACTAAAACATCTTCAGCTGATGGACAGACCTAGTTTGAAGCTCTATCTATTTTTAAAATATGGATTCTTTGGTAGATTTGCTTTAATTGAAAATATTAAAATCAAGCACTGAAATGGTAGGACATACAAATTCAAAAGCCTAGATATATAGACTTTTTATTTACATGATCAGATACTTTCTTCTTTGGTGCCGCTGACATGTGATTCATAAACGAATTGGATAAAACAAATGATCACTCTCCGCAGAGAGAGCAGGGAAGCCTGTCTTCAATAGGCTTCCTATTGAGAAGGAAAGGATTTTGAAAAGATTGCATGTCATTGAATGTCATCCAGGATAATATTGTAATAATCTTTTTTTTCTGCTTCTCCTACCACATTCTCATGTTACTCCATTTTTTGTGCAGATCCCTTGAAAAATCAGGTCTTGCACTTCTCTTACTTGGCACCAGTTGTGTAGCTGGAAGGGCTACAAAGCACTAAGTTTTTGCAAGGAACCTCACTGCAGCATGCAAGTGAATGGAGGTGAATGCCTCCATTTTGCTCCCCCACCCGGAATGACTCCGAAGGGAAGGGGGAGGAGCCGCAGTAAAGTTCCCTGCAAGCACTTAGTACTTTGCACCCATTCTAGTACGCCACTGCTTGGCACTAAAACAGTTGTCTTTTTTGAGCTATCTCAGACCTCAAATTCTTTAAAAAGGCTGGTATGAAGGGGATTATTAAAAAAAAAAAATACCCAAGCATTCCCACACCTGCCATCCAGGTTTGGCAGTGAAGTCAAATATAAGCAATGAAATGCAGGGCCTTGTAGAAAAACGTTATGTGGTCCTGAAGAACAGGATGTGCTGATTATAATTCAAGGCCATCTTAAATATATTCCCAGCTGAAGTTGTTTTTCAGTGATGTCAATCTTTAGATTTCAGTACGTGCCTGCATTTTAGCAACCTAAGAACACCATGGTGCTCCTGCCTGCACGCCCTGTATTAAAATAGTTGGTGGGTTATACAGGAGCAGTCCTTGATGGATCACATCATATTATTTCAACAAAGTTCTGTATGTAATAGTTATTCATACAGTACTCGCTGTTTCTAAAACCAAACCCAAGATAAACGGAAATGGTTAACATTGTTCTGATTTTACAGATGGAGATCTAAAATATATTGGGCACAAGTTTCCATTTGTATCTAAAGGGAATTTAACATTTTCCAAATGGTGCCCAGATCCTAATCACTTGCACGTATACCTCTCATGTGTAGCATTTCCAATGCATGTCTATACAGTGACCTCATCCATGTGTGCATTTCTTCAGAGAACTTTATGTATATTCTGGTAATACCAGCTTTGCCACTGCTGAGCTAGAGTGATGTAGGGACCCCCCCTTTTGGAGATGCCATGGCAGCCATAAGTGCCCTCGGGCCCAGTCCAGGATCCCAGGAGGGCAAGGTCTAGCCATGATTGGGTTCCGGTCTTTTCCTCTCTCTGTTACAGCTTCAGAGCCTTCACAGGAAGGGGTTAGCAGCTAGATGATGCTCCCAGGTTTGCGGAAGGGCTCCCTCACTAGAGTGCCTGATCAGCCTCCACCCTCTGCTCTTGCCTCAGCCCACCAACATCATCATTAACCAGAATCAGGGTTTTAAAACCCTGTCACACTGTACGCTCCTCTTCTCATGGCCCTGGTCCTGCTCATCCCCCATCTCCTGTGCCCAGCTGTAGCATCCCAGTTACTGTGGCCACCAGGGCATCAGGCAGGCTCCCAGCAAGCCACATAATTGGACTAGGCACAGCATCCACATGGTTTGCTGGAGGAGTGGCCAGATATTGCACTGCACAGTGTGCATGGGCTACCAGACCTGGCAGCACCCCCTCACTAGGCAAGCCTGCCCCCTGTGATCACCCTGTAAGGACTCAGAGACAGAAAAGGGGAACATAATTTCAAAAAATTTAATGAAATATCTGAAAACCATGCATCTCATCAACTGTTTTTGCCGTATGGTAAAAGATATGCCATATGGCCAAAGTGTAAGATATGTCAGTGTTAGAAATGTAAGAGATTTATATACAATGGCAGTATAACATGACTTTTTTTTCCCCCCTACACTAGTGCTCTCTGCTCAGCTGCAGCCATGTCTTCTGACTCTGAGATGGCGGCCTTTGGGCCAGCTGCCCCTTTTCTCCGCAAGTCAGAGAAGGAGAGAATTGAGGCTCAAAATAAGCCATTTGATGCCAAGACCTCAGTCTTTGTAGTGGATCAGAAGCTCTCCTTTGTAAAAGGCACTATCCAGAGCAGGGAAGCAGGGAAGGTCACAGTCAAGAAAGATGGTGGAGATGTAAGTAGGCTCTAGTTCTGTTTAAGAAAGAATGATATACTGTTCTTTGTTACACTGTTTATGAATGCCCTTTTGTTTTCTTGCAGTCTGTGACTGTTAAGGATGACCAAGTCTTTCCTATGAACCCACCCAAATTTGACAAAATTGAGGACATGGCCATGATGACCCATCTTCATGAACCTGCTGTCCTGTATAACCTCAAAGAGCGTTATGCAGCTTGGATGATCTATGTGAGTACAATTTTCATTTAGCACTGAGTTTATAAAATGCGTACTCCTGTGAGAAAGGTGATATTCAAGTTTGTAAAAAATATACATTAAAATAGAATTATAAATATTATATTATTTCATTGGAAAGTCAATCTATTATCCTTGTTGTCTTTACAGACATATTCTGGTCTCTTCTGTGTCACTGTCAACCCCTACAAGTGGCTGCCAGTGTACAACCCAGAAGTGGTCAATGCCTACAGAGGCAAAAAGCGTCAAGAGGCTCCTCCCCACATCTTCTCCATCTCTGATAATGCTTATCAGTTTATGTTAACTGGTGAGTAGTAGACTAACCTTCCTCACAGTGGGTGTTTCCTGCATTGAATCAATGCCCTTTCTAGGAAGTATCACATATGGCCAATGGCAGGTAAGGATTGTGCCTGGGGACATCAAAGCTCAAATGAAATAAAAATCAGTGCAGATTTCTAAAAGACCTTAATCTAATTGCATTGTGTCAACACTTCAGTACAGGAGGGCCCTATCTTGTGAAAGCCTCAAATTATGTAAACTTAAGGTTATGTAAGGTTTACTTGCTACTCTTTAAATAAAGTTGATGTCAGGAAGTATCGCCTGCTGGTAAGGGGAACTCAAACCTGTCTGGATCATACTGAGCTCTTTGGTGCTTTTTATCTGTGCTAATGCACCTATAAACAATGGGAGCCTGAGTGACTCACCAATGTGCCCTAGTGCCTCTACTGCTGTAGCAATGGAAATGCTGAATCAGGGGTCAGGGGGAGGAGGGCTCAAGCGGTATGCCTACTGGATGCAGGTGGCTTGCCAGACTGCAACCTTGATCAGATGGAATGAGCCTCTGGAGCCCAAGTATGATAGTCAGAATACCTGCCCCTTCCTCTGCTTGCCACTATTCAAACAAAGCACCAAATGCAGAGCACACTAGAATTGCTCCCAGTGCGCTCCACATTTCCTGCTTTGTTTAAAGAGCAGTGAGCAGCAGAATGGACAGGTATTCCAACTTAAATAAAAGTTGACTTCTGTAAATTGTCCCTTGTGGGCCTATTCAGATCTGCACCAGCCCTTTGGCTGGCATGTCCAAGTGGGCCCAAGGGGACATGTTGAGGCCTGGAAGGGGCATTGGCTATTGGTGGCTCCACTGCTGCCAATATCTGCTCCCTCCCCTTCCCCAATGTGTCCCCAGATGGCACTGATCCCTGCCCCAATCCTTTCCCCCTGCCTGTGGCCCATCCATGCAGCCAGCTTACTGGCACAGGCAGTGGCTGGGCTCTCTGGTGGCACATGTGCACGGTTGCCAATTTGCACATTCATTCCATGTGCTGTTGCTGCACTTGCAGCACCAGTAGCTCAGGTCTTCTGTTGACAGAATGTGACTTCCATCAGTAGAAGACCCAGGTAGGATTGGGCCATTAATCTATTAAATTTATGTGTTCACACTATACATTAAACTATTCAATTTTAAAGTTTATAGTTGCTGCATGTAGCAGGAACTTGCTTGGAAATAAAAATACACAATGCATAGATAATATAGTGAAGAGCAGTGAGATTCAAATTCATAGCACGTACACTAGCAGAAACAATTTGCTACACATGACTGATACAAATCAACTGTTCTTAAACTATTGTTTTCATTCACGGAATGCTCTGACTTCAGCAACTGATCACTGTCTTTGTTTTCTTGCTTTCCTAGATCGTGAGAATCAGTCAATCCTGATTACGTAAGTATACTTCTAGTAAGTGGGTTCCTAGGTAAGGCAAGTTTCACTGTGTGGTGTGCTGACTAACTATGTGTTCTTTCTCCCTGTGTCTGTTGACAGTGGAGAATCTGGTGCAGGAAAAACTGTGAACACGAAACGTGTCATCCAGTACTTTGCGACCATTGCTGCAGCTTCTGAAAAGAAGAAAGAAGAAACACAGCAAGCAGGCAAGCTGAAGGTGAGCCATGTATTCAGGAGAAGGTTTAAATTTCCTTTAACTGCACAGGGTTTTCAGTCTACACTCCTATCCACACTTTCCCGGGAGTGAGCCCCATTGACTATAGTGGGACTTACTTCTGAGTAGACATGCATAGGATTGGGCTCTAAATAGGTAACTTGGCAATGACACTTTTGCAGGGGACTCTTGAAGATCAAATCATCAGTGCTAACCCCTTACTGGAGGCCTTTGGGAACGCCAAGACCGTGAGGAATGATAACTCTTCTCGCTTTGTAAGTCTTACTTTCAGATCTGGGTTTTGAGTACAACAGTGGGACATTTACAAGCATATAATTATATGTTTACTTTGGGACATTATAAACATAATTAAATGTTTAACTATGGACAGTAATCAGAGCCAATGTGAAGCCATAGATGTAAGGTTGTGTTTGGTCATTGGTTACCGAGCCGTGACGCTCAATTGGGTAGCCTTAAACACAACACTATTTTGTTCAACCTGGCCCTCTCTCAGACAGTAATTATGAGAATACATTGATTCAGAATAGCAAATCCCTTGGTGTACTGTAAATGGAAACGTTCGATACAAATGGCAGGCAGGGAGAAAGCAGAAAATGTGAAAGGCAAATTTTAGTTTTCAGGAGATGACATGTCTCTTTTCTTAAATAATTATTTCTAACAGAGATTATTGGACAATGTTGCAATTTTACATACTGACAGTAGTAAACCTTGAATTTATTTCATGCTTAACCTGCTAAGGCAGAATTGAGTTTATAAAATATTTGCTCAGTGCTTCTGAAATTCCATAAAATTTGAGAGTAGGTCTGCAAGGTCAAAGGCTACCACTAATTAAAAACATAATGGAGAGCAAGAATGAAGAAGTTATTGGATTATTGTCCTACTGTGGTCCCATTTATTCTTCAGATAGTAATTCTGTTTATTTCGTGTCTGGGCCAAAATTCAATTATAAAAAGCGATTACCATTTCAGTGATTGGATGTCTGTCCTTTACCTAGCCCACAGTGACAACTGATTGGTATATATGATCCAAAATAAATATATCACATTTTAAAAATCCCTCTGAGCAATTAATGAAATGAATGCCAAAACAATCCTGAATGTCTTGTAATTAAATTTAATTTTCTTTCTAGGGTAAATTCATCAGAATCCACTTTGGTACTACAGGCAAACTGGCTTCTGCTGACATTGAGACATGTAAGGAAGCTAAGTTTAACCCTTCCTTCCTTCCTTCCTTCCTTCCTTCCTTCCTTCCTTCCTTCCTTCCTTCCTTCCTTCCTTCCTTCCTCTAATTATGTCTCATTGCCTTGCCAGACCTGCTGGAGAAGTCCAGGGTTACCTTCCAGCTAAAATCTGAAAGAAGCTACCACATATTTTATCAAATCATGTCCAACAAGAAACCGGAACTGATTGGTAAGAAGCAAATGAGCAACATTTTGTGCTATTACAGCCCAATGCAGAGCTGCCTGGGTTGCGCGGCTGTGGCGGCACTGAAAATTGCTGAAACTGAACAGACACCAGGCATGCCCAAGGCAGTCGCCGGTGGCACCTTGGGAGAAGGGGACTTTATCCCCTTCCCCGGGTAAGCGCAGTAGCCCCGCAATGGGGTTACTTGATTCACCGCCCAACCAAAGGTGGGCGGTGAATCAAGAGCCTCCATGTAAGGCAGCAAGCCCTACAAGGAGGCTTTGGATCCTCCCTCCCCACTCCCTCCCCCAGCACGCCTCCCCCCACACTCCCCACCCTCTGCTTGCCTCCCCCTCCCCAGAACGCCTCCTCCCCATCTCCCCCCGTGCCCTGCTTACCTCTCTGCTGCTCGGCAGTACTTGCAACTGCCGAGTGGCGGAGCTTGGGCACCCACCCTACACTAGCCCAGTGCCGGCTGGTGCTGTACTACCACAGGCGCTGGTCCAGCATTAGTGCTCACAAAGGTGCCTTATGACACGCTTGCAACAGTGCATGCCGGTGGTAAGCCAGCGCACCGAGCTCAGAATTGGGCTCTTACTTAACTCTGCAATGGATGAAAGTAAATCTGTGTCTATGCTTCTTATTTAGAGATGCTTCTGATTACCACCAACCCATATGACTTTCACTTTGTGAGCCAGGGTGAGATCTCTGTTGCCAGCATTGATGATCAAGAAGAGCTGATGGCAACCGATGTAAGTGATTTACTGAATTAAGTTCATGGAGCATTAAGTAGATTAGACAGAATTTTAACTCCCAGTTAACTTGACAGGAAGCCATTGACATCCTGGGCTTCAGTCCTGAAGAAAAGACAGCCATCTACAAGCTAACAGGCGCTGTGATGCACTACGGGAACATGAAGTTCAAGCAGAAGCAGCGTGAGGAGCAGGCTGAGCCAGATGGCACTGAAGGTATTTGGAAGATGTGCGGCAGGGTCCCTGAACAGTATGGAAAGAAATCACTCATTTTATGAAAAAATAGTATTAAAAGTCCAAATCAAATGAGAATACACAAGTTTGAAATTCAATTGAGACATTCTCAGTATTGGACAAAACACACAATTCCACTTTGGCTCCATTTTGAACCCAACCCAATGGGTCTACAATTTGATACAAGAGCTTCACAACTTCTTGCACAAGAAGAATCATGAAAAATTCAATGCAGACCTTGCATAATATAGCATGGCATGGACTCTTGCGCTAGCTCTTGCCTAAGCGTTTACCGAACAACACTAGCTGTTGTTTTCCTTCTGCTCACTATTCTTTGGGCTCACTATTTCCATCCTTCAGCAATCCATTTGGGGTTCAAAAACTGGACAAAAGGGAAGATAACTCATCTTTAAAGGTTCTTTCCTTAGCTACATTCTGGTAGCAGAATGTTGCCCATGTAGCTTATAGGTATGCTAGCCTTTTTTAGGCGCTGCATACAGAAGGTAGGGACCCAGAAAGTCTGATGGAGCTGAAGGGAAGAGTATTGTGGAGCATTAGTCACGTAGAAGAAGCAAGGAGGAAGGATGTAGTTATGGCTTTTGTCAGAGTACTTTTATGTGTCAGGATATTTTCAGTTTCTGAAGGGCTGGGGAGGAATTAGAAATGACTTTTTAAAAAATGTGAACAAAGTGCTGGTGGAAGTTCATTATTGGATACATTTGTTGGTTGGGATTTCAAAGGTCAAAGGTCAGCTATGTTATCCTATTTCTGGAATGACACCACATGCTTTATCATTAAAAGTGTAAAATCTCTGCTAAAGAGATTCAGGGCAGAATCCTAACCAGGTCTACTCAGAAGTAAGTCCTATTTTGTTCAATGGGGCTTACTCTCAGGAAAGTGTGGTTAGGATTGCAGCCTCAGTTAATTTTAGCTTTGGTTTTCAGGAGCTCCATGATTTCACAGTACATGATTAGAGTTACATGAATGTTCCATATAATACTGGCTTCCATTATTATCCCTGTGTTGATAATCTCTTATCCCTTATCTCTGTGCTCAGTTGCTGACAAGGCTGCCTACCTCACGAACCTCAATTCAGCAGACTTGCTGAAAGCTCTCTGCTTCCCCCGAGTCAAAGTTGGCAACGAGTACGTCACCAAAGGCCAAACTGTCCAGCAGGTAATGTTACGTTGGCCAAAATGCATTGGTTTGATTTAACTGTCTGTGACTCACTGCTTCAAGGAGAGGGGAGTGACTTTGCTTCAATGATTTAGCAAATAATTACCATAAATCAGATTTATTCCTCTGTCATGTCTGGTGACTCATGGTTTTATACTGTCTTTCTAGGTGTACAATTCAGTTGGTGCTCTGGGTAAGGCTGTTTATGAGAAGATGTTCTTTTGGATGGTCCTCCGTATCAACCAGCAGCTGGATACCAAGCAGCCCAGACAGTACTTCATTGGTGTGCTGGACATTGCTGGCTTTGAGATCTTTGATGTAAGAGATCAGGGAGAACAACAAATATGTCGCAAAAGAGCACAACTTTTTAGTTTTATCAAGTTTCCATTATATGTTTTATTTTAAACAAATAAAATAAGTCAGTAGGTTTCTCCTTTTTCTTTAGTATACACATGCAGTTTAGAAGTACAGGCCTTCTCATTATTTTGAAACTAAAAGGAAAATTGGGTGCCATTGAGCTGGGCATTTAAAATGTGTTCTCCTTTAATTTTCCTAGTACAACAGCCTGGAGCAGCTGTGTATCAACTTCACCAATGAGAAACTGCAACAGTTTTTCAACCATCACATGTTTGTGCTGGAGCAAGAGGAGTACAAGAAAGAGGGAATTGAGTGGGAGTTCATTGACTTTGGAATGGACCTGGCTGCCTGCATAGAACTGATTGAGAAGGTATCGTTGCATAAAAGTGCTTGATGTGGTCTGAAATATTTTAGCTACTGGGCTCCACACGTGAGAAGATCCAGCATCACCCAATGAGACATGAGACAGGCAGTCCAGTTCAATGCAACTCCCTGTATAGTGATGCAGCTGTGCCAGTGTAACATCCGCTGTATCCTGCAGGGGAATTTTGGCCTCTGGAGGCCTCCTCGGGGTAAAGGAATTGAACCTTTGCCACCAACACGGTCTGTTGAACCTGGCATACCCCAGGGAGCACAATTTACCATACTTGACCACAAACATCCCAGGGATGTTAGCCCCCCCCCCCCCAAATCAGATGGTGCCTGTCAGATATTCATACCCAAGGTTAACCCCAGCCTGCCACCACCCTCTGAACTGTAATAACCCCAGGCCCCCATTCTCACCTGCTCCTGTCAGCGCAGCTCTCATCTGCTGGCGCCAGCACCTCAAAATCTTCAAGTATCAATTCTACATCATCCGTCCTAGCTTTGCCATGCCCTTTCTGTCTCTGCTTCTCAAGAGACTTAATTTTATTGGAAGAAATTGAATGGCTTTTGCTTGTGCTGCCATCTGCATTGCCCTGTTGGTTGTCTTAAGATTTTTGGAAGTTCATCCCATTCCCTTCCTGTCTCCTTCCTCATTTTTTGGTCCCTTCAGGGCCTCTTAACATGCCACCATGGCCATAACTGTGCCTGTGTCCTCCTTTTTGTCTCAGCATCTCCCTGGCAAAAAACCTTTGTTAACCAATGGGGATCACCTTTTATGTCCAGTGTTTCCAAAAGACTGGCTTGTAAGTTTTCCAATCTCCTTGTTGTTCCCCTTCAGCCCATGGGCATTTTCTCTATCCTGGAAGAGGAGTGCATGTTCCCCAAGGCAACTGATGCTTCTTTCAAGAACAAGCTCTATGACCAGCATCTTGGCAAGAGCAACAATTTCCAGAAACCCAAGCCTGTAAAGGGCAAGGCTGAAGCTCACTTTGCACTGGTGCACTATGCTGGCACTGTGGACTACAACATCAGTGGCTGGCTGGAGAAGAACAAGGACCCCCTGAATGAAACCGTTGTGGCGTTGTATCAGAAATCATCCATGAAGACTCTTGCTTTATTGTTTGCTGATCGCCCAGCTGATGCCGGTAATGGTCGCATAAGCAATATTTTGACTAATACATATGTGAAGAGATTTTTTCCTTGCAGGAAAAAAATATTAATATCTAATGAACTTTGAAATAATTTTCATATGAATTTCAGAGGGCGGTGGTACCAAGAAGGCTGCTAAGAAGAAGGGGTCTTCTTTCCAGACTGTCTCTGCTCTTTTCAGGGTATAGTATTACACTTTCTTTTTTGCGTCAGGTCTGAAAAACGCCTCATGATGTTTCCCATTTCTCAGTATTGACACACTAGACATTTTGAATGGCAGCAGCTCAGTGGCAGAGGGAGGGGCTGTAGCTTGTTGATGGAGCACCTGCTTTGCATGCCGAAAGTCCCAGGTACAGTCTCTGGCATCTCCAGGCAGGGGTAGGAAATGCCCTTGTCAGATACCCTAGAAAGCTTCTGCCTTTCAGTGTAAACAAGATTGAGACAGGAAGATCAGAGTTCTGACTCAATAGAAAGCAGCTACTTGTGCAATGTTTTGGAGGAAATAAGAATTACATCCAAAGAGGCAATATGCACCCTGGAGCAGCTTCCCACAAGCTTGCAACCAGAACTTTCAGCCCAATCTTGTGGGCTCATTACCATGGCAGAACTCATGTTACCTCTCCATTGCTTCCTGGTCCCCAGCCGGCACACAGCACACAGTGGAGGCTGTGCCAGCACTGCTACACACTCAGAATAGGATGGGGCTGTTAGTTTACTGCAGTCATTTCTACTGTCAGAATGACAAGTCGCTAATAAGACCTGGACGGCACCTTGATCTGCAGATCATGAACTCGACTGCAGTCTAAACATCAAACATTAGCTGTGCATAATAGGGACGGGTAAGAAACTTGATTTCCTAGCTCACATTTGTAACGTTCCTGGACAGTAGCTCCTCATCTTTTTGTTGCTGATTTCCACTTCATGCACATATCTCTTTTTGGGATTGTTACCCAAAATATTTGCTTCTGATCCTACAGGAGAACTTAAACAAACTGATGACCAATCTGAGAAGCACTCATCCTCACTTTGTGCGCTGCATCATCCCAAATGAAACTAAGACTCCTGGTGAGGCACTGTGGTATAAAGATATAGAAGTGTGGTGGTACTGGCCTCCCTGTATCATACTGTTTGATGCAAATTCCTGCTTTGATTTTTTTTAAGGCGCCATGGAGCATGAACTCGTATTGCATCAGCTGAGGTGCAACGGAGTGCTGGAAGGTATCCGTATTTGCAGGAAGGGATTCCCCAGCAGGATCGTTTACGCTGATTTCAAGCAGAGGTTAGATTAACCCTCCTATAGTTCTCCTTCTTCTACTTCCTGAACATGCTGTCTTTAGTAATTCAGTCTACCTTGTTTGAAGTACCAGCTTGGATTTATTTTGAGTCAAACTAGAGATTACTTGTCTAATCACATAAGTTAACTTTTGGGTTTTTGTTTCATTCTAGTACAGTCCCACCAGCTCGTGTGAAGGTCCCCTTGGCCCCTTAAAGGGCAGGGGAAGGGGAGAGGCAGTGACGTGATCCCCAGAATTGTGTTGCTAAAAGGCGCAAAGGGGGAATGCTTTCACTTACTGAGGGCTGGTGCAAGCTGCAGGAGTTGTGGAGAGCCCTGTGCAACCCTCCAACCCTCCAAATCCTTAGAATGTTGGGGAAAAAAGCAATTGCAAACCACTTCTGCATCACAGAAGTGCAAACCATTTTGGCCCCTCCCCCACAAAGACTTACTTGAGGGGATTTACTCCTGAGAAGTTTGAGAACCACTGTTCTAGTAAATAGCACGTGGAAGGTAGGGGACACAAAACTGGCCAAAACTGTGATGGGAAACTGGAGAGCTTTAGTACTTTGCCCCTGTTGCAATTGTAATTGTGATTCTGCCCCCCCATTCTATTTTTTTCTAATAGAAAAAGGCTTCAATTGGTTAAGAGTCACATCTACGTAGTTTGACTGTTATTCATCCTGATAAAGAGCACAAACTAACTATTCCTTCTGAACCAAGTTTTCTTGTTATCTCAGAGTACCCTGAAAATTCTCAAATAGGTGTTTTCTGAAATCAGAAGGATTTGTTCTCATATCCAACATTCTGTGAAATATTGTCCAGGACAAACAGCAAATTCTGTTCGTAAAACAAGTAGATTTAATTGTGTGATATCCGCATCTCATTTTTTCTTTGGCAGATACAAGGTTTTAAATGCAAGTGCAATTCCAGAGGGCCAGTTCATTGACAGCAAGAAAGCTTCTGAAAAGCTTCTTGGATCCATTGATATTGATCACACCCAATATAAATTTGGACATACCAAGGTATAAAGTGTCCCTGATGCAAAACCTTCTTCTCTTTCTCTTTTTAAACTTAGTGAGTGAGGGCAGCATTCTTTAACTTTTTCTTTCTCCAGGTGTTCTTTAAGGCTGGCCTTTTGGGTCTTCTAGAGGAGATGAGAGATGACAAATTGGCTCAGCTGATTACACGTACACAAGCCATGTGCCGTGGCTTCTTAGCAAGGGTGGAGTTCAAGAAAATGATGGAAAGGAGGTATGATCCTTGCAGTCATTTAAGAAAGCACCATCACATGGCTTTGCTTGTCTATTCTGTATTCGCTACATGTGATTTAATGCATTTCTTAACTTTGTTGACAGAGAGGCCATTTTTACCATTCAGTACAATGTCCGTTCATTCATGAATGTGAAGACCTGGCCTTGGATGAAGTTGTACTTCAAGATCAAGCCTCTGCTGAAGAGTGCTGAGTCAGAGAAGGAGATGGCCACTATGAAGGAAGAGTTTGCGAAAACTAAGGAAGAGCTTGCCAAGTCGGAGGCCAAACGGAAGGAACTGGAGGAAAAAATGGTGTCTCTGATGCAAGAGAAAAATGACTTGCAGCTCCAAGTACAATCTGTAAGCATCATTGGGGATAGTATGCATTTTCTTCTATTGACCCACTGGAAGCAGAATTCAAACACTGTTTTTAAAAGGGAATTTTTAAAAGGGAGTTGCAGTAAAGTCCTGTTGAATATAACAAATGGTTATAAATATTTGTCTTTTGCTATTACAAAACAAACATACTGATAAGATAAAGTATTTTCTAAAAAAGGTTCAATTCATTTTTAGGAAGCAGATGGCTTGGCAGATGCTGAGGAAAGATGTGACCAGCTGATCAAAACCAAAATCCAGCTGGAAGCAAAAATCAAGGAGCTCACTGAAAGAGCAGAAGATGAAGAGGAAATGAATGCTGAGTTGACGGCCAAAAAGAGGAAACTGGAGGATGAGTGCTCAGAGCTGAAGAAAGACATTGATGATCTTGAGCTAACACTGGCCAAGGTTGAAAAGGAGAAACATGCCACAGAAAACAAGGTACAGACCACAATGTGCCCAAACCTGAAAGAGATCTTCAGAATATTGCATTATCATTGGAGAGTATAGTCACAGTTTGAGTCCATTTGTCTATTTCTAAAAGGTGAAAAACCTCACAGAAGAGATGGCAGTCTTGGATGAGACCATTGCCAAGCTGACCAAGGAAAAGAAAGCCCTCCAAGAGGCCCATCAGCAGACCTTGGATGACCTGCAGGCAGAGGAGGACAAAGTGAATACTCTGACCAAAGCAAAGACCAAGCTGGAGCAGCAAGTGGATGATGTAAGCAAAACGACATGGGGGAGAGTAGCTCTCAGTTGAAGATTGTGAGTTATGGGGCAAAGTTCTTATGACTTCTGTTTCTTCAGCTTGAAGGGTCCCTGGAGCAAGAGAAGAAGATTCGCATGGACCTTGAAAGAGCCAAGAGGAAGCTTGAAGGGGATCTGAAATTAGCCCAGGAATCCCTAATGGATTTGGAGAATGATAAACAGCAGCTAGATGAAAAGCTGAAGAAGTAAGCATGGTCTCTTATGGAAGTTCTTTTGGGAGATCTACCATATAGCAATCTTAGGCTGCAATCCTATATCCATTTACCTGAGAATAAGTCCCATCGAATTTACTGGAAATTACCGCTGAGTAGCGACATTTGTAGGATTGTGCTGTTGTTGTTGTTGTTGTTGTTGTTGTTGTTGTTGTTGTTGTTGTTGTTGTTGTTGTTGTTGTTGTTATTATTATTATTATTATTATTATTATTATTATTATTATTATTATTATTATTAACAGTATTTATATACTGCTTTTCAACAAAAAGTTCACAAAGCGTTTTACAGAAAAAAATCAAATAACTAATGGCTCCCTGTCCCAAAAGGGCTCACAATCTAAAAAGATGCAACACCAGCAGATAGCCACTAGAAAAGACACTGCTGGGGTGAAGTGGGCCAGTTACTCTCCCCCTGCTAAATAAGAGGAGCACCCACTTGAGAAAGTGCCTCTTAACCAGTTAGCAGGGGTAAATGCTGTTAGCATTTGCTTTTGAATTCTAACCCATTGCACTTTGTTGTGGAAAGGAAAGACTTTGAAATCAGCCAGCTCCAAAGCAAAATTGAAGATGAGCAGGCCTTGGGCTCCCAGCTTCAAAAGAAGATCAAGGAGTTACAGGCAAGTTAGACATTGACTTCCTTGTTCCTGGGAGAATTGATTCCTCTGGGAGGAAGATTTGATTTCTGATGTTTGCATCTCTTTCTAGGCCCGCATTGAGGAACTTGAGGAAGAGATAGAGGCTGAGCGTGCTTCTCGGGCCAAAGCAGAGAAGCAGCGGTCCGACCTCTCCAGGGAACTGGAAGAGATCAGTGAGCGGCTGGAGGAAGCCGGTGGGGCAACAGCAGCTCAGATTGAGATGAACAAGAAGCGTGAGGCTGAATTCCAGAAGATGCGCCGGGACCTTGAAGAGGCCACCCTGCAGCATGAAGCCACATCAGCCGCCCTCCGCAAGAAGCATGCAGACAGTGCAGCTGAACTGGGGGAACAAATTGATAACCTGCAGCGTGTGAAACAGAAGCTGGAGAAGGAGAAGAGTGAGTTTAAGATGGAGATTGATGACCTGGCTAGCAACATGGAGTCTGTCTCCAAAGCTAAGGTATGCTATAGGACATTGGAAAGACAGTGTGTCAGTGTAGTTGTGCTACATCTGTGTAAGTCTGTTCTGAACTGGAGTATATTTCTTTTGCAACATCTGTTAAAAACCAGGAATAAAAACAGTAATGTTTAAATTATCCCATCCTGTATATTTTATAAAGTTTATGCATTTAGGGCTTTTTTCTTGAATTTTCATTTTTCAAAACATTACTCATTCTCCAGCGTTGTTTGTTTATGGAGTTCATCTGTAACAAGCAAAGGTCTTCCTTACTACATATATTACAAGACCTATACATGGTGAATGCAAAGCACAGTGGAGTCCACAGATATTATTATTTTGTTTTGCCTGTTTCACATTCAGGCCAATCTTGAAAAGATGTGTCGCACCTTAGAAGATCAGCTTAATGAGGTTAAAACAAAGGAGGAGGAGCATCAACGTACTATTAATGATCTGAATGCTCAGAGAGCTCGTCTGCAAACAGAAGCAGGTATGATAGTTAACAAATGATTCAACACACAGATGCTGGATATCTCTGAATAGGGCATCACTTATCCTAGGAAAGGCAACTATCTTACTTCTAAACGTATCTTTTGTTAACACTTGTCATGACATCAAAATATTGCCTAATCTTGTTACTTAGGGAAAGGAGGTGACTGGTTAAATTCCAAGTCTTTTCTGATTCAGATCATAATTATAATGTAATTGTTTCACTCACTTCTATTACATGATATTATATATGCTCTGCTTCAGGTGAACTTGCACGACAGGTAGATGAAAAAGACTCCTTAATTTCCCAGCTCACCAGAGGCAAACAAGCTTTTACGCAGCAAATTGAAGAACTGAAGAGACAACTTGAGGAAGAGATAAAGGTGTGTATTTTGAACTGAGAGCTTCAGTTCCATTTATTCAATGTCAATATGTGTTGGGACAACCTGGCTGCTTCTTTCTTACTGTCCCCCAAATATAAGATCTTTCTCACTTATATATTCATTAATGCTTTATCCATTGCACTCCTTGTAGTCTCACTTCTTCTGAGAGACCATTCTATGAAGTTCTTGCTGCGGAGGCTGTTCTGAACATTTTACAATGCTTTTCTAGGCCAAGAACGCACTGGCCCATGGCTTGCAGTCTGCTCGCCATGACTGTGACCTGCTCCGAGAACAGTATGAAGAAGAGCAGGAAGCCAAGGCTGAGCTGCAACGGGCCTTGTCCAAGGCTAACAGTGAAGTTGCCCAGTGGAGAACAAAATATGAGACTGATGCCATTCAGAGGACAGAGGAGCTGGAGGAGGCAAAGTAGGTGGAACTGGTGGGCAATATGATGTGTTATAGGAGTTTGAAGACATACCACACACATAATTGTTTGAATGATTCATACAGAATCAGCTAGTTGGTTGAGGAATTGGGACAATTTAGAGAGATGACATAATTTTATTATTCATTCTGGGCTTAGGGCCAAACTACACATTTCAATAGTGGTGCATTTTGGCTGAAAGGTTTTTGGGTTTTTTTTTCCCAGATAGTACACAGGGAGGTTCATGAAACTGCTTAAATCTGTAATGAGGGGGATGGAGGGCATTACTGCTTTTTTCCCTGCCAAAACTACACTCTCCCATGCATGCTATTTTACAGAGTAAAAAACTTCAGTTGGCTTTCTATTTAGGCTTTTTACTCTTTAAAGTAGCACACGTGGAGGACTATGATTATGGTGGGGGCCAAGCAGTAAAACCTCCTTACCTACCTACCATGTTTTTGAGCAACTTTCACACACCCCCAACACATTATTTAAAAATAAATGGGAAGACTGAGCCAAACCAGGATATTATCATAATATGTAGTTTGGCCCTTGATAGGGAGACAGCGTTGTGTACTTTTCTGTTGATACACAGATTTGTACCTGTATGCTTGGGCAAGGCCATTCAAGTTGACTCACAATCATCATATATGCTGAAAAGAATTATTGTAATCAGTGCTTCGCTTAACAGCTTTGTGTGGCTGCACCGGATATTTAGCCCATAATGAGTGCTGTTTTTTTATTCTAACAGGAAAAAGCTTGCTCAGCGTTTGCAGGATGCTGAGGAACATGTAGAGGCTGTGAACTCCAAATGCGCTTCCCTTGAGAAGACCAAACAGAGGCTGCAGAATGAAGTGGAGGACCTGATGATTGATGTGGAAAGGTCCAATGCGGCCTGCGCAGCTCTAGACAAGAAGCAGAAGAACTTTGATAAGGTATTACAGGTTCCAGCCCGAGCCATTAAGGCACTGCCTACAGAGCATCCTTCAGCACTTACATCTCAGTGTTGGTATTTAACAGGTTCTGGCAGAGTGGAAACAGAAATATGAGGAAACGCAGTCTGAACTGGAAGCTTCCCAAAAGGAGTCTCGCTCTCTCAGCACAGAGCTCTTTAAAATGAAGAATGCTTATGAGGAATCTTTGGATCAGCTGGAAACCCTGAAACGGGAGAACAAGAACCTGCAACGTAAGACCATAATCTTTACACTGGTGCTCAGCCAGGTCTGTTCATGTTAGAAGGAGGAGTCTTCCGTTTGTTGTATATGCGGTCATCCACTTGCTTCTTTGAAGTTAGTGGCAAAATTGTCATTGGTATGAATTATGATGAACTGCACACTTTGCACTCTGTGTATAATTCACTGGGGAGGGGAAGGGGCCGTCCTGCTAGGCACCTGACCGACATTTTTCTTGTAAACCCACAGAGGAGATTTCTGACCTCACGGAGCAAGTAGCTGAGGGGGGAAAAGCTATCCATGAACTGGAGAAAGTGAAGAAGCAGATAGAGCAAGAAAAATGCGACCTCCAGGCTGCTCTAGAAGAAGCTGAGGTACATAGGCCATTATATCTAGCTTTGTTTTTTTGTGGGAAAAATTTAGAAGATTAAAAAATGGCATCAGCTCTAAGCACTCCTTCCTCTGTACTGCCCTAGTTAACACAAATAGTTAGCACAAATATACAGTGCATATACATTACTGACTTTTAGTGTTTTCCTATACATACGCATCCAAATAAACATTATTTAATAACTTATATGGTTTTTAGGCCTCACTGGAACATGAGGAAGGCAAAATCCTCCGCATCCAACTGGAGCTCAACCAGGTGAAGTCTGAAGTTGACAGGAGAATTGCAGAAAAGGATGAAGAAATTGATCAGCTAAAGAGGAATCACCTGAGAGTGGTGGAGTCCATGCAGAGCTCACTGGATGCTGAGATCAGGAGCAGGAATGATGCGCTGCGGCTTAAGAAGAAGATGGAGGGAGATCTGAATGAAATGGAAATCCAGTTGAGCCATGCCAATCGCCAAGCTGCTGAGACACTGAAGAACCTGAGGAACACTCAAGGGATCCTCAAGGTACACATATATTTTTAGATTCAGAAAGCAGCTGCAATGACTGTGCAACAAATGCTGATTTTCCCACAGTAATACCTCAATGCCATTTGACAGGACACCCAAATACATTTGGATGATGCTCTGAGGAGCCAGGAAGATCTCAAGGAGCAGGTAGCCATGGTGGAGCGCAGAGCTAACCTGATGCAGGCTGAGATCGAGGAGCTCAGGGCCGCTCTGGAACAGACAGAGAGGGCCAGGAAAGTGGCTGAACAAGAGCTGCTGGATGCCAGTGAGCGTGTGCAGCTCCTCCACACACAGGTCAGCTTCTAGTCTGTATTGTGCTTTTTAAATTCTCAAAGTAGGAGATCTTGCTGCATAGACAAGAAAGTGGAAATGAGTTATAACCTTGTTCCTGAAATGGCATTGCTTGTGGCACAACCTATCTAACATTTATTGATATTTATAGATATTGATATCCATTTTTTTTTTCTTTTCAAATGTGGTTGGGTACATTTTTTACTCCTTATTTTGGTGAGACAAAAATATTATGATATGCTTAAGTGCCTCCAAGGAACCCTGTTAACAAAATTCATATCAACAATGCCTGCACCAGTAAACTACTCTGAATGTCACTATTAAGTTTTGCAATACAATGGGTTTCTTAGGGGTCTTTGAAGACTCAAATGTGAGATTCTACTACTATGACCTTCATTGTCTTTCAGTATACCTCCAAGAGATCATATAGTCTGTGTTGATGATATGACACTTCCAAGTAATATTAAAAACTCAGTTATATTCTTGTTAAACAGAACACCAGTTTGATCAACACCAAGAAGAAACTGGAAACGGATATTGCCCAAATCCAGAGTGAAATGGAGGAGACCATTCAGGAAGCACGCAATGCAGAAGAGAAGGCCAAGAAGGCCATCACCGACGTGAGTTGGAGGAAGTTTCCTTTGAAAGCGTTGCTCTGTTCTCACCCAGAGTAGGTGATTTTTCTGAACTGGGGTCGCTTCTTGTGTTGTTAGGCAGCCATGATGGCAGAGGAGTTGAAGAAGGAGCAAGATACCAGTGCCCACCTGGAGAGGATGAAGAAGAACCTGGATCAAACTGTGAAGGACCTGCAGCTGCGTCTGGATGAGGCAGAGCAGCTAGCGTTGAAAGGAGGGAAGAAGCAGATCCAGAAACTGGAGGCCAGAGTGTGTATACCTCATATAGAAGCAGTTTCCATGCATTCTGAATCTTGTATGATAATTCCTCACATCTTTATGCAGCTGTTTGTCCATATTCTCCTAAGAGTGTTCAGAGTGCAGTGATGGTGATAAACTAGTTTTTATGAACCTGAAACCTTTCACCTGGGAGAAAATGCCTAAAGTACCCCTTCCTCTCCCTAAGAACTGGCATAGGGGTATAACACTACTTTTCCACCTCCACCTTCAAATCTATTTTCATACTAGCAAAAGCCCACAGGAAGCCAAGGGTCAAAGAATGCTAGTTTATCATGTCTGGCAGCAATAAATGCTGGCATGAAGAGACAAATACAACTAGTGTAGCTGCCACCTGGAGGCGAAACAAAGTGAGAGGGCAGGACTTGGGGACCCGAGGACACATTGTCCAAAGACAATTTCCAAATTTTGGTAGGGGTCTTGCTAGCATGGCTACAGGAATGGGCTACTGAAAGAAAGAGGGAAAGGAGGAAACTGAAGAAAGGCTGCAGGTGAGCCTGCTGCCATTTTGTTATTTATTCCATGTGATGAAGAGGAGGAGGAGACAGGGGCAAACAGAAGGCAAAGACAGCTGGAAAAGAAAGTTGCAGCTGCCACTCACTCACCATCGCAGCTTCAGCTCATCTTTTTCACCACATTTCCACATAAACAAGCAATTTAATAGGCATTTTTCTAGGCAATACCCACTGGTAAAGTGGAGAAAAAAAATCAATGTTGTATTTCAGGTTCGTGAGCTGGAATCTGAGGTTGAAAATGAACAGAAACGCAGTGCGGAGGCTATCAAAGGTGTGCGGAAGTATGAGAGACGAGTCAAGGAACTGACCTATCAGGTGGGCCTGGGCACTTCCTTTCATTTTTGAATGCTTTCAGAAAAATAAGCATCTGAGCCTGAAACAACCATATAGGCATCTTGTGCCTGAACTAATTCTCCCTTTTTTATTCGCTTAGTCTGAGGAAGACCGGAAGAATATTTTGAGGCTTCAAGATCTGGTGGATAAACTACAGCTCAAAGTGAAGGCATATAAGAGACAGTGTGAAGAGACTGTAAGTATCATTTGCAACTTAGTGCAAAAATCTCTGGTGGAAGGTATATGTGCTAATGCATGTTGTGCTAACAGTATATGCTGACTGAAGAAAGCAGTTTTATTTTTAAGTAGAACATCTTCATTCTATAACAGCCCAATCCAATAGGCTTGTAGTGCTTGCGGAACTAGGGTTCTGTCAGTGCTACCTACTTTACAGCTGCTGTAAAAGTGCTTCTGACATTGTGCAAAGTAGCGTGCTGCCAGGGTTCTGACGGGAGGGCCAGAGTCTTTCTGTGCAAAGGATTGCCACCTGTCCACTGAGGCAGGTAGGACATCAGAGGGTGGGTGGGAGGGGGTGGGGTGGGTGGAATGGGGACAGGGAGGGGCAAAACTGGGTGAGGAGAGGTGGAATGAGAATGGAACGAGGGCTGGGAGGCTGCCAGAGGGATGGCAATGATGGTGCACACTGGATCCTATTCCCTCCATCAGCAGCTATCCACTCCCTTTCTCTTTGGATGTGTGTCAGCAAAATTGTTCCTTTTTGGCACTGCTGCTCCAGTGGGAGAGGGGAGTTTAGGATTGGGCTCTGAGAGAATGTGTACACTACCAGCATGCTCTGGTGTACAGTATGCTCTAAGGGCTGATACACTGGACTTGCACATGCAGGGGCTCTTAGATGTTGGGGAATTCGCCATATACTTATTGTTTTAAGATTAGATTAATTTTATGTGCTTTGATCTGAGAGTTGTTATTGCACTGAGCTGAGAAGCTGGAGCCCTCTCCTTAATATCTCTGTCTATTTTCAGGAGGAACAATCCAATGTGAATCTTTCCAAGTTCCGCAAGATTCAGCACGAGTTGGAAGAGGCAGAGGAGCGGGCTGACATTGCGGAGTCCCAGGTTAACAAACTCCGTGTGAAGACCCGAGAAGTACACAAGAAGGTGGTTGTAAGTGAAGAATAAACCCGCCTAGAAGCTACATGGTGACAGAAGAGAGGCACAAAATGTGAAGCTCTTTGTCACTTCCTGTAATTATGTTCATTTTTCTTCTGTGCTTAGCAAATAAAAATTGTAGAGAACTTTGCATATCAAAAACGGATGTGGTTTTTTTCTTTTGAATGTTTTGATACCAGAGACCCGGTAGAATTTATGCATTTTAAAGTTAATGACTTTGCCGTGCCCTAATATGGATGCATTTCAGCAAAATTTCCCATTACTTTAAGAACATACAGGGCACAATCCTAACCAGGTCTACTCAGAAGTAAGTCCTATTTTATTCAATGGGGTTTACTCTCAGTGAATCAGCATTAATTTGGAGTCTTGCAGCCCAAGCCTATGCATGTCTACTCAGAAGTAAGTCCCATTAGAGTCAATGGGGCTTACTCCCAGGAAAGTGTGGATAGAATTGGGCTGTTGTATAACTCTTGTAGTTGAAATTCATTCTTAGTTCTGAACTTCTGAATACGGTAGTCATTTTAGTACGCTTTTTATGACAGAAAGATGGAGAACAAATAATACAGGTGCTTAAAACATGGTTAGTTTATATAACAATTAGTAAAGTAAGTTTTCATGATATTGTTGAACTCAGGATCTAACATAGGCAGGATGTGGGAGCATGATTTAGTGCCCAATCCTATCCAACTTTCCAGTAACAGTGCAACCGCAATGCAGCCACTAGTTAAGGAACAACTGTTTCCATACCTTGAGGAGGCCTCTGTGACTGCCTTCCTACCATGGAATGCAGTGCCTGCCTCAATGGCACAGCTGCACTGGCACTGGAAATTTGGATAGGATTGGGCTGTTTATTGGTTATGAAAATATGCTTTTCATATTTGACTTTTGACTAGGCAAGGACTACATGAAACGGTTTGACCAAAAGATGAAGAATTGATGTCTAATTTATTGCTTATTCTCCAAGTGGGGTTGAGGAGATAGCTACACACATATAGGGCTGTATATGAATAGGGTTTTAGCATAACAAGTCTGTGTTGGATTGTGGCAATAATGTTTAAGTCAATGGCTTGGCTTCTGGACAACCTGTAACAGTTCATGCAGTTGCCAAGGTTACAAAGGTTCAAGAGACAGAAATATGAGTCTGTTTTAAATGAGTCCTGCTCATCATCAGTAGTCATAAAATGTCAAGGAGAAATATGAGGAGCTATTAAATCAACAAATATATGTCACTAAAACATTTGTTAATTAACTGTGAACTAACAGTGCAATCCTGTAAGACTTGCCTAGGAGTAAGCCCCACTGAACACAATGTGACTTAGGGCCCTGTCCTATCCCACTTTCTAGCACTGATACAGCCGTGCCAATGGGATGCATGCTGCAGCCTGCTATGGAGAAGCGGTCACAGTGGCCTCCTCAGCGAAAGGGAACATTTGTTCCCTCACCTCAGGGTTGCATTGTGGCTGCATCAGTGCTGGAAAGTGGGATAGGATTGGGCACTTACTTCTGAGTAGAATGTATCGGATTGTTCTGTTATGACCCAATCTCATCCATGGCCAGCCTCAGAGGTACAGTGGCACCAACACAGCAGCTGCTGCAAACCACAGATTGGCTGGGGGCCATTCAGCAGTGGAGAGGTAAACAAATGTTTTACTTACCTCCTCTGCTGCTCCCCAATGGGCCTACCCAGCTCTACCCCAGCTATAATGGTTGGCTGGCAACCTTCAGTCTTGAAAGCCTATGGTATAAGCCTACAGCACCCGGTATTCTCAGGCGGTCTCCCATCCAAGTACTAACCAGGCCTGACCCTGCTTAGCTTCCAAGATCAGACGAGATCAGGCATGTGCAGGGTAACAGTTGCTGCATTGCTGGCAAAAATATTTTGCTGGCATAAATGTGGTATGTCTAAAGGGGTTGTTGGGCCTGGGGCAGGGACTCCAGATCTCGTGGATGCTGCTATTGCTGAGACCTGCCTTGCCCCAGCCCAATCCACCCCCAATGCCAACTTACTTGGCTCAGCAGACACTTCATGGCCAGTGGCATGCAGGATACACTGGTGGATCATGAGATCTACCACTGTATCCCACGAATAGGATTGGACCATAAGTGTCTGATATAACTCAATATATTATCTATAGCATGTTGCTCTTTAGACAGGCTGGATAACAATCAATAATAATATCATCTAATACAGTACCTGTTATCACAAAAAATGATCACAAACAAGAGAATCTGTGTTAGGAAAACAATTTTTCAACCTATGCTTGGCACAGTAGTGAATCTACTAAGGTAATCACATCCTGGGGTCCTTTACTTAGAAAATAGCTTATTGAAAACTTGGACATGGTACAGAAAAGACTTACTAGAATGTCTAGAAGGAAATAAAACAAGCATTATCAAAAGAATACTACTGAGGATAATGCCATAAATGGGCACATTTCCTGTTGTGTGTCAAATAACAAGATCAAAGTGCCCCTCATATTTTCTTGGGTCTGTTGCTAGCACAGTTGTATTGATTGCACTCCTGATTTGGATCTGTAGCTGATATAAGGCCAACCTTTAGAAATGTAAACTCTGAGTAATTGTTCTGAATTCAGAACGATGTTCCTCGGTTTCCAAATGGAAAATTACATTTGTTGTACATGGAGTTAATGGTTGCATAGGAAAAAAATTATCTGCAGCATTTCAAGTGCAGGACATGACTTTTCTGCCTGGAGTACACACACACACAAAAACTTGGCTATCAGTCTCTACCTTAATGCTCAGTGTTCTTGCTTAATTTTCACTTGAACATAGCCTCCAACTTGGACAATAAAATGTTCAATTCTATTTTACAAAGTTTTGGAGATATAGTATAGCCTCATTAGTGAATGGTTTAAGCAGCTTCCTCATGAGGAAGCCTACAACATGGCTTCCTCATGAGGAAGCTGCTTGAACCATTTTGTGTGCCTCAATTTTGTAGGCCTGTGTATCATTGTGCTTTCAATTTTTCTAAAGGTGTGGGGTTAACTGGATTTTTAAAATATAATAACCCTGCATACAAAAGAAACTGGAGAATTGGACAAAAATAACTCTGGCAGTTACAAACTCAATGGACTGTGGACCCAATCCTGTCCAATTTTTCAGCACCACTGCAGCCGCAATCCAGCCCTGAGGTAAGGGAACAAATGTTCCTATACCTTGAGGAGGCACAGCTGCACTGGCACTGGAAAATTGGACAGGATTGGGCCCTTAACCATTAATTCACAGAGAAACACTTGTACAATTTTAGAAAGCTGTGATTGGATAACAGACTTTGGAGATGTGTTAGTGTTTCCAAACCTATGCAGCAGGTGTATTAACCTGTCCTGTGCAGAGATTTACGCAACCAGTTTTTAAAAAACAATAGTAAAGGGTAGGTAGTTTACAGCAATAGCAAAGGGTACATAGCTTACCATTTATTCTGATACATAACACATTTTATTCTTAGACAATACTTAGGAAATGCTTATTATGAATCTTTCCTATAAATTTTAACCTATTGTTCTGGCTTTTATGGAAAAAGAAAACCTAAAAAAATGCTTTAGGCTATTTAAAAATATTTCAGAATTGCTTTTCCTTGTCTCCTTGAAACTACATACACAAAACATTCCTTCCTTCCACATAGATCTTGTTTCTTCTCCTTTGCTTTCCCTACTGTCTTCTGAATCTCCTCCAAATTGTTTGCATAGCACAACTGAATACAGTATTCAGACTCTGGCTCTTCCAATGCTGAGATGTGCAGGGCTGCTATCGTATGTCACATAAGTGTTTATCTTCATCCAAGTTACCGAAGTCCTTTTTTGGACATCATGTTGATAATTTGTTATTATCCTAAGTCCTACAATTGTCAACAATTTATCCTCTGTTCTGGGTATATTTGTTTGGTTGCTGATTTCCTGTATTCAGGATTTGGCTGGAACCAGGTATTAGAGATGATACAGAATTGCCATAAAGCATGACAGGTTGTTCCTCTTCTCCTCTGTTGTGCTGTCATGCTGTTCTATCATTCCACATTCCCTCTCCATCTGATTGGCTGTTGCTGGTGGGGTCCACAAAATACACAATGTCATTACATCACACACAGTGGCACATGTTATCTGTCCTATGAAGCATGCATCAGAAGTTCTGGGAATTTCTCCAACAGTGTGTAAGGTGTGCACTTTTGCACTAGACTGAGACTGCAGTAAAAGAAAGAATGGTATGAAATCTCTGTGATCCCTGTACAACAGCCCAGCTCCTAGTGGAGCATCTATCCCTAGGCAATTCAAGAGCGATAAGGATTGGAGGATACTGAAGGCAGTGCCCTGGTTTTCCTCCAGCAACACAAGCCTGACTGAAACTGGAGAGGCAGTGAAATTATAAAGATGGAAGGGAAAGAATAGACAGAGCATCCTGGATTGACGAAAGGGGTCCCTGGATTTGAGTTTGGGGAGGGAGACGTTAATGGGAGGCATCAATATGCCAAAAAGCTAGATGGCATTCTTGCTCTGGCACGCAAGGGCTCCAAGACCTTTACACCAAATGTGAAACCCATTCATTTTCCCACCACTCCATTCCTCTCTCCACAGCCTTTGGCTTGCAACTGCAAAAGACCGGACTATTTGTGCACAGCCTCTTCAGTTGGCTTCTGTAGCAGAGCACATACTCTTTATAACTAAAATTCTAATCATGGTCCAAAGGGTTTATGAGTACAGTAGTTGTCCAAAGTGGTAATCATAGAAGAGGTGCCAAGAACCCGAAGTCTCCTAATGCCTGCCTGTCATCATGGTTATTTATCAGAGCCTGTCTGAAAACAGTAGACAGGTTTTCATATTTCTATCGAAGACTGAAAAGACTTTTACTGAAAACCAAGCCTACTTTTGACATACCAAATCACTGCCATACATTTTCTGACCATTTTTTTCCTCTGGCATTTTTTGCAGGGAAGCTGGTTATCATTTGATCTTTACTCCCTGTCTTAGTTGTTTAGCATACCTAGGTGCAGATGAACATTAAATTAATTTAATTAAACTACCTTTTAATTTTTTAAAAAATTGTGAGCACGTTACTAGTAGTTTCATATTTCAATAATTTGAATGAAAATATTAAAAAAGTGAATGAGCTCTATAAAATATATTTAGAGATCATACAGACACCTTCAGGAATGCAGTGACTCGAATATTTCTATTCTAAATATATCCAAGGATAATATGAGTAAGAATGATGTTTGCAGTCAACTTTGCCAAACAATACTTTGCCAGAAATATTTGACCTGTGGCAGAGGAGTGGCTATTCCCTGCACTGAGCAGCCCTTATAAAAGAGTTTCTGGAACCTGTCGTCCCCTTGATCTGCCTGGCCCTTGCATTCAGCTTCAAGGTAAGTCATGTGGAGAAGGCAAGAAGGCTTGCAGGGAAGGATCAGAGGCCTGGAATTTGACCCAGTCTCGGGCAATCCTGCTCTTGGAACTCATGTATATGTGGACCAGTTACTGAATGCTTTCATACATTCCGTCTTTTCCACATATCCTTGGAACTTTGGGGCAGCAATAAAAAGAGATTAATCTTTTCTTTTTAATTTTGATGTTTGCAGTGACGACTCACCTCAAGTCTGCATAGAACTTTTTACATCAGGTGAGTTTATAGTCTGGATATACTAATTCCAAATATGCCAATTTTTATGGCATAGCCAAAGCCTAAAAATATTAGGACTTTTGGAAATTTATATATATTTTCACCTAGTACCATCTCTCATTAAATATCGAACATATAGTTTGTACATTGGGGTTCTAGCATCCATGAAATTCAGAGCCGAAATGAAATTTGGGGCTTAGCTTGGGGGATAAGAGAAACGATATCAAATAAGGAAATTTTAATTTATAAATGCTAAATAATAACTAGATAGTAACTACTCAGAAACACATAGCACAAGCTTGTATTGGAAAAGTACCTGATTCTGCCATATTCTAAGTGAAGCCAAACAAAGGATTGTGCATGTTAATGTAGATGGTGAGTGCCTGCATCTTGTGCTAGATCCATAGTACTCCTGCTAAAGAGTCTGCTGGCTTTGAAGCCACTGATGATTGCTTCCTCATCATGCCTTCTAAATGGTTTCGCATTGTGGTACATGCTGTAAACACAATGTGCAGGATAGTTTCAAATTCCCAGTAGGACATGCTAGGATGAGTCAGATGCCAAAAGTTACAAGGGATAGACATTAATGTCATCGATGCAATTTTAAAAAATTATCTAGAATGTCTCTAGAATGCTTATTCAAAACACCAACACTTAAAATAACAAAATGTGTAACTCTTTCCTGAGAAAAGCAATCTGGATTCTGATGATAGAATTGTTTTTTCTTCACTACTTAAGCATCAAATGTTCTCCACTACATTGTTCATATTTTATCAGAATAATTTCCTATGATAAAATACCAAAACGAAGCACAAAATTTATGAAAACATTGTGATATGTTTCATGTAAGAGATGAACAGAGGTATCCAAAATATGCCCACCATGGCACAAATTCTTCCATAGTAATAACCAACCACTTCTTTTTCTCTTCCATTTTTTAAAAATTAAAAACAAAACCAGCCTAAATTAATTTCTCCCCTAAATTCTCAGTGCTGTAAAGGAGCCTGCTTAAATTATTGGTACTTTGGCAATGCAATTGACTATAATATGTGTAATACAGGTATGGTAGGATATTGAGCTCCACAGATAAGCACACTGAATATACAAAGAGACTGTGACAAGAAGAGTTATTACAAAAATGGATATGCTATACCCAGAGAGTGGAACACATCTTCATACATCTTTGGGAAGTGGCAAATGAAAGCAGTACAGTGAAAGAGACATGCATCTTATTTAAGGTCTCTGTATGGAGGTGATGAAAAGTAAAAGAAGAAATCCAAATTCGTATTATAGAAACCCACAATTCAAGAACTTGATGGGACATTTTTTTCTCCACTTAGGGTTCACTGCTGAGCTGCACACTATAAACCGCAGCCATGTCTTCAGACGCTGAGATGGCGATCTTTGGGCCAGCTGCCCCTTTTCTCCGTAAGTCAGAGAAGGAGAGAATTGAGGCACAGAACAAGCCCTTTGATGCTAAGACGTCAGTCTTTGTGGTGGATCCTAAGATGTCCTATGTCAAAGGCGTTGTCCAGAGCAGGGAAGGAGGGAAGGTCACAGTCAAAACTGAAAAAGGAGAAGTGAGTAAAAGACAAAGAATACATTGTCAAAGTGTTCTCCCCTCTTCCTTCTAAGATGATCAACTGGTGCTCTGTTTCCTTCCAGAGTGTAACTGTAAAGGACGACCAAACCTTCCCCATGAACCCTCCCAAATATGACAAAATTGAGGACATGGCCATGATGACCCACCTCAATGAACCTGCTGTCCTGTATAACCTCAAAGAGCGTTATGCAGCCTGGATGATCTACGTGAGTATAATCATTGTTTATTTTTTTTTCCTTACAAGGAATGCAGTTTTCAGCTTTTAGATAAGAAAGAGTTATGTGCCAGAATCACATAATGTTTCCTTCTGACACTCTGTGAATCCTCACTATCCAGATGAGGTGTTGTATCAGCCGCACCATTTGTGGTGACTGTTTGCCCCTCTGGAAGCAGCGTAGACAAGTCCGGCATGGCTCTTGCTACCTTGTTTAATAATAATAATAATAATAATAACAACAACAACAACAACAACAACAACAACAACAACAACAACAACAACAACTAGGTATTTATATACTGCCTTTCTGGTAATCGGATTACTCCTCTGACTTTATTCAAGGCGGTTTACATAGGCAGGCATTTCTAAATCCCTCAAGGGGATTTTTACAATCATAGAGGTTCTCTCTTTCAAGAACCAACCACATTTCAGAATGGATCTTCCTGGTTTATTCTCACTTCTGGCCTCCAGTTCTCCCACGCAGGCTGACAAGCAGCTCCATCTGTCACATGGAGCGCAGCCAAGACGCTTCTTGCTCACACCAAGAGCAGGTGGAATCACTCAGCTGGGCTTGTCAGCTGCTTCAAGGTCTCACCATTCTCAGCCGTTCAGGGAGCTGCCGGTGTCCTCGAACTGGCGACCTTCTGATGTTATCTTCAGGCTAACGGAGGCTCTACCCTCTAGACCAGACCTCCTGCCCTGTTTAACTATACTGCTAGGCTTGGTGATTCCAAGCACAGCCATGACTGAGGTGACCGATCTCCGTGGAGGTGGGAATTCCATCCCCAGACTCTGTGGTGGCTTTGCTCCACAAAGGGGATTGGACAAATTTCTGGAGGAAAAATTCATTACGGGTTACAAGCCATGATGTGTATGTGCAACCTCCTGATTTTAGAAATGGGCTATGTCAGATGCAAGGGAGGGCACCAGGATGCAGGTCTCTTGTTATCTGGTGTGCTCCCTGGGGCATTTGGTGGGCTGCTGTGAGATGGGCCTATGGCCTGATCCAGTGGGGCTCTTCTTATGTTCTTATATTCTTATGCTCCACAGTGGTCTCAATACTATCCCTATTTCTAGAATGATCCTTAGATTATTCCCAGTAACAATACCCCAGCCCTTATCACTATTATTTAGGTACACTGCATATGTTTTCACAGGAATAAGATTTGAATAAAATCCTTAAAAATGTCTTTAGCATTCTCCTGTCCCTTATCCTCTCCCTCCTTCTCCTCATGTACAACTACGTACTTCTATATGATAAGCTGTTTTCATCAGGGTTTGGGACTAAAATGCAAAGATAAACTGGTAAATTAAGCTAATTCTGTTCTACTTCTTACAGACCTACTCAGGTCTCTTCTGTGTCACTGTCAACCCCTACAAGTGGCTGCCAGTGTACAACCCAGAAGTGGTGGCTGCCTACAGAGGCAAAAAGCGTCAAGAGGCTCCTCCCCACATCTTCTCCATCTCTGATAATGCCTATCAGTTCATGTTAACTGGTGAGTGGATAAACACCTATAGGGGGAAAAAAATTCTTCCAGAGGTATTTTTGTCAAAGATAGTGAAATGTCTGATTAGTGCCAGTGGCTGGCTTAAAAAATTATGTTTACACAAATGTATCCGCATTCTTGACCATGATGTAATAAGGATCACTAGATATTTAATAAGGCTACTATCCCCTGATTCAGGGCCAACTCCAGGTTTTGGTGGACTCTTGGGTAAATTCCTCTACTGAGGTCCACTGGGTCCTCTCACTGTACTGCTGGCATGGACTTTGTGAGTGTAATCATTGTCTCCCCATGGAGTCCGGCATGGTATAGTCTCCACTAGCCCTAGGCAGCTTTATTGACATCCATGCTACCTCCTTCTTGGTCAGTCTTTAAGGTCCTGCACGATGGGGCAGCAATTGGTGGTGGGCACTTGCTTTCATTGCCACAACACTGTCATTTTTGTTCATCCAGATACTTGCCCACTTGGAGTAGCATCAATGATTTTCTGGTAAAGCTGCCATTGGTTTACCAGGCAGTGGGTGCTTCTCACTTTCAGCACTATTTTGGCTGAAACAGAGGTGCCCAACGACAACTGTTGGGGTCTGGGGAGTCCCCAGCGGGGGAGGCATTGACCACGACGGGCCTCTCAGGATGCTAAGGTCACAGCATTTATCTAAGGATGCTGTATGCTGATGCTGGCTCTACCCCAGCTTACCATTTCTGACATGGCCTCATGTGAGGATAAAGAGATGAACACATTTCCTTAGGGAAAATAATTACTGTATAAAATAATACATTAGAGGCTCTAATACCTAACTTCTTTGACTCTGTTCTTTCATCCAGTCCTTGCCTGTCAATTGTCCTATGTACAATTTCATTATTTATTTAAAATATCTATATACTGCCTTTCCCCTCCCCATCAGGAGGTGCCCAAGGCAGCTCACAGTATCCTTTCCCCTACATATTAGTAGTCCTGGCCCTAAGGAGCTCACAGTCTTTAAAGGGAGGGGGACTCAATTCTTCTCTGTCTCACAGCACTGACCTTGGCCTGCTGCCTCCCCCTTTTCCTCCTTTGCATACAGCACCCTTAACATTTGATTTTTCCAACAAGCTGACCAAATTTCTGTTTCTGTTTGCAACATTTAGTATCCAAGGACACAGAGGAGCCCCCATATCTGTGGACCCATATCCGCAAATTCAGTTATCAGCAGATCGGGTCCAGAGGGCTTCCCCAGGCCTCCCAACGCCTTATAAGGCATTAAAAACGTCGTGTCTGGTTTCTCCGTGAAACCACAAGTTACGTTATTTGAGCTGCCGAGCTCAGTTTGAGCCTGACAGAGACCATGGATGGATGCCAAGACCTCTGCTGAACTCAGAAGCCCCTCCAGAGCGGAGGAGAGCTGGCCTTCTCTCTCATTCGGAGTGTCCAGGCCGCGAGGTTGGGCGTTTGCCCGTAGCCTCGGTTTTAGCAACCCATGGGGGGTTCTGGAATGGAACCCCTGTGGTTAAGGGGGCACTACTGTATTTTCATTTCAATGTTTGGCAAAAAAGGATCCTAGACAAATAAGGAAGTAAGCAAATATTATTTCATCCAACTGATCTACACTTACAGGAGATGGTTGCAGCTTCAATGATATGATTCTATTAATTGCACATCTTTGGATCGCTGTAGGGTTTTTTTTGACTATGTGCTGTATTATTTCATATACATTCCAATTCTTAAAGTGTGGCTTCATTACAAATAATTTTTTTTCATCTTTTCAGACCGTGAGAATCAGTCAATTCTGATCACGTAAGTATTTATTTGCTGCCATACATTGGCACACAGTGATTAAATTTAACTACAGTAACTTAACTAGGGGCCCAATCCTATCCAACTTTCCAGCACTGGTGCTGCCATAATTCAGCCCCAAGGTAAGGAGACAAATGTTCCCATACCTTGAGGAGGCCTCTGTGACTGTCCCTCCACCACAGGATGCAGTGCATGCTCCACTGGCACAGATGCACCGGCACTGGAAAATTGGATAGGATTGGGCCCTAGGCCATTATAATAGGTAAATAATTATAACACCCTTGTATCTCTTAGGGAATAATTACATTACAGATTTTAACTGACTGAGGGCCCAATCTTAACCAGTACGCGCCGGCTCACTGCCAGTGCACACTGTCACAAATGTGTGAGGCATGGTTGCAGGCCCTAGCGCTGGTGGAGCGTTAGTGCTAACCCAGTGCTGGTCGGTGCTGGGCCAGTGCCAGCAGAGCACCAAAACTCCACCACTCAGCAGTCGCATGGACCACCGGGCAGTGGAGAGGTAGGTGGAGGCATGTGGAGATGGGAAGGAGGTGTTCTGGGGCCGAGGAAGGCGAAGGGAGGGTGGGGAGAGGATGGGGAGGAGGTGTGCTGGGGAGGGAGCGAGAAGGGAGCGGGGAGGGAGAGAGGTGGGACCGGTGGAGCTTTGCTCCACCAGATCCTGAGCCTCCGTGTTGGGCTGACTACCCGACATGGAGACTGAATTATATGCCAACCCTCAGTACATCATAGAATTGAGTAGTTCCATTGTGGGACTACTCGCTTTATCCAGGGGAAGGGGATGAAAGTTAGGATATGGCATGTGCTGCTGCTGCCAATTCCACCCTCCCGGGCCTGATCCTACTCCCATTCTGCCCTCCCCAACCCAAAATCAGCCCTCCCTGCCACCAAAACACTCTTGCACCACCCTTTCTTACCCCCTGTGCCACCCAGTACAAACTTACCTGTGTTACATATCCCATTGTGCTGGTGCCTTACCGCACGTTTGCGATGCTCAGATCTGGCACAGGGAGACCTGAACAGGCTTAACTCCAGGTGTAGGTTAGCAGGTTAGGAGTAATTCTCTAGCTCCTAGAAAGCTTGGAAACTGTAATTCTATGAAATGTGGCAGTCATTTCAAATTCTCCGCAACTTCTGCCAAGTTCATTTCCTCGGCTTCTCTTTGGGGATGCTATGAATATAAAACCAATATAATGTGTAAAATAAACAATTTCCCTTTTTCTCTGCCATGACCATTTATAGATGTAGAATTATCTAGTGATGTATTATCTAATAAAGTTATATGATTTCCAATTCATACATACCTGTTTGTGATCAACAGTGGAGAATCTGGTGCTGGAAAGACTGTGAACACGAAACGTGTCATCCAGTACTTTGCAACAATTGCAGCTACTAGTGACAAGAAAAAGGAAGAGCAGCCAGCCACACAAAGCAAAATGAAGGTGAACAAAATGTCAGAAAAAGACAACATGTGATTTTGTGCAGCCACATTAAGATTGACACTGATCAACTGACAATAATATTTGCATTGCAGGGGACGCTTGAAGATCAAATCATCAGTGCCAACCCCTTGCTGGAGGCTTTTGGGAATGCCAAGACTGTGAGAAATGACAACTCTTCACGCTTTGTAAGTCTTGGGCAGAAGCTGAGGGTGCCAGCTGGCTTTTGGTATTGTTAAGTGTCGTGCCTTCTCTATACGTGTAGTAAACCTTTAGTAACTCATGTGCAGAATTTGTAATGACATGCCCATTCCTCTTTAAAGGGTAAATTCATCAGAATCCATTTTGGTACCACAGGCAAACTGGCTTCTGCAGACATTGAGACATGTAAGGAGTCTTCCTTTCAAACAGCTATTTCCCTCTTTTTTTCCCCTCACTGGTTTCTGAATTATTTGCTTCTCTTTCTGTTTCTTGCCAGATCTGCTGGAGAAGTCCAGGGTTACTTTCCAGCTGAAGGCTGAAAGAAGTTACCACATCTTTTATCAGATCATGTCCAACAAGAAGCCAGAGCTGATTGGTAAGAGTCAACTTCTAGCGCAGTAATTTTCAACTTTTTCATCTCATGGCACACTGACAAGGCACTGAAATTATCCAGGCACACCATCAGTTTTTGGACCATTGACAAGGCACACCACACTAACAGCAGGAACTCGCATCCCCCAGTGGTACTACTAAGAAATGATCCTTCCCCAGACTCTTGTGGCACACCTGCAGACCATCTGTGGCACACCAGTGTGCCATGGCACAGTGGTTGAAAATGGCTGTTCTAGCGTTTTGTTAGAAGCTCTTGAGTAACATATTTGCTGCAATCATGTCACACCCCTACTGGTATTGTTGACACTGGCTGCCAATTCATTTCTGAGCACGATACATGGTGCTGATTGTCACCTTTAAGGCGCAATTCTACCCTGAGCTGGAACAGGCAAGCCAAGAGGCTTACTTACACTGTATCCAGCGCAGGATAGGGACCCAATGCGGTTCAGCCAGAAGCAAGGGGAAACGTTTCCCCTTACCTCCAGGTAAGGCGCCCTTTCCCCTATGGGTCTCCTCAGAATTGTCCCACCTCCCACTCCCCACCAACCTGCCCTTGGGGCCATCTACCGCCCACACTCCCCCCGCCCAGGAACACCTCCCTCCCACCTCCTCCCTGCCTCCTCCCCACCCACCCCAGAGGTTTGTGTAGGCCCAGCTGGGCTAATGGAAGCTGGTGCGGAGGCTTGTGTCAGCCTCTGCAGGCCGGAGCATCTCCATGCGCCGGCCCGACTCCCTCCCAAGGAAGTGCAAACATGCCTTATGGCATGTTTGCGACCCTCCTGGGGCACTACAAGGGACTTGTGCTGGCCCATGGGTGCCTCAGGATTGTGCCCTTAAAGTCCTATCTGGCATGGGATCAAGTTACTGGAAGAACTGTCGCTCCATATTTGAATCTGTTTGTCCCCCAGTTTTGCCCTGAAATGTTTCTACCTGTGGTGTTGTTTATGGAGGCATGAGTTTTGCCCAAGTTGCCTGACAGTTGTATAGCATTTAGTTGCTAATTTTTTTAATCTGAATTTTACAAGTCACCTTGAATTCCTCCTGTGGAAGAGAAAGGCAGCATTTACATAATTTCACAGTTAAATATTTGATTTCTGCTTAAAACATTGTCATAGATTGTTACATAGTGAATGGGAAAAAAATAAATACTTGCTTTTTCTTCCATTAGAAATGCTTCTGATTACCACCAATCCATATGACTATCACTTTGTAAGCCAAGGAGAAATTACTGTTCCCAGCATAGATGATCAGGAAGAGTTGATGGCTACAGATGTAAGTGTCCTGAAGAAATGAGTTTCTGGAGTATTTACTTGATGTGACATACAGTCTTAACTTTCAGTTCATGTTTTTCAATTGGTAGAGTGCCATTGATATCCTGGGCTTCATTAGTGAGGAAAAGACAGCCATTTACAAGCTAACAGGTGCTGTGATGCACTTCGGAAACATGAAGTTCAAGCAGAAGCAGCGTGAGGAGCAGGCCGAGCCAGATGGCACTGAAGGTATTTTCGAAATTCAACAGAGATCTCTCAGTGATACCACAGTAACCATAGTATAAGATTCCTGATGTGATATGGGAGACACACTATAACATTACATTGAAATTACACATCCCTTTTATTAGATTCTAGTAAGATACTGTCATTTATTTCACTGGATTAACACAGACATGGTTAACATAGATTTAGACATTGTGTGGTGGCCATATTTCCATATTTTTCAAAGTTTTTTTTTTTTTTTTTAAATCAGCAAGTATTCATACAAGTAGCAATAATTATGTTAGGAATTATTTCATTTTGTTCCTTTCCTTTGTTGATGTCATAAGTTTTCGGAGGTAATTTTTTTCCCCACCATTCGATTGATAGTCATAATTAACACACTGAACAGAGAAGAACTTGAAAAAACAAGATAATTTGGGGGTTTCGTTTTGGCATTAGTTTCACAAGATAAACCAGATAGCACATGTTACTCTATAAGTCAAGCTACATCATCCTTCTATTACGTGCTGACCATCTCTTATTCCTTGGTCTATGCTCAGTTGCTGACAAGGCTGCCTACCTCATGAACCTCAATTCAGCAGACTTGCTGAAAGCTCTGTGCTTCCCCCGAGTCAAGGTTGGCAATGAGTATGTCACCAAAGGTCAAACTGTCCAGCAGGTAACAACCTATAAAACTTGTTGCTTGAATTAATTACATAATTATCTACTTTTCTTTGGAAGTGTGTTCCTCTGATCTCTACACTAACACTAGTTTATATCCTGTTATTCTAGGTGTACAATTCAGTTGGTGCTCTGGCTAAGGCTGTCTTTGAGAAGATGTTCTTGTGGATGGTCATCCGTATCAACCAGCAGCTGGATACCAAGCAGCCCAGACAGTACTTCATTGGTGTGCTGGACATTGCTGGCTTTGAGATCTTTGATGTAAGGAAACAGAACCTTCAAAAGAAGGAGTCCCCCACCCCCAAAAGTCTTTTTAGTTCAATTATCTTCTGGAATTTCTGAAATCTTGGTCTTGGTCAGCTAATAACATAGGATGTAAGTCCATGCAGCTTTCAACTGCAAATAATACTGCAATAGATGGACACTGAGAGATGGACTTGTCCATTTCCCAATGGACAGGGCTAAGTTATGCCCAACACTGCAGGTCAGACTATGTGAAGCTGATAGGATCCTTAAAACAGTAGGGCTGAAATACAGATTTTTTTCCCCTTCAGGATTACCCATGTACAATAAAACTGGTTTAATTAGATACAGCTCAATCCTATCCCCCTGTCTCTGTGTTCCAGTGGGGCTGGTGTTGCCTTAGCTGCATCCAGCTCAGGAATATACACTACTAGAGGTCTTGGAGGAAGGGCAAATTAATTCCCTTACCCCAGGTAAAGCCCCAGCAGCCTCTATGGGGCTACTTGGATCTACGCCAGTGATATTGCTGGTGCAAATCTGAGCCATCCTCTTTCCGGCCCAGGAGGTAGAATAGGATGAGGCAGCTGCCGCAGCCGTCATCCCCACCCCCCTCCCAGGGCTTAACCCACTACCTTCCCACCCTCCCCCACTCCGTTACACCTCCCCCTGCCCCTGTTTCACCCTCTCCAATTCCACCCAGTCCCTACCTGCTTCAGAGGCCTCTGAGTGGTGGTGGCAGGCAAGCATAGGCCTTGCCAACAGCGCTGTGGGCCTCTGCACTGCTGCAACATGCCTTATGGTGCATTTGTGACATCATAGATGTCTGTTCTGTCAGCGCTAGCCAGCATAGGATTAGGCCATAAATGTCTAATGCATCCATAAGAACATAAGAACAGCCCCACTGGATCAGGCCATAGGCCCATCTAGTCCAGCTTCCTGTATCTCACAGTGGCCCACCAAATGCCCCAGGGAGCACCCCAAATAACAAGAGACCTCATCCTGGTGCCCTCCCTTGCATCTGGTACTCTGACATAACCCATTTCTAAAATCAGGAGGTTGCACATACACCTCCATACATACATGGTTGCACATACACCTCCATACATACATGGCTTGTACCCCATAATGGATTTTTCCTCCAGAAACTTGTCCAATCCCCTTTTAAAGGCGTCTAGGCTAGACGCCATCACCACATCCTGTGGCAAGGAGTTCCACAGACCGACCACACGCTGAGTAAAGAAATATTTTCTTTTGTCTGTCCTAACCCGCCCAACACTCAATTTTAGTGGATGTCCCCTGGTTCTGGTATTATGTGAGAGTGTAAAGAGCATCTCCCTATCCACTCTGTCCATCCCCTGCATAATTTTGTATGTCTCAATCATGTCCCCCCTCAGGCATCTCTTTTCTAGGCTGAAGAGGCCCAAACGCCGTAGCCTTTCCTCATAAGGAAGGTGCCCCAGCCCCGTAATCATCTTAGTCGCTCTCTTTTGCACCTTTTCCATTTCCACTATGTCTTTTTTGAGATGCGGCGACCAGAACTGGACACAATACTCCAGGTGTGGCCTTACCATAGATTTGTACAACGGCATTATAATACTAACCGTTTTGTTCTCAATACCCTTCCTAATGATCCCAAGCATAGAATTGGCCTTCTTCACTGCCGCCGCACATTGGGTCGACACTTTCATCGACCTGTCCACCTCCACCCCAAGATCTCTCTCCTGATCTGTCACAGACAGCTCAGAACCCATCAGCCTATATCTAAAGTTTTGATTTTTTGCCCCAATGTGCATGACTTTACACTTACTGACATTGAAGCGCATCTGCCATTTTGCTGCCCATTCTGCCAGTCTGGAGAGATCCTTCTGGAGCTCCTCACAATCACTTCTGGTCTTCACCACTCGGAAAAGTTTGGTGTCGTCTGCAAACTTAGCCACTTCACTGCTCAACCCTGTCTCCAGGTCATTTATGAAGAGGTTGAAAAGCACCAGTCCCAGGACAGATCCTTGGGGCACACCGCTTTTCACCTCTCTCCATTGTGAAAATTGCCCATTGACACCCACTCTCTGCTTCCTGGCCTCCAACCAGTTCTCAATCCATGAGAGGACCTGTCCTCTAATTCCCTGACTGTGGAGTTTTTTCAGTAGTCTTTGTTGAGGGACCGTGTCAAACGGCCTTCTGAAAGTCCAGATATATAATGTCCACGGGTTCTCCCGCATCCACATGCCTGTTGACCTTTTCAAAGAATTCTATAAGGTTCGTGAGGCAAGACTTACCCTTACAGAAGCCATGCTGACTCTCCCTCAGCAAGGCCTGTTCATCTATGTGTTTTGAGATCCTATCTTTGATGAGGCATTCCACCATCTTACCCGGTATGGATGTTAGGCTGACCGGCCTATAGTTTTTCCCTTTTTAAAAATAGGCGTGACATTTGCTATCCTCCAATCTTCTGGCACCGTGGCCGTTTTGAGGGACAAGTTGCATACCTTAGTCAAGAGGTCTGTAACTTCATTCTTCAATTCCTTAATAACTCTTGGGTGGATGCCATCAGGGCCCAGTGACTTATTGATCTTTAATTTATCAATGAGGTCTGAAACATCTTCTCTTTTAACCTCTATCTGACTTAACTCCTCGGTCAGGAGGGGCCGTTCGGGCAGCGGTATCTGCCCGAGGTCTTCTGCCGTGAAGACAGATGCAAAGAACTCATTTAATTTCTCTGCCATCTCTAAGTCTCCTTTTATCTCCCCTTTCCCTCCCTCACCATCCAGAGGGCCAACCGCTTCTCTGGCGGGTTTCCTGCTTCTAACATATTTGAAGAAGCTTTTATTATTCCCCTTAATGTTGCTGGCCATGCGTTCCTCATAGTCCCGCTTGGCCTCAAGTATCACCTTCTTACATTTCTTTTGCCACAGTTTATGTTCCTTTTTATTCTCCTCATTAGGGCAAGACTTCCATTTACGGAAGGAAGCTTCCTTGCCCTTCACAGCCTCTCTAACTTGGCTGGTTAGCCATGCGGGCACCCTCCTGGATTTAGTGGAACCCTTCTTTCTTTGCGGTATACACCTCTGCTGGGCCTCTATTACTGTTGTTTTAAGCAGCCTCCATGCACTCTGGAGAGATTGGACTCTTTTTACCCTCCCTTTCAACCTCCTTCTAACCAGCCTCCTCATTTGAGGGAAGTCCGCCCGTTGGAAGTCAAGGGTTTTTGTTAGAGATTTGCCTGGTATTCTTCCCCCAACGTGCACGTCAAAATGGATCGCAGCATGATCACTGTTCCCCAATGGCTCAGTAACATTTACATCTCTAACCAGGTCCTGCGTACCGCACAAAATTAAATCCAGAGTCACCTGTCCTCTGGTGGGCTCCGTGACTAGCTGATCTAAGCCACAGTCATTTAGCACGTCAAGAAATCCGGTTTCCTTATCGTGACCAGAACACAAATTGACCCAGTCAATATGAGGATAATTGAAGTCCCCCATGATTACAACCCCGTCCCTCCTTGTCACCTCCCTGATCTGTTTCCTCATTTCAAGGTCCCCATCCGATTTCTGGTCTGGAGGACGATAGCACGCCCCCAGTATTACATCGCTGCACAAGCCTGGTAATTTAACCCACAGAGATTCTACGGTGGAGTCGGACCCACCTTCAATCTCTACTTTGCTGGATTCTATCCCTTCCTTAACATAAAGGGCCACCCCACCTCCAACACGCCCCTGCCTGTCCCTCCTGTAGAGTTTATAGCCCGGGATTGCGGTATCCCACTGATTTTCCGCATTCCACCAGGTTTCCGTTATGCCCACTATGTCAATATTTTCCCTTGTCACCAGACATTCCAGTTCTCCCACCTTTGCTCGTAGACTTCGGGCATTCGCATAAAAGCATTTGTACACGGAATGCCCCAGGATACGCTGCTTATTCACTCCTTTGTCCCCGCATCCTCTCATTGTGCCAAACCGTCTATCACATCCCATCATGCTACCTTTCCCAATTTCTTCTCCTGCTCTGCCCTTGTCTTGTTGTTCTCTAACCTCCCCAACCTCATCCCATAGGGATGAGGAGTCCCGAACCGGATGCCCCTCGGCTCCTGTCGGCCTTCCCCCAGGGATCAGTTTAAAAGCTGCTCTGCCACCTTTTTAATGTTATGCGCCAGCAGTCTGGTTCCATTCTGGTTCAAGTGGAGCCCGTCCCTCTTGTACAGGCCCTGCTTGTCCCAAAAAGTTCCCCAGTGCCTAACGAATCTAAACCCCTCCTCCCTACACCACCGTCTCATCCACGCATTGCGACCCCTGATCTCCGCCTGCCTAGCTGGCCCTGCGCGTGGAACAGGTAGCACTTCAGAGAAAGCTACCTTTGAGGTCCTGGCTTTCAGCTTCCTCCCTAAAAGCCTAAATTTGGCCTCCAGGACCTCCCAGCTACACTTGCCCACGTCGTTGGTGCCGACATGCACCACAGCTGCTACCTCTCCCCCAGCACTGTCTACTAGCCTGTCTAGACAAGAAGTGATGTCCGCAACCTTCGCACCAGGCAGGCAAGTCACCATGCGGTCCTCACATCCATCGCAAACCCCCCTCTCTATGTTTCTAATAATTGAATCCCCCACTACAAGAAGCCCCCGACCCCCCTCCCGCCGAGGAGTATCCCGAGTGCATTTGGATACAGGCCCATCCCCTGGAGAAGGGGTCCCCCCTAGGGGATTGTTTCCCTCCTCTCCAGGATGACGTCCTCCAGTTCCGAGACTTCCCACCCGGGCAGCCGAGGAGCTGCACGCCTGAGGTTGGGACGAAGCCTGATCATCCCCAGAAGTCTCCCCACGGTCCTCCTCTGCCTGCCTGTGCTTCTCCAGGTCGGCCACCAAGGCTTCAAGGGAGCGGACGCGTTCCCTGAGACCCTGGAGCTCCTTGCACCGAGGACACACCCATGACTTATGCCCCAGAGGCATATAATCATACATGTGGCACTCGATGCAGAACACTGGATAGCCCCCACCCTGCTGCTTGCTGTCTGACTGCATAGCTTTTTTGTTGTTGTTGTTGTTGTTTTATTTAGGGGTCCTTTTATAAACCCTACACTGTATAGCAGCCCTCTTCTCAAGAATCCAGAATGAGTTTTGTTCCTTAAAATATGTTCTCATTTATTTTCCTAGTACAACAGCCTGGAGCAGCTGTGCATCAACTTCACCAATGAGAAACTGCAACAGTTTTTCAACCACCACATGTTTGTACTGGAGCAAGAAGAGTACAAGAAAGAAGGAATTGAATGGGAGTTCATTGACTTTGGAATGGACTTGGCTGCCTGCATTGAACTTATTGAGAAGGTCTTGCTAGCATTATTTATTAATCTTGCATATGTTATCCAATAATCCTTAAACTAGGAAAGCTGTGCCCACACTTTAAATCAGGGGTGCCCAAACCCTGGTCCGGGGGCCATTTGTGGCCCTCAGAGACCCCCAATCTGGCCCACGGGGAGCCCTCAGTCTCTAATGAGCATCTGGCCCTCTGTAGATTTGCTGGAGCCTGAGCTTACCCGACACAACTGTTCTCAGGGTGAGGGTGACTGTTCAACCTCTTGAGTGAGCTGCGGGCCGAGAGCTCCCTCCACTGCTTGCTGTTTCACATCTGTGATGCAGCAGCGGCAGTGAAGGAAAGGCCAGCCTTGCTTTGTGCAAGGCTTTTTATAGGCCTTGAGCTATTGCGAGACCTTCATGCATTCATATAAGTTCCATCTCAAATATATTCATTTATGTAAATTTTTTCAAATTTTAAATATAAATTAATTCTTTTTTTCCTGGCTCCCGACACAGTGTCAGGGAGATAATGCGGCCCTCCTGCAAAAAGGGTCGGACACCCCTGCTTTAAACAATGAAGCAGCCCCCTTTGTCCATGTAAGAAACTCACATAGCATATTTATTTTCACAAAATACTCAAGGCAGCGATCCTAGACTCCTAGCAAATAAGATTCACTGAAATCAATGGCGTGTACTTTCACCTAGTTCTAGATGTGAACTTGTATGTCATTTCCTAAAGAAAATGTTTTTAACATTTGATTTCTCAGTCAGTACCCTTTCTTCACGTAATCTCTCTCTTCATAGAGATTTTCCCTCCAAATTTTTCACTGTGTAGTCAAAGGCTTCCCCTTAATGTTACATATGTTAAATGAGCATCACTTTTGAATTACTGCCCTTCATTTGAAAAAAAAAAGAAAAAAAAAGATCTCTATGAAAGATATTTGGCTGAAATAGTTAACACTGTGACCACTGTTCCCTCTAAGCTGCATGGCTGCACATTCCCTTTAAGTTGGTTGAAGACAATCTCCAGGGACCTCAGAGCTCAGCAATCCAGAAGTTGGTGATGATGTCTTATGTCATCACCGAGCATCCAGAGATGTTGCCATGCCACTGTGCAGCCATGCAGTGGTATGACAGCATTAGAGGGAACACTGACTGTGACATTTGTTTGAAACAATATATTTATAGACCTGTCACAAGTGTGTAACTATTCCACGCTGTACATACCACTTTGGAAATAAATGTTCTCTTTGTCTCTGCTTCTTCAAGCCCATGGGCATTTTCTCCATCCTGGAAGAGGAGTGCATGTTCCCCAAGGCAACTGACACTTCTTTCAAGAACAAGCTCTATGACCAGCATCTTGGCAAGAGCAACAATTTCCAGAAACCCAAGCCTGGCAAAGGCAAGGCTGAAGCTCACTTTGCACTGGTGCACTACGCTGGCACTGTGGACTACAACATCAGTGGCTGGTTGGACAAGAACAAGGACCCCCTGAATGAAACTGTCATTCAGCTGTTCCAGAAATCATCCATGAAGACTCTTGCTTTGCTGTTTGCTGACCGCCCTGCGGACGCTGGTAATTCCTGTGACTTGCAATAAATCTAGGATCAAAATCCTGTATAGGGTCCTGATGCCCCACTCCTAAAGGCACCTAGCGCTGCCAGAACAAGTGTTCTGGTGGTGCTACGCACTTTCTGGCTGTCACAGAAGGCAACGCATTGGAAGTTGGGGCATAGGCAGCAAGGAGCTGGCTTCACACACCAGCAGACTCTAGATGCCCACTGACCCCGGTGAGCATGCACAGGGTGGGGGGGGGGGAGGCAGGGATGGACAAATCCAGTGTGGCTTGACTTGAGTCGAGTCTAGAATCACCGCCCCCCTGCGACTCAACTCAAAAACGAGTCATAATGGGGGCATTTTCTGAGTCGCCTTTTTGCAACTCACTTTGCAAGCGAGTCTCAAGTCAAAAACCCAGCGGTGGAAAAAATAGGGGAGCAGAAATCAAGGTTCAGAAGACCTCATCATGAGGAGACAATTACATTTCTTGTGTTGTACATTTAACCACGACTTGTGCAATCATACATGCTCTGTGGTAGGGACAGGACAGGCTCATCAGGATTAGCAGCTCTCTGTACTTAATAAGTCAACCTTCTTCTATGTGTGTAAGAGAGGGAACGTTCCTTGTATTGGTTGGAGGAGGGTAGGATCCAAGATGGTTTGTGGTACTAGAAACAAGATAGAGGGGCTCCTTTGGCTTTTTCGGAGGCCTGCTCAACCTACATTCCTGCTTATTTCCATTCCAAATATTGTTCATCGCACCTCACTAACAGTCTCCCACAAGAATAATAATCCTCCAACAGGCTGAGTTAATTTGTGCGCTTGACAATAAAGTGGAGCACTTTGCAAAGGTGGCTTTTGGGAACAGCAGCATTTCACATTCCAGGTGTACATGTTTTAATTATAATATTTCTTTTTTTAATTTTCAGAGGGTGGCGGCGGCAAGAAGGGTGGCAAGAAGAAGGGTTCATCCTTCCAGACTGTGTCTGCTCTCTTCAGGGTACAGTAAAATCTTCAATTAAGATGTTTGATCTGTAAGGGGAAGAAAATCTTGGTTGTTTGGTCATGGAGTATCAGGTGTCTCTGTGCACAAACTTAGTAAGCCTAGCTGAAAGATTTATAGAGTTTAGTGTTCAGGAGCACCAAGACTTGCCCCAGTGAGCTTGACCTCTTCAGCAAGATACCAAAACGATAGGTGGACAGGGACAAAAATACACAAACACTGGGCCACTGCTTTCTGGAAGAGACAAATAGCCCAATCCTATGGGCAGGATACGCTGGCAGATCTCATGACCCACAGCATATCCTGCAAGCCACTGGCACAGAAAAGCTCCAAAAACCTGCTACCAGCAAAAAGGGCCAGAAGGCACACAAGGGCACCAGCTAGCTGCAGAACCTCCACTATGGGAGCAATCCTAACCAGCACTTATGCCGGTATAGGTGCTCCTGAGGAGTCGCAAACGTGCCATAAAGCACGTTTGCGCCTCCTTAGGTGGGAGCCGCATCTGTGCATCCAGATGCGCCGACGCATGGACAGAGGCAGAAGCCTCCACCGTGGCTCCTGTGCTGCTGCTTGTGCTAGCACGAGCGCACTGGCACAAGCAGCAAAGGTAGGCGTGGGTGATGTGGGGAGGGGGCGGGAGGGGGCGTTACTGGGCGGGGGGAGGGTGAGCCCGGGGGTGGGTGTGCGGGGAGCTGGGGTGGGGCTGGGACCCAGCAGTTAAGCCGGATCTCAACCCCTGTTCCCAGGCGAGTGGAGCGGCTTGAAGCCGCTTGAAGCCACTCTGCTCTCCTCGTACTTGTGCCACCTCCAGAGGTGGCACAGGTCCAAGGAGACCCATAGGGGCGCACAGCCCTTACCCAGGGGTAAGGAGAAGAGCTTCCCCTTGCCCCTGGCTGAGCCGCTGCTCGCTGCAATCTCGCTTTGGATGCAGCACAAGCCTCTTGGCTTGCCTGCTCCAGCGCGGGTTAGGATTGCGCCCTATGCCAGATAAGGTGGCAGAGGGGGCAGGTTAGGGATGGGTTTGGGGTTGAACCTGCCAGATTTATACCTCTTGAACCTACCAGAATTATGCCAGCCAAAGAGTTGGTATAGATCCAAGTAGGCCCATTGGGGAGCAGTGAGTGGCAAAATAGGAAAGTAAAGAATATTTTTACAGTATTTATCTGTCACTGGCTGGTCCTCAGTTGGTTAATGGGACACATTAAAGACTGTCAGCCCAATCCTGAGCTGCCCGGGGCGCCCAGGCTTGGCAGCACCGAGAAGGGCTACTGCCGGTTCCTGTGCCTCCCGAGCTACCGCGGGAGGCGCCTCAGGCGAAGGGGACATTCGTCCCCTTCCCCCGAGTAAGGTAAGCTGCCCCACAATGGGGCTACTCACTTTACCGCTGACCAAAAGGTTGGCGGTAAGGTAAAGCCACTCATGTAGGGTGCATAACCCTACACGTTTGCCTTGGATCTTGTGGAGCAGAACTCCATGGACCCGCCTTCCTCCCTCCCTCGGCACGCCTCCAGCCCGTCCCCCTCCCCGTGTCACACCTCCCCGTCACGCCTCCTCCCTGCCCTCTCTCCACCCCCTGCCAGCCTCCCCCCTCTCCAAAACGCCTCCTCCCCGTCCCCGCCTTCCATTCTGCAGCTTGGTGGTCCGGGAGACCGCCGAACCACGGAAGCTGGGTGACTGCCCCGCACTCGCCCAGCACCAGCCTGCACTGGGGTAGCACCAGCGGGAGCCCGGCAGACGTGCCTTATGGCATGTTTGCAACAGTGCTCGGTGGCCCGGAGCCGTGCAGCCGAGCATAGAATTGGGCTCTGCGTTGGCACTGTGGCATCACACAGACCAACCAACCATATGATTGGGCCCTAATTATTCCAATTGACCTTTAGGACATCCCTCATATGACAGTAAGATGCCTAATATAATCTAGAAATTACCTCAGCTAGCATGGAAATGGCCAAGTCTCTGTTTCCAGGAGAGTGCACAACTGATAAACCCAATTAAGTTGGTAGAAGTATCCAAGAGAAGTCTTTACATTTTGAACCCAATCCTTAGGATGCAGTGTGTGTCCTGTGTCATGGCACAGGTCATGCCATTGTACAAATCGATGGTAAGGCCACACCTGGAGTATTGTGTCCAGTTCTGGTCGCCACATCTCAAAAAGGACACAGTGGAAATGGAAAAGGTGCAAAGAGAGCGACTAAAATGATTATGGGGCTGGGGGACCTTCCTTATGAGGAAAGGCTACGGCGTTTGGGCTTCTTCAGCCTAGAAAAGAGACGCCTGAGGGGGGACATGATTGAGACATACAAAATTATGCAGGGGATGGACAGAGTGGATAGGGAGATGCTCTTTACACTCTCACATAACACCAGAACCAGGGGACATAAAATTGAGTGTTGGGAGAGTTAGAATAGACAAAAGAAAATATTTCTTTACTCAGCGTGTGGTTGGTCTGTGGAACTCCTTGCCGCAGGATGTGGTGACGGCATCTGGCCTGGATGCCTTTAAAAGGGGATTGGACAAGTTTCTGGAGGAAAAATCCATTACTGGTTACAAGTCATGATGTGTATGTACAACCTCTTGATTTTAGAAATGGGCTATGTCAGAATGCCAGATACAAGGAAGGGCACCAGGATGCAGGTCTCTTGTTATCTGGTGTGCTCCCTGGGGCATTTGGTGGGCCGCTGTGAGATACAGGAAGCTGGACTAGATGGGCCTATGGCCTGATCCAGCGAGGCTGTTCTTATGTTCTGTGAGGTAAACTAGTGTGGTTCATTATTGTTCAGCAAGGGGAAAAGCAAACATTTTCCATGTGCTACCCCTCCATATGTAAAATTTAAGAGTCCATTGTATGCTGTCTTTTCTTGATTATTACATATAGATAAGGAATGTGCTAACCAGAACTTGACTTGTGATCCCACAGGAGAACTTAAACAAGCTGATGAGCAATCTGAGGAGTACTCATCCTCACTTTGTGCGCTGCATCATCCCCAATGAGACTAAGACTCCTGGTAAGACATTTTGGTATACTGTGATCAAAAGATGAGTGCAATTCAACGCTGTCCTCTAAATTCTATTCTCTATATTCTCTCACGTTCTCTAAGGTGCCATGGAGCATGAACTCGTATTGCATCAACTGAGGTGCAATGGAGTGTTGGAAGGCATCCGCATTTGCAGAAAGGGATTCCCCAGCAGGATCATTTATGGTGACTTCAAACAGAGGTCAGAATGACCCCATATTACCATGCCATTCTGGTTGTCTTTAGCTGTGTTGTATTTTCCCCATTCATATTCCTTTGGGGTGTTTTTTTCCCCCCTTCTATATTGTATCATGGCACTTAAGATCATACAGACATATGGGAAAATTCTAAACAGAAAATTTTACTGTGGAAAGTGCAAAAGAGTATGATAGCATTTTTTCAGCTGCAGACCACAGTTACATTCAAAACATGAATTACTGAGACAGAAGTAGTCTCATGTCCAAAACAGTACCATTTGCAATGCCACACAGTGCTGTTTAAGGCCACTGAGGAGGGCCACAATACTTTTCTAAAGTGTCAGTTAAATTTTACTGATTTCTCTGATTTACAGCCCAATCCTATCCATTCCTCCCCCCTCTCCACCAATTCATTTGCAATTCAGTCACACGTAAAAGGTGTGCGCAGTATCAGAGATAGGTCTGAAGGCTCAGGAGAGGTAAGGAAAAATATTTTGCCTTATCTCTGGGTAAGTCTTATGGTCGCCAATGGGACTACTCAGAATTGTGCCAGCTCAAGAGCTGGGGCAAGTCCAAGGAAAGGAAGGGAGCATGTGAGGAGGGGGATAGAATATTGGCACAGGTCAGGTGTGCTAGTACACACCCCTTCCTGCCTCCATCATGCCCCCAGCCTCTGCCATTTCACCCTCTCCCTACCCTGTTTTCTTTCTGCCCTTTCCCATTCAGCCTCCCCGTCCCCACCATGACCTTACCTGACCTGGTGGGCATGGTGGGGTCCATTTGCTCACTCTGTTGGCAGTCATTTCACGACAGCTGAACTCTGTTCCGCTGCTGTAAATCCTTCTGTACAATATCCCAATCCTGAAAAGGATTGGGCTGCTAGGTAATTATCTACTGGCATTAACATTTGCTTTGACATTTACTGCCAGGAAATGGACTAGATGAATAGTTCTGAGCTGCAGTGGCTCTTACGGCTTTATGATCTGGCTTTGAATGATCTTCTTCATCATCTTTTGTTTCTTCCAACAGATATAAAGTTTTGAATGCAAGTGCCATTCCAGAGGGACAGTTCATTGATAGCAAGAAAGCTTCTGAGAAGCTTCTTGGATCCATCGATATTGACCACACTCAGTATAAATTTGGCCACACCAAGGTAAATTGACTCTGTAACACAAGGCATCTGATTTGTGTTTGTTGGGACAGTGAGAAACACCCTGTAATATCTTCTTTCTCCAGGTGTTCTTTAAGGCTGGCCTTTTGGGTCTTCTAGAGGAGATGAGAGATGACAAATTGGCTCAGCTGATTACACGTACACAAGCCATGTGCCGTGGCTTCTTAGCAAGGGTGGAGTTCCAGAAAATGATGGAAAGGAGGTAGGGTGTGGACATCTATAAAAGAATTGTGTGTGTGTGTGTGTGTGTGTGTGTGTGTGTGTGTGTGTGTTCCCCCTAATCTAGTATCTTAAAGTGACCTAATGAGTACATATACAATATAGAGATTACAGAGATTTAAAGTACACTTTGATCATATTGAGTTTCCTCGAAATCATTCTTAAGATTTATTTTGTCTTCCTTACAGAGAGTCCATCTTTACCATTCAGTACAATGTCCGTTCATTCATGAATGTGAAAACCTGGCCTTGGATGAAGTTGTACTTCAAGATCAAGCCTCTGCTGAAGAGTGCCGAGTCAGAGAAGGAGATGGCCAATATGAAGGAAGAGTTTGAGAAAACAAAGGAGGAGCTTGCCAAGTCGGAGGCCAAACGGAAGGAACTGGAGGAAAAAATGGTGTCTCTGATGCAAGAGAAAAATGATTTGCAACTTCAAGTCCAGTCTGTAAGCAATACTGGGAACATTATACATTTTTGTTCTATTAACCCTCTGCCTTGCAGAGTTTGCGTATATGAATTAAAACATTGAAGGAGAGATATCAAGGGGACTCTGTGTCAACAACATCACCATTTATCATTTACAAACCACTCTGTATGTACTAGGTGATGTGCATTTAGTACATATAGAGAAATAAAGAACTCAAGGGGGGCAAGATTGGTGATGATGGTATCCTAACGAATTTCCTGGACCCAATTCTGTAGCATAGGACAACACAAAATAGCTGTCATAAGTCTGAGTAGACTCCCCTGTGCCATGGTGGCTTATGTCCAGGTAAGGGAATGATTATTTCCTTACCAAGAGGAGAACTATGCAACTGCCTCCCCCCATTTTAGGCTGTAGGTTGCCATTTTGGCACTGTTGCATCAGTTGGCAGTGGGGGTGGTAAGAATAGGATTGGGCTGTTAGAGTGCAATCCTATATGTACCTTCCTGGGAGTAAGCCCTACTGAACACAATGGGACTTACTTCTGGGTATTGTCGGATTGTGGTGTTAGGGTTGTGATATATTTTTTCCCATCTCTAGGAAGCGGATGGCTTGGCAGATGCTGAGGAAAGATGTGACCAGCTGATCAAAACCAAAATTCAACTGGAAGCAAAAATCAAGGAGCTCACTGAACGAGCAGAAGATGAAGAAGAAATGAATGCTGAGTTGACGGCCAAAAAGAGGAAACTGGAGGATGAGTGCTCAGAGCTGAAGAAAGACATTGATGATCTTGAGCTAACACTGGCCAAGGTTGAAAAGGAGAAACATGCCACAGAAAACAAGGTACAGACCACAATGTGCTCAAACCTGCAAAAGATCTTCAGAATATTGTATTCAATACAATACAGTGTATTGCATTATCATTGAAGAGTATAATCATACTTTGAGTCTGTTTCTTTACTTCTAAAAGGTGAAAAACCTCACAGAAGAGATGGCAGTCTTGGATGAGAACATTGCCAAGCTGACCAAGGAAAAGAAAGCCCTCCAAGAGGCCCATCAGCAGACCTTGGATGACCTGCAGGCAGAGGAGGACAAAGTGAATACTCTGACCAAAGCAAAGACCAAGCTGGAGCAGCAAGTGGATGATGTAAGCAAAACGACATGGGGCAGAGTAGCTCTCAGTTGAAGATTGTGAGTTATGGGGCAAAGTTCTTATGACTTCTGTTTCTTCAGCTTGAAGGGTCCCTGGAGCAAGAGAAGAAGCTTCGCATGGACCTTGAAAGAGCCAAGAGGAAGCTTGAAGGGGATTTGAAATTGGCTCAGGAATCCACAATGGATTTGGAGAATGATAAACAGCAGCTAGATGAGAAACTGAAGAAGTAAGCATGGTCTCTTGTGGAAGACCTTGTGGGAGGTCTTTGTACCACGCAGCTCCCTTAGCTTTTGATTCTGAACTCTTCCCTTTGTGTTTTGTTGTGAAAAGGAAAGACTTTGAAATCAACCAGCTCCAAAGCAAAATTGAAGATGAGCAGGCCTTGGGCTCCCAGCTTCAAAAGAAGATCAAGGAGTTACAGGCAAGTTAGACATTGACTTCCTTGTTCCTGGGAGAATTGATTCCTCTGTGAGGAAGATTTGATTTCTGATGTTTGCATCTCTTTCTAGGCCCGCATTGAGGAACTTGAGGAAGAGATAGAGGCTGAGCGTGCATCTCGGGCCAAAGCAGAGAAGCAGCGGTCCGACCTCTCCAGGGAACTGGAAGAAATCAGTGAGCGGCTGGAGGAAGCCGGTGGGGCAACAGCAGCTCAGATTGAGATGAACAAGAAGCGTGAGGCTGAATTCCAGAAGATGCGCCGGGACCTTGAAGAGGCCACCCTGCAGCATGAAGCCACATCAGCCGCCCTCCGCAAGAAGCATGCAGACAGTGCAGCTGAACTGGGGGAACAAATTGATAACCTGCAGCGTGTGAAACAGAAGCTGGAGAAGGAGAAGAGTGAGTTGAAGATGGAGATTGATGACCTGGCTAGCAACATGGAGTCTGTCTCCAAAGCTAAGGTATGTTATAGGTATGAATGTACCAAAAAAGTAAGATATGCATACAATAAATCATGCTTCCATTGATATGCATGATTTAGTTACAAGTGCCAGATAGCTGTGATTGACTGTGGTTCCATGCTGTTTATATACATCACATAGTCTTGAATATATCTTTTCTGTTGTGTGATGTGTGGTGGTTCTAAAGAGTTCTTATAATTAATGTGATAATTTAGATAAGTGGTTTGTATACATTAGTTTTCTATTGCGTTTTTGGTGCTTTCTTCTCAGCTGCCGTTTTTCATTTGATGTGATATTGCCATGGAATGAATATTAGAAATATTAGAATATTAGAAACTGGCTGTTTCAACAGATATTTGTTCCACTTTTGAAACATAAAAATTGGATCAACAATTGGATGAAGCGAGATACTAAAACAAAGATATAAATGTGCTACTAGAGACCAAAAGTTCTTGAGATAGCATTTTATATTTATTTGATAGTAAATCTCGGTGAGTTCAAAATACTTCAGTTCCATATATTCTATTTTCTTCCTTTTGGACATTTCGCATCTAGGCAAATCTTGAAAAGATAAGCCGTACCTTGGAAGATCAGCTCAGTGAGGTTAAAGCAAAGGAGGAGGAGCACCAACGCACTATCAATGAGCTGAATGCTCAAAGAGCTCGTCTGCAGACAGAAGCAGGTAAGATAACAATTATTTAATACAGCACTATTGGGCATCTTAATTACCATCCTTAGAATGTCAACCAACCCAATGACTTTTGCACTACATGATTTGGGTCTCATCCTGTGCTCAGCCAACTGTTGCATTCCATGGGTTGGCTGGGGATCAGGCTGTGGTGGAGAGGTAAGTAAAGAAAAGCAACATTTATTTACCTACTCTGCTGCTTCCTAGCTCCCAATGGGCATATTGGACCTATGCCAGCTCTTTTGCTGGTATAAATCCAGTAGGTCCAAGGGGTGTATTGGGTCCAGGCAGGAGGCATAAGGACTTGGCAGCCACTGCTGCCACCCAGATCCTCCCGCTCCTGCCCTTGACCCACCTTTATCCCAGTCCAGCCCGCTCCTTGCAGTATTCCTCACCTCATTCTGCCCCCAGTCCCCCCTGCAAATGTACTGGCACATGGATGATCTGGAGTCCTCTGGTGCCCACATGCATCCTCCATGAGCTAAGCAGGGTCAGGCCTGGTTAGTACTTGGATGGGAGACCGCCTGGGAATACTGGGTGCTGTAGGCTTATACCATAGTCTTTCGAGACTGAAGGTTGCCAACCATTTAACTCTGTAGAGCTGCTGCCGTGTCTTTGGGATGTGGTGATGGATTCTGAGATACCTCATTGAATCCTGTCCATCTCTGTGATTCCACATGTAAATGGAAGCCATTCACTTTTTCCTAAAAACTTCGCAGTATGCATGTTAATTTGGTGTCCCAGTCCATTTCAATTAGGCTTAATTTCAAGGAAGTGTGCATGGGATTACAGTAGCAGATAATAAATAATTACTGGCAGCAATTTAGAAATATTTAGAAACAAAATATTGGAATAATAAAGTGTAATTTTAGTTTTTATCTGTTCTGTATTCATCAGGTGAATTCTCAAGGCAGGTAGAGGAAAAAGATGCATTGATTTCTCAGCTCACGAGAGGCAAGCAAGCCTTTGCTCAGCAAATTGAGGAACTGAAGAGGCATCTTGAGGAAGAGATTAAGGTGTGCAAGAACTGAAACCTTTTGTTACTGCGTATCTATTTTGTACAATTTGATGTCACCTGATTTGAAATTATGCTGCGGAGTCCTCAAGAGGGACTGGAGTTACAAGCCATTTATAGTTGCCCTAAAAACGCAGCACTTCTACTGTTCAGTTACTGACACTTTCTCTGTCTGGGTCTACATGCGTAATTTGATGAAATCTCTACCTTTGAGAGATCCTGGAGACGGTCAGGAAGATTATCTAGTCAAGATGGCCTCACTAATTTTCATTCTGTTAGGTTAAAGATGGCATGTGCACACACTCAACCCAAGGCACCTAGCCATGTACTACACTCTCCCCCACCTAGTGGTAGGTAAGGAGGTGGTGGCAAGGCAGAGGTATGGTGAAGTAGCTGGTGAATGTGCGGCACCCCCATGCTACTTCCATCAGTTTATCACCTGAAGCAGCCACCACACCACTTCTTACTAGTAAGCCTTGCATATTCTCTCCTGTCTTAGAGCCCAGTCCTGGGCTCAGTGTGCCGGCTCATTGCTGGCGCGCACTGTAGCAAATGTGCCATAAGGCATGTTTGCAGACCCTACCACTGGGCGAGGGCTGGTGGTAGCCCAGCCCTGGCTGGTACCAGGCTACCACCAGGTGGGCACCTGACCTCCGCCACTCGGCAATCGCATGGATCGCCGAGCAGTAGAGAGGTAAGCGGGGGCATGGGGGGAGGTGGGTAGGAGGCGTTCTGGGGAGGGAGGAGGCGAACGGAGGGTGGGTGGAGGGTGGGGAGGAGGTGTTACAGGGAGACGGGAGACAGGGAGACGTGCCGGGGGAGGGAGGCAGGACTGGTGGAGCAATGCTCCACCGGATCCAGAGCCTCCGTGTAGGACTTGCCGCCTTACACGGAGGCTTTTGATTCACCGCCCACTTTGGGTTGGCAGTGAATCGAGTAGCCCCATTGTGGGGCTATTGCGCTTACCCGGGGGAAGGGGACAAAAGTCCCTTTCTCCTGAGGTGCTGCTGGCAGCTGCCTTGGGTGCGCAGATTGGGGTGGCAACCATTTTCGGTGCCGCCGCAGCTGCATGCCCCAGACAGCTCAGGATTGGGCTCTTAGTACCCTAACCCTCTAGCCTTGAGTATTTTTTCTAACAACTGGTAATATCATTGCTCCCAGAATGTATAAATTGGAAATCACTCAAATATTTAATTAGGCTATTTGACTATATGTCTGGCAAATTGTTCTCTGGCTCAAGAAATGTTACCTCACAATATATTAGCTAGTCTTTGTTTTACTACAACAAAATAGTACAATTACTCCCTGGAAGTGAACATTGTTAAACAATGTGACTCTTCTCTTATTTCAGGCCAAGAACGCACTGGCCCACGGCTTGCAGTCTGCTCGCCATGACTGTGACCTGCTCCGGGAACAGTATGAAGAAGAGCAGGAAGCCAAGGCTGAGCTGCAACGGGCCATGTCCAAGGCGAACAGTGAAGTTGCTCAGTGGAGGACCAAATATGAAACAGATGCTATTCAACGTACAGAAGAGTTGGAGGAGGCCAAGTAAGTGCTACAAATGGTGAGACAGGCAAAGAAAGAAAGAGACTGGAAAATATAAATGTGAAAGCTTTAGTAAGGCAAAAGATGAAGTTTGTGGATATAGCAGGAAGGAAGCAATATGGCATTATGTTGATGGAACTGGAGAAAAACCTGTCTTTGATAGAACCATAGAGTTGGAGGGGACCTATAAGATCACCAAATTTAACCCCTAGCCAAAGCAGGCTGTCCACAACTACAGATGGCTATCCAGCCTCTGCTTAAAGACTGCAGTGATGGAGAGCCTACCACCTTGTGAGGCAGGCTGTTCCAACAGTTTGTAGCGTCATGAGGTCCTTCCTCACATTTGTGTGAGAGTCAAGGAATGGAGTAAATCACTAGCTGGTTTTGTGCTGGGCTTATGAGTGGTAGAGATGTATTAATCAATGGAAACATATGTTGGTGTTGGAGGAACTGTGTTCCCAGGATTCCCTACATGCCATCATACAATGTAGGTTCAATGGAGGATGCTCAATATAGACTGTGATTGCGTTCCTCCAGGAAGAAGCTCGCCCAGCGTCTGCAGGATGCTGAGGAACACGTAGAGGCTGTGAATTCCAAGTGTGCTTCCCTTGAGAAGACAAAGCAGAGGCTGCAGAATGAAGTGGAGGACCTGATGATTGATGTGGAAAGGTCCAATGCAGCCTGCGCAGCTCTAGATAAGAAGCAGAAGAACTTTGATAAGGTATTTCTGGATATCACCAGAAATTACATTGCACAAAATACTACACCAAGCCTTTTATCCATTCAGCTCATCGCTTAAATTTTCTTGGGGGTCTTTTGCAGGTTCTTGCAGATTGGAAACAAAAATATGAAGAAACACAGACTGAACTGGAGGCTTCTCAGAAGGAGTCTCGCTCACTCAGCACAGAGCTCTTTAAGATGAAGAATGCATATGAGGAATCCTTGGATCAGCTGGAAACTCTGAAACGCGAGAACAAGAACCTGCAGCGTAAGTCCATTATTTATTTTTCCTCAGAAAACGGAGGTCGGAGTTTCCTCAGAAAACTCAGTTTCCTCAGAACTGAGAGGATCACGGGTATAACTGAAGCAAGGACTCATGGTGATGGGATACTTGTACAGTACTTCCTCCCAAGGCTTGGTTAGAAACCCATGCAGTTCCCACTGAGTGTCTGTACGATTCTTCCCAAAATTCACCCTTTCATTATTATTAAAATAGTATAATTATTAAATATGACTTGTTATTTAGGAGTTTCCTAAATTACTAAGCAATGTGACAAAATATCAAAATAAAACAGTCCCATGCTGTCCCATACAGATGACCTGGGTGAGTGAAAGGTTAAAAAATAAATTGCACACAGTCCTATGTTATTGTCATCTATATAAACCTCATTTATCTTTTCTCTTTCCTCATCTTTTTATGAAAACCAATAGAGGAGATTTCTGACCTGACGGAACAGATTGCTGAGGGAGGAAAGGCTATCCATGAATTGGAGAAAGTGAAGAAGCAGATTGAGCAAGAAAAGTCTGAACTCCAGGCTTCTCTTGAGGAAGCTGAGGTAAACATGTCATTATTCAGAGAAAAGAGGAAGTTGCTAAAACAGTAATACTGTAAAATTATTCAAAAGGCAACATGAAGGAGCCAGAGCAAAAATGATGCTCCTGCACAGAATACTCAGTATTAAATATAACGTTTAGTGCAGTTTTTGAGGAAGTAGGCTCTAATTTTGGTCCACCATTAACAACAAATGGTTTTCTTAAGGCCTCACTTGAACATGAAGAAGGCAAGCTCCTCCGCATCCAACTGGAGCTGAACCAGGTGAAGTCTGAAATTGACAGAAGGATTGCAGAGAAGGATGAGGAAATTGATCAGCTGAAGAGGAATCACCTGAGAGTGGTGGAGTCCATGCAGAGCACACTGGATGCTGAAGTCAGAAGCAGAAATGATGCTCTGAGGCTGAAGAAGAAGATGGAGGGGGATCTGAATGAAATGGAGATCCAGCTGAGCCATGCCAATCGCCAAGCTGCTGAGGCTCTAAAGAACCTGAGGAACACACAAGGCATCCTCAAGGTACACATATATTTTTAGATTCAGAAAGCAGCTGCAATGACTGTGCAACAAATGCTGATTTTCCCACAGTAATACCTCAATGCCATTTGACAGGACACCCAAATACATTTGGATGATGCTCTGAGGAGCCAGGAAGATCTCAAGGAGCAGGTAGCCATGGTGGAGCGCAGAGCTAACCTGATGCAGGCTGAGATCGAGGAGCTCAGGGCCGCTCTGGAACAGACAGAGAGGGCCAGGAAAGTGGCTGAACAAGAGCTGCTGGATGCCAGTGAACGTGTGCAACTCCTCCACACACAGGTCAGTTTCTATCATGCTATAGTAGCACATGGGGAGTGGGATAAGCTAGGTAGGCAGAAGTAGATATTGTGGTTGACATGTAGAAAGGCAACTACTGTTCCTTTTCTTGAGCTGTTTCTTAAACAGTTTGGTTGGTTCCTATGTTCATGGAAGGAAAGACAGTGGTGTAAGCTTCCATACTTTGTTATTATAAAAATAATTATAGATATTAGACTTTCTAGACTTTTTAGTCATATCAGTGTATTGCAGCAGCAGCAACAAAAAGTCTCCTGGCACTCTGAAGATCATCATGTTTTTTACAGCAACTTTTATAAGCTTTAACAGAGCACCATCATATGCATGAAATGTTCTTGTCAGCTAGCAGTTATGTGTACATGGCCTCAGAGAAATGGCTATGAAGATCATAAACTTGGTGCTCAAGGCTCTGAAAAACCACTGCACTTATGCTGGATCCTAGCCCCATTCCCGGGCAGCCTGGGACAGTCCTGAGCTGCTCTAATTTGCACCACCATGTCAGGTGGTGCAGATCTAAGTAGTCCCATTGGGGCTGCTGCAGCTCTCTCTGTGGTAAGAGGAATTTTTTCCCCTTGCTTTGAGCCAAACCTCAGTCAACCCCAAACTTGCACAGGATACAGCGCGGGCCTTCCGGGCTGCCTGTTCCAGCGCGATTGTGCTGTAAGAGACATTTTCATTTAAATATTAACAGCCCATTTCTGATTTGGTTCAGTAGCATTTTCTTTTACACTCTGAAAAGAATTCAGATGGCATGTTTAGACTGTATTTCACAAATCTGCACAAAACCTTTCTTTCTCCATACAGAACACTAGTTTGATCAACACCAAGAAGAAGCTGGAAACAGACATTTCTCAAATTCAGAGTGAAGTGGAGGAGACCATTCAGGAAGCACGCAATGCAGAAGAGAAGGCCAAGAAGGCCATCACAGATGTGAGTTGAAGGACGATTCCCTTAAGACTGTAATCTTGTTTGCAGCCGATATGCCTGACTTCCTGAACTGGGTTTGTCTGTTTTTTATTAATAGGCAGCCATGATGGCAGAGGAACTTAAAAAGGAGCAGGACACCAGTGCCCACCTGGAGAGGATGAAGAAGAATCTGGAACAGACTGTGAAAGACCTGCAGCACCGTCTGGATGAGGCAGAGCAGCTGGCAATGAAGGGCGGCAAGAAGCAGATCCAGAAAATGGAGCACAGGGTATGTATACCTTGTAAACATTTTCATGTATTCTGATTCTAATACAAAGGTTGTCTGCAGGCATGCTATGCATTCATTTCTGATTCCAGATCCGTGAGTTGGAAGCTGAAGTTGAGAATGAGCAGAAGCGCAGTGCCGATGCCATCAAGGGTGTGCGCAAATATGAGAGGCGAGTGAAGGAGCTCACCTACCAGGTGAGGACAGAGGCTTCCCTTTCTGTCCATTTTTATAAATTTAAATATTCTTTTTGAAAATCAAATGTACTCACACTGTTTTCTACTCTGTTCAGTCTGAGGAAGATCGGAAGAATATTCTCAGGCTGCAGGATCTGGTTGACAAGTTGCAGATGAAAGTGAAAGCATACAAGAGACAATGTGAAGAATCCGTAAGTATAATTCAAAAGTCGGTGGGACGTGAAGGTGAATTTGCAGTAAAGATCAAATATTTTATTTATATCTGTAGCTGCAAAAAAATTGTTTCACATATGGAACAATGAATTGGGTTGTAGAAAAAAAATAGCTTTCTTATGCTGCATGTATAGTAAAATTCTCAATGGATTATAACCACAGTAATATGAAACCTAATTTTCATACTGATCAGATGGAAGAACTTCTTAAGTCAGATTGGTTGTAAGGAAAGATCTTTTAAAAGTACATTATCTGATTTTTTTCACTTAGAGTCTATTAATACATTTAAGCATGATTTCTAGAAATGTTGTTCCTGATCAATATATAGTTGGGTGCTACACCTGCACAGCCCCATATAGTGGCTGGAGACATGCACCCCTATATGCAGGATCATTCAAATGGACATGTATATCTCCATCCACACCATGTAGCATGAATGGGGATTGTATTAGATGCCAGTTTGTGGCAGAGTACACCTCACAACATAGATATGCATTCATATCCGGTATGTACATGTAATTCCTGATCCAGTAGAGGAGTTCATGGTGGAAACTTCTGGATTGGGGCAACTGCCCTCTGGGCAATTTCTTCCAAGGCTGGCTATCGATCTGCTGAAGGCTGGCTTTGGATTTTTGGGGGCACAGCATTTAAAGCCAGATTACTGTGGGTAAAAGAGTGCTGCATCTGCCAGTTCTAAAATGCTTCTCATTGCAGTGCTGTATACATGTTATACATATATATGAAAAGACATGAAAGAAGGCATGATCTGAGGGCTTCTGTACAGTTACAGTATTATATTATTATTTATTTATTTATTAGATTTATATTCTGCCTTTCTCCCCAAAGGGCACCCAAGGCAGCTATTATATAACTATTTATACAGATATTTTCATGTTAAAAATGTACATTTTTCATGGCACACCATGGTAATTTAAGTTAGAATGCATGAAATGGCTGCTGTGAAAAGCTCTTATGGAAGAAATCTGTAACAGTTCCATTTTCAGCTGTTTTCTTTTCTCAAGTCAATATATCTGGGAGGCAAAGTAGTCACCAGATTTAGCCAACACTCTTTGAATTTGCATTCAGGGCCAATTCTAAGTTTTGTGACTTGGGCTCCAAGAATAGACTCTTTGGAATGATTAGCTGTTTATTGCAATTTTCTGTTTGCAACAAACAAACAAACAAACAAACAAAAATAAATAAATAAATAAACATAAAATTTGAAATGATTTTGTGCAAGGAATGTTATATACTCAGTAATGGAAAAACTGAAATTTGGTGCTTAATGTTTAGATACGAAGAAAGAAGTGGCATGTCTAAAAAAAGCCCCATTCACGCTATTTAACTATAAGCCCTCCTAAAAGTCATTTTGCCTCCTTGGATTTCATAACTTTTTCTTCATTTTCAGGAGGAACAATCCAACCTCAACCTTTCCAAGTTCCGCAAGATTCAGCACGAGCTGGAAGAGGCTGAGGAACGGGCTGATGTGGCAGAGTCCCAGGTCAACAAACTCAGGGTGAGGAGCAGGGAGGTCCACAAGAAGGTGATTGTGAGCGAAGAGTAAGCTCTCCCAGAAGCTGTAAAGCGACTGAAGAGATGCACAAAATGTGAAGCTCTTCATCACGTCTTGTAATTAGTGTTTATTTTGTCCTCTGTTCCTAGAAAATAAAGTTTGGTAGATTCCTTTGCAAACTAAAAACAAAGTGTCATTTGTGTTTTACTTAGCTGTCCAATATTTCCTGCACTCCCCTTCAAGAAAAACACAAGACAAGGTACTTTGGTACATTAATAGGGTCATAATGTGTTCCAAATAATACATACAGCCAATTCAGATACTGGCAATGAGTCCTAACTCCAGGCACTCATAGCCTCCTTTAATGTCTTGAAGGAGACAGCCAGTTGTTTAGTCCCCCACCTTTTCAGCAATTCGTCCCTGACTCCAAGATGTAGATGGTCTGTTGACAATCCTGGCTTCCCAACATCATCCCCCATCCATGGAAATGGAGTTGAGCAAGCTCAGTTGTCCTGTCTACTCCAAGCCTGGTAGCCTTTGAGGTTGGCTTTGCAATCCCAGCTGAAGGTCCCCATCCTGCATCCCCAATCCAGGTAGCCTCTGGGCCTCTTTGACCACTTGCTTTTCTGCGGGTACACACCAGTCCCTGTTCCTAAAACCTTGTCCTGTACTATTTCTGCCAGTTGTGACTGACCCAGCTAAACAGTTTGGAGTAAGAAAAAAACACACAAAAGGCCAATCATGTGAGAGTAAACAGTCCTACTCAGTCCCCCAAAGCAGGAAGCTAACCTCCGACTGTTATCACATGGGTGGGAAGGTCCAACTTTGCACTGAAAGCCCCACTTCTGGGGAGGAGCTCTTCTCTTCCCAATAGCCAAGGAAGAAAGGAGGGGGGAGAGATTTGACTTCACAGATCCAAAATATAAACCTAACTGATAATGTGACAGCATTAGGAATTGAAGGTGTGAGTTAATAGAAAAATGAGAAGGGGGGGAGGAAAGGGGTGCCATTTGGTGCTCTGGTTCAGGCAGCAAAATGTTATGGAAAAATCTGAAGGCCCATGAAGACTAAGTACCCCACCTGTTAATGACCAAAACAGTAATGGTGTGTGGTCCCAACCCCCAAACTTTGCCCCCACCCTTTGATGTCAAGCAGTCCTACACATACAAACAATATAGTTTCTCCCACTGCTTCAGGCAACTCCTCCAAACTGGTTGGATCCTCCATGCCCAGCCAGAAGAAGAGGTAGTGGTGGCAGCAATGGTGATGGGATGGTTGCATGCCCCTCCCTGGCCAGGAAAAGAAGCAGCAGGATCAGGATGGCCAAGTCCCCTATCTGGTTGAAGGAGATGGCTGCAGCTGTGTGCGCGTGTGTGTGTGGCCAGATCCCTCCTGTCCAGCCAAAAGAAGAGGGGGTGGCAGCAGGATAGTGACAACAACCCTCATGGCAATGGGATGGCAGCAACAGCATCCTTCAGCTCTCAAGAACAATGTTTAGCACAGAGCTCACAGCCCACCCAATGTTTCCTCTTACCAGCTGCCTCCCAGGTCTTCACACTGTGGCCCTGTTTTCAAGAACTGTAGCGAACTGAGCCAGAAGATGGAAGTCAGGAGGCCCACTTCCCAAAATGAAAACATTTTCCTTTCCGGTGCCTCTCCTGACTTTCTTCTTTTGGGTGGCTTTGTTGGTCTATTTGGAAACAGGGCAGCAGGGCAAAGTTGATGAAGGTTAATGCAGAGTGCCATCTGCATTCATCCACCACACAAGGCAGCTCACTTCACCTCCCTTCATGGCTGGACCAGCCCTGCTAATTAGTCTGGTTAGAAGAATCTTTTTCTCATTTGTCCTTTGAGCACCAAGATAATTTGACTTCACAGATCAGCTCTAAAATATAAACCCAGCTGGTAATGCAACAACATTTATTCAGTTCTACTATTTTGGAGGAATGGTGGTATAAAAATGTGAAAATTTTTTAAAAATAATGTTAATTGAACCTTACGCCCAAGAAAATGTGTATAAGACTATAGCCTAAGACCTGTGATATTTTAATGTTTTCAGCACACAGAATTTATTGAAAACTATTCAAGATAAAATGAACGGAAATATTTAAGAAAATAGAAAAATAGGTACCAGAATGAATTATAGAAAGAAAAGAGAAAGCAAAGTCAGACTAGTTAAACTGCAATCTATGTAACATTGAGGGCATTCACTAAAGCTAAGGCACAGCTTGGGTTATGATACAGAAGTGAACATGTCATTAGTCAAACAGGATTCAGTCCTTTCAGATAAAACGAAAGCAATTCTGCCTTCTGTCAGAAATCACGATGGACGTATCTGGTCATAGACAATTCAATAAAAACCAGGTTGAAGGTATACTCTGGAGACTGAAGGAGACTCAGGGAGATCGAAGGACATGGTAACATTTTATTTATTTGTTTATTTCAACATTTAAACCCAACCATTTCTCAGCTAACAAGATTTAACAAAAGATGAAGTACAGTTGTTCTGGGACAACAGTTTTTTGTTGTTTTTTTAATTCAACACATAAATAGGATGCTTAGAATTCATTATATTTGAATCCTTGAAGCAGATTTGGTCATGGGATAAAAACTATCAATGGCATGCCTAGAATTGGCAGCCTCCAGAAGGAAGTGATAATTCGTTCTTTGTTGTAATCTTTTACACCATATTCGAGTCAAGGAAATCATGGTTGTCCTTTTGCTATCTAACAAACCATACAACTAGTTTCCACAACTCTTATAATCAAAAGAAAGAAATGCCATGCCTTTCATGCCTTTCAAACATTTGGAAGAAACTTGGCACTATTTTTCCTATATGTGTTCTATATGATCCTTCACATTTCCCTTCAAGGTTTGACTAACTGCAGTTAGTCTGTACCATATCATTTATAAAAAAACAAAACACCAACTTTTTTCCCCCATTGCAACCTCCCTCAGTCTCATATCAGCTTAAAATGAATAAGGACTCTTATGACTTCCCTCAGACTACTTTGCAATAGAGGGACACATGTTATAGTTTTCCATTGTACAAGGGGGACAACAGCAAAGGAATTGTGGAATGAGTAGAGCACCCAAACCCCGGCCCTGGGGCCACTTGTGGCCCTCGAGAACTCCCAATCCGGCCCACAGGGAGTCCCCAGTCTCCAATGAGCTTCTGGCCCTCCAGAGACTTGCTGGAACCCGTGCTGGCCTGACACAACTGCTCTCAGCATGAGGGCAACTGTTCAACCTCTCGTGTGAGCTGTGGGACGAGGGCTCCCTCCACTACTTGCTGTTTCACATGTGTGATACAGCAGCTGCAGCAAAGGAAAGGCTGGCCTTGCTTTGTGCAAGGCCTTTTATAGGCCTTGAGCTACTGCAAGACCTTCATTCATTCGTATATCTTCCATCTCTAATACATTCATTTATGCAAATTTATTCAAATTTGAAATGTAAATTAATTCTATTTTTTCCAGCCCTTTTTCCAGAAGACAGTGTCAGAGAGATGATGTGACTCTCCTGTGAAAAAGTTTGGACACTCCTAGAGTAGAATAACATTTTGAACTATAAGAAACCAAGAGCTGTAGTGGGTCAGAGAACTGAGGAAGGAGACAGAGCAGAAGCTTTGTAAACATTGACCAATACCAATTCAATGCAACACAAACCAAGTTTTTTTTTTCAAGCTCTGTGGTCTGCATGTCTTGGGGGCACAATTGGACAACAGTGGAAGGTGGCTACCTTCAGCCATGCAACACTAACTTCAGCTGAATAATTCAATAGGACATGCAGACGTTTTCCTCAATAAACTAATATCACTATTACAGAAGCCCCTGTAGCTTCAGGGCCTTGGGGACATTGTTAGGGGATCCTGGGGAGTACTATTAGAACAACGTATAGAAGAATGCAACGAGATGTGCATGCTTCAGAAAAGCACTGAAAGTGCAATAGAGTTTCAAAACAATGGTCTGCATTTAAAAACTTTCTTCAGATAAATCCAGAAGTGCTTGATGGGTGCCCATCCACAATCACATCCCCAATTACACATGTCCTGTTGCAGCAGGACTGGCAACACATATGGGGTTTTCTTTCCACTTTCAAGGACATAGCCTGAAACTCTCTGAAACTGCACCAAAATGATTTTTCTAGATGGAACATTAAAAAATGAACATGCACACATGAAGCAACAACAGCTTGTCTGAATACATCTGTAGCCCACAGATATCAGGCAATAAAAAGCTGCTGGGGGGAAATCATTGCTGGGCAAAGAATGAACAGTAGAAAGTCATAATGTGGGTAGTGTGTGTGGGTAGTATGTGTGTCTAGAGATAAGGTGATTTCACAATGGTTGAGAATGTGATTTATGAGATGGGAGTTCCTGGTTCAAACCGGCTCAGTCATGAACTCACCGGGTAGCATCAGCTAAAGACAGTCTCTTGATTTTGCATTTCCTAGTGCTTTGACCATTTCAGAACAGCAAAGTTCTTAGACATGCAAACAACAGAAACATCCTTTGGGGTGACTGCATGTGGATGAACAGTGTGGAAAAAGCGAGCACCAGCAACATCTGTTTAGTTTCGGATGCCAAACTGCAGCAACAAGAGATGGCTATTCATATCATTCTCTTGCAACTGAAACTTGAAACTTAAAGGAGGGGTTGAAATATAATCAAGATTGCCATTTCAAAACTGAAGTCATTTTCTGCAACGTAACTGCTTTCTCAGTTTCGTCTCAGCACAAGGTAATGAACGATTTCCAGTCCCAAGCACCAGAAGCTGTACTACTAAACAATAAAAATGTTCCTTTGTTCTTAGGCCCAAACAGGCAGAGATCTTGAGAAGGTCACTGGAATAATGCAGACTTGCACCAGCTGAGTTTCTGATTCTTAGCTTTTAAATTTTTAGAATGCTAAGAGCGTCTGCAAGATCTGTTTGTGCCAAGCATGAAATTTGACCTCCCAATGTCTCCCTAAGACCTCATCCCTCACATTCAGTGCCCAGAAGTAGTCACTTGGGAAGATGAGGAATTGTCAGCCCTCTGATCTACTACTACTGTGATATGCATCTGAGCCCTAAACTAAAGAAGAAAAGATTTATCGTTAAGGCACTTATTACTGCAGAAATTAGAAAGGGAGGAACAAGAAACACAAACACATACGACTTCCTTTAGGCAGTAGGGAGTGCGAAAGCAACCTTGGACATCCACAGTGTTACAAGGGAAGTTGAGTATATCTTTCCTCCAGAGTAATATCATATATTCATCAACCTGCCTTCTCTAAATTTGAAACACTCCATCTGCCACCATGGCTCAAGCTTTGGGGCTGGAGAAGTCAATACATGAGCCCCATTCTCCTGCCAAAAGCCACAGTTCTATCTCTCCTTTCATTAGTCATTCACCTTTTCATACATTGTTCTTTCCAAGGTCTCTCATACTACAGACTTCCAAAATGAGACATGCAGCCAGGCATGACTTTTCTTCTGTCTCAAGATATCCTGTGAGCTGGTGGTCAGGGATTCACCCCACTATTCCTACTCTCCCGCAAATTTGATTCATACATAACGCTTCCGAGTTGTTGCTGGTTCCATGCATTTCAGTCACTCTCGTATGACAACCAAGATAAAAAGATCATGAGGTTGAATCCCATGACAGTGCTGTATCACACTGTGGGCAGGCAACAGTGGTCTAGGCATTTACCATAACATCTCCTTGCAGACGTTAGTGCTGCTGAATGTATACAAGGCTTGAAAACAGTGAACACACAACAATAGTGCCTATGCATTAAATCAGATGATCAATCTACGTTGCACTATGGTCCACTCATAAATGGGCTGTGCCCTATAGCTGCAATGAATTTATTTAAAAAAAGAAACAAAAAACTTTCAAATTTTTCCTCTACAAACATTGACACTGAATATTTTTCAAATATTTGATGTATGTATCTGATATACTGGCATATTTGATATCAATAGTTTTATATTTGATGATTACGTAATGCTTATTTGCAAATGCAAATTTGTATTTGACAGCATTCCATAGATGACATGCAATAGTATTTAGCATCCCATAGTATTTGACAGATGTTAGATGTAATATTTAGTACCTGAATGTTAGTCCTTCACTTGAGATTAATTGTATTAGTCTTATCCTAGTTTGTTAATTTTGTAAATTGATCAGTGGCCTATGATTGTTGCAATGGCTGCAATCCTAACCACAAATTCCTGAGAGTAAGCTCCACTGAACAAAACAGGACTTACTTCTGAGTAGACTTGGTTAGGATTTCACCCTTTATTTGATAGTTGACATGCAACGGTATTCATATTTCACAGTAGCTGATCGTGGACATTCAGTGATATTTAACCTCTTTATTAGTATGTAGTAGTATCTGACAGCACCTGAAGACGACATGCAGCAGTATTTATTTGGTAGTGTTTTACAGCTCATAGCTTATGAAACAGCAGATCTGATGCTTGCCCAAACAAGTATCAATCAAATGTGCCATCTAAAATATTCAACTTTCAAACATTTGATGTCAGGTTTCATAAAAATGCAAATGTGAATTTTGAATGTTTGTAGTCACAACTTGAAAGGTTAGACTGGAAAGTCTCACTCCCAAACTTTATGAATATTCATTTTAGCTTTACTGTGCACTCACCAGCCTTCTCCTCAACGTGAGGTACATTCACATTCCCGTTTAAACCATCTTTACTGGAATCACCCTATCATAATAAGCACAGGGATCTCCCTTGATGGATTGCTATTGTACCTGTAACAGAATCATTTGCATATTTCTCTCTTTTTCCTCTCTACCATAATCTTAACAGTGGGAAGGGAAATTCTCCACCCACTTTGGTTTAAAAATATGATCTTTGTAGTCTTCCAGTATCCTTCTCCTGGGTCTTCTGGTATTTTTTAAAAAATCCCTTTCACATGCTTGTATAGGACCTTAGCACTCATTATCTCGCTCCTAGAGTCATGACACTATAATCTCACAGTCATGTCTAAACCTTCATTTCCCACTCAGACCTACATGAGTTGTTGCTCCTAAGAAATCCACAAATTTCCTATAAATTGAACTGACCATATTCCACTCCTTCCTCACTTTCCTGAGGCTCTCATCTCTAGCTTGCACCTGCACCTAATCCTGGTATATACATTTTCAATTCAGCTCTGCAGTGCTCTTTTCATCCATTCTGAGGCTCCTAGAGAACAGGATTCTTTCTAATCGCTCTGTTTCCACTCAATCTTAGGATCCCCCCGACCGAATATAAAGGCTGGCACCCACTCTTCTCCCTTCTTGTCAAATTATTTATAGAATGATTCACAGAGCCGATAGGTCTAATTATATCTATTAGTGTCAATATGAATGGGAACTCTGCTAGGAGTCAAGATTGCCAAAAGGGTTTTGACCTAAGAAAGAAGAGGAGGCTGCTGTGTATGCAAATCACTCCCTATATAAGTAGCCCTGGGACCGGCCTCTCACGTCCTTGCAACGACAGCTTAGAGGTAAGAGTGCGAAGAGATTGAGTTTAAGAGGAGTGGGATCACACTCTGAATTCTTGACATCCCAGTACATTCCTGCCGCCTTTGACACTTTTGTTCAGGGACTGCCTGTATCAACAAGGATTTAAAATCTGCCTTCATCCATTCCTACTCTATAATTTATAACTGGAGCTTTGGTAAAGCAGTAAAGAAACGATTTGTCATTTTTATTTTGCAGTCTTGGCCAGCTCAATCCTGCATTACTATCCAATTCGTACTACAGAAGGTAAGAATTTATTAATTCCCTGGGCACAGCCAGATACACTTCAGAGAGGGATCTGCATGCCGCTCCATGGGCAAATTACTTCCTCTAAACATGGTTTAGGGACCATGTTTAACTATCATAGTATGTGCTGAAGCTGCATTCCATTGAGTAGAGTGAAGTTACTGATACACTTACCAGCCCTTCTAATAGAATGCCTGCACTGACACAAATCCATGGGTCATAACCCATAGGATGCTTCATGGTACACAACCCCAGTCTATATCATGCCAAGCCCCGTGGTAGCTGGTAGGTGAAGCCATGATGGGGATATAAAGGACACAGGCTGTATGCTGCTATACATTGTTTTGTTATGGGTTCTTTTGTGCAGGAAGCACATAATTCCTACTGAAATCTATGTAATTTCTCTTTGAAGGGGGGAGCATGACAAATAGTGTAGAATTGCCCTAAGAAGCATGTGAAGAAGGCCTCATAAAACATAGCAATTCCAACATTCATATTCCTACAGAGCAGATGGAAGTAGCTCAATTTGGATGAATTTACTGAGGATGGAATCTAATGCTATTTCCACACAATCAGTTTAGAACCTGTGCAAAGAAAGTAACCTGAAACTAAAATGAAAATGGAATGTGTTTTTTAAATAATATATGCACTTATGTATAATGTTATGTTTGTATGTATTTGTGTGTACATTTATGTGTGCACAATAGATCTGTGTATTGCTTAGGTCTCTATTCTCGGTATGGTATCTGTTCACAGACCTTATTTACCAAATATTCATGCCAAATAAAGGTTGAACGAACGAACGAATGATAATGAAACAAAAAGATGGAACTAGAAATACAGGATAATTAGGGCATTGTATTCTATTTTTAATCAAAATATCAATTTTTAAATTTTATTCTCTTTCAAACTAAATAAAAAAGAAAAAGATGACAGTAGGCTCACTCAAAGTGTTTACACTCACTGGAGTTAACCCACCCTGATCTCTTTCCCTCTGCTGAACACAAAACATAAGAAGAACAATTATCTTCTCAGTGCCGTGGCCCTCAGAGTCTTAAATATTCCTTCTGCTTCTGCTGTTTCAACCATTTTAAAAATGTTGTGAATGACTGAACACATCTCTTGTTCCTGAAAATAATATATGCAAGGACTGTACAGACACATCACAGGTGCACAGTTCATGAACTTTCAAATTTAGAAAAAGCAGGACCTTGATTCAAAGGGAAGTTGGAACTGACATACCTTGTGAAAGAAATTCTAAAGGGAAAACTACAGAGAAAGAGTAGGAAAGCATTTCCGCTGTTTCCCATGATTATTATTTGCCTTTCTTTCAGTGTTTTCTCTGCTGAGCTGCACACTATAAACCGCAGCCATGTCTTCAGACGCTGAGATGGCTGCCTTCGGGCCGGCTGCCCCTTTTCTCCGAAAGTCAGAAAAGGAGAGAATTGAGGCACAGAACAAGCCCTTTGATGCTAAGAACTCTGTTTTTGTGGTGGATCCTAAGATGTCCTATGTCAAAGGCTCTGTCCAGAGCAGGGAAGGAGGGAAGGTCATAGTCAAGACTGAAAAAGGAGAAGTGAGTAGAAGACAAGACATTGTTACAGTGGGTGCCTGTCAGTTTTCTAAGATGATATAAATTGGTCTTCTATTTCTTTGTCAGCATGAGACTATTAAGAGTGTAACAGTAAAATCACTAGGGACCAGAAACTGGGATGTTATTTGTCTCGTGACCCACCAGTTAGACGTCCCAAATCTACTTCAAAATGCTTCCTTGTTTACGTTTGTTCAATGCCAACACAATACTCCCTTTTCTTCCCCCAGTCTGTAACAGTTAAGGAAGATCAAATCTTTTCCATGAACCCTCCCAAATATGACAAAATTGAGGACATGGCCATGATGACCCACCTCCATGAACCTGCTGTCCTTTATAACCTCAAAGAGCGTTATGCAGCCTGGATGATCTACGTGAGTGAACTCTGAAGTTGCATTTCTCTGCCCTTTAGCAGTGGAGTTAGATTTTCATATTCAATACACTTTCACTCCAGCCATTATGACTTTGTTTCTATTAACAAAATTTTCACGCCCTTTTGGGTGGGTTGGATATCTACAAACTAATATAGCCTATCCTATCCACTTAATGTTTGGGACTAGATATGGTAAGTGTCCATTCAAGGGATCCATCCATTTATATTTTCATTTCTATGTTTTTTTCATCTTCCCACACCCTTACCCCACTCCTGAACTTTCAGTTTTTTTAGTTTAGCTTCTTATAACAAAATTCTGTAGTCTGAAAATAATAGTTTTTTACTCTGTTAGGTATAGTTTGGTAAGAATTCATAACAAGCAAGAAAAATTAACTTAATTCTGTTGTTCTTACAGACCTATTCAGGTCTCTTCTGTGTCACTGTCAACCCCTACAAGTGGCTGCCAGTGTACAACCCAGAAGTGGTGGCTGCCTACAGAGGTAAAAAGCGTCAAGAGGCTCCTCCCCACATCTTCTCCATCTCTGATAATGCCTATCAGTTCATGTTAACTGGTGAGTATAAGGCTATTTTAGAAAGCATTAATGTTTTCTCAGAAGAAACCTCAATATCTTTCCTAGGAAATGTGGTCCAAGCAAGACAGTAAGTAGTTCCAACAATGTTAGAGAACTGCTCAAAACAAGATAATTCTCCAACATTGCAATTCAGCTGTACTCAAATTTCTACTCATACATTAAACAGCCCAATCCTAACTAAATCCATGTGCAGTGATGCAGCAATGTCAACGTGGCTTCTGCTGCATCCTGAAGTGGATTTTTGGATGCTGGAGGTTTTATTTGATATCTATTATATTCTGTTAACACATACATCATTGCAACATTGAAGCATGTTGACTCAGAAGGAAGCCCAAATGAGTTCAATTTAAACTTACTACCCTGAACAAAGTTCTCATATGACCACAACCTTAGTAAATTAATAGCCATTATCTTTGGTTTTGTGTCTTTCCAGATCGTGAGAATCAGTCAATCCTGATCACGTAAGTTTATTTTCCTATATGGATCTGTGCTACTTTATAATACAGTGCAGTGAACAGGAAGTACACATAAACCTTTTCCCTTCTTGGGAGGAATCAATCAGCATGTTCTTCCATGCCTGCTCCTCTGAAATGCTGACTAAGGGTGCAATCCTATCCTGTGCTGGAACAGGCAAGCCAAGAGGCTTGTGTTGTATCCAGTGCAGGATAGAGGCCAGAATCAGCTCAGCCAGAGGCAAGGGGAAACTTTTCCCCTTACCCCTGGCTGCGCCACCTCCTGAGGTGGTGCAAGTTGGAGGAGAGTGGAGCAGCTTCAAGCTGCTCTGACCTCCCCAGGAACAGGGGTTGGGATCCGGCATAACTGCTGGATCCCAATCCCGTCTCCTGCTCCCCGCTCACCTCTAGGGCCACCCACCTCCTACCCTCCCCCCACCCAGGTACACCTCCCTCCCACCTCCTCCCTGTCCCCTCCCCACCCCCTCTCCGCCCACCCCAGAGTCTTCTGTCAGCCGAGCTCAGCCGATGGAAGACTCAGAGCCTCTGTCAGCACGGAGGCTTGCTCCAGGCTCTGTAGGCCGGCGCACCTTCATGGTGGTCGACCTGGTGGTTGCCTGGCTGACTCCTGAGGAGGTGCAAACGTGCCTTATGGCATGTTTGCGATATTCCTGGGCCAGCACAAGGGATTTGCGCCAGCCCAAGTGCAGTTCTGAGTTACGTTGCACGTAATCCTCCCAGTGATCAGGAAATGTCTTGTTTTCTGAACCTTCTATTGTTGGTTTGCTAATGAACAAGAAACTCTATCACTGTGGGCAATCTATTTTACAAGATAAGAGGACATTTGTCTGATCATCTCTAGAAGAATGGGTGGTAGAGAGGGTCTTCTTTAGTTACAGTGGAAACAAAGCTGTACATAATGTTCTGCTCTGTCTTTGGTGACAGTGGAGAATCTGGTGCTGGAAAGACTGTGAACACGAAACGTGTCATCCAGTATTTTGCAACAATTGCAGCTGCTAGTGACAAGAAAAAGGAAGAGCAGCCAGCCACACAAAGCAAAATGCAGGTGAACAAAACGTCAGAAAAAGACAACATGTGATTTTGTGCAGCCACATTAAGATTGACACTGATCAACTGACAATAATATTTGCATTGCAGGGGACGCTTGAAGATCAAATCATCAGTGCCAACCCCTTGCTGGAGGCTTTTGGGAATGCCAAGACTGTGAGAAATGACAACTCTTCACGCTTTGTAAGTCTTGGGCAGAAGCTGAGGGTGCCAGCTGGCTTTTGGTATTGTTAAGTGTTGTGCCTTCTCTATACATGTAGTAAACCTTTAGTAACTCATGTGCAGAATTTGTAATGACATGTCTATTCCTCTTTAAAGGGTAAATTCATCAGAATCCATTTTGGTGCCACAGGCAAACTGGCTTCTGCAGACATTGAGACATGTAAGGAAATCTTCCTTTCAAACAGCTATTTCTCTCTTTTTTTCTCACTGGTTTCTGAATTATTTGCTTCTGTTTCTGTTTCTTGCCAGATCTGCTGGAGAAGTCCAGGGTTACTTTCCAGCTGAAGGCTGAAAGAAGTTACCACATCTTTTATCAGATCATGTCCAACAAGAAGCCAGAGCTGATTGGTAAGAGTCGTTTTGTTGGCAGCTCCTGAGTAACTTATCTTCCATCTGTTTAGAATATTATCAGACATTGTTTACACATCAAAAAAAAACATGCATACCTCTTTTTTTCTTTATTTAGAGATGCTTCTGATCACCACCAACCCTTATGATTTCCATTACATCAGTCAAGGGGAAATCACTGTTGCCAGCATAGATGATCAGGAAGAACTGATGGCTACAGATGTAAGTAACATGCTTAAATGCGTTTCCAGCACATTCATTTGATATAATATAAAGATTAGTCACTTACACATCTCAATTCAATTGATAGAGTGCCATTGATATCCTGGGCTTCAGTGCTGATGAAAAGACAGCCATTTACAAGCTAACAGGTGCTGTGATGCACTACGGGAACATGAAGTTCAAGCAGAAGCAGCGTGAGGAGCAGGCAGAGCCAGATGGCACTGAAGGTATTTGTGATGGGACTGTCAGCCAGCCAAAAAAGCAAATCTTAATCCTCAGCTGCTCCTAACTTTCATTCATAGCAGATGAAGTTCCGTACATGAGAATGAGGGTTGGGCAGCCAATCCTAACCTGCCCCAGACTAGGCAAGCTCGTGGGCCTGCGCTGCATCCAAGACAGGATTGGGGCTGAAAGTGGCTCTGCCTGGGGCAAGGGGAATCACTTCCCCTTATCCCGGGTAAAGCCACAGCAGCCCCAATGGGGCTACTCGAATCCTCAAGAGGTAGCACAAATCCAAGCATCCTGGGACTGCCTGAGGCCACCCAGGCAAGGGGTTAGGATCCGGCATAACAGTTGGATCCTGGCCTTGCTTCCCAATCCCCACCCACCCACCAACAGGAACATCCACTGCCCGCCCTCCTCCACTTTGAAACACCAACCTGCCCAATAGGGCTACTCAGATCTGCACCTGCTAAATTGCTGGTGCATGTCAGAGTAGCCTTGTGTAGGGCTTTCAGGCCTGGGAGGGGGATTAGGATATGGTGGAGGCCTCCTCCCCACCTCCTCCTGGGCCTGAAACACCCCCTTCCTGCCTTCCCTCACCAACAACACTGCCTCCCGGCCTCTATTCCTCCTTTCTCTGCCCCTCTGCCGCCCAGTGCAGCACTTACCTGTTCTGGCAGCCAACAGGCTGGATTCAGCACTGGTGGGATGGCACACTGCCTACTCACAAGTTGTTGCAAACGTACTTTACAGCACATTTGCTACGGCTAACATTGGCACAGCATGTAATATCAGAAGTAAATCTCATTTTGTTCAGTGGGGCTTAATCTCAGGATAGTGGGTATAGGATTTCGGCCTCAGAATAGTTTTCATGTCATATCAGAAGGTTCAGTGTGTTAGACTAGGCATACTTATTCTGGCTTGCGTCACTGGAAAAATCAGTACTGGAGAAAATGAGGAATAATACTATACAACTATTCTTGTTCCTGATCCTAAATCCAATCAGATTTGTCTTATATAAGCAATAATTCTTTCAGTATGGACACTATTATACAAGTAGTCCCTGACTCAAGGACATCCAATATAAGGACATCCCAACTTGCGCAGGCATAGTCTATCTGCCCTGACATTTTTGCACAAGCATGACAGTGTTGATTTGGGAGATGGAGAAAGATGCTGGTTTGTGAGAGATGCTGTGTTTTGGAGATACAGAAGTGGTGGGTAAAGAACTTGTACATTATTTCATAGAACTGTACTTGTGCTCCTCTACAGATAATACAGATAATTTTGTAAAATGTAAAATGCAAGTTGTTAGATGAAACTAAAACAAATGCAGCCCCCCCCCATCTAAGCTGCTCTAAGGTCCATTTTGTACATTACACAACAAAAAAGCAGGCTCACTAAGCAATAAATATCTATTTTACAGATAATAATTGATTTATAGAAATAAATTTTTCTAATACTTTTTTCAACCACAATAGAAAATTGTTCACAATTTTGTTTACATCACATATATACATACAGGTGGAGCGTATTTATCTGCATTAGTTCTGTTCCGTGACTCGGCGCGATTAACAAAAAACGCGTTGTGCTGAGTCCATAGAGTTAGAGTCCATAGAGCAAATAGGCTGCAGCCTGATACTTCCGGTTGGAAGGAAACTAAGGCAGCTGTTCTCAATCCAATCCCCTCCCCTCCACTCTGTACTCAGCCCTCCTGTTGCCAGCTGTCCTGCTACTTTCACAGTTGGAATGGTGAGCTTGCTTGGGAAGCCTCTGTCCCAGGTGGCCTCCCAACAGCGCTGCAGGTTCTCCTCCTCCTCTTCGCTGCTGCTGCTCCTGCAACCCTCTCAACCACCATCATGGAAACTCCTGCCCCGGAGCATTCTGGGACTTGTAGTCCGGCTCTCTGCTCACCGTCACCTGTCTCTCCAAGGCTTCCCAAGAGCCTGCATCATCGGGGGGGGGGGGGTGGAATTCAGCAAACACTCCCTGGGTTCTTTAAAGCAATCCCCTCTGTTGCTACGGCATCTGCCCCTGTGTGTGTGTCTGTGTGTGTGTGTGAGTGAGTGAGTGAGTGAGTGAGTGAGTGAGTGTGTGTGTGTGTGTGTGTGAGAGAGAGAGAGAGAGAGAGAGAGAGAGAGGGAGAGAGAGAGCGCACCTCCACCTCGCTGCATGTGTTCTGGCTACAGCAGTTCGTGCCCCCCTCTTCAGCCTCTTTGCTGGCTCAGGGGCTCCAGGAATGTTACTGTTCCTTTGCAAGGGGAACCTCTTTCAGGGCTCCAGGGCTATTCCCTGCCTGGCCGAGGTGGAGCCTTTTTGCAGTGTTTTGGGCTGCCTGGAAAGAGAGGCCAGTGCAGGGCAAAGGAGGCAAAGGTGTGTGTGACATTCAGTACCCCACCCCACTGCGCTGAGAAAAATCCACAGATAAAAAATCCATGGATAAATAGGGTGCAACTGTACATACATACATACATATATATATGTTTCAACTACAGTGTGCATTTCAACAATTACAGACCTCTGGAACCTAACCTGAACTTAACGTATTTCTGTTCAGCCCACAGTTGTACACATTTGATCCCTATTGCATATATGCAATGGGCAAAAAAAAGGCTTAATTAGGGGACTATCTGTATACATCCATGCTCATAAAGCTTTATTCTTATCTCAGTTGCTGATAAGGCTGCCTACCTCATGAACCTCAATTCAGCAGACTTGCTGAAAGCTCTGTGCTACCCCCGAGTCAAAGTCGGCAATGAGTACGTCACCAAAGGCCAAACTGTCCAGCAGGTAATGAACTGCAGTGTAAAGTTTATGCTGGATTGAAGTTCCCAAAGATTTATTGCTCCACTTATATGCTATAGTCTGTCTTATTCCATTTTTGCAGGTGTACAACTCAGTTGGTGCTCTAGCTAAAGCTGTCTTTGAGAAGATGTTCTTGTGGATGGTCGTTCGTATCAACCAGCAGCTGGATACAAAGCAGCCCAGACAGCACTTCATTGGTGTCCTGGATATTGCTGGCTTTGAGATCTTTGATGTAAGGAAACCGGGCTTTGGGGGAAGAATGTTGGAAGGGAGATCTGAGAATTCAGATCACAAGAGTAAACTCTTGAAGCAATTAAGAGAATAGTTCAATAATGTTCTGAATGCAAAGGCAATGAAGCACTGAAATTATTTCCGAGCTGTTAAGTAGAGGGGATGACTGACACGGAGATACGTGGCACAGATTCAAAATTGTAGAAATTATTTGGCATGAAGAGTGTGGCTCATAAATCCAACACATCTCTAGAGCAGAGTAATGCCTATCAAATCACAGAAAGCATAGGGGCTAGTGTGAGCTCAACAGTGGGGAAAAAGCAGGAGCATAAGTGACAGAACTTAAAGAACTTAAGCAAGGAGGTCAGGCCATTTGTTAAAATATACATACTACAATATTTACATCAATCTGAAAGAGAAAGAGCGTTTGGGAAACCCTGGCCTCTGAGCGGCCCGCTTGGAGGCAGGCTGTGCAGCATGGCCTTTCCCAGTTTGAAGAGACACGTTGCCAACAGACTGAGGCAAAGAGGCAAAGAAGGAAGGCCCATAGCCGGGGAGACAGACCAGGGACAGAGTGCACTTGCTCCCAGTGTAGAAGAGATTGTCACTCCCGAATCGGCCTTTTCAGCCACACTAGACGCTGTTCCAGAACCACCATTCAGAGTGTGATACCATAGTCTTTTGAGACTGAAGGTTGCCAACAACAATAGGTTAGAATGAAGAATAAATGTTAAGCATTGTGTTTCTGAAAACAAGAACTGACTGTACCTTTACATGCTAACAACTATCTTTGCATTGTTTAGTTCAACAGCCTGGAGCAGCTGTGCATCAACTTCACCAATGAGAAACTGCAACAGTTTTTCAACCATCACATGTTTGTGCTGGAGCAAGAGGAGTACAAGAAAGAGGGAATTGAGTGGGAGTTCATTGACTTTGGAATGGACCTGGCTGCCTGCATAGAACTGATTGAGAAGGTCTTTTAAGAATAATATGTTGAATTCATATAGAACTGCAAAAAATCCCTGATTTAGAAATGCACACATGTTTGTGATTAATTAATATTTACTTTATTATTGACATTCAAAATGTGATTAGCTCCATAGTAATGACAGATATTCAGGATTATTTACTTTTGCCTAAGCCTCATATAAGGCTATAGTATTAATTAAATCCACTTCGTTAAAATTAAATGTGTTGAATGCTCAATTTAAAAAGTTCAATTTTACTGCTTAAATACCACTGAGTTTAATCTAATTTAGCAATTCTATCTCTCTTTGCCTCCAGCCCATGGGCATTTTCTCCATCCTGGAAGAGGAGTGCATGTTCCCCAAGGCAACTGACACTTCTTTTAAGAACAAGCTCTATGACCAGCATCTTGGCAAGTGCAAGAACTTTGAAAAACCCAAGCCTGGCAAAGGCAAGGCTGAAGCTCACTTTGCACTGGTGCACTACGCTGGCACTGTGGACTACAACATCAGTGGCTGGTTGGACAAGAACAAGGACCCCCTGAATGAAACTGTTGTGGGGTTGTATCAGAAATCATCCATGAAGACTCTGGCATTACTCTTTGTTGATCGCCCTGCAGATGCTGGTAACTGACAGATAATCAGCTATATGATCAAAGAGACAGTTCCTTTGGATTCTAGTTAGGTTAATCTATAAAAATCATGAAAGGATTTTTAATTGTCTTTTGTAACTTACAGCGCAATCCTATCTTGTGCTAGATCAGGCAGGCCATGAGGCCTGCGCTGTATCCAGCGCAAGATACAGCACAAGGGAAAGACTTCCCCTTGCCCCTGGGTAAGTCACCACAGCCCCAATGCTCGGGGAAAGGGGTTGGGATCTGGCATAACAGCTGGATCCCAACCCCACATCTCACTCCCCATCTTCCCCGAAGACCGCCCTCTGCTCGCCCTGGAACACTTCCCTCCCGCCTCCTCCCCATCTCCTCCCCACCCTCCCCAAACCCTTGTGTCGGCCAAGCTTGGCCAACACAACCCTCCCTACCTGCAACAGTGCAGAGGCTGGATTCAGCCTCCACAGGCCAGCACGTGTCCCTGCGTCGGCCAAGTCGACTCTTGAGGAGGCACAAACGTACCTTACAGCATGTTTGCGACCCTCCTGGGTTGGCGGAAGGGACTTGCGCCGGCCCATAGCGCACTCAGGACGGCACCCTTAGAGATTGTTACAATTTAAAGAATCATAGTCTCTAAACAGACTATGAGTGAATATGTACTTTTGACAATACAGAGGAGCACTTTGCAAAGGTGGTTGTTGGAAAAGAGCAACACTTCAAATCCCAGGTGTGTATGTATTAATTATCATATTTCTTTTTATTATTCAGAGGGTGGTGGCGGTGGCAAGAAAGGTGGCAAGAAGAAGGGTTCATCCTTCCAGACTGTGTCTGCTCTCTTCAGGGTACAGTATAATTTCAATTCTCTGAAACTAAAGATAAACGTAAATGCATGCATCTGAGAAAAAAAATGCCTTGATGACATATGAATCAACATACCTAAGCAATAGATTGTTTATAAAACAACAACAGCTTTGGAGTTGCTCACAATCCCAAGAGGTGTATCTAGGAAGAGAACTGTGAATACAGCCAAAGTGTTCTTCCAACTTATTTTCAGCAGAAGTTTTACTGCCAAAGAGATAGGCTGTTACTCGGTTTAAAAACTGGCTTGTTGCTTTGGCAGTGGAAGCCATGTAAACTAGCTTCATCAACATGTAAATATAACAACTGCTTCTGGTCCCACAGGAGAACTTAAACAAGCTGATGAGCAATCTGAGGAGTACTCATCCTCACTTTGTGCGCTGCCTCATCCCCAATGAGACTAAGACTCCTGGTAAGACATTTTGGTATACTGTGATCAAAAGACCAGCACAATCCAACGCTATCCTCTAAATTCTATTCTCTATATTCTCTCACGTTCTCTAAGGTGCCATGGAGCATGAACTCGTATTGCATCAACTGAGGTGCAATGGAGTGTTGGAAGGCATCCGCATTTGCAGAAAGGGATTCCCCAGCAGGATCATTTATGGTGACTTCAAACAGAGGTCAATATGACCTATTTTATTTTATTTTTATATACCTTGGTTTTTTTAAAATACAGATTTTTGCATAATACATCTATATTATACTCTACAAAAAACTCTGAAAAACAATTGAGGGATGAACTGTACAATGTTTATACTGCAAGGGGTTAAGGTAAAAGGGATGGAATTGAGAGAGAGAGAGAGAGAGAGAGAGAGAGAGAGAGAGAGAGAGAGAGAGAGAGTTACTAGGGTCTCCACAATACCATAATCAGATACATGGTTATATTCCATGATGGATATTCTTCGATTCCATCAACTTGTAGCAATGTTGCCATAGGGTTTCAGAATAAACTAGATAAATTAGCTATAGTAGGACACAGTTCCCAACTCACAAAGGGACATCATACTCAGAGGATTCCCTAAACATAAGAAGATTCACAGTCCATAGTCAAATACAGTCGTTGTTCCCTTTGATGTTGATAATAATACCAAAAAGGATGGCAATGCCCTTTCTTAAAATGGTTTACAGAATGCAAACTGTGTGCTTTCTCCAACAGGTACAGAGTATTAAATGCAAGTGCCATCCCAGAAGGACAGTTCATTGATAGCAAGAAGGCTTCTGAGAAGCTTCTTGGATCCATTGATATTGACCACACTCAGTATAAATTTGGCCACACCAAGGTAAATTGACTCTGTGAAACAAGGTCATTAAGGGGAATAATAAAAGCTTCTTCAAATATGTTAGAAGCAGGAAACCTGCCAGAGAAGCGGTTGGCCCTCTGGATGGTGAGGGAGGGAAAGGGGAGATAAAAGGAGACTTAGAGATGGCAGAGAAATTAAATGAGTTCTTTGCATCTGTCTTCACGGCAGAAGACCTCGGGCAGATACCGTTGCCCGAACGGCCCCTCCTGACCGAGGAGTTAAGTCAGATAGAAGTTAAAAGAGAAGATGTTTCAGACCTCATTGATAAATTAAAGATCAATAAGTCACCAGGCCCTGATGGCATTCACCCAAGAGTTATTAAGGAATTGAAGAATGAAGTTGCTGATCTCTTGACTAAGATATGCAACTTGTCCCTCAAAACGGCCACGGTGCCAGAAGATTGGAGGATAGCAAATGTCACGCCTATCTTTAAAAAGGGAAAGAGGGGGGACCCGGGGAACTATAGGCCGGTCAGCCTAACATCTATACCGGGTAAGATGGTGGAATGCCTCATCAAAGATAGGATCTCAAAACACATAGATGAACAGGCCTTGCTGAGGGAGAATCAGCATGGCTTCTGTAAGGGTTAGTCTTGCCTCATGAACCTTATAGAATTCTTTGAAAAGGTCAACAGGCATGTGGATGCAGGACAACCCGTGGACATTATATATCTGGACTTTCAGAAGGCGTTTGACATGGTCTCTCACCAAAGGCTACTGAAAAAACTCCACAGTCAGGCCAGGAAGCAGAGAGTGGGTGTCAATGGGCAATTTTCACAATGGAGAGAGGTGAAAAGCGGTGTGCCCCAAGGATCTGTCCTGGGACCGGTGCTTTTCAGCCTCTTCATAAATGACCTGGAGACAGGGTTGAGCAGTGAAGTGGCTAAGTTTGCAGACGACACCAAACTTTTCCGAGTGGTGAAGACCAGAAGTGATTGTGAGGAGCTCCAGAAGGATCTCTCCAGACTGGCAGAATGGGCAGCAAATTGGCAGATGCGCTTCAATGTCAGTAAGTGTAAGGTCATGCACATTGGGGCAAAAAAATCAAAACTTTAGATATAGGCTGATGCGTTCTGAGCTGTCTGTGACAGATCAGGAGAGAGATCTTGGGGTGGTGGTGCCATGGTCAATGAAAGTGTCGACCCAATGTGTGGCGGCAGTGAAGAAGGCCAATTCTATGCTTGGGATCATTAAGAAAGGTATTGAGAACAAAACGGCTAATATTATAATGCTGTTGTACAAATCTATGGTAAGGCCACACCTGGAGTATTGTGTCCAGTTCTGGTCGCCGCATCTCAAAAAAGACAGTGGAAATGGAAAAGGTGCAAAAGAGAGCGACCAAGATGATTACGGGGCTGGGGCACCTTCCTTACGAGAAAAGGCTATGGCGTTTGGGCCTCTTCAGCCTAGAAAAGAGACGCCTGAGGGGGGACATGATTGAGACATACAAAATTATGCAGGGGATGGACAGAGTGGATAGGGAGATGCTCTTTACACTCTCACATAACACCAGAACCAGGGGACATCCACTAAAATTGAGTGTTGGGAGACTTTAGAACAGACAAGAGAAAATAGTTCTTTACTCAGCGTGTGGTTGGTCTGTGGAACTCCTTGCCACAGGATGTGGTGACAGCATCTGGCCTGGAGGCCTTTAAAAGGGGATTGGACAAGTTTCTGGAGGAAAAATCCATTACAGATACAAGCCATGATGTGTATGCGCAACCTCCTGATTTTAGAAATGGGCTATGTCAGAAGGCCAGATGCAAGGGAGGGCACCAGGATGAGTTTTCTTGTTATCTGGTGTGCTCCCTGGGGCATTTGGTGGGCCACTGTGAGATACAGGAAGCTGGACTCGATGAGCCTATGGCCTGATCCAGTGGGGCTGTTCTTATGTTCTAAGGCAATTTATTTGGTTTTGTTGGGACAGTGAGAAACACCCTGTAATATCTTCTTTCTTCAGGTGTTCTTTAAAGCTGGCCTTTTGGGTCTTCTAGAGGAGATGAGAGATGACAAATTGGCTCAGCTGATTACACGTACACAAGCCGTATGCCGTGGCTACTTGATGAGAGTGGAGTTCAAGAAAATGATGGAAAGGAGGTAGAGTATGGACATCAATGACAGAATTTTCTAATAGATAATAGAACAAATAATAATAATAATAACAACAACAACAACAACAGTTATTTATATACCGCCTTTCTTGGTCTTTATTCAAGACTTTATCCAAGGCGGTTTACATAGGCAGGCTTTATTTAAATCCCTTATTAAATAGGGATTTTTACAATTGAAAGAAGGTTCTTTCTTTCAAGAACCACTACATTCAGGTGTTTCATTCCGATCTGGCTTCACATTCTGGCCTCCATCCTCCCACGCTCAGAGCAGATGGAATAGCTCGGCTTCAGCTTGTCAGCTGCTTCAAGGTCGCACGGTGCCGATGGCCTCGAACTGGCGACCTTGTGGATGTTATCTTCAGGCAGACGGAGGCTCTACGCTCTAGACCAGACCTCCTGCCCATTAGTACCCTCCAGACCCCTATTAATACTAATTAATAGGTAGTTAATAGAACTAACTTAGTCTGATCGATTTACAATGATCTAATGAGTCCATATGCACTCTAAAGAGGTGATGGAGGTTTAAGATATCAGATTAAACACACTTTGATCACATTGAGTTTCCTTGAAATCATTCTTAAGATTTATTTTGTCTTCCTTACAGAGAGTCCATCTTTACCATTCAGTACAATGTCCGTTCATTCATGAATGTGAAGACCTGGCCTTGGATGAAGTTGTACTTCAAGATCAAGCCTCTGCTGAAGAGTGCCGAATCAGAGAAGGAGATGGCCAATATGAAGGAAGAGTTTGAGAAAACAAAAGAGGAGCTTGCCAAGTCGGAGGCCAAACGGAAGGAACTGGAGGAAAAAATGGTGTCTCTGATGCAAGAGAAAAATGACTTGCAGCTCCAAGTCCAGTCTGTAAGCATCACTGGGGACAGTACACATTTTCTTCTATTGACCCTCTAACACAGGAATTCAAGCATGGTAGGCAAAATGCCCCTTCGAATATTTGTAGTTGATTAGGCTTTTCCAAAGCCTCATTACTCATTGCATCTCTGAGTATCCAATTGTTCCCTTACCTAGAGGAGACCTCTGCAACTGCTGGCTCCCCCCTCACCCATATTATTATCATTATTATTAACAACAAAAACTTCACAAAGCAGTTTACAGAGAAAAATCAAACAGGTAATGGCTCCCTGTCCCAAAAGGGGGCACAACCTAAAGGATGCAAAACACCAGCAGACAGCCACTAGAAAAGACACTGCTGGGGTGAGGTGGGCCAGTTACTCTCCCCCTGCTAAATAAAAGAGGAGCACCCACTTGAAAAAGTTCCTCTTACCCAATTAGCAAGGGTTATAGGATGCAGCGGTCACCATTTTGGCACTGCTGCGTCAACAGGGGGCGGAAAGGATAGGATCGGACTGTTAGACTGCAATCCTATACACATTTTTCTATAAGCCCTATGGAATACAATGGGAGTTACTTCTGAATATAGACATGCATAGGATTGCACAGTGTTATATGATATATGTTTTTCATATCTAGGAAGCTGATGGCTTGGCAGATGCTGAGGAGAGATGTGACCAGCTGATCAAAACCAAAATCCAGCTGGAAGCAAAAATCAAGGAGCTCACTGAACGAGCAGAAGATGAAGAGGAAATGAATGCTGAATTGACGGCCAAGAAAAGGAAATTGGAAGATGAGTGCTCAGAGCTGAAGAAAGACATTGATGATCTTGAGCTAACACTGGCCAAGGTTGAAAAGGAGAAACATGCCACAGAAAACAAGGTACAGACCACAATGTGCCCAAACCTGCAAGCGATCTAAAGCTCTGAATACTGTATTGCAGTGGTTCTCAAAATTTGAGGGAGTTTTACTCCCTCAGTAAGTACTTACAGGGGAAGGGCAAGGGCAGGGAAGCAAGTCCCAGGATCGTATCCCTAAGGGGAGTGAAAGGGGGGTGCTTTCACTTACTTGAACTCAGTGAGGGCTGCTGGAGGCTGCAGGAGTTGCAGGGAGCCCAGTGCAGCCCTCTGTAGGGCTTCCCAGGCTTGGAATCTTGAAAAGGATTTTCAAGAATCTTGTTTGCAGGAGGTGCATTGCAATCGCTCCATTTCAAGATTCCAAGCCTCAGGGAGCCCTGTGGAACAGAACTGAGCAGAATTGCTTGCATTTCCCCACCCCTTGAAGGGACTGGGGAAGCGTTACATGAACTGGTGGTTCATGACCCACCAGTTTGAGAACCACTGCTGTATTGCATTATCATTGGAGAGTATAATCATAGTTTGAGTCTGTTCTAAAAGGTGAAAAACCTCACAGAAGAGATGGCAGTCTTAGATGAGACCATTGCCAAGCTGACCAAGGAAAAGAAAGCCCTCCAAGAGGCCCATCAGCAGACCTTGGATGACCTGCAGGCAGAGGAGGACAAAGTGAATACTCTGACCAAAGCAAAGACCAAGCTGGAGCAGCAAGTGGATGATGTAAGCAAAACGACATGGGGCAGAGTAGCTCTCAGTTGAAGATTGTGAGTTATGGGGCAAAGTTCTTATGACTTCTGTTTCTTCAGCTTGAAGGGTCCCTGGAGCAAGAGAAGAAGCTTCGCATGGACCTTGAAAGAGCCAAGAGGAAGCTTGAAGGGGATTTGAAATTGGCCCAGGAATCCACAATGGATTTGGAGAATGATAAACAGCAGTTGGATGAAAAGCTGAAGAAGTAAGCATGGTCTCTTGTGGAAGACCTTTCAGGACGTCTTTGTACCACGCAGCTCCCTTAGCTTTTGATTCTGAACTCTTTCCCTTTGTGTTTTGTTGTGAAAAGGAAAGACTTTGAAATCAGCCAGCTCCAAAGCAAAATTGAAGATGAGCAGGCCTTGGGCTCCCAGCTGCAAAAGAAGATCAAGGAGTTACAGGCAAGTTAGACATTGACTTCCTTGTTCCTGGGAGAATTGATTCCTCTGGGAGGGAGATTTGATTTCTGATTGTTTGCATCTCTTTCTAGGCCCGCATTGAGGAACTTGAGGAAGAGATAGAGGCTGAGCGTGCATCTCGGGCCAAAGCAGAGAAGCAGCGGTCCGACCTCTCCAGGGAACTGGAAGAGATCAGTGAGCGACTAGAGGAGGCTGGTGGGGCAACAGCAGCTCAGATTGAGATGAACAAGAAGCGTGAGGCTGAATTCCAGAAGATGCGCCGGGACCTTGAAGAGGCCACCCTGCAGCATGAAGCCACATCAGCCGCCCTCCGCAAGAAGCATGCAGACAGTGCAGCTGAACTGGGGGAACAAATTGATAACCTGCAGCGTGTGAAACAGAAGCTGGAGAAGGAGAAGAGTGAGTTGAAGATGGAGATTGATGACCTGGCTAGCAACATGGAGTCTGTCTCCAAAGCTAAGGTATTGCTCTTCAGTCTATTAGACAAGATTGTAACCCTTATTTCCTCATCTTACATGTGTTTGAGATGTGGTACACACCAGCTAGTTTGAAGAATATTTCACTGTATTTCCTATTGTCCATTTCAGTCAACTCTTGAGAAGTTAGCCCGCTCCTTAGAAGATCAGCTCAGTGAGGTGAAAGCAAAGGAGGAAGAGCATCAACGTACAATTAACGACCTGAGTGCTCAAAGAGCTCGTTTACAGACAGAAGCAGGTAAGACGCACCTCAGTTATACATTCTGTCAATAATTAGATACTGTGTTCATAATGTTTTTATGTTCAAGGGAGGACACCAAGATGCAGTTCTCTTGTTGTCTTGTGTGCTACCTGAGGCATCTGGTGGGCCACTGTGAGATACAGGTAGCTGGACTAGATTGGCCTATGGCTTGACCCAGTAGGGCTGTTGTTTTGTTCTTACTGTACCACAATTTATACAGAGCAAAAGCATCTAGGATTGATAATATACTAATATACTACTACTAATATAATGTGTGATTTTTGTTACTAAAGACGCAGATAAGCTAAATTTCTGTTTCTTCTGAGATCTGCATATGATTTTAATACCTAGATAATACCTAGCTTTCCTTCAGAAATTAGAAACATGAACAATAAAAATATTAGTGTTCAGTACAAGATTTGGCTTACCTATTTTCGTTGTCACTCCACAATTCTGAAAGAGACTTTGGCTGTCATAAGAGAGCCTTTCAGTTTACTGTACAATAACTTCTACAATTAGCTGAACTTCATTTTCTCTAATGGAAGAAGAAAATATTTTTTCACACAGTCCTGAGAAAAGAAGTGCAACAATACAAGTACTACAGGGAAATTATGAAATTTATTTTCTTCTCCATTTGTCTTTGGGGTTTGGCAGCAGTGAGAAATATTGTGAATGATCTCAAACATGATTAATGGTAACTGCAGTTTATATAATATAGGCTCAAATCCTAACCAACTTTCCAGCACTGAACAGCTATGCCATTGGGGCACGTGCTGCATCCTGCAGTTAGGTGGCAGTCACATAGGCCTACTCGAGCTAAGGGAATGTTTGTTTCGTTACCCTGGAGCTGCATTACTCTTACTTTGGTGCTGAAAAGTTGGTTTCCCTAACAGCCCAATCCTACCTAAATCCCCATGTGGTGATGCAGCTGTGTCGGCACAGCTTCTGCTGCAACCCATGGGGGATTTTCGGCTGCTGGAGGTCTCTTTGACCTTGCCCCAGTGTAAGTCTGAGCAACCACTATGGGGCAATTTGGCCCCATGCCAGTTCAGTTACTGGAACAAGTCCGAGTTGATCCATGAAGACAAATCAGACCCAGGAAGGGGGTTTGGTTTCAGTGTGTGCCACGGCCACTGAACCCATCCCCATCCCAGGCCTGATCCACTCATTTTCACCCCATCTCCTCCCTGTTCTGATTACCCACTGCCCCATTTTTCTCCTCCCCCAAACCCTGCAGTGGATTAACCTGCTCCAGCAGCCCTCCCAGCATCCACTGGTGTGTACATGAAGACTGTGGCCTTCCCGCCGGTGCATCTGCTGCTTGCGCTGCTGCAAAGTGCTTTATGATTGTTTTGCGGCAGCCTGCGCTAGTGGAATGCACATTCCACCAATGCTACTCTCCCATAGGATTGGACTGTAAATTTACTATTGTTAAGATTCCCAGTTGTTCTTGAGTAGTATTTCTTCAATCATTTTAACGCTTTTGTATAATATCCTCTTTGTTCTATTACATTCTTCTCAGGCGAATTTGCTCGCCAAGTAGAGGAGAAAGATTCTTTGATTTCTCAACTCACAAGGGGCAAACAAGGCTTTACGCAACAGATTGAAGAACTCAAGCGGCAACTTGAGGAGGAGACAAAGGTGTGCACCGTTTCTAGATGTAGTAGATGTTTTCAGTGTTGGGACTGTAACCTGCATGAATCTGAAAAGGACAAAAGTGTTTGAGAACGTTTTATAAAATAACAACATTGCAGAGATAAGTACATACTGTATAATCAATATTTGGCAAGTAAAACAGAAAATTCTCATATCATTTGGGAAAATCTCCCATATTTCTTCACATAGTGCCTCAAACCAAGCATTTTACAATTAGCCAATTGAAGGCCCTGGCTGAAGGTTTATGATCTAGCAGTCTGATCTTAAGTATCCATGACAGTGGGACAATTCCACTGTTGCAAATGGGCATTTGGCAATGCATGCAGAGTGCCATCAGTGGCCATTGTGGAACCGCTGCTACAAACAAGGGTGGTGTTGGTGAAGCTACTGCCAGGAACAGCCATAAGCTGGTATAGGGGGTAAGTGGGGAGGGGGTGTCTGGGTGTGAAGAGGGGTTGGGCAGGAGAATGTCTGGGTGTGAAGGGGGTTGGGCAGGATGTAGAATGAGGGACAGAGGGATTGCATCCCATGGGATGCAGTATGTGCTTTGTTGGTTCAGCTGTATCACTGGGGGATGGTTTAGTTAGGACAGGGCTGTAAAAGGCTTAACACAGATAAGAAAAGGAAGCCACATGAAGGTAGAGTTTAAAAGATCAGCCGCAAGATTCAGGGAAATGACTAAACGAATCATTTCTTCAGGCCAAGAACGCACTGGCCCACGGCTTGCAGTCTGCTCGCCATGATTGCGACTTGCTCCGGGAGCAGTTTGAGGAGGAGCAGGAAGCCAAGGCTGAGCTCCAACGTGCCATGTCTAAGGCCAACAGTGAGGTCGCCCAGTGGAGAACCAAATACGAGACTGATGCCATTCAGCGCACTGAGGAACTAGAAGAGGCCAAGTATGTGGGGGGAAGTTGGAGACAGCATGTTGTCTTTCTGGTATAAATTAGTTAAGATTCTCTATTGTTATGAATATGTAGTTTTCTAACATTTCACAACACATCTTACACAGAACAACCAGAACAACCTCTTGCATGTTCTGTCGCTACCACTGCATTGCACAGTCTGGTAGGGGGATAGGATTGGGCCATTAATTCTTTGTTCCCATTTTCCAAGCGTTGTATTCAGAAATGAAATGGGCTTGTGTACAACAAGGTCAACTCTATTTAGAACACAGCTATTCAGTGCAATCTTATACATGTTTACTCTGTGACACAGGTGCACGCAGATCTGCCTCGGCTATTTAGCTGTCACAGGTTCGAGAAGACCTCCCATATGCCACGGTGACTTTGTTCCGGGTAAGAGAACAAATGTTCTCTTACCCAGAGAAGATCTCTGCAACTGCCCTCCCCCCCCAGGATGCAGTAGTAACTATTTTGGCATGGGGGGGTTAGTGGATAGGATTGGGCTGTTTGTGTACTAATTTCCTGGCTGTTTGTAAAAACAATAATTCTGTTTCATGGCTAATGGGAATATTGTTTCCTAGCATTCTAATCAGCAACCTAATGTTGTTTCATGTTGTTTGGTCATGAGGTTTAGGATAGTCAAATCAATATTTTTCTATAACCAAAAGTAATGGGCTCCTGAAAGCAATCTACATTTGATCTAGTATTTGAGCCTAATTAAGACCCTGTGCACTCATGCATATTTCATTATGTGATGACAGTATCAAGTGATGACTTGCACATGTGGAACATTAATCACAGATCAAGCATCATAAACAGAATTTTCTTATCACTTGACAATGCAAACAATACTTCTAATGAAAGCAGTTCACACATTCAAAAGTAGATTATCAAGTGATGAGAAATAAAGGTTTCTATTTGTATATGAGCAAAGACTCTAGGATTATACCAACATAGGAAATAAAGCAAATCCTAATTATCTGAATTTTCTGAGTCATCATCACTGAAAATGACCATGCCCAGAGATTTGCCACCTGTCTGACCTACCTGCCAAATTCTAGAACATATGTGCCAATCATTCCTGAGATTAATGAACACTGAAGGTTTCTTCAGTACAATCTCAAAAAGTACTTGGAAAAAGATCCTGACAGAGCCTTAAAAATATTCCCAGCATGACAAATTATGCTGATTGGTCATTTTATTTTAGAGATATTAAGTGCAATATTAAACTGCACCATTTCCTCAAAGCATCACATTAATAAAAATGGACTCTGTAATAACTGGAAGAGAATATAAGCCTCAGCTATGTTCATGATGGGGAAATAGGTTCTTCCTCCCTCCTGTTTCCCTAAGCAGATGCAAGCTATCACCAATATTTTTGGCTTTCCCTCCAGGAAAAAGCTTGCCCAGCGTCTGCAGGATGCTGAGGAACACGTAGAGGCTGTGAATTCGAAATGTGCTTCCCTTGAGAAGACCAAACAGAGGCTGCAGAATGAAGTGGAGGACCTGATGATTGATGTGGAAAGGTCCAATGCAGCCTGCGCAGCTCTAGATAAGAAGCAGAAGAACTTTGATAAGGTACTTTGGGCTATAATAAGAGGCTTTGAGCAAATTCGCCACAGGCCTCAGGTTCAGCGAACTCATGATTGATTCCATGGTTGTCTTTTCCAGATTCTGGCAGAATGGAAACAGAAATTTGAGGAAGCTCAGTCTGAACTGGAGGCTTCTCAGAAGGAGTCTCGCTCTCTCAGCACAGAGCTCTTTAAGATGAAGAATGCCTACGAGGAATCCTTGGATCAGCTGGAAACTCTGAAACGCGAGAACAAGAACCTGCAGCGTAAGTCCATTCTTGTTTCTTTTAGCAAGTGGGTTGAGAACACAATCTACACAACTCTGAGCAGCTGACTGCTTACTTGTATTGCTGAAGCAAATCAGTGATCATGCTTTGCTCCCAGCTGCAAAGATGTATCTTCATACAGCTGCAATGATATATCATCATACAGCCCTTTTCTCCAAAGCTATGCACAAGAATTCATACTCTCCTGAGTGTATCAAAAACTTTTTGGCAGTCAGACTAATTCATCCTGAATTGATGCTCTTGGGTCAGTCAAGGAAAATACACTCCCCCCCATTTCTCTCACCCATGCATACTTCTGTTTCTTCTCATTCACATAAACCTCACTTGTCCTTTCTTTTTCTTTGTCTTGTGTGAATACCAACAGAGGAGATTTCTGACCTGACGGAACAGATTGCTGAGGGAGGAAAGGCTATCCATGAATTGGAAAAAATGAAGAAGCAGATTGAGCAAGAGAAGTCTGAACTCCAGGCTTCTCTAGAGGAAGCTGAGGTACACATATTAATCTTCTTAGTGGAAATAGGGAACATTTCTGTTTCCCTATTCTGTCAATTTCTGTAAAATTTAAAGCACTTTGAAAGTATTCAAAAAAAGAAGTCGAAAGAGCTAATGCTTGCTGTGCTAATGGCTGGAGGAAAGAATGCACAGAATATTCAGTGCTAAGGATAATACCAAATGAATTTTAATCTAACAGAGCAGCATCTAACAATTTTAGTCCTTTATTAACAGTACATAAAAATTATTTTCTTAAGGCCTCACTTGAACATGAAGAAGGCAAGATCCTCCGCATCCAACTGGAGCTGAACCAGGTAAAGTCTGACATTGACAGAAGGATTGCAGAGAAGGATGAGGAAATTGATCAGCTGAAGAGGAATCACCTGAGAGTGGTGGAGTCCATGCAGAGCACACTGGATGCTGAAGTCAGAAGCAGAAATGATGCTCTGAGGATCAAGAAGAAGATGGAGGGGGATCTGAATGAAATGGAGATCCAGTTGAGCCATGCCAATCGCCAAGCTGCTGAGGCTCTAAAGAACCTCAGGAACACACAAGGGCAGCTCAAGGTATGTACAGGAAAAAATTCAAGCAACTAGTAGAGAAGATCAGAACTGTTGTGGTGCAAGGGACTTTCAGCCTCATGATTTGTTTTATAGGATACACAACTCCATTTGGATGATGCTCTGAGAAGCCAGGAAGATCTGAAGGAACAAGTGGCCATGGTTGAGCGCAGAGCTAACCTGATGCAGGCTGAGATTGAGGAGCTCCGGGCTGCTCTGGAACAGACAGAGAGGGGCAGGAAAATGGCTGAACAAGAGCTGCTGGATGCCAGTGAACGTGTGCAACTCCTCCACACACAGGTCAGCCACTATCATGCAATGTATTCAATCAATCCCTAGTAGTAATAAAGGGCAGACATTTTTCTATGGATACTGTGTCCTGTGCATTTTCTTTGAGACTCTGAACTCTTATTGAAGGAAATAAAGTTAGATATCCTTGAAACTGTTTGAGGTAAAACTTCATTCCTTTAAATGTTCACCTTCGCTCTTGAGAAAATACTACTATTTTCCACCCTTTAAAAATATTTATCTGGCTTAATATAATTGAATAATTTAAGTAATCCTTTTCGATTTAAGAGATTACACCAAAAACTCAAAATCTTTTTGTTTCCAAACAGAACACCAGCTTGATCAACACCAAGAAGAAGCTGGAAACCGATATTGCTCAGATGCAGGGTGAAGTGGAAGAGACCATTCAAGAAGCACGCAATGCAGAAGAAAAGGCCAAGAAGGCCATCACTGATGTAAGTTGGATGGCATTTCCACTTTAACTGTGGGCCTGCGTACACCTAATATGGCTAGCTTTTTGAACTGGATTGGCCCCTTTATTAATAGGCAGCCATGATGGCAGAGGAACTTAAAAAGGAGCAGGACACCAGTGCCCACCTGGAGAGGATGAAGAAGAATCTGGAACAGACTGTGAAGGATCTGCAGCACCGTCTGGATGAGGCAGAGCAGCTGGCAATGAAGGGCGGCAAGAAGCAGCTCCAGAAACTGGAGCAGAGGGTAGGAGTCCCTCATATACGGGATGGTCTTTTTACACTTTAAATGTAAAAGGTGCGCCTGAATGCTTATTCCCCTCTTTGTTTCCTTAGGTGCGTGAGTTGGAAAGTGAAGTTGAGAATGAGCAGAAGCGCAGTGCCGATGCCATCAAGGGTGTGCGCAAATATGAGAGGCGAGTGAAGGAGCTGACCTACCAGGTAAGGGTTTTAAATTTCTGCCTGTGATAAATGACACTATTGAGCCATCAAACTGGGAATTGCTTACAGTGGGGAAATGGAACAAACTATTATTTAAATCATCATGATGCTCGTGTACTGATTGATATATTTATATCCTGCCCTTTCCTGACAGTTGATTATAGTTTTATACCACTGAAAATACTGTTTTGCCCTGAAGGTTTGGTATCTAAATTCCATTAAACCTATCCATTTCTTTTTCAGCACAATCAAGCCAACACCCTTAATACCTAACCCATCCACTCTGCGTTGCAAATACGCAATGTCACCACCATTCCTATGCAATAATAACCACAGTCATTCCCAACCAAAACTACCCCAACTCACAATCCCTCCTCCAAACACAAATTCATTTCCTCCAATCAAGTTATTTTAACCTCCCTTGGTCGCAGCATGTCTTTTCCCTAAGCGCCTGTTCGGCCAGTGCAAATTCCTTGCACCGGCTGAAGAGTGTCTCAAATGTGCTGTAAAGCACTTTCGTGCCACTCTTCTGGGTGCTAGGCTGGCACACAGACGTGTGTTGGTCTCCCAATGCTGACGTGGGCCCCAGGGATGGGTGAGTTTGTGTCAGTTGAGCTCAACTGGTGCAGGGGTCTGAGGGTGTGTGTGGAGGGTGGGGAGGAGGCAGTAGGGGAATGTTTCAGGGTGTGAGGTGGATGGGTGGCAGGTGTTCCTGGGGTAGGCAGGGAGTAGGAGGCAGGGCCAGGCTATGGCACTTATACCGGATCCTTGCCCTGTTCCCGGGCGGACCAGGGCAGTCCCGGGCTGCTCAGATTAGTGCCGCTGATTTTGGTGGTGTAGATCCAAGTGGACCCATTGGGGCTGCTGCAGTTTTCCCTGGGGTAAGAGGAAATATTTCCCCTTGCCTCAGATCGAGCCTCAGACAGCCCAAAACATGCACTGGATACTTGCGCTTGCAAGGTCCGCTGACCTGCCTATTCCAGTGCAAGTTAGGATTGGGGTGTAAAAGAATTATTTCAGAAAATTTGCCCTGCGGAAAATGTTTTAAATCATAGAAATTTAATTTCTTCCCCCATTGTTCAAACTTCGCACAGTCTGAGGAAGATAGGAAGAATGTTCTGAGACTTCAGGATCTGGTGGACAAACTGCAAATGAAAGTGAAGGCATACAAGAGACAATCTGAAGAAGCTGTAAGTACTGCTCTGAAGATTCGTAGGGCAATTGTTACATTTCAAATAAATTGGGTTAATAAGCCTGGGAGCTAATGTCTTGAGTAGGGAAAGGACAGGGAGAATAAAACAAAAGTTTTAAGACGAAAATATTAAATTCAGCCATAATGACGTGAGCAGACCAATACTGTGTTATTGGAAAGGTACTATATCATGTACAGTCCAATTCTATGTGGCGTGACTGCCACTGGAACCAGCATTCCACTGGCAGAATGTGCTTTTCAGCATTGTGAACATCGTGGCCATGTGCTTCTGCTCCATAAACCCACATACGGTGGTGGCAAGGAGAGGCCCTGCCAGCTTTGATAAGTTGATGGAGTGGGCAGAATGGGTTGGGATGACAGGAGACTTGGCACAGAATGGGGAAGGGACAGGAGTGTATCAGAGGTGAGGGGGACCCACAGCATGAGCAATGTGTGCTGGATGCTATCCCCGTTGGAACAAGCCAATATGACCCTTTTTTTCCCTTGGGCTTGTGCTAGTTTGAGGAGATTGAGGGCCCAATCCTATCCAATTTTCCAGGATTGGTGTAGCCATGCCAATGGGGCATGCACTGCATCCTGTGGTGGGGAGGCAGTCACAGAGGCCTCCTCAAGGTATAGGAACATTTGTTCCCTTACCTCAGGGCTGCATTTCGGTTGCACCAGTGCTGAAAAGTTGGATAGGATTGGGCCCTTTTGGGGGCTTATGGAAGGGTAAGGGGAAATTGTCCCTGATTGTCCCCATCACTGCCGCCACCACCGCATGCAGGGAAGCCTGTTTTGGTGCGGCTATATGCTATGGTGGGTGGAAATATGGGACTGGGCTGCAAGTGTTGTGAGAAGTAAGGTTGGAATGTACATTTACACAGAATACAAGACTGAGTATATTCAGATTTTTGATGGGCAGTTCCCATTTCATGGCTGCAGCCAATTGCTGTTGAATATAGATTAAGTTTCCTACATGTTTCTTTTCTTAGACTTCTGAGCCTTTACAGAAATGTTAGAGACAGGAAATCAATAGCTGGACTTTTCCCCAACATGAAGACCCAGTGATAGGAAAAAATAGAGTCGTTAAAGGCTCAAGAGCCTTACCAAAAAAACAACGTCACTCCATTTTAGTTTTGGATAAGTATCCTTACATGATAAAGTAGCATTGATATATTTTCCCTTTTTCTATTGTAATAAGCGCATCTCATTTCATTACATAGTATTGTTGCTTTGCTCTTGACCTCTCCAAAACCAATCCTTCCCAGTTCAGAGCTTCATGTTGTTTGTCAAATATTTTTATTCCTTTAGTCACTCTCTGTTCCCTTTTGAGTATATAAGGGCAAAAACCAGAGCTCCAGAAGTGCTTAAAACTGAGTACTATATTTTTATGAAAACCAGCCTGATCTCTTTAAAGACTAAAGAATGGTATCAACTTAAATTAATACTTCTGTTTAAGAACTACTGAATTATGGATCAGGCTGCAGAAATAATCTAATATGGGCATATGGGTATATTCTTCATTTTTTGATCATGTGGCAAATGCTTACTTATAAACCCATTGTCACCTAGTTGCTTTGTAGTCTTACATAAAAGCTATCATCACACATGATATTTAAAGATTTTGCATATTCAAATATTGCTGACTAGAATGTTCCTTGAAAGGCTCACAAGATAAATGCAGTTCTACACGCAACTACATAAAAATTACTATCAACTGGCTTTATAATCCATTTTAAACAGAATTTGAAACTTTTTGAAAAATTGCGAATGGCAAAATTGGCATTGGTTTTATTACTTAAACTGAGTAAGAGAGACACAAGATCTCTATCCTCATTTTAACACCTCTCCATACATCATCATGGTATGTTCGTAATGAAACAAAACCGAGCTTTAAAAATATTTTCGTTCTAACAACACCCTCTATTTTTGCAGGAGGAACAATCCAACCTCAACCTCTCCAAATTCCGCAAGATTCAACATGAGCTGGAAGAGGCTGAAGAGCGGGCTGACATTGCAGAATCCCAGGTCAACAAGCTGCGGGTGAAGTCCCGTGATGCTGGAAAAGTGATTAAAAGTGAAGAGTAAACACACCTAGGTGTTCCCAGGTGACTGAAGAAAGGCACAAAATGTGCAGCTCTTGGTCACTTTGGTTTGTAATTATTGTTTATTCTGTCTTCAGTGTCTAGAAAATAAAGATTGTAGCAACCTTCGCATACATAAACATGTGTGATCTTTTAGTACACCTGCCTCCACCTCCTCTCACTCACACACAAGTTTCACACCCACACAGAACACCCTCTTACACCCTTTCACACACACCCCAGAGAGAAATTGCCTCACACTCTTTCTTACACATGAGTGTGCACATGCAAACAAGAATTATACAACCTCTCACTCATGCACAACTTTCCCTTTCCAGCTCAATCACTCTTTTTGGCACTTCCCAACTCCAGTTTTGCTCTGCCAGCCCAACCCTGAGCTGCCCAGAGCACATGGCATGTGCCATGGTGCCAAAGTGCCTGCCACAGCATCCAATGTGCCCCAGGCAGCCACTGTGGCTTCCTTGGGAGTAGTGGACTTTTGTCCCTTCCCCCAAAGGAAATAGCCCCGCAATGGGGCTACTTGATTCTGTGGCGGCTCCAGAGCCACCACAAGGAGTCCTGCATTGGGCCTCATGGCCCTACATGGGGCTCAGGATCTGGTGAAGCTGAGCTCCACTAGTCCCTCTCCCTCCCCCGCCACATCTCCCTGCCCTCTGCCTGCCCTCCATCTCCTGCCCTGGAACGCCTCCCCCCATGCCCCCACTCACCTTTCGGTTGCCCAGAGCCAGAGCTAGCCTGTGAGTGCATGTTTGCAACAGTGCACATTGGTGGTGAGCCGGCACACACTGTTCAGGATCGGGCCCTGAATCTTTTAACCAAGCCCCTTAAGATATACTGCAGGGTAAGGTAATGCAATGCTGTCCTAAGCTAGCTAGGCTCTTGGCCAGCGTGTGGCAGATGGGCAGAGCACAGGGCTCAGTGTCTGGCACCCACCCACCCCCCTGCTCCCGTATTCACCTGAACTGAAACTGGAATAGAAGATAACAGTGCCACCACCCAAGACTAGAAAAAAAAATCCAAACAGAAGAAGGCTGCATTGGAGAAACCTCCCTCCCAATACGGCAGAGAACCCCAAAATCCTGGGCTTAAACACTTGCCAGGAGCAGAGGCAGATGGTCTGGGAAGCCAGGGCAACCAGCTTCCTCCTGAGTGAACTGAGACCAGGCATCTGGATCCATAAAATAAAAAGGGGTTAAAAAAAATAAAACAACCAAAAAAAAAGAATGGTAATAAAAGGCAAGCAAACAAGACACTTTTGGAAATAAAGCAACAGCAATGGAATAACCAGATGAAAGGACTGGGGTAAGGGTTGGCATGGCGATGAAAAGGCAAATAAAAAACAAATTATAAAACTAACAGGTATTTTTGGGCACTTTCCCCATTCTATATACTGTAATCAGTGCAGGACATCAATTCTTATGCCCCATCAGACTGGAGAGTGGGGTAGGCAATGCATGTGATGCTCAGGATGAGAAACCAGGGCACTATAGAGTTTTCATTCTGAGCCAGCAAAGAGGCTGAAGAGGGGGCCATGAACTGCTGTAGCCAGAACACATGCAGCGAGGTGGAGGTGCTCTCTCTCTCTCTCTCTCTCTCTCTCTCTCTCTCTCACACACACACACACACACACACACACACACACACACACACACACCCACCTTTAGAAATTTGGAGCCCTTGGCTCTTTTAATTTACAACACAATTTACAAGGAGGGGGGAAAGGACTCTCCTGAGCCCACTCCCAACCCCTGTGCCACCTTCCCTGCCCTGTTTCACTCCCTTCCTGCCCTCCCCCGCCCCAGAATGCCACCATGCCACTCAGCAGTGAACCTATCACCACTGGCTCCCAGGGCCTCTCCAACCAGTGCAAAGGCACAGCACCTGCCTACACTGGCCTCTGTGCCAGCGCCTGCCCCTGCTCAGCCAACACGACATGCATTATGGCACTTTTGCAATGGCCGTTCCCAGAGCAACATGCTGGAGACAGGTGCTGTGTCCCTGGCGGTTTGTGCTCTTAGACTATTTTTTCTATCAGAGGAAGTTGTAGACAAAATATTTTGCAAGGAAAAGGAAAAGCAGTTTGTAAATATGAATGTATTAAGCAAATAAATTAGACACATTTTTCGGTTGCATTTGCCAGTGTCAGCAGGGATTGTAAACCAGATAGAAAATGGTGGCTTCATTTCTTTTTTTAATGTTCCAGTTTTAGATTTTCTGTTTAAACAGAGATCCAGCATTCAACAGGTAGTCCATTTTGAGTCCCCTGGATTGAATGAGTCAGTAATAAAAATGCCATAAGTTATAAAAGAGTGACCTAGATTTAATCAAGCACAAGGCAGAACCAATCAATAAAGGTCCAATCCTAGCCAACTTTCCAGCACTGATGCAGGCATTCCAACAGGGCATGTGTTGCATCCTGTGGGGAGGGGGCAGTCACAGAGGACTCCTCAAGGTAAGGGAACACTTGTTCTCTTACCTTGAGGTTGCATTGCTGCTCCATTGGCACTGGAAAATTGGATAGGATTTGGTCCTAAGTATACCAGAAGAAATCAAATAATTCCTGACACAAATGTAAAGTAAAGCTGTATGTAGGTTATCCTCACCAAAGAACTATTTAAAAGGGAGATGGTACTTATAGGCTCAATGTTTAGATATGGTCCCTCAAAATCATACTTCAACTATCTATTTCTGACACCTGCGGTGTCAGAAATAGGGCTAAGAGAGGGAGACTCCTGCAGTTATCCAGAATACAAAATAAAACATAGCACCCTCTGAAGACATCCCCTCTGTGTATGTGAGATTCATCTTAAGTAATAATCCAATGGAAATATTTCTGGAGCCTGCGTCAATGGTTACTGGAATGCCAAATCTAGTTATTTCGCTGCGTTCTGCCATAAAGCAATTGCTTAACAGTGATTCTCTATACCTGAAAAATACCTTTTTTGTAGCAGGGATTCAAGAAGATGTGGCACTATAAATGCTTATAAAACCCTTGTTGTGTAATACTCTCACAAGGTGTTGGCTGCCACTTGTGGTAGCTTCAACTGTCTTTGATGGCAAGTAAGAAATAAGAAGCAAGTGATGCTTTTCTTATCCATTACTTAACAAAGCTCATAGGTACTATTGTATCTTTGCAGGTGCAGGTATATCCACTAATACATTATGGAAATAGACACAACACAAAAGTAATGGGTAATTTGCCAGGAAGATATAAACCTTGCTTTCCTGCTAGCTTTTCTCTTCTAATACACACCCAGGCACTAAATACAGACCACACATGCCCTCTAGAGGCTTGATATGGAACATACAGTATTCTATGATGACCGTAGTTTGCAATTCTAGTTGGCTGTAGAATTACAAGTAGAGACGTGCAACTAAGGTTGATCAAAACTATCCAGATTCCTCCTTCTGCTCTTCCTACTTCTTCTTCAGACCACACTCTCTCCTTCACTAGTTTCCTTGGGACTCCCATTTCCATTGCTGCACTGCCTTCTTGAGCTCTTACTTCTTTTTCACGAAACCCACAACTTTGTCTGCCTCACTCAGCCCCTCCATTCATAGTTCTTAGCTTGGGCCATACCCAAAGTAGCACAAAATTCTGCCCCCACATCATGTACCCTGTACCATTACACACAACTGAACACTCCCCAGCATTGCAAATACTGTCCATCTTGTCCCTGCCCCCCCCCATCATTGTGTGTCATAGTGCTCTCTATATTTCTTCTGGAAAACAGAAAAAAAAAAAGCCCACAAAAACTTTACCCGCATGGTTTAGGGTGGGGGATTCAATAAGGCTAAGGGCATTTATTTTTCTATGTGCAATTCTTGTGTGGGTTTTATTCCATGTGGGCTTTTTTCATAGGACCATTTCTTCCTCCATTCCTCCTGACACCACATATCTCCATCTTCCTTCTTCTGTATCTTCTTATCCTTCCCACTTCCCAGATTTTCAAATCTGGGAAGTGGGATGGAAAGGAAATGTGTGGAGAGGAAGGAAGGTGCTGACCTACAGTGTCTCTCTGGAGACACTATGGCCACTGCCTCCCTCTCCCTCCATACACTTCCTGCAAGAAGAAAAGGGAGGAAGAACTGTCAACTGGGCCTGGCTGCTCACTCTGTCTCAGCCAGACTGGGACAGCCGCATGAGTGGGAACAGCCACATGATCCTGATCTAAGAGGAACTTCTCTTCTAGCCTACGTACCACAACTGCTGGCTTGCAGCAGTAGTACTGAAGGAAGAGGTCTGTTGCCACTGCTCCAATTCTTCTCTTTCCTGAACACAGTGAGTGAGAAAAGGATTGAAGTACACGTTGAAGTAGTGGCGTGGGCAGTGGCTGGAAGGAAATGGCAGGCAGATGTAGGGTGCACCCTCCAATTTGCTGAGCCCCCCCCCCAAACTGCCACTCAAAGCCACCTTACAAGGCCTCATGGCTGAGTCAGATCTACCACCAAGAACAGCAATAGGGTGAGTGGAATAGTACTTTTTCCCCTCAGTGATGCTAAGGGTAAACACGCTAACCTGCTTTCACCATTCTCAGTGGCCAAGAATGAAAAGGAGAGGCAGACAGGTGCTCTTTTGCCCCAGCAGTGGCCAAGCATCCAATGAATGGATGGCACAAATGAAAGGATGACACACAGCAGTCATCTGGACAGCCAATTATCCTCTGAGAAACAATTGGAGGAAAGGACTGTGGTGAAGAAGAATAGTGACGGAGGCAGGGAAGAACCACCTATATACTCTTATATAGCCCTTTCAGTATGTATGGAGCTAGCTTCAGGGTTATAAGCTTTATTATGTACAGTTCATGGTTAAAAGCTTTATTAAATACAGTATTGTGATTAGGAGAGAAATTCTTCAGTTGAATGTGTTCTGTTCCTTTTGACCTGGAAGCATATGACTACTTAGGGATCACGAACAATGAAGTGGAAAATAAAATGCTCACAAAAATCCCATTATCTCCATTTATTGTCTGTCTACATATCTCGAAAGAAATAAGCTATTCATTCTCCTACTATGTGCTGTATTGGTCATGACATATAAAAAAAGATTAGAATTCAAAAAGGACATTGTTTTGAGGGATCAAAGAAGGGCAAAGAGAATTATTAAGCTGTGTGTAGAAAATCTGTCAGAAAGATAGGAAACTTTGAGTTTATTCGAGCTGTATAAAATAATGTACATCTTAGAAAAGGCATTTGCTTTAGACGGGTATAAAAGCACATTCGATTAAGTCTGAACCAGCAAATTCCAAATAGGTCACAGGGTGACCGCAGCTCACAGACATGAGATGTCATACAATAATTTCTACAAATATCAGAAATAGGAACAGCAAAAATATCTAACAAAATGTATGGTCAAAGAGCAAGCAAATAGTTTGCGATGCCTAGAGGAAGAAAATCTCCCTTGAATTAGTCCAACCATCCAGAGTGAGAAAGTATTTGAGTTCTGTTCCCCACATGATGCACATACTGTGTGGCTCTGTAATTTTTGTAAATAATAATAATAATAATACAGGTATTTATATACCGCCTTTCTTGGTCTTTATTCAAGACTTCATTCAAGGCGGTTTACACAGGCAGGCTATTTAAATCCCCATAGGTATTTTTACAATTGAAAGAAGGTTCTATCTTCCAAGAACCACAACATTCAGATGTTTCTTTCTGATCTGGTTTCACATTCTGGCCTCCATCCTCCCACGCTCAGAGCAGATGGAATAACTCAGCTTGTCAGCTGCTTCAAGGTCGCACGGTGCCGGTGGCCTCAAACTGGCGACCTGCGGATGTTATCTTCAGGCAAATGGAGGCTCTACCCTCTAGACCAGACCTCCTGCCCAGTAAAGTGTGTTTGTTAACCAACACACTGCAAGATATTCTGAAATGATATTCTGCTTTGCAGGCTAATGATGTACAAGATGTACTGCTTATGGCCCAATCTTATGAAGGGCTATGGCAGCAGATCTTGTGCTCCCCTGCCATAGGTCCTGTTGCAGCAGTGCAAAAGCCATGCCACTATTGCACGCGATGAAGCTGCTGGCAGAAGTGGTTGGCAGCTCTATATGTGTTCCAGATTTGCCCAGATGCTCTGCCACCCCAGGCTAGATGTTGGAGGGGATGGTTTGTGGGTAGTTTTGAGTGGGGAGGGGGAGGGCAGGTGTCAGGGAATGGGCTGGAGGGGGTGGATGTCAGCGGCAAAGGGTCAGCCTGCTTTGCCCCCTTCCTCCCCTCAGATTTACATCAGCAAAATAGCTGGCGTAGGTCTGAGGAGACACACAGGCAATCAGATGGCCTACAGAGAGGTGTGTAAAACAGATTTTTATCTACCTCTTGGTAAAAGAGGTAAAAACCTACCTACACCCCCATAGGATGCAGTTAGTACTCTGTCAGCACAGCTGCATATTAGATGAAAGGATTGGGCTGTCAGTCAGACTTCCTGAAGTCAGGGCCACTGAAAGCTGGCATTGGGCTTGGGACAAGATGATTGATTGGGCCCCCCTTCCTAAATTTTTCTACAAACTAGGTGTTAACTAAAGTTTTTCATTGACAGTTTTACCTTAGCAGGAGCAAGATTGAAACTAAATGAAAATATTTGTCAGAAAGGGATAGTTTCCTTACTCTGAGCAGTGCTACCATGTTTCTTTTCTTCTGCCTCATCAAAGTTCTCCTCATTTGCTTTTACTTCTTATAATAATGCATGGGCATCCAGCGACTGGCCTTCACTAACTCCCTCATTACTATGTGATTTTGAAACAAAGCCCAGGTGAAATAAACTTGCCTGGCCTTTTTTGATTTTTCATTTTTTGGGGGTCTTTTTTCTTTTCTGTGCTCTGAACCTATATTTATACTCCATACTGTTAATTTCACCTTCAAGCAATGCCAAAATGCATGTAGACTTGATCCAAGGCCGCGTGTTCTGGACACACACTAAACTCGAAGACGGGGTGGAAATGACTATTGGGGTCTGTGAATTCTGTGACCTGTACTGAGTGACCTACTACCAGGGCCTAATATTTCTGGGCTGAAGTGTTAAGTTTCACTTTCCCAGGTTTGAATTGTACTAATTGTACTAATTGAATTGTACTAATGTTGCTGCTTATGGAGAAGACCTGGGCTGCGTTTCCACTACAGCTTTGATTCACTTTCAACGCACTTCTATTCACTCAAAGCATTCGGGTGGATGGGATGGGATGGAACTGTAGTTTCTTAAGTAATCTGAGAGCTGCTAGATTTACCCTTAACAAACTAGAGGCTTCAGAATGCATTAGGCATTGAATGTGAATTAAAGTTGTGGTGGTAATGCAGTCCGGGATAGGCTGAGATTGAGGTACCCAAATTTATTTTGTAATGAATTTGTTTTGTACTATATGTTTTGTCATAGCCTGGGTCCCCTGGAAGCCCTGGCCCTGCCCCTGGGGATTCTCCCCCCCCCCTGTCCACCTCCCCTTAGGCCTGCCTGAAGACATATATCTTTAATTCATAACACACTTTTCTGTGTATGTCCATTTTTCTTTCGCTTGCTATTCTTTTTAATGATGAGAACTGTTGAAACTTTCTGCCTCAGAGGAGCTTACTACTTAGGATGAGAGCAGCAACAGTATGTCTCAGGTACCCCCCCTACACAGCTGATTTTCTAGAGATTTCTTTTCTAGTAGATATTACTACAAAAAGTACTGAAAGATGTTTATGCTGCTGATATTAACAAGTCAGAAAATCAGGGCATTATGGCAACCATTCCAAACCCACTTCGATGTCAATCGAGGTACTTGTGTCTCAGATTTCCATCATGTCTTGCATCAAAACAACTGTATATTTAACAATTTTTTCACCTTGTCCCATTTTTCTAAAAAAACCACTCTGACGAGGAAAAAACTGTTTAAGTAGTCATAAGTCTAAAAACCCAACATAGAGTAGAATCGCAGACAAAACACATATCCATCAATACATTTGTAGCTTTACTTGATGCAAAAAAAATTGATAAAATTGACTGTGAACTGGTGTACAAGCGAACCCTGTCAATCTGACTTGGCAATCAGATTTCCTGAGTAAAAACCTTTGCTCAAAATTGAGATGTGTATCTGAAAAATTGATTTTTTTTTCTCCAGTGGATTTCACACTTGCAAAACCAAAATCTTAAGCATTTTGTTAGAACTGCCTTGGTATGAATATAGTCCAGGGGCAGCACATTCTGAAATGCTGCCTGATGCCAGCTTGGGTCCGCCACACCTGAGCTAACCCCCCCCCCCCCCGCAAAGCTTACTGGGTTTCAAGGCAGCACACAAGATGTGTGGTAAGAATAAGAATGATTTACTTCATGTTTGAGTGAACACATTTGAGTGAAAGCAGAATTTATTTATTTTCCACATGTGTATACCACCATTCCTCCAAGGTGCTCAGGGTGGCGTATAGGTCCCTCCTTTTGTCCTCACAACAACCCTGTGAAGTAGGTGAAGCTGAGAGTGACTGACCCAAGGTCACCCAGGGGTTCTGAATGGGGATCTGAATCTGGATCTTCCAGGTCTAAGTCCAACTACCGAACAAACACTATCCTGGCACCTGCTCCAGTGTGAAAATTATTTTGAATTGAGGGAGGGACGTGGCAGCGGCAGCAAACTTGGAGTGAAAGTCATCCCAAATCTACTGTCCCTCAGGTCTCTCACAGTCTGCTGCTGATGCAGCAGCTTCTAGTCACTGCATGGACAGGCCAGCCCTGATGTAGCTGCAACTGTTTATGAAACCACTACTGTTGAGCATCTCACTCACTTGCCTGCACAGGATATTTTATACCTAGAACAGTGTTTCTCAACATTTGTCCTCCGCTGTACCACTTCATATGGTTCACCTATTCGAAATACCATCAGAAGTATCTGGCGATGACATAATTGCCAATTACTTCTGGGTTGGGAGACCAGATGCTACGCAACAAACACCAGTAAGAGCGCAGTCCTGTCTTGGATTGGAGGCTTGCACTGTATCCAATGCAAAATAGGGCTGCAAAGTGGCTCAGCCGAAGGTAAGGGAAAACGCTTCCTCTAATCCCCGGGTAAGCCACTGCAGTCCCTGTGGGTCTCCTTGGACTTGTGCCACCACCTGAGCTGGCACAAATCTGAGGAGAGTGAAGCAGCTTGAAGCCACTCCGCGCTGCTTGGTTATGAGGATCTGGCATAACAGCCAGATTCTAGCCTCACCTCCTGCTCCCTGCCTGCCCACCTCCGGGACCGCCCTCCACCCGCCCCGAAAGGCCTTCCTCCGGCCTCCGCCTTCCACAGAGCCTTGACACAAGGCTCGCTCCCTCTGTCAACACGGAGGCTGAATTCGTGCCTCCGTTTGTCATTTGTCAGAATTCAGCCTCCGTGTGCTGGCCCAGCTGACTCTCGAGGAATGTGCCTTACACATCTTTGTGACCCTCCTGGGCTGGTGCAAGGGACTTGCGCCAGCCCAAGGGTGAGTCAGAATTGTGCCCTTAGAGGCTCAGGATAGATGGGGGGGGGGCCTTTTCAAGCACAGAAAAGCATGCTTTGGAGCCTCCTACAGCTGTTTGTTGTCCTATAGCTGTTGTTGTTGTGCCGTGTTCCTGGTCTCGCTACTGGGCAGCAGGTATCCAGGGGTCCCTCAAGTATCACCAGACACCACCTCAAGTACCACCAGTGGTAACTGTGTGATTGGTTGAGAAACAATGATCTAGCATTCCTGTCAATTAATTACCTGATAAGCCTTTTGTTCAGACAATCTCCAGCATGGAGATTTTACTTCCTGAGGTAATTTATTCTGTTGCTGAACTCTTTCATAGCTAACACATATTTCTTACTTATATCTACCTCCAGGTAGTTCTCACACAACTAGACTCAAGAATGTTGTGGCTTTAATCAAGTTATCACCATGGGTTCCTCACCTCACCACACTGTATCTTCCTACCCCTGACTTCAAGACTGTACCCTGGGACCTGGCAGACTTTCAGACCTCCTTACTTGTAAAGGGGATGCTTCTCCCCTCTTTTCTAACCTCTCCTCAGTTTCCATCCTCCTCAGCTTCCATCTCGCACTCCGTTCTGTCAGCAATCACCCCCTATTTAGCATGGTTGTCATTTGGACTGGTCCTGCTCATGCTGTTTCAGTGCTGTGTGAGAGTTCAGCCACTGCATAACAAGGTTCAGAAAGGGTCTGCTCACAGGACACGATGCAAGTTGCTCTTGCACAGTGCTGAAGAAATTGATATGAGAAATCTTTAAGAAGCAATTTAACCTTGAGGAAATGAAGAGATTGAACTGACAGCTGGTGGTAATAGAGAGGGAGTAACATTTGTCAGTTGAAGAATGCGACTGCTGATTCCACTGAAGTTGTGCAATTGGCCGAGAAGCTTCAACCCAGGAATTCACATCTCTCAAACACCTGAGGGTCAACAGCAACCCAGTCGGACACAGTAATTTCCTGATGTACAAACAAAGTGCCGTTGCGTACTTCAAAGATTCATTGCCCTTGCTTTCGCTTTACATTTGTGCAAGTTCATTGGCTGAAGTGGGAAACGATCTTCCTGAAATAAGTGAGCGTAAAATTATTTGGAAAGTGTGTGTTGTGTTGGCAGCCTTCAGTCTCGAAAAGACTATGGTATCGCGCTCTAAAAGGTGGTTCTGGAACAGCGTCTAGTGTGGCTGAAAAGGCCAATTTGGGAGTGACAACCCTTCCACACTGGGAGCAAGTGCAGTCTGTCCCTGGTCTGTCTCCCTGGCTATGGGCCTTCCTTCTTTGCCTCTTAGCCTCAGACTGTTGGCCAAGTGTCTCTTCAAACTGGGAAAGGCCATGCTGCACAGCCTGCCTCCAAGCGGGCCGCTCAGAGGCCAGGGTTTCCCACTTGTTGAGGTCTACTCCTAAGGCCTTCAGATCCCTCTTGCAGATGTCCTTGTATTGCAGCTACAGTGGTCTACCTGTGGGGCGATTTCCTTGCACGAGTTCTCCATAAAGGAGATCCTTTGGGATCCGGCCATCATCCATTCTCACGACATGACCGAGCCAACGCAGGCCTCTCTGTTTAAGCAGTGTGTACATGCTGGGGATTCCAGCATGTTCCAGGACTGTGTTGTTTGGAACTTTGTCCTGCCAGGTGATACCGAGAATGCGTCGGAGGCAGCGCATGTGGAAAGCATTCAGTTTCCTCTCCTGTTGTGAGTGAAGAGTCCATGACTCGCTGCAGTACAGAAGTGTACTCAGGACGCAAGCTCTGTAGACCTGGATCTTGGTATGTTCCGTCAGCTTCTTGTTGGACCAGACTCTCTTTGTGAGTCTGGAAAACGTGGTAGCTGCTTTACCGATGCGTTTGTTTAGCTCGGTATCGAGAGAAAGAGTGTCGGAGATCGTTGAGCCAAGGTACACAAAGTCATGGACAACCTCCAGTTCATGTGCAGAGATTATAATGCAGGGAGGTGAGTCCACATCCTGAACCATGACCTGTGTTTTCTTCAGGCTGATCGTCAGTCCAAAATCTTGGCAGGCCTTGCTAAAATGATCCATGAGCTGCTGGAGATCTTTGGCAGAGTGGGGAGTGACAGCTGCAGTGACTCCACAGTTGGAAAGTATGCTGATTTATATCAGTGATCATTTGTTATTTTTTATCATCCATCACTGTGGGAAAGTATGCACCTGTAATCACACACAGAGCTGCATCTGGGCGGATACATGGTCTATATTTTTCAAATGGCTCCAAATGCCATTATTAGCTGGGATTATGAACATATCTCAAGGTGCTTATTAGGATCTAAGGAGGAATGCCTTTTAGTTTAGGTCAGGGATGTCAAACCCATTTCATACAGAGGGCCAAAGTTAGCATTCATGGTACCTGCAGAGGGCCGGAAGTGACGTCTTTAAGCAGAAAGTGACATCATTAAGCAGCTAATGGCCAGAAATAAGCACTTTGTTCACCCATAGAAACTCATTAGCTGCAAATGACAGAAGAGAAAATGTGCCAATCTTGTTCATATTTTCAAGATATGAGAGATCCTGACTATCAAGGTAGGAGAACCCAATTATAATGAGGGCCAGATAAATTGCTTCCAGGGGCTACATTTGGCCATCTTATGTTTGACACCCCTGGTTGAGGTTATTCATTATTTATCTCAATTTTGAGTTGGCATATAATATAAATTAAAGCTGGATTTTTACACAAAATTTCCCTGAACTAATTACCCATTTGTTGCTTGCTCATGTCATGATTCATAGCACTGTGCAAATCCCCCCCCCATTAAGATTTTACCGCAAACCTTGAGCATTCTGTGGCATCTCTCAGAGCTGGCAGAGGGTGACATAACATGCACGGGAGAAGAGGAAAAGCAATCTGGCCAGCTGACTCCTTGTAACCTTCAGCTAATCATGTCTCTCCCTAATTAACAGAAAGAGCATGTGAGATCAGGGCTTCAACACATTTGCAACTAAAGAATAAATGATTAATTCACCAAAAATAGAGAGCTAGAATGCTGTGTTGGCAGATGGATATGTATAAAGAGTCCAAGGAGCCCAAGGCTCCTTGATTCTTCGCTCAGCAACTCAAGGTAAGTCACAATCCCGTGCTGAGTTCTCATAAAAACTGGACTCTTGCCATTACTTAAGGCTATAGATGTCCCCTGCCACTTCCTTATTACAGTACTATGTATATATGGATTCGTGTTGGGTGAATTAATGTTGAGTGGTCCACAATACTTAGCACATACTATGAAGATGTGTTTTGAATGACAGAAATGGAAACATATTGGGATTCATGCTCGGAGCCATTTCATCAATGCCAATTTACATTTTTATCACCTCTCAGAATGTCACAGAGCTGTGATAAATAAGGAGTACAGCTTGGTTGAATTTATGATGTTTCCTAGATCACGTTTCAAAAAGCATGTTCACAAGTCATCAAAGGGAATAAATGCTGGATTTATTAGAAATTCTAAGTAATTTCATTCTAAATTCAAAGCAGTTTTGAAATCTAAATTCAAATTTTGGATCTGATTTGGTGGTTAAAGGGTCACCCCTGGCATTAGACTAGGTAGCATGGTGATGAGAAATGAAAAATGATAAAAGGGAGATTTTCTAGAACATTCAGTTTTTAGATTTAACCTATAATTACAAGTCAGACTAGCATCTTACTGCAACAATGTAATCCTATGCATGAGTAATCAGAAGTATGTTGCATTGAATTAAGTGGGACTTATTCCCATATTTTGCAGCCCAAGTCAGCTATATGACCAACACCACACTCTCTTTTTGACTAATCTCTTTGCTCCTTTCTGTTTACATTCAAAAGATACAGATCTTATCTGCCTCTAGGCGACTGAAGGTAAGAATAATTTTATTTTAAATTCCAGGTGCATGTAGCATTGTGAGATGAAATCATTCCCTGGTATGTAGTATTGCCTCATATTTTGTTCCATGTAGCTTGCTTTGCATGTCCAAGGAAAACTAGGAATGCTTCTGTGAACACTCTATGAACACATTTCTATGAACACACTTCTATGAACATAAGGACAGCTCTAAGCAAGGGCAGCATAGTTAGCAGAACCTTTCCTATAGCTCAGTAGAAAACCATATACCCTTGCATGTGAAAGGTCCTGGATTCAGTCTTTACCATCTTCATTTAAAAAGGAACCTGAGATAGCAGGCTTGGAGAAGACTCTTTGCATGAGTACTCAGAAAGTTACTGCTAGGGAGAATAGATAATACTGAGCTAAGTGGAGCAATGGTTTGTTTATATGTATAATTGATGGGGGGGGAATGAGAGAGTGAATGCATGTGGGTGACGGCCCAGTCCTATCCAACTTTCCAGCACTGATGCAGCCCCGAGGTGACTGCCCTTCACCTCGGGATGTGACACACACCTCATTGGCATAACTGCATCAGTACTGGAAAGTTGGATAAGATTGGGCCCTTTTAGTCTTCTGGAGCAATTTGATATTTCTATTGGGCGGGGGGGGGGGGTTGTTCTTTTCCTCTTAGGGAGTCCCAAAAGGTTTGACCACCTTCAGAGTAGCAAACTTACGTATATTACATGGTTTATATGTTTAGCATGAACAGTTATTTATAGAAATTACATGTGCTTTAAAGAGGACTGCATTGTGCCAGGTTTACCTTCTAGTCAGGACCATAGATATCTGTTTCAAGGAAACATGCTGTTAAAGTCCTGTTATGAATAAAAACGTTCAACTGTTTCATAAATTTACAAAATTAAAAAATTGACTATTTTGAAACTGTTAGTAAATTTTGAAGTAGAAACATACACACCAAAAATGTGAAATACAGTACTGTGGGAATAGGAAGGAGCCACTACCTAATTTTGTTGATTGTGCCACTCAATTTTAACCTGTTTTTGCCTGGCCCACAGGTGTACACATTTCATCCCAGTTGCGCATATGCAACACTGGGCAGAAATGGCTTTAATAACGTTTTGGAAGAGTCTTCAATGCAATCACTTAATTTTTTGGACATCAACCCTACTTATAGATATGTTGTGAGTTATTTGAAAGCTAAAGAAAAAATGCTGCCAAATGTTTGGGCTTGGTCATAGAGTTATGGGTATGGGTTATAATACCCATACAATGGGTACAACAGTCTTTCTATCCAAATCAAAGGATCAGTGGTGGACTCCCCCTCCCTGCTCCTGGGGCAAAGGTCTGTGAAATTACCCCTCCATGAAAAATGCCATCCCCCTGCACACAAAGCCACTGGTCCCCTACCTCTGAAGTGTGAAGGAGACTTGCACAACCTTATAGCCGACTGGGAAAGCTTTGTGAGGCTTCTTCGCGTTGCCATTCTGGAAACCTGGAAGTGCAGTTTCTGACCACGTCAGGAGGCGTCTTGTGTGGTCTGAGAGGCACACTGGCTTAGCACCTGGGGAATTTGCCCCATTTGCCCAGTGCTAGGACCACTGCTGCAAAGGACTACTACTTGTTATGTAGAAAAAAATAATCTTTAACATTCAGTTGTGCATATTTTCTTACTTTCATTAGTGCTGAGTACACACTTAATACTAATAGAGGGAATGTCAATGCTGGTACATGACCAATACCCAGAAGTACTGGTGTTACTGCAGTCATTTTGATAGTCCAGATAGATAATGCCACATAGAATGACAGCTAATACTTCTTTTAATCCCTTCAGCCAACCTACAATCATGACATCAGACGCTGAAATGGCAGTGTTTGGAGAAGCAGCTCCTTTTCTTCGGAAACCAGAGAAGGAGAGAATTGAGGCCCAGAACCGTCCATTTGATGCTAAAGCAGCCTGCTTTGTGGTGGATGAAAAAGAAATGTATGTCAAAGGCAAAATCGAGAGCAGAGAAGCTGGCAAAGTCACTGTCAAAACTCTAGACGATCGTGTAAGTTGGAATGTAATGTACCCACTTGGTTGAATGTTCACTTAGTTCAGGAATGTCCAACTTCTGCAGCCTCAGAGGCTGGTGTATATTCCAGACAGTGGCCAGGGGGTTGGGTTGGATGGCAACATTATAAAGTTGGCACAGTCTTACAGTCAGGACTTCACAGATATGGAGCAGATGTGCTCAGGCACAGCATTGTATACAAATAAGGACATGGACGTGCTACAAAATGTCAAAGAAAGATGTAGTGTTAATAGTCACGCCTCCCATAAGGCTGCTTCCTTTTTATCTTCAGTGTAATTTTTACAGAAAAAAGAAAAAGGTTAAAACAGTTCAAAATTTTGATTCCAAAAAGTATAGCTGTCTGCACTGTGCTTTCAGTCAACAGAACTGGGGTGTTTTGGCTAGCACTGCACAGTGTATGGGCATATCACCCTATATGCATTCTTCAGTAAGGAGCCTGTTGTTCTCAAGAATAAGTCACAGCCTGGCTCATCCTCCCAGGAGAAATTCTTCCCATCACTTTTGTTGCTGCCACATAGGAATATTGACAGTAGCAGTGGTGAATTATGTAGCAGGCTCCAGCCCAAGGCACTGATGGTTATAATACTATATTATAGAATAAGGATACTATAGAATAACAGTAGTATTGTATTCATGGCATGATCCCAAATTAGCTGGGATCACATGGTGCTGAAGAAGTAAAAAGACCTTCTGGAGCAGCAGAGATAAGGAACAGTTTGGTAGCAAACAACCCTAACCAAAAATGGAAAAGGTTTTGTGGGTGAAGTTTATGTTGACTAATAACTACATGAAAATACCCCTTTCACCACCACACCCAAATTTTTGCTGGTGATTGTTTTACAATGTGGCACTGAGCTTTAAAGCAAAGAATACCCACTTCTCACAACTTGAAAACATTTTGGAAAAGCCAGTAGGGACTAGAAAGGTGTTTCTCAACCAGTGGTATGGCTACCACCAGTGCTACTTGAGGTGGTGTCGGGTGTTACTCATGGGACCCCACGACCCCTGGACACCTGCCACCTGGCAGCAAGACCAGGAAAGTGACACAACAGCAGGAGGCTCAGCTCGGCAGAAAGCGCTCCAAAGCATGGTTTTCCGCACTTGGAAAAGTTCTCTTGTTCACCCTGAGCCTCTTACTGGTGTTTGTCGTGTCACATCTGGCCTCCCAACCCAGAACAGGCAATGGTATCATTGCAACTTACTTCCAGTGGTACTTCCAATAGGTGGGCCATATGAAATAGTATGTTTGGGAACAAACGTTGAGAAACAGTGGACTAGAAAATAGATAGATATATTGTCTTATGACCTCCAGTTGGATATTTCTGACCTACCTCAAAATACTTCCTTGCTTAGGATTGTTCAACAGAACTTTTATATTCCCTTTTCTCCCCCAGACGGTGATGGTTAAGGAAGATCAAGTCTTTGCCATGAACCCGCCCAAGTTTGATAAAATTGAGGACATGGTTATGATGACCCACCTCCATGAGCCTGCTGTCCTCTATAACCTCAAAGAGCGTTATGCATCTTGGATGATCTACGTGAGTATGGGTTAAAGTTTAGCCCATTTTTTTTTCTTTTCAGTCCAGCAGCTATGTAACATTATGTACTGTCAATGTACTGTCCACTTTTTATACAGACATACTCAGGTCTTTTCTGCGTTACTGTCAACCCATACAAGTGGCTGCCGGTATACAACCCAGAAGTAGTAACTGGCTATAGGGGCAAAAAACGACAGGAAGCTCCTCCTCATATCTTCTCCATCTCTGACAATGCCTATCAGTTCATGTTAACTGGTGAGTAATCAGAAATCAATATGCAGCTAAAATATAAACACTTAAGCCAATCTGGCACAGATAGAAGTCTTGCTTCATCCTACCTGCATCTCTGCTGCCCCTTAACACTTTCGTATCCCTGCTACTCATTCATCAGTCCCTGATTTCTTCCTGTTCTATGTATCTCACCTGCCTAAGATAGTTTCTGTGGGTCTAGACTGCCTGCCTGCTTCTCCAGCACTGAGATATTGGCTGCTCCTTGGATTACTGGAGGCAAATCCACTCCAAAGTTTTCCATGTGCGCAGATATGCAGAGGGGATGCATATTTATTGCAATGCATACTGCACTATCTCTTACATAGGGCTTCATTTGTGGCACAGTTGTCACCAAGTTGACAGCGCTATATATGTAGTGATAATTGCATTTAATTCTGGCAGCTATGCCAAAAAGGAAATAACTTTGGTGCTAATTTGTTGTCCTTCCATCTCTTTTATGATTAAAACATGAGTTTCATTGCTACTACAACGTGGTTAATGTTATACGTGTGTACCTTCAAAAGTGTGTGTAGAAAGATCACAATGGTATCTAATCAGTTTGGGCTGTGTTGATTTTGCTTTGTGCAGGAAATTGAACGGTGCCAGTGAATATGCTCTTTTCCACTGTTAGGCATTAAAAAAGTAAAATCTTAATTAAAAAATTAGCCAGATAGCACTGGCAAGGGGCAACATTTCTAAGGGCTCTAAGTAAACCATATAAAAAGAAGTATTATTTGGAAGAAGATCAAGTGATGACATTTTGATGAGATTGTTAGCATACACATGGACTGAGTTATTCATAAAATGTTTCTAGGGATTATCCTGTAAGCATAATCCTTGAATCGGCCCATACAGAATTCAGCTACGACTATAGAACTGACTGGGATCTCTCTCTTTTTCCTTTCAGACCGTGAAAACCAGTCAGTTCTGATCACGTGAGTATTTTTCCAGAATACCTCATACTGTGAAAATAGGACCATGTAGACATTGCTAATTTTTATAATGTACTTCATGTTCCTTTGTTCCAACAGTGGAGAATCTGGTGCCGGAAAGACTGTGAATACTAAGCGTGTCATCCAGTACTTTGCAACAATTGCAGTGACTGGGGACAAAAAGAAGGAGTCTCAGCCTGGAAAAATGCAGGTATTTGACACTGCAGCATTCAGTCTTCAAGTGCTGTCTTGTATTGTTGTTATTCTGAAAAGATCGGGAAGCCACTGAAACCTTAGCAGAGGCTGAAACAAAGATAGCTGAAGACAGAATGAAATTGAATGAAATTCCATTGCTGAACCTTTACTTCATTTCTTCTGTATCACAATAGAGTAGGGCTGCGCTGGGGGTAACAACAGTGTGCTAGGGAAGGCACCTTTTTAAAACTGTGTCTAATTTAATGAAACGCCCAAGGCTACCTATGAACTTTTGTGCTCTTTCAGGTATACATAAAACACAGTTTATTAGGAAAATCCTAATTTTTTCCTTAGGGGAACCTGGAGGATCAAATCATCCAGGCCAATCCTCTGTTGGAAGCCTTTGGTAACGCCAAGACGGTGAGGAATGACAACTCCTCGCGTTTTGTAAGTTTCATGCATTACTTGCTTCATGAAATAGAACATTTCTTGCAGGTCACATGTCAAAGACATAACATGCCTTCCTCCTGTTCATAAGGGAAGGTTTATACTCATGGTTCTCTTGTTCAATTTTTTAGGGTAAATTTATCAGGATTCATTTTGGAACTACAGGGAAGCTGGCTTCTGCAGATATTGAAACCTGTGAGTGGCAGCCACATCTCTGCATGGTAAATTCAACACAATAATCAAGGAAGCATTACAGCCTTTTCTTATTTGCTTTCATTTTTTTAAAATTCTCTCAGATCTTCTAGAAAAATCCAGAGTAACATTTCAACTCTCAGCTGAAAGGAGTTACCATATATTTTACCAAATAATGTCAAATAAGAAGCCAGAATTGATTGGTAAGCCAAGGCTATGCTAAATTGTTTTGCTACATCAAATTATTCAGTCCTGACTGTGAAGACAAAACCAGCATGATTGTTTCTGTTATTTATTTATAGATCTGCTCCTCATTTCCACCAATCCCTATGATTTCCCATTTGTGAGTCAGGGAGAACTTACTGTGGCCAGCATAGATGATGCAGAGGAACTGTTAGCAACAGATGTAAGTTCCTTGCAGGGATTTCATCATTTTATTGCACACTGAATGCACATTAGTTGATGAAGAGATCCCAATATTTTTCTTTCACTGAAGTGCTTCTAATGTAGAGATCCTGTATTTGCCCAGGAATCAAATGGCCATATGTTATCACTGAAAAAATGTTGCTTATTCCTCAGTTAGCATATACATAGCACACATATTTGGTTCCTCCTTATTCTCATGTTGTTATGAATCTCCCAGAACATGGCCAGTAACAGTAGGATTTTTTTTGTTCCTGTCTTCAGAGTGCCATTGACATCTTGGGTTTCAATGCAGACGAGAAGGTAGGAATCTACAAACTGACAGGAGCAGTAATGCATTATGGGAACATGAAATTCAAGCAGAAACAGCGTGAGGAGCAGGCAGAACCAGATGGCACCGAAGGTAAATATTACATATTTTGTGTATTTTCGTGGGTGTTTACACATATATGGGAAATGTCAGTTGCGTTATCAGTTTTAAATCCAGTTCCCAATATTCTGTGTCATGTTTCCAAAGTTCTGTTGTAGTTCACTGAGAAAAACCAAGAAAGCGAACCATGGATGAGACTATTCAAACAAGTCCATGACTAGGTCTGCATGATTGGGGTCACCATGAACAGGGAACAGATATAGCTTTAACCCCAATGTTGTCTCTGCATGAATGCCTTTGCTTATTCCGTGAATGGAGGCTGGAGACACCAGCAAACAGCAAACCATGGGCATCCCACACCTACCTAAATGCTTCCCCCTGCTGATGCAGCCATGCCACCAGACCATGTGCTGCATCCTGCAGTGGGTAGTCCCAGAGGTCCCCAGGTAAGGGAATGTTTGTTCCCTTGCCTGGGGGCAAGCCCTCACTGCCCTGCTCTGTTTACTCAGACCTGTGCCAGCAGTTTAGCTGGTGCAAGTCTGAGTGGACACGGGAAGAGGGATCAATGTCTAGAAGGGGGATAGGATATCAGTGGTGCCACTGACATCGATACTACCCCCTTCCTGGCCTCAATCATCCCCCCACCCCAGTCTCCAGCCGTTCTTCCTCCTCCTCCCCAAACTATTCCACCCACCCCACCTCCTTCCCTTCCCCTGTGCTGACTTACCAGTGCTAGATGCCACTGTGAGGATACTAGCATTCAGCTGCAGCCCACAGCATGCCACCTTTTGCAGCAGCCATAAATGACCTTGTGCAGTCTGAATACTAGTTCCAGAAGTGCAAGGCTCCTCTACTGGGGCTTAAAGCAATAGTTTCTAAAAGTTTCTACTGGGGCTTAAAGCAATAGTTTCTAAGAATAAAAAACTTTTCATCTCGCACCTGAAGAAGATTTAAAAAAACTTAGAACAAGCCTTCCTAAGGAGAAGGCTTCATCACTTCTAAATGTTCATCATTTCTAAATGATCATTTCTAGTTTGTCATTTCTAAATGTCCCAAGCTATCAATGATTTGAAAAAATTGAGTTATTGTTGCCCTAAGATTTTTTTCCCCTTTCTCACGTCTAGTGGCTGATAAAGTTGGCTACTTAATGGGCCTGAACTCTGCAGATTTGCTCAAAGGCTTGTGCTACCCAAGAGTAAAAGTTGGAAATGAATATGTGACTAAAGGGCAAAATGTCCAGCAGGTAATATTAGCCACAAGACTGGGAATGGCATTTTCATTTGGATATTTGTGTTCATTGGAGATATAGTGCTATATTTTTTACTTTATTAGTGTCATTTGTACTAATTCCAACAATACAATATATTAAAAATAGAACCACCACAATACACTACTATAAAGAACATCTGTATACCACAAAGAATATTTGTATACCACTAACAAAAAGTAGTTCACAAAAAGTGGTTTATATGTTGAAATAAGTCAATAAATAGTTCACTGTCCCCAAAGGGCTCACAATCTAAAAAGAGATGCAGAAGAGGCACCAGTAACAGCTACTGGAAAAGACACCACGCTAGGGTGAAGAGGGCCAGTTGTTCTCTCGCTTTTAAATATAAGAGGACACCTATTTAAAAGGTGCCTCTGCCCAGTTAGCAGCCACATAAATAATACAAGTCCATAGGCAGTAGTTTCTAACAGAATATCCATGAAGTCTGAAGAAGAAAATGTAAACATCTCTGAAGTCTCACTGCAACAAAACAGTCTTAAGAGCTCAATCCTATGCATGTCTACTCAGAAGTAAGTCCCATTATAGTCAGTGGAGCTTACTCCCAGGAAAGTGTGGATATGATTGAAGCCTGAGTTATCCAACTTCCTGAAAGCCAAAACTATGCAGGTCTGCTGAAATACTCGAGAAATGGCATTCCAGAATGAGGCATCACCCCTGAAAATTCTGTGCCCTCTATGCCAGTCAACATAAGAACATAAGAACAGCCCCACTGGATCAGGCTATAGGCCCATCTAGTCCAGCTTCCTGTATCTCACAGCAGCCCACCAAATGCCCCAGGGAGCACACCAGATAACAAGAGACCTCATCCTGGTGCCCTCCCTTGCATCTGGCCTTCTGACATAGCCCATTTCTAAAATCAGGAGGTTATGCATACACATCATGGCTTGTACCCGATAATGGATTTTTCCTCCAGAAACTTGTCCAATCCCCTTTTAAAGGTGTCCAGGCTAGACGCTATCACCACATCCTGTGGCAAGGAGTTCCACAGACCAACCACACGCTGAATAAAGAAATATTTTCTTTTGTCTTTCCTAACCCTCCCAACACTCAATTTTGGTGATGTCCCCTGGTTCTGGTGTTATGTGAGAGTGTAAAGAGCATCTCCCTATCCACCCTGTCCATCCCCTGCATAATTTTGTATGTCTCAATCATATCCCCCCTCAGGCGTCTCTTTTCTAGGCTGAAGAGGCCCAAACGCCATAGCCTTTCCTCATAAGGAAGGTGCCCCAGCCCCGTAATCATCTTAGTCGCTCTCTTTTGCACCTTTTCCATTCCTCTATGTCTTTTTTGAGATGCGGTGACCAGAACTGGATACAATACTCCAGGTGTGGCCTTACCATAGATTTGTACAACGGCATTATAATATTAGCCGTTTTGTTCTCAATACCTTTCCTAATGATCCCAAGCATAGAATTGGCCTTCTTCACTGCCGCTGCACATTGGGTTGACACTTTCATCGACCTGTCCACCACCACCCCAAGATCTCTCTCCTGATCTGTCACAGACAGCTCAGAACCCATCAGCCTATATCTAAAGTTTTGATTTTTTGCCCCAATGTGCATGACTTTACACTTACTGACATTGAAGCGCATCTGCCATTTTGCTGCCCATTCTGCCAGTCTGGAGAGATCCTTCTGGAGCTCCTCACAATCACTTCTGGTCTTCACCACTCGGAAAAGTTTGGTGTTGTCAGCAAACTTTGCAACCTCACTGCTCAACCCTGTCTCCAGGTCATTTATGAAGAGGTTAAAAAGCACTGGTCCCAGGACAGATCACACCCCTAGGGCACACCCCTTTTCATATCTCTCCATTGTGAAAATTGCCCATTGACACCCACTCTCAACCTAATATCAGACAATCCTGACATTGAAAATGGGGGCTGGGAAGGCTCATATGGGAGGAGTTCCTTGAGAGACTCTGTACCCAAGTCACTTAAGACAATAAAATGTCAAAAGCAGCATTTTAAACTGCATACGTAAATTAATTGGAAGCAGCACTTTCTTGGTAACATGTACTGTTGCTTCTCATTGCGGCAGGTGTACAATTCTGTGGGTGCACTAGCAAAATCTGTCTATGAGAAGATGTTTCTGTGGATGGTAACTCGCATTAATCAACAGCTGGACACCAAGCAGCAAAGACAGCATTTCATAGGTGTGCTGGACATTGCTGGCTTTGAGATATTTGATGTAAGTATGCAACAATAAATAAAAGCATCATTAAATCTGCTCAAAAAATTCCAAAATTTCTGTGCTCTTTCAAAAAAAAATAATAAAGCAAGAGTTTTTGTATGTTTGAAGTACAACAGCCTGGAGCAGCTGTGCATCAACTTCACCAATGAGAAACTGCAACAGTTTTTCAACCATCACATGTTTGTGCTGGAGCAAGAGGAGTACAAGAAAGAGGGAATTGAGTGGGAGTTCATTGACTTTGGAATGGACTTGGCTGCCTGCATTGAACTGATTGAGAAGGTGAGAGGTGCTTCTTAGTGAGTCATTAATGTATTTTACCAATTCCTGTTTTAATTCTCCATGTTTCTTAGCCAAACTCTTTTAATGCAAATGAGTGCCAGCACCTGGGCATCCTCCTTTGTTGTGTTCTTGTCATGTCCTGGAGGGTGTGTGTCTCTTCCAGTGAAGGGTAAATCAAGGCAATTCTGAGCAACATGGTGACATGAGAACTGCAGGATCAAGAGGTTTGCTGAAGTCAGAATCCAGTGCAGGTAGCACAGCAGGCAGTCAATACGATTATAGAAAAACAGTGAGACTGGAGAGACAAGAAAACATTGTAGGATGTAAAAGAGATATAGGAACAGATGAGAGCAGGAAAGGCAAGCAGTATACTCCTATCTGGCTAAATGCATAAATCTGTAGGAAGATGTTAATGACAGGAAGGAGCAGGAACCGTTTATAATGGGGAGGAATAGACTGAGGAGAAGAGTTTGTTAAGGGCTCAATCCTGAGGTTTGTTTAGGCTGGCGCAAGTCCCTTACACCGGCCCAGGAGGGTCACAAACATGTCATAAGGCACGTTTGTGCCTCCTCGAGAGTTGGCTGGGCCAGCACAGGGATGTGCGCTGGACCACGGAGGCTGTATCCAGTCTCTGAGCTGACTTTGGGGGGGGGGGAAGGTTGCATTGGCTGAGCTCAGCCAAGGCAGGGGTCTGGGGAGGGCAGGGAGGAGGCGGGAGGAAGACATTCCAGGGCAGGGGGAGGGCAGGTGGGGAGCGGGAGGTAGGGCTGGGACTCGGCTGTTGTGTCGGATCCCAACCCTGTTCCTTAAGCAGCGCAGAGTGGCTACAAGCCACTCCGTTCTCTTTGGACTGATGCCACCTCTGTAGGTGGTATAAGTCCAAGGAGACCCATTGGGGCTGTTGTGGTTTACCTGGAGGTAAGGGAAAGCGTTTCCCCTTGCCTCCAGCTGAGCCACTTCTGGCCCCAATCTTGCACTGGATACAGCTCAGGCCTCCTGGTCTACCTGTTCCAGAGCAAGATAGGATTGCACTGCACGTTAATTAGGCCTAGCAGTTTGGTGTTTCCACCTTCGCTACTCTAGCAAAATCCTCCACAGACAATCACATTGTCTCATCTTGGATGCCATTTAATAACGTATTTGTTTCCCTTTGTGTACTGCTATTGGTTCTGCCAGCCCATGGGCATTTTCTCCATTCTGGAAGAGGAGTGCATGTTCCCTAAGGCAACTGACACTTCTTTCAAGAACAAACTTTATGACCAGCATCTTGGCAAGAGCAACAATTTCCAGAAACCCAAGCCTGTCAAGGGCAAGGCTGAAGCTCACTTCTCCCTGGTACACTACGCTGGCACTGTGGACTACAACATCAGTGGCTGGCTGGATAAAAACAAGGACCCCCTGAATGAAACTGTTGTGGGGCTGTATCAAAAATCATCATTAAAATTGGTGTGCTTTCTGTATTCCAACTACTCTGGTACAGAAGCAGGTAAGCACCAATTTTGAAAGCCAAAGTTTTGCTCCTTCTTGTTCACATCTATTATGGTCTGATATTTGGCTTTTGAAAAGGTCCATCTTTTAATTACTTTTTACTGTTTTACTCTTTTTTGCTGTTAATAGTAAAAAAATCAGATAAATTTAGGATGATTTTTTTAGCCTTTTTAAAAAATAACTCATGCAATCTGCACCTAGGGGAAAAGATGTTATTAACCATTTTGTTACAGTCTCCTACCTACCTTTCCTCCTCTGAACTATAATCCCTTCCCCCAAAGACCTCAATTCTATGATTCTTATTTTTAAACTGGGATATTACCTTAAATGACAGCTCTTAAAACAAATGTCAATGAAATATGGGTATATGCATGAGGGCTGACTGGACTATCCCGTCAGGACATAACAATCTGTTCCCTACAAATCAATCTGTTCCCTTTATGAGACTGATCTTGGTGTGATCAGTACTCTTTTCTCATACGTGATACTATGGTACTATTTTGTCTCAAGGTGACAGTGGCGGCAGCAAGAAGGGTGGCAAGAAGAAGGGTGGCTCCTTCCAGACAGTGTCTGCTGTGTTCAGGGTATGTGTCACTGCATTTCTGCCCTTAATATCATAGGCCTCAATCCTAACCAATTTTCCAGCATTGACATAAGGGCAATCCAACTCCAAGGTAAGGGAACAAACATTGCCTTGCCTTACCTTGAGGAGGCCTCACTGAGTACCCCCCCCCGCCAACTACAGGATGCAGCATATGCCCCCCTGGCACAGCTATGCCAGTGCTGGAAAGTTGGTTAGGACTGCACCCTTAGATTCTTATATAAAACAGTTCTGTTTGCTTCGCATTTGAAGGCCCTTCCGTTTCCCTCTGATACAGGAGAATTTAAACAAGCTGATGACCAATCTGAGAAGTACCCATCCTCATTTTGTGCGTTGTTTGATTCCTAATGAGACAAAGACACCCGGTGAGTGATGTATTAATAGATTTATACACTGCCTGCTAGCCCAGCAAAGTCCCCCCTAAGACAGCTTACAGTTATCAATTAACAGTACAATAAACTAACGGTCTTTAGCTTATTAATTTCTTGTGTATCATTCAGTAGCAGGTCAGGTGACTCATAATTGTCAGTGTTAGAGAAAATAGGAATGACTGTACCTGGAAGTTGGATATCCCTGACTGTCTTTCTTTCCCTCTGGATAAAAAGGTGAAATGGACCATCACCTGGTGATGCATCAGCTGCGGTGTAATGGGGTGCTGGAAGGTATTCGGATCTGTAGGAAGGGCTTTCCCAGCAGAATCCTCTACGCTGACTTTAAGCAACGGTACACTCTTATGTAACTGTCTTGCAGAGATGGAGCTGAATTGGTCTGTTTCATCAAAAACAACAAAGAGTCTTGTTGCCCCTTAAGGTTGGCCGATTTATTTCAGCATAAGCTTTTGTGAGCAGCAGTTAGAGGACTGAAGTCCAAGACAGCTGATGCTGAAATAAATGGATTAACCCGTAAAATGTCACAAGATTCTTTGTAATGAACAGCATTAATTATGTTTTGCTATAAATCTTTCAGGACTTGTGCTTTGGGAAGTACAGTAATACTTCCCAAAATGTGGGTGATAAATTACCAGTAAGTCAAGTCCTGGGTGAAACAATGCTACAGGAGATATTGTTAAAGATAAGGCAGTTAATTGGGGCTGATTGGCCCCCTGCTTCCCAGAATGCACTGCTCATATTGGCTACAACAGTTGTCAACCACACCAAGACAGAGAGCACTGTAATAAATCAGTGCTAAAGAAAGCAGTGTTATGAGAGGTACTACTGTATTGGATTCTTACATGTACATGGTGTGCTCACACTTGTTGTTCGTGAGCTTTGCCAAAAATACAAGCTGTTTCATTCAGACATTTAAATTCAGTATTCAGTTATGTTCCTAGGTGGTCCTTTAGGAAAAGGGTCTCTCTGAATATTCATTTTATGAGGGATGTTTTTCACTAGGAAGCATATTTACATTGACTCTCTTTTTAATTTCTATGAATGCCTATTTGTTCTTATGGGGCAGTTCTTAGAAGCCCTTTGTAATTGTTGGTTCATAATGTTCTGCTCACAGTCACTCATTGTCCAACAGTGTGCGATGACTGTGGAAAAGCAACTCCCACACTTCTATCCAGCCCCAAGATAAGGGAGCAAACATTCCTTTACCTTGAGGAGGCCTCCATGACTCTCCCTCCCCAGACTGTAGTGCAAGCCCTGTGGGTGCAGCTGCATCAGCACTGGAATGTTGTTAGAACTGAGCTGTTGGTATATGTGCATTCATGTGAAAGCCATCCCCCCCTTATTTCTCTAGGACAGTGTTTCTCAATGTTTGTCCCCTGTCTTACATGGTCCACCTATTAGAAGTACCACCAGAAGTAACTGGCGGTGATGTTATCACCTGTTACTTCAGAATTGGAATGCCAGATGCAACACAACAAACACTGTTAAGAAACTCAGGGGGGATGGGAAGGCTTTTTCAAGCATGCAAAAAGTGCAAGCTGGAGCTCTGCCCGCCGAGCCGAGCCTCCTAGCACTGAGTGTCACATTGCATTGCTGGTCTCACTGCCAGGTGACAGGGATCTGAGGGATCCCGCGAGCATCACCGGATACCACCTCAAGTACCATCTGTGGTACACGTACCACTGGTGGAGAAACACTGCTCTAGACAGCTTACGTCAATCAATCAATCAAACAACCAATACAGTGACTCAATATGTTACAGACAATCTTATTGTTCTCCCTATTTAGATCTTGTTGCCCCATTAAGACCAGAGTGCCTTATGCTGCTGACCTCTGTTCTCCTACCTTTTTGTTCCTTTCTGACTTCTTATCACAGATACAAAATTCTTAATGCCTCTGCAATTCCTGAAGGTCAATTTATTGACAGCAAGAAGGCTTCTGAGAAGCTCCTTTCCTCCATTGACGTTGACCACAATCAGTACAGATTTGGCCACACTAAGGTAAATGCAAACATGGAGTTTGGCAGGTGAAATACTAAATAAACGACACAAGAGGAGAATGCCAAAAAAGAGAAGTTCGTATATATCTGAAGTTTTATATATATCTTTCAGATATCCTGTCATATATCTGAAGTTTTTTGCCAAATCTCCTTTTAGAGATGCTTACCTAGGTGACTGTCCTCTCTTGCCAGAAGTATGGAGACCTGCCACTGCATCTCTTTACCAAGGCAGCATTTTGTCAAGTGGCCAGTTTTTCCATCTGCTTCATATGCTTACTCGTATCCTTTTGGCTAAATCTGAGACACCCTGAGACAGAAGGATACCGTCAACTACTCTGTATCACTTGGGTGTTGTCACTGCTGCAAGCCCATTCAGCTGGACTACGCAGGCTTGTGGTGCAGCAGCAGTGATCCTTGGGTCTTTCTGTGAGTTACCTATTGTCGTATACTTGGTCTCACTCCCAGGGTTTTGGGGTGCTCAGAGTTGTTGGTTCTGAACCCTAGAGCCCTCAAAGATCCCTGTTCAGTAGTACTGCCACCACCCTGTAACAGCCAGTGTCTCAGTCCAGGGAAACCGAGACCCTCTAGGCTTAACTATATCCCTTGTAGGCACTGAACACTTTCTTTACTTAAAGTCTCAGTCCTCGAGTTACTAGTCCACAATGAGGATTTTTGGTAGCTTGCTGAACAGCTAGGCAGGATTCTGAAACTTTGTCCCCAACAGACAATGAACCAACATGGTAAAAGGATTTTTACTTTATTAAGTACATAGGGTTACAAAAACTTACAAAAGGCAGCAAATGCTAGAGGCATAAAAACTTCTAGGAAACATATCAGCATAAAACAGCAAAGCTAACTGGCTAACTATATTAATCTCTGACTCTCACCTGGGTCAGCTTCTTTTGTAGATTCTCAGATCAGTTACCTAAGGCCACATGGTCCTGGCGGGGCAGGCTGTGCACCCACCACCTATCTCACCAAGAGACCAAAACCCAAGACCCTGTCCTCCGGAAGTGGGGCTGGAAGCTCACCCTCTCAGCTCTTCCCTCCCCCCCTGGAGTTCTACAGCTGCATTCCATCCTTGATGGGCGTCTTTCTGGCTGCCTAGGTGCTACATAATCACCTTCCATTGAGTTGTAAATTCTTAGCAGCTAGGACTGCAAGCCACTTCTGTGTTACTGTTTTAGCTTGGTTCAGGCTTTACATGTTACTAGGCCTGAACTGTACATATTCATGACACCTATATGGGAGTGATTCACTGTTGTTGCAAGCCTGAGCTGAGGTTAAACTTATTAGACTTGCTGCTGTGTCCCTACCAGCAAAGGAGAGGTAAGGGATCACCTCCTTCATGATCACAGGTGTCTCCACTAACTATTACTACAGGTAATATACTATTACTATGTCATTAATTTTACTTCTAGTGCATTAACCTTTCCAAAATATTCTAGGTGTTCTTCAAGGCTGGTCTCCTGGGGTTGCTGGAAGAGATGAGAGATGAAAAGTTGGTAGCCCTCATCACTTACACACAGGCCATGTGCAGAGGATATCTCATGAGGGTGGAATTCCAAAAGATGAATGCGAGAAGGTAACTAGCAATTTCCCACTGAGCCACTAGGGAGCAGCCCACATAAATTTACTGTTACATTCACACCAGAAAATGACATTATCAGTAGGATTGCCTTCTGTATTACATGGCCATATGGAGTTGTGCTCTGTTCTTTGCATCAAGTCCAAACTTTTAATCTTAGAGTTTTCAATGGTCAGGACTTGAACTATTAATTTCTCACCATCAATGTGAACATATGCATTTGAACTTTGGGCTGGAAAGTTCATTTTCATTAGTTCCTTAATGTTTCAAATACACTAGCAATAGTTCTCAAACATTTTTGCCCAGGACCCACTTTTTAGAACAGCAATCTGTCAGGACCCACCAGAAGTGATGTCATTAACCTGGAAGTGATGACATGGCTGGAAGTGGCATCATCAAGCAGGAAACATTTTTAACAATCCTAGGCTTCAATCCTATCCACACTTACCCAGGTGTAAGTCCCGTTGACTATCATTGTTAAAAGCATGTACACTGTAGCTTTTTAAAAGTACAGATCTCCCCAAATGCAGTCACATACCATGGTGGCATTGTCTACTATACTAAAAATAAAAGATTGAAATGGACTCATCTGAAATTGGCCCGCAACCCACCTAGTGGAGGCCGACCCACAGTTTGAGAAACAGTGCACTACAGATATTTTGCAACCTGCCTCACATCCCTCTTGTATTTGGCAAGTGCCAAACATAGCAAATTCTTATTGACAAAGATGTGTATCCACTTAGTAACGGAACATGCACATTAGAAGCCATGTTCACCTTAAGGTAACTTTCAATATATTCACAGGGAATCCATTTACATCATTCAGTACAATGTCCGTTCATTCATGAATGTCAAGCACTGGCCCTGGATGAAGCTATATTTCAAGATCAAGCCCTTGCTGAAGAGTGCTGAATCAGAGAAGGAGATGGCCAACATGAAGGAAGAATTTGAGAGAACTAAGGAAGAGCTTGCAAAATCTGAAGCAAAACGGAAAGAGCTTGAGGAAAAGATGGTGACTCTGGCACAAGAGAAGAATGATCTTCAACTTCAGGTTCAATCCGTAAGTAATCTGCACTCCCTTTACTCTTACTCTTGACACGTTAACCTTGTGGAGAGAACACATATTGCTTTTCCATCCCTGAATACCACATGAAAAGGGGAAGAATTTTCTGTTACATAACAGCATAAGCTGTCATGGGGATCCTATTGGGAGGAAAAAGGTAGGATAGAATCTTTTAAATAAACAAACTTGCAGTTTGATCTTGGAGTTGTTTTTTGTTTTGTTTTGTTTTGTTAAAAATAAGCTGTGATCTATGTGTGTGAGAGTGGAGGGAGGGAGAGGGAGAGAGATCTGAATTGATATCACATAGGATAAAAAGGAGGTGTTATCACTCCCTAGGACAGTGGTTCTCACTACCGGGACCCACTTTTATAGAATGAGAATCTGTTGGGACCCACCAGAAGTGTTGTAATGATCAGAAGTGACATCATCAAGCAGGAAAATTTTCAGCAATTCTAGACTGCAATTCTACCCACATTTACCCAGTAGTAAGTCTCATTGACTATCATTATTAAAAGTATATACATAGTAGTCTGTTAAAAGTACAGATGTGTCACATTTCTCCAAATGTAGTAACATACCATAGTAGCATCAAGTGTAATATATTAAAAATAGAATATTGAAATGAATGGGGGCCCACCTGAAATTGGCTTGCAACCCACCTAGTGGGTCCTGACCCATAGTTTGAGAAACACTGCCCTAGGAAATTCTAGACCAGGGGTGTCAAACATAAGGCCCAGGGGCCGGATGTGGCCCTCGAAAGCTTTTTATCCGGCCCTCAGGCTCTCAGCTTCTGAGCAGTTTGGCCCACCAATCAGGTTGGCAGGCTGGCAGGAGCACATAGCCCATATGCAAAGGAAAGAAATCCTTCCACAATCAGCCAGGCTAAGTTGTTGCCACATAATTGATATTTAATGACAGAATGTGTTCTGTACGTACAGTCTTCACACACATAGATGAACCATTGAAAGGTAAGATGCTTTATCTTGTCCTATAACAATTAACAAGGAAGTTTCCTGTTGGAGGGATGCTTACAGTGTGGGTTACTGGCCAGGTAGGCACTCATCTAATGGCAAAGATGAGAAAGGAAGGAAGTAAATATGGAGGGGAAAAAACAGCAGATGTTTGAAGAGGCATGCGTGGCTTTAACCCTTGTCTCTAATATGGTCCCATTCCAAATCTGTGCCACCCTAGAACTACTATTCTCCCCCCCCCCCCATTGGCCCCACTCCTGTGGCTGATTTTGAACAACAGCTACAAAACAAGCACACAAAGGCCAAAGTGGACATTCCACAAAATTGTTGTTTGGCCCTGATGATTTACTTGGACAATGAATGAGCTATAGACATTTGCTGTTGTATACAGTATGCTATTACTGGCATGCCTGTTGGTATTCTGCAGATTTGCCTTTGCCAAGAGCATCCTAACATCCATTGCCACCTGACAGAGAGTTTCTTGGCAGTACAAACAGGCATACTTCCTCTGATTGCTATGACAGTATGCCGAAACTTCTCTCATGTTTCTACAGGAAAGTGAAAGCTTAGCTGACGCTGAAGAGAGATGTGACCAGCTGATCAAAACCAAAATCCAGTTGGAAGCAAAAATCAAGGAGCTCACTGAACGAGCAGAAGATGAAGAAGAAATGAATGCTGAATTGACGGCCAAGAAAAGGAAATTGGAAGATGAGTGCTCAGAGCTGAAGAAAGACATTGATGATCTTGAGCTAACACTGGCCAAGGTTGAAAAGGAGAAGCACGCAACAGAAAACAAGGTGAAAAGAGACTAAAGAGTCATGCTGGTCCTATTTTTTTCATAACAGTAAATATTAAGGAACCAGCCTAATCAATAGAAACAGGAAGAAGCCAATCCCTTGCTAAACCCAAGATAAGGGGTTTTGGCTGCTGGCTCATTTGTTCAACCACTGTGTGACAGTAGCTGGAGTTAGGCTTGGATATGAGGTAACCAGGATAACATTCTACGCTGCCATAAAGCAAACTAGGTGGTCTCAGGCAAGTTACTCTTGCATGGAATCCTTGAGATTGGGTGGAAAAGAAATCTTTCTTTTCTTTTAAAAATAAAACTCGCTAACATAGAACTTTATTCCCAGGTTGTGTGCTCCTTACATGAAAAAAATAGTCTTCTTTCTTCATGTCTAGGCTGAGTGTGATTAATCTATTGCAGTTTTAGAAACAACTTGCACCTCAAGTGGAGCTTAGCACTTTTAATCATCTTATGCGTTATCGCAGGGGTGGGCAAGCCCCAGCTGGTGGGCCATTTGCAGCCCCTGGAACCCCATATCCGGCCTGCAGGGAGCTCCCAATTTCCAATGAACCTCTGACCCATCAGGGACTGTTAGAGCCTGCGCTGGCCTGTGACTGCCAGTCACTACCACCAGACATGAGCTGAGGGCCAAATTAGAGCAAGGCCTTTTATAGTCTCCATGTGTTTTCTGCTTTTCTCTGGGCATTATTTTAACCCCCCACCCCTTACTTCTGAATAACTTATGTCTCCATGTGTTTCTGGCTTGGTCTGTATGTTTTCACTGTGCAAGAGGTATGTGGCATAGTTCACATGTGGTTCTACATGCCTGTATTATAATTATCATGTGTATTTATAAATAAGCTCAGTAAAATCCATTTGTATAAATTCCGTCTCTAATATATGCATTTATGTAAATTTATTCAGATTTGAAGTGTAATTTAATTATTTTTTCCCAGGCCCTCGACACAGTGACAGAGAGATGTGGCCTTCCTGCCAAAATGTTTGCCCACCCCTGCATTATCATATTATAGCTTTGCTTATTTGTTTGTTCATTCATCTAGGGCCCAATCTTATCCTTCCTCCACCTCACCCCTGCCAATGCAGCTGCACCCAAAACGAGCGTGCTGTATCCAGCAGTGGGTGTAGACTGGAAGGTTTCAGAAAGTAAAATTATTTCCACTTATCCCTTCATAAGCTTCCCACTTCACAGTGGGTCTCCTTGGACTTGCACCAGAAAGTCCAAGGAGAGAAAAGGGCAGGGAGGCTGCAAAAAGTGGAGATAGGAGCAGGTGCGTGCCGTGGCCACTGGATACACCCCCCCCCCACAGTCTCTCCACCCCTGTTTCTTGCCTCCTCCCCACCTGCTGTAGACCAGAAACTCCACTAAATTGATGTGTTTTGTTTTGTAGGTTAAAAATCTTACAGAGGAGATGGCAGCTTTAGATGAAAACATCTCCAAGCTGTCCAAAGAGAAGAAAACTCTCCAAGAGGCCCACCAGCAGACCTTAGATGATCTCCAGGCAGAAGAAGACAAAGTCAATGTTCTGTCTAAAACAAAATCCAAACTTGAACAGCAAGTAGATGACGTAAGAGAACCTTTCAGCAAAAAAGTAAACAGAGACATTGCTTTGGGAGGACAGAAAGGCCACTGGTGGAGAGAAGTTTTACATATTTCTAGTTATATACTTTTACATTCTTGTACTGATACTGTATCTGTGCTGATTGGAATCCATGCTGAACCTGCCAGGTCTTTTTTGTAGCAGTCAGATGCTTGCCATCATCTGCTCTCAAATATCATGAAGCCAGTAAAAGCACAGGGTCTGTGCAGTGTAATGCTCATTTAATTGGTTTAAAAGGAACATATTTTCCACTGCCATCTTCTCTGGAGGTCCTGTTTGTTTGTTCCAAAGCAACATCAGTTGTCACTTTAAGCATATTTTTGTCATTTTCTTTTCACTCATTGCAATAGCACAGATGGATTTTATCATGTTTAGAGAATAGTAGAAAGATGGCCAATTAAGACACTGCCAGTAGATGATTAGAAGAAAATTGGGGATAGACAACCTTGTCCTCAGCTTGAACTATATCTATGCTACCAATTGTGTCACCGGGACATTCTTGAACAAAAATTGCTTTTTTCAAGCGTTCTAATTTGATCTGCATTTTTTTTGCACGCGTGCATTCTCACACTGCTGCTTGGCAATTGCAATGCAGAGGTTCAGAGACCCATGTTGTTCATGCAACACACAGCCAAAGTAAATCAACCTTTAACAGAGGAGAATATCTCTGCTTCACCAGAGCTGCAAGAGGGGGTTGGGGACATCAGATGGATCTTCCCCATGTCTGGGTCTCCTTAATGAGATCGCATCAGTCATCCATCTGCACAAACTAGCACAGCATCAATAAGGGTTCCTCCACCCTGCACAGACACAAGTACACACAAAGGATCTAATTTTCTCAGCCACTCAACTTGTTTGGTTTGCCTTTGTGAAATATGTTTATATCATTGTGCCCCACCCTTGCAGCATACGTACAAAGTCACAGTACAGTTCTGTGAAATTACATTTGCCCATTGCAGGTAAGGTAAATGCAATTCGTGAACCAGGTATTAACAAATCTCAAGGTCATCACTGTGAGAAACCTCTGACATAGTCTATAGCAGTGGTTCTCACGCATTTAGAACTGGGACCCACTTTTTAGAATGAGAATCTGTCAGGACCTACTGGAAGGGATGTCATGACTGGAAATGACATCATCAAGCAGGAACATTTTTACCAATCCTAGGCTGTAATCCTATCCACACTTACCCAGCAGTAAGTTCCATTGACTATCATTGTTAAAAGAATATACATAGTAGCTTGTTAAAAGTACAGGTCTAACATTTCCCCAAATGCAGTCACATACCATGGGAGCATCAAGTGTAATATATTAAAAATAAAATATTGAAATGAATGGGAACCCACCTGAAATTGGCTTGCGACCCACCTGGTGGGTCCCAGCTCACAGTTTGAGAAACACTGGTCTATAGTACTGTTTGGCTGATATTTGTTGATCTTTGTGATTAATCCACAGGCTGAATTTGACTGTCGTACCGTAGTCCTCATATGAACTTAGAAGCACTAAGGCTTAGGAAAGTCTGCCTGAGACATGTCTAGTCACTGGTCCTAATATTTTTATATATATTTACAGCATCCTTTCCTTGAGCACTAATCTTAAATCTGCTGTTCAAATGTCCCTGTATTGTTTTAGCTTGAAGGGTCTCTGGAACAAGAGAAGAAGCTTCGCATGGATCTTGAGAGAGCTAAGAGGAAGCTGGAGGGAGATCTGAAAATGTCTCAGGAATCCATCATGGATCTCGAGAATGACAAGCAGCAAATGGATGACAAACTGAAAAAGTACACTTAAGATTTTAATGTGTATTTGGGTCCTAAATTTGACTGTTCCCCTAGGAAACCTTACTCTCCATTTTTTTCCTTTTTCAGGAAAGAGTTTGAAATCAGTCAGTTGCAAGGCAAAATAGAAGATGAACAAGCTCAATGCTCTCAGTTGCAGAAAAAGATTAAAGAGCTACAGGTGAACCATATGTACCTTTTTGTGCACAGGAAATCTCAGTTTAAAGTCATACGAACCCTGGTGTATATTCCTTGGTGGTATTTTTGCTGTGATTCTCAAATTGTACTCCTACTTAAGACACATACAATCACTGACCTTAAGAAATAAGACTGCTAGTGTCTCCTTATGTCTAACCAAAATATACAGGAAAATTCTGGTATTAGCATATATTTATGGCCAATGTCATAGCCTGAAATATTTAATAGTTAAAAAAAAAACTATATTTGCACTTTTAAAAATATATTGACTACTCATACAGGTATTTTAGCCATAATAAGATGATATTTTTGAACTGTTGGATTATACAGTCACTACCAAGGGCTAAACTACACAGGACATTTAACCCATCGTTAGACAAGCTGCTGTATCTTTGATGGCACACTGGCCACTGGGAGCGCCACTAGGACTGAGAATTCAGGTGACAAACTGCCCAGGAGTCTTCTAATGGATATGATCTCTCAGCCTGACCTAGCTTACCTCAGACATCACTCCAGCTAGAAGAAGTCCTTTTATATGTAAAAATTGTTGCAAACACCTGCTTTGGAGACAAACCCCAATTTCTGAGCTGTGCAAAACCAGCACAGGTGGAAAAGATCAACCCCTTCATTGCACACCACACTCCTGGGTCTGGAATGGCTAATTTTTCTAGATAAAAGGACCACTTCTAATCCACTCCCGCATTCCACCTGTCTTCTGAGAACAGTTTTAATGCCATAGGTAGTCTGGTACTTTTCACTTTTAAAGCTAGGTACTTTTAAGTTCTACTATTTAAGTGGCAGTTTGACATATGGTCATGTTGCGAGCTGCTGTGCTCAGGCCGCTGGGACTCCGATATCTGCTGCTGGAGCTCCGCTGACGGCGTGGCACACAGATAGCTACCCAGTTGTTATTGTGCCTATCTCCCAAGGTCGGAGCGCTCTCTGCTCCCGGCGAGAAAGAAGGACTCAAAGGCAGAAGTTCTCCACCACACTCCTTCTTTACTATATACAAATATTTACAGTCCAAATGGTACATACAGTACACGATTCTCAATTCCAACGGACGTAGCCTCCGGCTCAACACTACTCTGCATCTCCCACACCTTTTGCTTGCCCCTGCAGGAACTTATACTTCTTGCAACCAATCAGAGTGTAGGAAATACTGCACAGTCATGCTGACTATGCAGGTGCTGTCACACGCTCACACACTCACATTATGTCACCTGATGCACATCACCCGATGTTGCATCAGCTCCAAGTTCCCAGGGTGCTGTGCTGGCTTGCTCTGGCCAAGGCTTCAGGCCTGCCACTATGCAGCCAGTAAATTACATGTCAGGACTGGGGATCAACCTGTGACAGGTCTTCTTTTTCTTCCCATCTTTCTTGTCCATAACCACTTTTAGTATTGTTTTAGTATAGTCTTCCACTAAAATCAACACAACTTAAAAATACCCAACTTTGGATAGATCATGCCCACAGATCTAAACACTGTAACCACAGCTGACTGTACCCTTAGTCTACATAAACTGAGTACATGTTCAAAGTACATATTAAATTTTATTTATGTGTGGAAAGAATAATGCATTAGGTGTTATCCCTAGACATGCCCAACTCAGACCTACAATCTATTTCCCAAAGGCCCGTATGGAAGAACTGGAGGAAGAGATAGAGGCTGAGCGTGCATCTCGGGCCAAAGCAGAGAAGCAGCGGGCCGACCTCTCCAGGGAACTGGAAGAGATCAGTGAGCGACTAGAGGAGGCTGGTGGGGCAACAGCAGCTCAGATTGAGATGAACAAGAAGCGTGAGGTAGAATTCCAGAAGATGCGCCGGGACCTTGAAGAGGCCACCCTGCATCATGAAGCCACAGCAGCCGCCCTCCGCAAGAAGCATGCAGACAGTGCAGCTGAGCTGGGGGAACAAATTGATAACCTGCAGCGTGTGAAACAGAAGCTGGAGAAGGAGAAGAGTGAGTTGAAGATGGAGATTGATGACCTGGCTAGCAACATGGAGACTGTATCCAAAGCCAAGGTAGACAGTCAGCTCTATCTTCCATTGTGACTTGCCCTATCATTTTTGATATATAGATACTATTATATGATATATAGTCCTATAGTATATAATGATACTATAATATCATTACACTTATTTTAATGTTTTCAGAGTAATCTGGAAAAGATGTGCCGAGCTCTTGAAGATCAGTTCAATGAAATCAAAACAAAAGAGGAAGAACATGTACGGTTGATCAATGATCTAAACACTCAGAAGGCACGGCTGCACACAGAAAATGGTGAGTTTAGCCACCTTTGGAATAATACCAAGCATTATCCTAATATACTAGGCTAGTGATTGGCATTTACATTGTCTGTACCTGAACACGTCTGTCTTAAAGATTCTTAAAGATATGGGAAAACGTTCCATCATCCACAGAACAAAAGGCTTTTGTGAATATTGTACATTAATTCCTCCATGTATTTTTGATTCAAGAGCTGGGAATTGCATTTGTCTCTCCAATTGTGTCTCCTGGAAATCTGGAATATTGGGTATTCTGATTTAGGGTTTTTTCTCCACAGGAATGGGGCTTCTCAAAATCATAATTCTCAGACACTACCCAAATGCCAGTATCAGAACTAGCCCTATCTGCCTTCTGACTCCAGTTACACAGGCCTACAAAATGGAGGGTCAGAAAAGTTTTACCCAATCTTTATGGTAGTTTGATATGAATTTGGGGTGCCGATTCCAAAAATGGCATCCGTTTTGCCCCATCACGTCTAGTTCTGGAGATATAGTATAGCCTCATTAGTGAATGGTTCAAGCAGCTTCCTCATGAGAAAGCCATGGTGTAGGCTTCCTCATGAGGAAGCTGCTTGAACCATTCACTAATGAGTCTACATTATATCTGCAAAACTAGATGTGATAGGGCAAAACGGATGCCATTTTTGGAATCAGCACCCCAAATATACCCAGGAATTGGTGTAACGTTTAAGGAAGCAAAATGTGTGTTGGCCTGTGTTATCTGCACCAGCTAATATTGCAACTAATGCACTATTAATGTCAAAAAGGGCATTGTCATTTTTTTTTTTTTTTTGGCATGACAATTTTAATTTAATTCCAATTTTAATTTTTGGCATGACAATATACATGAATAGTGAAAACTGTGGAGATGGTTACAGTCGGAGTAGGCATTGGGCAAGGACAGCATTGGCAGAAGACATAAGTAGGGTAAAGCAAGCTCTGTGGGAAGATTCAGAAATGTTATCCTGACACTTGAGGCAACATGCATATCACTTGTCACTCAACAATCCTTTGACATCCATGTCTCTATTAATGACCGAAAACCAGAGTTGTATATGATGCTTCATGGAATGTGAATTAAATAACTCTGGGGGCATTCAGAGAAAGACTCCAAGTAGAATCTATGGTACGTGAGCACAGAGATTACTTAATTTCCATTGATTGCAAGGGAATTTAAGTTTACAGTGTTCTAGATTGTGCCCATTTTTCCCGGAGTGCCAAGGAAGCAATGACAAAAAGTTTATGTGGGCATGAAAACGCAGAAAAACAAGGCATAATTGGGGCATAATTATTAAGAAAGTTAAAATCATATAAGACAAGGCTTTTTGAACTGGGGTGTCACGACACCCCAGCCTGAGGGCCCTGGCCTCTGTTTCCTTAAGGGGCGGGGGCAGGGGGAGGCAGTGATATGATCCCTAGGATTGCATTGCTAAGGGGGCTGCAGGGACTGGGATGTACTCACCAGTCCCTGCAGCAGCCTCCCAGGGGTGCGGGGAGCCCTGCGACCCTCTGCAGGGTTCCCCACCCTTCTAAAAGTGAAAGCGCAGTGATCGCGCTTCACTTCTGGTTTTGCGGAGGCAGAGCGCGATAACCGCGCTTTCACTTTTAGCGGGCTGGGTAGCCATGCAGGTGGTCACACAGGGCTCCCTGCACCCCTGGGAGGCTGCTGCAGGGACTGGTGAGTATATCCCAGTCCCTGCAGCCCCCTTAGTGACACGATCCTGGGGATCACATCACTGCCCCCCCTGCAAGAACTTACAGGCTCTCACACTCTCTCTGAGAGTTTGAGAACCATTGATATAAGACTATAGTACAATAGTTTTCAAACTGTTTGGAGGTCCTAGAGCAAAAGTGTCAAACACGTTTCATACAAAGGGCCAAATAGCATTCATCATGTCTGTTGAAGGCTGAAAGTGTTGTCATTAAACAGGTCATAACCAAAAATAAACACTTCTTCTCACTTAGTCGCAAATGAAAGAAGAGAAAACATGCAAATCTTGATTATATTTCAAGATAAGGGACAGCCCAATTTTCATGTGGACTGCCCTTTCAGCAGTAATACCTCAGCACTGCTCAGAAGCTGAGAGCCTGAGGGCCAGATAAAAACCTTTCGAGGGCCACATCTGGCCCCCGGACCTTATGTTTGATACCCCTGCCCTAGTGGCTGCTTCCTGATTTATAAATGTCAAGGGGTGTGGCTATAATGGTGATTGAGCAGCAATGCTCCCCCCCCCCCCCAGTAGCAGCTTGTTTAACTCTTGATAGCCTAATCTGCCTTGTCAGTTTCACGGAACCACCAAAAATTGGGTCATGACCCACTGGTGGGTCCCAGGCCCACAGTTTGAGAACTGCTGTTATAGTAGACTTGTTGCAAAAGAACAAAAGGTGGAGATGGAAAACTTATCCTGATATTAAGTACCGGTTCCTCAAGTGACTGTACTACAGTGCATAAATCAAACTGACTTCTACTTAGGAGCAGGTGATTTCAGATGCAACCTGTGACTCTGTGAATATTTTTTTCCATTAGGTGAATTTGTCCGACAACTGGAAGAAAAAGAATCTTTGATTTCTCAGCTGATCAGAGGTAAACAAGCCTTCACCCAGCAGACAGAAGAGCTCAAGAGGCAGCTGGAAGAAGAAAATAAGGTCATTTTTTCTCTCTCTTAATAGTTTAGTCTACTGTGTCATTTCTCAGGGATGAATAATCCGAGGGATGAATAATCCAGATAAAAAGAGGCAGGAAAGATAGATAACATCGGACTAAGATAATAAAGAGGTTGAATCTGACTCCCAGCTGGTGTAGGCTGATGAAAATGCAAAGGACAACTACAAATATGAAGACAGGCAACTTATGCAACAAGGATAGACATGTGCTTCTGCAGATGTTTTCATCGCAACTGAAAAATATATGGCTGTAAACATATAACATTCTCCTACAGTAGACAATGCAGGCATGGCTGGCCCATTCCTGAGGCCAACTGAAGTGGTCAGCAGTAGATTGGTGGGGGGGTGCCCATCTCTGTCCGTCTAAGTAATACAGTATTTAGAAACTAAAGTTAAATCTTAAGAGTAAAAAAATTTAAATATTTCTTTTTTAGATTATCAACCATTAGATGCAGGGGGGGAAAAACCTGTAAGGAAAGAGTAAATGAACAAGAACACAAGTTTAGATCGCTTATATAACCTTACCAGCAGACTAATATAAACCTCCTGATGAAAGCAACGCTGTGGTAACCACTTATGTACAATTATGACCCCTTAGGCCAAGAATGCCCTGGCCCACGCCTTGCAATCTGCTCGCCATGACTGCGACTTGCTCCGGGAACAGTATGAAGAGGAGCAGGAAGCCAAGAGTGAGCTGCAGCGGGCCCTCTCCAAGGCCAACAGTGAGGTTGCCCAGTGGAGAACCAAGTATGAAACAGATGCCATTCAGCGTACAGAGGAATTGGAAGAAGCCAAGTATGTGCTGGGGAAGCAGTCAGGGAAGCACTTTAGACAGGGCAGGAAATGGCCATGTTTCTGAACAAGTGACAAGGACCTAATGCCTTTAGCCACCAAACCTTGTATCAATTTTTGTTTCAACTACAGTTGATGATATCTATCTCTGATTGTTTTATCTTTGAAGAGTTTTTCAAAACCCGTCACAGTGCAGTTGCCCATCTCTCTCTCCCTCAGTGCCTTCTCCCAGCAATTACTGCTGCCCCAAGATTCCCCTCATCTTCAGGTTATCTTACGCATGCACTCCTTTCCATCTCACCACATTTTCCCATCTATCCAGCCACTTCAAGCTTTCAATCGGTTTCCTCTTTTTCTGTACCCTAAAGCTTTAATAAAATGCATTTGTTACACATCATGGGGTTTCTCTGGCTTTTAGGAAGAAACTGGCTCAGCGCCTCCAAGAATCAGAAGAGCAGATTGAAGCTGTCAATTCTAAGTGTGCTTCACTAGAGAAGACCAAGCAAAGACTGCAAGGAGAAGTGGATGATCTCATGATTGATGTGGAGAGATCAAATGCAGCCTGTGCAGCACTGGACAAAAGGCAGAGGAATTTTGACAAGGTTGCATTTTCATACTGGTCATCATGCAGCTGACTTCTCTTTTTTGTAGGAAGAACATTCAGTTCTCGCCAGTTTAAACTTGAAAACAATTTTCAGGGTTTCTCTTGGCATTTCTGAGAATTCAGCACAAAGTTTCTCTATTAGCAGTTTAATTCTATCTTTAATTGTATATACCCAAATATGGATATCATTCTAACTTGAATATAAACATTGCATCTGGAAGGCAACATTATTCCATACTACTACTAGTACTACTTCTGCTTCTACTACTAATAATAATAATAATAACAACAACAGTATTTATATACTGCTTTTCAACTAAATGTTCACAAAGCGGTTTACAGAGAAAAATCAAATAACTAAATGGCTCCCTGTCCCAAAAGGGCTCACAATCTAAAAAGATGCAAAAAGAATACCAGCAGACAGCCACTAGAACAGACAGTGCTGGGGTGAGGTGGGCCAGTTACTCTCCCCCTGCTAAAAAAAGGGGCACCCACTTGAAAAAGTGCCTCTTACCCAATTAGCAGGGGTTCTGCTACTACTTCTGCTTCTACTACTTTTACTACTACTAGTACTACTAAATAATGATAATAATAATAATAATTACACATGCAGCACAATCGTACCTTGCGCTGGAACAGGCAGGTCAAAAGACCTGCACTGTATCCAGCACAAGATCGGGCCCCAAAGTGGCTCAGCTGGAGGTAAAGGAAAACTCTTTACCCCCAGGTAAGCCATTGCAGGCCCAATGTGTCTCCTCGGACTTGCTCCATCTCCTGAGTGGCATAAGTTCGAGGAGGGTGGAGTGGCTTGAAGTTGCTCTGCACTGCTTGGGAACGGGGTTGGGATCCGGCATAAGAGCCAGGTCTCAGCCCCGCCTCCTGCTCCCCACCCACCCTTGGGACCGTCCCCCCCTGCCCCGGAACACCTCCCTTGTTACAAGGCATTTAAATGTGGACCCCAGTATCAGTGGTGAGTCAAATCAGTGGATACCAAATCAGTGGTACTGAGGCACCACCTGTATTTAGCATCAACCATTGTCAGTATTGATTACAGACTACTGTCTGCAGACACCCCTGAAATCAAAACTGCCCACACTCCCATGGTTGCCCTTGGGATAGATTCATGGTAACACATTTAGTTGGGGAATTTATTGTAAAGTACCTTTGTTACGAGTAAGTTGATGTAGCCAAGCTGAGTAAAGAGTCATTCACAGGCCATTATACAGTACAAGGATGGAGAGAGGAATGAAAGGGGTATTATTATTTTATTTATTTTTCACATTTTTATACCGCCTTTCCTCCAAAGAGCTCAGGGCAGTGTACACAGCTGCTCCCCTCCTTGTCCTCACAACAACCCAACCCTGTGAGGTAGGTGAGGCTGAGAGAAAGAGACTGGCCAAAGGTCACCCAGAAAGCTTCGTGGCTGAGGGGGGATTTAAACCTGGATCATCCAGGTCTAAGTTCACCTCCCAGACCACTACACCACCGACTTTCCTGGTAGTTGGTCATCTGGATACAAACATGGTGTGGTGGTTCTGTGCTAAGAGCATGTGTATTCTCCAGGTGCTGGCAGAATGGAAGCAAAAGTATCAAGAATGCCAGGCTGAACTAGAGTCTGCCCAGAAAGAGTCACGATCTTTGAGTACCGAAATCTTCAAAATGAAGAACGCTTATGAGGAGGTCCTGGACCAGCTTGAAACTGTCAGGCGAGAAAACAAAAACTTACAACGTAAGTATTTCTTCCCTACAGTCCTTGATTCAACATAGGGCTTCTGTTAAGGCTAGATTTATACAACCACCACCCCCATAGCTTCTGACTCAGAGACATTGCCTGTTGCTTTTACAGCTTCAGAGTATTTCTGGCTTGAATCAGACATCGTAATAAAACACCAGAGGCAGAACTTTTATTTAACCTCAGCACAGTTTTTTCATTGTCACTTTCCTTAAGCAATGAAAGATCAAGCGATGGCCATGCACGTGTGAGCTGGCTTGTAACTGGGAAGGGGGGATCAGTGGATACAATCACTACTTATGCCCTCTACTTCTAAAATGATGTAAAATTGACTGAGCACAGACGTTTAAGGGAGTAATATCTCCCATCTGTAGCTGCTGTTTTTTTAAGATCAGGCTCTTAAAAAGAGGCTCTGCTCTAGATGTAATCTCTTAAGTAAAATCTACAGGGACAGGGTTTTCATGATCATTGAACCACCTCCTTAGGGAGGTTTGTTGGTCAACCTCTTACACAAGAGGTTGTGAAACCTTTCCATATTCTTAAACTTTAAAAAGATACCAATACAAATATATGTATAATTGTGATGGTTCATTATTAGTTGCTTCTGATTATTTATTGGCTTATTATTTTATGCGATGTCTTAGCATTTTAATACTTATCTTTTTACCTTTCATAAACCATTCTGAGCATTTTAAATGGAAAAACAGCTGTTAACAAAATGGGCACAATTCAACCAATCAAAATGTAGCCTGGGGCTCCAATCCTATATGCAGGTGGACTGCTGGACTTGAGTTCCTGGATGCGACTGGAGGTCTTCTCCAGTCACATCTGGGGGGCTTTCTGGGAAGCCAAAAACTGGAAGTGCCTTCCTGGTACCTCTGGAGGCCTTTCTGAGGCCCACAGAGAATGCAAGTGGCCTCTCTAGGCCTCAGAACAATTCAGGATGCGACCGGAGACCATCTCTTGTCGCTTTCGAATGTCCTTTCGGCCAGAGCCATGGATGTGCTTATCTGTGGGGGGGGGGGGAGGAATGGATCCCCTATGGACACTGAGGAACAACTGTATACTTCAGTTCCAATGGATTTAATCGGCTTTACACCTGAACAGATATGCCTAGGATTGTGCTGTCTCTTTGATTTCAATGAAAGAGATGGAAACATATGTTTCATTTAAATCAATAGGGTTTAAAAGTCCTTAATTTTGATTGAATTGTGCCTAATGAATCGATATTAGGAGGTTGTATAAAATAAAGAAAATGTATACTTATGTATAATTTCAAAATTCTAATTTTGATTAGAAAATCTTTTTGGTTGCATCTACTGTGCTGTGGAAGCACATACCTTGATGAAATTGCAGCATTAGGGCTTCAACCTTATGCACACTTACCCGGTAGTAAGTCCCATTGAACTTAGTGAGGCTTACTTCTGAGTAGATTTGCAGAGGCTTCTGCAGCAATTATTACATTGATTTTAATGATAAATGAAATTATTTCTGTCTCCAGAGGAAATTTCTGACCTGACTGAACAGACAGCTGAAGCTGGCAAAAGCAACCATGAACTGGAGAAAACAAAAAAGCAAATTGAGCAAGAAAAGTCAGACCTGCAGGCTGCCTTGGAAGAAGTAGAGGTACCTTCAAGACATTAATAGTTGAAGCTAACCGTGGGTGGTGTGATCCTGCCCTCCAGAGGCAGCTCCATGGCAAATACAGGAAGCAGAGCTTTTGAAAATTCTTTCCCCAACCTATTGCCTGACTCATTTTTTCATAGATCTCTTATAGCTGTGTCAGCTTTTATTTCCAATGAGGGTATTGGCACAATCCTATGGGCGTCCACTCAGAAGTAAGAACCATTCAGTAGGGCTTATGCATAGGGAAGTATTGATAGGTGTGCAGCCTTACAGCACAATCCTATACATGTTTACTCAAAAGTAACTGCTTTTGTGTTTGGTGGGGCTTACCTGAGGGTAAAGATGTATAGGATTGCAGCCAGGCAGTCCTATTCTGCACTGGAACAGGCAGGCTGGGCCACCCAGGAGCGAGATTAGGATCAGGCCTAAAGTGCCGGATTCTGGCTCCACCCCCCTTCTGGGCCTGGTGTACCCACGGGCCCACCCGCTGCCCGCCCTCCTCCTGCACCCAGAATGCACCCGCAATGCCTCTCCCTCACCCTCCCCAGACCCCCACACCAGCAGCCTGCTGCCAGCACATACTTACTATCCACAGGCACTACTGGGGTTGCATTTGGCCTCAGAAGGCCAGTGCAAGTCCCCTGCACCAACCTCAGGCTGGGGAAAGTGCCATTGTTATGGACAAAACACTGTAACAGTGGTGTTTTACGGTTCCTAACACCATAAGGCACTTCTGCATCACTGGGTGAGTCAGGAGGTCAGCGTAGGTGACTTGCACCAGCCTAGGGCGCTCTTTGGATTGCGCCCTTAGTCATTTTTTGTTGATGTTCTTGGCAGCACGTTTAGAAGTTGCTAATACATGGAAAAGTAATAATTGGCTTAAGCTTATTCGGTTGTTCAGGTTGGTATGGGATTTGGCCTTGAATGACAAATTGATTGAATATGTGCATCTAATGGACAAACACAATCAGACTCACATATTCATAAATGTACTATTTAAATCAACAACAGCGTTTCTCAAATCAAGAGAGGGGAACTTAATTTCTGTATGATTTTTAATTCTGCAAAGATCTGCCTTAAGTTTTGACGATATTCAGTTTCGGTTTTGATCTATATATTATGCTTTCTGGAGGTCTTTGGATTTTATAGAGGTTTTATTTATTTACTGTTGTTGTTAATAATAATAATATAGTCATAATACACTGTATTCTTGCTTTAAAATCTACAGTAAAAACATTATTGCCACCAAACTGAAATCTCAGAAGGATTTTTAGTGCCACCTGCTGGCTACAAATAGAATGCCTGATTTAAATTGAGAAGGCCCATTAGCTCCATATTGCAAAGCGCTCAGGGCAGACAAGTCAAATCCTGGGAACTTGAAAAGCTAATTGTATTTTTCACAGATGATTGGGAGGCTAGCCTGGACAGACATCTACGATTCAGTGGCGCTCACAAGAGACTATTTATCCTATTGCTGATGTGTTAGAGCCCAAGCCTATGCATGTCTACTCAGAAGTAAATCTTATTGTAGTCAAGTCAAGTCAACCTTTATTAGGCATAAACATTTGGTAGGTGAAGACTCTGTATGGAAACCGTAGAGAGAATATAAACCTAAGTAGTACACAAATATACGTGTATGTGCACACCTACGTGTACACACAGGTACAATACATTTTACATACAAACATGTATTATTTAAAAAACAAAACAATCAGTTACTCTGCAGATATTGCTAAAGATGTAATGTACTCAGTGATTACTTGCTACAGAAAGCTTGGCTCGATTCAAATTACTCAAATTTAGGAACTGTGCGACTGAGAGGGTTGTATCTTATTGTAGTCAATGGGGCTTACTCCCAGGTAAGTGTGGATAGGATTGTGGTCTTAGATGTTCATTTCATTTGGGTAGAAATGCAAAGTTTGAGTTTGTAAATTTCATGGCAGAGGTTTTTTGTGGGTGTTTTCAGCGAACACAACTGAAACAAATATTTTGTTTCATTAATTAAAGGGCTCTTTAGAACACGAAGAAGGGAAAATCCTGCGTGTCCAGCTTGAGCTGAACCAAGTGAAGTCTGAAATTGATAGGAAAGTTGCAGAGAAGGATGAGGAAATTGAACAACTGAAAAGAAATCACCAGAGAATGGCTGAGACAATGCAGACCACACTGGATTCAGAAATCAGAAGCAGAAACGATGCCCTGAGGATCAAGAAGAAGATGGAGGGGGATCTGAATGAAATGGAAATCCAGCTGAGCCACGCCAACCGCCAGGCTGCTGAGACACAAAAGCATCTGCGGAGTATCCAAGGACAACTCAAGGTCAACCTTGTCACATGCATTTTCAGAGCCTTGTAAAGATTTGCCTAGATCCATTCTGCAGAAGGGCTCAAGAGATAGGTAGCATTACCAGTGTCTAGATTCTAGATGTAGATTGTTACAAATGGAATGTTCAGAATGAATAGGGATTATTTCCTTTTTTCACACAAGAGCACTAGCCAATGCAATAAACCAGCAGCCAGTGGACTAGTCTGTGGAACTTATTGCTATGAGATATTGTGAAGGCCAAGAGTTTAAAAAAAGAAATTCAATGAGAACAAGTTTATCAAAGACTCTGGCCAAGATGATGAAAAAGATGCAAAGTCCACTCTGCTGATATAAATTTCTAAAAGTGATTTATTTCTTGCATTTGTATAGCAGCCTTCACTCAGGGAACTCAATGTAAAAGGTCAGTCTAATAGCTTAATCCTAATCAATTTTCCAGCACCAATGCAACATCAAAGTAAGATAACAAATGTTCCTTTATCTTGAGGAGGCCTCTGTGACTGCCCCCTTCCCAAAATGCTGCACGTGCCCCATTGGCATGGCTGCACAGCACTAAAAAGTTGGTGAGGACTGAGCTGGAAGACATGTGCATAATTGCACAACATGGCCAAATGGCATAACACAGTACATTTATTTATAAATAGCAAGAGGGAGGCTGTGAAACATGATGAAATAATGGCGGGGGTTGGGTAGCTTTAGAAGTTTGCCCTTGTCACAGTTTTGATCTCAATTGCACCTTCCCTCAACACTATATGAGTTAAAATGAAGCTTCCATTGAAAGCCAATTGAAGCTTTTTTTCAATTAAAACTGTGATGAATGGGAACCACAATGAGGATGAAAAGTGTGGTGGGGCAAAGCACTAAAGCCCCCTTCTACCATAGGTTTATCACACTTTGCATCTCCTTTGCTGTTTATATTCAGAAGTAATCCCCATAAGACCTACTTTGCATAAACAGGCATGTAATCTCATAATGGCCCTGTGATTTAGGTGAGACTGAGTGATTTGCCCAGATTCCCTCTGGAGTTTCACAGTTGACTTGAAATTTGAATCTTAGTTTCCCAGTTTGGAACCAGCATTTTATTTATTTACTTACTCATTTTGTATCCCAGTTTTCTCCCCAAAGGATACGCGAAGTGTCTTGTAGAGCCATAAAATTATCATATTTAAAAAACATCACAAGTCATAAGTATAAACATTAAAACATCCTTAAAACATCACAAATAAAACACAAGCCATCAGCAGTCTCCTCTTACTATTTATTGATTTTTTAGCCACTGACAACATTGGCTGTCAGATAAATATAAATGGTGATGTTGAACAGTTAGCCTGTTAATCCCATAATGGTCTGTATCCTTAAGAAAGCAATAGAAAAGTTCAGGGCAAGGTTATAAGCATTCCAGCTTTGCAGGAAAGATCTAGTTATGATCCTAGATCAGCAATTTTGAACCTTTTTCATCATATGGCACACTTACAAGGCACTAAAATTGTCAAGGCACACCATCAGAGTTTTGACAATAGACAAGGCACACCATGCTGCACGTGGGGAGCTCACATCCCCCATTAGCCCTACTAATAAATGACCTTCCCCCCCAAAGTCCTGTAGCATACCTGAGGACCACTTGCGGCACACCAATGTGCCCCAGCACAGTGGTTGAAAATGGCTGATCTAGATCTAGTTATGAAACCCAGTGGCATTGCTATAGGGGTGTGTGGGGTGTGGGCACAGGGGAGGTGACACCACTACTGGTCAAAATGTTTAAATCTTGGTAATTTCGAATAATACCATCATGATAGATATAATTTGATGGACAACTTCATGCAGAATGCAATGAAACAAACCATGTTGAAATATCTAGTCTATCAAAATTTATAGCCAGAACAACAGTGGGGCGGGGCAATGGTGCATCACCACGCCCACCACCCAGGGCCATTGCCCTGGCCACTGCATGGGAGGAGGTCCATCGTGGGGGTAACGCACTGGCCTCCCACACTGGGTGATGTAAACCCTAGTGATGCCACTGATGTAACTCATCTTCTCTACCCCCAAATAAACCATACAATAAAATAGTTTTCACGTCAGTTTTAATTTTAGGCTGTCACTGGATAGCAACTCTCAGAAGTTCTGAAACGCAGTGTATTTTTCTATGTTGTAGGACTCTCAGCTTCATCTGGATGATGCTTTGCGAGGTAATGATGACTTGAAGGAACAACTGGCAATGGTGGAGCGTAGAAACAACTTGATGACAACTGAACTTGAAGAGATGAGAGCAGTTGTGGAGCAAACTGAGCGTGCTCGAAAAGTATCTGAACAAGAGCTGGCTGATGCCAGTGAGCGTGTGCAGCTCCTACATTCCCAGGTAGAATCACAGAGCTGAAAGGCCCCTAGGTCCCCTATGTCTGCTGTATCCCCATCCCTCCTGCATATCAACTGTAGCATCCCAACCACAGAGAGAAGGTGCACCAGAGAAAGGTTCATGCAAAATGAATAGCTAGAGATTGCAGAAAAGAAAGTTCAAATGTCCCTGGGGCAAAATTATTTCCCAGTAGGGTGGTTAGCCAGAGCCATGAGCAAATCATCCCAAGGGAAATTTAACAGGGCAAATCTTCAAAGTGCTCAGAATCCTAATCCCTGCTTGTGACAGTACAGGCCATGGTTGCTACACATGGGATTGCACTGGCGCATGAAGAGAAATAACTGGAATATCAAATATGCCCACAGAACACAAGCCTCATCAACACAAAGAAGAAGCTGGAGACAGATCTTGCTCAGTTCCAGGCGGAGATTGATGACGCTATTCAAGAGGCGCGGAATGCTGAAGAGAAGGCCAAAAAGGCAATTACAGATGTAAGTGTTACCCTGCACGTGCCTGATCTTGTCTGATCTTGGAAGCTAAGCAGGGTCAGGCCTGGTTAGTACTTAGATGGGAGACTGCCTGGGAATACCGGGTGCTGTAGGCTTATACCATAGTCTTTCGAGACTGAAGGTTGCCAACCATACTGTTCCTACTTTCAAGTAGAAATTTGAATGGCTGCTTGAAATGCAGAAATGCAGGTTGGTGGTTCCATGTGGCAAAAAAAGTCATTATATTCACCCATGGTAGCGCAGGCTCTTATTTTGTCGTTTGAGAGCACGTGGTGAAAACTGCCAAAGCCACAAAGTGAACTACCTACAGATCCTCTGTGTGTTTTTCAAGCAATTATTCATATGGCTATTTGCGAGTCTGAATTGGGCTTCAGTGGTGTGCAAAGTGGGACAATGATTCCCCCTCAGTCTTTATGTTACCAGAAGAACTGGGTTGCATTAACACATTGATACTTAACAAGTATTATTCAGCTAGATGCTGATTTTTATATGCATTGCCCTACTTTAGTACTTGCTGGAGCAAACCTGTGGTTTCTCCTGTTCAGGGAAACGGGGAAGGTCTGCTCAACCATCTTGCTGCTTGTTTATTTCTCCATTTGGCTGCTGCTGCTGGTCCTTCATGCTGACCTCCTTCTCCTCAGACATATAAAATAAATCTTGTCGGGACAGGATTATTTGGCAATACATGTCCAAGGAAGAGTTGACACAATCAAAAATCCTCACCAGCTATGTATAGCAAATGCATTGCCGTATTGCTAACCCCTAGGGGTCTTTATTTGTCATCTGATCATTTGTTATCAAACTCATCTGGTTAAGAATGTCTCCTTGAAGTGATTATTCCTTTAATAATAAAAGTTCCCTCGAACAGATGATCACTTCTGGTTTCTCGCCTGCTTCTTGTATTTTTCTATGTGCTGCTATAGTGCTGTGGGTTATACAGTGCATAACCCAGAGCTGGCCCATGATCTCTTGACATCTGAAGGGATGTGCTAAATATTGTCCCCCTGACCTTATTATGTGTCAGCCTTTGCACCTCTTGCAGGGGGAGCAGTGGAGGCAAATGGACTATCAGAGGTGGTTGCCCCCATCAGTTTGCTGCCTGAGATGATGCCCCAGTCAACCTCATGGATGAGTCAGGCCTAACTGCCTTTAAAAACACTTACTGATTATAGGGCCGGCCCTGAGTCATCACTGTGGCAGTGATAAAACCAAGCAATACAACAGAACTTCATATACTAAACCAAAAGAGAACAAAATAAGCAAAAGTCACGCAAAGAGTCCAATCCAGAGAGGATAAATATTTTAAATAGAAGTCTGGAACCTAAGCCACGGAAGGAAATGACATAAACAGATTCTGGGAATCCAATCTAAGTTGCAGGGGCAGATCCAACGCAGAAAATAATTCCAAGAGCTATATGGACAAATAGGCTCAGTAATACTGTATTACCATTCTGGGCCTGTCTAAATAGGCAGCCATGATGGCCGAAGAGCTGAAGAAAGAGCAAGATACCAGTGCTCACCTGGAGAGGATGAAAAAGAACTTGGAGCAAACGGTAAAGGACCTACAGCATCGACTGGATGAAGCGGAGCAGCTGGCACTGAGAGGTGGCAAGAAACAGCTCCAGAAACTGGAAGCCAGGGTATGTGTGGGCACTACAGCCAGGTGACCTTCATTGTGATAGTTTGAGGGCCAAATCCGATCCAACTTTCTAGCACCGGTGTAGCCACAATGCAGTCCACAGGCAAGGGGACAAATGTTCCCATACCTTGAGGAGGCCTCTGTGACTGTCTTCCCACCACAGGATGCAGCATATGCCCCATTGGCACAACTGCATCGGCACAGGAAAATTGGATAGGATTGGACCCTGGGCTGTTTTTATAGTGATACTCTAATGGGCTTTATCCTTTTGAGAATTTTCCTCCAAAATCAGTGCCTTTCCCTCAGTCTTCAGTGACTACAATAAGTCTCCATAGATATATTGATTCTTCCCTTCATAATGTGGTCTCTTCATTGGAATTTTCTCTTTTAGGTGCACGAGTTAGAAAGTGAACTTGATGCTGAACAGAAGCGAGGGATTGAAGCCATCAAAGGATTGAGGAAATATGAGCGGAGGGTCAAAGAAACGACTTATCAGGTAAGGCTGCCCTCTTCCACGGTCCTGTTCCAGGGGTTCTTTTCTTCACCAGTTCTGCCCTAGTTCAAGTCAAGTTCAAGGGGAGGGCACCAGGATGAGGTCTCTTGTTATCTGGTGTGCTCCCTGGGGCATTTGGTGGGCCGCTGTAAGATACAGGAAGCTGGACTAGATGGGCCTATGGCCTGATCCAGTGGGGCTGTTCTTATGTTCTTATATTCTTAAGTCACCAAAAAGGGGCTCAGCGAAAGATACCATATTTCTTTCTGGCTACCTATCACCCCCAAGGAAAACCACACCCTGATATCACGTAAAAACAGACTTTCTCAGATCCTTGCAGTGTTGGAATTCCATTTGCATTCCATGCAGGCTGAAGAGGACAAGAAGAATGTTTTTAGGCTCCAAGACCTGGTGGACAAACTACAGCTGAAGGTGAAGGCTTATAAGAGACAAGCTGAGGAGGCCGTAAGTGGACATATGTCAAATGGTTCCTGCCATGCTTAAAATCAAGACCATCCCAATGCATTCCCAAATTAACAAAAAAGAAAAAAAACACCCATTATCTCTCACAAAACTATAGGACAGCAATAGAGTATGACCCCATGCTTTCAGCAGGTTCCCTCACACTGCACTGTTGCACAGAGTGAATCAGAAGAATGTTCCTTTCCCTGGCAATGGTTCTCTTACCCACATACATAGGTATTTATCTTCTGCTGTTTTTACGCAGCATTCAAGGCTATTTTACATAGGCAAGCTAATCTAAACCTAATGGCGTTTCATTTTTGAAATGAAACCTAAGCTAATCATTTTTAATGGCATTTTTACAATATGTGCTGAGGAAAAGACTCACAGAACCCTCAATTCAGCAGATGTGGTTATCCTCATGGTGTGGTTATCTCTTATGGCTGCGTTCCATCAAGCTTCAGCAGGCAACTGTATATCAAGTCCACACAGGTCCTCAAGGCTGTTCTCCATTCTTTGCCTGCTGACCTTCTTACACACTCCCCTGCTCTCTCACTGTGGTGGACCATCAACTCAGCAGTGACTCCATTTGCCACAATGGGTAAATGCAGTTGTCAGCCTGGCATTCTGTCTGTCTCCCATCCAAAACGAGACCATGGTTTTCCTACTTAGCTGTTCGGGCAGTACAGTACAGCAGCTCAACCATCAGACTATACCTCCTGCCCACATCATAGAAATCTTTTCACAGTGCAGCCCATACTTTCTAAGATAGGGGAAGGGAAGAAGGGAGCATCTCTTATGTCTCTCACTGTTGCATATTGCAGGACACTTGCATTGTTGCCCACATATAATTTAATTTCAGATGCAGAGATGTTGCCTGTGCAGCTGTTCTCATGTTATGTTTGTTGTACCAGGAGGAGCAGGCCAATGCCAACTTGTCCAGGTGCAGGAAAGCTCAGCATGAACTAGAAGAAGCTGAAGAGCGAGCAGACATTGCTGAATCCCAGGTCAACAAACTGAGGGCCAAGAGTCGTGACATTGGAGGAAAGGTAAATGTCTTGGTGGAGTGAGGTGGGGTACAGGAGGAGGTAGTCTTTCTCTGGATAAAGATGATACTACTGTCTTTCAGTTGGTAACAGTGATTTGTGGTCAGATTCCTGCCTAGCCTCTCCAACTCCAAACTAAAACCTGAGAACACTCTTTTTAACCATACCCAAAGTTTAAATTGCCTTTGAGCCTCCCTTTTCTTGTTTATGTTAATGTCTTATGGAAAAGAGAGTGGAAAAAAGTGGAAAAGAGAATGTGAAGAAAAGCTGTGCAGGGCTGTGTGCTGGCCACTAAGTTGAGAATGCTGCTGACAGCGAGGGAGAGGCATCCAGGATGGAAACTGAGGGCCTTGCTCAGGAGTGCAAAGGGGAGCCCAAGCAGCCTCAGAAATGTCCAGAAGAGGGGGTTAAACCATCTGGTTTTTTCCTCCTGCCTCCTCCTCCCTGGAATCACAGGCAGCAGCCCTCCACCCCACCCCTTCCTGCCCTTGCTCTGGTGTACGTTTTGCTCCCTTCACAGGCCCTGATCCTGAAGGGAACCTCCTCACCCTGTTAGGTTGTCCTGCCAGCTCTGCTGAGGCTGTGTGGTCACACTGTTGGCCCATTAGCTGGCAGGAGTGGGGCTGTCTGGGACCCAGGTGCCTTGCAGTGAGTTTGGGGGTGGTTGCTGTGTTGGGCACTGATTGTGTTAGCTGACTGGGCTCACCCTAGCGGGTCCGGGGGAAACAACATACTCAGCTGCCCAACAACAGGCCCAGTCAGGCCATGGCAAAGATCACTAACTGCCAGGGGCTCCATAGAACAGCTCACAAGGGCCAGAGATGGGGACCACCCCAGACAGAAGTATTTGCAATGCAGATGAATTTCTGCCAAATGTAGGCTTTATGTTTGTATCACCACCTACAACCTCAACCTATAGCCTAATCCTAACTAACCCCTGCACACCAATGGAGCACAAGCTGCATCCTGCAGGGGGAGCAGTTACAGAGGCCTCCTTG